>NW_027256899.1:1875129-4275129 GCF_029215685.1 Pituophis catenifer annectens | reverse complement strand
TTATCAGATTTTAGTAATCATTTGTGTTTGGAACTCTCCACTTTGATTTGGCCCATGGACTAATCAATCAAGTAAACAAACATAACCTTCAGGTTTCATAGGAAAGATTAAAAAAGATTCAAAATTATTTGAGTATCACTTTGAAGACAGTTTTTATCCACTTAGTTATCATACCATCCGCCCCTCAGTTTTCTAATCACATCACACAATTGTTTGTGAGTCCTTTACTGAAATCCAGTTCTATCACCAGAGTTCCCATAATCTATTTAGGAAGTGCAATGATGTGTGAGAATGACTTTTGGGATGAGGGGAAGAGAGGCTGCCTAGGGAAGCATCAGAGAAGAGGGGAGAATCCTGCAGCTGCATAAAGAGAGAGAAAGAAACTCAGAAAGGATCCTGGCTAACTTTTCAGGCTGAGAAAAGAGTTGGTGGCAGATTTGTTCTTTCAGATCTGCAACATTTTGTTAATGTTGCATTACAATAAATTAGAATTAGCACATCAGGATGACCAGGGAGAAGATTAGCCTGACAGATTTCTTCTTGATCAACCCATGCTTTCTGGGAATCAACCTGTTGTTTTCAAAGAGTTTATGAATCACCTTTTTTCCCCTCTGTTCATTTTATTTGTCGTCTGCTCTAGAATGTTCCCTATAATTGACCAATTTTGTCCATTATATTTTCTCTATATTTTGTCAGTATATGATTGACAAACTTTTGTCAGACTTTTTCGCTCACTTATGAAGATAATGGCAGTATTTGTATCCTAATTAAGCATATTTCAGACAATTGTAGAAGAAAGATTCAATGTGGGATAAGAAACAAAGTTTTCTGTTTTTCATGTTCCTGGATGTTCCCATTCTAGTTTCATCCCTTTCTGGAGAAGAATGAATTCTGGAATATTTCCAACATTGAACTGTACTTGGACCAAAATGGAGAGTTAACAGCAGATCTGTATATTGGCAGCTACTTAGTTCTTCCCAAGGAGGATCCCATAGAACAGATTCTGGTGCATTTTCAAAGACAGAGACTTTTTATCAACCCAGATGCTCTTTCACAGCAAAAGTTGCTCAATAAGGTGGGAGAAATTTTGGTGTCTTGTCTGTTTTCCAAAGCCTGAGGCCCTGTTTCAAGTGGGGAAAGTCTGGAGTCTCCAGGGTGGTTGGCCTCCCATGCCAGTTGGTATTGTAGTTCTTCAAGAGAGAAGTAGAGTGGCTTTGCCATGTTTTATGGAAATCTTTCAAGGTCTTACTCGTTAAAGGTTTCTTTCTCCATCACAGTTTTAATCTACATTAAAAATGTAATGGAATAAAAGTTTTCTACAATTAACAGTAAACTTTATTCTCAGTTTTAATATTAATATATAATCATACTTAAATCTTTTCTCAATTCCGTCCCTCAAGACTTTTTTAACTAGAAAAGTACTTTATTGTAATGTTAAATTCCAAAATCAAAAGGGGGGAACTAAATGAAGAACCTGCCAGTTGTTATACCTCCTGCATCTGTTTAGAAGTAGTCAGAGGTTTCCTATTTACCTCGGTGAAGACCAGGATCTACCGGAATGGGACATTTAGTCTCTGACTTTTCATTCTCCTCGGGTGATTCTCCCCCGACTTATCTCCTCAGCTGGCCCGCCTCCAGTCATCTGCCCTGGGGAATGGGCCACGGGCTCTTCGTCCCAGACCCTTTGACACGGCCCATTCGCAGAAAGAGGGTTCGTCCTGGGGGTTCTGCCCAATTGGCTAGAGGGGGCGTAATAGACATCCATCCAAAGGAGAGAGGTGTAAAAGAATTTGCCAAAATGACTTCCTTCCTTCCTTCCTCTCTCATCCCCCCCCCACTTTTACTGAGTGGGCTAAAGCAATAGCTCCACTAGATGGGGGGGTGCGCTTTCATTCCTCCCCACCCAGCGTGTGAAAGGCTGTGCAGCCCCTCCCTTTTGTCTCCAGAGAGGTGGGTGGGGGAGGGAGGGAGGGAGATGGAGGGAGAAGAGGGGGTGGAATATGTTGTAGCGCAGGAATAACGACAGGCACAAGCAAGCTAGTGACAACAGCTCTTTAATTCAAGGTGAGACTTCAGCAAAGAAACACAGGCAACAGTCCTCCTTATATACTTTTCAGAGGCAACCATGAACCAATCAGAATTCACTGAACATTTGAATTTCCCGCACAAAATAGATACATACATAACAGAATATATATTTTTTTGGAACCTGGGTTAAGCAAAGTGGAGAGAATGTGTCTTTCAGAGGGGGCCATTGAGATCGCTAGGATATTACTTCCGGGCAGGGTGGGTGATGGAAGAGAGGAGACGCCTTCCCTGAGTGGATTACAACACTAGCATATTGCTCCCACTCCAACAATCCTCACTTTATGTAGAATTCAGTTCCCCAAAACAACCTCCATCTTCCTTTGTTTTATTTTATCCCCCCTCCCCCACCCAATAGCCTGGTCTCCAGTTCAGAAGAGGAACCAACTGCTCTCTGGAGTGTGATCGAGTAAAATGGCCTTTTATCTCTGCACCTGCCTTCCTTTCCTTTTTCACACACACACATGTAATGTGAATGATGTAGGAATAATACAGGGTCAGCTATATGAACACTGAAGGACCCTCTTTATTCACATTATTATAAGAAAGAAATGTGCTTGTTTAGAAATTACACTAAGTCAGCTAAATTCCATTCTTGGTAACATATATCTTCTGAGGGGCCTAGTTGTCAAGAATGCAAGGATCTGAAACAAAAGTTACTTTTTAACCAAAGCAGCCATGAATCTACGCATCAGCAATTACAGAACTGAGAAGGTTGTTTAGCTAAGATAATCTTATGAACTAGAAAATAATGTAGGAATTTAGTAATTTAGAAAGTATCAATTATCATGTAACAAATGTATGTTAACCATATATGGAAAACTGCTGTGCACACAAAATCCTTTGTCTTGGAAATGTATAAAAGCAGTTGTATCAGAGCTCTTCTTGGTTCAGAATTGCAGATACAAATCTGATTCTGAAACTGCGCAATAAACTGCATCTAGCTGACCCAGGAATGTTGTTCAGTCTCATCATTCCATAACACACACACACACACACACACACACACTTCACTAAGCTCCACCCCTCTAGAGGAGCCTCAAACATGGCTAGTTGCCATATTATGCTATTATGGTGGGTAGGTGGGTGGTGGATGGAAGAAGGAAGGAAGGAAGGAAGGAAGGAAGGAAGGAAGGAAGGAAGGAAGGAAGGAAGGAAGGAAGGAAGGAAGGAAGGAAGGAAGGAAGGAAGGAAGGAAAAATTCTCTTCTATTGGACTCTTCCAGACTTGGTTAACTAACTGGTTGCAGAAAAGGAGGGAGGGAGGAAGGAATGCTTTTAGCCCGCTCAGTGTCCCTTTATTGGGGGGGGGGGGGGAAGAGAGAGAGAGGGAGGAAGGAAGGAAGGCATTTTGGCAAATTCTTTTACACCTCTCTCCTTTGGCTGGATTTCTATTAATTGTCCTCTAAAGAATTCTCATTTCCAATTCTTCCATTTGAAATACTAGGTGAATATTTCACGCTGCAATCCTAGCATTGAATTTAGTGAGACTTACTTCCGAGTAAACCAACTGTTCCTCCTGTATTGGTGGGGAGGGGGAGAGAGGAAGGAAGGAAGTCAGGCATTTTGGCAAATTCTTCTTCTCTTTCCTTTGGCTGGATGCAGGGGTGAAATGCTCCCGGTTCAGAACGGATCGCCCGATCCAGTAGCGATGGCAGCGGGTGGTTCGGAGAACCGGTAGCAAAAATCCCTGCGCCCCCCCCCATGCCCAGCTGAGCCACAGGATCATCAGAGGCTTCTTCTTTTTTTTTTTTTAACTTTTAAAAGCATTTTTTCTACTATTTTTTTCTTCCGCGGAAAAAATGCTTTTAAAAGTAAAAAAAAGCCTCTGATGATCGCGTGGCTCAGCTGGGATCGTCAGAGGCTTTTCAAAGCATTTTTTTAACCACCTCTTCCGCTGAAGAGGTTGCAGAAAAAAATGCTTTAAAAGTGTCTCTGACAATCCCAGCTGAGTTGCCTGACCTTCAGAGAGACTTTTCAAAGCACTTTTTAAAACGATCAGGCAACTCAGCTGGGATCATCAGAGAGACTTTTAAAGCATTTTTTTCTGCAACCTCTTCAGCGGAAGAGGTGGTTAAAAAAATGCTTTGAAAAGGCTCTGACGATCCCAGCTGTGTTCCTGATCGGCAGAGGCTTTTCGAAGTAATTTTTTTTCATTTGCAGAAAAAATGCTTTGAAAAGTTAAAAAAAAAAAGTTGGCCACGCCCACCCAGTCACATTACTTACATTTCACCCCTGGCTGGATGTCTATTATGCTCCCACTCACCAATGGGGGCGGAACCCCCAGGACGAACCCTCTTTCTGCGAATGGGCCGTGTCGAAGGGTCTGGGACGAAGAGCCCGTGGCCCATTCCCCAGGGCAGATGACTGGAGGCGGGCCAGCTGAGGAGATAAGTCGGGGGAGAATCACCCGAGGAGAATGAGAAGTCAGAGGCTAAAAGTCCTAGACCTGGATCTAGTTGTCTAATGTCCATTTCTCCCCCCATTTTCCATGGACGGAGAGTCCTAACACCTTTTCTTTGGCATTCCTTGTTTTCCTGCTCAGTCTCTGCCTCAGTCCAAATGTGTGGAAAGTTGTCATCCTGGATTTGTCAAGAGGGCTCGAGAAGGAGAGCCAGTTTGCTGCTATGACTGCGTTCCTTGTCCGGAGGGGACCTTCTCCACTCAGGAAGGTGGGTGACACTGAGGAAAAGGGGAGGCTTTGTGGAACTGGATCCATCCAGAGTGTTTCCATGAAAGTGCAACTTGAAGGACAGATTGAAGCTATTTTCAACCTGCACAATTTCTTTTCTAAAGGGAGGAAGAGCAAAAAGACTTGGAAGGAGGGGCTGGGAAGAGATGGGAGGAGGGGGTGGCAGATTGGACAAGCTTTACTAATAGTAGAGAAAATATTTCTTCTCCTTTTGTATATATACGAGTCCTCCTAGGCTTATCTTTCTAGGAACATCTGAGTTCTCTGAAGCTTGATGAATTGTCTTAAGTTCACCTCCAGAAAGGCTCATTGCAAGGGGTTCTACCTGGGCTCCCCTTGAGGATCTCTGAGAAGCTGCTGCTGGTCCAGAAAGAGATGGTGGGGATTGTTATGGGTGGAACACATTGCATCTGTGTTACCTTTCCTTTTCAGTACCCTTTCTGGATTATTTGCAGGACGCACTTTTTCTGCCAGCCAACTAGATTTCAAAATATAGTATCCTCCAAATTCGGCATATGAAGAGATACCCTGTGGCACAACTCAGGATGTTTGCTTAGAAAGATAATCTGATTCATTATTTACCTCTAATAACGATGTAAAAAGGATGTGGAGACTCTAGAAAGAGTGCAGAGAAGAGCAACAAAGATGATTAGAAGCTAAAACATATGAAGAGCAGTTGCAGGAACTGGGCATGGCTAGTCTAGTGAAGGACTAGGGGAGACATGATAGCAGTCTTCCAATATCTCAGGGGCTGCCACAAAGAATAGGGAGTCAAGCTATTCTCCAAAGCACCTGAGAGCAGGTGTCAGATCCCTAAGAGTGATACTGCCAATCAATTGGGAGAAGGGGGAGGCTTGGATTCGATTTAATAGCATTGCCTGTGTCAACAGATATTTTACAACCTATATCCTGGCACCAAAGAGCCCTGAGATCCTCTTAACATGGAGGAATGTTTATGATAGCCATGTGGGTTGTTTCACTTTAAAGGATAACAGCATGAATGCATGTTTGTTGGGGTTCTCAGAGAAAACATCTTCACACTTGTGTATTGGCTAAAATCTGCATTCTGACTTAAAGGGAGGGGTCTCTACTGCTTTAATCTTACTTGTCTTGCCTAAGGGTATTCAGATCTTGCTTTAATTTGGTTGTTTTCACTTCTGTTCAATAAAAGGATCCTTTTGAACGATCATGTTTCAAGAGTCTTTACTTTCCTAAATTGGAAGGAGAGGCAATCCTTAGAGCAGGACAAGAAGCAAAGGGTGGAAACTAATCAAGGAGAGAAGCCATTTAGAACTAAGGAGAAATTTCCTGACAGTTAGAATCATTAATCAGTGGAACAACTTGCCTCCAGAAGTTGTGAATGCTCCAAAACTGGAAGTTTTTAAGAAGATGTTGGATAGCTATTTGTCTGAAGTGGTGTAGGGTTTCCTGCCTAGGCAGGGGATTGGACTAGAAGACCTCCAAGGTCCCTTCCAACTCTGTTATTATATTATATTACAATATAGTTTCCTATGAATATTCTGTACAGTAGATAAGAAATAATTATCATCATAGGACTTCCTCCAACTTCATATATATATATATTTTTATATATTTAAAGGGCAGAATGTTAAAGAAATATTGCTTTTTCCTTTTCTCAGATACAGAAAAATGCACCAAGTGTCCAGATGATAAATATCCAGATAAGAACAGAGTCCAATGTATCCCCAAAGTCATAACCTTCCTTTCTTTTGAAGAACATCTGGGCATCATCCTGGTCTCTTTTGCCCTATTCTTCTTCCTAACCACAGGCCTTGTTTTAATCATCTTCATTAAATACCGAGAAACTCCCATTGTCAAAGCCAACAACCGGGACCTCTCCTATATCCTCCTGGTCTCCCTCCTGCTTTGCTTCTTGTCTCCACTTCTCTTCATTGGTCAACCAAGGAAAGCCACCTGCCTTCTCCAACAGACGGTTTTCAGCATCATCTTCTCAGTTGCCGTTTCTTCTCTCTTGGCCAAAACCATCACGGTGGTGCTGGCCTTCCTGGCCACAAAACCAGGAAACCGAGTGAAGAGATGGTTGGGGAAGAGCTTGGCCAACTCCATCATCCTTTCTTCTTCTGCAGTCCAAATTATCATCTGCTCCATCTGGCTGGGAGTTTCTGCCCCCTTCCCTGACTCTGACCTCCACTCCCAGCCTGGAGAGATCATCCTGCAATGCAACGAAGGGGCCGTTGTCATGTTCTACGTCACCCTCAGCTACATGGGCTTCCTGGCTGCCATCTGCTTCACGGTGGCTTTCCTGGCCAGGAATCTGCCTGGGGCCTTCAACGAAGCCAAGCTGATCACCTTCAGCATGCTGGTCTTCTGCAGTGTCTGGGTGACTTTTGTGCCCACCTACCTGAGCACCAAAGGGAAATCCATGGTGGCTGTGCAGGTCTTCTCCATCCTGGCCTCCAGTGCTGGTCTGCTGGGCTGCATCTTCATCCCCAAGTGCTACATTATCCTTCTGAGGCCAGACCTCAACACAAAAGAGCAGCTCACAGCCAGACTGTAACTGTAAAAACATGAGATATAACACCATTATGATATTGGAAGAATTATTAAAGTTTCTTTATTTGAAAGGAGATATTATTTACATTTAGATAGTATGGGGGAATCAAGAAAATCATATCTATATGTTACATAATTGGAAATTGTTGAATGACTGGAATTCTTGTAGCTCCCTTTCCTTTCAGCTCAATATATTTTGCCAAAGAGAACTCTGTAGAAGTCATTTAGAGGAATTTGCTGTTCAGCAACAGCTACTGAACGTGACACCTTATAAAAAATAATGTGGGCACTTCTTCCTACTGACAGCAACTATAAGTGTGTGTGTGAGGGAGAGAGAGAGCAGGAAAAGAGGCCAGGAGGAAGCTGTGGGAACCAGCCTGGTTGCCTGATCTTCTCTGTGAAAACGCTGGAATGATGTGAAATGCCATGTTTGACTGGCTCTCAGCTGAGGAAGGAAATCTTCATCCCTCTTATATAATTCTTTCTTGATTTCCTCATAAAAACTTCCTTTGCAGAAAGAGTTCAGCAGAACAGCTGTCTGGGATTTCAGTTTGGGATTGTTTTTATTTTGGTGTGTACTTCACACAAAAATAAAAATAAAAAGGTAAATAAAAAAACTAAAGTGTGTAAAGAAATTTCAACTGTATATTTATTCTTTCATCAACCAGAAACGGCCTTTCATCGTTTTCAGGCCATTTAATTTTCCACTTTACAATTTGTACGTAATGCATTTCTTCTTTGTGAAGGGCTGGACAAGATGTCCAGAGCAGGGGTGGGTTCTAACATTTTTTTACTACTGGTTCTGTGGGCGTGGCTTATTTGGTGGGCATGGCTTGGTGGTCATGTGACTGTGTGGGTGTGGCTTGGTGGTCACGTGACTGGGCGTGGCTTGGTGGTCACATGTCTAGGCATGGCTTGGTGGTCATGTGACTGGGTGGGCGTAGCTGGGTGGTCATGTGACTGGGTGGGCGTGGCTAACTTGACATCACTCACATCAAGGGTTAGGGTTAGGGTGCCTGGCCTCTCCTCGCCTCAAAGGCCTCAACGAGATACAATTTCCCTGTCTATTTATTTACTACTACTGAACATCCAAAATATAATATGCCATATGTGTACATACATATTACATAGTATAGTGTATAGGCACACAAAAAGATATATTATCTACTATACATACTGTATGTGTGTGTACACATACACACACACACACACACACCTTTTCTAAAACTATACACATTCAACCTCACTACATTTGGAAAAGTACACCCAGGGTCCACTTTCTGCCACACATTTAACTATAACTTCTGTACATTTAGAACATTACACACTCCTTCAGATTTACTTCCCTAGCCTGCACGTGACTGTTAGAGCCAGGTGATGTCATGGAGGGAGTAAAATGGGGTGAAACTCACTTAAGAACGCTCTTGCTTAGCAACCAAAATTTGGGGCTCAATTGTGGTCATAAGTCAAGGACTATCTCTGCCTTCCTCTGCATGGCAGCCTTGTCCTAGTAAACTCCTTCTCCTTTCTGGCACTTTCCCTCTCTGTTAGAGGCACCCAAATAATCCAGACGATGTAAGGTTTCCTGCTGCAGCAGGGGGTTGGACTAGATGGCCTCTAAGGTCCCTTCCAGCCCTAGATTGCTGTCCTGTTTCAAAGCGTCTTCTGAAGCAACGTCTAGTGCCAGGGTTTGTGTTCCTTCCTTCCTTCCTCTTCTTTCTTTCTTCCTTCCTTCCTTCCTCTTCTTTCTTTCTTTCTTTCTTTCTTTCTTTCTTTCTTTCTTTCTTTCTTTCTTTCTTTCTCTCTCTCTCTCTCTCCCTCCCTTCCTCTTCCTTCCTTCATTCTCTCTTTCTTGTCTCTCCCTTCCTTCCTTTCTTTCTCTTTCTTTCTTTCTCTTTCTTTGTTTTTTTCTTTCTCTTTTTCTTTCATTCTTTCTTTTTTCTCTCTCCCTCTTTCCTTTTCTTTTTCTTCTTTCTTTCTTTGTCTCTCCCTTCCTTCCTTTCTTTCTCTCCTTGTTTTTATGTCTCTTGCTTTCATTCTTTCTTTTTTCCTTCTCTCCCTTTCTCTTTCCTTCTTTCTCTCTCTCTCTCTCTTTCTTTGTCTCTCCCTTTCTTTTAGTTTTAGTTTAGTTTAGTTTTATTTGATTTGTATACTGCCCTTCTCCCGAAGGACTCAGGGCGGTGAACAGCCAACAATAAAATACATAAATACAAAATTTAAAAGCAGGAATAAAATCGAATTAAATAGTTTGGCCCAGACAGATTAAAACCCCAATCAATTTAAAATAGATTAAAAATATTAAAATATTAAAATTATTTAAAAAGAGGGAGAAAAGTTAGGCCAGGCCCGCCTGGTGAAATAAAAAGGTCTTTAGAGCACGGCGGAAGGTGCGCAGGTCCGGGATCCTCCGTATCTCCGGGGGGAGCTTATTCCCGATAGTAGGTGCCCCCACAGAGAAGGCTCTCCCCCAGGGGGCCACCAGTCGACATTGTTTGGCCGACGGCACCCGGAGGAGCCCCTCTCTATGGGAGCATACTGGTTGGTGGGAGGCTATTGGTGGTAGTAGGCAGTCCCGCAAGTACCCGGGTCCTATTCCATGGAGCGCTTTAAAGGTGGTAACCAAAACCTTGAAGCGCACCCGGAAGACCACCGGGAGCCAGTGCAGCTCGCGCAGGAGGGGTGTTACATGGGAGCGCCATGTCGCTCCCATTACCACCCGCGCGGCCGCACTTTGCGCCAGTTGGAGCCTCCGGGTGCTCCTCAAGGGGAGCCCCATGTAGAGCCCCTTTCTTTCTTCCTTCCTTCCTCTTTCTTTGTTTTTTCTGTCTCTTTTTCTTTCATTTTTCCCTCTCCCTTCCTCTTTCTTTCTTTCTCTCTTTCTCTCTTTCTTTCTCCTTCTTTGTCTCTCTCTCCCCCTTCCGTTCTTTCTCTTTCTTTTTTTTTCTGTTTCTGTTTCTTTCATTTTTTCCCCTCTCCCTCCTTCCTTTTTTTCTCTCTTTCTTTCTCTCTCTCTCTCTCTCTTTCTTTCTGTCTCTCCCTTCCTTCCTTCCTTCCTTCCTTCCTTCCTTCCTTCCTTCCTCTTTCTTTGTTTTTTCTGTCTTTTTCTTTCATTCTCTTTTTTCCCTCTCTCCCTTCCTTTCCTTCTTTCTCTTTTTTTCTTTGTGTCTTTCTTTTTCTTTCTTGTCTCTCCCTTCTTCTTTCTTTCTTTTCTCTTTCTCTCATTTTCTTTGTCTCTTTTTCTCTCCCTCTCTTTCTTTCTTTCACTCTCTCTCTCCCACCCTCAGTGATGAAATCTAAAAAAAATTTTAGATTCTGTGGGCATGGCTTAGTGGTGGTGGTGGGGTAATGTGACTGGGTGGGCGTGGCCAATTTTTTTTTTTTTACTTTTAAAACCATTTTTTCTACAACCTCTTCGGTGAAGAGGTTGTAAAAAAAATGCTTTCAAAAGGCTCTGACGATTCCAGCGGAGTTGCCTGATCACTGAGCTGGGATCGTCAGAGCTTGGATCGTGAGAGCCATTTAAAAGAAAAAAACTTTTTTTCTTATAAATGCCTCTGACGATCCAAGCTGAGATTGTCAGCTGGGGGGGGGGAAGAGGCGGTGGCAGGGAGTCCCAGAACTCCCAGGGACTTTTCCTGCATGGCTTTTGCCACTGCAGGCATCAGTAGCGCGGGAGCAGCGGAGGGGCGTCCCGGAAATCCCCATGGCCAGGCCCGCTTGCCTGCCTTCCTCCCCCCCACCCACCGCCTCCTTCTTTAGGGTGCTTACTTTCCACGGCTGGTCCACAGTCCGGAAGGCAAGCTGACTGTAGTTTTCAGCAGCCCCCAGCCAGCCGCAACTGCTGGAAAGCAGCAGGCAAAAAAGCTCCCAAAAAGGCTTCTTTGGCAGCCGCTTTCTCTGCAGGCCGCCAAAACATACTGGCAGAAAAAGCTGCTGCTGTTGCCGCCATGTTCCTCGCGCATGTGCATCCCATGGGACTTGCAAGGCAATGGGATGCACGTGTGTGAAGAACATGGTGGCAACAAGCATGGTGGCCGGGGCAAGCAACTGGCGACCGGGGGAACGGGTTCGGGGGCGTGGCCAGCTGGCCACCGTTACTGGTTCTGCGACCTTGGGCAAATTTTTGCCAACGGTTCTCACGAACCGGTGTGAACTGGAAGCAACCCAGCACTGGTCCAGAGAAAGGGGACCTGGAGACTCTTCCCAGGAGGAGGTTGAGGGGATCCTGTCTAAAGGCAGCCGCATCCCTGACCAGGTCACAAACCTTCAATGCTGCATAATATTCATCCAGGTCCAAGAAGGGGGTGAATAGAGGGGGGGGAGACTTCCTGGTTTCTAGGAAGAGGCACCCATGGAAGCTGTTCTGCTCTCCAACCACACAGATTGCTGATCATTTGGGAATCTGTTTAGTGAGTGGAGAAAAGTCCCTTGCCTGGCTTTGGTTCTCTGCACCCTCCCTGGGCACTCCTGGCCCCCCTTCTACCCCCACCCACCCAGCACCAAAGGCTCTTCCTGCAGCTGTGCCTCCCATCTCCCCTCCCCCCTCACCCGAACAGACAGCTGTCACTCAAGCGTCCTGTTCTGCTCCCTCGCGCCCAGGTCAGGCAGGGCCTGAAGAGGCTGGAAGAGTTTGAATCCCGGAAGTTGTGGCTGCTCCATTGAGGGAGGTTTTCAAGGAGAGATTGGACAAGCCTTTCTCTGGAATCCTTTGGCATCTCCGGCTTGAACAGGGGGTTGGTCTTGAGGACCTCCAAGGTCCCTTTCAACTCTGTCTATTCTATTCTATTCTATTCTATTCTATTCTATTCCACTCCATTTTCCATTTTTCATTTTCCACTATTCTGTTCTCTGTTCTGTTCTGTTCTGTTCTGTTGTATTCCATTCTGAATAAGGATATTAATTCACGTGAATTAAACAAAAACATAAGCACCCAGCCTAAAAAGGCAAGAGATTGGGGAGATTGGGGCTCCATCCTATGCAAGATGACCCCCAATCTCCTCTAAAATGCCAGGATCTGCTTAAGGACGACAACCGAGAGATGCGAAGAGGGCGGCCAATTTCCAGAGGACCCAGCGCCAAGCTCCATCCAGAGGCTCCCAGGTCAAAAGCAACTTCGGGGCTTCCATCCCAGTTTGGACTCAGGACCTCCTGCCTGTTTCCAGGGCACCTAGACTGGGGCAGCCCAGCCTGGCTGCATGGGGACCCTGGTTATTGCCTGGGAAACTATGGAGAGGAGCTGATGTCCACATTCTTGGGGTTCTCTCTTCTCCCTCACCCCAATTTCAAGTAGAAGTGAAAGACAAGCAGGTTAGCTCAGAAGGAACTCTAAACTTCTGGAATCTCCTGAGTGTGCAGAAGAAATCAAAATCTCTCATTCAGCCCCCTGAACTAAGGATGGTCTTGCACAGTTGTTACTTCAGGGGCCAATCTGGGTTCTGGGGGGAGGAAATTCCAAAGGGCCACAGAGGGTGTTGGGGTCTATTGGAGGGAATGGGGAGCTCTGCAGGGGCCACAGATGCCCCCCTTAAAGAATGCCCCCTCCCTCACCCCTGGACCTCTTTCCATCTGTTGGGCACTTTCAGGGAAGGAGATTTTCCAGCTCTGGACCAAAAAGATTTTGAAATCTGATCTTCCCTCCAATTCTTCTACCAGACAGCATCTCTCCTTCCCAGCTGCCCCAAACCTCCCACCTCAAAATCTCAAAATCTCAAAGGGAAATTGAGGGAAGCCGGTCGGTTCTATAAAAGAAAAGAAATGGGCTAGAACTAGAGGAACCAGGATAGAGAAGAGAGGGAGGGGAGATGGTGGGTTGAGAGGGAGCTGAGAGATCCACTTGATCCCTTTGACAGAGAGATCCAAAGATTATCTCCAGTGCCTGCAAGAAACTCCTGCAGTCTTCCCAGTTCAAGGACACAAAGGCAGTTAAGCCTCCCTTCCCTGTATTTTCTCTTCCCTCCTTCCTCCTCTCTCTCTCTTTCTCCCTCCCTCCCTCCCTCCCTCCCTCCCTCCCTCCCTCCCTCCCTTCCTCCCTCCCCAAGTCATTTAGCTCCTCTTTCCAAGGCCTTTCATTCCCAGTTTTTCCTTTTCCCTCCACAGACTTTGTCTGGGACTCTCCGGATGTCTCTTCCAGCTTCTGACTCTCCATCTTGAAAGACCCACAGTTTCTGGGGGGGTCTCTGAGGGAACACCCCCCCCTGCATCTCTCCACAGTTGGATGCAAGATTGTGACGTCACACAAAAGGTCCTGAAACCTCTCCTGGGCTGATTGTGGACTGGGCTACATGGGGTCATCCATCAGGGCTCCCTCTGAGGGTCTGCCCAGCGTTTGAGGGGAAGCAACACAGCAGGAGCCCCCCCCTCCCAACCTCATTGAAGGAGCTGAGGGAGATCCTGGGAAGGAAGCAGATCTGAAAAGGGGATCCAGCAGGTCACTGGTCACCTACTAGACATTTAAAATTAAATTCGACAACCACAGAGATCCCAGTTCATCTTTCCGTGCCCAGAATGATTTCTCCTCCACCTTTGGCCCTTTGCCTTTTTCAGCAGGAAGCCTCACTTCTGGAGAAAGCCCTGAGATGCCCTCACCCAGCCTGTGTTTCCTAAAAATGCTCCGGTAGCCCCAGAAGCCTTCGTGGAAAGAAGCTTTGGCAGAGACTGGCACTCTGCTTTTAAGCACCCCAAGTCTGGGTTACGTTTTGACTTTCCCTCTTTACAACCACATCAGGTGGCAGAGACCTTGGGGGACGCCTGTCGAACTCTGGTTGCCCATCCCCATCTGAAAGGCAGAGGAATTGGAGGACGGAAGCAGGTAACACTAAGGAGACCTCAGCTGTTCCTTGACTCTCTTCTGACCAGACTTTGGGGAAAAAGCTGGGAATAGCTACACATTTTATTCTTTGGATTTTAATTGACTGACTGCATTTTCCATTATTGTCACTATTCCTCGATTCCTTTAAATGATAATTTGCCCTCACTGTTCAACAATTGTCCTAAAGGATCGTTGAGATTATAAGAACTGGAAGACAAACACATGGACAATATTATGTGCTGATCTGGAATATACGGTAGGTTCTCTCGAAACCTATATTCCTGCGGCTGCATTGGAGGATGGAGGCAGAAAGCAGGTCAGGCTGGGAGAAATCCTCTCAACTCTAGAAACCTGCAGAGACCCGGCTGACTCCTTGCACACGGACTGGGCAGCCCCAAACCCCACGTCCTCAGGACGGTCTGGTAGACAGGAGAGAGGTGGGGTCCTCCCCCTCCCCCTCTGTTGAGAGGGGGCTGTTCTGTTTTAACATAGATGGCCTCTTTGACCCTCTTTCCAACCAGGGGTCTCCTCTGTCCAGAGGGTGGACTTTGCTCTCTCCGAAGACAGCAACAGAGTCCTTTCCCCAGTTCCAAGGAGGTCCCCCCCCATTTGCCCTCTGATTCAGGGGACCCTGAGGGTGCAGATGAACCCCCAGTGGCCCCAAGGCCTCTCAGAGAGCTCATGGCTGACCTTCACAATGCTAACCACCAAACGGCTGCAAGGAGGAGAAATCCTTCCATTCCCCACCATTCAGTCAGAACCGAAGAAGCTTCTTGGATGAGAAGCGAAACGTTTTCAAGGGAAAAAACCCAAGAAATTCCAGCTCTCTTTTGAAAAGCACCTTTGGGATGTCGCTGAAGATGCCCCAAAGAGGGATGGTGCTTTGCGGATTCTCCGCCCCTCAACCCCAAATGTGAAGGAACCCTCCCTCTTTCTGTGGGTCAGGAAGACATTTTGCCAATTTTCCTCCAAGGGAAATTTGCATATTCCAGCTGTGGAACAAGAAGCGCTCTTAAAAGAAAAGGCTCCTTTTTATTATTTTTTATTCAGATTATCATGGCATAAAATAGAAAATAAAGGTAAAGAAAGGGGAAAGGGAAAGGCAGATAGAAGAAGGACAGAAAGGAAAGGAAAGGAAAGGAAAGGAAAGGAAAGGAAAGGAAAGGAAGAGAGAAGAAGGACAGAATGGGAAAGGAAAGGAAGAGGAGAAAGGAAAGGAAAGGAAAGGAAAGGAAAGGAAAGGAAAGGAAAGGAAAGGAAAGGAAAGGAAGAGAGAAGAAGGACAGAATGGGAAAGGAAAGGAAGAGGAGAAAGGAAAGGAAAGGAGTGGAATAAGTAAAGCTGAACAACCAAAGCCTAAAGATCCGGGGACCCCTTTGGCTCAGGCAGTGGGATTCCCGGCCAAGCGAAGGAGGCACAGGCGGAATCGGTTGGGCTGGATTGGGGGGGGGGAGGAAGCATTTTCCTGGAACTTCGGAATAGGGAGCGCCTAGAAAAGCGTAAGAACCAATGAGATTTCTCCCTTCTTTGGCGTCATCGGTCTCCGGGCAGAGTCTCCCCTGACTTCACCTGATGGAAGAGAGTTCGGCGCAGAGAGAGAAGCGGAGAAAGGGGGGGAGGGGTGAAGAAAGGGGGAGGGGTTCAGGTGAAGCCACAAAGGACTCTGCCCAGAGACCGATGACGCTCAAGCAGGGAGAATTCTCATTGGTGCAGCCGCTGGTTCTGGCCCTTCCCACCTCCAAAGTCTGAGATCGACGCTTCCTCCCCTCCAGTTCAGACCCCCGATCCCTCCTCAGGGGCTGGAAGCATCTGGCCAGGACACGCATACACACACACACACACACACACACACACACACACACACACACACGTACACGTTTCATTTCACAGATGAAGATTTCTGCCTAGGACGTGCCCAGAAAAGCATAAGGACCAATGAGATTTCTCCCTTCTGCAGCGTCATCGGTCTCCGGGCAGAGTCTCCCTTTTTTTTTATTGCAAAAGTTTTACAATTACATTTTCACCCCCCTTTTTTTCCCCCCAAACTTCCCAACCTCCCTAACCCTCCCTAACCCTCCCCTCCCCCCAGACTTCCCTATAATATACTCATACTCATAAAGAACCCTAATATAACACTTATATATAAACTTGAACCCCTCCCTCCCCTGTATAATTTTTCTCTTTATCTCATTACATTAAAAAATTTCTAGTACATTATTTTCAAATAAATGCTATTTGATACTTTCTAGTTTGATATTTGTTCTGAACATATTCTATCCACCTTTTCCATTCCCACTCATAAGTCTCTTGTGAACAGTCTTTTAAATATGCTGAAATCTTCGCCATCTCTGCAAAACTGGCCATCTTCAAAGTCCATTCCTCAATTGTGGGCAAAGCTTCATTCTTCCAATATTTACCTATCAACAATCTTGCTGCTGTTATCATATACAATATCAATTTTGTTTCACCCGATGTAAAACCCTGAACTATACCCAATAAAAACAGTTGTGGAGAAAATTGAATTTTTTTCTTCAAAACATTCTGCATGACCCACCAAATTTTTATCCAAAAAGCCTTAACTTTCCTACAGGTCCACCAAACATGATAATACGTAGCATCCAAACATTCGCATCTCCAACATTTTGGCTGAACATTAGGGTACATACATGACAACTTTTTGGGATCTAAATGCCATCTATAAAACATTTTGTAGAAATTTTCCCTCAGGTTCTGCGACTGTGTAAATTAACATTCTGAACCCAAATTTTTTCCCATGTTTCCAGCATCACTGGTTCTTCAAAATTCTGTGCCCACTTAATCATACAATCTTTGACTAATTCAGTTTCTGAATCTCTTTCTAGCAAAACATTATAAAGCCTTTTGATATGCATTGGACCTTTCTCTCTTATATGTCTAACCAATTCTTCCTCATGCAACATAATACCAGTTTTTTGGTCCTCTTTCCATCTCAATTGTAATTGATTATATTGTAACCAAGTTAAATTAATTGGTTGTGATAGGGTAACAACCAGATCATCTGCAAATGCCTTTATTCTGTAATCCTCTTGCCTAATCATTATTCCTTTCAAGGTATTAGAGTCCCGTACTGTATTTAACAAGACTTCTAGTGTTAGAATAAATAAAAGTGGGGACAACGGACATCCCTGTCTTGTTCCTTTTTCAATTTTAAACTCTGTTGTCAAACTTCCATTAATGATGATCTGTGCCTTTTGCTCTTGGTAAATTGCTGAAATCGCCTGTATAAATTGATCCCCAAAATCCATCTTTTTTAAAGTCTTTAGTAAAAAATTCCAATCCACTCTATCAAAGGCCTTCTCTGCATCCAAAAAGACCAGCACTGCAGGAATCTGTTTATTCTTCTCAAGATATTCCAATAAATCTATTACTTGCCTTACATTGTCCTTCATGTGTCTGCCCTCGATAAATCCCGCTTGGTCCTCATG
This sequence comes from Pituophis catenifer annectens, assembly GCF_029215685.1. Lineage (NCBI taxonomy): Eukaryota > Metazoa > Chordata > Lepidosauria > Squamata > Colubridae > Pituophis > Pituophis catenifer. The sequence goes on along the minus strand of NW_027256899.1, from coordinate 4,257,546 downwards.
AATCACCTTTTGGATTACTGGCATCAACCTGTTGGCTAATACTTTCGCATAGATTTTATAATCTGTATTCAAAAGAGGTATTGGTCTATAATTCTCTGGTTTTTTAGGACCGACTTGTTCTTTTGGTATCAAAGATATGTAAGCTGTTGTCCATGATGGGGGTATTTTACCCCCTTGTTGAATATTGCAAAATAAATCTCTAAGTTGTTCCACCATTTCAGCTTGCAAGGTTTTGTAATACACTGCAGTCAAACCATCCGTACCAGGAGCTTTGGCTGTTTTTAACTGTTTAATTGCTACTATTATCTCCTCCTCTGTTATAGGATAATTCATTCTTTCCTTTTGTTGATCAGTAATTTTTGTAACTCTTTTATCATTTAAATATTTTTCTATAAATCCATTCTGCACCTCCTCCTTGGCATATAATTTGGTATAATAGTCCACAAAAGCTTCTTTAATTAATTTTTGTTGAAAAATTTCTTTCCCTCCAATATCAATACTATCTATAGTCCGTATACTTTGTTTTTTCCTCAATGTGTAAGCCAACCATCTGCCCGGTTTATTAGCGTTACAAAATGTATTATGCTTCGCATATTGTAAGTTTGTTGCAACTTGTTCCGCCATAAGCATTTGAAATTGGTCTTTCAAAAGTTTTATAGCACTGCTTATTCTTTCATCTGTTGGATTTTTAATAAGTAACTGTTCTTTATTCTTTATTTCTATTTCCAATTCAGATCTTTTCTTTTGTCGAAACAATCTATGTTTAGAGTTCATGTAGATAAGTACCCCTCTCATATAAGCTTTACTTGCGTCCCAGACAATTTCAATTGGGGTACCTTTATTCAGATTTATTTCAAAAAATTCTTTCAAATGCTTTTTAAGTTCTGTTGTATTTTTTTCATATCTAAACAAGTTCTCATTTAATCTCCAGGAACGTCTCTCAACCTTATCCATCTCAATTTCTATCCATACTGGGCTATGGTCAGTCAAAGTTCTTGGAAAAATCTTTGTTCTTTTTGTCTTGACAAGTAAATCATCTGACAACAAGATAAAGTCAATCCTAGAGAAGGATCTGTGTCTATCAGAAAAGAAAGTGTAGTCCAGTTCTTTTGGATTATGTATTCTCCAAACATCTTTTAGTTCCATATCTTCTTTCATGTCAAAAAAGGTCTGTGGTAGTCTGATTCTAGACTTTGCCAAACTCTTTTTATCTAATTTAGAATCAATTACTCCATTCCAGTCTCCCATAATTAAAATAGATCTATAATCCCATTGCAGTATTTTGGTATGTAGCATCTTGTAGAAATAGTCCTGTTGTTGATTGGGAGCATAAATTCCAATCAAAAGAATTTGGCCCTTTGCCGTAAGCAATTCAATTGCTACAAACCTACCATCTTCATCTGTTTCTATAACTTTAGCTGTTAATTTTTTATTTACATAGATAACCACACCATTCTTTTTTTGTGAGGTTGAGGATACAAAATGTGTTCCTAGTTTGGAGTTTATCAGATATTTTTGATCTTGAGTTGTGATATGCGTTTCTTGTAAACAAATTATATCATTATTAAATTGTTTCAAATATGTAAATAATTTCTTCCTTTTCTGTGCTGAATTCAACCCATTAACATTCCAAGATAAACACTTAAAGGTCATCAGCCTCTTTTTGGAGCACAGAGCAAAATACTTGAAGGTCATCCGAAAGCTTCGATTTCGCTCCTCCCATAGCTCCAATCTCTTGTGCAGTACTCTTAACTACCTCCTTGTCTTGTCTTTCCTGTTGTTGTTGTTGCTTTTGTTTAAGTAACTTAGATTGAGCTCTAGTTATACGTTGATCCTTAAATTCAATCATCCGAACCGAGTCCAAAATTGGAGAAGATTCCAGCAAGGGCTCATCCAAAAAACCTCCTTCTGCACCTTGCACTCCTTCTAATTCCTGCTTGGACTGTTCTTGCAATTCTCGTTGAGGTTGCTTCTCTTCACTCTCTTTAATCTCCAAAACTGTAGATGTACGTGGAGATGGTGTTCTTTCCTTAAGAATAGTAGTATAAAAGTGTTGTGCCTTCTCCACGGTATTCAAACGGCATCTTTCTCCCTTGTATCTGAAAATTATCCCAGCTGGTGCATCCCACCGGAAGGGTATCTGTAAATTTTGCAATTCCTTAACAAGAAAGCCAAATTCTTTTCTAGCTTTCAGCATTTTAGGAGGCAATTCTTTATAAATTCCAATTCGTGAGCCCCCCACTTGTACAGAAGTGTAAAAAGATTTTTGCAGGATATCGTTTCTTATTTCTCTTTCTGTAAAATATATGACCACATCTCTAGGTAGTTGTCTTTGTCTGGCCACCCAAGAGTTCACTCTGTAAATTTTGTCTATTTTATGAAAAACCACATCAGGATTAATTTGTAGAATCTTGGCCAGGGCCTCAGAACAAACTTGTCTCAAATCCTGTCTTTCCTCCTCTCGAATTCCCCGAAGCCGTATAGCGAACTCCATTGCCCTGAATTGTATCATAACAATCTCGTCTTCAACTCTCTGCATTTTATTGTCAACATCAGCAATTTTATAATCATTGTCTTTCATCTTAACATTAACTTCTGATTTAAGTTCTTCAACTTTAAAATCAACTTTCCCAATAAATTCTGCCAGGCCAGATGCCACTTCTGATATTTTTTTGGTCACCTTGTTTTGATTCTGTTTCACCATATCTTTAACTTCATTAATTTCCTGCATAAATTCCTGGTGTGATTTTTGAAGTTTATCATCTATCCCCTGATGTGATTTTTGAAGTTTGTCATCTATCTCCTGTTGAGATTTTTGAAATTTATCATCCAAAGTTTTAGAAATAAATTCTTTTAAATCTCCCACATCAAATTCTTTTTTCTGAGTCTGTAACTGTTGAGCAGGGGGAAGTTGCGTTTCATGTTTGTGTGTGGGGGATCCCCCCCCTATTGCCTTCCCTTCCTGCTTCTTTGAAGCCATCCTGCCACGTAATCTAGTTTTTCTAAAAAGGGAAGTTCCTTTTCCTTTCCCTCCTGCACAAAGACTTCTAAAAAAGTCCCCCAGATTTGATCAAATAGAAGTTGAAGTAAAGCAAAGTCAACTATTGAAAGGGAGAAATTTTCCAATTGTTTCTCTTATAACAAGCAAAGCAACTTTGTAGCAACTTGGAAACTTTGTAACAAAGCAGAATAACTTCACCAATCCACACTCGCTGGCTCGTTAACTCTGAGATTAAGCGCCATGTTTTTTCAAAGCACTTTCACTCAATCGCATTTTCTCAAATTGAAAAGTCAACAAAGCACTAATACTTGCGTTTCCAAGTTTCAGGATTCAGATAGTTTCGCTGTTAATTAAAGCTGGTTCTTTCACTTTAAGTTTCCTGCAGCCGGCTTGTTCTGCAAAGGCAGAAACGTCCCACGTCGCCCGGAGTTACAGCAGGTTGGAAGGGAGCCACGCCTGTTCTCTCCCCAGAAACTTCCCTGGGGGGCTACAGGGGCTCGACCTGTGCCCTGCGATCTCTCCTTCTTCAATCCTAAGGATTTAGAAGTTTTCGAGCCGCTTCTTCGTCTCGAAGCGGCTCTACAGGCGGCGGGGCTGGCGGAGCTTCAAAAGGCACCGCCGTCGCCGAAGACAAAGAAACCGGAAGTCCGGGCAGAGTCTCCCTTGACTTCACCTGATGGAGGGGAGAATTCGGCGCAGAGAGAGAAGCGGAGAAAGGGGAGGGGGATATTTTCAGTTTTGGGGGGCCGCAGCTCAAGGGGGGCTCATGCCAGCCCTCGAGGGGAGGGTGGACTTCCTTTTGCCCCCCTCTCCCGCCCATCAGGTGTGGAGTGGGGCTGCAGTGGATGACTGAAGGGGAGGCGAAACCCCACAGTCAGCAAGGACTTGGGGGTCTCTGAGAGGACTGCCTGGGGAGTCTTTGGGCGCCTTCTCTCTCTCTCTCTCTCTCTCTCTCTCTCTCTCTCTCTTTCACACACACACACACACACACACTTTATGATTGGATGTGCCCCTCCCCCAACCCTGTGGGGTCCCTGCCCTCCCTGTCCCCCCCAGAAGCTCCTCCCTTTTGCTCCCTTCCTGGCAAAGGGGCTGCCGGAGGGCCGCTTGTACCCTCAGCGCTGTGGGATTTTCGGACCCACCCCAAATAAGAGCTCGGTTTTGGGTTCAGGAATCGCTCTTGTGGATGTCAATGGGTTGGGGGGGTGAGATAAGAAGGGAGGAAACGGGAATCCCTGGCTGAGACTCGTGAAGGGAGCTAAGAAAGTGGAGGGTCCTGTCTAGGGCTGCCATGACCCCCCCCCCTTAAGCTGCATCCCCCCCCAATACCGAACGAATACCACCACCACCCACAATTTCCCCGCTTCTCTCTCTGACACAAACTCCCTCCTTCTTCAGGTGAAGCCCCAAAGGACTCTTCCTGGAGACCGATGACGCTCAAGCAGCGAGAATTCCTATTGGTGCTGCCCCTCGTTCTGGCCCCTCCCACCTCCAAAGTCGGAGATCAAAGCTTCCTCCCCACAATTCAGACCCCCGATCCCTCCTCTGGGTCTGGAATCATCTGGCCTGGGGACACACACACACACACACACACACACACACACACACACACACACTTCCCTTCACAGATGAGGATTTCTGCCCTTGGAAGAGGTTGGGGTGAGGGTGGTGCTGGATGAGAAGAGGGGAGCCGCCCCCACATAGCCAGGGAAGACTTGGGGGTCATTTTGTTAGGTTTTATATTTTATTCTTCTGCATTGACTCACCCAGGGATGTTGTGCTTCAGAGGTCAAACCAGGGAGAAGGCTTCCCTCTTCAGAAGGGACCCCAAGGTTGTGGCCATTCCTTGGTCTCTCTCTCTGCCCTCCCCCATCTTTCCCGCTCCCTCCAGTCTTTTCCTTACCTGCAGTTTTCCTCCTTCATCACCTGCCACCAGGTGTCCTCAGCATATTTGTGAGGTTCCCTTACACAACTCTTACACAGCAGAGCAAACCCCACCGAGCCAGTCGATCTCAAAACCAACCCTAAATACCCAGCAGCTGTCAATCATCCCTGGCCAGATCGAGGTCCCTGCCACAGTTGAAGAGGAAGGGATCCAGTGGGACGGCCAGTCTGAGAGGTTTGAGGGAGGAAGGGAGGGTGGAGGGGCCTCTGCAGATCCCCAGAGCCGGAAGGTCTGGAGGGGAGGAACTGGGTCCACCTGAACTCGAACAAAAGGAGGATTTCTGCTGTTAGATTCGCATGTGGAAGCACGACTCGGACCAGCAGTAACGTACAACAACTTTATTCAGAAAATTTCCAAAACCGAATCAACTCGCGGCAGCCAAGGCTTCCCTTTTAAACTGTTCTATTGTTCGCCTTCTGGCCATTGACAGTGCTTCTAATTTCCCGCCGCGGCTCCTAGCCAATCCGCGGCGGCTTATCCCCTTATAATGTGCTCTCGCACGTAACACCCCTCCCCTCCTAGCTGGGACCTTCATACCTGGCTCGTCTAGGTACATCACATAGTCTTGTAGGTAAGCGGGGCGTTTGGGAACTCTCGCGGACTGGCGCAGTCCACTCGTGCCTGGGGCGTCAGTCAGTGTGATCAGTTCTCCTGCCCCTCCCACTTGCTGTTCTGGGTTCTCCTGTTGTGCCTGTTGTTGAATTGGTGGCTCTCTCCCCAACGGTAACCCCCGTTTATCGGCAACCCCTGCATTGTACCCTGGTTACTCTCATCTATTTCTCCTGGAGGAGCGTCTTGGGGTGGAGTCCCTGCTTCCCGGTCAGCTGTTTTTTCAGTTTCCGCGGGCTCCCTCCCCCCTTGGGTCCTCAGAAACGATTCTTCCTTCCTTGCCCTCAGCTCGTCAATGTGCCTTCTCCAGATTGTTCCGTCTGCCAGCTCTACCCGGTACGACTTGGGGCCCGTGACGGCAGTTATCGCTGCCTTGACCCACATGGGAGGTCCTGCATAGTTATGTGCGAACACCAAGTCTCCCACCTTAAACCCTCTCTCTGCTTGGGGTGGCCTGTGGGGTATGTCTGCGAGATATTCCGGGTGTAAACGGTCGACTCACGACTGCAGCTTCCTCCCCATCAGCAGTTCGGCTGGGCTTCTCTGCGTTACAGAGCTGGGAGTTATGTGCTGCGCTAACAATAACTGGTCTATTTTCTCCTGCCAATTCCCCGGCCCCATTCTGGTGAGCGTTTCCTTGGTCACTCTCACCATGCGTTCTGCCATACCATTTCCTGCTGGACAATATGGTGCCACCAATACGTGGCATATGCCCTGTCCCGCTAAATATAGTTCCATCTCCTGTACTGTTAATTGGGGGCCGTTGTCCAACACCAGGACATCTGGCAGACCATGCGTGGCAAATATCTTCCTCAGTGCCCTAATGGTCCCCCCTGTGGTGATCGATGGCATCAAGACGACCTCCAACCATTTAGAATAAGCGTCCACCACAATCAAAAACATTTGTCCCCCCATCGGCCCCGCAAAGTCTATATGGATTCTTGACCACGGTCCTCTCGGGGGTTCCCACTCCAATGGTGTCATCCAGGGCGGCGCTGGTCTATTCTCCTGGCATGGCAGACACATGGACACCCAGTCCAATATGTCCTTATCGATCTGTGGCCACCAAATGTAACTTCTGGCCAATGCCTTCATCCTAGCAATCCCCGGGTGGCCCTCATGTAATGTCTCCATTACTCTCCTCCTTAAGGTCTCCAGAACCACGACCCTTTCTCCCCACAGTAAACATCCCTTCAGTTCCGACAGTTCCATTTTCTTGTTTTCGAACGCCCAAAACTCCTCCCCCAGTTTCCCTTGCGACCACCCCCTCAACATCCAGGTTATTATTTTTGCCAATACCGTGTCCTTTCTGGTGTGTTCTGCAACCACATGCGATGTTGTTGGGCTTTCCGGGTCCACGTCTATCAGGAGTACCGTTGTCTCGGGTGCGGGATCTTCAACAGGTTCCGGTGTGGGGCATCTGCTGAGGCCATCTGCGTTGCTAATACTGAGCCCAGGTCTATGGATCAGTTTGTAGTTGTAGCCCGTCAGAAAAATTGCCCATCTGGTCATGCGGGATGCCATGAAGTTGGGCGTTTGCTTATCCCCTGCCAATAGTCCTAATAGCGGATTGTGGTCCGTGATAACTTCGAATTGCCGCCCATACAAATATTCGTGGAAATGCTTCACCCCGGCTACTATGGCGAGCGCCTCCTTGTCTAACTGACTATAGTTCCTTTCCACTGACGATAGGGTTTTGGAGTAAAATGCTATGGGGGCTTCTTGTCCGTTTTGGAGTCGATGGTTGAGGACTGCTCCGATGCCATAAGGGGACGCGTCGCACGTTAGAAGCAGTGGCAGAGTTTCTGTGTATTGGATGAGGACGTTGTCTGATGATAACAGTTGTTTTACTGCCCGGAACGCCTCGTCCTCTCATCATCCCCACGTCCAGGCCTGCGTCTTGCTGAGTAGCCTATGCAAGGGTTTCGCGACGGTTGCCTTTTGTTTCAAGAAAATACCATAGAAGTTCAACAACCCCAAGAATGCTTGTAATTCTGCCTTGTTTTTGGGACGCGGCGCCTCCCTAATCACTTTGACCTTGCTATCTGTGGGGTGTATGCCCTGGCCATCAATAAGGTATCCCAAAAATTCGACTTTGGTCACCCCAATTTCACTTTTTCCTCTCTTTAGCTTGAGTCCCTTTTCTTGGAACCTTCTTAATGTCTCCCTTACTCTGACCAGGAGTTGTTCCGTGGTCTCTCCGGAGATCAGGACGTCGTCAAAATAGGGGACGACCTCCGGAATGCCATGTAATAGCCGTTCCATTATGCTTTGAAACAGCCCCGGGGCCACGCTTACCCCAAACTGCAGCCAGTTGCACTTAATTGCACCCCTGTGGGTAACGATCGTTTGGGCCTCTGCCGTGGCTGTGTCCACAGGCAGTTGTTGGTACGCCTGGGCCAAGTCCAGTTTTGCAAAGACCCTACCTTTCCCCAACGAGTGCAGTAGATGTTGTACTATGGGGACCGGATATGCGCTTTGTTGCAGGGCCCTATTTAATGTGCACTTATAGTCAGCGCATATTCTAATAGACCCATCCGGTTTCATCGGAGTCACAATCGGGGTCTCCCACGTGGCATGATCTACTGGCTCAAGTATCCCTTGGGCGATAAGTTTATCTAATTGCTCATCCACTTTTGGCCTCAGCGCGAACGGAACTCTTTGATACTTAAGCCTAATGGGAGCCACCCTGGGGTCTAGATTAAAGGAAATGGGTTTCCCCTTATAGTTACCTAATCTGCCATCGAACACGTTGGCGAATTCTTGAAATATGTCTTTGTGTTCCCCACTGCTGATCTGGTGCAGGCCCACAATGTCCAGGTTGAGGGGTGCGAACCATTCTACCCCTAGCAAGGTCGGTCTATCTTTCTCCACCACCGTGAGCTTAAGGCACCCACTGAACTCCTTGAATTGTACCTTGACTTCGGCTCTTCCTAGGACTTTAATCGCGTTTCCTTGGAAGTCGTTCAGCCTGATGGATTGGGGTTGCAGTCTTCCTCGCTGGTATTTGGGGTTGAGGCGACGCAACGTTGTCCACGAGATGATCGTGAAGAATGATCCCGTATCCAGCTCCATGTTGCAGTCCCCGCCCTCAATGTTGACCATTGCATGGAACTTTCTACCTACGCAGGCATCTGAGTGGCCGACGGTTGTCTGGTTGATACTTTTCCGATCTGGAAATCTCTTGTCTCTGCGACGCTCCTTGGTTTTCCCCAGTCGGTAGGTTTCACCCCGTTGTCTCGGGAGGGCGGGTGTGGGTTGCGATGCCCTGCATGCTTCTGCGATGTGCCCCTTCCTCTGGCAGCCCCTGCATACCGTGTCCTTGAATCTGCAGTCCGCTCGGCTGTGGAATGCCATGCATCCAGTGCATCGAGGGGTTTCTCGCTCCCACCTCTTGGGGCTTACTCGCCTGTCATGATGGACGCGGTGTATGGAGTTCCCTCTCTCCCTGTTGTCGTCGCTTTCGGACCCGTCGGATGACTCCCCCTCTTCACATTGGGTTAAGTGGACTCCGCTCCTCCTGCAGATGTCTGCGGCCGAGCTTTCTGACGATTCTGTGGCTCGGGCTGCCTCTAATGCGTCTTTGAATGTGGCGCCCCTCTTTATTAACAGCTTCTTTTGCAAATTCAGGTCTCTCATCCCCAATATAATTCAGTCTTTCATCATTTCCTCCGGGTTTATAAACTCACATTTGCCGGCGATCTCCCTCAGGTTGGCCACAAATTCGTTAATTGTTTCGCCTTCCTTCTGACAACGACGGTAGAATTCATTCCGGCTGACCATGGGAGTCACCGTGGGTGTGTAATGGTCGCGGAGCGTGCTCTGCAGAGTGGTCCACGCGATGGACTCGATGTCTGCTGGTGCCACGAGGGTTTGAGCCATCTTGAAGACTTTTGGCCCGCAGTACGTTAGGAACAGTGCCCGCTTACGATTGTCTGGAAGATCCTGGTAGTTGTTCGCCTCCAGATACATTCGGAATCGCACATGTAGGTTTGCCATTCCTCTGCCTTCGGGTCGAACACTGCGGGCGCTTGGGACGGGTTTGCAGCCATCGTGTGATTCGGAGGTTGTTGCTCTTCGCTCCCGGTGGCAATGGATTGTCCGAGTTTTCCCGTGCAATCCCACCTTCGTCGCCAGTGTTAGATTCGCACACGGAAGCATGACTCGGACCCAAAATCCGTTACAACAACTTTATTCAGAACATTTCCAAAACCGAATTAACACGAGGCAGCCGAGGCTTGCCTTTTTAAACCGTTCTATTGTTCACCTTCTAGCCATTGACATCGCTTCTAATTTCCCGCCATGGCTCTTAGCCAATCCACGGCGGCTTACCTCCTTATATTGTGCGCTCGCACGTAACATGGACAAAGCTTGATAGAGGCTTCCAGAGATCTCTCCATGGGTGTTCAGAGGATCAACTGGTGACTTCGATGCTCTTTCTCCTGCTTGGAGCCTCACAGATGTTTTTGAATGCTGGTTTCCAGTATTCCCAGTTAGGCCAGGCCTAAGAATACTGGAGTTGCTGGGTGTTTATGAAGCCAAATTTAAAAGGGAAATGTGGTTGTTGCCCTCACTGGGTTGGCTTCTCCTGCCAAGCCTTGGGAGAAATAATGGGTGCTGCTTGCTTTAAAGAGTCATTTTCCAAGTCCAAGTTCCAGGTTTCCCATAATCCTCAGCCACAGCTATGCAGTTAGCAGAGACAGTTAGATTTTTTTAACTCTGCAAAGTTCGAAAAACTAGTTTTTCATTAAAGTTGATTTTGTTCTAGGAGTCTGGTCACACTATTGCATCAGCCCTTTTGTGCGATGCCCTTGAGCATTAGCTTTCAAAATAAAGTAAATTTTGGTTCCAACTCAGCTGGCAGCTATTTCAGATCTGTGACATGCTCCGGCATTAACTGCCCCCCCCCCAAGTTTTGTCTTTCATCACTATGCAAACAAATTTGTTTCTTCAGCCACAGGTGCCGTGTATTCCCTCTGGGGCCACTTTCAAGCATGGAGCTCCCAAACCGCTCAATTCTAGATGACCAATTTAATTCCATCTCTGCCCCTGTTATTATGAATCACATAGAGATTATTTCCCTTTCATTTCCCTCCAGAGAATTTCCCAACAATCTTTGAATCCAAGAACTACTTGAATTATCCAGGGATCCGTTCTGAGAGGGAGAATTATAATAAAAGTTTCAGTTCTGCTGTTTGGCTGAATGCTCCAGGGGAGACTTTGGGCAGAGAAATATGGAGGTTTGGGACAGGCAGAGTCTGTGCTCTTGAATGTATGTCTCTCTCCTTTCCAGGTGAAGCTGAGTGTTTCTCTGTGTTGAGAAAAAGCAACTCGATGTTCCACCTTGTGAGAGTCCTTTGATTCTTCTAATTCTTCTTTAGAAACAGGAAGGATCTTCATTGATTCACCCCATGAATTATGGACCTCCTGCTTCTGCTTCTGATACTGCTGGTATCCCATCCAGTCTCTGGGAAGCTGAGAATGAAATGCCCGGTGAGTTTGGAGAACCAGGAAGGAAAACAACCACAGAGCTTTTACAGGCCAGGAGACCATCTCATTGGTATAGTGACCAGTGGAAATCAAATATTTCTTAAAAAGTTGCTTTTCAACGTGGCTCCTTCTCTTCAGTTTGTTTTCCATGATCCGTAAGTCATTCAGGGTGATGGAGTTGCAGTCCCTCCATTCTAACACCCTCCTTCTTTTTAGTTTTTATTTTTCATTAATTCCTATATTGGGGAATATGACTAATTTCCTGAATGATTTTGATTTCCATGGCTTCTCTCTTTTGTCTGATTTTGTGAAAGAGACTCAAAAAGGGGTCTGAAAAAAAGCTGAAAGGGCTGCAGATTATTTTCCTCTCTCAGTCCAATCCTTAATTTATCACTTGAATAATGAATTTCATTCAAAGTAGTGGTGGAACCAGTTGTAGTTGCTGTATTTCAGCCCGTTTCCATATTTGTGTAACTGATCATTGGTTTTGGATCAATGTTGGCTTAATGCTCAGTAGGCTTGTGAATGATTCTATATTAAAAGAAGTATTTGTTGTTGCTGTTGATTATAATATTTTTTTACAATAGGGATTATTATGGTTTTTTATATGGCTTACAATACATTTTCACCATTCAAATGGTCAACAAAAATTCCCAGTTCCTGCACAATCTCACACTTGGCTACAACATTCATGACAACCATTTGAGCGCCTTCCGCACTTCAGATGTCTTGCTGGACATTCTCTCCACTGGAGAAGCCAATGTCCCCAACTACAGCTGTGGAAGGAAGGACAACCTTCTGACTCTTCTTGATGGAGCTAGTAGGGCCATCTCCATCCAGATGTCAACATTAGGAGGCACCTACAAAGTCCCACAGGTTTGTGTCTTTTTTCTCTCCCTCTGGTAAAGTGAGGGGTGGGTGGTGGTGGGTGAGCAATAGATGCAATCATGTCTTCTCCATAGAATTCAAGAGCTGGTTCTCTCTATATTAGCAAAAATGTCAATATTTTACCCCATTATGTTCATGTTGAGATTAATCATAAAAGGCCTGAAATGCAAGCAATACATTCCCTGGAGAAGATATTCTACCAACTATTTAATTGATCAAAAATATCCCTGGTTGTTGGGGCCTCTATTGGCATCTTCATTTTCATAGATAAATAATGTCTGCCATATCCACTGGGTTAGAAGTTGGCAATAGTAGCATTTTATCTTTCTAAAGAGTGGAATAAAAAGGATTCTAGCAATTATAGATCAAATAGACTAGCAGATATTGTGGCTAAAATTTATGCCATGTTCCTCTTAGTTAAACTTGAGAAAAATGCATTCTTTGCAGAAGAACCCGAAGGTTTTAGGTAGAGTGAAAAGCCATATAGATTTTATAAGAAATAATTGATGTTAATAATCTAATATTGGCAACAAATTTGTCTTGAAATATCTCATCTACAGAATATCAGTGAGGTAAAACAAGGTTTGCTGCTTTCTAGATGTTAGTGCAGCATTTGACTCAATAAACAGAGAAATATGATGGAGAAAATGTTTTGCCCTCAAAATGGAGCTCAGCCTGTTGGCCCTGATCCAAGCCCTTGTTTGAGAGGGAGGTTTGGGCTCAATGGAGCCATGAGAAGAAGGATCTATGCTTACCAAGGGGGAAGGGAAGATGCATATTTGAACCCTTGTTCTTCAGTATAGATATGAATGACTTACTAGGACTAATGCAGGGTCAAAAAACAGATCATAAATAAACGTTATTTCATTCTTTGACAAAAATGACTGAATAACTGGACCAATGAAATGCAGTGCATGTAGTATACAGTACTTGGATTTCAGAAAGGCTTTTACAAAGTAAACCACAACCTATTTCTCTGGAAGATGAAAATATGTGGGATGGACAGCATCACCCCCAGATGGGCTCAGCCTGTGGTCCTCAATGGAACTACGTCTGCATGGAGGGAAACAAGCAGTGGGGGACCCCAAGGCTCCATTTTAGGCCCAGTTCTCTTCAACATCTTCATGAATGATTTGGATGAGGGGAGAAATGGGGTAATCATCAAATTTGAAGACAACACTAAAGTGGCAGGAATAGCCAACACCCCAGAAGATAGGCTGAAGATCCAGATGGATCTAGGTAGACTTGAACCCTGGGCCTATCTAACAAACTGTAATTCATTGTAGAGAAAAATAAGGTTTTATACTTAGGCTAGAAAAACAAAATGTACACTTACAGATGAGGTGAAACCTGGCTCAATAAGTGTAACTGTGAGAGGGATCTTGGGGTCCTAGTGGACAATCACTTAAATATGAGCCAGCTGCAGCTAAAAAAGCTAATTCAATCCTAGGTTGCATTAACAGAGGGATAAAATCAAGATCATATGAAGTATTGGTACCGCTTTATAATGCCTTGGCAAGACCACACTTGGAATAGTGCATCCAGTTTTAGTCTCCATATTATAAAAAAGATGTAGAGACTCTGGAAAGAGTGCAGAAAAGATGATTAAGGGCCTGGAGACTAAAACATATGAGGAACAATTTCAGGAATTCAGTATGTCTAGGCTAGTGAAAAGGACTAAGGGTGACATCATAGCAATGTACCAATATTTGGGGGGCTGCCACAGAGAAGAGGAGGTCCACCTATTTTCCAAAGTACTAGAAGGCAAGACAAGAAACAATGGATGGAAACTAATCAAGGAGAGAAACAACCTAGAACTAAGGAGAAATTTCCTAATGGTGAGGAATGGAACGTCTCCCCTTCAGAAATTGTGGGTGGTCCATCACTGGAGGCTTTTAAGAAGAGACTGGACATCCACTTGTCTGGAATAGTATAGATAGATACAGATTAACAGAGTTGGAAGGGACCTTGTAGGTCATCTAGTCCAAGCAGACCCTACACCATTTCTGATAGATGACGGTCCAGTCTCTTCTTGAAAGCTTCCAGTGATGAAGCTCCCACAACTTCTGAAGGCAACTTTATCTCTTTATTTCCAGGTTGAATCTCTCCTTGTTCAGTTTCCATCCATTATTCCTTGTCTGGCCTTCAAGTGCCTTGGAAAACAGCTTGATCCCCTCCTCTCTGTGGCAGCCCCTCAAATTTTGGAAGACTGCTATCATGTCTTCCCTGGTCCTTCTCTTCACTAGACCAGCCATGCCCAGTTCCTGCAACCATTCATTGTATGTTTTTGCCTACAGTCCCCTAATCCTCTTGGTTGCTCTTCTCTGCACTTTTTCTAGAGTCTCAACATCTTTTTTATAGTGTGGTGCAGAGGTGGGTTGCTACCGGTTCGGACCAGTTCGGGAGAACCGTCAGTGGAAATTTGGCACGTTTTCCAGAACCGTTAGTGACCTTTGGCTGGCCACGCCCCCAAACCAGTTCCCGCTCACTCACCCCACCCGCCTGATGCTTGCCCGCCCCGCCCAGCCACTACTTGCAGAATCTACCCCCATACTTCTGCTCACCACTGCTGGCAAAGGTAAAGCCGAAGGGCACGAGTGGCCGGGGGTGGGAGAGCTGGTGGAGGGGTGATACCAGCAGCGGGTGGTGGACCGATGCACGCAGGGAGGGAGGGGAGGGCGCGGGAGATTGCAGCACCGGAGCTCTTCCCGTGCATTTCCCCCAGCCGGCCTACCCTGCAAAGGAAGCATGTGGGAGATCCTAGCTGCAGTTTACTCATGAGCAACATTGACTGGGAGAAGCAGGGAGAAAGGCCAATAAATAAATAAATAAATAATTTTATTTCTATACCACCCTTCTCCCGAAGGACTCAGGGCGGTGTACAGCCTATTAAAAGCACAGAGACAAACATCAGTTAAAAATAATTAAAATTATTACATAATTTCGGCTCAGATTTAAAACCCCAAAAATTTAAAACACCCAATGTAAAAATCATTACATTGATAGCCCGGCTTGGCGGAACAGCAGGGTCTTGAGGGCACAGCGAAATACACGGAGGTCGGAGATCTTACGCATTTCCGGGGGCAGTTCATTCCACAGGGCAGGGGCTCCCACAGAGAAGGCCCTCCCCCTGGGTGTCGCCAGCCGACATAACTTGGCTGATGGCACCCTGAGGAGACCCTCTCTGTGGGAGCGAACTGGCCGGTGGGAGGCTATTGGTGGCAGAAGTCGGTCTCGAAGGTACCCGGGTCCTATACCATGGATCGCTGTAAAGGTGATGACCAGTACCTTGAATCGCACCCGGGAGCCAGTGCAGCTCACGCAGGACGGGTTTCACGTGGGCACAACGGGTTGCGCCCATAACCACCCGCGCGGCCGCATTCTGGACCAGCTGGAGCCTCTGAGTGCTCTTCAAGGGGAGCCCCATGTAGAGAGCATTACAATAGTCCAGCCGGGAGGTGACAAGGCATCCCGGTCCAGAAAGGGCTGCAATGGTGCTCATGAGTAAACTGAGGCTCCTAAGGGGGGGGGTCAAGCCTCCCCGCCCACAACATCTTCACCTGAGGGCATCTCTGGCAGCCACTTCCTGTGCCTCCCGTCCCGGGCTCTTCCTGGGAAGAGGCAGGAGGTGGCGGTTTCTTTCGCTGCCTGCGAGCTGCTGGCTGCCTCTAATCTGCAGTTTACTTGTGAGCAAGTTTACTCCTGAACATGGTGCTCACGAGTAAACTGCAGATGACAGGAAGCCGGCAGGTGGCTGGTTTACTCGCTCTGCTGCTCGCCTGGCAGAGCACAGACTGGCAGCTCCAGGTGGTCCCTCAGCTATTGTGCGCAGGGAAAAACCTTGCAAAGGAAAGGAAAACTTCTCCTGAGTGCAAGAAGTCAATTGTCTCGCACTCCCTGCACGCAATGGCTGAGAGATGAGCCAGAGCTGCCACTCTCTGGTAAAATGCGCCTCTCGCAGTGGGGCGCTATTTGGGGTGGCAGGTAGGGCAGGGGATGGGGGGGAGTTCGGCAAGCTTCGGCAAGCTCCCCTCTCCCTGCCGGCCAGTGCCGTTGCATGCAGCCGCTGCGCTGGGACTGATAGGGGCCGTAGCCGCCCTCTCCTGTCTTTCTCCAGCTGGGTGTGAAAAAAAAGGAGGGGGACTTCACACACACAAGAGAATTCCCTCCTTTAGCACGGGAGCCAAAGATAAAAGAAACGGGTGGGGAGAAAAAGAGGGAGGGTAGGAACAGGGGAAGGGCAATTTTTTCATTGTTTTAACTCCTTCCCAGCTTCTGCTTTCTCTGCTCAGCAGCACAGCTTTCTTTTTTCTTTAAGGTTAGTCCCCTCCTTCCCAGGAGAGAGAAGAGGAGGGCCAGGGAGAGAAAAAGAAGGCAGCGTGGGATGGTGGGGGGTGGGAGTGGGGGTCTTCTTAGTCCCGGCTGGGACTAAGAAGTCTTAATGTCTGGTTAAAATGGGTAGTACTTCTGTTTAAAGAAGAAAAGCATAACTCAGGCTATTGCTATGATTTTTTGCTCCTATATTCTGTTGTTTAGGTATAAATTTTGTTAATGTAGAAATTTTACTTACAGCCTATTAAACAGCGGAGCTAGCTGTCTGCCTGCAATCGTGTGTATCTATTAGGAGTAATTCCCACTGAAAGAGTGTAGCTTACTGCCAAGTAAACATGCATAGGCTTTACATAGTTGAGAGATAGGGTATCGATCAGTATGAGGTGTATTAGAGAGAGAAATGAGAACTTCTGTAACAACAGATACTTTGTGCCAAGACCAGGTGTGTGTGAGAGAGAGAGAGTGAGAGAGACAAAAAGAGACAGATAGAAGAGAAAGAAAGAGGAAGGAAGGGAGAGAGAGAGAGAGAAAACTGTGCTATTATTTTTAATTGTTCCACTATTTATCATGTATTAATATTTTACACTGTCCCTACACCTAGAGTGATTTTACTGCCTTTCTTTTGCCCAGGGCTACCACATATTTTTCAGGGATTTACATGCATTCAGTGACTATAGTCCAGAGCATAAATATGTTTATTTTGTACATCAGGTTGCATAAATCCATCTTAATATGCTATTCCTGGTATGTGATGTTTTGTATACATACAGAGAAAGAAGCACCCTTGGGATCTTTGACTTTTAGGCTGGCTGTCAAACATCAGCCATCATACTAATGACTGTTTTGAACAATAGGCAGGTTGTATTACCCGAATGGCTATTTTATATGTGAAATTATGACTGAAATATTTCTGCACCTCTATTGGTTCTCATTGTCAGGAAGTTTCTCCTTAGTTTTAGGTTGCTTCTCTCTTTCTTCAGTCTCCATCCTTTGCTTCTTGTTTTGCCTTCTGGTGTTTTGGAAAATACATTCTTTCTGGCAGCCCCTTAAAAGCCTGCTGCCTATCACCCTCTTGGGCAGAGCACGGGAGCCTTTTCCTCCTTTCCGTGGCCCAGGAAAGTGCATCTCTAGTATGTAGATAATAAAGTCGAAAAAAGGTGAACAACATTTTGACAGAACTAGAGATACGTTGAGGCTGGGTGTGACAAGGAGTGGCTGGGAGGGGAGGGGCCAGGCGAGGCACCCCTTGACATGAGTGACATTCAGTTGGCCACGCCTACCCAGTCACATGACCATCAAGCCACACCCACTGTCATATGACCATCAAGCCACGCCCACAAAATAAGCCACGCCTACAGAACCGGTAGTAAAAAAATTTAGAACCCACCCCTGGTGTGGTGACCAAAACTAGATGCATTATTTTTTGTCAAAATCTTTGTTTTATCTTTATTTATTTTCAAACCTGCCACCTTACCAAATTCTCCTATTTTGTCTAACAATTTATTTATTGATTCAAGTGGATCTTCCAATATAAACACCAGGTCATCCGCAAATGCTTGCAATTTATATTCTTGATTCCGGATTTTCATTCCTTTTATTTCTTTTTCTTCTCTAATATTTCTATTTAGTACCTCTACCACCACAACAGTGGTGACAGTGGGCAACCTTGTCTCGTTTCTTTTTGTATTTCAATAGCTTCTGTCAATTCTCCATTTATCATCACTTTTGCTATTTGTTTATCATATATAGTTTCTATTGCTTGCATAAATTTCCTCCCAAAGCCCATCTGTTTCAGTTGTAAAAACATAAATCGCCAATTCACATTCTCAAAAGCTTTCTGTGCATCTAAAAACATCAAAGCCATTTGCTTTTCCGGATGTGCCTCATAATATTCCAAAGTATCCAGAATTATCCTCAAATTATCTCTTATCTGTCTTTTTGGTAAGAATCCATTTTGATCTGAATGTATAAAATTATTTAAGAATCTTTTAAGTCTTTCTGCCAATATCGTAGCAAAGATTTTATAATCTGAATTTAGCAAGGATATAGGCCTATAGTTCTTAACTTGTCAGTGTCCTCTTTCGGGATGAGTGTAATATATGTTTCTAACCATGTTTTGGGTATTTCCTTCTTTAACATTACTTCGTTCATGACTTCTAACAACCGGGAACTCAGTGCTTCCTGAAAAGTCTTATAATACTCCACGGGCAATCCATCTGGATCTGGCGCCTTCCCAATATTTTGTTTTTTAAGTGGTTCTGTCAATTCCATCATCATAATATTTCCTTCTAGCATCATCTCAGTCTCTTTTGAAATCTGTGGTAAATTTGCCTTTTGCAGATACTGTTCAACTTTTTCCTCCTCTATGTTTTCTTTTTCATATAGTTTTTTATAATACTCTTGTATGATGTTTTTCTTCTCATCATTCCAAAATCTAATTTGTCCTTGTTCATCTAATAATTGTGTTATTTTCCTTGATTCTCTCTCCTTTTTCAATTTGTATGCTAGCCACCTGCCTGGTTTATTGGCATTCTCAAAATAATTCTGTTTAGCACTTCTAATTTTTTGTGCTAAATCTTCTTTTTCTATTAATCCCATTTTATGTTTGGTTATGTCCATTTTCCTATTAATGTCCTTTTTTTGCGGAAATTTTTGTAATTCTTTTTCATATTCCTTGTATTCATCCTCTATCATTTTATATGTTTTTCTTTTCTTGATATTTCTTTTTCGTGTATAGTCAATTGTCAGGCCTCTGGCATAGGCTTTTATAATATCCCACAGATTCTGCATAGATGTATCCTCTTTTCTATTTTCTTTAAAGAAGAAAGCCAATTCTTTCTCCATTTTCTGTACAAATTCCTTTTCTTTTAGTACTGTAGTATTTAAAGTCCATCTGGATCTTTTCCTTTGTCCTTTCCATCTCATCATCATTGGATTGTGATCTGCCCAAGTATTAGCCTCAATATCAATTTCTTCTATATTCGAAGCCAAATCCATTGCCATCCATATCATATCTATTCTAGACCAGGATAAACGTCTATTCGAATAAAAGGTATATTGTCTATTTTTTTATATTTCTTTCTCTCCATATATCTTTTAAGTTTATTTTCTCTATCATCTTAAAGAAGGATTTTGGCAAAGTTCTTCTACTTTGTTTTGTTATCTTTTGTGGATTGTAGTCCATTTTCTCATCCACTATTCCATTAAAGTCTCCCATCATACAAATATTGTCATAGTCCAGCTCTAATAGTTTCATATGTAGTTTTCTATAAAAGTCATAATAACATAAAAATATGTTAAAAAAACAAAAAGAAAAGCTGGTGGAAGTATCAAGGATGCAGGTCACAAATAAGGTTAAATATTTGGGGATACACTTGACAGCAAGATGTAGTACACTTAAGGAGAATAACTATAATAAGCTCAAGCAGCAGATGGTGACAGATTTGGCTAAATGGGAGAATTTGCAATTATCACTGATAGGGAGAATATCAAGTATTAAAATGAATATATTGCCTAGAATTTTATATCTGTTTCAGACAATTCCAATTAGGCTGGGAAAAGAATATTTTGAAGATTTAAATAAAATTGTATTAAAATACATTTGGCAGGGTAAAAAGGCGAGGATAAAACTAAAGTTGTTGCAAGATGCTAGAGCAAGAGGTGGCTTTGGTTTACCAGATTGGGAATTATATTATCAAACTAGTAATCTGATGTGGATCAAAGAATGGATAATGTTAAGAAATACTAGATAGTTGACCTTAGAAGGACATGACTTGTTGTTGGGCTGGCATGCTTTTTTTGTGATATAAGAGCACAAAAACACAGGGTTACTTTAGAAGACATATTATAAGAGAGTCTTTGTTATTAAATTGGGAGAAGATTAAAAGATATCATTACTTAAAAATACCAGTCTGGTTATCTACTATTGAAGCATTCTCATACTCAATAACATTTAGGAATGTTATTGTTAGATATTGTGAATTATTGAATGAAAAGGGTGAACTTAAAACAAAGCAAGAACTGGAAGAGCAAGAGATAAAAATGGATTGGTTTTCATATATGCAAATACAGTCTAGATATGATAAAGATTCCAAAACGGAGGGCTTTTATAGTAATTTGACGAACTTAGATAAAATTTTAACAGGTTCTGATGACCATGTAATTAAAAACCTTTATGGTTGTTTATTAGAAGTAAAATTAGAAGAAGAACAAGTTAAAAAAACAATGATTGCCTGGGGGAAACATTTTGGTTATGGGATTGAATTAGAGAAATGGCAAAAATTGTGGTCAGAAAACTATAAAATGACAATGTCAACAGCATATAAAGAGAATTTGCATAAGATGTTTTACAGGTGGCATTTACCGCCGGTGAGAATAGCCAGAATGATTAAGAATAAATCAGAGAAATGTTGGAAGTGTCATCGGATCCCAGGTTCATATTACCACATGTGGTGGACTTATATAGAAGCTAAAAGATTTTGGACTAAAATTCACACATAGTTGGAAAAAATGATAAAGAAACATATTGATTTTAAACCGGAGATATTTTTACTAGGGATCTTACCAGAAACATATAATAGAGAACTGAGATATTTAATAGTGAATGTATTGACTGCGGCTAGAATTGTATTTGCTAAAAATTGGAAGGGCGAGAAAATACCGTCGGAAGATGAAGTTATTAAGAAGATTATGGAATGTGCTGAAATGAGTAAATTGACATTTGAAATTAGAGAACAAGAAGACAAGCAATATTATAAGATATGGGATTTATTTTATCAATGGCTAGAGAATAAAGCATGGAAATGAATTATGAAATATGGAACAAATGTAATAATATAATATATGAAAAGCGCTTCTTTTTTTGTTTTCTTATGGGATGAAAATGCTGTTGTTAAATGACAAATGAGAATAATAATACAAAGAAATACAGTAGATTGATAAATATGAGCAATTAGACAATTCATAAATTAGGAATATAGGATTAAGCACAAAAGATCTGTAACCGATCAATACACTTTCTGCAGTTGTAATGGATGATTTTGCTTTATGTTTGACTTTTGTTTAAAATAAAAAATTCAGATGCAAAAAAACAAACAAACTGGATGCATTATTCTAGGTGTGGTCTTACTAAGGCTTTATAGGGTGGTATTAGTACCTCTCTTGATCTTGATTGTATCCCTCTGTTAATGCAATTTAGGATTGCATTGGCTTTTTTGGCTGCCACTGCACATTCTTGACTCATATTTAATTGGTTGTCCACTAAGACTCCAGGATCCCTCTCACAGTTACTGCTATTATGCCTGGTTTCCTGCTTGAACAGGGGGTTGGACTAGAGGACCTCCAAGGTCCCTTCCAACCCTTTTATTTTGTTATAAGTTCCGTTATAGGTACACATGTTTAGCCTGCTAAATTCCTATTGGAATATCCTGGTTTACACTGATAATGTGATATTATCATACTTAGACATTGGATTGTATAGACTTGGATTGTTTTGTCTTAATAATTATCTGATAATTTATAAATCAAGTTCAAAAGTTATGGTCTTTGGGAAATGACATCATAGCCATAGATGGTCAGACAATAGAGCAAGTAACACCTTTCCTTACCTGGGGTTGTTTTCTCTGAGCCTGAATCTTGGCTCCCTCATCATCCAAGGAGCTCAGTTAGAGAAAGGGCAGGAGTGAAAGTGGTGCTTAAATGAAAACCTCTCAGCTCTCCAGCTTCCTCAGCCCCAATGATTAAAGTATCTGAGGCCCAGTTTTCCCCCATGTTCTTCCATCAATCTGATGTTTGGGGCTCCAGAGAGAAACCACCAGCAGAACCAACCCAATCTCAGCCTCTGAGGAGGATCTTGGGGTGGGTAAAAGGACTCCAGCTGCTGCCCTCAGAGCTGATTTGGGAATTTACACAATTTCTGCTTTGTCTAAATTCAGAAAACATGGCTATTATTGGCATAAAATTTAATCTATGGAAACTGACAGACTCTGAAAATTGTGGCTGTTGGAACAGACAAAACTTCAATTAAAGACCAAACTTGGATTATGCAACTGACAAATCTTATTAGGCTTTGAGGTCTGCCTGTTTCTTGTATAACTGGAGAAAGAAGTTAAAAAATTTCCTCCAGAAAGAATCTGGGATAAAGAAGCAAAAAAAAAGATGCAGCAATCCTCGAAAATTATAATGGCCCTTTACTGGAATAGAATACTCCAGTTGGCATTTGCACGTGTTAATCTAATTGTGATAAATTGTAGGGGTGGGATACAGTAATATGATTTACATTTTTATTGTTTTTTAATTTGCTTGTTATTTTCCATTATTATGATACAATCTTGCTAATATTCTGTCTTTCATATTTTAAACAATGTCTTATTAACAAATTATTCTAATACATTCATGAGAACCAGGTTGGATTTATTAAAATCTAATCTTTTGGACTTGATCTGACCCCAAATATAACAGCATTCCTCATTGTTTTTTCAGATCTGTTATCAACCTTCTTCAGAGGCTCTGAGTGATAAAAGTCAATTCCCCTTTTTCCACTTGATGAATCCCAAAGAAGGATTCCACTACCCAGCAATTGTCCAGCTGCTCCTCCATTTCAGATGGACCCTGATTGGCCTCTTTGCTTCAGACACAGAGAAGGGAGAGAATTTCATGAGGATTTTTATTCCTATGCTTGTCAGGAATGGAATTTGTGTGGTTATATCACAACTGTTCTCAACAACTGGATACACAACAGCCCTCAGGGATTCCCTCTCTAAGTGGAGACAAGTCAACGTCTTTGTTTATTTCATGGAATATGAGTCCATTTGGGAGAGAATTCTTCCTTTCCATTTAACATTTATGCGTCTGTCAGGACCCATTGAAGGGAAAATCTGGATCGTCACAAATTTTCTATGGTATACACTAAACAAGCGTAGACTTCTCAAATACATCCATAGTATTTGGAACTTTGGTTTTCTGGTAAAAGAAAGGCCAAACGATTCTGCCTTTGAACCCTATTTGTTTGTGGAAGTAAAGTTTCAAGATCCTTATTTCCGTTGTTCTCTTTCAAAGAATGTCTTTTCTGTCAAAGGCCGCAGAAGATGCACCCAGAAAGCCCCAATGGATTCCCAGAAGAAAAGGGACAGGGTCGGGATCCCAAATCACTATGTATATTACAGCCTCATGAAGACTTTGGCCCAGGCCTTGAATGCCGCTTATTCCTCCAGATCGAGGCGGAGAAGGAAGGAGGGAGAAAAGACTTTGGGGTCTCCAAGGCTGCAGCCGTGGCAGGTATGGGGGTCCCAATATGGATCCATTAATCTTAGATCCTTTGGAGGAGGAATCCAGAGGAGAAGGAGGGGAACCACCTCAACAGATCTGGCCAATTCAGTTACTCAGGGAATAATGGTTCCAAAGAGTAGATACCATGGCATTTTGATATTAAACTCTGCTCATTTGAAAATGCTGTATTCTTTCTTAAATGAATTCCTGTATTTGTGGGTTTGTGATGAGGATGGTGGAATTTTCCCCTTGTTCCGTCCCCACTGCAGGTGGGTCTGTGTGCAGTTCAACAGGCAGCTAAACTCCCCTCTTCTCCTCCAGTGAAAGGGAGCCTGGGGTGGATCTGGGTGTTTCCTTGGGAGAAAAGGGCACGGAGAAACTGAGGAAGTGCAAAGAGTGAGAATCAAATATAAATAGGAGATTGGCAGCATTAACTAACAGCCAACAAAGAAGCAGCTGGAACTATGCTCCGTGTGAGGGACGGAGGCCTCCGGATGACCATGTGTCTCGGTCAAACCGACTGCTTCCATCTCCTCCAAAGGCTGAGAGAAAAGGGAGTCTGGCTTCAGACCATACAGTCAGGTTTCTAATCATACCACAAAATTGTTTGTGAGTCCTTTACTGAAATCCAGTGATATCACCAGAGTTCCCATAATCTATTTAGGAAGTGCAATGATGTGTGAGAATGACTTTTGGGATGAGGGGAAGAGAAGCTGCCTAGGGAAGGATCAGAGAAGAGGGGAGAATCCTGCAACTGCATAATGGGAGAGAAAGAAACTCAGAAAGGATCCTGGGTAACTTTTCAGGCTGAGAAAAAAGTTGGTGGGAGATTTGTTCTTTCAGATCTGCAACATTTTGTTAATGTTGCATTACAATCAATTAGAATTAGCACATCTGGATTTGTTTTCCATCAGGATGACCAGGGAGAAGATTAGCCTGACAACTTTCTTCTTGATCAACCCATGCTTTCTGGGAATCAACCTCTTGTTTTCAAAGAATTTATGAATAATCTTTTTTCGTTCTCTGTTCATTTTTTTTGTCATCTGCTCTAGAGTGTTCCCTATAATTGATCAATTGTGTCAATTATATTTTCTCTATATTTTGTCAGTATATGATGGACAAATTTTTCTCAAACTTTTTCATTCACTTTTGAAGATAATGACAGTATTTATATCCCAATTAAGCATATTTGGAGATTAGACAATTGTAGAAGAAAGATTCAATGTGGGATAAGAAGCAAAGTTTTCTGTTTTTCAAATTCCTGGATGTTCCCATTCTAGTTTCATCCCTTTCTGGAGAAGAATGAATTTTGGAATATTTCTCGAAGAAAACTGTACTTGGACCAAAATGGAGAGATAAAAGCAGATCTGAGAATTGACAGCTTATTGGTTCTCCCCAAGGAGTCTCCCAGAGAAGAGACTGTGGCGTATTTTAAAAGACAGAGATTTGCTATCAGAGAAGGTGCTCTTTCACAGATAAAGTTGCTCAATAAGGTGAGAGAAATTTTTCTGTCTCTTCTCTGTTTTCCAAAGCCTGAGGTCCCATTTCCAGTGGGCAAAGCCTAGAGTCTCCAGGGTGGTTGGCCTTCCATGCCAGTTGGTGTCATCTAATGGAAGTTCTTCAACAGACGGGACCTACCTTATTTTTCGGAGTATAAGATGCACCATTCCCCCCCCCCTAAAAGAGGCTGAAAATTTGGGTGCGTCTTATACTCCAAATGTAGCTTTTTTGAAGATTTTTTTTCAGCCCTAACGAGGCACCAGCCAAGTGAAGCGATCTCCCCCTGTGCTTTGCCTGCTTCTCTCATTACTGCTTCCTCTCAGCTGTGCCTTAGAAGCTGTTTTTCATCCCCAAGCAGGGAATAAAAAACCAGCAAGCTAATGTGCTGAGCTGACCAGACTAAGGACGCTAGCCTGAAGAATACCTGGTAGGAAGATTTCCCCCCCCCCATTTTTCTCCCCCCCAAAAAAGCTGCGTCTTATACTCCGAAAAATACAGTAAGTAGAGTGGCTTTGTCATGTTTTATGGAAACCTTTCAAGATCTTACTGGTCAGAGGTTTCTTTCTTCACAACAGTTTAATTTCGTACTAAAAAATCTAATGGAATAAAAGTTTCCTAAATATTTTACAGTAAACTTTCTTCTCAGTTTTAATAAGAATATATCATCGTACATAAATCTTTTTTCAATTCCATCCCTTTAGACTACATTAAATAGAAAAGTATTTTATTGTAATGTTAAATTCTGAAAGCAAAAGGGAGGAACTAAAGGAAGAACCTGCCAGTTGTTTTACCTCCTGCATCTGTTTAGGAGTAGTCAGAGGTTTCTTATTTACGCCAATGAAGAACAGAGGCTACTTGTCTCCATCCATTTCTCCCTCCATTTTCCATGGACGGAGAGTCCTAACACCTTTTCTTTGGCATTCCTTTTCTTCTGCTCAGTCTCTGCCTCAGTCCAAATGTGTGGAAAGTAGTCATCCTGGATTTGTCAAGAGGGCTCGAGAAGGAGAGCCAGTTTGCTGCTATGACTGCGTTCCTTGTCCGGAGGGGACCTTCTCCACTCAGGAAGGTGGGTCACACAGAGGAAAATGGGAGGCTTTGTGGAAGTGGATCCATCCAGAGGATTTTCATGAAAGTGCAAGTTAAAAGACAGATTGAAGCTCACCTGTATTTTTTTATTTTTAACCTGCACAATTTCTTATCTAAACGGAAGTAAACCAAAAAGACTTGGAAGGAGGGGCTGGGAAAGAGATGGGAGGAGGGGTTGGCAGACTGGGCAAGCTTTACTAACAGCAGAGGAAATATCTCTTACGCCTTTTAGTTTGGATATGTGCTGCTAAGTTTACCTTTCTAGGAACATCTGAGTTCTTTGAAACTAGATGAATTGTTTCAGGTCCACCTTCTGAAAGACCTTGTAATCCACTGTATATTGGATCCTCCCCTTGAGGATCACTGAGAAGGTGTCACTGGTCCATAATCTGGTGCTGTGGATCGTTATGGGGGGAACTCATTACAGAGATATTCTGCCAGTCATGTAGATCGATCGATTGATCAGAATAGAATAGAGCTGGAATGGACCTTGGAGTCTCTTAATCCACCCTATACCATTTCAGACAAGTGACTGTCCAGTCTCTTCTTAAAAACCTCCAATGTTGAAGCACCCACAACTTCTGGAGGCCAACTGTTCCGCTGGCTAATTGCTCTCAGTGATAGGAAGTTTCTTCTTAATTCCAGGTTGCTTCCAGATGTTACAAAATGCTGTAGGTATTTTCCAAGTCCAGGATATTAACTGCCATGTGGCAGGACTCAGGATATTTGCCTAAAAAGATTATATGATTCATTATTAACCTCTAATCATGTAGGTTCCTATGAAGATTCTACTCATTACACCAGAAATAATTAACATCCTAGAACCTCCCTCAACTTCATATACCTAGCTACATTTTCTAATTAAAAAAAATATCCTTCTTATGCTCTTTTTAATGAAATAGCTAAGAAATGCTTCTTGAAAAATGCCCATGGTAACAGCTGTCATCCAAAAAGGGTATTTCTTGAAATGTAAAAAAAACCAGTTTATTAAAGAAATATTGCTTTTTTGCTTTCTCAGATACAGAAAAATGCACCAAGTGTCCAGATGATAAATATCCTAATATGGACAGAGTACAATGTATCCCCAAAATTATAACCTTCCTGTCTTATGAAGAACTTCTGGGCATCATCCTGGTCTCTTTTGCCCTTCTCTTCTTCCTAACCACAGGCCTTGTTTTGATCCTCTTCATTCAATACTTAGAAACTCCCCTTGTCAAAGCCAACAACCGGGACCTCTCCTACATCCTCCTGGTCTCCCTCCTGCTTTGCTTCTTGTCTCCTTCTCTCTTCATTGGTCAACCAAGGAAAGCCACCTGCCTTCTCCGACAAATGGTCTTCAGCATCATCTTCTCAGTTGCCGTTTCTTCTCTCTTGGCCAAAACCATCACGGTGGTGCTGGCCTTCCTGGCCACAAAACCAGGAAACCGAGTGAAGAGATGGTTGGGGAAGAGCTTGGCCAACTCCATCATCCTTTCTTCTTCTGCTGTCCAAGTTATCATCTGCTCCAACTGGCTGGGAGTTTCTCCCCCTTTCCCTGACTCTGACCTCCACTCCCAGCCTGGAGAGATCATCCTGCAATGCAACGAAGGGGCCGTTGTCATGTTCTACGTCACCCTCAGCTACATGGGCTTCCTGGCTGCCATCTGCTTCACGGTGGCTTTCCTGGCCAGGAACCTGCCTGGGGCCTTCAACGAAGCCAAGCTGATCACCTTCAGCATGCTGGTCTTCTGCAGTGTCTGGGTGACTTTTGTGCCCACCTACCTGAGCACCAAAGGGAAATCCATGGTGGCTGTGCAGGTCTTCTCCATCCTGGCCTCCAGTGCTGGTCTGCTGGGCTGCATCTTCATCCCCAAGTGCTACATTATCCTTCTGAGGCCAGACCTCAACACAAAGGAGCATCTTACGGGCAGAACAAATGTAAAAACATGAGACATAACACAAATATGATAGTGGAAGAATTGTTAAAAGTTTATTTTATTTGAAAGGAGATATTCTTTCCATTTAGATAGTATGCAGGAGTCAAAGCAAATCATATGCATATGTTTCAAATTTGGGAATTATTGAATTCTTCACAAAGGAGCAGCTTACAGCCAGAAGAAATGTGTAAATGTGAGACTGATGAATTTCAACTTTTAACATTTTCCACAGTCCAAACGTAGAAAATGGTCCAAGCTCTTCTCCATGTATGAGTGGGACAACTATTTTTCTTGAAATAAATAAAGGGTGTGTGGAAGATTGTGAGGAGACAAATTTCTTGGAGAAATGGGAGCATGTTAGCAAGACAGAAATATAGAAGGAATGTATGGAGCAACGTTGATGCCCTCATTTCTCAGTACATTTCACTCAAACTGCTATGGCAATGCAACTGAGAGGTTTCTTTTTGTTTGCACAATAACTCTTTCTTGAGGGTAGCAACAATGCAAGGGTCGGGAGATAACTTGAGTGAATATTCATGCTCACATCATCTATTAAATGAAATATGCATATGTCTGATTATCATTTTCTTCTCATTTCCTGGAATGTATAAATTTGAGTGCATTCTTTTGTCTGTAAAAATTTCCTCCCACTATTTTCTGTGGAGAATTCCTCCAATGGACACTGAATAAATAACAACTGCAGTGAGCCTGGATTATTGGTTTTTTGGCTCCTGTGTTTGATTCCACAGAAACTGGTGTCAGGAGTGGGATTCACAATCTTCCATCTGCCACCAGGGGCAACAGATGGGGCAGCCCTATAGGGTGAGTGTTGTGAGATTGATCCCATAACCCTTCCCACTGCCACATAAAGGCACCATTTAGGAGTGTGTGTGAGGCCACAGTCTGTGTCCAAGTGTCTCTTGCGGCTGTAAAGGTTTGTGGGGTTTTTGTGGTCCCTTCCATCCCAATTTCTCAGCCGCCCTGGCCCTGCTGTGAGCTCAGCTGAGCGATTGCTGGAGGAGTCCAGGAAGCCAGGGAGAATTTGGCTTTGCAGAGTGAGTGTGACCCTCTGTGTGGAAGAATGGAGGATGACCCGGAGGCTTGGTTCAAATACCCATTTTCCTGTTGTCTGAATGGAGGAACTCAGCTGATCAAGCAGGGAGGGAAGTGGACAATGGGGCTCAGTCAGGCTGTTAGGGTTGCAACTGATGCCCTAATTAAATCATGAGCCTCAAGCCGAGCTTCAAAAGAAATCCAGTTATTGATCAGGAGCTTCAGGTAGGCCCGGACCAAGGGAAGCCAACTCTGACCTCACATAATTCGCACCTTGGCTCTGACTCTGTTTCCCACACCCCCCAAGGTGTGTCATCAGTCTCATTCCCCAATGAAGCAATTTTGCGGGTTGTAGAAGTCACTCCCTCCAGCCACTCTGGATCTCCATGAAGATGGGCTTGAGGTTTGCAGGCTGGAATGTGCTTTGTTTTGACTGAGATGCGAATTCCTCAATACAGCTGTGAGGCTCAATTCCCCAACCCCCTGCCTATGGCAACTCAAGAGGAGTTCGGGAAGGCTTCACGAGTTGACAGAGACTTTGCTTGGGAAAGGAATCTTTCCCAAAGAAACAGAGAAACCCTCTGCGTCCCAGGGCTGGGAGGGGGTTCGATGCCCCCACTGATGCCTCCACAGGCTGTGAAAAAAGGGAGTGAGTGAAATTGGAAGGGATGACTAAAAAAAAACTCTTCCTCCTTGTGAGAAGAGAAATTCCTGTATCTGCACAAGGCTGTGACAGAATCCATGCAAACAGAAGCAGGAAAGCCAGTTTTTATTTTTGTTAGATTTTTCCCCAGTGTTTTATTAGTTTTTCAAATAACTAAAGGAGGTGAACATGTCCAACTCTTCTTCCTCTTCCTCTTTTCCCCACAACAATCGCCCTGTGAGGTGGGCTTGTCTGAAAGAGAGTGTCTGCCCCGAGGTCAGCAAACAGGCTTTCAGGGCTAAGGCAGGACTTGAACTCAGGATCTCTCGCTTCCTAGCCTGATGCCTTAACCATTGTCAATGTTAAGGCAGGGCGGATTTTGGGCAAAGGCCCTGCTGGTCACCACTGCTGCCTCATCTTCCAGCAGGAGCCGTGAGTCCAGCAGGACCCCAAGTCCCCCCCCCCAGGTCTTTCTGGGGTAGAGCAGCCCCATCCGAGAGCAAAGGGGAGAAACTCCTGGACACAGAGAGCCCCTCCCCCCATCACAGCCCCTCCCTCTTGCCAGGGTTCAGCTAAGACTCACTGCCTGTAGGGGGCAGCATAGAGTCTGGCCCTGAAGTCCTAGCCGGGCCCTGGGAATTGAAATCGGGGCTTCCTGGTGATTGGCTCAAAGCCCCCAGCCACCTTTGATGCCTAAGGCGGGACTAGAACTCAGAGTCACTTACTGATTGGCTCAAAGTCACTAAAGCCCCACCTTTTCTTGATAGCAAGATAGGTTGGCCACTGCCTTCTCCTCAACCTACCCCTGGCATTTCCTGGTGGTCTCCCAGCCCTGCTTAAGCTTTTCCAAATCAGACTGCTGCTCCATCCTGCAGATAGTCCTCCACTTACAACCAGAATTGGGACCAGAAATGGCATTGCTAAGCTAGGCGGTCGTTAAGTGAGTTGTGCTGAATTTTACCATGTTTATTGCCACCGTTGTTAAGCGAATCACTGGGGTTGTTGAGTGAATCCTGCAGCCATGAGACAAACGCCGTTTCGCCCACTGATTTTCCTGGTCATAAATCCATGTTGATTGCCAGGCACCCAAATAGTGACCTTGTGTCCAAGGGGATGCTGCACCAGTCGTAAGTGCGAGGACCCATCATAGATGGCTTTTTTCAATGGCCGTGGGACTTGGAACTGTCGCCAAATGAATGGATATAAATCGAGGACTCCCTGTAGGATACTTGGTTAGGGACTGAACCAGTGGTGAAATGTAAAATCTGTTACTACCAGTTCTGTGGGCGTGGCTTGGTGGGGGGGGGGTAATGTGACTGGGTGGGCGTGGCCAACTTTTTTTTTTTTTTTACTTTTAAAAGCATTTTTTTTTCAGCTGAAGAGGTTGTAGAAAAAATGCTTTTAAAAGTAAAAAAAAAAAAAAAGCCTCTGATGATCGCACAGCTGAGCTGGGCTTGTGGGGGGGGGGAGGGGGGGCACAGGGATTTTTGCTACCGGTTCCCTGAACCACCCGCCGCCATCGCTACTGGATCAGGAGATCCGGTCAGAACCGAGAGCATTTCACCCCTGCCTTGGGGGGAGGGGAAACAGGGTCAGAGCCCAGGTGCGAATTAAGTGAGCTCAGAGTTGGCTTCCCTTGGTCCGTGCCTACCTGAAGCTCCTAATCAATACCTGGATTTCTTCTGAAGCTCCGCTTGAGGCTCACGATTCAATTAGGGCATCGGTCGGAACCCTGACAGCCTCCCTGAGCCCCATCATCCACTTCCCAGCTAGCATGAATTACCTTGGTTAAACCAGAGGAAAAAGCCAAGGAAGCCGGCACTTTTCAGACTCCTTGCCGGCCTTTGCAAGACAAACTAATTCAAATCACAAAATGCACAAAACCAGCCTCTAAATTCCAAAATGCTGCAGAAGAAACTGCCTCCAAATCCCCGTCCTGACCGAACCGAGAATCGAAGGCTGTGGTGGCTTCCGCCTCCATTCAAGCTTCTTTTTGAGCTGCTGGCTTCCCTCTTCCTTCTTCTTCGGATCCTCCCAGCTGAGGACCCAGCGGATCTCTTCCCTGAGATTGGCAAGATCCTACTGATCTTGCGCAGAATCCAAAGGATTCCCCCTCCTTTGATCTAGAAATTAGAACTCCTTCTGGGTTAAATACCAGGCAGGTACGAGTTCATACAGGGGATCTTCCTTAGTTTCCCCTAATGAATATAGTACAGGTAAGTCCTCGACTTACAGGAATTCTTTTAGTGACCGTTCAAAGTTACAAGGGCGTCACTGAAAAAAGGTGACTTATGACCATTTTTTACACTTTCGACCTTTGTAGCATCCCATGATCGCTTGATCAAAATTCAGACACTTGGCAAATGGTTCGGACTTATGACCGTCGCTGTGTCCCAAGGTCACGGGATCCCCTTTTGCAACCTTTGCAGAAGCAAAATCAAGGGGAAAGCCAGATTCACTTAACAACCGTGATATAAACTTAACAACTGTGGTAATTCACTTAACGACTATGGTGAGAAAGGTCGTAAAATGGCGCAAACCTCACTTAACAAACATCTCCCCTAACAACATAAATTTGAGGTTCAGTTGTGGTCGTAAGTCAGGGACCACCTGTAACTCCTTTTTCATGCAATGTCCTGGTGTCTTATCTTTGTCTCATCCCAGCTATGAACTCAGCCTAAAGTCTCCTCTGATATCCACCGTTTCCCTCGTCTCCTGATAACCCCATTCCTTCCTTCACCCTCCGTTGTGGCTGACATAGTCAATGGGGAGGGGGAATCTGGCAGCCCCTGTTAGTTCCTCAAACTGATCTCCCCCCCACTCCCCTTGGATGCTTTCCTCCCAAGGTCCTCCTGGCTGGAGGGGCAGAGAGGAGCCAAGGCCTGGCTTTTCCAGAGGGGTCTGTGGATGGAAGCCTCCCCGGTGCTTCCTAAACCCCTTGAGAAGCTCCTGTTCAATGTAGGCTTCCTGGTCATGGAAAAGAGCATGGAGTGTGTCAGTTCAAGGCCAGTTTGACCTTCCTTTGAAAGACTCTTGGAATCTTGTGCTGCACAATTTATATCAGGAAGGGAAGTTGGGTTCTGCCAGCTGTAGGTTTCTGATTCGGCCATTACTAAGTGAATTACGGGGTGTTTTTTTTTTATGCTTCAGATGATAATGAGTCTCTTTAGAGCCAGACTTTTACTGTTTTTACTACTTTTATTTGTTTTTCAACACTGCACTGTTGCCCTGCCTGGTGGATGCTCTCAGGACAAACTGTATAAAATATACACCATCCTCATTCAGATACTGTTAAGTCTCCTGTTCTCTATAACCTTTACACAGATCATAAGATTTCTACTGTCCATCATACGAGTCAAATGGACAGAAACAGAAGCAATCTGGGTGCCAGTTGCTGAATTCTGTACAGCCTCCCTCCCCCCACCTGCTGTAAAGTAAGACATCCCCCCAAAATAAGACTTAATATCCATTGTTTTATACTTAAAATGGTCACGAGGGCACAGAACCGGTTGTTAAATTATTTGAATCTCACACCTGCTGGATTTTGTTGAACTCTTTTCTGTTGATGGGTGGGGCCATGCAGGCTAAAGAAGGTTGAGTGGAAGAGAGAGAGAGAGAGAGGGAGGGAGGGAGGGAGGGAGGGAGAGAGAGAGAGAGAGAGAGAGAGAGAGAGAGAGAGAGAGAGAGAGAGAGAGAGAGAGAGAGAGAGAGAGAGAGAGAGAGAGAGAGATGGACCCAAATGAGCTGCTGCGGCCATCCCTTGACAGACCCCAGAACGTCCTTGGAGACCCCTGGAAAGTGACCTTGTTTGTCCTTGGGGTCTATGCATTGGTTGGCCTCTGCATTTTCTTCCACCAGTGCAGGTAAGTGGCTCCTGATCAGGGGAGTGGCGTCACCACAACCTGGGGAGCCCTGAGGCACTGAAAGCCTCCCAAAATGTTGGTGGGACTAACAGGAGAAAGGATAGAGTCCCTCAGGGCTGGAAGGGGCCTTGGAGATCTTCTAGTCCAACCCCCAAGCTTTTCTTTAAAATCTCCACTAATGGAGCCCCCATTAAGAATAGGTTTATTATCCTTGTTAAGAAAAGAATGTGTCAGTTATATTTTATTCTTTTTTTCTTCTCCAATCCCCAGAAAAAGGTGTCTGCAAGTGTCACCACAGCAACCAACTGAGGATGTGGAGGCTGCCATCATCACGGTGGAACCCTACATACCAGAACCCCTCAACCCCAACATCACCATCATTGATGAACGAAGGAGGATGTCAGACGTTCTGCCTTGCTCAACAATGTGATGGTTGGTAAGTGTTCGAACTAATTTGGTTGTCAGTTTTTCTTTATTTTTCTATTTGAAAGATATTGTTATTATTGTTGTTGTTATTTAATTCTTAATGCCTTTTGTTTTGCATTTCTTGCTTTGGGGTTTTGGGTGGTTGGACTATGGAAGCCAACAGGAAAGAAAACTAGGAGCCTTTAATCTTAATTTGGTTGCTCAGTTTTGTTCTGTTTCTTGCTTACTATTTCATTATTATTAAAATATTCAGTCTGTGCTTCTTTTGCCCCAGGACAAAGAGCGGCCACGGCTGAGATGCCAACCATCGCATTGTTGACCAGGGCTGAATGTCTGACATCGTCTTTCATCAATTATGGTGATGTGGGAATTATTATTTTTTTCCTTCAATCCCCAGAGTGTCTGCAAGCGTCACCAGAGGAACGAAGTGAAGATGTGGAGGCTGCCATCATCACGGTGGAACCTGTTGTGGCCCCGCCCTCTGAGCCTGTCCCATCGGAGGAAGAAAGCTCCGAGCATGAGGAAGAGGAGTCAGCCAGGCCTCCCTCTCCAGGCCCCTCCCCTCTGGCATTGTCTCAAGTGCCGGCCGAGGGAGAGGAGACAGCTGATTCGAGTCAAAGTGATAATGACACATCATTCCTGGACGCACGCCTCCGAAGGTGTGATAAACGTTTGCAGCAGCTTGGGAGGCGTGCTAGGGATTAGAACTGAGTCACTGGACCACACCCCAGAGACCACACCCCAGAGACTATATAATAGAGAGTGGTGGTCAAGGATCTTTTGTGACGAACAAAGCAAAACCTTGGAGTCACTAAAGCCTCGTCCGGAACTGCTGGGAGGAATATTATTTCTGTTTGGACTTTCTTGAACGTTCGTATCTTATCTGTCTATTTGTGAAAATAAAGTAACTTGGCAGACGGTGTGTCTATCGCTGCCAAGTTGGAGATAAGAACTGGGTGCGTTCCAAAGTGTTTCCTTAACCCTCGACTGGCTGTGTGTGTGTGTGTGGGGACGGGGACAGATCATCTTGTTCGTCACCCCATACTCCATCGTTAACCCACGATGGACCAACAGCTGCAGCAGCAGTTACAGCAGATACTGCAGGCCAATCAGCTTCTGCAACAGCAAGTAGCACAGCTAACTGCCCAACTTGCTTTGGGAAATGCTCCTGCAGCTCCACCTCCTCCCCCTCCCCGCCTGAGATGCCCAGTGAACGTGCCAGATAGGTTTTCTGGGCAGCAGGAGATGTTTCCGGCCTTCTTGGGACAATGCCAACTGTTTATGGCAATGAGGCCGGAGGATTTTCCGGATGACCGGGCTCGGGTGGCATTTGTTATCAGCTCCCTCTCGGGCACTGCCGCCCGATGGGCCACGCCCCTGTTGTTGCAAGATAGCCCCTTGCTCCTGGACTTTCAGGGCTTTTTACAACACCTGCGCACCATGTTTGAGGACCCCCTCCGGGTGCAGACGGCAGCGAGGCGCATCAAGGACCTCCGCCAAGGCAAGCGCCCCCTGCAGGACTATATTGCAGAGTTCCGACTGCTAGGCCAGGATTCGGCTTGGAATGAGGTGGCGCTGATGGACGCCTTCCAGGACGGCCTTTCCGACGAGATGCAGGACGAGCTGGTTCGTGTGGAGGCGCCACCGACCCTCGACGCGCTGGTGACCCAATGCCTGCGTATCGACGCCCGCTTGCAACGGCGACGGCCCCGTCGGGCTCTTCCGGAACCATTTACAGCGTCGGCACCCCCGCGTTTCGCACCGACAGCGCTCCGAACCGCACAGCGTTTTGTGGCGACGGCTGAGGAGCCTATGGAGCTCGGAGCAGCCAGACCTCAACTGACGGCCCAGGAGCGGATGCGGAGACGTCAAGGGGGGTTGTGCCTCTATTGCGGCGAGGCGGGACATTTTGCCGCCTCGTGTCCCCGGAAGCGGAGTGGACCGCTCAGGCCTGTTCCGGAGTCTCGGCGTGACCTGCCGGGAAACGGGCCAGGCCTGGCCTAGGGGAAACTCTGGGTCAGGCACGTGACCATGCCCCGCCGGAGTCGGCGGCTGTGGACTGTGAGCCCCCTCGGCACCTGATTTTGAACACCCGGGTGTTGTTGGCTAACCGGTCGGAGGGGCTCCAAGCGCACGCGCTGGTGGACTCGGGGGCCACCACGAACTTTATGGACCAGGCCTTTGTGGCCCATTACAAAGTCCCCTTGGTTCCAGTGGACCCTCCGTTGAGGGTTGAAACTATAGATGGGCGGGAACTCGTGGCGGGGCCCATCAAAACCGCTACCCAGCTCCTTCGGAAGAAGGTCCCGTTCCAGTGGGGGCCCCCGCAGCAGCAGGCCTTCGACGTCCTCAAGCAGGCCTTCCTCACGGAGCCAGTCCTGAGGCACCCCAATCCACACCGTCCGTTCGTGGTGGAGACAGACGCGTCCAACGTGGCGATTGGGGCGGTGCTGCTACAGGCTCCGGTGGATGGCGGCACTCTTTTTCCCTGCGCATACTACTCCCGGAAACTCAACCCTTCCGAGTGCAACTACACCATCTGGGAAAAGGAGTTGCTGGCCATCAAGGCCGCGTTCGAGGCTTGGCGACATCACCTCGAGGGGGCCCGACACCAGGTGGAGGTGCGGACGGACCATCGGAACCTGGAGCACCTCACCACGGCACGGAAGTTGAACCAGCGGCAGATCCGGTGGTCGTTGTTTTTCGCCCGGTTCAACTTCCACGTCACCTACATTCCGAGCAACCTCAACCAGAGGGCGGACGCGCTATCCCGTAAGCCGGAATACTTTTGCCCCAAGGACTCCCTTCCCCCCTGGACGGTGCTGCCAGCGGACTCCTTGGCCGCGGTCCAGGAACCGGTGGACCTGCGGGCTCAGGTGCTGGAAGCGCAGCGACGGGACGACTGGTCGCAGCAGCGGAGAGCGGACGTCGGCCCCCGCGTCCCCATGGACTGTGGAGGAGGGCTTGCTCAGACATCGGGGTCGGCTGTACGTGCCCACGAGTCCGCTCCGAGCCCTCGTCATGAACCAGTGTCATGACAACCCCGCGGCGGGGCACTTCGGCTTCTTTAAGACTTTGAACCTGGTGACACGGACTTTTTGGTGGCCTCGGGTACGGCACGACGTGCACGCCTACGTGACGTCCTGTGTGACGTGCCGACAGGCCAAAGCCGCGTCCGGCCCCCCTCCTGGACTCCTCCAGCCACTGCCGACACCGGAGAGACCGTGGGGAGCCATCTCCATGGACTTCCTGACAGACCTGCCCCTGTCCGCTACGTACACGACCGTCCTCGTGGTGGTGGATGCGCTCACGAAGATGGCACATTTCATCCCGTGCCGCGGCCTGCCCTCGGCCCGCACCACGGCTCGCCTGTTCCTGCAACATATCTTCCGCCTCCACGGCCTGCCGGACCGGGTGGTTTCGGACCGCGGGGCCCAGTTCACGGCCCGCTTCTGGAAAAGCCTGATGGCCGCGCTGGAGGTGCAGGTGTGCCTGTCGTCGTCGCACCATCCAGAGACTGACGGGGGCACGGAGAAGGTCATCGGCATACTGGAGCAGTACCTCCGCTGTTTTGTCAACCAGCAGCAGGACAACTGGGCCGAGTACCTTCCCCTGGCGGAGTTCGCCTTTAATAACTCCCAACACACCTCCACCCAGATGACCCCGTTCCATGCCAACGTCGGATACCATCCACGGCTTTTCCCGTTGACCATCATGGACTCCCCTGTTCCCGAGACCCGGGACTTCCTCTCAGAGCTGCAGGCGGTGCAGCAACTGGTGCGGCGGCAGCTGATCCGGGCGAAAGAGGATTATAAACGGTTCGCCGATCGCGCCCGCCGGGCGCCGCCACCGCTGGAAGTAGGAGATCGGGTGTGGTTGTCCACGAAACACCTCCCCACGGACCGGCCGGTACGGAAACTGGCCCAACGCTTTATCGGTCCCTTCCCTATCGAGGCGGTCATCAATCCGGTGGCCTACCGGTTGACTCTACCCCGCTCCATGCAGCTCCACCCTGTTTTTCATCGGTCCCTCCTGGTCCCTGAGGCCCCCGCGAGCCATCTCCGCCGCCCGCCGACACCTGCCCCCCCAGCCGCAGCCGACGAGGACGACGCCTCGACGTACGAGGTGGACAGTATCCGGGACTCCCGTTGGCTGAAGGGGCGCTTCCAATACCTCATCGCCTGGAAGGGGTACGGGCCCGAGGATTTCACCTGGGTGGACGCGTCTGCCGTTCAGGCCCCTGACCTGGTGCGGGCTTTCCACGAACAGTTCCCGTCCCGACCCCATCCCGACCGTCAGACCTGGGGGAAGGGCCCTGCGGTGGGGGATAGTGTTGTGGCCCCGCCCTCTGAGCCTGTCCCATCGGAGGAAGAAAGCTCCGAGCATGAGGAAGAGGAGTCAGCCAGGCCTCCCTCTCCAGGCCCCTCCCCTCTGGCATTGTCTCAAGTGCCGGCCGAGGGAGAGGAGACAGCTGATTCGAGTCAAAGTGATAATGACACATCATTCCTGGACGCACGCCTCCGAAGGCGTGATAAACGTTTGCAGCAGCTTGGGAGGCGTGCTAGGGATTAGAACTGAGTCACTGGACCACACCCCAGAGACCACACCCCAGAGACTATATAATAGAGAGTGGTGGTCAAGGATCTTTTGTGACGAACAAAGCAAAACCTTGGAGTCACTAAAGCCTCGTCCGGAACTGCTGGGAGGAATATTATTTCTGTTTGGACTTTCTTGAACGTTCGTATCTTATCTGTCTATTTGTGAAAATAAAGTAACTTGGCAGACGGTGTGTCTATCGCTGCCAAGTTGGAGATAAGAACTGGGTGCGTTCCAAAGTGTTTCCTTAACCCTCGACTGGCTGTGTGTGTGTGTGTGGGGACGGGGACAGATCAGAACCCTACATACCCATATCCATCAACCTCAACATCACCATCATTGATGAACGAAGAAGGATGTCAGACGTTCTACCTTGCTCGACAATGTGATGGTTGGTAAATGTTTGAACTAATTTGGTT
Organism: Pituophis catenifer annectens; assembly: GCF_029215685.1. Lineage (NCBI taxonomy): Eukaryota > Metazoa > Chordata > Lepidosauria > Squamata > Colubridae > Pituophis > Pituophis catenifer. The sequence goes on along the minus strand of NW_027256899.1, from coordinate 4,218,513 downwards.
GTTAAGTTTTTTCCCCATTATGATGATATAATTGTTATTTAATTCTTAGATGGATTCCATTCAAGAGGCGGAAAAACCCAGCTGACTGCAATCAGTGGACAACTTGGAGGCGGCAAGAAGTGAGTGGACCAAGGATTTGTCCGAAAGAAGAGTCCTAGCTGCAGGGAGAGGATTTGGGGTCTCTTGAGGTCACCTGGTGTCCTGGGTTGCTTTGCATTTCCTGCTTTGGGTTTTTGGGTGGGGATGGCTGGCCTTGGAAGCTAAAAAGGAAGAAGAGTGGGAGCCTGGTAATTTTAAATACTAATTTGGTTGCTAAGTTTTATTTATTTATTGCTTCTTGCTTATTTATTATTTTATTATTAAAATATTAAATTGGTGCTTTTTTTGCCCCATGATGAATAAGTGCCATCAGTGAAATCCCAAAACAATTGGAGCCCCATTTCGACACCCATGGCATTGACAACCTCACCATCGGTCAATTGCCAAAGGCAGCTTTCCTTGGAAGAGCTGACATCCAGTCTGGCTGACGGTGTGAAGAACCACAATCCCCCCGTGAGGCAGGACCTTGACGTGGTTGTGGGGCTTGTGTGCTCAGAGGAAGATGAGGGCTACACCTGAGGTTCAACCATACTGGACAGGACTCATGAGAGGAATTGGACAAAGAATGCCTCTCCCATAAACAAAAGGGAAAAACACACATGACAGAAACCCAGATGGGCTCTCCAGTTGCCCAGGTCAGGAAGGACCATGCGAAGGATTCAAATTCCTGGACATCTGGTGGAAAATGACCTGCAAGACTCGGGACTGCTGGCTGAGCATCCAGGGGTGGCAGCTGCTGAACCACTGGAAGGAAAGTGTTTTTCCGACTCTCCCCAAGATGGCAGCCAGACTCAGCAGGGGGTTTTTTCCCTGCTCCTGGTTTCCTCACCTGAACTGGTTCTTTTCTTCCCTTTTTTCTTTTTATGCACTTTTTAATCTAGTTTTATTTAGCTTTTGGGGCTTGTTTGTCATTTTTTTTTCATTTTTTGGAGGTTTTGAATGAAATAAAAAAAATGATTTAAAAAAAAGAAATGATATGAGAAAAAGTACAAATGAAATCTTAATGAAAGATTCACATTGTAGCTGCCATTCGTTTGTTCTTATATAAAATAGGAGAGCTTGTTAAGTCCTCCTGCTAAAAATTATATATTTTTCTACTGGATTTTACTTATGCACTCTATTAGGAAATCATAGATATTGTTCTAAAAACTGGGTGGTATTTTTAAAACAACATCAAAGTAGCTTTGTCTAAGAGTCGATATAAATGTTGCATCCTGAAAAAATCCTATTTCTTCAACTGTCCCGCCTGTACTAATGACAATATAGAAGAATAGATGGAGAAGATGCTGCACAGGGAATAATCAGATAAGGGGGGAGGGGGGGCAGGTGCATAATTGGCAGAGAAAGAACCTCAGAAAGGACCCTCCCTCACTTTTCAGGCCTCCAAAAGCGTTGGTGGGAGATTTGTACTTTCAGACATGCAAGATTCTCTTATGTGCCCTTCCAATAAAGTAGAGTTACATCATGTTTCCCATCTGATGTACCTGGGAGAAGATGTGGGGGGGCTTGCTACCTAGTGTGCCAGGTGACTCTGGCCAGAGGCGGATCTGGGAGGTCAGATGTGGCTGCTGCAGACTTTTGAGGTGCTTCTGTTTGTTTTCTCTCATATTCTGACTTTCTCAGTTGGCTGGAGTGGCTTTTCTCCACATGGTAACTGTGGTCCATCTCAGCCAGTTCATGCTGTAGACTCTGGAGGAATTTCTTATCTTCTGGCGGAAGGTTCCTCACCTCTACAAGGTCTTTCTCAGAGTCACCTTCTCTTCGTTGAGATGGACACTTGGCTAGTGACCTCATGCAGTTCTTTGTGGAGTTCTTCAATGTATTTCACCAAAGATTTCTTCTCTAGCTCTAACTGATGGCATGATCTTCTGCAGGTTTTCTGCAGGTCTTCCGTTGTGGTCTTAAGTTGATCCACTTTCTCCTGGAGACAGCTGTGCTGATCTTTCATCTATTGATTTTTTTTTCTGGAATTTCTGGGACTGAAAGTCAAAGGAGTCTCTCAGTTCATCAACCTGGAGGTTGGGACCTTCAGTGGTTGCTGAGAGATCGCCCAAGGACATTGACCGTATGACCATTTCTTCCTTGTTGCTGACCTGTTTGAAAAATGGAGAGACACAGTCACATCCTCTCTCAGTTCAGGGCCAATTTTGCTAACCTGCCTTCTCCATTCTGGCTTTTTCCTACACTCTTGGAGTTCATCATCTTCTGCTAGAATGAGATGCAGGAGGAGTGAAGACCCAATGGACAATCTGCAGAGGGGTCTCCTGGCAAAGGAACCTTAAGATATAATCTACCCAGATCTGTTCTCAACTAAAAACCACCAGGTTCAAAATATCATGTTTGAGGACACATCAAGTGAAAACCAGCTCTCTGGAGACGTTCCTAATGCTGGGAAAGGTGGAAGGGAAGAGAAGGAGGGGACAATTTGGGGTAAGGTTAGTGGATTTGATTATTGTGTGGATGGGTGAACTTCAGGGAGACCTGAAAATCCAGACTGGGGACAGGTCATCCATCTACCTCTTTGGCCACTCAGAGTCCACACAGTTTCAATGCTGTCAATCAATGCAGGCGAACCTCCCTGGAGAAGTCGGTAATGCTGACATGGGTGAAGGAAAGAAAAGAAGGGAAGGATCACTAGTAAGCAGCTATAGTGGGGATGGGGGAAGGTTGGGAGACCCGAAGGACCAGGTGGGGCAGATCTACACGGAGAAAATCATCTATGGGTTGCTAGGCATCAACATTCAACTTGATGACATAGAATTAATCCATCAATCAGTCAATCAATCAGGCAGGCAGGCAGTTGACTTACAAGGTCCCTTTCAGCTGTAGGCTTCTATTGACTACTTCCTTTTCATTGTCACCTTAACCTGCAAATAGGGAACAGATGAGGGTTAATACAATCAAATGACAATAGCCTAAAGCAGTCATTAAATTACAGTAGAACAACTTTGTGTAAAAACCACAGTCTTGGCCCCTTTAACAGATGGATGGTCTTCAACCCCCAGAATTCTGCATGCTGGCTGGCTGGAGAATTCTGGGAGTTGAAGTGTCCCTCCATACCTTAAAGGGGCCTAGTTCAAAAAACACCAACAGAATCCCTCAATACTGATCTCTCTTCAAACTATCCTGATTTCCCATTTGATTCCAAGTCCAACTCAAGGCATATTGTTGCTCAAAACCCTCCAAAGAAGCTGGTATCAGCTCTCCATCAATTTGGCCGTCTTTGTATTGCTATGATTTCTGATAACAGGAAAAGGTGATGACCATTGGAATTAAGACAGATCCCCCACAAGTACTTACGAGTCTCATCTTAGCCACGAAAGCCAGGTGGGAGACCTGGAACCAGTCTCTCTCTCAGCCTTCACAAGGTTGTTTTTGTGGGGATGAAGGAATCTTAGATTCGTTCACTGCCTTGAGCTATTTAGAGAAATAATAAAGGTGGTATAAAAACCTAAGTGTCAGGTATTTTGTCGCCTTTCTTTTGGCCGGCCCCGGTAGCTTTTGGCGGTGGCTTGGAGAAACATTCGGCCGCCCGGTGACCTTCCTTCCCACATTTGAAACAGGTGAAAGGCTTTGATTTGGGCTTGAATTCGGTCTTCCCGTCAGTCATCTTGGGTGCCCCCTTACGGTAGAAAGAGGATGACTGGTCCCCCATCCGCCTTCCTCGGAGTTCGCTCTGTTTCAGCTCGATCTCCACATCCTCAGCTATTATGTACCATCTATCCAAATCATCAGGGACCCCCATGTTTCTGCAGTCTCGATATATCTCTTCATTCAATCCATCCTTGAAACTCTCCAAAAGAGCCATTTCTGACCAGCCTGTCATATAGGGTGCCAGTTCACGAAATTCTTGGATATACTCTGCCACCGGCCTCCGGCCCTGCTGAATGCTCTTCATTCTGAGTCTCGCCTTTCTTTCAGCTAAATGGTCTTCAAAACGCCTCCTAAGGGCCCCCATGAACTGGTTGTAATTTCTCAGCAAGGGGGAGTTGTTATTGTGGAGAACCACCATCCACTCAGCAGCTACTCCCTCTAGGGCATTCGCGACGCTTCTGACTTTAGCCGCCTCTGTTTCGTAGTCCTCCCCCCAGTCCTGCATGTGGTTCCACACTTGGGTCAGGAAAATTCCCAAGGCTTTAGGATTCCCATCAAACTTCCCAGGAAGGGGGGGGATTTTTGGCTTTTTACGTCTGCGGGGGGGGGGCCTGCAAGGCTGGGGTTCTCTGGCCAGCTGCATCTCTCCCTCGAGCTGCCGAAGCCTGGGATGTTGCCTCCTCAAACTCTTCCTCTCCCCCGCAGGCTGTCTCTTCGGGCTCCCCCCTGGGGCTTGCTCCCCCCTTCTCCACAGGAATTCCAAAAGACTCACGGTTTTTTCTGCTTTCTTCTACATCACGGAAAAGCTGCAAGGCTTGGTCTATCATGAGACGTTCTTTCTGTTCCTGCATCCACACTGCCTCTTTTTTTCGGGGTCTGGAAGTTGTCACTCCCCGGGGGTCCTCCCCCCAGTCCGGCAGTCTCCCCACTCCTTTCGACCATCTGGCTTCCTCCGGCTCCAAGCGGAGTTTTTCCAACCATTCTGCAGTCTCCTTTTCCGACTGGAGTGCGGCTGAACTCACTGCCCCCATCTTCTCTTCTCCCTCACTCCCTTGATCTGACATATTTTGAATTTACAGTCCCCTCGGTTTTTGTCCGGGATGACTGGATATGACTTCCAGCTTTACCTGGGTTGCTATCTTTTCATATTCAGTAAAAGTACTAAATTCTTCAAAATGCTTGAGTTTGGGGTTTTCTTTCCTGGATACTGAAGGAAGCATACCTGACACTAAGTAATAAAAAATGAAAATAAATGAATACTTGAGTTGCCAAGCCAAATGTGTTTGGGAAATAGCTACTATCTGGCCAATGGAATCACAGTTTAGGTTAACTTCCCCAAATCAGGTCAACCTCTAGCTTTGGGGTCACAATCTCGATCCAACTGGGACAGCCTGGAGTCAATTTTTGGGCCTTAAGCCTTGCAGATTTTTTCTAGCGCACTTCACTGCCAGCCAGCCAGCCAGCCCCAGCCCCTTTCCTGAGACAAGGACCTTCGACATGGTGGATGAGGAGTTTGGTGACAGGTATGGAGGCTGCAGACACGGCAGGTATCAGCACGTCTGTCGTGTTTGGTTGAACCTCATTTCATTCATTTCCCCCGCTCCTTAATTCTGCCTTAAAGGGGGGGGGTCTCTCCCTCCTGAGGAGCCCAGGCGAGGGAGGCCCTGCGATGCCCCCAGTGCTGCCATCCAATCCAGCCACTTTCCAGGGATGCTGAGCAGAGCCTCCATGATGTGGTCCAGACTCCCCAAGGATGCTGGAGGTTGCCATGGTGAGCTCCAGCCAATGAGCTCAGGAGGAGCCTCTGATGTCACAAGCCAAGGCTCTGATTGGCCTGGACCTGAGATTTGAATAATGACCCCCAACTGCCTGCCTTCACCTGGGGGGGGGGCTTATCCATGGATGAGCCAATCCAAAAGAGGCTTTGAATTCCCTTTGGCCACCGTTGCTCCTTCTGAAGGGGGAACCGTTGGTCGCCTGGAGAGGTCAGGGAGCCCCGGATTCTGCCCCTTCTGTGGGGGTGGAGTCCAGATTGAAATGTTGCCCCTTGGATCTGGAATGAAAGCTCCAGAGAGTCCAGGTTTTCCTCTCCAGGCCCAGATGATGAAGGGGAGCTGAGAGGGAAATACCACAAAAGATTAAATATTATTCGTATCCAAAAGGCCTTGTGAAAATGTACCTAAAGGAACACAGGGGTCTTTGCCAGCTTTAGGTGTCCTCCTCGCTGCCTGCAGAGGCCAAGTATGGCTTAAGGGCCAGAGTATAGGCTGCCCCCTACAGGCAGTGAGATGGACCACTAAATCATGGAAGGATCCCGTAGAGGAAGGACCCTGAATGCTGATTGGAATTCTGGGAGTTGAAGTCCACACCTCTTCAGGGTGCTAAGCTGAGAAAGATGCTCTAGTAAACCCTTCACTGGGATGACCTCTGAGGTCTCTTTCGGCTCCATTTGTCCATTATTCTAACTCTTCCCTCTTTACGGAGGGCAAAAGAATCCTCTCCAAAAAGGGACTTGGGCAACAAAATGGAGGATGCGGGGTCTTTTCCAGCTTTAGGTGTCCTCCTCACTGCCTGCGGAGGCCAGGTGTGGCTTAAAGGCCAGAGTATAGGCTGCCCCCTACAGGCAGTGAGAGGGACAGCTAAAGCACAGCCTCCTCCATTTTGTGGCGGGAACCTCTAGTAGAAAGAGGGAAAGGAGGAAACTGGATGTAACTAGAATTCTCTTTGTGGCTTTTTTCATCCCTTTTCAGACTCTGTTCTGTGTGTGGAACTTAATCTCTTCTTTTGGCTCCTTGAATAAAGTCCACCTTGGTTTAAGCCCCGGAGTTTCCTCAGGGCCTCCCTGTCTCCCCCTCAGGCCGGCTGAGCCCCTGAGTCCCAAGGCCAGAGCTTCTCCCCTCAGATCCCCTCCTGGCTCCCCAGAATTAGAATATTATGAATTACCCTCAGAGAAGCAAATAGCGCTGCTGTTTTCAGATGCACAAAAGGCGTTTGATAACGTGAATTTTGGCAATTTATGATAAAACAGTTGAAAATGATGGATTTTGGAGACAGATTCATAAATATGATCCAAACTATATATAGAGAGACCAAGCGGCAAAGGTGAAATGACAAAGAAAATAGATATCAGAAAAGGAACAAGACAAGGATCCCCTTTATCTCCATTATTATTTATATTGACATTAGAGGTTTTAAATAGAAAAATGAGACAGGAAAAGGAAATGAGAATCAAAAAAGAAGATTAAAAATTACAAGCATTTGCGGATGATTTGGTGTTTATCATGGAAGCTCCAATAGAGACAACGCCAAAACTATTAGAGCAAATAGAAGAATATGGGAAAGTAGCAGGACTGAAAATCAACAAAGATAAGACAAAAATATTACTTTAAAAAATGAGAGAAAATCAAAAGAAGGAGATGATGGAGAAACTGGACATCCAAAGTGTGAAGAAAGTGAAATATTTGGGCATCCATCTGACATCAAAATGTGTAATGCTCAAGGAAGACAATCATTATAAACTGAAAAAACAAATCGAAACAGACCCGGAGAAATGGAGAAACTTGCAATTACCACTAATGAGAAGAATAGTATTAATAAAAATGAATGTATTACCAAAAATATTATTTTTCTTTCAAACTATACCAATAAAACTGGAGACAAAATACTTTGAAGAGCTGAAGAAAATAACGTGGAAATATGTGTGGCAAGGAAAGAGCAAGAATTAACTTTAAAATGCGACTAGAGGTGGCTTGGCTTGGTGGGCGTGGCAGGGGAAAGTTACTGCAAAATCCCCATTTCCTTCCGATCAGCTGGGACTCCGGAGGGAGAGAAAAAATGGGGGTGGTGCCAGTCAGAGATGCAATTTACCGGTTCCCCGAACTACTCAAAATTTCCGCTACCGGTTCTCCAGAACTGGTCAGAACCTACTGAAACCCACCTCTGTTCCAATCCTGCCTTAGTACTTTTTGATTGGGGGTGTGAAACTTGGAAAAATATTCTCAGATTGATGTGGGATATCAGAATTGGGGATTCCTAGAGTGTGAAATGGCCAAGTGTCCAATATTGTGTTGTGTGATGGAGGAAAGTGAAATTGTGGGAAAAGACCACTTCCATGTTGGGAAAAGCCATAAGTCTCTCTGCCTTCTGGTTGTGAGAGAACCAGCGGAATTGGTGTGGTCACTGTGAATCTTAGACTGATCTTAGTCTGATCCATCAGAGATTTTCTTATCTCCTTAGAATGGAATTTGCAAAGGGATCCTATTTGCAATTAGGAGCCATTATAAGACATAAAAATTGATTCCCAATTCATCAGCAATCTGTGTGGTTGGAGAGCAGAACAGCTTCCATGGGTGCCTCTTCTTAGAAACCTAGAAGTCTCCCCCCTCTATTCACCCCCTTCTTGGACCTGGATGAATATTATGCAGCATTGAAGGTTTGTGACCCCCTCAACCTCCTCCTGGGGAGAATCTCAAGGTCCCCTTCCTCTGGACATCTTCTCCAGCCCTTCACAGACAAGACAATCTTGGAAGAAGAGCAGAGAAATTGCTTTAGGTAAAAATTATAATTTCTGCTAAAACTGCTATTTTAATTCTACGGTTGATGAAAGAAAAAAACTAGTGGCAATTTCTTAATACACTTTAATATTTATTTATTATTTTGGTGTGAAGCACATACAAAAAACAACAACCCCAAACCAATCCCAGACTGAAATCCCAGAAGCTTTTCTGCTGAACACTTTCTGCAAAGGAGGTTTTAATCAGGAAATCAAGAAAGAATTATATAAGAGAGATGAAAATTTCCCTCCCCAGCTGAGAGCCGGTGAAACATGGCATTTCACATCATTCCGGCATTCTCACGGAGAGGATCAGGCAACCAGGCTGTTCCCACAGCTTCCTCCTTACCTCTTTTCCTGCTCTCTCTCTCTCTCACACACACTTTTAGTTGTAGGAACAAATTGTTTTTTATAAGGTGTCACATTCAGAAGCTGTTGCTGAACAGCAAATTTCACTGAATGACACTTACAGAGTTCTCTTTATTGAGCTGAAAGGGAAGAGAACTAGAAGAATTCCAGTCATTCAACAATTTCCCATTTTGAAACATATAGATATGATTTTCTTTTCCTGCATACTATGTCAATGGAAAGAATTAATATCTCCTTTCAAATAAAAGAAACTTTAATAATTATTCTAATATTACAATGGTGTTATGTCTCATGTTTTTACATTTGTTCTGCCCGTAAGATGCTCCTTTGTGTTGAGGTCTGGCCTCACAAGGATAATGTAGCACTTGGGGATGAAGATGCAGCCCAGCAGACCAGCACTGGAGGCCAGGATGGAGAAGACCTGCACAGCCACCATGGATTTCCCTTTGGTGCTCAGGTAGGTGGGCACAAAAGTCACCCAGACACTGCAGAAGACCAGCATGCTGAAGGTGATCAGCTTGGCTTCGTTGAAGGCCCCAGGCAGGTTCCTGGCCAGGAAAGCCACCGTGAAGCAGATGGCAGCCAGGAAGCCCATGTAGCTGAGGGTGACGTAGAACATGACAACGACCCCTTCGTTGCATTGCAGGATGATCTCTCCAGGCTGGGAGTGGAGGTCAGAGTCAGGGAATGGGGGAGAAACTCCCAGCCAGATGGAGCAGATGATAATTTGGACAGCAGAAGAAGAAAGGATGATGGAGTTGGCCAAGCTCTTCCCCAACCATCTCTTCACTCGGTTTCCTGGTTTTGTGGCCAGGAAGGCCAGCACCACCGTGATGGTTTTGGCCAAGAGAGAAGAAACGGCAACTGAGAAGATGATGCTGAAGACCATTTGTCGGAGAAGGCAGGTGGCTTTCCTTGGTTGACCAATGAAGAGAGAAGGAGACAAGAAGCAAAGCAGGAGGGAGACCAGGAGGATGTAGGAGAGGTCCCGGTTGTTGGCTTTGACAAGGGGAGTTTCTAAGTATTGAATGAAGAGGATCAAAACAAGGCCTGTGGTTAGGAAGAAGAGAAGGGCAAAAGAGACCAGGATGATGCCCAGAAGTTCTTCATAAGACAGGAAGGTTATAATTTTGGGGATACATTGTACTCTGTCCATATTAGGATATTTATCATCTGGACACTTGGTGCATTTTTCGGTATCTGAGAAAGCAGAAAAAGCAATATTTCTTTAATATTCTGTCCTTTTATCTTACAGAAAATACCTTCTTTGGATAACAGCTGATACCTCAAGCATTTTCCAAGAAGTATTTCTTAACTATTTCATTAAACAGTCACTCCTTTGAAATGGCATAAGGTCCCCTGCTTGATCAGGGGGTAGGACTAAAAGACCTCTAAGATTCCTTCCAGCTGTATTCTGATTGATTGATTGATTGATTGATCTACATGACTGGCAGTCTATTTGTGTAATGAGTTCCGTCCATAATTATTCACAGCACCACATTATGGACCAGTGACACCTTCTCAGTGATCCTCAAGGGGAGGATCCAATATACAGATTACAGATTAACAGAGTTGGAGGGGACCTTATAGGTCATCTAGTCCACTCCTCCCTGCCTAAGCAGAGACCCTACACCATTTCTGACAAATGGCAGTCCAGTCTCCTCTCGAAAGCCTCCAGTGATGAAGATCCCACAACTTCTGAAGGCCTTTCAGAAGGTGGACCTGAAACAATTTATCTAGTTTCAAAGAACTCAGATGTTCCTAGAAAGATGAATTTAGCAGCACATATCCAAAATGAAAAGCAGAAGAGATGTTTCCTCTGCTATTAGTAAAGCTTGCCCAGTCTGCCACCTCCTCCTCCCATCTCTTTCCCAGCCCCTCCTTCCAAGTCTTTTTGATTTACTTCCTTTGAGATAAGAAATTATCCAAGTTCAAAATAAAAAACCACGTGAGCTTCAATCTGTCTTTTAACTTGCACTTTCATGAAAATGTTCTGGATGGATCCAGTTCCACAAAGTCTCCCATTTTCCTCAGTGTGACCCACCTTCCTGAGTGGAGAAGGTCCCCTCCGGACAAGGAACGCAGTCATAGCAGCAAACTGGCTCTCCTTCTCGAGCCCTCTTGACAAATCCAGGATGACAACTTTCCACACATTTGGACTGAGGCAGGGACTGAGCAGAAGAAAAGGAATGCCAAAGAAAAGGTGTTAGGACTCTCCGTCCATGGAAAATGGAGGGAGAAATGGATGGAGACAAGTAGCCTCTGGTCTTCACTGAGGTAAATAGGAAACCTCTGACTACTTCTAAACAGATGCAGGAGGTAAAACAACTGGCATATTCTTCATGTAGTTCCTCCCTTTTGCTTTCAGAATTTAACACTGCAATAAAGGACTTTTCTATTTAATGTAATCTAGAGGGATGGAATTGAAAAAAGATTTATGTATGATGATATATTCTTATTGAAACTGAGAACAAAGTTTACTGTAAAAATTTTAGGAAGCTTTTATTCCATTAGATTTTTTTTTAATGTAGAGTAAAACTGTGATGAAGAAAGAAACCTCTGACCAGTAAGATCTTAAAAGGTTTCCATAAAACATGGTGAAACCACTCCACTTAGGTCCCGTCTCTTGAAGAGCTTCCATGAGATGACACCACCTGGCATGGGAGGCCAACCACCCTGGAGACTCCAGGCTTTGCCCCAGTGGTGAAATGTAAAAATTGTGGATGTGGCTTGGTGGGCGTGGCTTGGTGGGTCATGTGACTGGGTGGGCTTGGCCAACTTTTTTTTTTTTTTACTTTTTTAAAGCAATTTTTTTCCTACCGGTTCGGGCGGTAGTAAAAAAATGCTTTAAAAAGTAAAAAAAAGGTTCCGATGATCACAGCTATACTGTGTGATCGTTGGAACCCTTTTTTTACCTTTTAAAAGTATTTTTTACTACTGGTTTGCCCAAACCAGAGCAAAACAGTAGCATTTCATCCCTGCCCACTTGAAATGGGACCTCAGGCTTTGGAAAACGGAGGAAAGACACCAAAATTTCTCCCACCTTATTGAGCAACTTTAGCCGTGAAAGAACATCTCGGCTGATAGTAAGTCTCTGTCTTAGAGAATACGCCAGAATCTCTCTCCTGACATCCCCCTTGGGGAGAACCAAGAAGCCCCAAATGCCCAGATCTGCTGTTATCTCTCCATTTTGGTCCAAGTACAGTTTCCTCTCAGAAATATTCCAAAATTCATTCTTCTCCAGAAAGGGATGAAACTAGAATGGAAACATCCAGGAATTTGAAAAGGAGAAAACTTTGTTTCTTATCCCACATTGAATCTTTCTTCTATAATTAGGCTTGGTAGTACAGGGGTTTAAGGCACCCTGTTATTAAGCTTATTAAGACCAGCTGCCTGCAATTACTGCAGGGTTCGAATCTCGCCAAGGCTCAAGGTTGACTCAGCCTTCCATCCTTTCTATGGTAGGTGAAATGAGGACCCAGTTTGTGGGGGCAATAAGCTGACTTTGTATAAATATACAAAGGGATGAAGGCTATTGCTGAGCACATTGTAAGCCGCCCTGAGTCTTCGGAAAAGGGCGGCATATAAATCAAATTAAAAAAAAAAATTAGGATACAAATATTATCATTATTTTTATAAGTGAATGAAAAACTTTGATAAAAATTTGTCCATCATTTACTGACAAAGCATAGAGAAAATATAATTGATGCAATTGGTCAATTATACGGAACATTCTAGAGTAGATGACAAATAAAATGAACAGAGAAAGAAAAAAGATGATTCATAAACTCTTTGAAAACAACAGGTGATTCCCAGAAAGCATGGGTTGATCAAGAAGAAAGTTGTCAGGCTAATATTCTCCCTGGTCATCCTGATGGAAAACATCTCCAGATGTGCTAATTCTACTTAACTAATGCAACATTAACAAAATATTGAATATCTCGAAGAACAAATCTCCCACCAACTCTTTTCTCAGCCTGAGAAATTAGCGAGGATCCTTTCTGAGTTTCTTTCTCTCCCATTATGCAGCTGCAGGATTCTCCCCTCTTCTCTGATCCTTCCCTAGGCAGCCTCTCTTCCCCTCATCCCAAAAGTCATTCTCACCCATCATTGCACTTCCTAAATAGATGATGGGAACTCTGGTGATATCACTGGATTTCAGTAACGGACTCACAAATAATTGTGTGATGTGATTAGAAAACTGAGGGGCGGATGGTATGATAACTAAGTGGATAAAAACTGTCTTCAAAGTGATACTCAAATAATTTTTCATCTTTTTAATTTTTTCGTACAACACCTGAAGATTATCTTTGTTTACTTGCTTGATTAGTCCATGGGCCAAATCAAAGTGCAGAGTTCCAAACAGAAATTATTACTAAAATCCAATAAAAACAATTTAAAACGGAATTTGAATAAAATACAATTCAAAATGAGATTGGAATAGAATACAATAATATATGGATAAATAAAATAGGATAAAATCATATTTCAATATCACCCCTTCAGTCTACCCCAATCAGTCCCACAAATGCCGATCTCAACCGAGCCATTTTGCTCAAGTACTGAGCTGTATTAAATGTTGTTTTCAAATTCTGGCTGCAGATAAGGTGAGTCGTTTTGATATGGGATTCCCAATGGGTCCTTCGTTTGGTATATGGACCAAGGTACCTGCCTCTCACCCTCTTATGCGGGCAGCAATCAAATGGGATGTGAGCCAGGTCTTCTGCCTCTGCCACTCTGCAAATGCAGAGACCTCCATTATAAGGTCTAGAGTGGAATCTCCCATATCTGACCATTGTGTCCAGCTGTTTGAATTTCGCTCGCGTAAATCTCTCCCTAAGATGTTTTGACAGTTGTAACTTTAAATAGTTGTCTAGTTGAAAAGTAGGTTTGTATTTGCTCAGCCAGTTCAACTTACCCACCTTACTAAGAATAGCCATGTCATTTTGTGTTTCTCTATCCTTAATTCTTTGGGCAGCTGTTTTTTTGAATTGTTCCCCTGTTACGCAAGAGACAGGAAGGCCACAGCTACTTCCAAAATTAATCAGTTTAGTGATCCAAGAGGTTTGTGATTGTGAGTTTATCTCCTCCAGTAAGCATAACTTGGGGAGTCTATCAGTCTCCATTTCATTGACTTTGTGCCAGTGGTTATATGCTTTGATCTTGGATAGTGGATGAATTGTATACATTCCCAATTCAGCTCTAACTGCTGCAGCAGTTGTCCTTAGATCTACACCCACAATACAGCTGGGACTGTGTTTGTTCTAATACTGTGGTTGAGTAGAAATCCCAAACTTCTGCTCCGTACAAGAGCATAGGGGGAACCTTTATATACTTCAATTAATGAGCCAGGGATTGAAGGTTAGGGATAACTTTTTCCTATTGGACATCAATTTTTCTATGTTATCATTAATACGGTCAAGTTGATGAATCCCCTTCACGCAAGATTTGATCTAAGATGTAGATCTTAGTGTAAGCTAATTTGATGTGATTTAATTTAAAGTCTATAAAGTTTTTCTACTTAGAAACCTTATTTGAAACTTCATTTAAAAAGTTTGATAAAATAACAATACTTTTAAATCAACTTAAAGGTGATAATCAGAAGCAAACAACAATTGTTGAATCGGATGAATTGGATGGTCGGATGGACTGGAAATTAATTTCCTGCTGGCATCCCTGAAGGAGGAGTCTGATTTGAAGGCAGGCTGCTTGGAGATGGCTGGAGAGGCCATGGACCCTGAAGACTCAAAGTGGGCAGAACGGATTACTGAAGAAATGGATTCTTTCAAGAAAACTGAGGGAGATTGGGGAATGGACCTGTCATATTTAACTGGAAAACAAATCTTAAGAGTCATTGAGTTTCAATTTACAGGCAGTCCTACGACTTTGGGGAATGGAAACCAGTTGCTGGGAAAGAACCTAATTAAAGTTTTAAGAAAATGAATTATTATTAAGAATCAAACAAAGATATTGAATCATGAACAGATTCAGGATGGATCAGAGATAATGATTGTGGGTGGTTTGTGGTAGATAAGAAGTCCCTGCAAATTGTCTGAGAGTTAAATATAATAGTAGTAACAGACAGCTTTGAAGTTTTGAATTTTTTTTTGATTGCCTGTAAACTACATTTTTTATATACATCAGACAGATGACAAGTCAAGTGGTTGCAAATATATAGGTAGAAGTTAATAATTGTGGGCCTATTTTACGAGGGGGAGAAATGTACATCTGTCAGTATTCAACTGGGGGACAATATATGCGTATGTAGTTTTATCTGTTTTTAATCAACAATTTTTTAAAAAAATGTTTCATCTAATTTTGTTTTGACATTGTAATAGTTTTATTTTTGGAAGTTTGTATTTTACTTTTTTGAATAAAATAAAATTTAATGAGAGGAATATCAAGTTTCCAGAAACAATATTTATCATTAGCACACAGAGAAGGGTGCATATGTAAAAAGCAGTAGAAAAATATCTGATTTTTAGCAACTAGGACTTGACTAACAATAGAATCTCATATAAGAACATGAATGGTGGACTGGAAGAAGGATGAGGGATACCAAACTTGATTTGCATGTTTGTGAAAATGATCTCAAAATCGTAGTTAACTGGAAACAGAATCTGAGTCAGCAGGGAGATGATCATGGAAAGAAGGCAAATGCAGCCATAAGAGTCTCAGGGAGTGAAAGTCCCCAACTCAAGGACCAGGTCATCTTGCAGGCACCACGCTTGGAGGAGAATTTGCACAAAATCTACGTGTGAACTTCAGGGAAGGAGAAATAAGCCAAGGAAGAGATCAAAGGAGCTGCTCTTAGCCTTGAGGAAAGAGAACAAGGAGAAGAGCTGAAGATCAGGAGGAGTCTGGGAGCCCCTTTTCCAACTGACACAATCTCTCAGTTGGAGAAGGGAGGATGCAGCCCTCTTCCAATCACTGACACACGTTACACACAAGCGTAAAATCTGCTCACTATTATTCCAGAGTGTCAAACACAGAAAAATGAATTCGGTTACAAGAGTAAAGATTTTAGCTGAATGAAAGAAAAAAAATATGATAAAAGGATGAGCTGTTTTAGAGCTAAGCCAGTAAACCAGAGAAGTTCAGTCTTCTCTTCATGGATTGTCTGAATGCAAAGACTGAGCAGCCATCAGTCAGAGAAGCTTTAACTGAGATTTCTGCAGAGAGGAGGGGTTGGGCTAGATGGTCTCAGGGTCTCCTCCAAATTTATAAAGGTTGTCATGCCACAGCAGGTAACTATTGTTCTGTTGTTGCTCTAGCCCCACCTAGTGGCCGGGGGCAGATAAGCCTAACTGTATGGTCTGAGGCCAGACTCCCTTTTCTCTCAGCCTTTGGAGGAGACGGAAGCAGCCGGTTTGACCGAGACACATGGTCATCCAGAGGCCTCCGTCCCTCACACGGAGCATCGCTGGAGAGGTTCCAGCTGCTTCTTTGTTGGCTCTTAGTTAATGCTGCCGATCTCCTATTTATATTTGATTCTCACTCTTTGCATCTCCTCAGTTTCTCCGTGCCCTTTTCTCCCAATGAAACACCCAGATCCACCCCAGGCTCCCTTTCACTGGAGGAGAAGAGGGGGGTTTAGCTGCCTGTCAAGCTGCACACAGACCCACCTGCAGTGGTGACGGAACAAAGGGGAAATTCCACCATGCTCATCACAAACCCACAAATACAGGAATTTATTTAAGAAAGAATACAGCATTTTCAAATGAGCAGAGTTTAATATAAAAATGCCATGGTATCTACTCTTTGGAACCATTATTCCCTCAGCAATTGAATTGGACAGATCTGTTGAGGTGGTTCCCCTCCTTCTCCTCTGGATTCCTCCTCCAAAGGTTCAAAGATTAATGGATCCATATAGGGATCCCATACCTGCCACGGCTGCAGCCTTGGAGACCCCAAAGTCTTTTCTCCCTCCTTCCTTCTCCTCCTCGATCTGGAGGAATAAGCGGCATTCAAGACCTGGGCCAGAGTCTGAATGATACTGTAATATTGATAGTCATTTGGGGACCTTCTTTTGTTCCTTTTCTCCTGGGTCTCCAGTGGGGCTTTCTGGGTGCATCTTCTGCGGCCTTTGATAGAAAAGACGTTCTTTGAAAGATAACAGCGGAAATAAAGATTTTGAAACTTTTCCTCCACAAAGAAATGGGGTTCAAAGGCAGAATCCCTTGGCCTGTTTTTTAACAGATAACCAAAGTTCCAAATACTATGGATGTATTTTAGAAGTCTATGCTTGTTCATTGGATACCATGCAAAATTTGTGAAGATCCAGACTTTCCCTTCAATGAGTCCTGGCAGAAGCATAAATGTTTCATGGAAAGGAAGAATTCTGTCCCAAAAGGAATCAAATTCTATGAAGTGAACAAAGACGTTGACTTGTCTCCACTTAGAGAGGGAATCCCTGAGGTATGCTGTATAACCAGTCTTTGAGAACAGTTCTGATATAACCACACAAATTCCACTCCTGACAAGCATAGGAGGAAAAATCCTCATGAAATTCTCTCCATTTTCTGTGTCTGAAGCAAAGAGGCCAATCAGGGTCCATCTGAAATGGAGGAGCAGTTGGACAATTGCTGGGTACTGGAATCCTTCTTTGGGGAGCATCCGGTGGAAAAAGGGGAATTTCCTTTTATCACTCAGAGACTCTGAAACAATTGTATGACTGATCTGAAAAATAAATGAAGAATGCTGTTACATTTGTGGTCAGATCAAGTCCAAAATATTAGATTTTAATAAATCCAACCTGGTTCTCATGAATGTATTGGAATAGTGTATTAATCAGACATTGTTTAAAATATTAAAGACAGAATATTAGCAAGATTGTATCATAATAATGGAAAATAATAATCAAATTAAAAAACAATAAAAATGTAAATCATATTACTGTATCACCCCTCCAATTTATCACAATTAGATTAACACGTGAAAATGCCAACTGGAGTATTCTATTCCAATAAAGGGCCTATTATAATTTTCGAGGATTGCTGCATCTTTTTTTGCTTCTATATCCCAGATTCTTTCTGGAGGAAATTTTTTAACTTCTTTCTCCATTTATACAAGAAACAGGCAGACCTCAAAGCCTAATAAGATTTGTCAGTTGCATAATCCAAGTTTGGTCTTTTAATTGAAGTTTTGTCTGTTCCAATAGCCACAATTTTCAGAGTCTTGTCAGTTTCCATAGATAAAATTTTATGCCAATAATGCCCATATTTTCTGAATTTAGACAAAGCAAAAATTGTGTAAATTCCCAAATCAGCTCTGAGGGCAGCAGCTGGAGTCCTTTTACCCACCCCAAGATCCTCCTCAGAGGCTGAGATTGGGTTGGTTCTGCTGGTGGTTTCTCTCTGGAGCCCCAAACATCAGATGGATGTAAGAACATGGGGGAAAACTGGGCCTCAGATACTTTAATAATTGGGGCTGAGGAAGCTGGAGAGCTGTGAGGTTTTCATTTAAGCACCACTTTCACTCCTGCCCTTTCTCTAACGGAGCTCCTTGGATGATGAGGGAGCCAAGATTCAGGCTCAGAGAAAACAAGCCCAGGTAAGGAAAGGTGTTACTTGCTCTAATGGCTGACCATCTATGGCTATGATGTCATTTCACAAAGACCATAACTTTTGAACTTGCTTTATAAATTATCAGATAATTATTAAGACAAAACAATCCAAGTCTATACAATCCAATGTGTAAGTATGATAATATCACATTATCTGTATAAATCAGTGTATTCCAATAGGAATTTGGCAGGCTAAACATGTGTACCTATAACAGAACTTATAACAAAATAAAAGGATTGGAAGGGACCTTGGAGGTCCTCTAGTCTGACCCCCTGTTCAAGCAGTAAACCAGGCATAATAGCAGTAACTGTGAGAGGGATCCTGGAGTTTTAGTGGACAACCACTTAAATATGAGTAACGAGTGTTCATCGACAGCCAAAAAACCTAATTCAATCCTAGGTTGCATTATCAGAGGATTAACAATCAAGATCAAGAGAGGTACTAATACCACCCTATAAAGCCTTAGTAAGACCACACCTAGAATTCTGCATCCAGTTTTGGTCTCCACACTATAAAAAAGATGTTGAGACTCTGGAAAAAGTGCAGAGAAGAGCAACCAAGAGGATTAGGGGACTGGAGGCTAAAACATACAATGAATGGACCTCAGGCTGAGCCCATCTGGGGGTGATGCTGTCTATCCCACATATTTTCAGCTTCCCGAGAAATAGATTGTGGTTTACTTTGTCAAAGCCTTTCTAAGTACTGTATACTACATGCACTGCATTTCACTGGTCCACTAATTCAGTCATTTTTGTCAAAAAATAAAATAAGATTTATTAATGATTTGTTTTTTGACCCTGCATTAGTCCTAGTAAGTCATTCATATCTAGACTGAAGAACAAGGGTTCAAATATGCACCTTTCCCTTCCCCCTTGGTAAGCATAGATCCTTCTTCTCATAGCTCCATTGAGCCCAAACCTCCCTCTCAAACAAGGGCTTGGATCAGGGCCAACAGGCTGAGCTCCATTTTAAATAGTTGGTAGAATGTCTTCTCCAGGGAACGTATTGCTTGCATTTCAGGCCTTTTAACTCAACATGAACATAATGGGGTAAAATATTGATGTTTTTGCTAGTATGGGGAAAAGCAGCTCTTGAATTCCATGGAGAAGACATGATTGCATCTATTGCTCACCCACCACCACCCACCCCTCACTTTATCAGAGGGAGAAAAACACACACAAACCTGTGGGACTTTGTAGGTGCCTCCTAATGTTGACATCTGGATGGAGATGTCCCTGTCAGCTGCATCAAGAAGAGCCAGGAGGTTCTCCTTCCTTCCACAGCCATAGTTGGGGACATTGGCTTCTCCAGTGGAGAGCATGTCCACCAAGGCATCTGAAGTGCGGAAAGTGTTTGAATAGTTGTCATGGATGTTGTAGCCCAGTGTGAGATTGTGCAAGAGATGGGGATTCTTGTTGACCATTTGAATGGCAAAAATGTACAGTAAGCAGTAATAAAAATCGTCAGAAGTCCTATTGAAAAAAAAGTTATTATAATCAACAGCCACAACAAATACTTTTGTTATATATTCTATATATAATCCTCCACAAGCCTATTGAGCCTTAAACCAACATTGATCCAAAAGCAATGATCAGTTACACAAATATGGAAATAGGCTGAGGTACTGCAACTACAACTGATTCCACCATTACTTTAAATAAAATTCATTATCCAAGTGATAAATTAAGGATTGAGAGGAAAATAATCTGCAGCTTTTTTTCTGACCCCATTTTGAGTCTCTTTCACAAAATCAGACCAAAGAGAGAAGCCATGGAAATCAAAATCATTCAGGAAATTTGGCATATTCCCCAATATAGGAATAAATGAAAAATAAAAAACTGAAAAGAAGGAGAGTGTTAGAATGGAGGGAGTGCTACTCCATCACCCTGAATGACTTACAGATCATGGAAAACAAGCTGAAGAGAAGGAGCCACATTGAAAAGCAACTTTATATGCGATATTTCATTTCCATTGGTGACTATACTGATTAGATGGTCTCCTGGTCTGTAGTAGCTCCATGGTTTCCCATCCTGGTTCTCCAGACTCAGCGGGCATTTCATTCTCAGCTTCCCAGAGACTGGATGGGACAAAAGCAGCATCAGAGGCAGAAGCAGGAGGTCCATAATTCATGGGGTGAATCAATGAATCCCTTTCCTGCTTCTAAAAAAGAATTAGAAGAATTCAAAGGACTCTCACAAGGTGGAATATGATCCAGTTGCTTTTTCTCATCACAGAGAAACACTCAGCTTCACCTGGAAAGGAGAGAGACGTATATTCAAGAGCACAGACTCTGCCTGTCCCAAAACCCCATATTTCTCTGCCCAAAATCTCCCCTGGAGGATTGGGCCAAACAGCAGAGCTGAAACTTTTATCATAATTCCCCCTCTCAGGAGGGATCCCTGGATAATTCAGCTAGTTCTTGGACTCAAAGATTGTTGGGAAATTCTCTGGAGGGAAATGAAAGGGAAATAATCCCCATGTGATTCAAAATAACAGAAGCAGAGATGGAATTAAATCCATCATCTAGAATTGAGAGTTTTGGGAGCTCCATGCAGGGAATACACGGCACCTGTGGCTGAAATAACAAATATATCTGATATTTGTTTCCATAGTGATGAAAGACAGAATTTATTTTGAAAGCTAATGCTCAAGGGCATGGCACAAAAGGGCTGATGCAATAGTGTGGCCAGACTCCAAGAACAAAATCAACTTTAATGAAAAACTAGTTTTTCGAACTTTGCAGTTTAAAAAATCAGAGAGAGAGAGGGAGGGAGGGAGGGAGGGAGGAAGGGAGAGAGAGAGAAGTTAGAAAAAATTAGTGAAAAGAGAGGGAGAAATCAAGGCTGCCTCTCACCTCATGTGGGGAGGGGAGGGAGGGAGGGAAGGGGAGCTCAGGATCCTCGTGTTGCAGATGGAAAGCTGATCTTCAAAATCCAACTTCCATCTTCAGAGACCTGGGAATGCAGAAGCCCATGTCCCATGTTCCCCTGCCACCCTTTCCCATGCACAGGCCAGGCAAGGGGGCTCTTGCAGGAATCCCAGACAGGACTCTATCCGGCTGAGTGGAGAGCCCCTCTAGGGAGAAGAAAGCTGGGGAGCCTCATGTTGGGGAAGGGAAGCAGATCTCCAGGTTCCATCTTCTGAGTCCTGGGAAGGGGGGAGACCATATCCCATGTTGCTCAGCCACCTCTTTCCATGCATGGGGCACTCAGGGGGGAAAGCAAAGCCCAGACTGACAGAGAAAGCCCAGGATGGCCATGGAGGAAGAGGGGATCTGGGGCATTCCTGGGAAGAGACTAACCTGGTTTATGGGTCCCAGGGTTGAATGTTGGGGGGACGCAGCCCCCGGGGTTTCTCCAGCCTCACTTGGGCTCCATGTCTTTCCAGGAGAGGCTCTCGTGGGGGAGAAGCCATGCAGGGATGGGTCTTCCAAGGGGGATCTGGGGTTGCCCAGAAGGAAAAGGCAGTGGACCTCACCCTGGAGGGGACCCTCCATGACTCTGAGGAAGATGGGGTCCTCTGTGGCCCCTCCAGAGCCCCCAGCTGAGGAGATCCTCTTCATTGCAGCCTTTTCTGGGGAAGCTCCCTCTGCAATTCTGGGAGGTTTTGCCTCTTTCTCATCCCCCCCAAAGCTTTGAATTTTGCTCTTTATTTGACCCCCCACATACACACTTGGCTTGGCTTCTTCAGCCTCTTCTCCATCAGGCTGAGGGCAGGGAAGCTCCCAGGCAACTGTCTCTTCCCCCCATTTGATTGACTACAGGGTTGTCATGACTAAGGTGATCAGATTTTAACATTGGTAAAGAGGGACACCATTGACCGGGGGGGGGGGGGTTTCTATTTTTTTTTTTACTACCGGTTCTGTGGGCGTGGCTTATTTTGTCAAAATAACCAGTCAAAAATAACTTTTTCAGCCCTCTGAGTAGTCCATGTGCACAAAAGGACTACCCAGAGGGCTGAAAAAAAGGCATTTCTGACAGGTCCTCGCACTTTTGACTGGTCCTCACACTTATGACCATCCTCACATTTATGCCCGTGCAGCATTCTTAACAACCATGTCACTCATTTCACAACTGCTTCTCTTCACCATGGTGACAAGATAGGGCAAAAAACGTAAAATGTGAGGACAGATGTAAATTCGAGGACTGGTCAAAAGTGCGAGGACCAGTCAAAAATAACTTTTTCAGCCCTCTGAGTAGTCCATGTGCACAAAAGGACTACCCAGAGGGCTGAAAAAAGTGATTTCTGACAGGTCCTCGCACTTTTGACCGGTCTTTGCACTTATGACTGGTCATCATTTAGGCCCATTGTAGCATTCTTAACAACCATGTCACTCATTTCACAACTGCTTCTCTTCACCATGATGACAAGATAGGGCAAAAATGTAAAATGTGAGGACAGTCGTAAGTTCGAGGACTGGTCAAAAGTGTGAGGACCAGTCAAAAATAACTTTTTCAGCCCTCTGAGTAGTCCATATGCATAAAAGGATACAGCAATAGAGAGGGATGAAGGAAGGGAAGGGAAATTAGAGTAGGAGTGAGGGTAAGAGAGGGAAGAAGAGAGGAGGAGAAGGAGAAAGGAAGAGGAAGTAGGGAGGAGAAGAAGAGGGTGGGGGGAAGAGAAAGTAAGAAGGAAAGAAAAGAGAGAGGTGGTAGGTTTGAGGAGAAAGATTGCTATACAATAAAAAAGATGAAAGGGAAGAAAACCAACCACAAACAAATAGAAAGATATTAAGATAAAGAATGAATTGTTAAACTTTAAAGAATAAAAGAGAACAAATATGAATAAATAGCAATAATTAGAAACACACATACAAACATACAATTTATTTTCTTTGAACAGAGTATTTGGACGGTTCACAAATTTAAACAGTGTTTAGTCATTTCAATTAAATTTACAATTTCTATATTTCCTTTTTGCCATATTTATTCCTCATCTATTTTTTAAAAAAACCAATATTACCCTTCATCCTCATCTCTAATCTTAATCAAATTCAATTTTTCCCTTCTATTCTATATTATACCCCTTCCCATTGTCATCTATTTTTATATCCATCTTCACATTGGTTAATTATGTAATTATGTAATACAGTTTAATACAAATTCAACATTTTAATATAAATCAATTAGTTATATAACTATCTTTTTTGTATATTAATCAATATGAACATGAATATTCCAATTATTTCCATGCAATCCAATTTCTTACAAATTAATTAATTATATTTACCAATAATAATAAACCAAATAGTTTCCTCCATATATTCCTCCAAACCACAACTTAACCATTTTTGCTTTCAACACAATATACAATTAATAGTATCTCAATTATTACAATTCCCTAGTTAAATAGAGCGTTTTTTCTTTTGTGTTTTAAAATCTTGAACCTCCTCTTTTGCCCTAAATTTCCCATTGTTTGCAGTTTTGCACCTACCTTTTTTGGTGAGGAAAAAGAAAAAGAAAAAGAAATCTCTCTCTGCCTCATTTTGTCACGTTGCAGCAAAGACCCTCTTTACTTTCAGTTTCACTTTTTCAGCATAGCTAGGGGGAAAAAAATCTGCTCCAGCAATTTACCTCTTTGCAGCTAGCTAGCAACAGAGCCCTCTGCAAAACAGCTGAGATCAAATCAGCTGAGAGTCGGGAGGCTGATCAAATCAATTTATGGTAATTAACCTATGCTGAAGCTGAAAGGGGCTGTTTTTTCTATTTTTGCAGGCACCAGTCTACTCATTTGTTTTCTTTTAACACTGATCAGCTGTAGGGCGGCCCTTTGAAGCCCTGCGGCAAGAATTTAAACAGTTTTTTTCCCTCTAGCCATCAGCTAGGACTCAGCAATAGATTGGGAGTGGGCGCGGTAAGCGAACGGGGACCAGCGATCCAACAGAGGCAGAGGGTGAGGGTGAGTGAAAACTGTATATTCCCGTCCCATTCTCCTGCCATTCCCTAGCTTGTCCTGCATTATTTCCAAAAATTGGGACTTTTTTAAAACGCTGCGGGACGCGGGACAAATTGCTAAAAATCGGGACTGTCCTGCCAAAAGCGGGATGTCTGGTCACCATAGTCATGATGAAGGGGTTGGGAATAGAAGCAGCCACTAAAGAGGCGGGATTTTTGTCTTCCCTGAGAACTGGAGGGTTTGAATGCGAAATCTGCTTTCTTTTAGGAAATCCTGCTCAGATGAAGCCCAGAATCAGAAGGAGAGACAAGATGGAGAAAATAAAGCAACGTTTAAAAGATATATTTAAAAACGAAAGAAAAATTAAAACTTTGAGAGAACAAGAATAGAAAACAGAAACTAAAAACAGATTTTAAAAAAGATCAAAGTCTGTAGGAAAAAGAATGATCGTACAGAGTCCCTTATATTATGGCTACAGTGTATCTCTGAGCTGTAACTTAAAAAAACATGGAAACCAAATATCTTTTCCAGTAGGTGGCAGTATTAAACACTCTCCTAACTTCCCTATTTTAAATATTTTATTATTTTAAAGTCTAGGTCTTTTCTGTTTAAAATTAATACAGAATTACAAAGGGAGAAAAAGGAAAAGGAAAGAAAAAGAAAAAAAAAGAAAAAAGTGTCCGTCTAAGCAGTCAAACCAATCTCTTCAATTGTTTTCTTTTAAAAAGGCAGAGTTTAAAAAATTAGCAATGCTAATCTTCTCACTTCTCAGTCCAGTCCCGGGCTATAGTGAAAGTGAAACAATTAAGTCTTTCAAATTAGATAATTGGGTGTTAAAAGAAAAACTTTTCCCAGATCATTCCGCCGCTTCTCCTCTCTTACTCTCTATCTCCAGCTTCAAAAATCTTTTTCCTTTAGGGTGTTCTTTGTATCATTTGAAGAAGTAAAGATTCTCTCACCGAGCTGATTCGCTGTCATTCCTTTCTCTCTTCCTGAAACTGCCCCAGCCTTGGCAGCCTCAGTGACTGCTGCTCCAATGCCAGAAAAAGAACCAGGGTCTTTGCGATGTCCCCTGGGATCCACAGGATGTGCTCTCCACTACTACAGTCAAAACTAGACTGTGGGGTCCGAGATGGACCGTCCAGCCAGTGGAGTCATCGGCAGGAATTCTGGAGCCCCAGAAATTCCCGTCCATCTCGCAGCGGCATCAGCTTCCGGCCCCCCAAATATCCTGATAAACCTTAATCTATTTCTTATTGTCATGCTTTTAATTCTGTAATTATCTGTTTTCTGTCATTTTGGTTTTCTTATAGGAATAATATCTCTTCTGCAGGAGGGCCGAATGTCAGCCTCCGCTTTTTCATTGCTTGCTCGGCTGCCATGAAACGGGGGGAGGGGGGAGCTATTGGAATTCTTGGGGGGGGGGGGAGGAAGTGAGCTAGTGGAGAAGAAGAGAGAAACTTTGCTTCAGCATTTCTTTGAAGCTGATAACAACTCAAAGTCAACTGCCGTGGCATAGCAGGAGGATGGCACCACCAGACGTTGCACCCACTTGACTCCTGGGGAATTGTGAATTGGATGCTTTATGCTGGACAGTGGGGGGAAGGCTTTGGGGGTGCTTTCTATATGTAATTTTTGTGCCTTTTGCTTCAGACCTTTCTTTTCTTTGGCTGCATTCAGTTCATACTCAGTAAAAGTACCTTTCTCTATGAAAATGGAGTTGGGGCATGTCTGACACCTGCATGGCTTCTCCCACACAGGAGCCTCTCCTAGAAAGACACGGAGCCCAAGCCAGGCTGGAGAAACCCCGGGGGCTGCGTCCCCCCAACATTCAACCCTGGGACCCATAAACCAGGTTAGTCTCTTCCCAGGAAGGTCCCAGATCCCCTCCTCCTTCCTGGCCATCCTGGGCTTTCTCCGTGGGTCTGGGCTTTGCTTTCCCCCCTGAGTGCCCCATGCGTGGAAAGAGGTGGCTGAGCAACATGGGATATGGTCTCCCCCCTTCCCAGGTCTCAAAAGATAGAAGTTGGATTTTGCAGATCAGCTTTCCATCTGCAACACGAGGGTCCTGAGCTCCCCTTCCCTCCTTTCTTCCCTCCCTCCCTCCCCTCCCCACATGGAGACAGAGGCAGCCTTGATTTCTTCATCTCTTTTCACTTGGCTTTCTCTAACTTCTCTCCCTCTCTCCCCACCCCTTTCCCTCTCCCTCTCCCTGTGATTTTTTTTAACTCTGCAAAGTTCTAAAAACTAGTTTTTCACTAAAGTTGATTTTGTTCTTAGAGACTGGCTGCACTATTGCATCAGCCCTTTTGTGCAGTGCCCTTCAGCATTAGCTTTCAAAATAAAGTAAATTTTGCTTCCAACTCAGCTGGCAGCTATTTCAGATCTGTGGCAGGCTCTGGCATTAACTGGCCCCTGGAGTTTTGTCTTTCACCACTAGGCAAACAAATATCAGATTTATTTGTTATTTCAGCCACAGATGCCATATATTCCCTGCATGGAGCTCCCAAAACTCTCAATTCTAGATGATGGATTTAATTCCATCTCTGCTTCTGTTATTTTGAATCACATGGGGATTATTTCCCTTTCATTTCCCTCCAGAGAATTTCCCAACAATCTCCAAGTCCAAGAACTAGTTGAATTATCCAGGGATCCCTCCTGAGAGGGAGAACTGTGATAAAAGTTTCAGCTCTGCTGTTGGGCTGAATCCTCCAGGGGAGACTCTGGCCAGAGAAATATGGAGGTTTGGGACAGGCAGAGTCTGTGCTCTTGAATGTATGTCTCTTTCCTTTTCAGATGAAGCCGAGTGTTTCTCTGTGTTTGAATCAGTAAAGCATCTGGATCATATTCCATCTTGTGAGAGTCCTTTGATTCTTCTAATTCTTCTTTAGAAACAGGAAAGGGATTCATCGATTCACCCCATGAATTATGGACCTCCTGCTTCTTCCTCTGATGCTGCTTTTGTTCCTTCCAGTCTCTGGGAAGCTGAGAATGAAATGCCCGCTGAGTTTGGAGAACCAGGATGGAAAACAACCACAGAGCTACTACAGCCCAGGAGACCATCTAATCAGTATAGTCACCACTGGAACGGAAAGATTGCATGCAAAGTTGCTTTTCAATGTGGCTCCTTCTCTTCAGTTTGTTTTCCATGATCCGTAAGTCATTCAGGGTGATGGAGTTGCAGTCCCTCCATTCTAACACTCTCCTTCTTTTCAGTTTTCTATTTTTCATTTCTTCCTATATTGGGGAATATGTCCAATTTCCTGAATGATTTTTTTTTAATTTGATTTATATGCCGCCCTTCTCCGAAGACTCAGGGCGGCTTACAATGTGCTCAGCAATTTTGATTTCCATGGCTTCTCTCTTTGGTCTGATTTTGTGAAAGAGACTCAAAAGGGAGTCTTAAAAAAAGCTGAAAGGGCTGCAGATTATTTTCCTCCCTCAGTTCAATCCTCAATTTATCACTTGGATAATGAGTTTTATTTAAAGTAGTGGTGGAATCAGTTGTAGTTGTCGTACCTCAGCCCATTTCCATATTTGTGTAACTGATCTTTGCTTTTGGATCAATGTTGGTTTAAGGCTCAGTAGGCTTGTGGAGGATTATATATATTATATGTAACAAAAGTATTTGTTGTGGCTGTTGATTATAACAACTTTTTTTTAATAGGTCTTCTCACAAATTTTATTATTGCTTACTATTAATTTTCAACATTCAACTGGCCAACAAGAATTCCCATCTCCTGCACAATCTCACACTGGGCTACAACATCCATGACAACTATTGGAGCACTTTACGCACTTCAGATGCCTTGCTGGACATTCTCTCCACTGGAGAAGCCAATGTCCCCAACTACAGCTGTGGAAGGAAGGAGAACCTCCTGGCTCTTCTTGATGGAGCCAAGAGGGAGATCTCCATCCAGATGTCAACATTAGGAGGCACCTACAAAGTCCCACAGGTTTGTGTGTGTGTTTCTCATTCTGGTAAAGTGAGGGGTGGGTGGTGGTGGGTGAGCAATAGATGCAATCATGTCTTCTCCATGGAATCAAAGAGCTCCATATTAACAAAAACATTAATATTTTACCCCATTATGTTCATGTTGAGATTAATCAGAAAAGGCCTGAAATTCAAGCAATACATTCCCTGGAGAAGACATTCTACCAACTATTTAACTGATCAAAAAATATCCCTGGTTGTTGGGGCCTCTATTGGCATCTTCATTTTCACAGATAAACGATGCCTGCCCTATCCAGTCGGATTAAAATTGGCAATAGTAGCATTTTATCCATCTAAAATGTGGAATAAAAAGGACTCTAGCAATTATAGACCAAATAGACTAGCAGATATTGTGGCTAAAATTTATGCCATGATCTTCTTAGTTAAACTTGAGAAAAATTCATTCCTTGCAGAAGAACCAGAATGTTTTAGGTAGAGTTAAATGCTATATTGATTTTGTATGAAATAATGCATAAATTAATAATCTGACATTGGCAACAAGTTTGTCTTGAAATATCTAATCTATATCAGTGAGGTAAAACAAGGTTTGCTGCTTTCTAGATGTAAGTACAGCATTTGACTCAATAAACAGAGAAAAATGATGGAGAAAATTGATTGCTCTCAAAAATGGAGCTCAGAGTTGGCCCTGATCCAAGCCCTTGTTTGAGAGGGAGGTTTCGGCACAATGGAGCCATGAGAAGAAGGATCTATGCTTACCAAGGGGGAAGGGAAAGGTTTGTATTTGAACCTTTATTATTCAGTCTAGATATGAATGACTTACTACGACTAATGCAGGGTCAAAAAACAGATAATTAATAAATGTTATTTCATTCTTTGACAAAAATGACTAAATTAGTGGACCAATGAAATGCAGTGCATGTAGTATACAATACTTGGATTTCAGAAAGGCTTTGACAAAGTAAACCACAACCTATTTCTCACTTAAGCTGAAAATATATGGGATGGACAGCATCACCCCCAGATGTAGTCAGCCTGTGGTCCTCAATGGAACTACGTCTGCATGGAGGGAAACAAGCAGTGGGGGACCCCAAGGTTCCATTTTAGGCCCAGTTCTCTTCAACATCTTCATGAATGATTTGGATGAGAGGAGAAATGGAAAAAATCATCAAATTTGAAGACAACACTAAAGTGGCAGGAATAGCCAACACCCCAGAAGATAGGCTGAACATCCAGATGGATCTAGGGAGACTTGAATCCTGGGTCTATCTAACAAAATGAAATTTAATGTAGAGAAAGGTAAAGTTTTATACTTAGGCTAGAAAAACCAAATGTACACTTACAGATGAGGTGAAACCTGGCTCAATAAGTGTAACTGTGAAAAGGATCTTGGAGTCCTAGTGGACAATCACTTAAATATGAGCCAGCCACAGCTAAAAAAGCTAATTCAATCCTAGGTTGCATTAACAGAGGGATAAAATCAAGATTACATGAAATATTGGTACTGCTTTATAATGCCTTGGCAAGACCACACTTGGAATAGTGCATCCAGTTTTAGTCTCCATATTATAAAATGATGTAGAGACTCTGGAAAGAGTGCAGAAAAGATGATTAAGGGTCTGGAGACTAAAACATATGAGGAACAGTTGCCGGAATTCGGTATGTCTAGTCTAGTGAAAAGGACTAAGGGTGACATCATAGCAATGTACCAATATTTGGGGGGCTGCCACAGAGAAGAGGAGGTCCACCTATTGTCCAGAGTACTAGAAGGCAAGACAAGAAACAGTGGATGGAAATTAATCAAGGAGAGAAACAACCTAGAACTAAGGAAAAATTTCCTAATGTGAGGAATGGAACGTCTCCCCTTCAGAAATTGTGGGTGGTCCATCACTGGAGGCTTTTAAGAAGAGACTGGACAGCCACTTGTCTGGAATAGTATAGATAGATACAGATTAACAGAGTTGGAAGGGACCTTGTAGGTCATCTAGTCCAAGCAGACCCTACACCATTTCTGACAGATGACGGTCCAGTCTCTTCTTGAAAGCTTCCAGTGATGAAGCTCCCACAACTTCTGAAGGCAACTTTATCTCTTTATTTCCAGGTTGAATCTCTCCTTGTTCAGTTTCCATCCATTATTCCTTGTCCGGCCTTTGTCCGGCCTTTGGGTGCTTTGGAAAATAGCTTGACCCCCTCCTCTCTGTGGCAGCCCCTCAAATATTGGAAGACTGCTATCATGTCTCTCCTGGTCCTTCTCTTCACTAGACCAGCCATGCCCAGTTCCTGCAACCGTTCATTGTATGTTTTAGCCTCCAGTCCCCTAATCCTCTTGGTTGCTCTTCTCTGCACTTTTTCCAGAGTCTCAACATCTTTTTTATAGTGTGGGGACCAAAACTGGATGCAGGATTCTAGGTGTGGTTTTACTAGGGCTTTATAGGGTGGTATTAGTACCTTTTTTTTTTTTTTTGTAATTTTTTTTTTATTTTCAAATAAAACCAACATAAAAGCATCATCCTTTCAAACAATTACAGACAGCATTTCGGTCAGTTAAAATCCTTTCGTGCTCACAAAATCTTCAAAATATCAATATATGACACATACTTCTTTTCTCCTAAAAAAACACAAATTTTTACACATTTTATCTTAATTTCACTTCATATATCATATTTAATCTCCATATTTTATTATCTATCCAACAATGAAACAAGCCCTATATCAAATAATATTGATTATCTTCCTGTTCTCTAATTTCAAATGTCAGTTTACTCATTTCGGCACATTCCATCATTTTCTTAATAATTTCTTCATCAGTAGGTATTTTCTCTCCTTTCCAGTTTTTTGCAGATACAATTCTATCCGCTGTTAAGACATTCACAATTAAATATTGCAGTTCTCTATTAAATGTCTCTGGTAAGATCCCTTATAATAATATCTCTCGTTTAAAATCAATATGTCTCTGTCATTTTTTCCAACCACGTATGAATCTTAGTCCAATATCTCTTTGCTTTTCCACATGTCCACCACATATGGTAGTATGTTCCTGGCGTCTGGTGACACTTCCAACATTTCTCCGATTTGTTCTTGAACATTCTGGCTATCCTTGCTGGGAGTAGATGTCACCTGTAAAACATCTTATACAAATTCTCCTTATATGCTGCAGACATTGTCATCTTATAATTATGCAACCACAGTTTTTGCCAATTCTCTAAATCGATACCATGACCAAAATTTTTCCCCCAAGCTATCATTGATTCTTTAACTTGTTCTTCTTCCAATTTCATTTCTAACAAATAACCATATAATTTTTTTATTACATAGTCGTCAGAGCCCATTAAAATCTTATCTAAATTAGTTAAACCATTATAAAAACTTTCTTGTTTAAGATCTTCTTCATATCTAGAGCGTATTTGCATATATGAAAACCAGTCCATCTTATATCCCAAATCGTCTAGTTCTTGCTTCAGTTTAAGTTCATCCTTTTCATTCAATAGTTCACTATACCTAACAATTTGTTCCTTTTTAAATACTATCAAATATGTAAAAGCTTCAATTGTAGACTGGAATTTTCAAATAATATTGCTTTTTGACCTTCTCCCAATTCAACAATAAAGCTTCCTGTATCTGATGTTTTCTAAAATACCCCTGTATTTTTGCACCCATATACCATAAGAAAGCATGCCAACCCATCAATAAATCATGACCCTCCAAGTTCAATAATCTTGTATTTCTCAAAGTTATCCATTCTTTAATCCACATTAAACATGCTGCTTGATAATAAAGTTCAAAGTTAGGTAAACCAAAGCCACCTCTCATTTTAGCATCTTGTAACAACTTTAACGTTATCCTCACCTTTTCCCCCTGCCAAATATATTTCAATATCATTTTATTGAAATCCTCAAAAAATTCCTTCCCCAACTTAATTGGAATTGTCTGAAATAAGTACAGAATTCTAGGTAAAATATTCATCTTAATAGTTGAAATCCTACCAATCAATAATAATTGCAAGTTTCCCCATTTCACCAAATCTTGCCCTATCTGTTGTTTAAGCTTGTTATAATTATTTTCTTTAAGTGCACCACATCTTGCTGTCAAATGTATCCCCAAATATTTTACCTTGCATCTTTGATATCTCAATCAGTTCTTCTTTTTGTTTTTTCAACATATTTTTAGTCATTATCTTCATTTTATAATTATTAATTTTCAGGCCTGCTACTTTCCCAAATTCACCTATAGTTTCTATCAGTTTATTTATTGTTTTTAATGGTTCTTCTATTATAAAGACCAGGTCAAATTTGCAATTTGTATTCCTCTTTTTGGATTTTCATGCCTTTTATTTCCTTTTCTTCTCTGATGTTTCTATTTAAAACTTCCAACGTCAATATAAACAAAAGTGGTGATAATGGGCATCCCTGTCTTGTACCTTTTTCTATCTCAATAGCTTCAGTCATTTCTCCATTAATTATTACTTTTGCAGTCTGCTTATTGTATATAGCTTCAATTGCCTGGATAAATTTCCTACCAAAACCCATCTCTCCCATTTGAAGTGTCATAAATCGCCAATTAACATTATCAAAAGCTTTTGAGCGTCTAAAAATTTCAAAGCCATCTGTTTTTCGGGGTGAGCTTCATAGTATTCTAGTGTATCTAAAATTACTCTTATATTGTCTCTTAAATTTGTCTTTTTGGGAGGAATCCATTCTGGTCTATATGTATAAAATTGTTCAAGTATCTCTTTAAACTGTCTGCCAATATTGAAGCAAAAATTTTATAATCCGAGTTTAACAAAGATGTAGGCCTGTAATTTTTGATTTGTTGCAGGTCTGTGTCTTCTTTATGTATCAGCGTAATATATGCCCCAGTCCATGAATTGGGTATTTCCTTCTTTGTCATCACTTCATTCATAACCTCTAATAATGGGAGAGCCAAAGGTTCTTGTAATGCCCTATAGTATTCAACCGGTAAGCCATCTGGTCCTGGTGCCTTCCCATTCTTTTGCTTCTTAATTGCTTCTGTTAACTCTATCATTGTTATGTTTCCTTCCAACATTTCCTCAGTATCTGTGGGAATCTGAGGTAATTTTGCTTCTTGTAAGTACTTTGCCATTTTCCCCTCTTCTATTATCTCTCTTTTATAGAGTTGACTATAATATTCTTGTATTATTTTCCACATCTCTTTATTTCCAAATTTACTTTGTCCTTGATTATCAACTAGTTGAATTATTTTTCTTGATTCTCTTTCTTTTTTCAATTTTTTTTTTAATTTTTATTATTAAAGAATTACGGTACAATTTCACTATTTCCGGTTACATGGTGTTAATATATATATATATATATACAGTAATAGCTTTGCATTAATTACATTGTCATTTACATGGTATTAATTCATTGTCTCAATTCAAGAGTATTATCTGTAGGATTTCTTACTGTTATAATTTGATACCTAGAATTACCTCTCTTTTTCATAAAATTGCATTCTTACTCCCTTTTACCTCCTATCCATATACCCATTTAGCTAATCACCCTTCCAGACTCCTTTATCTCTCTCAAATTCACTTCACTTTTCTTTTCTTCAGCCACTCGTACCACATGTCCCAAACACTGTAATAGTCAGTTTCTTCTCTGTCATTGATTTCTAGCGTCAGTTTATTCATTTCGGCACAATATAGTATTTTTCTGATTACGTGCTCTTCAGATGGCAACTTTTTCTCCTTCCAGTGTTGAGCAAAAGAGATTCTCGCTGCTGTTATTATATGTGTAATGAGGTATTTCTACTTTCTTGTGATTTCTTTCTTTAAGATTCCCAGGAGAAATATTTTTGGTTCTAATTCGATTTTTTCTCCTATTATTTCTGACACCCATTTATGTATCCTCCTCCAAAAATTTTTAGCTTGTGGGCATGTCCACCAACAATGATAATAAGTACCTTGCTGATAGTCGCACTTCCAACAATTTGGGGCCATATTTGGATAAATTTTAGCAATCCTGGCCGGTGCTAGGTGCCATCTGTATATCATCTTGTATTGATTTTCCCTATAAGTTGTTGCCCTAGTCATTTTTAAATTATTATTCCAGATTTGGTCCCACTCATTTAAATTTATTGTTTGTCCGAAATTTTTAGCCCAGGATCCTTAACTACTTCCTCCATCAGATCATAGTCTACCAGATAGTTGTAAAGTTTAGCCAAAATTTTATTGTCCGTGCCCATCCATATTTTATCAAAGCCATTGGTACCTATTTCTATGCCATACTCTTCTTTATCTTTTTTGTGTCCTGATTTGATTTGTGTGTATGTCCACCAATCTATATGTGTGCCCTGTTCTTTTAATTCTTCCATCATTTTAAGATTCCCTGCCCCATCTAATATTTCTTTATAATTCGCTGTTTTGCCCAATTCCAATACATTTGGATAGATAATTGCCTCCATAGTTGATAACCATCTGGGAACTTGAGTATATTGTTTTCACCTTATTTCTGCCCATGTTGACATTAGAGTATCCCTAATTTTATGTTTGTAAAAGTATGCTCCTTTTCTTTTCTCTGTGTCCCATAAGTGGGCATGCCATCCCTTCTGGAGATCATGCCCCTCCAGTGTCAAGATTCTTTTATTTCTCAACATTGCCCATTCTTTTAGCCATACTAAATTTGCTGCTTTTTGATATATTTCCCAGATTGGTAATCCAAGGCCCCCCTTTGTCTTTTTTATCTTGTAAATTTCTAATTGCAATTCTAGGTTTCTTCCCTCCCCAAATAAATTTCCTAATAATAGAATTTAGTTCCCGAAAAAATTTCCTGTCTAATTTAACTGGGGCAGTTTGGAATAAATATAGCATCTTTGGTAAGACGCTCATTTTGATTGCAGCGATCCTCCCTAGGAAGGATATCTGGAGCTTTGCCCATTTTTCTAGGTCTTGTTTGATATTCTTAACTAGAGGTATGTAATTGTCCTCTTTGATGGCTGAACATTTTATTGAGATCCATACTCCCAGATATTTTATTTTCTTTACAATTTGTATCCCCATTGACTCCTCCAACAATTTCTTTTGATCTTCAGTCATATTTTTCGTTAACATTTTAGTTTTCGATTTATTTAACTTGAACCCTGCCACCTTTCCATACTTACCAATTTCTTCCAAAATTTGAATGCCTGTTTCTAATGGTTCCTCCATAATTAATGCCACATCATCCGCAAAGGCTTGGGTTTTATATGTTTCCTTTCTAATTTCAAGTCCCTTAATTTGCTTATTTTCTCTGATCCTTTTTAGTAACACTTCTAATGCCAAGATAAATAAAAGCGGTGATAAGGGGCATCCCTGTCTCACCCCTTTTCTGATTTGGAAGGTTTTTGTTAGTTTTCCGTTCACTAATATGTTGGCCC
Organism: Pituophis catenifer annectens; assembly: GCF_029215685.1. Taxonomy (NCBI): domain Eukaryota; kingdom Metazoa; phylum Chordata; class Lepidosauria; order Squamata; family Colubridae; genus Pituophis; species Pituophis catenifer. The sequence continues at coordinate 4,183,115 of NW_027256899.1, read as the reverse complement.
TTTGTTTCTCATAGATCACATTTATTGTATTCATAAAATTGTATCCGAATCCCATTTTGTTAATTTGTTGCTTCATAAATTCCCAGTTCAAATTATCAAAGGCCTTTTGGGCGTCTAAAAAGACCAGCGCCAGTTCTTTATCAGGGTGTTCCTCCTAGTACTCTAGCACATCTAGAACTGTTCTTATATTGTTTCTTATTTGCCTCCCTGGCAGGAATCCATTTTGGTCGCTATGTATTATCTTATTTAAAATTACCTTTAACCTTTCCGCCATAATACTGATGTAGATTTTATAGTCAGTGTTAAGGAGGGAAATCGGTCTATAGTTTTTTATCAATTTAACGAGGGAAGAATCTGTTCCTTCTTTTTGCAGAAGTGTGACATACGCCTCCCTCCATGATTCTGGGATTTTAGATTTTATCAAAGCCTCATTGAAAATATCTAATAATTTTGGTAGGAGGATATCCTCTAAGTCTAAATTTTGGTATAGTTCCGCTGGGAGTCCATCTGGTCCCGGTGATTTGTTCTTTTTCAATTTAGCTATCGCGGTCTTCAACTCTGTCCTTGTGATTTCTTTGTTTAACATCTCTCTTTCTTCCTCTCCAATCACTGGAAGGTCTTTTTCCAATAAATATTGCTCTACTTTTTCTTTGGAGATGTCTTCTTCCTTATACAGGGTAGAATAATACTCACGAATGATCTCTAATTTCTCTTCTTCCGTATTAATGATATGGCCCTCTTGGTCTTCTAATTGGTAAATAATCCCTTTCTCTTTTTCTTTTTTAATTCTATAGGACAACCATCTGCCCGACTTATTGGCATTTTCAAAGTGGTATTGTTTAGATCGTTTAATTTCATATGCCAATTTTTCCTCGTCAATTATATTTATTCTGTGCCATATGACATCCAATTTTCTTTTGCCGTTTCGTTGTCCGGGTTCTGTTGTACTTCTTTCTCTGCTTTCTGCAATTCTTCCGACAGTCTCTTCTGGGTCTCCCTTTTTTCTTTATTTTTGTGTGCACCATAGGCTATTGCCAATCCTCTTAGGAACGCCTTCATTGTATCCCAAATTATTCCTCGATCGGTTGGTTCCTTTTCATTTTCTTCAAAGAAGGTCTTTAATTCTCCCTTAATTCTCTCAATATTTTGTTTATCCCGGAGGAATTGCATATTTAATCTCCATCGGCTATTACCCTTTTTATATTTGCTCCTCCATTTAATCTCCAATGGATTGTGGTCCGCCCAGATATTGAGTGGAATCTCGGCTGACATGATATCCATTCCTACATTTCTACTTGCCCACATCATATCGATTCTGGACCAGGATTTTTTGGGGTTTGAGTAGAAAGTATACTGTCTTTTGTATGGGTGTAAGGTTTGCCAGATGTCTACCAAGTTCAGTTCGTCCACCATCTCAAAGAAGGATTTTGGTAAGGTTTTCCTCCTTTTCTTTTGGCCTTTAGGTCTTTTATAGTCTTTATTTGGGTCTACCACTCCATTGAAGTCTCCAATTAAGCAAATATTGTTATTGTTTAATATTATTAATATTAATTATTGGGGTGTTTTAAATTTGTCATGGGCCAAATTGTTTAATTCCGTTTTATTCTGCTTTTAAATTTTGTATTTATGTGTTTTACTTTATGGCTGTTCAGCGCCCTGAGTCCTTCAGGAGTAGGGCAGTATATAAATCTAATAAAACAAACAAACAAACAAACAAACAAACAAAAGGAAAAAACAAAAAAAGTATGAAAAAATATAATAAAAAGCTGAAATCTTCAGGCTCTTGAATACCTTAATCCAATACCGTTATAAAAAATCCCAAAAACAATGAAAATGAGAGATATAAAAAGAAAATAGAAACAACAAAAAAGAAAAGAAAAATTAAAAAAAGAAAGTCCTTCAGGCACATTTATTTCCGGAAAGCATTCAGAGAGTGATTTCTTAGAAGCCACAAATTTAAAAAAAATAAGAGAAAAGCAAGTAGCAGCTCAAAAGAGAACAAAAGCCATCAACAATATTTCTAGGCTCCTACTCCACGCAAATACAAGAGAGACACCTGTATAAACAATACAGATTCACTTTCTCAGATGTTCTCCACTCTTATCAGGATGCTAGTACAGAGCCACTTAATTATGGCTACAATGTATTTCTAGACTGTTACTTAAAGAAAAATAGAAATAAAATATCTTTATTACCAGTAGGTGGCAGTATTAAACACTCTCCTATCTTTCCTATTTTAAAGTCCAAACCTTTTCCCTTTGAAATTAATAAAAAGATACAAAAAGAAGGAGAAAAAAAAAGAATAAAGCTTCCATCTAAGTAATCAAACCAGTTTCTTCAATTATTTTCTTTTAAAAAGGCAAAATAACAAATAAAGGCAAAAAAAAAATAACATTGCTAATCTTCTCACTTTCAATCCAGTCCCGATCAATAGTGAAAGTTTTGAGTTTTATTAAATTTCTATACCGCCCTACTCCCGAAGGACTCAGGACGGTGAACAGGCACAGGATAAAATACAGAAATACAAAAGTTAAAAACAATTTAAAACCAAATTAAATAATATTGGCCCACGACAATTAAAATCCCAATAAATTTAAAACAAATTAAAATTTCAATTTAAAATTTAAAATTTAAAAGAAAGGGGAGAAAAATTAGGCCAGACCGGCTTGCTGGAATAAGAGGGTCTTAAGAGCACGGCAGAAGGTGCGCAGATCCGGGATCTCCGTATCTCCGAGGGGAGCTCGTTCCAGATAGTGGGTGCCCCCATAGAGAAGGCTCTCCCCCTGGGGGCCGCCAGTCGACACTGCTCGGCTGACGGCACCCGGAGAAGACCCTCTCTATGAGAGCGTACCGGCCGGTGGGAGGCTATTTGTGGTAGTAGGCGGTCCCATAAATAACCAGGTCCTAAGCCATGGAGCGCTTTAAAGGTGGTAACCAAAACCTTGAAGTGCATACGGAAGACCACCGGGAGCCAGTGCAGCTCACGCAGGAGAGGTGTTACACGGGAGCGCCATGTTGCTCCCATAACAACCCGCGCGGCCGCACTCTGCGCCAGTTGGAGCCTCCGCGTGCTCCTCAAGGGGAGCCCCATGTAGAGAGCGTTACAATAGTCAAGGCGGGAGGTGACGAGGGCATGAGTGACTGTGTGTAGGGAGTCCCAATCCAGAAAGGGATGCAACTGGCGAATCAGGCGAACCTGATGAAAAATCCTCCCGGTCACGGCCGTCAAGTGCTCTTCTAAAGACAGCCGTGAATCCAGGAGGACACCCAAGTTGCGAGCCCTCTCCGTGGGGGCCAGCGATTCGCCCCCAATAGTCAGCGATGGCGTCAACTGACTATATCAGGACATCGGAAACCACAGCCACTCGGTCTTGGATGGGTTGAGCCTGAGCCTGTTCCTCCCCATCCAGATCCACACAGCCTCCAGACACCAGGACATCACTTCAAGGGCATCGTTGGGGTGGTCTGGGGTGGAGATGTACAACTGAGTATCATCAGCGTACTGATGGAACTTCACCCCGAAACCACGGATGATCTCGCCCAGCGGCTTTACATAAATGTTGAACAGAAGGGGCGAGAGGACCGATCCTTGTGGCACCCCACATATGAGGGGCCTCGGGGACGACCTCTGCCCCCCTGCCAACACAGATTGCAACCGGTCAGAGAGAAAGGAGGAGAACCACCGTAGAACAGTACCCCCCACCCCTAACTCTTCCAGCTGGTGCAGCATGATACCATGGTCGATGGTATCAAAAGCCGCTGAGAGATCTAATAGGACCAGGACAGAGGAGCAGCCCCTGTCCCGAGCCCTCCAGAGATCATCAACCAACGCGACCAATGCCGTTTCCATGCTGTACCCAGGCCTGAAGCCCGACTGGAACGGATCCAGATACGTCGTTTCATCCAGGTACTGGGGGAGCTGTTGCGCAACCACACTCTCAACAACCTTCGCCACAAAATGAAGGTTGGAGACTGGACGATAAGTAGCCAACACTGCTGGGTCCAGGGAAGGCTTCTTGAGGAGAGTCCTCACCACCGCCTCTTTCAAGGTGGCAGGGAAGTCACCCTCACCCAATGATGCATTTATAATCCCCTGGAGCCAGCCTCGCGTCACCTCCCGGGAAGCCAGCACTAACCAGGAGGGACACGGGTCCAATAAACAAGTGGTCGCATTCAGTCTACCCAGAATCCTGTCCACGTCCTCAGGGGTCACAGGATCAAACTCATCCCAGATAACATTCTCAAGACCTGCCCCAGTCCCTCCCCCTGAGACTACCCAGTCGGAGTCCAAATCTTCCCAGATCTGAGTGATTTTGTCATGCAGATACTGAACAAAGTCCTCGGCTCTACCCTCCAAGGGGTCCTCCCGTGCTTCCTGGTGGAGCAGGGAGTGGGTCACCCTAAACAGGGTGGCCGGGCGGTTATCTGATGATGCAATAAGAGCAGCAAAATGTTTTGTCTTAATAATTATCTGATAATTAATAAAGCAAATTCAAAAGTTATGGTCTTTGGAAAATGTCATCATAGCCATAGATGGTCAGCCAATAGAGCAAGTAACACCTTTCCTTACCTGGGGTTGTTTTCTCTGAGCCTGAATCTTGGCTCCCTCATCATCCAAGGAGCTCAGTTAGAGAAAGGGCAGGAGTGAAAGTGGTGCTTAAATGAAAACCTCATAGCTCTCCGGCTTCCTCAGCCCCAATTATTAACGTATACGAGGCCCAGTTTTCCCCCATGTTCTTACATCAATCTGATGTTTGGGGCTTCAGAGAGAAACCACCAGCAGAACCAACCCAATCTGAGCTTCTGAGGTGGATCTTGGGGTGGGCAAAAGGACTCCAGCTGCTGCCCTCAGAGCTGATTTGGGAATTTCCACAATTTCTGCTTTCCCTAAATTCAGAAAATATGGGCATTGGAATAAAATTTAATCTATGGAAACTCACAGACTCTAAAAATTGTGGCTGTTGGAACAGACAAAACTTCAATTAAAGACCAAACTTGGATTATGCAACTGACAAATCTTATTAGGCTTTGAGGTCTGCCTGTTTCTTGTATAATTGGAGAAAGAAGTTTAAAAATTTCCTCCAGAAAAAATCTGGGATATAGAAGCAAAAAAAGATGCAGCAATCCTCAAAAATTATAATAGGCCCTTTATTGGAATAGAATACTCCAGTTGGCATTTGCACGCGTTAATTTAATTGTGATCAATTGTAGGGGTGATACAGTAATAGGATTTACATTTTTATTGTTTTTTAATTTGGTTATTATTTTCCATTATTATGATTCAATCTTGCTAATATTCTGTCTTAAATATTTTAAACAATGTCTGATTAACAAACTATTCTAATACATTCAGGAGAACCAGGTTGGATTTATTAAAATCTAATATTTTGGACTTGATCTGACCCCAAATGTAACACAGCATTCTTCATTGCTTTTTCAGATCAGTCATGACATTGCTTCAGAGGCTCTGAGTGATAAAAGGAAATTCCCCTTTTTCCACAAAATGTTCCCCAAAGAAGGGATCCAGTACCCAGCAACTGTCCAACTGCTCCTCCATTTCAGATGGACCCTGATTGGCCTTTTTGCTTCAGACACAGAAAATGGAGAGAATTTCATGAGGATTTTTCCTCCTGTGCTTGTCAGGAATGGAATTTGTGTGGTTATATCACAACTGTTCTCAACAACTGGATACACAGCATCCCTCAAGGATTCCCTCTCTAAGTGGAGACATGTCAACGTCTTTGTTCATTTCATGGAACTTGAGTCCATTTGGAAAAGAATTCTTCCTTTCCATTTAACATTTATGCGTCTGCCAGGACCCATTGAAGGGAAAGTCTGGATCCTCACAAATTTTTTGGGGTATGCAATGATCAGGCGTAGACTTCTCAAATACATCCATAGTATTTGGAACTTTGGTTATTTGCCAAAAAAAAGGTCAGAGGATTCTGCCTTTGAACCCCATTTCTTTGTGAAAGGAAAGTTTCAAGATCATTATTTTCTCTGTTCTCTTTCAAATAACGTCTTTTCCGTCAAAGGCCGCAGAAGATGCACCCAGAAAGCCCCACTGGGGAAAAGGGACAGGATCCGGATCCCAAATGACCATCACTTTTACAGTATCATTCAGACTCTGGCCCAGGCCTTGAATGCTGCTTATTCCTCCAGATCGAGGAGGAGAAAGAAGGAAGGAGAAAAGAGTTTGGGGTCTCCAAGGCTGCAGCCGTGGCAGGTATGGGGGTCCTGATATGGATCCATTAATCTTAGATCCTTTGGAGGAGGAATCCAGAGGAGAAGGAGGGGAACCAACTCAACAGATCTGTCCAATTCAATTACTCAGGGATTAATGGTTCCAAAGAGTAGATACCATGACATTTTGATATTAAACTCTGCTCATTTGAAAATGCTGTATTCTTTCTTAAATATATTCCCGTATTTCTGGGTTTGTGATGAGCATGATGGAATTTCCCCTTTGTTCCGTCCCCACTGCAGGTGGGTCTGTGTGCAGCTCAACAGGCAGCTAAACCCCCCTCTTCTCCTCCAGTGAAAGGGAGCCTGGGGTGGATCTGGGTGTTTCATTGGGAGAAAAGGGCACGGAGAAACTGAGGAAATGCAAAGAGTGAGAATCAAAGATAAATAGGAGATAGGCAGCATTAACTAACAGCCAACAAAGAAGCAGCTGGAACCTCTCCAGCGATGCTCCGTGTGAGGGACGGAGGCCTCCTGATGACCATGTGTCTCGGTCAAACCGGCTGCTTCCGTCTCCTCCAAAGACTGAGAGAAAAGGGAGTCTGGCTTCAGACCATACAGTGAGGCTTATCTGCCCCCGTCCACTAGGTGTGGCTACAGCAACAATAGCACAATAGTTACATGTTGTGGCATGACAACCTTTATAAATTTGGAGGAGACCCTGAGACCATGTAGCCCAACCCCTCCTCTCTGCAGGAATCCCAGTTAAAGCTTCTCTGACTGATGGCTGCTCCGTCTTTGCATTCAGACAATCCATGAAGAGGAGACTGAACTTCTCTGCTTTACTGGCTCAGCTCTAAAACAGCAAATTCTCCTCCAAGCGTGGTGCCTGCAAGGGGACCTGGTTCTTGAGTTGGGGTCTCCCCAAACCAGAACGTTCACTTCCTGAGATACTTATGGCTGCATTTGCCTTCTTTCCATGAACATCTCCCTGCTAACTCAGATTCTGTTTCCAGTTACCGTATTTTTTGGAGTGTAAGACACACCTTTCCCCCCCCAAAAGGGGGTGAAAATTTAGGTGTGTTTTATACACTGAATATAGCCCTTTCCACCCACTGGCCCCCACCCTTTGGCCTCTGTCTCCTTGAAAGCAAACAGCAAGAAAAAACAGCTCTTTTCAGCTTCAGCACAGACTGATTAGCTCAAGTTGATTGGATCAGCCTCCCGACTCTCCACTGATTTGCTCTCAGCTATTTTCTGCAGGGCTTTGCTGGGTTACTGCAAAGAGGTAAATTGCTGGAGCAGATTTTTTTTTCCTTGTGCTAATCAAGCTATGCTGAAAACGAAAATGAAAGTAAAGCAGGCTGTTTGCTGTTTGTTACAACGAGGCAAAATTTCTCAGAGGCAGAGGGAGATTTCTTTTTCTTCTTTTCCTCACCAAAAAAGGTAGGTAAAAGGGTCTTGTATTCCGAAAAATACAGTAACTACGATTTTGAGATCATTTTCACAAACATACATATGAAGTTTGGCGTCCCTCATCTTTCTTCCAGTCCACCATTAATGTTCTTATAGGAGACTCTATTGTTAGTCAAGTCCTAGTTGCTAAAAATCAGATATTTTTCTACTGCTTTTTACATATACACCCTTCTGTGTGTGCTGATGAAAAATATTTTTCTGGAAACTTGATATTCCTCTCATTAAATTTTATTTTATTCAAAAAGGTAAAATATAAACTTTAAAAAATAAAACTATTACAAAGACAAAAATTAGATGAAATGTTTTTTTTAAAAAAATTGTGCATTAAAAACAGATAAAACCACATTCGCATATATTGTTCCCCAGTTGAATACTGACAGATGTACATTTCTCCTACTTGCAAAATAGGCCCACAATTATAAACTTCTACTGATATATTTGCAACCACTTGACTTGTCATCTGTCTGTTGTATATAAAAAATGTAGCTAACAGCAGTGGTGAAATCTAAAATTTTTTACTACCGGTTCTGGTGTGGTGTGCTTGGTGGGCATGGCAGGGAAAGGATACTGCAAAATCCCCATTCCCTCCCCACTCTGGGGCCAGCCAGAGGTGGTATTTGCCAGTTCCCCAAACTACTCAAAATTTCCACTACCGATTCTCCAGAATCTGTCAGAACCTGCTGGATTTCACCCCTGGTTAACAGGCAATCCAAAAATAAATAAATAAATAAAATTAAAAAAAAAATTAAATTTCAAAACTTAAACTGTCTGTTATCTGCTATTATATTTAACTCTCAGACAATTTGCAGGGGCTTATTATGTACCACAAACCACCACAATCATTATCTCTGAGCCATCCTGAATCTGTTCATGATTCAATATCTTTGTTTGATTCTTAATAATAATTCATTTCCTTAAAACTTTAATTAGGATCTTTCCCAGCAACTGCTTTCCATTCCCCAAAGTCACAGCACCTCCTGTAAATTGAAACACGATGACTTTTTAAGATTTGTTTTCCAGTTAAATATGACAAGTCCATTCCCTCAATCTCCCTCAATCTCCTTGAAATAATCCATTTTATCAGTCATCCGTTCTGTCCACTTTGAGTCTTCAGGGTCCATGGCCTCTCCAGCCATCTCCGAGCATCCTGCCTTCAAACCAGACTCCTCCTTCAGGGATGCCAGCAGCAGATTCAGTCCCAGTCCATCCATCCATCCAATCCATCCGATTCAACAATTGTTGCTTGCTTCTGATTATCGTCTTTAAGTTGATTTAAAACCATTCTTATTTTATCAAACTTTTTAAATGAAGTTTCAAATAAGGCTTGTAAGTTGAAAGACTTTATATTCTTTAAATTAAATCATATCAAATTAGCTTACTCTAGGACCATGATGGCGAACCTATGGCACGGGTGCCACAGGTGGCACACGGACACATATCAGTGGGCACGTGAGCATTGCCATAGCTCAGCTCCAGCGTGTATGCGTGCGCTGGCCAACTGATTTTTGGGCCTTCCGGTCCCACCGGAAGTTGGGAAATGGGCTGTTTCCCGCCTCCGGAGGGCCTCCAGGATGTGTGGGGAAGGCCGTTTTCGCCCTCCCCAGGCTCCTAGAAAGCCTCTGGAGCCCGGGGAGGGTGAAAAACGGGCATACCGGGCCCACCATGCCATTGCGTGTTAAAAGCGGGGGGGAGGTGTGCGCACATGCGCAGGGCGCATTGAATTATAGGTGTGGGCACGCACATGGGCAACCTCCCCGCGCTCCCTCCGCTTTTGGCACGTGATGGCAAAAAGGTTAGCCATCACTGCTCTAGGATCTACATCTTAGATCAAATCTTGTGTGAAGGGGATTTATCAACTTGACTGTATTAATGATAACCTAGAAAAATTGATATCCAATAGCAAAAAGTTATCCCTAACCTTCAATCCCTGGCCCATTAATTAAAGTATATAAAGGTTACCCCTGTTATGTTAAAAAGGATCAAGCCAAACAACCCAATATAAATAGAATCAAAATATATGTTTTATTTTGTTTCTAAACTATTAAGTCTATCCATTGACATTCTTTCTAGGTACAATGTATCACTGGTACACAAACGAGAGTGAAGCACAAAGAGAAGGTGATTACCTTTTATATCAGGTGGGAGGGGAAAGTGGAACATTATGGGAAAGTGCATTATGGGACATGTAGTTTAAATAGAACATGTTATATTGGTAATGTTTATTCCAGATTAAAACACTCATCTCAACAATACCCCTTCTAATACCAGATTGGTTTAATCGAAATAATTACAAGTACTGTAACTATAATACACTATTTATATATTTACACATAGTCTCTTTGTTAAATACATATGCTGATTTGATGGTAGTGATTTAGTTAATATATCTGCGGTTTGTTCTTTCGTTTTACAATGTACCACCTTTATAAATCCCATTTCTGATAACTGTCTCACATGTTTATATTTAATGTCTATATGTCTGGATCTTTGACCAATTGCGTCAGCTTTAGATATGTCAATGGCGGCTTTGTTGTCTTCCCATATGATTATTGGATATGCAGGCTCTTTCCAAATGTCTATCATTAAATCATCGAACCATATTAAATTGTTTGCCACTTTCGACAAACATATGAACTCTGCTTCTGTAGTTGAGGTTGATACATGCTTTTGTTTTCCCATGTACCAATGTATTGGGCTTTCATTTAAATATATGACATAACCTGAGGTGCTTTTTCTCATTTTAATGTCACTAGCCCAATCTGCATCTGCATAACATGAGAGTATTGGTGACTTGGATATGTTTGGGGTGAGTGTTAATGTGGCATTCATTGTATGTTTTAGATACTTTAGCAGTCTTTTAACAGCTTTCCAGTGACATATCTTCGGGTTATTTACATGTCTAGATAGTAAGTTGACAGGGAGAGATATATCGGGTATGGTCCAATTAGCTATATAGAGCAATGAACCGATTGTTGATCGATATAGTGTATTTTCATTAAAAATTTCATCATCATTATACATATTTCTTATAAAATCAGCCTGCATAGGCGTATCAGATGGTTTAGCATTGGTCATGTTGCATTTCAATAAGAATTCTAAAAATATTTCTTTTTGGGATAGTATGAAACCATTCTCAGTTTTGGTAATTTGAACTCCCAGGTATTTATCAATCTTTCCTAATGATTTTAGTGAAAAATGTTCATTGAGCTTTTGAGCAAATTGATCACGCTTGGATTTACTTTTACCAATGTCCAAAATATCGTCAACATATACCAATACTTTTTCATAGGAATCTTGATCTCTCTTGACAAACACACATTTGTCAGCTGATGTTGCGGTGAAACCTAACAACCTAAGTGTTTTAGAAAGACAATCATACCAACGCTTACCCAATTGTTGCAGACCATAGAGCCTTTTCTTTAATAATCATGTTTTGCCCTCATCTTGGTCAATTCCTGGTGGTGCTCTGACATAATTTTTTTTATCTAGTTGTGCATGTAAGTACGCTGTCTGTACATCAAATTGAAACACATGTTCATTTAGAATTGATGCAATGACTAGTGCGTTTTTTACACTTTCTGACCTGACTGTAGGAGAATAGGTATCTGTGTAATCATCTGGAAATCTTTGAGAAAACCCTTGTGCTACAAGTCTTGCCTTATATAAATTTTTGTTATCTTCTAAATGTTTTATTTTGAATACCCATCGTGTTCCAATTGTTTTTTTGTGTTTTGGAACTGTAGCTGGTGTATATACTTTTAGTGCCCTTATACTATCCATCTCTTTTTGCATGGCGTTTTTCCACTTTATTTGTTCCTCCTCGGGAAGAGTCAAAATGTCCTCATAGTTTTTGGGCATAGTGACATCACAATTAATGGACATCACATAGTCCTTTAAGATTTTAAGTGTGTTTGATCTAGGTGATCTTCTGATGTTTTTGTCTGCATTATTAGTATTTTCAGATGATTTGTTGGTGTCCTCTTTATCAATGTCTCATGTATTAATGATGTTTCCATGCACTTTCCACACCGAGCTGAAGACATGGCTTTTTCAGCAAATTCCCTGATCTGCCATGAGGTTTTTTAATTGTCTGGGGATTTTAAATTGACTAATCTTAGTATTTGGACTGTTGTGTTGTTTTTATTTTGTGAGCCACCCTGAGTCCTACGGGAGAAGGGCGGCATATAAATTTGAAAAATAAATAAATAAATAAATAAATAAATAAATAAATAAATAAATAAATGTGATAGCCTTCTTTCCAATCCTTAGTTGCTATTTTACGTTTGATTGATTTGTTGATGTGTATGTGAGATTTTGATTGTGTTTGATTACCTTTATATGTGTGTTTTTGTCTATTATGATTTTGTTTGAATGTATTTTGCTCCAATTTGCATTTTCCTCAAAATTCGCCAATCCTGAAATTATTATTTTATGATTGTTGTCCATAAATCTATATGCTTTGGTTTTGGACTCATAATCTACGAATCTCAGTCTTTTTGAGATTTTGTCCCCATTTTTCTAAGTTGTTTGGGAATATGTATGTTGGCCATTACCCCAAAAACGTGAAAGTGAGATAATTTCGGTTTGCATGATTTCATATGGGGTTTTTGAATTACTCTAGACCATAACCTATTCAACGTATAATTTAAATATAGAATGGCCTCTCCCCAATATGAAAAACTAAATCCTGTGACTTCCAACACACACCTAACCATACTCTGTAAAACATCATTTCTGTGTTCAACTACTCCATTTTGATATGCCAAAAAGGGTGAAGTTTTGTAATGTATCAAACCATTTTTGTTAATCCAATTAACAAATTCTTTGCACATGAATTCAGAACCTCTGTCTGTCATTATCTGTTTGACTTTGATATTATGTTGAGTTTTGACTCTCTTATAAAATTCTTTGAATTTTTCAAATGTTTCGCTTTTGTGTTTGAGGGTGTACACAAAACCGTACCTACTATGATCGTCGACAATCGAAAGGAAGAAACGTTTGTTGCCAATTGAAGGCTTCAATGGGCCTACTATATCCATGTGCACCAGCTGAAAAATGTGTGTGGTGCTCCTTATAGATTTCTTTGGTCGGGGTCTGTTTTTTTAATTTTGAGCTTTTACAAATAGAACACTCTAAATAATTATCACAGTTGTTTACTTTAAGACCCTTTGAACAGTTTAACATCTTTCTTATAATCGGGAAACCAATGTGTCCCAATCTTCGGTGTAATAGGTGGGCGCAATTATCATGTATAGGTTTACCGATAAAAATACATTTGTTATTGATTGGTTCAGTTACAACATGTTCAACATCAATGTTATCAACATTGTTACTATTTTCCCCTTCTGTGTTACAATCATTAGTATTACAACCATCATCTAATTTCTCTTCCCCTTCTTTTCCATAGTCATCAGTATTACAATTGTCATCTATGTTCTCTTCCCCTTCTTTTTCCTCTACACCATCACTATTTTAATCTTCGTTACTAAAGTTAGCATTTATCTGTTCAATAGACTCGTGAGATGGTATATAGTAAGGTAGTCTTCCTGATATGACTATGTTTCCAACTTCTTTTCCATTGTTAGTTAACAATACATTACCATCTCTGAATAATACTTCTATTTTTGTTTCTTTACTTAATTTTACAATAGCAAGAACATTGTAAGGTATTTCTGGTATGAAAAGAACTTCGCTTACATTACCAATACCTGGAATATGAACATTTCTTTTCCCATCAACTTTTAGGAGTTTTTGATTGGCTACTTTTATGTTGAATGACATTTTGTTGAAGGAAGTAAAAGAGCCTTGGTAGTACAGGGGTTTAAGGCACCCTGTCATTAAGCTGGTTATTAAGACCAGCTGCCTACAATTACTGCAGGGTTCGAATCTCGCCAAGGCTCAAGGTTGACTCAGCCTTCCATCCTTTCTAAGGTAGGTGAAATGAGGACCCAGTTGTGGGGGCAATAAGCTGACTTTGTATAAATATACAAAAGGATGAAGGCTATTGCTGAGCACATTGTAAGCCGCCCTGAGTCTTCGGAGAAGGGCGGCATATAAATCAAATTTTTTTAAAAAAATTCTTTTACACATGAACTATGTGACGTAGCTCCAGAGTCTAATAACCAGTAATTTCCTTTCTTACTCATGTTAAAGATGGGATCAATATCCCTGAATCCTTTTACAGATTCACTATTATTCCTATCATTTTCTCTTTCGGATACTCTACCCCTTCTTGGACTAGGTGATTTCTTGCGTCTTGAGTTAATACTTAATCTTTGATTACTAGAGATCCTATCATAATATCTCTGCCTGGAATTACATCTCTTTCTGTTAAAATTGACATTGTATGTTCGGGCATATTCATTAATTGGTCTTCCTCTAAAATTTCTTGGGCAATTTAACCATATTTAACCATATTTGGAGATTAGACAATTGTGGAAGAAAGATTCAATGTCGGATAAGAAACAAAGTTTTCTGTTGTTCAAATTCCTGGATGTTCCCATTCTAGTTTCATCCCTTTCTGGAGAAGAATGAATGTTGGAATATTTCTCGAAGAAAACTGTACTTGGACCAAAATGGAGAGATAACAGCAGATCTTTTCATCAAAATCTTCTTGGTTCTCCCCAAGGAGGATGTCAGGAAAGTGACTCTGGCATATTTTGAAAGGCAGAGACTTACTATCGACCAAGATGCTCTTTCACAGCTAAAGTTGCTCAATAAGGTGGGAGAAATTTTGCTGTCTTTTCTCTCTTTTCCAAAGCCAGAGGTCCCATTTCAAGTGGGCAAAGCCTAGAGTCTCCAGGGTGGTTGGCCTCCCATGCCAGGTGGTGTCATCTCATGGAGCTCTTCAACAGATGGGACCTAAGTGGAGTGGCTTTGCCATGTTTTATGGAAACCGTTCAAGATCTTACTGGTCAGAGGATTCTTTCTTCATCACAATTTAACTTCATATTAAAAAATCTAACAGAATAAAAGTTTCCTAAATATTTTACAGTAAACTTTTTTCAATTCCATTGAACTAAATGAAGAATCTGCCAGTTGTTTTACCTCCTGCATTTGTTTGGAAGGAGTCAGAGATTTCATATTTACCCCAATGACGATCAGACGCTACTTGTCTCCATCCATTTCTACCTCCATTTTCCATGGACGGAGAGGACGGAGAGTCCTAACACCTTTTCTTTGGCATTCTTTGTTTTTCTCCTTAGTCTCTGCCTCAGTCCAAATGTGTGGAAAGTTGTCATCCTGGATTTGTCAAGAGGGCTCGAGAAGGAGAGCCAGTTTGCTGCTATGACTGCGTTCCTTGTCCGGAGGGGACTTTCTCCACTCAGGAAGGTGGGTCACACTGAGGAAAATGGGAGGTTTGTGGAACTGGATCCCTCCAGAACATTTTCATGAAAGTGGAAGTTAAAAGACAGATTGAAGCTCGCCTCATTTTTTATTTTTAACCTTCATAATTTCTTACCTAAAAGGAAGTAAATCAAAAAGACTTTGAAGGAGGGGTTGGGAAGAGATGGGAGCTGAGAGATAGTGGCTGGCTCAAACCTATCTATTCCGATTTCAAGTGAAAATTTCTCTTTAGTGTGGATGTTTCCTACCACATTTAACTCTCTGGGACCATCCGAGTTCTTTGAAACTTGAAGAACTCTCTTAGGTCCATCACCTGGAAGGATTACTATGATACCTTCTACATGGGCCTTGCCTTGAGGATCTCCGAGTTGCTGGTCCACAGGGAGGTAGTGTGGACAGTTATGGGGGAACCTCATTACACGAACATTCTGACGGCCAATTAGATATCTCAGGATAGGAACCCTCTGAGTCAATATATGAAGAAGTGCCATGGGTCAGATCTCAGGATGTTTGCTTAGAAAGATTAGCTGATTCATTATTAACCTCTAATAATGTAGGTTCCTATGAAGATTCTGCACATTAACCAGGAAATAATTAACATCCTAGGACTTCCTCCAGTTTCATAGACTTTGCTCTACATTTGTTTGAAAATACCTATTCTTTTGATGAGATTGTTAAGGAACACATCTTGGAAATTGATTCTGCTATCAGTTTAAGATCTTTGTTGAAAGATAGAATGATAGAATATTAAAGAAATATTATTTTTTGGCTTTCTCAGATACACAAATTTGCACCAAGTGTCCAGATGATAAACATCCAAATGTGGACAGAGTCCAATGTATCCCCAAAGTTATAACCTTCCTGTCTTATGAAGAACATATGGGCATCATCCTGGTCTCTTTTGCCCTCCTCTTGTTCCTAACAACAGGCCTTGTTTTGATCTTCTTCATTCAATACCGAGAAACTCCCCTTCTCAAAGCCAACAACCGGGACCTCTCCTATATCCTCCTGGTCTCCCTCCTGCTTTGCTTCTTGTCTCCTTCTCTCTTCATTGGTCAACCAAGGAAAGCCACCTGCCTTCTCCGACAAACGGTTTTCAGCCTCATCTTCTCAATTGCAGTTTCTTCTCTCTTGGCCAAAACCATCACGGTGGTGCTGGTTTTCCTGGCCACAAAACCAGGAAACCGAGTGAAGAGATGGTTGGGGAAGAGCTTGGCCAACTCCATCATCCTTTCTTGTTCTGCTGTCCAAGTTATCATCTGCTCCATCTGGCTGGGAGTTTCTCCCCCCTTCCCTGACTCTGACCTCCACTCCCAGCCTGGAGAGATCATCCTGCAATGCAACGAAGGGGCCGTTGTCATGTTCTACGTCACCCTCAGCTACATGGGCTTCCTGGCTGCCATCTGCTTCACGGTGGCTTTCCTGGCCAGGAATCTGCCTGGGGCCTTCAATGAAGCCAAGCTGATCACCTTCAGCATGCTGGTCTTCTGCAGTGTCTGGGTGACTTTTGTGCCCACCTACCTGAGCACCAAAGGGAAATCCATGGTGGCTGTGCAGGTCTTCTCCATCCTGGCCTCCAGTGCTGGTCTGCTGGGCTGCATCTTCATCCCCAAGTGCTACATTATCTTTCTGAGGCCAGACCTCAACACAAAGGAGCAGCTCACAGCCAGAACAAATGTAAAAACATGAGTTAGAACACCATTGCAATATTGGAGAATTGTTAAAGTTTCTTTTCTTTGAAAGGAGATATTCTTTCCATTTAGATAGTATGCAGGAATCAAAGAAAATGATATCTAAATGTTCCACAATGGAAATTTTTGAATTACTAGAATTCTTGTTGTTCCCTCCCCTTTCAATAAATCTTGCTAAAGAGAACTCTGAAAGTTATTCAGAGGAATTTGCCAGCTACTTTATGGGACACTTATAGAAAATAATGTGAGCACTTGTTCCTACTGACAGCAGCTAAAAGTGTGTTTGTGAGAGAGAATGAGTAGGAGAAGAGGTCAGGAGGAAGCTGTGGGAACCAAGCACCAGCCTGATTGCCTGATCACCTCCGTGAAAATGCCGGAATGATGTGAAATGCCATGTTTGACTGGCTGTCAGCTGGGGAGGGAAATCTTATATAATTCTTTCTTCTTTTTTTTTCCAAATCATTTTTTACTTTAAAACAAAAAAAGAAAAAGAAAACATACAAACATCGTTCATTCAATCAAGTACAGACAGTACATCGGTCGGTTTGCATCCCTAGTGCCCTCTCCTCTCTTCACAATAGTGCTACATATCCAAAATTTAATCTTACATGAAATATATCAGTTGTATCATCATTTAAGTATTTCGACATTTGCTTACATATCACCATTTTTTGTTATCTACCCAGTGGTAAAATAAATCCCATATCAAATAATATTGTTTTTCTTCCTGCTCTCTTATTTCAAATGTCAGTTTACTCATTTCGGCATAGTCCAACATTTTCCTAATAATTTCTTCATCCGAAGGTATCATTTCTTCTTTCCAATGTTTTGCAAATATAATTCTAGCTGCTGTTAACAGATTCACGATTAAATACTGCAATTCTTTGTTGTATATTTCTGGTAAAATCCCTAATAAAAATATCTCTGGTTTAAAGTCTATGTGTCTCTTGGTCATTTTTTCCAACCACATGTGTATCTTAGTCCAATATCTCCTTCCTTCTATGCATGTCCACCACATGTGGTAATAGGACCCTGGGGTCTGATGACATTTCCAACACTTCTCCAATTTGTTCTGGAACATTCTGGCGATTCTCGATGGGGATAAGTGCCACCTGTAAAACATCTTATACAATTTTTCCTTATATGCTGTAGATATTGTCATTTTATAATTATGAGACCACAATTTTTGTCATTTTTCTAAATCAATCCCATAACCAAAAAATTTTCCCCCATGCTACCATCGATTCTTTTAACTTGTTCTTCTTCCAGTTTTAACTCTAGCAAAAACCCATACAAATTTTTAATAATATAATCATCAGCTCCCATTAAAATCTTATCTAAATTAGTCAAAGCATTGTAAAACCCTTCTTGTTTACAATCTTCTCGATACCTAGAAAATATTTGCATATATGAAAACCAATCCATCTTAAATCCCTGTTCCTTTAGTTTCTGTTTTAATTGGAGTTCACCCTTTTCATCCAATAGTTCACTATACCTGATAGTTTGTTCCTTTGTAAATATTACGGGATAAGAAAAAGCCTCTGCTATGGATATCCAAACAGGTATTTTCAAATAATAAAGTTTTTTAACCTTCTCCCAATTCAAGCATAAAGCTTCACGTATTTGATGTCTTCTAAAACACCCTTGTATTTTTGTTCCTTTATACCATAAGAAAGCATGCCAACCCATCAACAAATCATGTCCCTCCAAATTTAATAGTCTAGTATTCCTCAGAGTTATCCATTCTTTTATCCACGTTAAACTTGCAGCTTGATAGTACCATTCAAAATTGGGCAGACCGAAGCCCCCCCTTGATTTAGCATCTTGTAACAGCTTTAACTTTATTCTCACCTTTTTCCTTTGCCATATATATCTCGTTATCATTTTATCTAAGTCTATAAAAAATTCTTTATCCAACTTAATTGGAATTGTACAAGATTCTAGGCAAGACATTCATCTTAATGTTTGAAATCCTGCCAATCAAAGACAATCACAAGTTGCCCCATTTCAACAAATCTTGCCCTATCTGTGGTTTAAGCTTGTTGTAATTGTTTTCTTTCAGAGCACTACATCTTGGTGTTAAATGTATCCCCAAGTATTTCACTTTGTTTGTGATCTGCATTTTTGAAATCTCCATCAACTCTTCTTTCTGTTTTTTCAACATATTTTTAGTCATTACTTTCATTTTATCCTTGTTAATTTTCAAACCAGCTACTTTTCCAAAATCTCCAATAATTTCTATTAATTTACTTATTGTTGAATGGTTCTTCAATAATAATAAAAACCAAATCATCTGCAAAAGCTTGGAGCTTGTCTTCTTCCTTTCGAATCTTCATGCCCTTTATCTCTTTTTCTCCTCTGACACGCCTATTTAAAGCTTCTAATGTCAATATAAACAACCATGGGGATAAGGGACATCCTTGTCTCGTGCCTTTTTCTATTTCAATCGCATCTGTCAATCCTCCATTTATCATTACTTTTGCCGTTTGTTTAGAATAAATAGTTTCAATGGCCTGTACAAATTTCCTCCCGAAGAGAGCCTTTGAGCACAGAATAATAGGGCATTCTGATGCCTAGAGAGAGAAAAAAATGCACATCACCGTACAGATTGGGGAAGAGCCGTGTAGTGTGGAGATAGATGGTGGATCCTAGATCTCCATAGTCTCCTGGGCAACTATAAAGAAGGCAGCCCCATGATCAAGGAAAGAGCGTCCCAGTCCTGGGAAGAGGATTTTCCCCTGTGAAATTCAAGACGTTCAGGGGCCACTAACAATCCTGGATAAGGACCTGCCCAGCCTGCTTGGGGGAGAAAGGTTTAAAGACATCGGCACAGAAGGAACCATACATACCCTACAAGGAGAGGACTTTCATGTGGGGGGCTGGTGTCCTTGTCCCAACTTTCCCCGGGTGCAAAGGGAGGGGGACACGCAAGGGGCGGCCGCCACGGCTGTGTCTTTGGGCAAGGCAAGAGGGGGGGGGGTGAGGAGGCGCTTTGCTGTCCATCCATCCATCCATCCGTGTGTCTACTAGGTTGAGTAGGTTGAGGCCCAGCAGCCCCCCAGCCCCTCCGCTGCCTTTGAAGCCTTTGCGCCGCGCTCCCCGACCCCCTCCCCGCTCTTTGGAGAGGAGCCTTCGCCTGCCGTCGCCCCTCCAGCCTCCCACCCGCGGAGGACGCATCACGCTGAGCCGCCAATCAACCGACTCCCCCCCCAATTTCTCCCCCCCCAGGCTTCCCTTGAATGGCCTCATCCCCCCCCCACCTCCTCCGCTCAGCGCCTCCGTCTCTGAGCAACGGGGGAGGTTCCGCACCTGGAGGGCCCCGCCTCTCGTCTCTCCTCACCTGGCCCAGGTGTTGCCGCCTGGAGGTTGGGGGGCGGAGACGGGCTGAGCTTCCCCACCAACAGAGGATGCGGGCATTGGGGGGGTCTGGAGGGGCCTCAGCGCAGCCCTTGGCGGAGGCAGGAAGGGGGCTTCTCAGTCCTGGGGGGGGAGGGACCTCCGGGGCTTCTGGGCAGCAGCTGCCAGGCGGGAGGAGCGCCGGGTCGGAGGAAGAGCGGAGAAGCGACTGAGGGGGGCGGGAGGGAGAAGGGGAGCCCCTTATCTGGGTGCAGTTCAAAGAGCCGCTTCCTCCTTCCAGGAGCCTCCGACTTCGCCCCTCCGGCCTCTGCGGGGAGCCCCGCCCGACGGCTGCCACCTCGGAGGGGGCGAAACCTTCCAGGGAGCCCCGTGGGGGCCGATCCGCTCCTCCCAAGCGCGGCTTCCCCGCCGCCGCCCCCTCCGCAGCGCCCGCCTCGCCCGCCCGCCTCGCAGCGTCTGTGGGGAGAGGGAGAGAGGCCCCCCCTGCAGCCCCCGGGGGTCCCTCCTCGGTTCAGAGCCCCAGAGGCCGCCCGCCCTCCCCCCCCGGGCTTCTCCCGCTCCCAGCCACGCTCGCCTCCCCCGGGTCCTCCGGCCGCTCTCCTCGGTGGGGCCGCCGCAGCCTCTGGAGCCGCAGCCCCGACGTGGCCCGGGAGGGAAGAGGCGCCGGGAGCCCCGCCAGCCACCCCCGCAGCCCGGTTGGGAAGAAGCCGCTCCAGGCGTTCGCTCGCCCGCTGCTCTCCGACCGGCTCCCTGGCGAGGCTCCCGGCCAGCCCCGAAGAGGCTCCTGTGGGGACGAGGCGGGGGAGGGGAGGGGAGGGGAGGCCGTCAGGCAGACCCCTTGCTGGGGTGGCCCTGCCTGACCTGGGCGCGAGGGAGCGGGACAGGACGCTTGATTGACAGCTGTCTGTTGGGGGAGGGGGGAGGGGAGAAGGGAGGCGCAGGGGCAGGAGGAGCCTTGGGTGCTGGGGGGGGGGGGAAGGGGGGCCAGGAGTGCCCGGGGAGGGTGCAGAGAAGCAAAGTCAGCTGAGGGACTTTTCTCCCCTCACTAAAGTTTTCAAAGCAGCTTTAGAATAAAAGCCAAATGGGCACCTTTGAGACAATCATCGGGAGATTGTGAGTTCTAGCTCTGCCTCAGGCGTGAAAGCCACTTGGGGGAGTTTGGGCCAAGGTCCAGGAGGCTCTGAGTTCTAATCTTCCCATAGGCGTGAAATCATCCTGAGTGACTTTGGGCAAATCCTCAGAAGACTCTTGAGTTCCAGTCCCGCCTTAGTTCTTATTGACTGCGGGTGTGAAAGTTGGAAAAATATTCTCAGATTGATGTGGGAGACCAAAAGTGGGGATTCCTAGAGGGTGAGATGGCCGAGTGTCCAATATTGTGTGGTTTGATGGAGGAAAGTGAAATTGTGGGAAAAGACCACTTCCATGTTGGGCAAAGCCAGAAGTCTCTCTGCCTTCTGCTTGTGGGAGAACCAGAGGGATTTATGTGGTCACTGTGAATCTTAGACTGATCTTGGTCTGATCCATCAGAGCTTTTCTTAGCTCCTTAAAATGGAATTTTCAGAGGGATTCCATTCACATTTAGGAGCCATTCTGAAAGCTAAACATTGATTCCCAATTGAAGAGCAATCTGTGTGGTTGGAGAGCAGAACAGCTTCCATGGGTGCCTCTTCCTAGAAACCAGGAAGTCCCCCACCCCCCACTTCACCCTCTTCTTGGACCTGGATGAATATTATGCACCATTGAAGGTTTGTGAGCTGGTCAGTGATGCGGCTGCCTTTAGACAGGATCCCCTCAACCTCCTCCTGGGGAGAGTCTCCAGATCCCCTTTCTCTGGGCATCTTCTCCAGCCCTTCGCAAACAAGAAATGCTTTACGTACAAATTGTAAAGTGGAAAATTAAACAGCCTGAAAACTGCTATTTTATTTCTCTGGTTGATGAAAGAAAAAATATACAGTGGACATTTCTTTACACACTTAATTTTTTTTTATTTACGTTATTTTTTTATTTTGGTGTAAAGTACCAAACAACAAATAAAAACAACCCCAAACTGAAATCCCAGACAGTTGTTCTGCTGAATTCTTTCTGCAAAGGAGGTTTTTATGAGGAAATCAAGAAAGAATTATATAAGAGAGATGAAGATTTCCCTCCTCAGCTGAGAGCCAGTCAAACATGGCATTTCACATCATTCCGGCATTTTCACAGAGAGGATCAGGCAACCAGGCTGTTCCCACATCTTCCTCCTGGCCTCTTTTCCTCCTCAGTCTCTCTCACACACACACTTTTAGCTCTAGGAAGAAGTGCCCAAATTATTTTTTATAAGGTGTCACATTAAGAAGCTGTTGCTGAACAGAAAATTTCTCTGAATGACTCTTACAGAATTCTCTTTATTGAGCTGAAAGGGAAGAGAGCTAGAAGAATTCCAGTCATCCAAGAATTTCCCATTTTGAAACTTATAGAAATGATTTTCTTGGACTCCTGCATACTATCTAAATGGAAAGAATTAATATCTCCTTTCTAATAAAAGAACCGTTAATAATTATTCCACTATCATAATGGTGTTATATCTCATGTTTTTATATTTACTCTGGCCGTGAGCTGCTCCTTTGTGTTGAGGTCTGGCCTCAGAAGGATAATGTAGCACTTGGGGATGAAGATGCAGCCCAGCAGACCAGCACTGGAGGCCAGGATGGAGAAGACCTGCACAGCCACCATGGATTTCCCTTTGGTGCTCAGGTAGGTGGGCACAAAAGTCACCCAGACACTGCAGAAGACCAGCATGCTGAAGGTGATCAGCTTGGCTTCGTTGAAGGCCCCAGGCAGGTTCCTGGCCAGGAAAGCCACCGTGAAGCAGATGGCAGCCAGGAAGCCCATGTAGCTGAGGGTGACGTAGAACATGACAACGGCCCCTTCGTTGCATTGCAGGATGATCTCTCCAGGCTGGGAGTGGAGGTCAGAGTCAGGGAAGGGGGGAGAAACTCCCAGCCAGGTGGAGCAGATGATAATTTGGACAGCAGAAGAAGAAAGGATGATGGCGTTGGCCAAGCTCTTCCCCAACCATCTCTTCACTCGATTTCCTGGTTTTGTGGCCAGGAAGGCCAGCACCACCGTAATGGTTTTGGCCAAGAGAGAAGAAGTGGCCACTGAGAAGGTGATGCTGAAAACCGTTTGTCGGAGAAGGCAGGTGGCTTTCCTTGGTTGACCAATGAAGAGAGAAGGAGACAAGAAGCAAAGCAGGAGGGAGACCAGGAGGATGTAGGAGAGGTCCCGGTTGTTGGCTTTGACAATGGGAGTTTCTTGGTATCTAATAAAGATGATTAAAACAAGGCCTGTGGTTAGGAACAAGAGTAGAGCAAAAGAGACCAGGATGATGCCCAGATGTTCTTCATAAGACAGGAAAGTTGTAACTTTGGGGATACACTGAATTCGGTCCTCATTTGGGTATTTATCATCTGGACACTTGGTGCATTTTTCGGTATCTGAGAAAGCAAAAAAAGCAACATTTCTTTAATATTCTGTCCTTTTATCTTACAGAAAATACCTTCTTTGGATAACAGCTGATACCGCAGGCATTTTCCAAGAAGTATTTCTTAACAATTTCATTAAACAGTCTCTCCTTTGAAATGCATAAGTTCTCCTGCTTGATCAGGGGGTAGGACTAAAAGACCTCTAAGATTCCTTCCAGCTGTATTCTGATTGATTGATTGATTGATCTACATGACTGGCAAACTATTTGTGTAATGAGTTTCCCCCACAACTTGTGAATCCTTCTTTGGGATGCATCTGGTGGAAAAAGGGGAATTGTATCTTGTAACATAAAAGTGCGCAAATCCAGGATCCTCCGTATCTCCGGGGGGAGCTCGTTCCAGATGGCAGGTGCCCCCACAGAGAAGGCTCTCCCCCTGGGGGCCGCCAGTTGACATTGTTTGACCGACGGCACCCTGAGTAGACCCTCTCTATGGGGGCGTACTGGTCGGTGAGAGGCTACTGGTGGCAGAAGGCGGTCTCGTAGGTACCCCGGTCCTAAGCCATGGAGCGCTGTAAAGGTGGTAACCAAAACCTTGAAGCGCACCCGGAAGACCACCGGGAGCCAGTGCAGCTCGCGCAGGAGGGGAGTCACATGGGAGCGCCACGTCGCTCCCGTAACCACTTCCGCGGCCGCTTTCTGGACCAGCTGGAGCCTCCGGGTGGTCCTCAAGGGGAGCCCCATGTAGAGAGCATTACAGTAGTCCAGGCAGGAGGTGACGAGGTGACAGCCATCAAGTGCTCTTCTAAAGACAGTTGTGAGTCCAGGAGGACACCCAAGTTGCCAGCCCTCTCCAACTGAGGATGGCACCTGTTAGGGTGTGTATAAAAAGTATTTGTTGCTTGTGCAACGAGCAGAGCAGAAACACACAGGGAAGGAGATAAACGTGCAGCTCGTGTGAGAAAAATACTTTATATACAAGATAATAAGCAGTCTCGGTGTAGGTAAAACAGTCCAAGGTCATAAACAGTAATATCAGTCCAGTAAGTATCTTCCCTTACCAAAGCAAACAGACTTTAGTAACTCTCGGTATACAGTACCATATAACAATCCAGTCTAACACCAATCAGCAGAAAGATGCAGGAAGCAACAGGAGCAGGAACAATCAGGAACAAAGAACGCTTCTCTGCGCTGCTTATTTATTCACTGTAGCCTAATTACAGGGTTCAGCAAACCCTGATTACGTGGCTTGGTTGTTTCTTAAAGAAACAGATATATTGCCTGACCAACAAGTTAGGGGTAAGCTACAAGCTGAACCTAACAGCACCAACTGACTATATCAGGACGCCGGAAACCACAGCCACTCAGTCTTGGATGGGTTGAGCCTGAGTCTGTTTCTCCCCATCCAGATCCATACAACCTCCAGGCATCGGCACATCACTTGATTCATTGATTGATTGATCTACATCAGGGATGTCAAACTCAAGTCCATGCAGCCCTCCCAAGCTCCATTTTCACTGTCAGAGCACTGAGGCCACCACAGGTACCCTCAACACGAGTGATATCGAGCTAGCCAGCCCCCCAGCCATGCCCACCTCGGCCCCCCAAGGACAAACATAATCCTGATGCAGCCCTCAATGAAATTGAGTTTGACACCCCTGATCTACATGACTGGCAGACTATTTGTGTAATGAGTTCCCCCCATAACTATCCACAGCATCACATTATGGACCAGTGACACCTTCTCAGTGATCCTCAAGAGGAGGCCAATATACAGATTACAGATCAACAGAGTTGGAGGGGACCTTGTAGGTCATCTAGTCCACTCCTCCCTGCCTAAGCAGAGACCCTACACCATTTCTGACAAACGGCAGTCCAGTCTCTTCTCGAAAGCCTCCAGTGATGAAGCTCCCACAACTTCTGAAGGCCTTTCAGAAGGTGGACGTATAACAATTCATCAAGTTTCAAAGAACTCAGATGTTCCTAGAAAGGTGAAGTTAGCAGCACATATCCAAACTAAAAAGCAGAAGAGATATTTCCTCTGCTGTTAGTAAAGCTTGCCCAGTCTGCCACCCCCTCCTCCCATCTCTTTCCCAGCCCCTCCTTCCAAGTCTTTTTGATTTAATTCCGTTTAGATAAGAAATTGTGCAGGTTAAAAATAAAAAACCCATGTGAGCTTCGATCTGTCTTTTAACTTGCACTTTCATGAAAATCCTCTGGATGGATCCAGTTCCACAAAGTCTCCCATTTTCCTCAGTGTGACCCACCTTCCTGAGTGGAGAAGGTCCCCTCCGGACAAGGAACGCAGTCATAGCAGCAAACTGGCTCTCCTTCTCGAGCCCTCTTGACAAATCCAGGATGGCAACTTTCCACACATTTGGACTGAGGCAGGGACTGAGCAGAAGAAAAGGAATGGCAAAGAAAAGAGATTAGGACTCTCCGTCCATGGAAAATGGAGGTAAAAATGGATGGAGACAAGTAGCCTCTGGTCTTCATTGGGGTAAATATGAAACCTCTGACTACTTCTAAACAGATGCAGGGGGTAAAACTACTGGCAGATTCTTCTTCTCCTTTTTGCTTTCAGAATTTAATATTACAATAAAATACTTTTCTATTTAATAAAGTCTAGAGAGATGGAATTGATTTTTTTTTAAAGTATGATGATATATTCTTATTAAAACTGAGAGCAAAGTTTACTGTAAAAAATTTTAGGAAGCTTTTTTACCATTAGATTTTTTAATATGAAATTAAACTGTGATGAAGAAAGAAACCTCTGACCAGTAAGATCTTGAAATGTCTCCATAAAACATGGCAAAGCCACTCCACTTAAGTCCCGTCTCTTGAAGAGCTTCCATGAGATGACACCACCTGGCATGGGAGGCCAACCACCCTGGAGACTCCAGGCTTTGCCCCAGTGGTGAAATGTAAAATTTGTTGTGACTGGTTCTGTGGGCGTGGCTTGGTGGGTCATGTGACTGGGTGGGCTTGGCCAACTTTTTAAAGGCATTTTTTTTACTACCGGTTCGGGCGAATAGGTAGTAAAAAAATGCTTTAAAAAGTAAAAAATAAAAGGTTCCGATGATCATAGCTGTGCTGCGCGATCATTGGAACCTTTTTTTACCTTTTAAAAGTATTTTTTACTACCAGTTTGCCCGAACTGGTAGTTTTTATTACTACTGGTTTACCTAAACCAGAGCAAACCGGTAGCATTTCAACCCTGTTTTGCCCACTTGAAATGAGACCCCAGGCTTTGGAAAAAAGAAAAAAGACACAAAAATTTCTCCCACCTTATTGAGCAACTTTAGCCATGAAAGAGCATCTTGGTCGATAGAAAGTCTCTGTCTTTCAAAATATGCCATAGTCTCTTCTTTGACATCACCCTTGGGGAGAACCAAGAAGCTCTCAATGGCCAGATCTGCTGTTATCTCTCCATTTTGGTCCAAGTACAGTTTCCTCTCAGAAATATTCCAAAATTCATTCTTC
Organism: Pituophis catenifer annectens; assembly: GCF_029215685.1. Classification (NCBI taxonomy): domain Eukaryota; kingdom Metazoa; phylum Chordata; class Lepidosauria; order Squamata; family Colubridae; genus Pituophis; species Pituophis catenifer. Next base: position 4,156,115 of record NW_027256899.1, on the reverse strand, counting down.
TCCAGAAAGGGATGAAACTAGAATGGGAAGATCCAGGAATTTGAAAAGTTGAAAACTTTGTTTTTTATCCCACATTGAATCTTTCTTCCACAATTTTCTAATCTCCAAATATGGTTAAATAGGATACAAATACTGCCATTATCTTCATAAGTGAATGAAAAGGTTTGAGAAAAAATTGTCCATCGTATACTGACAAAATAGAGAGAAAATATAATCGACACAATTGATCAATTATAGGGAACATTCTAGAGCAGATGAAAATAAAATGAACAGAGGGAAAAAAAGATGATTCATAAACTCTTTGAAAACAAGAGGTTGATTCCCAGAAAACATGGATTGATCAAGAAGAAAGTTGTCAGGCTAATCTTCTCCCTGGTCATCCTGATGGAAAACACCTCCAGATGGAGAGTGGCTGGCTCTGGAGAATTTGATCGCTGAAGAGGGAGCCGGGTTTAGAGAGGGGAGAGGCACTACCGATCAGTGCTTAGTTCTTCATCAACTGATGGAAAAATACGTATCAAATAGACCTGCATAATTCCACGCCTGCTTCATAGATCTCAAGGCAGCCTTTGATATGGTTCCCAGGACTAAGCTATGGGAGAAGCTGGGAGCTGCCTCAATTGACCACAGGCTTCTTCATCTGTTACCTGCCCTACATACTAAAACATCCCTCAAGGTGAGGTGTGATATGCAGGGGTCCCTCTCGAAGTCAGTTAAAACTCAAAAGGGGGTTAAACGGGGGCATTTTGGCACCCCTGCTTTTCAACTTTTACATAACCGGCATGGTAAAATGGCTAAACAAACCAAATCACCATCCCCCCCCCAAAAAAATAGGTGACCGAAGCATCGCCCTCCTGCTCTATGCAGATGCCCCTGTGATCCTCTCCAGGACACCAGTAGGCCTGAAAAGAGCCTTGCGAGCCCTTCTCCAGCACTGTAATTACAATCAACTGGGCATAAATGTTGAGAAAACAAAGATCAAAAAGGCCAAAACTTTATTCATGGCATCGAAATGGCCACAAAATAGAGCAGGGAAGCCCCTTCAAATCCCTGGGGGTGGCCATTCGGGCCAAGGGTTCAAGAGAGATGCAGCTGCCCTGGGCCAAAGATCAGCCAGCACCATTCTTCATTGTTTCCGCACAAAGGGAGGCTACTATGTCCCTGCTGCTCTTAAGCTTTTTGCACCCAAGTCGCTAACACAGCTCCTTTATGGGACGTTGCTCGGACCGTCAGCTTCATGTTTTAAATCATTAGAAGTAGTTCAATCCAAATTCACCAAATCAATTCTCCAGGTGCCACATTGTGTCTCAAATGCACTTCTGCGCCTGGAGACAGGATTGACAGAAGCCGAAGGAAGAATCCGTATAGCTGTTGTGGCCCACCAGAGGCCAGTGGAGCTGGCAGCAGATTCGGACAGTGAGGAGGTTGGGGAGGGACATGGGTCAGTCCTGGAGTCTGGGGGAGGCTCTGATGAGGGCTCTGTGGTAGTGCGCACACATTTGCGAACCGGTAGGGAAGGTAAGTGAATTTCACCCCTGGATTCTCCCCTCTTCTCTGATCCTTCCCTAGGCAGCCTCTCTTCCCCTCATCCCAAAAGTCATTCTCACACATCATTGCACTTCCTAAATAGATTATGGGAACTCTGGTGATATCACTGGATTTCAGTAACGGACTCAGAAACAATTGTGTGATGTGATTAGAAAACTGAGGGACAGATGGTATGATAACTAAGTGGATAAAAACTGTCTTCAAAGTGATACTCAAATAATTTTTAATCTTTTTAAATTTTTCCTACGACACCTGAAGGTTATGTTTGTTTACTTGATTGATTAGTCCATGGGCCAAATCAAAGTCCAGAGTTCCAAACACAAATTATTATTAAAATCCAATAAAAACAATTTAAAATGGAATTTGAATAAAATACAATTTAAAATGAGATTGGAATAGAATACAATAATATATGGATAAATAAAATATGATAAAGTTATATTTCAATATCACCCCTTCAGTCTACCCCAATCAGTCCCACAAATGCCGATCTCAACCGAGCCATTTTGCTCAAGTACTGAGCTGCATTAAATGTTGTTTTCAAATTCTGGCTGCAGATAAGGTGAGTTGTTTTGATATGGGATTCCCAATGGGTCCTTCGTTTGGTATATGGACCAAGGTACCTGCCTCTCACCCTCTTATGCAGGCAGCAATCAAATAGGATGTGAGCCAGGTCTTCTCCCTCTGCCACTCTGCAAATGCAGAGACATCCATTATAAGGTCTAGAGTGGAATCTCCCATATCTGACCATTGTGTCCAGCTGTTTGAATCTCACCCGCGTAAATCTCTCCCTAAGATTTTTTTGGCAGTTGTAACTTTAAATAGTTGTCTAGTTGAAAAGTAGGTTTGTATTTGCTCAGCCATTTCAACTTACTCACCTTACTAAGAATAGCCATGTCATTTTGTGCTTCTACATCCTTAATTCTTTGGGAAGCTGTTTTTTTGAATCGTTCTCCTGTTACGCAAGAGACAGGAAGGCCACAGCTACTTCCAAGATTAATCAGTTTAGTGATCCAAGAGGTTTGTGATTGTGAGTTTATCTGCTCTAGTAAGCATAACTTGGGGAGTCTATCAGTCTCCATTTCATTGACTTTGTGCCAGTGGTTATATGCTTTGATCTTGGATAGTGGATGAATTGTATACATTCCCAATTCAGCTCTAACTGCTGCAGCAGATGTCCTTAGATCTACCCCCACAATACAGCTCAGGTGCTGGGACTGTGTTTGTTCTAGTACTGTGGTTGAGTAGAAATCCCAAACTTCTGCTCCATACAAGAGCATAGGGGTAACCTTTATATACTTCAATTAATGGGCCAGGGATTGAAGGTTAGGGATAACTTTTTGCTATTGGACATCAATTTTTCTATGTTATCATTAATACGGTCAAGTTGATAAATCCCCTTCACGCAAGATTTGATCTAACATGTAGATCCTAGAGTAACCTAATTTGATGAGATTTAATTTAAAGACTATAAAGTTTTTCTACTTAGAAACCTTATTTGAAACTGCATTTAAAAAGTTTGATAAAATAACAATGGTTTTAAATCAACTTAAAGACGATAATCAGAAGCAAGCAACAATTGTTGAATCAGATGAATTGGATGGATGGACTGGAACTGAATTTGCTGCTGGCATCCCTGAAGGAGGAGTCTGGTTTGAAGGGAGGCTGCTTGGAGATGGCTGGAGAGGCCATGGACCCTGAAGACTCAAAGTGGGCAGAACGGATGGCTGAAGAAATGGATTCTTTCAAGAAGATTGAGGGAATGGATTTGTCATATTTAACTGGAAAACAAATCTTAAGAGTCATTGAGTTTCAATTTACAGGAGGTCCTGTGACTTTGGGGAATGGAAAGCAGTTGCTGGGAAAGATCCTAATTAAAGTTTTAAGGAAATGAATTATTATTATGAATCAAACAAAGATGTTTGAACCTGGACAGATTCTGGATGGATCAGAGATGATGATTGTGGTGGTCTGTGATAGATAAGAAGCTCCTGTAAGTTTTCTTTGAGTTAACTACAATAGCAGATAACAAACCATTTTGAAGTTTTTAAATTTAACTTTATTGTTGGATTGCCTGTTAAATACATTTTTAATATAGAGCAGATAGATGACAAGTCAAGTATTTGCAAATAGATGTGTAGTTTATAATTGTGGACCTATTTTGCAAGGGGGAGAAACTATTATTGCTGTATTATATTCAACTGGGGGGACAATATGCAAGTTTTTGTCTGTTTTTAATGCACAATTTAAAAAAAAATCTTTTGTCTAGTTTTGTTTTGTCTTTGTAATAATTTTATTTTCCAAAACTTGTATTTTACCTTTTTGAATAAAATAAAATTTAATAAGAGGAATATCAAGTTTCCAGAAACAATATTTATCATTAGCACACAGAGAAGGGTACATGAGTAAAAAGCAGTAGAAAAATATCTGATTTTTCGCAACTAGGACTTGACTAACAACAGAGTCTCATATAAGAAGATGAATGAGGGACTGGAAGAAAGATTAGCGACACCAAACTTCATATGTATGTTTATGGAAATGATCTCAAAATCATAGTTAACTGGAAACAGACTATGAGTCAGCAGGGAGATGTTCATGGAAAGAAGACAATTGCAGCCATAAGAATCTCAGGAAGGGAACATTCTGATTTCGGGAGACCCCAACTCAAGGACCAGGTCCCCTTGCAGGCAACACGCTTGGAGGAGAATTTGCACAAAATCTACATGTGAATTTCAGGGAAGGAGAAATAAGCCAAGGAAGAGATCAAAGGAGCAGCTCTTAGCCTTGAGGAAAGAGAACAAGGAAAAGAGCTGAAGATCAGGAGGAGTCTGGGAGCCCCTTTTCCAACTGACACAATCTCTCGGTTGGAGAAGGGAGGATGCAGCCCTCTTCCAATCACTGACACCCATTACACACGAGTGTAAGATCTGCTCACTATTATTCCCGAGTGTCAAACACAGAAAAAATAAATTCAGTTGCAAGAGAGATTTTAGCTGAAGGAGAGAAAAAATATGATAAAAGGATGAGCTGTTTTAGAGCTGAGTCAGTAAAGCAGAGAAGTTCAGTCTCCTCTTCATGGATTGTCTGAATGCAAAGACTGAGCAGCCATCAGTCAGAGAAGCTTTAACTGGGATTCCTGCAGAGAAGAGGGGTTGGGCTAGAAGGTCTCAGGGTCTCCTCCAAATGTATGAAGGTTGTCATGCCACAACATGTATCTATTGTGCTGTTGTTGCTCTAGCCCCACCTGGTGGCCAGGGGCAGATAAGCCTCACTGTATGGTCTGAAGCCAGACTCCCTTTTCTCTCAGCCTTTGGAGGAGACGGAAGCAGCCGGTTTGACCGAGACACATGGTCATCCGGAGACAGCCTCCGTCCCTCACACGGAGCATCCCTGGAGAGGTTCCAGCTGCTTCTTTGTTGGCTGTTAGTTAATGCTGCCTATCTCCTATTTATATTTGATTCTCACTCTTTGCACTTCCTCAGTTTCTCCGTGCCCTTTTCTCCCAATGAAACACCCAGATCCACCCCAGGCTCCCTTTCACTGGAGGAGAAGAGGGGGGTTTAGCTGCCTGTTTAGCTGCACACAGACCCACCTGCAGTGGGGACGGAACAAAGGGGAAATTCCACCATGCTAATCACACATCCACAAATACAGGAATTCAATTCAAAAAAAGAATACAGCATTTTCAAATTAGCAATGTGTAATATAAAAATGCCATGGTATCTATTATTCCCTGAGTAATTGAATTGGCCAGATCTGTTGAGTTGGTTTCCCTCCTTCTCCTCTGGATTCCTCCTCCAATGGATCTAAGATTAATGGATCCATATCGGGATCCCATACCTGCCACGGCTGCAGCATTGGAGACCCCAAATTCTTTTCTCCCTCCTTCCTTCTCCTACTCAGTCTGGAGGAATAAGCGGCATTCAAGGCCTGGGCCAGAGTCTTCATCATATTATAATATTGATAGACATTTGGGGCCCTGATCCTGTTCCTTTTCTTCTGGGTCTCCAGTGGGGCTTTCTGGGTGCATCTTCTGCGGCCTTTGACATAAAAGATATTCTTTGAAAGAGAACAGCGGAAATAAGAATCTTGAAACTTTCCTTCCAGAAAGAAAAGGGGTTCAAAGGCATCATCCATTGGCCTTTCTTTTCCCAGATAACCAAACTTCAAAATACTATGGATGTATTTGAGAAGTCTGCGCTTGTTCATTGGATACAGTATAAAATTTGTGAGGATCCAGACTTTCCCTTCAATGGGTCCTGGCAAACGCATAAATGTTAAATGGAAAGGAAGAATTCTCTCCCAAATGGAAATAAATTCTATGAAGTGAACAAAGACGTTGACTTTTCTCCACTTAGAGAGGGAATCCCTGAGGTATGCTGTATATCCAGTTGTTGAGAACAGTTGTGATATAACCACACAAATTCCACTCCTGACAAGCATAGGAGGAAAAGTCCTCATGAAATTCTCTCCATTTTCTGTGTCTGAAGCAAAGAGGCCAATCAGGGTCCATCTGAAGTGGAGGAGCAGGTGGACAATTGCTGGGTACTGGATTCCTTCTTTGGGCTCCATCCGGTGAAAAAAGGGGAATTGACTTTTATCACTCAGAGCCTGTGAAGCAGTTTTAAAACTGATCTGAAAAAGCAATGAAGAAAGCTGTGTTACATTTGGGGTCAGATCAAGTCCAAAATATTAGATTTTAATAAATCCAACCTGGTTCTCATGAATGTATTAGAATAGTTTGTTAATCAGACATTGTTTAAAATATTTAAGACAGAATATTACAATACAATACAATATCATAATAATGGAAAATAATAAGCAAATTAAAAAACAATAAAAATGTAAATCATATTACTGTATCATCCCTACAATTTATCACAATTAGATTAACATGTACAAATGCCAACTGGAGTATTCTATTCCAATAAAGGGCCTGTTATAATTTTCAAAGATTGCTGCATCTTTTTTTTGCTTCTCTATCCCAGATTCTTTCTGGAGGAAATTTTTTAACTTCTTTCTCCAGTTATACAAGAAACAGGCAGACCTCAAAGCCTAATAAGATTTGTCAGTTGCATAATCCAAGTTTGGTCTTTTATTGAAATTTTGTCTGTTCCAACAACCACAATTTTCAGAGTCTGACAGTTTCCATAGATTAAATTTTATGCCAATGCCCATATTTTCTGAATTTAGACAAAGCAGAAGTTGTGTAAATTCCCAAATCAGCTCTGAGGGCAGCAGCTGGAGTCCTTTTACCCACCCCAAGATATTCCTCAGAGGCTGAGATTGGGTTGGTTCTGCTGGTGGTTTCTCTCTGAAGCCCCAAACATCAGATTGATGTAAGAACATGGGGGAAAACTGGGCCTTGTATACTTTAATCATTGGGGCTGAGGAAGCTGGAGAGCTGTGAGGTTTTCATTTAAGCACCACTTTCACTCCTGCCCTTTCTCTAACTGAGCTCCTTGGATGATGAGGGAGCCAAGATTCAGGCTCAGAGAAAACAACCCCAGGTAAGGAAAGGTGTTGTAGGAAGAAATATCCTTCTGGGTTCTGCTCCAAGTGGGGAAAAAGACACTGGAAACACAGAGACTGCTTGGAAAGATGGTTTAATGGTGGACAGGATCACATGGCTTGAGTTCCTGAACTTTCTGTTCAGGGCAGATACAGTGAGTCTCTGGGTTTTATGCTCTCTCTGGCTTTGAACTTCCTGGGCCCCAGAAAGACTATCCTGATTAGTTGTCAGACTTCCAGGGGTGGGGGTCTTAGCTAGCGTTGCTGGCTGATGTAGTCTTCCCAGGTGCCATGTGGTGAGTTTCTGTCCTAGATGGGTCCCATTGTCTTGCAGATGATGGTCCATTGACAAAGATTGAGTTTCTGCCTCTGGCCCATTAACAGAAGGGTGGGGGCAGGAAGGTGGGAGCTGCTTTGTCTTTAAAACATGCTTCTCCATTTCTCATCAAGGGTAACATAATATTCTGCCTTTTTAATATTTCCCAAAATATTTCATTCTTCCAGGAAAAGGGTGGGTGCTAACTTCCTACAATCCCTACTTTTTTTTTTCAAAACATGAGTTTTGAAACAAGTTCTTGGCAAAATATTAAAATTGATCAGGTCATGGAGCCTTAATGGGTGTTTTTAATTGTTCTAATGCAAAGGGGAAGGCATTGATAGGGGCAGCAGAAAAAGGGATTCCTTCAGTGGCTTCCAAAAGCTTTCAATCATGGAGAAAAGTTCTGGTGAGAATTTACAGTATCCAATTTTTCATGCCAATTAATTTCAGATTTCAGATATTACTTTCTGTGAGCTTCCAGTCAGGTTTCAAGCAAGCACATGTCCCAAATTTTTTCACAGCCATGGTTTTCCTTTAAATTACAGGCTGCCCATTTCCAAGGGTTTGTTACTGAACCTGCCCTACCTCATACTTTAGTGCATCCAGGATTTGTGAGTCCAAATTGAGGTTAGTCAGTGTACAATCCAGGCCTTTTTTTTTTGTATTATTACACACAATGAGCCCTGGGACTTCTATTCATGAGACCACCAGTGCAACATATTTTTCTTTACTGGGCAACTGGGCAGCATCATTTATAAGTCACCATCAGGGCTTTGGTTTTGGATATCACTTTTTCTGCTATCTCTTCAAGTGAGGGAATTGCCTGAGGAGGATTGCCCCCTCCCCCATGGAATTAGCAGGGAGATATTAGCAGGGAGATATTAGCAAGGAGATATTAGCAGGGAGATATTAGCAGGGAGATTAGCAGTGGTCTTCTGGGTGCGATTCAAGGTGTTGGTAGCCACCTTTAAAGTGCTCCATGGCATAGGACCTTGATATTTATGAGACCGCCTTCTGCCTCCGATAGCCTCCCACCAAGCAGTATGCTCCCACAGAGAGGGTCTCCTCAGGGTGCCATCGGTTAGACAGTGTCAACTGGCGACCCTCAGGGGGAGAGCCTTCTCTGTGGGAGCACCTGCTCTCTGGAACGAGCTGCCCCCAGAGATTCATCGGATTTCCAACCTCCGTACCTTCTGCTGTGCCCTTAAAATGCTATTATTCCATCAAGCAGGGCTGGCCTAAAGTATTATTTTAATGGGTTATTGTGTTTTAGATGATTGGCCAATCTATCTAATAATTTTAAATTGTTTTTAACTTTTATATTGCTGGTTTTTTATCTTGGCTGAATACCGTCCTGAGTCCCTTTGGGAGAAGGGCGGTATAAAAATTTGAATAACAAAATAACATAACAAAGATATGATTCCTTGGGCTTTTAGTGCCACAGAGCAAAAATCAACCTAGAAGCTTTGTGTGGAGGTAAATGAAGGGAATAGTTTCAGTCTAATTCTGAATGGTGTTTCTCTCTGTGTGTCCATGTGTATGCAGCTACTTTTACAATACAGGCAATACAAACATTTTGGACAAATTTCCCTCCCACTGGACAGACATCTAAGGTGTTCAAAACTTGCTGTTCCAGCCACTCTCAGATACAATCCTTACATGAGTACATTAGACTGATTACTATATAAATGAGACAAGAAAAAAAACCTTACAATGAATTTCCACCCTCCCCCATAGTCTCTCCAGACTGTCTTCTGGGGATTGAAAAGAGTCTTTTGGTCTTTACTTGTCCATTTTAGGGTCTTTTCTTTCATGTCTGTTGGGTAGCATGCTTGGTGGTAAGGCTGGTCAGTCAGGCTTCGGAAGGTCTGCTCCACTCTGGTTGCTGTGATGACTTTCAGTGGAGGCTGGATTCAAACCCAATCCCTGGCTCAAACAGATGGAAGGTTTCCTCTGGAAGCAGCATCTGGATCCATGTGCTCTGCTTCCACAGGTTGCAGAGTCCTTTGTGCAGGGCTGAAAGACATTAGAACAGGGTCCCCTCCCCCCTTTGTGGGTAATCTTCCCAGGAAAGGCATTGTAACAAGATTAGGGATTTGGGGGAGGGGTAGATAGTTTGCAGGCAGAGTTTGAAAAGAAACAACACAACAGTATTGCAGTTACTAAACAGATAATGCAGTTTCAACAAAATGGAGACACAACAGATGAAAAAGAAAAAAACTGGATTCACATACTTCGAGAAAGAGATGAACAGGTAAAACCATTTAAACACATACAGTAAATGCAAGACTGATTTTTGTCTTTTCTTGTAAATGAACTTAAAACGTTTCCTCATAAACTTGAGTTGTTACTTTAAGATACAGAGTGGGAAGGAGAAAAAAAAACCAGAAATAGAATGAAAAGTTCTCTTTACTCTATTCTTGTTGGCCAGACAAGTACAGGGCAAAGGCTCTTTCTTTCTTTCTTTCTTTCTCTCTCTCTCCCATTTTTCATTGTTTCAACCTATTTTTCTTTTCTTTTCTAACAATTTAAAATTCTTGTCTCTAGAGATCAGATACATTTTACAGTTACGATTACCTCGAGGGTGCACAAAGACTTAGACACACACACATAAAAACAAGGAGGACAAAAAGAAAACAGAACTCTGAGATTTACACACATACTGATCATTCCCACCATAAATCTCAGTTAAATTAGGGAAGGCACAAATCTTAAACGTACCACGTGGTTGCATAGAAGACAGAGAGACAAACAAACAAACAAAACAAACAAAACAAACAAACAAAACAAACAAACAAAACAAACAAACAAAACAAACAAAAAACCCCAACATTCCTGTTTATATATTTCCCTTTTCTCTTAAGTACCTTTATTTAGCCAAATTTGTCTCCCGGTGTTATCTTTTAGCCTAACCCATTTCTACACAATTTCTGAGTTTTCCTTTTGCTTCTGCCAGGTAACACTGGCGTTCGCCTGACATCTCAGGCCACAATCTGCCTGGCGTCCCAGACCACAATCCAGGGGATTTTCCACTGCCCTCGAGCTACAGCTTCCCATGATCCTTGAAATGTAAGGCTCACTTTGTCTCAGCCGGGCGATTCTCCTTCGTTTTTCAGAAAAAAAAAGGTTCTGAGAAGGACGCAGATTTCCTTTAATGAAATCTGCCTGGGTTTTTTGAATCCAAAAAGGGGATCCGGGAGGACCTCACTGCCCCTACAGTTAGTACCAGTACCTCCCCATGCACACGCACCTTGGGCTGCTTTTCCTTTGAACACCGGGACTTCTTTTCTACTTTTAATACCTCTTTCACTTTCGCTTTGGCTTTCTCTCGGCTTCCATTCCTTTTAAACACAAAGTTTCACGTTTGGCGACCCCCCCTTGCTTTCTCTATCCTACCGGTCATGGCTCAGTGGAGTTAGCAGTAGGCAGAGGTGCGGCTAGAGGTCACTCAAAGAGGTGAAATCAGACTGTTTTCCAGGTGGAATCCCACACACACACTTCCTCCTTCCCTAACAGAAGGTCCTGTGCTCTGGCAAAACCCCCATGCTCTCCAGACTGTTGGTCTTTCTGCGGTTAGGAAATGCACAGAGGAAGCAAGATCCAGCTGTGATTGGGAAAAGGGCCCTCACACACATACATGCAAGCATACACACATTTCCCATGTTTTTCCATGCTTTAAAATTAAAATTTAGAGGTACTCACCTTCTTTCCAAGCAGCTTTTGAGCTCAACGCTTAAAACCCCTTTAAAACCTAGTTCCAAATGGCCAAGATCCAGGAAAACTTATCCACAGATTCAATGGGTCTGCTACTAGCAAGGGAGGCTTACCTGGGCCAGGTCCATTTGGTTAGCTTGGAGTCCCATCTGGGGTGCCAAATTGTAGGAAGAAATATCCTTCTGGGTTCTGCTCCAAGTGGGGAAAAAGACACTGGAAACATGGAGACTGCTTGGAAAGATGGTTTAATGGTGGACAGGATCACATGGCAGAGTTCCTGAACAGAAAAGGGCAAATACAGTGAGTCTCCGGGTCTTATGCTCTGTCTGGCTTTGAACTTCCTGGGGCCCAGAAAGAGTATCCTGATTGGTTGTCAGACTTTCAGGGAGTGGGGGTATTAGCTAGCCCTGCTGGCTGATGTAATCTTCCCAGGTGTCATGTGGTGAGTTTCTGTCCTAGATGGGTCCCATTGTCTTGCAGATGAGGTCCATTGACAAAGATTGAGTTTCTGCCTCTGGCCCATTAACAAAAGGGTGGGCAGGAAGGTGGGAGCTGCTTTGTCTTTAAAATATGCTTCTCCATTTCTCATCCAGGGAAACATAATATTCTGCCTTTTTAATATTTCCCAAAATATTTCATTCTTCCAGGAAAGGGGTGGGTGCTAACTTCCTACAGTGTTACTTTCTCTAATGGCTGACCATCTATGGCTATGATGTTATTTCACAAAGACCATAACTTTTGAACTTGATTTATTAATTATCAGATAATTATTATGACAAAAGAATTCAAGTCTTCTTCACAGGGTATGCAATCCAATATTTAAGTGTGATAATATCATATTATCAGTGTCAATCAGTGTGTTCCAATAAGTCTTTAGCAGGCTAAACATGTGTACCTATAACAGAAGTTATAACAAAATAAAAGGGTTGGAAGGGACCTTGGATGTCTTCTAGTCCAACCCCCTGTTCAAGCAGTAAACCAGGCATAATAGCAGTAACTATGAGAGGAATCCTGGAGTCTTCATGGACAACCAATTAAATATGAGTGAAGAGTGTGCAGCGGCAGCCAAAAAAGCCAATGCAATCCTAAATTGCATTAACAGAGGGATACAATCAAGATCAAGAGAGGTACTAATACCACCCTATAAAGCCTTAGTAAAACCACACCTAGAATCCTGCATCCAGTTTGGTCACCACACTATAAAAAAGATGTTGAGACTCTAGAAAAAGTGCAGAGAAGAGCAACCAAGAGGATTAAGGGACCGGAGGCTAAAACATACAATGAACGGTTGCAGGAACTGGGCATGGCTGGTCTAGTGAAGAGAAGGACCAGGGGAGACATGATAGCAGTCTTCCAATATTTGAGGAGCTACCACAGAGAGGAGGGGGTAAAGCTGTTTTTTAAATCACCTGGAGGCCAGACAAGGAATAATGGATGGAGACTGAACAAGGAGATATTCAAACTGGAAATAAAGAGATAAAGTTGCCTTCAGAAGTTGTGGGAGCTTCATCACTGGAAGCTTTCAAGAAGAGACTGGACCATCATCTGTCAGAAATGGTGTAGGGTCTGCTTGGACTAGATGACCTACAAGGTCCCTTCCAACTCTCTTAATCTATCTAATAGTATCTATCTAATAGTATCTATCTATACTATTCCAGACAAGAGGCTGTCCAGTCTCTTCTTAACAGCCTCCAGTGATGGACCACCCACAATTTCTGAAGGGGAGATGTTCCATTACTCACCATTAGGAAATTTCTCCTTAGTTCTAGGTTGTTTTTCTCCTTGATTAGTTTCCCTCCATTGTTTCTTGTCTTGCCTTCTAGTACTCTGGACAATAGGTGGACCTCCTCTTCTCTGTGGCAGCCCCCAAATATTGGTACATTGCTAGGATGTCACCCTTAGTCCTTTTCACTAGACTAGACATCCTGAATTCCTGCAACTGTTCCTCATATGTTTTAGTCTCCAGGCCTTTAATCATCTTTTCTGCACTCTTTCCAGAGTCTCTACATCTTTTTTGCCTCATATTTAAGTGATTGTCCACTTGGACTCCAAGATCCCTTTCACAGTTACTGCTATTGAGCCAGGTTTCACCTAATCTGTAGGTGTACTGTTGAATCTCTGTAGAGGTTTCCCCCAAAAGGGTTCAAATTTCTCAGCTGGGAGAGCACCGCAGGCACAACGAGCAGATTTACGAGCGAAGCAAGCTGCGTGAAAACAGGATTCTCTTTATTTTAGTTTCAGGAAAATGGATCCGGCAAGCGCACAAACCAGCGTTCCTGGGTGAGCTGACATTGTTACAAGGTAAGCGTACATTTTTTATATTTTTCTGTACAATTGGAATTTGGTTCTTGTGGGTTTCTCTTTTGTGTGTGTGTTCATGGCTCGCCCTGCATTTTCTTATTCTAGTTCTTCCCTACTTGAGACTGGATGGTGTTTCAGTCATCTGGTTTCATGTTCTTTTGTTCCCTTCTGCTCCTATTATTTTGTTTCTTGCCTTAAGCTGATCATGTTGTTATCGGGTAAGTCCTTACCCCCGGCTCAACTCTTTTCTTTTTTTTTATTTTTTTTTAAAATTATTAATTAAAAAATACAAGCAAAAATACAAACAAACATAAATACAACGATATAACATACAAAACAAATGAACATCAATCAAGTCTTACTCTTATTGTTGTCACATCGGTAGACTATTTTTCCAAGTTTATCTATATATGTATATATTTACATATTTACATGTAAAGCATTAATATGCATTCCATCTTTAAGATTGTTACATTCCTTAGTTGGTACCCAAAATTTAGTCTTAAGATTGACCTTATTCTTTAGTGTCCCTCTGAATGTATTTCTAACTTTTTCTCCAACCAGTTATACCATTTTTGCCATGCTAAGTAGTACTCTGTGTCATCTTTCTCCTGTAGTTCTTTTGTAAGTTTATCCATTTCTGTGCATTCTGTGATTTTAGTGATTATTTTGTTTTCTGTCGGTATGCATTCCTGTTTCCAATTTTGGGCAAAGAGTATGTGAGCTGCAGTTAGGATATGGATAATTAAGTATTTTATCTCTTTTTCATACTGTGCTGTGATTATTCCAAGTAGGAAGGTTTCCGGCTTCATTTCCAACTTCTGGTTTGTGATTTGTTCTATCATTTTCCTTATTTCATACCAATATTGTTTCGCCTTTTGACATGGCCACCATAAGTGGTAGTATGTTCCTTTATGTGTATTACACTTCCAGCAAATTGCCGAGGTGTTTGAGAACATTTTTGCTAAGCGCGCCGGTGGGAGGTGCCATCGGTAGAACATTTTGAGCAAATTCTCCCTGTAGGGTATAGACATTGTCAATTTGTAATTTACAGTCCATAATTTCTCCCATTTGTCCAATTCAATACTATACCCAAAAATTTTTGCCCAAATTATCATGTTTTCTTTAACCACTTCTTCCTCTAATTTATATCTCAATAAGTAATTGTATATTTTGGTTATCATTTTCTCATCCGTTCCTTGTAAGATTTTATCCAATTTGTTTGGTTCATTTTGGAATCTGAATTTTACCCTATCTGTTTTGTACTTTGATTCTATTTGTAAATATGGCCACCAGTCAATGTCTATACCCTGTTCTTTCAATTCTTGTCTCGATTGTAGTTCTCATCTATTATTCAATAATTCTTTATAATTTCTCATTTTCTCCGTGTCCATAGCATTAGGATAGATCAGCACCTCCATAGTCGATAACCATCTCGGAATTTTATTGTAATGTATTTTTCTAATCTCTTGCCATATTCTATGTAATGATTCTCTAATAATGTGTTGTTGAAAATATCGATGTTGGTTATCTTTTCCTTCCCACAAAAATGCGTGCCAACCTTGTTGTAGGTTGAATCCCTCCAGTAGTAGTGTTCTCTTATTTTTAAGGTCTATCCAGTCTCTAATCCATATATGGAAAGTGCATGAACTCATCGAATCCTTTGTCTTAGAAATGTATAAAAACAGTGGGATCAGAACCCTTCTTTGTTCAGATTTGCAAGAACCAAAACTGCCTCTGAACTTTTGCACAAATAAACTGCATCTGGCTGACCCAGGAATGTTTTTCAGTCTTTCATTTCTATAACAATGAAGATGTTGAAGAGAACTGGGCCTAAAATGGAAACTTGGGGTCCCCAATTGCTTATTTCCCTCCATGCAGACATAGTTCCATTGAGGACCACAGGCTGACTCCATCTGGGGGTGATGCTGTCTATCCCACATATTTTCATCTATTGCTCACCCACCACCACCCACCCCTCACTTTACCAGAGGGAGAAACACACACACAAACCTGTGGGACTTTGTAGGTGCTTCCTAATGTTGACATCTGGATGGAGATCTCCCTGTCAGCACCATCAAGAAGAGTCAGAAGGTTCTCCTTCCTTCCACAGCCGTAGTTGGGGACATTGGCTTCTCCAGTGGAGAGCATGTCCAGCAAGGCATCTGAAGTGTGGAAAGTGCTCAAATAGTTGTTGTGGATGTTGTAGCCCAGTGTGAGATTGTGCAGGAGCTGGGAATTCTTGTTGAACGTTTGAATGTTGAAAATGAATCGTAAGCCATATGAAAAACCATAAACATTCCTATTGTTAAAACATGTTATTATAATCAAAAGCAACAATAAATACTGTTTTTAATATATAATCCTCCATTAGCCTACTGAGCCTTAAGGCAACATTGATCCAAAAGCAATGATCAGTTACACAAATATGGGAATTGGCTGAGGTACGGCAACTCAACTGATTCCACCACTACTTTAAATTCATTATTCAAGTGATAAATTAAGGATTGACGTGAGAAAGGAAAATAATCTGCGCCCCTTTCATCTTTTTTTAGGACCCATTTTTGGATTTGAGTCTCTTTCACAAAATCAGACCAAAGAGAGAAGCCACAAAAATCAAAATCATTCAGGAAATTAGACATATTCCCCAATATAGGAATAAATGAAAAATAAAAAAACAGAAAAGAAGGAGAGGGTTAGAATGGAGGGAGTGCAACTCCATCACCCTGAATGACTTACAAATCATGGAAAACAAACTGAAGAGAAGGAGCCACATTGAAAAGCAACTTTATATTCAATTTTTCATTTCCAGTGATGACTATACCAATGAGATGGTCTCCTGGGCTGTAAAAGCTCCGTGGTTGTTTTCCATCCTGGTTCTCCAAACTCAGCGGGCATTTCATTCTCAGCTTCCCAGAGACTGGATGGGACACCAGCAGCATCAGAAACAGAAGCAGGAGGTCCATAATTCATGGGGTGAATCAATCAATCCCTTTCCTGTTTCTAAAGAAGAATTAGAAGAATTTAAAGGACTCTCACAAGGTGGAATATCCAGATGCTTTCCTTCTTCAAACACAGAGAAACACTCAGCTTCATCTGGAAAGAAGAGAGACATATATTCAAGAGCACAGACTCTGCCTGTCCCAAACCTCCATATTTCTCTGCCCAAAGTCTCCCCTGGAGGATTCGGCCAAAGAGCAGAGCTGAAACTTTTACCATAATTCTCCCTCTCAGGAGGGATCCCTGGATAATTCAACTAGTTCATGCAGTCAGAGATTGTTGGGAAATTCTCTGGAGGGAAATGAAAGGGAAATAATCCCCATGTGGTTCATAATAGTAGAGCAGGGATGGAATTAAATCCATCATCTAGAATTGAGAGGTTTGGGAGCTCCATGCCTGAAAGTGGCCCCAGAGGGAATACATGGCACCTGTGGCTGAAGAAAGAAAGAAATCTGATATTTTTTTCCATAGTGATGAAAGACAAAACTCTGGAGGGCAGTTAATGCTGGAGCATGTCACAGATCTGAAATTGCTGCCAGCTGAGTTGGAACCAAAATTTACTTTAATTTGAAAGCTAATGCTCAAGGGCAACACACAAAAGGGCTGATGCAATAGTGCAGCCAGTCTCTAAGAATAAAATCAACTTAAGTAAAAAAAACTAACTAGAAAAAAAACAAGTGAAAAGAGATGAAGAGATTAAACTTTAATGAAAAAGTAATCAGAACTTTGCATAGTTGAAAAAACACACAGAGAGACAGAAACACAGAGAGGTTAGGAAAAAACCGATTGAAAAGAGATGGAGAAATCAAGGCTGCATCTCTCCCCATGTGGGGAGGGGAGGGAGGGAAGGGGAGCTGAGGACTCTTGTGTTGGAGATGGAAAGCTGATCTTCAAAATCCAACTTCCATCTTCAGAGACCTGGGAATGCAGAACCCCATTTCCCATGTTCCCCTGCCACCGTTTCCCATGCACAGGCCAGGCAAGGGGGCTCTTGCAGGGATGCCAGACAGGCCTCTGCCCGGCTGAGTGGGGAGCCCCTCTTGGGAGAAGGAAGCTGGGGAGCCTGGTGGTGGGGAAGGGAAGCAAATCTGCAAAATCCCCCTCCAGGTTCCATCTGCTGAATCCTGGAAACAGGGGAGACCATATCCCATGTTGCTGAGCCACCTCTTTCCACGCATGGGACACTCGGGGGAAAGCAAAGCCCAGACCCATGGAGAAAGCCCAAGATGGCCAGGAAGGAGGAGGGGATCTAGGGCATTCCTGGAAAGAGACTAACCTGGTTAATGGGTCCCAGGGTTGAACGTTGGGGGGATGCAGCTCCAGGGGTTTCTCCAGCCTCGCTTGGGCTCCGTGTCTTTCCAGGAGAGGCTCCTGTGGGGGAGAAGCCATGCAGGGCTGGGTCTTCTAAGGGGGATCCGGGGTTGCCCGGGAGGAAAAGGCAGCCTGTCTCACCCTGGAGGGGACCCTCCGTGACTCTGAGGAAGATGGGGGTCCCCTGTGGCCCCTCTAAAGCCCCCAGCTGAGGAGACTCTCTTCATTGCAGCCTTTTCTGGGGAAGGGGCTTAAGCCCCCCTCTCTCTGCCATTCTGGGAGCTTTTGCCTCTTTCTCATCCCACCCAAAGCTCTGAACTTTGCTCTTTATTTGACCTCCCCCCCCTTTGGCTTGGCTTCTTCAGCCTCTTCTCCATCAGGCTGAGGGCAGGGAAGCTCCCAGGCTACCGTCTCTTCCCCCTCTTTGATTGGCTACAGGGTTGTCATGACGAAGGGGGAGGGCCAGGAATAGGGGCAGCCAGTAGAGAGAAAGAGAGGCGGGACTTTTGTCGTCCCTGAGAACTGGAGGATTTGAATGTGAAATCTGCTTTCTTTTACAAAACCATTTATATTATTATGGAAAAGTAAAAAGTTGAGATTCGATTTTAATGCTTTATTTTACTGCAACAGAGGAAGTCTGAATCTACACTTTTTTCCTTTTCTCCCTTCCCCCATTTCTCTTTCCCCTCCCCCATTCTTCCTCTTAGTTTTTTTTATTTTCGTATTTTATTCTATAATCTAATAAAATGTTTTTTTTTTTAAAAAAATTGAA
Organism: Pituophis catenifer annectens; assembly: GCF_029215685.1. Classification (NCBI taxonomy): domain Eukaryota; kingdom Metazoa; phylum Chordata; class Lepidosauria; order Squamata; family Colubridae; genus Pituophis; species Pituophis catenifer. Next base: position 4,137,639 of record NW_027256899.1, on the reverse strand, counting down.
GAACTGAAGGATTTGAATGAGAAATCTGCTTTCTTCTTTTCAGATGCAGCCCAGAATCAGAAGGAAAGGGTCAGAGAAAATGAAGGACTATTTAAAAATATATTTAAAAAAAAACAAAGGAAAACTTAGAATTTGACGAAAAATAAAAAGCGAACACGAAAAAAAGAGAAATTATCAAACTGTAGAAAAAGTTCTTTAGCTCTGTAGAGCGTGATCCATGAGATATATAGCAATTAAAACCAAAGAATTGTAAAAGTCAGCCTTAAGCAAATCTATTGGAGACGCAGAGCAGAAAGATCGGAAGATGAAGTGAAATTGGACTTTAAAGAAAATAGTGTCGTCAAACAGCTTATAGAAAATAGCTAAAATAGTTATTGTGTTAACATTACTTTCTGCACAGGTTGAAAGGATGTAGAATTTAGAATTTTTCTTTATTTTGATAAAAAAATGTGTAAGCTTTCCTATTTCTGAAATAAAAATCTCACCACAGCCATTGAAGGGAGAGACAAAAAAACCCAAATCAAATTCAAGTTTCTAGTTTGTGAGTATGGAGTTTGGGTCAATCTGGGTGGTTTATATATATATGGAAAAGAGCCTTAGCTGTCGGAGGGAGAGAATTTGGTCCAGGGAGATCTCATCCCCTCCAGGCAATGGCCTCCCAAATACCCGGAGCTTCACCTGGGCCTTCCGAGATGGGAGAGGCTGAAGGGGAAGCTCTTCCAGGCCAGGAGACCATCTCATGGGGAGAATCCTCAGTTGAACAAGAAGATCACACAGAACAAGGACTTCCAATCAGGCTCCTCCTTGCCAATTTCATTCCTGAGTCATTCCCTGTGCTGGAGTTTCCTTTCCTCTCTTTGCATTCCTCACACTTTCCCTCTTTCCTTTTTCTTTCACTTACTCCTGTATTAACGGACCTGTCTAATTTCCTGAATGGCCTGGATTTCCAAAGCTTCTCTCTTTTTGTCTTATTTTCTGGAAGTCGCTGGAATCCAAAAATGGGACAGAATAAAAACCATAAAAACTCCAGATTATTTTCCTCTCTCCATCCAAACTTGAGTTCATCACTTGAATGCTAACTTTTGTTTAAAGTAGTGATTGAAACGGTTGTAATGGCCCCTGCACAGCCCAGCCCCATATTTTTATAACTGCTGATTGATACACAATTCCTGATCCTTATAGAAACACATTAGGTTTTTTTTAGAATTGGTAAATGTTTCTCACATTAAAAAAATCTTCTTCCTTTTATGATAGTTCTATTTTAAGGATTGAATTATTTTGAATTCCCTTTAGTGGCCATATAGAAATTAGTCCTTCTACAAATAATGGTGTGTTTGTGACTCTGAACTCTGGTGGAGAACTATCTCCATCCCACCTTCTCAACACTCATTCAATGTCAAGGTGATGAGTAACTACCATTTGCCTCTGGTTTTGGATCAGGGTTGGCTTGAGACTCAGTCAGCTGGTGGAGACAAAGAGGATTAAATTGAAAAAAAAAAAGGATTTTCTTGCTTCTATTGATGATGATATAAGAATAACGTGAGCATTTTGTGTAAAAGAGTTTCTCTATTAGTGACTTTAATATACTTTGGTGTATTTTTGCCATTCAATTGGTGGGTAAGGATCCCCAGCTCCTGCACAATCTCACACTTGGCCACAACCTCCCTGACAACTAAGAGAATCCACTTGGCCCTTCAGAGGCCTTGCTGGATGTGCTCTCTACTGGAGGAGCCCCTGTTCCCAGTGACGGTTGTGGGAGGAAGGACAACTTCCTTTGGCTCCTCTGGATGCAGCTGATGGGATGGACATCTGTTGCAATATTTTGAGGATCTGACTCAATAAATAATTCAGGAACAAAGTATTTAAACAAAGTACTATTTATTTACAATAGGCATTCTATATTCTCTGAATGATCACAGATAGAAGCTAGGAAGGAGGTGCATACATCCCCTTTTATATCAATGAGGCGGAGTAAAGGATGGGAGTGGTTACATATGAATATATTAAGGAAGGAAGAATAAATTAACCCCTGATACCCTGTGTATGTACATTTTCCCCATTTGAGAATAAGGCATTTACTTGTGACAAATCCCCCTCTAAATGCCGATTCGATATACAACAATAATTACATTCAGATTCAGAACAATATAAGACTTGTAGTTTTGAAGTTAAATATTTATGTTGTTTAGATTGCAAAGGCTTAGTCAATATATCAGCTATTTGTTCTGAAGTTTCGCAATGAATGGCCTTAATGAAACCATCTTGAGATAATTGCCTTACATGTTTGAATTTGATATCTATATGTCTGGACCTTTGACCAATGGCATCAGATCTAGATATCTCAATGGCAGCTTTGTTATCTTCATGTATGATAAATGGTAATGAAGGATTTTTCCAAACATCTGATAATAAATCATTAAACCATACTAGATTATTGGAGGCTTTAGACAAACAAACATATTCTGCCTCGGTTGTTGATGTGGCTACTAAATCTTGTTTTCCAGTATACCAGTAGACTGGACAATTATTAAGGAAGAATATATAACCTGAGGTACTTTTTCTGCATTTAGTATCACCTGCCCAATCCGCATCAGCGTAACAAGTGAGGATGGGCTCTTTAATATTATTGGGTTCCAATAGTAGGCAGAAGTCTAAGGTGTGCTTCAAATACCTTAATATTCGTTTAATGGCTTCCCAGTGATACATTAAAGGTTTACCAACATATCTGGATAACAGATTGAGGGGTAAAGCAATATCAGGTCTAGTCCAATTAGATATATACAAAAGGGAACCAATAACTGATCTGTAAAGTGTATTATCTTTAAATTCAGGGGATGATTCATCCATGTTTCTTAAGAAATCAGCCTGCATTGGAGTATCACAAGTTTTGGCATCATTCAAATTACATTTGTTCAGGAGTTCTATAATTTTATCTTTTTGAGAAAGTTTAAATCCTTTTTTGGTTTTACTGATTTGAACTCCAAGATATTTGTTTACTTTTCCCAATGTTTTTAAAGAAAAATGTTCATTTAGTTTTGTTACAAATGTATCTCTTTTCTCTTTATGTTTACCGATATATAAAATGTCATCCACATAAATTAACACAAATTCTAATGAGTCACCTTCCTTTTTAACAAAGAAACAATTGTCAGCAGTTGTGGCATTGAAATTCATAGTTTTGAGTACGTTGACTAAACATTCATACCAATGTTTGCCAGATTGTTTTAGTCCATACAAACTTTTATTCAATAACCAAGTTTCATTTTTGTTTGTGTATTGGCTATGAGGTGCTCTTACATATATCTCTTTATCGAGCTTTGCGTGTAAATACGCTGTCTGTATGTCATATTGAAAGACATCAAGATTAAGTGCAAATGCTATGACTAAAGCAGTTTTAACACCTTGCGCAACTAATCTAGCTTTATATAATGTGTTGCCTTCTTCCAGATTTTTAATTTTGAATATCCACCTGGTGCCTATAATAGTTTTGTCCTTAGGTGCAGGAGTAGGTGTAAATACATTTAACTCTCGCAAACTGTCCATCTCTTTGGCCATAGCTGATTCCCATTTTTTTCTTTCTTCAATGGGGAGCTTTAATACTTCCTCGTATGTGTTAGGTGTTGATGTTTCATTATTCAAGTGCATTATGTAATCCTTATATTTACTTGGCACCTGATTTCTGTTACATCTGATTGTTTTTTCTGGTTTGCTATCGTTATCGTGTAGATATCTTGCCTCCTTTTTTGTTAATGAATCTGTTTTTATTCTGGGGTGACTATTTGTCCATGTTTTATTTTTGTTTTCATGTGCATTGTGATTGAGTTCTTCTCTATCTATTTTGTCTTGATGTTCAGTTTCTGTTTTTGTAGTTGGGAATATCTCATTAAGATGTATTTTAGACCAATTGGCCTGTTCATGAAATACAGCTGTTCTAGAAATTATGAATCTGTTGTTATTATCAATAAATCTGTACCCTTTTGTGCCTGTTTCGTATCCCATGAATCTAAGTCTTCTGGATACGTTTTCTCCTTTACGCCTCAGTTGTTTTGGTATGTGTACATCCGCTGTGACTCCAAAAATGTGCATGTGTGTTATTTTGGGTTTTCTATTATACATTAGTTCATATGGCGTTTTGTTTACGATGCTGGACCAAGTTCTGTTTTGAGTATAACTGGAATATAGTAATGCTTCTGACCAGAATTGTTTTCCTAAGCCAGCATCTTCTAATGTACATCTAATCATGGTTTGTAGTGTCGAGTTCTTTCTTTCTACCACTCCATTTTGGAATGCAGAGAAAGGGCTAGATGTGAAGTGTAGCATTCCTTTGTTTTTTAGCCATTGGGAAAATTCTTTTGACATGAATTCAGATCCCCTGTCTGTCATGATTTGTTTTATTTTGATATTATGCTGTGTTTCTACACGTTTGTAAAACTCTTTAAATTTTTGAAATGTTTCATCTTTGTGTTTCAAAGTATAGACAAATCCATAACGACTATAGTCATCTACAATAGTTAGAAAATATCGTTTTCTATATGTAATTGATGGGGTTAATGGACCAACTAGATCCATGTGTACCAGGTCAAAAATATGATTGGTTGATCTTGTTGCCTTTTTTGGTTTAGGACTAGTTCTGAGTTTTGAGGACTTACATACTGAGCATTCCAAATAATTTTTACAATTTTTTATCTTAACACCTTCAGCATGTTCTATCATTTTTTGTACTACAGAAAAACTAGCATGTCCCAACTTTCTATGTAATATATGTGCACATTCATCATGAATTGGTTTTCCAATTGTAGGTTTTTTGTTATTGAGTGTGTCATTGGTAGATGTGTTTTCGTGATTATGATTTGTTTCATGTTCTTCATTATCACTATTGCTATTGTCCTCATTCTCTATGTTAGTGTCATCTTCCATGTTGGAATTAATATTGTGTAGCCATTTTTCTTCTATGACTAAATATGGTAGGCCCCCTTTGATAACTACATTACCCAAATTGGTTTTATTTTTCTCTAATGTTGCTTTTCCTTTTGAGAATACTATATTTATGTCAGAGTCTCTACTTAGTTTTATTGCACTAAGTATATTATGAGGTATTTCTGGTATTAATAATACCCCCTCTATTTTTCCTAGACCGGGTAAGTTTACATTTCCTTTACCAATAACTTGGACCTTTTCTTGATTGGCTACCTTAATAACAAATTTATCTTCTATAAAGGAAGATAATATATTTTTGTCATTTGTTGTGTGATTTGTTGCCCCAGAATCAATGAGCCAAGTATTATCCTTTGAATTCTGTATGTTAGTTACATTATGTTTATCTAGTCCATTTAGTGATCCAGACTTTCTATCTCTTGAATTATCTCTGCCCCCTCTACGTTCTCTAAAATTGGGTGAGTTTCTATATCTATGTCTATCAGTAGACGATTGTCTGTTATTATATCTGCTTCTATAATCATGTCTTTGTCTTTCTCTGAAAGATTTAGGACAATCTCTTCTACAGTGTTCTTTGAATCCACAATTGAAACATTCAATAGGTTCTCTATACTTTTCTTGAAACACTACTCTCTTACTTTGTCTATGTTCTATGTGTGTATTATAGCGGCTTCTTCTTAAATTATCTTCAGCTATTAACTTATTTGACAAATTTTCTATGGATAAATACCCCAAATTAATTGTGTCCAAATGTGATATGTAGTTATCCCACGATGGGTCTAATGAATTAATGATGACACTTTTCATTGTTTGATCTGAAATTATCTCTCCCCTTAAATGTAGCTCTGCTCTGATTTTGTTTAGAGATATTAAATGTTCACTTACAGTAACCCCAGGTTTTATCCTAGCTGAGAAGAAATCTTTAGACATTCTTGTAGTGGTTGCTACACTTTCACTATGAAACAATTTAAATATGCAGTGAATAATCTCTGAGACAGTCAAGTTATGCTTAATACTATGATACATAGCAGGAGATATACTAGATATTAATAAATAGAATGCTCTGTGGTGCAGACAGTCCAATTTTAGAGTCCAAGGCCTTTTGGGGGGGTTAGTTATAAAAAATAATAAGTTCTCTTTTAGAAAAACAACCTGAAGTTGTTGACACCATTCCTGTAAATTAATAACATCTATTCTCAGTTTTGGGAAATCATTGGGCAAGTTCCCAATATTATTTGTTTCATTACTTACAACTGGAGGTTGTCCATGGTCTTGTAAGTGTTGATAGTTGCAGAATGGTGTGGGTATGCTCGCAACGAGTCTGAATGTTTCTCTCTGTTCTTCATGTCCTCCGTAGTTGTCTACGTGTGTTTGCGCGTGCGCATTGCTCATTTCGCTTCTGAAGCTGTCGGGAGAGGTTCTCATCGCTTTAGCTCCCTCGTAGAGCTCTTCCTCCGACGACTCGGTCTCCGGTTCGACCTTGGATGTCCAGGAGATGGCCGGCGCTCGCTTCCTTTCGCTGAAGCTGTCCTGGTTGAAGTCTCTGACTCCCGGAAGCATCTGCGGCGTGGGGGAGTATTTGCAAGGTCCTCTGGGTTCAGGCGCTGTTGTTTTCGCCGTCCGGATGGAAGCGGGTGAATTCTGAGGAGTTTGCTTGCTTGCTTGTTTTTTCTTTATTTTTTGTTCAGCAACTTCTGTTGATTTTTTTGTAATTTTTAAATTTGGGCCAAATGTTGTGAACAGCGTTCTCATGGCTGATTTTATTTTTAGTTCGGTAGAGGTTTCTTCGATGTCTGTATCAGGTTCTTCTAAAGAATAGAGTTTTTCTTTTTTATTTTTCACACTGTGTATGGCTTTTCGTGCCAGAGATTTTGAATCCTGTTTTCTGATTGGCTCTGCTTCGCTCATCTTAGTGGTCGGTTGAAACCAAGATGGCTGCCATTCGAAATTTTGTGCGGGACCGTTAGTCTTTCTTTTCGTTATATTCTTATCTACAGGCAATTCGCTCACCATTTTTAGTTCTTTAGATTCAGCTGTTACGATGTGGTTTTCTCTCGCTGCTCCGCTGTCTTTTATGATGTTTTGGAGGTTCGCGGTGATTTTCAGCAATTTCAGTATCTCTGATTTGATAGCGTTGTTTTCTATCTTGTTCACTTCTTGGTTGTCAGGTTCATCGGTTACCTCTTTGTTGTCTGAAGTGTAGTTTTCAGATTCTTTTGTCATCTTATTTGTAGACTCATCGATCATTTCTTGATCTGTTTCCATTTCTTCATTGTGTGCCCTGGTGTTGGGTCTTTCTCTTTTGTTTATTTTTATTGAGTCATTTAACCATCCTCTGCTACCAGCTTGTTGCAATATTTTGAGGATCTGACTCAATAAATAATTCAGGAACAAAGTATTTAAACAAAGTACTATTTATTTACAATAGGCATTCTATATTCTCTGAATGATCACAGATAGAAGCTAGGAAGGAGGTGCATACATCCCCTTTTATATCAATGAGGCGGAGTAAAGGATGGGAGTGGTTACATATGAATATATTAAGGAAGGAAGAATAAATTAACCCCTGATACCCTGTGTATGTACATTTTCCCCATTTGAGAATAAGGCATTTACTTGTGACAACATCTCCATCCAGATGTCCACATTAGTGGGAACCTACAAACCTACAGGAAGTCCTCGATTTATATCCATTCATTTTGCAACAGTTCCAAGTTCCAGGGCCATTTAAAAAAGCCGTCTCTGATGGGTCCTCGCACTTATGACTAGTGCAGCATCCCCTTGGACACAGAGTCAGGATTTGGGTGCCTGGCAATCAACATGGATTCATGACAAGTAAAATCAGTGGGTGAAATGGTGTTTGTTTCATGACTGCAGGATTCACTCAACAACCCCAGTGATTCGCTTAACAATGGTGGCAATAAACATCGTAAAATTCAGCACAACTGACTTAGCAACCGCCTAGCTTAACAATGGCATTTCTGGTCCCAATTCTGGTCGTAAGTGGAGGACTACCTGTAGGATGCAGCAGCAGTCTGATTTGGAAAAGCCGAAAACAAACGCCGTTTCGCCCCCTGATTTTACTTGTCATCTTGATTGCCAGGCACCCAAATTGTGACTATGTGTCCAACGGGATGCTGCACTAGTCGTAAGTGTGAGGACAAGGCCAGACCCCACCTTTCTCTTCTGCCTTTGTGGGCGGCATCTGGGATGAGGCCTGGGGGCTCCTGAACCCCCCCCACAAACCCGATCTCGGCGTTGAGTGTATACGTTGCAGGTGAGGGGAGACGATTGAGACAACTGGGCCCTTCTTCACTCCCACAACTGTAGACAGCAACATCTGGAGAAGGAGGGGCTTCCTCTGCTTTGGGGGAGGAGAGAAAAGATGCAGCTGCCCCAATTTGGGGGGGGCAGAAATCCTCCTTTTGTTCGAGTTCAGGTGGACCCGGTTTCTCCCCTCCAGACCTTCTGGCTCTGGGGATCTGCAGAGGCCCCTCCACCCTCCCTTCCTCCCTCAAACCTCTCAGACTGGCCATCCTGCTGGATCCTTTCTTCTTCAACTGTGGCAGGGACCTCAATCTGGCCGGGGATGATTGACAGCTCCTGGGTATTTTGGGTTGGTTTTGTTTTGTTTTTATAACACAATATAACAATACACGACATACAACATTTATAAACAAACTCTCTTTACAGCTACTGCATGGTGGTTTTCTTTGTTAGTCACAATTTCCCCTTCTTTCTCTTTATGTTATTCCGATCTACTTCTTGTCCCCAACATTTTGATTGCAGTGTATATAATGTATTTCTCTCATTCATATCAGTTTCCTATTTTTTATCTTTAATATACCCTTTCTTTATTGTTTAACTTTTCTATCTTTCCCCCCTATTTTTCTTCTTTGTTTTTCCTCCCCACCAACCACTTAGACCATTTGTGCCAAGTCTTCTAGTATTGTGTCCTCTTTTTCTTTAAGTTCTTTTCTCAGTTTATCCATCTTGGCACATTCCAAGATTGAGACTTTTCTACTAGGGATATTTACAGAAAAATTTACGAAGGAGATAAAATATTTAATATTACACATCTTAGCAGCCGCTCGTATAGTCTACGCCCAGAATTGGAAGAAAGAAAATGTACCAACAGAAGAAGAGCTGACAGCTCCTGGGTATTTTGGGTTGGTTTTGAGGTCGACTGTCTGGGTGGGGTTTGCTCTGCTGCGTAAGAGTTGTGTAAGGGAACATCACAAATATGCTGAGGACACCTGGTGGCAGGTGATGGGGGAGGAAAATTGCAGATAAGGAAAAGACTGGAGGGAGCGGGAAAGTGGGGGGGCAGAGAGAGAGACCAAGGAATGGCCGGAAGACTTGGGGTCCCTTCTGAAGAGGGAAACCTTCTCCCTGGTTTGACCTCTGAAGCTTTGAGCAGGTCAGGCTGATTCCTCTTCAGTCCTTTGCAGTTCCAGACTCCCCCAAAGGGAAAGGAAGGGGAAGGGGTTTCTCTCCTCTCCCCCTCCTCTTTCCAGGCAGCGACCCAGACGGAATGCAAATCCCTCCTTCATTGGGATCGCCTGGACAGGAGGCTACCCGGAAGTGACACCTTCTCTTCATTTGTGGATGAGACTGACTGGACTCCCCTCTCATGCACAACATCCCTGGGAGGGTCAGTGCAGGAGAATAAAATATACAACAACCCAACAAAATGACCCCCAAGTCTTCCCTGGCTATGGGGGGCGGCTCCCCTCTTCTCATCCAGCGCCACCCTCACCCCAACCTCTTCCTAGGGCAGAAACCCTCATCTGTGAAATGAAATGTGTGTGTGTGTGTGTGTGTGTGTGTGTGTGTGTGTGTGTGTGTGTGTCCAGCTGCTTCCAGCCCCAGAGGAGGAATTGGTGGTTCTAAATTGGGGGAGGAAGCTTTGATTTCAGACTTTGGAGGTGTTTTTGGACTTCTTTCCTTTCCTTTCCTTTCCTTCCCTTCCCTTCCTTTCCTTTCCTTTCTGTCCTTCTTCTATCTGCCTTTCCCTTTCCCTTGCCCCTGCCCTTTTCCCCTTTTCTTTTAAGAGCACTTCTTGTTCCACAGCTGGAATATGCAAATTTCCCTTGCAGGAAAACTGGCAAAATGTCTTCCTGACCCACAGAAAGAGGGGGGGGGGGTCCTAAAGCTTTGGAATTAAGCTGGGAACAGTCACATTTCTGTTTGTCTTTTAAGCAGTCTTTCCTGATGATTGCCAGTTTTATCAATTGTGTTGTCATCCCTCCCTCCCTCCCTCCCTCCCTCCCCTCCCTTCCCTTCCCTTCCCCTCCCTTCCTCTCCCTCCCCCTCCCCTTCCCTTCCCTTCCCCTCCCCTTCCATCCCCTCCCCTTCCATCACCCTCCCCTTCCATTACTCTCCCCTCCCTTCCCTTCCCTTCCCCTCCCCCTCCCACCCTTCCCTTCCCTCTTCTCTTCTCTCCTCCCCTCTCCCTCCCCTCCCTTTCCCTCCCTTCCCTTCCCTCTCCTCTCCTCCCCTCTCTCCCCTCCCCTCCCTTCCCTCTCCTCCCCTCCCCTCCCCTCCCCCCCTCCCCTTCCCTTCTGGGAACTGTTTTGAAGGGATTGGTGCCTTTTGTGGGATATATGAGAAAAGGGTCTTTCCATCTAGAGATGCCTTGGGGATATAAATACAGACAGTCCTCAATTTACGACGGTTCATTTAGAGACTGTTCGAAGTTTCAACAGTACTGAAAAAGGGACTTATGGCCATTTTTCACACTTATGACCCTTGCAGTATCCCCAGGGTCACCTGATTAACATTCAGAGTGTCAGGTTTCGATGTCATCTCAAATAAATTGCACTCCCAAACAATTAATCTTTGCTGAGATATTCCATTTATTGAGTACGACAGATCTGGCCCCGACTCATCGTAGCCGATACTAACCTTCTGACCCCCAAACCCTTCCCTTTCCATTCCCCAATTCTCATCTTCTCCTTGGCCATCTTCCAAATCAGTCTTCCCAGCTCCTGCCTTCAACCCCAGGAATGTCCCCCTCCCATCCCATCTCCTAGGGGATATTATCTACAGAGAAAATAAGTAGGTGAAAAGTCAAGCCTCGTCATCTCCTCTTTATGGCAGCATTGAAATGCTGACACAGAGGCTTTGTGGCTGACTCACATTTATGACGGTCACAGTGTCTGGGGATCACGTGATCCAGTAAAGTCAATGAGGAAACCAGGTTCACTTCACATCCCGTGTGACTAACTTAACAACCGCAGTGATTCACTTAACAACGGTGCCAAAAAGGTCATACAGTGAGAAAAAATTCACTTAACAACTGTCTCGCTTAACAAAAGAGAATTTGGGCTCCATTGTGGTCGCAAGTCAAGGCTCACCTGCACGGTGGACACAGAAAGTCTACAGACCCCATCAAAATACTGAGAGGTTTCTGAGGTTTCTGAGACGCAAATAAAATAAAATAAAATCAGACCAAAATAAACCTGAAAGAAAGAAGATCTGAAAGAAGAAATATTTAGAGAGCAATCTTGAATTTAAAATTAATTTATTGCAGCCTCAAATACACAAACAGAAGAAAAGGTATATTACATAGTTATATATATTGCATGTATAATACATATTTACAAATACAGAACTGCTGCGGCCATCCAGAGGGAAACCCCCAAAGTCCCTTGGAGACCCTGGAAAGTGACCTTGTTCCTCTTTGGGGTCCATGCTTGGTTTGGCCTCTGCGTTGAAGGGGTTGCAAGCGTCACCAGAAGCACCAGCTGAAGATGAGGAGGCGGCCTCCATCACTGTGGAACCTCCATACCGGAATCCATCACTTCCCACATCACCATCATTGATGAAAGACGATGCCAGACGTTCAGCCCTGGTCAACAATGTGATGGTTGGCATCTCAGCCGTGGCCGCTCCTTGTCCTGGGGCAAAAGAAGCACAGATTGAATATTTTAATAATAATGAAATAGAAAGGAAGAAACAAAACAATTCAAAAAACTGAGCCACCAAATTAAGATTAAAGGCTCCTAGTTTTCTTTCCTGTTGGCTTCCATAGTCCAAAAACTCCCACCCAAAACCCCAAAGCAAGAAATGCAAAACAAAAGGCATTAAATAACAACAACAATAATAACAGAATATCTTTCAAATAGAAAAATAAAGAAAAACTGACAACCAAATGAGTTCAAACTAATTGAGCCGAGGTGGAGCAGTGGTTAGAGTGCAGGACTGCAGCTACTTCAGCTGACTGCTAGTTCAGCAGATCAGCGGATCAAATCAAGGTTGACTCAGCCTTCCATCCTTCCGAGGTGGGTAAAATGAGGACCCAGATTGTTGGGGGCAATATGCTATTTAGTATACTGTCTATGGTGTAAGCCGCCCAGAGTCCTTGGAGAGTGGGCGGCATAGAAATATGAATAATAATAATAAAATAAAAAAATAAACACTTACCAACCATCGCATTGTTGAGCAAGGTAGAACGTCTGACATCCTCCTTCGTTCATCAATGATGGTGAGGTTGGGGTTGATGGGTTCCGGTATGTAGGGCTCCACCGTGATGATGGCGGCCTCCACATCTTCACTTCGTTCCTCTGGTGACACCTGCAGACACCTTTTCCTGGGGATTGAAGAAGAAAAAAAGAATAAAATATCACTGACTGGTACACTCTTTTCTTAACAAGGATAATAAGCCTATTCTTAATGGGGGCCCCGTTAGTGGAGATTTTCAAGGAAAGGTTGGGGGTTGGACTAGAAGACCTCCAAGGCTCCTTCCAGCCCTGAGGGACTCTATCCTTTCTCCTGTTAGTCCCACCAACATTTTGAGGGGCTTTCATTGCCTTAAGGCTCCCCGGGTTGTGGTGACGCCACTCCCCTGATCAGGAGCAACTTACCTGCACTGGTGGAAGAAAACGCAGAGGCCAACCAATGCATAGACCCCAAGGACAAACAAGGTCACTTTCCAGGGGTCTCCAAGGACGTTCTGGGGTCTGTCAAGGGATGGCCACAGCAGCTCATTTGGGTCCATTTCTGGAAGAGAAAAGGGATGGAGGAAGAAGAGTCAATCTCTGGTTTTAAGGGTTGGTGGTTCCCCTCCAAGACTAACCATCCCAAGGTCAAACTCCCAAGCAAGGGAAAAAACCCCACCTCAGACCAGAAACCAAGTCCCGCTCACCTTTTGGTCTCAGTCTCAGTCTCAGTCTCAGTCTCAGTCTCTATCTTTCTCTTTCTCTTTCTTTCTTGCTCTCTCTCTCTTTCTATCACTCTCTCTGTCTCTCTTGCTCTCTCTCTGGCTCTGGCTCTCTTTCGAGTGAGTCTTTGATCCACTGAACCTTCTTTAGCCTGCATGGCCCCACCCATCAACGGAAAAGAATCCCAACAGAATCCAGGTATCCAGGTAACCTAGAGGTCAAACAACACTTCTCCCTCTACTCAACCCTTGACCCCTCCCTCCCTTGGAATCCCCCCCCTTTAAGCTTAGGAGGGAAGGTGAACAGTTTAGTGGCCCTCAGCAGTGGGGAATCCAGGGGCTCCTGCCTAAGCAGGGGGTTGGACTAGAAGACCTCAAGGTCCCTTCCAAGTGTTATTTTCTGTGGGGCTTTCCGAGAAGCAACCATCCAAACCTTGGTTCCACCCCACCTGTGCCCAATGACACGGCCATCAAATAACACCCTTCACCCATGGTGGAAACTTCCTTCCTCCCAAGCAGGCCTGACAGGCTCACCTGCTCTTTGCAAAGGGATCCTCAAGCACAAGACCTGAGGTGCAGCCTAAAAGAAAGGCTCATCCCTTCTCCTTGTTCAGCGACGGAACGGACTCCAAAAGCACCCTCCCTCTTTGGGGCATCTTCAGCGCACATCCCAAAGGTGCTTTTCAAAAGAGAGCTGGAATTTCTTGGGTTTTTTCCCCTTGAAAACGTTTTGCTTCTCATCCAAGAAGCTTCTTCGGTTCTGACTGAATGGTGGGGAATGGAAGGATTTCTCCTCCTTGCAGCCGTTTGGTGGTTAGCATTGTGAAGGTCAGCCGTGGGCTCTCTGAGAGGCCTTGAGGCCACCTGGGGGTTTATCTGCACCCTCAGGGTCCCCTGAATCGGAGGGCAAATGGGGGGGGAACCTCCTTGGAACTGGGGAAAGGACCGTGTTGCTGTCTTCGGAGAGAGCAAAGTCCATCCTCTGGACAGAGGAGATCCCTGGTTGGAAAGAGGGTCAAAGAGGCCATCTACGTTAAAACGGAACAGCCCCCTCTCAACAGAGGGGGAGGGGGAGGACCCCACCTCTCTCCTGTCTACCAGACCGTCCTGAGGACGTGGGGTTTGGGGCGGCCCAGTCCGTGTGCAAGGAGTCAGCCGGGTCTCTGCAGGTTTCCAGAATTGAGAGGATTTCTCCCAGCCTGACCTGCTTTCTGCCTCCATCCTCCAATGCAGCACGCAGGAATATAGGTTTCGAGAGAATCTACTGTATATTCCAGAACAGGACATAATATTGTACATGTGTTTGTCTTCCAGTTCTTATAATCTCAGTGATCCTTTAGGACAATTGTTGAACAGGGAGGGCAAATTATAATTTAAAGGAATGGAGGAATAGTGACAATAATGGAAAATGCAATCGGTCAATTAAAATCCAAAGAATAAAATGTGTAGCTATTCCCAGCTTTTCCCCCAAAGTTTGGTCAGAAGAGAGTCAAGGAACAGCTGAGGTCTCCTTAGTGTTACCTGCTTCCGTCCTCCAATTCCTCTGCCTTTCAGATGGGGATGGGCAACCAGAGTTTGACGGGCGTCCCCCAAGGTCTCTGCCACCTGATGTGGTTGCAAAGAGGGAAAGTCAAAATGTAACCCAGACTTGGGGTGCTTAAAAGCAGAGTGCCAGTCTCTGCCAAAGCTTATTTCCACGAAGGCTTCTGGGGCTACCGGAGAATTTTTAGAAAACACAGGCTGGGTGAGGGCATCTCAGGGCTTTCTCCAGAAGTGAGGCTTCCTGCTGAAAAAGGCAAAGGGCCAAAGGTGGAGGAGAAGTCATTGTGGGCAAGGAAAGATGGACTGGGATCTCTGTGGTTGTTAAATTTAATTTTAAATGTCTAGTAGGTGACCAGTGACCTGCTGGATCCCCTTTTCAGATCTGCTTCCTTCCCAGGATCTCCCTCAGCTCCTTCAATGAGGTTGGGGGGGGGCTCCTCCTGTGTTGCTTCCCCTCAAACGCTGGGCAGACCCTCAGAGGGAGCCCTGATGGATGACCCCATGTAGCCCAGTCCACAATCAGCCCAGGAGAGGTTTCAGGACCTTTTGTGTGACGTCACAATCTTGCATCCAGCTGTGGAGAGATGGGGGGGTGTCCCCTCAGAGACCCCCCAGGAACTGTGGGTCTTTCGAGATGGAGAGTCAGAAGCTGGAAGAGACATCCGGAGAGTCCCAGGAAAAGTCTGTGGAGGGAAAAGGAAAAACTGGGAGTGAAAAACCTTGGAAAAAGGAGCTGAATGACTTGGGGAGGGGGGAAGAGAGGGAGGGAGGGAGGGAGGGAGGGAGAAAGAGAGAGAGAGGAGGAAGGAGGGAAGAGAAAATACAGGGAAGGGAGGCTTAACTGCCTTTATGTACTTGAACTGGGAAGACTGCAGGAGTTTCTTGCAGGCACTGGAGATAATCTTTGGATCTCTCTGTCCAAGGTCAAAGGGATCAAGTGGATCACTCAGCTCCCTCACAACCCACCATCTCCCCTCCCTCTCTTCTCTATCTTGGGTCCTCTAGTTCTAGCCCATTTCTTTTCTTTTATAGAACCGACCGGCTTCCCTCAATTTCCCTTTGAGATGGATTTTGAGGTGGGAGGTTTCAACCTCCTTTTCAAGCCGGAGATGCCAAAGGATTCCAGAGAAAGGCTTGTCCAATCTCTTCTTGAAAACCTCCCTCAATGGAGCAGCCACAACTTCCGGGATGCAAACTCTTCCCCCGATTATTAGTTCTCCCTGTCAGGAAATCTCTCCTGACTTCTAGGTTGCATTTCTCTTTGCTGGGCTTCCACCCGTTGCTTCTCTTCCTGCCTTCAGGGGCTCCGGAGGATGAATGGATCCCTCTTCTCCATGAGAGCCACCCAAGTATAGGGCGATGCTCTCTGATCCCCTGCAGCCCTTCTCTTCCTTAGACCGGACTTTCCCCGTCCCTTCATCCGTCATCCCCTGGTTCAGCCTCCGGACCCGCCACCCTCTTCCTTGCTCTGCTCTGCCCACTGAGGCTGAGGGGTTTTTGGGTTGGGGGACCTCCCTTCCCACCCCCCATCCTGCAGCCGGCCTGGGAGGGCACCCCCCCCTTCTCTCGCCCACTGTGCTCTCTCTGCCCCACAGCTGCTGGCTGAGAAGCGAATGGAGGGAGGGGTGAGGGGAACTGTGCCCAAGGGCAGACCCCCCTTTCCCCCCCATTCCCCCTCTGCCTTTGTCAACGGCAGCTGGGCTTACTCCTGGGGGCTCCCAACCCCCCCCAGCCCGATCTCAGGGTGGGGTTTATTGGGAAGTTGCAGGTGGGGGAGGGGTGATTGGGACAACTGGGCCCTTCTTCAGTCCCACAACTGTAGAGAGCAACATCTGGAGAAGGCGGGGCTTCCTCTGCCTTGGGGGAGGAGAGGAAAGATGCAGCGGCCCAGATTCAGGGGGGCAAACCCAGCTTCTGCTCTAGTTGATACGGACCAGGGTCCTCCCCGCCAGACCTTCTGGCTCTGGGGATCTGCAGAGGCCCCTTCAGTCCCAGGAGACCCTCCCTTCCTCGGTCAAACTTCTCAGACTGGCCGTCCTGCTGGATCCCTTCCTCTTCAACTGCGGCAGGGACATCGATCTGGCCGGGGATGATTGACAGCTCCTGGGTATTTTGGGCTGGTTTTGAGGTAGCCTGGCTGGGTGGGGTTTGCTCTGCTGCGTAAGGGAAGGTCACAAATATGCTGCGGACACCTGGTGGCAGGTGAGGAGGGAGGAAAGGTCCGTGGACTGAAAAGACGGGAGGGAGGGGGAGAGGGTGGGGGAGGGAGGGGGAGAGGGTGGGGGAGGGGTGGGGGAGGGAGGGAGAGAAATCTACAAATGCCAGAAGCCTAAACAGCTGCACGGGGTCCCTTCTGAAGAGGGCGGCCTTCGGATTGCTTTGATCTCGGAAGTTTTGAGCAGGTCAGGCTGATTCTTCTTCAGCTATTTGTAACTTACAAAACCATCCAAAGACAAGGAAAGATTACAGGGGTTTCTTCCCTTCCCTTCTCCTCCCCCACCCCATCCTCTTACAACCCCTCTTTCCCTCCCCATTTCCCGCCAACTCAGGCAGACTTTATGCAAATCCCTCCTTCTCCAGGGGGGCCTGGATGAGGCCGTTGACAGGAGATTAGAGAGAAATGCCACATTCTCTTTATGGGTTTATTTAATGGAGAGAGATGGACACTCAACCTAGTCTCAGGCACGGATGGATGGATGGATGGATGGATGGATGGATGGATGGATGGATGCATGCATGGATGCATGGATGCATGGAGGATGGATGGATGGATGGATGGATGGATAGTAAGGCTCCTCCCCGCCCTCCTCTTGCCTTGCCCAAACTTACAGCCCGCCCCTTCCCTGTCCCACTCCCTTTGCATCTGGGGAACGTGGGACAAGACACACCAGCCACACAACCTCCATTTCCCCCCCTTCAGGTCTAGAAAAGCAGCCTTTCTCTTAAGCGCCTCCTCAACCCACAGCCTCCTCCGATCAGGGCGTCGGTCTCTGAAGAGTGGCGGGAGGCATCTGGAGGGCTGCCATCTCTCGTATCTCCTGCAAGGTGGACGAAGCCTCACCTGGCCCAGATGTTGCCGTCGGTAGTTGGGGGGGGGGCCAAGACAGGCTGAGCTTCCCCATCACCCCCCGCAACTTCCCCCCGCACAGAGGATGCGGGTCTTGGGGGGGGTCTGGGAGGGGCCTCAGCGCAGCCCTCGAGAGAGGCAGAAGGGGGGCTTTGGGGTCCTGGGGGGGTTGAAGGGTCCTCGGCTGCCCCTCCAGGGCTTCTGGGCAGCAGCTGCCAGGCAGGAGGAGCGCCGCGGTGGGCGGGGGCCGAAGGAAGCCCCTTTCCCTGGAGGCGGATCCAAAGCCTCGCTGCCTGCCGTGCAGAGTCTGCGGGGGGACGGAGAGAGGCTCCCCCTGCCTGCCCCTCTCCCCCGGGGCCCCTCCCGCCCTCAGATCCGCAGCCCCGACGTGGCCCGGGAGGGAAGAGGCGCAGGGAGAGCCCGCAGCCCGCCTGGCAAGAAGCCTGTCCAGCCGCCCCCACCGGCTCCCTGGCGAGGCTCCCGGCCAGCCCCGAGGAGGCTCCTGCGGGGACGAGGCGGCGGGAGGGGGGCTTGAGTGACAGCTGTCTGTTCGGGCGACGGGGGAGGGGAGAAAGGAAGCAGCGTAGAAAGAACCTTTTGTTCTGGGGGGGAATAAGGGGGGCAAGGAGCGCCCTGGGAGGGGCAGAGATCCAGACTTTCAAATAAAAGCCACATGGGCGACTTTGAGACAATCGTTAGAATATTGTGAGTTCTAGTCCTGCCTCAGGCATGAAAGCCAGCTGGGTGAGTTTCAGCCAATGTCTAGGAGGCTCTGAGTTCTAATCCTCCCTTAGGCGAGAAAGTTTCCTGGGTGACTTTGGGCTGATCCCTAGGAGACTCCTGAGTTCTAATCCCACCTTAGTCCTTTTGGATTGGGGCTGTGAAACAAGGAAAATATTTTCTCAGATTGATGTGGGATATCAGAATTGGGGATTCCTAGACTGTGAGATGGCCGAGTGTCCAATATTGTGTGGTTTGATGGAGGAAAGTGAAATTGTGGGAAAAGACCAGTTCCATCTTGGGCAAAGCCATAAGTCTCTCTGCCTTCTGCTTGTGGGAGAACCAGAGGGATTTGTGTGCTCACTGTGAATCTTAGACTGATCTTGGTCTGATCCATCAGAGCTTTTCTTAGCTCCTTAAAATGGAATTTGCAAATTATTCACAATTAGGAGCCATTCTGAGAACTAAACATTGATTCCCAAATGATCAGCAATCTGTGTGGTTGGAGAGCAGAACAGCTTCCATGGGTGCCTCTCCCTAGAAACCAGGAAGTCTCCCCCCCCCTCTATTCACCCCCTTCTTGGACCTGGATGAATATTATGCAGCATTGAAGGTTTGTGACCTGGTCAGTGATGCGGCTGCCTTTAGACAGGATCCCCTCAACCTCCTCCTGGGGAGAGTCTCCAGGTCCCCTTTCTCTGGGCATCTTCTCCAGCCCTTCACAGACAAGACAAGACAAGCTTGGAAGAGGAGCAGAGAAAATGCTTTAGGTAGAAATTGTAGAGTGGAAAATTAAAGAAGCTCTTCTGCTGAACATTTTCTGCAAAGGAGGTTTTTAGGAGGAAATCAAGAAAGAATTATGTAAGAGAGATGAAGATTTCCCTCCTCAGCCGAGAACCAGTCAAACATGTCATATTTCACATCATTCTGGCATTTTCACGGAGAGGATCAGGCAACCAGGCTGGTGTTTGGTTCCCATAGCTTCCGCCTCGCCTCTCTTCCTGCTTACACACTCTCTCTCTCTCACACACACTTTTAGCTGTAGGAAGAAGTGCCCAAATTATTTTTTATAAGGTGTCACATTCAATAGCTGTTGCTGAACAGAAAATTTCTCTGAATGACTTCTACACAGTTCTCTTTAGCAAAATTTATTGAGCTAAGAAGATACAAGAATTACAGTCATTTCTCATTTGGAAACATGTAGATTGTTTTCTGACTCCTGAATACTATTTAAGAGGAAATAATTAATGTGTACTTTCAAATGAAAGAACATTTTACAATCCCTTTAAATATTAAGGTGTTATATCTCATGGTTTTACATTTGTTCTGCCCGTAAGATGCTCCTTTGAGTTGAGGTCTGGCCTCAGAAGGATAATGTAGCACTTGGGGATGAAGATGCAGCCCAGCAGACCAGCACTGGAGGCCAAGATGGAGAAGACCTGCACAGCCACCATGGATTTCCCTTTGGTGCTCAGGTAGGTGGGCACAAAAGTCACCCAGACACTGCAGAAGACCAGCATGCTGAAGGTGATCAGCTTGGCTTCGTTGAAGGCCCCAGGCAGATTCCTGGCCAGGAAAGCCACCGTGAAGCAGATGGCAGCCAGGAAGCCCATGTAGCTGAGGGTGACGTAGAACATGACAACGGCCCCTTCGTTGCATTGCAGGATGATCTCTCCAGGCTGGGAGTGGAGGTCAGAGTCAGGGAAGGGGGCAGAAACTCCCAGCCAGATGGAGCAGATGATAATTTGGACAGCAGAACAAGAAAGGATGATGGAGTTGGCCAAGCTCTTCCCCAACCATCTCTTCACCCGGTTTCCTGGTTTTGTGGCCAGGAAGGCCAGCACCACCATGATGGTTTTGGCCAAGAGAGAAGAAACAGCAACTGAGAAGATGATGCTGAAGACCGTTTGTCGGAGAAGGCAGGTGGCTTTCCTTGGTTGACCAATGAAGAGAGAAGGAGACAAGAAACAAAGCAGGAGGGAGACCAGGAGGATGTAGGAGAGGTCCCGGTTGTTGGCTTTGACAAGGGGAGTTTCTAGATACTTAATGAAGATGATTAAAACAAGGCCTGTGGTTAGGAAGAAGAATAGGGCAAAAGAGACCAGGATGATGCCCAGATGTTCTTCATAAAACAGGAAGGTTACAACTTTGGGGATACATTGGACTCTGGCCTCATTTGGGTATTTATCATCTGGGCACTTGGTGCATTTTTCTGTATCTGAGAAAAGGAAAAAGCAATATTTCCTCGATATTCTGTCCTTTACATTTCAAGAAGCCCCCTTTTTTTTGGACTGATTCCAGCAATATTTTCCAAGATGTGTTCTTTAACCATTCCACAGAAAATAATGATAATATAATTTTCTAATACATTTGTAGCTAACTATATGAAATTGGAGGATTTCTAGTGCATTTTGAATAAACACAAAAAAACTTTAGTTGAACTTTAAGGCATGTTTTAATTTGCACTTTCATCAAAATGCTCTGGATAACTCCATTTCCACCAGGCCTTCCTTTCCTCTGATGTCACCCACCTTCCTGAGTGGAGAAGGTCCCCTCCGGACAAGGAACACAGTCATAGCAGCAAACTGGCTCTCCTTCTCGAGCCCTCTTGACAAATCCAGGATGACAACTTTCCACACATTTGGACTGAGGCAGGGACTAAGCAGAAGAAAAGGAATGCCAAAGAAAATATGTTAGGACTCTCCGTCCATGGAAAATGGGAGGAGAAATGGACATTAGCCAAGTAGCCTCTATGCTTCACTGAGGTAAATATGAAATCTCTGACTCCTTCTAAACAGGTGTAGGAGATGTGACCCTGGCAGGTTCTTCCTTTAGTTCCTCCCTTTTGCTTCTGGCACAACACATTGGAATAATAAAGGACTTTTCTACTTAATAAAGTCTGGAAGGATGGAATTGAGAAAAGATTTAAGCATTGTGAGAAACGTAAAGTTTTCCCCTCACGACACTATTAAAATGCATTCCTCCACTCTTCATCTATCTATCCATGGTGATGATGATCATATTAAATTTTTAAATACAGTCATTGTCAAAGATTTATTAAATTATTTTATTTAATAAAGATTTATTTAAGTAGAGTAAAACGTTATTAAAAAGGAAACTTCTGACCAGTAGGGTCTGGAAAGGTTTCTTCTGGATTAGTTTACTAGTTCAAAACAGTCTCCCCATTAAGAGACAAAGCAAAAATTCCTCATAAATTATAGCTGATGATGTTACCTAGTTGGGTAATGAAACGCCTGGAAGAAAACAAGCAAGCTCAGAGAGCACCAAGGAGCCCTCATGTGAACCCTGAGCTACCAATATTCTCCTTTATTAAGACTGAAGGTTTCTGCACAGTTTCTAGAACTGTAGTGAGATTGAGGGGAGATCATGAGAAGGTGTCCCTGAAAAAGATTAAGTCGCAAACCTTTGGCTGCAACAGAGGGGACATGAGTGTGAGTCCTGGGTCAGAAGGGGATATTTCTAAGGCCCATCCAGTTATCCAAGAAAAAGTCCTTTGTGTTGAAGAACTCCTATTAAGAGACTCCAACTGGCATGGAAAGACAGACCCACATTTAATATTAGTTGAATTTGGAGACTCCTTTTCATGCAGAGGGACTGAAGGTGGCTAACACTCAAAGGATTTTCAGATGAAGAACCCTCTTAATTATCAAAGGCCAAATCTAAGTAGCATTTCCTGTCACAATATGTCTCCTTACTTCTGATATCGGGAAGACCTTTTCTTTGAACTAAAGTTGTGTTTCAGGTTCCTGGTCAAGGGATTCTCTCACTGGTCACTGTCATTTTACGTGAACTGAAAGCCTCGGACCTCCTTCCTAGGGGCAGAAGGCCAATTGCTCCCCCCCCCAGTTGGGTGAAAGACAGATATGGCTAACTTTGACCAGGTCTGGACTACTTAAACACATCACAGACCATGGAGCTGCCCTTTGAGGGAACCATTTCCCAATGGCCTTTCCCTAAGCAGGACAAGAGGAAGCTTCTCTCCCAATGGGACCCCCAGGAGCTCCATCCAGCCATGATCCAATTTCATCTCATTCAGTCCAAACCTCAATTCAGGGTCTCTTCAACAGAATCCCCTTCTGCTTTGCTCTCTCAGGACAAGGAACAAGCGAACCTGAGGCTCTTAACAACACAACCTCCAGCACTTGAGGGTTTCTCATCCCAGGTTGGACATGGCTGAACCAGCTACAAAGAGTCTTCAGTATTACAGCAGCTGAAGAACAGCTTGGTCAATAGTGCTGAAGGCTCCCAAGTGGTCTATAGAAAGAAAACTATAAGGTTCAATTGTATTGAACTCCCCATGTTCAATTCTCAGTGAAGGTCATGGACCCTGGAAACTGGGCTTAGTCCACATGAAATGGGTCCGAAATCTTTGGAAAAAAGAGGAATCACACCAAAATTTCTCCCACCTTGTTGAGGAACTTTAGCTGTGAAAGAGCATTTAGGAAGATATAAAGTGTCCGTCTTTCCAAAGTCCCCATTTGAAGTTCGATGGGATCCTCCTTGGGGAGAAACAACCAGCTCACAATAGTCAGATCTGCTGCTACATCTCCATTTTGATCCAAGTAGAGTTTCATCATGGAAATATTGCAATACTCATTCTTCTGCAGGAAAGGATGGAACTAGAAGGGGAACATCCAGGAAGTTTAACATCTGAAAGCTTTTTTTTAAAAAATCCCATTTAGCGTTTACACATTTCAATCTTTTTTCTACAGCTGCCTAACATCATAATATATATTTAGAAAAATAGGCGTCACTCCCTTCATAAATAAAACAAAAGTCCAGCAAATTGCTCAACCCTATATTGGCAAAATATATATTAACAAAATATAATTGATGCAATTGGTAAATTATAGGGGACATTCTAGAGCAGATGATAAATGAAATGAATCATAGGAAAAAAAATTATTTATAAACGCCTGGAAAACATCAGGTTGATTATGAAAAATGGTTCATTTAGTGACCATTTCAAAGTTACAACGGCACTGATCATTTTCCCAGGATCATGGCAGCATCCCCAGGGTCTCCAGGTGATCAACATCTGAATTCTTGGCATCCACTTATGATGGTTGCAGAGTTTTAGGGTTGCCTGATCTCCTTTTGCGACTTCTGACAAGCAAAATCAACAGAGAAGCCGGATTTAGTTAACAACTGCGATGATTCACTTAAGAAGAAAAGGCAAGAAAGGTCATAAAATAGGGCAAAACTTACTTAACGACCGTCTTGCTTAGCAACAGAAATGCTGAGCTCAATTGTGGTCGTAAATCCCATTCTGCCTCTTCCAATAACTGGAAGAAGTTGCCCAGAAACTCCAGATCTCCTCCATGTTGCTCCAGAGGGAGGTGGTGGAAATGGGGCAATGAGCTCAGTCAGAAGGGAGGAGATTCTGGCTGAAGGAGAGGAAAAAGACCCTGAAAAGAGGAGCCATTTCAGAGCTGAGCCCTCAAAGCAGAGAAGTTCAGCCTCCCCTTCACTGAGGGGGCAAAGACTGAGCAGCCGTCAGTCAGAGAGGCTTTGACTGAGACTCCTGCAGAGAGGAGGGGTTGGTCTAGATCAGCGGTTCTCAACCTGGGGGTCGCGACCCCTTTGGGGGTCGAACAGCCATTTCCCAGGGGTCGCCAAAGCCCTCTCTCGCCCCCCCTCCCCCCCACGCCTTCACTCACCCTCACTCTCTGCTCTGTTGGATCGCCCTCCCCCAATCTATTGCTGCCTCCGGAGCCCCAGCTGATGGCTAGAGGAAAAAAGCTGTTTAAATTCTTGCCGCGGGGCTTCAAAGGGCCGCCCTAGAGCCAGTGGTGCAGCCAAACCATTTGTTAAATTGCTGGCTTGCCCCGCCCCTCCGCACCACTATTTATTGCCAATAAATAGTGGTGGGTGAGGGGCGGGCGAGCCAGCAATTTAACAAAGGGTTCGGTGTCTTTTTGTAATTTTATTGGCCTGGATTAGATTGGCTCCCGACTCTCAGCTGATTTGCTCTCAGCTGTTTTGCTCAGGGCTCTGCTGCTTGCTTGCAAAGAGTGCTGATTTTTTCCCCCCTAGCTATGCTGAAAAATGAAACTGAAAGTAAAGCAGGCTGTTGGCTTTGCTGTTGCTGCAATTAGGCAGGCAGATTTCTTTTCTTTTTCCTCACCAAAAAAGGTAGGTGCAAACAATGGGAAATTTAGGGAAAAAGAGGAGAGTTCAAGATTTTAAAACACAAAAGAAAAAAAGCTCTATTTAACTAGGGAATTGTAATAATTGAGATACTATTAATTGTATATTGTGTTGAAAGCAGAAATGGTGGTTTGGAGGAATATATGGGGGAAATTATTTGGTTTATTATTATTGGTAAATATAATTAATTGATTTGTAAGAAATTGGATTGTATGGAAATAATTGGAATATTCATGTTCATATTGATTAATATACAAAAAAGGTAGTTATATAACCAATTGATTTATATTAAAATGTTGAATTTATATTAACTGTAATATTACATAATGTGAGGATGGATATAAAAATAGATGACAATGGGACGGGGTATAATATAGAATAGAAGGGAAAAATTGAATTTGATTAAGATTAGAGATGAGGATGAAGGGCAATATTGGTTTTTTAAAAAAAAATAGATGAGGAATAAATATGGCAAAAAGGAAATATAGAAATTGTAAATTTAATTGAAATGACTAAACACTGTTTAAATTTGTGAACCGGCCAAATACTCTGTTCAAATTGTTGGAAGAAATCTCCTTCTAGGTTCTGCTCCAAGTGGGGAAAAAGACACTGGAAACATGGAGACTGCTTGGAAAGATGGTTTAATGGTGGACAGGATCACATGGTTTGAGTTCGTGAACAGAAAAGGGCAGATACAGTAAATCCTGGGGTTTTTATGCTCTCTCTGGCTCTGCATTTCTTGGGGCCATGAAAGAGTATCCTGATTGGTTGTCAGACTCCCAGGGGGTGGGGATCTTAGCTAGCCTTGCTGGCTGATGGTCACATGTGCTTCCCAGGTCACATGTGGTGAGTTTCTGTTGCTAGTTGGGTAGAGGGCTAATCCTATCTTTGTTGGATCTTGGGCAATTCCTACTATGGCTCTGCCTGAAGGAGGCAGATCTTTGTTATGTAGAATAGACTGGCCCAGGCCTTAGTGGCCCATTGACCAAGGGTGGGGGCAGGAAGATGGGAGCTGCTTCAAAACATGCTTATCCCAGGGAAATATAATATTCTACCTTTTTCATATTTCCTAAAATATTTCACTCTTCCAGGAAAGGGATGGGTGCTAACTTCCTACAAAAGAAAATACATTGTATGTTTGTATCTGTGTTTCTAATTATTGCTATTTATTCATATTTGTTCTCTTTTATTCTTTAAAGTTTAACAATTCATTCTTTATCTTAATATCTTTATATTTGTTTGGGGTTGGCTTTCTTCCCTTTCATCTTTTTTATTGTACAGCAATCTTTCCTCAAACCTACCACCTCTCTCTTTTCTTTCCTTCTTACTTTCCCTTCCTCCCCCTCTTCTCCTCCCTACTTCCTCTTTCTCCTTCTCTTCCTCTCTTCCTCCCTCTCTTACCCTCACTCCTACTCTAATTTCCCTTCCCTTCCTTCATCCCTCTCTATTGCTGTATCCTTTTATGCATATGGACTACTCAGAGGGCTGAAAATGTTATTTCTGACTGGTCCTCGTACTTTTGACCAGTCCTCGAACTTACGACTGTCCTCACATTTTACGTTTTTGCCCTATCTTGTCACCATGGTGAAGAGAAGCAGTTGTGAAATGGGTGACACGGTTGTTAAGAATGCTACAATGGGCATAAATGATGACCAGTCATAAGTACGAAGACTGGTCAAAAGTGCGAGGACCAGTCAGAAATCACTTTTTTCAGCACTCTGGGTAGTCCTTTTGTGCATATGGACTACTCAGAGGGCTGAAAAAGTTATTTTTGACTGGTCCTCGCACTTTTGACCAGTCCTCGAACTTACGACTGTCCTCACATTTTACGTTTTTGCCCTATCTTGTCACCATGGTGAAGAGAAGCAGTTGTGAAATGAGTGACATGGTTGTTAAGAATGCTGCACGGGCATAAATGTGAGGATGGTCATAAGTGTGAGGACCAGTCAAAAGTGCGAGGACCTGTCAGAAATGACTTTTTTCAGACCTCTGAGTAGTCCCTATACACATAGCCATGGCTACCCGGTCACATGACCTCCAAGCCACGCCCACAAAATAAGCCACGCCCACAGAACCGGTAGTAAAAAAATTTAGAACCCACCCCTGGTTGGGGGTCACCACAACATGAGGAACTGTATTAAAGGGTCGCGGCATTAGCTAGGTTGAGAACCACTGCGCTGGATGGTCTCAAAGTGTCCTTTGAAGTTATAAAGGTAAAATTCAACTATGCTAATCACAAACCCTTAAAGACATGAGTGTATTTAAAAATGCATACATCCTTTTAAAATTCAGGGGCCTGGTGGCTCAGCAGACTAAAAGCATTGTGATTAACACCAGCTGTCTGCAATTACTGTAAGTTCGAATCCCACCAGGCTCAAGGTTGACTCAGCCTTCCATCCTTTCTAAGGTAGGTAAAATGAGGACCCAGTTTGTGGGGGCAATAAGCTGACTTTGTATAAATATACAAAAGTATGAAGGCTATTGCTTAACGCATTGTAAGCCGCCCTGAGTCTCCGGAGAAGGGCGGCATATAAATCAAATTAAAAAAAAATAATAATAACTGTGTTTAGAACCAAAATCTATCTGTCGCGGGGCCTGGTGCTTAGAAGATGATGTCTCCAGCAATCAGATTGACCAACTGTTGAGAAGGTTCCCCTCCTTCTCCTTTGGGCTCCTTCTCTGAAGGATCTAAGATTGATGGATCCATATTGTTAGAAATAGGAAAGCAGCAATAAAGCAAGGAAGGCAATCTGGTACCCAAAAGGAGCAAAAGTTTATCAATGCATCTGCAATTAGCACAGCCCCCCAACCCCCCCCCCCAAGGCTGTGTGTTCTCCCCACTTCTCTTCTCTCCGTATTCCAATGACTGCATCTCCAAGGATCCATCTGTTAAACTACTGAAGTTCGCAGGTGGCACAACAGTGATCGGCCTCATTCGAGACAATGATGAATCCGCATACAGACGGGAGGTTGAACAACTAGCCTCGTGGTGCGACCGGAACAATCTGAAACTGAACACACTCAAAACCGTAGAAATGGTGGTAGACTTTAGGAGAAACCCTCCCATACTTCCACCTCTCACAATACTAGACAACACAGAATCCACAGTAGAGACCTTCAAAATTCTAGGTTCTACCATATCACAACACTTAATGATAGTCATAGGGTTATAATTATAGTCATTAAGTGTTCGACCTTATGATTCTTGATGAACGTATCTTTTCCTTTTATGTACACTGAGAGCCTATGCACCAAGACAAATTCCTTGTGTGTCCAATCACACTTGGCCAATAAAAAATTCTATTCTATTCAAATCCACCAGGTGGACCCGGATCAAAGCATGCAAGAGGTTTTATGCCCTTCCTCCTGTCACTCAACACTGTCCTGCTTCTCTATTGGCTAGGGACTAGCAAGCTCTCGGCCTATCCGGAGCTCCTGTTCAACAATATGGCCTTATTTTCCCCAGCAACCCCCTGTCTCCATGGCCTGGTGTGATTCTGCATCACTAACTTTCCATTGTTCTTTTGCATAAATCGATTATATTTTGAAATATGTCCATTAAGCTCTTGCTCAGAAATCCCCCCCCTTTTCTTTCTAGACTTTTCTGAACCACTTTGTTCACTCTAAGAACAATACCATTTTCACTAGTTTTTCAAAAAATTCCTTAATATTCTAGTTCCTTATTTTCTTTATTTATTACGCAGAAGCGGAAGCTGTAATAAAACATTATTTTAGAAGCAATTTTCTTCATATCTGACAATATCGGAACCCCCATACCTGCCACGGCTGCAGCCTTGGAGCCCCCAACCTCCCTTTGCCCTCCTTCCTTCCCCTCCTCCCTCTGGAGGAATAGGCAGCGTTCAAGACCTGGACCAGAGTCTGAATGAGACTGTAGAAAACGGGAGAATTTGGGAACCTTCCTCTGTTCCTTTTCCATTGGGTCTCCATTGGGGCTTTCTGGGTGCATCTTCTGCGGCCTTTGACAGAAAAGACGTTCTTTGAAAGAGAACAGAGAAAATAATGATCTTGAAACTTTCTTTCCACAAAGAAATCGTATTCAAAGGCAAAATCCATTGGCCTTTCTTTTAACAGATTACCCAAGTTCCAAATACTATGGATGTATTTGTAAAGTCTGTTCTTTTTCAATCTTAATTGTCCCAAAGCTGTAATGATCCAGACTTTCCCTTCAATGGGTCCTGACAAACGCCTAAGTGTTAAATGGAAAGGAAGAATTCTGTCCTGAATGGGAACATTTTCTATGAAGTGAACAAAGACGTTGACTTGTCTCCACTTAGAGAGGGAATCCCTGAGGGCTGTTGTGTATCCAGTTGTTGAGAACAGTTGTGATATAACCACGCAAATTCCACTCCTGAGAAGCATAGGAATAAAAATCCTCATGAAATTCTCTCCCTTCTCTGTGTCTGAAGCAAAGAGGCCAATCAGGGTCCATCTGAAATGGAGGAGCAGGTGGACAATTGCTGGGTACTGGAATCCTTCTTTGGGGAGAATATGGTGGAAAAAGGGGAATTTCCTTTTATCACCCAGAGCCTCTGAAACAAGGTTATGACTGATCTGAAAAAGCAATGAAGAAAGCTGTGTTATATTGGGGGTCAGATAAAGTCCAAAACTTTATTTTTTTAATAAATTCAACTTGGTATTGATGAACAAATTAAATAGATTATTGTTGATTAGCAATTATACCATATCAAGAAACAGAATATTAAGCACAGTGTTAACAACACTGTATATGAAAATGGAGCCCAAGAAACAAATTAAATAAAAAAGAATAAGAATAAAAAAACATATTTCTGTATCACAACTTATTGCAATCAGACCCACATGTCTATGGAGATTCTCAGTCGTCCAGGTTCTTCAGCTCTGGATGAGAAGCAAAAGGTCTTCAAAGAAAAACCAGAAAGTCCAGTTGCCTCTTGAAAAAAACAACTTTGGGACAATCAGATCCAGATGTGCAGGTGTCAAGTGAGCATTTCGTTCCAATGAAGGGCCGTATTATGTCTTTAATTCTGACTGAACAGCAAATGTGTTGCTTTAACACAAGTTTCCCAATAGGTTGTTTGTCTAATGTGCAGCCTAAGACTCTCATCTCTCTCTTTCTTATGCAGTTGACATTCAATATTCCAGATTCTTGGTGAAGCAATATTTGTTTATTTATTTATATACCACCTTGATTATTTTTGGGCCTGTTCTCTAGTTACAAAAGAGATAAGGAGACCAGAGCTCCTAATATAATTTGTCAGTTGCATAATCCAAGAGGGCTTTATTTGAAATTCTGCATCTTCTAACCGAGGGAATTTGGGGACTCTGTCAGGTTCCAGAGGTTTAATTGTACACTAAGAAATTCAGCCCTGTGGAAAAGGAAGGAGACCCTCTGTGAGTTCTGTGGTTTCATGTATCAGGACACAGTAAAAAGCATCTGGTCTTCAGCAGTTCTTAAAAGGAGGTCAATGCAACCTCAGGTAAACAGCAACACAGGAGATATAACACCCTGTCCTCCTTTATTTTACAGAAAGAGAGCCGAAATGGAGGAGCCAGGTGTGAAAGGCTAAGGACACCCTGACTGCTTCCATAGGTGTGAAGAGGCTGAGAGGAAGCCTGGTGCTGCTGATCAAGGGACCTGGATTAATCGATCATCACAAGTGTGACGGCCTCTAAAAAAGCCAAAGTTTCAGGAGTTTGCTGGTCTCCAGCATTGAGGTCTGTGTTAACACAATGCCAAAGGGCAAAGACTCCAGCAGTGATCTGAGAGAAGCCATTGTTGCTGCCTATCAATCTGGGAAGGGTTACAAGGCCATTTCCAAACAATTTAATGTCCATCATTCTATAGCGAAGAAGATTGTTCAGAAGGGGAAATGTTGGGTCGTGGGAATGAAGAGGCAGGAGCAAGGTAGTGCGTGACAACAGGCCTTTAATGTAGAGTGAGACTTCAGCCAAGGTTACAGGAACACAGCTCCCTTTATATAGCTTGCTGGCCAGGGAGCTGACCAATCACAATTGACCCATTGTCTTTTAAATCTCCCACCAAAACTATATACATAACACCCTTCCCCTCCCTGAAGGCACTTAGGGTGTACATTTGCATACATAATCACGCAGGTGACCAGGGCGTTCCCTACACCTGGTTGACCTGCACTCTTGAGTCTGAGGCGTGGTGTCGAGCTGGTCGGAGGGACCTTTTGTTTCTCCCAGCTCCGCCAATGGAACCTCCTGGATTACTTCGGGGGCGTTGCTTTCCTTGGCCTGGAGAGGTGTCTCGCTGGGGTGGTGCTGGACACTGAAGTTCCCAGATAAGTCCCCGGAACTCATCGGGCTTGAGCTAGCTGTTGTGGCTAGCGTTTGGAAGTTAGGGCTTGGACTTTGGGGTTGCAGTTCTGGTTCAGTGGCCAGCCTTCTCCGGAGTTGATCAATGTGCCTTTGCCAGATCCTCATGTCTCCTATGTCTACAGTGTATGACTTGGGGCCTGTGTTATCCGAAATCGTCCCAACTACCAATAGGGGTCCATTTGCGTAATTTTTGGCGAACACTGGTGTCCCTATCTGGAATTCCCTCAACTTCTTGTCCACCCCCTTGAATCTGTCTGGGGAATAGTTGAGGTGTAATCAGTCAAGGGCATACCTAAGCTTCCTACCCATTAGAAGTTCGGCTGGACTGCGCCCTGTGGTTGTACATGGGGTGGCGTGTTGGGCTGCTAAGAATTTATCTATCCGGGCCTGCCAGTCTCCCACGTCCAGCTGTGAGAGTGCCTCTTTGGCAGTTCTCACGAATCTCTCAGCCAGGCCATTACTGGTTGGATGAAAAGGTGCAGACAGGGCATGCCTGATTCCCAGTTCTGCTAGATACCCCTCGAATTGGGTGGCCGTGAATTGGGGCCCGTTGTCTGATATGAGGGTATTGGGTAGGCTGTGGGTGGTGAAGAGTTTCCAAAGCATTCTGATTACCGCTTCGGAGGTCATGGATTGCATTAGGGCAATCTCGAGCCATTTGGAGTAGGCGTCAACGATTACAAGGAATGTTTGGCCGTGGAAGGGGCCTGCAAAGTCTATGTGGATTCTCGCCCAGGGCCTTGGGGTCTCTCCCATTCCCTGACTGGTGCTGTTGGGGGATCTGGTCTGGATTCCTGACAGGAGTTACACTTCCCCACCCACTTGGTAATGTCGTTGTCCATCTGGGGCCACCAGACATAGCTCCTGACCAGCCCCTTCATTCTTACAATCCCAGGGTGCCCTTCATGCAACATTTTAAAAACCTTTTCCCTTAAGCATAAGGGTACAGCGACGCGGTCACCCCACAACAAACACCCCCCTTGCATAGACAGCTCATTCTTCTTGTTTGAAAATGCTTTGAATTCCCCACCCTCAGTCTTAGCCAGCCAACCCCTCGTGACCCAACTCATGACAGTTCTCAGCACATGATCTTTAGCTGAGGCTCTCGCCACTTTGGTTGAAGTGAGAGGTCCCGAGTCCAAAACATTAATAAGGAGAACTGGTGCCTCCAGAGTTGGGTCCTCTAGGAGGTCCAGTAATGGGCAGCGGCTGAGGGTGTCGGCATGCCCCAAATTCAGTCCCGGTTGGTGGACAAGTCGGTAAGAGTAAGCTGCCAGGAAAATGGTCCACCATGTCATGCGTGGAGACAATGCAGCGGGGGTGGGCTGATCCCCAGCCAGGAGGCCCAAAAGTGGTCGATGGTCTGTGACCAGTTCAAAATTCCACCCAAATAGGTATTCGTGGAATTTCTTGACCCCCGAGACAGCTGCGAGGGCTTCTCTATCCAGCCGGCTGTAATTTTGTTCTGCGCCGAACAGGATTCGTGAGTAGTATGCGATGGGTGCCTCTAGGCCATTCGGCAGTCAATGGCTCAAGACGGCTCCCACGTCGAAAGGGGATGCGTTGCAAACTAGGACAAGCAGCAGCGTCGCATTATATTGAATTAAGAAACTGTCCGCGGCCAAAAGTTTTTTCACTGCATTGAAGGTGGCAGCGTCACCCTTCCCCCAGACCCAGGGTGCATTTTTGGCCAATAACCAGTGTAAGGGTTCAGCGACCTTTGCCTTGTCTCGCAGGAAGATGGCGTAAAAGTTAAGGAGACCCAAAAAAGCCTGTAGCTCCGATTTGTTTTTTTTGGTGTGGGCATGTTTTGGATAGCCCTTATTTTGCTCTCGGTGGGGTGTATGCCCATTCCGTCCACTCGGTATCCCAAAAACTCCACAGAGGGCACTGCGATTATGCATTTGCTCCTTTTTACATGGAGGCCAGGCTCTCTGAATTTCTTCAACACTAGTCTGAGTCTGTCCCCTAGTTGTTTCTCGTCTGTTGCGCTAATGAGGACATCATCAAAATACGGCACCACCCCTGGCAGTCCTTGTAACAGACGCTCCATGGTACTTTGGAACAGTCCGGGGGCTATGCTCACTCCAAACTGCAGTCTGGTACATTTGAAGGCACCTCTGTGAGTTACTTTGGTCTGGGCTTCCGCGGTAGCACCATCTACCGGTAGCTGCTGGTACGCCTGCGCAAGATCGAGTTTTGCGAAGATCTTGCCAGGGCCCAGCGAATGGAGTAAATGATGCACGATTGGGACGGGGTAAGCGCTCTGCTGTAGAGCCTTATTTGACGTGCATTTGTAGTCGGCACAGATGCGCACAGACCTGTCTGGCTTGACCGGGGTCACTATTGGGGTCTCCCACTTGGCGTGGTCCACTGGAACTAACACCCCTTGCTTAATTAGCTTGTCTAGTTCCAAGTCAATTTTGGGCTTGAGTGCAAAGGGCACTCATCTAGCCTTGAGTCTGATTGGAGCTATGTTAGGGTCTAGATTAAAGGAAATAGGGGTCCCCACCTATTTGCCCAGCCGGTCGTTGAACACGTCCTGGAACTTCTGCATGAGGTCGTCCTTCAGGGTGCTGCTGCTGATGCTGTGGATGCCGGTGAAGTCCATTCATAGGGCCTTGAACCAGTCCAGGCCCAGGAGGCTCGGTATGGTTGCGCTGACCATGGTGAGGGGTAGCTCCTTCCGGTACTCGCCATATGTGACCTGGAACGTGCCCACTCCTTCCATAGGGATGCGGTTTCCTTGTTAGTCTTGAAGCCATATCCGCTGGATCTGGAGCTGATTCTTTTTTACGCCGGGGACGACGGTTTTCAGGGTGGCCCAGGACATGATGGACAGGGATGACCCAGTATCGATCTCCATCTCACAGGTTTCTCCTTCGATCTTGACCATGGTGTGGACCTTCTTTTCAATGGTCGCGCTGGCCTGGCTGATCCTGTTGCTGCAGGTCTCGTGGCTTTGAAGCTTGCACCTTTTCCTGGGGTCACCATCTTTACTGGTCCACTTGTGTCGTGCTGGCTCTGATTGGCTGTAGCTGTCCCTGGGCTTGTGGTTGACCGGTAGGCTTGCCCGGCAGACTCTCGCCAAATGCCCCTTCTCCTCACAGCGTCTGCAGATGGCATCCCTGAACTTGCAGGTCTGTCTCTGGTGTGACCCTCCACAGCTTAAGCAGCTCCCATGACACTCTCTCTGCTCGCGTGTTTGTCTTTCAGTTTGGAAAATGTCTTCGTTCGACTCTTCCTCGCTGTCGGTCTGGGTAGTCTCACGGTGTACCGGTGTCGATCTCGGGGTTACTTGTGAGGAGGCTGGTCATTGCAGAGTCTCCGCAGCCTTGGTAGATGACTCCTGTGCCCTTGCTTCATCAAGGGCGCTAGGTAGAGTCAGGTTAGGCTTTGCAAGCAACCTTCTCTGTAGGCGTATATCTCTAACACCACAGATAAGTTGCTCTAGGAGCGCATCATCGAGGTCTCGGTACTCGCAGTGCGTCACAGCCTTACACAGGGCAGCCATGTAAGCACTGATCGGCTCTCCTTCTCGCTGTACTCATTGCCGGAACTCATAGGGCTGAATGAACTTGGATGGTACCGGGGCGTAATGTGCCTTAAGCATGGCTTGTAGCACTCCCAAGATACGGTCTGGACTGGAGTCGGTTCCGAAAGTGACTCAGCCATGACGAAGATCTTTGGCCTGCAGTGGCTCAGGAAGAGGGCTCTTTTTCGGTTGCTGGGGAGGTCCTGAATGTTGCTGGCTTCCAGAGAGCACTCAAACCGGATCATGTACGACCCCCACTTCTCTCTGGCTTGGTCGAAAGGCTTTGATGGTACATATGCAGACATCGTGGTAGTCCTGCTATGTATGGGCTCGTCAGCCAGGCTAAATCCGCTGTTGGTAGCTCTTTTTCCAGCTTGCTTCTCAGTGCCTCGATCCCACCTTTGTTGCCAATGTTGGGTCGTGGGAATGAAGAGGCAGGAGCAAGGTAGTGCGTGACAACAGGCCTTTAATGTAGAGTGAGACTTCAGCCAAGGTTACAGGTACACAGCTCCCTTTATATACCTTGCTGGCCAGGGAGCTGACCAATCACAATTGACCCATTGTCTTTTAAATCTCCCGCCAAAACTATATACATAACAGAAAACATTCGAGGCACTGCCAATCTTCCCAGGACGAACCATCCCAGCAAGTTCACCCAAGGTCAGACCATACACTGCTCAGAGACATGGCAGAAAATCCAAGAGTTCCACCTGAGACTCTACAGGCCTCAGTGAGCCTGTTAAATGTTCCAGTTCCTGACAGCAGAATCAGAAAAAGACTGAAGAAGTTTGGTTTGTTTGGAAGGGTTGCCAAGAGGAAACTTCTCTCTAAAAAGAACATGGCAGCACGGCTGAGGTTTCCCAAGTTGCACCTGAAGAGACTTCTGGAACATTCTCCTTTGGACAGACGAGACCAGAGTGGAGAAGTTTGGCCATAACGCACAGAGCCACGTTTGGTGAAAACCACACACAGCCTATCAGCACCATGACACACCAACCGCCAAGCACGGAGATGGAGGGGTGAGGATTTGGGCTTCTTTTGCAGCCACAGGATCTGGGCACCCTGCGATCATTGACTCGGCCATGAACTCCTCTGTGTACCAGAGTCCAATGTGAGACCATCTGACTGACAGCTGAAGCTTGGTGGTCTCTCTCTTGTCTGCAGGCAAACATTTTGTAGGGTAAAAAAAAACCTTGCGAGTTCAATCAAACTTCTCGAACTCACCGAGAAGCCCTGAGGTGATCGGCGGAAGGGAAGGGCTGTCTCCTGTGCTGGCCATGCCCACCCCATCACTAGGGCTTATTTTTGGGGGAGGGCGTATATTTACGCCCACCTCAAAAATCAGGCTTGGCCTGGTTCACCCCCTGTGGTGAACCCTGGAGAAGTTCATGGGCACAAACTGAATGGACTCGCATTCTTTGGCAGCGAAACAAATACTATGTACTAACATTGTAGACTCCTGGTTAATTATACCTTTGCCATATGCTAAATAAGTAAATATTTTAGCAATTTAGCCATATACATGAGAATCCTTCCTTAGTCCTGGTAAGTCATTAATATCCAGACTGAAAAACAAGGGTTCAAATATTCATTCTTCTGCGTTACCCCTTGGTAAGTATCGATCCTTTTTATTGTGGCTCCATTGAGCCCAAACCTCCCTCTCAAACAAGGGCTTGGATCAGGGCCAACAGGCTAGTTACATTTTGCAGGTAATCAATTTCCTCCATAATATTGATCTGCTCTTTGTGCCAAAGCTGCACTAACATCTATAAAAGCTAGGAAACTGTGGTTTACCCGACTGACATATTGTGTAATTAGATACTTCAAAACTAATGTGTTGACAATATTAGATTATTAATTGACTGATTACTATACAACTTTATGAAACTCTTTACTCTATTTAAACCTTTTTTTTTAAAAAAAAATCTTTTATTTATTTTTAAGCATAAAACATAAAACACATCTTTTTAGAGCAAGGGTTTGATCCGGTATAACATAAGTTATATGTTCCAAACCATACCGGTAAATTTGGACAATTTTTTTTTTCAGAATTGAATAAATATATTAGGAAATTCATCTGGGGTGGGGGGGAAACCTAGAATCTCACTTAGAATTTTACAGGAAAAAAGGAGCAGGGGGGGGGGGTTCGGACTCCCTGATTGGGAAATATGTTATAAGGCAGCTAATTTAGTGTGGATAAGGGAATGGGTCATCTTAGAAAACAAAAGAATCCTAACTCTGGAAGGCCACGATTTGCAGAGAGGGTGGCACGCTTACCTATGGGATAAAGATAGGGGGAAAAAACATACTTTCATAGGCACAAAATTAGGGACACACTAATACAAACTTGGACTGAGATTAGGCAACGGCAATATATGAAAGTCCCGAAGTGGCTCTCTATAACGGAGGCCTTGATACATCCCAATATGTTGGGAATGGAGAAAATGTGTAGATATAAGGACATTCTGGATGGCGGAGGAAATCTCAAATCCAAGGATTCTTTGAGAGAACAAGGTATTCATATTGACTGGTGGCCATACTTACACCAGTAAGTGATTGGTGGTCTAGATATCAAAAAGATAAGGAGGAATTCGGTGTAGAAATAGGATGAAACGGATTTGATAAGGTTTTGATGGGAACGGGGAAAAAAATGTTGGCCAAATTATACAATTATTTATTAGAATAAGATAGGGTGGAGGAGGTGGTTAAAAATCAAATGACTGTGTGGGCAAAGAACATTGGGCATAGTATAAATTTGAAAGATTGGGAAACTATCTGGAATAAGAACTTTAAATTGACTAGAGCAGTAACATATAAAGAAAATCAATATAAAATGCTATACAGGTGGCATTTAGCCCCCGCAAGTTTAGCCAAAATTTACCAAAATACAAATTCAAATTGTTGGAAGTGTGGCCACCGCCAGGGTACCTTCTTCCATATGTGGTGGACATGCCCTGAAGCGATGAAATACTGGAAAAAGATTCGGAAATGGATACAAGAAATAGTTGGAGAAGAAATTGATTTGGCATCGGAAACATTTCTCCTGGGAATATTAAAAAGGGCCTATGGCAAAAAAAAAGAGGTATCTAATAATACAAATTACTACAGCTGCCAGACTGATATATGCACAATATTGGAAAGAAAAGGGATTACCATCCAAAGAGCATATAATTAGAAAAGTATTTGAATACACAAAGATGAGTAAACTAACTTATGAGATAAATGAAGATGAAAATTCGGATTACTATACGTTATGGGAAGGGTGGTATAAATGGATGGATGATAAAATAAAGGAAGGAGTAAGGGATGGTGTGATCACTAAAAGGAATAAGTAATTTAAGAGACACCATGTATATATCCTGTATATATGTACAAACACTGCTTAACCGATGCTAGTAGAGTTGTAATATTATGTAACTTGATAAAATTAAAAAAAAATTAAAAAAAAAACATAAGTTCCATATTTCATCCATTAACATCTTAAAGAAAAAAAGGGGGAAAAAAGAACAAATCTAAACCCAATTTTTATCATTCCGTCTAGCATCTTATAGCATTTGACATTCTACTATGTAATCACCCTAAAACTCCAAATCTAAACAGCTCTTTATAATATTCACTTATCATTTTAACAATCAGTATTTCATATATTTTCTTTACTTCAAAGACCCAAATCAAATCAATGTTTCTTTTAAATCACATCTAATAACCAACATAAAATATTTTACTCCTCTCTTAAAAACATTTCAATGTTTTATTATACCCAAAATATTGCTGCACTAACATCTATAAAAGATAGAAAACTGTGGTTTACCCGACTGACATATTGTGTAATTAGATACTTCAAAACTAATGTGTTGACAATATTAGATTATTAATGGATTGATTACTATACAACTTTATGAAACTCTTTACTCTACTTAAACCTTTTTGTTCTTCTGCAAGGAATTCACTTTTGTTCCACCCAATCTCAAATTTACTTAAGAGGAACAAGCAATATATTTCAGCCACAATATTAGTCTAACTGGCTTGTAATTGCTAGATTCCTTTTTATTCCATTTTTAAATATATATATATATAGATGCTACTATTGCCAGCTTGAATACAACTGCATATGGCAGGTGTTATATCTATGTGAAAATCAACATGCCAATAGTTTATCCACAAATAGGATATATTTTGAATAGCTGAATAGCTGGGAGAAAATCCTCTTCAATGACCTTATTGCTTTTCAGGCCTTGTATGAGAAATTTGAACAAGAAAGTAAGAGAAAAAAATATAACTGACATGTTTGCTAATATGGAGAAAAGCAACTCTTGAATTCCATGGAGAAGACATGATTGCATCTATTGCTCACCCACCACTCACTTTACCAGAGGGAGAAAAACACACACAAACCTGTGGGACTTTGTAACGTGCTGCTAATGTTGATGCCTGGATGGAGATGTCCCTGTTAGCTTCATCAAGAAGAGCCAGGAGGTTCTCCTTCCTTCCACAGCTGTAGTTGGGGACATTGGCTTCTCCAGTGGAGAGCATGTCCAGCAAGGCATCTGAAGTGCGTAAAGTGTTCAAACGGTTGTCATGGAGGTTGTAGCCCAGTGTGAGGTTGTGCAGGAGCTGGGAGTTCTTGTTGACCCCTTGAATGGTGAAAATGAATGGTAGGGTGTATATAAAATGGTAAGAAGCCACACTGTAGAAAAATGTTCAAGTTATTATCAATAGTAACAACAAACTTTTTAAAAGAATTTATTTCTTTTTGCCTCCACAAGCCTACTCTTAAGCCTATTGATCCAAAACCAATAATCGGTTATAGATATCTGGGAATGGGCTGGGCAGAGGCAACTACAACTGTTTCAGTCCCTCCTTTAAACAAAATGTATTCAAGTGAAGAATTCAGGAGTGAACGGGGAGAGGAAAATAATCTGCATTGCCTTCAGGTTTTTATAACCCCATCTTTGGATTTGAGTCTTTTCTACAAAATAAAAAAGGAGGCAAATTATAGAAATCAAAATCATTCAGGAAATTAGACAAGTCCTATAATATAAAAGTAAGTGAAATAAGACAAAAAAGAAGGAGAGTGGTAGAATGCAAATGGAGGGGATGCAACTGAATGACTTACGTATGAGAAGGTATAGAAGGAGGACTGTCAAAAGGCAACATTATAGGCGATATTAGTGTTTCAGTTGAGACTATACCAATGAGATGGTCTCCTGGCCTATAATAGCTCCATGGTTGTTTTCCATCCTGGTGCTCCAAACTCAGAGGGCATTTCCTTCTTAGCTTCCCAGAGACTGGATGGGACAAAAGCAGCATCAGAAGAAAAAGCAGGAGGTCCATAATTCATGGAGCTTTATTAATCCTCTTCCTGTTTCTAATACCCACAGCAAGAACAGTTGGGAGAATTCAAAGCATTCTCAGAAGATAGAAATGCCAGCGACTTTCCTGATATAAACAGAGAAACACTCAGCTTCACCTGGAAAGGAGAGAAACGTACAATCAAGAGGACAGATCCTGCCTGTCCCAAAACTTGTTCCCACAGAGCTTGACAAATTTATCCTTTTCTGATACAAGATCCTTTGCATATGGCTTCAATCTGCTCTCTCTATCACAGGTATGGAGATCTCCAAGGCCCAGATAATCATTATTAATTACAGGGAGAAGCAACTTCTCCTCTTGGGATCCTGAGCTTCTTCTGGGCTCCATGTGCAGAGGACAGGATGGAGAAAAGCTTGTTTCTGAAAAGCCACAACTACACTCCTGGGGTCAATTCCTGTAGTGGTTGTGGTCCTTCCTGTCAGGACATGTCAGGAAAGGGATGCTGGAGGAAGATCCTTCAACACCAGGGAATTGACTTTTTTTTTATTGAAAAGTTTTTACAAACATTTTAACCAAGTTTTGAGCCCCACCTCCCTCCCCATTACCCCTCCCTCCCCTCCCCCTTATCCCCCACCACAACTTCCCAGAGCAAAATACAGAGTATTTCATTTAGCAATCTTAATCTAACATATGCTAACTATCTATAAACTCTTTTCATCCCTTTTTCACTTTAACTCCCTATTTACATAGCTAAGTAATAACGTATCTTCTTAAATCCAAATATTCATTCATATACTATTTGAAACTTTTTAGTCCCATATTTGTTTTGAATATAATCAATCCATCTTCTCCAGTCCACAATATATCTTTCTTGTGATTGGTCTTTCAAATATGCTGAGATTTTCGCCATTTCTGCTAATTTCGATACTTTTAATGTCCATTCTTCTATAGTAGGTAAATCTTCTTTCTTCAAATATTGTGCCACTAACAGTCTTGCTGCTGTTATTAAATTTAACATCAAGTTAGTTTCAATAACAGTACAATCTGAGATAATACCCAACAAAAATAACTGTGGGGTGAAACTTATCTTTTTCTTAAAAATCTTCTGAATAATCCACCATATTTTTATCCAGAAAGCTTTAACTGTTTTACACGTCCACCATATATGATAATAAGTTGCATCTTCACAATCACATCTCCAACACTTAGGTTGTTGGTTCGGATACATACATGCTAATTTTTTAGGATATAGATGCCATCTATAAAGCATTTTATAAAAAATTTCTCTCAAATTTTGTGCTTGTGTAAATTTCACATTTCTAACCCAAATTTTTTCCCAAGTTTCCATCATTATTGGTTCCTGGATATTCTGTGCCCATTTTATCATACAATCTTTAACAAATTCAGTTTCTGAATCTATTTCTATCAATGCATTATATAACCTGTCAGGTGAGATGTCTAACTTGTCTGTGTCCCTATTCCCCACTACCCTGCAAGGGTTAACCCAACCACACAACCCACCTTACCTTAAGGCCCCTCCCTCTGAGTATAAAAGACCAATCCCATGTGGACACCCAGCAGTTCCAGACACACATCTGCAATGAAAGGAGATAGGTCAGTTAAGGATGTGTTCATAGATGTACCTTTGAATAAAATCTTTGCTAAGGCAGTCACATTGTACAGAGTGTTATTGGGCTAGATCCATCTAACCTAACAGAATGGTAGCAGAGGATGGTTGCCCATTAAACACAAGAAATGACTGAGCCAACTGAACAATCAACGAAGAAAAACAGAGTAAACACAAGAGCCTTCACCAGACAGATGACAGCGCAACTGTCTCCCTCTGGAGCCATCCCGAAGGCCATCTCGACTGGAGGCGATCAGATGGCCAATCCATGCACTCCATCCAGGACTGAGCCACACAGGGAAGGTGAAATGAATGATTCCAGATCTACCCCACATAGAAACGATGACCTCAAGGCAGCAGTGCTGAGGATCATGGAGCTACCCGCCATGAACGAAGACCTTGTCGCGAACCTCCAGAGACTACTAAAGAACCATGGAGCAGCCAACGAGGAGAAGGAACCGAACTGCGAAGGCATGGATCCGGTAAGGGAAACGCCATCCCAACCAGACAAGCCAGAGACAGCCGGATCCATTTTTGCGCCTTTTTCCCGGCAGCCATCTTTGAATGGCCAGTGACCAATGAGAAGCCCGGATTTAAATCCGTTGGCGTGAACCTGCTCAAACCCTAAAACAAATGGGGACTCATCCAAAAATAATAATGAAAAAGGAAGCCAAAAATCCAGGAGCTCACCTACTGAGCTTGAGATCGAAAAGGCGATGGAGACCCTAGCGGCAGCTTTCGGCTCCTCCTTCAAGCCCCCCACGACAACCACGAACCGCGAAGGAGCCCTCGAGACCCGGAGAGATTCCAGGGCGACCACCGATGCCGAGGCACTGACCCCGTCCCATCCGAGGGAAGCAACGCGTGCCGACAGCGAGCACCGAACGACAGCAGAGACCACATCGGTTCCACAGTGAATCCCGAATGCACCACCCTCCTCACTACCGGCACGAGACATGAGGAAAATAAACCAGGCCAGGCACTTACCTGCCCCACGGCCTCCACCGGACTTCTCGGCCCGATCCACGGCCAGCGCCCATGGACTGGAACCGACCACCGACACCACTGAGCTGCCAGACTTCTAGAGGCCTCACCCAGAGACCGCAGAGTTCCCGAGTCTCCCGCCGATGTCCAGCGAAGTCCCAGCTATCCAGGAACAACTCCAGACACCCAACGCCTAGTCCAGGTACTCCAGGGGTGAGTCCAACCTTCCCCTGGCAAGCCTGAGCCTAGACTCAGGAGCTGCGGCCGCAAGCTCCTCACCCGGTGACTTCCAGCAGCAAATGAGCTTCGCGCATGCTCAGTCTTCACCTGCTGGGAGAGAAGAAAAAAAAGCGACTGACTTTTTTCAACCTGACCTCAAGCATACCAATTCCCTATTGTGAATTCACTCACATCCAGGACCATGGACAGCTACCTTCTGTAAGTAATAATACACACAATTCTGGGACATTACCAATTAATTTCCCTAAGCTCCAAGTAGATGGAAAAAATCTTTTAGAGTGGAGCCAGCAACTACAAATAATATTTATGAGAGAAAATGTACTTTTCCTAATTTCCAAACCACCAAAAAAACCTTGGTCATTTGAAATTGACTGTATTCACCACAAAGCATTTTGTTTATTGTTAACTAGCATTTCACCCACCATGTACCCTAGCATAGGTAATCACCTGACGGTATACGAGGTTATGCAAAAACTTTATGGTCTATTCTACAGCAGGAGCAGGGCCACCACTACAAGAATATCTAGAGACTTTCATTCTGCCAGACTCAGGCCAGGGGTCTCCATGAGTGAGCATTTATTGAAGCTCAATGCTACCAGGGCTGAACTGCTACAAAGAGGGGAAGCAATCATGGAGGAGAGCATGATGAGCATAATTATAAACTCATTAGACCCTAGCTGGGACAATTTTGTAACACAATT
Organism: Pituophis catenifer annectens; assembly: GCF_029215685.1. Taxonomy (NCBI): domain Eukaryota; kingdom Metazoa; phylum Chordata; class Lepidosauria; order Squamata; family Colubridae; genus Pituophis; species Pituophis catenifer. The sequence continues at coordinate 4,094,298 of NW_027256899.1, read as the reverse complement.
AGACAGCCTCAGTATAGAACACATATCTTTAGACACACTCACCAATCGTTTAATTGCAGAGGATAAGTTAAGGAGGGACTGCCATCTATCAAGAAGGGACCCCAGACCAACAAAAAGGGTTGAGTTCCAGGACAGAATTAACAGTATCCCAGAATGTTTTTTCTGCGGTTCCAGGAACCACTTAAAAAGAGATTGCCCCAGAAATAGCAGGGACAGAGGGTACAGTAATCATAGAGAGAGGTCTGAACCCGGGAGGAGGCACCAGGGGAGATGCTCACCAGACCGCAGGCCCTTGAAGGAACAAGGGCGTGGGTGGTCCCCTAACCCAGACGAGCTAGTGAGTGCAGAGACAGCAACACAGGATCTATATACGGTTTTGGGTATGGGGAACCAACCCTCAGCCAGAAAGAAAGGCAGAATATATGGCTCATAGACTCATATAACAACAAATTATTCATCTCCTTTATTGAGATGGATTTTGAGGTAAAAGTGGCCAACCAAAGTAACGCCAGAGCAATGGGAAAGGGGAGCGTACACATCCCAGGAATAGGGGAAATAGAGGGGGTCCTATTTGTACCAGAGATTCCATACAATGTATTAGCCACCACAAAATTAACCCAAGACACAGATACTGAGGTATTATTCAAGAGAGGCAGGGCATACATATCCAGCAAGGGGAAAAACATTGGGGAAATAACTATACATGGTGGGCTACCATACTTCATACCTAGCGAGAGTGATCAGGGGTGTGTGAACGTAATGAGATAACAGAGAATGGAGAAGCAGAGGGGGTCAGCCAGGATACCACCAAATGTAAATCACATGGTAGAGACACAATATCCATAGGAAAGCCCATCCATGACAATTGTGCTTACCTCCTACACAGAAGATTAGGCCACATAGGATTCCCAGTTGTTAAGAAAATGTTGGAATGTACCGAGGGATTGAGAGTAAAAAATTGTGAAAACTATCTCAAGTGTTCTGTCTGTATGTGTTCAAAGATCAGGGTCAAGCCAAGGCCAAGAAAATCAGGGTGAACTACCGATTCTACCTTTCAATTAGTACACATGGACATAGTAGGCCCAATGAAGCCTTCCATCAGGTACAAGGAGAGGTTCTTTCTGACCATTGTGGATGATTATAGCCGCTATGGTTTCGTATACACACTCAGACACAAGAACGTTCAAGGAATTCTATAAGAGGGTGGAGGTCCAACATAACACTAAAATCAAACAGATAATGACTGACCGTGGTTCTGAATTCATGGCCAGAGATTTTTCAAAATGGCTGAAGGAATGTGGCATATTACACTTCACCTCTTTGCCCTTTTCTGCCTTCCAGAACGGAGTGGTAGAGCGCAAAAATGGAGTGCTCCAAACCATGATGAGGTGTGCCCTAGAGGATGCTGGAATGGGCCAAGTGTTCTGGTCAGAGGCACTACATTATTCAAACTACACATTGAACAGACTTTGGTCTAGCTCAATTGATAAAACTCCGTATGAAATAATGCACAAAAGGAAACCTAACCTAGCCCACCTGCATGTATTTTTTTTTTTTTTAAAAATTGATTTATATGCCGCCCTTCTCTGGAGACTCAGGGCGGCTTACAATGCGCTAAGCAATAGCCTTCATTCTTTTGTATATTTATACAAAGTCAGCTTATTGCCCCCACAACTGGGTCCTCAATTTACCTACCTTATAAAGGATGGAAGGCTGAGTCAACCTTGAGCCTTGGCAAGATTCGAACCTGCAGTAATTGCAGGCAGCTGGTCTTAATAACCAGCTTAATAACAGGGTGCCTTAGACCACTGTACTACCAAGGCTCTATTTGGCATCCCAACAGGCATTCATATACCCAAACAATTAAGGAGGAAAGGAGACAAGATCTCCAAAAGACTGAGATGCTTGGGGTATGAACCGGGGACAAAAGGCTTCAGATTTATAGATAGCAACAATAAATTTATAGTGTCACGATCAGCGGATTTCTTTTTTCTTTTTTTATTGCAAAAGTTTTACAATTACATTTTCACCCCTTTCCCCCCCCCTCAACCCACCCCAAACTTCCCAACCTCCCTAACCCTCCCCTCCCCCCGGACTTCCACACAGTATACTCATATCAAATAAAAAAAAACCCTTTATATAAAACTTATATAAAACTTGAACCCCTCCCTCCCCCTTAATTTTCTTTTTTATCTTCATTATATTAACATATTTCTATCTTAATGTATCATTTCAAATAAAAGCTATTTGATACTTCCTAGTTTGATATTTGTTCTGAACATAATCTATCCACTTTCTCCATTCCCATTCATAAATCTCTTGTGAACAGTCTTTTAGATATGCCGAAATCTTCGCCATCTCTGCAAAACTGGCCATCTTCATAATCCATTCCTCGACAGTGGGCAAAGCTTCATTTTTCCAGTATTTACCTATCAATAGTCTTGCTGCTGTTATCATATACAATATCAACTTTGTTTCACCCAATGTAAAACCCTTAACTATACCCAATAAAAACAGTTGTGGAGAGAAATGAATTTTTTTCTTTAACACATTCTGCATAACCCACCAAATTTTTATCCAAAAAGCTTTAACTTTCCTGCAAGTCCACCAAACATGATAATATGTAGCATCTAAACAGTCACATCTCCAACATTTTGGCTGAACATTAGGGTACATACACGACAATTTTTTGGGGTCTAAATGCCATCTATAAAACATTTTATAAAAATTTTCCCTCAAATTTTGCGACTGTGTAAATTTTACATTCTTAACCCAAATTTTTTCCCATGTTTCCAACATCACTGGTTCTTCAAAGTTTTGTGCCCACTTAATCATACAATCTTTGACTAATTCAGTTTCTGAATCCCTTTCTAACAAAACATTATAAAGCCTTTTAATATGCATTGGACCTTTCTCTTTTATATGTCTAACCAATTCTTCCTCATGCAACATAATACCAGTTTTTTGATCCTCTTTCCATCTCAATTGCAATTGATTATATTGTAGCCAAGTTAAATTAATCCCTTCATCCAACAGCGTCTGTAGTGTTTTCAGCTGCCATCTGCCCGCATCTGTAAAAAGAACCTCTTTGTATAAAAACCCCCCGAGTGACATTATATTTGTATTCCACAAAGTATGACCAAGATCCAGCCATAGCGGTAATTTATAATCCCATTTAAGTCGGTGCTTCTTCCAAACTCTCATCAAAGAATCTCTTAGTATATGGCTTTTAAATACTTTGTCCACTTTGTTATCATAAAATAAGTAAGCATGCCATCCAAATTGCAGATCAAAACTTTCTATGTTCAATATTCCAGTCTTTTTCCTTCCAAACCAATCGCTTGTTAAAGACAAAGCTGCTGCCTCATAATATAACTGTAGGTTTGGAAGTTTAAGACCTCCTCTTTCTGGAACATCTTGCATAATTTTCAATTTCACTCTCGGTTTTTTCTCGTTCCAGACAAACTTATTCACTCCAGTTTGCCACACTTTCAGTTGTTTATCACTTTTAAGCACCGGAATCATTTGAAACAAAAAAAGAAATCTCGGCAAAATGTTCATCTTAACTGCTGCTATTCTTCCAAGTAGGGATAGCTGCAGTTTTTTCCAAGTCTCCATATCTTTTTGCAACTCTCGCCACAACACCTCGTAATTATTTTGAAACAATTTCGTATTTGATTCTGCAACCTGAACTCCTAGATATTTTACCTTTGGTACAATCTCAAAACCTGCCCTCTTTTCAAGCTCGTGTTTACGATCTTGTGTCATATTTTTGACTAACATCTTAGTTTTTTTTTGATTCAGTCTAAAGCCTGACACTTTACCATAGTCTTGTATAATGTCCTTCATCAAGATTATTGATTCCATTGGCTGTGTTAGGGTAACAACCAGATCATCTGCAAATGCCTTTATTCTGTAATCCTCTTGCCTTATCATTATACCTTTCAAGATATTAGAGTCCCGTATTGTATTTAACAAGACTTCTAGTGTTAAAATAAATAAGAGTGGGGACAGCGGACATCCCTGTCTTGTTCCTTTTTCAATTTTAAATTCTGTTATCAAACTTCCATTGATAATAATCTGTGCCTTTTGCTCTTGATAAATTGCTGAAATCACCTGTATAAATTGATCCCCAAAGTCCATCTTTTTTAAAGTCTTTAGTAGAAAATTCCAATCCACTCTATCAAAGGCCTTCTCTGCATCCAGAAAGACCAGCACTGCAGGAATCTGTTTATTCTTCTCAAGATATTCCAATAAATCTATTACTTGCCTTACATTGTCCTTCATGTATCTACCCTCAATAAATCCCGCTTGATCATCATGAATCACCTTTTGGATTACTGGCATCAACCTGTTGGCTAACACTTTTGCGTAAATTTTATAATCAGTATTCAGAAGAGATATTGGTCTATAATTCTCCGGTTTTTTAGAACCTAGTTGTTCTTTTGGTATCAAAGATATATAAGCTGTTGTCCATGATGGGGGTATTTTACCCCCTTGTTGTATATTAAAAAATAGATCTCTAAGTTGTTCCACCATTTCTACTTGCAAAGTTTTATAATACACTGCGGTCAAACCGTCCGTTCCAGGAGCTTTAGCTGTTTTTAATTGTTTAATTGCTACTGTTATCTCCTCCTCTGTTATAGGATAATTTATTCTTTCCTTTTGTTGGTCAGTGATTTTTGTAACTCTTTTATTATCTAGGTATTTTTCTATAAGTCCATTCTGCACATCCTCTTTAGCATATAGTTTAGTATAATAGTCCACAAAAGCTTCTTTAATTATTTTTTGTTGAAAAATTTCTTTCCCTCCAATATCAATACTATCAATAGTCCGTATACTCTGTTTTTTCCTCAATGTATAGGCCAACCATCTGCCCGGTTTATTGGCATTACAAAATGTATTATGCTTCGCATATTGTAAATTTGTTGCAACTTGTTCCGCCATAAGCATTTGAAATTGGTCTTTCAAAAGTTTTATAGCACCACGTATTCTTTCATCTGTTGGGTTTTTAATAAGTAACTGCTCTTTATTCTTTATTTCTGCTTCCAGTTCAAATCTTTTCTTTTGTCGAATCAATCTATGTTTAGAGTTCATATAAATAAGCACCCCTCTCATATAAGCTTTGCTTGCATCCCACACAATTTCAATTGGGGTACCTTTATTCAAATTTATTTCAAAAAATTCTTTCAAGTGATTTTTAAGTTCTATTATATTTTTTTCATATCTGAACAAGTTCTCATTTAGTCTCCAAGAACGTCTTTCAGTCTTGCCTGTCTCAATTTCTATCCATACTGGGCTATGGTCAGTCAAAGTTCTTGGAAAAATCTTTGTTCTTTTTGTCTTGATAAGTAGATCGTCTGACAACAAAATAAAGTCAATCCTAGAGAAGGATCTGTGTCTGTCAGAAAAAAAAGTGTAATCCAATTCATTTGGATTATGTATTCTCCAGATGTCTTTTAATTCCAGGTCTTCTTTCATATCAAAAAAGGTCTGTGGTAATCTAATCCTGGACTTCACCAAACTCTTTTTATCTAATTTAGAGTCAATTACTCCATTCCAGTCTCCCATAATTAAAATAGATCTGTAGTCCCATTGCAGTATTTTAGTATGTAGCATTTTATAGAAGTGGTCCTGTTGTTGATTGGGAGCATAAATTCCAATCAGAAGAATTTGGCCATTTGCTGTGAGCAACTCAATTGCCACAAACCTTCCATCTTGATCTGCTTCTATAACTTTAGCTGTTAACTTTTTATTTACATAAATAACCACACCGTTCTTTTTTTGCGAAGTTGAAGATATAAAATGTGTTCCTAATTTGGAATTTATCAAATAATTTTGATCTTGAGTTGTGATATGTGTTTCTTGTAAACAAATTATATCATTATTAAATTGTTTCAAATATGCAAATATTTTCTTCCTTTTCTGTGCTGAATTCAACCCATTCACATTCCAAGATAAGCACTTAATCGTCATCTTTATCTTTCTGGAGCAAAGAGCAGAATAACCGAATATCTTCCAGAATCTTCGGTCTCGCTCCCCCCATGGCTCCAGTCTCTTGTGTAGTACTCTTAGCTCCCTTTTTATCTTGTCTTTCCTGTTGTTGCTTTTCTTTAAGTTGCTTAGATTTAGCTCGAGTTATACGCTGATCCTTGACTTCAACCATCCGAACCGGGTCCAAAATTGGAGAGGATTCCAACAAAGGCTCATCCAAAAAACCTCCTTCAGCGCCCTGCATTTCCTCTGGTTCCTGCTTAGACTGTTCTTGCACTTCTTGTTGAGGTTGCTTCTTATCACTCTCCTTAATCTCCAGAACTGTAGATGTACGTGGAGATGGTGTTCTTTCTTTAAAGATAGTAGTATAAAAATGCTCCGCCTTCTCCACGGTATTCAAACGATGTCTTTCTCCCTTATATCTCAAAATTATACCAGTTGGGGTGTCCCACCGAAATGGTATCTGTTGATTTTGCAGTTCTTTAACAAGAAAACCAAAATCTTTTCTGGTTTTCAGCATTTTAGGTGGTAATTCTTTGTAAATTCCAATTTGTGAACCCCCCACTTGCACAGTAGTATGAAAAGATTTTTGCAGGATATCATTTCTTATTGCTCTGTCGGTAAAATATATGACCACATCTCTAGGCAATTGTCTTTGTCTGGCCACCCAAGAATTCACTCTGTAAATTTTATCTATTTTGAAAAAAACCACATCAGGATTAATTTTTAAGATCACAGCCAGAGCCTCAGCGCAGACCTGTCTCAAGTCCTGTCTGTCATCTTCTCTGATCCCTCGAAGCCTTATTGCGAATTCCATTGCCCTGAATTGCATCATAACAATTTCGTTTTCGACTCTCTGCATTTTATCATCAACATCAGAAATTTTATAATCATTGTCTTTCATCTTAACATTGACTTCTGATTTAAATTCTTCCACTTTAGAATCAACTTTAATAATAAATTCTGCAAGGCCAGATGCCACCTCTGATATTTTTTTGGTGACTTTGCTTTGATTCTGTTTCACCATATCTTTAATTTCATTAATTTCCTGCATAATTTCCTGTTGAGACTTTTGGAGTTTATCATCTATTTCCTGTTGGGATTTTTCAAATTTATCAAGCTTTAGAAATAAATTCTTTTAAATCTCCCACATCAAAATCTTTTTTCTGAGTCTGTAGCTGTTGAGCAGGGGGAAGCTGCGTTACATGTTTATGTGTGGGGGGTCCCCCCCCGCTGCCTTCCCTTCTTGCTTCTTTGAGGCCATCCTGCCACGTAGGCTAGTTTTTCTGAGAAGGGAAGTTCCTTTTCCTTTCCCACCTCCACAGAGACTTCTAAAAAAGTCCCCCAGATTTAATCAAATAGGAACTGAGGTAAAACAAAGTCAAGTATTAAAAAGGGTGAAGTTTTTCTCTTGTTTCTCTTATTACAAGCGAAGCAACTTTGTAGCAACTTAGTAACTTTGTAACAAAGCAAGATGACTTCACCAATCCACACTCGCTGGCTCGTTAACTCTAAAGCCGAGCGCCATGTTTTTTCAAATCACTTTCACTCATTCAGATTTTTTTCCTCGAGTTAAAGAATCAACAAAGCGCTAATACTTGCAGTTCAGAATTTCAGAGTCCAAGTAAATTTTCGCTATTTATTGAGGTTGGTTTCTTTCGCTTTAAATGTTTCCTGCAGCCGGCTTGTTCTGCAGAAGCAGAATCGTCCCACGCCGCCTGGAGCTTCAGCAGGTTGGGAGGGAGCCGCGCCTGTTTCCTCCCCAGAAACAATTCCCTGGGGGGTTACAGGGGCTCGACCTGTGCCCTGCGACCTCTCCTTCAATAATCCGGTGGATTTTGAAGTTTTCGAGCCACTTCTCGATCGCGAAGCGGCTCTACAAGCGGCGGGGCTGACGGTCCTTCAAAAGGCACCGCCATCGCCGAAGACGAGGAAACCGGAAGTCCACGATCAGCGGATTTCCATGAACATTCTAACTGGTCAAAACTGCACTCAAATGACATTTTCCTTGGAGGAGATACACACAAACACAGACAAGAAGAAGTAGACCAGGCCACTGAAGGAACAACAGAAAACAGAACACACAAACCCAAGCATCACGAACTCAAGGTTGATGAATGGAAGGAAGGACATCCCACACTAAGTTTGCACAGCCTCACAGACAAAGAAGTCAAGTGCCTACATGAGACGAACGCGCCACCCGACAGACCAGTCAGGGCAAACAGAAACAAAACACCAAAAAGATTTGAGGACTACGTCATGTCCATACAAACTAACAATATCGCACCCAGCTCCTATGAAGAAATACTCAATCTTCCCCAAGAAGAAAGAGAAAAATGGGAACAAGCCATGGCAAAAGAAATGGAGAGCCTCAAGGACCTACAAGTATACACGCCAGCCAAAACACCGAAAAATAAAAAACCAATCGGAACCAAGTGGGTATACAGGATCAAAACACTAGAAGACAATAAAGTACTGTACAAAGCAAGACTGGTTGCGCAAGGCTTCGCTCAAAAATACCCAGAGGACTATACAGACACCTACTCACCCACCGTCAGGGCTGAGAGTGTCAAGAACACCCTAGGAATAGCCATCATCCTGGGGCTAGAGGTATTCCAATTTGACGTACAAACAGCTTACCTACACGCTGAATTAGACAAAGAAATCTATGTCAAGGCTCCACCAGGATTTAATGAAGGAAAAGACAGCACATGGCTCCTGAATAAAAGTTTATACCGTCTCAAACAATCCGGCAAAAGGTAGTATGATTGTTTGGCCAAGGCCCTCAAATCTACACAGCCACATCAGCAGACAAATGTTTCTCACAAGAAGAGAAGAAGATTCTATTGAAAGCGTCCTCGTCTACGTGGATGATATATTATACATAGGAAGACAAAAATCAAAATGTGATATGTTTGCCACTGAACTAAGGAAACATTTTTCACTGAAGTCACTGGGAATGATAGACAAGTACTTAGGAGTCCAGGTAACCAAAACAGACAAAGGTTTCTGACTCTCTCAAAAAGAAAAAATCACAGAACTATTGCAAAAGTGCAACATGTCAGAAGCTAAACCCAGTAAAACCCCCATGCAACCAGACTTCTTAAAGAACTTGTATAAGGAAGTGGAACTTTTCACAGACAACAAATTATACAGGTCCACCATAGGTTCACTACCAATTGGACAAGGCCAGACATTGCCCTAGCAGTCAATCTATTATCCAGGCATGTCAGTCAACCCACAATCTACCACTGGAACGCCATTAAAAGAATACTCAGATACTTGAAATGCAGTATTGATGCCCACTTGTGTCTTGAACCCAGCACATCTACAAAGCCAAAACTGTCTTGTTACGCCGATGCCAATTGGACGGGAGACATCAAGAGCAGGAAGAGCACTTCTGGTTACATCTTCTTCCTCAACAACAGCCCAATACATTGGTACACAGGTAAACAAAAACTAGTGGCCACCTCCACCACTGAAGCAGAATTTGTTTGCATGTCTAAAGCTGCCAATAACCTCATCTGGTTCGATGATCTACTCAACGACATCTGGACAGAACCGTCATACCCCATAATCATTCACAAGGACAATAAAGCAGCCATCGAGATATCAAAGGCCGATGCCATGGGTCAGAGGTCACGACACATAGACATAAAATGTAAACATGTTAGGCAACTCTCTGAAATCGGATTCATCAAGGCCATACATTGTGACACAGAAGAGCAAAGGGCAGACATACTCACCAAACCACTGCCACACAAACAGCACGCATATCTCACGTCGAAAGTGTGTGTATATGTAAATTGCATGTGTATTTGTTTGTAGATATATATGTATTCAGATATTGTAAATATTCCAACATTTATTAGACATTTAGAGGGTTTTTTTTTTATTGAAAAAGTTTTTCAAATACAATTTTTTCCCCCTTATTTCCCCCCCTCCTCCCTAAACCCCCCTCGCCCTCCCCTCCCCCTGTGGCTTCTTCAGAGTACAATCCAAATTCATAACAGATTATGTAATACTTTACCATCCCTTTACTCCATCCCCCATGCATTGACCCTTTATTTCTAATAATATTATTATATCCCCCTTATACTGTACATTTTGAAATAACATTCTATACCATTATATAATAACTCCTAATTTAGCATAATAATATTATTATATCCCCCAATTTAACAATTTCTACACATGATCTACTCTTTAACTCCTCCCCCATACATATATCTCTTAAATCAAATCTTTTTTGTATATTAATATGACATTTCAAAGCAACCTTCCACTATAAAACTATATAATAAATCCTAATTTAACATTTATTCAACTCATAGTCTGTCCATTTCCTCCACCCCCATAGATATATCTCTTAACTCAAATCTATTACATATATTCATATCTAAACATAATATCCCTTTTCTTCAACTAAACAATCAATAAGCTAACCTATCTCCACCCACATTCCTACAAAACTACCATACATAATAGTTCTTGATCTCTTTATTCTTCTGCCCACACCACTAAGAAGTATTCCCTTATATACATAAAATCCACAAATGACTTTAAGCTTGTAGTCCATATAATATCTTCTGTAGTGTCTTTCAGCTGGATTGTTATCTCCATCATCCATTTTAGGGTAACATCACATCCTAATTCCAACAGTATGTTCGGTATCTTCAATTACATCTGCCCCCATCAGCAATAGATGTCTTAATATATAAAAAACAACCACCCGAGTGACTTTATATTTATATTCCATATAGTGTCTATAGTAGTGTCTTTCATCTAAATTGTTAATTCCAACCACTAATAGGGTAACAACCAGATCTTCTGCGTGCCCCAATCCCATAACTCTCTTGCCTTATAGCTCGACATAAACGTAATACATTTATCAAAAACTCCAAAGTAAGTAATTCCAATCCCTTCAGTTTAAGGCCCTTTTCACATCCCAAAAGTAGAGCACTGCGGAGATCTGTCATTGTCCTCAGGATAATCCAAATCAATACTTTGCCTCAGCTATCTTTTCGTATATTCAATCATCTCTTAGATAACTGGCATTACACTGTTGTTTAGTTTAAAAAATTTTATTTCTATAAGATCTGCTTCTTCTTTTCTTGACTTTTTGTGGGTTAGATCTCCATCCTGGTTTCCTTTCTATAAATTGTATATCAACTATTTGACTTTCATGCTGATCTATGACTTGATCTTGTTGATTTTGCTTTTGTGGCTTAAATCTCCATTCTGGTTTCTTTTCTTTGAGTTGTATTTCACATGATTGATTTCTATGCTGGTCTGTAACTTGATGAATCATCACATTAGAATCCGAAGCCGCCTCACTTGTATTTACAAATAATCCAGCTGTAACCTCCAAAGGAGAATCCAGAAGCTGCTCATCTACAAAATCCTCTGTAACTTGTTGTTTTTCCATTATTTCCATCTCTTTCTGTTTATCCTGAATTTGTATCTCTTGTTGATTTTGCTTTTCTTTATTCCACTCATATATTATACATGAAGATGTTGAATCCATTTTAAGAACCTTATAATAAAATTGTTCTGCTTTTTCGACAGAATTTAATTGGTATCTTTCTCCTTTATATCTCAATATTATGCCCACTGGGACATCCCATCTAAATAAGATATTTTGTTTGTGTAACTCAGTCACCAAAAATCCGAATTTCTTTCTATCTTTTAATATCTTGGGCGGCAGCTCTTTATATATCCAGATCTTTCTTCCATACAATTGTAAAGTAGAATTAAAAGATTTTTGCACAATATCATTTCTTATTTCTTTATCTGTAAAATAAATCACCACGTCTCTGGGCATCTGCTTTTGCTTTGTAATCCATGAATTTACTCTATAGGCCTTATCAATCTTACAAGATACCTCCTCTGGATGAATCTTCAAAATCCCAGCCAGAACTTCAGCAGATATTTTTCTTAAATCATCTCTATTATTTTCCTGTAACCCTCTAATTCTAACCGCAAATTCTGTGAGCCTGTATTGCATCATTGTAACTTCTCTTTCAATCCCTTGTTTTATATTTTCTGTATTGTAAGTCTCATGATCAACTTCCTTTTTAGACTTTACTTCAGAACTATTGTCTTGAATATTTATCAAATCATTTTCCATTCTTTGTATTTTATTGTTCAAATTATAAATCTTATCATTAACTTCCTCCATTTTAGACTCTAATGACTTGATATTTGTATCCATCTTTATAACTATTTCTGAAAAAGCATTAGTCACTGTTACAATCTTTCTTTGTAGGTTATCATACTTTAATTGTATAAATTCTTTAATTTCCTGCTTAAATTTTTCAAAATTCTGGTTCACAATCTCATCATATCTTGCCATTTCCTTCAAAACAAATTCTTTTAAATTAAAACCATTCTTCTGAGTCTGTAAACTCGAAACTTGCTCACATAATTGTAAATGGGGGAAGCTCCCCCCCCGCTGCTTGTTTGTCTGGCTTTGTTAATTTTAACGCCATCCTGCCACAGACAAACTCTTTTTAAAAAAAGAGGACTTCTTTCCAACAAGATCAATATCAGATCTCCAAGAGAAAAAAAAGAAACTTAGAATATAATTTTTTTCCTTTTCTGTATTCTAGCCAGCACTGTTTGCTCCGCTACTTTATAACTTGTTACGGAAGGAGTTTCACTTTCGGCTACTTCTCAAACCTCAGCGATCGCCATTTTAAACTTTTTTCCCCCCCTTCGCTTAGAAACGCTTATAAAATCATTAAAAATACTTGCAAGTTAGGGTCCCAAGTCCAGATCTCATCCTCTTTAATTAAGCAATCTGTTGTTTTCATTAAAGGGCTTGATCTCACCGCCTAATTCTGCAAAAGGCAGAGGTCTTCCTAAGCCCGGAGCAACGGCAAGGGAAATAGGGAGCCTCATCCTGCTTCGTCCCCAAGAGTAAAAGAAAAACTCTGGGGACTTCGCAGAGGGCTCTACCTGCCCTCGCCTGCTCTATCTCACATTTCCTTATGGAAATTGAGTTTTCCGAGCCGCCTTTCAGATGTAAATGCGGCTCTTTACGAGCGAAGGGACTGGCGGTCTCAAAGGACCGTCTGATGGCGACGAAAGTCAAACCGGAAGCCATTTAGAGGGGGTTTTGTCAGGTGAAATGTCTAACTTGTCTGTGTCCCTATTCCCCACTACCCTGCAAGGGTTAACCCAACCACCCAACCCATCATCCTCATAGTCCCACCTTACCTTAAGGCCCCTCCCTCTGAGTATAAAAGACTGATCCCACGTGGACACCCAGCAGTTCCAGACACACATCTGCAAGGAAAGGAGAAAGGTCAGTTAAGGATGTGTTCATAGATGTACCTTTGAATAAAAAGACTTTGCCAAGGCAGTCACATTGTACAGAGTGTTATTGGGCTAGATCCATCTAACCTAACAGAACCTTTTTATATGCGATTGACCTTGATCTCTAATTTGTTTTACCAAATTTTCATCAGTTTTTATGATGCCAATTTTCTGATCCTCTTTCCATCTCGTGTGTAACTGTCCGAACTGAAAACAAGACTGGACTATCTTTTCTTCTCTTAATACATTTAAGTTCCTTATATATAATCCTATCTTGTTTCTGTTCCACACTTATATTTTCTATCGCATGTATTGCCCATATAGGTATCTTATAATTTAATTTATATTGATATTTTCTCCAGACACACAACAGAGCATTCCTTAATATGTGAGTCTTAAAAACATTATCAGCCTTTTTATCATACAACAGATACGCATGCCATCCATATAATAAATCACATCCCTCAATATTCAATATTCTATCTTCCGTTAGATTAAACCAGTCACTAATTGTTGATAAAACAGCTGCATCATAATATAATCTCAGATTAGGCATTTTAAGACCTCCTCTGTCACATACATCTTGCATTATCTTAAGCTTTACTCTTGGTCTTTTCCCTGCCCAAATAAATTTATTAATACCTTTCTGCCATTCGTTCAAGTTCGCATCTTTCTTAAGTATTGGTATCATTTGAAACAAGAATAAAAATTTTGGCAGGATATTCATTTTCACTGCTGCAATTCTTCCCAACAGGGACAACTGTAATTTATTCCATCTTTCAATCTCTTTTTGTACCTTTTGCCACAACAATTCATAATTATTTTTATATAATTTCACATTTGAAACTGTGATACATAGTCCCAAATATTTAACCTTTTTAACTATTTCAAATCCTGTTAAACTTTCTAGCACTTCTTTTTGTCTTGTAGTCATATTTTTTACTATTATTTTAGTTTTTTGCTTATTTACCTTAAATCCAGACACTCGCCCGTACTGTATTATTATATCCATTAACTCTATAACCAATTTAGTTGGTTGGCTCAATGTAATAACCAAGTCATATCCAAACGCTCTAAATCTATAATCTTGATGTCTTATTTTAATCTCCTTAATTTTGCTTGAATCACGTATTTGGATCAGTAATATTTCCAATATTAAAACAAACAATAATGGTGACAGGGGACAACCCTGTATTGTTCCCTTTTCAATTTTACAAATTTCTGTTAAACTACCATTAATTATTATTTGGGCTGTTTGTTCCTGATATATTGCCCTAATAGATTGTAAAAAAAGATCCCCGAATTCCATCTTATCTAATACTTTTAATAAAAATTGCCAATTCAGTTGGTCAAATGCTTTCTCAGCATCCAAAAAAATCAGCACTGCAAGAACTTCCAAATACTCCAGTATATTTACAATCTGTCTTACGTTATATTTCATTTGTCTTCCACTTATGAATTCTGATTGGTCGTTATGAATTATTTGTTGCATAACCTGCATTAATCTATTTGCTAATATTTTGGCAAATATCTTATAGTCAATATTTAAAAGAGAGATTGGTCTATAATTTTTTGGTTGACTAAGATCTTGGTCTTCCTTTGGAATCAGTGATATAAAAGCTGTCCTCCAAGATGGGGGCACTTCTCCTCCCATCTGAATTATTCTAAATAACTCCTTTAAAGGTTCCAACATTTCAACCTGTAAACTCTTATAATAAGTAGCTGTCAAACCATCTGTACCTGGTGCTTTACCCACTTTTAATTGTTTGAATGCTAAAATAGATAGCATTCACTCAGAAGTTATTGGGTAATTCATTCCATCCCTTTGCTCGTGTGTAACTCTAGGAATATTTGCTTCTTGTAAGTATCTATCTATATCTATACCTTGAATTGTATCACTAGCATATAATTTTGAATAAAATTCTGCAAATACCTTTTTAATAATATCTTGCTGATACTCCTCTTTTCCTTTATACTCTATTTTCTCTATAGTACGTTATTTTTGTTTTTTCCTTAACATATAAGATAACCATCTACCTGGTTTATTAGCATTATGAATAGGGAATTGACTTCTGCTGTCCTTCAATCAGGTCTCTTGTCTCCAGGGACTTGCAGGGGAAGGTCACCCAGAAGTATGGAGTTTGGTGCCACTCTAGGTTGGTGACCCTTAACTCTTGTGCTGCCTTTCTTCTAAGGCCGAGGAAGCAATCAGTCCCCTTGGATTCTGCCTAAGGTGAAGAGTGGGGCCTGTTTGGGCTTTTCTTTTATATCAGAACTTCATAAATTGGAGCTGATTCTAAAAAGTGGGACCCCTATGACGTTCCCATCTCTGAGGCTGTGGGGTGAAGCCCCCTTCCCTAAAAAGCCTCCAAGTGCTTTGAAGCTGCTCTTGGGGCACCTGAATCCCTGGTTCATTGGGATCCATTGTTCATGGATTATGTCTCTTCTCTGGATGAGGAAGACGGAGAGGTCCCCCTTTGCCCAGAAGGGAAAATTGGGGAGGGGGCTGATCTGAAGGAAGAGGAGGGTCCCCATCCCAGGTTCTCCTCTCAGGGCCTGGCTAGAAGGTCCTGTGGGGCTCTGGGTGGAAGGCCAGGCGGAGGCCTGGGAAGGGGCTCCTCTCCTCCCGGAGGGTCTCTGCTGTGTTTCCCTGGAGCCTGGAGGGGCCCAGAGGGGAGGGAGCCAGAGGCAGGGGCCCAGGAGAGGCCCAGGGGAGGGGGGCAGGGGTGGCTGGGGCTGCTTTCCTCTCAGGGAGGCCGGGGGGACCTTTCCCCATACTGGGTGGAGGAGAGTCTGGGCTGAAGAGGAGCCTCACAGGAGGAAGAGCCTCTCCGGCTTCTCTCCCATCTCCATCCAGGCTCCCACCTTCCTCCCCCCCAGATCCAGAGGCTTTGGGCCCCCCAAAGAGCTTCCTGGGCCGATCAGCCAGCAGGTCCCCCCTGAGGAGAGAAGCCAGGATGGAGGTTCTGAGGGGGGAAGAAGGGAAAGAAAAATGACTCTGTGTGAGGCTTCAGGACAAACACACCCAAATAGATACATAGGAGGAGAACAGAGTCAGGAGAGTTAAAGGCCTCTTCCTTTTTTCTGGCTGTTTGGGGAGGAAAGAGACGGACTTTCTCTCCATCCATTCCTTCTTCTCCCAGACTGAACCCTCCTCAATCCATTCTTTATTCCAGGGACTTCCGGTCTTTAAAGGAAAAAATAAGCCCTGATTATCACCCTGAAAATCAATGGGAACCGTGAAACTGGAAACCTTCATGGAGACTTCCAGAGATCTCTCCATGTCTCTTCAGAGGATCCACCGATCACTTTGATTCTCCTCCTCCCACTTGGAGCCCCAGAGATGGCTTTGGATGCTGGTTTCCAGAATTCCCAGTGAGGCCATGGCTCAGGATACTGGGGCTGCTCCCCAGAGCAGAAAGGTTGGGTGTGAATCCCATCAAACTGAATAAGGGGGAATGTGGCTGTGACCCTCCCTGGGTTCCCTTCTCTCTCTCTCTCTCTCTCTCTCCTGCCAGGCGTTGGGAGGAAGAATGGAGGCTGCTGCTTTCAAGAGCCTTTTTCCAAGTCCTCTTTATGGATCTCTGTCCTGCCTGAAAAGAGTGAATTCCCATCCGCCCCTTCCAAATCCATGGACTTCAACACCCATCATCCTCAGCCATGGCTATGTCATTAGCAGATGCCAAAGACGGAGGTTCGGAGGAGGCTGTTCTGTCCCCCAAGGAGGAGCCGGTGGGCTCAGTGGTTACAGCCGGAGGGAAAGAGCCAAGGAGGCTCTCCTGGAAGCTCCTGTCAGCCATTCCTGGTCTAGGGAGGTTTTGGGCCTGAGAGCCTCACTTGGAATATCTGGGAAGGTTTTGTGACTCTGCCAGAGTCTGAAGGGCCAGGAAGGGGCTGAATTCGCAGGGCATCCCAGGCTTTGCTCAAGGTTGGCTTAGAGAGTTCTAAGAACCAATCAGTATGGCTTCCAAACCAGGATCAGGGTTTTGGGATTATAAATCAGTCCAATTAATTGTGGCACTTCTGATGGCCATAACAAATCATGGTTTCTGCATTATGCAAGCCGGCCAATCACTGGTGGTCTCTTCAGGCGTGCTTGTTGTTTTCCAAAATGGAGGCAACATGTGGAGAGTTCTTGGCCTGCATCCGTGTTTTTAAAACTTTAAGATGAATGGACTTCAACTCCCAGAATTCCCCATCCAACAATGCATGGACTTCATCATGCTGGCCAGAAAATTCTGGGAATTAAAAGTCCATTCATCTTAGAATGCCAAATTTGAAAAATGCAGCTCTACATTCCTCCCTTCTATAAGGAATTAAAGCCCTGCACCAAGAATTGGCTAACTCACACGTTGCTCAATAAGACAGACACAATTTTTTTTCTCTCTCTCTTTTCCGGGCAAACCCGGATCCCCCTTGGAAGACCCAGCCCTGCATGGCTTCTCCCCCACAGGAGCCTCTCCTGGAAAGACACGGAGCCCAAGCGAGGCTGGAGAAACCCCAGGGGCTGCGTCCCCCCAACATTCAACCCTGGGACCCATATACCAGGTTCGTTTCTTCCCAGTGTGGGAAGCCCCCCCCCCACTCCTAGAAGGATGAAATATTTTGGGAAATATGAAAAAGGCAGAATATTATATTTCCCCAAAGGAGAAATGGAGAAAGAGGCTTCTTTTTTTTTTTCTTTAATTTATGTGCCGCCCTTCTCCGGAGACTCAGGGCGGCTTACAATGCGTTAAGCAATAGCCTTCATACTTTTGTATATTTATACAAAGTCAGCTTATTGCCCCCACAATCTGGGTCCTCATTTCACCTACCTTTGAAAGGATGGAAGGCTGAGTCAACCTTGAGCCTGGTGAGATTTGAACTTGCGGTAATTGCAGGCAGCAGATGTTAATCTGTTAATAACAGTGCTTTAGTCCACTGTACTACAGGCTCTTTTTAAAGACAGAAAGCAGACTCAGTCTTTAGAATTAACCCACCACCATTTAGCAGAAGACACAGAGCTCACTAAATGGCACAATTTCCTAAGGGCATTTCAGGCATTGCATAACCCCTCCCCCCCCAGCAGCATTTCAGGACCTGCACAAAATCCTCACCTTCGTCCAGCTAGTTGTTCAGCTGGTCCAGAGCCCTGGTGGTCCTGCTTCATCAATCAATGGACCTTCTTCCCAAGGAGCCTCCATTTTATTTCCGGCGTCTTTCTCCGGATTGGAACTGAACCAGATGGATTTTCCCTTCCAACACCAGGAATGGGGGGTGGAGGGTGGGGAGCTCTGTCAGGTTTTGGTGCTATCTTAAATAAGTTTCATTTTCAAGCGCAATCTCTCTAATGAATCATTTTTATTTAAGAACATAAAAAGCCGACATTCCTGATTTCATTTTTGCAGCCAAACTGGCCCCTCCTTTCAACCCCCTCCTCTTCCGCTCTCCAACCCCAATGTCCCATTGGCCATCATGCAGATCCATCTCTACCTCCCGGCACGTTCTTTTCACAAGAATGTAGCCCCCACCCTCGTCTCCCAGGAAACACTATCTGTACATACAAAACTAGGTAAAAGTTCATCTTGTTATGTCAGCGCTGGAAGAGAGCCTAATTTGGAACGCTGACATCCGGCCCCTCTCCCTTCACTTCTGCGACATCACCTATCCCATAGGGAAAACACAACAAGATTAGTCTCATCAGCCCCTCCCCGGCTGTGCACCCCCCCCTCCCGGCTTTCCCGGGTGGTCTGCATGGAATTTTGCTATAAGGCGATCAGCTTGGATGTTTGCGCTCTTCACCCAAGAAGCCTCTGACAATGGGTAACCCTTCCATTTAATTAAGTACTGGAGGCGCCCCCTGTGCCATCTTGAATCAAGAATCCGCTGCACCTCGTAGTGTGTTTGGCCCCCAACAACCAGGGGCCCAGGGGGTTCACGTGGAGTTGGCCTTAAAGTAGACCCCACTACAGGTTTTAGAAGGCTACTGTGAAAAACGGGGTGAATTTTCCCCAAAAGCCGTGGCAACTGCAATTGCACTGTAACGGGGTTGATTATTTTTATTATAGGAAATGGTCCTATAAATTTTGGGCCCAATTTCCTGCTCGGGAGTCTAAGTCTCAAGTACTTGGTGGAGAGGTAAACTTTCTCTCCCAGCTGAAATGGTCTTTGGGGAGTTCGGTGCTTGTCTGCTTCGTCCTTATAAGATTGAGCCGCCTTTGCCAGCGCCCTCTTAACATTTTCCCAAGTTTGTCTCAACATTGCCATCCAGTCGGTCAAACTGACTGAGGAAGGGGGCTCCCTCGGGTATTCTGGCATGGGAACAAAATCCATGCCACTCACTATTTTGAACGGGGTTAGCCCCGTGCTGCTGTGGACAGCATTATTATATGCAACCTCCGCAAAAGATAGGAGGTCTGCCCAATTGGACTGCTGGTAGTCGACGTAGCATCTTAAATACTGTTCTATCATAGCGTTCAGTCTTTCTGCCCCCCCATTGGTGCTCGGGTGAAATGCTGAGCTGAGCCCTTGGGATGAACCTATGGATCGTAGAAACTCCCTCCAGAACTTTGCTGTGAACTGGACCCCTCTGTCGGAAATGATTCTCCTGGGGACTCCATGTAGGCAGTAAATGTGTTTCAGGAACAGTTTGGATAACTGACGGGCTGAAGGCAGTCCACTACAAGGTATGAAGTGTGCCTGTTTGGAGAATAAGTCTATTACAGTCCAGATCACTGTATTTCCACTGCTCCTCGGTAGGTCTACTATAAAGTCCATTGCAATCTCCTCCCATGGTCTTGTTGGCTCAGCTACTGGTTGCAACAATCCAGGCGGGCACCCTGGCCTTGTCTTCATCGTGGCACAAATGGTGCAGCTTTTTACATAACTGTCTACGTCCTTTCTCATGTGTGGCCACCAGAACTGCCTTCATACTAGGTGCAGAGTCTTTAGGAACCCGAAGTGTCCTGCTGGTTTAACATCGTGGCTCCTCTTGAGAATCAGGATGCGTAAACTCTGTGGGACATAGAGTTTTGTCCCCCTCCATGCTAGTTCGTCTCTTTTTGTCAAGAGATGTTGATTGTCCCGATACCAGAGGTCGGTCAGCGTTTCATTTTTTAATTTTGCAGTTAAGTCACTTGCAAGTTGGCCTTGGTGGTCACGTCGTTGCCGTCTGGTGATCACTTGGGCCGCAGCTTGGGTGGAGGGGATGATGGCATTCACTACCTGCTCCCGCTCACTGTTGTATTGGGGCATCCGGGAGAGGGCATCAGCCAGGAAATTTCTCCCTCCTGGGATGTGCTTAAGCTCGAAATTGAAACAATTGAAGTATTGTGCCCACCTCACTTGCCTGGGCAACAGTTTTCGTGGGGTTTTTAGAGCCTCTAGGTTTTTATGATCAGTCCAGACTTCAAATGGTTTCTGGCCTCCCTCTAGAAGGTGCCGCCAGGTCAACAAGGCCCACCTTACTGCAAACGCTTCCTTCTCCCACGCCGCCCATTGCCTCTCCATATCGGTGAGTTTGCGGGAGGTGTAGGCGCAGGGTTGTAGATCACCTTGGTTGTTCTTTTGGAGTAACACGGCTCCTACTGCCACATCACTTGCGTCTGCTTGGATGACAAAAGGCTGTTCCGGATCCGGGTGTTTTAAGACAGGTTCTTTCGCGAACAGTCCTTTTAGCATCTCAAATGCCTGTTGGCAGGTCAGGTCCCACTGTAGGGGTTGTCCCGGGCGAGGTTTCATCGCTGGGCTTCCTGTCTTTAGGAGGTCCGTCAAAGGTTTGGCAATCTTCACGAACGAGGGGATGAATTGTCTGTAGAAGTTCGCAAAGCCTAGAAAACTTTGCAGTTGTCTGCGGGTGCGAGGGGGCTGCCATTGTAGAACTGATTGGACCTTGGCTGGGTCCATCTCTATCCCCTCATTTGATACTCGGTAGCCCAGGTAGTCTAGCTGTGATTGGTGGAAATCGCATTTTGGCAGTTTGACATATAGGTTTGCCCGTAGCAGTTTTTTCAGTACTTGGCGGACGAGGGGTATGTGTTCGTCTATGGTCTCCATGTAGATAAGGATATCATCCAGGTAGACGAGGACCCCTTTGTAAAGGTGTTCATGTAAGACTTCGTTTATTAACTGCATGAATACTGCCGGGGCTCCTTGCAATCCAAAAGGCATTACTTTAAACTGGAAACTACCCAGGGGGCAGTTGAATGCTGTTTTCCATTCATCTCCTGCCTTTATGCGTACTCGGTAATAAGCTTCTCAAAGGTCTAGTTTGGTGAAAACCTTCCCTTTAGCTAGGTGGGCTAACATGTCTTTCATGAGGGGGAGGGGGTACAAGTTGTGTACGCAAACAGCGTTGATACTTCGAAAGTCAACTACCAGTCTCATGGAGCCGTCCTTTTTCTCTTTAAACATGACCGGCGCCGCTACCCTTGGTTTCACTGGCTCAATAAATCCCCTTTGTAAGTTTTTGTCTATGTAGTCCCGCATTTCCTGCATTTCTCGGGGCGTCATGGCATACATTTTAGGTTTGGGTAGTTTCGCTCCTGGGATAATCTCGATGGCACAATCGGTCTCGCGGTGGGGGGGCAGAATGTCACACTCGGCCTCGCTGAATACCCCCGCAAGGTCCTGGTACTCCCTTGGGATCTGGTTTGCGTTACAAGCGGTGGTGGGTGCGGCTGCCAATTGCTTTGCTGCACCTTCTGGGAGGGACCCTTGTGTTGGTGGTATTTTCTTCTGTAGTGGAGGGCTGCTTTGGGGTTTCAGCGTGGGAGGGAATTCTTCTGGTCGGGGCGGCAGGGGTTGGGGCCCCTTTGCTATTCTCAGCCTGCGGGTTCCCTCTTGCCACCAAATGATTGGGCCCCATTTGTCGAGCCATGAGAGTCCCAATATGACTGGTTCTGTCATCTTGGGGGCTATTATGAAGCGGATCGTCTCCCAGTGATCTGCGAGTTCTAGTCTCACGGGTTCAGTCAAGTGTGTGGCGTACGTTCCTCCCACTAGGGACCCATCAACTTGCTCGAAGCGAATTGGTTGTTTGAGCTGTTTAGCTCGGATTCCCAATTTTAGAACTGTGGGTAGGTTGATTAGGCACCGTGTGCTACCCGAGTCTATTAGGGCTTGGAAAGTCTCTTGGGCCCCTGTTTTGGGGGCTGTTAGGCGTATGGGGAAAAGAAAAGGATGGACGGGTCCACTCACCATTGGGTCATCCTCGCCTTCGTCTTCCGTGTCATAGGGTTCGGGGGACTGATCTCCCTCCACTGGGATTCCTCTGGTTTCGGTCAGATGAGCGAAAAACTCAGGGATTTGGGGAGCTTCCCGCGGTACGTGGGTGACGCGCTTGGGCCCTCGTTCCAGTCGTGCTTTGGGCGGTGGAGCTGGTCCCGGTCTAGGCGTTCCACATCTTGCTGCTATGTGGCCGCTTCCTCCACATCTGTAGCATTTCAGTGGGCTCCGTGGGGCAGTTGGTCTGTAGGAGGGCTGTGATGTTGGGGTTTCTTGTCTGTTGAGTGGCCCCTGGTCTGGTCGGCCTCTCTCCTTTTCCTCTGGTGGTTTTGACGTGTCACTCGCCCGCAGCCCTCTGTCGACTTTTATCGCTACCCGGAACCATTCAGCGAGTCGGTTTGGGATGTCACGATAGGCAGTCACTTGGGAAATTCTTTTATCTAGGCTTGTTCTAAAAAAATACACCAGCAATCGCTCTGGTAGGGGAGGCAGTGTCCCAATGACTCTCCTGAATTCACGGATATGCTCTCTGATAGGCTTCCCCCTCTGCATTAGATTTCTGAGCTCGTCTTCCACATAGGGGTCCTCCTCCTCCTCCTCATAACGGGCTCTCAATAGTTGCAAGAACCCATCCGCATTTTGTAGCTGGGGGGCCCTGTATTTGTAGAGTGATGCTGACCACCTCTTTGCTTCTCCCTCCAGCCCTTCCGAGATAGCATTCACTAGGGCTCTGGGGAAAGGGTAGAGGTGTCCGAACCGCTCTATGTATATCTCAGCTGAATCGAGGAATTGGGCGAGGTTGTCTGGGTCACCATCGAACTTCCCTCTGAACTGGGGTGGTTCCTCCCTCTCTGCCCTCTCCTCTCTGTGCTGAGCTCTGGAGGGCCAGCCTTGGTGTTGGTAGTCCTCTGCCTCGTCTCTCATCCTGGGGTGGGGAGGTGCTGCCTTGTCTGGGCTTTGCTGCCATTCCCATCCCCAGCTCGCCCTTCCCAATTCACTTAGGGGTTTTTCTTTATCTTTTACCTTTGTATTTTCCAAGTTGGCTGGAATCACGACCGCTTCTGCTCCTCCCGTTTCTTGAAGCAGGCTTTCCTCCGAGAGCTTGGCTTCAGCCATAGTCCGTCCGACCAGATGTCTGGGAGGGAACGGGATGATTTAAACTCAGCCAGCCTGGATTTGGAGGAGAGTTTGGCTGTCTGTCAGGTTTCGGTGCTATCTTAAATAAGTTTCATTTTCAAGCGCAATCTCTCTAATGAATCATTTTTATTTAAGAACATAAAAAGCCGACATTCCTGATTTCATTTTTGCAGCCAAACTGGCCCCTCCTTCCAACCCCTCCTCTTCCGCTCTCCAACCCCAATGTCCCATTGGCCATCATGCAGATCCATCTCTACCTCCCGGCACGTTCTTTTCACAGGAATGTAGCCCCCACCCTCGTCTCCCAGGAAACACTATCTGTACATACAAAACTAGGTAAAAGTTCATCTTGTTATGTCAGCGCTGGAAGAGAGCCTAATTTGGAACGCTGACAAGCTGCCCCAGATCCCTTCCTCCTTCCTGGCCATCCTGGGCCTTCTCTAGGGGTCTGGGCTTTGCTTTCCCCCGAGTGCCCCATATATGGAAAGAAGTGGCAGTGGAACATGGGATATGGTCTCCCCCATTTCCAGGACTCAGAAGATGGAACCTGGAGGGAGATTTTGCTCTGCTTTTCTTCCCCAACACGAGGCTCCCCAGCTTCCTCCTCCCAAGAGGGGCTCCCCACTCAGCTGGGCAGAGTCCTGTCTGGCATCCCTGCAAGAGCCCCCTTGCCTGGCCTGGGCATGGGAAAGGGAGGCAGGGGAACATGGGATATGGGCTTCCTCATTCCCTGGTCTCAGAGAATGGAAGTTTGAAGGGGATTTTGCATAACTGCTTTCCATATCGCTCCCTCCCTCCCTCTCTTCCTTCCAGGGTTGAGTTGCTTCCTTTATTTCTCCATCTCTTTTCACTTGGTTTTCTCTCACTTCTCCCTCTCTCTGTTTGTCTGTGCATGTGGGTTTTTTTTTCCCAACTATGCAAAGTTCTGATAAGTAGTTTTTCACTATTTTTTCATTTAGTTCTTGGAGTCAGGCCACACTATTGCATCAGCCCTTTTGTCATTGAGCATCAGCTTTCAAAGTAAAGTAAAGTTTGGCTCCAACACACCAAGCAGATCCATGACATGCTCAGGCATTAACTATCCCCCGAGGTTTTCTCTCTAATTGCTATGCCAACAAATGTCACATTTCTTTTTATCTTCAGCCACAGGTGCTGTGTATTCCCCCTGGGGCCAATTTCAAGGCTGTAGATCCCAAAGCTCTCAATTCTAGATGACAGATTTAATTCAATCTCTACTCTATCATTATGAACCACATGGGGATTATTTCCCTGTCACTTCCCTCCAGAGAAACGCCCAACAATCTCAGAGTTCAAGAACTCGTTGAATTATCCAGGGATCCCTCTTGAGAGGGAGAATTATTACCCTCTGAGTTTCCGCTCTGCTCTTTGGCCAGATCTTCTAGGGGAGACTTTGGGCAGAGACCCAGAGAGTTGGGGGCAGCTTCTCTCTTCTCCCCAAAGGCCCTGAATGGAAACTTTTCCTGCTGGAGAACTTGGCTTCAGGCAAAAAGTTTCACTGAACAATTTGAGACTCTTGACTTCCCTCCCCACTGAAGATCAGGGCTGCCTGGATCCCTTCCCATCAAAGGGGGCTACTCTAGGGAAAAGAAGAGCTAAGGGCAAAGGGAGCCCTCTTTCTGCCTGCCAGGGTTACCCCCCAAAAGATCCCCCTTTTCCATCTTCCCAAATGAGAGCTCTGCTTTCTTCCAAGGGGTGCAAGTTTCTTCTTGAGTCCCTTGTATTGTCCCCCTTCACCGCCCCCCCCACAAGCCCCTCTTTATGGTGTAGAAGGGTTGGGGGTCCTGGGCCTTCCAGATGTGGTGGGGTAAGAACTTTCCCCTTCTTCCACTGGGGAATGGGATCTTTGGGGCTCCTCCAGATGTGAAAGGGAGACGTCACTTTGCTGGGCTGGGTAGTTATCAATAATTCTACTCTGAGATTTGTGATAGTTTGTGTCTGTGTAAGAGGAGGGGGAGGGGAAAAAGAAAGAAATGCTAGAACAACCCCAGAACTCCACCCTCCAACAGATATCCTGGACCACAAAACCCATAATTCCCTCTTAATACCAGATTTCTCCCCCCCTCCCCCCATGGGATAATCCACTGCTCCTTTCCCATGGGGAGGGGCACCCAGGCCCTTTTAGCAGCGCCCTCCAAGAGTCCCTTCTTCCCCCCCCTCTGCCAAAGGGGGGACCCAGAAAGGCCCCTTGTAGCCCCCCCACAGGCCCCTCAAACCCCCCACGGTGCCCATCCAAACAGTTCAAGGCAGGGAAAAGGAAGGGGCCAAGTTCCCCTGGCCTCGCCTCCTTGCGGGGGGGCAGAGTTGAGCCGGATTACCTCTCCTTCCCCCTTCCCACTCCCCAGCTTGAGGGAAGCCTCCGAGCCTCACGCGCAGAACGCCTGGGAGAAGCGGCCTCGGCAGCTTCAGAGGACAAATGGAGCATGCGCAAGAGAGCGTTGCCCACAGTCACTCCCGGATGGAGAGGGGAGAATTCCATGTGGGAGGATCTTTTGCAAGGAAGCCGGAACTCCTTTCTGCTCTAGGACTCAACACCTCTCTGGCCTTAACCGTTGCGCTGCTCCTCAGCCAGACCGGTGTAGATGCTGTGGCCTATGTATGCAAACTACAGGCGGTCAGTTGGCATTGGGGCTTTTCTCCTCTGTGTCCCGTCATCCACTCCCCCCATCAGATCTCAACCCCGCTTGGATGGCGGCGCGAAGGAGGCAAAGGCGCGTCTCCTGCAAGTGGAGCTGCCATGGCTGGTGGGGACCACCAGGGGGCTCCCTCCGCAGGCGGTGAAGTCCTGGCAGCCTGCGAGCCTCAGAAGGGAACTGAGCATGTGCGTCTGCCTTTTGCCCATCTCTGCTTCTCTTGCTCCCCCACCTGATGGAAAAGCACGGGGATCCCCTCACCCCCACCCTTTGCACCCAGACACCCCCTCAGCCCCCCCTCCGGGGCCAAGAGGCTGCAAGGGGGCCTGGCAGGGAGGGAGGGGCTTGGAGGAGCATCCCCAGGAAGGGGTTCCCACCAGATGGAAGGCTGCAGTGGGGGGGGGGTCTCCTATCTCCTCCCAGCCACAATCACAGCCAAGGCAGGAATTTCTCTCCTTTTAGGCTTCTTTTCCACTCTATGCCAGGAAAGTTTGGATGCTGTCTGGGAGCCCTAGGTAAGAATCCCGCCCTTCAGGGGTCTCCCCAGCATTGCCAAGCAAAGGGTGGGTGGCCACTGTTTCCCCCCCCCCACTACCGCCCCCCCAAGGACAATCCAGGATTTCCCTGCAGGAAAGGAGCTGCTGGCAGCATTGCTGGGGGTTCCATTCAGGGGGCTGGGAGGGGGCGTTTTGGGACCCCTCTTGGGAGGGAGAGAGAGACAAGCCTTCCCCTCCCTCTGTCTCTCTCTGTGTGTCTGTGTGTCTGTCTGGGGCCCTTATGGCCCCTCAAATGGACTGTGAGGTTACTGGGCTAATCCCGTCCAAGACTCAGCCTGGCTGGATCCCCCTCCCCTCCGCAGGTGGGAGGCCAAAAGGATGGGAGAAGGTTGGGAAGGGCCGTTTCTGTCCAACTCCAAGGAAGGGAGCCCTGGGCAGACTCCCTCCAGCCACTTAGGGGACCCACTTGGGACCCCAGAGAGGGATGCTTGCTTGGTCCTGAAGAGCCAGCCTGGAGGGACCAGAGATCCCAGGCACTTTGGACGCCCTTCTCAACCAGAGACCCTGGAAGAACCGCTGGTGCTGGCCCAAAGGGACGGAGGCGGATTCTGTGCCTGGAGCAGGTGGGCAGAGGACCCAGAATGTGCTGCTGGCTGCCCCGAACCCTTTCAGATCAAGAGAAATGAGAAAAATCCCCCTTTGCAAAGCCAAAGGAGAAAACAGCCTAGCCAGGACTGTGTTGGGGGGAATGCTGGTTATTTGGGGGGAAGAGGGACAGCTGTATCCCATCGGATTGCACCCCCAAAAATACTCTTTAATTGGAGGTGTTTTCCTAACAAGATCCCAGATCAGTGGGATCAGTTGGAGAGAGGAAAGGATCTCGTGGGACAAGGGAAGCTTCTCCCTGTCTGGAGGGGGTAAAGAGCTCCTGGAACAGGCCAAGGGAATTCTTGGTCTCCAGAAACCACTTTCCTCTTGGCAGGTCCAGGAGGTTCCATGTCAGCCCCATGGAAAAGGGGGGTTTGCAGGGCAGCAGAGGTGGGGAAAAGCCCCTCCCCCCGTTCCTTCTCGGAAATGGGCCTCTTGGGAAGCTCTGGCCAAGCCTCAGGACAAACAATCCACAGGAAGGAACCACACAAGTTTTGGTCTACAACATCCCCATTTCAAGTGTTGTGTTACCCGGAGGGGCCCTGGGAAAACGGCGGCTGCCTCCACCATCCTTTGTGGCTGAAGCAGGAAGACCCCAGAAGCTCAGATGGGGCACCTGGGGGTCCCGGAGCAGCTACGGCCATCCTGTCCCTGGAGACCAGAGCTGGATTTGGGACGGGGGAGGGGAGACCTTTCCCCAGCAGAAGGCTTCTTCCTCAGCCCGGAAGAGGAGGAGGAGCCGCAGGGGGAGGATTCCCAACAGGGGAGAAGAGCTGATCCGTTTTCCTGCGTCTTCCATGCCTCCCTGCTGGTCTTTCCTGGGACGGAGGCCGGAAAGAAAAAATCTCTCTTCCCCTTTGCTTTGCCCGGATCGTTTCCCTTCTCCCGGCTGGCTCAGAGCCTGCAAAATGGCAGCAGAGAGTTTGAATTCAGCCCTTCTTGACTGCTGCCTTTGACTCCCCCTTTTCATGGCTTCCAGGTGAAGAGGCTGTCAGGGAGGGGACCCCTCCCATGCAAGAGGGAACCTGCACAGCCCCCCCCCCAACAGCCACACTGTGTGTGTGTGTGTGTGTGTGTGTGTGTGTGTGTGTGTGTGTGATCCCCCTGGGGGATCTAACTCGGGACTCATCCCAGGGGAGGAAGGGCTCCGTCTGAAGGCAGCCAAATCCCAGGACTTCCCACCTGCCTCCATTCATCCCCTTCTGTCACAGTTGCACTCTGGTCCTTTGTGCGCAATTGTGTGTCTTTGTGTCGAATGTCACTTCACCATTTGG
The DNA here is from genome assembly GCF_029215685.1 of Pituophis catenifer annectens. Classification (NCBI taxonomy): domain Eukaryota; kingdom Metazoa; phylum Chordata; class Lepidosauria; order Squamata; family Colubridae; genus Pituophis; species Pituophis catenifer. Next base: position 4,065,573 of record NW_027256899.1, on the reverse strand, counting down.
GAAGGAGGCCTCCAAATAAGTCTATAGACGGTCCTCATCTAATGACCACAATGGAGCCCAGAATTTTATGTTGCTAAATAAGGCAGTCATTAAGTGAGTTTTGCCCCATTTTACAACCTTTCTTGCCACAGTTGTTAAGTGAATCACCGCAGTTGTTAAGTTAGCAACACCATCGTTAAGCGAATCTGGCTTCCCATTGACTTTGCTTGCCAGAAGGTCCCCAAAGGCCATCACCTGAGTCCGAGACACTACGACCGTCATAAATTTGAGACAGTTACCAAGCATTTGAGTTTTGATCCCATGACCATGGGGATACTGCAATAATTGTAACCGTGAAAAACGGTCATAAGTCCTTTTTTAGTGTCCTCCTAACTTTGAACCATCACTAAAAGAACCGTTGTAAGTCGAGGTCCCTTTGTTCTTTGTCCAGCATTGTTTCAGCAGAGACACAACTGTCCTCGCAGCTGCCTTCTGCCTCAGTCGGAGTCCCCGGATGCTCTCCAAGGGCAGCCCCACAGAGAGAGCTCTGCAGTAGTCCATCCTTGGGGTGAGCAGGGCGTGAGTGGCCATGAAGGGAGCCAGGTGGCCCAGGAAAGGGAGCAACTGGAGCAAAACCCAAAACTCTGCCATGGCCCCTCCTAACTACGGCTGCCCCCTGATCCTCAGGCAGGAGTTGTGGCTCCAGAAGGACCCCCAGATCAGGCCCTTGGGGGGGGTCTGGGCTGGTGCCCCCCATTCATCCTCAGAGGTGATAAAGTCCCAGAACCAAAAGGAGAAAACAACTGAGTGTCCTCTCGCTGCTGCGTTAGCAACGAACGTGAAGAAAACGCCCCCGCCCCTTTCACTCCTGCCAGGTTCAGCTGAAGGTTTTGTCCCCCATCCAAAGTGCTGGGACCTTCAGGCGCCTGGAGAAGGACCCTGGTCTCTCTTCCCGGGACCCCTTTGTCTTCCCAAAGAGAGGAAAGGAAAGTTGTGGGTGCTCCAAGAAGCAAAGTCTCCCCTTGTGGAGGGGCAGAAACAAGGGCGAGGAGGGGGCTTTATAGAAGCAGGAGGGGCTCCTGGAGGAAAAACTCCTTCAGGCCGCATTTCACTCCCTCTGCAGGAGATGGAAAAAACGGTTTATTGTTTCTTAGAGGTGACTTTTTCCTCTTTAGTCCGGTCTTTCCTGCCACTCCCTCATTCTCTGAGTCTAACGGAAGTGGGACCCACTTAGGAATAGAGACAAATCAGTTTCTCTTGTGATCGACAGGAAAGGCCCAGCAAGGAGGCCTTAAATTGTCTGGGATGGAGTCAAAAGGAAAACAACCTCAGGGTCCTCCAATTATAAGCAGAGAGGAAAAATATATTGGTGGTGGTAAAAGAAGACACACAAAGTAGATAGATGGATCTCTTGTTCTTGTATTTTAATGGGAGTTTCTTTATTTGTGTCTAGGAGTGGAGGAGCCAAATCTTGCAAGGAACTGGACGTAACCTGGGAGGAGAATCCCCTCCATCTCAATGAGGACCTCAAAAGGCCAGAGGAAAAGCAGTCAGAGAGCCAAGAGGAGAAACCATTTCAATCCTTGAAGGGTGGAAAGAGTCTCAGGAAGAGGAGATCCCTCCCTTCCCATCAAAGGATCCACTCAGGAGGAAACCAGATCCATGCATGGAGTGTGGAAAGTGTTAAGTGTGGGTCGAGTGAAGAGTGAAGAGACAGGACTCTCAGCTAAGACAACAGCTCGTTTATTTGGTAGACTGGTAGAAGAAGTGAGTGAGTGAGTGTCCAGCAGCTCCCTCTTTTAAAGGGCTGTCTGACAGCTCAGCCACTGAGATCTCTTGAATTTCCCACCTGTAGTGTGAACCAATCTATTTAAACCACCTGTCAGATCCCTAAGAGTGATACTGCCAATCAACTGGGAGAAGAGGGAGGCTTGGATTCGATTTACTAGCATTGCCTGTGTCAACAGATATTTTACAACCTATATCCTGGCGCCAAAGAGCCCTGAGATCCTTTTAACGTGGAGGAATGTTTATGATAGCCATGTGGGTTGTTTCACTTTAAAGGATAACGGTGGGAATGCATGTTTGTTCGGGTTCTCAGGAAAACTATTAAAGAAAACATCTTCACACTTGTGTATTGGCTAAAATATGCATTCTGACTTAAAGGGAGGGGCCTCTACTGCTTTAATCCTCGTCTTGCCTAAGGTTATTCAGCTCTTTCTTTAACTGGGTTGCTATCACTTCTGCTTAATGAAAGGATCCTTTTGAACTCTCACATTTCAAGAGTCTTTACTTTCCTAAGTTGGAAGGAGAGGCAATCATTACAGATGGAGAAGAGGCTGAAGAAACCAAGCCAAAAAAGGGGGGAAGGGTGTCAAATAAAGAGCAAAATTCAAAGTTTTTTTGGGGGGGGGGATGAGAAGGAGGCAAAAGCTCCCAGAAGTGCAGAGGGAGGGGTGCTTAAGCTGCTTCCCCAGAAAAGGCTGCAATGAACAGGGTCTCCTCAGCTGGGGGCTCTGGAGGGGCCACGGGGGACCCCCATCTTCCTCAGAGTCACAGAGGATCCCCTCCAGGGTGAGGCTGGCTGCCTTTTCCTCCTGGGCAACCCCAGATCCCCCTCGGAAGACCCAGCCATGCATGGCTTCTCCCCCACAGGAGCCTCTCCTGGAGAGACAAGGAGGCCAAGCGAGGCTGGAGAAACCCCGGGGGCTGCGTCCCCCCCCCATTCAACCTTGGGACCCATATACCAGGTTCGTCTCTTCCCAGGAATGCCCCAGATCCCCTCCTCCTTCCTGCCCATCCTGGGCTTTCTCTATCGGTCTGGGCTTTGCTTTCCCCTGAGTGCCCCATGCATGGAAAGAGGTGGCTGAGCAACATGGGATATGGTCTCCCCCATTTCCAGGACTCAGAAGATGGAACCTGGAGGGGGATTTTGCAGATCTGCTTCCCTTCCCCACCACCAGGCTCCCCAGCTTCCTTCTCCCAAGAGGGGCTCCCCACTCAGCCGGGCAGAGTCCTGTCTGGCATCCCTGCAAGAGCCCCCTTGCCTGGCCTGTGCATGGGAAAGGGTGGCAGGGGAACATGGGACATGGGCTTCTGCATTCCCAGGTCTCTGAAGATGGAAGTTGGATTTTGAAGATCAGCTTTCCATCTGCAACACGAGGGTCCTGAGCTCCCCTTCCCTCCCTCCCCTCCCCACATGGGGTGAGAGGCAGCCTTGATTTCTCCATCTCTTTTCACTTGGTTTTTTTCTAACCTCTCTGTGTTTCTGTCTCTCTGTGTGTTTTTTCAACTATGCAAAGTTCTGATAACTACTTTCTCATTAAAGTTTAATCTCTTCATCTCTTTTCACTTGTTTTTTTTCTAGCATCCCTCTCTCTCTCCCTCCCTCTCTCTCTGATTTTTTTTTAACTCCGCAAAGTTCGAAAAACTAGTTTTTCACTAAAGTTGATTTTGTTCTTAGAGACTGCCTGCACTATTGCATCAGCCCCTTTGTGCGATGCCCTTGAGCATTAGCTTTCAAAATAAAGTAAATTTTGGTTCCAACTCAGCTGGCAGCTATTTCAGATCTGTGGAAGGTTCCTGCATTAACTGGCCCCCTGAGTTTTGTCTTTCATCACTATGTAAACACATATCATATTTATTTATTTCTTCTGCCACAGGTGCCGTGTATTCCCTCTGGGGCCACTTTCAAGCATGGAGCTCCAAACCTCTCAATTCTAGATGACCGATTTAATTCCATCTCTGCTCCTGTTATTATGAATCACATGGGGATTATTTCCCTTTCATTTCCCTCCAGAGAATTTCCCAACAATCTCCAAGTCCAAGAACTACTTGAATTATCCAGGGATCCCTCCTGAAAGGGAGAATTATGGTAAAAGTTTCAGCTCTGCTGTTTGGCCAAATCCTCCAGGGGAGACTTTGGGCAGAGAAATACGGAGGTTTGGGACGAGCAGAGTCTGTGCTCTTGAATGTACGTCTCTCTCCTTTCCAGGTGAAGCTGAGTGTTTCTCTGTGTTGAGAAAAAGCAACTGGATGTTCCACCTTGTGAGAGTCCTTTGAATTCTTTGAATTCTTCTTTAGAAACAGGAAAGGGATTCATTGGTACACGCCATGAAATATGGATCTCATGCTTCTGCCTCTGATGCTGCTTTTGTCCCATCCAGTCTCTGGGAAGCTGAGAATGAAATGCCCGCTGAGTTTGGAGCACCAGGATGGAAAACAACCATGGAGCTACTACAGACCAGGAGACCATCTAATCAATATAGTCACCACTGTAATGAAACAATTGCATATAAAGTTGCTTTTCAACGTGGCTCCTTCTCTTCAGTTTGTTTTCTATAATTCGTAAGTCATTCAGGGTGAAAGAGTTGCAGTCCCTCCATTCTAACTCTCCTTCTTTTCTGTTTTTTTTCTTCATTTATTCCTATATTGGGGAATATGTCTAATTTCCTGAATGATTTTGATTTCCATGGCTTCTCTCTTTTGTCTGATTTTGTGAAAGAAACTCAAAAATGGGTATGAAAAAAAGCTGAAAGGCCTGCAGATTATTTTCCTCTCTGTGTTCAATCCTTAATTTATCACTTGGATAATGAGTTTTGTTTAAAGTAGTGGTGGAATCAGTTGTAGTTGCCGTACCTCAGCCCATTTCCATATTTGTGTAACTGATCATTGCTTTTGGATCAATGCTGGTTTAAAGTTCAGTAGGCTTCCTGAGGATTATATAAATTATATATACCAAAAGTATTTGTTGTGGCTGCTGATTATAATAACTTTTTTTTCAATAGGACTTCTTCCAAATTTTTTTATTGCTTAAAATTCATTTTCAACATTCAACTAGCCAACAAGAATTCCCATCTCTTGCACAATCTCACACTTGGCTACAACATCCATGACAACTATTTGAGCACTTTCCACACTTCAGATGCCTTGCTGGACATTCTCTCCACTGGAGAAGCCAATGTCCCCAACTACGGCTGTGGAAGGAAGGGGAACCTCCTGGCTCTTCTTGATGCAGCTGACAGGGACATCTCCATCCAGATGTCAACATTAGGAGGCACCTACAAAGTCCCACAGGTTTGTGTGTGTTTTTCTCCCTCTGGTAAAGTGAGGGGTGGGTGGTGGTGGGTGAGCAATAGATGCAATCATGTCTTCTCCATGGAATCGAAGAGCTGCTTTTCTCTATATTAGCAAAAATTCTCAATATTTTATCCCATTATGTTCATGTTGAGATTAATCATAAAAGGCCTGAAATGCAAGCAATACATTCCCTGGAGAAGACTTTCTGCCAACTATTTAACTGATCAAAAAATATCCCTGGTTGTTGGGGCCACTATTGGCATCTTCATTTTCACAGATAAATAATGCCTGCCCTATCCAGTCGAATTGAAGTTGGCAATAGTAGCATTTTATCCATCTAAAATGTGGAATAAACATTACTCTAGCAATTATAGGCCAAATAGACAAGCAGATATTGAGGTAAAATTTATGCCATGATCCTCTTAGTTAAACTTGAGAAAAATGCATTCCTTGCAGAAGAACCAGAATGTTTTAGGTAGAGTTAAATGCTATATAGATATTATAAGAAATAATGCATAAGTTATTAATCTAATATGGGCAATAAATTTGTCTTCAAATATCTCATCTATATCAGTGAGGTAAAACAAGGTTTGCAGGCTTTCTAGATGTTAGTGCAGCATTTGACTCAATAAACAGAGAAATATGGAGAAAATGTTTTGCCCTCAAAATGGAGCTCAGACTGTTGGCCCTGATCCAAGGCCTTGTTTGAGAGGGAGGTTTGGGCTCAATGGAGCCATGAGAAGAAGGATCTATGCTTACCAAGGGGGAAGGGAATGGTGCATATTTGAACCCTTGTTCTTCAGTCTAGATATAAATGACTTACTAGGACTAATGCGGGATCAAAAAACAGATCATGAATAAACATTTCATTTTTTGACAAAAATTAGTAGACCAATGAAATGGAGTGCATGTAGTATACAGTACTTGGATTTCAGAAAGGCTTTGACAAAGTAAACCACAACCTATTTCTCGGTAACCTGAAAATATGTGGGAGAGACAGCATCACCCCCAGATGGGCTCAGCCTGTGGTCCTCAATGGAACTACGTCTGCATGGAGGGAAACAAGCAGTGGGGGACCCCAAGCTTCCATTTTAGGCCCAGTTCTCTTCAACATCTTCATGAATGATTTGGATGAGGGGAGAAATGGGAAATCATCAAATTTGAAGACAACACTAAAGTGGCAGGAATAGCCAACACCCCAGAAGATAGGCTGAAGATCCAGATGGATCTAGGTAGACTTGAACCCTGGGCCTATCTAACAAAATGAAATTTAATGTAGACAAAAGTAAGGTTTTATACTTAGGCTAGAAAAACCAAATGTCTATGTACAGATGAGGTGAAACCTGGCTCAATAAGTGTAACTGTGAGAGGGATCTTGGAATCCTAGCGGACAATCACTTAAATATGAGCCAGCAGCAGCTAAAAAAGCTAATTCAGTCCTAGGTTGCATTAACAGAGGGATAAAATCAAGATCACATGAATTATTAGTACTGCTTTATAATGCCTTGGCAAGAACACACTTGGAATAATGCATCCAGTTTTAGTCTCCATATTATAAAAAAGATGTAGAGACTCTGGAAAGAGTGCAGAAAAGATGATTAAGGGCCTGGAGACTAAAACATATGAGGAACAGTTGCAGGAATTCAGTCTGTCTAGTCTAGTGAAAAGGACGAGGGGTGACATCATAGCAATGTACCAATATTTGGGGGGCTGCCACAGAGAAGAGGAGGTCCACCTATTTTCCAAAGTACTAGAAGGCAAGACAAGAAACAATGGATGGAAACTAATCAAGGAGAGAAACAACCTAGAACTAAGGAGAAATTTCCTAATGGTGAGGAATGGAACGTCTACCCTTCAGAAATGGTGGGTGGTCCATCACTGGAGGCTTTTAAGAAGAGACTGGACAGCCACTTGTCTGGAATAGTATAGATAGATACAGATTAACAGAGTTGGAAGGGACCTTGTAGGTCATCTAGTCCAAGCAGACCCTACAGCATTTCTGACAGATGACGGTCCAGTCTCTTCTTGAAAGCTTCCAGTGATGAAGCTCCCATAACATCTGAAGACAACTTTATCTCTTTATTTCCAGGTTGAATCTCTCCTTGTTCAGTTTCAATCCATTATTCCTTCTCCGGCCTTTGTCCAGCCTTTGGGTGCTATGGAAAACAGCTTGACCCCCTCCTCTCTGTGGCAGCCCCTGAAATATTGGAAGACTGCTATCATGTCTCCCCTGGTCCTTCTCTTCACTAGATCACCCATGCCCAGTTCCTGCAACCGTTCATTGTATGTTTTAGCCTCCAGTCCCCTAATCCTCTTGGTTGCTCTTCTCTGCACTTTTTCTAGACTCTCAACATCTTTTTTATAGTGTGGAGACCAAAACTGGATGCAGGAATTTAGGTGTGGTCTTACTAAGGCTTTATAGGGTGGTATTAGTACCTCTCTTGATCTTGATTGTATCCCTCTGTTAATGCAATATAGGATTGCATTGGCTTTTTTGGCTGCCGCTGCAAACTCTTGACTCATATTTAATTGGTTGTCCACTAAGACTCCAGGATCCCTCTCACAGTTACTGCTATTATGCCTGGTTTACTGCTTGAACAGGGGGTTGGACTAGAAGACCTCCAAGGTCCCTTCCAACCCTTTTATTTTGTTATAAGTTCTGTTATAGGGACACATGTTTAGCCTGCTAAATTCCTACTGGAATACACTGATTTATACAGATAATGTGATATTATCCTATTTACACATTGGATTGTATAGACTTGGATTGTTTTGTCTTAATAATTATCTGATAATTTATAAAGCAAGTTCAAAAGTTATGGTCTTTGGGAAATGACATCATAGCCATAGATGGTCAGCCATTAGAGCAAGTAACACCTTTCCTTACCTGGGGTTGTTTTCTCTGAGCCTGAATCTTGGCTCCCTCATCATCCAAGGAGCTCAGTTAGAGAAAGGGCAGGAGTGGAAGTGGTGCTTAAATGAAAACCTCATAGCTCTCCAGCTTCCTCAGCCCCAATGATTAAAGTATCTGAGGCCCAGTTTTCCCCCATGTTCTTACATCAATCTGATGTTTGGGGCTCCAGAGAGAAACCACCAGCAGAACCAACCCAATCTCAGCCTCTGAGGAGGATCTTGGGGTGGGTAAAAGGACTCCAGCTGCTGCCCTCAGAGCTGATTTGGGAATTTACACAATTTTTGGTTTCTCTAAATTCAGAAAATATGGGCATTGGCATAAAATTTAATCTATGTAAACTGACAGACTCTGAAAATTGTGGCTATTGGAACAGACAAAACTTCAATTAAAGATAAACTTGGATTATGCAACTGACAAATCTTATTAGGCTTTGAGGTCTGCCTGTTTCTTGTATAACTGGAGAAAGAAGTTAAAAAATTTCCTCCAGAAAGAATCTGGGATAGAGAAGCAAAAAAAGATGCAGCAATCCTCGAAAATTATAATAGGCCCTTTATTGGAATAGAATACTCCAGTTGGCATTTGCACGTGTTAATCTAATTGTGATCAATTGTAGGGGTGATACAGTAATATGATTTACATTTTTATTGTTTTTTAATTTGCTTATTATTTTCCATTATTATGATACAATCTTGCTAATATTCTGTCTTTAATATTTTAAACAATGTCTGATTAACAAACTATTCTAATACATTCATGAGAACTAGGTTGGATTTATTAAAATCTAATATTTTGGACTTCATCTGATCCCAAATGTAACACAGCATTCTTCATTGCTTTTTCAGATCAGTCATACAATTGCTTCAGAGGCTCTGAGTGATAAAAGTCATTTCCCCTTTTTCCACCAGATGTTCCCCAAAGAACGGATCCTGTACCCAGTTATTGTCCAGCTGCTCCTCCATTTCAGATGGACCCTGATTGGCCTCTTTACTTCAGACACAGAAAATGGAGAGAATTTCATGAGGACTTTCATTCCTGTGCTTGTCAGGAATGGAATTTGTGTGGTTATATCACAAGTGTTCTCAACAACTGGATATACAGTATACCTCAGGGATTCCCTCTCTAAGTGGAGACAAGTCAACGTCTTTGTTCACTTCATAGAATATGAGTTCATTTGGGGCAGAATTCTTCCTTTCCATTTAACATTTATGCGTCTGCCAGGACCCATTGAAGGGAAAGTCTGGATCCTCACAAATTTTTTTGCGTATTCAATGAACAATCATAGACTTTACAAATACATCCATAGTATTTTGAATTTTGCTTATCTGGGGAAAATAAGGCCAAGGGATTCTGCCTTTGAACCCTATTTCTTTGTGGAAGAAAAGTTTCAAGGTCATTATTTCCACTGTTCTCTTTCAAAGAACGTCTTTTCTGTCAAAGGCCGCAGAAGATGCACCCAGAAAGCCCCACTGGAGACCCAATGGAAAAGGAACAGAGGAAGGCTCCCAAATCACTACCAAGATTACAGTCTCATTCAGACTCTGGCCCAGGCCTTGAATGCTGCTTATTCCTCCAGATCAAGGAGGAGAAGGAAGGAGGGAGAAAAGACTTTGGGGTCTCCAAGGCTGCAGCCGTGGCAGGTATGGTGGTCCCGATATGGATCCATTGATCTTAGATCCTTTGGAGGAGGAATACAGAAGAGAAGGAGGGGAACAAACTCAGCAGATCTGGCCAATTCAATTACTCAGGGAATAATGGTTCCAAAGAATAGATACCATAGCATTTTGATGTTAAACTCTGCTCAATTGAAAATGCAGTATTCTTTTTTAAAATGAATTGCTGTATTTGTGGGTTTGTGATTAGGATGGTGGAATTTCCCCTTTGTTCCATCCCCACTGCAGGTGGGTCTGTGTGCAGCTCAACAGGCAGCTGAACCCCCCTCTTCTCCTCCAGTGAAAGGGAGCCTGGGGTGGATCTGGGTGTTTCATTGGGAGAAAAGGGCACGGAGAAACTGAGGAAATGCAAAGAGTGAGAATCAAATATAAATAGGAGATAGGCAGCATTAACTTCATTCGGGAGATGAAGCGCCGGAAAAGACGCCTAGAGAGCAGTTGGAGGGCTAGTCGTTCTGAATCCGACCGAACACTGGTAAGATCTCATATTAAGAATTACCTAGTGGCGATAAGAGTAGAGAAGAGTAACTACTTTTCTACTCTTATTGCATCATCAGATAATCGCCCAGCCGCCCTGTTTAGGGTGACCCGCTCTCTGCTCCATCAAGAGACGCGGGAAGACCCCTTGGAGGGTAGAGCTGAGGATTTTGTACAATATCTGTATGACAAAATTGCTCAGATTTGTGAACAGCTAGACTCTGACTGGATTGATCCAGAGGAGATGACAGGGGCAGGTCCTGAGAATATTATTTGGGAAGAGTTTGATCCTGTGACTCCTGAAAGCGTGGACAGGATACTGAACAGACTAAATGCGACCACATGTTTATTGGACCCGTGTCCATCCTGGTTGGTACTGGCCTCCCGGGAGGTGACACAAGGCTGGCTCCAGGAGATTATAAATGCTTCTTTGAGTGAGGGTGTCTTTCCCACCGTCTTGAAAGAGGCGGTGGTGAGGCCCCTCCTCAAGAAGCCCTCCCTGGATCCAGCTGTATTAGCAAATTATCGTCCTGTCTCCAACCTTCGCTTTGTTGCAAAGGTTGTTGAGAGTGTGGTTGCACGACAACTGCCTCAGTACCTGGATGAATCGAATTATCTAGATCCGTTCCAGTCGGGATTCAGGCCCGGGTACAGCACAGAGACAGCATTGGTCGCATTGGTTGATGATCTCTGGAGGGCTTGAGACAGGGGTTGCTCCTCAGTCCTTGTCCTATTAGACCTCTCAGCGGCTTTTGATACCATCGATCATGATATCATGCTGCACCGGTTGGAAGGGTTGGGGGTGGGGGGCACTGTTCTACAGTGGTTCTCCTCCTTTCTCTCTGACCGGTCGCAGTCTGTGTTGACAGGGGGGCAGAGGTCGACCCCGAGGCCCCTTATATGTGGGGTGCCACAAGGATCGGTCCTCTCGCCCCTTCTATTCAACATTTATGTGAAGCCGCTGGGTGAGATCATCCGTGGTTTTGGGGTGAAGTACCATCAGTACGCTGATGACACCCAGCTGTACATCTCCACCCCAGACCACCCCAATGATGCCCTCGAGGTGATGTCCCGGTGCCTGGAGGCCGTACGGATCTGGATGGGGAGGAACAAACTCAGACTCAACCCATCCAAGACCGAGTGGCTGTGGTTTCCGTCGTCCCGATATAGTCAGTTGGCGCCATCTCTGACTATTGGGGGCGAGTCGTTGGCCCCCATAGATGGGGTTCGCAACTTGGGCATCCTCCTGGACTCACGGCTGTCTTTTGAAGAGCATATGACGGCCGTAGCCAGGAGGACTTTTTATCAGATTCGCCTGATTCGCCAGTTGCATCCCTTTCTGGATCGGGACTTGTTACGCACGGTCACTCACGCCCTTGTCACCTCACGCCTGGATTATTGTAATGCTCTCTACATGGGGCTCCCCTTGAGAAGCACCCGAAGGCTCCAACTGGTCCAGAATGCGGCCGCGCGGGTGGTAATGGGAGCAATGTGGCGCTTTCATGTAACCCCCTCCTGCGTGAGCTGCACTGGCTCCCAGTGGTCTTCCGGGTGCGCTTCAAGGTTTTGGTTACTATCTTTAGAGCGCTCCATGGCTCAGGACCAGGGTACTTACGAGACCGCCTCCTGCCACCAATAGCCTCTCACCGACCAGTTCGCTCCCATAGAGAGGGACTCCTCAGGGTGCCGTCGGCCAAACAATGTCGACTGACGGCCCCCAGGGGGAGAGCCTTTTCTGTGGGGGCACCTACCATCTGGAACGGGCTTCCCCCGGAGTTACGAAACATCCAAGACTTACGCATATTCCGCCGTGCCCTGAAAACATTTCTATTCCAACAAGCTGGTCTGGCCTAACTCTCCCTTTTTAATTGGCTTTTAAACTGGCTTTTAAATTGGGTTTTAAACCTCTTTAGATAAATTTGGATGTTTTTTAATCTTTGAGCCTAAATTACTTAATCTGTTTCTTAATAGTTTTTAACTTCTATATGTATTTGTATTTATTATGGCTGTTCACCGCCCTGAGTCCTTCGGGAGTAGGGCGGTATACAAATATGAAAAATAAATAAATAAATAAATAAACTAACAGCCAACAAAGAAGCAGCTGGAACCTCTCCAGGGATGCTCCATGTGAGGGACGGAGGCCTCTGGATGACCATGTGACTCGGTCAAACCGGCTGCTTCCGTCTCCTCCAAAGACTGAGAGAAAAGGGAGTCTGGCTTCAGACCATACAGTTAGGCTTATCTGCCCCTGGCCACTCGGTGAGGCTAGAGCAACAACAGCACAATAGATACATGTTGTGGCATGACAGCCTTTATAAATTTGGAGGAGACCCTGAGACCATCTAGCCCAACCCCTCCTCTCTGCAGGAATCCCAGTTAAAGCTTCTCTGACTGATGGTTGCTCCGTCTTTTCATTCAGATAATCCATGAAGAGAAGACTGAACTTCTCTGCTTTACTGGCTCAGCTCTAAAACAGCTCATCCTTTTATCATATTTTTTTCTCTCATTCAGCTAATTTCTAGTCCATCATTTTATGTTCTTATATGAGACTCTATTTAGTTAGTCAAGTCCTAGTTGCTAAAAATCAGTGATTTTTCTACTGCTTTTTACATATGCACCCTTCTCTGTGTGCTAATGATAAATATTGTTTCTGGAAACTTGATATTCCTCTCATTAAATTTTATTTTATTCAAAAAGGTAAAATATAAACTTCAAAAAATAAAACTATTACAAAGACAAAACAAAATTAGATGAAACATTTTTTAAAAAAATGTGCATTAAAAACAGATAAAACCACATACGCATATATTGTTTCCCAGTTGAATACTGACAGATGTACATTTCTCCCCCTTGCAAAATAGGCCCACAATTATAAACTTCTACCAATAAATTTGCAACCACTTGACTTGTCATCTGTCTGCTGTATATAAAAAATGTTAACAGGCAATCAATCAATCAATCAATCAATCAATCAATCAATCAATGTCAAAACTTCAAAACTCTCTGTTATCTACTATTCTATTTAACTCTCAGACAATTTGCAGGGGCTTCTTATCTACCACAGACCACCACAATCATTATCTCTGATCCATCCTGAATCTGTTCATGATTCAATATCTTTGTTTGATTCTTAATACTAATTCATTTCCTTAAAACTTTAATTAGGTTCTTTCCCAACAACTGCTTTCCATTCCCCAAAGTCACAGGACCTCCTGTAAATTGAAACACAACTCTTAAGACTTGTTTTCCAGTTAAATATGACAAGTCCATTCCCTCAATCTCCCTCAATCTTCTTGAAAGAATCCATTTCTTCAGTCATCCGTTCTGTCCACTTTGAGTCTTCAGGGTCCATGGCCTCTCCAGCCATCTCCAAGCAGCCTGCCTTCAAACCAGACTCCTCCTTCAGGGATGCCAGAAGCAAATTCACTTCCAGTACATCCATCCAATTCATCCGATTCAACAATTGTTGCTTGCTTCTGATTATCGCCTTTAAGTTGATTTAAAACCATTGTTATTTTATCAAACTTTTTAAATGACGTTTCAAATAAGGTTTCTAAGTAGAAAATCTTTATAGTCTTTAAATTAAATCACATCAAATTAGCTTACTCTAGGATCTACATCTTAGATCAAATCTTGCATGAAGGGGATTAATCAACTTGACCGTATTAATGATAACATAGAATTATTTATTTATTTATTTATTTATTTATTTATTTATTTTATTAATTTAATTTGTATACCGCCCTTCTCCCAGAAGGGACTCAGGACGGTGAACAGCCAAAAATTAAAAAACATACAAATGCAAAAGTTAAGACAATTAAAAATAATTAAATCACTGGCTACCCAATTTAAAACCCCAAATCCATAAAATTTAAAATCCCAATTAAAAACCATTTAGGCTAGGCCGGCTTGATGAAATAAAAACGTCTTCAGGGCTTTACGGAAGGTCCGTAGATCCGGGATCAATCGTATTCCAGGAGGCAGCTCATTCCACAGGGCGGGTGCCCCCACAGAGAAGGCTCGCCCCCTGGGGGCCGCCAGCCGACATTGCCTGACCGACGGCACCCCGAGGACCCATAATCTATTTAGAAGTGCAATGATGTGTGAGAATGACTTTTGGGATGAGGAGAAGAGAGGCTGCCTAGGGAAGGATCAGAGAAGAGGGGAGAATCCAGGGGTGAAATTCACTTACCTTCCCTACCGGTTCGCAAATGTGTGCGCACTACCACACAGCCCTCATCAGAGCCTCCCCAGACTCCAGGACTGGCCCATGTCCCTCCCCAACCTCCTCACTGTCCAAATCTGCTGCCAGCTCCACTGGCCACTGGTGGGCCACAACAGCTACACGGATTCTTGCTTCGGCTTCTGTCAATCCTGTCTCCAGGCGCAGAAGTGCATTTGAGACACAACGTGGCACCTGGAGAATTGATCTGGTGAATTTGGATTGAACTACTTCTAATGATGTAAATCATGAAGCTGACGGTCCGAGCAACGTCCCATAAAGGAGCTGTGCTAGCGACTTGGGCACAAAAAGCTTAAGAGCAGCAGGGACATAGTAGCCTCCCTTTGTGCGGAAACAATGAAGAATGGTGCTGGCTGATCTTTGGCTAAGGTGACCAGATTTTAACATTGGTAAAGAGGGACATTGTGGGCGTGGCTTATTTTGTGGGCGTGGCTAGCTGGTCATGTGACTGGGTGGGCGTGGCTAGCTGGTCATGTGACCGGGTGGCCATGGCTATGTCTATAGGGTAAGGTGAACAGATTTTAACATTGGTAAGAAGGACACCATTGTGGGCGTGGCTTATTGTGTGGGCGTGGCTTGGAGGCCATGTGACTGGGTGGGCGTGGCTACCTGGTCATGTGACCGGGTGGCCATGGCTATGTGTATAGGGACTACTCAGAGGGCTGAAAAGTCATTTCTGACAGGTCCTCACACTTTTGACTGGTCCTCACACTTATGACCATCCTCACATTTATGCCCGTGCAGCATTCTTAACAACCATGTCACTCATTTCACAACTGTTTCTCTTCAACAAGGTGACAAGATAGGGCAAAAATGTAAAATGTGAGGACAGTCGTAAGTTCGAGGACTGGTCAAAAGTGTGAGGACCAGTCAAAAATAACTTTTTCAGCCCTCTGAGTAGTCCATATGCACAAAAGGACTAACCAGAGGGCTGAAAAAAGTCATTTCTGACAGGTCCTCGCACTTTTGACTGGTCCTCACACTTATGACCATCCTCACATTTATGCCCGTGCAGCATTCTTAACAACCATGTCACTCATTTCACAACTGCTTCTCTTCAACATGGTGACAAGATAGGGCAAAAATGTAAAATGTGAGGACAGTCGTAAGTTCGAGGACTGGTCAAAAGTGTGAGGACCAGTCAAAAATAACTTTTTCAGCCCTCTGAGTAGTCCATATGCACAAAAGGACTAACCAGAGAGCTGAAAAAAGTCATTTCTGACAGGTCCTCGCACTTTTGACTGGTCCTCACACTTATGACCATCCTCACATTTATGCCCATGCAGCATTCTTAACAACTATGTCACTCATTTCACAACTGCTTCTCTTCACCATGATGACAAGATAGGGCAAAAATGTAAAATGTGAGGACAGTCATAAGTTCGAGGACTGGTCAAAAGTGTGAGGACCAGTCAAAAATAACTTTTTCAGCCCTCTGAGTAGTCCATATGCATTAAAGGATTACAGCAATAGAGAGGGATGAAGGAATGGAAATTAGAGTAGGAGTGAGGGTAAGAGAGGGAGGAAGAGAGGAGGAGAAGGAGAAAGAAAGAGGAAGTAGGGAGGAGAAAAAGAGGGTGGGGGGAAGAGAAAGTAAGAAGGAAAGAAAAGAAAGAGGTGGTAGGTTTGAGGAGAAAGATTGCTGTACAATAAAAAAGATGAAAGGGAAGAAAGCCAACCCCAAGCAAATATAAAGATATTAAGATAAAGAATGAATTGTTAAACTTTAAAGAATAAAAGAGAACAAATATGAATAAATAGCAATAATTAGAAACACACATAGAAACATACAATGTATTTTCTTTGAACAGAATATTTGGCTGGTTCACAAATTTAAACAGCGTTTAGTCATTTCAATTAAATTTACAATTTCTATATTTCCTTTTTGCCATATTTATTCCTCATCTATTTTTTAAAAAAACCAATATTACCCTTCATCCTCATCTCTAATCTTAATCAAATTCAATTTTTCCCTTCTATTCTATATTATACCCCTTCCCATTGTCATCTATTTTTATATCCATCCTCACATTGTTTAATTATGTAATTATGTAATACAGTTGTTTAATACAAATTCAACATTTCAATTAGTTATAAAACTATCTTTTTTGTATATTAATCAATATGAACATGAATATTCCAATTATTTCCATGCAATCCAATTTCTTACAAATCAATTAATTATATTTACCAATAATAATAAACCAAATAATTTCTCCCATATATTCCTCCGAACCACAACTTAACCATTTCTGCTTTCAACACAATATACAATTAATAGTATCTCAATTATTACAATTCCCTAGTTAAATACAGCTTTTTTTCCTTTGTGTTTTAAAATCTTGAACTCTCCTCCTAAATTTCCCATTGTTTGCAGTTTTTCACCTACCTTTTTTGGGGAGGAAAAATAAAAATAAAAATAAATCTCTCTCTGCCTCATTTTGTCACGCTGCACCAAAGACTCTGGTTTCGGTTTCGTTTCTGAAGCTTAGCTAGGGGGAAAAAAAACTGCTTTACACTGATTGCCTGTAGGGCGGCCCTTTGAAGCCCCGGGCAAGAGTTTAAACAGTTTTTTTTTCTTCTAGCCATCAGCTGGGGCTCAAGAAAAATCGGGACTTTTTTGAAACGCCGCGGGACGCGGGACAAATTGCTCAAAAGCGGGACTGTCCCGCCAAAAGCGGGACGTCTGGTCACCTTATCTTTGGCCCAGGGCAGCTGCATGTTTCTTGAACCCTTGGCCTGAATGGCCACCCCCAGGGATTTGAAGGGGCTTCCCTGCTCTATTTAGTGGCCATTTAGATACCATGAATCAAGTTTTGGCCTTTTTGATCTTTGTTTTCTCATCATTGATGCCCAGTTGATTGTAATTACAGCGCTGGAGAAGGGCTCGCAAGGCTCTTTTCAGGCCTTCTGGTGTCCTGGAGAGGATCACAGGGGCATCTGCATAGAGCAGGAGGGCGATGCTTCAGTCACCTATTTTTTTGTGGAGGGTGATATGGTTTGTTTAGCCATTTTACCATGCCAGTTATGCAAAAGTTGAAAAGCAGGGGGGCCAAAATGCCCCCGTTTAACCCCCTTTTGAGTTTTAACTGACTTCGAGAGGGACCCCTGCATATCACACCTCACCTTGAGGGATGTTTTAGTATGTAAGGCAGGTAATAGATGAAGAAGCCTGTGGTCAATTGAGGCAGCTTCCAGCTTCTCCCATAGCTTAGTCCTGGGAACCGTATCAAAGGCTGCCTTGAGATCTATAAAGGAGGTGTAGAATGATGCAGGTCTATTTGATATGTATTTTTCAATCAGTTGATGAAGAACTAAGCACTGATCAGTACTGCCTCTCCCCTCTCTAAACCCGGCTCCCTCTTCAGCGATCAAATTCTCCAGAGCCAGCCACTCTCCATCTGGAGGTGTTTTCCATCAGGATGACCAGGGAAAAGATTAGCCCGACAACTTTCTTCTTGATCAACCCATGCTTTCTGGGAATCAACCTCTTGTTTTCAAAGAGTTTATGAATCATCTTTTTTTCCCCTCTGTTCATTTTATTTGTCATCTGCTCTAGAATGTTCCCTATAATTGATCAATTGTGTCAATTATATTTTCTCTATGCTTTGTCAGTATATGGTGGACAAATTTTTCTCAAAGTTTTTCATTCACTTATAAAAATAATGATAATATTTGTTTCCTATTTAACCATATTTGGAGATGAGACAATTGTGGAAGAAAGATTCAAAGTGGGATAAGAAACAAAGTTCTCTGTTTTTCAAATTCCTGGATGTTCCCATTCTAGTTTCATCCCTTTCTGGAGAAGAATGAATTTTGGAATATTTCTGAGAGGAAACTGTACTTGGACCAAAATGGAGAGATAACAGCAGATTTGGGCATTGATTGCTTCTTGGTTCTCCCCAAGGAGGATGTCAGGAGAGAGATTCTGGCGTATACTCTAAGACAGAGACTTACTATCAAACAAGATGCTCTTTCACGGCTAAAGTTGCTCAATAAGGTGGGAGAAATTTTGGTGTCTTTTTTCTTTTTTCCAAAGCCTGAGGTCCCATTTCAAGTGGGCAAAGCCTGGAGTCTCCAGGGTGGTTGGCCTCCCATGCCAGGTGGTGTCATCTCATGGAAGCTCTTCAAGAGACAGGACCTAAGTGGAGTGGCTTTGCCATGTTTTATGGAAACCTTTCAAGATCTTACTGGTCAGAGGTTTCTTTCTTCATCACAGTTTAATTTCATATTTAAAAACCTAATAGAATAAAATTTCCTAAATCTTTTACAGTAAACTTTATTATCAGTTTTAATAAGAATATATCATCATATTTAAATCTTTTTTCAATTCCATCCCTCCTGAATTTTGTTAAGTTGAAAAGTACTTTATTGTAATGTTAAATTCCAAAAGTAAAAGGGAGGAACTAAATGAAGAACCTGCCAGTAGTTTTACCTCCTGCATCTGTTTAGAAGTAGTCAGAGGTTTCCCCAATGAAGACCAGAGGCTACGTCTCTCCATCCATTTCTCCCTCCATTTTCCATGGATGGAGAGTCCTAATGTATTTTCTTTGGCATTCCTTGTTTTTCTGCTCAGTCCCTGCCTCAGTCCAAATGTGTGGAAAGTTGTCATCCTGGATTTGTCAAGAGGGCTCGAGAAGGAGAGCCAGTTTGCTGCTATGACTGTGTTCCTTGTCCGGAGGGGACCTTCTCCACTCAGGAAGGTGGGTCACACTGAGGAAAACGGGAGGCTTTGTGGAACTGGATCCAAATTCCAAAACAGATTGAAGCTCACCTGGTTTTTTTTATTTTTAATCTGCACAATTTCTTATCTAAAAGGAATTAAATCAAGAAGACTTGGAAGGAGGGGCTGGGAAAGAGATGGGAGGAGGGGATGGCAGACTGGGTAAGCTTTACTAACAGCAGAGGAAATATCTCTTCTGCTTTTTAGTTTGGATGTGTGCTGCTAAGTCCACCTTTCTAGGAACATCTGAGTTCTTTGAAACTAGATGAATTGTTTGAGGTCCACCTTCTGAAAGACCTTGCAATTCATCATTTATTGGATCCTCCCCTTGAGGATCACTGAGAAGGTGTTACGGGTCCATAATGTGGTGCTGTGGATAGTTATGGGGGGAACTCATTACACAAATAGTCTGCCAGTCATGTAGATCAGGGGTGTCAAACTCAATTTCATTGAGGGCCGCATCAGGATTATGTTTGTCCTTGGGGGGCCGAGGTGGCCATGGCTGGGGGGCTGGCTAGCTCGATGTCACTCGTGTTGAGGGTACCTGTGGTGGCCTGAGTGCTCTGCCAGTGAAAGTGGAGCTTGGGAGGGCTGCATGGCCTTGAGTTTGACATCCCTGATGTAGATCAATCAATCAATCAATCAATCAATCAATCAATCAATCAGAATTGAGCTAGAAGGGACCTTGAAGGTCTCTTAGTACTACCCCCTGCTCAAGCAGGAGACCCTATACCATTTCAGACAAGTGACTGTCCAGTCTCTTCCTAAAAACCTCCAATGTTGAAGCCCCCACAACTTCTGGAGGCCAGCTGTTCCACTGGCTAATTGCTCTCACTGATAGGAAGTTTCTCCTTAATTGCTTCCAGATGTTACAAGATACAATTCCTTTTTCCACCAGATGCATCCCAAAGAAGGATTCATAAGTTATGGGGGGAACTCATTACACAAATAGTCTGTCAGTCATGTAGATCAATCAATCAATCAATCAGAATACAGTTGGAAGGAACTTTAGAGATATTTTAGTCCTACCCCCTGATCAAGCAGGAGACCTTATGCCATTTCAAAGGAGTGACTGTTTAATGAAATTGTTAAGAAATACTTCTTGGAAAATGCCTGGGGTATCAGCTGTTAACCAAATAAGGTATTTTCTGTAAGATAAAGGACAGAATATTAAAGAAATATTGCTTTTTTTGCTTTCTCAGATACTGAAAAATGCACCAAGTGTCCAGATGATAAATATCCAAATGAGGACAGAGTCCAATGTATCCCCAAAATCATAACCTTCCTTTCTTATGAAGAACTTCTGGGCATCATCCTAGTATCTCTTGCTCTACTCTTCTTCCTAACCACAGACCTTATTTTAATCATCTTCATGAAATACCGAGAAACTCCCATTGTCAAAGCCAACAACCGGGACCTCTCCTACATCCTCCTGGTCTCCCTCCTGCTTTGCTTCTTGTCTCCTTCTCTCTTCATTGGTCAACCAAGGAAAGCCACCTGCCTTCTCCGACAAATGGTCTTCAGCATCATCTTCTCAGTTGCAGTTTCTTCTCTCTTGGCCAAAACCATCACGGTGGTGCTGGCCTTCCTGGCCACAAAACCAGGAAACCGAGTGAAGAGATGGTTGGGGAAGAGCTTGGCCAACTCCATCATCCTTTCTTCTTCTGCTGTCCAAATTCTCATCTGCTCCATCTGGTTGGGAGTTTCTCCCCCCTTCCCTGACTCTGACCTCCACTCCCAGCCTGGAGAGATCATCCTGCAATGCAACGAAGGGGCCGTTGTCATGTTCTACGTCACCCTCAGCTACATGGGCTTCCTGGCTGCCATCTGCTTCACAGTGGCTTTCCTGGCCAGGAATCTGCCTGGGGCCTTCAACGAAGCCAAGCTGATCACCTTCAGCATGCTGGTCTTCTGCAGTGTCTGGGTGACTTTTGTGCCCACTTACCTGAGCACCAAAGGGAAATCCATGGTGGCTGTGCAGGTCTTCTCCATCCTGGCCTCCAGTGCTGGTCTGCTGGTCTGCATCTTCATCCCCAAGTGCTACATTATCCTTATGAGGCCAGAGCTCAACACAAAGGAGCAGCTCACAGCCAGAACAAATGTGAAAACATGAGATATAACACCATTGCGATATTGGAAGAATTGTTAACGGTTCTTTTGTTAGAAAGCAGATATTCTTTCCATTTAGATGGTATGCAGGAGTCAAAGAAAATCATATGTATATGTTTCAAAATGGGAAATTCTTGGATGACTAGAATTCTTCTATCTCTCTTCCCTTTCAGCTCAATAAAGAGAATTCTGTAAGAGTCATTCAGAGAAATTTTCTGTTCAGCAACAGCTTCTGAATGTGACACCTTATAAAAAATAATTTGGGCACTTCTTCCTACAGCTAAAAGTGTGTGAGAGAGAGAGTGAGGAGGAAAAGAGGCCAGGAGGAAGGTACTGGAAACAAGCACCAGCCTGGTTCCCTGATCACCTCTGTCAGAATGCCGGAATGATGTGAAATGCCATGTTTGACCAGCTCTCAACTGGGGAGGGAAATCTTCATCCCTCTTCTATAATTCTTTGTTGATTTCCTGATAAAACCTCCTTTGCAGAAAGTGTTCAGCAGAAGAGCTTCTGGGATTTTAGTTTGGGATTGGTTTGTTTGTTTGTTTGTTTTTTGTATGTGCTTCACACCAAAATAATAAATAAATATTAAAGTGTATTAAGAAATTGCCACTGTCACGACTTCCGGTTTGCTGGCCGCCGGCGAAGACGGTCTCTTCTTAAGGACCGCCAGCCCAGCCGTCTGTAGAGCCGCTTCAACATCGAGAAGCGGCTTGAAAACTCCAAAATCCGAAGGATTGCAGGAGGAGAGAAGGCAAGGTACTGGTTGAGCCCCTGTGAGCCCCCAGAGAATCGCTGCTGGGGAGGAAACAGGCGCGGCTCCCTTTCAACTTGCCAGACTCCGGACAGCGTGGGACGATTTTGCTTCCTGCAGAACAAGCCGGCTGCTACAAACATTTTAATTGAATGAAACCAACCTCAATAAACAGCGGAAATATCAACTTGAACCCCCTAACTTGGAAATCGCAAGTATTAATGCTTTGGTGACTTTTTAACTTAAGAGAAAATACGATCGAGTGAAACTGATTTGAAAAAAAATGGCGCCCAGCAGCAGAGTTAACGAGCTAGTGAAAATGATTCTGTGAAGCTACTTTGATCTGTTACAAAGTTGCTCTGCCTGTAATACAGAGGAACAGGAGAAGAGGAAAAAACTTCTTTCTTTAAAATCTGAGTCTGCTTCAGTCTAGTTTCTATTTGATTAAACCTGGGGGACTTTTTTAGAAGTCTTTGTGGAGGTGGAAAAGGAAAAAGGACTTCCCTTTTCAGGAAAACTAACTTACGTGGCAGAATGGCCTCAAAGAAGCAGGAAGGGAAGGCAGCGGGGGGGGGATCACACACACACAAACATGAATTACAGCCTCCTTCTGCTCAACAGACTCAGAAAAAAGATTTTGACTTTGAAAATTTAAAAGAATTTATTACTCAGGCTTTGGATGATAAATTTCAAAAATCTCAACAGGAAAGTATGCAGGAAATTAATGAAATCAAAGATATGGTGAAACAGGATTATGGCAAGGTGACTAAAAAAATAACGGATATGGCGTCTGGCCTTGCAGAATTTATTATTAAAGTGGACTCTAAAGTGGAAGAACTCAAATCAGAAGTCAATGTTAAGATTAAGGACAATGATTATAAAATTTCTGATGTTGATGATAAAATGCAGAGAGTTGAAAATGAAATTGTAATGATGCAATTCAGGGCCATGGAATTCGCTATAAGGCTTCGAGGAATCAGAGAGGATGACAGACAGGATTTGAGACAGATTTGTGCTGAGGCTTTGGCAGTGATATTAAAAATTAATCCTGATGTGTTTTTTTATAAAATAGACAAAATTTACAGAGTGAACTCCTGGGTGGCCAGACAAAGACAACTGCCTAGAGACGTGGTGATATATTTTACAGACAGAGCAATAAGAAATGATATCCTGCAAAAATCTTTTCTCTCCTCTGTGCAAGTGGGGGGGGGGCTCAAATTGGAGTTTATAAAGAATTGCCACCCAAAATGTTGAAAGCTAGAAAAGATTTTGGCTTTCTAGTAAATGAACTGAAAAAACAAGAGATACCATTCCGGTGGGATGCCCCAATTGGCATAATTTTGAAATATAATGGAGAAAGACATCGCTTGAATAC
Organism: Pituophis catenifer annectens; assembly: GCF_029215685.1. Classification (NCBI taxonomy): domain Eukaryota; kingdom Metazoa; phylum Chordata; class Lepidosauria; order Squamata; family Colubridae; genus Pituophis; species Pituophis catenifer. The sequence goes on along the minus strand of NW_027256899.1, from coordinate 4,042,250 downwards.
TGTGGAGAAGGCGGAGCATTTTTATTCTAATATTTTTAAAGAAAGAACACCATCTCCACATACGTCTACAGTGTTGGAGATTAAGGAGAGTGATAAGAAGCAACTCCAGCAAGAGTTGCAAGAACAGTCTAAGCAGGTGGAGCCAGAGGAAACGCAGGGAGCTGTAGGAGGCGTTATGGAGGAGCACCTGATAGAATCTTCTCCAATTTTGGACCCGGCGCGGATGGTTGAAGTCAAAGACCAGCGTATAACTCGTGCAAAATCTAAGCAACTTAAAGAAAAGCAACAACAGGAAAGACAATACAAAAAGGGAGCTATGAGTACTACACAAGAGTCTGAAGCCATGGGCGGAGCAAAGCCGAAGATTTCGGAGGGTCTTCGGCTATTCTGCTCGTCGCTTCAAAAAGATAAAGATGACAATTAAGTGCTTATCTTGGAATGTGAATGGGTTGAATTCATTACAGAAAAGGAAGAAGTTATTTGCATATTTGAGACAATTTAATAATGATATAATCTGCTTACAAGAAACTCATATTAGAACTTAAGATCAAAAATATTTGATAAATTCTAAATTAGGAATACATTTCATAGCTTCAACTTTGCAAGAAAAGAATGGTGTGGTTATTTATGTAAACAAAAGACTGACAGCTAAAATTATAGAAGCAGATAAAGATGGTAGGTTTATAGCAATTGAATTGCTCACAGCAAATGGCCAAATTCTTTTGATTGGAATTTATGCTCCCAATCAACAACAGGATCATTTCTACAAAATGTTACACACTAAAATATTGCAATGGGACTATAGATCTATTTTAATCATGGGAGACTGGAATGGTGTAATTGATTCTAAATTAGATAAAAAGAGTTTGGCGAAATCTAGGATTAGATTACCACAGACTTTTTTTGATATGAAAGAAGATTTGGAATTAAAAGATATTTGGAGAATACACAACCCAAAAGAATTGGACTATACTTTTTTTTCCAATAGACATAGATCCTTCTCTAGGATTGACTTTATTTTGTTGTCAGATGATCTACTTGTTAAGACAAAAAGAACAAAGATTTTTCCAAGAACTTTGACCGACCATAGCCCAGTATGGATAGAAATTGAGATGGGTAAAATTGAGAGACGATCATGGAGATTAAATGAAAACTTGTTTAGATATGAAAAAAATATAACAGAACTTAAGAAGCAGCTGAAAGAATTTTTTGAAATGAACTTGAATAAAGGTACCCCAGTTGAAATTGTGTGGGATGCGAGTAAAGCCTATATGAGAGGGGTACTCATTTACATGAACTCTAAACATAGACTGAATTGACAAAAGAAAAGATCTGAATTGGAAGCAGAAATAAAGAATAAGGAACAGCTACTTATTAAAAACCCAACAGATGAAAGAATATGTGGTGTTACTAAACTTTTGAAAGATCAATTTCAAATGCTTATGGTGGAACAAGTTGCAACAAATCTACAATATGCGAGGCATAATACATTTTGTAACGCCAATAAACCGGGCAGATGGTTGGCCTATACATTAAGGAAGAAGCAGAGTATACGGACTATTGATAGTATTGATATTGGAGGGAAAGAAATCTTTCAACAAAAATTAATTAAAGAAGCTTTTGTGGACTATTACACTAAACTATATGCTAAAGATGATATGCAGAATGGACTCATAGAAAAATACTTAGATAATAAAAGAGTTACAAAAATTACTAATCAACAAAAGGAAAGAATGAATTATCCTATAACAGAGGAGGAGATAATAGTAGCAATTAAACAATTAAAAACAGCTAAAGCTCCTGGAACGGATGGTTTGACTGCAGTGTATTATAAAACTCTGCAAGCAGAAATGGTGCAACAACTCAGAGATCTATTTTGTAATATTCAACAAGGGGGTAAAATACCCCCATCATGGACAACAGCTTATATTTCCTTGATACCAAAAGAGCAAGTAGGTCCTAAAAAACTGGAGAATTATCGACCAATATCTCTTCTGAATACTGATTATAAAATTTATGCAAAAGTACTAGCCAACAGGTTGATGCCAGTAATTCAAAAGGTGATTCATGACGATCAAGCGGGATTTATCGAGGGTAGATACATGAAGGATAATGTAAGGCAAGTAATAGACTTATTGGAATATCTTGAGAGGAATAAACAGGTACCTGCAGTGCTGGTTTTCTTGGATGCGGAGAAGGCCTTTGATAGAGTGGATTGGAATTTTCTATTAAAGACTTTAAAAAAGATGAATTTTGGGGATCAATTTATACAGGCGGTTTCAGCAATTTACCAAGAGCAAAGGGCACAGATTATCATCAATGGAAGTTTGACAACAGAGTTTAAAATTGAAAAAGGAACAAGACAGGGATGTCCGTTATCCCCATTGTTATTTATTTTAACATTAGAAGTCTTGCTAAACACAATTCGGGACTCTAATATCTTGAAAGGTATAATGATAAGGCAAGAGGATTACAGAATAAAGGCATTTGCAGATGATCTGGTTGTTACCCTAACACAGCCAATGGAATCAATAATCCAGATGAAAGACATTATACAAGACTATGGTAAAGTTTCAGGTTTTAGATTGAATCAGAAAAAAACTAAAATGATAGTTAAAAATATGACACAAGATCGTAAATATGAGCTTGAAAGGAGGGCAGGTTTTGAGATTGTACCAAAGGTAAAATATCTAGGTGTTCAGGTTGCAGAATCAAATATGAAATTGTTTCAAAATAATTATGAGGTGTTGTGGCGAGAGGTTCAAAAAGATATGGAGATTTGGAAAAAACTGCAGCTGTCTCTACTTGGAAGAATAGCAGCAGTTAAGATGAACATTTTGCCAAGATTTCTTTTCTTGTTTCAAATGATTCCGGTGCTTAAAAGTGATAAACAACTGAAAGTGTGGCAAAGTGGAGTGAATAGATTTGTCTGGAACGATAAAAAACCGAGAGTCAAACTGAAAATTATGCAAGATGTTCCAGAAAGGGGAGGTCTTAAACTTCCAAACCTACAATTATATTATGAAGCAGCAGCTTTGACTCAAGCAAGCGATTGGTTTGGAAGGAAAAAGACTGGAATATTGAATATAGAAAGTTTTGATCTTGAATTTGGATGGCATGCTTATTTATTCTATGAGAACAAAGTGGATAAAGTATTTAAAAGCCATATACTTAGAGACTCTTTGATGAGGGTTTGGAAGAAGCACCGACTTAAATGGGATTACAAAATACCGCTATGGCTGGATCTTGGTCATATTATGTGGAATACAAATATAATGTCACTCGGGGGGTTTTTATATAAAGAGGTTCTTTTTGCAGATGCGGGCGGATGGCAGTTGAAGACATTAGAGACACTGTTGGATGAAGGGATTAACTTAACTTGGTTACAATATAATCAACTTCAACTGAGATGGAAAGAGGACCAAAAAACTGGTATTATGTTGCATGAGGAAGAACTGGTTAGACATATAAAAGAGAAAGGTCCAATGCATATTAAAAGGCTTTATAATGTTTTGTTAGAAAGGGATTCAGAAACTGAATTGGTCAAAGATTGTATGATTAAGTGGGCACAAAATTTTGAAGAACCAGTGATGTTGGAAACATGGGAAAAAAATTGGGTTCAGAACGTTAAATTTACACAGTCGCAGAATTTAAGGGAAAATTTCTATAAAATGTTTTATAGATGGCATTTAGACCCCAAAAAATTGTCGTGTATGTACCCTAATGTTCAGCCAAAATGTTGGAGATGTGATTGTTTAAATGCTACATATTATCATGTTTGGTGGACCTGTAAGAAAGTTAAAGCTTTTTGGATAAAAATTTGGTGGGTTATGCAGAATGTTTTGAAGAAAAAAGTTCAATTTTCTCCACAGCTGTTTTTATTGGGTATAGTTAAGGGATTTACCTCGGGTGAAACAAAGTTGATATTGTACATGATAACAGCTGTGAGATTATTGATAGGTAAATACTGGAAAAATGAAGCTTTGCCCACGATCGAGGAATGGACTTTGAAGATGGCCAGTTTTGCAGAGATGGCGAAGATTTCGGCATATTTAAAAGATTGTTCACAAGAGACTTATGAATGGGAATGGAAAAAGTGGATAGATTATGTTCAGAACAAATATCAAACCAGAAAGTATCAAATAGTTTTTATTTGAAAATGTTATATTAAGATAGAAATATTTTAATGTAATGAAGGTTAAAAATTATAAGGGGGAGGGAGGGGTTCAAGTTTTATATAAAGGGGGGTTTTTCTCTTGATCTGAGTATATTGTATGGAAGTCCGGGGGGAGGGGAGGGCTAGGGAGGGTTAGGGAGGATGAGGTTGGGAGATTTGGGTGGGTTGAGGGGGGGGGAATGGGGTGAAAATGTAATTGTAAAACTTTTGCAATAAAAAAAAAAGAAATTGCCACTGTATTTTTTTTCTTTCATCAACCGTAGAATTAAAATAGTAGTTTTCAGGCCCTTTAATTTTTCACTCTACAATTACTACCTAAAGCATTTTCTCTTCTTGTCTTGTCTGTGAAGGGCTGGAGAAGATGCCCAGAGAAAGGGGACCTGGAGACTCTCCCCAGGAGGAGGTTGAGGGGATCCTGTCTAAAGGCAGCCGCATCACTGACCAGGTCACAAACCTTCAATGCTGCATAATATTCATCCAGGTCCAAGAAGGGGGTGAATAAGAGGTGGGGACTTCTAGGTTTCTAGGAAGAGGCACCCATGGAAGCTGTTCTGCTCTCCAACCACACAGACTGCTGATGAATTGGGAATCAATGTTTTTTTTTTTTTTTTTTTTAATTTGATTTATATGCCGCCCTTCTCCAGAGACTCAGGGCGGCTTACAGTGCGTTAAGCAATAGCCTTCATACTTTTGTATATTTATACAAAGTCAGCTTATTGCCCCCACAAACTGGGTCCTCATTTAACCTACCTTAGAAAGGATGGAAGGCTGAGTCAACCTTGAGCCTTGGAGAAATTCGAACCAGCAGTAAATTGCAGGCAGCTGTGTTAATAACAGGGTGCTTTAAACCACTGTAGTACCAAGGCTCTTTAGCTCTGTTTAGTTCTCAGAATGGCTCCTAATTGCGAATTATTTGCAAATTCCATTTTAAGGAGATAAGAAAAGCTCTGATGGCTCAGACCAAGCTCAGTCTAAGATTCACAGTGACCACACAAATCCCTCTGGTTCTCCCACAAGCAGAAGGCAGAGAGACTTATGGCTTTCCCCAACATGGAACTGGTCTTTTCCCACAATTTCACTTTCCTCCATCACACCATACTGTCAAGTATTTGCAAGCCATTGGCACATGTGTCATATAGACACCAGTGGAGGCAGAGAGTGTCTCCACCCCTATGTGGAAAGGAGGGGCTTACCCTGAGTATAAAACCCCCTCCAACCTCTTCCACCTTGCTCTCTCCATCTCTCTCTTTTCGCAGTTGTTCCTCATGAGACTTGATCTCTGATCAGGGTAGTCACACACACTGTGTGCCCCCTTCCTATAATGAATACTGAGACAGCCTTTGTACATAGTTAATATGCTTTATTATATGAATAAATACATTTAAGACATTTATTCATGCATCTGCCTCTGAACTCTTCTATGTTCCTGGGTGTTTCTACGATCCCAACTCCACACATACAATATTGGACATTCGGCCATCTCACAGTCTAGGAATCTCCAATTCTGGTCTCCCACATTAACCTGAGAAAATATTTCCAACTTTCACACCCGCAATCAAAAAGCACTAAGGCGGGACTGGAACTCAAGAGTCTCCTGGGTTTTGGCCCAAAGTCACTCGGGAAGATTTTATGCCTATGAGACAGTGGTGGGATTCTGCCGGTTCTAGGCGGTTCGGCCGAACCGTTTGTTAAATTGCTGGCTCGCCCCGCCCCTTGCCCCGCCCCTCCGCACCACTATTTATTGCCAATAAATAGTGGTGGGCGAGGGGCGGGCGAGCCAGCAATGTAACAAACGGTTCGGTGTTTTTTTGTAATTTTATTGGCCCGCGGAGCTTCAGCATAGGCTAATTAGCCCGTTGATTAGATTGGCCTCCTGACTCTCAGCTGATTTGCTCTCAGCTGTTTTGCTCAGGGCTCTGCTGCTTGCTTGCAAAGAGTGCTGGAGCAGATTTTTTTTCCCCTAGCTATGCTGAAAAACGAAACTGAAAGTAAAGCAGGCTGTTGGCTTTGCTGTTGCTGCAATATTGGAAAATTAGGCAGGCAGATTTCTTTTCTTTTTCCTCACCAAAAAAGGTAGGTGCAAAAAAAAAAAGAGGAGAGTTCAAGATTTTAAAACACAAAAGAAAAAAAGCTCTATTTTACTAGGGAATTGTAATAATTGAGATACTATTAATTGTATATTGTGTTGAAAGCAGAAATGGTTAAGTTGTGGTTTGGAGGAATATATGGGGGAAATTATTTGGTTTATTATTATTGGTAAATATAATTAATTGATTTGTAAGAAATTGGATTGCATGGAAATAATTGAAATATTCATGTTCATATTGATTAATATACAAAAAAGATAGTTATATAACTAATTGATTTATATTAAAATGTTGAATTTGTATTAAACAACTGTATTACATAATTAAATAATTAACCAATGTGAGGATGGATATAAAAATAGATGACAATGGGAAGGGGTATAATATAGAATAGAAGGGAAAAACTGAATTTGATTAAGATTAGAGATGAGGATGAAGGGTAATATTGGTTTTTTAAAAAAACAGATGAGGAATAAATATGACAAAAAGGAAATATAGAAATTGTAAATTTAATTGAAATGACTAAACACTGTTTAAATTTGTGAGGAGTTTAATTTCCTACCTGAAGACAAAGCTCCAGGATCTTTCTTTCTCCTCAAACCTACCACCTCTCTCTTTTCTTTCCTTCTTACTTTCTCTTCCCCCCCTTCTTCTCCTCCCTACTTCCTCTTCCTTTCTCCTTCTCCTCCTCTCTTCCTCCCTCTCTTACCCTCACTCCTACTCTAATTTCCCTTCCCTTCCTTCCTCCCTTCCCTTCCTTCCCTCTCTCTCCTTCTTTCTTCTATCTCTCTTCTCCTTCCTTCATCCCTCTCTATTTGTGCATATGGACTACTCAGAGGGCTGAAAAAGTTATTTTTGACTGGTCCTCGCACTTTTGACCAGTCCTCAAACTTACGACTGTCCTCACATTTTACGCTTTGTGCCCTATCTTGTCACCGTGGTGAAGACAAGTAGTGGTGAAATGACTGACATGGTTATTAAGAATGCCGCAATGGGCATAAATGTGAGGAAAGTCATAAGTGCGAGGACCAGTCAGAAATGACTTTTTTCAGCCCTCTGAGTAGTCCCTATACACATAGCCACCCCCACCCGGTCACATGACCAACTAGCCACGCCCACCCGGTCATATGATCACCAGGCCACACCCCAACTAAGCCATGCCCACAGAACCGGTTGTTAAAAAAATTGAATCCCACCACTGCTATGGGAAGATTAGAACTCAGAGCCTACTGGACTTTGGCCTGAACTCCCCCAAGTGGCTTTCATGACTGAGGCAGAGCTAGAACTCACAATCTCCCAGTGATTGTCTCAAAGGCGCCCATTTGGCTTTTATTCTAAAGCTGGTTTGAAAAGTTTAGTGAGGGGAGAAAAGTCCCTCAGCTGACTTTGCTTCTCTGCACCCTCCCCGGGCACTCCTGGCCCCCCTTCTCCCCCCCCCAGCACCCAAGGCTCCTCCTGCCCCTGCGCCTCCCTTCTCCCCTCCCCCCTCCCTCGAACAGACAGCTGTCACTCAAGCGTCCTGTCCCGCTCCCTCGCGCCCAGGTCAGGCAGGGCCACCCCCAGCAAGGGGTCTGCCTGAGGCCCTCCCCGCCCCTCCCTCCCCTCCCCTCCCCCGCCTCGTCCCCACAGGAGCCTCTTCGGGGCTGGCCGGGAGCCTCGTCAGGGAGCCGGTCGGAGCGCAGCGGGCGAGCTAACGCATGGAGCGGCTTCTTCCCAACCGGGCTGCGGGGGTGGCTGGCGGGGCTCCCGGCGCCTATTCCCTCCCGGGCCACGTCAGGGCTCCAGAGGCTGCGGCGGCCCCACCGAGGAGAGCGGCCAGAGGATGGGGGGGGGGGGCGGGAACGTGGCCCCGGACCTGGGAGCGGGAGAAGCCCGGGGGGGGGAGGGCAGGCAAGCGGCCTCTGGGGCTCTGAGGGACCCCCGGGGGCTGCAGGGGGGGCCTCCCTCCCTCTCCCCACAGACGCTGCGAGGCGGGCGGGCGAGGCGGGCGCTGCGGAGGGGGCGGCGGCTGGGAAGCCGCGCTTGGGAGGAGCGGATCGGCCCCCACGAGGCTCCCTGGAAGGTTTCGCCCCCTCCGAGGTGGCGGCCGTCGGGCGGAGAGGGAGGGAGGGGGGGGCGCCCGGCTCCCCGCAGAGGCCGGAGGGGCGAAGTCGGAGGCTCCTGGAAGGAGGAAGCGGCTCTTTGCGTGGCTGTGTCGGAATCGCCCCTTTGAACTGCACCCAGATAAGGGGCTTCCCTCGTCCCTCCCGCCCCCCTCAGTCCCCTCTCCGCTCTTCCTCCGACCCGGCCCTCCTCCTGCCTGGCAGCTGCTGCCCAGAAGCCCCGGAGGTCCCTCCCCCCCCAGGACTGAGAAGCCCCCTTCCTGCCTCCGCCAAGGGCTGCGCTGAGGCCCCTCCAGACCCCCCCCCCATGGCCGCATCCTCTGTTCGTGGGGAAGTTGCGGGGGCGATGGGGAAGCTCAGCCCGTCTCCGCCCCCCAAACTCCAGGCGGCAACACCTGGGCCAGGTGAGGAGAGACGAGAGGCGGGGCCCTCCAGGTGCGGAACCTCCCCCGTTACTCAGAAACCGGAGCCCTGACCGGAGGAGGCGGTTAAAGAGAAGCCTGGTTTTCTAGACGTGAAGGGGGGGGGAGTGAGAAAAGGTGGGGGGGCTGTTTGATGTGTGGCGGGGCCTCCCCGGGTGGGAGGTGGAAGGGGCGACCGCAGGCGAAGGCTGAGCGCTCCAGCTCCTCTCCAAAGAGCCGCGAGAGGTTTTGGAAGCGCAGAGCAGAGACTTCAAAGCCAGCGGGGTGTTCCTTGTTCCAACCTTTCCCAGGTGCAAAGGGAGGGGGGCGGGCAAGGGGCGGTGGGATGTTTGGGCAAGGCGAGAGGGGGGCGGGGAGGCGCCTTAATATACGTCGTCCGTCCGTCTGTCCGTGTTTCTCCGAGACTACGTTGAGTGTCCACCTCTCTCCGTTAAATAAATAGACAGACAGACAGACAAACAAATAGAAGGTGGCATTTCTATTTAATCTCCTATCCAATGGCCTCATCCAGGCCATCCTGAAGAATTAGGAATTTGCATGAAATCTGTGTGAACTGACTGGAAGGGAGAGGGGGATCGAAAGAGGAGGGGGAGGGGAGGGGGGAGAGGGAGGGAGAGGGGGATCAAAAGGGGATGGGGAGGGGAGGGGAAGAGAAAGGGGGCTCAAAAGAGGAGGGAAAGGGGAGGGAGGGGAAGAGAAAGGTGGGGAGGGGAGGGGAAGGGAGAGGGGGATCGAAAGAGGAGGGGGGAGGGGAGGGGGAGAGGGAGGGAGAGGGGGATCAAAAGGGGAGGGGGAGGGGAAGAGAAAGGGGGCTCAAAAGAGGAGGGAAAGGGGAGGGAGGGGAAGAGAAAGGTGGGGAGGGGAGGGGGGAGGGGAAGGGAGAGGGGGATCGAAAGAGGAGGGGGAGGGGAAGAAACCGTGCCCACCTTTCCTTGTCTTTGGATGATTTTGTAACTACAAAAATACCTGAAGAAGAATCAGCCTGACCTTCTTAAAACTCCAGAGATCAAAGCAATCCGAAGGCCGCCCTCTTCAGAAGGGACCCCCTGCAGCTCTCTGGGCTTCTGGGCATTGGTTGATTTCCCTCCCTCCTTCCCCCTCTTACCCCCGCCCTCCCCCCCTCCCATCTTTCCGGTCCGTGGACTTTTCCTCCTTCCTCACCTGCCACTAGGTGTCCACAGTTTATTTGTGACATTCCTTATGCAGCTCTAATACAGCAGAGCAAACCTACCCAGCCAGTCGACCTCAAAACCAACCCAAAATACCCAGGAGCTGTCAATCATCGAGGTCCCCCTTGAAGAGGAAGGGATCTAGCAGGACGGCCAGTCTGGGCCGTTTGACCGAGGAAGGGAGGGTCTCCTGGGACTGAATTGAAGGGCCCTCGTGAAGGGGCTTCTGCAGATCCCCAGAGCCGGAAGGTCTGGAGGGCAGGAACCGGGTCCACCTGAACTTGAACAAAAGGAGAATTTCTGCCCCCCTGAATCTGGGCAGCTGCCCTTATTTCTCTCCTCCCCCAAGGCAGAGGAAGCCCCTCCTTCTCCAGATGTTGCTGTCTACAGTTGTGGGAGTGAAGAAGGGCCCAGTTGTCCCAATCACCCCTCCCCCCACCTGCAACTTTCCAATAAACCCAACCCCGAGATCAGGCGGGGGCGGGAGGTTTGGGAGCCCCTGGGATTCAGCCCAGCCGCCTTGACAAAGGCAGAGGGGGAAAGGGGGAAAGGGGGGGGGTCTGGCCTTGGGCACAGCTCCCCTCGCCCCTCCCTCCATTCACTTCTCAGCCAGCAGCTGCGGACAGGAGGAGCACAATGGGCCAAAAGAAGCGGGTGGTGCAGGATGGGGGGGGGCAGGGCAGTCTGCACCTCTTCCCCCAACCCAAACCCCCTCAGCCTCAGTCTCCAAGGGCGACTCCCTCAGGGGGCAGAGCAGAGCGAGAAAGAGGGTGGAAGGTCTGGAGGCTGAACCAGGGGATGACGGATGAAGGGACGGGGAATGTCCAGTCCAAGGAAGGGAAGGGCTGCAGGGGATGGGACAGCATCGCCCAATACGTGGGTGGCTCTCACGGAGAAGAGGGGCTCCAGTCATCCTCCGGAGCCCCTGAAGGCAGCAATAGAAGCAACAGGTGGAAGCCCAGCAAAGAGAAATGCAACCTACAAATAAGAAGAGATTTCCTGACAGAACTAATAATCAGGGTGTGAAGGAGGGGTTCTGTAAACGAAGGGACCATGGCCCGATACACACACAAATGCACTGAAGCATGCAAAGTTGACAGAGGAGTCTTGATAAATTACTTTAATAAAAACACATAAAAGCAAAACCTACAAGAAGGCATCAAACAGCCTAAAAGATTCTCCTCTCAGCAAGGTCCATTAGCTCTTATCTTCTTCCCAAACGTGGGAGGCGCCCAGCGTTCTTTGTAAGCCTTCTCAGGAGCAAGGCAGGGACTCGGCTCTTTGTAGTGACTTCAGCTCTGGAGGTTCTCTCTGAGAGGCTTTGGTGAGAGTCTGCGTGAGAGGCGCTGAAGTGGCTGCAGTCCTGCTCCACTTATCTACTGACCAACTGACCACTGGAAAGTGCGGGAAACTCAGAGCCAGGAAGCTGTGCTCTCATTGGCTCATTCAAAATGTTCAAACCAATCAATCAATTAGTTGCAGCAATATGCTGAGAGGTTTTTCCCTCTCACAAAAATCAACTTTAGTGAAAAACTAGTTTTTTGAACTTTGCAGTTAAAAAAAAGTGAGAAACAGAGAGAGATAGAGAGAGAGAAGTTAGAAAAACCAAGTGAAAAGCAATGGAGAAATCAAGGCTGCCTCTCAGCCCATGTGGGGAGGGAGGGAGGAAAGGGGAGCTCAGGACCCTCCTGTTACAGATGGAAAGCTGATCTTCAAAATCCAATTTCCATCTCCAGAGACCTGGGAATGCAGAAGCCCATGTCCCATGTTCCCCTGCCACCCTTTCCCATGCACAGGCCAGGCAAGGAGGCTCTTGCAGGGATGCCAGACAGGACTCTGCCCGGCTGAGTGGGGAGCCCCTCTTGGGAGAAGGAAGCTGGGGAGCCACATAGTGGGGAAGGGAAGCAGATCTGCAAAATCTCCCTCCAGGTTCCATCTTCTGAATCCTGGAAACGGGGGAGACCATATCCCATGTTGCCCAGCCACCTGTTTCCATGCATGGGGCACTCGGGGGAAAGCAAAGCCAGGACCCACGGAGAAAACCCAGGATGGCCAGGAAGGAGGAGGGGATCTGGGGCATTCCAGGGAAGAGAGTAACCTGGTTTATGGGTCCCAGGGTTGAATATTGGGGGGATGCAGCCCCCAGGATTTCTCCAGCCTCGCTTGGGCTTTGTGTCTTTCCAGGAGAGGCTCCTGTGGGGGAGAAGCCATGCAGGGCTGGGTCTTCCAAGGAGGATCCAGGGTTGCCCTGAGGGAAAAGACAGCCAGCCTCACCCCGAACGGGACCCTCAGTGACTCTGAGGAAGATGGGGGTCCCCTGTGGCCCCTCCAGAGCCCCCAGCTGAGGAGACCCTCTTCATTGCAGCCTTTTTTTCTTTTTTTTCTTCCTCAGAGTAAACGGGGGGGTCCCCTCCAGGGTGAGTCCAGTTGCCTTTTCCTCCCGGGCAACCCCAGATCCCCCTTGGAAGACCCAGCCCTGCATGGCTTCTCCCCCACAGGAGCCTCTCCTGGAAAGACACGGAGCCCAAGAGAGGTTGGAGAAACCCCGGGGGCTGTGTCCCCCCCCCCAACATTCAACCCTGGGACAAATAAACCATGTTAGTCTCTTCTCAGGAATGCCCCAGATCCCCTCCTCCTCCCTGCCCATCCTGGGCTTTCTCCGTGGGTCTGGGCTTTGCTTTGCCCTGGGTGCCCCATGCATGGAAAGAGGTGGCTGAGCAACATGGGATATGGTCTCCCCACTTCCCTGGACTCCGAAGATGGAACCTGGAGGGGGATTTTGCAGATCTGCTTCCCTTCCCCACCACAAGGCTCCCCAGCTCCCTTCTCCCAAGAGGGGCTCCCCACTCAGCCGGGCAGAGTCCTGTCTGGCATCTCTGCAAGAGCCCCCTTCCCTGGCTTCTGCATGGGAAAGGGTGGCAGGGGAACATGGGACATGGGCTTCTGTATTCCCAGGTCTCTGAAGATGGAAGTTGGATTTTGCAGATCAGCTTTTTCATCTGCAACACGAGGATCCTGAGCTCCCCTCCCCACATGGGGTGAGAGGCAGCCTTGATTTCTCCATCTATTTTCACTTGGCTTTTTTCTAACATCTCTCTCTCTCTCTCCCTTTCTCTCTCTCTCTCTCTCTCCCTCCCTCTCTCTCTCTCCCTCTCCCTCCCTCTCTCTCTTCCTCTTTTTTTCTGACTTTTTTTTTAACTCTGCAAAGTTCGAAAAACTAGTTTTTCACTAAAGTTGATTTTGTTCTTAGAGACTGGCCACACTATTGCATCAGCCCCTTTGTGCGATGCCCTTGAGCATTAGCTTTCAAAATAAAGCAAATTTTGGCTTTGACTCAACAGGGAGCTATTTCAGATCTGTGACATGCTCTGGCATTAACTGGCCTCTGGGATTTTTCTCTTTAACCACAATGCCAACAAATGTCACATTTCTTTTTATTTTCAGCCACAAGTGCCATGTATTCCCTCTGGGGTCAGTTTCAAGCATAGAGATCCCAAACCTCTCAATTCTAGATGATGAGTTTAATTCAATCTTTGCCCCTATTATTATGAATCACATGAGGATTTTTCCCCTTTCAATTCTCACCAGAGAATTTCCCAACAATCTTTGACTGCAAGAACTACTTGAATGATCCAGGGATCCCTCCTGAGGCGGAGAACTGTGATAAAAGTTTCAGCTCTGCTGTTTGGCCGAATCCTCCAGGGGAGACTTTGGACAGAGAAATATGGAGGTTTGAGACAGGCAGGTTCTGTGCTCTTGAATCTATGTCTCTCTCCTTTCCAGGTGAAGCTGAGTGTTTCTCTGTGTTGAGAAAAAGCAACTGGAGATTCCACCTTGTGAAAGTCCTTTGAATTCTTCTAATTCTTCTTTAGAAACAGGAAAGAGATTGATTGATTCACCCCATCAATTATGGACCTCCTGCTTCTGCTTCTGATGCTGCTTTTGTCCCATCCAGTCTCTGGGAAGCTGAGAATGAAATGCCCGCTGAGTTTGGAGAACCAGGATGGGAAACCATGGAGCTACTACAGACCAGGAGACCATATCATTGGTATAGTCTTCAGTGGAGATAAAAGATTGAGTATAAAGTTGCTTTTCAACGTTGCTCCGTCTCTTCAGTTTGTTTTCCGTTATATGTAAGTCATTCAGGGTGATGGAGTTGCACTCCCTCCATTCTAACCCTCTCCTTTTTTCTGTTTTTTTTCATTTATTCCTATATTGGGGAATATGTCTAATTTCCTGAATGATTTTGATTTCCATGGCTTCTCTCTTTTCTCTGATTTTGTGAAAAAGACTCAAATCCAAAAATGGGTCTGAAAATGAACAGACTGCAGATTATTTTCCTCTCTCAGTTCAATCCTTAATTTATCATTTGAATAATGAATTGTATTCAAAGTAGTTGTTAAACTAGTTGTAGTTGCCGTACCTCAGCCAATTTCCATATTTGTGTAATTGATCATTGGTTTTGGATCAAAGTTGGTTTAAGGTTCAGTCAGCTTCTGAAGGATTATATATTAAAAACAGTATTTGCTGCTGCTGTTGATTATATTATTTTTTTTACAATAGGAATATTTATAGTTTTAAAAATGGCTTACTATTCATTTTGGCCATTCAAATGGTCAACAAGAATTCCCAGTTCCTGCACAATCTCACATTTGGCTACAACATCCATGACAACTATTGGAGCCCTTTCCGCACTTCAGATGCCTTGCTGGACATGCTCTCCACTGGAGAAGCCAATGTCCCCAACTACAGCTGTGGGAGGAAGGAGAACCTCCTGGCTCTTCTTTTTTTTTTTTTTTTTTTATTGCAAAAGTTTTACAATTACATTTTCACCCCTTTTTTCACCCCCCCACCTCCCTCCCCAAACTTCCCATCCACCCTAACCCTCCCTAACCCTCCCCCCCCAGACTTCCCTATTACATACTCATAACTAATAACACTAATATATAAACCTGAACCCATCCCTCCCCCTATATAATTTTTCCTCTTTGTCTCTTTACATAAAAATATTTCTAATACATTATTTTCAAATAAAAGCTATTTGATACTTTCTGGTTTGGTATTTGTTCTGAACATATTCTATCCACCTTTTCCATTCCCATTCGTAAGTCTCTTGTGAACAATCTTTTAGATACGCTGAAATCTTCGCCATCTCTGCAAAGCTGGCCATCTTCAAAGTCCATTCCTCGATAGTAGGCAAAGCTTCATTCTTCCAATATTTACCTATCAACAATCTAGCTGCTGTTATCATATACAATATTAGTTTTATTTCACCCCGTGTAAAACCCTTAACTATACCCAATAAAAACAATTGTGGAGAAAATTGAATTTTTTTCTTCAAAACATTCTGCATGACCCACCAAATTTTTATCCAAAAAGCCTTAACTTTCCTACAGGTCCACCAAACATGATAATATGTAGCATCTACACAATCACATCTCCAACATTTTGGCTGAACATTAGGGTACATACATGACAACTTTTTAGGATCTAAATGCCATCTATAAAACATTTTATAAAAATTTTCTCTCAGGTTTTGCGACTGTGTAAATTTAACATTCTGAACCCAAATTTTTTCCCAAGTTTCCAGCATCACTGGTTCTTCAAAATTCTGTGCCCACTTAATCATACAATCTTTAACTAATTCCGTTTCTGAATCTCTTTCTAACAAAACATTATACAGCCTTTTAATATGCATTGGACCTTTCTCTCTTATATGTCTAACCAATTCTTCCTCATGCAACATAATACCAGTTTTTTGGTCCTCTTTCCATCTCATTTGTAATTGATTATATTGTAACCAGGTTAAATTAATCCCTTCGTCCAACAGTGTCTGCAATGTCTTCAGCTGCCATCTGCCCGCATCTGTAAAAAGAACCTCTTTGTATAAAAACCCCCCGAGTGACATTATATTTGTATTCCACAAGGTATGACCAAGATCCAGCCATAGCGGTATTTTATAATCCCATTTGAGTCGGTGCTTCTTCCAAACTCTCATCAAAGAATCTCTGAGTATATGACTTTTAAATACTTTATCAACTTTATCATCATAAAATAAATAAGCATGCCATCCAAATTCGAGATCAAAACTTTCTGCATTCAATATTCCAGCCTTTTTATTTCCAAACCAGTCACTTGTTAAAGTTAAAGCTGCTGCATCATAATATAACTGTAGGTTTGGGAGTTTAAGGCCTCCTCTTTCTGGAACATCTTGCATAATTTTCAATTTCACTCTCGGCTTTTTCTCGTTCCAGACAAACTTATTCACACCAGACTGCCAGACTTTCAGTTGTTTATCACTTTTAAGCACCGGAATCATTTGAAACAAAAACAGAAATCTTGGCAAAATATTCATCTTAACTGCTGCTATTCTTCCAAGTAAAGACAGTTGCAGCTTTTTCCAGGTCTCCATGTCTTTCTGAACCTCTCGCCACAACACCTCGTAATTATTTTGAAACAATTTCATATTTGATTCTGCAACCTGAATTCCAAGATATTTTACCTTAGGTACAATTTCAAAACCTGCCCTCCTTTCAAGCTCATGTTTACGATCTTGTGTCATATTCTTAACTATCATTTTAGTCTTTTTTGAGTTCAGTTTAAAACCTGAAACTCTACCATAGTCTTGTATAATGTCGTTCATCAGGATTATTGATTCCATTGGTTGTGATAGGGTAACAACCAGATCATCTGCAAATGCCTTTATTCTATAATCCTCTTGCCTTATCACTATACCTTTCAAGATTTTTGAGTCCCGTATTATATTTAGCAAGACTTCCAATGTTAATATAAATAAAAGTGGGGACAACGGACATCCCTGTCTTGTTCCTTTTTCAATTTTAAACTCTGTCGTCAAACTTCCATTAATAATAATCTGTGCTTTTTGCTCTTGATAAATTGCTGAAATCGCCTGTATAAATTGGTCCCCAAAGCCCATCTTTTTTAAAGTCTTTAGTAGAAAGTTCCAATCCACTCTATCAAAGGCTTTCTCCGCATCCAAGAAAACCAGCACTGCAGAAATCTGTTTATTCTTATCAAGATATTCCAATAAGTCTATTACTTGCCTTACATTATCCTTCATATATCTGCCCTCAATAAATCCCGCTTGGTCCTCATGAATCACTTTTTGAATTACTGGCATCAACCTGTTGGCTAATACCTTCGCATAAATTTTATAGTCTGTATTCAAAAGAGATATTGGTCTGTAGTTCTCTGGTTTTTTAGGACCAACTTGTTCCTTTGGTATCAAAGATATATAAGCAGTTGTCCAAGATGGGGGTATTTTACCCCCTTGTTGAATATTACAAAATAAATCTCTAAGTTGTTCCACCATTTCAGCTTGTAAAGTTTTGTAATACACTGCTGTCAAACCATCCGTGCCAGGCGCTTTAGCTGTTTTTAGCTGCTTAATTGCTGCTATTATCTCCTCCACTGTTATAGGGTAATTCATTCTTTCCTTTTGTTGATCAGTAATTTTTGTAATTCTCTTATCCTTTAAATATTTTTCTATAAGTCCATTCTGCACCTCTTCTTTGGCATATAATTTAGTATAATAATCCACAAAAGCTTCTTTAATTAATTTTTGTTGAAAAATTTCTTTCCCTCCAATGTCAATACTATCAATAGTCCGTATACTTTGTTTTTTCCTCAGTGTGTAAGCCAACCATCTGCCCGGTTTATTAGCATTGCAAAATGTATTATGCTTTGCGTATTGTAAACTTGTTGCAACTTGTTCCGCCATAAGCATTTGAAATTGGTCTTTCAAAAGTTTTATAGCACTTCTTATTCTTTCATCTGTTGGGTTTTTAATAAGTAACTGTTCCTTATTCTTTATTTCCATTTCCAACTCAGATCTTTTCTTTTGTCGGAACAGTCTGTGTTTAGAATTCATGTAGATAAGTACCCCTCTCATATAAGCTTTACTAGCGTCCCAAACAATTTCAATTGGGGTACCTTTATTCAAATTTATTTCAAAAAATTCTTTCAAATGCTTTTTAAGTTCTATTGTATTTTTTTCATATCTAAACAAGTTCTCATTTAATCTCCAAGAACGTCTCTCAACCTTATCCATCTCAATTTCTATCCATACAGGGCTATGGTCAGTCAAAGTTCTTGGAAAAATCTTTGTTCTTTTTGTCTTAATAAGTAAATCATTTGACAACAGAATAAAATCAATCCTAGAAAAGGATCTATGTCTATCGGAAAAAAAAGTGTAATCCAATTCATTCGGATTATGTATTCTCCAAACATCTTTTAGTTCCATATCTTCTTTCATATCAAAAAAAGTCTGCGGTAGTCTAATTCTAGACTTTGCCAAGCTCTTTTTATCTAATTTAGAATCAATTACTCCATTCCAGTCTCCCATAAATAAAATAGATCTATAGTCCCATTGCAATATTTTAGTATGTAACATCTTGTAAAAACAATCCTGTTGTTGGTTAGGAGCATAAATTCCAATCAAAAGAATTTGACCATTTGCTGTAAGCAATTCAATTGCTACAAACCTACCATCTTGATCTACTTCTATAATTTTTGCTGTTAATTTTTTATTTACATAAATAACCACACCATTCTTTTTCTGCGAAGTTGAAGATATATAATGCACTCCTAATTTTGAATTTATCAAATATTTCTGATCTTGAGTTGTAATATGTGTTTCTTGTAAGCAAATTATATCATTATTAAATTGTTTCAAATATGTAAATATTTTCTTCCTTTTCTGTGCTGAATTCAACCCATTAACATTCCAAGATAGACACTTAAGGGTCATCGGCCTGTTTCTGGAGCGCAGAGCAAAATATTTGAAGTTCATCCAAAAGCTTCGATCTTGCTCTTCCCATAGCTCCACTCTCTTGTGGGGTACTCTTAGCTGCCATCTTGTCTTGTCTTTCCTGTTGTTGTTGTTGCTTTTGTTTAAGTAGCTTGGATTGAGCTCTAGTTATACGTTGATCTTTAACTTCAGTCAGCTGAATCAAATCCAAAATTGGAGAAGAATCCAGCAAGGGCTCACTCAGAAAACCTCCTTCTGCACCTTGCACATTTTCTAATTCTTGCTTGGGCTGTTCTTCCGACTGCCTCTCTTCACTCTCCTTAATCTCCAAAACTGTAGATGTACGTGGAGATGGTGTTCTTTCCTTAAGAATAGTACTATAAAAATGTTGTGCCTTCTCCACGGTATTCAATCGATATCCTTCTCCCTTATATCTAAAAATTATCCCAGCTGGTGCATCCCACCGGAAGGGTATCTGTAAGTCTTTCAGTTCCTTAACAAGAAAACCAAACTCTTTTCTAGCTTTCAGCATTTTAGGAGGTAATTCTTTAAAAATTACAAGTCGTGAGCCCCCCACTTCTACAGAGGTGTGAAAAGATTTTTGGAGGATTTCATTTCTAATTTCTCTCTCAGTAAAGTATATGACCACATCTCTAGGCAATTGTCTTTGTCTGGCCACCCAAGAGTTGACTCTGTAAATTTTATCTATTTTGTGAAATACCAAATCAGGGTTAACTTGTAAGATCTTAGCCAGGGCTTCAGAGCAAACTTGTCTCAAATCCTGTCTCTCCTCCTCTCGAATTCCCCGAAGCCGTATGGCAAATTCCATCGCCCGGAATTGTATCATGACAATCTCATCTTCAATTCTCTGCATTTTATTATCAGCTTCTTCAATTTTATAGTCATTATCTTTCATCCTAACATTAACTTCTAATTTGAGTTCTTCAACTTTAAAATCAACTTTCCCAATAAAATTTGCCAGGCCAGACGCCACTTCTGATATTTTTTTGGTCACCATATTTTGATTCTGCTTCACCATATCTTTAACTTCATTAATTTCCTGCAGAAATTCCTCATGTGATTTTTGAAGTTTATGATCTATTTCCTGTTGAGATTCTTGAAATTTTTCATCCAAAGTTTTAGCAATAAAGTCTTTTAAATCTCCCACATCAAGTTCTTTTTTCTGAGTTTGTAGTTGTTGAGCAGGGGGAAGTTGCGTTTGATGTTTGTGTGTGGGGGATCCCCCCCCTGATGCCTTCCCTTCCTGCTTCTTTGAAGCCATTGTGCCACGTAGGCTAATTTTTCTAGAGAGGAAAGTTCTTTTTCCTTTCCCTCTTCCACAAAAGCTTCTAAAAAAGTCCCCCAAATTTAGTCAAATAAAACTGAAGTAAAGCAAAGTCAAATTTTAGCAAAAAGAAATGTTTTCCTTTAGGTAAGACAACTTTGTAGCAACTTTTCAACTTTGTAGCAAAGCAGAGAGGCTTCACAAATTCACTTTCACTAGCTCGTTAACTCAAGCGCTGGACGCCATATTTTTTCCAAATCACTTTCACTCGCTCACTTTCTCTTGATTTAAAAAGTCAATAAAGCACTAATACTTGCAATTTTCAGGTTTCTGGATTCAAGTTGGTATTTCCGCTATTTGTTAGAATTAGTTCCTCTCACTTTAAGAGTTTGCTGCTGTCGGCTTGTTCTGCTGAAGGCAGAATCGTCCCACGCCGCCCGGAGTCTCCGCAGGTTGGAAGGGAGCCGCTCCTGTTTTCACCCCCAGAAACAATTCCCTGGGGGGGTTACAGGGGCTCAACCTGTGCCCTGCTGTCTCTGCTCCTGCAATCTTCAAGATTTCGGAGTTTTCGAGCCGCTCCTCGTTCGCGGGGCGGCTCTACAGGCGGCGGGGCTGGCGGTCTTAGAAAATCACCGCCGTCGCCGAAGCTCGCAAACCGGAAGTCCCCTCCTGGCTCTTCTTGATGGAGCCGAGAGGGAGATCTCCATCCAGATGTCAACATTAGGAGGCACCTACAAAGTCCCGCAGGTTTGTGTGTGTTTTTCTCCATCTGGTAAAGTGAGGGGTGGGTGGTGGTGGGTGAGGAATAGATGCAATCATGTCTTCTCCATGGAATTCAAGAGCTGCTTTTCTCCATATTAGCAAAAATGTCAATATTTTACCCCATTATGTTCATGTTGAGATTAATCATAAAAGGCCTGAAATGCAAGCAATCCATTCCCTGGAGAAGACATTCTACCAATTATTTAACTGATCAAAAAATATCCCTAGTTGTTGAGGCCTCTGTTGACATCTTCATTTTCACAGATAAATAATGCCTGCCCTATCCAGTCAGATTGAAGTTGGCAATAGTAGCAGTTTATCTAGCTAAAAAGTGGAATAAAAAGGACTTTAGCCATTATAGGCCAATTAGACTAACAGATATTGCGGCTAAAATTTATCCCATGATCCTCTTAGTTAAACTTGAGAAAAATGCATTCCTTGCAGAAGAACAAGAAGGTTTTAGGTAGAGTGAAAAGCTATATAGATTTTATAAGAAATAATGCATAAGTTAATAATTTAATATCGGCAACAAATTTGTCTTGCAATATCTAATCTATATCAATGAGGTAAAAAAGATGTGGAGACTCTGGAAAGAGTGCAGAAAAAAGGAACTAAGTTGATTGAGGGCCTGGAGACTAAAACATATGAGTAACAGTTGCAGGAATTCAGGAGGGGGAGGGGTGACATCATAGCAATGTACCAATATTTGAGGGGCTGCCACAGAGAAGAGGAGGTCCACCTATTTTCCAAAGTACTAGAAGGCAAGAAAAGAAACAATGGAGGGAAACTAATCAAGGAGAGAAACAACCTAGAACTAAGGAGAAATTTCCTAATGGTGAGGAATGGAACGTCTCCCCTTCAGAAATTGTGGGTGGTCCATCACTGGAGGCTTTTAAGAAGAGACTGGACAGCCTCTTGTCTGGAATAGTATAGATAGATACAGATTAACAGAGTTGGAAGGGACCTTATAGGTCATCTAGTCTCTGAGCCTGAATCTTGGCTCCCTCATCATCCAAGGAGTTCAGTTAGAGAAAGGGCAGGAGTGAAAGTGGTGCTTAAATGAAAACCTCATAGCTCTCCAGCTTCCTCAGCCCCAATGATTAAAGTATACGAGGCCCAGTTTTCCCCCATGTTCTTCCATCCATCTGATGTTTGGGGCTCCAGAGAGAAACCACCAGCAGAACCAACCCAATCTCAGCCTCTGAGGAGGATCTTGGGGTGGGTAAAAGGACTCCAGCTGCTGCCCTCAGAGCTGATTTGGGAATTTACACAATTTCTGCTTTGTCTAAATTCAGAAAATATGAGCATTGGCATAAAATTTAATCTATGGAAAATCACAGACTTCGAAAATTGTGGCTGTTGGAACAGACAAAACTTCAATTAAAGACCAATCTTGGATTACACAACTGACAAATCTTATTAGGAACTGAGGTCTCCCTGTTTCTTGTATAACTGGAGAAAGAAGCTAAAATATTTCCTCCACAAAGAATCTGGGATATAGAAGCAGAAAAAAATTCAGCAATTCCCAAAAATTATAACAGGCCCTTTATTGGAATAGAATACTTCAGTTGGCATTTGCACATGTTAATCTAATTGCTGTAAATTGTAGGGGTGATACAGTAATATAATTTACAATGTTTTTTTTTAAATTTCCTTATTATTTTCCACTTTTATTATACAATCTTGCTAATATTCTGTCTTTAATATTTTAAACCAGTGGTCCCCAACCCCCGGTCCGCGGACCGGTGCCGGGCCGTGGAGTACCTGGCACCGGGCCGCGCAGCGGCCGGGGGACATGAACGCTGCAGCGCAAAGGCTCCTGGGCCGTGCGCAAAAGCTCCTGGGCCGTGCGCAAAAGCTCCTGGGCCGTGCGCAAAGGCTCCAGGGAAGAGAGCCCCGCGCAGGTACGCACGTGTGGCCCAAAGCCCCCACCCCTGCGCGCGCTCAGCGGGCCACGGTAAAATTATCAAAGGCTGATTGGTCCGCGGCGATAAAAAGGTTGGGGACCACTGTTTTAAACAATGTCTGATTAACAAACTATTCTAATACATTCATGAGAACCAGGTTGGATTTATTAAAATCTAATATTTTGGATTTGATTTGACTCCAAATGTAACACAGCATTCTTCATTGCTTTTTCAGATCAGTCTTGAAACTTCTTCAGAGGCTCTGAGTGACAAAAGTAAATTCCCCTTTTTCTACCGGATGGTCCCCAAAGAAGGGATCCAGTACCCAGCAATTGTCCCACTGCTCCTCCATTTCAGATGGACCCTGATTGGCCTCTTTGCTTCAGACACAGAGAAAGGAGAGAATTTTATGAGGATTTTTCCTTCTGTGCTTGTCAGGAATGGAATTTGCGTTGTTATATCACAACTGTTCTCAACAACTGGATACAAAGCTTCCCTCAGGGATTCCCTCTCTAAGTGGAGACAAGTCAACGTCTTTGTTCACTTCATGGAATATGAGTTCATTTGGGACAGAATCCTTCCTTTTCATGAAACACTTACTCTTTTGCCAGGAATCGTTGAAGGGAAAGTCTGGATCCTCACAAATTTTTTAGGGTACACACTAAACAAGCGCAGACTTCTCAAATACATCCATAGTATTTGGAATTTTGTTTTTTTGACAAAAAATAGGCCAAGGGATTCTGCCTTTGAACCCAATTTCTTTGTGGAAGAAAAGTTTCAAGATCTTTATTTTCTCTGTTCTCTTTCAAAGAATGTCTTTTCTGTCAAAGGCCGCAGAAGATGCACCCAGAAAGCCCCACTGGAGACCCAGGAGAAAAGGAACAGAAGACGGATTCCAAATCACTATAAATATTACAGTCTCATAAAGACTCTGGCCCAGGCCTTGCATGCCGCTTATTCCTCTAGATTGAGGAGAAGAAGGAAGGAGGGAGAAAAGACTTTGGGGTCTCCAAGGCTGCAGCTGTGGCAGGTATGGGGGTCCCAATATGGATCCATTAATCTTTGATCCTTTGGAGGAGGAATCCAGAGGAGAAGGAGGGGAACCAACTCAACAGATCTGGCCAATTCAATTACTCAGGGAATAATGGTTCCAAAGAGTAGATACCATGGCATTTTAGCATTAAACTCTGTTGATTTGAAAATGCTGTATTCTTTCTTAAATGAATTCCTGTATTTGTGGGTTTGTGATGAGCATGGTGGAATTTCCCCTTTGTTCCGTCCCCACTGCAGGTGGGTCTGTGTGCAGCTCAACAGGCAGCTAAACCCCGCTCTTCTCCTCCAGTGAAAGGGAGCCTGGGGTGGATCTGGGTGTTTCATTGGGAGAAAAGGGCACGGAGAAACTGAGGAAATGCAAAGAGTGAGAATCAAATATAAATAGGAGATAGGCAGCATTAACTAACAACCAACAAAGAAGCAGCTGGAACCTCTCCAGCGATGCTCCGTGTGAGGGACGGAGGCCTCCGGATGACCATGTGTCTCGGTCAAACCGGCTGCTTCCATCTTCTCCAAAGGCTGAGAGAAAAGGGAGTCTGGCTTCAGACCATACAGTTAGGCTTATCTGCCCCCGGCCACTAGGTGGGGCTACAGCAACAATAGCACAATAGATACATGTTGTGGCATGACAACCTTTATAAATTTAGAGGAGACCCTGAGACCATCTAGCCCAACCCCTCCTCTCTGCAGGAATCCCAGTTAAAGCTTCTCTGACTGATGGATGCTCAGTCTTTGCATTCAGATAATCCAGGAAGAGGAGACTGAACTTCTCTGCTTCACTGGCTCAGCTCTAAACAGCTCATCCTTTTATCATATTTTTTTCTCTCCTTCAGCTAAAATCTCTCTTGCAACTGAATTTATTTTTTCCGTGTTTGACACTCTGGAATAATAGTGAGCAGATCTTACACTCGTGTGTAACGTGTGCCAGTGATTGGAAGAGGGCTGCATCCTCCCTTCTCCAACCGAGAGATTGTGTCAGTTGGAAAAGGGGCTCCCAGACTCCTCCTGATCTTCAGCTCTTCTCCTTGTTCTCTTTCCTCAAGGCTAAGAGCAGCTCCTTTGATCGCTCCCTTGGCTTATTTCTCCTTCCCTGAAGTTCATGTAGATTTTTTGCAAATTCTCCTTCAATTGCAAGGCAGGGGTGGGATTCAGCCGGTTTGGACCAGTTCGGGCAAATCGGTTGTTAAGATTTTGCACAATTTGGAGAATTGGCAAATTTCACCACCAGCTGGCCCCGCTCACCCCGCCCCACCCCACCCTGTATATTATCTTCCCTTCACCATGAGGCCCAGCTAATCTCCAGGCCTCGCCCGCTCTGCTCACCAAAGATAAGTATGCCGCCCACTCACCCTTCATGTCGGATTGGGACCCAGGGACACACCATTTCCTGGCTCCGGCCTTGCCCCGAAGCCTCCACCCACTTGCCCTTTGCCTCGGTGGGGATGGGGAACGTGCCAATCCCCGGCTCTGGTCTTGCCCCGGAGCCTCCGCCCACGTGCCGCTGCCCCCCTCTGGCCTCAAACTACGGCCCCTCAGGCCGAAGCACCAGACCTGGACGGTTCTTCTTACCTGTAAGACGTCCCATCCGGAAAGTGCTGCAGGAGAGATCTTGCAGCCATCTCTTGCTGAGCCTTGGTCACTTGCAGAGATGTTCCAAGTGCTCTCTGGGTGGGCAGCTGCTTCTCTCCACTGCTGCTCTTGCTGGGAGAGAGAGCGTTTTGTGCAATTTAGTAGCAGTGAGCTGCTGCTTTCCTCTAAGTCCCATCCGGAAAGCGCTGTGGCTGAGAGAAACAGCATTCAGCATGGCTGCTGCTTGACTTCCAGTGATGTCGCTGCAAGATCGACGCAGGGGAGCGGGTCTCAGCACCCCCACACTGAATCCTCTTCGTTGGAGGGCCCCCCAAAGGGCTAATGTCGCCCTGTAGGGGCACCAAGGGGCACCCTGCAGGTCACGGAGAGCGGCAGCTCTCCTGCTAGACCTTGAGTTTCTTCCCTCTCTGATGAAGACAAGGCAGCCATCATGGCCGCCGTGAATCAAGGGCAGCCAAAGAAACTAAGATAGTGCTGGAGCAGTGAGAGTGGACAGTGATTTAGAGTTGGGTGAGGTGAATTTTAATTTTTGCTTAGGAAAAAAAAAATCAATCTGGGAAAAGAGGCTCTCTGGAATGTTTTTAAGTTGCGATTAAGGAGAGGAAGAGAGAAATTGCACCCTAACAGGAAATAAGCAAAAGCTATAAAATACGAAAAGACTCGATGTATAAATCTTACTGGGATGACTTTGATCAGGCATTTTAAAATGCCGAACATCTGACTGTTTATTGAATATTCTGTTTGAGTCAACTTAAAATATATAACTGGTAGAATAGTTTTAAAGTGGATTTTTAACGTTGATTTTTAAGCTGAAGATGCCATCTACTGGTGAATGGATATATACTATGTCATACTCCTAGAATAATAAAACAACCTTAGAAAATTTTGATAAGAGAAGAACAACACCTGGAGGTCTGCTGTATTATCTACAGTTCTATATTTATCTACTTTAAGATTACTAAAGGACCAACCTTGAAAACCTGGAGGATATCTAATGGAATGACTTTGAATAGTGGAAGTAACTAGCAACTGCTCTAGAATGTTCCCTATAACTGACCAATTATGTCAATTATATTTTATTTATTTTTATTTATTAATTTAATTTGTATACCGCCCTTCTCCCAAAGGGACTCAGGGCGGTGAACAGCCAAAATTAAAATACATACAATACAAAAGTTAAGATAATTAAAAGAGATTAAATCAATTGGCCACCCAATTTAAAACTCCAAATCTATAAAATTTAAAAATCCCATTAAAAACCATTTAGGCTAGGCCGGCTTGCTGGAATAAATAAATCTTCAGGGCCTTATGGAAGGTATGGAGGTCCGGGATCAGTCGTATTCCAGGAGGCAGCTCGTTCCACAGGGCGGGTGACCCCACAGAGAAGGCCCTCCCCCTGGGGGCTGCCAGCTGACATTGCTTGACCGACGGCTCCCTGAGGAGGTCCTCTCTGTGAGAGCGTATTGGCCGGTGGGAGGTTATCGGTAGCAGCAGGCGGTCTCGTAAATACCCTGGCCCTAAGCCATGGAGCGCTTTAAAGATGAGAACCAACACCTTAAAGCGCACCCGGAAGACCACCGGGAGCCAGTGCAGCTCACGCAGGAGAGGTGTTACATGGGTGTGCCATGTCGCTCCCATAATCACCTGCGCGGCCGCATTCTGGACCAGCTGGAGCCTCCGGGTGCTCCTCAAGGGGAGCCCCATGTAGAGAGTGTTGCAGTAGTCCAGGCGAGACGTGACGAGGGCATGGGTGACTGTGCATAAGGAGTCCCGATCCAGAAAGGGGCGCAACTGGCGTATCAGGCGCACCTGATAAAAAGCCCCCCTGGCCACAGCCATCATATGCTCTTCTAAAGACAGCCGTGTGTCCAGGAGGACACCCAAGTTGTGAGCCCCCTCTGTGGGGGTCAATGACTCGCCCCCAATAGCCAGCGATGGCACCAGCTGGCTATATCGGGATGCCGGCATCCACAGCCACTCGGTCTTGGAAGGGTTGAGTCGAAGTCTGTTCCTCCCCATCCAGACCCGCACGGCCTCCAGACACTGGGACATCACTTCAAGGGCATCATTGGGGTGGTCTGGGGTGGAGATGTACAGCTGAGTGTCATCACGTACAGATGGCATCGCACCCCAAAACCACAGATGATCTCACCCAGCGGCTTCACATAAATGTTGAACAGGAGCGGCGAGAGGACCGACCCTTGTGGCACCCCACAAACAAGGCGCTTTGAGACCGACCTCTGCCCCCCTGCCAACATTTTCTCTACATTTTGTCAGTATATGATTGACAAATCTTTCTCAAACTTTTTCATTCACTTATGAAGATAATGACAGTATTTGTATCCTATTTAACCATATTTGGAGATTAGACAATTGTAGAAGAAAGATTCAATGTGGGATAAGAAACAACGTTTTCTGTTTTTCAAATTCCTGGATGTTCCCATTCTAGTTTCATCCCTTTCTGGAGAAGAACGAGTTTCTCAATATTTCTCAGAAAAAAATGTACTTGGACCAAAATGGAGAGATAACGGCAGATATGGGCATTTGGGGTTTATTGGTTCTCCCCAAGGATGTCAGGAGAGAAGTTCTGGCATATTTTGAAAGACAGAGACTTTCTGTCAAACAAGATGCTCTTTCACGGCTAAAGTTGCTCAATAAGGTGGGAGAAATTTTGGTGTCTTTTCTCTGTTTTCCAAACCCTGAGGTCCCATTTCAAGTGGGCAAAGCCTAGAGTCTCCAGGGTGGTTAAAAAATCGAATGGAATAAAAGTTTCCTAAAATTTTTACAATAAACTTTATTCTCAATTTTAATATAAATATATCATCATCAGGGGTGGGTTCTACTTACCTTTACTACCAATTCACTTCTGCACGTGTGCAGATCGCTTCTGATGATGTCAGGGTCAGTGGGCGGAGCCTCCCACCAGTTTTACTACCAATTCTATAGAACCGGTCCGAACCAGGGACAACCCACCACTGATCATCATACTTAAATCTTTTTTCATCTTTTTTCAATTCCATCCGTCAAGACTTTATAAAATAGATTTTTATTAAATAGAAAAGTAAAAGAAAATAAATAAAGAAAGAAAAGTTTTTTATAAAGTAATGTTACTTTATTGTAACGTTAAATTCTGAAAGCAAAAGGGAGGAACTAAAGGAAGAACCTGCCAGTTGTTTTACCTCCTGCATCTGTTTAGGAGTAGTCAGAGGTTTCATATTTACCTCAGTGAAGCCCAGAGGCTACTTGTCTCCATCCATTTCTCCCTCCATTTTCCATGGATGGAGAGTCCTAATCTCTTTTCTCTGGCATTCCTTGTTTTTCTGCTCAGTCCCTGCCTCAGTCCAAATGTGTGGAAAGTTGTCATCCTGGATTTGTCAAGAGGGCTCGAGAAGGAGAGCCAGTTTGCTGCTACGACTGTGTTCCTTGTCCGGAGGGGACCTTCTCCACTCAGGAAGGTGGGTCACACTGAGGAAAATGGGAGGCTTTGTGGAAGAGATGGGAGGAGGAGGTGGCAGACTGGGCAAATTTTATGGCTCAGGGCCAGGTTATCTTCGAGATCGCCTTCTACCGCATAGCTCCCAGTGACCGCTAAGATCCCACAGAGTTGGTCTCCTCCGGGTCCCGTCAGCTAAACAATGCCGGCTGGCGGGCCTTCTCTGTGGCTGCCCCAGCTCTCTGGAAACAGTTACCTCCTGAGGTCCGGACCATCCCCACCCTATTGGCCTTCCGAAAAGTGGTGAAGACCTGGCTTTTCTGGCAGGCCTGGGGCCGTTGATCTCGCTTTGTGATCTGACGAGATCCGGCCATGAATGGTGTAAATGGGTTTTACCTTTTTACCTTGCTAAATTTACCTTTCTAGGAACATTTGAGTTCTTTGAAACTTGATGAATTGTTTCAGGTCCACCTTCTGAAAGACCTTGCAATCTAATATTAGCCTCCCCTTGAGGATCACTGAGAAGGTGTCACTGGTCCATAATGTGGTGCTGTGGATAGTTATGGGGGGAACTCATTACACAAATATTCTGCCAGTCATGGAGATCAATCAATCTATCAATCAGAATAAAGCTGGAAGGAACCTTAGAGGTCTTTTAGTCCTACCCCCTGTTCAAGCAGGAGACCCTTGACCATTTCAAAGGAGTGATTGTTTAATGAAATCGTTAAGAAATACTTCTTTGTAAATGCCTGGCATATCAGCTGTTATCCAAAGAAAGTGTTTTCTGTAAGATAAAAGGACAAATATTAAAGAAAGTTGCTTTTTGGTTTCTCAGATATGGAAAAATGCACCAAGTGTCCAGATGATAAATATCCAAATGAGGACCGAGTTCAATGTATCCCCAAAGTCGTAACTTTCCTGTCTTATGAAGAACTTCTGGGCATCATCCTGGTCACTTTTGCCCTCCTCTTCTTCCTAACCACAAGTCTTGTTTTAATCATCTTCATTAAATACCGAGAAACTCCCATTGTCAAAGCCAACAACAGGGACCTCTCCTACATCCTCCTGGTCTCCCTCCTGCTTTGCTTCTTGTCTCCTTTTCTCTTCATTGGTCAACCAAGGAAAGCCACCTGCCTTCTCCGACAAACAGTTTTCAGCACCATCTTCTCAGTTGCCGTTTCTTCTCTCTTGGCCAAAACTATGACGGTGGTGCTAGCCTTCCTGGCCACAAAACCAGGAAACCGAGTGAAGAGATGGTTGGGAAAAAGCTTGGCCAACTCCATCATCCTTTCTTGTTCTGCTGTCCAAATTATCATCTGCTCCACCTGGCTGGGAGTTTCTGCCCCTTTCCCTGACTCTGACCTCCACTCCCAGCCTGGAGAGATCATCCTGCAATGCAACGAAGGGGCCGTTGTCATGTTCTACGTCACCCTCAGCTACATGGGCTTCCTGGCTGCCATCTGCTTCACGGTGGCTTTCCTGGCCAGGAACCTGCCTGGGGCCTTCAACGAAGCCAAGCTGATCACCTTCAGCATGCTGGTCTTCTGCAGTGTCTGGGTGACTTTTGTGCCCACCTACCTGAGCACCAAAGGGAAATCCATGGTGGCTGTGCAGGTCTTCTCCATCCTGGCCTCCAGTGCTGGTCTGCTGGTCTGCATCTTCATCCCCAAGTGCTACATTATCCTTCTGAGGCCAGACCTCAACACAAAGGAGCAGCTCACAGCCAGAACAAATGTATAAGCATGAGATATAACACCATTATGATACTGGAAAAATTATTAAAGTTTATTTTATTTGAAAGGAGATATTCTTTACATTTAGATAGTATGTGGGAATCAAGAAAATCATATCTATATGTTTCATAATTGGAAATTGTTGAGCAATTGGAATTCTTGTAGCTCCCTTTCCTTTCAGCTCAATAAAGAGAACTCTGTAAGAGTCATTCAGAGAAATTTTCTGTTCAGCAACAGCTACTGAATGTGACACCTTATAAAAATAATTCGGGCACTTCTTCCTACAGCTAAAAGTGTGTGTGAGATAGAGTGAGGAAGAAAAGAGGCCAGGAGGAAGCTGAGGGAACAGCCTGGTTGCCTGATCCTCTCCGTGAAAATGCCAGAATGATGTGAAATGCCATGTTTGACTGGCTCTCAGCTGGGGAGGCAAATCTTCATCCCTCTTATATAGTTCTTTCTTGATTTCCTCATAAAAACCTCATTTGCAGAAAGAGTTCAGCAGAACAGCTCTCTGGGATTTCAGTTTGGGATTGTTTTTATTTGTTGTTTAGTACTTTACACCAAAATAAAAAAATAAAGTAAATAAAAAAAATTAAAGTGTGCAAAGAAATTTCCACTGTATATTTTTTCTTTCATCAACCAGAGAAATAAAATAGCAGTTTTCAGGCTGTTTAATTTTCCACTTTACAATTTGTACGTAAAGCATTTCTTGTCTGTGAAGGGCTGGAGAAGATGCCCAGAGAAAGGGGACCTGGAGACTCTCCCCAGGAGGAGATTGAGGGGATCCTGTCTAAAGGCAGCCGCATCACTGACCAGGTCACAAACCTTCAATGCTGCATAATATTCATCCAGGTCCAAGATGGGGGTGAATAGAGGGGGGGGGGACTTCCTGGTTTCTAGGGAGAGGCACCCATGGAAGCTGTTCTGCTCTCCAACCACACAGATTGCTGATCAATTGGGAATCAATGTTTAATTCTCAGAAAGGCTCCTAATTGCGAATAATTTGCAAATTCCATTTTAAGGAACTAAGAAAAGCTCTGATGGATCAGACCAAGATCAGTGTAAGATTCACAGTGACCACACAAATCCCTCTGATTCTCCCACAAGCAGAAGGCAGAGAGACTTATGGCTTTGCCCAACATGGAACTGGTCTTTTCCCACAATTTCACTTTCCTCCTCCAAACCACACAATATTGGAAACTTGGCCATCTCACAGTCTAGGAATCCCCAATTCTACCATCACAAATTAATCTGAGAAAATATTTTCCATGTTTCACAGTGCCAATCCAAAAGTACTAAGTTGGGATTAGAACTCAGGAGTCTCCTAGGGATCAGCCGAAAGTTACTCAGGAAACTTTCACGCCTAAGGGAGGATTAGAACTCAGAGCCTCCTAGACCTTGGCTCAAACTCACCCAGCTGGCTTTCATGCCTGAGGCAGGACTAGAACTCACAATCTTCTAATGATTGTCTCAAAGTCACCCATGTGGCTTTCATTTGAAAGTTTGGATCTCTGTCCCTCCCAGGGCACTCCTCCCCCCCTCCGCCCAGAACGAAAGGTTCTTTCTGCCGCTGCTTCCCTTCTCCCCTCCCCCGTCGCCCGAACAGACAGCTGTCACTCAAGCCCCTGTCCTGCCGCCACCCCGGTCTGCCTGAGCCGCCTTCCCTCCCGCCGCCTTGTCCCCGCAGAAGCCTCCTCGGGGCTGGCCGGGAGCCTCGCCAGGGAGCTGGTGGGAGCGGCTGGACAGTCTTCTTCCCAGACGGGCTGCAGGTGTGGCGGGCGGGTTCTCCCTGCGCCTCTTCCCTCCCGGGCCACGTCGGGGCTGCAGCTCCAGCGGGGGAGAGGGGCAAGCGGGAGGCCTCGGGGGTCTGAACCCACATGGGACCCCAAGGGTGCTGCAGGGGGAGCCTCTCTCCGTGTCCCCGCAGACTCTGCACGGCAGGCAGCGAGGCCGGCGGGCAGCCTTTTGATCTGCCTCCAGTGAAAGGAGCTTCCTTTGTCCCTCCCCCCACCCGCCACTGTGAAGTATTTTTCCAAGGATCTTGCCCAATAATCACAGACACAATAGATTTCAATTTCAACGTATTTATTTACTCCATATCCTTTCATTCAGGTACACATCTGGAACTGCTGCTAAACTCCTGTGCACAGCCTTATATATGGAGAAGGTGGGGTCAAGGTAAGGAGGGGTCATGGGAAGGGCTAGGTGAGGGAGGAGGGGTCAGTCTATGCATTAATGTATACACAGTTAGGCATTTATTCATAACAAATCCCCCTCTAAATGCCTAACCTTTGGGGTTGATTCTGTACAAGGCATAGCCACCCCTAATTTTGATGTCAGATATGTGTGCTGCCTGCTTGGTAATGGCTTTGTCAGAATGTCTGCGACTTGTTCAGAAGTTTCACAATGCACGGCCCTGATGAAGCCTATGTTCGATAACTGCCTGACGTGCTTGTGCTTGATGTCGATATGTCTGGACCTTTGACCCACTGCATCTGCATTGGAAATGTCAATGGCTGCTTTATTGTCCTCGTGGATAGTTATAGGGTAAACTGGCTCTGTTTGGGTGTGTGTAAAAAGTATTTGTTGCTTGTGCAACGAGCAGAGCAGAAACACACAGGGAAGGAGATAAACGTGCAGCTCGTGTGAGAAAAATACTTTATATACAAGATAATAAGCAGTCTTGGTGTAGGTAAAACAGTCCAAGGTCATAAACAGTAAAATCAGTCCAGTAAGTATCTTCCCTTACCAAAGCAAACAGACTTTAGTAACTCTTGGTATACAGTACCATATAACAATTCAGTCTAACACCAATCAGCAGAAAGAAAGCAGAAAGACGCAGGGAGCAACAGGAACAGGAACAATCAGGAACAAGGAACGCTTCTTTGCGCTGCTCATTTATGCACTGTAGCCTAATTACAGGGTTCAGCAAACCCTGATTACGTGGCTCAGTTGTTTCTTAAAGAAACAGATATATTGCCTGACCAACAAGTTAGGAGTAAGCTACAAGCTGAATATAACATTCTCCCCATTGGGCAGGACAATACACACAATAGATACAGAAACAAAAATACACATCCAAATCATACATTGTACAGTGGTATCAGTTACGTTTCAGATTCTTAATCCAAATCTTTCACAACAATTGGTGTGTTTAATGGCACCTTGCGCTTTGGTAAAATTATCGGCAATATTGTCCTCTGATGCGCAATATTCCAATGTAATCATGTTATCCTTAACACATTGCCGAACATTCAGATAACGTATATCAGTGTATTTAGTCCTTGTCTTTACAGCAAGATTCGTTGCCATTGTAATGGCTGCCTGGTTATCTTCATAAACCGTAATAGGATAGTCCATTTTGAATTCAATATCTTCCATCAACTGTTTATAATAAATCAGTTCAGTACATGTAAGTGATAGACAAGAAAACTCCGCTTCCATGGTAGACAAACTGATGTGTTTCTGGCGAATTGATCTCCATCCAATCAGGCAGTTATCCAACATGATTGCTATTCCAGACGTAGATTTTCTGGCAAAACTGGCATCAGCATATGCCTTTAACACCAGATTGGCATTTGGTTCTAAATACATAGCAAAATGTAACGTTCTTTTAAGATATCTAAGAATACGTTTTGCAGCTTGCCAATGCCTATCAGTAGGCTCTGAACTATATTGTGCTAGTTGATTAACACTAAAAGCTATATCAGGCCGTGTCCAGTTGCTCAAATACGACAAACTGCCTATTAATGATTGATACAGTTCTTTACTGAACTGTGGACTCTGCAAACTATCCTGTTGGAATTCTTGTGTCATAGGAGTCTTGGCAGGTTTACATAATTCCATCCCATACTTTGTCAACAATTTGCAGATTTTATTAGATTGTGAAATTTTAAATCCTCTAGATGTTTTCAGGATATCCAGCCCTAGATAATGCGGTATATGTCCTAGATTTCTAAGTTTAAATTTTGTTTGCAACTGACCGATAATCTCTCTGGCCTCAGCGTCAGTTCTGGTAATTATGGCAATGTCGTCTGTAAAGAGTAACAAGAATGAAACACATCCATCCTGTTCTTTTTTAAACAGACATTTATCTGCTACGCCCTCATAGAACCCAATGTTATGTAATTCCTGCACTATACATTGGTTCCACTCGTAACCTGATTGCCTTAAACCATATAGGCTTTTTTGTAGCCTCCAACACTCAGTGCTATCCTGTGTATCATAACCAGGAGGTTTCTTCATATATATTGTATGCCTCAACGGAGCGTTCAAGTAAGCTGTCTCGACATCTATATGAGTAATAGAGCATTTATTCCTAGCTGCCCAAACCAGCATCGTTCTCAAAGTGCTCGCTCGTAAACTTGGAGCAAAAACCTCATCATAGTCTCTATCTGTCTGTGAGAACCCTTGTGCAACAAGCCGAGCTTTATGGGTTACTACCCCATCTACACTTTTCTTTACCTTGTAGACCCACCTACAGCCTATAAGTTTCTCATTTGGTGGTATTCTTACAACTTCGTAGACACCAAGCCTCTTCAATGAATCAATTTCTCTATCCATTGCCTCTTGCCAGGCTTTTTGCTCCTTTTCTGGATATAATTTTATATCATGATAACTGGATGGTTTGATATCTACTTGGCAAACCACTGTGGCTTTATAGCGATCTGGTGGATGCCGGTCCCTGGAAGATCGTCTAGGCATAACAGGACTAACATCAGGTATATTGGGTTCATCCTCCGGTAAGCCGGTTCGGTCCATATTTCAGAGAGCAGGTCATTGAACCACACTAAGTTGTTAGCTGCTTTTGATAGGCAGATGTACTCTGCTTCCGCCGTGGATGTGGCAACCAGGTTCTGTTTACCGGTATACCAATGCACCGGGCAGTTATTGATGAGGAATATGTAACCGGAGGTGCTTTTCCTGCTCTTGGTATCCCCCGCCCAGTCAGCGTCCGCATAGCAGGTCAGCACAGGTTCTTTGGATTTGGATGGTTCCAGGCATAGGTATGCGTCTATGCTGTGTTTCAGGTACTTAATTATTCGCTTTACCCCTTCCCAGTGGTACACCTTAGGTTCACTGTCATGTCTGGATAATAAATTAACAGCTAAGCTGATATCGGGCCTTGTCCAATTGGCAATATAGAGGAGGGATCCAATGACGGATCTATACAGGGTGTTGTCCTTAAATGACTCCCCCTCTTCGTGCATATGTTTCAGGAAGTCTGTTTGCATAGGTGTTTCGCATGGCTTAGCGTCCTTCATGTTGCATCTGTGTATAAGTTCTAATATTTTTTCCATTTGTGATACCTTGAACCTGTTCTCTGTTTTCTCGATTTGCACCCCTAGATACTTGTTGACTCTCCCTAGGGACTTGAGTGTGAAGTGTTTCCCCAGTTCTCTGGCGAATTCATCGCATTTTTGTTTGTGCTGCCCTATGTACAGGATGTCGTCTACGTAAACGAGTGCGTACTCGACTGATGTGCCCTCCCTCTTGGCAAAGAGGCAGAGGTCCGCTGATGTGGCAGTAAAACCCATGTCCCTGAGTGTTTTGGCTAGGCACTCATACCATCTTTTTCCCGACTGTCTTAGGCCGTACAAACTTTTGTTTAGTAGCCAGGTGACTCCCACTTTTGCGCCCTTCCCTGGGGGTGCCCTGACATATATTTCTTTGTCTAACTTCGCATGGAGGTATGCGGTTTGAACGTTGAATTGGTAGACTTCTAGGCCTAAGACAGACGCTATTACTAGGGTGCTTTTGACACTTTCTGCCCTAACTGTGGGTGAATAGGTATCCATGTAGTCGTCTGGATACCTCTGGGCGAACCCCTGAGCTACGAGTCTAGCCTTGTAGAGGGTCTTGTTGTCTTCGAGTTCTTTAATTTTGAAAACCCATTTTGTGCCTATGAGTGTCTTGTCGGCTGGGACCTTAGAGGGGGTGTACACGTTTAGTTCCTGTAGGCTAGCCATCTCCTTTTCCATAGCTTGCTCCCACCTATCTCTCTCTTCCTGTGGCAGGCTAATGATATCCTCGTATGAGTTGGGAGTCATTCTATTTGGGTGAATGGACATGACATAATCTTCAAATCTCTTGGGCATTTTATTTCTGTTGAGTCTTATGGGTCGTGTGTCGGTGCCGTGCATGTATTTGGCTTCCTTCTCTGTGACTGTGTCTACCTTAATGATGGGGTGGTCTTCCTTCCACCCCTTGGTGGCTACCTCATGGTGTTTCGATTTTTGTCTCTCTTGTGTATTTGCTTCTAATGTGGTGGGTTTGCTTTTATCCCTTAATTCGTCTGTGTCTTCCTGCCTGATGAGTGTCTCGTTGAGATGTATTTTTGACCAGTTGGTGTTCTCGTGGAATACCGCTGTTCTGGATATAATGAACCTGTTGTCCCTGTCTATAAATCTATAGCCTTTTGTGCCTGGTTCATACCCTATAAACCTTAATCTCTTGGAGACCTTGTCTCCTTTTCGTCTCAGTTGTCTGGGGATGTGCACATCCGCCATGACTCCAAATATGTGTAGGTGCACAATTTTTGGCTTTCGGTCATACATCACCTCATAAGGTGTTTTCCCTATTACGCTAGACCAGAGCCTGTTCAGCGTATAATTTGAGTAGTTGAGTGCTTCCGCCCAGAATGGCTGCCCTAACCCCGCATCCTCTAGGGCACATCTCATCATTGTTTGTAGGACTCCATTCCTTTTCTCTACGACTCCATTCTGGAACGTGGAAAAAGGAGAAGTCGTGTAGTGTATTATCCCATGCATCTTTGACCAGTTCGAGAAGTCCCTTGATAGGAACTCAGACCCCCTATCTGTCATTATTTGCCTTATCTTTGTGTTGTGTTGCGTCTCCACCCTCTTATAAAATTCCTTAAATTTTTGAAATACCTCGTTCTTATGGTTAATGGTATATACAAAGCCATAGCGGCTGTAGTCATCTACTATTGTCAGAAAATACCTCTTTTTATATTTTATAGAGGGCTTCATGGGGCCCACAATGTCCATATGTACCAGGTGGAAGATAGAATTGGTGGCACGGGTGGCTTTTCTAGGTCTGGGTTTGGTTTTTAACTTAGATGATTTACATACAGAACACTCTAAGTAGTTTTTGCAATTTTTTATTTTCAAGTCACTGGTACATTCTGTCATTTTTTGGATGACTGGGAAGCTGGCATGGCCCAATTTTCTATGTAGCAAGTGGGCACAGTCATTGTGAATGGGTTTGCCAATTAGCAGTTTCTCTCTGTGTGTTGTGCTGTTTTTGGTGGGGTCATGTTCAATGCCCCCCTCTGTCTCAACATGTGCATTGACTTTATCCTCAGTGTTCTCCAGTTGGGCGATTACTTGGGCCTGGCTATTCTTCTTAGGGTGGAGGTATGTTAGCCCTCCATCAATGACTATTTTGCCGATGCTTTCCCCGTTCCTGGTCATGTAGGCTTTTCCCTCTTTGAAGGTAGTCTCTATGCCCATGTCCTTGCTTAGTTTAAGCGCTGCTAAAATATTGTGGGGTATTTCGGATATGAGCAATACCCCCTCTATTTTGCCTATTCCACTTATGAACGTGTTCCCTTTCCCTGTTACCAGGACCCTGTTTTGATTGGCCACCTTAATGTGGTAGTTTTCCTCTGTGAATGAGGTCAGTATCTTCCTGTCATGAGTTGTGTGGTTGGTGGCTCCCGAATCGATGAGCCACGCTTCTCCTTCTCTAGTTTGTGGGTGTGAGTGTGTGTTCTCCCCGATCCCATACATGGATCCTGATCGGCTCTCCGTAGAGCTGTCCCTACTTCCCCTTCTGTCCCTTGGGTCGGGGGAGTCCCTACACCTGTATCTGTTTTCTGATGGGGATCTATCGGGGAGCCCTGGCTTCCTGCCTCCCCTTTCTCTTTGGTAGGTGTGATCCCTCCCCCTTGAGTTTTTTGGGCAATCCCATTTATAATGCTTCTTGGAACCACAGGTGAAGCACTCTGGGTAGCCTAGGTTCCTGGTTTGGAACTCAACTTTCTTTGTTGGCTTGCTGTCCCTGCGGCTGATGGAGCGGTCCCTCCTTAAGCTATCTTCTGCTATTATCCTGTTTGTCAGTGACTCGAGTGTGAGGTGGCCTAAGCCTATGCTATCCAGCTGCATTATGAAATTGTCCCAGCTGGAGTCCAGGGAGTTGATGACAATGCTCTTCATGCTCTACTCTGATATGTCCTCCCCCCTTTGTATCAGCTCAGTTCTTGTGGCATTCAGGTTCAGTATATTTTCACCCATGGGAGTCCCTGCTTTATGCCTGGCAGAGTGGAATTCCCTGGATATCCTTGCTGTGGTGGCAGCGCTTTTACTATAGAACAGATTAAATATTCTCTGCTGTATCTCAGACACAGTCAGATAATGGCTTAGGCTGGGGTATACACCTGGTGGGATACTTGCTATAATTAAATAGTAAGCCCTGTGATGCAAGCAATCTGTTTCTAAAGTCCAAGGTTTTGTGGGGGGGTCATCAACTAAAAACAGTAGATCCTCTTTTAAAAATAAAACCTGGAGTTGGTGATTCCACTGCATGAGGTTTGATCCATCTAATTTAAGAGTGGGAAAGTTAGCTGGTAAATTCCCTGAGTTGTGTGATGAATTACTCACAGTCTGTTGCTGCCCATGGTGTCTCAGGTGAGGGAACTCACAATATGGCTTGGGTATGCAGTTTGCAGCTCTGTACAGACTTGGATTTATGTTCTCTCCTTCTCTTCTTGCAGGAGCCGACTGAGCATGTGCGAAGCCCATTTCGCGTCTGTAGCCGATGGGAGAGTAGCTGGCTGTTGCTGCTCTTAGGCCTCGCCTAGGCCTCCAGTTGGGGGTCCCATCTCACTCCTGGGGTGTCCGGCTTCATCTCTGGAGGCAGGCATCCATCGCTGGGCATCCGGATCCATGCAGGAGGCTGGAGAGAGTCGAGGAGGCGAGGCGGTCGTAAGTCGAGGACTTCTGGGGTTCTGTGGCGTGGCGGCTGCGGTGGGTCCCGATCCTTGATTGCTGGTCCCTGGGCACGTGAGTAGGCCGGGCAGAGGCCGCATGGGGGTTGAGTAGCTGGTGTGGCCTCTTCCCCTCGGGTCTCTTATGCTTGGTGCTGCGGGTGCTGGGTTCGAGTCCTGCCATCTGCATGATTCAAGCGTAGTTGGTGCCCTGCGGTTGTCTTGGTGGGGGTTGGTCATCGGGTGGAGTATCTGGGGGTGTGTGCTATCATCGATGCCCCCCCCGTAGCCCCCTCGGTTCGCGGCGGTGTCTCTGAGGTGCGTGGCTGGCGTGAAGGGGTTGCGTGCAGGGCCTATCACGGCTGCTGGGGCCTCGGGTGTCTTTCTGGCTTCGAGCTCGGGAGGCGAGCTCCAGATGCCTTGGTGTGTCCCTTCTGGGGTGCCTTTGGCTGTTCCCCCATTTGTTCTGGGGTTTCTTTCATTTGGCGCCATTGGATTTGAATCCTGGCTCCCTATTGGTCGGTGGCCATCCCAAGATGGCCGCCCGGAGCATGGCGCGAAAATGGAACCGTTTGGCTCTTGGGTCTCTGCCAGGGGGTATCTCTGTCTTACCGGTCTGGCAGCCTCGTGGTCTTGCTCCTGGGGGCTCATCACTGCTCCCTGGTCATCTAGAAGGTCCTGGAGTTTCGCGATGAGTTCATCCTTGCTTATGGAGGCTTCTATCATTTTCTGTATGATGTCCTTTAGTTCATCTCTCTCGGGTGATCTGTCTCTGGCGTGCCTGGCTGCACTTTCTTTTGGCCTCACGCTTCTGTTTGTCTGGTCCAGTTCCTCCATCTCCAATGCAGTTGGGATTCTGGCGGTGGCACCTTCAGGTTCCCCCAGCTCTGCCATCAGCCTGGTGGTGGACCTTGTGTTCATCCTTCCTTCCATTTCCGATTTTGGTTCTGTTTATTGGGCATAACCGTCCTCTGCTGCCATTTTGATAAGTAAGTTTTCCAAGGATCTTTTTTTTTTTTTTAATTTGATTTATATGCCGCCCTTCTCCGAAGACTCAGGGCGGCTTACAATGTGCTCAGCAATCTTGCCCAATAATCACAGACACGATAGGCTTTGAGTTCAATGTATTTATTTACTCCATTTCTTTCTATTCAGGTACTCATTTGGAACTGGTCCTGGACTTCTGCGCACAGCCTTATATATGGAGGAGGTGGAGTCAAGGTAAGGAGGGGTTATGGGAAGGGCTAAGTGAGGGAGGAGGGATCAGTGGGTCAGTCTATGCAATGGTGTATACACAGTTAGGCATTTACTCGTAACAGAGTATCTTGCTTTTAGACATGATAAGAGCTGTCTAGAAAGGTGAGTTATGAGCTATTTTTGCATCATCAGAAATTTAATTTATTACCTGTTAAAAATGCAAAGCCAAGGAGTACAAGGAGCAAATAAGAGACCTTCATGTTGGGGTTGGTTCTGGACCAAATCTTAGCTCTCAGCCCTCCTTGTGACTTCTTGAAAAGCTTCCCCCCCCCAACACACACGCTCCACCGCCTGAGGAGGCAGGGGAGGGCTGCTGGTTGATCCCAAGGGGGTCTGGGCTGGGCTACTGGTCTACCAGTTAAAAGCCTCTGCTAAATCCTAAAGAATTGTCACATGACCATCAAGCCACACCCACAAAATAAGCCATGCCCACAGAACCGGTAGTAAAAAAATTTAGAACCCACCCCTGGTCAGCCCCTTCTGATTTCAACCCTGATTCTGTCGGAATCTCCCTTCTTTCTTTCTTTCTTTCTTTCTTTCTTTCTTTCTTTCTTTCTTTCTTTCTTTCTTTCTTTCTTTCTTTCTTTCCTTCTTCCTTCCTTCCTTCCTTCCTCCCTCCCTTCCTTCTTTCCTTCTTTCCTTCCTTTCTTCCTCCTTCCTTCCTTCCTTCTTCCTTCCTTCCTTCCTTCCTTCCTTCCTTCCTTCCTTCCTTCCTTCCTTCCTTCTCATTATCCACAGGCCCCACCCCCCACCTGCTCTAAAGTAAGACATTCCCCCAAAATAAGACTTAAGAAATGTTTTTTATACTTAAAATGGTCATTAGGGCACAGAACCATTTGTTAAATTTTCTAAATCCCACCACTGATTGTATCCTACCTTTATTTCGCTGCTGGACCTTTTTCTGGAAACGATAAAAGAAGTTTCCAGCCATCCCTGCAGTGGTAGCAGTTGAGAATGAGGCAGGACAGCCGGCCAAGGTCTTATGACACGTGCTGTGATGTCATCATCTTTGATCCAGCTGTGGGCAGATGCCAGGAAGCCCCCTCCAGCAACGGTGGACCTTTCCATAGGGAGCCTCACACGCGATAACAGAGAGACCCTGAGAGGTCTGGAAGGAAAAGAGGAAATGGGGGGGGGGGGTGAAAGATGGAGGGGAGGCCCCCCAAGGCTCCCAGGAGAACTGAGCCCACAGAATGTTCCACTAAGTGCTAATATTGTAATATTATGATATTTCAATATTAATAATATTAACTAGGGCATACCTTTCCTAGGCCAGTTTTCGAATACAGCTCATCTGCCTGGAACCCACATTGTATATCGGACATTAATACAATCGAGCGAGTCCAGAGGTATTTCACGAGAAGAGTCCTCCTCTCCTCTGCTCAGAACAGAATCCCTGATGCCAACCAGGCTTCAAATTGTGGCCTTGGACAACCTGGAACTCTGCCGCCTTCGGTCTGACCTAAGCGTAGAACACAAAATTATCTGCTGCAACTTCCTACCTGTCAATGACTACTTCGGCTTCAACCGCAATGATAGATGAGCACACAATAGATACAAACTCAAGGTAAACCGCTCCAAACTCGATTGCAGAAAATAGGACTTCAGCTACAGAGTGGTCAATGCCTGAAATGCTCTACCTGACTCTGTGGTTCCTTCCCCAAACTCCCCAAACGTTAAACCTTAGACTGTCTACTGTCGACCTCACCCCATTCCTAAGAGGTCTGTAAGGGGCGTGCATAAGCACCCCAACGTGCCTTCCGTCCCTGTCCTACTGTCCTCATTTATTCGTATCCATTTCCTCTATTCATAATCATGTTTATACTTATATCTGTTATCTAATACCTGCTTGACAAATAAATAAAACAAAATGAATAAAAAATAAATAAAAATAAACAAACTATGAAGGCTGCAGTGGTTTGTTGCAGACCCAAGAGAGGACCTGCCAGGCAGGAGGAGCACTGCGGTGGGAGGGGCGGGTGGGGCGGGGGACAAAGGAAGCCCCTTTCACTGGAGGCGGATCAAAAGGCCTCGATGCCTGCCGTGCAGAGTCTGCGGGGACACGGAGAGAGGCTCCCCCTGCAGCCCCCTCGGGGTCCCGCCTGGGTTCAGACCCCCGAGGCCTCCCGCCTGCCCCTCTCCCCCGGGGCTCTTCCCGCTCTCAGATCCGGAGCCCCAACGTGGCCCGGGAGGGAAGAGGCATAGGGAGAGCCCACCCGCCACACCTGCAGCCCGGCTGGGAAGAAGCCTGTCCAGCCGCTCCCACCGGCTCCCTGGTGAGGCTCCCGGCCAGTCCCGAG
This sequence comes from Pituophis catenifer annectens, assembly GCF_029215685.1. Taxonomy (NCBI): domain Eukaryota; kingdom Metazoa; phylum Chordata; class Lepidosauria; order Squamata; family Colubridae; genus Pituophis; species Pituophis catenifer. The sequence continues at coordinate 3,999,253 of NW_027256899.1, read as the reverse complement.
GAGGCTTCTGCGGGGACGAGGCGGCGGGAGGGGAGGCGGCTCAGGCAGACCAAGGGAGGTGGCAGGACGGGGGCTTGAGTGACAGCTGTCTGTTCGGGCGACGGGGGAGGGGAGAAGGGAAGCAGCAGCAGAAAGAACCTTTTGTTCTGGGGGGGGAAATAAGGGGGGCCAGGAGTGCCCTGGGAGGGGCAGAGATCCAGACTTTCAAATAAAAGCCACATGGGCAACTTTGAGACAATCGTTAGAATATTGTGAGTTCTAGTGGCATGAAAGCCAGCTGGGTGAGTTTGAGCCAAAATCTAGGAGGCTCTGAGTGCTAATCCTCCCTTAGGCGTGAAAGTTTCCGGAGTGACTTTGGGCTGATCCCTAGCAGACTCCTGAGTTCTAATCCCACCTTAGTCCTTTTGGATTGGGGCTGTGAAACATGGAAAATATTTTCTCAGATTAATGTGGGATGCCAGAATTGGGGATTTTTGACTGTGAGATGGCCGAGTGTCCAATATTGTGTGGTTTGATGGAGGAAAGTGAAATTGTGGGAAAAGACCAGTTCCATGGTGGGCAAAGCCAGAAGTCTCTCTGCCTTCTGCTTGTGAGAAAACCAGAGGGATTTGTGTGGTCACTGTGAACCTTAGACTGACCTTGGTCTGATCCATCAGAGCTTTTCTTAGCTCCTTAAAATGGAATTTGCAAATTATTCACAATTAGGAGCCATTCTGAGAACTAAACATTGATTCCCAATTGAAGAGCAATCTGTGTGGTTGGAGAGCAGAACATCTTCCATGGGTGCCTCTCCCTAGAAACCAGGAAGTGTGCCCCCCCCCCATTTACCCCCTTCTTGGACCTGGATGAATATTATGCAGCTTTGAAGGTTTGTGACCTGGTCAGTGATGCGGCTGCCTTTAGACAGGATCCCCTCAACCTCCTCCTGGGGAGAGTCTCCAGGTCCCCTTTCTCTGGGCATCTTCTCCAGCCCTTCACAGACAAGAAATGCTTTACGTACAAACTGTGAAGTGGAAAATTAAACAGCCTGAAAACTGCTATTTTATTTCTCTGGTTGATGAAAGAAAAAATATACAGCTGAAATTTCTTCACACACTTTAGTTTTTTTATTTACTTTGTTTTTTTTTATTTTGGTGTAAAGTACCAAACAACAAATAAAAACAACCTCAAACTGAAATCCCAGACAGTTGTTCTGCTGAATTCTTTCTGCAAAGGAGGTTTTTATGAGGAAATCAAGAAAGAATTATATAAGAGAGATGAAGATTTCCCTCCCCAGCTGAGAGCCGGTCAAACATGGCATTTCACATCATTCTGGCATTTTCATGGAGAGGATCAGGCAACCAGGCTGGTTCCCACAGCTTCCTCCTGGCCTCTTTTCCTGCTCACTCTCTCTCACACACACTTTTAGCTGTAGGAAGAAGTGCCGGAATTATTTTTTATAAGGTGTCACATTCAGTAGCTGTTGCTGAACAGAAAATTTCTCTGAATGACTTCTACACAGTTCTCTTTAGCAAAATTTATTGAGCTGAAAAGATAAAAGAATTACAGTCATTTCTCATTTGGAAACATGTCAATATTATTTTTTTTTGACTCCTGAATACTATTTAAGAGGAAATAATTAATGTGTACTTTCAAATGAAAGAACATTTTACAATCCCTTTAAATATTAGGGTGCTATGTCTCAGGTTTTTACATTTGTTCTACCCATAAGATGCTCCTTTGTGTTGAGGTCTGGCCTCAGAAGGATAATGTAGCACTTGGGGATGAAGATGCAGCCCAGCAGACCAGCACTGGAGGCCAGGATGGAGAAGACCTGCACAGCCACCATGGATTTCCCTTTGGTGCTCAGGTAGGTGGGCACAAAAGTCACCCAGACACTGCAGAAGACCAGCATGCTGAAGGTGATCAGCTTGGCTTCGTTGAAGGCCCCAGGCAGGTTCCTGGCCAGGAAAGCCACCATGAAGCAGATGGCAGCCAGGAAGCCCAGGTAGCTGAGGGTGACATAGAACATGACAACGGCCCCTTCGTTGCATTGCAGGATGATCTCTCCAGGCTGGGAGTGGAGGTCAGAGTCAGGGAAGGGGGCAGAAACTCCCAGCCAGATGGAGCAGATGAGAATTTGGGCAGCAGAGCAAGAAAGGATGATGGAGTTGGCCAAACTCTTCCTCAACAATCTCTTCACTTGGTTTCCTGGTTTTGTGGCCAGGAAGGCCAGCACCACCGTGATGGTTTTGGCCAAAAGAGAAGAAATGGCGATTGAGAAGATGATGCTGAAAACTGTTTGTCGGAGAAGGCATGTGGCTTTCCTTGGTTGACCAATGAAGAGAAGAGGAGATAAGAGGCAAAGCAGGAGGGAGACCAGGAGGATGTAGGAGAGGTCCCGGTTATTGGCTTTGACAAGGGAAGTTTCTCGGTATTTAATGAAGATGATTAGAACAAGGTCTGTGATTAAGAACAAGAGTAGGGCAAAAGAAACCTGGATGATGCCCAGATGTTCTTCATAAGACAGGAAGGTTATGACTTTGGGTATACATTGGACTCTGTCCTCATTTGGGTATTTATCATCTGGACACTTGGTGCATTTTTCCGTATCTGAGAAAGCAAAAAAGCAACATTTCTTTAATATTCTGTCCTTTTCTCTTGCAAGAAAAATCTTCTTTGGATAATAGCTGATACCACAGACATTTTCCAAGAAGTATTTCTTAACTATTTCATTAAAAAGAGCATAAGAAGAATATTTTTGGGGATGGGGGGTGGGGGGGTTTGGCGTCGCGGCGAGATAGCTGGGGAAATAGCGGGTTCTGTGGAGCCCAGCGAAAACCCCAACTGCCGAACCATCGCCGATGGGTCTCCGGACCAGAACCGTCCTGCAGGGATGGGGTAGAAGGAGAGGCACCTTGGACGACCAAGAGGAACAGGGAAGTTCCTCGGAAGTCGGAGGGAACTCTCGGTAAGTAAGTGAGGGGGGGCAGCAGCCATGATGTGCAGGAGGAAAGCGGAAAGGAATGATGCTCTTTGAAGCCGGGTGAGTGACAACCAACCTAGGCTAGAAACAACATTTGGAGTAATGTTTTTTTTTTATTTGTAAGACCCCTAGCCTTAAAACAGTGGCTAGGGAACTATGGGGCATAGAAGATTTTAGGATGAAATTTTTAAAAGAAAAGAAAAAGTTCCGACTGAAAATTGATGTTTGAATAGACCAAATTGGAAAAATAAACATTGAGACCTGGTTCAAAACTGATCAAGCTTTAAATTTGAATTGGACTCTTAAAGAAAAGAAGGGGGAAAAAAAGAATTATTATTTTTAAAACACAGAAGAAGGAGAGAATCAAGCAGGAACGCTATATGATTGAAACAAAATAGCGATTTGCATGACTAATGGAAATTGTGGATTGTAGAGAGACACCTTCTGGTACAAAAGAAACATTGTAACTTGCTCTTTGTTTGGGAACATTGTGAATATTATAGATAACAACCGTGGGATTTTGGCGGTGGAGCTGTTTTTTCTTTGTCTGCAGGCGGCTGGACTTTGGTGAAAAGAAAGGGAAAATATAATGGAACTCCTATAATTGGATTAATTGGCGCAGGAACAAAAGAAGTCAAATGGCGCAGGAACAAAAGAAGAAAATTGATGTGATTTGCTTGAAATAGAAGTAAGAAAAAGAACTAAATTGATATATGGAGAATTCAATTGAAAACATTGAAATTGAAATGAAATATACGCTAACAGACAAGGAAATGAGGAATAAGATGCACACGGCTGGAAAAAAGAAGATAAAAACAATGTGATTAAAAATGAAAAAGCAGTGTATAGATGGATAGTAATAATAAAAAGGAGGTTTTAAAAGAGGGATAAGAATGAATATGAATATGAGAAGAATTTGTTATAGATACATAAAAATTGAAATAAAGAGGGAAGTTAGAATATAAGAGGAACAGAATAGGTTAAAAGAAATTTATTAATTTATATAAGGACGTGTTTGGTGCAAGAACTATGTCTAAATGTTAAAGTGCTACAAAGATGATAATGATAATAATGTGATTGAATATGAATAAGTAATGTATAGATAGATGGTAAAATAAAAGAAAAGTGATTATGCTGGGATAGGCAGCAAAAATAAAGATGATTCTACTGGGTATAACAGTAAAAATAAAGATAATTATGCTGGGATTGACAGTAAAATAAGATGATTATACTGGGTATAACAGTAAAATTTAAGAAGTTTATGCTGATATTAACAGCCAAAAAAAGATGATTAAGATGAAGATTATATACTGGGAGATGATTATACTGGAATTAATATTAATAATGAAATGATTATGTTGTGATGAAGAGTTAAAATAAAGGTGACTATGTTGAGATAAACAGTAAAATGAAGATGATAAATGTTAACAGTTAAAATACTGTGTAAATATCTTGATGATTTATATTTTTAAGATATATCCATCCATGCTAAAAGAAAAAGAAATTGAAATGATATTTGGTTAAGGATTTTAAGATTTAGGTAATGGGTTTTAAGACATTTTTAATTAGATAGAATTTATGGCAATAATGGTATAGAATATTAAGCTGTGTTATTTGGAAATTAAGATTTGAGGTGAAATAATAGAAAGGTAATTGATCTGTGTAAATTAATATAAGTTAGACATTTTTCTTTAAAAAAAAAGATGGTAATTAGTGGGGATTTGGAAAAAGTTTTTGTTAAAAAGAAATTAGTAATTGTACCTACTTATGACCGAATAAGATGTATTGTATGTTTGTGTATTTTAAAAAATAAAAAAAATGTTTTTTAAAAAAAGGATATTTTTATTAAAAATGTAGCTGGGTATATGAAGTTGAGGGAAGTCCTAGGATCTTAATTATTTCCTGTGTAATGTGTAGAATCTACATTATTAGAGGTTAATAATGAATCATATAAACTTTTTAGACAAACATCCTGAGTCCTGCCTCATGGCAGTTAATATCCTGGACTTGGAGGATACCTTCAGTATCTTATAACATCTGGAAGCAACCTGGAATTAAGGAGAAACTTCCTATCAGGGAGAGCAATTAGCCAGTGGAACAGTTGGCCTCCAGAAGTTGTGGGTGCTTCAACATTGGAGGTTTTTAAGAAGAGACTGGACAGTCACTTGTCTGAAAGGGTATAGGGTCTCCTGCTTGAACAGGGGGCTGGACTAGAAGACCTCCAAAGTCCCTTCTACTCTATTCTGATTGATTGATTGATTGATCTATATGACTGGCAGAATATTTGTGTAATGAGATCCCTCCCATAACTATCCACAGCACCACATTATGGACCAGTGACACCTTCTCAGTGATCCTCAAGGGAGGCCAATAAACAATGAATTATAAGGTCTTTCAGAAGGTGGACCTGAAACAATTCATCTAGTTTCAAAGAACTCAGGTGTTCCTAGAAAGGTGAACTTAGCAGCACATATCCAAACTAAAAAGCAGAAGAGATGTTTCCTCTGCTGTTAGTAAAGCTTGCCCAGTCTGCCACCCCCTCCTCCCATCTCTTCTCAGCCCCTCCTTCCAAATCTTTTTTTTAAAATCTTTTTTATTTTATTTTTTTCAAACATAAACATAAAATATATCTTTTAAGAATGAAGTCTTGATCCGGTCATAGATAGGTACAATCACTTATATTTTTTAACAAACCCCATTCAAAATTTCCTCATTGTATCTTTTAAAATTACAAATCAAAACAAAATTTTTTAACATAAATTCTAACATCTTAATTTAAGCCATACTATTATATCACCACAAATCTTAATTCCCAAATAAACTCCATTCATTTTTATATCCAATTATAAATCAAAATTCATTCTAACTCTTTCCTAAATTTTCTCCATTACTTCTTTTAACATCAATATCAAAACATAAATTTAAGAATATTATAACCTCTGGATCTAAGTATTTACCTTACTATTTTATCACCACGAATCTTAATTTCCAATATATACAGCTCTATTTTTATTTCACTTTATAAATCAAAATTCTATCTGTATTTCTTAATGTCTGGACCCATTTCATCCAATCTTTAGATCTTAAACTTTGTCAATTTTCTTGAGTTTATCATCTATTACACATTTCATTTTACACAAAATAATCTCAAAATCGTTTTGCTTCATTTTAATTGTCTTCCAACATATTTTTTTTCACCCCATATTAATTTGGCTATTTTCCAGTATTTTCTCCTCTGTATCTCCCACTATTATTTGGCTGATTTCCAGCATATTTTATTTTGGCTGAGTTTCAGCATATTCTCCTCCATACCTCCAACTATCGTTTGGCTGATACCCTGCATATCTTGTTTTGAGTGTTTTCTTTTCAATATATTTATCTATTATTTAATTATTTCCAAATATACTCTTCCAGAGTGTTTCCCAACCTATTTCTTAATGTTGATCATTTCCAACATACATTAAATTCATTCACAATTTGTTGCTTAAATCTGTGTTTCTTATTTTATCATCCAATAGTTCATTAATCATTCACATTTAATCATATTTACCATTCTCAATTTTGTTTACAGTTTAAAATTAAAACATGTTATATCAAACATATTCTCCACTTGTTCTCCCATAGTCTAATAAATTTTCTTAAGTTTGTCTCATATCAATATATACTCTTATGCTTTTATAAAAATATCATTTTAACCATCTTAACATCAAATTTCTATTTTAATTACCTTCCTTTATTTTCCATCTTTATTTCTCCATATATATCTCCTGTTTATATTTAAAACTCATTTAAACATTTAGACATTTAAGCATTAGATTTTAATTTTATCTATTTTATTTCTACATTTCCCTATCTGTCCATAGGTATTCCACTTCAAAATCAATATATCCATGTTTGAAACTCTGTATATCATTTTAATTCTATTGTAAAGTCTGTTCCATGTAAAATCCATCAGTTTCCCTATTTTTGTTCCTGCATCACTTCTTTTGTCCCTGTGCCAGTTAGTTTCGATTTTATTAGTTCCATTCTTTTCTTCTTTCTTTATAAAACCACCCATAGGCAGAATAGGAATCTCCAAAATCCAAAAATCCATAGTTATTTTCTAAGTAATCCAGGGTAAATAGCCAGTCAAAATAGTTCTTTTTCAAGCAGAAGGCAAGTCTCTGCAATTTACACTTTTCGCTTAGTCACAGCAATCTCCATTTTGAAGCAATTATATAACCATCCATTCGCCTCGCTTCATCTAACTTTTAAAGGTGTTAAGTCCTTATTTGTCGCTTTTCTCTTTTTCCAAAGATCAAATCTGTTCTATTTGAAGGAAAACTCAGTTTTCTGGTTTGTTAATAGCCAATTCTTCCAAAACAATCAGTACTAAAGTAAATTCCTTAATGGGTCGTTATCCCCTATTGTTACTTTGCAAAATCTTCAAGCCCCACAAATCTACAGCCGCTGTTTAAGGCTAGGGGTCCTATTAGTAAAAGTCCATAGTCTAACGTTGTTTCTTGCCTGGGTGGGTGTCACTCACCCGGCTTCAAAGCACATTGTTCTTTCTTTCTTCTTTCCTCCTGCACAATTCTTTTCCCGGTTTGTCCCAGCTTTGTGGCAGCCGCCATGGCTGCCTCCCCCACTGCTGACTCAGAGGGTTCCCTCCGGCCTCCGAGCAATTTGCCTGTTCCTCTTGGCCATCCGAGGCGCCCCTCTCCTTCCCCTGTCCCTACAAGACAGGTTCGGTCCAAAGACCCATCGGCGGCGGTTCGTCAGTCAGGGTTTTCGCGGGGCTCATTAGAGCCCGCTATTTCCCTGACTGAATCGCTGGGACACCAAACCGGAAGTCCACCTTGCAAGTCTTTTTGATTTACTTCCATTTAGATAAGAAATTGTGCAGGTTAAAAATAAAAACCCATGTGATCTTCGATCTGTCTTTTAACTTGCACTTTCATGAAAAGGTTCTGGATCAGTGGTGAAATCTAAATTTTGTTTCTACCGGTTCTGTGGGCATGGCTTGGTGGTGGGGTAATGTGACTGAGTGGGCATGGCCAATTTTTTTTTTAACTTTTAAAACCATTTTTTCTACAACCTCTTCGGCGAAGAGGTTGTAAAAAAATGCTTTCAAAACGCTCTGACGATCCCAGCTGAGTTGCCAGATCAGCAGAGGCTTTTTTAAAAAACCTCTGCCGATCAGGCAATTCAGCTGGGATCATCAGAGGCATTTAAAAGAAAAAAAGGTTTTTTTTCTTTTAAAAGCCTTTGACGATCCCAGCTGAGCCACGTGATCATGAGAGGCTTTTGTTTTTAACTTTTAAAAGCATTTTTTGGCCGAAGAGGTTATAGAAAGAATGCTTTTAAAAGTAAAAAAAAAAAAAAAAGCCTCTGATGATTGTATGGCTCAGCTGGGCATGGGGGGGGGGGCAGGGATTTTTGCTACTGATTCTCCGAACCACCCGCCACCATCGCTACCAGATCAGGTGATCCGGTCCAAACCGGGAGCATTTCACCCCTGTTCTGGATGGATCCATTTCCACAAAGCCTCCCATTTTCCTCGGTGTGACCCACCTTCCTGAGTGGAGAAGGTCCCCTCCGGACAAGGAACGCAGTCGTAGCAGCAAACTGGCTCTCCTTCTTGAGCCCTCTTGACAAATCCAGGATGACAACTTTCCACACATTTGGACTGAGGCAGGGACTGAGCAGAAAAACAAGGAATGCCAAAGAAAAGGTGTTAGGACTCTCCGTCCATGGAAAATGGAGGGAGAAATGGATGGAGACAAGTAGCCTCTGGTCTTCACTGAGGTAAATAGGAAACCTCTGACTACTTCTAAACAGATGCAGGAGGTAAAACAATTGGCAGATTCTTCCTTTAGTTCCTCCCTTTTGCTTTTGGAATTTAACATTATAATAAATACACCAGCTGCCTGCAATTACTGCTGGTTCGAATCTCTCCAAGGCTCAAGGTTGACTCAGCCTTCCATCCTTTCAAAGGTAGGTGAAATGAGGACCCAGTTTGTGGGGGCAATAAGCTGACTTTGTATAAATATACAAAAGTATGAAGGCTATTGCTTAACGCATTGTAAGCCGCCCTGAGTCTCTGGAGAAGGGCGGCATATAAATTGAACCAATAAATAAATAAATAAATAAATAAATAAATAAATAAATAAATAAATAAATAAATAAATAAATAAATAAATAAATAAATAAATAAATAAATAAAATACTTTTCTATTTAATGTAGTCTAAAGGGGTGGAATTGAAAAAAGATTTAAAAATGATGATATATTCTTATTAAAACTGATACTAAAGTTTACTGTAAAAGATTTAGAAAATTTTATTCTATTAGTTTTTTTAATATGAAATTAAACTGTGATGAAGAAAGAACCCTCTGACCAGTAAGATCTTGAAAGGTTTCCATAAAACATGGCAAAGCCACTCCACTTAGGTCCCGTCTCTTGAAGAGCTTCCATGAGATGACACCACCTGGCATGGGAGGCCAACCACCCTGGAGACTCTAGGCTTTGCCCACTTGAAATGGGACCTCAGGCTTTGAAAAAGAGAGAAAAGACAGCAAAATTTCTCCCACCTTATTGAGCAACTTTAGCCGTGAAAGAGCATCTTGGATGATAGAAAGTCTCTGTCTTTCAAAATACGCCAGTCTCTCTCTCCTGGGATCCTCCTTGGGGAGAACCAAGTAACTGCCAATGGTCAGATCTGCTGTCATCTCTCCATTTTGGTCCAAGTACACTTCAAAGTGGGAAATATTCCAAAATTCATTCTTCTCCAGAAAGGGATGAAACTAGAATGGGAACATCCAGGAATTTGAAAAACAGAAAACTTTGTTTCTTATGCCACATTGAATCTTTCTTCTACAATTGTCTGATCTTCAAATATGGTTAAATAGGATACAAATATTGTCATTATCTTCAGAAGTGAATGAAAAAGTTTGAGAAAAATTTGTCAATCATATACTGACAAAATATAGAAAAAGTATATAACTGATACAATTGGTCAAATATAGGGAACATTCTAGAGCAGATGAAAATAAAATGAATAGAGAAAAAAAATCATTCATAAACTCTTTGCAATCAAGAGGTTGATTCCCAGAAAGCATGGGTTGATCAAGAAGAAAGTTCTCAGGCTAATCTTCTCCCCCTTGCAGGCACCACGCTTGGAGGAGAATTTGCACAAAGTCTACATGTGAACTTCAGGGAAGGAGAAATAAGCCAAGGGAGAGATCAAAGGAGCTGCTCTTAGCCTTGAGGAAAGAGAACAAGGAGAAGAGCTGAAGATCAGGAGGAGTCTGGGAGCCCCTTTTCCAACTGACACAATCTCTCGGTTGGAGAAGGGAGGATGCAGCCCTCTTCCAATCACTGACACACGTTACACACAAGCGTAAGATCTGCTCACTATTATTCCATAGTGTCAGACACGGAAAAATGAATTCAGTTACAAGAGAGGAGATTTTAGCTGAAGGAGAGAAAAAAATATGATAAAAGTTTGAGCTGTTTTAGAGGTTAGCCAGTTAAGCAGAGAAGTTCAGTCTCCTCTTCACAGATTGTCTGAGTGCAAAGACTGAGCAGCCATCAGTCAGAGAAGCTTTAACTGGGATTCCTGCAGAGAGGAGGGGCTGGGCTAGATGGTCTCAGGGTCTCCTCCAAATTTATAAAGGTTGTCATGCCACAACATGTATCTATTGTGCTGTTGTTGCTCTAGCCCCACCTAGTGGCCGGGGGCAGATAAGCCTCACTGTATGGTCTGAAGCCAGACTCCCTTTTCTCTCAGCCTTTGGAGGAGACGGAAGCAGCCGGTTTGACCGAGACACATGGTCATCCGGAGGCCTCCGTCCCTCACACGGAGCATCCCTGGAGAGGTTCCAGCTGCTTCTTTGTTGGCTGTTAGTTAATGCTGCCTATCTCCTATTTATATTTGATTCTCACTCTTTGTACTTCCTCAGTTTCTCCGTGCCCTTTTCTCCCAATGAAACACCCAGATCCACCCCAGGCTCCTTTTCACTGGAGGAGAAGAGGGGGTTTAGCTGCCTGTTGAGCTGCACACAGACCCACCTGCAGTGGGGACGGAACAAAGGGGAAATTCCACCATGCTCATCACAAACCCACAAATACAGGAATTCATTTAAAAAAAGAATACAGCATTTTCAAATGAGCAGAGTTTAATATTAAAATGCCATGGTATCTACTCTTTGCAACCATTATTCCCTGAGTAATCGAATTGGACAGATCTGTTGAGATGGTTCCCCTCCTTCTCCTCTGGATTCCTCCTCCAAAGGATCTCAGATTAATGGATCCATATTAGGACCCCATACCTGCCATGGCTGCAGCCTTGGAGACCCCAAAGTCTTTTCTCCCTCCTTCCTTCTCCTCCTCATTCTGGAGGAATAAGCGGCATTCAAGGCCTGGGCCAGAGTCTTCATGAAACTGTAATCATGGTATTGATTTGGGATCCTTTTTCTGTTCCATTTCTCCTGGGTCTCCAGTGGGGCTTTCTGGGTGCATCTTCTGCGGCCTTTGACAGAAAAGACATGCTTGGAAAGAGAACAGCGGAAATAAGAATCTTGAAACTTTTCTTCCACAAAGAAATAGGGTTCAAAGGCAGAATCTTTTCGCCTATTTTTTGCCAGATAACGAAAGTTCCAAATACTATGGATGTATTTGAAAAGTCTGTGCTTGTTCATTTTATACCCAAAAAAATTTGTGAGGATCCAGACTTTCCCTTCAATGGGTCCTGGAAGACACATAAATGTTTCATGGAAAGGAAGAATTCTCTCCCAAATGGAAACATTTTCTATGAAGTGAACAAAGACGTTGACTTGTCTCCACTTAGAGAGGGGCTTCCTCAGGGATACTGTTGTGTATCCAGTTGTTGAGAACAGTTGTGATATAACCACACAAATTCCACTCCTGACAAGCATAGGAGGAAAAATCCTCATGAAATTCTCTCCCTTCTCTGTGTCTGAAGCAAAGAGGCCAATCAGGGTCCATCTGAAATGGAGGAGAATTTGGACAATTGCTGGGTAGTGGAATCCTTCTTTGGGATTCATCTGATGAAAAAAGGGGAATTTCCTTTTATCACTCAGAGCCTCTGAAACAATTTTATGACTGATCTGAAAAAGCAATGAAGAATGCTGTGTTACATTTGGGGTCAGATCAAGTCCAATATATTAGATTTTAATAAATCCAACCTGGTTCTCATGAATGTATTAGAATAGTTTGTTAATGAAACATTGTTTAAAATATTAAAGGCAGAATATTAGCAAGATTGTATCATAATAATGGAAAATAATAAGCAAATTAAAAAACAATAAAAATGTAAATCATATTACTGTATCACCCCTACAATTTATCACAATTAGATTAACATGTGCAAATGCCAACTGGAATATTCTATTCCAAAAAAGAGCCTATTATAATTTTCAAGGATTGCTGCATCTTTTTTTGCTTCTCTATCCCAGATTCTTTCTGGAGCAAATTTTTTAACTTCTTTCTCCAGTTATACAAGAAACAGGCAGACCTCAAAGCCTAATAAGATTTGTCAGTTGCATAATCCAAGTTTGGTCCTTAATTGAAGTTTTGTCTGTTCCAACAGCCACAATTTTCAGAGTCTCTCAGTTTCCATAGATTTTATGCCAATAATACCCATATTTTCTGAATTTAGGCAAAGCAGAAATTGTGTAAATTCCCAAATCAGCTCTGAGGGCAGCAGCTGGAGTCTTTTTATCCACCCCAAGATCCTCCTCAGAGGCTGAGATTGGGTTGGTTCTGCTGGTGGTTTCTCTCTGGAGCCCCAAACATCAGATTGATGTAAGAACATGGGGGAAAACTGGGCCTCTGATACTTTAATCATTAGGGCTGAGGAAGCTGGAGAGCTATGAGGTTTTCATTTAAGCACCACTTTCACTCCTGCCCTTTTTATTTATTTATTTATTTATTTTTAAATTTCTATACCGCCCTTCTCCCTGAGGACTCAGCGCGGTGTACAGCCAAAATTAAAAACATGCAGTACAAATATTAAAAAACAATTAAAAGATATATAAATTTGGCCCAATTAAAACTCACTACCAATTAAAACATTTAAAAATTTCTTCTTAAGCCAGCCCGGCTTGCTTGAAAAAATGGGTTTTAAGGGCACGGCGGAAGGCACCGAGGTCTTGGATTCTCCTTATCTCTGGAGGCAATTGATTCCAGAGTGTAGGTGCCCCCACAGAGAAGGCCCTCCCCCTGGGGGTCACCAGCCTGCACTGTTTGGCTGATGGCACCCCGAGGAGGCCCTCTCTGTGGGAGCGCACGGGTCGATGGGAGGTCGTCGGTAGCAGCAGGCGGTCTCGAAGATAGCTAGGCCCGATGCCATGGAGCGCTTTAAAGATGATAACCAACACCTTGAAGCACACCCGGAAGACCACCGGGAGCCAGTGCAGCTCACGCAGGAGCGGTGTTACATGGGAGCGCCATGCTGCTCCCGTCACTACCCACGCTGCTGCGTTCTGGACCAGTTGGAGCCTCCGGGTGCTCTTCAAGGGGAGGCCCATTTAGAGAGCGTTGCAGTAGTCAAGGCGAGAGGTTACGAGGGCATGAGTGACTGTGCACAAGGAATCCCGATCAAGAAAGGGCCGCAACTGGCGAATCAGGCGAACCTGATAAAAGGTCCCCCTGGTTACAGCTGTCAGATGTTCCTCCAAGGACAGCTGCATATCCAGGAGGACTCCCAGATTGCGAGCCCTCTCTGTGGGGGCCAACGACTCGCCCCCAATAGTCAGTGATGGAGTCAACTGACTATATCGGGATGCCAGGAGCCACAGCCACTCAGTCTTGGAAGGGTTGAGCTTGAGCCTGTTCCTCCCCATCCAGATCCGTACAGCCTCCAGGCACTGGGACATCACTTCAAGGGCATCGTTGGGGTGGCCTGGGGTGGAGATGTACAGCTGAGTATCATCAGCGTACTGATGGTATCTCACCCCAAAGCCACGGATGATCTCGCCCAGCGGCTTCACATAAATGTTGAACAGAAGGGGCGAGAGGACCGATCCCTGCGGCACTCCACAAATGAGAGGCCTCGAGGTCGACCTCTGCCCCCCTGCCAACACAAACTACGACCGGTCGGAGAGAAAGGAGGAGAACCACCGCAACACAGTGCCTCCCACCCCCAACTCTTCCAGCCAGTGCAGCATGATACCATGGTCGATGGTATCAAAAGCCGCTGAGAGGTCTAACAGGACCAGGACAGAGGAACAACCCCTGTTCTTTCTCTAACTGAGCTCCTTGGATGATGAGGGAGCCAAGATTCAGGCTCAGAGAAAACAACCCCAGGTAAGGAAAGGTGTTACTTGCTCTATTGTCTGACCATCTATGGCTATGATGTCATTTCCCAAAGACCATAACTTTTAAACTTGCTTTATAAATTATCAAATAATTATTAAGACAAAACAATCAAAGTCTATACAATCCAATGTGTAAGTATGATAATATCACATTATCTGTATAAATCAGTGTATTCCAATAGGAATTTAGCAGGCTAAACATGTATACCTATAACAGAACTTATAACAAAAGAAAAGGGTTGGAAGGGACCTTGGAGGTCCTCTAGTCCAACCCCCTGTTCAAGCAGTAAACCAGGCATAGTAGCAGTAACTGTGAGAGGATCCTGGAGTCTTAGTGGACAATCAATTAAATATGAGTCAAGAGTGTGCAGCGGCAGCCAAAAAAGCCAATGCAATCCTAAATTGCATTAACAGAGGGATACAATCAAGATCAAGAGAGGTACTAATACCACCCTATAAAGCCTTAGTAAGGCCACACCTAGAATTCTGCATCCAGTTTTGGTCTCCACACTATAAAAAAGATGTTGAGACTCTAGAAAAAGTGCAGAGAAGAGCAACCAAGAGGATTAGGGGACTGGAGGCTAAAACATACAATGAACGGTTGCAGGAACTGGGCATGGCTGGTCTAGTGAAGAGAAGGACCAGGGGAGACATGATAGCAGTCTTTCAATATTTGAGGGGCTGCCATAGAGAGGAGAAAGGGGGTCAAGCTGTTTTCCAAGGCACCTGAAGGCCGGACAAAGGCCGGACAAGGAATAAAGAATGGAAACTGAACAAGGAGAGATTCAACCTTGAAATAAAGAGATAAAGTTGCCTTCAGAAGTTGTGGGAGCTTCATCACTGGAAGCTTTCAAGAAGAGGCTGGACCGTCATCTGTCAGAAATGGTGTAGGGTCTGCTTGGACTAGATGACCTACAAGGTCCCTTCCAACTCTGTTAATCTGTATCTATCTATACTATTCCAGACAAGTGGCTGTCCAGTCTCTTCTTCAAAGCCTCCAGTGATGGACCATCCATAATTTCTGAAGGGGAGACGTTCCATTCCTCACCATTAGGAAATTTCTCCTTAGTTCTAGGTTGTTTCTCCCCTTGATTAGTTTCCATCCACTGTTTCTTGTCTTGCCGTGTAGTACTTTGGAAAATAGGTGGACCTCCTCTTCTCTGTGGCAGCCCCCCAAATATTGGTACATTGCTATGATGTCACCCTTAGTCCTTTTCACTAGACTAGACAGACTGAATTCCTGCAACTGCTCCTCATATGTTTTAGTCTCCAGGCCCTTAATCATCTTTTCTGCACTCTTTCCAGAGTCTCTACATCTTTTTTATAATATGGAGACTAAAACTGGATGCACTATTCCAAGTGTGGTCTTGCCAAGGCATTATAAAGCAGTACCAATAATTCGTGTGATCTTGATTTTATTCCTCTGTTAATGCAATGTAGGACTGAATTAGCTTTTTTTAGCTGCTGCTGGCTCATATTTAAGTGATTATCCACTAGGACTCCAAGATCCCTCTCACAGTTACACTTATTGAGTCAGGTTTCACCTCATCTGTAAGTGGACATTTGGTTTTTTTAGCCTAGGTATAAAACCTTACTTTTCTCTACAATGAATTTCATTTTGTTAGATAGGCCCAGGGTTCAAGTCTACCTAGATCCATCTGGATCTTGAGCCTATCTTCTGAGGTGTTGGCTATTCCTGCCACTTTAGTGTTGTCTTCAAATTTGATGATTTCCCCATTTCTCCCCTCATCCAAATCAGTCATGGAGATGTTGAAGAGAACTGGGCCTAAAATGAAACCTTGGGGTCCCCCACTGCTTGTTTCCCTCCATGCAGACGTAGTTCCATTGAGGACCACAGGCTGACTCCATCTGGGGGTGATGCTGTCTATCCCACATATTTTCAGCTTCCCAAGAAATAGGTTATGGTTTACTTTGTCAAAGCCTTTCTGAAATCCAAGTACTGTATACTACATGCACTGCATTTCATTGGTCCAGTTATTTAGTTATTTTTGTCAAAAAATGAAATAACATTTATTTATGATCTGTTTTTTGATCCTGCATTAGTCCTAGTAAGTCATTCATAGCTATACTGAAGAACAGGGGTTCAATATGCATCTTTCCCTTCCCCCTTGGTAAGCATAGATCCTTCTTCTCATGGCTCCATTGAGCCCAAACCTTCCTCTCAAACAAGGGCTTGGATCAGGGCCAACAGGCTGAGCTCCATTTTGAGGGCAAAACATTTTCTCCATCATAATTTTCTGTTTATTGAATCAAATGCTGCACTAACCTCTAGAAAGCAGCAAACCTTGTTTTACCTCACTGATATAGATTAGATATTTCAGGACAAACTTTTTGCCAATATTAGATTATTAATTTATGCATTATTTCTTACAAAATCAATATAGCATTTAACTCTACCTAAAACCTTCTGCAAGGAATGAATTTTTCTCAAGCTTAACTAAGAGGATCATGGCATAAATTTTAGCCACAGTATCTCCTAGTCTATTTGGCCTATAATTGCTAGAGTAATTTTTATTCCACATTTTAGATAGATAAAATGCTATTATTGCCAACTTCAATCTGACTGGATAGGGCAGGCATCATTTATGTGTGAAAATGAAGATGCCAATAGAGGCCCCAACAACCAGGGATATTTTTTGATCAGTTAAATAATTGTTAGAATATCTTCTCCAGGGAATGTATTGCTTGCATTTCAGGCCTTTTATGATTAATCTCAACATGAACATAATGGGGTAAAATATTGACATTTTTGCTAATATGCAGAAAAGCAGCTCTTGAATTCCATGGAGAAGACATGATTGCATCTATTGCTCACCCACCACCACCCACCCCTCACTTTACCAGAAGGAGAAACACACACACAAACCTGAGGGACTTTGTAGGTGCCTCCTAATGTTGACATCTGGATGGAGATGCCCCTTCTAGCTGCATCAAGAAGAGCCAGGAGGTTCTCCTTCCTTCCACAGCCGTAGTTGGGGACATTGGCTTCTCCAGTGGAGAGAATGTCCAGCAAGGCATCTGAAGTGTGGAAAGTGCTGAAATAGTTGTTATGGATGTTGTAGCCAAGTGTGAGATTGCGCAAGAGATGGGAATTCTTGTTGACCATTTGAATGGCAAAAATGAATTTTAAGCAATACAAAAATTCATAAAAAGTCCTATTGAAAAAAAAGTTATTATAATCAACAGCCACAACAAATACTTTTGTTACATATAATATATATAATCCTCCACAAGCCTACTGATCCTTAAACCAACATTGATCCAAAAGCAATGATCAGTTACACAAATATGGAAATGGTGTGAGGCAACTACAACTGATTCCATCACTACTTTAAATAAAACTCATTATTCAAATGATAAATTAAGGATTGAACAGAGAGAGGAAAATAATCTGGAGTCCGTTCAGCTTTTTTTCAGACCCCTTTTTGAGTCTTTTTCACAAAATCAGACGAAAGAGAGAAGCTATGGAAATCAACATCATTCAGGAAATTAGACATATTCCCCAATATAGGAATAAATGAAAAATAAAGAACAGAAAAGAAGGAGTGTTAGAATGGAGGGAGTGGAACTCCATCACCCTGAATGACTTACGGATCATGGAAAACAAACTGACCAGAAGGAGCCACATTGAAAAGCAACTTTGTATGTAAACTTTCCGATCCACTGGTGACTATACCGATCAGATGGTCTCCTGGTCTGTAGTAGCTCCATGGTTTCAAATCCTGGTTCTCCAAACTCAGCAGGCATTTCATTCTCAGCTTCCCAGAGACTGGATGAGACAAAAGCAGCATCAGAGGCAGAAGCAGGAGGTCCATAATTCATGGCGTGAATCAATGGATCCCTTTCCTGTTTCTAAAGAAGAATTAGAAGAATTCAAAGGACTCTCACAAGATGGAATATCCAGATGCTTTCCTGATTCAAACACAGAGAAACACTCAGCTTCACCTGAAAAGGAAAGAGACGTACATTCAACAGCACAGACTCTGCCTGTCCCAAAACTCCATATTTCTCTGCCCAAAGTCTCCCCTGGAGGATTCAGCCAAACAGCAGAGCTGAAACTTTTATCATAATTCTCCCTCTCAGGAGGGATCCCTGGATAATTCAAGTAGTTCTTGGACTCAAAGATTGTTGGGAAATTCTCTGGAGGGAAATGAAAGGGAAATAATCTCCATGTGATTCAAAATAACAGGAGCAGAGATGGAATTAAATCCATCATCTAGAATTGAGAGTTTTGGGAGCTCCATGCAGGGAATACACGGCACCTGTGGCTGAAGAAATAAATACATCTGATATTTGTTTGCATAGTGATGAAAGACAAAACTCTGTGGGCCAATCAATGCCAGAGCCTTCCACAGATCTGAAATAGCTGCCAGCTGAGTTGGAGCCAAAATTTACTTTATTTTGAAAGCTAATGCTCAAGGGCATCGCACAAAAGAGCTGATGGCGTAGTGTAGCCAGACTCCTAGAACAAAATCAATCTTAGTGAAAAACTAGTTTTTAGAACTTTGCGGAGTTAAAAAAAAATCACAGGGAGAGAGAGGGGGGGGGAGGGAGATAGAAGTTAGAGAAAGCCAAGTGAAAAGAGATGGAGAAATCAAGGCTGCCTCTCTCTCCATGTAGGGAGGGGAGGGAGGGAAGGGGAGCTCAGGACCCTCGTGTTGCAGATGGAAAGCTGATCTGCAAAATCCAACTTCCGGATTTTGAGTCCTGGAAATGGGGGAGACCATATCCTATGTTGCTCAGCCACCTCTTTCCATGCATGGGGCACTCAGGGGGGAAAGCAAAGCCCAGACCCACGGAACAAGCCCAGGAGGAGGAGGGGATGTGGGGCATTCCTGGGAAGAGACTAACCTGGTTTATGGGTCCCAGGGTTGAATGTTGGAGGGATGCAACTCCCGTGGTTTCTCCAGCCTCGCTTGGGCTCCGTGTCTTTCCAGGAGAGGCTCCTGTGGGGAGAAGCCATGCAGGGCTGGGTCTTCCAAGGGGGATCCCACATTGCCCGGGAGGAATAAAAGACAGACAGCCTCACCCTGGAGGGGACCCTCCATCATTCTGAGGAAGATGGGGGTCCCCCATGGCCCCTCCAGAGCCCCCAGCTGAGGAGACCCTCTTCATTGCAGCCTTTTCTGGGGAAGGGTCTTAAGCCCCCCTCCCTCTGCAATTCTGGGAGGTTTGCCTCTTTCTCATCCCCCCCAAAGCTCTGAATTTTGCTCTTTATTTGACCCCCCCCCCTTTGGCTTGGCTTCTTCAGCTTCTTCTCTATCAGGCTGAGGGCAGGGAAGCTCCCAGGCAACCTCCTCTTCCCCCTCTTTGATTGGCTACAGGGTTGTCATGACAAAGGGGGCGGGCCAGGAATAGAAGCAGCCAGTAGAGAGAGAGAGAGGCGGGACTTTTGCCATCCCTGAGAACTGGAGGATTTGAATGTGAAATCTGCTTTCTTTTACAAAACCATTTATATTACTGTGGAAAAGTAAAAAGTTGAGATTCGATTGTAATGCTTTATTTTACTGCAACAGAGGAAGTCTGAAGTCAGCACTTTTTCTTTTCTTTTCTCCCTCCCACCCTTCTTTTTCCCCTCCTCCCATTTCTTCCTCTTTGTTTTTTTATTTTTGTATTTTATTCTATAATCTAATAAAATGGTTTTTTTTAAAAAGAACCGGAGGATTTGAATGCGAAATCTGATTTCTTCTGTTCAGATGCAGCCCAGAATCAGAAGGAGGGAAGGTCAGAGAATATGAAGGAATGTTTAAGAATATATTTAAAAGAAAAAAAGGAAAACTTAGACTTTTAAAGAAGAAAATCAAAAGTGAACACCAAAAAAAAGAGAAATTATCAAACTCTGTAGAAAAAGTTCTTTAGCTCTGTAGAGTGTGATCCATGAGATATACAGCAATTAAAAGCAAAGAATGATAAAAGTCAGCCTTAAGCAAGTTATTGGAGACGCAGAGCAGAGAGAGCGGAAGATGAAGTGAAATTGGACGTTTAAAAAAATAGTGTCGTCAAACAGAAAATAGCTAAAATAGTTATAGTGTTAACATTACTTTCTGTACAGGTTGAAAGGATGTAGAATTTAGAATTTTTCTTTATTTTGATTAAAAAAAAATCTGTAAGCTTTCCTATTTGTGAAATAAAAATCTCACCCCAGCCATTGAAAGGAGAGACAGAAAAACCCAAATTAAATTCAAGTTTCTAGTGTTTGTGAGTTTCTAGTGTTTGTGAGATATATATGGAAAAGAGCCTCGAATTTGGTCCAGGGAGATCTCATCCCCTCCAGGCAACGGCCTCCCAAATACCCGGAGC
This sequence comes from Pituophis catenifer annectens, assembly GCF_029215685.1. NCBI lineage: Eukaryota > Metazoa > Chordata > Lepidosauria > Squamata > Colubridae > Pituophis > Pituophis catenifer. The sequence continues at coordinate 3,978,647 of NW_027256899.1, read as the reverse complement.
TTCTCCTGGGCCATCCGAGACGGGAGAGGCTGATGGGGAAGCTCTTCCAGGCCAGGAGACCATCTCATGGGGAGAATCCTCAGTTGAACAAGAAGATCGCATAGAACAAGGACTTCCAACCAGGCTCCTCCTTGTCAGTTTCATTCCTGAGTCATTCCCTGTGTTGGAGTTTCCTTTTCTCTGTTTGCATTCCTAACACTTTCCTTCTTTCCTTTTTCTTTCACCTCCTCCTGTATTAACGGACCTGTCTAATTTCCTGAATGGTCTGGATTTCCAAAGCTTCTCTCTTTTTGTCTTATTTTGTGGAAGTCGCTGGAATCCAAAGTTTTTTTAACTTTGTAAAGTCCTGGTAACTAGATTTTCATTAAAGTTGATTTTGTTCTTAAAGACTAGCTGCACTATTGCCTTTTTGTGCAAAGCCCTTGAGCATTAGCTTTCAAAATAAAGTAAATTTTGGTTCCAACTCAACAGGCAGCTATTTCAGATCTGTGACAGGCTCCGGCATTTACTGGCCTCTGGGATTTTCGCTTTCATCATTATGCAAACAAATATCAGGTTTATTTTTTCTTCAGCCACAGGTGCCGTGTATTCCCTCTGGGGCCACTTTCAAGCATGGAGCTCCCAAAACTCTCAATTTTAGATGACCGATTTAATTCCATCTCTGCTCCTGTTATTTTGAATCACATGGGGATTATTTCCCTTTCATTTCTCTCCAGAGACTTTCCCAACAATCTTTGACTGCAAGAACTACTTGAATTATCCAGGGATCCCTCCTGAGAGGGAGAATTATGGTAAAAGTTTCAGCTCTGCTGTTTGGCCGAATCCTCCAGGGGAGACTTTGGGCAGAGAAATATGGAGTTTTGGGACAGGCAGAGTCTGTGCTCTTGAATCTACGTCTCTCTCCTTTCCAGATGAGCTGAGTGTTTCTGTGTGTTTGAATCAGGAAAGCATCTGGATATTCCACCTTGTGAGAGTCCTTTGATTCTTCTAATACTTCTTTAGAAACAGGAAAGAGATTGATTGATTCACCCATGAATTATGGATCTCCTGCTTCTGTTTCTGATGCTGCTTTTGTCCCATCCAGTCTCTGGGAAGCTGAAAATGAAATGCCCACTGAATTTGGAGAACCAGGATGGAAAACAGCCACAGAGCTTTTTCAGGCCAGGAGACCATCTAATCAGTATAATCACCAGTGGAGATGAAATATTGCATACAAAGTTGCTTTTCAACGTGGCTCCTTCTCTTCAGTTTGTTTTCCATGATCCGTAAGTCATTCAGGGTGATGGAGTTGCTGTCCCTCCATTCTAACACTCTCCTTCTTTTCAGTTTTTTTCCCATTTATTCCTATATTGGGGAATATGTCTAATTTCCTGAATGATTTTGATTTCCATGGCTTCTCTCTTTCGTCTGATTTTGTGAAAGAGACTCAAAAAGGGGTCTGAAAAAAAGCTGAAAGGCCTGCAATTTATTTTCCTCCTTCAGTTCAATCCTTAATTTATCACTTGGATAATGAATTTTATTTAAAGTAGTGGTGGAATCAGTTGTAGTTGTTGTACCTCAGCCAATTTCCATATTTGTGTAACTGATCACTGGTTTTGGATCAATGTTGGCTTAAGGCTCAGTAGGCTTGTGGAGGATTATATATATATAATATATAACAAAAGTATTTGTTCTGGCTGTTGATTATAATAACTTTCTTTCAATAGGACTTCTTACAATTTTTATTTTGGCTTACTATACATTTTCAACATTCAACTGGCCAACAAGAATTCCCATCTCTTGCACAATCTCACACTTGGCTACAACATCCATAACAACTATATTAGCACTTTCCACACTTCAGATGCCTTGCTGGACATTCTCTCCACTGGAGAAGCCAATGTCCCCAACTACGGCTGTGGAAGGAAGGAGAACATTCTGGCTCTTCTTGATGCAGCTGACAGGGAGATCTCCATTCAGATGTCAACATTAGGAGGCACCTACAAAGTCCCACAGGTTTGTGTGTGTTTTTCTCTCTTTGGTAAAGTGAGGGGTGGGTGGTGGTGGGTGAGCAATAGATGCAATCATGTCTTCTCCCTGGAATTCAAGAGCTGCTTTTCTCCATATTAGCAAAAAATTCAATATTTTACCCCATTATATGTATGTTGAGATTCATCATAAAAGGCCTGAAATGCAAGCAAAACATTTGCTGAAGAAGACATTCTAACAACTATTTAACTGATCAAAAAATATCCCTGGTTGTTGGGGCCTCTATTGGCATCTTCATTTTCACAGATAAATAATGCCTACCGTATCCAGTCAGATTGAAGTTGGCAATAGTAGCATTTTATTTGCCTAGAATGTGGAATAAAAAGGACTCTAGGAACTATAGACTAAATAGACTAGTAGATATTTTGGCTAAAATTTATGCCATGACCCTCTTAGATAAACCTGAGAAAAATGTATTCCTTGCAGAAGAACCAGAATGTTTTAGGTAGAATTAAAAGCTAGATAGATTTTATAAGAAATAAGGCATAAGTTAATAATCTAATATTGGCAACAAATTTGTCTTGAAATATCTCATCTATATCAGTGAGGTAAAACAAGGTTTGCAGGCTTTCTAGATGTTAGTGCAATATTTGACTGAATAAACAAAGAAATATGATGGAGAAAATGTTTTGCCCTCAAAATGGAGCTCAGCCTGTTGGCCCTGATCCAAGCCCTTGTTTGAGAGGGAGATTTGGGCTCAACGGAGCCATTAGAAGAAGGATCTATGCTTACCAAGGGGGAAGGGAAAGATGCATATTTGAACCCTTGTTCTTCAGTCGAGATATGAATGACTTACTAGGACTAATGCAGGGTCAAAAAACAGATCATAAATAAAGGTTATTTCATTCTTTGACAAAAATGACTAAATTAGTGGACCAATGAAATACAGTGCATGTAGTATACAGTGCTTGGATTTCAGAAAGGCTTTGACAGAGAAACCACAACCTATTTCTTGGGAAGCTGAAAATATGTGGGATAGACAGCATCACCCCCCAGATGGAGTCAGTCTGTGGCAGCAGCCAAAAAAGTCAATTCAGTCCTAGATTGCATTAACAGAGGGATAAAATCAAGATCACATGAATTATTGGTATTGCTTTTTAATGCCTTGGCAAGACCAGACTTGGAATTGTGCATCCAGTTTTAGTCTCCATATTATAAAAAAGATGTAGAGACTCTGGAAAGAGTGCAGAAAAGAGGAACTAAGATGATTAAGGGCCTGGAGACTAAAACATATGAGGAACAGTTGCAGGAATTGGGTATATCTAGTCTAGTGAAAAGGATTGGGGTGAAATAATAGCAATGTACCAAAATTTGAGGGGCTACCACAAAGAAGAAGAGGTCAACCAATTTTTCAAAGAACTAGAAGACAAGACAAGAAACAATGGGTGGAAACTAATGAAGGAGAGAAACAATCTAGAACTAAGGAGAAATTTCCTAATGATGAGGAATGGAACGTCTCCCCTTCAGAAGTTGTGGGTGGTCCATCACTGGAGGCTTTGAAGAAGAGACAGGACAGCCACTTGTCTGGAATAGTATAGATAGATACAGATTAACAGAGTTGGAAGGGACCTTGTAGGTCATCTAGTCCAAGCAGACCCTACACCATTTCTGCAGATGACAGTCCAGCCTCTTCTTGAAAGCTTCCAGTGATGAAGGTCCCACAACTTCTGAAGGCAGCTTCAGTTCCATCGGTTGATTGCTCTCACTGTCAGAAAATTTCTCCTTATTTCCAGGTTGAATCTCTCCTGTTCAGTTTCCATCCATTATTCCTTGTCCGGCCTTTGGGTGCTTTGGAAAATAGCTTGACCCCCTCCTCTCTGTGGCAGCCCCTCAAATATTGGAAGACGGCTATCCTGTCTCCCCTGGTCCTTCTCTTCACTAGACCGGCCATGCCCAGTTCCTGCAACCGTTCATCATATGTTTTAGCCTTCAGTCGCCTAATCCTCTTGGTTGCTCTTCTCTGCACTTTTTCTAGAGTCTCAACATCTTTTTTATAGTGTGGTGACCAAAACTGGATGCAGGATTCTAGGTGTGGCCTTACTAAGGCTTTATAGGGTGGTATTAGTTCTTCTCTTGATCTTGATTGTATCCCTCTGTTAATGCAATTTAGGATTGCATTGGCTTTTTTGGCTGCCGCTGCACACTCTTGACTCATATTTAATTGGTTGTCCACTAAGACTCCAGGATCCCTCTCACAGTTACTGCTACTATGCCTAGTTTACTGCTTGAACAGGGGGGTTGGACTAGAAGACCTCCAAGGTCCCTTCCAACCCTTCTATTTTGTTATAAATTCTGTTATAGGTACACATGTTTAGCCTGCTAAATTCCTATTGGAATACACTGATTTACAGAGATAATGTGATATTATCATTCTTAGACATTGGATTGTTTTGTCTTAATAATTATCTGATAATTTATAAAGCAAGTTCAAAAGTTCTGGTCTTTGTGAAATGACATCATAGCCATAGATGGTCAGTCATTAGAGCAAGTAACACCTTTCCTTACCTGGGGTTGTTTTCTCTGAGCCTGAATCTTGGCTCCCTCATCATCCAAGGAGCTCCGTTAGAGAAAGGGCAGGAGTGAAAGTGGTGCTTAAATGAAAACCTCACAGCTCTCCAGCTTCCTCAGCCCCAAACTATTAAAGTATCTGAGGCCCAGTTTTCCCCCATGTTCTTACATCAATCTGATGTTTGGGGCTTCAGAGAGAAACCACCAGCCGAACCAACCCAATCTCAGCCTCTGAGGAGGATCTTGGGGTGGGTAAAAGGACTCCAGCTGCTGCCCTCAGAGCTGATTTGGGAATTTACCCAATTTCTGCTTTGCCTAAATTCAGAAAATATGGGCATTGGCATAAAATTTAATCTATAGAAAGTGACAGACTCTGACAATTGTGGCTGTTGGAACAGACAAAACTTCAATTAAAGACCAAACTTGGATTATGCAACTAATAAATCTTTTTTATATATAATCACTTTATTAAACTTTTATTACATTAAAAACATAAAAAAATATTTCACACAACAACAGCTAATTGAGGTGTTTTTCTTTTGACAATTAGTAAAGCAACTAACACATCTTATTAGGCTTTGAGGTCTGCCTGATTCTTGTACAACTGGAGAAAGAAGTTAAAAAATTTCCTCCAGAAAGAATCTGGGATATAGAAGCAGAAAAAGATGCAGCAATTCTCGAAAATTATTATAGACCCTTTATTGGAATAGAAATTTGCACGTGTTAATTTAATTGTGATAAATTGTAGGGGTGATACAGTAATATGATTTACATTATTTATAGTTTTTTAATTTGTTTATTATTTTCCATTATTATGATACAATTTTGTTAATATTCTGTCTTTAATATTTTAAACAATGTCTAATTAACAAACTATTCTAATACATTCATGAGAACCAGGTTGGATTTATTAAAATCTAATATTTTGGACTTGATCTGATCCCAAATATAACATAGCATTCTTCATTGCTTTTTTAGATCAGTCATACGATTACTTCAGAGGCTCTGAGTAATAAAAGGAAATTCCCCTTTTTCCACCAGATGGAGCCCAAAGAAGGATTCCAGTACTCAGCAATTATCCAGCTGCTCCTCCATTTCAGATGGACCCTGATTGGCCTCTTTGCTTCAGACACAGAAAATGGAGAGAATTTCATGAGGATTTTTCCTCCTGTGCTTGTCAGGAATGGAATTTGTGTTGTTATATCACAACAATTTTCACAAATAGAACATAAAGTAGCTCTCAGGGATGCCCTCTCTAAGTGGAGACAAATCAATGTCTTTGTTCACTTCATAGAATTTGATTCCATTTGGGAGAGAATTCTTCCTTTCCATTTAACACTTAGGCGTCTGCCAGGACCCATTGAAGGGAAAGTTTGGTTCCTCACAAATTTTATAGGGTATACAATGAAAAAGCACAGACTTCTCAAATACATCCATAGTATTTGGAACTTTGGTTATCTGCCAAAAGAAAGGCCAATGGATGAAGCCTTTGAATCCCATTTCTTTGTGGAAGAAAAGTTTCAAGATCCTCATTTCCGTTGTTCTCTTTCAAAGATCGTCTTTTCTGTCAAAGGCCGCAGAAGATGCACCCAGAAAGCCCCACTGGAGACCCAGAAGAAAAGGAACAGAGGAAAGTTCGGAAATCACTATCAATATTACAGTATCATGAAGACTCTGGCCCAGGCCTTGAATGCCGCTTATTCCTCCAGATCGAGGTGGAGAAGGACGGAGGGAGAAAAGATCTTGGGGTCTCCAAGGCTGCAGCCGTGGCAGGTATGGGGTCTCAATATGGATCCATTAATCTTAGATACTTTGGAGGAGGAATCCAGAGGAGAAAGAGGGGAACCATCTCAACAGATCTGGCCAATTCAATTGCTGAGGGAATAATGGTTCCAAAGAGTAGATACCATGGCATTTTAATATGAAATTCTGCTCATTTGAAAATGCTGCATTCTTTTTGAAATGAATTGCTGTATTTGTGGGTTTGTGATGAGCATGGTGGAATTTCCCCTTTGTTCCGTCCCCACTGCAGGTGGGTCTGTGTGCAGCTCAACAGGCAGCTAAACCCTCCTCTTCTCCTCCAGTGAAAGGGAGCCTGGGGTGGATCTGGGTGTTTCATTGGGAGAAAAGGGCACGGAGAAACTGAGGAAATGCAAAGAGTGAGAGTCAAATATAAATAGGAGATAGGCAGCATTAACTAACAGCCAACAAAGAAGCAGCTGGAACCTCTCCAGCGATGCTCCATGTGAGGGACAGAGGCCTCCGGATGACCATGTGTCTCGGTCAAACCGGCTGCTTCCGTCTCCTCCAAAGGCTGAGAGAAAAGGGAGTCTGGCTTCAGACTATACAGTGAGGCTTATCTGCCCCCGGCCACTAGGTGGGGCTAGAGCAACAACTGCACAATAGATACATGTTGTGGCATGACAACCTTCATACATTTGGGGGAGACCCTGAGATCATCTAGCCCAACCCCTCCTCTCTGCAGGAATCCCAGTTAAAGCTTCTCTGACTGATGGCTGCTCAGTCTTTGCATTCAGATAATCCATGAAGTGGAGACTGAACTTCTCTGCTTTACTGGCTCAGCTCTAAAACAGCAAATTCTCGTCCATGCTTGGTGCCTGCAAGGGGACCTGGTCCTTGAGTTGGGGTCTCCCCAAACCAGAACGTTCACTTCCTGATATTCTTATGGCTGCATTTGCCTTCTTTCCATGAACATCTTCCTGCTGACTCAGATTATGTTCACAGTTAACTACGATTTTGAGATCATTTTCACAAACATGCATATCAAGTTTGGGGTCCCTCATCTTTCTTCCAGTCCATCATTTATGTTCTTATATGACACTCTATTTAGTTAGTCAATTCCTAGTTGCTAAAAATCAGATATTTTTCTACTGCTTTTTAGATATGCACCCTTCTGTGTGTGCTGATGATAAATATTGTTTCTGGAAACTTGATATTCCTCTCATTAAATTTTATTTTATTCAAAAAAGTAAAATACAAACTTCAAAAAATAAAACTATTACAAAGACAAAACAAAATTAGATGAAACATTTTTTAAAAAATTGTGCATTAAAAACAGATAAAACCACATACGCATATATTGTTCCCCAGTTGAATACTGACAGATGTACATTTCTCCCCCTTGCAAAATACGCCCACAATTATAATCTTCTACCGATATATTTGCAACCACTTGACTTGTCATCTGTCTGCTGTATATAAAAAAATATAGTTAAGAGGCAATAAAAAAAAATTAAATTTCAAAACTTCAAAACTGTCTGTTATCTGCTATTCTATTTAACTCTCGGACAATTTGCAGGGGCTTCTTATCTACCACAGACCACCACAATCATTATCTCTGATCCATCCTGAATCTGTTCATGATTCAATATCTTTGTTTGATGCTTAATAATAACACATTTCCTTTAAACTTTAATTAGGATCTTTCCCAGCAACTGCTTTCCATTCCCCACAGTCACAGGACCTCCTGTAAATTGAAACACAATAACTCTTAAGATTTGTTTTCCAATTAAATATGAAAAATTCATTCCCCAATCTCCCTCAATCTCCTTGAAAGAATCCATTTCTTCAGTCATCCATTCTGCCCACTTTGAGTCTTCAGGGTCCATGGCCTCTCCAGCCATCTCCAAGCAGCCTCCCTTCAACCCAGACTCCGTCTTCAGGGATGCCAGCAGCAAATTAAGTTCCAGTCCATCCATCCAATCCATCCAATTCAACAATTGTAGCTTGCTTCTGATTATCGTCTTTAAGTTGATTTAAAACCATTGTTATTTTATCAAACTTTTTAAATGCAGTTTCAAATAAGGTTTCTAAGTAGAAAAACTTTATAGTCTTTAAATTAAATCTCATCAAATTAGGTTACTCTAGGATCTACATCTTAGATCAAATCTTGCGTGAAGGGGATTTATCAACTTGACTGTATTAATGATAACATAGAAAAATTGATGTCCAATAGCAAAAAGTTATCCCTAACCTTCAATCCCTGGCCCATTAATTAAAGTATATAAAGATTACCCCTATGCTCTTGTATGGAGCAGAAGTTTGGGATTTCTACTCAACCACAGTACTAGAACAAACACAGTCCCAGCACCTGAGCTGTATTGTGGGGGTAGATCTAAGGACATCTGCTGCAGCAGTTAGAGCTGAATTGGGAATGTATACAATTCATCCACTATCCAATATCAAAGCATTTAACCACTGGCACAAAGTCAATGAAATGGAGACAGATAGACTCCCCAAGTTATGCTTACTAGAGCAGATAAACTCACAATCACAAACCTCTTGGATCACTAAACTGATTGATTGTGGAAGTAGCTGTGGCCTTCCTGTCTCTTGCGTAACAGGAGAACAATTCAAAAAAACAGCTGCCCAAAGAATTAAGGATGTAGAAGCACAAAATGACATGGCTATTCTTAGTAAGGTGGGTAAGTTGAAATGGCTGAGCAAATACAAACTTCCTTTTCAACTAGACAACTATTGAAAGTTACAACTGCCAAAACATCCTGGGGAGAGATTTACGCAAGCGAGATTCAAACAGCTGGACACAATGGTCAGATATGGGAGATGCCACTCTAGACCTTATAATGGAGGTCTCTGCATTTGCAGAGTGGCAGAGGGAGAAGACCTGGCTCACATCCTATTTGATTGCTGCCCGCATAAGAGGATGAGAGGCAGGTACCTTGGTTCATATATCAAAGGAAGGACCCATTGACCCAATCTCATTTTGAATTTTATTTTATACAAATTCCATTTTAAAATGTTTTTATTGGATTTTAGTAATAATTTGTGTTTGGAAGTCTGCACTTTGATTTGGCCCATGGACTAATCAATCAAGTAAACAAACAGAACCTTCAGATGTCGTAGGAAAATAATAATAATAATAATAAGAATAATTTTATTTTATTTTTTTTTGAAAAAAGTTTTATTTTAGATTAAAAATAAAAAAACAAAAACAACAACAACACAACAACAACAACATAAAAATATCATCCTTACAAACAATTATAGACAGCATTTCAATCGGTTGAAATCATTTCGTGCTTACAATTCTCCAGATCTCCTCATATAACAATTAAAGAATAATTTTATTTCTATACCACCCTTCTCCCGAAGGACTCAGGGCGGTGTACAGCCTATTAAATTTAAAAATTTAAAAAGATTAAAAATTATTTGAGTATCTCTTTGAAGACAGTTTTTATCCACTTAGTTATCATACCATCCGCCCCTCAGTTTTCTAATCACATCACACAATTGTTTGTGAGTCCATTACTGAAATCCAGTGATATCACCAGAGTTCCCATCATCTATTTAGGAAGTACAATGATGTGTGAGAGTGACTTTTGGGATGAGGAGAAGAGAGGCTGCCTAGGGAAGGATCAGAGAAGAGGGGAGAATCCAGGGGTGAAATTCACTTACCTTCCCTACCGGTTCGCAAATGTGTGTGCATTACCACAGAGCCCTCATCAGAGCCTCCCCAGACTCCAGGATTGGCCCATGTCCCTCCCCAACCTCCTCACTGTCCGAATCTGCTGCCAGCTCCACTGGCCACTGGTGGGCCACAACAGCTATACGGATTCTTCCTTCGACTTCTGTCAATCCTGTCTCCAGGCGCAGAAGTGCATTTGAGACACAACGTGGCATCTGGAGAATTGATCTGGTGAATTTGGATTGAACTACTTCTAATGATGTAAAACATGAAGCTGACGGTCCCAGCAACGTCCCATAAAGGAGCTGTGCTAGCGACTTGGGCACAAAAAGCTTAAGAGCAGCAGGGACATAGTAGCCTCCCTTTGTGCGGAAACAATGAAGAATGGTGCTCGCTGATCTTTGGCCCAGGGCAGCTGCATGTTTCTTGAACCCTTGGCCTGAATGGCCACCCTCAGGGATTTGAAGGGGCTTCCCTGCTCTATTTTGTGGCCATTTAGATACCATGAATAAAGTTTTGGCCTTTTTGATCTTTGTTTTCTCATCATTTATGCCCAGTTTATTGTAATTGCAGTGCTGGAGAAGGGCTTGCAAGGCTCTTTTAAGGCCTACTGGTGTCCTGGAGAGGATCACAGAGGCATCTGCATAGAGCAGGAGGGCGATGCTTCGGTCACCTATTTTTTTTGGGGGGGGTTGATTTGGTTTGTTTAGCCATTTGACCATGCCAGTTGTGTAAAAGTTGAAAAGCAGGGGGGCCAAAATGCCCCCGTTTAACCCCCTTTTGAGTTTTAACTGACTTTGAGAGGGACCCCTGCATATCACACCTCACCTTGAGGGATGTTTTAGTATGTAGGGCAGGTAAGAGATGAAGAAGCCTGTGGTCAATTGAGGCAGCTTCCAGCTTCTCCCATAGCTTAGTCCTGGGAACCGTATCAAAGGCTGCCTTGAGATCTATAAAGCAGGCGTAGAATGATGCAGGTCTATTTGATACGTATTTTTCCATCAGTTGATGAAGAACTAAGCACTGATCGGTAGTGCCTCTCCCCTCTCTAAACTCGGCTCCCTCTTCAGCGATCAAATTCTCCAGAGCCAGCCACTCTACATCTGGAGGTGCTTTCCATCAGGATGACCAGGGAGAAGATTAGCCTGACAACTTTCTTCTTGATCAACCCATGCTTTCTGGGAATCAACCTCTTGTTTTCAAAGAGTTTATGAATCATCTTTTTTCCCCTCTGTTCATTTTATTTGTCATCTGCTCTAGAATGTTCCCTATAATTGACGAATTGTATCAATGATATTTTCTCTATGCTTTTTCAGTATATGATGGACAAATTTTTCTCAAACTTTCTCATTCACTTATGAAGATAATGGCCGTATTTGTATCCTATTTACCCATATTTGGAGATGAGACAATTGTAGAACAAAGATTCAATGTGGGATAAGAAACAAAGTTCTCTGTTTTTCAAATTCCTGGATGTTCCCATTCTAGTTTCATCCCTTTCTGGAGAAGAATGAATTTTGGAATATTTCTGACTTTAAACTGTATTTGGACCAAAATGGAGAGATAACAGCAGAACTGGGCATTTGGGGCTTCTTGGTTCTCCCCAAGGAGGATCCCAGGAGAGAGACTCTGGTGTATTTTGAAAGACAGAGACTTTCTATCGACCAAGATGCTCTTTCACTGCTAAAGTTGCTCAATAAGGTGGGAGAAATTTTGGTGTCATTTTTCTGTTTTCCAAAGCCTGAGGTCCCATTTCAAGTGGGGAAAGCAGGGGTGAAATGCTACCGGTTCACTCTGATTTAGGCAAACTGGTAGTAAAAAATACTTTTAAAAGGTTAAAAAAGGTTCCAACGATCGCACAGCACAGCTGTGATCATCGGAACCTTTCTTTAAGAAACTTTTTAAAGCATTTTCTTTACTACCTACTCGCCCGAACCGGTAGTAAAAAAAAATGCTTTAAAAAAGTAAAAAAAAAATGTTGGCCAAGCCCACCCAGTCACATGACCCCACCAAACCACGACCACCAAGCCACGCCCACAGAACCGGTAAGAACAAATTTTACATTTCACCACTGGGGCAAAGCCTGGAGTCTCCAGGGTGGTTGGCCTCCCATGCCAGGTGGTGTCATCTCATGGAAGCTCTTCAAGAGACGGGACCTAAGTGGAGTGGCTTTGCCATGTTTTACGGAAACCTTTCAAGATCTTACTGGTCAGAGGTTTCTTCATCACAGTTTAATTTCATATTAAAAAGTCTAATGGAATAAAAGTTTCCTAAATCTTTTACAGTAAACTTTGTTCTCAGTTTTAAGATGAATATATCATCATATTTAAATCTTTTTTATATTTATATTTATATTTATTGAATTTATATACCGCCCTTCTCCCCGAAGGGACTCAGGGTGGTGAACAGCCGAAAATTAAAATAATATACAATATAAAAGTTAAGATAACTAAAAATAAATTAAATTAATCGGCCTCCCAATTTAAAACCCCAAGCTATACAATTAAAAACTAACCCATAAAACCTATTCAGGCCAGGCCGGCTTGCTGAAATAAAAATGTCTTCAGGGCCTTACGGAAAGTGCGGAGGTAGTTCGTTCCAGATTCCATCCCTCTAGAGACTTTATTAAATGGAAAAGTACTTTATTGTAATGTTTAATTCCAAAAGCAAAAGGGAAGAACTAAAGGAAGAATCTGCCAGTTGTTTTACCTCTTGCATCTGTTTAGGAGTAGTCAGAGGTTTCATATTTACCTCAATGAAGACCAGAGGCTACTTGTCTCCATCCATTTCTACCTCCATTTTCCATGGACGGAGAGTCTTAACATATTTTCTTTGGCATTCCTTTTCTTCTGCTCAGTCCCTGCCTCAGTCCAAATGTGTGGAAAGTTGTCATCCTGGATTTGTCAAGAGGGCTCGAGAAGGAGAGCCAGTTTGCTGCTATGACTGCCTTCCTTGTCCGGAGGGGACCTTCTCCACTCAGGAAGGTGGGTCACACTGAGGAAAATGGGAGGCTTTGTCCAAACTGGGTCCAAATTAAAAAATAGATTGAAGCTCACCTGTTTTTTTTATTTTTAACCTGCACAATTTCTTATATAAACGGATGTAAATCAAGAAGACTTGGAAGGAGGGGCTGGGAAAGAGATGGGAGGAGGGGGTGGCAGACTGGGAAAGCTTTACTAACAGCAGAGGAAATATCTCTTCTGCTTTTTAGTTTGGATGTGTGCTGCTAAGTTTACCTTTCTAGGAACATCTGAGATCTTTGAAACTTGATGAATTATTTTAGGTCCACCTTCTGAAAGACTTTTCAATCCACTGTATATTGAATCCTCCCCTTGAGGATCACTGAGAAGATGTCATTGGTCCATAATCTGATGCTGTGGATAGTTGTGGTGGGAACTCATTACACAAATATTCTGCCAGTCATGTAGATTAATCAATCAATCAAACAAACAAACAAACAAACAAACAATCAGAATCCAGCTGGAAGGAACCTTGGAGGTCTTTTAGTCCTACCCTGTGCTCAAGCAGGAGACCTTATGCCATTTCTAAGGAGAGACTGTTTAATGAAATTGTTAAGAAATACTTCTTGGTAAATGCCTGTGGTATCAGCTGTTATCCAAAGAAGGTATTTTCTGGAAGATAAAAGGACAGAATGTTAAAGATCTATTGCTTTTTTTGCTTTCTCAGATACCGAAAAATGCACCAAGTGTCCAGATGATAAATACCCAAATGAGGCCAGAGTCCAATGTATCCCCAAAGTTATAACCTTCCTGTCTTATGAAGAACATCTGGGCATCATCCTGGTATCTTTTGCCCTACTCTTCTTCCTAACTACAGGCCTTGTTTTAGTCACCTTCACTAAATACAGAGAAACTCCCTTTGTCAAAGCCAACAACCGGGACCTCTCCTACATCCTCCTGGTCTCCCTCCTGCTTTGCTTCTTGTCTCCTTCTCTCTTCATTGGTCAACCAAGGAAAGCCACCTGCCTTCTCCGACAAACAGTTTTCAGCCTCATCTTCTCAGTGGCCATTTCTTCTCTCTTGGCCAAAACCATCACGGTGGTGCTGGCCTTCCTGGCCACAAAACCAGGAAACCGAGTGAAGAGATGGTTGGGGAAGAGCTTGGCCAACTCCATCATCCTTTGTTGTTCTGCAGTCCAAATTATCATCTCCTTCACCTGGTTGGGAGTTTCTCCCCCCTTCCCTGACTCTGACCTCCACTCCCAGCCTGGAGAGATCATCCTGCAATGCAACGAAGGGGCCGTTGTCATGTTCTACGTCACCCTCAGCTACATGGGCTTCCTGGCTGCCATCTGCTTCACGGTGGCTTTCCTGGCCAGGAACCTGCCTGGGGCCTTCAATGAAGCCAAGCTGATCACCTTCAGCATGCTGGTCTTCTGCAGTGTCTGGGTGACTTTTGTGCCCACCTACCTGAGCACCAAAGGGAAATTCATGGTGGCTGTGCAGGTCTTCTCCATCCTGGCCTCCAGTGCTGGTCTGCTGGGCTGCATCTTCATCCCCAAGTGCTACATTATCCTTCTGAGGCCAGACCTCAACACAAAAGAGCAGCTCACATGCAGAATAAATGTAAAAATATGAGATATAACACAAATATGATATTGAAAGAATTGTTAAAATTTCTTTTGTTTGAAAGGAGATATTCTTTCCATTTAGATAGTATGCAGGAATCAAATAAAAGGATATCTATATCAGGGGTGGGTTCTATTTACCTTTACTATCGTTTCGCATTGTGCTTGCTCTTCTGTGTATGCGCTTATCGCTTTTGATGACGTCTGGATCAGTGGGCGGAGCCTTACCCTGGTTTTACTACTGGTTCTATAGAACTGGTCCAAACGGGGGGCAACCCACCACTGATCTATATGTTTCATAATTGGAAATTATTGAATGACTGGAATTCTTGCATCTCCCTTTCCTTTCAGCTCAATAAATCTTGCTAAAGAGAACTTTGTAGAAGTCATTTAGAGGAATTTGCTTTTCAGAAACAGCTACTGAATGTGACACCTTATAGAAAATAATTCGGGCACTTCTTCCTAGAGCTAAAAGTGTGTGTGTGAGAGAGACTGAGGAGGAAAAGAGGCCAGGAGGAAGCTGTGGGAACCAGCCTGGTTGCCTGATCCTCTCCGTGAAAATGCCGGAATGATGTGAAATGCCATGTTTGACTGGCTCTCAGCTGGGGAGGGAAATCTTCATCACTCTTATATAATTCTTTCTTGATTTCCTCATAAAAACCTCCTTTGCAGAAAGAGTTCAGCAGAACAGCCCTCTGGGATTTCAGTTTGGGATTGTTTTTATTTTGGTGTGTACTTTACAAAATAAAAAAACTAAAGTGTGTAACGAAATTTCCACTGTATATATTTTTTTTCATCAACCAGAGAAATAAAATAGCAGTTTTCAGACTCTTTAATTTTCCACTTTACAATTTGTACGTAAAGCATTTTCTCTGCTCCTCTTCCAAGCTTGTATTGTCTGTGAAGGGCTGGAGAAGATGCCCAGAGAAAGGGGAGCTGGAGACTCTCCCCAGGAGGAGGTTGAGGGGATCCTGTCTAAAGGCAGCCGCATCACTGACCAGGTCACAAACCTTCAATGCTGCATAATATACATCCAGGTCCAAGAAGGGGGTGAATAGAGAGGGGGAGACTTCCAGGTTTCTAGGAAGAGGCACCCATGGAAGCTGTTCTGATCTCCAACCACACAGATTGCTGATCAATTGGGAATCAATGTTTAGCTTTCAGAATGGCTCCTAATTGTGAATAATTTGCAAAGTCCATTTTAAGGAGATAAGACCAAAGTCAGTCTAAGATTCAGAGTGACCACACAAATCCCTCTGGTTCTCCCACAAGCAGAAGGCAGAGAGACTTATGGCTTTGCCCAACATGGAACTGGTCTTTTCCCACAATTTCACTTTCCTCCATCACACCACACAATGTTGGACACTCGGCCATCTCACACTCTAGGAATCCCCAATTTTGGTCTCCCACATCAATCTGAGAAAATATTTTCCATGTTTCACACCCGCAATCAAAAAGCACTAAGGCGGGACTAAAACTCAAGAGTCTCCTGGGGATTGGCCCAAAGTCACTCAGGAAGATTTCATGCCTGTGGGAAGATTAGAACTCAGAGCCTCCTGGACCTTGGCCCAAACTCCCCCAACTGGCTTTCATGCCTAAGGCAGAGCTAGAACTCACAATCTCCCCATGATTGTCTCAAAGGCGCCCATTTGGCTTTTATTTTAAAGCTGCTTTGAAAACTGTAGTGAGGGGAGAAAAGTCCCTTGGCTGGCTTTGGTTCTCTGCACCCTCCCCGGGCACTCCTGGCCCCCCTTCTCCCCCCCCAGCACCCAAGGCTCCTCCTGCAGCTGCGCCTCCTTTCTCCCCTCCTCCCTCCCCTGAATAGACAGCTGTCACTCAAGCCTCCTGTCCCGCTCCCTCGCGCCCAGGTCGGGCAGGACCACCCCCAGCAAGGGTTTGCCTGAGGCCCTCCCCTCCCCTCCCCACCCCACCCTTCCCGCCGTCTCAGCCCCGCAGGAGCCACTTCGGGGCTGGCCGGGAGCCTCGTCAGTGAGCCAGTCAGAGCGCAGTGGGCGAGCGAGTGCCTGGACCGGCTTCTTCCCTCCTGGGCCATGTCGGGGCTCTGGCTCCAGAGGCTGCGGTGGCCCCACCGAGGAGAACGGCCAGAGGACCCGGGGGAGGCAAGCGTGGCCCCCGGATCTGGGAGCGGGAGAAGCCCGGGGGGGGGAGGGCAAGCAGGCGGCCTCTGGGGCTCTGAACCGAGGAGGGACCCCCGGGGGCTGCAGGGGGGAAGCCTCTCTGCCTCTCCCCACAGACGCTGCAAGGCAGGCGGGCAAGGCGGGCGCTGCGGAGGGGGGCGGCGGCGGGGAAGCCAGGCTTGGGAGGAGCGGATCGGCCCTCACCGGGCTCCCTGGAAGGTTTCGCTCCCTCTGAGGTTGCAGCCGTCGGGCGGGGAGGGAGGGAGGCCGCCCGGCTCCACGCAGAGGCAGGAGGGGCAAAGTTGGAGGCTCTTGGAAGGAGGGAAGCGGCTCTTTTTGGGGCTGTGGCTGTGTCAGAATCGCCCCTGTTAGATATCAAGTAACAGTTCAAATAAGCCAATCAGGAATTAGTCCTGAGAGCGGGAAATTTGGAGGCACGTGAGTGGCTGCAGCCGGGGACAGCTCCTTCTTATATACAGGGCTGCCCAGGCTAGAATAGCCATTGCTGTTTCTGGAGTTAAATAAAAGAGTTACAGTTACATTGTGTCGAGTCGTCCTTCAATCGCCCACGATTTAACATTGGCGACGAAGGTGGGATCTGAAGGAACAGGACTGCACATCAATCTCCAAGCAATCATCAGCCACCCATCCGATCCACTGCATAATACTGGTCAGATCATCGGCTATCGTGATGTCTGCAATCACACCGCCCGCTCCATTCAACCCAACCGGGGAAGATTGGGAAGCTTACATGGAGCGATTCTATATGTTCATGGAGGCGAACGATCTGCTGAGCTTATCAGAGCAGAGAAAGAGGGCCCTTTTTCTCACCCATTGCAGCCCGGCAGTGTTTAAAATGGCAAAGGCACTTGCCGCCCCAGCCGATCTGAAGACCATGACCTGGACAACGCTGCAAGAAATACTCAAGGCACACTACGCACCGCAAGCATCATCCCTGGTAAGAAGGCATGAGTTTTATCGGAGGGACCAAAGAGAGGGAGAGACGATCAGTGCGTTCATGGCGACTGTTAGGTTTAGCTTGCAGCTTACTCCTAACTTGTTGGTCAGGCAATATATCTGTTTCTTTAAGAAACAACTGAGCCACGTAATCAGGGTTTGCTGAACCCTGTAATTAGGCTACAGTGCATAAATAAGCAGCACAGAGAAGCGTTCCTTTTTCCTGGTTCTTCCTGCTTCTTCTGGATTGATACCTAATTGTATCCTGTTGCCTATTGTGTCTATTATATGGTACTGTATACCAAGAGTTACTAAAGTCTGTTTGCTTTGGTAAGGGAAGATACTTACTGGACTGATATTACTGTTTATGACCTTGGACTGTTTTACTTACACCGAGACTGCTTATTCTCTTTTTATCTATAAAGTATTATTCTCACACGAGCTGGACGTTTATCTCCTTCCCTGTGTGTTTCTGCTCTGCTCGTTGCACAAGCAACAAATACTTTTTACACACACCCTAACATTGGTTATGGGCCCAGAACGTTCCAGGGCTCTTTAATTTGTTTTTGTGGAAGTGAGAAGTGCAGGCAGTGGGTGTAGTAGTCAAGATGATGGCTTTTGAGCAAGGTACATGTTATTCTACCATAACCTGGTTGGATGGAACAAACTATGTTACCTGGTCCACAAAATGCTGTCTACTTTTGCGAAAAGAAGGACTGTGGGACATGGTTAATAATCCACCGGTCATAACTGCACTGAATGCTGCTGACGAAGAAGATGCCAAAAAGATAGCGAAGTTTCACAGGGACAATGAGCGTGCTTTATGCATCATTGGCCTGACACTGGGAGACCAGCAACTTGTCCATTTCCAGGGCGAAGAGTCTGCTGCGAGGTGCTGGACAAAGCTAAAGAAGCTCTACGTTCGTGACTCTGTGGGTGTCCATATCTACTTGACACGGCAATTATTTCGCTTACATCTTCAGAAAGGAGGAGACATGATGGCTCACCTGGACTCCATGACAGGGCTTTTCCAGGAGCTACATGAGAAATACCTTGTGTTTACTGAACTGCAGCAAGTTTATATTATTCTTTCATCATTGGATGACAGTTATGACTCTTTTGTTTCATCATTAGAAGTATTGTCTAGAGATGAACTAACATTGGCCAGTATAACTGGTAGGTTACTGGATGAGGCCAAACGTAGGCAAGAACGAGACCAGTTAAGGATGCATCAGCAACCAAAAGTGGAAGCTGTATATGAGAATGTCAATATTGTTAAACGCTGTTATGCATGTGGGGCTAAGGGGCACATTGCAAAATATTGTAAAAATAGGAAAGTGTCTGCTAGAAACTCTGCTAAACCCAGGAAAGGGTGTAATTTAGCAACCAGTTCATCTAATAATATAAAAGATGATTGGTGGGTGATTGATAGTGGTGCCTCTCAATCAATAACAAAAAACAGAAAACTGTTTCTAAATATGAAGAAAAGTACTAAAAAGGTCAAATTAGCTAATGGCTGGAATGTGACTGTAGCTGGGGAGGGACTTGTTCAATGTTCTATTAGTAAGCACCCTTTACCCATGCTTTATATCCCTAGTTTGAAATATAACCTTTTATCTGTAAAGTCATTACTACATTCTGGGTTTACAGTAACTTTTAAAAACAACAAATGTTTGCTGGAATGTGAAGGCACTGTAGTTACTGCAGAATTAGATAACGACTTATTTGTCATTAGGGATAAGTCATTACTGTTAGTTCAGTCAAAAGCTAAATTTGGAAATGTAAAGCCGCATGATGAATGTGTACATTTACTACATAGAAGACTTGGTCATCTGAATTTCAGGTTGTTGAATTTGACTGTTAAGCAGTCTAAAGGCATAAAATTAAGGGCTTGCAGCAAATACCTGAACTGTAATACTTGTAACCAGCATAAAAGTAAAGTTACACCTGCAAACCGCTGCAATGGGTTTAAAACAACTAAACCTTTGGAGGTAGTCTTTTTAGACTTAATAGGGCCAAAGAAACCCAGTTTAGGGGGAGCATGCTATATTTTAAGTATAGTTGATCACTTTACCAGATATGGTTTTTGCTACCTTATGAAGTCCAAAAGTGATACGTTCCAATGTATCACAAATTGGCTTCGTTTTGTTGAAAGGAAGCAGAGGTTTAAGGTGAAATGCATTGTTACTGACAATGGAACTGAGTTTACTAACCATCAGTTGGCTAAGTTTTTGAAGGATGCTGGGATACAGCATAAACGTTCTGCCCCTTTTCGGCCAGAACATAATGCATATATTGAACGAAGAGGCCAGACCCTACAAGCTATGACTAGGACTATGCTGGCTGATGCTTGTTTACCTGATAAATTGTGGGGAGAAGCAATACTATGTGCCAATCATATTTTAAATAATGTGGTGCACTCCTCTACAGGAAAAATTCCTTTTACTTTATGGCACGGGAGGAAGCCTGATTTAAGTTATATACATACTTTTGGTGCACCAGCCTGGGTGCATATACCGGTTAGTCAGAGAAGGAAGGACCAACAGAGAGCTAAGAAAATGATTTTTGTTGGCTATGAGGCTAACCATAGGTCCTATAGGTTCTGGGAAAAAGGAACAACAAAAGTTTTGTGTAGCACTAATGCTAAATTCCTAGAACATGAAGGCTGGGACAGGTTAGAAAAAGCAGACTATGGTTTTACAGATGTAGATGTTAAGATAGACCATATTCCTGATGATAGTTCATCTGAGATGGATGATAAACCATCTATTAAGGTGGAAGAACAGGAACAGGAATTAGGGTTAGGGGAGGATGAACCCAATATACCTGATGTTAGTCCTGTTATGCCTAGACGATCTTCCAGGGACCGGCATCCACCAGATCGCTATAAAGCCACAGTGGTTTGCCAAGTAGATATCGAACCATCCAGTTATCATGATATAAGATTATATCCAGAAAAGGAGCAAAAAGCCTGGCAAGAGGCAATGGATAGAGAAATTGATTCTTTGAAGAGGCTTAGTGTCTATGAAGTTGTTAGAATACCACCATATGAGAAACTTATAGGCTGTAGGTGGGTCTATAAGGTAAAGAAAAGTGTAGATGGGGTAGTAACCCATAAAGCTCGGCTTGTTGCACAAGGGTTCTCACAGACAGATAGAGACTATGATGAGGTTTTTGCTCCAAGTCTACGAGCGAGCACTTTGAGAACGATGCTAGTTTGGGCAGCTAGAAATAAATGCTCAATTACTCATATAGATGTCGAGACAGCTTACTTGAACGCTCCGTTGAGGCATACAATATATATGAAGAAACCTCCTGGTTATGATACACAGGATAGAACTGAGTGTTGGAAGCTACAAAAAAGCCTATATGGTTTAAGGCAATCAGGTTACGAGTGGAACCAATGTATAGTGCAGGAATTACATAACATTGGGTTCTATGAGGGCGTAGCAGATAAATGTCTGTTTAAAAAAGAACAGGATGGATGTGTTTCATTCTTGTTACTCTTTACAGACGACATTGCCATAGCGCAAGGTGCCATTAAACACACCAATTGTTGTGAAAGATTTGGATTAAGAATCTGAAATGTAACTGATACCACTGTACAATGTATGATTTGGATGTGTATTTTTGTTTCTGTATCTATTGTGTATATTGTCCTGCCCAATGGGGAGAATGTTAGGTTCAGCTTGCAGCTTACTCCTAACTTGTTGGTCAGGCAATATCTGTTTCTTTAAGAAACAACTGAGCCATGTAATCAGGGTTTGCTGAACCCTGTAATTAGGCTACAGTGCATAAATAAGCAGCACAGAGAAGCGTTCCTTCTTCCTGGTTCTTCCTGCTTCTTCCGGATTGATACCTGATTGTATCCTGTTGCTTACTGAGTCTACTATATGGTACTGTATACCAATAGTTACTAAAGTCTGTTTGCTTTGGTAAGGGAAGATACTTACTGGACTGATATTACTGTTTATGACCTTGGACTGTTTTACTTACACCGAGACTGTTATCTATAAAGTATTATTCTCACAAGAGCTGGACGTTTATCTCCTTCCCTGTGTGTTTCTGCTCTGCTCGTTGCACAAGCAACAAATACTTTTTACACACACCCTAACAGAAACAACCCACATGGCTATCATAAACATCCCTCCACGTTAAGAGGATCTCAGGGCTCTTTGGCACCAGGATATAGGTTGTAAAATATCTGTTGACACAGGCATTGCTAGTAAATTGAATCCAAGTCTCCCCCTTCTCCCAATTGATTGGCAGTATCACTTTTAGGGATCTGACAGGTGGTTTAAATTGATTGGTTCACACTACAGAAATTCAAGAGATCTCAGCAGCTGAGCTGTCAGACAGCTCCCTTCAAAAGAGGGAGCTGCGGGACAGTCACTCACTCACTTCTTCTACCAGTCTACCAAATAAACGAGCTGTTGTCTTAGCTGAGAGTCCTGCCTCTTCACTCGACCCACACTTAACACTTTCCACACTCCGTGCATGGATCTGGTTTCCTCCTGAGGGGATCCTTTGATGGGAAGGGAGGGATGTCCTCTTCCTCTTCCAACCCTTCAAGGGTTGAAATGGTTTCTCCTCTTGGCTCTCTGGCTGCTTTTCCTCTGGCCTTTTGAGGTCCTCATTGAGATGGAGGGGACTCTCCTCCCGGGTTACGTCCAGTTCCTTGCAAGATTTGGCTCCTCCACTCCTAGACACAAATAAAGAAACTCCCATTAAAATACAAGAACAAGAGATCCATCTACCTACTTTGTGTGTCTTCTTTTACCACCACCAATATATTTTTCCCTGAGGTTTTTTTCCTTCTGACTCCGTCCCAGACAATTTAAGGCCTCCTTGCTCGGCCTTTCCTGTCGGTCACAAGAGAAACTGATTTGTCTCTATTCCTAAGTGGGTCCCACTTCCGTTAGACTCAGAGAATGAGGGAGTGGCATGAAAGACCGGACTAAAGAGGAAAAAGTCATCTCTAAGAAACCATAAACCTTTTTTTACATCTCCTGCAGAGGGGAGTGAAATGTGGCCTGAAGGAGCTTTTCCTCCAGGAGCCCCTCCTGCTTCTAAAAAGCCCCCTCCTCCCTGAGCTGGTGGCCTCAGCCTTGTTTCTGCTCCTCCACAAGGGGAAACTTTGCTTCTTGGAGCACCCACAACTTTCCTTTCCTCTCTTTGGGAAGACAAAGGGGTCCCGGGAAGAGAGACCAGGGTCCTTCTCCAGGTGCCTGAAGGTCCCAGCACTTTGGATGGGGGACAAAACCTTCAGCTGAACCTGGCAGGAGTGAAGGGGGCTCCTGAGTTGTTTTCTCCTTTTGGTTCTGGGATTTATCTTTTTTTTTTTTTTAAATACTTTATTGAATTTTCCAATTTTTAAAAAGACAATATACAATCACAGTCTTAATCCGAGGTGCAATGTTACACATTTCATTAGATCAAACAATAAATGAAATCCATCCATAGCTATACAATATACAGTTCTATACAGTTCTCTACATTTCTATACAATTAAGTCCATTTCGGGTGTCTAACAGATCGTAGCCTATTATCATATTTTTATTCTATTCTTTAACCAGTTATACCAAATTCCCCATACTTCGTAGTACTTAAAGTTCTCTTCGTTTTTTAGCTCGCTCGTCAATTTGGCCATCTCTGCGCACTCTAGAATTTTATTTATTAATGTTTCTTCAGAGGGGGTAGAGTTGGATTTCCAGAGTTTCGCAAAGGCTAATCTAGCCGCAGTAATAATTTGAATTGCCAGTTGGGTTTTATTGTTGTCGAGACCATCTTCAATCATACCTAAGAGGAAGTATTCCGGGGCCAGGGCTATCTCTTGTCCCATTATTTCCGAGAGCCAGAGTCGGATCTTTAACCAAAACTTTTTGGTCTCAGGGCAAGTCCACCACAGATGATAAAAGGTGCCGACCATCTTTCCACATTTCCAACATAAAGCAGAAGAATTTGGAAATATTTTGGCCAGCCTGTCCGGGGCTAGGTACCACCTATGCAACATTTTGTAGTGATTTTCCCTGAATGTTACGGATTTCGTTATTTTAAGATTTCTGTTCCAAGCTATCTCCCAATCATTGAAATTAAGGCCATATCCTAAATTTTTCTCCCAAATGCTTAGCTGATTTTTAGCTATCTTCTCGGCTCTATCCTCATTTAATATAAAGTTATAGATTTTCGATAGCATTTTCTTATCTGGTCCCCAAATAATTTTGTCAAAATATCCATATTTCATTTCAATACCACATTTATCTCTATCTTCTTGAAATCTAGACTTAATCTGAAGATATTTCCACCAATCCAGAATATACCCCTGGTCCCTCAGCACTTCCAAGGGTTTGAGCTTCCCTCCTTCATCCAAGATATCCTTATATGTACCCATTTTATAATTCCCTCTTCTATTTGGGGCCACTAGAGCATCCATAATCGACAACCAGCTAGGAACCTTGGTATATATCTTCTGTCTAATTTCCAGCCACGTACGAATCAATGTCTCTCTAATTTTATGTTTATGGAAATGAGTTTTCTTCCTATCCTTTATGTCCCAGAGGTAGGCGTGCCATCCTTCAAGGAGATCGTGTCCTTCTAGTGTCAAAAGTCTACCTTCTTGTAATTTGATCCACTCCTTTATCCAGATTATTTTTGCCGCCTTTTGATATAATTCCCAGTCAGGGAGCCCGAACCCTCCCAAATTTCTTTTCCCTTGAAGTGTCTTGAGAGAAATCCTCGATTTCTTACCCTCCCACAAAAAATTCCTGATATGTTTATTCAAATCCGAAAAAAAATTTTTATCTAGTGATATCGGTATATTTTGAAATAGAAATAAAAATTTCGGTAAAATATTCATTTTGATCGCCGCAATTTTACCGGTCAGGGACAATTTAAGCCTCCTCCACCTATCAAGGTCTTGATTAGTTTTCTGCAATAAAGGGATATAGTTATCATCTTTTAATGAAGAGAGTCTCGCCGTAATCCATATTCCCAGATATTTTATCTTCTTAACTACCTGGAGGCCTAATATATCTTCTAATTCTTTCGTTTGTAGATTTGTCATATTTTTCACAATTATTTTGGTTTTGTTCTTATTAAGTTTAAGGCCCGCGACTTCTCCATAATTCTGAACTTCCTGCATTAATTTTGAGCCAGTATCTAATGGGTCTTCTAATATGAAGGCAACATCGTCCGCGAAAGCCTGCGTTTTAAATATTTCCTTCCTAATCTTCAAGCCTTTGATACTTTCATTAGTTCTAATCCTTCTGAGTAAGACCTCTAATGCTAGGATGTAAAGTAAGGGGGATAGGGGACATCCCTGCCTGACTCCTCTTTGGATCTGAAATGTCTGGGTTCTGCCTCCGTTAACTAATATATTTGCCCTCTGATTTTGGTAAATATTCTCTATCATCCTCCTAAAGTTAGTCCCGAATCCCATTAGATCTATTTGGTTTATCATGAAGGTCCAATTCAGATTGTCGAATGCCTTTTGGGCATCGACAAACATTAAAGCCATCTGTTTTCCAGGGTGTTGTTCATAATATTCAATGGTATTTAAGACTGTTCTCAAATTGTCTCTAATCTGTCTCCCTGGGAGAAAACCATTTTGAACCTTATGTATCCATCGGTTTAAAATTTTCTTGAATCTCTCCGCTATTATAGTCATAAATATTTTGTAGTCTGCGTTAAGCAGTGAGATAGGTCTATAGTTGGAGATCTGTTTCGGGTCGGCACCTTCTTTCAGAATGATCGTCAGGTACGCTTCCCTCCAGGAGTCTGGGATTGTTATGCCAGCAATAGCATCATTTAGAATTTCTAGCAATTCCAGTTTCAGAGCATCATCAAATTTTTGATATAATTCTCCGGGGAGGCCATCCGGGCCTGGGGTTTTATTCTTCTTTATTTTGGATAAGGCGGTTCTTAACTCCCCTATGGTGATCTTTTCATTTAACATTTCCTTTTCTTCTTCCGGAATTTGAGGAAGGTTGGCTTCCAACAAATACTGTTCTACCTTGTTTATCTCAATTCCTTCATTTTTGTACAGACATTCATAAAATTTTCTTATGCTTTCTAATTTGTCTTCTTCTTTCGTCAACAGGGTGCCCTGAGGATCTTCTAAAGCTAGTATTTGGTTTTTTTCCTTCTCTTTTTTTAATTTATATGCCAGCCATCTCCCCGACTTGTTAGCGTTCTCGAAACAATAGTGCTTAGATCTTCTTATTTTTTGAGCTATCTCCTCCTGGTCCAATAGATTCAGTCTATGCCTCGTCATCAACCACTGTTGTTTCGTCACCTCATCTCCCGGTCGTTGCTGTAATTCAGCCTCAGTTTGTAATAATTTTTGAGTAAGTTCTTCTCTACTCTTTCTTTTTTCCTTATTTTTAAAGGCAGTATATGAGATGGCTACTCCTCTGACATAGGCCTTCATAGTGTCCCACACAATTTCTTTGGCTGTCCCTCAATTTCCATTTTCTAAGAAGAAGCGTTTGATTTCTTCATTCAATTTGAGTGTGAACTCTTTTTCATTTAGGAGATTGGTCCTTAAGCTCCATCTCTGTTGTATTTTCTTCATACCATGGGACCAACTGATTTCAAGGAGCTTATGATCTGCCCAAGTATTGATGCCCATGTTAACTTTCTTAATTTCTAATGCCAATTTTCTAGTAACCCAAACCATATCAATTCTGGACCAGGAGTTCTGTGGGATGGAGTAAAATGTATATTGTCTGTCCTGGGGGTGTAAGGTACGCCACATGTCAATTAAATTTATCTCATCCACCAAATCAAAAAAAACCTTTGGTAAGGGGGATCTTTTATTCTTTTTGGTTATATCGCACTTATAATCAAGCTTTGGATCTACAATTCCATTAAAATCCCCTAGCATACATATTTCAAGATGTGCCCAATTTGCCAACTGCTCCTGCAGTTTCCTATAGAATTTCCCTTGTTTTTTATTCGGTGCATTATTCGGTTCTGGGATTTATCATCTCTGAGGATGGATGGGGGGGGCACCAGCCCAGACCCCCCCCAGGGCCTGATCTGGGGGTCCTTCTGGAGCCACAACTCCTGCCTGAGGATCAGGGGGCAGCCGTAGTTAGGAGGGGCCATGGCAGAGTTTTGGGTTTTGCCCCAGTCGCTCCCTTTCCTGGGCCACCTGGCTCCCTTCACGGCCACTCATGCCCTGCTCGCCCCCAGGATGGACTACTGCAGAGCTCTCTCTGTGGGGCTGCCCTTGGAGAGCATCCGGGGACTCCGACTGAGGCAGAAGGCAGCTGCGAGGACAGTTGTGTCTCTGCTGAAACAGCGGTGGACAAAGAACAATGGGACCTCGATTTACAACGGTTCTTTTAGTGACGGTTCAAAGTTACGAGGACACTAAAAAAGGACTTATGACCCTTTTTCACGCTTACAATTATTGCAGTATCCCCAAGGTCACGGGATCAAAACTCAGATGCTTGGTAACTGTCTCAAATTTATGACGGTCGTAGTGTCTCGGACTCAGGTGATGGCATTTAGAGACCTTCTGGCAAGCAAAGTCAATGGGAAGCCAGATTTGCTTAACGACCGTGTTGCTAACTTAACAACTGCGGTGATTCACTTAACAACAGTGGCAAGAAAGGTTGTAAAATGGGGCAAAACTCATTTAATGACTGCCTTATTTAGCAACATAAAATTCTGGGCTCCATTGTGGTCATAAGTCGAGGACCGTCTATAGACTTATTTGGAAGCTTCCTTCCCAAATGGTGAAGTGACATTTGACACAAAGACACACAGTCGCGCACAAAGGGCCAGAGTGTGACTGTGACAGAAGGGGATGAATGGGGGCAGGTGGGAAGTCCTGGGACTTTGCTGCCTTCAGACGGAGCCCTTCCTCCCCTGGGATGAGCCCCGAGTTAGATTCCCCAGGGACCACACACACACACACACACACACACACACACACACAGTGTGTGGGTGTTGGGGGGGGCTGTGGAGGTTCCCTCTTGCCTGGGAGGGGTCTCCTCCCTGACAGCCTCTTCACCTGGAAGCCAAGAAAAGGGGGAGTCAAAGGTAGCAGTTAAGAAGGGCTGAATTCGAACTCTCTGCTGACATTTTGCCAGCTCTGAGCCAGCCGGGAGAAGGGAAACAATCCGGGCAAAGCAAAGGGGAAGAGAGATTTTTTCTTTCCAGCCTCCGTCCCAGAAAAGACCAGCAGGGAGGCATGGAAGATGCAGGAAAACGGATCAGCTCTTCTCCCCTGTTGGGAATCCTCCCCCTGCGGCTCCTCCTCCTCTTCCGGGCTGAGGAAGAAGCCTTCTGCTGGGGAAAGGTCTCTCCTCCCCCGTCCCAAATCCAGCTCTGGTCTCCAGGGACAGGATGGCCAGAGCTGCTCCAGGACCCCCAGGTGCCCCATCTGAGCTTCTGGGGTCTTCCTGCTTCAGCCACACAGGATGGTGGAGGCAGCCACTGTTTTCCCAGGGCCCCTCCGGATAACACAACACTTGAAGTGGGAATGTTGTAGACCAAAACTTGTGTGGTTCCTTCCTGCGGGTTGTTTGTCCTGAGGCTTGGCCAGAATTTTCCCTGAGGCCCAGGACCTTCCCCACCTCTGCTGCCCTGCAAACCCCCCTTTTCCATGGGGCTGACATGGAACCTCCTGGACCTGCCAAGAGGAAAGTGGTTTCTGGAGACCAAGAATTCCCTCGGCCTGTTCCAGGAGCTCTTTACCCCCTCCAGACAGGGAGAAGCTTTCCTTGTCACAGGAGATCCTTTCCTCTCTCCAACCAATCCCACTGATCACCTCCAGAGGAAAGAGTATTTTGGGGGTGCAATCCGATGGGATGCAGCTGCCCCTCTTCCCCCCAAATAACCAGCATTCCCCCCAACACAGTCCTGGCTAGGCTGTTTTCTCCTTTGGCTTTGCAAAGGGGGATTTTTCTGATTTCTCTTGATCTGAAAGGATTCGGGGCAGCCAGCAGCACATTCTGGGGCCTCTGCCCACCTGCTCCAGGCACAGAATTCGCCTCCATTCCTTTGGGCCAGCACCGGCGGTTCTTCCAGGGTCTCTGGTTGAGAAGAGCATCCAAAGTGCCTGGGATCTCTGGACCCTCCAGGCTGGCTCTTCAGGACCAGGCAAGCATCCCTCTCTGGGGTTCCAAGTGGGTCCCCTAAGTGGATGGAGGGAGTCTGCCCAGGGCTCCCTTCCTTGGAGTTGGGCAGAAACGTCCCTTCCCAACCTTCTCCCTCCCTTTTGGCCTCCCATTTGCGGAGGGGAGGGGGATCCAGCCAGGCTGAGTCTTGGATGGGATTAGCCCTCCAAACTCACAGTCCATCTGAGGCACCATAAAGGGCCAGGCAGGCAGACTGATTGACAGATGTAACAGTGGGGGGGGGGCTCAGATCCCACTCCCTCCCACGAGGGTCCCCCAACCTCCCCCACCCGAGTCTTGGAGAGGATTGACCCACCCAACTTTCTGCTGGAGTGCCATAAGGGCCCCAGACAGACACACAGACACAGACACAGAGGGAGGGGAAGGCTTGTCTCTCTCTCTCCCTCCCAGGAGGGGTTCCAAAACGCCCCCCTCCCAGCCTCCTTCAGGGAACCCCCAGCAACGCTGCCAGCAGCTCCTTTCCTGCAGGGAAATCCTGGATTGTCCGTGGGGGGGGGCAGTGGGGGGGGGGAAAGTGGCCAGCCACCCTTTGCTTGGCAGTGCTGGGGAGACCTCCGAAGGATGGTAGGGATTCCTTCTTGGGGCTCCCAAAGAGCGTCCAAACTTTCCTGGCATGGAGAGATAAAGAAGCCTAAAAGGAGAGAAATTCCTGCGTTGGCTGCGATTGTGGCTGGAAGGAGATAGGAAACCCCCCTCCTTGCAAGACCCCCTCCCCCCCACTGCAGCCTTCCCTCTGGTGGGACTCCCTTCCTGGGGATGCTCCTCCTGGCCCCTCCCTCCCTGCCAGGCCCCCTTGCAGCCTCTTGGCCCCGGAGGAAGGGCTGGGGGGCGTCTGGGTACAAAGGGCAGGGGTGAGGTGACCCCATGTCTTTCCATCAGGTGGGGAACTGAGAGAAGCAGAGATGGGCAAAAGGCAGAGGCACATGCTCAGTTCCCTTCTGAGGCTCGCAGGCTGCCAGGACTTTGATGCCTGCGGAGGGAGCCCCTGGTGGTCCCCGCCAGCCACAGCAGCTCCCCTTGTGAGAGATGCGCCTGTGTCTCCTTTGCACCACCATCCAAGTGGGGTTGAGATCTGATTGGTGGGGGGAGTGGATGACAGGACACAGAGGAGAGAAACGCTCAACACCAACTGACCACCTGTAGTTCGCGTACATAGGCTGCCTCATCTACGCCGGTCTGACTGAGGCACAGTGCAAGGGTTAAGGCCAGAGAGATGTTGAGTCCTAGAGCGGAAAGGAGTTCCAACTTCCTTGCAAAAGTTCCTCCTACGAGGAATTCTCCCCGCTCCCATTGGGAGCCACTGTGGGCAACGTTCTCTCGCACATGCTCTGTTTGTCCTCTGAAGCTGCCGAGGCCGCTTCTTCCAGGAGTTCTGCACACAAGGCTTGGAGGCTTCCCCTCCCGCAGGGAGGCAGGGCCAGGGGGACAGCCCCTCCCCTTTCCCTGCATTGAATTGCTCGGATGGGCACTGGTGGGGCTTGGCGTGCAGGTGGCGCCAGGGATTTTTTGGTGGGGGGACTGCAGGGGGGGCTACAAGAGGCCTTTCTGGGTCCCTGCGGGGGGGAGGGACTCTTGGCGGGCACTGCTAGAAGGGCCTAGGTGCCCCTCCCCATAGGAAAGGAGCGATGGATTCTCCCAGGGGGAGGGGGGAGAAGTCTGGTATTATGAGGGAATTATGGGTTCTGTGGTCCAGGATATCTGTTGGAGGGTGGAGTTCTGGGGTTGTTCTAGTGTTTCTTTCTCTTTCCCCCTCCCCCCCTCACACACACACAAACTATCACAAATCTCAGAGTAGAATATTGATAACTACCCAGCCCAGCAAAGTGACATCTCTCCTCCACATCTGGAGGAGCCCCAAAGGTCCCATTCCCAGCCAACTCCCCAGTGGAAGAGGGAGAAAGTTCTTACCCCACCACATCTGGAAGGCCCAGGACCCCCAACCCTTCTACATGATAAAGAGGGGCTTGCAGGTGGGCAGTGAAGGGGGACAATACAAGGGACTCAAGAAGAAACTTGCACCCTTTGGAAGAAAGCAGAGCTCTCATTTGGGAAGATGGAAAAGGGGGGTCTTTTGGGGGATGATCCTGGGTGGCAGAAAGAGGGCTCCCTTTGCCCTCAGCTCTTCTTTTCCCCAGAGTAGCCCCCTTTGATGGGAAGGGATCCAGGCAGCCCTGATCTTCAGTGGGGAGGGAAGTCCAGAGTCTGAAATTGTTCAGTGAAACTTTTTGCCTGAAGCCAAGTTCTCTGGCAGGAAAGTTTTCCATTCGGGGCCTTTGGGGCCAGGGGGAGAAGAGAGAAGCTGCCCCCGACTCCCTGGGTCTCTCCCCAAAGTCTCCCGGGAGGATTCGGCCAAACAGCAGAGAAGAAACTCGGAGGATAATAATTCTCCCTCTCAGGAGGGATCCCTGGATAATTCAAATAGTTCTTGAACTCCGAGATTGTTGGGCATTTCTCTGGAGGGAAGTGAGAGGGAAATAATCCCCATGTGGTTCATAATGGTAGAGCAGAGATGGAATTAAATCTGTCAGCTAGAATTGAGAGCTTTGGGATGTACAGCCTTGAAATTGGCCCCAGAGGGAATACACGGCACCTGTGGCTGAAGATAAAAAGAAATGTGACATTTGTTGGCATAGCAATTAGAGAAAAAACCTCGGGGGATAGTTAATGCCCGAGCATGTCACGGATCTGCTTGTTGAGTTGGAGCCAAACTTTACTTTACTTTGAAAGCTGATGCTCAATGACAAAAGGGCTGATGTAATAGTGTGGCCTGACTCCAAGAACTAAATGAAAAAATAGTGAAAAACTACTTATCATAACTTTGCATAGTTGGGAAAAAAACCCCATATGCAGAGTCAAACAGAGAGAGGGAGAAGTGAGAGAAAACCAAGTGAAAAGAGATGGAGAAATAAAGGAAGCAACTCACCCCTGGAAGGGAGGGAGGGAGGGATATGGAAAACTGCTATGCAAAATCCCCTTCAAACTTCCATTCTCTGAGACCAGGGAATGAGGCAGGGGAACATGGGAATGTCCCATGTTCCCCTGCCTCCCTTTCCCATGCCCAGGCCAGGCAAGGGGGCTCTTGCAGGGGTGCCAGACAGGACTCTGCCTGGATGAGTGGGAGCCCCTCTTGGGAGGAGGAAGCTGGGGAGCCTCGTGTTGGGGAAGGAAAGCAGAGCAAAATCTCCCTCCAGGTTCCATCTTCTGAGTCCTGGAAATGGGGGAGACCATATCCCATGTTCCACTGCTACTCCTTTCCATGTATGAGGCACTCGGGGGAAAGCAAAGCCCAGACCCAAAGAGAAGGCCCAGGATGGCCAGGAAGGAGGAGGGGATCTGGGGCAGCTCCCCACCCTCCACCCCCCATTCCTGGTGTTGGAAGGGAAAATCCATCTGGTTCAGTTCCAATCCGGAGAAAGACGCTGGAAATAAAATGGAGGCTCCTTGGGAAGAAGGTCCATTGATTGATGAAGTAGAACCACCAGGGCTCTGGACCAGCTGAACAACTAGCTGGACGAAGGCCAGGATTTTATGCAGGTCCTGAAATGCTGCTGGGGGGGGAGGAGGGGTTGGGCAATGCCTGAAATGCATTGAAATTGTGCCATGTAGTGAGCTCTGTGTCTTCTGCTAAATGGTGGTGGGTGAATTCTAAAGACCGAGTCTGCTTTCTGTCTTTAAAAACCTCTTTCTCCATTTCTCCTTCAGGGAAATATAATATTCTGCCTTTTTCATATTTCCCAAAATATTTCATTCTTCTAGGAGTGGGGGGGGGCTTCCCACACTGGGAAGAGACTAACCTGGTTTATGGGTCCCAGGGTTGAATGTTGGGGGGGACGCAGCTGGGGTTTCCCCAGCCTCCCTTGGGCTCCGTGTCTTTCCAGGAGAGGCTCCTGTGGGGGAGAAGCCATGCAGGGCTGGGTCTTCCAAGGGGGATCCGGGTTTGCCCAGAAGAGAGAGAGAAAAAAAAAATTGTGTCTGGCTTATTGAGCAACGTGTGAGTTAGCCAATTCTTGGTGCAGGGCTTTAACTCCTTATAGAAGGGAGGAATGTAGAGCTGCATTTTTCAAACTTGGAATTTTACGATGAATGGATTTTTAATTCCCAGAATCTCCTGGCCAGCATGATGAAGTCCCTGCATTGTTGGGTGGGGAATTCTGGGGGTTGAAGTCCATTCATCTTAAAGTTTGAAAAAGACCAATGCAGACCAACAACTCTCCACATGTTGCCTCCATTTTGGAAAACAACAAGCACGCCTGAAGAGACCACCAGTGATTGCATAATGCAGAAACCATGATTTGTTATGGCCATCAGAAGTGCCACAATTAATTGGACTGACTTATAATTCTAAGACCCTGATCCTGGTTTGGAAGCCATCCTGGTTGGTTCTTAGAACTCTCTAAGCCAACATTGAGCAAAGGACTTGGAAAAAGCCTCGTGAAAGCAGCAGCCTCCATTCTTCCTCCCAACGTCTGGCAGGAGAGAGAGAGAGAGAGAGAGAGAGAGAAGGGAACCCAGGGAGGGTCACAGCCACATTCTCCCTTCTTCAGTTTGATGGGATATCACTCCCAGCCTTTCTGCTCTGGGGAGCAGCCCCAGTATCCTGAGCCATGGCCTCATTGGGAATACTGGAAACCAGCATCCAAAGCCATCTCTGGGGCTCCAAGTGGGAGGAGGGGAATCAAAGTGTCAGGCCTGCCTCCGTTCAAAACCCGAGAAAGAAGCCCCCCTCCCTGAGTCCATTGAAGTAGAGAAGAGGTCCTTTTTCTGAGTTTGAGATGGTAGCGGCAAAAGCAAGGCAAGATCTGATTCAAAAGGCATGAAAGTTACAGGTTGAAAAGTTTCCCCAAATCCTTCCCCACCCCCACCAGGGACCCAGGCTGAAAGTCCAATCCCTGTCCCACATAGTGTCGTGTGGGGCACATCTTCAGGTGTTTTCGTCCACCTGGAGTCCTAGGACGGTTGGCCTTGACTGGGTGTAAACAACTCCCCAAGGAAGGACGGAAGGAGGGAGGGAGGGCGGGAAGGATGGAGGGAGGGAAGGAGAGAGGGAGGGAGGGGGGGAGGGACGGAAGGAAGGAAGGAGGGAGGGAAAGAGGGAGGGAGGGAGGGAAAGAGGGAAGGAGGGAAGGAGAGTGGGAAGGAGGGAGGGAGTGAGGGAAGGAAGGAGGGAGGAAGGGAGGGAGGGAAGGAAGGAGGGAGGGGGGAAGGAGGGAAGGAGGGAGGGAAAGAGGGAGGGAGGGAAGGAGGGAGGAAGGGAAGGAAGGAGGGAGGGAGGGAAGGAGGGAGGGAGGGAAAGAGGGAAGGAAAGAGGGAAGGAGGGAAGAAGGGAGGGAGGGAAGGAAGGAGGGAGGGAGGGAGAGAAGGAGGGAAGGAAAGAGGGAAGGAGGGAAGGAGGGAGGGAGGGAAAGAGGGAGGGAAGGAGGGGAGGACGGGGGAGGGAGGGAAGGAGGGAGGGAAGGAGAGTGGGAAGGAGGGAGGGAGGGAAGGAGGGAGGGAGAGAAGGAGGGAAGGAAAGAGGGAAGGAGGGAGGGAGGGAAGGAGGGGAGGGAGGGAAAGAGGGAGGGAAAGAGGGAAGGAGGGAAGGAGGGAAGGAGGGAAGGAAGGAGAGTGGGAAGGAGGAAGGGAAGGAGGGAGGGAGGGAAGGAAGGAGGAAGGGGGAAGGAGGGAAGGAGGGAGGGAAAGAGGGAGGGAAGGAAGGAGGGAGGGATTGAAAGAGGGAGGGAAAGAGGGAAGGAGGGAAGGAGGGAGGGAAGGAGAGTGGGAAGAAGGGAGGGAGGGAAGGAAGGAGGGAGGGAAGGAAGGAGGGAGGGAAGGAGAGTGGGAAGGAGGGAGGGAGGGAAGGAGGGAGGGAGAGAAGGAGGGAAGGAAAGAGGGAAGGAGGGAGGGAGGGAAGGAGGGAGGGAGGGAAAGAGGGAAGGAGGGAAGGAGGGAGGGAAGGAGGGAAGGAGGGAAGGAGGGAAGGAAGGAGAGTGGGAAGGAGGGAGGGAAGGAGGGAGGGAGGGAAGGAAGGAGGGAGGGGGGAAGGAGGGAAGGAGGGAGGGAAAGAGGGAGGGAGGGAAGGGGGGAAGGAGGGAAAGAGGGAGGGAAAGAGGGAAGGAGGGAAGGAGGGAGGGAAGGAGGGAAGGAGGGAAGGAAGGAGAGTGGGAAGGAGGGAGGGAAGGAGGGAGGGAGGGAAGGAAGGAGGGAGGGGGGAAGGAGGGAAGGAGGGAGGGAAAGAGGGAGGGAGGGAAGGGGGGAAGGAGGGAAAGAGGGAGGGAAAGAGGGAAGGAGGGAAGGAGGGAGGGAAGGAGAGTGGGAAGGAGGGAGGGAGGGAGGGAAGGAGGGAGGGAGGGAAGGAAGGAGGGAGGGAAGGAAGGAGGGAGGGGGGAAGGAGCGAAGGAGGGAGGGAAAGAGGGAGGGAGGGAAGGAGGGAGGGAGGGAAGGAAGGAGAGTGGGAAGGAGGGAGGGAAGGAGGGAGGGAGGGAAGGAAGGAGGGAGGGGGGAAGGAGGGAAGGAGGGAGGGAAAGAGGGAGGGAGGGAAGGGGGGAAGGAGGGAAAGAGGGAGGGAAAGAGGGAAGGAGGGAAGGAGGGAGGGAAGGAGAGTGGGAAGGAGGGAGGGAGGGAGGGAAGGAGGGAGGGAGGGAAGGAAGGAGGGAGGGAAGGAAGGAGGGAGGGGGGAAGGAGCGAAGGAGGGAGGGAAAGAGGGAGGGAGGGAAGGAGGGAGGGAGGGAAGGAAGGAGGGAGGGAGGGAAGGAGGGAGGGAAGGAGGGAGGGAGGGAAGGAGGGAGGGAAGGCAGGGGGGAAGGAAGGAAGGAAGGTATAAAGTGGGTGACAGGGTTTATCTTTCCACCAAATACTTACAGACTTCACAAAAATCAAAAAAAGCTTGGACCCAAGTATGTGGGTCCTTTCCTGGTCACTAGACTTATTAATCCAGTAACAGTTGAATTGGAGTTGCCAAAAACTTTGAGACGAATCCACCCGGTGTTTCATGTTAGCTTGTTGAAACCAGAACACTCGTCCCCTTTACGACCGGACCAAGATTCCCCTCCGGTCCCCATACTGATAGAAGGGGAACAACATTTTGAAGTCAAAGAAATTTTAGACTCTAGGAAGCACCACGGTAAGGTGCAATATTTGGTGGCTTGGAAACATTTTCCTCTGTCTCAAGCTGAGTGGGTGAACAAACGTGATGTCTGGGCACTAAAGAAAGTACAGTTGTTTCATACCAAATATCCTGATAAACCTTAATGCCTGTATTGCAATTTTTCTTTTCTTCCTTTTCTTTTCCCTGTTTAGGACTAACGTCTTTTCTCTGGAGGGGCCGAATGTCAGCCTCTGACTTTACTGCTTTGGCTGCCATAAGAAATGGGTGGGAGAGAATTGGAGAGCGTGTGGGGGGGGAAGCGTGCTGGAGGATTTTGAAGAAATGAAACCTAATCTCCGAAGTGGCTATCGGGTCAACTGTCATCGCGTTCCTGATTGATGACGATGCCAGACGTGCTTCCACCTGACCTCTGGGAGACCTTTGGATTGGGTGATTGATGATGGACAGTGGGAGGGGATGCTTTCTACATGCAACTTTCGCGCCTATTGCTTTAGTTTCAGCTTTCCTTTGGTTGTGTTCACTTCATTTTCTAGTAAAAGTACATTACTCTATAAAATATGGAGTTTGGCTCATTCTTTCCTGGACTTTGAAGGAAGCACACCTGACAAATAGGTTGACTCCATTTCACACATTTGGGTGCCTGGGAACCTTCCCCCACATGTCCATGTGTGAAGCAGGTCATTATGCTAACCTGGCATCTGATTTATGCATTCTGCCATGGCCCATTATGCCAACGTAGCAGTTCTCCTTCATGAACCTGGATTAAGGGTGTTGTATGAACTCCCCTAGATTCACCAGCAACCAGCTATGGGATGATGGCCAACGCAGTCAGGCCAGACTGCAGACAGGATGGAAAACGTTTTATAGGTTCTGCTTTTGGCTTTGGGGTTTTCCACAACCCACTGCAATACATTGTTTAGCACATTGTGTGAACCAATTCCAGGTTTGGCATTCAGGCAATAGAGTTGGGCTAATGGGGGAGAGGCAGAAATGAATCTTTGTGGCTGGAGGGGGTCCGTGATTTCCCACAATGTCCGGACAAAGCTTGGCAGAGGCTTGCAGAGATCTCTCCATGGGTGTTCAGAGCAGGGGTGAAATCTACTTACCTTCCCTACCAGTTCGGAAGCGAGCGCTCTGAGCACGCATGCATCACGTGTATGCTTGGTCCCTCTGCACATGCGCAAAGCCTCCTGCGCATGCACAGAGGGTCAAAAACAGGTTAAAACCAGGAAGTAACGACATCCGGGTGGGTGGGCAAAGCCTCGTGCTGCCGCCATTACCGCATCTCCGAACCACACGCCGCCACCGCTACCATTTCAGCCGAACCGGTCCGAACCAGTAGCATTTCACCCCTGGTTCAGAAGATTAACTGGTGACTTTGATGCTCTTTCTCCTGCTTGGAGCCTCACAGATTATTTGGATGCTGGTTTCCAGAATTCCCAGTTAGGCCAGGCCTAAGAATACTGGAGTTGCTGGGTTTGTATGAAGCCAAATTTAAAAGGGGAATGTGGTTATTACCCTCACTGGGTTGGCTTCAGCTCTCTCTCCTGCCAAGCGTTGGGAGAAATCATGGGCGCTGCTTGCTTTAAAGAGTCTTTTTCCAAGTCCAAGTTCCAGGTTTCCCATAATCCTCAGCCACAGTTATGCAGTTAGCAGAGACAGTTAGATTTGTTTAACTCTGCAAAGTTCAAAGAACTAGTTTTTCATTAAAGTTGATTTTGTTCTTGGAGTCTGGCCACACTATTGCATCAGCCCTTTTGGGCAATGCCCTTGAGCATTAGCTTTCAAAATCAAGTAAATTTTGGCTCCAACTCAGCTGGCAGCTATTTCAGATCTGTGATATACTCTGGAATTAACCGGTCCCTGGAGTTTTGTCTTTAATCACGATGCAAACAAATATCAGATTTATTTCTTTCTTCAGCCACAGGTGCCGTGTATTTTCCCCAGGGCCACTTTCAAGCATGGAGACCCCAAACCTCTCAATTCTAGATGACTGATTTAATTCAATCTCTGCCCCTGTTATTATGAATCACATGGGGATTATTTCCCTTTCATTTCCCTCCAGAGAATTTCCCAACAACCTTTGAATCCAAGAACTAGCTGAATTATCCAGGGATCCCTCCTGAGAGGGAGAATTATGATAAAAGTTTCAGCTCTGATGTTGGGCCGAATCCTCCAGGGGAGACTTTGGGCAGAGTTTTGGGACAGGCAGGGTCTGTGCTCTTGAATCTATGTCTCTCTCCTTTCCAGATGAAGCTGAGTGTTTCTCTTTGCTTGAATTAGGAAAGCAACTGGAGATTCCACCTTGAGAGAGTCCTTTGCTTCTTCCAATTCTTCTTTAGAAACAGGAAAGGGATTGATTGATTCATCCCATGAATGATGGACCTCCTGCTTCTGCTTCTGATGCTGCTTTTGTCCCATTCAGTCTCTGGGAAGTTGAGAATGAAATGCCCGCTGAGTTTGGAGAACCAGGATGGGAAACCATGGAGCTTCTACAGACCAGGAGACCATCTCATTGGTATAGTCATTACTGGATATGAAAGATTGCATACAAAGTTGCTTTTCAATGTGGCTCCTTCTCTTCAGTTTGATTTCCATGATCCGTAAGTCATTCAGGGTGATGGAGTTGCACTCCCTCCATTCTAACACTCTCCTTTTCTGTTTTTTCTGTTTCATTTATTCCTATATTGGGGAATATGTCTAATTTCCTGAATGATTTTGATTTCCATGGCTTCTCTCTTTGGTCTGATTTTGTGAAAAAGACTCACATCTAAAAATGGGTCTTGTGCGGTTACAGATAGTGAGTTGTGATGAGTTAGTTACCTTAAGGATTAAGAGCTGTCCCCTTAAGAGATTGCATTATGGGAAATGTAGTCCAGGACAAGTGACCATATCTGTGTGGCTGATTGGCCACTGAGGCTTTCTGCCTGGGTTTCAGAACAAAGACTGGGCCATTTGGAATTAGCGCAGAAGAAAGAAAGATGCTTTCTGAATAGGGGGTCAGAACTACCATCCCTTTACACTAGGAAATGGGAGAGATTATGCAAGAAGGATGCATCTCAACATGACTCACCATGATTCACCTTGACCCTAATAAACGATCTGTATGTAACCCGTTTGCTAGAGTTTATCTGCCTGTTCCCAGAGGAGCCAGATGCCTGGGGAACAGAAAAGGTCTGGAAAAAAGCTGAAAGGACTCCAGATTATTTTCCTCTCTCACTTCAATCCTTAATTTATCACTTAAATAATGAATTTAAAGTAGTGGTGGAATCAGTTGTAGTTGCTGTACCTCAGCCCGTTTCCATATTTGTGTAATTGATCATTGCTTTTGGATCAATGTTGGCTTAAGGCTCAGTAGGCTTCTGCAGGATTATATATTAAAAGAAGTATTTGTTGTTGCTGTTGATTATAACAACATGTTTTAACAATAGGAAACTTTATGGTTTTTTATATGGCTTACAATTCATTTTCGCCATTCAAACGGTCAACAAGAATTCTCAGCTCCTTTACAATCTCACACTGGGCTACAACATCCATGACAACTATCTGAATACTTTACGCACTGCAGATGCCTTGCTGGACATGCTCTCCACTGGAGAAGCCAATGTCCCCAACTACGGCTGTGGAAGGAAGGAGAACCTCCTGGCTCTTCTTGATGGAGCTAGCAGAGAGATCTCCATCCAGATGTCAACATTAGCAGCACCTTATAAAGTCCCACAGGTTTGTGTGTATTTTTCTCCATCTGGTAAAGTGAGGGGTGGCTGGTGGTGGGTGAGCAATAGATGCAATCATATCTTCTCCATGAAATTCAAGAGCTGCTTTTCTCCATATTCTCCATATTTTACCCCAATATGTTCATGTTGAGATTAATCATAAAAGGCCGGAAATGCAAGCAATACATTCCCTGGAGAAGACATTCTACCAACTATTAAACGGATCAAAAAATATCCCTGGTTGTTGGGGCCTCTATTGGCATCTTCATTTTCACAGATAAATAATGCCTGCCATATCCACTGCGATAGAAGTTGGCAATAGTAGCATTTTATCCATCTAAAAAGTGGAATAAAAATTACTCTAGCAATTATAGACCAAATAGACTAGCAGATATTGTGGCTAACATTTATGCCATGATCCTCTTAGTTAAACTTGAGAAAAATGCATTCTTTGGAGAAGAACCAGAAGGTTTTAGGTAGAGTTAAATGCTGTATAGATTTTATAAGAAATAATGGATAAGTTAATAATCTAATATTGGCAACAAATTTGTCTTGAAATATCTCATCTATATCAGTGAGGTAAAACAAGGTTTGCTGCTTTCTAGATGTTAATGCAGCATTTGACTCAATAAACAAAGAAATATGATGGAGAAAATGGATGACCCTCAAAATGGAGCTCAGCCTGTTGGCCCTGATCCAAGCCCTTGTTTGAGAGGGAGGTTTGGGCTCAATGGAGCCATGAGAAGAAGGATCTAGGCTTAGCAAGGGGGAAGGGAAAGATGCATATTTGAACCTTTGTTCTTCAGTCTAGATATGAATGACTTACTAGGACTAATGCAGGGTCTAAAAACAGATCATAAATAAAGGTTATTTCATTCTTTGACAAAAATGACTAAATTAGTGGACCAATGAAATGCAGGGCATGTAGTATACAGTACTTGGATTGCAGAAAGGCTTTGACAAAGTAAACCACAACCTATTTGTCGGGAACCTGAAAATATGTGGGATAGACAGCATCACCCCCAGATGGGCTCAGCCTGTGGTCCTCAAAGGAACTATGTCTGCATGGAGGGAAAGAAGCAGTGGGGGACCCCAAGGTTCCATTTTAGGCCCAGTTCTCTTCAACATCTTCATGAATGATTTGGATGAGGGGAGAAATGGGGAAATCATCAAATTTGCACATGACACTAAAGTGGCAGGAATAGCCAACACCCCAGAAGAGAGGCTGAAGATCCAGATAGAACTAGATAGACTTGAATCCTGGGTTTATTTAACTAAATGAAATTCATTGTAGAGAAAAGTAATGTTTTACACTTAGGCTAGAAAAACCAAATGTACACTTACAGATTAGGTGAAACCTGGCTCCATAGCAGTAACTGTGAGAGGGATCTTGGAGTCCTAGTGGACAATCCCTTAAATATGAGCCAGCAATATGTGGCTGTAGAAAATGACCACCACATATGATAGTATGATCCCGGCAAATGCAAACATTTCCAACATTTGGCTGATTTATCCTTAAACATCTTTGCTAATCTTTCTGCTGGCATATGCCACCTATAAAACAGATTTTCTTTATATGTAATTGCCATTGTCAATTTATAATTCCTTTCCCATAGTTGTTGCCATTTCTCTAATTCTATTGCATATCCAAAATTTTTCGCCCGTGTTATCATTGTCTCTTTTATCTCATCATCTTCCAATCTAATTTGCAACAAATAATTATACAGTCTTTTAATCGTTTTTTCATCCTTTCCAATCATTATCTGATCCAACTCTGATTCCCCCAAATTAAAACCATATTGTTTCAAGTCTTTATCATATCTTGATTGTATCTGCAGCCGTGTATACCAGTCAGTCTCAATCCCCTTTTTTCCTAAGTCTTGTTTCTGTTTTAATTCTCCCTTCTCTGTTAAAATGTCTTTATATCTTACAATCTTGTCCATGTTAATCGTATTTGGATGTGTCAACATTTCTATTTGTCAGCCTCAGCTTTGCCTGCTTCAGCTGCCATAAGAAACGGGGGGAGGGATTAGTTATGGGGCAAAGGGTGGGAAGATGCAGGAGGAGGTTTTTTTTTCCTTGTAGGACGTGTCTTCATAAGAAACGAAAGTGGATCTTCAAAGGGGACGGCTGACCAACTGCCCTACATTCCTGATGAATGACGCTGCCAGACGTGTTGCCACCTGACCTTAGGAAGACCTTTGGATTGGCTGATGATTGATGGACACGGGGGGGGGGAGAAGCTTAGTAGATGCATTTCGCGTGTTTTGCTCACTTCCAGCTTTACCTGGGTTGCGATCTTTTCATATTCAGTAAAAGTACTATTCTCTTCTAAATTATTGAGTTTGGGTTTTCGTTTCCTGAATACTGAAGGAAGCATACCTGACATTAAGCTGGAAGTGAGCAAAACGCGTGAAATGCATCTACTAAGCTTCTCCCCCCCCCCCCGTGTCCATCAATCATCAGCCAATCCGAAGGTCTTCCTAAGGTCAGGTGGCAACACGTCTGGCACTATTGTTGAAAGCCACATTGGTACTTCCATATAATGTTTTTCTTTCATTCTTTCCCAAACTACCAACAAGCCATTCCTTACACAATGTCTCTGGAAATATCCATGAATCCAATTTTTTCCATACCATAAGAAAGCATGCCATCCTAGTTGTAGGTCACGTCCTTCCAAAGTCAATAGTTTTGTATTTCTCAATAAGATCCATTCTTTAATCCATGTTAATATCGCCGCTTGATGATACAATTCCGAGTTTGGTAGACCAAATCCTCCTCTAAACCTGGAGTCTTGAAGCAATTTAAGGTTAATTCTCGCTTTTTTCCCTTGCCATATGTATTTACATCATTTTATTCAAACTTTCAAAGTATTTTTTCTCCAACTTTATCGGAATTGTTTGAAAAAGAAACAACAATCTTGGCAATACATTCATTTTGATTAACACTATTCTCCCCATTAAAGATAATTGTAAATTTTTTCATTTTTCCAAATCTGTTTCAATTTGATTTCTTAATTTATAATATAACCGATGTGATTTCTAACCAAAAGTTGAGGGTCTGCCACAAAGAAGAAGAGGTCAACCAATTTTCCAAAGTACTAGAAAGCAAGACAACAAACAATGGAAGGAAACTAATCAAGGAGAGAAACAACCTAGAACTAAGGAGAAATTTCCTAATGGTGAGGAATGGAACATCTACACTTCAGAAATTGTGGGTGGTCCATCACTGGAGGCTTCTAAGAAGAGACTGGACAGCCACTTGTCTGGAATAGTATAGATAGATACAGATTAAGAGAGTTGGAAGGGACCTTGTA
Source organism: Pituophis catenifer annectens (assembly GCF_029215685.1). Classification (NCBI taxonomy): domain Eukaryota; kingdom Metazoa; phylum Chordata; class Lepidosauria; order Squamata; family Colubridae; genus Pituophis; species Pituophis catenifer. Next base: position 3,935,719 of record NW_027256899.1, on the reverse strand, counting down.
GGTCATCTAGTCCAAGCAGACCCTACACCATTTCTGACAGATGACGGTCCAGTCTCTTCTTGAAAGCTTCCAGTGATGAAGCTCCCACAACTTCTGAAGGCAACTTTATCTCTTTATTTCCAGGTTGAATCTCTCCTTGTTCAGTTTCCATCCATTATTCCTTGGAAATAGCTTGACCCCCTCCTCTCTGTGGCAGCCCCTGAAATATTGGAAGACTGCTATCATGTCTCCCCTGGTCCTTCTCTTCACTAGACCAGCCATGCCCAGTTCCTGCAACCGTTCATTGTATGTTTTAGCCTCCAGTCCCCTCATCCTCTTGGTTGCTCTTCTCTGCACTTTTTCTAGAGTCTCAACATCTTTTTTATAGTGTGGTGACCAAAACTGGATGCCGGAATCTAGGTGTGGTCTTACTAAGGCTTTATAGGGTGGTATTAGTACCTCTCTTGATCTTGATTGTATCCCTCTGTTAATGCAATTTAGGATTGCATTGACTTTTTTGGCTGCCGCTGCACACTCTTCACTCATATTTAAGTGGTTGTCCATTAAGACTCCAGGATTCCTCTCACAGTTACTGCTATTATGCCTGGTTTACTGCTTGAACAGGGGGGTTGGACTAGAAGACCTCCAAGGTCCCTTCCAACCCTTTTATTTTGTTATAAGTTCTGCTTTAGGTACACATGTTTAGCCTGCTAAATTCCTTTTGGAATACACTGATTTATACAGATAATGTGATATTATCATTCTTGCACATTGGATTGTTTTGTCTTAATAATTATCTGATAATTTATAAAGCAAGTTTAAAAGTTATGGTCTTTGTGAAATGACATCATAGCCATAAATGGTCAGCCATTAGAGTAATGTGGGAAAGTAACAAATAAAGTAATAAATAAAGTAAAAGCAGGTCCAACTAGATGATCACTGAAGGGCCCTCTTTGTTCTTAATATTGTAAAAGAGAAAATGCTTTAATTGTATCCAGCACGTAGGCAGGCACATTCCTTCCAAGTAGGATTTCTACTTCAAGGCCTCTCAGTTGTCACAGATAAGGACAGTCTAGGTGATTTACATTTTAAGGTCAGAGAGAGGAGATGACCATATTATGCTTCAGTAACTTCTTAGAAGAATTATAACTGTTTTGCAAAGATAGTAACAAACTCAGTAATTAGGAAATGTCAATTAAAAATGACAAATGTATATGACCATATGAATTGCTGACTTCACAGAATCCTTTGTTTGAAACTGTATAAATGCTTTGAGCTGAAAATCATACTTCGTCAGACCTCCATTTTTATGGTAGCGATGCCAAGGTTTGATCCTTTATTGCAATAAATAAATAAACTGATTCTGTCTGCCCTGAAGGGATGGTTCTTTAATTCCCTATTTCCACAACAAGAGCAAGTAACACCTTTCCTTACCTGGGGTTGTTTTCTCTGAGCCTGAATCTTGGCTCCCTCATCCTCAAAGGAGCTCCGTTAGAGAAAGGGCAGGAGTGAAAGTGGTGCTTAAATGAAAACCTCATAGCTCTCCAGCTTCCTCAGCCCCAGTTATTAAAGTATCGGAGGCCCAGTTTTCCCCCATGTTCTTCCATCAATCTGATGTTTGGGACTTCAGAGAGAAACCACCAGCAGAACCAACCCAATCTCAGCCTCTGAGGAGGATCTTGGGGTACTCAAGGACTCCAGCTGCTGCCCTCAGAGCTGATTTGGGAATTTACCCAATTTCTGCTTTGTCTAAATTCAGGAAATATGGGCATTGGCATAAAATTTAATCTATAGAAAGTGACAGACTCTGAAAATTGTGGCTGTTGGAACAGACAAAACTTCAATTAAGGACCAAACTTGGATTATGCAACTGACAAATCTTATTAGGCTTTGAGGTCTGCCTTTTTCTTGTATGACTGGAGAAAGAAGTTAAAAAAATTTCCTCCAGAAAGAATCTGGGATAGAGAAGCAAAAAAAGATGCAGCAATCCTCGAAAATTATAATAGGCCCTTTATTGGAATAGAATACTCCAGTTGGCATTTGCACGTGTTAATCTAATTGTGATCAATTATAGGGGTGGGTTACAGTAATATGATTTACATTCTTATTGTTTTTTAATTTGCTTATTATTTTCCATTATTATGATACAATCTTGCTAATATTCTGTCTTTCATATTTTAAACAATGTCTGATTAACAAACTATTCTAATACATTCATGAGAACCAGGTTGGATTTATTAAAATTTAATATTTTGGACTTGATCTGACCCCAAATATAACACAGCATTCTTCATTGCTTTTTCAGATCAGTCATGAATTTGCTTCAGAGGCTCTGAGTGATAAAAGTCAATTCCCCTTTTTCCACCAGATGTTCCCCAAAGAAGGGATCCAATACCTAGCAATTGTCCACCTGCTCCTCCATTTCAGATGGACCCTGATTGGCCTCTTTGCTTCAGACACAGAGAAGGGAGAGAATTTCATGAGGATTTTTCCTCCTGTGCTTGTCAGGAGTGGAATTTGTGTGGTTATATCACAACTGTTCTCAACAACTGGATACACAACAGCCCTCAGGGATTCCCTCTCTAAGTGGAGACAAGTCAACGTCTTTGTTCACTTCATGGAATTTGAGTCCATTTGGGAGAGAATTCTTCCTTTCCATTTAACATTTATGCGTCTGCCAGAACCCATTGAAGGGAAAGTCTGGATCCTCACAACTTTTCTATGGTATCCAATGAAGAAGCGCAGACTTCTCAAATACATCCATAGTATTTTGACGTTTGCTTCTCTGGGAAAAGAAAGGCCAAAGGATTCTGCCTTTGAACCCTATTTCTTTGTGGAAGAAAAGTTTCAAAATCATTATTTTCGCTGTTCTCTTTCAAAGAATGTCTTTTCTGTCAAAGGCCGCAGAAGATGCACCCAGAAAGCCCCACTGGAGACCCAGGAGAAAAGGAACAGGATTCAGATCCCAAATCAATACCATGCTTACAGTTTCATGAAGTCTCTGTCCCAGGCCTTGAATGCCGCTTATTCCTCCAGATCGAGATGGGGAAGGAAGGAGGGAGAAAAAACTTTGGGGTCTCCAAGGCTGCAGCCGTGGCAGGTATGGGGGTCTCAATATGGATCCATTAATCTTAGATCCTTTGGAGGAGGAATCCAGAGGAGAAAGAGGGGAACCATCTTAACAGATCTGTCCAATTCAATTACTCAGGGAATAATGAGCAATAATAAGGGTATCCAAAGAGTAGATACCATGGCATTTTAATATTACACACTGCTCATTTGAAAATGCTGTATTCTTTCTTAAATGAATTATTGTATTTGTGGGTGTGTGATTAGGATGGTGGAATTTCCCCTTTGTTCCGTCCCCACTGCAGGTGGTTCTGTATGCAGCTCAACAGGCAGCTAAACCCCCCTCTTCTCCTCCAGTGAAAGGGAGCCTGGGGTGGATCTGGGTGTTTCATTGGGAGAAAAGGGCACGGAGAAACTGAGGAAATGCAAAAAGTGAGAATCAAATATAAATAGTAGAAAGGCAGCATTAACTAACAGCCAACAAAGAAGCAGCTGGAACCTCTCCAGGGAGGCTCCGTGTGAGGGACGGAGGCCTCCGGATGACCAGGTGTCTCGGTCAAACCGGCTGCTTCCGTCTCCTCCAAAGGCTGAGAGAAAAGGGAGTCTGGCTTCAGACCATACAGTTAGGCTTATCTGCCCCCGGCCACTAGGTGGGGCTAGAGAAACAACAGCACAATAGATACATGTTGTGGCATGACACAATTTATAAATTTGGAGGAGACCCTGAGACCATCTAGCCCAACCCCTCCTCTCTGCAGGAGTCCCAGTTAAAGCTTCTCTGACTGATGGCTGCTCAGTCTTTGCATTCAGACAATCCATGAAGAGGAGACTGAACTTCTCTGCTTTACTGGCTCAGCTCTAAAACAGCTCAAACTTTTATCATATTTTTTTCTCTCCTTCAGCTAAATTCTCCTCTCTTGTAACTGAATTCATTTTTCTGTGTCTGACAGTCTGGAATAATAGTGAGCAGATCTTACACTCGTGTGTAACCTGTGTCAGTGATTGGAAGAGGGCTGCATCCTCCCTTCTCCAACCGAGAGATTGTGTCAGTTGGAAAAAGGCAGTGGTGGGATTCAATTTTTTAAACAACTGGTTCTGTCGGCGTGGCTTATTTGGATGGGCGTGGCTTGGAGGTCATGTGACCGGGTGGCCACGGCTATGTGTATAGGGACTACTCAGAGGGCTGAAAAAAGTCATTTCTGACCGGCACTCACACTTTTGACTGGTCCTCACACTTACGACTATCCTCACATTTATGCCCATTTCAGCATTCTTAGCAACCATGTCACTCATTTCACAACTGCTTCTCTTCACCATGGTGACAAGATAGGGCAAAACACGTAAAATTTGAGGACAGTCATAAGTGCGAGGACTGGTCAAAAGTGTGAAAACTGGTCAAAAATAACTTTTTCAGCCCTCTGAGTAGTCCATATGCAGATAGGGACTACCCATAGGGCTGAAAAAAGTGATTTCTGACAGTTCCTGGCACTTTTGACCGTTCCTCGCACTTATGACTGGTCATCATTTATGCCCATTGCAGCATTCTTAACAACCGTGTCACTCATTTCACAACTGTGATGCTTCATGTGACCAGGTGGGTGTGGCCAAGTGGTCATGTGGCATCGCTTCTTTGCCCTAATGACACTTTGCTGCAATGGACATAAGTGTGAAAAACGGCCATAAGTCACTTTTTCCAGTGCCATTGTAACTGTTGTAAGTCAAGGATTACCTGTACAAGAAGCTTCTTTGCTTGCAAAAAGCTGCCCTAAATACCAATCATTAGATTAGAAATACCTGCAAACTGGAGTTACAAATCAGGCAGGGTGCCAGAGCACCTTGAGGAATTAAAATAGTTAAAATGCAGTGATAACTATCAGCAGCCAACTCTTGCTCATAAAGTGAAACCCTTTAGCAGAGGTCATTTAAGCTCTCCAGAATGAAGCCAAGGAGCAAACAGAGGATCTGTTGCTTGTTAAACCAATGACCAGAACAAATAGAAACAGAACCAGTCAGATTTCCAAAGCTGCTTCTTTTCAGGAACAGAGATTAACATTTTTCCTTCCAAACAAAGCTGACTAGGGAAAATTATCTCATCACTAAACACAGAATTAAACTTCACCAAAACCAGTTTTAGACCAAAAGTCAGAAACTCACGTTTGAATATCAATCATTCTAGCTAGCCAAGAAGCCTTGCTGATTGTCACTCATCTTGGTTCCTTGTCATTAAAAGCTTCTGCTTCGTTATTCAATTATTTCTTTAAAGTGCTGATCATTGCACCCTGGCTGGAAGAACTCCAACAGGGGAGTATTTCCTCCCAACAGCCGTATAAAAATCTTAAAACAACCCTTCCCCTTTAAGAAAGTCAAGCAAAAAACAAAAAAAAAAATCCTCCGAGAACCTCCGGAACCGGAAGCAACAGTAAGTCTAGGCATACTGCCGGAGAGGCAGTTTCTGTAAGCAGGGCAATAAACATTAGGCTAGGAGACAACACCGAATGTTGTAATTCTTTACAGGATTAACCCTGTAAAGTAGAAAAAAAATAAAAGGAGATTTCTTTTAACAACCAGTTCTCCAAACTGCTTAACTATTTAAAACTACTTAACTACTTAACAACCGATTCTACTGAACCGGTGCGAACCGGTAGAATCTCACCACTGGAAAAGGGGCTCCCAGACTCCTCCTGATCTTCAGCTCTTCTTCTTGTTCTCCAGTCCATTCCCCAATCTCCCTCAATCTTCTTGAAAGAATCCATTTCTTCAGTCATCCGTTCTGTCCACTTTGAGTCTTCAGGGTCCATGGCCTCTCCAGCCATCTCCAAGCAGCCTGCCTTCAAACCAGACTCCTCCTTCAGGGATGCCAGCAGCAAATTCAGTTCCAGTCCATCCATCCAATTCATCCAATTCAACAATAGTTGCTTGCTTCTGATTATCATCTTTAAATTGATTTAAAACCATTGTTATTTTATCAAACTTTTTAAATGCAGTTTCAAATAAGGTTTCTAAGTAGAAAAACTTTATATTCTTTAAATTAAATCACATCAAATTAGCTTTCTCTAGGATCTACATCTTAGATCAAATCTTGCATGAAGGGGATTTATCAACTTGACCGTATTAATGACAACATAGAAAAATTCATGTTCAATAGCGAAAAGTTATCCCTAACCTTCAATCCCTGGCCCATTAATTGAAGTATATAAAGGTTCCCCCTATGCTCTTGTATGGAGCAGAAGTTTGGGATTTCTACTCAACCACAGTACGAGAACAAACACAGTCCCAGCACCTGAGCTGTATTGTGGGGGTAGATCTAAGGACATCTGCTGCAGCAGATAGAGCTGGATTGGGAATGTATACAATTCATCCACTGTCCAAGATCAAAGATAACCACTGGCACAAAGTCAATGAAATGGAGACTGATAGACTCCCCAAGTTATGCTTACTAGAGCAGATAAACTCACAATCACAAACCTCTTGGATCACTAAACTGATTAATTTTGGAAGTAGTTGTGGCCTTCCTGTCTCTTGCGTAACAGGAGAACAATTCAAAAAAACAGCTGCCCAAAGAATTAAAGATAGAGAAGCACAAAATGACATGGCTATTCTTAGTAAGGTGGGTAAGTTGAAATGGCTGAGCAAATACAAACCTACCTTTCAACTAGACAACTATTTAAAGTTACAACTGCCAAAACATCTTAGGGAGAGATTTACGCGAGTGAGATTCAAACAACTTGACACAATGGTCAGATATGGGAGATTCCACTCTAGACCTTATAATGGACGTCTCTGCATTTTCAGAGTGGCAGAGGCAGAAGACCTGGCTCACATCCTATTTGATTGCTGCCTGCATAAGAGGGTGAGAGGCAGGTACCTTGGTCCATAGACCAAACGAAGGACCCATCGGGAATCCCATATCAAAACAACTCACCTTATCTGCAGCCAGAATTTGAAACAACATTTAATACAGCTCAGTACTTGAGCAAAATGGCTCGGTTGAGATCGGCATATGTGGGACTGATTGGGGTAGACTGAAAGGGTGATATTGAAATATAATTTTATCCTATTTTATTTATTTAGAATATTATTGTATTCTATTCCAATCTCATTTTAAATTGTATTTTATCCAAATTCCATTTTAAATTATTTTTATCGGATTTTAGTAATAATTTGTGTTTGGAACTCTGCACTTTGATTTGGCCCATGGACTAATCAATCAAGTAAAGAAACATAACCTTCAGGTGTCGTAGGAAAAATTTAAAAACATTAAAAATTATTTGAGTATCATTTTGAAGACAGTTTTTATCCACTTAGTTATCATACCATCCGCCCCTCAGTTTTCTAATCACATCACACAATTGTTTGTGAGTCCATTACTGAAATCCAGTTATGTCACCAGAGTTCCCATCATCTATTTAGGAAGTGCAATGATGTGTGAGAATGACTTTTGGGATGAGGGGAAGAGAGGCTGCCTAGGGAAGGATCAGAGAAGAGGGGAGAATCCAGGAGTGAAATTCACTTACCTTCCCTACCGGTTCACAAATGTGTGTGCACTACCACAGAGCCCTCATCAGAGCCTCCCCAGACTCCAGGACTGGCCCATCAGTAATGGGTTGCTCCCGGTTCGCACCGGTTTGCAAAAACCGGTAGTAAAAAAATTTAATAGTTCCGAGAACCAGTAATAAGATTGGCTGGGCACACCCCCGAACTGGTTCCCGGCCTGGTCAAGGTTCCCTTACCCCGCCCACTCCCAATCTATTGCTGCCTCCTGAGTCCCAGCTGATGGCTAGAGGGAAAAAAACTGTTTAATTTCTTGCTGCGGGGCTTCAAAGGGCCGCCCTACAGCTAATCAGTGTTAAAAGAAAACATATGAGTAGACCGGTGCCTGCAAAAATAGAAAAAACAGCCCCTTTCAGCTTCAGCATAGGTTAATTAGCGCAAGTTGATTAGATTGGCCTCCCGACTCTCAGCTGATTTGCTCTCAGCTGTTTTGTGCAGGGCTCTGTTGCTAGCTGCAAAGAGTGCTGGAGCAGATTTTTTTCCCCCTAGCTATGCTGAAAAAACAAAACTGAAAGTAAAGCAGGCTCTGCTGCAACGTGACAAAATGAGGTAGGGAGAGATTTCTTTTTCTTTTTCTTCACCAAAAAAGGTAGGTGCAAACAATGGGAAATTTAGGGCAAAAGAGGAGAGTTCAGGATTTTAAAACACAAAAGAAAAAAAAGCTCTATTTAACTAGGGAATTGTAATAATTGAGATACTATTAATTTTATATTGTGTTGAAAGCAGGAATGGTTAAGTTGTGGTTTGGAGGAATATATGGGGGAAATTATTTGGTTTATTATTATTGGTAAATATACTTAATTGATTTGTAAGAAATTGGATTGCATGGAAATAATTGGAATATTCATGTTCATATTGATTAATATACAAAAAAGATAGTTATATAACTAATTGATTTATATTAAAATGTTGAATTTGTATTAAAACAACTGTAATATTACATAATTAACCAATGTGAGGATGGATATAAAAATAGATGATAATGGGAAGGGGTATAATATAGAATAGAAGGGAAAAATTGAATTTGATTAAGATTAGAGATGAGGATGAAGGGTAATATTGGTTTTTTTTTAAAACATAGATGAGGAATAAATATGGTAAAAAGGAAATATAGAAATTGTAAATTTAATTGAAATGACTAAACACTGTTTAAATTTGTGAACCAGCCAAATATTCTGTTCAAAGAAAATACATTGTATGTTTGTATGTGTGTTTCTAATTATTGCTACTTATTCATATTTGTTCTCTTTTATTCTTTAAAGTTTAACAATTCATTCTTTATTTTAATATCTTTATATTTGTTTGGGGTTGCCTTTCTTCCCTTTCATCTTTTTTTTTGTACAGCAACCTTTCTCCTCAAACCTACCACCTCTCTCTTTTCTTTCCTTCTTACTTTCTCTTCCTCCCCCTCTTCTTCTCCTCTACTTCCTCTTCCTTTCTCCTTCTCCTCCTCTCTTCCTCCCTCTCTCACCTTCCCTCTCTCTTCTCCATCCCTCTCTATTGCTGTATCCTTTTGTGCATATGGACTACTCAGAGGGCTGAAAAAGTTATTTTTGACTGATCCTCGCATTTTTGACCAGTCCTCGAATTTACGACTGTCCTCACATTTTACGTTTTTTGCCCTATCTTATCACCATGGTGAAGAGAAGCAGTTGTGAAATGAGTGGCATGGTTGTTAAGAATGCTGCACGGGCATAAATGTAAAGATAGTCATAAGTGTGAGGACCAGTCAAAAGTGTGAGGACCTGTCAGAAATGACTTTTTTCAGCCCTCTGAGTAGTCCGTATAGACATAGCCATGGCCACCCAGTCACATGACCAGCTAGCCACGCCCACCCAGTTATATGACCTCCAAGCCACGCCCACAAAATAAGACACGCCCACAGAACAGGTAGTAAAAAATTTTAGAACCCCTGTGGCCCATGTCCCTCCCCAACCTCCTCACTGTCTGAATCTGCTGCCAGCTCCACTGGCCTCTGGTGGGCCACAACAGCTACACGGATTCTTGCTTCGACTTCTGTCAATCCTGTCTTCAGGCGCAGAAGTGCATTTGAGACACAATGTGGCACCTGGAGAATTGATCTGGTGAATTTGGATTGAACTACTTCTAATGATGTAAAACATGAAGCTGATGGTCCGAGCAACTTCCCATAAAGGAGCTGTGCTAGCGACTTGGGCACAAAAAGCTTAAGAGCAGCAGGGACATAGTAGCCTCCCTTTGTGCGGAAACAATGAAGAATGGTGCTGGCTGATCTTTGGCCCAGGGCAGCTGCATCTCTCTTGAACCCTTGGCCTGAATGGCCACCCCCAGGGATTTGAAGGGGCTTCCCTGCTCTATTTTGTGGCCATTTAGATACCATGAATAAAGTTTTGGCCTTTTTGATCTTTGTTTTCTCATCATTGATGCCCAGTTTATTGTAATTACAGTGCTGGAGAAGGGCTCGCAAGGCTCTTTTCAGGCCTTCTGGTGTCCTGGAGAGGATCACAGGGGCATCTGCATAGAGCAGGGGGGGCGATGCTTTGGTCACCTATTTTTTTTTGGGGGGGGGGTGATTTGGTTTGTTTAGCCATTTTACCATGCCAGTTATGTAAAAGTTGAAAAGCAGGGCGGCCAAAATGCCCCCGTTTAACCCCCTTTTGAGTTTTAACTGACTTTGAGAGGGACCCCTGCATATCACACCTCACCTTGAGGGATGTTTTAGTATGTAGGGCACGTAATAGATGAAGAAGCCTGTGGTCAATTGAGGCAGCTTCCATCTTCTCCCATAGCTTAGTCCTGGGAACCGTATCAAAGGCTGCCCTGAGATGTATAAAGCAGGCGTAGAATGATGCAGGTCTATTTGATATGTATTTTTCCATCAGTTGATGAAGAACTAAGCCCTGATCGGTAGTTCCTCTCCCCTCTCTAAACCCGGCTCCCTCTTCAGCGATCAAATTCTCAAGAGCCAGCCACTCTCCATCTGGAGGTGTTTTCCATCAGGATGACCAGGGAGAAGATTAGCCTGACTACTTTCTTCTTGATCAACCCATGCTTTCTGGGAATCAACCTCTTGTTTTCCAAGAGTTTGTGAATCATCTTTTTTCCCCTTTTTATTTGTCATCTGCTCTAGAAGGTTTCCTATAACTGATCAATTGTGTCAATGATATTTTCTCTATGCTTTGTCAGTATATGAGGGACAAATTTTTCTCAAACTTTTTAATTCACTTATGAAGATAATGGCAGTATTTGTATCCTATTTAACCATATTTGGAGATTAGACAATTGTGGAAGAAAGATTCAACGTGGGATTAAAAAACAAAGTTTTCTATTTTTCAAATTCCTGGATGTTCCCATTCTAGTTTCATCCCTTTCTGGAGAAGAATGAATTTTGGAATATTTCTAAGAGGAAACTGTACTTGGACCAAAATGGAGAGATAACAGCAGATCTGGGCATCAAAATCTTCTTGATTCTCCCCAAGGAGGATGTCAGAAGAGGGGTTCTGGCGTATTTTGAAAGACAGAGACTTACTATCGACCAAGATGCTCTTTCATGGCTAAAGTTGCTCAATAAGGTGGGAGAAATTTTGGTGTCATTTCTCTGTTTTCCAAAGCCTGAGGTCCCATTTCTACATGGGGCTCCCCTTGGGGTACACCCGGAGGCTGCAGTTGGTCCAGAACGCGGCCGCGCGGGGGATTATGGGAGCGATGGGGCGCTGACATATAACACCTCTCCTGCGCGAGCTGCACTGGCTTCCTGTGGTCTTCCGGGCGCGCTTCAAGGTGTTGGTGACCACCTTTAAAGTGCTCCATGGCTTAGGGCTGGGGTATTTGCGAGACCGCCTTCTGCTGCCAATAGCCTCCCACCGACCGGTTCGCTCTCACAGAGAGGGCCTCCTCAGGGTGCCGTCGGCCAGACAGTGTGGGCTGGCGACCCCCAGGGGGAGAGCCTTCTCTGTGGCAGCACCCGCCCTCTGGAATGACCTGCCCCCTGAGATACGCACGATATCAGACCTCAGTCTTCGGGCCCTGAAGACACACCTGTTCCATCTAGCTGGGCTGGCTTGATCCCATCCTCTCAGTTTTTAATCGAATTTCGGTTTTAATTGGGTTGTTTTAAATTCGGGCGAAAATTATTTAATTGTTTTTTAAAAATGTTTTTAAATTTTATACGCTATGTTTTATTCTGGCTGTACACCGCCCTGAGTCCCACAGGAGAAGGGCGGTATAGAAATATAATAAAATAAATAAATAAATAAAATAAGTGGGCAAAGCCTAGAGTCTCCAGAGTGGTTGGCCTTCCATGCCAGGTGGTGTCATCTCATGGAAGCTCTTCAAGAGACGGGACCTAAGTGGAGTGGCTTTGCCACGTTTTATGGAAACCTTTCAAGATCTTACTGGTCAGAGGGTTTTTTCTCCATCACAGTTTTTACTCTACATTAAAAAATCTAATGGAATAAAAGCTTCCTAAAATTTTTACAGTAAACTTTGTTCTCAGTTTTAATAAGAATATATCATCATACTTTAAAAAAATCAATTCCATCTCTCTAGACTGTATTGAATAGAAAATTACTTTATTGTAATATTAAATTCTGAAAGCAAAAGGGAGGAACTAAAGGAAGAATCTGCCAATAGTTTTACCTCCTGCATCTGTTTAGAAGTAGTCAGAGGTTTCCTATTTACTCCAATGAAGACCAGAGGCTGCTTGTCTCCATCCAATTCTCCCTCCATTTTCCATGGATGGAGAGTCCTAACACATTTTCTTTGTCATTCCTTGTTTTTCTGCTCAGTCCTTGCCTCAATCCAAATGTGTGGAAAGTTGTCGTCCTGGATTTGTCAAGAGGGGTCAAGAAGGAGAGCCAGTTTGCTGCTACGACTGTGTTCCTTGTCCGGAGGGGACCTTCTCCACTCAGGAAGGTGGGTCACACAGAGGAAAATGGGAGGCTTTGTGGAACTGGATCCATCCAGAACCTTTTCATGAAAGTGCAAGTTAAAAGATAGATTGAAGCTCACCTGGTTTTTTTATTTTTAACCTGCACAATTTCTTATCTAAACGGAAGTAAATAAAAAAGACTTGGAAGGAGGGGCTGGGAAAGAAATGGGAGGAGAGGGTGGCAGACTGGGCAAGCTTTACTAATAGCAGAGGAAACATCTGTTCTGCTTTTTAGTTTGGATATGTGCTGCTAAGTTTACCTTTCTAGGAACATCTGAGATCTTTGAAACTTGATGAATTGTTTCAGGTCCACCTTCTGAAAGACCTTGCAATCCACTGTATATTGGATCCTCCCCTTGAGGATCACTGAGAAGGTGTCACTGGGCCATAATCTGGTGCTGTGGATAGTTATGGGGGGAACTCATTACACAAACAGTCTGCCAGTCATGTAGATCAATCAATCAATCAGAATAGAATAGAGCTGGAAGGGACCTTGGAGGTTTTCTAGTCCTACCCCCAGTTCAAGCAGGAGACCCTAGACCATTTAAGACAAGTGACTGTCCAGTCTCTTCTTTAAAACCTTCAATGTTGAAGAACCCAAAACTCTGGAGGCCAGTTCTTTCCACTGGTTAATTGCTCTCACTGTTAGTTTCTCCTTAATTCCAGGTTGCTTCTCGGTGTTACAAGATGCTATAGGTATCCTCCAAGTCCAGGATATTAACTGTCAGGTGGACTCAGAATGTTTGCCTAAAATGGTTATATAATTCATTATTAACCTCTAATAGTGTAGGTTCCTATGAAGATTCTACACATTAAACTGGAAATAATTAACACCCTAAAATTTCGCTCAATTTAATATATCTGGCTATGTTTCTTAAACAAATCCTTCTTATACTCTTTTTAATGAAATCTTTAATAAATACTTCTTGGAAAATGCTGCTGGTATCGGCTGTTATCCAAAGAAGGCATTTCTTGTAAGATAAAAGGACAGAATATTAATGAAAGTTGCTTTTTTGTTTTCTCAGATACGAAAAAATGCACCAAGTGCCCAGATGATAAATATCCAAATGTGGACAGAGTCCAATGTATCCCCAAAGTTATAATCTTCCTGTCTTATGAAGAACATCTGGGCATCATCCTGGTCTCTTTTGCCCTTCTCTTCTTCCTAACAACAGGCCTTGTTTTAATCATCTTCATTAAATACCGAGAAACTCCCATTGTCAAAGCCAACAACCGGGACCTCTCCTACATCCTCCTGGTCTCCCTCCTGCTTTGCTTCTTGTCTCCTTCTCTCTTCATTGGTCAACCAAGGAAAGCCACCTGCCTTCTCCGACAGATGGTCTTCAGCATCATCTTCTCAGTGGCCGTTTCTTCTCTCTTGGCCAAAACCATCACGGTGGTGCTGGCCTTCCTGGCCACAAAACCAGGAAACCGAGTGAACAGATGGTTGGGAAAGAGCTTGGCCAACTCCATCATCCTTTCTTGTTCTGCTGTCCAAATTATCATCTGCTCCATCTGGCTGGGAGTTTCTGCCCCCTTCCCTGACTCTGACCTCCACTCCCAGCCTGGAGAGATCATCCTGCAATGCAACGAAGGGGCCGTTGTCATGTTCTACGTCACCCTCAGCTACATGGGCTTCCTGGCTGCCATCTGCTTCACGGTGGCTTTCCTGGCCAGGAACCTGCCTGGGGCCTTCAACGAAGCCAAGCTGATCACCTTCAGCATGCTGGTCTTCTGCAGTGTCTGGGTGACTTTTGTGCCCACCTACCTGAGCACCAAAGGGAAATCCATGGTGGCTGTGCAGGTCTTCTCCATCCTGGCCTCCAGTGCTGGTCTGCTGGGCTGCATCTTCATCCCCAAGTGCTACATTATCCTTCTGAGGCCAGACCTCAACACAAAGGAGCAGCTCACAGCCAGAACAAATGTAAAAACATGAGATATAACACCATTATGATACTGGAAGAATTGTTAAAGGTTTATTTTATTTGAAAGGAGATATTCTTTCCATTTAGATAGTATGCAGCAATCAAAGAAAACCATATTTATGTGTTTCAGAATGGGAAACTGTTGAATGACTGGAATTCTTGTAGTTCCCTTTCTTTCCAGCTCACTAAATCAGCAAGGACATCCGCCCTGATTGGCTGCTAGCCATCGGGCGGGAAATTTGAATCCCTGTCAAGGGGCGGTGCATCTGCCGGAGCGAATATAAGGAGAGCTCCGGCAGCGCGCCAGCAGTCTTGTCTTATACTTTTGTAACAAATAAAGTTACTAAATGTATCAAGCTGGTCACGTCTTCATTTCCTGCGCCTGATCTAACAACTTCATTTATTTATTATTATTTTGGTGTGAAATACAAACCAAAATAAAAACAATCCTAAACTGCAATCGCAGACAGCTGTTATGCTGAACACTTTCTGCAAAGGACGTTTTTATGAGGAAATCAAGAAAGAATTATATAAGAGTGATGAAGATTTGCCTCCCCAGCTGAGAGCCAGTCAAACATGGCATTTCACATCATTCCGGCATTCTGACGGAGGAGATCAGGCAACCAGGCTGGTTCCCACAGCTTCCTCCTGGCCTCTTTTCCTGCTCTCTCTCTCTCACGCACACACTTTTAGCAGCTGTCAGTAGGAACAACTGCTCACATTTTTTATAAGGTGTCATATTTAGTAGCTGTTGCTGAACAGCAAATTCCTCTGAATGACTTTCACATAGTTCTCTTTAGTAAAATTTATTGAGCTGAAAAGAGAGCTACAAGAATTCCAATCATTCAACAGTTTCCCATTTTTAAACAGATATTTTTTTCTTTTCCTGCATACGATCTAAATGGAAAGAATTAATATCTCCTTTCAAATAAAAGAAAGCTTCCAATATCACAATGGTGTTATATCTCATGTTTTTAGATTTGTTCTGGCTGTGAGCTGCTCCTTTGTGTTGAGGTCTGGCCTCAGAAGGATAATGTAGCACTTGGGGATGAAGATGCAGCCCAGCAGACCAGCACTGGAGGCCAGGATGGAGAAGACCTGCACAGCCACCATGGATTTCCCTTTGGTGCTCAGGTAGGTGGGCACAAAAGTCACCCAGACACTGCAGAAGACCAGCATGCTGAAGGTGATCAGCTTGGCTTCGTTGAAGGCCCCAGGCAGGTTCCTGGCCAGGAAAGCCACCGTGAAGCAGATGGCAGCCAGGAAGCCCATGTAGCTGAGGGTGACGTAGAACATGACAACGGCCCCTTCGTTGCATTGCAGGATGATCTCTCCAGGCTGGGAGTGGAGGTCAGAGTCAGGGAAGGGGGCAGAAACTCCCAGCCAGATGGAGCAGATGATAATTTGGACTGCAGAAGAAGAAAGGATGATGGAGTTGGCCAAGCTCTTCCCCAACCATCTCTTCACTCGGTTTCCTGGTTTTGTGGCCAGGAAAGCCAGAACCACCGTGATGGTTTTGGCCAAGAGAGAAGAAACGGCAACTGAGAAGATGATGCTGAAGACTGTCTGTCGGAGAAGGCAGGTGGCTTTCCTTGGTTGACCAATGAAGAGAGAAGGAGACAAGAAGCAAAGCAGGAGGGAGACCAGGAGGATGTAGGAGAGGTCCCGATTGTTGGCTTTGACAATGGGAGTTTCTCGATATCTAATAAAGATGATTAAAACAAGGCCTGAGTTTAGGAACAAGAATAGGGCAAAAGAGACCAGGATGATGCCCAGATGTTCTTCATAAGACAGGAAGGTTATAACTTTGGGGATACATTGATCTCGGTCCTCATTTGGGTAGTTATAATCTGGGCACTTGGTGCATTTTTTGGTATCTGAGAAAGCAAAAAAGCAATATTTCTTTAATATTCTGTCCTTTTATCTTACAGAAAATATCTTCTTTGGATAACAGCTGATACCACAGGCATTTTCCAAGAAGTATTTCTTAACAATTTCATTAAACAGTCACTCCTTAGAAATGCTATAGGGTCTCCTGCTTGAGGAGGGAGTAGGACTAAAAGACCTTCAAGGTTCCTTCCAGCTCTATTCTGATTGATTGATTGATCTACATGACTGGCAGAATATTTATCTAATGAGTTCCCCCCATAACTATCCACAGCACCACATTATGGACCAGTGACACCTTCTCAGTGATCCTCAAGGGGAGGATCCAATATACAGTGGATTGCAAGGTCTTTCAGAAGGTGGACCTGAAACAATTCATCTAGTTTCAAAGATCTCAGGTGTTCCTAGAAAGGTAAATTTAGCAGCACATATCCTAACTAAAAAGCAGAAGAGATATTTCCTCTGCTGTTAGTAGAGCTTGCCCAGTCTGCCACCCCCTCCTCCCATCTCCTCGCAATCCCTCCAGAGTGGAGATGGTCCCCTCCACTCTGGAAGAAGAAATTAAATCAATATCTTTAAATGTAAATGGATTGAATGCCGCGATAAAAAGAAGTAAAACATTTACTAAATTAAATAGTTTGAAGATGGACATTATATGTCTACAAGAGGTACATATCAGAAAACAACATTTAAAATTACTACAATATCCAAAGCTAGGAGTTTTATTTACATCATTAATACAACAAAGAAAAAGAGGAGTGGTGTTGTATATTAAAGAAAAATTAGAACCTAAATTACTCTTTGAAGATGAAGGAGGCAGGATTCTGATGGTGGAAGTAAAAATGAATTTTAAACAAATACTTCTGATAGCATTGTATGCACCAAATGAAAAACAAGAAGAATTTTATCGGAGATTACACAGGAAAATGATAGAACTGGACTATGAAAATGTATGTAAAATGGGTGATTTTAATGCTGTAATAGATGTGGATTTGGACTACAAAACAGTGAAGACAAATAAAAAGTCCAGAAGAACATTGCCAAAATCTTTTTTTACCATGATAGAAGAACTGAGTATTCAAGATACTTGGAGACAAAAACATTTGAAAGAGAGCCAATATACTTTTTATTCAAATAGACATTTATCATGGTCAAGGATAGATATGATATGGATGTCAACAGAACTTATAGATACTGTACAAGAAGTAAACATTGGCTCAAATATTTGGGCGGATCATATCCCAATGACAATAGTATGGAAAGGACAAAAGAAAAGGACAAGATGGACTTTGAATGCAACAATGTTAAATGAAAAAGATTTTCAGAAGTTTATGGGAAAAGAATTGGAATTCTTCTTTAAAATAAATAAAAAAGAGGATACATCACTCCACAATGTATGGGACACAATGAAAGCATATGTTAGAGGTCTGGCAATAACGTATTTGGGAAAAAAGAAGAAAAAGAAAAGGCAGAAACAGACAAGATTGGAAGAGGACTATAAGAACCTAGAGAAAGAGTTTCGGAAAGACACTCAAAATAAAAAAAAATAAAAAAATGATGGAATTGAAAAAACATGAAATAAATTTAAATGAACAGGAATCATTAGTAAATAAATTGAGAGCAACTAAGCAATTTTTTTTTGAAAATGCAAATAAACCAGGAAGGTGGTTAGCATATAAACCAGGTATCCTCAAACTACGGCCCGCGGGACAGTTCTGGCCCGCCAAAGCCATTAATCCGGCCCGTGCAGGACCACGAGGCTGCCCCGCCCACATCGCCACACCCACCTGCCGGCCCCCACCCTTCAGCCACGGGAAGGGCTTAGGTTTGCGAGGGCCGGCAGAGTGCTTTGGGGGGGGGCAGGGAAGGCCAAAAACGGGGCGGGGGAGGCTCCTTGCACCTTTACGACCGATGGACTCCAACTCTCAGAATTTTCAGGGCTGTGAAAGAATGAGGGCTGAAGCCACACGGGGGGGGGGGGGCAGGGGGGGGAGATATAAGAAGAAACATTCCGTCAGAATGTTCAAATGCACAATAATCCACTTGTAACAGCTGAATTTCTTCGCTCTTTTATCTTTGGCTGTTCCGCCCTGCTGCCCCCTCAAATCTCTCATTATGACTATAGGAGCCACCGGGGTAGCGCTACCAGTGGACGCAAATTCAAATATCCCCCCTCCCTCCCCCTCCGTATTAAGGTGAACCTTCTTTTGCATAGTCTCACCCCACCCCACCCCCGCTGATAAAAAGCGGGACTCGTTGGCCTTTGTTCTAATGACCGGGGGAGGATGCGAGGCTGAGGCTTCAGGAGGTCCTGGAGGGCGGATTCCAAGGAGGATGGAAGAAGTTGGGGCCCGCACATCCCCCTCCCCTCCCCTCCCTTAGATAAAATGGACTTTCACTCATAAACTCATCCTTCATTCCAGAGTTATCCAGATAGGAGATGTGGAGTTAGTTAAATGGGGGCAGGGTGGGGGGTATTCAAAGAATCCCACGTTGCGCAGATCCACAGAGAGGAGGGAGGTTCACCTGATGCCTGATTGACTCTCATTCCAAGCCCAAAATCTCTCCCAAACTCACATTGCCTTACCGTTGCCAGAGAAAATGGACCTTCCCTACAAGCAAAGATTCCCTCCTTGATCCCTGAGGAGATGTTTGTGACAGCTGGACCTCTCCCCCACCCCCCAGTTTGAGCAAAGCTGCCACCACGAAGCATCGTGCGCTGTCAGCGAAGGGGCATTACTCACGTTGGGACAACCAGAGGTGAGCCCAGCCCCACTGCCCAGGGCAGCTCCTTCCACAGGTGGATTGTTTTCTTTTTTCTTTTTGACGGACCGGATCTCCCCCCTCCCCCCGCTTAAATCTACTGTATTTCCTTTGTGGAATTTAGCTACCACACATAGATATCAGTCCTGGCGGTGGCCAGTGAGGCAGCCTGCCCCTGGAGAGGGAGGCAGGAAGGGCAGGCAATGGAATAGAAATAGGAGAGAATGAAATGGGAATAGGAATAGGATGGGATGGGATGGAATAACAATAGCAATAGCAATAGGATGAAGTGGGAATGGGAATGGGATGGAAATGGAAAGGAATTGAATTCAATGAGGTATCCCAGTGCACTGCCAGGATTGAAGGGGATCCTGCAGAAGATGCCCCAGGAGAGAGAGAGAGAGAGAGAGAGAGAGAGAGAGAGAGAGAGAGAGAGAGAGAGAGAGAGAGAGAGAGAGAGATGGAAAGAGAGAGAGGGGGGAGGGTAGATATAAAGATGAGAGAGAGGCTTGTTGATTGTAAGATCTTTGGGGCTGAGAAGAATTGTTGCAAAATTGAGTATTCTGAAGTGGACCACTAAACAACTTAAAAAACTATCTAGTAAAAAGAAAAGCCAACCAAAAGAGCAACATGCAAACAAAAGCAAATAAAACACTCCCAGGAGCAAAATAAATGAAAGTTTCATGTGTTTAATGGATTGCTAAATTGGACACGCCCACCCAGTCACAAGACCACCTAGCCACGCCCCCCCAGCCGGTCCGCCCCCCACCCCCAACAGTCTGAGGGACTGTGAATTAGCCCTCTGTTTAAAAAGTTTGAGGACCCCTGATATAAACTAAGAAAAGAGAAGGAGAAGCTTTGACTATGAGAGTTTCTCTGTATTTAATGAAGATGATTAAAACAAGGCCTGTGGTTAGGAACAAGAGTACAGCAAAAGAGACCAGGATGATGCCCAGATGTTCTTCATAAGAAAGGAAGGTTATAACTTTGGGGATACATTGGACTCTGTCCTCATTTGGATATTTATCATCTGGACATTCAGTGCGTTTTTCTCTATCTGAGAATGCCAAAAAACAATATTTCTTTAATATACTGGTTTTTTTTACATTTCAAGAAATACTCTTTTTGGATGACAGCTGTTACCATGGGCATTTTCCAAGAGGTATTTCTTAGCTATTTCATTAAAAAGAGCATAAGAAGGATTTTTTTTTATTATTAAAAAAGGTAGCTAGGTATATGAAGTTGAGGGAGATTCTAGGACAGTGATGGCTAACCTTTTTGCCACCGTGTGCCAGGAAGGGGGGGCGGGGGGGTCACACGCATTGCGTGCCCATACCCATAATTCTATGCGACCCACCCACCCCCCACTTACCCTGCTCCTGGCACGCAATAGTCCAGAAGGCCCATTTTTCTTTCTCACCTGACTCCAGGACCTCTCTAGGCGTCTGGGGAGGGCGAAAACAGCCTTCCCCACCCCTCCGGAGGCCAAAAATGGCCCATTTGACAACTTCCAGTCCCATCAGAACCTGAGCTCATGTGCCCACTGATATGGTTACGCGTGCCACCTGTGGCACACATGCCATAGGTTCGCCATTACGGTTCTAGGATGTTAATTATTTCCGGTGTAATGTGTAGTATCTTCATAGGAACCTACATTCTTAGAGGTTAATAATGAATCATATAAACTTTTTAGGTAAACATCCTGAGTCCTGCCACATGGCAGTTAATATACTGGACTTAGAAGATACCTACAGTATCCTGTAACATCTGGAAGCAACCTGGAATTAAGGAGAAATGTCCTATCAGTGAGAGCAATTAGCCAGTGGAACAGCTGGCCACCAGAAGTTGTGGGTGCTTCAACATTGGAGGTTTTTAAGTAGAGACTGGACAGTCACTTGTCTGAAATGGTCTAGGGCAGTGATGGCTCACCTTTTCCAGACTGAGTGCCCAAAGTGTGTGCGTGCACGAATGTGTGTGCGTTTGCCCGAACCCCCAAAGTGCAATGCACACACACACACACACACACCCTCACGCATGTGCATGCAACCTTGCACATGCCCTATCCTCCACGCTTGAGTGGCAGAGACCCAAAGACCAGCTGGCCAGCGGGAGGCACAGGCGCATGCGTGGCAGAGCTGAACTGGGGCGACGGCTCGCGTGCCATCAGAGAAAGCGCAGTGTGCCACTTCTGGCACGCATGCCATAGGTTCGCCATCATGGGTTTAGGGTATAGGGGGTGGACTAAGAAACGTCTAAGGTCCCTTCCAGCTCTATTCTATTCTGATTGATTGATTGATTGATTGATTGATTGATCTACATGACTGGCAGACTATTTGTGTAATGAGTTCCCCCCATTAACTATCCAAAGCACCAATTATGGCCCAGTGACACCTTCTCAGTGATCCTCAAGGGAGGCTAATATACAGTGGATTGCAAGGTCTTTCAGAAGGTGGACCTGAAACAATTCATCTAGTTTCAAAGAACTCAGATGTTTCTAGAAAGGTAAACTTAGAAATAAGAATACTTAATTCTACATATACTTACTGTAGCAAGAATCACATTCGCGCAATATTGGAAAGAACACAACCTACCACCAGATGGATTGATTATTCAAAAAGTATTCGAATGTGCTGAAATGAACAGATTAACTTTAGAATTAAGAGAAAAAGATAATTCAGAATACTATGCGGTGTGGGAAAAATGGTATAGGTGGATAGACAACAGAAATAAAAATAGATAATTTATATGGAAGTTGAAGAGGTATTTATAGGTATATGGATATAGAGTGGTGTTTATATGAACTGTTAATCCAATTTCTATAATTAACGACACTGTCTGACCACATATTAGTCTTTTGGAAAAGAAAAAATTACAATAAAAAAATATTTTAAAAAAGAAGAAGAAAGGAGCAGCACATATCCAAACTAAAAAGCAGAAGAGATATTTCCTCTGCGTTAGTAAAGCTTGCTCAGTCTGCCACCCCCTCCTCCCATCTCTTCCCAGCCCCTCCTTCCAAGTCTTTTTGATTTAATTCCATTTATATAAGAAATTGTGCAGGTTAAAAAAAACAACAACAGGTGAGCTTCAATCTGTCTTTTAACTGCACTTTTATGAAAATGTTCTGGATGGATCCAGTTCCACAAACTTCCCATGTTCCTCAGTGTCACTGACCTTCCTGAATGGAGAAGGTCCCCTCCGGACAAGGAATGCAGTCATAGCAGCAAACTGGCTCTCCTTCTCGAGCCCTCTTGACAAATCCAGGATGACAATTTTCCACACATTTGGACTGAGGCAGAGACTAAGCAGAAAAACAAGGAATGCCAAAGAAAAGGTGTTAGGACTCTCCGTCCATGGAAAATGGAGGGAGGAATGGATGGAGTAAGTAGCCTCTGGTCTTCACTGAGGTAAATAGGAAACCTCTGACTACTTCTAAACAGATGCAGAAGGTAAAACAAGTGGCTTATTCTTCCTTTAGTTTCTCCCTTTTGCTTTCAGAATTTAACACTGCTATAAAGGACTGTTCTATTTAATGTAGTCTAGAGGGATGGAACTGAAAAAAGATTTATATATGATGATATATTCTTATTAAAACTGATAATAAAGTTTACTGTAAAAGATTGAGGAAACTTTTATTCCATTAGATTTTTTAATGTAGAGTAAAACTATGATGAAGAAAGAAAGCTCAGACCAGTAAGATCTTGAAAGGTTTCCATAAAACATGACAAAGCCACTCCACTTAGGTCCCGTCTCTTGAAGAGCTTCCATGAGATGACACCACCTGGCATGGGAGGCCAACTACCCTGGAGACTCTAGGCTTTGCCCACTTGAAATGGGACCTCAGGCTTTGGAAAAGAGAGAAAAGACACCAACATTTCTCCCACCTTATTGAGCAACTTTAGCCGTGAAAGAGCATCTTGGTCGATAGAAAGTCTCTGTCTTTCAAAATACGCCAGAGTCTCTTCCATGACATCTTCCTTGGGGAGAACCAAGAAACTGTCAATGCTCAGATCTGCTGTTATCTCTCCATTTTGGTCCAAGTACTGTTTAAAGTGGCAAATATTGAAAAATTCATTCTTCTCCAGAAAGGGATGAAACTAGAATAGGAACATCCAGGAATTTGAAAAACAGAGAACTTTGTTTTTTATCCCACATTGAATCTTTCTTCTACAATTGTCTGATCTCCAAATATGCTTAATTAGGATACAAATACTGTCATCATCTTCATAAGTGAACAAGAAAGTTTGAGAAAAACGGATTCTTACTAACACGACAATTAAGAGACAATATGAGAGTTATGTTAAATGTACTGGAATACTATGAAGAACACCCTGGCAAACAGGTTTATTTTATTTTATTTTATTTTTGAATTTGTATACCGCCCTTCTCCCTGAGGACTCAGGGCGGTGAACAGCCAGATAAAAACATCCGATACAAATATTAAAACACATTTAAAAATATATATAGATTTGGCCCCATTAATTAAAACGATAAGCAAAACAGAACAATTAAAAAAAACCCTTAAAAAGAAATTAAGCCAGCCCGGCTTGTTGAAAAAAGAAAGTTTTAAGGGCACGGCAGAAGGCACTGAGGTCATGGATTCTCCTTATCTCAGGGGGCAACTGATTCTAGAGGGTAGGTGCCCCCACAGAGAAGGCCCTCCCCCTGGGGGTCACCAGCCTGCATTGTTTGGCTGATGGCACCCCGAGGAGGCCCTCTCTGTGGGAGCGCACGGGTCGGTGGGAGGTCGTCGGTGGCAGTAGGCGGTCTCGAAGATAGCTAGGCCCTATGCCATGGAGCGCTTTAAAGGTGATAACCAACACCTTGAAGCGCACCCGGAAGACCACCGGGAGCCAGTGCAGTTCACGCAGGAGCGGTGTTACATGGGAGCGCCACGCTGCTCCCGTCACTACCCGCGCTGCTGCGTTCTGGACCAGTTGGAGCCTCCGGGTGCTCCTCAAGGGGAGCCCCATGTAGAGAGCATTGCAGTAATCAAGGCGAGAGGTTACGAGGGCATGAGTGACTGTGCACAAGGAATCCCGATCAAGAAAGGGCCGCAACTGGCGGATCAGGCGAACCTGATAAAAGGTCCCCCTGGTTACAGCCGTCAGATGTTCCTCCAAGGACAGCTGCGTATCCAGGAGGACTCCCAGATTGCGAGCCCTCTCTGTGGGGGCCAAAGACTCGCCCCCAATAGTCAGTGATGGAGTCAACTGACTATATCGGGATGCCGGGAACCACAGCCACTCAGTCTTGGAAGGGTTGAGCTTGAGCCTGTTCCTCCCCATCCAGATCCGTACAGCCTCCAGGCACTGGGACATCACTTCAAGGGCATCGTTGGGGTGGCCTGGGGTGGAGATGTACAGCTGAGTATCATCAGCGTACTGATGGTATCTCACCCCAAAGCCACGGATGATCTCGCCCAGCGGCTTCACATAAATGTTGAACAGGAGGGGCGAGAGGACCGACCCCTGAGGCACTCCACATATAAGAGGCCTCGAGGTCGACCTCTGCCCCCCTGCCAACACGAACTGCGACCGGTCGGAGAGAAAGGAGGAGAACCACCATAACACGGTGCCCCCCATCCCCAACTCTTCCAACCAGTGCAGCATGATACCATGGTCGATGGTATCAAAAGCCGCTGAGAGGTCTAACAGGACCAGAACAGAGGAGCAACCCCTGTCCCGAGCCCTCCAGAGATCATCAACCAATGCGACCAATGCCGTTTCCGTGCTGTGCCCAGGCCTGAAACCAGACTGGAACGGATCCAGATAGGATGTTTCCTCCAGGAATTGCGGGAACTGTCGCGCGACCACACTCTCAACAACCTTCGCCAGGAAGCGAAGGTTGGAGACAGGACGGTAGTTGGCCAATATTGCTGGATCCAGGGACGGCTTCTTGAGGAGAGGCCTCACCACCGCCTCCTTCAAGGCCGCGGGGAAGTAACCCTCACTCAACGAAGCGTTGATAACACCCTGGAGCCAGCCTCGTGTAACCTCCCGGGAGGCCAGTACCAACCAGGAGGGACACGGGTCCAGTAAACATGTGGCCGCACTAAGTCTCCCCAAGATCCTGTCCACATCATCGGGAGTCACAGCATCAAACTCCTCCCAGATAACATTCTCAAGACTATTCCTCGTCACCCTGCCCTGATCTACCCAGTCAGAGTCCAAGTCCCCCCGGATCTGAGCGATTTTGTCATGCAGGTATTGTCCGAAATCCTCCGCCCTGCCTTCCAAGGGATCCTCCCACGCTCCCAGATGGAGCAGGGAGCGGGTTACCCTGAACAGGGCGGCCGGACGATTCCCTGATGACGCAATAGAGGCGGAAAAGGTTGCTTTAGTCTTTATAGATGCCCAGAAGGCATTTGATAGAGTTAATTGGGACTACATATTATTACAACTAGAATATATGGGCTTTGGGCAGAGGTTTATAAATGCGATTAAAGCTATCTATACTAAACAAAGGGCCAGATTATTAATAAATGGGGACTTGACAGAAGAATTTTCTATTGAAAAAGGCACAAGACAAGGATGTCCTCTGTCCCCCTTACTTTTTTATTCTATCATTAGAAACACTACTACGTAAAATAAGGAATGAGGAAAAAATTAAAGGCCTTGCAATTGGACAACAGATATATAAACCCAAGCTTTTGCTGATGATATGGTTTTCATTTTGGAAGAACCTGTAGAATCTTGTTTAAATTTATTAGAGACAATTGAAAAATTTGGAGTTGTAGCAGGGCTATCAATAAATAAAAAGAAAACAAATATATTAACTAAGAACATTTTAGAAGAATCAAAAGGAGATCTGCAGAAGACGACTGGATTAAATGTAGTGAATAAAGTTAAATACTTGGGAGTGTGGCTTACCAATAGGTGTTCGAGTCTACAGGAGGACAATTATAACAAACTACTAGCCCAAACCAAAAGAGATCTAGAAAAATGGGGAAAAATACAACTCTCATTACTAGGACGAGTAACAACAGTAAAATCTTACCTTTTACCGAAGTTCAATTTCTTATTCCAAACTGCCCCAGTGAACCTATCTAAAAAATTTTTAGGGAGCTAAACCAATTAACAACTAAATATGTTTGGCAGGGGAAGAAACCGCGGATCAAAAGAAAATGATGCAAGAATTAAGAGAAAGAGGAGGTTTAGGATTACCTAGTTGGGAGAATTATTATTCGGCTGCATTATTAACTTGGGTAAAAGAATGGATTACCTTAGGTAATAGTCATCTCCTTAAATTAGAAGGGTTTGACCTTCAACAAGAGTGGCATAAGGCACTTTGGCGTGAGAATACCCCACAAAGTAAATGGTTTACCCGACACTACTTAAGAAATATCTTAATTCGAAATTGGGAAAAAGTTAGTAGAAAATATTACACTAAAACACCTTGCTAGTTAGCACCTCTAGAAGCAGTGACATATCCCAACCTTTACAATGTGGCCAAAAAATTAACATATAAGGAGTTGATGAACATACAAGGGAGATTAAAATCTAGACAGGAACTAAACTCCAAAGGGGTGCAAATAGATTGGTGGAGTTACTTGCAGATCCAATCTAAATTTCAAAAGGATAAAGATGGGAAAGGCATTAATGGGGACACACAAGAGCTAGATAAAATTCTGATGGGCCAAGAAAAAGGCATGACCTCAAAAACTTATAAATTGCTTATGAAAATGGAGATAGGTGAGGAAACAGTTAAGGACACCATCATCGCTTGGGGAAAAAATTTTGGATACCCATTATATTTAGACAAATGGCAAGGGATTTGGTGGGATAATATGAAATTAGTTGTATCTACGGCGTATAAGGAAAACATCTATAAGATGATATATAGATGGCATCTACCCTCTGATAGATTAGCAAAAATGTTCCCGGGGCTTACGGCAGAATGTTGGAAATGCGGGTGGGAACATGGCACTTATTATCATCGGTGGTGGACATGTCCGAAAGCAACAGAATTTTGGGGGAAAATAAAAAAATGGCTCAATGAGATTTTAATGGTAAAAATAGATTGGAGACCAGAGGCATGCCTGCTCGGGTCCAAGCCGGAAAATATAAAAAAGGATTTGTGGTATTTGGCTTTACATATCATCACAGCGGCGAGGTTGACATACGCCCAACTCTGGAAAAACCAGAATATCCCAACAGAAGAGGCTATTATTAAAAAAATCTTAGACTGTGCGGAAGCGGATACATTAACCCAAAAATTAAAGGAGAGAGAGCAATTACAGGGAGGTTTAGTATGGGATAAATTTTATAAATGGCTAGAAAAGAGGAAAGTAAATCCCATTTTAGAGGAGGAATGATATCTGTTGAGAAACCTATCCTATATAAGATAAGTGAGGTCGGACAGACCTAATTGATATATTAAGGCATGTAAGTTGTTTTGTCTTCCCCGGATTATAATGTAGAGATACAGTACCGAACATTTATGTATTAAGGTACTGCAAAGAAGCAAGGAAATATGTATGTTTATTGTTGTTTTGTTGTTTTGTGTGTTATCTTTTTATGATGTGTTGTTTCTATGTTTTTTAAAGAAAAATGTAAATAAAGATTATTTAAAAAAGAAAAAGAATGTTTGAGAAAAAGTTGTCAATCATGTACTGACAAAATATAGAAAAAGTATATAATTGATACAATTGGTCAAATATAGGGAACATTCTAGAGCAGATGACAAATAAAATGAACAGAGAAAAAAAAAGATGATTCATAAACTCTTTGAAAACAAGAGGTTGATTCCCAGAAAGCATGGGTTGATCAAGAAGAAAGTTGTCAGGCTAATCTTCTCCCTGGTCAGCCTGATGGGAAACACATCCAGATGTGCTAATTCTAATTAATTGTAATGCAACATTAACAAAATGTTGCAGATCTGAAAGAACAAATCTCCCACCAACTCTTTTCTCAGCCTGAAAAGTTAGCCAGGATCCTTTCTGAGTTTCTTTCTCTCCCATTATGCAGCTGCAGGATTCTCCCCTCTTCTCTGATCCTTCTCTAGGCAGCCTCTCTTCCCCTCATCCCAAAAGTCATTCTCACGCATCATTATGTTATGGGGGAATTTAACCTGCCATCCGCTGGTGAGATGTCGGAGATGGCTCGGGAGTTCATGGCTTCCATGACGGCCATGGACCTGACCCAGGTAGTTCAAGGCCCCACCCACTTGGGGAATCACACTCTGGACTTGATTTTTGTCTCTGATCAGTGGCTGAATGATCTAAGAATAGGGGATATAGACATCAAGCCCTTGTCATGGTCTGATCATTCTCTCCTTCACATGGACTTTCAAGTCACTTCCACCCACCGCAGGGAGACGGAACCAACCAAATGGTTCCGTCCCAGGCGCCTGATGGACCCCAAAAGGTTCCTGATGGAGCTTGGGCCATTTCCTGAGACTCTGGCTCACAACTCGACTGAGAACCTGGTGGTCGCCTGGGACAGGGCGGCTACTGGGGCCTTGGACCGCGTTGTGCCTTTGCGGCCTCTGACCCGATGCCGATCTCGTCTAGCTCCTTGGTTTTCCGAGGAGCTGAGAGAGATGAAGCGTCAGAAAAGACACCTGGAGAGCGATTGGAGGACAAGCCGATCTGAATCTGACCGAACACAGGTGAGATCTTATATTAAGACTTACCTAGTGGCGATAAGAGTGGCGAAGTCTAGCTACTTCTCCGCTCTTATTGCATCTGCAGAGAACCGCCCAGCCGCGCTGTTTAGGGTGACCCGCTCCCTACTTCAGGTGGGGGTACGGGAAGATCCCTTAAAGGGTCGAGCTGAGGATTTTGTACAATTCCTGCATGATAAAGTCGCTCAGATTTGGGAAGGCCTGGACTCCGATTGGGTAGATCCAGGGGAGGAGACAGGGGCAGGTCTTGAGAGCGTTATCTGGGAAGAGTTTGACTCTGTGGCTCCTGAGGACGTGGACAGGATTCTGAGCAAGCTTAACGCTGCCACATGTTTATTGGACCCGTGTCCCTCCTGGTTGGTACTGGCCTCCCGGGAGATTACATGAGGCTGGCTCCAGGGGATTATAAATGCTTCTCTGAGTGAGGGTGTCTTTCCCGCCGCCTTGAAAGAGGCGGTTGTGAAGCCCCTCCTCAAGAAGCCTTCCCTGGACCCGGCTATATTATCAAATTATTGTCCAGTCTCCAATCTTCGCTTTGTTGCGAAGGTTGTTGAGAGTGTGGTGGCACGACAACTACCTCGATACCTGGATGAAGTTGTCTATCTGGATCCATTCCAGTCGGGCTTCAGGTCACGATACAGCACGGAAACGGCATTGGTCGCATTGGTGGATGATCTCTGGAGGGCTCGGGACAGAGGTTGCTCCTCTATCCTGGTCCTATTAGCTCTCTCAGCGGCTTTTGATACCATCAACCATGGTATCTTACTGCACCGGCTGGAGGGGTTAGGAATAGGGGGCACCGTGCTTCGGTGATTCTCCTCCTTCCTCTCTGACCGTTCGCAGTTTGTGTTGGCAGGGGGACAGAGGTCGACCTCGAGGCACCTTATTTGTGGGGTGCCGCAAGGGTCAATCCTCTCACCCCTTCTGTTCAACATTTATGTAAAACCGCTAGGCGAGATCATCCGTGGTTTTGGGGTGAGTGTTCATCAGTATGCTGATGACACACAGCTATACATCTCCACCCCAGACCACCCCAATGATGCCCTTGCTGTGATGTCCCATTGCCTGGAGGCCGTGTGGATCTGGATGGGGAGAAACAAGCTCAGACTCAACCCCTCCAGGACCGAGTGGCTTTGGCTTCCGGCATCCCGGTATAGTCAGCTGGTACCATCACTGACAATAGGGGATGAGATCTTGCTCCCCACAGAGAGGGCCTGCAACTTGGGTGTCCTCCTGGATTCACGGCTATCTTTAGAAGATCATTTGACGGCCGTGGCCAGGGGTGCCTTTTATCAGGTTTGCCTGATCCGCCAGTTGCGTCCCTTTCTGGATCGGGATGCCTTGCGCATGGTCACTCATGCCCTAGTTACCTCCCATATGGACTACTGTAATGCTCTCTACATGGGGCTCCCCTTGAAAAGCACCAAGAGGCTCCAACTGGTCCAGAACGTAGCCACATGGGTGATTATGGGCGCAGCTCGTTACGCCCATGTAACACCTCTCCTACGTGAGCTGCACTGGCTCCCGGTGGTCTTCCGGGTGCGATTCAAGATGTTAGTTATCACCTTTAAAGCGCTCCATGGCTTAGGACCTGGGTACCTACGAGACCGTCTTTTGCCACCAATAGCCTCCCACCGACCAGTTCGTTCTCACAGGGAGGGACTACTCAGGGTACCGTCAGTCAAATTATGCCGACTGGCGACTCCCAGGGGGAGGGCCTTCTCTCTGGGGGCTCCAACCCTTTGGAATGAACTGCCCCCGGAGATACGGAATATCCCTGATCTCCGTGCTTTCCGCCGTGCCCTCAAGACCCTGATGTTCCAACAGGCGGGGCTAAACATACGAAAATGTGAATGATTTTTTAAATGTTATCTAATTCTGGGTTTTATTTAATTGACCAAACTAAGTAATAATTTTAATTAGCAATTTTATGATGTTTGTGTGTCTATATTTTTCTTGACTGTACACCGCCTTGAGTCCTACGGGAGAAAGGCGGTATAGAAATATAATAAATAAATAAATAAATAAATAAATAAATAAATAAATAAATAAATAAATAAATAATTACACTTCCTAAATAGATTATGGGAACTCTGGTGACATAACTGGATTTCAGTAAAGGACTCACAAACAATTTTGTGGTATGATTAGAAAACTGAGGGGCGGATGGTATGATAACAAGTGGATAAAAACTGTCTTCAAAATGATACTCAAATAATTTTTAATCTTTTTAATTTTTTCCTACGACACTTGAAGGTTATGTTTGTTTACTTGATTGATTAGTCCATGGGCCAAATCAAAGTGCAGAGTCCTAAACACAAATTATTACTAAAATCTGATAAAAACAACTTAAAATGAGATTGGAATAGAATACAATAATATACGGATAAATAAAATATGATAAAATCATATTTCAATATCACCCCTTCAGTCTACCCCAATCAGTCCCACAAATGCCGAACTCAACCGAGCCATTTTGCTCAAGTTCTGAGCTGTATTAAATGTTGTTTTCAAATTCTGGCTGCAGATAAGGTGAGTCGTTTTGATATGGGATTCCCGATGGGTCCTTCGTTTGTTCTATGGACCAAGGTACCTGCCTCTCACCCTCTTATGCAGGCAGCAATCAAATAGGATGTGAGCCAGGTCTTCTGCCTCTGCCACTCTGCAAATGCAGAGACGTCCATTATAAGGTCTAGAGTGGAATCTTCCATATCTGACCATTGTGTCCAGCTGTTTGAATCTCGCTCGCGTAAATCTCTCCCTAAGATGTTTTGGCAGTTTTAACTTTAAATAGTTGTCTAGTTGAAAAGTAGGTTTGTATTTGCTCAGCCATTTCAACTTACCCACCTTACTAAGAATAGCCATGTCATTTTGAGCTTCTATATCCTTAATTCTTTGGGCAGCTGTTTTTTTGAATTGTTCTCCTGTTACGCAAGAGACAGGAAGGCCACAGCTACTTTCAAAATTAATCAGTTTAGTGATCCAAGAGGTTTGTGATTGTGAGTTTATCTGCTCTAGTAAGCATAACTTGGGGAGTCTATCAGTCTCCATTTCATTGACTTTGTGCCAGTGGTTATATGCTTTGATCTTGGATAGTGGATGAATTGTATACATTCCCAATTCAGCTCTAACTGCTGCAGCAGAGATCCTTAGATCTACACCCACAATACAGCTCAGGTGCTGGGACTGTGTTTGCTCTAGTACTGTGGTTGAGTAGAAATCCCAAACTTCTGCTCCATACAAGAGCATAGGGGGAACCTTTATATACTTTAATTAATGGGCCAGGGATTGAAGGTTAGGGATAACTTTTTGCTATTGGACATCAATTTTTCTATGTTATCATTAATACAGTCAAGCTGATAAATCCCCTTCATGCAAGATTTGATCTAAGATGCAGATCCTAGGGTAAGCTAATTTTATGTCATTTAATTTAAAGAATATAAAGTTTTTCTACTTAAAAAACCTTATTTGAAACTTTATTTAAAAAGTTTGATAAAATAACAATAGTTCAACAATTGTTGAATAAGCTGAATTGGATGGATGGACTGGAACTTAATTTCCTGCTGGCATCCCTGAAGAAAGAGTCTGTTTTGAAGGCAGGCTGCTTGGAGATGGCTGGAGAGGCCATGGACCCTGAAGACTCAAAGTGGACAGAACGGATGGCTGAAGAAATGGATTCTTTCAAGAAGTTTGATGGAGATTGGAGAATGGACTTTTCATACTTAACAGGAAAACAAGTTTTGAGAGTTGTTTCAATTTACAGGAGGTCCTATGACTTTGAGGAATGGAAAGCAGTTGCTGGGAAAGATCCTAATTAAAGTTTAAAGGAAATGTATTATTAAGCATCAAACAAAGATATTGAATCATGAACGGATTCAGGATGGATCAGAGATAATGATTGTGGTGGTCTGTGGTATATAATAAGCTCCTGCAAATTGTCTGAGAGTTAAATATAACAGACAGTTTTGAAATTTTGAAATTTAATTTTTTTTTATTGTTAACTACTTTTTTTTTATACAGCAGACAGATGACAAGTCAAGTGGTTGCAAATATATCGGTAGAAGATTATAATTGTGGACCTATTTTGCAAGGGGGAGAAATGTACATCTGTCAGTATTCAACTGGGGAACAATATATGCGTATGTGGTTTTATCTGTTTTTAATGCACATTTTTTTAAAAAAATGTTTCATCTAATTTTGTTTTGACTTTGTAATAGTTTTATTTTTTGAAGTTTGTATTTTACCTTTTTGAATAAAATAAAATTTAATGAGAGGAATATCAAGTTTCCAGAAACAATATTTATCATCAGCACACACAGAAGGGTGCATTTGTAAAAAGCAGTAGAAAAATATCTGATTTTTAGCAACTAGGACTTGACTAACAACAGAGTCTCATATAAGAACATGGATGATGGACTGGAAGAAGGATGAGGGACACCAAACTTCAAATGTATGTTTGTGAAAATGAGCTCAAAATCGTAGTTACCATATTTTTCGGAATGTAAGATGTGCCAGAGTATAAGACGCACCTACCTTTTTTGGTGAGGAAAAGAAGAAAAAGAAATCTCCCTCTGCCTCTGAGCAATTTTGCCTCCTTGCAGCAAACAGCCAGCTTTACTTTCATTTTCATTTTCAGCATAGCTTGATTAGCATAAGGGAAAAAAAATCTGCTCCAGCAATTTACCTCTTTGCAGCAACCAGCAGAGCCTTGCGCAAAACAGCTGAGAGCAAATCAGCAGAGAGTCGGGAGGCCGATCCAATCAACTTTTGCTAATAAGGCTGGGCTGAAGCTGAAAGGAGCTGTTTTTTCTTGCTGTTTCCAGAGACCAGTGGGTGGGCAGGGCTATATTCTGTGTATAAGACGCACTTAAATTTTCACCCCCTTTTAAGGGGGAAAATGGTGCGTCTTATACTCCGAAAAATAAGGTAAACAGAATCTGAGTCAGCAGGGAGATGTTCGTGGAAAGAAGGCAAATGCAGCCATAAGAATCTCAGGAAGTGAAAGTTCTGGTTTGGGGAGACCCCAACTCAAGGACCAGGTCCCCTTGCAGGCACCACTCTTGGAGGAGAATTTGCAAAAAATCTACATGGACTTCAGGGAAGGACAAGGAAGCCAAGGAACAGATCAAAGGAGCTGCTCTTAGCCTTGAGGAAAGAGAACAAGGAGAAGAGCTGAAGATCAGGAGGAGGCTGGGAGACCCTTTTCCAACAATTTGTATGCCGCCCTGAGTTTTTGGAGAGGGGTGGCATACAAATTGAATTAATAATAATAATAATAATAATAATAATAATAATAATAATAATAATAATAATAATAATAGTAATAATAAATAATAATAATAATAATAATAATAATAATAATAATAATAATAATAATAATAATAATAATAATAATAATAATAACTGGCACAATCTCTCAGTTGGAGAAGGGAGAATGCAGCCCTCTTCCAATCACTGACACAGGTTACACACGAGTGTAAGATCTGCTCACTATTATTCCAGAGTGTCAAACACGGAAAAATGAATTCAGTTACAAGAGAGGAGAATTTAGCTGAAGGAGAGAAAAAAATATGATAAAAGGATGAGCTGTTTTAGAGCTGAGCCAGTGAAGCAGAGAAGTTCAGTCTCCTCTTCATGGATTGTCTGAATGTAAAGACTGAAGAGCCATCAGTCAGAGAAGCTTTAACTGGGATTCGTGCAGAGAGGAGGGGTTGGGCTAGATGGTCTCAGGGTCTCCTCCAAATTTATAAAGGTTGTCATGCCACAACAAGTATCTATTGGGCAGTTGTTGCTCTGGCCCCACCTAGTGGCCGGGGGCAGATAAGCCTAACTGTATGGTCTGAAGCCAGACTCCCTTTTCTCTCAGCCTTTGGAGGAGACGGAAGCAGCCGGTTTGACCGAGACACATGGTCATCCACAGGCCTCCGTCCCTCACACGGAGCATCCCTGGAGAGGTTCCAGCTGCTTCTTTGTTGGCTGTTAGTTAATGCTGCCTATCTCCTATTTATATTTGATTCTCACTCTTTGCATTTCCTCAGTTTCTCCATGCCCTTTTCTCCCAATGAAACACCCAGGTCCACCCCAGGCTCCCTTTCACTGGAGGAGAAGAGGGGGGTTTAGCTGCCTGTTGAGCTGCACACAGACCCACCTGCAGTGGGGACGGAACAAAGGGGAAATTCCACCATGCTCATCACAAACCCACAAATACAGAAATTCATTTAAAAAAGAATACAGCATTTTCAAATGAGCAGGGTTTAATATTAAAATGCCATGGTATCTACTCTTTGGAACCATTATTCCCTGAGCAATTGAATTGGACAGATCTGTTGAGGTGATTCCCCTCCTTCTCCTCTGGATTCCTCCTCCAAAGGATCTAAGATGAATGGATGCATATTGGGACCCCATACCTGCCATGGCTGCAGCCTTGGAGACCCCAAACTCTTTTCTCCCTCCTTCCTTCCCC
Organism: Pituophis catenifer annectens; assembly: GCF_029215685.1. NCBI lineage: Eukaryota > Metazoa > Chordata > Lepidosauria > Squamata > Colubridae > Pituophis > Pituophis catenifer. The sequence continues at coordinate 3,900,549 of NW_027256899.1, read as the reverse complement.
TCCTCCTCAATCTGGAGGAATAAGCGGCATTCAAGGCCTGGACCAGAGTCTTCATCATATTGTAATATTGATAGTCATTTTGGATCCAGATCCTGTTCCTTTTCTTCTGGGTCTCCAGTGGGGCTTTCTGGGTGCATCTTCTGCGGCCTTTGACAGAAAAGACATTCTTTGAAAGAGAACAGTGGAAATAATAATCTTGAAACTCTTCTTCCACAAAGAAATGGGGTTCAAAGGCAGAATCTCTTGGCCTTTCCTTTGGCAGATAACCAAAGTTCCAAATACTATGGATATATTTGAGAAGTCTGTGTTTGCTTATTTTATACCCTGCAAAATTTGTGAGGATCCAGACTTTCCCTTCAATGAGTCCTGGCAGACGCATAAATGTTAAATGGAAAGGAAGAATTCTCTCCCAAATGGATTCATATTCCATGAAGTGAACAAAGACGTTGACTTGTCTCCACTTAGAGAGGGAATCCCTGAGGGCTGTTGTGTATCCAGTTGTTGAGAATCGTTGTGATATAACCACACAAATTCCACTCCTGACAAGCATAGGAGGAAAAATCCTCATGAAATTCTCTCCCTTCTCTGTGTCTGAAGCAAAGAGGCCAATGAAGGTCCATCTGAAATGGAGGAGCAGCTGGACAATTGCTAGGTATTGGATCCCTTCTTTGGGGAACATCTGGTGAAAAAAGGGGAATTGACTTTTATCACTCAGAGCCTCTGAAACAATGTTATCACTGATCTGAAAAAGCAATGAAGAATGCTGTGTTACATTTGGGATCAGATCAAGTCCAAAATATTAGATTTTAATAAATCCAACCTGGTTCTTATGAACGTATTAGAATACTTTGTTAATCAGACATTGTTTAAAATATTAAAGACAGAATATTAGCAAGACTGTATCATAATAATGGAAAATAATAAGCAAATTAAAAAACAATAAAAATGTAAATCATATTACTGTATCCCACCCCTACAATTTATCACAATTAGATTAACACGTGCAAATGCCAACTGGAGTATTCTATTCCAATAAAGGGCTTATTATAATTTTCAAGGATTGCTGCATCTTTTTTTGCTTCTCTATCCCAGATTCTTTCTGGAGGAAATTTTTTAACTTCTTTCTCCAGTCATACAAGAAAAAGGCAGACCTCAAAGCCTAATAAGATTTGTCAGTTGCATAATCCAAGTTTGGTCCTTAATTGAAGTTTTGTCTGTTCCAGCAGCCACAATTTTCAGAGTCTGTCAGTTTCCATAGATTAAATTTTATGCCAATGCCCATATTTTCTGAATTTAGGCAAAGCAGAAATTGTGTAAATTCCCAAATCAGCTCTGAGGGCAGCAGCTGGAGTCCTTTTACCCACCCCAAGATCCTCCTCAGAGGCTGAGATTGGGTTGGTTCTGCTGGTGGTTTCTCTCTGAAGCCCCAAACATCAGATTGATGTAAGAACATGGGGGAAAACTGGGCCTCCGATACTTTAATCATTGGGGCTGAGGAAGCTGGAGAGCTATGAGATTTTCATTTAAGCACCACTTTCACTCCTGCCCTTTCTCTAACTGAGCTCCTTGGATGATGAGGGAGCCAAGATTCAGGCTCAGGGAAAACAACCCCAGGTAAGGAAAGGTGTTACTTGCTCTAATGGCTGACCATCTATGGCTAGGATGTCATTTCACAAAGACCATAACTTTTGAACTTGCTTTATAAATTATCACATAATTATTAAGACAAAATAATCCAAGTCTATACAATCCAATGTGTAAGTATGATAAAATCACATTATCTGTATAAATCAGTGTGTTCCAATAGAAATTTAGCAAGCTAAACATGTGTACCTATAACAGAATTTATAACAAAATAAAAGGGTTAGAAGGGACCTTGGAGGTCCTCTAGTCCACCCCCTGTTCAAGCAGTAAACCAGGCATAATAGCACTAACTGTGAGTGGGATCCTGGAATCTTAGTGGACAACCACTTAAATATGAGTCAAGAGTGTGCAGCGGCAGCCAAAAAAGCCAATGCAATCCTAAATCGCATTAACAGAGGGATACAATCAAGATCAAGAGAGGTACTAATACCACCCTATAAAGCCTTAGTAAGACCACACCTAGAATACTGCATCCAGTTTTGGTCACCACACTATAAAAAAGAGGTTGAGACTCTAGAAAAAGTGCAGAGAAGAGCAACCAAGAGGATTAGGGGACTGGAGGCTAAAACATACAATGAACGGTTGCAGGAACTGGGCATGGCTGGTCTAGTGAAGAGAAGGACCAGGGGAGACATGATAGCAGTCTTCCAGTATTTGAGGGGCTGCCACAGAGAGGAGGGGTTCAAGCTATTTTCCAAAGCACCCAAAGGCCGGACAAAGGCCGGACAAGGAATAATGGATGGAAACTGAACAAGGAGAGATTCAACCTGGAAATAAAGAGATAAAGTTGCCTTCAGAAGTTGTGGGACCTTCATCACTGGAAGCTTTCAAGAAGAGGCTGGACTGTCATCTGTCAGAAATGGTGTAGGACTAGATGACCTATAAGGTGCCTTCCAACTCTCTTAATCTGTATCTATCTATACTATTCCAGACAAGTGGCTGTCCAGTCTCTTCTTAAAATCCTCCAGTGATGGACCAGCCACAATTTCTGAAGGGGAGACGTTCCATTCCTCACCATTAGGAAATTTCTCCTTAGTTCTAGGTTGTTTCTCTCCTTGATTAGTTTCCATCCATTGTTTCTTGTCTTGCCTTCTAGTACTTTGGAAAACAGGTGGACCTCCTCTTCTTTGTGGCAGCCCCTCAAATATTGGTACATTGCTATGATGTCACCCCTCGTCCTTTTCACTAGACGAGACATACAGAATTCCTGCAACTGTTCCTCATATGTTTTAGTCTCCAGGCCCGTAATCATCTTTTCTGCACTTTTTCCAGAGTCTCTACATCTTTTTTATAATATGGAGACTAAAAGTGTGGTCTTGCCAAGGCATTATGAAGCAGTACTAATACTTCATGTGATCTTGATTTGATCCCTCTGTTAATGCAACCTAGGACTGAATTAGCTTTTTTAGCTGCGGCTGGCTCATATTTAAGTGATTGTCCACTAGGACTCCAAGATCCCTCTCACAGTTACACTTATTGAGCCAGGTTTCACCTCATCTGTAAGTGGACATTTAGTTTTTCTAGCCTAAGTATAAAACCTTACTTTTCTCTACATTAAATTTCATTTTGTTAGATAGGCCCAGGGCTCAAATTTATCTAGATCCATCTGGATCTTCAGCCTATCTCCTGGGGTGTTGGCTATTCCTGTCACTTTAGTGTTGTCTTCAAATTTGATGATTTCCCCATTTCTCCCCTCATCCAAATCATTCATGAAGATGTTGAAGAGAACTGGGCCTAAAATGGAACCTTGGGGTCCCCCACTGTTTATTTCCCTCCATGCAGACGTAGTTCCATTGAGGACCACAGGCTGACTCCATCTGGGGGTGATGCTGTCTCTCCCACATATTTTCAGCTTCCCGAGAAATAGGTTGTGGTTTACTTTGTCAAAGCCTTTCTGAAATTTAGGTACTGTATACTACATGCACTGCATTTTATTGGTCCACTGATTTAGTCATTTTTGTCAAAGAATGAAATAACATTTATTTATGACCTGTTTTTTGATCCTGCATTAGTCCTAGTAAGTCATTTCATATCTAGCCTGGAGAACAAGGATTCAAATATGCATCTTTCCCTTCCCCCTTGGTAAGCAAAGATCCTCCTTCTCAAGGCTCCATTGAGCCCAAACCTCCCTCTCAAACAAAGGTAAAATGCTACTATTTGCAACTTCAATCTGAGTGAATAGGGCAGGCATTATTTATGTGTCAAAATGAAGTTGCCAATAGCAGCCCAAACAACCAGGGATATTTTTTGATCAGTTAAATAGTTGGTAGAACATCTTCTCCAGGGAATGTATTGATTGCATTTCAGGCCTTTTATGATTAATTTCAACATGAACAAATTGGAGTAAAATATTGATGTTTTTGCTAATATGGAGAAAAGCATTGAATTCCATGGAGAAGACATGATTGCATCTATTGCTCACCCACCACTACCCACCCCTCACTTTACCAGAAGGAGAAACACACACACAAACCTGCGGGACTTTGTAGGTGTTTCCTAATGTTGACATCTGGATGGAGATGTCCCTTTTAGCTCCATCAAGAAGAGCCAGGAGGTTCTCCTTCCTTCCACAGCTGTAGTTGGGGACATTGGCTTCTCCAGTGGAGAGAATGTCCAGCAAGGCATCTGAAGTGAGGAAAGGGCTCAAATGGTTTTTATGGATGTTGTAGCCAAGTGTGAGGTTGTGCAGGAGCTGGGAATTCTTGTTGATCATTTGAATGGCGAAAATGAATCGTAAACCATAGAAAAAACCATAAACCTTCCTATTGTTAAAACATGTTATTATAATCCAAAGCAACAATAAATACTTTTTTTTAATATATAATCCTCCACAAACTTACTGAGCCTTAAACCAACATTGATCCAATGATCAGTTACACAAATATGGGAATTGGCTGAGGTACGGCAACTACAACTGATTCCACCACTACTTTAAAATCATTATTCAAGTGAAAAATTAAGGATTGAAGTGAGAAAGGAAAATAATCTGCACCCCTTTCAGCTTTTTTTCAGACCCATTTTTGGATTTGAGTCTCTTTCACAAAATCAGACAAAAGAGAGAAGCTATGGAAATCAAAATCATTCAGGAAATTAGACATATTCCCCAATAAAGGAATAAATGAAAAATAAAAAACAGAAAAGAAGGAGAGTGTTAAAATGGAGGGAGTGTAACTCTATCACCCTGAATGACTTACGAATCATGGAAAACAAACTGAAGAGAAGCTGCCATGTTGAAAAGCAACTTTCTATGCAATCTTTCACTTCCAGTGAGGACTATACCAATGAGATGGTCTCCTGGGCTGTAAAAACTCCCTGGTTGTTTTCCATCCTGGTTCTCCAAACTCAGCGGGCATTTCATTCTCAGCTTCCCAGAGACTGGATGGGACAAAAGCAGCATCAGAAACAGAAGCAGGAGGTCCATAATTCATGGGTGAATCAATCAATCTCTTTCCTGTTTCTAAAGAAGAATTAGAAGAATTCAAAGGACTCTCACAAGGTGCAACATATAGTTGCTTTTTCTCAACACAGAGAGACTCTCAGCTTCACCTGGAAAGGAAAGAGACGTACATTCAAGAGCACAGACTGTGCCTGTCCCAAAACTCCATATTTCTCTGCCCAAAGTCTCCCCTGGAGGATTCAGCCAAAGAGCAGAGCTGAAACTTTGATCATAATTCTCCCTCTCAGGAGGGATCCCTGGATAATTCAAGTATTTCTTGGACTTGGAGATTGTTGGGAAATTCTCTGGAGGGAAATGAAAGGGAAATAATCCTCATGTAATTCATAATAACAGGAATTAAATCTGTCATCTAGAATTGAGAGGTTTGAGAGCTCCATGCTTGAAATTGGCCCCTGAGGGAATACACAGCACCTGTGGCTGAAGAAATAAATAAATCTGATATTTTTTTGGATAGTGATGAAAGACAAAACTCCGGGGGTCAATTAATGCCGGAGCATGTCACAGATCTGAAATAGCTGCCAGCTGAGTTGGAACCAACATTTACTTTATTTTGAAAGCTAATGCTCAAAAGCACCGCGCAAAAGGGCTGATGCAATAGTGTGGCCAGACTCCTAGAACAAAATCAACTTTAATGAAAAACTAGTTTTTAGAACTTTGCAGAGTTAAAAAAATCAGAGAGAGAGAGGGGGGGGAGAGAAGTTAGAAAAAACAAGTGAAAAGAGATGGAGAAATCAAGGCTGCCTCTCACCCCATGTGGGGAGGGGAGGGAGGGAGGGAAGGGGAGCTCAGGACCCTCGTGTTGCAGATGGAAAGCTGATCTTCAAAATCCAACTTCTATCTTCAGAGACCTGGGAATGCAGAAGCCCATGTCCCATGTTCCCCTGCCACCCTTTCCCATGCACAGGCCAGGCAAGGGGGCTCTTGCAAGGGATGCCAGACAGGCCTCTGCCCGGCTGAGGGGGGAGCCCCTCTTGGGAGAAGGAAGCTGTCAGATCCCTCAAAGTGATACTGCCATTCAATCGGAGGAGTGGGGGGAACACTTGGATTCAATTTACTAGCATGGCCTGTATCATCAGATATTTTACAACCTATATCCTGGCACCAAGGAAGCCTGAGATTCCCTTTACCTGCAGGAATTTTTATGATAGCCATGTGGGTTGTCTCACTTTAAAGGGAAGTGGTGGGAATGCATGTTTGTTCCGGTCTCAGAGAAACTAGTAAAGAAAACATCTTCACACTTGTGTATTGTCTAAAATCTGCATTCTGACTTAAAGGGAGGGGTCTCTACCACTTTAATCCTACTTGTCCTGCCTAAGGGTATTCAGGTCTTGCTTTACCTGGATGACTGTCAGTTCTGCTTAATAAAAGAAATCCTTTTGAACTACCACGTTTCAAGAGTTCTCATATTCTTAAGTTAGAAGGAGAAGCGATCCTTACACAAAGCACAATCTGCAAAACGGTCAACCCAGAGAAGCAACCTTCGCTCTACTGAGAGGACCCTGCAAATCATGTCTGAACAGAGCAGAGAGCTGGGAGAAACCAATTGCTGGGGAGAGACAGGAACCCCCACCCAGTCGGATGCCTGTTTCGTACACCCCATTGGAGAGGATGAGGTAACCCTGGAGAATCCTGAAAAGCCCCGCTGGTCAATTGGCATTGGGAAGAAAGATGGCTGGGATGAGAGATCCAGAGGAGTCACCCTCAGCCGTGGCAACCGAAAACCGGGGTGGAAACTGGAACTAGAAGCCCTTACTGACCAGGGGGGACTGACCAAAGCACCACTGGGGGAGGATTATCTGAAGAGGCATATAACCCAATTGGTGATGGAAACTTTGGAAAATCTCAACATCTGAAGGGAGCCAGGACAACAATCAAAGAGCCCTGAAAGGGCAGCAGTCATGGATGATGCCACGGGAGGCACCCCCCTTCTGGAGCCTGCCTATTGAACAGAGGGCACAGCAGCAGCGGGAGAAGACCCAGCAAAGCCTCCCCCCCTGGCTGCATGCATACCGGCACCCATTCCCAACCACCTACAAGTCCCACAACTGGAAAGAGAAACTCCCCCTCTTGGGGTGAAGTTTGATGGGAATCTGCAACAATTAGGATTCTTTGTGGCACATGTGCTCACCTACATGCAAGAGTACGGGCGTGATTTCCAAACCCAAGGCTCCCAAGTGCAAGTTGTGACCCTAGCCCTAGAGGGTGCCGCTGCCAGATGGATGATGACCCTGCATAATGCCAATGCACTAGAACTGTGGGATTTCGACCATTTCATGATGGCCCTGTGAGTCGGTTCGAGGACCCACTGGCAGATTGCAAAGCACGCAACCGCATTAAGGTGGTGAAGCAGGGGTGACGGCCAGTAGCAGAGTATACTGAAGAATTCCGGGACCTCGCGTGTCGTGTGCACTGGCCGGAAGATATTTTGGTGAGCTGTTTCAAGGACAGACTGAGTGATGATCTATAAAATGCTTGCGTGGTCCGAGGGGCACCGAATGACCTACATGAATGGTATGTCACCACCGAAGAAGCTGAGATCGATATGGCCAGAAACCAGTATCGAGCGGGGCGAGCATGGAAGAAATCCTCACCCCAATGGAAGCAAGAGCCACACAAACCACAAACCGCATTCTCCCCGAGATCTTCAGCCTGTTACAAGTGTGGAAAAGAAGGGCACTGAGCTGCAGAGTGTCGTTCGCAAACACCCGCCCGGAACCACCCACCGGGGGAGGGTCCTGGAAAACCGGGTCGGCGTGGGAAGGAGACTGCCCTGAGGAGCAGGGAGACTGTAGAAGTCCCATCCCCTCCCCTCTTTGGGGAAGAAACCCTGGCATCTGAACAGGAGGAATCACAGTCGTTCGGAAGCGATCCAGATGATGAGCCACTGGTAAGCAAACCAATTAAACCGCTTACCCTCCCCTTAAGACTATTTATCCCAAACCAGGACAGGGAGATAAGTATCCCCACCCTAGTGGATTCGGGGTGCATCCATTGTTTGATCAGCCCAACCTTAGTAGGGAAGTTAGGGATTAACGTAAGGAAGCTGAAAACCCCCATTGCGTTCTGCCAACTAGATGGGTCAATAGCAGGAGGGGAGCCAGCTTCTCTGGCCACCGTGCCTCTACATATAGGCATTGGAAGCCACGAGGAAAGGCTTACCTTTATAGTGGCACCTGGCATGGAATGGCCGTTGGTTCTGGGCCTTGCGTGGCTAAAAAGATGGAACCCACAAATCAATTGGAAACAAGGCATCATAAAATTTCAGAGGAAGGTGACTTTTGCTGAGTATCCACATAAAGGACTTGAGGGGGCAGAGAATCGAGAAACAGCCATGCCTGGTCACGCCACACCAACTGAGGGCATACCCATAGAATACAAGGATTTAGCTGAGGTTTTAGCGAAAAAGCCTCAGATGAGCTCCCCCCCCACCGCGCCACTGACTGTGCAATAGAAATCTTACCCGGCGCGAAACTCCCTAAACCCAAGATGTACAGCATGTCACCGAGGGAGTTGGAAGAGCTGAGAACATTCATTGAGAAAAACCTAGCAAGGGGTTTCATCGAGCCAGCCCGACCAAAAATTGCAGCCCCAGTGTTGTTTAGAGAGAAAAAAGATGGCTCAAAACGCTTATGCGTTGACTACCGGAACATTAATACTATCAGTGTGCAGAACGTGTATCCTCTCCCCCTTATGAAAGATATGTTAGCACACCTCGCTAAAGGGAAATTTTTTTCAAAGCTGGACTTAAGGGAGGCTTACTACCGTGTCAGAATTAAGGAAGGGGATGAGGGGAAAACGGCATTTAACACCCCCCTCGGCTGCTACCAATTCAAGGTGCTCCCCTTTGGGTTGCAAGGAGCCCCTGCAGTGTTTATGCAGTTAATAAATGAAGTGCTGCATCAGCATTTATATAAGGGGGACCTGGTCTATTTGGATGACATTTTAATCTATACCGAGACCAAAGCAGAACATGTAAAACTAGTCAGGGCAGTTTTAAACAAACTCCGCGCTGCCAAACTTTATGCCAAACTTTCCAAATGTGAATTCCATCAAGAGAAGATTGACTATTTGGGATACCGCATTTCACACCAGGGGGTTGAGATGGATCCTCTAAAAGTGCAGGCTGTACTTGATTGGGACCCTCCACGCACATGTAAACAGTTACAGAGCTTCCTGGGGTTTGCCAACTTTTACCGCCAGTTTATCCCGACTTTCGCTCAGATTGCCCTCCCCATCACCAAGCTCTTAAATCAAAGGGGGAGGACAACCCTAAACCAAAGCAACCATTGAACTGGACTATGGAATGCCAGGCAGCATTTGAAAAACTTAAACGGCTGTTCTCAGCAGAACCAATTCTACAACACCCGGACACGGAGAAACCATTTGTCATACAAGCAGATGCCAGCGATGTGGCAATAGGAGCGGTCCTGCTTCAGAAGAATGATCAAGACCAACTACAACCCTGCGCTTACACATCCAAAAAGTTGAATGAGACTGAGCAAAGGTGGGCTATTTGGGAGAAAGAGGCTTATGCAGTTCGTTGGGCATTGTTAACCTGGCGGCACTTCCTAGAAGGCAGTAAGACCCCTTTTGAAGTCTGGACTGATCATAAAAATCTAGAAGCCCTAAAGACCCCAAGGAAACTCTCCCAAAACAAGTACGATGGGCTCAGTACTTTAAATGGTTTGATTTTACTCTAAAATACCTCCCGGGGGGAAAACACTTTCTGGCGGATGCACTATCCAGAAAACTGCAATACTTTCGTGCAAGGTCAGACGTAATCAAACCTATAGTACAAAACAGTCAACTAGCCGCTAAAGTAGTCACCAGATCCCAGGAAAAACAAGAAACAGTGACAGACAATGACATCACCCAAAATTTTAAACAAGCATTGGCCACTGATGAATGGTTTTTGAACAACAAATCCAGCTGTCTGATGAAAGAAGACTTGACTTGGGTGGGGGGGAAGTTGTATGTCCCTGCCAGCCAAAGACTATGCTTAATGGTAAGGTGCCATGACTCCAAATTAGCTGGACATTTTGGGTTTGTGAAAACTTTACACCTGATTAAAAGACAGTTTTGGTGGCCATCACTAAAAAAGGACATAGAAAGCTATGTAGCTAGCTGCCCCATTTGTGCAGCAGCAAAAAGACGCCAGGGGAAATCCCCAGGTCTATTGCAGAAGGTAGCTGAACCTGCAGCGCCTTGGAGAGAGATCGCTATGGATTTCATCGTGGAATTGCCAAACAGTGAGGGAAATACTGTTATTTGGGTTGTGACAGACCTATTTTCAAAACAGGCACATTTTATACCCTGCCAAAAGATCCCAACTGCTAAAAGTTTAGCCGAATTATTCCTAATACACATTTATCGACTTCATGGTGCTCCACAAAGGATCATATCCGACAGAGGGGTTCAATTCACCTCCAAGTTTTGGAGGGCGTTTTTGGGCTTACTTGGTACTGGCCAGGGGTTGAGCACCTCTTTTCATCCGTGTACTAATGGCAATTCTGAAATTTTGAACTCGGTACTAGAACAATATTTAAGATGTTTCATTAATTTTCAACAGGATAACTGGACCAAACTTTTGCCTTTTGCTGAAGTTGCGTTTAATAATGCTGTACATTCAAGCACTGGTTTTACCCCTTTTAGAGTAGCGACAGGCCAGGATTTCAGTCCCATGCCTGAACTGAACCATCTGCGCATGCGCCAAATTGGCGGCGGTAATAATAATAATAATAATAATAATAATAATAATAATAATAATAATAATAATAATAATAATAATAATAATAATAATTTTATTTCTATACCGCCCTTCTCCCGAAGGACTCAGGGCGGTGTACAGCCAATTTAAAAACACAAGACACAACAATAATTAAAAATTAAAATAATTAAATAGATTTGGCTGATTTAAAACCCCAAAAATTTAAATTTAAAATTTAAAATACCCCAATTTAAAATTATTAAGTTGATAGCCCGGCCTGGCGGAACAACAGGGTCTTCAATGCGCAACGAAACATTCGGAGATCTTGCGTATTTCCGGGGGCAGTTCATTCCACAGGGCTGGGGCTCCCACAGAGAAGGCCCTCCCCCTGGATGTCGCCAGCCAACATAACTTGGCTGATGGCACCCTGAGGAGACCCTCTCTGTGGGAGCGGACTGGTCGGTGGGAGGCTATTGGTGGCAGAAGACGGTCTCGAAGGTACCCGGGTCCTATGCCATGGAGCACTTTAAAGGTGGTAACCAACACCTTGAATCGCACCCGGAAGACCACTGGGAGCCAGTGCAGCTTGCGCAGGAGGGGTGTCACGCAGGCACAACGAGTTGCGCCCATAACCACCTGCGCGGCCGCATTCTGGACCAGTTGGAGCCTCCGAGTGCTCTTCAAGGGGAGCCCCATGTAGAGAGCATTACAATAGTCCAGCCGGGAGGTGACAAGGGCATGAGTGACCGTGCGCAAGGCGCCCCGGTCCAGAAAGGGCTGCAACTGGCGGATCAGGCGAACCTGATAAAAGGCCCCCCTGGCCACGGCCGTCATATGCTCTTCTAAAGACAGCTGTGCGTCCAGGAGGACACCCAGATTGCGAGCCCTCTCTGTGGGGGGCAAAGATTCACCCCCAATAGTCAGCGATGGCACCTGCTGACTATATCGGGACGCCGGCAGCCACAGCCACTCGGTCTTGGACGGGTTGAGTCTGAGCCTGTTCCTCCCCATCCAGACCCGCACGGCCTCCAGGCAGCGAGACATCACAGCAAGGGCATCGTTGCGGTGGTCTGGGGTGGAAATGTACAGCTGAGTATCATCAGCGTACAGATGACACTTCACCCCAAAACCACGGATGATCTCACCCAGTGGCTTCACATAAATGTTGAACAGAAGGGGCGAGAGGACCGACCCTTGTGGCACTCCCCATGCGAGATGCCTCGAGGTCGACCTCTGCCCCCCTGCCAACACGAACTGTGAGCGGTCGGAGAGGAAGGAGCAGAACCACCGCAGAACGGTGCCCCCTATTCCTAACCCTCTTAACCGCCGCAGCATGATACCATGGTCGATGGTATCAAAAGCCGCTGAGAGATCTAATAGGACTAGGACAGAGGAGCAACCCCTGTCCCGAGCCCTCCAGAGATCATCCACCAACGCGACCAATGCCGTTTCTGTGCTGTGCCCCTGCCTGAAGCCCGACTGGCACGGGTCTAGATAGATAGCTTCATCCAGGTGCCCGGGCAGTTGTCGTGCCACCACACTCTCAACAACCTTCGCCACAAAACGAAGGTTGGAGACCGGACGGTAGTTAGCTAATTCAGCCGGGTCCAGGGAAGGCTTCTTGAGGAGGGGCCTCACCACCGCCTCTTTCAAGGCGGTGGGAAAGGCACCCTCACTCAGAGAAGCGGTTATAATCCCCTGGAGCCAGCCTCGTGTAACCTCCCGGGAGGCCAGTACCAACCAGGAGGGACACGGGTCCAATAAACATGTGGCGGCACTAATCCTACCCAGAACCCTGTCCACATCCTCGGGAGCCACAGGATCAAACTCCTGCCAGATAATATTCTCAAGGCCTGCTCCTGTCTCCTCCCCTGGACTCATCCAATCGGAGTCCAAGCCATCCCGAATCCGAGCGACTTTATCATGCAGGAATTGCACAAAATCCTCAGCGCGGCCTTGCAAGGGATCTTCCCGCACTCCCCCCCGAAGAAGGGAGTGGGTCACCCTAAACAGGGCGGCTGGGCGGTTCTCTGCAGATGTGATAAGAGCGGAGAAATGGTTAGATTTCACCGCTTTTATTGCCACTAGGTAGGTCTTGATATAAGACCTCACCTGTGTCCGGTCGGAATCGGATTGACTAGTCCTCCAAATGCTCTCTAGGCGTCTTTTCCGACGCTTCATCTCTCTCAGCTCCTCAGAGAACCAAGGAGCCAATTGAGATCGGCATCGGGTCAGAGGCCGCAAAGGCACGACGCGGTCCAAAGCTCCGGCGGCCGCACTCTCCCAGGCGGCCACCAGCTCTTCAGTCGAGTCGTGTGCCAGAGTTTCAGGAAACGGCCCAAGCTCCATCAGGAACCTTTCGGGGTCCATCAGGCACCTGGGATGGAACCATTTGGTCGGTTCCGTCTTCCTGCGGCGGGGGAAAGCGATAGGAAAGTCTAAGTGAAGGAGCGAATGATCTGTCCATGACAAGGGTTTGATGTCTAGATCCCCTCTACCAAGATCATTCAACCACTGACCAGAGACAAAAATCAGGTCCAGAGTGTGTTCCCCTATGTGAGTTGGGCCTTGAACTAACTGGGTCAGATCCATGGCCGTCATGGAAGCCACGAACTCCCGAGCCGCCTCTGACGCCTCACCCGCAGACGGAAGGTTGAAATCCCCCATGACAATAAGTCTGGGGGTGTCAACCGCCACCCCGGCAATGACGTCGAGTAGCTCAGGGAGGGTCGCTGCCACGTGGCAGGGAGCCAGGTACGTAGTCAGCAAACCCATCTGCACCCCACGGCTCCACTTTACACAGAGGGACTCACATCCGGCTATCTGAGGAACAGTGGTCTCCCTTGGACAAAGACTCTCCCTAATAATCACCGCCACTCCCCCACCCCTCCCCTGGGCCCTTGGCTGATGAAATGCACGGAAACCTGGTGGGCACATTTCAACGAGGGGGACCCCCCCCTTGGCCCAACCAGGTCTCCGTAATACCTGCCAGGTCCGCACCCCCCTCTAAAATAAGATCACAAATGAGGGGGGCTTTATTAACGACCGACCTGGCATTACACAACATCAGCCGCGGACCCTGGGCCTGAGACTCTGCACAACCCAGGACACGAGTCACGCATTGGGGGCCGGGGTGCGTAATTACTTGTAGACAGCGTGTGCGCACCCCCAGCACATGATATGGCCCCCTGCGCCCGTCATACCTGCCCCTCCCACTCATTGTTTCAATTACACAGCCCTTCCTATCGTCCCCCTGCTCCCCGGTTAAATTTCCTTTCACGACCCCTCTGTTGCAGCCAATCGACCCATCACCCCGCTCAGTTGCTATCTGAACCCCCCCCCCCCGGGTCCACTTTTACAACCCCCTCCCTTCCTCCCGGGTCCCCTCAAAATTTTGGTTAAAAATTTAGCTAAAAAACCCCTCAACCCCCTTCTCGCACCATGCCACCTCTCGGGGTTCCAAAGCCCGTCATTAAGGTAGGCCCTCGATAGAGTGGAGGGCCAAACCTGCGAGAGGGGGGAGTCTCGCAGTGCACATAGCTCCGCCGCCGAGTACATCAAATAAGATCAGAATGAGAAAGCAGTTTGGTAGGGTCCACAGTCCTAGGACAGAAGGTCTTTTTATAAGCAGCAACCCGGAATCCCCTGCTCTCTCACAGCAGCGGAAGGAGTTGGTTTATACAGTCAGCAGGAGAAAAGTTTTTCCCAGCCACCCTCTCACAGTGGCCGGCCAGATGTCCAAAAAGCAAGGAATTTGATGGTATCATCCCTTCTGATAAAAGATGGTTCAAACAGCCAACTTCCCTCAGGGTCCACAAAATACTGTCCAAGTCCCCGTCTGCCGGGAGTTTCGATGGAAGTAATTAATATGATTTGATTTGATTTGAAGCGGGGTACAAATAAAGCTGCCCAGTAGTTGCCCAGTAATTCCGTAGGAGGATAGATGTATACACAAGGGAGAGGAGAGGGTGAGGGGGGGGAGGAAGGCTGACTCCCAGGCCGATAACAGGGCCAGAAAGGGGGGGAGGAGGGGGAGGAGAGGTAAGAAGATCGCGTTGCGAGTAAGCTGAAGATCGGACGATGGGGGGCCCTTTGGGGGATGGCATGAACATCGCCACCCCTAGCCCCAGTTAGGGGACCCCACCCAGCGGGGGAAGGTCTTTTTCTTCCCCCGAAACACCTGTGGCTGGTATGTGGAGCTCCGGGAGTGCCGGGAGCGCCAGGGGAGAGACGGCCTAGCCTCCGGATCAACAGGAGCCTCCCGGTGTCGGAGGAAGTGGTGGCCAGGGTGGCGGCTGTGATGGCGGCTGCGACGGCAGCGCAGGGACCTGGTGACCCCCTCGGATCCCCCCCGAACATTTTGGAGACCTGGGGGTGTGGAGGGGGGGAAGATTCTGCTGGGATCCTGGTGAGGCTGATGCGGTGGCTGGCGGCGGCGGGCAATGGTGGCCATAACCAAAATGCCGGATCAACAGGAGCCTCCCGGTGTCGGAGAAAGCGGTGGCCAGGGCAGCGGCGGCAACGCCGGCTGCGATGGCAGCTGTGACGGTAGCGCAGGGACCTGGCGACCCCCTCGGATCCCCCCCAAACATTTTGAAGACCTGGGGATGTGGATGGGGGGAAAAGATTCTGCTGGGATCCTGGTGTGGCTGGCGCAGTGGCCAGCGGCGGTGGGCAATGGTGGCCACAACCGTGATGTCAATAGGAGGAACTGGAGGTGGAGGCTCATGGTGGAGGCAGAGGCCAACAGAGGCCGATAGAGGCTGACAGAGGAAGTCTGTGTGGAAACTCTACCTCAGAAGGTTTGGGCTGGGAAGCAGGACTTTAACACCGGTCCTGCATTGACTCTGGAGACCTGAGATTGAAGCCATGAAGGGTGGAGGGTGGAAGAGATATGGGGTCGGAGGGGGCTGGAGGTCGACCGGTTTCTGGTCCCCTTGGATGTTCCCCCCCTTGCCCTCCCCCTCTCCCTCTCCCGCCCTGATTATGTGGCAAATACTGGAGCGTGTGACAGGTGTATCATCGACCTGGCCTCTGGGAGAGAAAAAAAAGGACTGTCATCCACCCCCCTGCCTCCGGACAATCTGTCTTTCTCCCCCGGGGGAGTGGTACCTGCTGAATGGTGTATCTTTTTACAACTTGACCCCTAGTGGGAGAAGATGTAGGACAGCCATTATGAGATCAGTGAGGGAGTAGCCATGTCAGATGGGCCGGGTCATCAATTTTTTACATCAGCCAGGCAGCCGCCATGAGACGACAGCTTGGACATTGCCCTCAGGACTATGTGGAACTGCCTGGAGACTCCTCCTACTGCTGTGAGAGGGCAGTGGAGTCCACTGGAAATAATGGACTGTTACACTACCATAGATCATCGGTCCCCCTGCCATCCTTCACTTACCGCCCAATTGAATGACATATATCGCAGCCGAACTCTTGGCACTGCGAGACTCCCCCCTCTCGCAGGCCTGGCCCTCCTCGCTATCGAGGGCCCACCTTAAGGACGGGTTTTGGAACCCTGAGAGGTGGCATGATGCAACAAAGGGGTTGAGGGGTCTCATGAGGAGATTTTTAGGGGGAATTTTAAGGGGGGGTGGTTATGTGGGGTTGGGGGAAACCCCACAGGAGGGGGGCGGTGACCGGGTGGAGGGCGATGCGGGAGGTGCGAAATTGGGGACTAAGGAGGGCTTGACCATCGGTACTGTGAGTGGGAGGGGCAGGTATGGTGGGAGTAGGGGGCCACATCGTGTCTCAGAGGCGCTCACTTGCTGGTTACAAGCGGTGGTGCGCCCCGACCCCCAGTGCTCCTCTCGGGATCTGGGTTGCACGGATCCCCGGGACCCAGGCCTGAGGCTGTTGTTGTGTAATGCCAGGTCCATGACCAATAAAGCCCCCCTCATTTGTGATCTGGTTCGGGAGGGGGTGCGGACCTGGCAGGTGTCACGGAGACCTGGTTGGGCCCGGAGGGGGGGTTCCCCCTCGTTGAGATGTGCCCACCAGGTTTCTGGGCTTTCCACCAGCCAAGGGCTCAGGGAAGGGGTGGAAGGGGTGGGGGAGTAGCGGTTATTATAAAAGAGGATCTTGTTCCAAGGGAGGCCACTGTACCTCAGATAGCCGGTTGTGAGTCCCTCCTTGTGAAGTGGGGCTGTGGTGGGCAATTGGGTCTGCTGCTTACGTACCTGGCTCCCTGCCACATGACAGCAACCCTGCCTGAGCTGCTCGACGTAATAGCCAGGGTGGCGGTGGAGACTCCCAGGTTGATGGTGATGGGAGACTTCAATCTGCCATCTGTCAGCGAGACGTTTGCAGCGGCTCAGGAGTTCATGGCTTCCATGACGGCCATGGACTTAACTCAAGTAAGTCATGGCCCCACTCACACGGGGGGAAACACTCTGCATCTGATTTTTATCTCTGGTCAGTGGTTGAATGACCTAGATATAGGGGAAATAGGAATAGAACCCTTGTCATGGTCGGATCATTCTCTCCTTTGGCTTGATTTTCATACTGCTACACCCCGCCGCAGAGAGGCAGAACCAATGAAATGGTTCCGCCCCAGGTGCCTGATGGATCCAGATGGATTCCAGATGGAGCTTGGGCCATTCCCGGAGGTGATGGCACATGACTCAGCTGAAGACCTGGTGGCCTCCTGGGATAGGGAGGTGGCTGGGGCTTTGGACTGCATCGTGCCTTTGCGGCCGCTGATTTGGTGTCGTGCTCACTTAGCTCCTTGGTTTACTGAGGAGCTGAGGGAGATGAAGCGCCGGAAAAGACGCCTAGAGAGTGGTTGGAGGACCAGCCGTTCCGAATCCGACCGGACACAGGTGAGGTCTTATATCAAGACCTACCTAGTGGCGATCAGGGTGGCAAAGTCTAGGTACTTCTCCACTCTGATTGCATCAGCAGATAACCGCCCGGCCACCCTGTTCAGGGTGACCCACTTCCTACTCCAACAGGGAACTCGGGAAGACCCCTTGCAGGGCAGGGCCGAGGATTTTGTGCAATATCTGCACGATAAAATCGCTCAGATTAGGGATGGCCTGGACTCCGACTGGGTGGTTTCAGACGGGGTGTGGGAGGGCGGTCTTGAGAACGTTATCTGGGAGGAGTTTGACTCTTGCTCCCAAGGACATGGACAGGGTTCTGAGTGGGCTAAGCACCGCTACATGTTTGTTGGACCCGTGTCCCTCCTGGCTGGTACTGGCCTCCCAGGAGGTTACACGAGGCTGGCTCCAGGGGATTACCAACGCTTCTTTGAGTGAGGGCTCTTTTCCCGCCACCTTGAAAGTGGCGGTGGTGAGGCCTCTCCTCAAGAAGCCCTCTCTGGACCCGGCTGTTTTGGCAAACTACCGTCCAGTCTCCAACCTTCGCTTTGTGGTGAAGGTTGTTGAGAGTGTGGTGGGGTGACAGCTCCCTCGGTACCTGGATGAAACTGTCTATCTAGACCCGTTCCAGTCGTGTTTCAGACCTGGGTACAGCACGGAAACGGCATTGGTCGCGCTGCTGGATGATCCCTGGAGGGCTCAGGACAGAGGTTGCTCCTCTGTCCTAGTCCTATTAGATCTCTCAGCGGCTTTTGATAACATCGACCATGGTATCTTACTGCGCCGGCTGGGGGAGTTGGGGGTTGGAGGCACCGTTTTATGGTGGTTCTCCTCCTACCTCTCTGACCGGTCACAGTTTGTGTTGACAGGAGGGCAGAGGTCGACTTCAAGGTGCCTCACTTGTGGGGTGCCACAAGGGTCAGTCCTCTCGCCACTCCTGTTCAACATATATATGAAGCCGCTGGGTGAGATCATCCGTGGTTTTGGGGTGAGCTTCCATCAGTACGCTGATGATACTCAGCTGTACATTTCCACCCCGGACCATCCCAGTGATGCCTTGGAAGTGATGTCCCGGTGTCTGGAAGCCGTACGGATCTGGATGGGCAGCAACAGGCTCAGGCTCAACCCCTCCAAGACTGAGTGGCTGTGGTTTCCGGCATCCCGATATAGTCAGATGACACCATCACTGACTATTGGGGGTGAACATCTGTCCCCCAAGGAGAGGGCTCGCAACTTGGGAGTCCTCCTGGACACTAGGCTGTCCTTAGAAGACCATGTGATGGCCGTGGCCAGGGGGGCTTTTTATCAGGTTCGCCTGATACGCCAGTTGCATCCCTTCCTGGATCGGGACTCCTTATGCACATTCACTCAGGCCCTTGTTACATCCCGCCTGGACTACTGTAATGCTCTCTACATGGGGCTCCCCTTAAAGAGTACTCGGAAGCGCCAACTGGTCCAGAATGCGGCCGCGCGGGTGGTTATGGGAGCGAGGTGGCACTCCCAAGTGACCCCCCTCCTGTGCGAGCTGCAGTGGCTGCCGGTGGTCTTCCGGGTACGATTCAAGGTGTTGGTGACCACCTTTAAAGCGCTCCATGGCATAGGACCAGGATACCTTTGAGACTGCCTACTGCCGCCAATTGCCTTCCACCGGCCAGTACGCTCCCACAGAGAGGGACTCCTCAGGGTGCCGTCGGCCAGGCAGTGCTGGCTGGTGACCCCCAGGGGGAGAGCCTTCTCTGTGGGAGCACCAGCCCTGTGGAATGAGCTACCCCCAGAGATCCGGAGGATTCCGGACCTGCGCACGTTCCGGCGGGCCCTCAAGACGCTGTTTTTCCATCAAGCCGGGCTAGCCTAACTTCCTCAATTTTGAATTGATTTTAATTTTGATTTCAATTTGTCTTGTTCTGGGGGATTTTATATATGTTTTTAAATTGTTTTAGGCCAAAATGAATTTAATCTATTTTAATATTGTTTTTAATATTCATATTGTTTTGTTTTTATTAGATTGGCTGTATTTTTATGATAGCCATGTGGGTTGTCTCACTTTAAAGTAAATGGTGGGAATGCATGTTTGTTCGAGTTCTCAGAGAAGCTAGCAAAGAAAACATTTTTACACTTGTGTATTGGCTAAAATCTACATTCTGACTTAAAGGGAGGGGTCTCTACTGCTTTAATCCTACTTGTCTTGCCTAAGGGTATTCAGATCGTGCTTTATCTGGATGGCTGTCACTTCTTCTTAATAAAAGAAATCCTTTTGAACAAACACGTTTCAAGAGTTCTTACTTTCTGAAGTTAGAAGGAGAGGCGATCCTTACACAAGGAGAGAAACAACCTAGAACTAAGGAGAAATTTCCTAATGGTGAGGAATGGAACGTCTCCCCTTCAGAAATTGTGGGTGGTCCATCACTGGAGGCTTCGAAGAAGAGACTGGACAGCCACTTGTCTGGAATACTATAGATAGATACAGATTAACAGAGTTGGAAGGGACCTTGTAGGTCATCTAGTCCAAGCAGACCCTACAGCATTTCTGACAGATGACGGTCCAGTCTCTTTTTGAAAGCTTCCAGTAATGAAGCTCCCACAACTTCTGAAGGCAACTTTATCTCTTTATTTCCAGGTTGAATCTCTCCTTGTTCAGTTTCAATCCATTATTCCTTCTCCGGCCTTTGTCTGGCCTTTGGGTGCTTTGGAAAACAGCTTGACCCCCTCCTCTCTGTGGCAGCCCCTGAAATATTGGAAAACTGCTATCATGTCTCCCCTGGTCCTTCTCTTCACTAGACCAGCCATGCCCAGTTCCTGCAACTGTTCATTGTATGTTTTAGCCTCCAGTCCCCTAATCCTCTTGGTTGCTCTTCTCTGCCCTTTTTCTAGAGTCTCAACTTCTTCTTTATAGTGTGGTGACCAAAACTGGAAGCAGAATTCTAGGTGTGGTTTTACTAAGGCTTTATAGGGTGGTATTAGTACCTCTCTTGATCTTGATTGTATCCCTCTGTTAATGCAATATAGGATTGCATTGGCTTTTTTGTCTGCCTCTGCACACTCTTGACTCATATTTAATTGGTTGTCCACTAAGACTCCAGGATCCCTCTCACAGTTACTGCTATTATGCCTGGTTTCCTGCTTGAACAGGGGGATGGACTAGAAGACCTCCAAGGTCCCTTCCAACCCTTTTATTTTGTTATATGTTCTGTTATAGGTACACATGTTTAGCCTGCTAAAGACTTATTGGAACACACTGATTGCACTGATAATATGATATTATCACACTTAAATATTGGATTGTATGCCCTGTGAAGAAGACTTGATTTCTTTTGTCATAATAATTACCTGATAATTAATAAATCAAGTTCAAAAGTGATGGTTTTTGGAAAACAACATCATAGCCATAGATGCCTATTTGAGGGTAATCCAGTAGAGCAAGTAACACCTTTCCTTACCTGGGGTTGTTTTCTCTGAGCCTGAATCTTGGCTCCCTCATCATCCAAGGAGCTCAGTTAGAGAAAGGGCAGGAGTGAAAGTGATGCTTAAATGAAAACCTCTTAGCTCTCCAGCTTCCTCAGCCCCAATTATTAAAGTATACGAGGCCCAGTTTTCCCCCATGTTCTTACATCAATCTGATGTTTGGGGCTCCAGAGAGAAACCACCAGCAGAACCAACCCAATCTCAGCCTCTGAGGAGGATCTTGGGGTGGATAAAAGGACTCCAGCTGCTGCCCTCAGAGCTGATTTGGGAATTTACACCATTTCTGTTTTGTCTAAATTCAGAAAATATGGGCATTGGCATAAAATGTAATCTATGGAAACTGGCAGACTCTGAAAATTGTGGCTGTTGGAACAGACAAAACTTCAATTAAAGACCAAACTTGGATTATGCAACTGACAAATCTTATTAGGCTTTGAGGTCTGCCTGTTTCTTGTAGAAAACTGGAGAAAGAAGTTAAAAAATTTCCTCCAGAAAGAATCTGGGATATAGAAGCAAAAAAAGATGCAGCAATTCTGGAAAATTATAATAGGCCCTTTATTGGAATAGAATACTCCAGTTTGCACGTGTTAATGTAATTGTGATATTAATAATAATAATAATAATTTTATTTCTATACCGCCCTTCTCCCGAAGGACTCAGGGCGGTGTACAGCCTATTTAAAAACAGAATAAACATCAATTTAAAATAATTTAAAAGTATTAAATAAATTTGGCTTAATTTAAAACCCCAAAAATTTAAAACATCCAATTTAAAATTATGTTGCTAACCCAGCCTGGCGGAACAATAGGGTCTTGAGTGCGCAGTGAAATACCCGGAGGTCAGAAATCTTACGAATTTCCGGGCGCAGTTCGTTCCACAGGGCTGGGGCTCCCAATTTATCCCCCTGATAAATTGTAGAGGTGATACAGTAATATGATTTACATTTTTATTGTTTTTTAATTTGCTTATTATTTTCCATTATTATGATACAATCTTGCTAATATTCTGTCTTTAATATTTTAAACAATGTCTGATTAACAAACTATTCTAACACATTCAGGAGAACCAGGTTGGATTTATTAAAATCTAATATTTTGGATTTGATCTGACCCCAAATATAACACAGCATTCTTCATTGCTTTTTCAGATCAGTCATACAATTGCTTCAGAGGCTCTGAGTGATAAAAGCAAATTCCCCTTTTTCCACCGGATGAATCCCAAAGAAGGGATCCAGTACCCAGCAATTGTCCACCTGCTCCTCCATTTCAGATGGACCCTGATTGGCCTCTTTGCTTCAGACACAGAAAATGGAGAGAAATTCATGAGGATTTTTCCTCCTGTGCTTGTCAGGAGTGGAATTTGTGTTGTTATATCACAACTGTTCTCAACAACTGGATACACAGCATCCCTCAGGGATTCCCTCTCTAAGTGGAGACAAGTCAACGTCTTTGTTCACTTCATAGAAAATGTTTCCATTTGGGACAGAATTCTTCCTTTCCATTTAACATTTATGCGTCTGCCAGGACCCATTGAAGGGAAAGTCTGGATCCTCACAAGTTTTGTAGATTATACATTAAACAAGCTTAGACTTCTCAAAAACATCCATAATATTTTGAACTTTCGTTATCTGTTAAAAGAAAGGCCAAAGGATTCTGCCTTTGAACCCCATTTCTTTGTGGAAGAAAAGTTTCAAGATCTTTATTTCCGCTGTTCTCTTTCAAAGAACGTCTTTTCTGTCAAAGGCCGCAGAAGATGCACCCAGAAAGCCCCACAGGAGACCCAGGAGAAAAGGACCAGGATCCGGGCCCCAAATCACTATTACTTTTACAGTATCATTCAGACTCTGGTCCAGGCCTTGAAAGCTGCTTATTCCTCCAGATCGAGATGGGGAAGGAAGGAGGGAGAAAAGAGTTTGGGGTCTCGAAGGCTGCAGCCATGGCAGGTATGGGATCCCTATATGGATCCATTGATCTTAGATCCTTTGGATGAGGAATTCAGAGGAGAAGGAAGGGGAACCAACTCAACAGATCTGTCCAATTCAATTGCTCAGGGAATAATGGTTCTAAAGAGTAGATACCATGGCATTTTAATATTAAACTCTGCTCATTTGAAAATGCTGTATTTTTTCTTAAATAAATTCTTGTATTTGTGGGTTTGTGATGAGGATGGTGGAATTTCCCCTTTGTTCCGTCCCCACTGCAGATGGGTCTGTTTGCAGCTCAACAGGCAGCTAACCCCCCTATTCTCCTCCAGTGAAAGGGAGCCTGGGGTGCGTCTGGATGTTTCATTGGGAGAAAAGGGCACGGAGAAACTGAGGAAGTGCAAAGAGTGAGAATCAAATATAATGTGGGGCTACAGCAACAACAGCACAATAGATACATGTTATGGCATGACAACCTTCATACATTTGGAGGAGACCCTGAGACCATCTAGCCCAACCCCTCCTCTCCGCAGGAATCCCAGTTAAAGCTTCTCTGACTGATGACTGCTCAGTCTTTGCATTCAGACAATCCATGAAGAGGAGATTGAACTTCTCTGCTTCACTGGCTCAGCTCTAAAACAGCAAATTCTCCTCCACTCGTGGTGCCTGCAAGGGGACCTGGTCCTTGAGTTGGGGTCTCCCTAAACCAGAACATTCACTTCCTGAGATTCTTATGGCTACATTTGCCTTCTTTCCATGAACATCTCCCGGCTGACTCAGATTCTGTTTCCAGTTTTCAGATCATGTTCACAAACATGCATATCAAGTTTGGTATCCCTCCTCCTTCTTCCAGTCCATCATTCATGTTCTTATATGAGACTCTATTGTTAGTCAAGTCCTAGTTGCTGAAAACTAGATATTTTTCTACTGCTTTTTACTCATGCACTTTTCTCTGTGTGGAAATCATAAACATTTTTCTGGAAACTTGATATTCCTCTTATTAAATTTTATTTTATTCAAAAGGTAAAATGCAAGTTTTGGAAAATAAAACTATTACAAAGACAAAAAAAAACTAGACAAAACATTTTTTAAAAATTGTGCATTAAAAACAGACAAAAACATGCATATTGTCCCCCCAGTTGAATACAATACAGCAATAATAGTTTCTCCCCCTTGCAAAATAGGCCCAAAATTATAAACTTCTACACACATATTTGCAACCACTTGACTTGTCAGCTATCTGCTGTATATAAAAAACATATTTAACAGGCAATCCAACAATAAAGTTAAATTTAAAAACTTCAAAATTGTCTGTTATCTGCTATTCTATTTAACTCACAGACAATTTACAGGGGCTTCTTATCTACCCCAGACCACCACAATCATTATCTCTGATCCATCCAGAATCTGTCCAGGGTTAAACACCTTTGTTTGAGTCTTAATAATAATGCATTTCTTTAAAATTTTAATTAGGATCTTTTCCAACAACTGCTTTCCATTTCCCAAAGTCACAGGACCTCCTGTAAATTGAAACTTGTTTTCCTGTTAAATATGACAAGTCCATTCTCCAATCTCCCTCAATCTTCCTGAAAGAATCCATTTCTTCAGTCATCCGTTCTGCCCACTTTGAGTCTTCAGGGTCCATGGCCTCTCCAGCCATCTCCAAGCAACCTCCCTTCAAACCAGACTCCTACTTCAGGGATGCCAGCAGCAAATTCAGTTCCAGTCCATCCATCCAATCCATCAGATTCAACAATTGTTGCTTGCTTCTGATTATCGTCTTTAAGTTGATTTAAAACCATTGTTATTTTATCAAACTTTTTAAATGAAGTTTCAATTAAGGCTTGTAAGTTGAAAGACTTTATATTCTTTAAATCACATCAAATTAGCTTACTCTTTTTCCCTTTTTCTTTTCTGTTTTGTTTGAAAAGGCCTTCGGGCTATTCAATAAACTATACTATACTAAAAATCACATCAAATTAGCTTACTCGAAGATCGTTTTAATTACCGTATTAATGTCAACATAGAAAAATTGATGACCAATGGCAAATTGTTATCCATCACCTTCAGGTTTCATAGGAAAGATGAAAAAGGGTTAACAATTATTTGAGTATCATTTTGAAGACGTTTTTATTCACTTAGTTATCATACAATCCACCCATCAGGTTTCTAATCACATCACACGATTGTTTGTGAGTCCGTTACTGAAATCCAGTGATATCACCAGAGTTCCCATAATCTATTTAGAAAGTGCAAATGTGTGACAATGACTTTTGGGATGAGGGAAAGAGAGGCTGCCTAGGGAAGGATCAGAGAAGAGGGGAGAATCCTGCAGCTGCATAATGGGAGAGAAAGAAACTCAGAAAGGATCCTGGGTAACTCTTCAAGCTGAGAAAAAAGTTGGTGGGAGATTTGTTCATTCAGATCTGCAAAATTTTGTTAATGTCGCATTACAATCAAGTAGAATTAGGACATCTGGAGGTGTTCTCCATCCGGATGACCAGGGAGAAGATTAGCCTGACAACTTTCTTCTTGATCAACCCATGCTTTCTGGGAATCAACCTCTTGTGTTCAAAGAGTTTATGAATCAACTTCTTTTCTCTCTGATCATTTTATTTGTCATCTGCTCTAGAATGTTGCTTATAATTGACAAATGTTGTCAATTATCTCTATATTTTGTCAGTATATGATTGACAAATCTTTCTCAAACTTTTTCATTCACTTCTGAAGATAATGGCAGTATTTGTGTCCTAATTAAGCATATTTGGAGATTAGACAATTGTAGAAGAAAGATTCAATGTGGCATAAGAAAAAAAGTTTTCTGCTGTTCAAATTCCTGGATGTTCCCATTCTAGTTTCATCCATTTCTGGAGAAGAACGAGTTTTTCAATATTTCTGAGAGAAAACTGTACTTGGACCAAAATGGAGAGATAACAGCAGATCTGATGTTTGACAGCATCTTCGTTCTCCCTGAGGGTCCCAAGCTAGGGACTCTGGGGTATTTTGTAAGACAGAGATTTTTTATCAACCAAGATGTTCTTTCACGGCTAAAGTTGCTCAATAAGGTGAGAGAAATTTTGGTGTCTTTTCTCCGTTTTCCAAAGCCAGAGGTACCATTTCAAGTGGGCAAAGCCGAGAGTCTCCAGGGTGGTTGGCCTCCCGTGCCAGGTGGTGTCATCTCATGGAAGCTCTTCAAGAGACGGGACTTAAGTGGAGTAGCTTTGCCATGTTTTATGGAAACCTTTCAAGATCTTACTGGTCAGAGGTTTTTTTCTTCATCATAGTTTTATTCTACATTAAAAAATCTAATGGAATAAAAGTTTCCTAAAATTTTTACAGTATACTTTATTCTCAATTTTAATAAGAATATGTCATCATGCTTAAATATTTTTTTCTATTCCATCCCTCAAGACTTTATTAAATAGAAAAGTACTTTATTGTAATGTTAAATTCCAAAAGCAAAAGGGAGGAACTAAAGGAAGAATCTGCCAGTTGTTTTACCTCCTGCATCTCTTTAGAAGTAGTCAGAGATTTCATATTTACTCAGTGAAGACCAGAGGCTACTTGTCTCCATCTATTTCTACCTCCACTTTCCATGGATGGAGCGTCCTAACATATTTTCTTTTCTTTCCTTGTTTTTCTGCTCAGTCCCTGCCTCAGTCCAAATGTGTTCAAAGTTGCCATCCTGGATTTGTCAAGAGGGCTCGAGAAGGAGAGCCAGTTTGCTGCTATGACTGCGTTCCTTGTCCGGAGGGGACCTTCTCCACTCAGGAAGGTGGGTGACACTGAGGAAAATGGGAGGCTTTGTGGAACTGGATCCATCCAGAACCTTTTCATGAAAGTGCAAGTTAAAAGACAGATTGAAGCTCACCTGTATTTTTTTTATTTTTAACCTGCACAATTTCTTATCTAAACGGAAGTAAATCAAAAAGACTTGGAAGGAGGGGCTGGGAAGAGATGGGAGGAAGGGGTGGCAGACTGGGCAAGCTTTACTAACAGCAGAGGAATTATCTCTCCTGCTTTTTAGTCTGGATATGTGCTGCTATGTTTATCTTTCTAGGAACCTCTGAGATCTTTGAAACTAGATGAATTGTTTCAGGTCCACCTTCTGAAAGACGTTGCAATTCATTGTTTATTGGCCTCACTTGAGGATCACTGAGAAGGTGTCACTGGGCCATAATCTGGTGCTGTGGATAGTTATGGGGGGAACTCATTACACAAATAGTCTGCCAGTCATGTAGATCAATCAATCAATCAATCAATCAATCAATCAATCAGAATAGAGCTAGAAGGAACCTTAGAGGTCTTTTAGTCCTACCCCCTCCTCAAGCAGGAGACCTTATACCATTTCAGACAAGTGACTGTCCAGTCTCTTCTTAAAAACCTCCAATGTTGAAGCACCCAAAACTTCTGGAGGCCAGCTGTTCCACTGGTTAATTGCTCTCACTGATAGTAAGTTCCTCCTTAATTCCAGGTTGCTTTCAGATGTTACAAGATACTGTAGGTATCCTCCAAGTCCAGGATATTAACTGCCATGTGGCAGGACTCAGGATGTTTGCCTAAAAAGATTATATGATTCATTATTAACCTCTAATAGTATAGGTTCCTATGAAGATTCTACACATTACACAGGAAATAATTAACATCCTAGGACTTCCCTCAACTTTATATACCTAGCTACATTTTTTAATTAAAAAAATATCATTCTTATGCTCTTTTTAATGAAATAGCTAAGAAATACTTCTTGGAAAATGCCTGGTGGTATCAGCTGTTATCCAAGAAGGTTTTTCTTGCAAGAGAAAAGGACATAATATTAAAGATATATTGCTTTTTTGCTTTCTCAGATACAGAAAAATGCACCAAGTGTCCAGACAATAAATACCCAAATGAGGCCAGAGTCCAATGTATCCCCAAAGTCATAACCTTCCTGTCTTATGAAGAATATCTGGGCATCATCCTGGTCTCTTTTGCCCTGTTCTTGTTCTTAATCACAGGCCTTGTTTTGATCCTCTTCATTCAATACTTAGAAACTCCCCTTGTCAAAGCCAACAACCGGGACCTCTCCTACATCCTCCTGGTCTCCCTCCTGCTTTGCTTCTTGTCTCCCCTTCTCTTCATTGGTCAACCAAGGAAAGCCACCTGCCTTCTCCGACAAACGGTTTTCAGCATCATCTTCTCAGTTGCTGTTTCTTCTCTCTTGGCCAAAACCATCACGGTGGTGCTGGCTTTTCTGGCCACAAAACCAGGAAACCGAGTGAAGAGATGGTTGGGGAAGAGCTTGGCCAACTCCATCATCCTTTCTTCTTCTGCAGTCCAAATTGTCATCTGCTCCACCTGGCTGGGAGTTTCTCCCCCCTTCCCTGACTCTGACCTCCACTCCCAGCCTGGAGAGATCATCCTGCAATGCAACGAAGGGGCCGTTGTCATGTTCTACGTCACCCTCAGCTACATGGGCTTCCTGGCTGCCATCTGCTTCACGGTGGCTTTCCTGGCCAGGAACCTGCCTGGGGCCTTCAACGAAGCCAAGCTGATCACCTTCAGCATGCTGGTCTTCTGCAGTGTCTGGGTGACTTTTGTGCCCACCTACCTGAGCACCAAAGGGAAATACATGGTGGCTGTGCAGGTCTTCTCCATCCTGGCCTCCAGTGCTGGTCTGCTGGGCTGCATCTTCATCCCCAAGTGCTACATTATCCTTCTGAGGCCAGACCTCAACACAAAGGAGCATCTTACGGGCAGAATAAATGTAAAAACATGAGATATAACACCATTGTGATATTGGAAGAATTTGAAAGATATTCTTTCCATTTAGATAGTACGCAGGAGTCAAAGAAAATCATATGTATATGTTTCAAATTTGGAAATTTTTGAATTCTTCACAAAGGAGCAGCTTACAGCCAGAAGAAATGTGTAAATGTGAGACTGAGGAATTTCAACTTTTAACATTTTCCACAGTCCAAACATAGAAAATGGTCCAAGCTCTTCTCCATGTATGAGTGAGCCAACTATTTTTCTTGAAATAAATAAAGGATGTGTGGAAGATTGTGAGGAGACAAATTTCTTGGAGAAATGGGAGCATGTTAGCAAGAGAAAAATATAGAAGGAACGTATGGAGCAACATTTATGCCCTCATTTCTCAGTACATTTCACCCAAACTGCTGTGGCAACGCAACTGAGATGTTTCTTTTTGTTTACACAATAACTCTTTCTTGAAGGTAGCAACAATACAAGGCTGGGGAGGTAACTTGAGTCTCGCTAATTCTGAATATTCATGCTTACATCATCTATTAAAAGAAATATGCATATGTATGATTGTCCTTTTCTCCTCCTTTCCTGGAATGTATAAATATGAGTGCATCCTTTTGTCTGTAAATATTTCCTCCCACTATTTTCTGGAGGGAAATTCCTCCAGTGGACACTGAATAAATAACAACTGCAGTGAGCCTGGATTATTGGTTTTTTGGCTCCTGTGTTTGATTCCACAGAAACTGGTGTCAGGAGTGGGATTCACAATCTTCCATCTGCCACCAGGGACAACCGATGGGGCAGCCCTATAGGGTGAGGCAGTGGTGGGTTCCTCCCGGTTCTGTCCGGTTCGGCTGTGCCGGTAGCGGTGACGATATGATGTCACCGAACTGGTTCTCCCCCCCACGCCCTCCCACCCACCCCACCTACATTATTCTTACCTTTTATTTGGTCCCACCCCCAATCTATTGCTGCCTCCTGAGTCCCAGCTGATGGCTAGAGGGAACCACCAGGGACAACAGATGGGGCAGCCCTATAGGGTGAGTGTTGAACCCATATTGACCATTGAGGAGTGTGTGTGAGGCCACAATCTGTGTTTAAGTGTCTCTTGTGGCTGGAAAGGTTTGTGGTCCCTTCCGTCCCAATTTCTCAGCCGCCCTGGCCCTGCTGTGAGCTCAGCCGAGCGATGTCTGGAGGTATCCAGGAACTGAGGGGGAATTTGGCTTTGAGAAGTGAGTGGGACCCTCTGTGTAGAAAAGATAGCATCGAAACTTGACAGGAGACTCTGAGGCTTGGTTCAAACTCCCTTTTTCCTGTTGTCTGAATGGAGGAATTCAGCTGATCCTAGGCAGGGAGGGAAGTGGATGATGGGGCTCCAGGAGACTCTGAGTGGGGAAGGAATCTTTCCCAAAGAAACAGGTAAACCTGCTGTGTCCCAGGGCTGGGAGAGGATCCAATGCCCCACTGGTGCCCCCAAAGGCTGTGAAAAAACGGAGTGAGTGAAATTGGAAGGGATGATTAAAAAAAAAAACTTCCTCCTTGTGAGAAGAGAAATTCCTGTATCTGCAGAAGGCTGTGACAGAATCCATGCAAACAGAAGCAGGAAAGTCAGTTTTATTTTTGTTAGATTTTCCCCCAGGGTTTTATTATTTTTTCAAATAACTAAAGGAGGTGAACATGTCCAACTCTTCTTCCTCCTCTTTTCCCCACAACAATCGCCCTGTGAGGTGGGCTTGTCTGAAAGGGAGTGTCTCTCCTGAGGTCAGCAAACAGGCTTTCAGGGCTAAGGCAGGACTTGAACTCAGGATCTCCTGCTTCCTAGCCTGATGCCTTAACCCTTGTCACTGTTAAGGCAGGGCGGATTTTGGGCAAAGGCCCTGCTGGTCACCACTGCCGCCTCTTCTTCCAGCAGGAGCCCTGAGTCCAGCAGGACCCCAAGTTATCCCCCCCCCCTGGTATTTCTGGGGTAGAGCAGCCCCATCCGAGAGCAAAGGAGAGAAACTCCTGGACACAGAGAGCTCCTCCCCCATCACAGCCCCTCCCTCTTGCCAGGGGTCAGCTAAGACTCACTGCCTGTAGGGGGCAGCATAGAGTCTGGCCCTGAAGTCCTAGCTGGGCCGTGGGAATTGAAATCGGGGCCTCCAGGCGATTGGCTCAAAGCCAGTGGTGGGATTCAGTCAGTTCACATCTGTTCACCCAAACCGGTAGCTAACCACGCCCAGCCACGCCCCTTGCCCCTCCCAGCCATTCTCCTCGGATGAGGCTGATATGTCTGACAATGGCTTTGCCATGTTGCCCCCGAGCTGAGCCTTTGGCCGAATGGGCAGGTCTGGAGCGGGTCTCCCTCCCATGGTATGCCACCTCCCGCGTTTAATTTTGGGGCCACCCGGGTGAGGGCACCCCCCCCACCCCCTACCCGAACGGTGATCCCTGCCACCATCATGCAAGCTAGCCAGCCAGTCAGCCCAGCCCAAACCCACAAGGGAAGGAATGATCGCCCTCCCCCACGGTCAGGTTGTGGGGGTGCCTGGCCTCCCAGCTGCCCCCCCCTCGCCCTCTGGAAGGGCAGCAGCAGCAGCTCCGTCGTCCCAGAAACGCTGCACAGCCTCTGCGGCCTCGTGTTGCGCTTCCCGGCTGCCTGGGGAGGGAGGGGGAAGAAAGAGGCCAGCCGGCTCTTCAGAAGCACCGCTGGCTCTGCCCTCCTGCCTCCGCTCTTGCACAGGGGGAGGCGGCGCCTTCTCTCCCGGTCAGCAGAGGCTCCTGGGTGGGAAAGGCGGCTTGGCTTGGCTGGGAACCTCACATAACGCCCGGAAGGAATCCTTGTGCTGCAGCCGCCAATCTGGGCGCTAGTTAGGCAGGAGACTGCAAGCTCCGGGGTCTTCCGAGGAGCCCGGCCGAAGTTTCACCCGCGGAGGCTCCGGGACTCCCGATGACGGGACGGGTCCTTTGGGCACCCAGGAGCTCCAGCCCAGCCTCTGCTGCAGCGAGGGGCGCGCAAAAGTCCAGCCGGGCTCCTGGAGAGGCAGAGTTGGCAGGAGGCCGATCCGGGGCTGCTTGTAGCACAAAGGTTCCTCCGGGGCTTTGAGGTTCCTGGCTGCAATGGGCAGCAAAGCTGATGCAGCAGCTGGGAAAGGGGGTGAAGGAAAAGGGTCCCGTTGCCAAGGTGTGCGTGGGTCAGAGGGGGGAAAAATGCCAATTTCGGCCTCCCGGTGCGGCGTGGGGCTTTGGGCAAAGGCCGGAGGGAAGGGCCTCTGGCTCCCTCTCGCCCTCCCTCCCCAGCCTCGGGTGATGCAGGCAGAAGCTCCCGTTGCCCTTTCCAAGGCCGCTGCCGGAGAAGCTGGGCGCCGGTGAGGGCTGGCCTTTTGCCTGGCTTTGTCCGGCTGTTGGGGGGGGGGGGAACGGACGGGGGCCTGGGGAGGAAGCCATGATCCCCCAATAGCCGGACAAAAGGATGCAAAGAGCCCTCACCGGCTTCTCCGACACAAGGCAACGGGGCTCCGCCTGCAAGCAAGCTGGACTGGGGAGGGGGGAGCCCGAGCGAGCCCTGAGGAGGGAAGGCAGGCAAAGGGCGAGCGAGGGCATCCGCAGCATCCTGGAGCACCTGCAATTCCCTCCGCTCGGCTCCCCCGCCTCTCCTCTCCCCCCGTTAGCCAGCCTGCCAGCCGGAGGGGAGTTGGGGGGCTTCATTGCGTTCCAGGCATTTCCCACCCGAAGGGCACGCCGCCTTTGCAATGGGGGGAGGTGTTTGGGGAAGGCAGCGGGGGAATGGGGGGGGGCAGAGGAGCCGCTTTCAAGCCGTTGGCTTTTGTGGGGTGGAGAGTCTCCCCCTAGGCAGAGGCACCCTGCCCATTTCGGTAGCCCCCCCCCCTCTTTCCTAGGGAAAATATTTTTTTTTAAAAAAAACAAACCTGCAAATGGTTTGTAAAAAAAATGAGAAGCTTTGCCTCCGCTGGGCAGTAGAGCTGCATCTCTCCTGAGTGCGGAGAGGCTGAGGAGAAGGCTTGGCTGCCTGCCAGAAAGTCTCTCTGAGAGCCTCACCTGTGGCAGAGATGAGACCCTCACCTGGCTCCAGCCCCCAATTCCCCTTCAGCCTTGCCAAATGAGGAGCAGCCCTGGCAGACTCTCCAAGCCTAAAGCAGAAGGGAAGGAGAGAGACCCAATCCAACCTCTCTCTGTGTGTGTGAGGGAGAGGGAGGGGGAGAAAGAGGGAGAGGGAGAAAGAGGGAAGGGGAGGGGGAGAGGGAAAGGGAGGGGGAGAGAGAGGGAGAGGGAGGGGGAGAGAGAGGGAGGGGGAGAGGGAGAGAGAGGGAGGGAGGGAGAGAGGTAGAAGGAGAGGGAGGGGGAGGGGGCTTCTTGGGGGTGCATTTTGGAGAAGCGTCAAGAGAAATGCCAAAAGGCCAATCAGTTTGGGATTAAAGTCCAAATGAAATGGGGTCTTCAGGAAAAGGAGACATGAAGAACTTTCAACTGCAGGATTCTAAAAACTCTCCTTGAAATGAACGTCTAGAGGCAGCTCTCGAACTCCTCAGTCCAGAGGGAGCAAAAGAGGGAGGGTCCCAGTGAGGGTCTTAGCCAGTGGTGGGTTCTAAGCGCTATTACCACCGGTTCCCTTCGTCCATGCGCTTTGCCTGCCATCTCCCTGAACTGGGGAGAACCGGGAGCAACCCACCTCTGGTCTCAGCTATTTATTTTAGGACTAAGAGAATAACAGAGCTTAAAGGGACTTTGGAGGTCTTGTAGTCCAGGGCCCCCCAAACTTGGCAGCTTTAAGACTTGTGGACTTCAACTCCCAGAATTCTCCAGCCAGCCATGCTTGAAGTCCACAAGTCTTGAAGCTGCCAAGTGTGAAGACCCCTGTTCTAGTCCAACCCCCTGCTCAGGCAGGAAAACTGAGGATGCCAGATCTGAGCGGAGGGCCTGGGAAAGGGGTCAGAATAATACTTAGAAGGGACCTTGGAGGGGACCCTCGACCACTTCAGAGAAATGGCTGTCCAGTCTCTTCTTGAACACCTCAAGGGTTGGAGCACCCAGAACTTCTGAAGAGAAGCAGTTCCATTGCTTAATTCTTCTCACTGTCAGGAAGTTTCTCCTCAGTTTTAGGTTGCTTCTCTCTTTGTTCAGCTTCCATCCATTGCTTCTTCTTTTGCCTTCTGCTGCTTTGGAAAATACATTGCCCCCCATCCTCTTTCTGGCAGCCCCTCAAAAGCCTGTTTTGTGACCTGCCTATCAGCATGTGAGCCCTTTCCTCCTTTCAGTGGTCCATGAAAGTATATCTATGGGATGTGGATGCAGATAATAAAGTCGAAAAAAGTGAACAACATTTTACAGAACTATAGATACGTTGAGGTCGGGGGTGACAAGGAGTGGCTAGGAGGGGAGGGGCTGGGCAAAGCACCCCTTGACATGAGTGATGTTGAGTTGGCCACGACCACCCAGTCACACGACCACCTGGCTACGCCCACAGAACCAGTTGTTAAAAAATTTGAATCCCACTGCTGCCTGGAAGAGCTTCCCCTTCAGCCTCTCCCATCTCGGATGGCCCAGGAGAAGCTCCGGGTATTTGGGAGGCCATTGCCTGGAGGGGATGAGATCTCCCTGGACCAAATTGTCTCCCTCTGACAGCTGAGGCTCTTTTCCTTTGCACTGGGAGCACCAAGAGATCTCCCACCTCTGCCACCAATTGTTGCCAATATATATTTTTGTTGAACCACCAAAGACTGGATTGACCCAGACTCCATACTCACAAAGTACTAGAAACTTGAATTTGATTTGGGGTTTTTTTGTCTCTCCCTTCAATGGCTGGGGTGAGATTTTTATTTCACAAATAAGAAAGCTTACACATTTTTAAAATTAAAATAAACAGAAATTCTAAATTCTAAATACTTTCAACCAGCACAGAATGTAATGTTAATACTATAACCATTTTAACTATTTTCTATAAGCTATTTGACGGCACTATTTTCTTTAATGTCCAATTTCACTTCATCTTCTGATCTCTCTGCTCTGCATCTCCAATAATTTGCTTAAGGCTGACTTTTATCATTCTTTGTTTTTAATTGCTTTATATCGCATGGATCTCACTCTAGAGAGCTAAACAACTTTTTCTACAGAGTTTGATCATTTATCTTTTTTTGGTGTTCCCTTTTTATTTTTCTTCTGTCAAAGTCTAGGTTTTCCTTTGTTTTTTAAAATATATTTTTAAATATTCCTTCGTTTTCTCTGACCCTTCCCTCCTTCTGATTCTGGGCTGCATCTGAACAGAAGAAAGCAGATTTTGCATTCAAATCCTCCAGTTGTTTTTTTTTCTCTTTAAACATTTTATTAATTATAGAATAAAATACAAAAATACAAAATCAAAAAGGAAGACACAGTGTGGTGGGGGGAGAAGAGGAAAGAGAAATGAGGCGGGAGGGAGAAAAGAAAACAAAAGCATTGATTTCAGACGTCCTCTGTTGCAGTAAAATAAAGCATTAAAATTGAACCTCAACTTTTTACTTTTCTGTAATAATATAACGGAAAGCAGATTTTGCATTCAAATCCTCCAGTTCTCAGGGAAGACAAAAAATCCCGCCTCTCTCTCTCTTTAGTGGCCGCTTCTATTCCTGCCCCCTTCGTCATGACAACCCTGTAGCCAATCAAAGAGGGGGAAGAGACAGTTGCCTGGGAGCTTCCCTGCCCTCAGCCTGATGGAGAAGAGGCTGAAGAAGCCAAGCCAAGGGGGGGGGTGTCAAATAAAGAGCAAAATTCAGAACTTGGGGGGGGGGAGGATGAGAAAGAGGGAAAACCTCCCAGAATTGTAGAGAGAGGGGGACTTAAGCCCCTTCCCCAGAAAAGGCTGCAATGAGGAGGATTTCCTCAGCTGGGGGCTCTGGAGCAGCGGTGGTCCGCAAGAAAATTTTAATGGTCCGCAGAAAAATTATTTGCATTTTTTATATTCCTCAAACTATGGCCCCTGGACCGGAGACATGCAATGAACGTTTGTCTTGTAGCTAGCAGGGGCGCTACATCAGTCCCTGCAAACTCCATCACTTGAGCCCAGCCGGAGTTTCACGTGCCGCCCTCTGAAGTGCCGAGTCCCAGTGATGGGATGGGGTCTTTCAGGCACTTAGCTTGTCCTCCTGTTTAGTAGCTCCAGCCCCTCCTCCCTCCCTGGGAATCCAGGTGCTTCTATGAGCGGCATGCGAAATTCCTGCCGCCCAGGAGGAGAAGAGTGCGCCAGAGCCCAAATGTTGGGCCTTGCTGGCCTCAGAAGCCAGGGATCCTGCAGGCATCCCAGCCATGTAAAGGTTGCCCAAATCCCCGGATTATTCACTCCACTCACCTGCCCTCCCAATGCACCTGAGCCTGAGGAGGGTATTGCAGAGGTTGCATTCACACAACAGGCGTGACCAGGTTGTTTGCGTGCTAAACTTAGTTGGCATTGTGGCTGGTGTCCAGCTAGGATCCCCCTCCCTCCCCTCCATCAGGGCTGCAGAAGACCTTGAAGGAGCAGTGCTCTTTCTTCCTTTGCAGACTCTGGAAGGGGCGGAGAACCTCAGCAGCGATCGCAGCAGGTGGAGCGGGGAGGAGCGCAGGTGGCTTTAGTTGCAAGTGCGAAAGTGCCTATGGGTGCATGGGAATGTCACGGCACCAGGCGCGCCTCCTTCTCCTGGGCTGGTCATCCAGGCAAGCCGGTGCACCTGGGTGGAGGAGCTGCTCCGGGACGACCAATGGGCCAGTCCTGTGACTAGTATGGGACCGACTTTCCCAGAGACGTCAACAAGCTACGGTCAGTCTGCCTGTTTTCTTTTTTCCTTCACTCAGATCAACCACAAAGCTTCTCCTTGAGAGAAGGAACACAAAAGAGGTTGCTGGAAGGCTGCGTGCCCAGACCAGGTGCTTCATCTCGGGCCTCCCACCCGATGCCTGACAGAAGCAGAGACGGGCAGGAGGCCCAGAGAAAGCACCTGGTATGGGCACACAGTCTCAAGCTAGGTTGATGTCCCCCTGCATCGATCCAGCAGTCAAAACAGGAAAGGGGGGGTAGAGAGAAACAGTCCAGTTGTCAAAGTATGCCTGAGTGAGAGGCCAGAGAACCGGAGAGCCTCTTCCCCGTCTTCCCAGGAGCCTGGGACTTCTCGCGACCGGCCCCTGAGCTCCCTTGCAGTTTGTTCTGCTGCTGCTGAGGATGGGCTGCAGCAGTCCCACCTTGGCCCACACCAGCTCCTTGCAGTCCCCCATGCCAGGATGGCTGCAGAGACTCTCCCCCTTCCAGGTCTTTTTGTGTGGGTCAGAGGGGGGCAGAAATTCCACCTTGGGGTCTGCTTCAGCCTCCTGATGCGGGGCGTTGGGCAAAGGCTGGAGGGAAGGGCTGCTGGTGGCAAAGAGCCGGAGGACCTTGTTCCAGTGGGACAGCCTCATGGTCTGGAACTGGCTGACCATCTCAGCCCACTGAGCCCCCAGGTGCCAGTACCTGGCCTTGCACTCCCGCAGGTCTTCCCTCTGCTTGGAAAGCCTATGCTTGTAGTCCTCAGTGAGGTGCGTCTGCTGAGCCTCCTTCTCGGTCAGATCCAATTTGAACTGAGCTGTTTTGCCAACTCCTTTCTCGTGGTGCCTGCTTAGCTCCAACATCTGCTTCCTGTTGGGGCCCTAAGGAGCCTGGGGGGGAGGTGAGGAGTGGCTGGGAGGGAGGGGTGAGTAGAGGCCAGTGAGACACCCCTCAAGATGAGTGACATTGAGTTGGCCACACCCACCCAGCCACATGACCACCTAGCCACGCCCACCCAGTCGGTCATTAGGCAGATCATATTAGTGGTCCGCGGGATTTAAAATTATGACTTTAGTGGTCCCTGAGGTCCAAAAGGTTGGTGACCCCTGCTCTGGAGGGTCTGGAGTGGCCACGGGGAGCCCCATCTTCCTCAGAGTCACGGAGGTCCCCTCCAGGGAGAGGCCAGCTGCATTTTCCCCCAGGGCAACCCCGGATCCCCCTCAGAAGACCCAGCCCTGCATGTCTTCTCCCCCACAGAAGCCTCTCCTGGAAAGACACAGAGCCCAAGCGAGGCTGGAGAATCCCCAGGGGCTGTGTCCCCCCCCCCCCAACATTCAACCCTGGGACCCATAAACCAGGTTCGTCTCTTCCCAGGAATGCCCCAAATCCCCTCCTCCTTCCTGGCCATCTTGGGCCTTCTCTGTGGGTCTGGGCTTTGCTTTCCCCTGAGTGCCCCATGCATGGAAAGAGGTGGCTGAGCAACATGGGATATGGTCTCTCCCAGTTCCAGGACTCAGAAGATGGAACCTGGAGGGGGATTTTGCAGACCTTCTTCCCTTCCTCACCACGAAGCTCCTGAGCTTCCTTCTCCCAAGTGGGGCTCCCCACTCAGCCGGGCAGAGTCCTGTCTGGCATCCCTGCAAGAGCCCCTTTGCCTGGCCTGTGCATGGGAAAGGGTGGCAGGGGAACATGGGATATGGGCTTCTGCATTCCCAGGTCTCTGAAGATGGAAGTTGGATTTTTCATCTTTGCAGATGAACATGAGAGTCCCTCCCTCCCTTCCTTCCAGCGAGAGGCAGCCTTGATTTCTCCATCTCTTATAACTTGGCGCTCTCTCTCTCTCTCTCTCTCTCTCCCTCCCTCCCTCCCTCCCTCCCTCCCTCCCTCTCTCCCTCCCTCCCTCCCTCCCTCCCTCTCTCTCTCTCTCTCTCTCTCTCTCTCTCTCTCTCTTTGTATGTGGATGTAATTTTTTAAATTCTACTTTTTCACGAAAGTTGATTTTGTTCTTAGAAACTGGCCACACTATTGCATCAGCCCTTTTATGCGGTGCCCTTGAGCATTAGCTTTCAAAATAAAGTAAATTTTGGTTCCAACTCAGCTGGCAACTATTTCAGATCTGTGACATGCTCCGGCATTTACTGGCCTCTGGGATTTTCTCTTTAATCACTATGCAAACAAATATCAGGTTTCTTTTTTTTTTCAGCCACAGGTGCCATATATTCCCTCTGGAGCCAATTTGAAGCATGGAGACTCTAAACCTCTCAATTCTAGATGACCGATTTAATTCCATCTCTGCCCCTGTGATTATGAATCACATGGAGATTATTTCTCTTTCATTTCCCTCCAGAGAATTTCCCAACAATCTCCAAGTCCAAGAACTACCTGAATTATCCAGGGATCTCTCCTGAGAGGGAGAATTATGATAAAAGTTTCAGCTCTGCTGTTTGGCCGAATCCTCCAGGGGAGACTTTGGGCAGAGAAATAGGGAGTTTTGGGACACGCAGAGTCTGTGCTCTTGAATGTACGTCTCTCTCCTTTCCAAGTGAAGCTGAGTGTTTCTCTGTGTTCGAATCAGGAAAGCATCTGGATATTCCACTTTGTGAGAGTCCTTTGAGTCTTCTAATTCTTCTTTAGAAACAGGAAAGGGATTCACTGATTCACACCATGAATGATGGACCTCCTGCTTCTGCCTCTGATGCTGCTTTTGTCCCATCCAGTCTCTGGGAAGCTGAGAATGAAATGCACGCTGAGTTTCAAACCGGAGGATGGAAAACAACCTCAGAGCTTTTACAGCCCAGGAGACCATCTAATCAGTATAGTCCTCACTGGAAATGAAATATTGCATATAAAGTTGCCTTTCAACAAGGCTCCTTCTCTTCAATTTGTTTTCCATGATCCGTAAGTCATTCAGGGTGATGGAGTTGCACTCCCTCCATTCTAACCCTCTCCTTCTTTTCTGTTTTTTATTTTTCATTTATTCCTATATTGGGGAATATGTCTAATTTCCTGAATGATTTTGATTTCCATGGCTTCTCTCATTTCTCTGATTTTGTGAAAGAGATTCAAATCCAAAAATGGGTCTGAAAAAAAGCTGAAAGGGCTGCAGATTATTTTCGTTTCTCTGTTCAATCCTTAATTTATCACTTGGATAATGAGTTTTATTTAAAGTAGTGGTGGAATCAGTTATAGTTGCCATACCTCAGCCCATTACCATATTTGTGTAAGTAATCATTGCTTTTGGATCAATGTTGGTTTAAGGCTCAGTAGGCTTGTGGAGGATTATGTATTAAAAACAGCATTTATTGTTGCATTTGATTATAACAACATGTTTTTACAATAGGAATTCTTATGATTTTTCATATGGCTTACGATTCATTTTCAACATTCAAACGTTCAACAAGAATTCCCAGTTCCTGCACAACCTCACACTGGGCTACAACATCCACGACAACTATTTGAGCACTTTCCACACTTCAGATGCCTTGCTGGACATTCTCTCCACTGGAGAAGCCAATGTCCCCAACTACGGCTGTGGAAGGAAGGAGAACCTCCTGGCTCTTCTTGATGGAGCTGAAAGGGCCATCTCCATCCAGATGTCAACATTAGGAGGCACCTACAAAGTCCCACAGGTTTGTGTGTGTTTTTCTCCCTCTGGTAAAGTGAGGGGTGGGTGGTGGTGGGTGAGCAATAGATGCAATCATGTCTTCTCCATGGAATTCAAGAGCTGCTTTTCTCCATATTAGCAAAAATGTCAATATTTTACCCCATTATGTTCATGTTGAGATTAATCAGAAAAGGCCTGAAATGCAAGCAATACATTCCCTGGAGAAGATATTCTTACTTCAAAGCTTAAATCAGTTTTGATTTAACTGATCAAAAAATATCCCTGGTTGTTGGGGCCACTATTGGCATCTTCATTTTAACATATAAATAATGCCTGCCCTATCAAGTCAGATTGAAGTTGCCAATAGTAGCATTTTATCCATCTAAAATGTAGAATAAAAATTACTCTAGCAATTATAGGCCAAATAAACTAACAGATATTGTGACTAAAATTTATGCCATGATCCTCTTAGTTACACTTGAGAAAAATGCATTCCTTGCAGAAGAACCAGAAGGTTTTAGGTAGAATTAAATACTATATAGATTTTATAAGGAATATTGCACAAGTTAACAATCTAATATTGGCAACAAATTTGTCTTGAAATATCTAATCTATATCAACGATATTTGACTCAATTTGACTCAATTTGACTCAATAAACAGAGAAATATGATGGAGAAAATGGATGGCCCTCAAAATGGAGCTCAGACTGTTGGCCCTGATCCAAGCCCTTGTTTGAGAGGGAGATTTGGGCTCAATGGAGCCATGAACAGAAGCATCTATGCTTACCAAGGAGGAAGGGAAAGATGCATATTTGAACCCTTGTTCTTCAGTCTAGATATGAATGACTTACTAGGAGTAATGAAGGATAAAAAAACCAGATCATAAATAAATGTTATTTCATTTTTTTGACAAAACTGACTAAATTAGTGGACCAGTGAAATGCAGTGCATGTAGTATACAGTGCTTGGATTTCAGAAAGGCTTTGACAAAGTCTTCCACAACCTATTTCTCAGGAAGCTAAAATTATGTGGGAAAGACAGCATCAGCCCCAGATGGAGTCAGCCTGTGGTCCTCAATGGAATTATGTCTGCATGGAGGGAAACAAGCAGTGGGGGACCCCAAGGTTCCATTTTAGGCCCAGTTCTCTTCAACATCTTCATTAATGATTTGGATGAGGGAAGAAATGGGGAAAACAACAAATTTGAAGACAGCACTAA
The DNA here is from genome assembly GCF_029215685.1 of Pituophis catenifer annectens. Lineage (NCBI taxonomy): Eukaryota > Metazoa > Chordata > Lepidosauria > Squamata > Colubridae > Pituophis > Pituophis catenifer. Next base: position 3,859,228 of record NW_027256899.1, on the reverse strand, counting down.
AGTGGCAGGAATAGCCAACAACAAAATAGGCTCAAGATCCAGATAGATTTAGATAGACTTGAATCCTGGGCCTATTTAACTAAATGAAATTCATTGTAGAGAAAAATCATGTTTTACACTTAGGCTAGAAAAACCAAATGTACACTTACAGATTAGGTGAAACCTGGCTCCATAGCAGTAACTGTGAAAGGGATCTTGGAGTCCTAGTGGACAATCACTTAAATATGAACCAGCAATAAGTGGCTGTAGAAAATCAGAGGCCAGGCATTTGCTCTGATCAAAGATGTTTCTCCCGCTCTCGCAGAGAGCTTTATTTTTTTATACAGTTTTACACAGGCAGATAAAAGGCAGGACAGCAACAGCGTTCTAATTGGAAAATCCTCCTCCCTGTTGCCCCACTCAGAAGGAAGGTCAGATAACACAGACCAGAGCCAGAATGAGATCACCCAGGAAGAAGATACATGACACCAGAAACGGAAGCAGTTTTGCTGCATTCTGCCTGAATTAATTCTTCTATCCCTACATCTCACTCTTTTTTATCTTGTTTGTGAAGCCATCCTCTCACGAGGGCCAGAAAAATGGGTTATTATCAGGAGAGGAATATCCTTGAAGTTATACATATATTAAAAAAGAAAGAAATACACTGAACAAAACAGCATCCTCCAATTAAAATAGGACAAATGATAGGCCAAATTATACAAAATTTTAAGTTGATGCTGAATGTTTCTTCACTCATCTAAAATGTTAAAGCAACAAAGTTACATTTTCAAGAACTGAAACAAATCAATTGTGTTAGGGGGTGAATAATATACAGCTTCCCCCCAACAAGCTATATTCTTATAGTCAAAGTTCCCTTCGAACAAATACTCACTCAAATTAGTAAAGTTTTGAATTACTACATATAGGGATTAAACATGTAGAAAGCAAATTTTCCATATCATAAACTTCAGACAAACAAAAGGCATCCGTTTTGGTTTTTTAATTTTTTTTTTTTATTTTTAAACAAAACATAAAACATCCATCAATCATCAGTGTGTCGGTTGGTTACAAGTCTTTTGTGCATCTTCACCATCTTCATAGCTTATTGATTATCTAATTTCTCATATTATCAATCTAATATGTATCTTTGTATTATTATCCTCATTAATCATTTATTTAACAATGGCTATTTCTTCGTAGAAAATATTTTCAAATTTAAGTTAATTTATATTATAACAGTCATTTCCTCTTCCTAGACCAGTCCAATAATCATACATCATTATATTGTATATTATATATTTCTACAATTCTTATGTTATAAAGGTCTCAATCGTATTTCATTTCCATGTTTTTTTTATCTAGCCATTGATAAAACAGATCCTATATCTTGTAATATTGTTTATCTTCTTGTTCTCTAATTTCAAATGTCAATTTGCTCATTTTAGCACTTTCCATGATTTTCTTAATAACTTCCTCTTGCGTTGGTATTTTCTCATTTTTCCAATTTTTAGCAAACACAATTCTAGCTCCTGTTAATACATTCACAATCAAATATTTCAATTCTCTATTGTATATTTCAGGTACAATCACCAATAAAAAGATCTCTGGTTTAAAGTCTATGTGTTTTTTTGTCATTTTTTCCAACCATGTGTGGATTTTAGTCCAGTATCTTTTAGCTTCCGCACAAGTCCACCACATATGGTAATATGAGCCTGGTATCTGATGACATTTCCAACATTTTTCAGATTTGTCCTTGAACATCCTGGCTATCCTCGTCGGGGGTAGATGCCACCTGTAAAACATCTTATACAAATTTTCTTTATATGCTGTTGACATTGTCATTTTATAATTTTGCAACCACAGTTTTTGCCATTTCCCTAAGTCAATTCCATGTCCAAAATTTCCCCCCATGCAATCATTGTTTCTTTGACTTGTTCTTCCTCCAATTTAACCTCTAATAAATATCCATACAATTTTTTAATTACATTGTCATCTGCACCTGTTAAAATTTTATCCAAATTAGTCAAATTATTATAAAAGCCTTCTGTCTTAGAATCTTTAGCATATCTAGAACGTATTTGCATATATGAAAACCAGTTCATCTTTATACCTTGTTCTTCTAATTCTTGCTTCGATTTAAGTTCACTCTTTTCATTCAATAATTCACTATATCTAACAATTTGTTCCTTTCTAAATGTTATTGAGTATGAGAATGCTTCAATTGTTGATAACCAGACTGGAATTTTTAAATAATGTTGTTTTTTAATCTTCTCCCAGTTTAATAACAGTGCCTCTCGTATGTGGTGTCTTCTAAAGTACCCCTGTGTTTTTGTTCCCTTATACCATAAAAAAGCATGCCATCCCAACAACAAGTCATATCCTTCTAAAGTCAATAATTTAATATTTCTTAACATTATCCATTCTTTAATCCACATCAAATTTGTCACTTGATAATATAGTTCCCAATTGGGCAAACCAAAACCTCTTATTCTAGCGTCTTGCAACAATTTTAATTTTATCCTCGCCTTTTTACCCTGCCAAATATATTTTAAAACTATTTTGTTCAAATCTTCAAAATAATATTTTCCCAACCTAATCGGAATTGTCTGGAACAAGTATAGAATTCTAGGCAGTATATTCATCTTAATGGTTGATATTCTCCCTATTAATGATAGTTGTAAATTTTCCCATTTTGCCAAATCTGTCACTATCTGTTGTTTAAGTTTATTATAGTTATTCTCCTTAAGAGTACTACATCTTGCTGTCAAGTGTATCCCCAAATACTTAACCTTATTGGTGACCTGCATCTTCGATACTTCCGCCAGTTCTTTTTGTTTTTGTTTTTTTAATTGGTCTTTTATTGTAATATATAATAGTACAAGTCAGCGTTTTTCGGTTCCGTGGTGTTAACACATATATATGCATTATTTACATATTATTTACATAATATTGCATCTTTGCATTGGTTATAATTTAAAAGATAGTACAAATGGTAATACTCAATTCTATTTAGTCATTATTGATTATTCCTTGTGCCCCTCATGCCATGCATTCTGTTTCTTTTCTCCATCCACTTATACCACATTTCCCACACAGTATAATATTCCGTATTCTCTCTTTTGTTAATCTCAAGTGTTAGCTTATTCATTTCGGTGCACTCTAATATCTTACTAATTACATGTTCTTCCGGTGGTATTTTTTCCTCTTTCCAATACTGAGCATACGTTATTCTTGCCACTGTTGTTCTGTGTATGATTAGATACCTCTTTTTCTTCTCATATTCTTTTTTCAGGATTCCCAGGAGAAAAATTTCTGGTTCAAAATTAATATTTTCTTCTATCGTTTCCGAGATCCATTTCCAAATTGTTCTCCAAAAATTTTTGGCTTTGGGGCATGTCCACCAACAGTGGTAGAAGGTGCCTTGATGGTGGTCGCATTTCCAGCACTTGGGGCTCATATTAGGGTAGATTTTGGCAATCCTGGCAGGGGCTAGGTGCCACCTATGTAACATCTTATATTGATTTTCCTTGTAAGCTACCGCCCTAGTCATTTTAACATTACTGTTCCAAATTGTACCCCATTCGTTTAAATTTATGTTGTGCCCAATGTTTTTAGCCCTCTTCTTTTTGTTTTATTAACATGTTTTTGTCAAAATCTTTGTTTTGTCTTTATTTATTTTCAAACCTGCTACTTTTCCAAATTCTCTTATCTTGTCTATCAATATAATTATTGATTCTAATGGATCTTCAAGAATAAAAACCAGGTCACTGCAAATGCTTGCAATTTGTATTCTTCCTGTTGAATTTTTATTCCTTTTATATCTTTTCCTTCTCTAATATTCCTGTTTAGCACTTCTAATGTTAGCACAAACAACAGAGGTGACAGTGGACAACCTTGTCTCGTTCCTTTTTTTATTTCAATAGACTCTGTCAATTCTCCATTTATCATTACTCTTGCTGTTTGTTTATGGTACATGGCTTCTATAGCTTGAATAAATAAATTTTCTACCAAAGCCCATCTGTTCCATTTGTAATAACATAAATCACCAATTCACATTATCAAAGGCTCTCTGTGCATCTAGAAATATCAAAGACATTTGCTTTTCAGGATGTGCCTCATAATATTTCAAAGTGTTCAGAATTATCCTCATATTGTCTCTAATCTGTCTTTTTGGCAGGAATCCATTTTGATCAGAGTGTATAAAATTATTTAAATATCTTTTCAGTCTTTCTGCCAATATTGAAGCGAAGATATTATAGGCTGAATTTAGCAGGGATATAGGCCTATAATTCTTGATTTGTTGTGGGTCGGTATCCTCCTTTGGAACAAGTGTAATATATGCTTCTGACCATGACTTGGGAATTTTCATCTTTGACATAACTTCATTCATGACTTCTAACAATGGGAGATTCAACGATTCCTGTAATGTCTTATAATATTCCGCTTGAAGTCCATCCAGGCCTGGTGCCTTCCCATTTTTTTTGTTTTTTAAGTGCTTCAGTTAATTCCATCATTGTTATATTTCTTTCTAGCATCATTTCAGTATCCTTGGAAATCTGGGGTAGATTTGCCTTCTGTAAATATCTTTTAACATTTTCCTCATCTATAACCTCTTGTTCGTACAGTTTTCTATAATAATCTTGTATAATTTTTTTCTTCTCTTTATTCCCAAATCTAATTTGTCCTTGGTCATCCACTAGCTGTGTTATTTTTCAGTTTATATGCTAGCCATCTACCTGGTTTGTTAGCATCTTCAAAATAATTCTGTTTAGTACTTCTAGTTTTTTGTGCTAAATCTTCTTTTTCTATCAATCCCATTTTATGCTTAATTGTATCCATTTTTATTTTAATATCCTTTTTTTGTGGAGATTTCTGTAATTCTTTTTCCAATTTCTTGTAATTGTCCTATAATTTTTATAAGCTTGTCTTTTCTTAATATTCCTTTTCCTTGTATAGCCTATTATCAAACCTCTAGCATAAGCTTTCATTGTATCCCAAAGATTTTGCATTGATATATCCACTTTTCTATTCTCTTTAAAAAATTCTTTCTCCATTTTTTGTACAAAGTCTTTTTCTTTTAGTACTGAGTTATTTAGAGTCCATCTAGACCTTCTCCTTTGTCCTTTCCATTTCACTGTCATTGGATTGTGATCTGCCCAGGTATTTGCTTCTATTTCAATTTCTTCTATATTAGAAGTCAATTCCATTGTCATCCAAATCATATCTATTCTAGACCATGATGAATGTCTATTGGAATAAAAAGTATATTGTCTAATTTTTGCGTTTCTTTCTCTCCATGCATCTGAGTCTTCGGAGAGGGGCGGCATATAAATTTAATTAATTAAATTAAATTAAATTAAATTAAATTTTAAACTTATTTCCTCTGTCATTTTGAAAAAAGATTTCGGAAGAGTCTTTCTACTTTGCTTTATTGCCTTCTGTGTATTATAATCTAATTTCTCGTCTACTATACCATTGAAGTCTCCCATCATGCAAATATTATCATAGTCCAATTCAATTATTTTCATATGTAATTTTCTATAAAAATCTTCTTGATTGTCATTTGGAGCATATATTATTAAATAGTAATAATATTAAAAGTATTTTCATATTATTATCTATTATTTCCACCATCAAAATTCTTCCCTCATCATCTGTATATATTTGCTTCGCTGAAATTGTATCTCTAATATATAAACCAACATCTCTTTTCTTACATTGTGGCAATGAAGTAAATAATTTCCCTTATTTTGGCTGTACCAACAATTAAAAAGGGTACCAAATTACCATTATAGAGTGGTATTAGTACCTCTCTTGAACTTGATTGTATCCCTCTCTTAATGCAATTTAGGATTGCATTGGCTTTTTTGGCTGCCGTTGCACACTCTTCACTCATATTTAATTGGTTGTCCACTAAGACTCCAGGCTCCCTCTCACAGTTACTGCTATTAAGCCTGGTTTCACCCAGTCTATATGTCTATAGGATCTCCTGCTTGAGCGGGTTGGACTAGAAGACCTCCAAGGTCCCTTCCAACCCTTTTATTTTGTTATAAGTTCTGTTATAGGTACACATGATTAGCATGTTAAATTCCTATTGGAATACACTGATTTACACTGATAATGTGATAGTATCATACTTACACTTTGGATTTATGCCCTGTGAAGAAGACTTGGATTGTTTTGTCATAATAATTATTTGATAATTAATAAATCAAGTTCAAAAGTGACGGTCTTTGGAAAACAACATCATAGCCATAAATGCCTATTTGAGGGTAATCCAGTAGAGCAAATAACATCTTTCCTTACCTGGGTTAGTTTTCTCTGAGACTGAATCTTGGCTCCCTCATCATCAAAGGAGCTCAGTTAGAGAAAGGGCAGGAGTGAAAGTGGTGCTTAAATGAAAACCTCATAGCTCTCCAGCTTCCTCAGCCCCAATTATTAAAGTATCTGAGGCCCAGTTTTCCCCCATGTTCTTACATCAATCTGATGTTTGGGGCTTCAGAGAGAAACCACCAGCAGAACCAACCCAATCTCAGCCTCTGAGGAGGATCTTGCGGTGGACAAAAGGACTCCAGCTGCTGCCCTCGGAGCTGATTTGGGAATTTACACCCTTTCTGCTTTGTCTAAATTCAGAAAATATGGGCATTGGCATAAAATTTAGTCTATGAAAACTGACAGACTCTGAAAATTGTGGCTGTTGGAAGAGACAAAACTTCAATTAAAGACCAAACTTGGATTATGCAACTGACAAATCTTATTAGGCTTTGAGGTCTGCCTGTTTCTTGTATAACTGGAGAAAGAAGTTAACAAATTTCCTCCAGAAAGAATCTGGGATATAGAATCAAAAAAACATGCAGCACTCCTCGAAAATTATAATAGGCCCTTTATTGGAATAGAATACTCCAGTTGGCATTTGCATGTCTTAATCTAATTGTGATCAATTGTAGGGGTGATACAGTAATATGATTTACATTTTTATTGTTTTTCAATTTGCTTATTATTCACCATTATTATGACACAATCTTGCTAATATTCTGTCTTTAATATTTTAAACAATTTCTGATTATTATTATTATTTATTATTATTTATTAGATTTTTATACCGCCCCCTCTCCCGAAGGACTCGGGGCGGTGCACAGCCAAAAGTTAAAAACATACAATATAAACTATTAAAATACGTTTAAAACAAAATTAAATCTACAATGGCTCCCCAATTTAAAATGCCTTACCCATACCCCTATAAAAAAGACGAATTTAAAATTTAAAAATTTAAAATTCCCACATTTAAAAAGGGGGAAGATTTAGGCCAGGCCAGCTTGATAAAATAGAAAAGTCTTAAGCGCGCGGCGGAAGGTGCGCAGATCCGGGATCCTACGTATCTCCGGGGGGAGCTCGTTCCAAATCGTAGGTGCCCCCACAGAGAAGGCTCTCCCCCTAGGGGCCGACAGCCGACATTGTTTGGCCGACGGCACCCGGAGGAGCCCCTCTCTATGGGAGCGTACTGGCCGGTGGGAGGCTATTGGTGGTAGCAGGCGGTCCCGTAAATAACCAGGTCCTAAGCCATGGAGCGCTTTAAAGGTGATAACCAGAACCTTGAAGCGCACTCGGAAGACCACCGGGAGCCAGTGCAGCTCGCGCAGGAGAGGTGTCACATGGGAACTCCATGTCGCACCCATCACCACCCGCGCGGCCGCACTCTGCGCCAGTTGGAGCCTCCGAGTGCACCTCAAGGGGAGCCCCATGTAGAGAGCGTTGCAGTAATCCAGACGAGAAGTAACGAGGGCATGAGTGACTGTGTGTAGGTTAACAAACTATTCTAAGATATTCATGAGAACCAGGTTCGATTTATTAAAATATAATATTTTGGACTTGATCTGATCCCAAATGTAACACAGCATTCTTCATTGCTTTTTTAGATGAATCTTGAAATTGCTTCAGAGGCTCTGAGTGATAAAAGGAAATTCCCCTTTTTCCACCAGATGAATCCCAAAGAAGGATTCCAGTACCCATCAATTGTTCAGCTGCTCCTCCATTTCAGATGGACCCTGATTGGCCTCTTTACTTCAGACACAGAGAAGGGAGAGAATTTCATGAGGATTTTTCCTCCTGTGCTTGTCAGGAATGGAATTTGTGTGGTTATATCACAACTGTTCTCAACAACTGGATACACAATAGCATCCCTCAGGGATTCCCTCTCTAAATGGAGACAAGTCAACGTCTTTGTTCACTTCATAGAAAATGTTTCCATTTGGGAGAGAATTCTTCCTTTCCATTTAACATTTATGCGTCTACCAGGACCCATTGAAGGGAAAGTCTGGATCCTCACAACTTTTCTATGGTATCCAATGAACAAGCGTAGACTTCTCAAATACATCCATAGTATTTTGAACTTTGCATATCTGCCCAAAATAAGGCCAAAAGATTCTGCCTTTGAACCCCATTTCTTTGTGGAAGATCAGTTTCAAGATCATTATTTTCTCTGTTCTCTTTCAAAGAACGTCTTTTCTGTCAAAGGCCGCAGAAGATGCACCCAGAAAGCCCCGCTGGAGACCCAGAAGAAAAGGAACAGGAAAAGGGCCCCAAATGAGTATCAATATTACAGTTTCATGAAGACTCTGGCCCAGGCCTTGAATGCCGCTTATTCCTCCAGATCGAGGAGGAGAAGGAAGGAGAGAGAAAAGAGTTTGGGGTCTTCAAGGCTGCAGCCGTGGCAGGTATGGGGGTCCCGATATGGATCCATTAATCTGAGATCCTTTGGAGGAGGTGTTGGAAGAAACATCCTTCTAGGTTCTGCTCCAAGTGGGGAAAAAGACACTGGAGACATGGAGACTGCTTGGAAAGATGGTTTAATGGTGGACAGGATCACATGGCTTGAGCTCCTGAACAGAAAAAGGGCAGATACAGTAGATCCTCGGGTTTTTATGCTCTCTCTGGCTCTGCATTTCTTGGGGCCCTGAAAGAGTATCATGATTGGTTGTCAGACTCCCAGGGGGTGGGGGCCTTGCTGGCTGATGGTCACATGTGCTTCCCAGGTCACATGTGGTGAGTTTCTGCTGCTATTGTGTAGAGGGCTAATCCTATCTTTCTTGGATCTTTGGCAATTCCGACTATGGCTCTGCCTGAAGGAGGTAGATCTTTGTTATGTAGAATAGACTGGCCCAGGCCTTAATGGCCCATTGACAAAGGGTGGGGGCAGGAAGATGGGAGCTGCTTCAAAACATGCTTATCCCAGGGAAATATAATATTCTGCCCTTTTCATATTTCCTAAAATATTTCACTCTTCCAGGAAAGGGGTAGGTGCTAACTTCCTACAGAGGAATCCAGAGGAGAAGGAGGGGAACCAACTCAACAGATCTGGCCAATTCAATTACTCAGGGAATAATGGTTCCAAAGAGTAGATACCATGGCATTTTTATATTAAACTCTGCTCATTTGAAAATGCTGTATTCTCTTTTAAGTGAATTTCTGAATTTGTGGGTTTGTGATGAGCATGGTGGAATTTCCCCTTTGTTCCGTCCCCACTGCAGGTGGGTCTGTGTGCAGCTCAACAGGCAGCTAAACCCCCCTCTTCTCCTCCAGTGAAAGGGAGCCTGGGGTGGATCTGGGTGTTTCATTGGGAGAAAAGGGCACGGAGAAACTGAGGAAATGCAGAGAGTGAGAATCAAATATAAATAGGAGATAGGCAGCATTAACTAACAGCCAAGAAAGAAGCAGCTGGAACCTCTCCAGCGATGCTCCATGTGAGGGACGGAGGCCGTCTCTGGATGACCATGTGTCTCGGTCAAACTAGCTGCTTCCGTCTCCTCCAAAGGGTGACAGAAAAGGGAGTCTGGCTTCAGACCATACAGTTAGGCTTATCTGCCCCCGGCCACTAGGTGGGGCTAGAGCTAAAACAGCACAATAGATACATGTTGTGGTATGACAACCTTTATAAATTTGGAGGAGACCCTGAGACTATCTAGCCCAGCGGATCTCAACCTGGGGGTCGCGCCCCCTTTGGGGGTCGAACGGCCATTTCACAGGGGTCACCAAAGCCCTCTCTCGCCCCCCCCCCCCGCCTTCACTCACCCTCACCCTCTGCCTCTGTTGGATCGCCCGGTTGCCGTTCGCTTATCCCGCCCACTCCCAATCTATTGCTGCCTCCGGAGTCCCAGCTGATGGCTAGAGGGAAAAAAAACTTTAAATTCTTGCCGCGGGGCTTCAAAGAGCTAGCTGCAAAGAGGTAAATTCCTGGAGCAGATTTTTTTCCCTCTAGCTATGCTGAAAACGCGAAATTGAAAGTAAACAGACTGCAACATGACAAAATGAGGCAGAGTGATTTCTTTTTCTTTTTCCTCACCAAAAAAGGTAGGTGCAAAACTACAAACAATGGGAAATTTAGGGCAAGAGGAGGTTCAAGATTTTAAAACACAAAAGAAAAAAAGCTCTATTTAACTAGGGAATTGTAATAATTGAGATACTATTAATTGCATATTGTGTTGAAAGCAGAAATGGTTAAGTTGTGGTTTGGAGGAATATAGGGGGGAAATTATTTGGTTTATTATTATTGGTAAATATAATTAATTGATTTGTAAGAAATTGGATTGCATGGAAATAATTGGAATATTCATGTTCATATTGATTAATATACAAAAAAGGTAGTTATATAACTAATTGATTTATATTAAAATGTTGAATTTATATTAAGCTGTAATATTACATAATTAACCAATGTGAGGATGGATATAAAAATAGATGACAATGGGAAGGGGTATAATATAGAATAGAAGGGAAAAATTGAATTTGATTAAGATTAGAGATGAGGATGAAGGGTAATATTGTTTTTTTTAAAACATAGATGAGGAATAAATATGGTAAAAAGGAAATATAGAAATTGTAAATTTAATTGAAATGACTAAATACTGTGTTGGAAGAAATATCCTTCTGGGTTCTGCTCCAAGTGGGGAAAAAGACACTGGAAACATGGAGACTGCTTGGAAAGATGGTTTAATGGTGGACAGGATCAATGGCTTGATGGGGCCCATTGTGTTAGTTTCTGTTGCTATTGTGTTGCAAATGTCCTTTGACAAAGGATTGACTTTCTGCCTCTGGCCCATTAACAAAGGGTGAGGGGCAGGAAGGTGGGAGCTGCTTTGTCTGTAAAATATGCTTCTCCATTTCTCATCCAGGGAAATATAATATTCTGCCTTTTTAATATTTCCCAAAATATTTCATTCTTCTAGGAAAGGGGTGGGTGCTAACTTCCTACAACTGTTTAAATTTGTGAACCGGCCAAATACTCTGATCAAAGAAAATACGTTGTATGTTTGTATTTGTGTTTCTAATTATTGCTATTTATTCCTATTTGTTCTCTTTTATTCTTTAAAGTTTAACAATTCATTCTTTATCTTAATATCTTAATATTTGTTTGGGGTTGGCTTTCTTCCCTTTCATCTTTTTTATTATACAGCAATCTTTCTCCTCAAACCTACCACCTCTGTCTTTTCTTTCTTATTTACTTTCTCTTCCCCCCCTCTTCTTCTTCTCCCTACTTTCTCTTTCTCCTTCTCTCTTCCTCCCTCTCTTACCTTCACTCCTACTCTAATTTCCCTTCCCTTCCTTCATCCCTCTCTATTGCTGTATCCTTTTATGCATACTCAGAGGGCTGAAAAAGTTATTTTTGAGTGGTCCTCGCACTTTTGACCAGTCCTCGAACTTACGACTGTCCTCACAATTTATGTTTTTGCCCTATCTTGTCACCATGGTGAAGAGAAGCAGTTGTGAAATGAGTGACACGGTTGTTAAGAATGGTACAATGGGCATAAATGATGACCAGTCATGACCGGTCAAAAGTGCGAGGACCTGTCAGAAATCACATTTTTCAGCCCTCTGGGTAGTCCCTATACACATAGCCATGGCCACCTGGTCACATGACCAGCTAGCCACGCCCACCCAGTCACATGACCTCCAAGCCATGCCCACAAAATAAGCCACGCCCACAGAACCGGTAGTAAAAAAATTTAGAACCCACCCCTGGTTGGGGGTCACCACAACATGAGGAACTGTATTAAAGGGTCGCGGCATTAGGAAGGTTGAGAACCACTGGGCTAGCCCAACCCCTCCTCTCTTCAGGAATCCCAGTTAAAGCTTCTCTGACTGATGACTGCTCAGTCTTTGCACTCAGACAATCCATGAAGAGGAGACTGAACTCCTCTGCTTTATTGGCTCAGCTTTAAAACAGCTCAAACTTTTATCATATTTTTTCTTTCATTCAGCTAAAATCTCTCTTGTAACTGAATTCATTTTTCCACGTCTGACACTGTGGAATAATAGTGAGCAGATCTTACACTCGTGTGTAAGGTGTGTCAGTGATTGGAAGAGGGCTGCATCCTCCCTTCTCCAACCGAGAGATTGTGTCAGTTGGAAAAGGGGCTCCCAGACTCCTCCTGATCTTCAGCTCTTCTCCTTGTTCTCTTTCCTCAAGGCTAAGAGCAGCTCCTTTGATCTCTTCCTTGGCTTATTTCTCCTTCCCTGAAATTCACATGTAGATTTTGTGCAAATTCTCCTCCAAGTGTGGTGCCTGCAAGGGGACCTGGTCCTTGAGTTGGGGTCTCCCCAAACCAGAACATTCACTTCCTGAGATTCTTAAGGCTCAATTGCCTTCTTTCCATGAACATCTCCCTGCTGACTCATAGTCTGTTTCCAGTTAACTACGATTTTGAGATCATTTCCACAAACATGACTCTCAAGGTTGGTATCCCTCATCCTTCTTCCAGTCCCTCATTCATGTTCTTATATGAGACTCGATTGTTAGTCAAGTCCTAGTTGCTGAAAAACAGATTTTTTTTTCTCCTGCTTTTTACTCATACACCCTTTTCTGTGTGCTAATGATAAATATTGTTTCTGGAAACTTGATATTCCTCTTATTAAATTTTATTTTATTCAAAAAGGTAAAATACAAGTTTAGGAAAATAAAACTATTACAAAGACAAAACAAAACTAGAGAAAACATTTTTCAAAAATTGTGCATTAAAAACAGAAAAACTTGCATATTGTCCCCCCAGTTGAATACAATACAGCAATAATAGTTTCTCCCCCTTGCAAAAGAGGCCCACAATTATAAACTACACATCTATTTGCAACAACTTGACTTGTCATCTATCTGCTATATATAAAAAAAACGTAGTTAACAGGCAATCCAACAATAAAGTTAAATTTCAAAACTTCAAAATGGTCTATTATCTGCTATTGTAATTAACTCACAGAAAATTTACAGGAGCTTCTTATCTACCATAGACCACTACAATCATTATCTCTGATCCATCCAGAATCTGTCGAGGGTTAAACGTCATTGTTTGATTCTTAATAATAATGTATTTCCTTAAAATTTTAATTAGAATCTTTCCCAACAACTGCTTTCCATTCCCAAAAGTCACAGGGCCTCCTGTAAATTGAGACACAAAGACTCTTAAGACTTGTTTTCCAGTTAAATATGACAAGTCCATTCCCCAATCTCCCTCAATCTTCTTGAAAGAATCCATTTCATCAGTCATCCGTTCTGCCCACTTTGAGTCTTCAGGGTCCATGGCCTCTCCAGCCCTCTCCAAGCAGCCTGCCTTCAAACCAGAGTCCTCCTTCAGGGATGCCAGCAGCAAATTCAGTCCATCCATCCATCCATTCAATCCATCTGATTCAACAATTGTTGCTTGCTTCTGATTATCGTCTTTAAATTGATTTGATAAAATAACCATTGTTATTTTATCAAACTTTTTAAATGAAGTTTCAAATAAGGCTTATAAATTGAAAAGCTTGATATTCTTTAAATCAGATCAAATTAGCTTATTCTAAGATTGTATTAATTATCATATAATGACAACATAAAAAAATTGATGACTAATGGCAAATTGATATTCATAACCTTCAGGTCTCATAGGAAAAATTAAAAAGGATTAAAAATTAAAGTATTTGAGTATCATTTTAAAGACAGTTTTTATCCACTTAGTTATCATACCATCCATCCCTCAGGTTTCTAATCACATCACACAATTCTTTGTGAGTCTGTCAGATCAGTGAATCTGCCTTTCTTCGGGGGAAGGAGGGGACCCCAGATTACATTTATACTTTACCTTCTACCCCTTTCCTCCCCCCATGTATCTTGTATCCTGCAGCCCATTGATTTATAACCTTTAGCCTGGTGCCTAAGCGGCCTGGCATTTTCTCACCTTTTGGGGAGCGTCAGGGGAGGGGGGGCCATGTGTCGGAAGATGACCCTGGGAAAGTTCCCTTATCACTTTCTCAGAGCCGCGGGAACAATAACATCTTCACACATGCGGATTGGCTGAATCCCCACTGGACTGTTGGGAGGGTTCCTACTTTCCTTTATTCTAACTGTATTGCCTGAGGGCCCTCAGAGCCTCCTTTGATTCCATCCTTCCACCACTCCTTCCCAATAAAAGGTTCCTTTTGAAAGGCCAAGTTTCAAGAGTCTGCACTTTCCTGAATGAGGAGGAGAGGCTGGACCTTACAGAGTCCTTTACTGAAATCCAGTTATGTCACCAGAGTTCCCATAATCTATTTAGGAAGTGTAATGATGTGTGAGAATGACTTTTGGGATGAGGGGAAGAGAGGCTGCCTCGGGAAGGATCAGAGAAGAGGGGAGAATCCTGCAGCTGCATAATGGGAGAGAAAGAAACTCAGAAAGGATCCTGGGTAACTCTTCAAGCTGAGAAAAAAGTTGGTGGGAGATTTGTCCTTTGAGATATTCAATATTTTGTTAATGTTGCATTACAATTAATTAGAATTAGCACATCTGGAGGTGTTTTCCATCAGGATGACCAGGGAGAAGATTAGCCTGACAACTTTCTTCTTGATCAACCCATGCTTTCTGGGAATCAACCTCTTGTTTTCAAAGAGTTTATGAATCAACTTCTTTTCTCTCTGATCATTTTATTTGTCATCTGCTCTAGAATGTTCCTTATAATTGACAAATTTTGTCAATTATCTCTATATTTTGTCAGTATATGATTGACAAATCTTTCTCAAACTTTTTCATTCACTTCTGAAGATAATGACAGCATTTGTGTCCTAATTAAGCATATTTGGAGATTAGACAATTGTAGAAGAAAGATTCATTGTGGGATAAAAAACAAAATTCTCTGTTTTTCAAATTCCTGGATGTTCCCATTCTAGTTTCATCCCTTTCTGAAGAAGAATGAATTTTGGAATATTTCTGAGAGGAAACTGTACTTGGACCAAAATGGAGAGATAACAGCAGATCTGGGCATTCATGGCTTCTTGGTTGTGCCCAAGGAGGATCCCAGGGGAGAGACTCTAGCATATTTTAAAAGACAGAGACTTACTATCAACCAAGTTGCTCTTTCACAGCTAAAGTTACTCAATAAGGTGGGAGAAATTTTTGTGTCTTTTCTCTGTTTTCCAAAGCCTGAGGTCCCATTTCAAGTGGGCAAAGCCTAGAGTCTCCAGGGTGGTTGGCCTTCCATGCCAGGTGGTGTCATCTCATGGAAGCTCTTCAAGAGACGGGACCTAAGTGGAGTGGTTTCGCCATATTTTATGGAAACCTTTCAAGATCTTATTGGTCAGAGGTTTCTTTCTTCATCACTGTTTAATTTCATATTAAAAAATCAAATAGAATAAAATTTCGTAAATCTTTTACAGTAAACTTTATTATCAGTTTTAATAAGAATATATCATCATACTTAAAAAAAATCAATTCCATCCCTCTAGACTACATTAAATAAAAAAGTACTTTATTGTAATGTTAAATTGCAAACTCAAAAGGGAGGAACTACATGAAGAACCTGCCAGTTGTTATACCGCCTGCATCTGTTTAGAAGTAGTCAGAGGTTTCATATTTACCTCAGTGAAGACCAGAGGCTACTTGTCTCCATCCATTTCTACCTCTATTTTCCATGGGCGGAGAGTCCTAATCTCTTTTCTCTGGCATTCCTTGTTTTTCTGCTCAGTCCCTGCCTCAGTCCAAATGTGTGGAAAGTTGTCATCCTGGATTTGTCAAGAGGGCTCGAGAAGGAGAGCCATTTTGCTGCTACGACTGCGTTCCTTGTCCGGAGGGGACCTTCTCCACTCAGGAAGGTGGGTCACACTGAGGAAAATGGGAGGCTTTGTGGAACTGGATCCATCCAGAACTTTTTCATGAAAATGCAAGTTAAAAGACAGATTGAAGCTCACCTGGGCTTTTTATTTTTAACCTGCACAATTTCTCATCTAAACGGAGGTAAATCAAAAAGACTTGGAAGGAGGGGCTGGGAAAGAGATGGGAGGAGGGGGTGGCAGACTGGGCAAGCTTTACTAACAGCAGAGGAAATATCTCTTCTTCTTTTTAGTTTGGATATGTGCTGCTAAGTTTACCTTTCTAGGAACATCTGAGTTCTTTGAAACTTGATGAATTGTTTTAGGTCCACCTTCTGAAAGACTTTGAAATTCATTATTTATCGGCCTCCTTTGAGAATCACTGAGAAGGTGTCACTGGTCCATAACGTGGTGCTGTGGATAGTTATGGGGGGAACTCATTACACAAATAGTCTGCCAGTCATGTAGATCAATCAATCAATCAATCAATCAATCAATCAATAGAATAGAGTAGAAGGAACTTCGGAGGTCTTCTAGTCCAGCCCCCTGTTCAAGCAGGAGACTCTATACCATTTCAGACAAGTGACTGTCCAGTCTCTTCTTAAAAACCTCCAATGTTGAAGCACCCACAACTTCTGGAGGCCAACTGTTCCACTGGTTAATTGCTCTCACTGATAGGAAGTTTCTCCTTAATTCCAGGTTGCTTCCAGATGTTACACGATACTGTAGGTATCCTCCAAGTCCAGGATATTAACTGCCATGGGGCAGGACTCAGGAAGTTTGCCTAAAACGATTATATGATTCATTATTAACCTCTAAAAATGTAGATTCCTATGAAGATTCTACACATTACACAGGAAATAATTAACATCCTAGAACCTCCCTCACCTTCATTAACCTAGCTACATTTTTCAATAAAAAAAATACCCTTCTTATGCTCTTTTTAATGAAATCGTTAAAAAATACTTCTTGGAAAATGCCCATGCTGTGATCCAAAGAAGATATTTCTTAACATGTAAAAAAACCAGTATATTAAAGAAATATTGCTTTTTGGCTTTCTCAGATACGGAAAAATGCACCAAATGTCCAGATGATAAATATCCAAATGAGGACAGAGTCCAATGTATCGCCAAAGTCATAACCTTCCTGTCTTATGAAGAACTTCTGGGCATCATCCTGGTCTCTTTTGCCCTATTCTTGTTCTTAATCACAGATCTTGTTTTAATCATCTTCATGAAATACCGAGAAACTCCCCTTGTCAAAGCCAACAACCGGGACCTCTCCTACATCCTCCTGGTCTCCCTCCTGCTTTGCTTCTTGTCTCCTTCTCTCTTCATTGGTCAACCAAGGAAAGCCACCTGCCTTCTCCGACAAACAGTTTTCAGCATCATCTTCTCAGTTGCTGTTTCTTCTCTCTTGGCCAAAACCATCATGGTGGTGCTGGCTTTCCTGGCCACAAAACCAGGAAACCGAGTGAAGAGATGGTTGGGAAAGAGCTTGGCCAACTCCATCATCCTTTGTTGTTCTGCAGTCCAAATTATCATCTGCTCCATCTGGCTGGGAGTTTCTCCCCCCTTCCCTGACTCTGACCTCTACTCCCAGCCTGGAGAGATCATCCTGCAATGCAACGAAGGGGCCGTTGTCATGTTCTACGTCACCCTCAGCTACATGGGCTTCCTGGCTGCCATCTGCTTCACGGTGGCTTTCCTGGCCAGGAATCTGCCTGGGGCCTTCAACGAAGCCAAGCTGATCACCTTCAGCATGCTGGTCTTCTGCAGTGTCTGGGTGACTTTTGTGCCCACCTACCTGAGCACCAAAGGGAAATCCATGGTGGCTGTGCAGGTCTTCTCCATCCTGGCCTCCAGTGCTGGTCTGCTGGGCTGCATCTTCATCCCCAAGTGCTACATTATCCTTCTGAGGCCAGACCTCAACACAAAGGAGCAGCTCACAGCCAGAACAAATGTAAAAACATGAGATATAACACCATTATCATATTGGAAGAATTATTAGATTTTCTTTTATTTGAAAGAAAATATTAATTCTTTCTACTTAGATACTGTGCAGGAATCCAAGAAGAATATATGTCTATGTTTCTTTAATCCCCTTCCCTTTCAGTTCAATAAAGAGAACTCTGGGAAGGTCATTCAGAAGAATTTCATGTTCAGGAACAGCCAATGAACCTGATGCCTTATAAAAATAATTTGAGCAGGTTTGACAGATCCGAAAAGTGTTTCTGTGTGAGAGAAAAGCCTGAGGAGGAAAAATGGCAAGATGGAAGCTGTGGGAAAGAAGCTCCAGTCATGTGTGACAATCTCTGAGAGAAGTCATGAA
The DNA here is from genome assembly GCF_029215685.1 of Pituophis catenifer annectens. Taxonomy (NCBI): domain Eukaryota; kingdom Metazoa; phylum Chordata; class Lepidosauria; order Squamata; family Colubridae; genus Pituophis; species Pituophis catenifer. The sequence goes on along the minus strand of NW_027256899.1, from coordinate 3,840,832 downwards.
ATACCCAAATGATGTGAAGGTTTCACCTGCTCTCCGCTGGGGAGGCAGATCTGCGCAACTCTTAAATGGCTCCTTCTTGATGTCCTGATGAGACCTACTCTAGAGAAAGAGTGGATCACAACAGCCGTCTGGGATTTCACTGGGGCTCACTTTGTCTGGCTCCCTATTTCTTTCTTTCCTTATTCAAGAAATAAAAGAGAAATATCCAACAGTGTTCAGGTCCTTTAATGGTCCACTCTATCACTTGTACCTAAAGCCTTTTCTCTGCTCCTCTTCCAAGCTTCTCTTGTTTGGGAAGGGCTGGAGAAGATGGGGACCTGGAAAGGGGTGGAGAGAAAGGGGATCTGGAGACTCTCCCCAGGGGGAGGTTGAGGGGATCCTGTCTAAAGGCATCACAGACTGTGGCATGAGGGTTCAACGCTGCATCTTCATTCAGGTCCCGGAAGGGGGTGAGCAAGGATGGGAAGAGCTGGGTTTCTAGGAAGCTGCTCTGCTCTCCAACCACAGAGTCTGCTGATTAATTAGAAACCAATTTTTATCTTTCAGAATGGCTCCTAATTGCCAATTGAATCCTTTGCAAATTCCATTTTCAGGGGATAAGAAAAGCTCTGATGGGTCAGAAGGTCAGTCCAAGATTCACGATGACCACAGAGAGGCCTCTGGTTCTCCCACAAGCAGAAGGCAGAGCGTTTGCCCAACACGCAACGGGTGTTTCCTCACAACTGAACTTTCCTCCATCACCCCAGACAGTGCTGGACACTCGGCCATCTCCCCATCTAGGACTCCCCAGTTCTGGGATCAGAATATCTGGGGTATCAGAACTGGGGAGTCCCAGATGGAGGGAAGTCTCAGTGCCCAACACTGTCTGGGGTGATGGAGGAAGGTTCAGTTGTGGGGAAGCACCCATTGACTGTTGGGCAAAGCAATAACTCATTAATATGAGAACATTAATATGAGAAGATTCATATGAGAAAATATTTCCAAGTTTCACTCCCCCAATCAAAAAGTACTAAGGCGGGACTGGAACTCAGGAGCCTTCTGGTGATTGGCCCAAAGACCCCCAGGGAGTTTCCATGCCTAAGGGAGGATTAGAACTCAGAGCCAGCTGGCTTTCATGCCTAAAATAGGAGCAGGGCTCCAAGTCCCCCATTTGGCTTTTGTTGAAAGGTGGGATTAAAACTCCGGTGATTGGCACAAAGTCCCTCAGCGGCCTTTGACTCCCCCTATGGCCTCCAGGCACAACTGACGGCTTCCCACAGACGAGGCTGCTTTCTGCTGCCGCCCCCCTGGCTCCCCTCCGCCTGGCGCCCCTCGCCTGCCCCGCTCCCTCGCCCCCCCGCTCGCCCAGCGCCCCCTCCGACAGCCCCGCTCCCGCCTCCCTGGCCTCCCTCCCCCGGGGCTGGCCGAGCGAGCCCACGCGGGACCTCCGGGGGTCTCGGGGGGGGCATCTGGCGAGGCGGCGGGGAAGCAGCCTTGGGGGGAGCGGATCGGCCACCTCCGGGCTCCGGGGATGGATTCCTCTCCCTGCGAGGTTGCAGCCGTCGGGCTGCTGGGTGGGGAGAAACGGCAGCTCCCTTCACCCCGGAGGAAGGCGAGGCGAAGGGCGGCGGCAGCAACGGCGCAGAGCGGGAAGCCCTTGGAAGGGGGGGGGCTCGGGGAGAGGAGGGGTAAAGGTCTCAACGTCCCCCCCTTTTTTTTTACCTGCGTCCAGGTGAGCTTCCGAGAGGACCGGCATCACCTGGAGCTTCTCATCCGCTGCAGATTTGAGGTCTGTCAATTCTCCCCCTCCCACCTGAAAGGGCGCACCGCCTCCCCTCCCCCCACCCCCCTTAATCCCTTCCCCGGTCTTGGTCCGACCCAGCGCTCCTAGGACGGCGGTCCTTCCCCCCCCCCCCCGCAGCTCCTGCCCAGAAGCCTTTGGAGGGTCAGCCGACCTCCCCCCTTTCTTTCTTTCTTTTTCTTTCTTTCCTCCTTCCTTCCTTTCCTTCCTTTTTCTTTCTTCCTTCCTTCCTTTTCTTTCCTTCCTTCCTTTTTCTTTCTTTCTCTCCTCCTTCCTTCCTTCTGTAAGGTCCGGCTATACGCTTAAGCTCTCAGTGAACCAAAAAGAAAGACTTAAACGGAGGCTTGAATAAGAATCAACATTTAATCTTTGATCAAAGACAAAAGGCTGGGTAAAACCATTCCAAACACATACAAAGAGATATCTATATGGGAGGGCTCACACCTTCAGAGAAGATGTAACCACATTTTATACCTTTAAAGCATCAGTTAGATCCCCAATTCTGGCCCCTTAATTTATGTTTGTGTATTCTTTGTTGCCCTGCAAAGGAATCTAAACTTCCAATTAGTCTTATCTTAAGCATTTCTTTGTTTACTTAATTGGCTACTTAGCCCCTGGCTCCTGAAGACCAGATCTTATCCAGATCAGGCATAAATTAGGATTGAGATGTAAATTACCCCTTTGTTGATGGCTGGAGTTCCAACAGATACGTACCATGTTTTTAGGTGGCACAGAAAGAGATTGATATGAGCAGGTCAAATGGCAGGGACATACGTTTGACAAATACCAGATACATTTCAGAGGCCTAATGACAATATGTTTGTAACAGGAGATACAAATAGAAAGGAATAATATATGTGATACAAAAGCACAATATATATGTTACAGGAACCTAATGATTACAGAATAACAAGCTTTTACTAAATCTAGCATATCAGTATTTTATATTCTATATTATTGTTTCCCTACATTTCACCCTTTTTATTTAAACGATGGAATGCTTTCCATCATGCTGTAAAAGAGGTACATATTTAGTAGGGATGGTTTTAAGGATCATGTGAGGTTCAGTTGGGGAAGAGTTTGGCTGCGGGTATAAAAGTCCCGAGGATCAAAAACATTGAGACAAGTTGTGGAACCAAAATAAAGATCAGAGCCATTGTCACCTTTTCCAAAGAATGTGCGGGGAAACCAGCAGCAACAGAGCAGAAAAACAGCAAAGACAACAAAAACAGCAAATCAAATATATTCAATGGGTGTCCAGTCTATCCAGTTCATCAGTGAACAGGTCAGCAGGCGATGCTGGGGAGCGGTGAAGTTTCAGCTTGAGTCCTTCCAGCTGTTGGACTTGCCACTGCTCAGGGGGCTCGGGGACGTGCTTGACTCGTGATGCGTGGACCCACACTTTGACGCCATCCACTTTCACAGCCGTGGGGGTGCTCAGAAGAACCTGACCGGGTGTAGACCACTTGGGCTGAGTGCAGGTGGGAGAGAGTTCTTTGATCCTTACCCACTGGCCCGGTTCAGCCAATGGTGGCACGTCAGCAGCTGGAGGTAAAACGGATTGGACCTGTTTAGAGATAGAGGACAAAACCTGCGCCAGATTATGCAAATATGAGGTGATATTTCTTTCCCCTTCACTAGAATCTGGCAGGGCAGAAGCAACAAAGGGTCTCCCATACATCATTTCAAAGGGTGACAATCCTAATTTCCCTGAAGGCAGGGCTCCAATTCTTGCTAAGGCTAGTGGTAGTACCTTAGACCAGGGGAGTTGGGTTTCTTGGCATAATTTGGACAAGTGTGTTTTCAGGGTTCTGTTCAAACGTTCCACTTTTGATGAAGCCTGTGGTCTGTAAACAGAGTGGAGGTGCCAAGGGATGCCTAAAAACTTACTGACATCCTGAGTAACCTGTGAGGTGAAATGCCTGCCATTGTCAGACTCAAGACCCTTAGGGACCCCAAATCTTGGGATAATGTGATCAGCTAAGGCATTCACCACCTCTCTGGCTTTTTGGGTGGAAGTAGGGATGGCTTCTGGCCATCCAGTGAATAAATCCACAAATACAAGAAGGTTAGATTTTGCTCCCCTTTTTGGGAGTTCAGTAAAGTCTACTTGCCAAGCCTCCCCTGGGTATCGGGCAGTTCGAAGACGACCGAGAGGAAGCGGACTGCCCCCTCGGGAGTTGTTCCTTTGGCAGATGTCACATTGAGAAACAACAGTCTTGCAAAGGCCACGCAGGTTTGGATTGCAATAATGGGATGTGAGCCACTTCTGGAGTGGGCGAGGACCGCTGTGAGACATGCGATGAGCTCGTTGAACAAGTTTCCACACCATTTGTTGAGGGAGCTGGATTCTATTCTGAACGACCCACCACCCATCGCACCACTTGCCATCAGGGTGTAGCTGGTCCCTAGTATCATATAGGGCAGGAAGGTGTTGCGTGGGGTCACAGGGAAGCAAAGCTGAGAGATTCTTGGGATCGACAGCAGGGCCTGATTTAGCAGCTTGGCGGGCCCAATAGTCAGCAGCCCGGTTCCCACGAGAGATTTCACTGTGGTCTGTCTGGTGTCCTCGACAATGAATGATAGCTAGCTGGGATGGCTGTCTGACAGCTGTGACAAGTTTTTCTAGCAAGGGCTTCATCTTTAGACTTTTCCCATCTGCACCAGTAAAGCCACGAGCCTTCCATAGAGCAGCATGAGTGTGTGCAGCCAAAAATGCATAACGACTGTCAGTAGAGATATTAGTGCGCAGTCCAGCTGACAGATGGCATGCCTTGATCAGGGCTAAAAGCTCGGCTGCTTGAGCGGACCAGTGAGAGGGGAGTTGTCGTAGGAGGAGGGGGCCATCTCTGCAAACTACAGCCAGTCCTGTGTATCTTTTCCCATTTTTTACAAAAGAAGAGCCATCAGTCCAGAGTTGGGACTCGGGATTGTCAAAAGGTTCAGTCCTAAGATCTGCACGAATGGCTACCACGGATTCCAAGATGGCTAAACAGTCATGCTGTGGACCATCCTCGGGGGGGGGCAAGGCAAAAGGGTAGCTGGATTCAGCCTTTCACATCTATGAAGCTGAACAGAGTCTGATTCTAAAATCTGGCTTGCATACTTAGAAATCCGGCATGAGGTGGCCCATGCTGGGAGTTTCTGTTCGAGGAGAGCTTGAACAGAATGAGGCGTATAAACGTTAAGGGGAGCCCCCAAAGTTATTTTATGAGTCTCCTGGATGAGGATGGCTGTGGCTGCAACAGATCGGAGACAGGCTGGCCAGCCTCTGGCCACTGGATCCAGGATTTTTTAAAGGTAAGCCACAGGAACTTTTTCGGGGCCCAGTTTTTGCAATAAAACGCCCAGGGCACAACCCTTCATTTCAGAAACAAAGAGTTCAAAGCCTTTCATTTGATCGGGTAAAGCCAAGGCAGAGGCACGGCCCAATGCATCTTTCAAGTCCTGCCATGCTTTCTGATGTTCCCCTGTCCACTCCCAGGCCATGTCCTTTTGAGTTAATTGATAAAGGGGTTTAGCAATGACAGAATACATTGGAATCCACAGCTGGGCATAGCCAGTGATGCCTAAAAAGGTCTGTAGCTGTTTAATGTTAGTGGGTGTAGGTAAGGCTGAAATAGCCTGTAGGCAGCTTTCATGTAGGAGCTGACAGCCTTTGCGCAGAACAAAACCCAGATACTGTACTTCCTGAGTGGCCCATTGGACTTTCTTCCTAGATACTGTGTAGCCCTTTTCAGCCAAGTGATTGAGGAGGGCGATTGAAGTATCCTCAACATCTTTCTGGTCTTTGCCAGCTATCAAGAAATCATTCACATATTGTAAGAGGGAAGTTTGTTGGGTGTCAAAGTCTTTGAGATCCTGGGCAAGGGCTGCAGCGAAAGCTGTTGGACTGTTACGGTAGCCCTGTGGTAGGTGAGTCCAAGGCAGCTGGCACTTGGAACCATCGGAAGGATCTTCCCACTCAAAAGCAAATTAGGACTGACACTCTTTAGCCAGAGGGATACAGAAGAAGGCGTCTTTTAAATCTATGACCGTATACCAATTCTGGTCACTAGAGAGTGTAGTCAGTACCGTATATGGATTGGACACTACGGAATGAAGTGGGCGGAGCCTACGGTTCGCCTCCCTTAAGTCCTGCACAAATCTCCAAGTCCCATCAGGCTTAGGAACGGGAAAAATTGGCGTTGACCAATATGATTGTGTATGGATGAGGAGCCAGTTTTCAGAAAAAGTTCAATCTGTGCTTTAATGCCAAGCCGGGCTTCCCGTTTGATAGGGTATTGGCGGATAGAGATAGGTTGGGCATCTAGGAGGAGCTGAGCCATGTGGGGTGTAGCAAATTTTGCAAACCCAGGGATTCCTTGATACCAAACCTGGGGATTTATTTTATTTGAATCAGGTCCTCTAAGGATTGTTTCTTTCTCTAGGAAGCAAAGATAAGCTCTTTCTGGGGGAATTTCAAGGGAAACTCCCTGCTGGGAGCATTGTATAACTGCCCCCAATTTTCCTAGCAGATCCCTCCCCAAAAGATTGATAGGACATTGTGGCAATATTAGAAAGGAATGCTGGAGTGATGGTCCCTTGGTTGGTTCAACCACCATTGGGTGACTGATCGGGGCATTCTCTTCTATCCCGGTTGCTCCAACAATGGGGGTGGTTTTAGAAGAGGCAAGGGATTGATTTATTGTTCAGGACGCTAAAGGTAGCTCCTGTATCAATCAAAAAGGAATAAGATTTGTTCCCCACTTTGAGCTCCATCAGAGGGTCTGGGGAAGCAATTGGCCCTCCAGAGCTCCTTCAGTAGGTTTCTGGATAAAACTCAGGAGCCTGAGCTGACATGAGGGGGGCTTGCGGGGGATCAGGTCTGTATCCCCCCCTTCCCCTCATTTGTCCGCGTCCCCTATTGGGCCGTTGTGGTTCGTTGGGGCATTCTCTCCACCAATGGCCAGTTTGATGACACCAGGCACATTGATTTTTCTGGAGGAGTCTCCCCCTGCCTTTATTTTGGGGGCTCAAAGCCGCTGCTAAAAGAGCAACTTGCTTTCTCATTTTCCTATCTTCTTTCTTTTCTTCCTCTTCCTCCCTTTGGGAATAAACAGTAAAAGCTGTCTGAATGAGGGCCTCTAAGTCCTTAGCAGTAGGGGTCTCTAGTTTTTGCAATTTCCTTCTTATATCGGGAGCACTTTGTCCCACAAAGGTCATTTTCAGCAAAACATCATTAGCTGGACTATCAGGGTCGAGGTCAGTAAACCTCCGAAATCCATCTTTCAAACGGTTCAAAAAATCAGTGCGGGATTCCTTTGGATTTTGAAGGATCTGATGAACTCGGTGAAAGTTCACCATTTTTGGAACACTGAGCTTCAGTCCTTGAAGGATAGCATCCCTGGCTCTCTGGAGGATGAGGGCACCCTGATCCGTGTTGGGATCAACCTCATAGCTGGGGCTAAAAAGAATCAAGGGTTCAGGCCATAAAGCTGGGGCATCATTATTAGTTTGAATGCCATGTTCTCTAGCAGCTTTGTAGTGTGCTGTGGTGGCTTTAAGAACTTGTTGTTTTTCCTCAGTAGACAGGAGTGCCAATAAGAGAGTAAAAATATCAGGCACATTAGGTCTATGAGTGGCCATCACACGTTGAACGAGTTCAACATAACTTTGGGGGGATTCCCTGTAAGAGGGAAGTCCTGCTTTCCAATTGAAAAGATCATTGGTAGTAAAAGGTGTGTGAACAAACACCAATTCATCTTTCATAGGAACTTGTCGAAGGGGGGCTAGGACTGAGGGACCCAGTTGGTCGGCAGGTGCGTAAGTCTGTCCCGTCCTAGTGTGAGGAGGACTTAAAGCTGTCAGATCTGGATACAGAGCTTGGGCTGCTTGGGATGTTGAACTTTGTGGATTAGCCTGGGATGGCTGTGATGTTGTTGGGAGCACCTGAGTTTGTGGATTAATCTGAGGGGCAGTTGGACGCACCTGATCCCGCACAGCAGATTGTGCTGTTGCCTGAGGTACCTGAGCCATTAAAGGCACAGCGTTTACATCAGGGGAAGGGGGAGCAACATAATATGGTGGGGGAAACTCCTCTTCTTCTTCAGTCACTTTGGGTAGCTTTTTCTTTTTTGCAAAAGTGACAATGGGGCAAATTTTAGAAGAGGGTGTTGGAGTGAGCCCACATGCTTTCTGGATGTCTGGGCGACAAAGGAGATTGGAGAAGAAGCTAATGTAGAGCTTCTCTTCAGTTCATCCGATGACAGCCAGAAATTCAGCAAATTTGTTGACAAAATCTAAATCAAGGCTGCCTTCTGGAGGCCAGGTTCCTATGTTAGGACCAATTAAGTAGGTTGGCCAGATGGATATGCAGAGGGCTTTCAGCTTTTTTTTTTTTTAAGAACAATCTTTTTTCCTGCAATAGGCTTTACTGTGTCCCAATGGGCTAACATGCAGTCCAGAGGGGAACACGGCTCTGTTTTTCTTACAAAGGTACTTATTCCGAATGGGCTACCAGCATGGTTGCCCATTTTCTAGGGGATTCCTTTCTGTCAGCTCGAAGCCTGACTAGACTTTCTCTGTCTCCTGAGGAGATTTCCCACACCTTTCCGTCGGTGTGAAGCATTATTTTATTTTATTTTATTTATTGACTTTATATACCGCCCTACTCCTGAAGGACTCAGGGCAGTGAATTTGATTTATATGCCGTCCTTCTCTGGAGACTCAGGGTGGCTTACAATGCGTTAAGCAATAGCCTTCATACTTTTGTATATTTATACAAAGTCAGCTTATTGCCCCCACAATCTGGGTCCTCATTTTACCTACCTTTGAAAGGATGGAAGGCTGAGTCAACCTTGAGCCTTGGAGAGATTCGAACCTGCAGTAATTGCAGGCAGCTGGTGTTAATCACAATGCTATTAGTCTGCTGAGCCACCAGCATGACCAAACTCTAAGAGATTTCCTAGACCTCCCATGCCGGTCTGAAGTTTGAGCCCTCTCCTACACTACACACTTTTAATATTCCAACAGTCACACTCCTTTCAAAGTGTTCGTCTCTGGCTGATCTCCTCTTGGATAATCAGAAATGCAGATTGGATCTCCGCATGTTGCTTCGAGGGCAAACCTCTGAGGAATTTCCCTCGTCTCATTCACACACTCACAAAGCAACACTCCCGACCCTACCCAAAAGAAAAAGTCTCTACTGACCTAGCAGAGTACAATCTTCCCCAATACCCAGTTCAAGCCTCAATTAGGGTGTTCAGGTTCAGCTGGAAACAGAATCTGCTGACGTCTGACCAGGTCGAAGTCACCAGTTTAAACTTGCCGGGAGTGCTCTTGACGTCATCCCTGGTCCTTGCCGGTTTTTTCTGTCCGCGTTGGTGAAGACCGCCAAACCACAAGGGGGTTGGCTGTAGGGGGAGCCAAATGTAGCAACCTTGAAGGAAAACGGTGCCTTCAAGCCCCATGTTGGGCGCCAGAAATGAAAGGTCCGGCTGTACGCTTAAGCCCACAGTGAGCCAAAAAGAAGGACTTAAATGGAGGCTTGAATAAGAATCAGCATTTAATTTTTGATCAAAAGCAAAAGGCTGGGTAAAACCATTCCAAACACATACAAAGAGACATGTATATGGAAGGGCCAACAACTTCAGAGAAGATGTGACCTCTTTTTATACCCTTAAAACACCAGTTTAATCCCCAATTCTGCCCCCCTAATTTATGTTTGTGTATTCCTTGTTGCCCTGCAAGGGAATAGAAACTTCCCAATTAGTCTTATCTCGTCCTTGAGCATTCCTTTGTTTTCTCAATTGTCCATTTGACCCCGTGGTTCTGCAAGGCACAAGCTTATCCAGATCAAAGGTATAAATTAGGGCTGAGGTGTAAATTATCCCTTGGTTGATGTTTCCAACTGAGATAGGTACCATGCTCTTAAATGGCACAAGAAAAACAGGAAGAATATTGATATGAGTTCAGGTCAAATGGTAGGGACATATGTTTGACAAATACCAGATATATTACAGAGGCCTAATAACAATATGTTTGTAACAGGAGATACAAATATAAAGGAATAATATATGTGATACAAATATGAAGGCACAATATATATGTTACAGGAACCTAATGGTTACAGAATAACAAGTTTTTACTAAATCTAGTATATCAATATTTTATATTCTATCCTTATTATTGTTTCCCTACACGGCCAATGACTTGTGGTCTCTTCAGGTCTGTTAGTTGTTTTCCAAAATGGAGGCAACATGTGGAGAGTTGTTGGCATGCATCAGTGTTTTTCAAACTTTAATATGAATGGAGGGGGACAGAAATGAAGCTTTGTGGATGGATGGAGGGGGGTCAGGGATTTCCCTCAATCTCTGGACAAAGCTTGATAGACACTGGCAGAAATATCTCTCTCCCTCTCCCTCTCCCTCTCTCTCTCTCTCTCTCTCTCCCTCCCTCTCTCTCTCTCTCTCTCTTTCTCTCTCTCTCTCCCTCCCTCCCTCCCTCCCTCCCTCTCTCTCTCTCTCTCTCTCTCTCTCTGTTTTTTTGTAACTGCTAAATTCTTGTAACTAGTTTTAAACTAAACTTGATTTTTTTCATAGAGAATGGCTGTACTTTTGTGGTGATGCCCTTGAACATTAACTTTCAAAATAAAGTAAATTTTGCCTCCAACTCAGCAGGCAGCTATGTGACATGTTAATGTCACAGGCATTAACTGGCCCCTGGGATTTTCTCTTTAACCACAATGTCAACAAATGTCACATTTCCTTTTATTTTCAGCCACAAATGCTGTATATTGTCTCTGAGACCAATTTCAAGGATGGAGCTCCCAAACCTCTCGATTCTAGATGACAGATTTAATTCAATCTCTGCCACTCTCATTATGTGCCATATGGGGATTATTTCCCTTTCACTTCTCTCCAGAGAATTTCCCAACAATCTTTGCATCCAAGAACTAGTTGAATTATCCAGGGATCCCTCCTGAGAGGGAGAATTATGATAAATGTTTCAGCTCTACTCTTTTGTTGAATCCTCCAGGAGAGGCTTTGGGCAAAGAAATATGAAGTTTTGGGACAGGCAGAGTCTCAGCTCTTAAATGTCCATCTCTCTCCTTTCCAGATGAAACTGAGTGTGTCTCTGTGTTTGAAGAAGAAAAGCAACTGGAGATTCCACCTAGTGAGAGTCCTTTGAATTCTTCTAATTCTTCTTTAGAAACAGGAAAAGGATTGATTGATTCACCCCATGAATTATGGATCTCCTGCTTCTGATTCTGATGCTGCTTTTGTCCCATCCAGTCTCTGGGAAGCTGAGAAAGAAATGCCCGCTGAGTTCAGAGCACCAGAATGGAAAACAACCACAGAGCTTTTACAGGCCAGGAGACCATCTTGTTAGTATAATCACCACTGGAAATAAAATATTGTATATAAAGTTGCTTTTCAACATGGCTCCTTCTCTTCAGTTTGTTTTCTATGATCCGTAAGTCATTCAGGGTGATGGAGTTGCAGTCCCTCCATTCTAACACTCTCCTTCTTTTCTGCTTTTTTTCATTTATTCCTATATTGGGGAATATGTCTAATTTCCTGGATGATTTAGATTTCCATGGCTTCTCTCTTTTCTCTGATTTTGTGAAAGAGACTCACATCCAAAAATGGGTCTGAAAAAAAGCTGAAAGGGTTGCAGATTGTTTTCATTTCTCAGTCTAATCCTTAATTTATCATTTGAATGAATTGTATTTAAAGTAGTGGTGGAATCAGTTGTAGTTGCTGTACCTCAGCCCATTCCCATATTTGTGTAACTGATCTTTGCTTTTGGATCAATGTTGTCTTAAGGCTCAGTAGGCTTCTGGAGGATTATATATTAAAAATAGTATTTGTTGTTGCTGTTGATTATAATATTTTTTTTACAATAGGAATTCTTATGGTTTTTTATATGGCTTAGGATTAATTTTCGCCATTCAAATGGTCAACAAGAATTCCCATCTCCTGCACAATCTCACGCTTGGCTACAACATCTATAACAACTATTGGAGCACTTTCTGCACTTCAGATGCCTTGCTGGACATTCTCTCCATTGGAGAAGCCAATGTCCCCAACTATGCCTGTGGAAGGAAGGAGAACCTTCTGGTTCTTCTTGATGGAACTAGAAGGGGCATCTCCATCCAGATGTCAACTTTAGGAGGCACCTACAAAGTCCCACAGGTTTGTGTGTGTCTTTCTCCTTCTGGTAAAGTGAGGGGTGGGTGGTGGTGGGTGAGCAATAGATGCAATCATGTCTTCTTCATGGAATTCAAGAGCTGCTTTTCTTAGCAAAAACGTCAATATTTTACCTGATTATGTTCATGTTGAGATTAATCATAAAAGGCCTGAAATGTAAGCAATACATTCCCTGGAGAAGATATTCTAACAACTATTTAACTGATCAAAAAGCATCCCTGGTTGTTGGGGCCTCTATTGGCATCTTCGTTTTCACACATAAACGATGCCTGCCCTATCCAGTCAGACTGAAGTTGGCAATAGAAGCATTTTATCCATCTAAAAAGTGGAATGAAAAGGACTTTAGCCATTATAGTCCAAATAGACTAGCAGATATTGTGGCTAAAATTTATGCCATGATCCTCTTAGTTAAATTTGAGGAAAATGCATTCCTTGCAGAAGACCCAGAAGGTTTTAGGTAGAGTGAAAAGTTATAAAGATTTTAAAAGAAATAATGCATAAATTAATAATCTAATATTAGTAACAAATTTGTCTTGAAATATCTAATCTATATCAGTGAAGTAAAACAAGGTTTGCAGGCTTTCTAGATGTTAGTGCGGCATTTGTCACAATTAACAGAGCAATATTATATGGAAAATGGATGGCCCTCAAAATGGAGCTCAGCCTGTTGGCCCTGATCCAAGCCCTTGTTTGAGAGGGAGGTTTGGGCTCAATGGAGCCTTGAGAAGAAGGATCTATGCTTACCAAGGGGAAAGGGAAAGGTGCATATTTGAACCCTTATTATTAGGTCTAGATATGAATGACTTACTTCAACTAATGAAGGATCCAAAATCAGATCATAAATAAACGTTATTTCATTCTTTGACAAAACTGACTAAATTAGTGGACCAGTGAAATGCAGTGCATGTAGTATACAGTACTTGGATTTCAGAAAGGCTTTGACAAAGTAAACCACAACCTATTTCTCGGGAAGCTGAAAATATGTGGGATAGACAGCATCACCCCCAGATGGAGTCAGCCTGTGCTCCTCAATGGAACTAGGTCTGCATGGAGGGAAACAAGCAGTGGGGGACCCCAAGGTTCCATTTTAGGCCCAGAACTCTTCAACATCTTCATGAATGATTTGGATAATAGATGGGGAGATCATCAAATTTGCAGATGACACAAGTGACAGGAATAGCCAACATTTCAAAATAGGCTCAAGATCGAGATAGATCTAGATAGACTTGAACACTGGAAAATGAAATTTAATGTAGACAAAAGTAAAAGCTTAGCCTTAAGCAGAAAAAACCAAATGTACACTTCCAGATTAAGTGAAACCTGGCTCCATAGCAGTAACTGTGAGAGGGATCTTGGAGTCTTAGTAGACAATCTCTTAAATGTGAGCCATCAATGTGTGGCAGCAGCCAAAACAACAACAACAAAAACAAAAACAAAAAAAAACCAGTGCAATCCTAGGCTGAAGGATAGCGGTGCTTAAATGAAAACCTCATTGCTCTCCAGCTTCCACAGCCCCAGTTATTAAAGTATATGAGGCCCAGTTTCCCCCATGTTCTTCTATCAATCTGATGTTTGGGGCTTCAGAGAGAAACCACCAGCAGAACCAACCCAATCTCAGCCTCTGAGGAGGATCTTGGGGTGGGCAAAAGGACTTCAGCTGCTGCTGTCACAGTTGTATTAGGAATTTACACAATTTCTGCTTTGTATAAATTCAGAAAATATGGATATTGGCCTATAATGTAATCTATGGAAACTGACAGACTCTGAAAATTGTGTCAAACAAAATTTCAATTAAAGACCAATCTTGGATTACATAACTGACAAATCAAATTATGCTCTGAGGTCTCCCTCTTTCTTGTATAACTTGAGAAGAAGCTAAAAAGATTTCTCCTCAAAGAATCTGGAATATAGAAGCAGAAAAAGATGCAACAACTCCCAAAAATTATAATAGGCCCTTTATTGAAATAGAATCATGGCATTTGCACATGTTAATCTAATTGTGGTAAATTGTAGGGGTGATACAGCAATATGGTTTACATTGCTTATTGTTTTTTAATTTGCTTATTATTTTCCACTTTTATTATACAATCTTGCTAATATTCTGTCTTTAATATTTTAAACAATGTCTGATTAACAGAGTATTCTAATACATTCTGAGATTTAGGTTGGATTTATTAAAATCTAATATTTTGGATTTGATTTGACCCCAAATGTAACACGGCATTCCTCATTGCTTTTTCAGCTCAATCTTGAAACTGCTTCAGAGGCTCTGAGTGACAAAAGTAAATTCCCCTTTTTCTACCGGATGGTCCCCAAAGAAGGGATCCTGTACCCAGCAATTGTTCAACTGCTCCTCCATTTCAGATGGACCCTGATTGGCCTCTTTACTTCAGACACAGAGGAGGGAGAGAATTTCATGAGGACTTTTACTCCGTTGCTTGTCAGGAGTGGAATTTGTGTTGTTATATCACAAAGATTCTTAACAACTGAACATGCAGCAGCCCCCAGAGAGGCCCTCTCTAAGTGGAGACAAGTCAATGTCTTTGTTCACTTCATAGAATATGCATCCATTTGGGAGCGAATCCTTCCTTTCCATGAAACACTTATGCTTTTTCCAGGAACCGTTGAAGGGAAAGTCTGGATCCTCACAAATTTTTTAGGGTACACACTAAACAAGCACACACTTCTCAAATACATCCATAGTATTTGGAACTTTGCTTTTTTGGCAAAAAATAGGCCAAAAGATGATGCTTTTGAACCCCATTTCTTTGTGGAGGAAAAGTTTCAAGACCATTATTTTCTCTGTTCTCTTTCAAAGAACGTCTTTTCTGTCAAAGGCCGCAGAAGATGCATCCAGAAAGCCCCACTGGAGACCCAGGAGAAAAGGAACAGAAGACGGATCCCAAATCACTATCAATATTACAGTCTCATAAAGACTCTGGCCCAGGCCTTGCATGCCGCTTATTCCTCCAGATTGAGGATGAGAAGGAAAGAGAGCGAAAAGACGTTGCGGTCTCCAAGGCTGCAGCCGTGGCAGGTAAGGTTTCTCGATATAAATCCATTAATCTCAGATCCTTTGGAGAAGGAATTCAGAGGAGAAGGAGGGAAACCATCTCAATAGATCTGGGAAACTTAATTACTCAGGGAATAATGGTTCCAAAGAGTACATACCATGGCATTTTAATACTACACACTGCTAATTTGAAAATGCTGTATTCTTTTTTAAATGAATTCCTGTATTTGTGGGTTTGTGATGAGCATGGTGGAATTTCCCCTTTGTTCCATCCCCACTGCAGGTGGGTCTGTGTGCAGCTCAACAGGCAGTTAAACCCCCCTCTTCTCCTCCAGTGAAAGGGAGCCTGGGGTGGATCTGGGTGTTTCATTGGGAGAAAAGGGCACGGAGAAACTGAGGAAGTGCAAAGAGTGAGAATCAAATATAAATAGGAGATAGGCAGCATTAACTAAGAGCCAACAAAGAAGCAGCTGGAACCTCTCCAGGGATGCTCCGTGTGAGGGACGGAGGCCGTCTCCGGATGACCATGTGTCTCGGTCAAACCGGCTGCTTCCGTCTCCTCCAAAGGCTGAGAGAAAATGGAGTCTGGCTTCAGACCATATAGTTCAGCTTATCTACCTCTGGCCAGCAGGTGGGGCTAGAGCAACAACAGCACAATATTTACATGTTCTGACATGACAACTTTTATAAATGTGAAGGAGACCCTGAGACCATCTAGCTCAACCTCTCCTCTCTGCAAGAATCCCAGTCTCTGACTGATGGCTGCTCAGTCTTTGCATTCAGACAATCCATGAAGAGGAGACTAAATTTCTCTGCTTTACTGGCTCAGCTCACCCTTTTATCATATTTTTTCTCTCCTTCAGCCAAAATCTCCTCTCTTGTAACTGAATTCATTTTTCTATGTTTGACACTCTGGAATAATAGTGAGCAGATCTTACACTCGTGTGTAACCTGTGTCAGTGATTGGAAGAGGGCTGCATCCTCCCTTCTCCAACCGAGAGATTGTGTCAGTTGGAAAAGGGGCTCCCAGACTCCTCCTGATCTTCAGCTCTTCTCCTTGTTCTCTTTCCTCAAGGCTAAGAGCAGCTCCTTTGATCTCTTCCTTGGCTTCATTGTCCTTCCCTGAAGTTCATGTAGATTTTTTGCGTATTCTCCTTCAATTGCAAGGCAGGGGTGGGATTCAGCCGGTTTGGACTGATTCAGGAGAACCGGTTGTTAAGATTTTGCGCAGTTGGGAGAATTGGCAAATTCCACCACTGGCTGGCCTCGCTCACCCAGAGGAAACGCCACAAGATGTGGGTGGGGCCTACTGATGAAAGCAAACGAGCTGGAAATAGATCTATATAGATCTCCCACTTAGCAGGAAGAGCTTGCTGGCTGCTAGAAAAGAAAAAAGCCCAGAATCGAATGGATGTGATTCTACTGAGCTGGGGCTGCAGAAAAACCTTGGTTACATAGGGAAAACCTGGCTAGAGGAAAGATAGATAGATAGATAGATAGATAGATAGATAGATAGATAGATATAACCAAAAATTTATATGCCGCTCTTCTCCCTAAGGACTCAGGGCGGTGAACACAAGTTAAAAACATACAATGATAAAAGATCAAAATGATTAAAACCCAGTTAAAAGAACGATAATCAAAATAAGAAAAACCCAAGGATCATGGTCAACCCATTTGTTGAAACAGCCAGGTCTTTAAGTCCCGACGGAAGGAGCAGAGATCAGGCACCATCTGAAGCTCGGTGGGTAACTCGTTCCAGAAGACAGGGGCACCCACAGAGAACGCTCTACCCCTGGACGTCGCCAGCCGATATTGTCTGGCCGACGGTACCCTGAGGGGGGCAGCCCTGGAGAGCGGACAGGACGGTGGGAGGTGGGTAGGAGATGGTCCTGCAAATACTCCAGACCTAAGCCATGTAGGGCTTTAAAGGTAAGTACCAGCAACTTGAAGTGGATCCGGAGGACCACTGGTAGCCAATGCAGCTCGCGTAGAAGAGGGGTTACATGGGAGTAATGGGGAGCTCCCATAACCACTGGCGCGGCCGTATTCTGAACCAGTTGGAGCCTCCAGGTGCACCTCAAGGGCAGCCCCATGTAGAGGGAGTTGCAGTAATCCAAACGAGAAGTAACCAGGGCATGAGTGACCATACGGAGGGCATCTCTGTCTAGAAAGGGGCACAACTAGTGCACCAGGCAAACCTGGGTGAAGGCCCCCCTGGTCACGGCCATAGATGGTCTTCCAAAGACAGCCGGGAATCCAGGAGGACACCCTCTGTTTTGTTTGAAAAGGCCTTCGGGCTATTCAATAAACTATACCAGGAGGACACCCAAGTTGCGGGCCCTCTCGACAGGAGGAAGCACTCAACCCCCCCCCCCATCAAAAGTGATGGAACTTCTAGAACACGAGACGCCGGCATCCATAGCCACTCAGTCTATTATCTCCCTTTCGCCATGCGGCCCAGCTAATCTCCATGCCTTGCCTCAATGCCTCACCCGCTCTGCTCACCAAATTAAGCATGCTGCCCACTCACCCTTTGCCTCGGGTTGGGGCTCAGGGATGCACCATTTCCCAGCTCCAGCCTGGTCCTGGAGCCTCCGGACGCTCACCCTTCACATTGGCCAGGTCAGGGAATGTGCCATTCCCTGGCTTCAGACTTGCTTTGGAGCCTCCGCCCACTGACCCTTCACCTCAGCTGAGTTAGGGAAAGTGTGATTCCTTGGCTCCGGCCTTGCCCCAGAGCCTCCACCCATTTGCCCTTCGCCTCGGCCGGGTTGGGGAATGCACCAATCCCCAGCTCCGGTCTTGCCCCAGAGCCTCTGCCTGCATGCTGCCCCCCCCAGCCTCAAATTATAGCCCCTCAGGCCAAAGCACTGGACCTGGACAGTTCTTCTTACCTGTAAGAAGTCCCATCCGGAAAGTGCTGCAGCAGAGATCTTGCAGCCGTCCCTTGCTGAGCCTTAGTCACTCGCGGAGATGTTCCATGTGCTCTTTGGGTTGGCAGCTGTTTCTCTTCGCTACTGCTCTTGCTGGGAGAGAGAGTATCTTGTATAATTTTGCAGCTGTGAGCCGCTGCTTTCCTCTAAGTCCCATCCGGAAAGCGCTGCAGCTGAGAGAAACAGCATTCAACATTGCTTCCGGTGATGTCGCTGTGAGATTGACGCAGGGGAGCGGGTCTCTGCACCCCCACGCTGAATCCTCTTCATTGGAGAGCACCCAATGCCCTGTAGGGGCACGAAGGGGCACCCTGCAGGTCACAGAGAGCGTCAGCTCTACTACTGGACCCAGGGTTTCTTCCCTCTCTGCTGAAGACGTGGCAGCCATCATGGCTGCTGCGAATCAGGGGCAGCCAAAGAAACTAAGCTTGTTCTGGAGTGGTGAGAGTGGACAGTGATTTAGAGCTGGGTAAGGTGAATTTTAATTTTTGCTTAGGATTTGACCCAGGGGTGAAATGCTCCCGGTTCCGACTGGATCGCCTGATCTGGTAGCGATGGCGGGTGGTGGTTCAGAGAAGGGGTTGTAGAAAAAATGGTTTTAAAAGTAAAAAAAAAAGGTGGCCATGCCCACCCAGTCACATTACCACCCCCCACCAAGCCTTGCCCACAGAACTGGTAGTAACAAATCTTACATTTCACCACTGATTTGACTCAAAAAGAAAATCAATCTGTGAAAAGAGGCTCTCTGGAATGTTTTTAAGCTGCAATTAAGGAGAGGCAGAGAGAAATTGCACCCTAACAGGAAATAAGCAAAAGCTATAAAATACAAAAAGACTTGATGTATAAATCTTACTGGCATGACTTTGATCAGGCATTTTAAAATGCTGAACATCTGACTGTTGATTGAATATTCTGTTTGAATCAACTTGAAATGTATAACTGGCAGAATAGTTTTAAAGTGGATTTTTAATGTTGATTTTTAAGATGAAGTCGCCATCTACTGGTGAATGGATATA
Organism: Pituophis catenifer annectens; assembly: GCF_029215685.1. Classification (NCBI taxonomy): domain Eukaryota; kingdom Metazoa; phylum Chordata; class Lepidosauria; order Squamata; family Colubridae; genus Pituophis; species Pituophis catenifer. Next base: position 3,821,894 of record NW_027256899.1, on the reverse strand, counting down.
TATTATGTCATACTCCTAGAATAATAAAACAACCTTGGAAAATTTTGATAAGAGAAGAACAACACCTGGAGGTCTTCTGTATTATCTACTGTTCTATACTTATCTACTTTATGGTTACTAGAGGATCAACCTTGAAAACCTGGAGGATATCTAATGGAATGACTTTGAGTACTGGAACTAACTAGCAACTGCTCTAGAATGTTCCCTATAATTGACCAATTGTGTCAATTATATTTTCTCTATATTTTGTCAGTGTATGATTGACAATTTTTTCTCATTTTTTCATTCACTTATGAAGCTGATGGCAGTATTTGTATCCTATTTAACCATATTTGGAGATTAGACAATTGTAGAAGAAAAATTCAATGTGAGATAAGAAAGTTTTCTGTTTTTCAAATTCCTGGATGTTCCCATTCTAGTTTCATCCCTTTCTGAAGAAGAACGAGTTTTTCAATATTTCTCGAAGAAAACTGTACTTGGACCAAAATGGAGAGATAATGGCAGATATGGGCATTTGGGGCTTCTTGGTTCTCCCCAAGGAGGATATCAGGAGAGAGCCTCTGGCGTATTTTCAAAGACAGAGACTTACTATCAAACAAGATGCTCTTTCACGGCTAAAGTCGCTCAATAAGGTGGGACAAATTTTGGTGTCCTTTCTCTGTTTTCCAAACTCTGAGGTCCCATTTCAAGTGGGTTAAACCTATCGTCTCCAGGGTAATTAAAAAATTGAATGGAATAAAAGTTTCCTAAAATTTTACATCAAACTTTATTCTCAATTTTAATTTGAATATATCATCGTACTTAAATCTTTTTTCAATTCCATCCCTCAAGACTTTAAGTAGAAAAGTACTTTATTGTAACATTAAATTCCAAAATCAAAAGAGAGGAACAAAATGAAGAATCTGCGAGTTGTTACATCTCCTGCATCTGTTTAGAAGTAGTCAGAGATTTCACATTTAACTCAATGAAGACCAGAGGCTACTTGTCTCCATTCATTTCTACCTCTGTTTTCCATGGACGGAGAGTCCTAACACATTTCCTTTGGCATTCCTTTTCTTCTGCTTAGTCTCTGCCTCAGTCCAAATGTGTGGAAAGTTGTCATCCTGGATTTGTCAAGAGGGCTCGAGAAGGAGAGCCAGTTTGCTGCTATGACTGCATTCCTTGTCCGGAGGGGACCTTCTCCACTCAGGAAGGTGGGTCACACTGAGGAAAATGGGAGGCTTTGTGGAACTGGATCCATCCAGAACCTTTTCATGAAAGTGCAAGTTAAAAGACACATTTAAGCTCACCTACATTTTTTTTTATTTTTAACCTGTACAATTTCTTATCTAAAAGGAAGTAAATCAAAAAGACTTGGAAGGAGGGGCTGGGAAGAGATGGGAGGAGGGGGTGGCAGACTGGGCAAGCTTTACTAACAGCAGAGGAAACATCTCTTCTGCTTTTTAGTTTGGATATGTGCTGCTAAGTTTACATTTCTAGGAACATCTGAGATCTTTGAAACTTGATGAATTGTTTCAGGTCCACCTTCTGAAAGACCTTGCAATCCACTGTATATTGGATCCTCCCCTTGAGGATTCTGCTAGTCATGTACAATCAATCAATCAGAATACAGCTGGAAGGAACCTTAGAGGTCTTTTAGTCCTACCCCCTGCTCTAGCAGGAGACCTATACCATTTCAGAGAAGTGACTGTTTAAGGAAATTATTAAGAAATACTTCTTGGTAAATGCATGTAATTTGCATGTAAATTCCTATAAGGAATAAAGAATAGAAATGAATCTTCTTATATCCTTCTTATATCCTTATATCTCATATATCCTTATATATACCCTTATATCCTTATATCTTCTTATATCCTTCTATAAGGAATATAAATGAATGTTATTTCTAGTAAGATAAAAGGACAGATTATTAAAAAAAGTTGCTTTTTGGTTTCTCAGATACGAAAAAATGCACCAAGTGTCCAGGTGATAAATATCCAAATGAGGACAGAGTCCAATGTATCCCCAAAATCGTAACCTTCCTATCTTATGAGGAACATCTGGGCATTATCCTGGTCTCTTTTGCCCTATTCTTGTTCTTAATCACATGCCTTGTTTTAATCATCTTCATTAAATACCGAGAAACTCCCCTTGTCAAAGCCAACAACCGGGACCTCTCCTACATCCTCCTGGTCTCCCTCCTGCTTTGCTTCTTGTCTCCTCTTCTCTTCATTGGTCAACCAAGGAAAGCCACCTGCCTTCTCCGACAAACGGTCTTCAGCATCATCTTCTCAGTGGCCATTTCTTCTCTCTTGGCCAAAACCATTACGGTGGTGCTGGCCTTCCTGGCCACAAAACCAGGAAACCGAGTGAAGAGATGGTTGGGGAAGAGCTTGGCCAACTCCATCATCCTTTCTGGTTCTGCTGCACAAATTATCATCTGCTCCATCTGGCTGGGAGTTTCTCCCCCCTTCCCTGACTCTGACCTCCACTCCCAGCCTGGAGAGATCATCCTGCAGTGCAACGAAGGGGCCGTTGTCATGTTCTACGCCACCCTCAGCTACATGGGCTTCCTGGCTGCCATCTGCTTCACGGTGGCTTTCCTGGCCAGGAACCTGCCTGGGGCCTTCAACGAAGCCAAGCTGATCACCTTCAGCATGCTGGTCTTCTGCAGTGTCTGGGTGACTTTTGTGCCCACCTACCTGAGCACCAAAGGGAAATCCATGGTGGCTGTGCAGGTCTTCTCCATCCTGGCCTCCAGTGCTGGTCTGCTGGGCTGCATCTTCATCCCCAAGTGCTACATTATCCTTCTGAGGCCAGACCTCAACACAAAGGAGCAGCTCACAGCCAGAACAAATGTAAAAACATGAGATATAACACCATTATGATACTGGAAGAATTGTTAAAGGTTTATTTTATTTGAAAGGAGATATTCTTTCCATTTAGATAGTATGCAGCAATCAAAGAAAATCATTTCTATTTGGTTCAGAATGGGAAACTGTTGAACGACTGGAATTCTTGTAGTTCCCTTTCCTTTCAGCTCAATACATTTTGCTAAAGAGAACTCTGTAAAAGTGATTCAGAGGAATTTGCTGATCAGCAACAGCTATTGAACGTGACACCTTATAGAAAAGAATTCAGGCACTTGTTCCCACTGACAGCAGCTAAAAGTGTGAGAGAGAGAGAGTGAGGAGGAAAAGAGGCCAGGAGGAAGCTGTGAGAACCAAACACCAGCCTAGTTGCCTGATCCTCTCCGTGAGAATGCCGGAATAATGTGAAATGCCGTGTTTTAGCGGCTTTCAGCTGGGGAGGGAAATTTTCATCCCTCTTATATAGTTCTTTCTTGATTTCCTCATAAAAACCTCCTTTGCAGAAAGTGTTCAGCAGCTGTCTGGGATTTTAGTTTGGGATTGTTTTTATTTTGGAGTGTACTTCATACCAAAATTTAAAAAAGGTAAATGAAAAAATGAAAAGTGTAAAGAAATTTCCACTGTATTTTTTTTCTTTCATCAACCACAGAAATAAAATAGCAGTTTTCAGACCCTTTAATTTTCCATTCTACAATTTCTACCTAAAGCAATTTCTCTGCTCGTCTTCCAAGCTTGTCTTGTCTGTGAAGGGCTGGAGAAGATGTCCAGAGAAAGGGGACCTTGAGATTCTCCCCAGGAGGAGGTTGAGGGGATCCTGTCTAAAGGCAGCCGCATCACTGACCAGATCACAAATGTTCAATGCTGCATAATATTCATCCAGGTCCTAGAAGGGAGTGAATAGAGGGTGGGGGGGGGACTTCCAGGTTTCTAGGAAGAGGCACCCATGGAAGATGTTCTGCTCTCCAACCACACAGATTGCTCTTCAATTGGGAATCTGTTTAGGCCTCAGAATGGCTCTTAATTGTGAATGGAATCCCTCTGAAAATTCTATTTTAAAGATAAGAAAAGCTCTGATGGATCAGACCAAGATCAGTCTAAGATTCACAGTGACCACACAAATCCCTCTGGTTCTCCCACAAGCAGAAGGCAGAGAGACTTATGGCTTTTCCCAACATGGAACTGGTGTTTTCCCACAATTTCACTTTCCTCTATCACACCACACAATATTGAACACTCAGCCATCTCATACTCTAGGAATCCCCAATTCTGATATCCCACATCAATCTCAGAACATTTTTCCAAGTTTCACACCCCCAATCAAAAAGGACTAAGGCACGACTAGAACAGAGGTGGGTTTCAGCAGGTTCTGACCAGTTCTGGAGAACCAGTAGCGGAAATTTTGAGTAGTTTGGGGAACCAGTAAATTGCACCTCTGACTGGTGCCGCCCCCAACTATTCTTTCCCTCCAGAGTCCCAGCTGATCGGGAGGAAATGGAGATTTTGCAGTAACCTTCCTCTGCCACGCCCACCAAGCCAAGCAACCTCTAGTTCTTGCATCTTGTAGCATTTTAATGTTAAGTCTTGCTCTTTCCTTGCCACACATATTTCCATGTTATTTTCTTCAGCTCTTCAAAGTATTTTTTTCTCCAGTTTTATTGGTATAGTTTGAAATAAAAATAATATTTTTGGTGATACATTCATTTTTATTAATGCTATTCTACTCATTAGTGGTAATTGCAAGTTTCTCCATTTCTCCAGGTCTGTTTCGATTTGTTTTTTCAGTTTATAATAATTGTCTTCCTTGAGCATTGCACGTCTTGATGTCAGATGGATGCCCAAATATTTCACTTTCTTCACAATTTGGATGTTCAGTTTCTCCATCATCTCCTTTTTTTGATTTTCTCTCATATTTTAACTAATATTTCTCTTTGTTGATTTTCAGTCCTGCTATTTTCCCATATTTTTCTATTTGCTCTAATAGGTTTGGCGCTGTCTCTATTGGAGCTTCCATGATAAACACCAAATCATCTGCAAATGCTTGTAGTTTATATTCTTCTTTTTTAATTCTCATTCTTTTTATTTCCTTTTCCTGTCTCACTTTTCTATTTAAAACCTCTAATGCCATTATAAATAATAATGGAGATGAAGGGGATCCTTGTCTTGTTCCTTTTCTGATTTCTATTTTCTTTGTCATTTCACCTTTGCCATTTGGTCTCTCTATATAGTTTGGATCATATTTATGAATCTGTCTCCAAAATCCATCATTTTCAACTCTTTTATCATAAATTGCAATAATTCACGTTATCAAACGCCTTTTGTGCATCTGAAAACAGCAGCGCTATTTGCTTCTCTGAGGATAATTCATAATATTCTAATTCTGGGGAGCCAGGAGGGGATCGAGGGGAGAAGCTCTGGCCTTGGGACTCAGGGGCTCAGTTGGCCTGAGGGGGAGACAGGGAGGCCCTGAGGAAACTCCGGGGCTTAAACTAAGATGGACTTTATTCAAGGAGCCAAAAGAAGAGATTAAGTTCCACACACAGAACAGAATCTGAAAAGGGATGAAAAAAGCCACGAAGAGAATTCTAGCTACATCCAGTTTCCTCCTTTCCCTCTTTCTACTAGAGGTTCCCGCCACAAAATGGACTATACGCTTTAGCTGTCCCTCTCACTGCCTGTAGGGGGCAATCTGCGGTCTGGCCTTTAAGCCACACCTGGCCTCCGCAGGCAGTGAGAGGGACAGCTAAAGCTGGAAAAGACCCCGCATCCTCCATTTTGTTGCCCAAGTCCCTTTTTGGAGAGGATTCTTTTGCCCTCTTTAAAGAGGGGAGCAGTTAGAATAATGGACAAATGGAGTCGAAAGAGACCTCAGAGGTCATCCTTCCAACTGCCCAGTGAAGGGTTTACTAGAGCGTCTTTCTCAGCCTTAGCAAACTGAAGAGGTGTGGACTTCAACTCCCAGAATTCCAGTCAGCACTCAGGGTCCTTCCTCCACCGGGTCCTTCCATGAGTTAGCGGTCCCTCTCACTGCCTGTAGGGGGCAGCCTATACTCTGGTCTTTTAAGCCATACTTGGCCTCTGCAGGCAGCAAGGAGGACACCTAAAGCTGGCAAAGACCCTTGTGTTCCTTTAGGTACATTTTCACAAGGCCCTTTGGATACGAATAATATTTAATCTTTTGTGGTGTTTCCCTCTCAGCTCCCCTTCATCATCTGGGCCTGGAGAGGAAAACCTGGACTCTCTGGAGCTTTCATTCCAGATCCAAGGGGCGACATTTCAATCTGGGCTCTGCCCCCACAGAAGAATTCAACTCCCAGAATTCTCCTGGCAGCTTCAAGACTTGTGGACTTCAAGCATGGCTGGCTGGAGAATTCTGGGAGTTGAAGTCCACAAGCCTTAAAGCTGCCAAGTTTGGGGGGCCCTGGACTACAAGACCTCCAAAGTCCCTTTAAGCTCTGTTATTCTCTTAGTCCTAAAATAAATAGCTGAGACCAGAGGTGGGTTGCTCCCGGTTCTCCCCAGTTCAGGGAGATGGCAGGCAAAGCGCATGGACGAAGGGAACCGGTGGTAATAGCGCTTAGAACCCACCACTGGCTAAGACCCTCACTGGGACCCTCCCTCTTTTGCTCCCTCTGGACTGAGGAGTTCAAGAGCTGCCTCCAGACATTCCTTTCAAGGAGAGTTTTTAGAATCCTGCAGTTGAAAGTTCTTCATGTCTCCTTTTCCTGAAGACCCCATTTCATTTGGACTTTAATCCCAAACTGATTGGCCTTTTGGCATTTCTCTTGACGCTTCTCCAAAATGCACCCCCAAGAAGCCCCCTCCCCCTCCCTCTCCCCCTCCTTCTACCTCTCCCCCTCCCTCCCTCTCTCTCCCTCTCCCCCTCCCTCTCTCTCCCCCTCCCTCTCCCTCTCTTTCCCTCTCCCCCTCCCTTTCCCTCTCCCCCTCCCCTTCCCTCTCCCTCTCCCCCTCCCCCTCCCTCTTTCTCCCTCTCCCTCTTTCTCCCCCTCCCTCTCCCTCACACACACAGAGAGAGGTTGGATTGGGTCTCTCTCCTTCCCTTCTGCTTTAGGCTTGGAGAGTCTGCCAGGGCTGCTCCTCATTTGGCAAGGCTGAAGGGGAATCGGGGGCTGGAGCCAGGTGACGGTCTCATCTCTGCCACAGGTGAGGCTCTCAGAGAGACTTTCTGGCAGGCAGCCAAGCCTTCTCCTCAGCCCCTCCGCACTCAGGAGAGATGCAGCTCTACTGCCCAGCGGAGGCAAAGCTTCTCATTTTCTACAAACCATTTGCAGGTTTGTTTTTTTTTTTAAAAAATATTTTCCCTAGGAAAGAGGGGGGGGGCTACCAAAATGGGCAGGGTGCCTCTGCCTAGGGGGAGACTCTCCACCCCGCAAAAGCCAACGGCTTGAAAGCGGCTCCTCTGCCCCCCCCCCATTCCCCCCGCTGCCTTCCCCAAACACCTCCCCCCATTGCAAAGGCGGCGTGCCCTTCGGGTGGGAAATGCCTGGAACGCAATGAAGCCCCCCAACTCCCCTCCGGCTGGCAGGCTGGCTAACGGGGGGAGAGGAGAGGCGGGGAGCCGATCGGAGGGAAAGCGCAGGTGCTCCAGGATGCTGCGGCTGCCCTCGCTCGCCCTTTGCCTGCCTTCCCTCCTCAGGGCTCGCTCGGGCTCCCCCCTCCCCAGTCCAGCTTGCTTGCAGGCGGAGCCCCGTTGCCTTGTGCGAGGCCGCTGTCGGAGAAGCCGGTGAGGGCTGGCTCTTTGCATCCTTTTGTCCGGCTGTCCGGCGAGCATGGCTTCCTCCCCAGGACCCCGTCCGTCCCCCCCCCCACAGCCGGACAAAGCCAGGCAAAAGACCAGCCCTCACCGGCGCCCAGCTTCTCCGGCAGCAGCCTTGGAAAGGGCAACGGGAGCTTCTGCCTGCATCAACCGAGGCTGGGGAGGGAAAGAGCGCGAGAGCCAGAGGCCCTTCCCTCCGGCCTTTGCCCAAAGCCCTGCACCGCACCGGGAGGCCAAAGTTTGAATTACTTCCCCCCCCTCCAACCCACGCATACCTTGGCAACGGGACCCTTTTCCTTCACCCCCTTTCCCAGCTGCTGCATCAGCTTTGCTGCCCGTTGCAGCCAGGAACCTCAAAGCCCCGGATCGGCCTCCTGCCAACTCTGCCTCTCCAGGAGCCCGGCCGGACTTTCGCGCACCACTCACTGCGGCGGAGGCTGGGCTGGAGCTCCTGGGTGCCCAAAGGACCCGTCCCGTCATCGGGAGTCCCGGAGCCTCCGCGGGTGAAACTTCGGCCGGGCTCCTCGGAAGACCCCGGAGCTTGCAGTCTCCTGCCTGGCTAATGCCCAGATTGGTGGCTGCAACACAAGGATTCCTTCCGGGCGTTATGTGAGGTTCCCAGCCAAGCTCGGACCGGCCCCGGCCGCCTTTCCCACCCAGGAGCCTCTGCTGACCGGGAGAGAAGGCGCCGCCTCCCCCTGTGCAAGAGCGGAGGCAGGAGGGCAGAGCCAGCGATGCTTCTGAAGAGCCGGCTGGCCGCTTTCTTCCCCCTCCCTCCCCAGGCAGCCGGGAAGCGCAACACGAGGCCGCAGAGGCTGTGCAGCGTTTCTGGGACGACGGAGCTGCTGCTGCCCTTCCAGAGGGCGGGGGGAGCAGCTGGGAGGCCAGGCACCCCCACAACCTGACCAGGCAGGAGGGTGGGCCAGGGCCAGCTGGTGGAGGGCGATCGTTCCTTCACTCGCGGGTTTGGGCTGGGCTGCTGGTTTGCGTGATGGTGGCAGGGATCACCACTTGTGGGGTGGGGTGGGGGGTGCCCTCACCCGGTTGGCTCCAAAATTAAACGCGGGAGGAGGCATGCCACGGGAGGGAGACCCGCTCCAGACCTGCCCGTTTGGCCGAAGGCTCAGTTCGGGGGCAACATGGCAAAGCCATTGTCAGACATATCAGCCTTATCAGAGGTGAGTGGCTGGGCGGGGCAAGGGGAGTGGCTGGGCGTGGTTTAGCTACCGGTTCCGGCAAACCAATGCGAACTGTTTGAATCCCACCACTGGCTTTGAGCCAATCACCTGGAGGCCCCGATTTCAATTCCCAGGGCCCAGCTAGGACTTCACGGCCAGACTCTATGCTGCCCCCTACAGGCAGTGAGTCTTAGCTGAACCCTGGCAAGGAGGAGGGGCTGTGATGGGGGGAGGAGCTCTCTGTGTCCAGGAGTTTCTTTCCTTTGCACTGCTCTACCCCAGAAAGACCTTTGCCCAAAATCCGCCCTGCCTTAACATTGACAATGGTTAAGGCATCAGGCTAGGAAACAAGAGATCCTGAGTTCAAGTCCTGCCTTAGCCCTGAAAGCCTGTTTGCTGACCTCAGGAGAGACACTCTCTTTCAGACAAGCCCACCTCACAGGGTGATTGTTGTGGGGAAAAGAGGAGGAAGAAGAAGAGTTGGACATGTTCACCTCCTTTAGTTCTTTGAAAAAATAATAAAACACTGGAAAAAATCTAACAAAAATAAAAACTGACTTTCCTGCTTCTGTTTGCATGGAATCTGTCACAGCCTTGTGCAGATACAGGAATTTCTCTTCTCACAAGGAGGAAGAGTTTTTTTTTAATCATCCCTTCCAATTTCACTCACTCCCTTCTTTTCCAGCCTTTGGGGGCACCAGTGGAGGAACCGGACCCACTTCCAGCCCTGGGACACAGCGGATTTCCCTGTTTCTTTGGGAAAGATTCCTTCCCCATCATCCACTTCCCTCCCTGCCTGGGATCATCTGAATTCCTCCATTCAGACAGTAGGAAAAAGGGAGTTTGCACAGAATCTCTGAGTCAGTCTCCATTCTTCTACACAGAGTGTCCCACTCACTCTGCAAAGCCAAATTCCCCCTCAGTTCCTGGATACCTCCAGACATCACTCGGCTGAGCTCACAGCAGGGCCAGGGCGGCTGAGAAATTGGGACGGAAGGGACCACAAACCTTTCCAGCCACAAGAGACACTTGGACACAGACTGTGGTCTGACAGAAGCTCCTATGATGCCTTTAGGTGGCAGTGGGAAGGGTTATGGGATCAATCTCTCAACACTCACCCTATAGGGCTGCCCCATCTGTTGTCCCTGGTGGCAGATGGAAGATTGTGAATCCCACTCCTGACACCAGTTTCTCTGGAATCAAACACAGGACCCAAAAACTCCAATAATCCAGGCTCACTGCAGTTGTTATTTATTCAGTGTCCACTGGAGGAATTTGCCCCCATAAAATAGTGGGAGGAAATATTTACAGACAAAAGGATGCACTCATATTTATACATTCCAGGAAAGGAGGAGAAAAGGACAATCATACATATGCATATTTCATTTAATAGATGATGTGAGCATGAATATTCAGAATTAGCGAGACTCAAGTTATCTCCCCAGCCTTGTATTGTTGCTACCTTCAAGAAAGAGTTATTGTGTAAACAAAAAGAAACGTCTCAGTTGCCACAGCAGTTTGGGTGAAATGTACTGAGAAATGAGGGCATCAACGTTGCTCCATACATTCCTTCTATATTTCTGTCTTGCTAACATGCTCCCATTTCTCCAAGAAATTTGTCTCCTCACAATCTTCCACACACCCTTTATTTATTTCAAGAAAAATAGTTGGCCCACTCATGCATGGAGAAGAGCTTGGATCATTTTCTATGTTTGGACCGTGGAACATGTTAAAAGTTGAAATTCCTCAGTCTCACATTTACACATTTCTTCTGGCTGTAAGCTGCTCCTTTCTGAAGAATTCAATAATTTCCAAATTTGAAACATATACATATGATTTTCTTTGACTCCTGCCTACTATCTAATTGGAAATAATATCTCCTTTCAAATAAAAGAAACTTTTAAAAATGCTTTCAATATCACATTTGTGTAATATCTCATGCTTTTACATTTGTTCTGGCTGTGAGCTGCTCCTTTGTGTTGAGGTCTGGCCTCAGAAGGATAATGTAGCACTTGGGGATGAAGATGCAGCCCAGCAGACCAGCACTGGAGGCCAGGATGGAGAAGACCTGCACAGCCACCATGTATTTCCCTTTGGTGCTCAGATAGGTGGGCACAAAAGTCACCCAGACACTGCAGAAGACCAGCATGCTGAAGGTGATCAGCTTGGCTTCGTTGAAGGCCCCAGGCAGATTCCTGGCCAGGAAAGCCACCGTGAAGCAGATGGCAGCCAGGAAGCCCATGTAGCTGAGGGTGACGTAGAACATGACAACGGCCCCTTCGTTGCATTGCAGGATGATCTCTCCAGGCTGGGAGTGGAGGTCAGAGTCAGGGAAGGGGGCAGAAACTCCCAGCCAGATGGAGGAGATGATAATTTGGACAGCAGAAGAAGAAAGGATGATGGAGTTGGCCAAGCTCTTCCCCAACCATCTCTTCACTCGGTTTCCTGGTTTTGTGGCCAGGAAGGCCAGCACCACCGTGATGGTTTTGGCCAAGAGAGAAGAAACAGCAACTGAGAAGATGATGCTGAAAACCGTTTGTCCGAGAAGGCAGGTGGCTTTCCTTGGTTGACCAATGAAGAGAGAAGGAGACAAGAAGGAAAGCAGGAGGGAGACCAGGAGGATGTAGGAGAGGTCCCGGTTGTTGGCTTTGACAAGGGGAGTTTCTCGGTATTTAGTGAAGATGATTAAAACAAGATCTGTGGTTAGGAACAAGAGTAGAGCAAAAGAGACCAGGATAATGCCCAAATGTTCTTCATAAGACAGGAAGGTTATGACTTTGGGGATACATTGGACTCTGGCTTCATTTGGGTATTTATAATCTGGGCACTTGGTGCATTTTTCGGTATCTGAGAAAGCAAAAAAGCAATATTTCTTTAATATTCTGTCCTTTTCTCCTGCAAGAAAACCTTCTTTGGATAACAGCTGATACCACAGACATTTTCCAAGAAGTATTTCTTAACTATTTCATTAAAAAGAGCATAAGAAGGATATTTTTTTTTCTTTAAAAATGTAGCTAGGTATATGAAGTTGAGGGAAGTCCTAGGATGTTAATTATTTCCAGTGTAATGTGTAGAATGTTCATAGGAACTTATATTATTAGAGGATAATAATGAATCATATAATCGTTTTAGGCAAACATCTTGAGTCCTGCCACATGGCAGTTAATGTCCTGGACTTGGAGGATACCTACAGTATCTTGTAACATCTGGAAGCAACCTGGAATTAAGGAGAAACTTCCTATCAGTGAGAGCACTTAACCAGTGGAACAGCTGGCCTCCAGAAGTTGTGGGTGCTTCAATATTGGACATTTTTAAGAAGAGACTGGACAGTCACTTGTCCGAAATGGTCTAGGATCTCCTGCTTGAACAGGGGGCTGGACTAGAAGACCTCCAAAGTTCCTTCTACTCTATTCTGATTGATTGATTGATTGATTGATTGATGTACATGACTTGCAAAATATTTGTGTAATGAGTCCCCCCCATAACTATCCACAGCACCATATTATGGCCCAGTGACACCTTCTCAGTGATCCTCAAGGGAGGCCAATAAACAATGAATTGCAAGGTCTTTCAGAAGGTGGACTTAAAACAATTCATCTAGTTTCAAAGATCTCAGATGTTCCTAGAAAGGTGAACTTAGCAGCACATATCCAAACTAAAAAGCAGAAGAGAAAAATTGGAAATACGACAGCGGCGGTACAAAGGAGAAAGGAAAGCGGATGAAATAAATACAGCGTGGAAGAGAGGGACCCATAGAATGACTAAGCAAATATAATGTGACGGAGAGGGAGCGCTTGAAGAAGGCGAAGGCAGACGAACTTGAGTGGAAGGAACAGGCTGCGGAATACGCGAGCATAGAAGCTCTGTTTGAACTTTGGATTTACAATGGTTTAAATTTAAATTTAAAAGGACCTGACAACTGAACGCAGAGACTGAAATACTGGAACTCGAGCGGAAGGAATAAGCTGTGTAATTTGTGAGCATAGAAGATTTGCTTAGACTTTGGATTTATAAACCTAAAAAAAAAACCTTGAAAATTGAATGCAGGGATTGAAAGACCGGGACCACAAAAATTGATACAGACAGACATAGATCACGACCTGACTTAAGAGGAAAGTGAATACTATTCTTGGGGGGGAAAAAAGTTAATATTTAAAAGCTAATACGTTTAATATCTATAGAATTAGAATCATATATAAGCAATAATTTATATATAAATGTAAATTATATTGTGAAATTATAAAAGGTGATAAAAGAAAGATAAGGAATTGCTGTTAGAGAGATTGATTGGAATTTTGATATGAAATAGTGAATGAGCTGATTATACTCTTGAGATAGATAAATTGAATGATTGTATAGATTGGTAATTAGAAAATTAAGAAAACTAAAAACTGTGACTGATGAATTAAGTACAAGTAAACTGATTTGTATTGTGAATACAAATTAACTGATTAAGTGGGGTAACTGGGAAATAATAGAAATAAGGCGTGTGAGGAATAAGTGATTGTGTGGGGGAAAAGGAAATTATTAAGAAATAATTTAAAACTTTATGTTAATGTGGGAAAGTTTTACACGATTACTTAAAATGTCTACAACATCCACCATAACAAAAACAGGGAAAAAACCTATAACAAGCATGACAGTAATGACTGCCTCCCCACTACAACAAAAAACAATAGATAGCATGGTAGGAAAAGGAAAAGAAAAATTGGAAATGTCACTAAATGTAATACAGAATATGTTTCAAATGATTCAGGAATCATTACTCAAAACGCAAGAAAAAATAGCGGAAAATCAGGAAGAAATGAGAATGTTCCATGCAGAGATTAGAAATGAAATAGGAGAAGTTAAGGAGGACAATAAGACCATGAATGATAAAATTGGGGGTATCCAACAATCCATAGTAGAGAATGAACAGAAAATTAGAAAAGCGGAAACGAAAATAGATCATGTAGAATTAAAAGTAGAAGCAATGGAACAAAAAAACTTTACAACTAAAGAAAGAAATGTCAGATTCATTAGCCATGCTTGAAATGGAAAAGGCCTCATATTTCTTGCGCTTTCAGAACATACCAGAGGAAAAAGATGAGGATCTAGAAGGAAAAATGGTGGGGATCATCTCAGGAATGACCGCAAAAGACCAAAAGGAAATAAAAGGACAACTGGAGGAAACATATCATGTACAAACAAATTATATAAAAAGGCATAGATTAGCGAGAGAAGTCCACGTTAAATTTTCAAAGAGATCTATTCGGGAGGAAGTCTACAGGAAATCTAGAGAAGAAACAGTGACTTATAATGATAAAGAAATCATAATTTTAAAACAGATACCCCGAAGAATAAGAAACATATGGCAGCAATATCAGTTCTTAACATCATTATTGATTAAGTATAAAATAATGTATAGATGTTGCCAATAGAGGGGATCTTAATTACGTGGGAAGATAAAAAATATAAAATAGACACTCTAGAGAAGGAATTTCATAGCACGCATTTTAGGCTGGAAGGAGAGCAGGAAAGTAAGGAAGAAAGTGATAGTAGAAGTCAAGAAGAAGAGCAAACAGAAACAAGCCGAGAAAAAGAAACAAGAAAGAGGCAAGAAAAAGAAAGGGAGGAGAGAGAAGGCGCAAAGGCAAAGTCACGGATGGAAACAAGACACACAAAAAAACCAGATACAGTAGGCAATGGATGAACCAATTAAACTCTTTTCGGTAAACATTAATGGATTAAATGCTCCAAAAAAAAGAAATCAAACATTTACAAAACTATGAAAATTAGAAGCAGATGTGATATGTCTGCAAGAAGTACATATCCAAAAAGAGTATCAGAAAATTCTAGAAAATCCCAAACTAGGAAGACTATATACATCCCTGTCCCGAAAAAAGAAAAAAGGAGTAGCGATTTACATAAAAGAAAAAATTCAATCCAAATTAGTTTATGCCAATGATGAAGGTCAAGTGGTGATAATAGAATTAGGAACAAGAAAGGAAAAAATGTTAATAGCTGTTGTGGACCCGCCCTCTGAGCCTGTCCCATCGGAGGAAGAAAGCTCCGAGCATGAGGAAGAGGAGTCAGCCAGGCCTCCCTCTCCAGGCCCCTCCCCTCTGGCATTGTCTCAGGTGCCGGCCGAGGGAGAGGAGATCAGTAGGGAGACAGCTGGCTCGGATCAGAGTGACGAAGAAACATCATTCCTGGACGCACGCCTCCGAAGGCGTGATAAACGTTTGCAGCAGCTTAGGAGGCGTGCTAGGGATTAGAACTGAGTCACTGGACCACACCCCAGAGACTATATAATAGAGGGTAGTGGTCAGTGATCCTTGTGACGAACAAAAGTAAACCTTGAATAGTCACTAAAGCCTCGTCCGGAACTGCGAAGAGAAATATTATTTCTGCTTGGACTTTTTGCACGTTAAGTACCTTATCTTTCTGTTTGTGAAAATAAAGGCATCTGGCAGACGGTGTGTCTATCGCTGCCAAGTGGGAGATAAGACCTGGGTGCGTTCCAAAGTATTTCCTTAACCCTCGGCTGGCTGTGTTTGTGTGTGTGTGGTATGGGGACAGATCAATAGCAGTGATATATGCACCCAACCAAAAACAACACGAATTTTTTAAAGATCTACATACAAAATTAGCAAAACTAGAATGTGAAAATATCTGTTTAATAGGGGACTATAATGGAATAGTAAATGTAAACAAAGATTACAAAACTGATAAAAAAAAAACAAAAGAAAAAGGATATACTTCCAAAAGAATTTTTTAATATGGCTGAAGAATTAAACTTGAGAGACATTTGGAGAGAAATACATGAAGACGAGGCCCAGTATACTTTTTACTCCCACCCACACAACTCATGGTCAAGATTGGACATGGCCTGGATGACCCCAAATATTCAAACAATGGTAGAATCAATGGAGATAGGCATAAACCAATGGACAGATCATAGTCCACTACTCATAAATTGGAAAAGGGAAAAGAGATTCAGGAGATGGACGATGAATCAAAGAATATGTAAAGAAAAAGAATTTAATTTGATGTTAGAAAAGGAAATTAAAATATTCTTTCAGATAAATAAAAAAGAGGAAACTTCCTTACAAAATACATGGGATACTTTAAAAGCATACATAAGGGGCCTGGTAATTGCATATACGGGGAAGAAAAATAAAGAAAAGAAACAACAATTAGACAAATTAGAAAAAGACCTAAAACAAATAGAACAAAAACTGCAGAAAAAAACCCAAGATAAAACAATAAAAGAAGAATGGAAAATAATTAAACATCAATTGAATCTGATAAACCAAAAGGAATTAGCCCAAAAAATAAAAATGGCGAAACAAAATTATTTTGAATATGCAAACAAGACAGGCAGGTGGTTAGCCTATAAACTGTAGAAAGAAAGGAATAAAAGAATGATACATCAATTGAGAGACGATAAAGGGAAATCCAACATAAAAGAGAGGCCAAAAAAGAAATTATTAAGAAATTCTACACAAATTTATATAAACAAGAAGAAGTAGAAGAAGAAAAGATAAAACAATATATAGGAAAATCCAACATGCCAAAAATTACAGAAGATCAAAGAGAAATGCTCAATAGGCCAATAACTAAATCAGAATTAGGCGAAGTACTGAAAAAGCAAAAAAATAACAAAACATCGGGACCCGACGGGCTACCGGTGGAAATATATAAAATAATGCAAGAAGTACTGGGAGAAAATATGTTGATGTTATACAATGAAGCCATGGAAAAAGCTAACATTCCAAAGACATGGACAGAAGCAATAATCACAATCATACCAAAAGAAGATACAGATCTCCAGCAAATTCAAAACTATAGACCTATCTCGTTACTGAACACCGATTACAAAATATTTGCAGCAATTCCAGCTGAGCAAATTAAATTAGTACTAAATACATACATACATGCAGACCAAAATGGATTTTTGCCGGGACGCCAAATAAAAAACAACATGAGAATAATACTTAACATTCTAGAATACTATGAATCACATCCGGAAAAACAGGCTTCGTTGGTTTTCCTTGACGCCCAAAAAGCTTTCGATAACCAAAACTGGAAATTTATGATTAGACAACTACAAAATATGCAAATTGGGGAAAAATTTGGGAAAATTATAGAAGAAATTTATACTAACCAAACAGCAAGGATAATTATGAATGACTACATAACAGATAAATTTAATATAACAAAAGGAGTCAGACAAGGCTGCCCACTCTCACCTTTACTGTACATACTATCATTGGAAATACTTCTGAAAAAAATTAGAGAAGATCAAGGAATTGAAGGTTTAAAAATTAATAAAGAAGAAGAAAAAGTCCAGGCCTTTGCTGATGACCTAGTGTTTATAACAGAAAACCCCATGGAATCTATACCAAATCTGTTTCAAAAAAATAGAAGAATTTGGAGAAGTGGCCGGACTGAAAATTAATAAAAGCAAATCGAAATTAATTGTAAAAAAACTTACAAAAAATCAAGAAAAATAATTAACAGATAGTATACAAATCCAAAAACCAAAAAAAAAATAAAATACTTAGGAATCTGGCTATCCACAAGAACTTCAGCAATAAAAAAAAATAATTATGATAAACTAATAGAACAAACAAAGAAGGATTTAGAAAAATGGAAAAACTTACATATCTCATTTTTAGGAAGAATTTCGGCCATTAAAATGACTATACTGCCTAAA
The DNA here is from genome assembly GCF_029215685.1 of Pituophis catenifer annectens. NCBI lineage: Eukaryota > Metazoa > Chordata > Lepidosauria > Squamata > Colubridae > Pituophis > Pituophis catenifer. The sequence goes on along the minus strand of NW_027256899.1, from coordinate 3,804,392 downwards.
TTTCTATATCTATTTCAGGTTACCCCAATAAAAATAGACAAATCGTTCTTTGAAAATTTGAATAAAATGACATCTAAATTTATATGGCAAGGGAAAAAGCCACGAATAAAATTTAAGATGCTTCAGGACACAACAGATAGAGGAGGAGCTGCACTCCTAGATTGGGAGACATATTATCAAGCAGCAGTACTGTCCTGGGTTAAAGACTGGATAGAATTAAAAAATCTTAGAACCTTAACAATTGAGGGACACGAACTTCAAATTGGCTGGCACTCCTTTATGTGGGACGAAAGATACAAAACACATTCATACTTTAAAAGACACACAATAAGAAACTCATTATTACAAATTTGGCTCAAAATCAAAAAACCACTATATGAAAATACCAAATTGGCTATCACCAGTAGAATCAATTAGACACCGAAATTTAACAGATAAGACAAAAATAATTAGATATAAAGATTTAATTGACTATCAAGGTAAACTGAAGACAAAACAACAAGTGGAGACAGACATAGAAAGGGAAATAGATTGGTGGACGTACACCCAAATACAGTCTAAATATAGAGAACATATAAAAATATATGAAATTCACAAACAAAAACAAGAAAAAAATTATACTAGATTCAGAAAATAAACTAATTAGCAGAATTTACAAATTTCTTTTACGCTACAAAATGGAAGAAGAGACAGTCAAGGAAACGATGATTAAATGGGCTCAAAACATCAAACATACAATAAACTTGGATAAATGGGAAAAGTTTTGGCAAGTAAACATAAAATTAACAAGAGCAGTGGCATACAAGGAAAACCAACTGAAAATGTTTTATAGGTTGCACATGTCTCCAACTAGACTGGCAAAAATACAACCTAAAAATAGTCCGATCTGCTGGAAGACGCAAGGAGCCTTCTATCATTTATGGTGGACATGCCCGGCAGCAAAGAAATTTTGGTCTAATATTAAAAAATGGTTGGAACAAATAACAGAAACACAGATAGATAAAGAACCGGAAACGTTTTTATTAGGAATTTTTAATAAATCATACTCTAACAATATTAAATATCTCACAATCCACATACTAATAGCTGCAAGAAGAATATACGCAAAAAACTGGAAACAAGAAAAAACGCCAAACGAAACAGAATAGAAAATTTTTTAGAATGCGCTGAAATGGATAGATTAACCAAAGAGATACAAGAAAGAGAAGAATCAGATTACTATAAAATATGGAATAAATGGTATAATTGGTTAAAAACTAGAAATAAGCAAAAAACCTAGAGGGGAAATATTACCGATATAGAAAATGTTATTATATTAAGGAGAGGTGAAGAAATATATAACAAGCAGATTGTCACTTTGAAACAATGCTTAAGAAGGAAACAAAATTTCTTTTGTTTATATGTTGTATAAATGTTTGTTGTGTGTATGTTATGTTATGTTTTTTTAATATTTATACTCTAATAAAAATTTATTTTATAAAAAGCAGAAGAGATATTTCCTCTGCTGTTAGTAAAGCTTGCCCAGTCTGCCACCCCCTCCTCCCATCTCTTCCCAGCCCCTCCTTCCAAGTCTTTTTGATTTACTTCCATTTACCTAAGAAATTGTGCAGGTTAAAAATAAAAAACCAGGTGAGCTTCAATCTGTCTTTTAACTTGCACTTTCCTGAAAATGTTCTGGATGGATCCAGTTCCACAAAGCCTCCCATTTTCCTCAGTGTGACCCACCTTCCTGAGTGGAGAAGGTCCCCTCCGGACAAGGAACGCAGTCGTAGCAGCAAACTGGCTCTCCTTCTCGAGACCTCTTGACAAATCCAGGATGACAACTTTCCACACATTTGGACTGAGGCAGAGACTGAGCAGAAAAACAAAGAATGCCAAAGAAAATCCATTAGGACTCTCTGTTCATGGAAAATGGGAGGAGAATTGGAGGGAGACAAGTAGCCTCTGGTCTTCACTGAGGTAAATATGAAATCTCTGACTACTCCTAAACAGCTGCAGGAGGTAAAACACCTGGCAGGTTCTTCCTTTAGTTCCTCCCTTTTGCTTTTGGAATTTAACATTACAATAAAGTAATTTTCTATTTAATGTAGTCTAGAGGGATGGAATTGAAAAAAGATTTAAATATGATGATATATTCTTATTAAAAGTGATAATAATGTTTACTGTAAAATATTTAGGAAACTTTTATTCCATTAGATTTTTTTAGTATGAAATTAAACTGCGATGAAGAAAGAAACCTCTGTCCAGTAAGATCATGAAAGGTTTCCATAAAACATGGCAAAGCCACTCCACTTTGGTCCCGTCTGTTGAAGAACTTCCATTAGATGACACCACCTGGCATAGGAGGTCAACCACCCTGGAGACTCTAGGCTTTGCCCACTTGAAATGGGACCTCAGTCTTTAGAAAACAGAGAAAAGACACCAAAATTTCTCCCACCTTATTGAGCAACTTTAGCCATGAAAGAGCACCTCCTCTGATAGTAAGTCTCTGTCTTTCAAAATACGCCAGAGTGTCTTCTCTGGGATTCTTCTTGGGGAGAACCAAGAAGGCCTGAATGGCCAGATCTGCTTTTATCTCTCCATTTTGGTCCAAGTACAGATTTTTGTCAGAAATATTGAAAAACTCATTCTTCTCCAGAAAGGGATGAAACTAGAATGGGAACATCCAGGAATTTGAAAAACAGAGAACTTTGTTTCTTATCTCACATTGAATCTTTCTTCTACAATTGTCTGATCTCCAAATATGCTTAATTAGGTTACAAATACTGTCATTATCTTCAAAAGTGAATGAAAAAGTTTGAGAAAAAATTGTCAATCATATACTGACAAAATATAGAGAAAGTATAATTGACACAATTGGTCAATTTTAGGGATCATTCTAGAGCAGATGAAAATAAAATGAACAGAGGAGGAAAAAAGTTTATTTATAAACTCTTTGAAAACAACAGGTGATTCCCAGAAAACATGGGTTTATCAAGAAGTTGTCAGGCTAATCTTCTCCCTGGTCATCCTGATGGAAAACACACCCAGATATGCTAATTCTACTTGATTGTAATGTGACATTAACATTAGCGAGGATCCTTTCTGAGTTTCTTTCTCTCCCATTATGCAGCTGCAGGATTCTCCCCTCTTCTCTGATCCTTCCCTAGGCAGCCTCTCTTCCCCTCATCCCAAAAGTCATTCTCACACATCATTACACTTCCTAAATAGATTATGGGAACTCTGATGACATAACTGGATTTCAGTAAAGGACTCACAAACAATTTTGTGGTATGATTAGAAACCAGAGGGATGGATAATAAGTGGATAAAAACTGTCTTCAAAATGATACTCAAATAATTTTTAACCCTATTTACTGTAAATCTTTCCTATGAAACCTGAAGATGATGGATAACAATTTGCCGTTAGTCATCAATTTTTCTACGTTGTCATTAATATGATAATTAATACGATCATAGAATAAGCTAATTTGATCTGATTTAAAGAACATCAAGCTTTTCAATTTACAAGCCTTATTTGAAACTTCATTTAAATTTTTGATAAAATAACAAAGGTTTTAAATCAACTTAACAGCGATAATCAGAAGATAGCAACAATTGTTGAATCGGATGGATTGGATGGTCGGATGTACGGGAACTTAATTTGCTGCTGGCATCCCTGAAGGAGGAGTCTGGTTTGAAGGCAGCAGGGGTGAAATCTAATATTTTTTGCTACCGGTTCTGTGGGTGTGGCTTAATTAGTGGGCGGGGCTTGGTAGTAAGGTGACTGGCTGGGCGTGGGCAAGTCAATGTCACTTCTTTGCCCTTTTTTAACCTACAAAACACAACACAACACAACTGGCTCACCCACAATGTAAAAGCAGCTGTGCTAGACTCAAAATGGCCCCGCAACAAGCAGGAACCTCACACAGCCACAAAAAGCCCAAAAAACCTACTTTCACACTTTACACACACAAAATTCCACATATAGCTCTGTGAGAGTTTGTGTGTTTGTGTAGTTAGAGTGAAACACTACAGAAACACACTAAATCTTAGAAAGCTGCACAAATATTATTTTATTTTATTTTTATTTTTTTATAAAAGCAGCTAAATTTAAAACTTCCTAAACTTTAAATGGCTAGGTCTAAAAAAAGAACAACTATAAAAACCTCACTTAACTATTTTTTTTAAAGCTCCCAAAGGGGAAAAAAACTTACCCAATAGAACAGGGGTCTCCAACCTTGGCAATTTTAAGACTTGTGGACTTCAACTCCCAGAATTCCTCAGCCAGCTTTGCTGGGAGTTGAAGTCCACAAGTCTAGGCAGAAAGGCAGGCAGGCAGAAAGAGCTGCTCACCGATGAGCTTGATTGCAGGCAGGGAGATTCAGTTGCTTGCTGATGCATGGATTGTAGGTATTACAGTGTTGCGACAGCAGCTAAGGAAAGCAAGCTGGAGGCTGGGAGAGGAGGCGGGGGGAGAAAAAAAAAACTTTTTTTCTTTTACATTACTCTGGCGATCCAAGCTGAGTTGTCTGATTCAGGCAACTGGGATGTCAGAGCTTGGCTGGTCAGAGCCGTTTAAAAGGAAAAAAAGGCTCTGATGATTGCGGGGCTCAGATGGGCATGGGGGGCGGGGGCAGGGATTTTTGCTACCGGTTCACCGAACTGCCCACTGGCATCGCTACCTACTCGCCCGAGCCCGTCCAAACTGGGAGCATTTCACCCCTGGAAGGCAGGCTGCTTGTAGATGGCTGGAGAGGCCATTGACCCTGAAGACTCAAAGTGGACAGAACAGATGATTGAAGAAATGGATTCTTTCAAGAAGATTGAGGGAATGGACGTGCCATATTTCCAGAAAAAATATTTATGATTAGGACACAGAGAAGGGTACATGAGTAAAAAGCAATAGAAAAATATCTGAGTTTTAGCAACTAGGACTTGACTAACAATAGAGTCTCATATAAGAACATGAATGATGGACTGGAAGAAAGATGAGGGACACCAAACTTGATAGGCATGTTTGTGGAAATGATCTCAAAATCGTAGTTAACTGGAAACAGAATCTGAGTCAGCAGGGAGATGTTCATGGAAAGAAGGCAAATGCAGCCATAAGAATCTCAGGAAGTGAATATTGTGGTTTGAGGAGACCCCAACTCAAGGACCAGGACCCCTTGCAGGCACCATGCTTGGAGGAGAATTTGCACAAAATCTACGTGTGAACTTCAGGGAAGGAGAAATAAGCCAAGGAAGAGTTCAAAGGAGCTGCTCTTAGCCTTGAGGAAAGAAAACAAGGAGAAGAGCTGAAGATCAGGAGGAGTCTGGGAGCCCCTTTTCCAACTGACACAATCTCTCGGTTGGAGAAGGGAGGATGCAGCCCTCTTCCAATCACTGACACAGTGAGTGTAAGATCTGCTCACTATTATTCTAGATTGCTCTAGCCCCACCTAGTGGCCGGGGGCAGATAAGCCTAACTGTATGGTCTGAAGCCAGACTCCCTTTTCTCTCAGCCTTTGGAGGAGACAGAAGCAACCAGTTTGACCAAGACACATGGTCATCCGGAGGCCTCCATCCCTCACATGGAGCATCGCTGGAGAGGTTCCAGCTGCTTCTTTGTTGGCTCTTAGTTAGTGCTGCCTATCTCCTATTTATATTTGATTCTCACTCTTTGCATTTCCTCAGTTTCTCCGTGCCCTTTTCTCCCAATGAAACACCCAGATCCACCCCAGGCTCCCTTTCACTGGAGGAGAAGAGGCGGGTTTAGCTGCCTGTTGAGCTGCACACAGACCCACCTGCAGTGGGGATGGAACAAGGGAGAAATTCCACCATGCTCCTCACAAACCCACAAATACGGGAATTTATTTAAGAAGGAATACAGCATTTTCAAATTAGCAATACTTAATAATGCCATGGTATCTACTCTTTGGAACCATTATTCCCTGAGTAATTGAATTGGCCAGATCTGTTGAGATGGTTCCCCTCTTTCTCCTCTGGATTCCTCCTCCAAAGGATCTAAGATTGATGGATCTATATCGGGACCCCATACTTGCCACGGCTGCAGCCTTGGAGACCCCAACGTCTTTTCTCCCTCCTTCCTTCTCCTCCTCAATCTGGAGGAATAAGCGGCATTCAAGGCCTGGGCCAAAGTCTGAATGATACTGTAATATTGATAGTGATTTGGGAACCTTCCTCTGTCCCTTTTCTTCTGGGTCTCCAGTGGGGCTTTCTGGGTGCATCTTCTGCGGTCTTTGATAGAAAAGACATTTTTTGAAAGAGAACAGCGGAAATAAGGATCTTGAAACTTTTCTTCCACAGAGAAATGGGGTTCAAAGGCAGAATCTTTTGGCCTTTCTTTTTTCAGATAACCAAAGTTCCAAATACTATGGATGTATTTGAGAAGTCTACGATTGTTCATTCTATACCCTACAAAATTTGTGAGGATCCAGACTTTCCCTTCAATGGGTCCTGGCAGACGCATAAATGTTAAATGGAAAGGAAGGATTCTGCCCCAAATGGAATCAAATTCCATGAAGTGAACAAAAACGTTGACTTGTCTCCACTTAGAAAGGGAATCCCTGAGGGCTGTTGTGTATCCAATTCTTGAGAACAGTTGTGATGTAACAACACAAATTCCACTCCTGACAAGCATAGGAGGCAAAATCCTCATGAAATTCTCTCCATTTTCTGTGTCTGAAGCAAAGAGGCCAATCAGGGTCCATCTGAAACGGAGGAGCAGTGGGACAATTGCTGGGTACTGGAATCCTTCTTTGGGATTCATCTGGTGGAAAAAGGGGAATTGACTTTTATCACTCAGAGCCTCTGAAACAATGTCATGACTGATCTGAAAAAGCAATGAAGAATGCGTTATATTTGGAGTCAGATCAACTCCAAAATATTAGATTTTAATAAATCCAACCTGGTTCTCATGAATATATTAGAATAGTTTGTTAATTAGACATTGTTTAAAATATCTTTAATATTTTATTAAATATTAGCAGGATTGTATCATAATAATGGAAAATAATAAGCAAATTAAAAAATAAAAATGTAAATCATATTACTGTATCACCCCTACAATTTACCACAATGAGATTAACACGTGCAAATGCCAATTGGAGTATTCTATACCAATAAAGGGCCTATTATAATTTTCGAGGATTGCTGCATCTTTTTTTGCTTCTATATCCCAGATTCTTTCTGGAGGAAATTTTTTAACTTCTTTCTCCAGTTATACAAGAAACAGGCAGACCTCAAAGCCTAACAAGATTTGTCAGTTGCATAATCCAATTTTGATCTTTAATTATAGTTTTGTCTGTTCCAACAGCCACAATTTTCAGAGTCTGTCAGTTTTCATAGACTAAATTTTATGCCAATGCCCGTATCTTCTGAATTTAGACAAAGCAGAAATTGTGTAAATTCCCAAAACAGCTCTGAGGGCAACAGCTGGAGTCCTTTTACCCACCCAGAGGCTGAGATTGGGTTGGTTCTGCTGGTGGTTTCTCTCTGAAGCCCCAAACATTTTTTGATCAGTTAAATAGTTGTTAGAATATCTTCTCCAGGGAAGAAAATATTTCAGGCCTTTTATGATTAATCTCAACATGAACATTGTTGTAGGAAAAGACGGGACAAGGCCAAGCTCTTCAATGCAAGAAAGGTTTATTATGCATAAAGGTTCAAACAGCAATAACACAGCAAAATGTTTGAACCCTGAAGGGTGTACAAAGGTGTTGTTCTTATACTCTAAATTACGTATACATAGTCTGGGTGTTACATTTAGACATATATGGTCCTAGGAGGAACCGAAAGACACCTAGTCCAGACATTTGGTAACAGATAAGGGGGAAAAAGGGAGTCACATGAATATACAGGGAGTTGCATATACTATCATATGTTATACATGACATTTAGGGTGGAATGCAGAAGTGAACAACAGGATGCATCTGTCTGGGTCAGTCTGTTCTTTGCTGATAAAAATACCTTGTGTCATCTCAGCAACTTCTTACTGGTGAAGAGAAAAACTTTTAGCCTTGACCAAAGTTTTGGGCCCTTAATATTGAGGTTTTAGGTCTGAACCAAGACTTTGGCCCGGACCCCAAATCTAGTCCTCCTCACTCCCCCCCTTTGTGACTCATCTGACATATCCAGAAGAGTCACATACTCAGGTTCCTCTCTGGGTTGGAGTATTTCATATTCCCACATAGCCATCACCTGAGCTGTTGCTTTTCGCTCTACTAACAAAGATAAACTGTTGGAAATGGTTTTAACAAAAATAGGTAAAATACGTGGAAGCAATACACAACCTGCCGCTATCAATCCAATCAAACCTACAATTGCTTATAATCCAGGTAGTTTAGGCCACCATCCTGAAAACATATCCCTCAAGTTTAATCCTCTCCATGTTTGTACCGGTACATGAGCTATCTTAACCATCTTATCAGTAATTTCTTTTATGACCTTACCACTTTCATCTATCTCAATGCAGCAATTAGTTAGGTTAAGTTTTCCACATACTCCCCCTTCTTTAGCAAGCAAATAATCCAAAGCTAATCTATTTTGCATGATGTAAATTATTGATTTGACACTTTCTCTGGCTAACTGAGTAAGACCTTTTACTGTTTCATTGGTAATTATTTCAACCACAGCCTGCAAACGAATCAATCTATTTAGGATATACACAGGAGTTCGATAGCCATACAAACCATCTTCTGCCCAGGTGGCAGGTCCGTATACCTGAATAATTCGCTCTGCAGGCCATTCCTCCTCTCCCCAAGTAGGCTGATTACCACCAACATGAACTTTTCCTATGAGGGATGTGTCTACATGTCTCCTTCGTCTATTCTGATTTCCCACTTCATCATCATACACTGCAACACCCAGAATTTGTCTAGTCTTCAAAGGCAGTAGAAAGAACCCAGGTCTAATTATCCCTAATACACATGCTCCACACCAATTTTCAGGTAGGTATCCGTATGCCATCTTTCCACATATCCAATACAGTCATCCATCCAAGGGTTTGATTATCTGGATCGTTTAAGAACGCTAGCCCTTTGATTTTAAACAGGGCTTGCTCATCAATACCCTCTGTTGCGTTACTTCCCGACCACCATATCTTACTTTCCCACTTTCCAATGCATATTAGGTTTCCAACTTCTTTGCATCCTTTTATACTTTTTCCTTTGAAGCATACATTGCCTACCAAATTAGTGGTGAGTGTCCAATCTCCATCCTTCCCTTTAGTATAAGATAAATTACCTTTCTGGTCCATTTTTAATACCTTTGAATAGTTTAGCTCCTGGGCTTCCCATGGCCATTTCTCTCCCATGTTGGTCCCTCCACAGACAAAACAATTAGACACATTTAGAGTGTGCGCTATATCTTCAGCTAATTTAACAAATGTGTTAGTTACATATTTGGGGATTTCAGGTATGTTGAGTTTTTCCATTTCTAAATAAAATGACCAAAATAGTCCCTTGGTGTCCTGTAGTTTCCTGGTGATCTTTGTGACTTTCCAACTAAGTGCTACATGAGGATCTGCTCCTTTGGCATAAATTCCTAAGCCATACCTTACATCCCATGTTCTAGTGGGAGTACAGGTAAGCTTAACAGGATTGCATCTATTTCTTTGACAGTTACTGGTTGCCACTCCTGTTTCTATCTTACACCTCTGATTACCGACAGGAGAGTCCCCAGACCACATAGTTATACAGGACCAATAGGGGCAATAACTATAAGTATTTTGGTCATGACATTCACCTTAATTATAACACATATATTTCTGGTTCAGCATATAGCTCCTCTCCCATTCTAAAGTCCCACAAGAAGCCTTCCAGCAATTCCGATTAATGGCTACGCATGCATCAAAAGATAGTTCGACTTGCCTATTCAAAGACTGGAATTCGGTCTTATTTAACAATTCCTCTCTTCCGCATTCAGTGGTATATATTGACATTTCATATGTGGTTATTAATTTAGCCTCTGCGGGGTTATAACATTGTACTTTACCATTTACTACGCACATATGGTATACTGTGGTCTTCACCTGACATGTGGGGTTAAAAATTGACCTTTTTCTAATATGGAGAAAAGCAGCTCTTTGATTCCATGGAGAAGACATGATTGCATCTATTGCTCACCCACCACCACCTCACTTTACCAGAAGGAGAAACACACACAAACCTGCGGGACTTTGTAGGTGCCTCCTAATGTTGACATCTGAATGGAGATCTCCCTCTTGGCTCCATCAAGAAGAGCCAGGAGGTTCTCCTTCCTTCCACAGCTGTAGTTGGGGACATTGGTTTCTCCAGTGGAGAGCATGTCCAGCAAGGCATCTGAAGTGTGGAAATTGCTCATATAGTTGTTATGGAGGTTGTAGCCAAGTGTGAGATTGTGCAAGAGTTGGGAATTCTTGTTGGCCAGTTGAATGTTGAAAATAAATATTAAGCAATAACAAAATTCATTAAAAGTCCTATTGAAAAAAAAGTTATTATAATCCACAGCCACAACAAATACTTTTGTTATATATAATATATATAATCCTCCAGAAGCCTTAAACCAGCATTGATCTAAAACTAATGATCAGTTACACAAATATGGAAATGGGCTGAGGTACAGCAACTACAACTGATTCTACCATTACTTTAAATAAAACTCATTATCCAAGTGATAAATTAAGGATTGAACTGAAGGAGGAAAATAATCTGCAGCCCTTTCAGCCTTTTTTCAGACCCCTTTTTGAGTCTCTTTCACAAAATCAGACCAAAGAGAGAAGCCATGGAAATCAAAATCATTCAGGAAATTGGACATATTCCCCAATATAGGAATAAATGAAAAATAAAAAACAGAAAAGAAGTTGAGTGTTAGAATTGAGGGATAGCAACTCCATCACCCTGAATGACTTACGAATCATGGAAAACAAACTGAAGAGAAGGAGCCACACTGAAAAGCAACTTTGCATGCAATCTTTCCTTTCCACTGGTGACTATACCGATTAGATGGTCTCCTAGCCTATAAAAGCTCTGTGGTGGTTTTCCATCCTGGTTCTCCGACCTCAGCGGGCATTTCATTCTCAGCTTCCCAGAGACTGGATGGGACAAAAGCAGCATCAGAGGCAGAAGCAGGAGGTCCATAATTCATGGGGTGAATCAATGAATCCCTTTCCTGTTTCTAAAGAAGAATTAGAAGAATTCAAAGAACTCTCACACGGTGGAACATCCAGTTGCTTTTTCTCAACACAGAGAAACACTCAGCTTCACCTGGAAAGGAGAGAAACGTAGATTCAAGAACACAGACTTTGCCTGTCTCCAAAATCCATATTTCTCTGCCCAGTCTCCCCTGGAGGATTCGGCCAAAGAGCAGAGCTGAAACTTTTATCATAATTCTCCCTCTCAGGAGGGATCCCTGGATAATTCAAGTAGTTCTTGGACTTGGAGATTGGTGGGAAATTCTCTGGAGGGAAATGAAAGGGAAATAATCCCCATGTGATTTAAAATAACAGGAGCAGAGATGGAATTAAATTGGTCATCTAGAATTGAGAGTTTTGGGAGCTCCATGCAGGGAATACATGGCACCTATGGTTGAAATAACAAATAAATCTGAGATTTGTTTCCATAGTGATGAAAGACAGAATGGGGTGTGGGGGCCAGTTAATGTAGGAACCTTCCACAGATCTGAAATAGCTGCCAGCTGAGTTGGAACCAAAATTTACTTTATTTTGAAAGCTAATGCTCAAGGGCATCGCACAAAAGGGCTGATGCAATAGTGCAGCCAATCTCTAAGAACAAAATCAACTTTAGTAAAAAACTAGTTTTTTGAACTTTGTAGAGTTAAAAAAAAATGAGAGAGAGAGAGGGGGAGAGAGAGAGAGACGTACATTAGAAAAAAAAAACAAGTGAAAAGAGATGGAGAAATCAAGGCTGCCTCTCACCCCATGTGGGGAGGGGAGGGAGGGAGGGAAGGGGAGCTCAGGACCCTCGTGTTGCAGATGGAAAGCTGATCTTCAAAATCCAACTTCTATCTTCAGAGACCTGGGAATGCAGAAGCCCATGTCCCATGTTCCCCTGCCACCCTTTCCCATGCACAGGCCAGGCAAGGGGGCTCTTGCAGGGATGCCAGACAGGACTCTGCCCGACTGTGAGAAATAAAGAAATTAGGATTATTCCTGTAAAACCGTATAGCCTAAGTTACGCCATTTTAATATCATGTCAAGGCTTTATTTTTTCTGTATAAACTGATTATATAATTTAGCTGACAGTTTAAGGAACATGGGAAAGGAATTGTGTGGTTCCTGTGTTCTTGAGAAAGTGTTTATCTAGCAGGAAGTATGCTTCAGGTCAACTTGCCCTCATTAAGAAGGGGAAGTACGCATATGCTGATATTACACGTATAAGCAATATTTTTAAGTAGGGTATTTTTATATATTGGAGTTATGGGGACTTTCCATAAAGGGGATATCATGTGTTTATGAGTTTATTTGTTATATAAGGTCTGAAATTGTACTCAAGGGACATGCTTGTATCCTGTAAGGTGTAACCTGAAATTGTATAAAAGATGGCGAGAACGAATGGTAAATTGCTCCCTCACTTTGAGGGGGACCTTTGCAAAGAAATAATTAATAAATTTTATTCTTGTCTTATCTCTCAACTCTCTGTCAATTATTTTCTGGGTGACAGGCATTTCCTGTATATCACACCGACTGAGTGGGGAGCCCCTCTTGGGAGAAGGAAGCTGGGGAGCCTGATGGTGGGAAAGGGAAGCAGATCTGCAAAATCTCCCTCCAGGTTCCATCTTCTGAATCCTGGAAATGGGGGAGACCATATCCCATGTTGCTCAGCCACCTCTTTCCATGCATGGGGCACTCAGGGGAAAGCAAAGACCAGACCCACAGAGAAAGTCCAGGATGGCCAGGAAGGAGGAGGGGATCTGGGGCATTCCAGGGAAGGGAGTAACCTGGTTTATGGGTCCCAGGGTTGAATATTGGGGGGATGCAGCCACCAGGATTTCTCCAGCCTCGCTTGGGCTTTGTGTCTTTCCAGGAGAGGCTCCTGTGGGGGAGAAGCCATGTAGGGCTGGGTCTTCCAAGGGGGATCCAGGGTTGCCCTGGGGGAAAAGACAGCCAGCCTCACCCTGGAGGGGACCCTCCATGACTCTGAGGAAGATGGGGGTCCCCTGTGGCCCCTCCAGAGCCCCCAGCTGAGGAGACCCTCTTCATTGCAGCCTTTTTTGGGGAAGGGACTTAAGCCCTCCTCCCTCTGCAATTCTGAGAGCTTTTGCCTCTTTCTCATCCCCCCCAAAGATTTGAATTTTGCTCTTTATTTGACACCCCCCCCTTTGGCTTGGCTTCTTCAGCCTCTTCTCCATCTGTAATGATTTCCTGTCCTTCCATCTTAAGAAAGTAAAGACTCTTGAAACATGATAGTTCAAAAGGATCCTTTTATTAAGCAGAAGAGATAGCAACCCAGTTAAAGAAAGAGCTGAATACTCTTAGGCAAGACAAGTAGGATTAAAGCAGTAGAGACCCCTCCCTTTAAATCAGAATGCAGATTTTAGCCACTACACAAGTGTGAAGATGTTTTCTTTACTAGTTTCCCTGAGAACCTGAACAAACATGGATTCCTACCATTATCGTTTAAAGTGAAACAACCCACATGGCTATCATAAACATTCCTCCAGCTTAAGAGGATTTCAGGGCTCTTTGGTGCCAGGATATAAGTTGTAAAATATCTGTTGACACAGGCAATGCTAGTAAATCGACTCCAAGTCTCCCCCTTCTCCCAATTGATTGGCAGTATCACTCTTAGGGATCTGACAGGTGGTTTAAATTGATTGGTTCACACTACAGGTGGGAAATTCAAGAGATCTCAGTGGCTGAGCTGTCAGACAGCTCCCTTTAAAAGAGGGAAGAGAGCTGTGACATTCACTCACTGACTTCTTGTACCAGTCTACCAAATAAAAGAGCTGTTGTCTTAGCCGAGATTCCTGCCTCTTCACTCTACCCACACTTAACACTTTCCACAGTCCGTGCATGGATCTGGTCTCCTCCTGAGGGGATCATTTGATGGGAAGGGACGGATCTCCTCTTCCTGAGACTCTTTCCACCCTTCAAGGATTGAAATGGTTTCTCCTCTTGGCTCTCTGGCTGCTTTTCCTCCAGCCTTTTGAGGTCCTCATTGAGATGGAGGGGATTCTCCTCCCAGGTTACGTCCAGTTCCTTGCAAGATTTGGCTCATCCACTCCTAGACACAAATAAAGAAACTCCCATTAAAATACAAGAACAAGAGATCCGTCTACCTACTTTGTGTGTCTTCTTTTACCACCACCAATATATTTTTCCCTCTGCTAATAATTGGAGGACCCTGAGGTTGTTTTCCTTCTGACTCCATCCCAGACAATTTAAGGCCTCCTTGCTGGGCCTTTCCTGTCGGTCACAAGAGAAACTGATTTGTCTCTATTCCTAAGTGGGTCCCACTTCCGTTAGACTCAGAGAATGAGGGAGTGGCAGGAAAGACCGGACTCAAGAGGAAAAAGTCACCTCTAAGAAACCGCCAACCTTTTTTCCATCTCCTGCAGAGGGGAGTGAAATGGGGCCTGAAGGAGCTTTTCCTCCAGGAGCCCCTCCTGCTTCTATAGAGCCCCCTCCTCCCTGAGCTGGTGGCCTCGTCCTTGTTTCTGCCCCTCCACAAGGGGAGACTTTGCTTGTTGGAGCTCCCACAACTTTCCTTTCTTCTCTTTGGGAAGACAAAGGGGTCCCGGGAAGAGAGACCAGGGTCCTTCTCCAGGCGCCTGAAGGTCCCAGCGCTTTGGATGGGGGACAAAACCTTCAGCTGAACCTGGCAGGAGTGAAGGGGGCTCCTGAGTTGTTTTCTCCTTTTGGTTCTGGGATTTATCATCTCTGAGAATGGATGGATGGGGGGCACCAGCCCAGACCCTCCCCAGGGCCTGATCTGGGGGTCCTTCTGGAGCCACAACTCCTGCCTGAGGATCAGGGGGCAGCCGTAGTTAGGAGGGGCCATGGCAGAGTTTTGGGTTTTGCTCCAGTCGCTCCTTTTCCTGGGCCACCTGGCTCCTTCACGGCCACTCACACCCTGCTCGCCCCCAGGATGGACTACTGCAGAGCTCTCTCTGTGGGGCTGCCCTTGGAGAGCATCCGGGGACTCCGGTTGAGGCAGAAGGCAGCTGCGAGGACAGTTGTGTCTCTGCTGAAACAGCGCTGGACAAAGAACAAAGGGACCTCGACTTACAACGGTTCTTTTAGTGATGGTTCAAAGTTACGAGGACACTAAAAAAGGACTTATGACCCTTTTTTATGCTTACAATTATTGCAGTATCCCCATGGTCACGGGATCAAAACTCAGATGCTTGGTAACTGTCTCAAATTTATGACGGTCGTAGTGTCTCGGACTCAGATGATGGCCTTTGGGGACCTTCTGGCAAGCAAAGTCAGTGGGAAGCCAGATTCGCTTAACAACCATGTTGCTAACTTAACAACTATAGTGATTCACTTAACAACAGTGGCAAGAAAGGTTGTAAAATGGGGCAAAACTCACTTAATGACTGCCTTATTTAGCAACATAAAATTCTGGCCTCCATTGTGGTCATAAGATGAGGACTGTCTATAGCCTCATTTGGAAGCCTCCTTCCCAAATGGTGAAGTGACATTCGACACAAAGACACACAATCACACACAAAGGGCGCAAAGTGTGATTGTGACAGAAGGGGATGAATGGGGGCAGGTGGGAAGTCCTGGGACTTTGCTGCCTTCAGACGGAGCCCTTCCTCCCCTGGGATGAGCCCTGAGTTAGATCCCCCAGGGATAACACACACACACACACACACACACACACACACATATACACAGAGAGTGGGTGTTGGGGGGGGGCTGTTCAGGTTCCCTCTTGCCTGGGAGGGGTCCCCTCCCTGACAGCCTCTTCACCTGGAAGCCAAGAAAAGGGGGAGTCAAAGGCTGCAGCCAAGGAGGGCTGAATTCGAACTCTCTGCTGCCATTTTGCCAGCTCTGAGCCAGCCGGGAGAAGGGAAACAATCCGGGCAAAGCAAAGGGGAAGAGAGATTTTTTCTTTCCGGCCTCCGTCCCAGAAAAGACCAGCAGGGAGGCATGGAAGATGCAGGAAAATGGATCAGCTCTTCTCCCCTGTTGGGAATCCTCCCCCTGCGGCTCCTCCTCCTCTTCCGGGCTGAGGAAGAAGCCTTCTGCTGGGGAAAGGTCTCCCCTCCCCCGTCCCAAATCCAGCTCTGTTCTCCAGGGACAGAATGGCCGGAGCTGCTCCGGGACCCCCAGGGGCCCCATCTGAGCTTCTGGGGTCTTCCTGCTTCAGCCACACAGGATGGTGGAGGCAGACACCGTTTTCTCAGGGCCCCTCCGGATAACACAACTCTTGAAGTGGGGATGTTGTAGACCAAAACTTGTGTGGTTCCTTCCTGTGGGTTGTTTGTCCTAAGGCTTGGCCAGAGTTTTCCCTGAGGCCCAGAAGGACAGGGGGGCTTTTCCCCACCTCTGCTGCCCTGCAAACCCCCCTTTTCCATGGGGCTGACATGGAACCTCCTGGACCTGCCAAGAGGAAAGTGGTTTCTGGAGACCAGGAATTCTCTCGGCCTGTTCCAGGAGCTCTTTAGCCCCTCCAGACAGGGAGAAGCTTTCCTTGTCACACGTGATCCTTTCCTCTCTCCAACTGATCCCACTGATCACCTCCAGATTAAAGAGTATTTTTGGGGGTGCAATCCGATGGGATGCAGCTGCCCCTCTTCCCCCCAAATAACCAGCATTCCCCCCCCCCAACACAGTCCTGGCTAGGCTGTTTTCTCCTTTGGCTTTGCAAAGGGGGATTTTTCTCATTTCTCTTGATCTGAAAGGGTTCAGGGCAGCCAGCAGCACATTCTGGGGCCTCTGCCCACCTGCTCTGGGCACAGAATCTGCCTCGGTCCCTTTGGGCCAGCACCAGCGGTTCTTCCAGGGTCTCTGGTTGAGAAGGGCGTCCAAAGTACCTGTGATCTCTGGTCCCTCCAGGCTGGCTCTTTAGGACCAAGCAAGCATCCCTCTCTGGGGTCCCAAGTGGGTCCCCTAAGTGGATGGAGGGAGTCTGCCCAGGGCTCCCTTCCTTGGAGTTGGACAGAAACGGCCCTTCCCAACCTTCTCCCTCCCTTTTGGCCTCCCACCTGCGGAGGGGAGGGGGATCCAGCCAGGCTGAGTCTTGGACGGGATTAGCCCTCCAAACTCACAATTCAGCTGAGGGGCCATAAGGGGCCAGGTAGGCAGACTGATTGACAGATGTAACAGTAGGGGGCTTAGATCCCACTCCCTCCCACGAGGGTCCCCCAACCTCCCTCCACCCGAATCTTGGAGAGGATTGACCCTCCCAACGTTCTGTTGGAGATCCATAAGGGGCCCAGATAGACACAGAGACACACAGACAGAGGGAGGGGAAGGTTTGTCTCTCTCTCCCTCCCAGGAGGGGTCCCAAAGCAACCCCCTCCCAGCCTCCTGCAGGGAACCCCCAGCAACGCTGCCAGCAGCTCCTTTCCTGCAGGGAAATCCTGGATTGTCTGGGGGAGAGTGGGGGGGGACAGTGACCACCCACCCGTTTCTTGGCAATGCTGGGGAGACCCCCGAAGGGTGGGATTCATTCCTGGGGCTCCCAAAGAGCATCCAAACTTTCCTGGCAGGGAGAGGAAAAGAAGCCTAAAAGGAGAGAAATTCCTGCATTGGCTGCAATTGTGGCTGGGAGGAGATAGGAAATCCCCCTTCCCTCTGGTGGGACCCCCTTCCTTGGGATGCTCCTCCTGGCCCCTCCCTCCCTGCCAGCCCCCTTGCAGCCTCTTGGCCCTGGAGGGAGGGCTTGAGGGTGTCTGGGTGCAAAGGGCGGGGGGGGGGGAAAGGGGACTCCCATGTCTTTCCATCAGGTGGGGGAGCAAGAGAAGCAGAGACGGGCAAAGGGCAGACATGCATGCTCAGTTCCCTTTTGAGGCTCACAGGCTGCTAGGACTTCACTGCCTGTGGAGGGAGCCCCCTGGTGGTCCCTGCCGGCCATGGCAGCTCCACTTGTGAGATACGTGCCTTTGCCTGTTTCATGCCGCCATCCAAGCGGGGTTGAGATCTGATGGGTGGGGGAAGGTGGATGAGGGGACACACAGGAGAGAAAAGCCCAATGCCAGCTGACAGCCTGTAGTCCACGTGCATAGGCCACCTCATCTACGCCTGTGACTGAGGTGCAGCGCAAGGGTGGTGGTGGTAGGTGGTGGTAGGGGGGCTGTCTCCGAGGAAGGGGGGTCACACAAAACAATCCTGCTTTACTCTGCCTCCCCCCTGCAAGGAGGCAGGGCAAGGGGGACTTGGCCCCTCCCTTTTCCCTGCATTGAACTGTTTGGATGGGCGCTGGTGCGGCTTGGCATGCAGGCGCCGCCAGGGGCATTTTGGTGGGGGGGCTGCAGGGGGGGCTACGAGGGGCCTTTCTGGGTCCCCCCTTGGCATGGGGGGGAGGGACTCTTGGTGGCCACTGCTAAAAGAGCCTGGGTGACCCTCCCTGTGGGAAAGGAGTGGTGGATTTTCCCATGGGGCGAACGGGGAAGAAGTCTGGTAGTAAGAAGGAATTATGGGTTCTGTGGTCCAGGATATCTGTTGGTGGGTGGAGTTCTGGGGTGATTCTAGTGTTTCTTTCTCCTTTCCCCTCCTCCCCCTTCTCTCATACACACAAACTATCACAAATCTCAGAGTAGAATATTGATAACTACCCAGCCCAGCAAAGTGACGTCTCTCTTCCACATCTGGGGGAGCCTCAAAGGTCCCATTCCCAGCCAGTTCCCAGTGGAAGAGGGAGAAAGTTCTTACCCCACCACATCTGGAGGGCCCAGGACCCCCAACCCTTCTACACCATAAAGAGGGGCTAGCGGGTGGGGCAGTGAAGGGGGACAATACAAGGGACTCAAGAAGAAACTTGCACCCCTTGGAAGAAAGCAGAGCTCTCTTTTGGGAAGATGGAAAAGGGGGGTCTTTTGGGAGGTGATCCTGGCAGTCAGAAAGAGGGCTCCCTTTGCCCTCAGCTCTCCTTTTCCCCAAAGTAGCCCCCTTTGATGGGAAGGGATCCAGGCAGCCCTGATCTTCAGTGGGGAGAGAAATCCAGAGTCTGAAATTGTTCAGTGAAACTTTTTGCCTGAAACCAACTTCTCCAGCAGGAAAGTTTTCCATTCCGGGGCCTTTGGGGCCAGTGGAGAGAAGAGAGAAGCTGCCCCCGACTCCCTGGGTCTCTGCCCAAAGTCTCCCAGGAGGATTCGGCCAAACAGCAGAGCAGAAACTCAGAGGGTAATAATTCTCCCTCTCAGGAGGGATCCCTAGATAATTCAACGAGTTCTTGGACTCCGAGATTGTTGGCTGTTTCTCTGGAGGGAAGTGAGAGGGAAATAATCCCCATGTGGTTCATAATGGTAGAGCAGAGATGGAATTAAATCTGTTATCTAGAATTGAGAGCTTTGGGATCTACAGCCTTGAAATTGGCTCCAGAGGGAATTCACGGCACCTGTGGCTGAAGATAAAAAGAAATGTGACATTTGTTGGCATAGCAATTAGAGAGAAAACCTCGGGGGATAGTTAATGCCTGAGCATGTCACGGATCTCAAATGGCTGCTTGTTGAGTTGGAGCCAAACTTTACTTTACTTTGAAAGCTGATGCTCAATGACAAAAGGGCTGATGTAATAGTGTGGCCTGACTCCAAGAACTAAATGAAAAAATAGTGAAAAACTAATCAGAACTTTGCATAGTTGGAAAAAAAAACCACATGCACAGACAAACAGAGAGAGGGAGAAGTGAGAGAAAACCAAGTGAAAAGAGATGGAGAAATAAAAGGAGAAACTCAACCCTGGAAGAGAGGGAGGGAGGGAGGGATATGGAAAGCTGTTGTGCAAAATCCCCTTCAAACTTCCATTCTCTGAGACCAGGGAATGAGGAAGCCCATATTCCATGTTCCCCTGCCTCCCTTTCCCATGCCCAGGCCAGGCAAGGGGGCTCTTGCAGGGATGCCAGACAGGACTCTGCCTGGATGAGTGGGAGCCCCTCTTGGGAGGAGGAAGCTGGGGAGCCTCGTGTTGGGGAAGGAAAGCAGAGCAAAATCTCCCTCCAGGTTCCATCTTCTGAGTCCTGGAAATGGGGGAGACCATATCCCATGTTCCACTGCTACTTCTTTCCATATATGAGGCACTCGGGGGAAAGCAAAGCCCAGATCCAAAGAGAAGGCCCAGGATGGCCAGGAAGGAGGAGGGGATCTGGGGCAGCTCCCCACCCTCCACCCCCCATTCCTGGTGTTGGAAGGGAAAATCCATCTGGTTCAGTTCCAATCCGGAGAAAGACACTGGAAATAAAATGGAGGTTCCTTGGGAAGAAGGTCCATTGATTGATGAAGCAGAACCACCAGAGCTCTGGACCAGCTGGACAACTAGCTGGACGAATGCCAGGATTTTGTGCAGGTCCTGAAATGCTGCTGGGGGGGAGGGGAGGGGGTTGTTCAATGCCTGAAATGCTCTTAGGAAATTGTGCCATGTAGTGAGCTCTGTGTCTTCTGCTAAATGGTGGTGGGTTAATTCTAAATGGTCCTGTCCTGTTCTTAGAATCTGGGAGGAGAAGGCAAATTTTCAGTCCCATCGTTGGAGGCGAAGGTCTTTTGTTTCTTAATGGGCACAAAATATTTGCTGGGGTCTATTAAGAAAGACCGAGTCTGTTTTCTGTCTTTAAAAGCCTCTTTCTCCATTTCTCCTTTGGGGAAATATAATATGTTGCCTTTTTAATATTTCCCAAAATATTTCATTCTTTGGGGGGGGGGGAGCTTTCCACACTGGGAAGAGACTAACCTGGTTTATGGGTCCCAGGGTTGCATGTTGGGGGGACGCAGCCCCTGGGGTTTCTCCAGCTTCCCTTGGGCCCCGTGTCTTTCCAGGACAGGCTCCTGTGGGAGAGAAGCCATGAAGGGCTGGGCCTTCCAAGGGGGATCTGGGGTTGCCCTGGAGGAAAAGGCAGCAGGCTTCACCCTGGAATAGAGTAGAATTCTTTATTGGCCAAGTGTGATTGGAGACACAAGGAATTTGTCTTTGGTGCAAAAGCTCTCAGGGTACATAAAAGAAAAGGTATGTTTGTCAAGTGGGGAAAGTCGGACAGGGAGGGGAGGGAGGCTGGTGCACTTTTGCCTGCTCCCTTAGGGACCTCTTAAGAAGCGCGTAAGGTCCATGGTAGACAGTTGAAGGTCAAAGGTGAGAGGATCAGGTAGAGTGTTCCAGACGTTTCCTATTCTTAGGGCTGAAGTCGTATTTTCTGCAGTCAAGATTAGAGGGGATGGATTGCATGTGGTTTGAAGGGATGGATAGCCCTTGTGATATTGCGGTTGAAGTTAAAGTGGGCATTAACAGGTAGGATGTTATTGTAGATGATCTTGTGTACTAAGCTGAGGTCAGGACGGAGGCAGCCTAGTTCAAGGCTATCCAGGTCTAAACTTTCACATCTGGGGCTATAAGGGATTTCATGGCGAGCAAAATGACTCTGGACCAGTGGTGAAATGTAAAATTTGTTACTACTGGTTCTGTGGGCGTGGCTTGGTGGTGGTGGTGGGGTAATATGATTGAGTGGGTGTGGCCAACTTTTTCTTTTTCTTTTACTTTTAAAACCATTTTCTCTACAATCTCTTCGGCCGAAGAGGTTGTAGAAAAAATGCTTTTAAAAACCTCTGATGATCCCAGTTGAGCCGCGCGATCATCATAGGCTTTTTTTTTTAACTTTTCAAAGCATTTTTTCAGCCAAAGAGGTTGTAGAAAAAATGCTTTTAAAAGTTAAAAAAAAAAAGCCTATGATGATTGCGCGGTTCACTTGGGCATGGGGGGGGAGGTGCATGGATTTTTGCTACCGGTTCTCCGAACCACCCATTGCTACCGGATCGGGTGATCCAGTCCGAACCAGGAGCATTTCACCCCTGCTCTGGAGCCTCTCTAAGGCCTCGGCCTCCGAAAGACAGCCAGGACTCCAGGCAGCCTCCAAGGACAGGCCTGGCCAAGGTTTCGGAGGCCCCACTTGGAAGCAGAGCCTTCAAGGGAGGAAGGTTCCCCCCCACCAGAATGAGGGAGACGGAGGGAGCCTATTTCGGAATCTCAGTCCCTGTTTTCAGGGCCTCCACGGCCGACCCAGGAAGAGGCCCCTGGTCCTCCGCTCTGGCAGGCCTCCTCCACACCCACCCACACAGGCCGCCCTCAAAGGGCCCACAGGCAGCTCAGAGGCCCTGGAGGGAAACCTCCAGGAGGGTGGAAGGGCTCCTGCTTGGGCCGGGGGTCCGTCTGGATGACCTCT
Organism: Pituophis catenifer annectens; assembly: GCF_029215685.1. Lineage (NCBI taxonomy): Eukaryota > Metazoa > Chordata > Lepidosauria > Squamata > Colubridae > Pituophis > Pituophis catenifer. The sequence goes on along the minus strand of NW_027256899.1, from coordinate 3,782,092 downwards.
GGGGGCCCTTCCGGCCCTGGGATCCTCTGGGGCTCCCCCGAAAGAACCAGGAGTGTATACTGATCTCCCCTCCCCCAACCTCCCTCCCCCCCCTTTGGGAACCTTCCCGACTCCTGGCTGAAGAGGAGAGAAAATCTCCCCGCAGCTTTTTTCTCCCCTCAAAATGGAGGGAGGGAGAATCGCCTCAGGGAAAAAGAGGCCACAAAATGGAGGACGCTGCGGGGTCTTTGCCCGCTTTAGCTCCCCTGCTCACTGCCTGTGGGGGCCAGCTGGGGCTGAAAGGCCGGACTGTAGGCTGCCCCCTACAGGCAGCGTGAGGGACAGCTAAAGCGTGGAAAGAGGACCCCGAGTGCTGGACAGGGGATTCTGGGAGTTGAAGTCCAGAGGCCTTTGCTGAGGTTGAGCCACCTGCCCTGGGAGGCCCTGCACTGGACACTCGGACACGGGGGCAGGAGGGGGATATGGGACACTGGAGGGCAACCAGGGAATGAAGGATTTTTCCCTCTTTTTTAACATATATATAAATTATTTATTTTCCTCCTCCATCAGCAGAGGATCTAAAGCCTCCACCTTCATTATTCTGGTTCTGTGGCTGGGCAGAGGCCGAGGCAGAGCCGGGGGAGCCAAGGGGAGAGGAAGGGCCAGGCCTCCCTTCCCCCCTCAGAGCCTCCATCCTGGCTTCTCTCCTCAGGGGGGACCTGCTGGCCGATCGGCCCAGGAAGCTCTTTGGGGGCCCCGAAGCCTCTGGATCCAGGGGGGGAGGAAGGTGGGAGCCTGGATGGAGACCATGGGAGAGAAGCTGGAGAGGCTCTTCCTCCTGCGAGGCTCCTCTTCAGCCCAGACTCTCCTCCGCCCAGTGTGGGGAAAGGTCCCCCCGGCCTCCCTGAGAGGAAAGCGGCCCCAGCCGCCCCTGCCCCCCTCCCCTGGGCCTCTCCTGGGCCCCCGTCTCTCTCTGGCTCCCTCCCCTCTGGGCCCCTCCAGGCTCCAGGGAGACCCGGCAGAGACCCTCCGGGAGGAGAGAAGCCCCTTCCCAGGCCTCCGCCTGGCCTTCCACCCAGAGCCCCCCAGGACCTCCTAGCCAGGCCCTGAGAGGAGAACCTGGGATGGGGACCCTCCTCTCCCTTCAGATCAGCCCCCTCCCCAGTTCTCCCCCCTGGGCAAAGGGGAACCTCTCCGTCTTCCTCATCCAGAGAAGAGACACAATCCTCAGCTTCAAAGCACTCGGAGGCTTTTTAGGGAAGGGGGCTTCACCCCACAGCCTCAGAGATGGGAACGTCAGAGGGGTCCCACTTTTTAAAATCAGCTCCAATTTATGAAGTTCTGATATAAAAGAAAAGCCTAAACAGGCCCCACTCTTCACCTTAAGCAGAATCCAAGGGGACTGATTGCTTCCTTGACCTTAGAAGAAAGGCAGCACAAGAGTTAAGGGTCACCAACCTGGAGTGGCACCAAACTCCATACTTCTGGGTGACCTTCTCCAGCAGACTCTGGAGACAAGAGACCCTGTTGAAGGACAGCAGAGGTCAATTCCCTTGTTATTGAACTATTTTCCTCCAGCATCACTTTCCTGACATGTCCTGACAGGAAGGACCACAACCATGACAGGAATTGACCCCAGGAGTGTAGTTGTGGCTTTTCACAAAGAAGCTTTTCTCCAGCCTCCCCTCTGCACATATGGAGCCCAGAAGAAGCTCAGGATCCCAAGAGGAGAAGTTGCTTCTCCCTGTAATTAATAATGATTATCTGGGCCTTGGAGATCTCCATACCTGTGATAGAGAGAGCAGATTGAAGCCATAAGCAAAGGATCTTGTATCAGAAAAGGATAAATTTGTCAAGCTCTGTAGGAAAAGGTTTGGGACAGGCAGGATCTGTGCTCTTGATTGTTCCTTTTTCTCCTTTCCAGGTGAACCTGAGTGTTTCTCTGTTTATATCAGGAAAGTCGCTGGCATTTCCATCTTCTGAGAGTGCTTTGAATTCTCCCAACTGTTCCTGCTGTGGGTGTTAGAAACAGGAAGAGGATTAATAAATTATGGACTTCCTGCTTTTTCTTCTGATGCTGCTTTTGTCCCATCCAGTCTCTGGGAAGCTAAGAAGGAAATGCCCTCTGAGTTTGGAGCACCAGGATGGAAAACAACCATGGAGCTTTTACAGGCCAGGAGACCATCTCATTGGTATAGTCACAACTGAAACACAAGTATCACCTATAATGTTGCCTTTCCACAGTCTGTTGTGGCCCCGCCCTCTGAGCCTGTCCCATCGGAGGAAGAAAGCTCCGAGCATGAGGAAGAGGAGTCAGCCAGGCCTCCCTCTCCAGGCCCCTCCCCTCTGGCATTGTCTCAAGTGCCGGCCGAGGGAGAGGAGACAGCTGATTCGAGTCAAAGTGATAATGACACATCATTCCTGGACGCACGCCTCCGAAGGCGTGATAAACGTTTGCAGCAGCTTGGGAGGCGTGCTAGGGATTAGAACTGAGTCACTGGACCACACCCCAGAGACCACACCCCAGAGACTATATAATAGAGAGTGGTGGTCAAGGATCTTTTGTGACGAACAAAGCAAAACCTTGGAGTCACTAAAGCCTCGTCCGGAACTGCTGGGAGAAATATTATTTCTGTTTGGACTTTCTTGAGCGTTCGTATCTTATCTGTCTGTTTGTGAAAATAAAGTAACTTGGCAGACGGTGTGTCTATCGCTGCCAAGTCGGAGATAAGAACTGGGTGCATTCCAAAGTGTTTCCTTAACCCTCGACTGGCTGTGTGTGTGTGTGTGGGGACGGGGACAGATCATCTTGTTCGTCACCACATACTCCATCGTTAACCCACGATGGACCAACAGCTGCAGCAGCAGATACAGCAGATGCTGGAGGCCAATCAGCTTCTGCAACAGCAAGTAGCACAGCTAACTGCCCAACTTGCTTTGGGAAATGCTCCTGCAGCTCCACCTCCTCCCCCTCCCCGTCCGAGATGCCCAGTGAACGTGCCAGATAGGTTTTCTGGGCAGCAGGAGATGTTTCCGGCCTTCTTGGGACAATGCCAACTGTTTATGGCAATGAGGCCGGAGGATTTTCCGGATGACCGGGCTCGGGTGCCATTTGTTATCAGCTCCCTCTCGGGCACTGCCGCCCGATGGGCCACGCCCCTGTTGTTGCAAGATAGCCCCTTGCTCCTGGACTTTCAGGGCTTTTTACAACACCTGCGCACCATGTTTGAGGACCCCCTCCGGGTGCAGACGGCAGCGAGGTGCATCAAGGACCTCCGCCAAGGCAAGCGCCCCCTGCAGGACTATATTGCAGAGTTCCGACTGCTAGGCCAGGATTCGGCTTGGAATGAGGTGGCGCTGATGGACGCCTTCCAGGACGGCCTTTCCGACGAGATGCAGGACGAGCTGGTTCGTGTGGAGGCGCCACTGACCCTCGACGCGCTGGTGACCCAATGCCTGCGTATCGACGCCCGCTTGCAACGGCGACGGCCCCGTCGGGCTCTTCCGGAACCATCGACAGCGTCGGCACCCCCGCGTTTCGCACCGACAGCGCTCCGGACCGCACAGCGTTTTGTGGCGACGGCTGAGGAGCCTATGGAGCTCGGAGCAGCCAGACCTCAACTGACGGCCCAGGAGCGGATGCGGAGACGTCAAGGGGGGTTGTGCCTCTATTGCGGCGAGGCGGGACATTTTGCCGCCTCGTGTCCCCGGAAGCGGAGTGGACCGCTCAAGCCTGTTCCGGAGTCTCGGCGTGACCTGCCGGGAAACGGGCCAGGCCTGGCCTAGGGGAAACTCTGGGTCAGGCACGTGACCATGCCCCGCCGGAGTCGGCGGCTGTGGACTGTGAGCCCCCTCGGCACCTGATTTTGAACACCCGGGTGTTGTTGGCTAACCGGTCGGAGGGGCTCCAAGCGCACGCGCTGGTGGACTCGGGGGCCACCACGAACTTTATGGACCAGGCCTTTGTGGCCCATTACAAAGTCCCCTTGGTTCCAGTGGACCCTCCGTTGAGGGTTGAAACTATAGATGGGCGGGAACTCGTGGCGGGGCCCATCAAAACCGCTACCCAGCCCTTGCGCCTCACCATTGGAAACCACGAGGAGGCGATCCAGTTTTATGTAACGGCGGATCTGCACTTTCCCTTGGTCCTGGGGATGGCCTGGCTTCGGGCGCACGACCCTCAGGTGGCGTGGTCGAGAAATGCCATCTCGTTCCCGAGCCTGCAGTGTGTCGACCACCTTCGCCACACCTGCGCCGGCCAGGACGTCTCTGCCCCAAACGTCTCCTTGCCTCCGGAGCTGACGCCCTTCGCCGACGTGTTCAGCGAGAAGGAGGCGGACCGCTTGCCCCCGCACCGACCCTACGACTGTGCAGTGGACCTAATGCCCAACGCGCCCCTGCCATCGGGACGCCTGTACTCCATGTCGGAGCCCGAGCTGGCCGCCTTACGGGACTTTCTGGAAAAGAACCTGGCCCGTGGGTTCATCCGGCCTTCGACCTCCCCGCTCTCGGCCCCGGTCCTCTTCGGTAAAAAGAAGACGGGGGACTTGCGCCTGTGTTGCGACTACCGGCGCTTGAATGCCATCACAGTGCGAAATTGCTACCCCCTGCCGCTGATCCCGGAGCTGATGGAGAGGTTGCGGGAGGCCTCGATCTTCACTAAGCTCGATCTCCGAGGGGCTTACAACCTGGTGCGCGTGAGAGAGGGGGACGAGTGGAAGACGGCGTTCGGCACGCGGTACGGACACTTCGAGTATACCGTCATGCCGTTCGGGTTGACCAACGCCCCCGCGGTCTTCCAGCACTTGATGAACGATGTGTTCCGGGACATGCTGGATCGGTTCGTGGTGATCTACTTGGATGACATTTTGATCTATTCCCGGACCCCGGAAAGTCACCTCCAGCATGTCCGCCAGGTCCTGCAGCGCCTGCGGGAGCACCAGCTCTATGCGAAGTTGGAGAAATGCTACTTCTTCCAGACTTCCATAGAGTTCCTCGGGCACATCATCACCCCCGAGGGCATCGCGATGGACCCGCACAAGGTGGAGGCCTTGCGCAGTTGGGAACCCCCGCGTCGGGTGAAGGACGTCCAGCGTCTGTTGGGATTCGCCAACTACTATCGGACCTTCATCCCAGGCTTCGCCACCCTGACCTTGCCGTTGACCCAGCTCCTTCGGAAGAAGGTCCCGTTCCAGTGGGGGCCCCCGCAGCAGCAGGCCTTCGAGGTCCTCAAGCAGGCCTTCCTCACGGAGCCAGTCCTGAGGCACCCCAATCCACACCGTCCGTTCGTGGTGGAGACGGACGCGTCCAACGTGGCGATTGGGGCGGTGCTGCTACAGGCTCCGGTGGATGGCGGCACTCTTTTTCCCTGCGCATACTACTCCCGGAAACTCAACCCTTCCGAGCGCAACTACACCATCTGGGAAAAGGAGTTGCTGGCCATCAAGGCCGCGTTCGAGGCTTGGCGACATCACCTCGAGGGGGCCCGACACCAGGTGGAGGTGCGGACGGACCATCGGAACCTGGAGCACCTCACCACGGCACGGAAGTTGAACCAGCGGCAGATCCGGTGGTCGTTGTTTTTCGCCCGGTTCAACTTCCACGTCACCTACATTCCGAGCAACCTCAACCAGAGGGCGGACGCGCTATCCCGTAAGCCGGAATACTTTTGCCCCAAGGACTCCCTTCCCCCCCGGACGGTGCTGCCAGCGGACTCCTTGGCCGCGGTCCAGGAACCGGTGGACCTGCGGGCTCAGGTGCTGGAAGCGCAGCGACGGGACGACTGGTCGCAGCAGCGGAGAGCGGACGTCGGCCCCCGCGTCCCCATGGACCGTGGAGGAGGGCTTGCTCAGACATCGGGGTCGGCTGTATGTGCCCACGAGTCCGCTCCGAGCCCTCGTCATGAACCAGTGTCATGACAACCCCGCGGCGGGGCACTTCGGCTTCTTTAAGACTTTGAACCTGGTGACACGGACTTTTTGGTGGCCTTGGGTACGGCACGACGTGCACGCCTACGTGACGTCCTGTGTGACGTGCCGACAGGCCAAAGCCGCGTCCGGCCCCCCTCCTGGACTCCTCCAGCCGCTGCCGACACTGGAGAGACCGTGGGGAGCCATCTCCATGGACTTCCTGACAGACCTGCCCCTGTCCGCTACGTACACGACCGTCCTCGTGGTGGTGGATGCACTCACGAAGATGGCACATTTCATCCCGTGCCGCGGCCTGCCCTCGGCCCGCACCACGGCTCGCCTGTTCCTGCAACATATCTTCCGCCTCCACGGCCTGCCGGACCGGGTGGTTTCGGACCGCGGGGCCCAGTTCACGGCCCGCTTCTGGAAAAGCCTGATGGCCGCGCTGGAGGTGCAGGTGTGCCTGTCGTCGTCGCACCATCCGGAGACTGACGGGGGCACGGAGAAGGTCATCGGCATACTGGAGCAGTACCTCCGCTGTTTTGTCAACCAGCAGCAGGACAACTGGGCCGAGTACCTTCCCCTGGCGGAGTTCGCCTTTAATAACTCCCAACACACCTCCACCCAGATGACCCCGTTCCATGCCAACGTCGGATACCATCCACGGCTTTTCCCGTTGACCATCATGGACTCCCCTGTTCCCGAGACCCGGGACTTCCTCTCAGAGCTGCAGGCGGTGCAGCAACTGGTGCGGCGGCAGCTGATCCGGGCGAAAGAGGATTATAAACGGTTCGCCGATCGCGCCCGCCGGGTGACGCCACCGCTGGAAGTAGGAGATCGGGTGTGGTTGTCCACGAAACACCTCCCCACGGACCGGCCGGTACGGAAACTGGCCCAACGCTTTATCGGTCCCTTCCCTATCGAGGCGGTCATCAATCCGGTGGCCTACCGGTTGACTCTACCCCGCTCCATGCGGCTCCACCCTGTTTTTCATCGGTCCCTCCTGGTCCCTGAGGCCCCCGCGAGCCATCTCCGCTGCCCGCCGACGCCTGCCCCCCCAGCCGCAGCCGACGAGGACGACGCCTCGACGTACGAGGTGGACAGTATCCGGGACTCCCGTTGGCTGAAGGGGCGCTTCCAATACCTCATCGCCTGGAAGGGGTACGGGCCCGAGGATTTCACCTGGGTGGACGCGTCTGCCGTTCAGGCCCCTGACCTGGTGCGGGCTTTCCACGAACAGTTCCCGTCCCGACCCCATCCCGACCGTCAGACCCGGGGGAAGGGCCCTGCGGTGGGGGATAGTGTTGTGGCCCCGCCCTCTGAGCCTGTCCCATCGGAGGAAGAAAGCTCCGAGCATGAGGAAGAGGAGTCAGCCAGGCCTCCCTCTCCAGGCCCCTCCCCTCTGGCATTGTCTCAAGTGCCGGCCGAGGGAGAGGAGACAGCTGATTCGAGTCAAAGTGATAATGACACATCATTCCTGGACGCACGCCTCCGAAGGCGTGATAAACGTTTGCAGCAGCTTGGGAGGCGTGCTAGGGATTAGAACTGAGTCACTGGACCACACCCCAGAGACCACACCCCAGAGACTATATAATAGAGAGTGGTGGTCAAGGATCTTTTGTGACGAACAAAGCAAAACCTTGGAGTCACTAAAGCCTCGTCCGGAACTGCTGGGAGGAATATTATTTCTGTTTGGACTTTCTTGAGCGTTCGTATCTTATCTGTCTGTTTGTGAAAATAAAGTAACTTGGCAGACGGTGTGTCTATCGCTGCCAAGTCGGAGATAAGAACTGGGTGCATTCCAAAGTGTTTCCTTAACCCTCGACTGGCTGTGTGTGTGTGTGTGGGGACGGGGACAGATCACAGTCCTCCTTCTATACCTTCTCATGCGTAAGTCATTCAGGGTGATGGAGGTGCATCCCCTCCATTTGCATTCTGACACTCTCCTTCTTTTTTGTCTTATTTCACTTACTTTTATATTATAGGACTTGTCTATTTTCCTGAATGATTTTGATTTCTATAACTTGCCTCCTTTTTTATTTTGTAGAAATCCAAAGATGGGGTTAAAAAACCTGAAGGCAACGCAGATTATTTTCCGTTCTCCCTGTTCACTCCTGAATTCATCACTTGAATTCATTATGTTTAAAGGAGGGACTGAAACAGTTGTAGTTGCCTCTGCCCAGCCCATTCCCAGATTTCTATAACCGATTATTGGTTTTCGATCAATATTGGCTAAAGGCTCAGTAGGCTTATGGAGGCAAAAAGGAATAAATTCTTTTTAAAAGTTTGTTGTTACTGTTGATAATAACTTGAACATTTTTCTACAGTGTGTTTTCTTCTAGTTTTAAATACACCCTACAATTCATTTTCAACATTCAAGGGGTCAACAAGAACTCCCAGCTCCTGCACAACCTCACACTGGGCTACAACATCCATGACAACCGTTTGGATACTTTATACACTTCAGATGCCTTGCTGGACATGTTCTCCACTGGAGAAGCCAATGTCCCCAACTACAGCTGTGGAAGGAAGGAGAACCTTCTGGCTCTTCTTGATGCAGCTAACAGGGACATCTCCATCCAGGCGTCAACATTAGCAGCACCTTACAAAGTCCCACAGGTTTGTGTGTCTTTTTTCTCTCTCTGGTAAAGTGAGGGGTGGGTGAGCAATAGATGCAATCATGTCTTCTCCATGGAATTCAAGAGCTGCTTTTCTTCATATTAGCAAACATGTCAGATATGTTTTTTTTCTCTTACATTCTTGTTCAAATTTCTCATACAAGGCCAGAAAAGCAACAAGACGGCAATAGTAGCATCTATATGTGTGTGTGTGTGTGTGTGTGTGTAAAAAAGGTTTAAGTAGAGTAAAAAGTTTCATAAAGTTGTATAGTAATCAATCAATTAATAATCTAATATTGTCAACACATTAGTTTTGAAGTATCTAATTACACAATATGTCAGTCGGGTAAACCACAGTTTTCTAGCTTTTATAGATGTTAGTGCAGCATTTGACACAAAGAGCAGATCAATATGATGGAGGAAATTGATTGCCCGCAAAATGTAACTAGCCTGTTGGCCCTGATCCAAGCCCTTGTTTGAGAGGGAGGTTGGGGCTCAATGGAGCCACGAGAAAAAGGATCGATACTTACCAAGGGGTAACACAAAAGAATGAATATTTGAACCCTTGTTTTTCAGTCTGGATATTAATGACTTACCAGGACTAAGGAAGGATTCTCATGTATATGGCTAAAGTGCTAAAATATTTACTTATTTAGCATATGGCAAAGGTATAATTAGCTAGGAGTCTACAATGTTAGTACATAGTATTTGTTTTGCTGCCAAAGAGTGCGAGTCCATTCAGTTTGTGCCCATGAGCTTCTCCAGGGTTCATCACAGGGGGTGAACCAGCTCCACACCAGAAAGCTGAGAAGTGTCCTGTGGCATAATCTGGACCTTCTCTCGCCACCGATGGTGCCTCACAGTTGGGTGTCACATCCAAGCAAGTCCAGCATTGTTAGGGGCCTGACATCTGTACCAAACATGCCACATTTCCCACCAAAGCGGTACCTATTTAACTACTAGTGTTGTCACATGCTTTTCAACTGCTACCGTGTTTCCGTGAAAATAGGACATGTCCTGAAAATAAGGCCAAGCCTGATTTTTGGGGTGGCGTAAATATACACCCTCCCCCAAAAATAAGCCCTAGTGCTGGTATGGCCAGCACAGGAGACAGCCCTTCCCTTCCACCGGTCACCTCAGGGCTTCTCGGCCCCTTAATCGGATCAGCTGAGCAGCTCAGGCCGCCATTCACAGCTGATTCGCGGGTGCTGCTCAGGCCGCTGCCTCCATCAAGCGCGGCCCCTTTTGCAGCCAATTGCGGCTGCAAAAGAAGCCGGAGGCCAAGCGATGCACCCTTTACGCCTCACACCCTCCTTACCTAATAGTGAGAGTTACAGCAGGCAGTTCTGTCCACGGAACAGCTGCCTCATAGGTGTCAATCCGGCCGGTGGCTCCAGCAAGCACAGCTGTTTTTGCCATGGATTGGGGCCACTTCTGCAGCAGGAGGCCAAGCGATGCGCCCCATGTGCCTCGCGCCGGCCTTCCAAAGACTACTGGAGCAGCAGCTATCCACAATTTTTTAACCCTTGTTTCGTTCTGACCGTACTGGGTCACGTGGGTCAGGATGAAATAAGGGTTAAAAAATTGTAGATAGCTGCTGCTCCAGTAGCCTTTGGAAGGCTGGCATGAGTCTTGAGTCTCCTGCTGCAGAAGTGGCTGTGCCTGAATACCACTTTTGGGAGAGAAGGAAAAGGGGAAACTCCCGCCCCGCTCCCACCTCTCCACCAGGCAACTCCTGGCAGGCCCAGACACCCAAAGCCCACACCCGCCCGGCTTCCTTTTCCACAGTGCTCGGCTCCTTGTCAAGGGAGGTGGCAGGTGGGGTGGAGGAGAAGCGAGACGCATGGAGGAGACAGGGCTCACTCCTCTTGCCGTCTCTTCTCCCCCTCTCGCCGGGCATGGCAGGGCTTCCTGCCCCTGTCCAAATTGGATGCAATTTGGGGGTGGCAGGTGGGGAGGGGTGGGTCTGGGGAGACATGATAAGCGCATCTTACCTGCCTTGCAGCTCTGTTGTATGTCTCGCTCTTGTCTGCAGGTAAACATGTTGTAGGGTAAAACCAAACTTCTCGCGAGTTCGAGAACTCGCAAGAGTTTTTTTTTACCCTACAACATGTTTGCCTGCAGACAAGAGCGAAACACGCGACAGAGCTGCAAGGTAGGTAAGATGCACGTCTCGGGTCTCCCTGGTCCCTGGTGAGGGGGGGAGAAGAGACGGCAAGAGGAGCAAGCCACGTCTCACTCCACGTGTCTTGCTTCTCCCCCGCCCCACATGCCAACCCCTGCAGTAAAGAGCCGGGTGCTGTGGAAAAGAGCAGCGCAACACAGCAGTAGTCATGAAGTGGCCGCGCTCGCCACCTCCTGCACCCCCAAAATAATAAGACACCCCCCTTATTTTGGGGTTCAAAAAAATATAAGAAAGGGTCTTATTTTTGGGGAAACACGGTAGGTGGGCAGAAGCTGAGGCAAGTGGTGGGAGTTCACCCCACCATGCAGTGGTAGAACTCGAACTGCCGGAACAGATCCAGTGTCTTTAAGCCACTGAGGCTCCTACTTGCTAAATACACGTTGGTTTAAACTGATAGTACAGGACAATTATCCTGTGGGTTAGATTGCATAGACCAGGGGTCGGCAACCCACAGCTCCGGAGCTACAAGTGGCTCTTTGGGCCCTCTGCCCTGGCTCCCTGTCCCATCACTGGTTGGCCCCGTCCCTCATTTCTTCTTTGGACTCCATCCCGAAGCGGCAGGAAGCAAAAGCTGCCTTATGTGCAAATGTGGCTTGAAGGCAGGTACAGGACAGCTTCACTCCTGCACTCTCCTCCCCTCCTCCTCCTCTCGTGACCCCCTGGCCGGCTGTGGCTGAGCTGGGAGCGTGCGCAGGTACAGGGAGACCCTGATCTGTCCCCGTCCCCACACACACACACACAGCCAGTCGAGGGTTAAGGAAACACTTTGGAACGCACTCAGTTCTTATCTCCGACTTGGCAGCGATAGACACACCGTCTGCCAAGTTACTTTATTTTCACAAACAGACAGATAAGATACGAACGTTCAAGAAAGTCCAAACAGAAATAATATTTCTCCCAGCAGTTCCGGACGAGGCTTTAGTGACTCCAAGGTTTTGCTTTGTTCGTCACAAAAGATCCTTGACCACCACTCTCTATTATATAGTCTCTGGGGTGTGGTCTCTGGGGTGTGGTCCAGTGACTCAGTTCTAATCCCTAGCACGCCTCCCAAGCTGCTGCAAACGTTTATCACGCCTTCGGAGGCGTGCGTCCAGGAATGATGTGTCATTATCACTTTGACTCGAATCAGCTGTCTCCTCTCCCTCGGCCGGCACTTGAGACAATGCCAGAGGGGAGGGGCCTGGAGAGGGAGGCCTGGCTGACTCCTCTTCCTCATGCTCGGAGCTTTCTTCCTCCGATGGGACAGGCTCAGAGGGCGGGGCCACAACACTATCCCCCACCGCAGGGCCCTTCCCCCGGGTCTGACGGTCGGGATGGGGTCGGGACGGGAACTGTTCGTGGAAAGCCCGCACCAGGTCAGGGGCCTGAACGGCAGACGCGTCCACCCAGGTGAAATCCTCGGGCCCGTACCCCTTCCAGGCGATGAGGTATTGGAAGCGCCCCTTCAGCCAACGGGAGTCCCGGATACTGTCCACCTCGTACGTCGAGGCGTCGTCCTCGTCGGCTGCGGCTGGGGGGGCAGGCGTCGGCGGGCGGCGGAGATGGCTCGCGGGGGCCTCAGGGACCAGGAGGGACCGATGAAAAACAGGGTGGAGCCGCATGGAGCGGGGTAGAGTCAACCGGTAGGCCACCGGATTGATGACCGCCTCAATAGGGAAGGGACCGATAAAGCGTTGGGCCAGTTTCCGTACCGGCCGGTCCGTGGGGAGGTGTTTTGTGGACAACCACACCCGATCTCCTACTTCCAGCGGTGGCGTCGCCCGGCGGGCGCGATCGGCGAACCGTTTATAATCCTCTTTCGCCCGGATCAGCTGCCGCCGCACCAGTTGCTGCACCGCCTGCAGCTCTGAGAGGAAGTCCCGGGTCTCGGGAACAGGGGAGTCCATGATGGTCAACGGGAAAAGCCGTGGATGGTATCCGACGTTGGCATGGAACGGGGTCATCTGGGTGGAGGTGTGTTGGGAGTTATTAAAGGCGAACTCCGCCAGGGGAAGGTACTCGGCCCAGTTGTCCTGCTGCTGGTTGACAAAACAGCGGAGGTACTGCTCCAGTATGCCGATGACCTTCTCCGTGCCCCCGTCAGTCTCCGGATGGTGCGACGACGACAGGCACACCTGCACCTCCAGCGCGGCCATCAGGCTTTTCCAGAAGCGGGCCGTGAACTGGGCCCCGCGGTCCGAAACCACCCGGTCCGGCAGGCCGTGGAGGCGGAAGATATGTTGCAGGAACAGGCGAGCCGTGGTGCGGGCCGAGGGCAGGCCGCGGCACGGGATGAAATGTGCCATCTTCGTGAGTGCATCCACCACCACGAGGACGGTCGTGTACGTAGCGGACAGGGGCAGGTCTGTCAGGAAGTCCATGGAGATGGCTCCCCACGGTCTCTCCGGTGTCGGCAGCGGCTGGAGGAGTCCAGGAGGGGGGCCGGACGCGGCTTTGGCCTGTCGGCACGTCACACAGGACGTCACGTAGGCGTGCACGTCGTGCCGTACCCGAGGCCACCAAAAAGTCCGTGTCACCAGGTTCAAAGTCTTAAAGAAGCCGAAGTGCCCCGCCGCGGGGTTGTCATGACACTGGTTCATGACGAGGGCTCGGAGCGGACTCGTGGGCACATACAGCCGACCCCGATGTCTGAGCAAGCCCTCCTCCACGGTCCATGGGGACGCGGGGCCGACGTCCGCTCTCCACTGCTGCGACCAGTCGTCCCGTCGCTGCGCTTCCAGCACCTGAGCCCGCAGGTCCACCGGTTCCTGGACCGCGGCCAAGGAGTCCGCTGGCAGCACCGTCCGGGGGGGAAGGGAGTCCTTGGGGCAAAAGTATTCCGGCTTACGGGATAGCGCGTCCGCCCTCTGGTTGAGGTTGCTCGGAATGTAGGTGACGTGGAAGTTGAACCGGGCGAAAAACAACGACCACCGGATCTGCCGCTGGTTCAACTTCCGTGCCGTGGTGAGGTGCTCCAGGTTCCGATGGTCCGTCCGCACCTCCACCTGGTGTCGGGCCCCCTCGAGGTGATGTCGCCAAGCCTCGAACGCGGCCTTGATGGCCAGCAACTCCTTTTCCCAGATGGTGTAGTTGCGCTCGGAAGGGTTGAGTTTCCGGGAGTAGGATGCGCAGGGAAAAAGAGTGCCGCCATCCACCGGAGCCTGTAGCAGCACCGCCCCAATCGCCACGTTGGACGCGTCCGTCTCCACCACGAACGGACGGTATGGATTGGGGTGCCTCAGGACTGGCTCCGTGAGCAAGGCCTGCTTGAGGACCTCGAAGGCCTGCTGCTGCGGGGGGCCCCCACTGGAACGGGACCTTCTTCCGAAGGAGCTGGGTCAACGGCAAGGTCAGGGTGGCGAAGCCCGGGATGAAGGTCCGATAGTAGTTGGCGAATCCCAACAGACGCTGGACGTCCTTCACCCGACGCGGGGGTTCCCAACTGCGCAAGGCCTCCACCTTGTGCGGGTCCATCGCGATGCCCTCGGGGGTGATGATGTGCCCGAGGAACTCTATGGAAGTCTGGAAGAAGTAGCATTTCTCCAACTTCGCATAGAGCTGGTGCTCCCGCAGGCGCTGCAGGACCTGGCGGACATGCTGGAGGTGACTTTCCGGGGTCCGGGAATAGATCAAAATGTCATCCAAGTAGATCACCACGAACCGATCCAGCATGTCCCGGAACACATCGTTCATCAAGTGCTGGAAGACCGCGGGGGCGTTGGTCAACCCGAACGGCATGACGGTATACTCGAAGTGTCCGTACCGCGTGCCGAACGCCGTCTTCCACTCGTCCCCCTCTCTCACGCGCACCAGGTTGTAAGCCCCTCGGAGATCGAGCTTAGTGAAGATCGAGGCCTCCCGCAACCTCTCCATCAGCTCCGGGATCAGCGGCAGGGGGTAGCGATTTCGCACTGTGATGGCGTTCAAGCGCCGGTAGTCGCAACACAGGCGCAAGTCCCCCGTCTTCTTTTTACCGAAGAGGACCGGGGCCGAGAGCGGGGAGGTCGAAGGCCGGATGAACCCACGGGCCAGGTTCTTTTCCAGAAAGTCCCGTTAGGCGGCCAGCTCGGGCTCCGACATGGAGTACAGGCGTCCCGATGGCAGGGGCGCGTTGGGCATTAGGTCCACCGCACAGTCGTAGGGTCGGTGCGGGGGCAAGCGGTCCGCCTCCTTCTCGCTGAACACGTCGGCGAAGGGCGTCAGCTCCGGAGGCAAGGAGACGTTTGGGGCAGAGACGTCCTGGCCGGCGCAGGTGTGGCGAAGGTGGTCGACACACTGCAGGCTCGGGAACGAGATGGCGTTTCTCGACCACGCCACCTGAGGGTCGTGCGCCCGAAGCCAGGCCATCCCCAGGACCAAGGGAAAGTGCAGATCCGCCGTTACGTAAAACTGGATCGCCTCCTCGTGGTTTCCAATGGCGAGGCGCAAAGGCTGGGTAGCGGTTTTGATGGGCCCCGCCACGAGTTCCCGCCCATCTATAGTTTCAACCCTCAACGGAGGGTCCACTGGAACCAAGGGGACTTTGTAATGGGCCACAAAGGCCTGGTCCATAAAGTTCGTGGTGGCCCCCGAGTCCACCAGCGCGTGCGCTTGGAGCCCCTCCGACCGGTTAGCCAACAACACCCGGGTGTTCAAAATCAGGTGCCGAGGGGGCTCACAGTCCACAGCCGCCGACTCCGGCGGGGCATGGTCACGTGCCTGACCCAGAGTTTCCCCTAGGCCAGGCCTGGCCCGTTTCCCGGCAGGTCATGCCGAGACTCCGGAACAGGCTTGAGCGGTCCACTCCGCTTCCGGGGACACGAGGCGGCAAAATGTCCCGCCTCGCCGCAATAGAGGCACAACCCCCCTTGACGTCTCCGCATCCGCTCCTGGGCCGTCAGTTGAGGTCTGGCTGCTCCGAGCTCCATAGGCTCCTCAGCCGTCGCCACAAAACGCTGTGCGGTCCTGAGCGCTGTCGGTGCGAAACACGGGGGTGCCGACGCTGTCGATGGTTCCGGAAGAGCCCGACGGGGCCGTCGCCGTTGCAAGCGGGCGTCGATGCGCAGGCATTGGGTCACCAGCGCGTCGAGGGTCGGTGGCGCCTCCACACGAACCAGCTCGTCCTGCATCTCGTCGGAAAGGCCGTCCTGGAAGGCGTCCATCAGCGCCACCTCATTCCAAGCCGAATCCTGGCCTAGCAGTCGGAACTCTGCAATATAGTCCTGCAGGGGGCGCTTGCCTTGGCGGAGGTCCTTGATGCGCCTCGCTGCCGTCTGCACCCGGAGGGGGTCCTCAAACATGGTGCGCAGGTGTTGTAAAAAGCCCTGAAAGTCCAGGAGCAAGGGGCTATCTTGCAACAACAGGGGCGTGGCCCATCGGGCGGCAGTGCCCGAGAGGGAGCTGATAACAAATGCCACCCGAGCCCGGTCATCCGGAAAATCCTCCGGCCTCATTGCCATAAACAGTTGGCATTGTCCCAAGAAGGCCGGAAACATCTCCTGCTGCCCAGAAAACCTATCTGGCACATTCACTGGGCATCTCGGACAGGGAGGGGGAGGAGGGGGAGCTGCAGGAGCATTTTCCAAAGCAAGTTGGGCAGTTAGCTGTGCTACTTGCTGTTGCAGAAGCTGATTGGCCTCCAGCATCTGCTGTATCTGCTGCTGCAGCTGTTGGTCCATCGTGGGTTAACGATGGAGTATGTGGTGACGAACAAGATGATCTGTCCCCGTCCCCACACACACACACACAGCCAGTCGAGGGTTAAGGAAACACTTTGGAACGCACTCAGTTCTTATCTCCGACTTGGCAGCGATAGACACACCGTCTGCCAAGTTACTTTATTTTCACAAACAGACAGATAAGATACGAACGTTCAAGAAAGTCCAAACAGAAATAATATTTCTCCCAGCAGTTCCGGACGAGGCTTTAGTGACTCCAAGGTTTTGCTTTGTTCGTCACAAAAGATCCTTGACCACCACTCTCTATTATATAGTCTCTGGGGTGTGGTCTCTGGGGTGTGGTCCAGTGACTCAGTTCTAATCCCTAGCACGCCTCCCAAGCTGCTGCAAACGTTTATCACGCCTTCGGAGGCGTGCGTCCAGGAATGATGTGTCATTATCACTTTGACTCGAATCAGCTGTCTCCTCTCCCTCGGCCGGCACTTGAGACAATGCCAGAGGGGAGGGGCCTGGAGAGGGAGGCCTGGCTGACTCCTCTTCCTCATGCTCGGAGCTTTCTTCCTCCGATGGGACAGGCTCAGAGGGCGGGGCCACAACAGACCCTCCTCTCCTCAAGCAAGCGCCAAAGCTCAGGAAAGGTGGGCACGGGGAGGGCAGTGGCTCACTTAAGGAGGGTCTCCCCATGTGTGAGCATGCTCCCAGCTCAGCCACAGCTGGCCAGGGGGTTACGAGAGGAGGAGGAGGAGGAGGGTCGCCGGAGAGTGCAGGAGCGAAGCTGCCCTGGACCTGCCTTCATGCCACATTTGCATCTAAGGCAGCCTCCACTTCCTGCCGCTTCGGGATGGAGTCCAAAAAACGAAATAAGAGGGGCGGGGCCAACCAGTGATGGGAGAGGAATGGAAACTCCTCACTTTGAAATGGCAACACAAATCCCCAACGTAATTCCTATCTATGTTGGACAAGAGAGAGAGGAACACATTGCTTTGGCAATTCCATGACTTCCTAATATGCAACTATGACACATCCACCTGAACTTTTCAATGGCCTCAACAGAGTTCAAGTTCCTCCCTCAGGAAAGACTCTCCCTCCGCACACGGCCGAAGAGCTGCCAGGGGTGGGCGATGACATGGCCAGGCGATGACTGGAGCATTAGTGCAGGAGAGAAGCCGTGTCCTGTTTAGACCCTCCTTAAGCAAGCGCCCCCCCCGCATGCGCCTTTGCTGCGCTTTGCTCCCGGCCAGGGAGTTATGAAAGGAGAGGGGGAGGAGGAGGACGATTGCCCAAAGGGAGGGGGAGACACACACACACACACACACACACATACATACACACACACACACACACACATAGAGGCATAGAGAGATACATACAGAGTGATACATAGAGAGCAGGTGAGAGTGGAAGAGAGGGAGAGGGACAGACACAGGGATACAGAAAGAGAGGGGAGAGGGGGAGAGAGACATAGAGAATGGTTGTGTGGCTGGATGGGACTGGGGGACTGGGTGGGAGTGACTGGGTGGGAGTGAGTGACTGACTGAGTTGGCCACGCCCACCCAGGTTTTGTGGCTCCCGGTGTGGTTTTTTTTCTGTAGGAAACAGGTCCAAGTGGCTCTTTGAGTGTTTAAGGTTGCCGACCCCTGGCGTGGACTCTGGAGAAAAGGTGGCTCCTTCTGAGATAATCATTCTGATTATTGATCAATCAAAGTCAAAAGTTTTGGTCTTTGGAAAACAAATGTGGCCAATGCAGCAAGTAACACCTTTCTTTACTCAGTGTCACTTTTCTCTGAGACGGAATCTTGGATCTGCCATCATCAAAGGAGCTCACCTAAAGCAATGGCAGGATTGAACTTAAAGTTTAAATGATGAACCTGGAAAAGAAAATAATAGCTATCCAGCTTTCTCCCCAATTATTAGACGAGTATATAATGCCAAAGTTACCCCCAAGCCCTTCAATTGAACTGAAGTTTGGGGCTTAATATCTACCTCTACTGGAACAAGCCCAATCAGAGCACCTGAGGAGTATTTTGGGGGTGGATAAAAGGACTTCAGGTGCTGATTCAGAGCTGAGTTGGGAGTTTACACAATTTCATCTTTCTCTAAAATCAGAGGAAATACAGTCATGTGAAAAGGAAAGTCCACCCTCTTTGAGTTCTTACGATTTTATGTATCAGGACATCTGATAAAAAACTACTTGCTCTTTAGCACTTCTTAAAAGGAGGTAAATACAACCTCAGATGAACAACAAAATAGGACATATTACACCATGTGATCATTTCTTTCACGAAAAGAAAGCCAAAACGGAGAAGCCATGTTTGAAAAACTAAATGCATCTTATGATACAATAGCTTGTAGAATCACCTTTAGCAGCAACAAGTTGAAGTAATCATTATTTGTATGGCATCATCAGTCTCTCACATCCTTGTGGGAAAAATTTTGGCCCTCTCTTCTTTAAAACAGTTCATTGAGGTTTGTGGGGGTTTGTTTCTGCACAGTTCTCTGGAGGCCCCACCACCACATTTCAATTGGGTTGGGGTCTGGCATTGACTGGGCCATTGCAACGCCTGGATCCTTTCCTTTTTCAGCCACTTGCTGGTCTGCTTGGGGTCATCAGCCTTTTGCATGACCCAAAGTCCACCAAGCTTCAGCTGTCAGTCAGATGGTCTCACATTGGACTCTGGGATGTTTTGGTAGACAGAGGAGTCCATGGCCGAGTCAATGATCGCAGGGTGCCCAGGTCCTGTGGCTCCAAAAGAAGCCCAAATCCTCACCCCTCCATCTCCGTGCTTGGCAGTTGGTGTGTCATGATGCTGATATGCTGTGTGTGGTTTCCATCAAACGTGGCTCCGTGCATTATGGCCAAACTTCTCCACTCTGGTCTCGTCTGTCCAAAGGAGAATGTTCCAGAAGTCTTGTGGTCTCTTCAGGTGCAACTTGGGAAACCTCAGCCATGCTGCCATGTTCTTTTTAGAGAGAAGTTTCCTCCTGGCAACCCTTCCAAACAAACCAAACTTCTTCAGTCTTTTTCTGATTCTGCTGTCATGAAATGGAACATTTACCAGGCTCACTGAGGCCTGTAGAGTCTCAGGTGGAACTCTAGGTCTTTTTTTGCCATGTCTCTGAGCATTGCACGGTCTGACCTTCGGTGAACTTGCTGGGATGGTCCCTCCTGGGAAGATTGGCAGCTGCCTCGAATGTTTTCCCCTTCTGAATAATCTTCTTTGCTATAGAATGATGGACTTTAAATTGTTTGGAAATGGCCTTGTAACCCTTCCCAGATTGATAGGCAGCAACAATGGCTTCTCTCAGATCACTGCTGGAGTCTTTGCCCTTTGGCATTGTGTTAACACAGACCTCAATGCTGGAGACCAGCAAACTCCTGAAACTTTGGCTTTTATAGAGGCCGTCACACTTGTGATGATCGATTAATCCAGGTCCCTTGATCAGCAGCACCAGGCTTCCTCTCAGCCTCTTCCCACCTATGGAAGCAGTCAGGGTGTCCTTAGCCTTTCACACCTGGCTCCTCCATTTCGGCTCTCTTTCTGTAAAATAAAGGAGGACAGGGTGTCATATCTCCTGTGTTGCTGTTCACCTGAGGTTGCATTGACCTCCTTTTAAGAACTGCTGAAGACCAGATGCTTTTTACTGTGTCCTGATACATGAAACCAGAGAACTCACAGAGGGTCTCCTTCCTTTTCCACAGGACTGAATTTCTTAGTGTACAATTAAACCTCTGGAACCTGACAGAGTCCCCAAATTCTCTGGGTTAGAGGATGCAGAATTTCAAATAAAGCTCTCTAGGATTATGCATCTGACAAATTATATTAGGAGCTCTGGTCTCCTTATCTCTTGTGTAACTAGAGAACAGCCCAGAAATGATCAAGGTGGTATATAAATAAATAAGCAAATATTGCTTCACCAAGAATCTGGAATATTGAATGTCAACTGCATAAGAAAGAGAGAGATGAGAGTCTTGGACTGCACATTAGACAAACAACCTATTGGGAAACTTGTGTTAAAACAACACATTCGCTGTTCAGTCAGAATTAAAGATATAATACGGCCCTTTATTGGAAGGAAACGCTCACTTGACACCTGGACATCTGGATCTGATTGTCCCAAAGGTGCTTTTTTCAAGAGGCTACTGGACTTCCTGGTTTTTCTTTGAAGACCTTTTGCTTCTCATCCAGAGCTGAAGAACCTGGACGACTGAGAATCTCCATAGACATGTGGGTCTGATTGCAATAAGTTGTGATACAGAAATATGTTTTTTTATTCTTATTCTTTTTTATTTAATTTGTTTCTTGGGTCCATTTTTATATACAGTGTCGTTAACACTCTGTGCTTAATATTCTGTTTCTTGCTATGGCATAATTGCTAATCAACAATAACATATTTAATTTGTTCATCGATACCAAGTTGAATTTATTAAAAAATAAAGTTTTGGACTTTATCTGACCCCCAATATAACACAGCTTTCTTCATTGCTTTTCAGATCAGTGCTACTATTGTTTTGGATGCTCTGAGAGATAAAAGGAAATTTCCCTTTTTCCACCAGATGCTCCCCAAAGAAGGATTCCAGTACCCAGCAATTGTCCAGCTGCTCCTCCATTTCAGATGGACCCTGATTGGCCTCTTTGCTTCAGACACAGAGAAGGGAGAGAATTTCATGAGGATTTTTATTCCTATGCTTGTCAGGAGTGGAATTTGCGTGGTTATATCACAACTGTTCTCAACAACTGGATACACAACAGCCCTCAGGGATTCCCTCTCTAAATGGAGACAAGTCAACGTCTTTGTTCACTTCATAGAACATGTTCCCATTACAGAGAGAATTCTTCCTTTCCATTTAACACTTATGCGTCTCCCAGGACCCATTGAAGGGAAAGTCTGGATCTATACAACTTTGAGAACATTAGCATTGGAAAAGAACAGACTTTTCAAATACATCCACAGTATTTGGATCTTTACTTATCTGGGAAAAGAAAGGCCAAATGATTCTTCCTTTGAACCCCATTTCTTTGTGGAAGAAAAGTTTCAAGATCTTTATTTCCGCTGTTATCTTTCAAAGAACATCTTTTCTGTCAAAGGCCGCAGAAGATGCACCCAGAAAGCCCCACTGGAGACCCAATGGAAATGGAACAGAAGAAAGATCACAAATTATCACCTTTTGTACAGTATCATTCAGACTCTGGCCCAGGCCTTGAACGCCGCCTATTCCTCCAGATGGAGGAGGGGAAGGAAGGAGGGTGAAGGGAGGTTGGGGGCTCCAAGGCTGCAGCCGTGGCAGGTATGGGGGTCCCGATATTGTGGAATTTGAAAAGTTGCTTCTAAAATAATGTTTCATTACAGCTTCCGCTTCTGCGTAATAAATAAAGAAAATAAGGAACTAGAATGTTAAGGATTTTTTTGAAAAACTAGTTAAAACGGTATTGTTCTTAGAATGAACAAAGTGGTTCAGAAAAGTCTAGAAAGAAAAGGGGGGGGGCTTTCTGAGCAAGAGCTTAATGGACACATTTCAAAATATAACCGATTTATGCAAAAGAGCAATGGAAAGTTACTGATGCAGAATCACACCAGGCCATGGAGACAGGGGGTTGCTGGGGAAAATAAGGCCAGGAGTTGAAAAGGAGCTCCGGATAGGCCGAGAGCTTGCTAGTCCCCAGCCAATAGAGAAGCAGGACAGGGTTGAGTGACAGGAGGAAGGGCATAAAACCTCTTGCATACTTTGATCCGGGTCCACCTGGTGGATTTGAATAGAATAGAATTTTTTATTGGCCAGGTGTGATTGGACACACAAGGAATTTGTCTTGGTGCATAAGCTCTCAGTGTACATAAAAGGAAAAGATACGTTCATCAAGAATCATAAGGTCGAACACTTAATGACTATAATTATAACCCTGTGACTATAATTAAGTGTTGTGATATGGTAGAACCTAGAATTCTGAAGGTCTCTACTGTGGATTCTGTGTTGTCTAGTATTGTGAGAGGTGGAAGTATGGGAGGGTTTCTCCTAAAGTCCACCACCATTTCTACGGTTTTGAGTGTGTTCAGTTCCAGATTGTTCCGGTCGCACCACGAGGCTAGTGGTTCAACCTCCCGTCTGTATGCGGATTCATCATTGTCTCGAATGAGGCCGATCACTGTTGTGTCACCTGCGGACTTCAGTAGTTTAACAGATGGATCCTTAGAGATGCAGTCATTGGTATATGGAGAGAAGAGAAGTGGGGAGAGCCTTGGGGGTTGGGGGGCTGTGCTAATTTTTTTTTAAAAAAATTGATTTATATGCTGCCTTCTCCGGAGACTCAGGGCGGCTTACAATGCGTTAAGCAATAGCCTTCATACTTTTGTATATATTTATACAAAGTCAGCTTATTGCCCCCACAAACTGGGTCCTCATTTCACCTACCTTAGAAAGGATGGAAGGCTGAGTCAACCTTGAGCCTGGTGAGATTCAAACTTACAGTAATTGCAGACAGCTGGTGTTAATCACAATGCTATCAGTCTGCTGAGCCACCAGGCCCCTGAATTTTAAAAGGATGTATGCATTTTTAAATACACTCGTGTCTTTATGGGTTTGTGATTAGCATAGTTGAATTTTACCTTTATAACTTTGAAGGACACTTTGAGACCATCTAGCCCAACCCCTCCTCTCTGCAGGAGTCCCAGTCAAAGCTTCTCTGACTGACGGCTGCTCAGTCTTTGCCTCCTCAGTGAAGGGGAGGCTGAACTTCTCTGCTTTGAGGGCTCAACTCTGAAATGGCTCCTCTTTTCAGGGTCTTTTTCCTCTCCTTCAGCCAGAATCTCCTCCCTTCTGACTGAGCTCATTGCCCCATTTCCCCTCCTCCCTCTGGAGCAACATGGAGGAGATCTGGAGTTTCTGGGCAACTTCTTCCAGTTATTGGAAGAGGCAGAATGGGATTTACAACCACAGTTGAGCTCAGCATTTCTGTTGCTAAGCAAGATGGTCGTTAAGTAAGTTTTGCCCTATTTTATGACTTTCTTGCCTTTTCTTCTTAAGTGAATCATCGCAGTTGTTGACATGATTGTTAAGTGAATCTGGCTTCCCTGTTAATTTTGCTTGTCAGAAGTCGCAAAAGGAGATCAGGCGACCCTAAAACGCTGTAACCATCATAAGTGGATTCCAAGAATTCAGATGTTGATCACCTGGAGACCCTGGGGATGCTGCCATGATCCTGGGAAAATGATCAGTGCCGTTGTAACTTTGAAATGGTCACTAAATGAACCATTTTTCATAATCAACCTGATGTTTTCCAGGCGTTTATAAATAATTTTTTTCCTATGATTCATTTTATTTATCATCTGCTCTAGAATGTCCCCTATAATTTACCAATTGCATCAATTATATTTTGTTAATATATGTTTTGCCAATATAGGGTTGAGCAATTTGCTGAACATTTGTTTTATTTATGAAGGTAGTAACGCCTATTTTTCTAAATGTATATTTTGATGTTAGGCAGCTGTAGAAAAAAGATTCAAATGTGTAAACGCTAAATGGGATTTTTTTAAAAAAACTTTCAGATGTTAAACTTCCTGGATGTTCCCCTTCTAGTTCCATACTTTCCTGCAGAAGAATGAGTATTGCAATATTTCCCTTATAAAACTCTACTTGGATCAAAATGGAGATGTAGCAGCAGATCTGGATATTGTGAGCTATTTGATTCTCCCCAAGGAGGATCCCATCGAACTTCGAATGGGGACTTTGGAAAGACAGAGACTTACTATCCACCAAGATGCTCTTTCACAGCTAAAGTTCCTCAACCAGGTGGGAGAAATTTTGGTGTGATTCCTCTTTTTTCCAAAGATTTGGGACCCATTTCATATGGACTAAGCCTAGTTTCCAGGGTCCATGACCTTCACTGAGAATTGAACATGGGGAGTAGAAACCTTATAGTTTCCTTTCTATAGACCACTTGGGAGCCTTCAGTACTATTGACCAAGCTGTTCTTCAGCTGCTGTAATACTGAAGACTCTTTGTAGCTGGTTCAGCCATGTCCAACCTGGGATGAGAAACCCTCAAGTGCTGGAGGTTGTGTTGTTAAGAGCCTCAGGTTCGCTTGTTCCTTGTCCTGAAAGAGCAAAGCTGAAGGGGATTCTGTTGAAGAGACCCTGAATTGAGGTTTGGACTGAATGAGATGAAATTGGATCATGGCTGGATGGAGTTCCTGGGGGTCCCATTGGGAGATAAGCTTCCTCTTGTCCTGCTTAGGGAAAGGCCATTGGGAAATGGTTCCCTGAAAGGGCAGGTCCATGGTCTGTGATGTTTTTAAGTAGTCCAGACCTGGTCAAAGTTAGCCATATCTGTCTTTCACCCAACTGGGGGCAGCAATTGATCTTCTGTCCCTAGGAAGGAGGTCCAAGACTTTCAGGTCACATAAAATGAGAGTGACCAGTGAGAGAATCCCTTGACCAGAAACCTGAAACACAACTTTAGTTCAAAGAAAAGGTCTTCCTGATTCAGAAGTAATGAGACAGATTGTGACAGGAAATGCTAGTTAGATTTGGCCTTTGATAATTAAGAGGGCTCTTCATCTGAAAATGAATGGCCTTGTTGATATTGAGTGCTAGCTATTTTCAGTCCCTCTGCTTGAAAAGGAGTCTCCACATTCAACTACTATTAAATGTGGGTCAGTCTTTCCGTGCCATTTGGAGTCTCTTAATAGGAGTTCTTCAACACAAAGGACTTTTTCTTGGATAACTGGATGGGCTTCAGAAATATCTCCTTCTGACCCAGGACTCACACTCATGTCCCCTCTGTTGCAGCCAAAGGTTTGCGACTTAATCTTTTTCAGGGACACCTTCTCATCATCTCCCCTCAATCTCACTACAGTTCTAGGAACTGTGCAGAAACCTTCAGTCTTAATAAAGGAGAAAATTGGTAGCTCTGGGTTGACATGAGGGCTCCTTGGTGCTCTCTGAGCTTGCTTGTTTTCTTCCAGGCATTTCATTACCCAACTAGGTAACATCATCAGCTATAATTTATGAGGAATTTTTGCTTTGTCTCTTAACGGGGAGACTGTTTTGAACTGGTGTCAAAGGGGACCAGCTTTGCAAGGCTTTCTGTAGTCCAGAAGAAACCTTTCCAGACCCTACTGGTCAGAAGTTTCCTTTTTAATAACCTTTTACTCTACTTAAATAAATCTTTATTAAATAAAATAATTTAATAAATCTTTGACAATGACTGCATTTAAAAATTTAATATGATCATCATCAGCATGGATAGATAGATGAAGAGTGGAGGAATGCCTTTTAATACAGTCATGAGGGGGAACCTTTAAGTTTCTCACAATGCTTAAATCTTTTCTCAATTCCATCCTTCCAGACTTTATTAAGTAAAAAAGTCCTTTATTATTCCAATGTGTTATGCCAGAAGCAAAAGGGAGGAACTAATGGAAGAACCTGCCAGGGTCACATCTCCTACACCTGTTTGGAAGGAGTCAGAGATTTCATATTTACCTCAGTGAAGCATTGAGGCTACTTGGCTAATGTCCATTTCTCCTCCCATTTTCCATGGACGGAGAGTCCTAACACATTTTCTTTGCCATTCCTTTTCTTCTGCTTAGTCCCTGCCTCAGTCCAAATGTGTGGAAAGTTGCCATCCTGGATTTGTCAAGAGGGCTCGAGAAGGAGAGCCAGTTTGCTGCTACGACTGCATTCCTTGTCCGGAGGGGACCTTCTCCACTCAAAAAGGTGGGTGACACTGGAGGAAAGGAAGACCTGGTGGAAATGGATTTATCCGCAGCATTTTGATGAAAGTGCAAATTAAAACATGCATTGAAGCTCAACTCTTTTTTTGTTTATTCAAAATGCACTAGAAATCCTCTGATTTCATATTCCTTGGCTATAAAAGTATTAGAAAATTATATTATCATTTTTTTTCCCTGTGGAATGGTTAAACAACACATCTTGGAAAGTATTCCTGGAATCGGGCTTTGTCCAAAAAAGTTATTTCTTGAAATGTAAAAAAACAGAATATTAAAGACATATTGCTTTTTGGCTTTCTCAGATACAGAAAAATGCACCAAGTGTCCAGATGATAAATATCCAAATAAGAACAGAGTCCAATGTATTCCCAAGGTTATAACTTTTCTGTCTTATGAAGAACATCTGGGTATCACCCTGGTCTCTTTTGCCCTACTCTTCTTCCTAACAACAGGCCTTGTTTTAATCATCTTCATTAAATACCGAGAAACTCCCCTTGTCAAAGCCAACAACCGGGACCTCTCCTACATCCTCCTGGTCTCCCTCCTGCTTTGCTTCTTGTCTCCTCTTCTCTTCATTGGTCAACCAAGGAAAGCCACCTGCCTTCTCCGACAAACGGTTTTCAGCCTCATCTTCTCAGTTGCCGTTTCTTCTCTCTTGGCCAAAACCATCACGGTGGTGCTGGCCTTCCTGGACACAAAACCAGGAAACCGAGTGAAGAGATGGTTGGGGAAGAGCTTGGCCAACTCCATCATCCTTTCTTGTTCTGCTGTCCAAATTGTCATCTGCTCCATCTGGCTGGGAGTTTCTGCCCCCTTCCCTGACTCTGACCTCCACTCCCAGCCTGGAGAGATCATCCTGCAATGCAACGAAGGGACCGTTGTCATGTTCTACGTCACCCTCAGCTACATGGGCTTCCTGGCTGCCATCTGCTTCACGGTGGCTTTCCTGGCCAGGAACCTGCCTGGGGCCTTCAACGAAGCCAAGCTGATCACCTTCAGCATGCTGGTCTTCTGCAGTGTCTGGGTGACTTTTGTGCCCACCTACCTGAGCACCAAAGGGAAATCCATGGTGGCTGTGCAGGTCTTCTCCATCCTGGCCTCCAGTGCTGGTCTGCAGGGCTGCATCTTCATCCCCAAGTGCTACATTATCCTTCTGAGGCCAGACCTCAACACAAAGGAGCAGCTGACAGGCAGAACAAATGTAAAAACATGAGATCTAAAACCATTATGATATTGAAAGAATTGTTAAAAGTTTCTTTTATTAGAAAGGAGATATTCTTTCCATTTAGATAGTAGGCATGAATCAAAGAAAATCGTATATATATGTTTCAAATTTGGGAATTATTGAATTGTTCACAAAGGAGCAGCTTACAGCCAGAAGAAATGTAAATGTGAGACTGAGGAATTTCAACTTTTAACATTTTCCACAGTCCAAACGTAGAAAATGGTCCAAGCTCTTCTCCATGCATGAGTGCACCAACTATTTTTCTTGAAATAAAGAAAGGGTGTGTGGAAGATTGTGAGGAGGCAAATTTCTTGGAGAAATGGGAGCATGTTAGCAAGACAGAAATATAGAAGGAATGTATGGAGCAACGTTGATGCCCTGATTTCTCAGTACATTTCACCCAAACTGCTGTGGCAACACAACTGAGACATTTCTTTTTGTTTACACAATAATTCTTTCTTGAGGGTAGCAACAATACAAGGCTGGGGTGGTAACTTGAGTCTTGCTAATTCTGAATATTCATGCTCACATCATCTATTAAATGAAATATGCATATGTATGATTGTCATTTTCTCCTCCTTTCCTGGACTGTATAAATATGAGTGCATCCTTCTTTCTGTAAGGTTTCCTCTCACTATTTTCTGGAGGGAAATTTCTCCAATGGACACTGAATAAATAACAACTGCCGTGAACCTGGATTATTGGGTTTTTTAGATCCTGTGTTTGATTCCACAGAAACTGGTGTCAGGAGTGGGATTCACAATCTTCCATCTGCCACCAGGGACAACAGATGGGGCAGCCCTATAGGGTGAGGGTTGAGAGATTGATCCCATAACCCTTCCCACTGCCACATAAAGGCATCGTTTAGGAGCTTCTGTCAGACCACAGTCTGTGTCCAAGTGTCTCTTGTGGCTGGAAAGGTTTGTGGTCCCTTCCGTCCCAATTTCTCAGCCCCCCTGGCCCTGCTGTGAGCTCAGCCGAGCGATGTCTGGAGGTGTCCAGGAACTGAGGGGGAATTTGGCTTTGAGGAGTGAGTGGGACCCTCTGTGTGGAAGAATGGAGACTGATCCTGAGGCTTGGTTCAAACTCCCTTTTTCCTGTTGTCTGAATGGAGGAATTCAGTTGATCCCAGGCAGGGAGGGAAGTGGATGATGAAGCTCCAGGAGACTCTGAGTGGGGAAGGAATCTTTCCCAAAGAAACAGGGAAATCTGCTGTGTCCCAGGGCTGGGAGGGGGTCCGATGCCCCCACTGGTTCCTATACAGCTGTGAAAAAAGGGAGTGAGTGAAATTTGGAAGGGATGATTAAAAAAAAACTCTTCCTCCTTGTGAGAAGAGAAATTCCTGTATCTGCACAAGGCTAAGACAGATTCCATGCAAACAGAAGCAGGAAAGCCGGTTTAATATTTGTTAGATTTTTTCCAGAGTTTTATTATTTTTTCAAATAACTAAAGGAGGTGAACATGTCCAACTCTTCTTCTTCCTCCTCTTTTCCCCACAACAATCACCCTGTGAGGTGGGCTTGTCTGAAAGAGAGTGTCTCTCCCGAGGTCAGCAAACAGGCTTTCAGGGCTAAGGCAGGACTTGAACTCAGGATCTCTTGCTTCCTAGCCTGATGCCTTAACCCTTGTCAATGTTAAGGCAGGGCGGATTTTGGGCAAAGGCCCTGCTGGTCACCACTGCTGCCTCATCTTCCAGCAGGAGCCCTGAGACCCCATGTACCCCCCACCCTCTGGGTCTTTCTGGGGTAGAGCAGCTCCATCCGAGAGCAAAGGAGAGAAACTCCTGGACACAGAGACTCCCCCCCCATCACAGCCCCTCTCTCTTCCCAAGGTTCAGCTAAGACTCACTGTCTGTAGGGGGCAGCGTAGAGTCTGGCCTTGAAGTCCTAGCTGGGCCCTGGGAATTGAAATCGGGGCCTCCAGGTGATTGGCTCAAAGCCAGTGGTGGGATTCCGCATAGGTTCACCCGAACTGGTAGCTAACCATGCCCAGCCACGCCCCTTGCCCCTCCCAGCCCCTCGCCTCTGATAAGGCTGATATGTCTGACAATGGCTTTGCCATGTTGCCCCTGAAGTGAGCCTTCAGCCGAACGGGCAGGTCTGGAGCCGGTACCCCTCCTGTGGTATGCCACCTCCTGCGTTTAATTTTGGGGCCACCTGGGTGAGGGCACCCCCAACCCCACCCCACCCCGAGTGATGATCCCTGCCACCATGTGCAAGTCATCCAGCCAGCCCAGTCCAAACCCGTGAGCGAAGGAACAATCGCCCTCCTCAGCCGGCTCTCGCCCGCCCTCCACCCGGTCAGGTTGTGGGGGTGCCTGGCCTCCCAGCTGTTCCCCCCCACCCTCTGGAAGGGCAGCAGCAGCAGCAGCTCCCGTCGTCACAGAAACACTGCAAAGCCTCTGCGGCCTTGTGTTGTGCTTCCCGGCTGCCTGGGGCGTGAGGAGGAATAAAGAGGCCAGCCGGCTCTTCAGAAGCATCACTGGCTTTGCCCTCCTGCCTCCGCTCTTGCAAAGGGGGAGGCGACGCCTTCTCTCCCGATCAGCAGAAGCTCCCTGGGTGGGAAAGCTGGGTGAGGCCAATCCTAGCTTGGCTGGGAACCTCACATAAATCTAGGCGCTAGCTAGGTCTTCCGAGGAGCCCAGCCGAAGTTTCACCCGTGGAGGTTCCAGGACTCCCGATGATGGGATGGGGTCCTTTGGGCACCCAGGAGCTCCAGCCCACCCTCCGCCGCAGCAAGGGACATGCGAAAGTCCGGCTGGGCTGCGCAAGAGGCTGCTTGTAGCACAAATATTCCTCCTGGGCTTTGAGGTTCCTGGCTGCAATGGGCAGCAAAGCTCTGCTCGTCCCTCTGATCCAGCAGCTGGGAAAGGGGGTGGAGGGAAAGGGTCCCAAGGTGCGCTTGGGTCGCAGGGGGGAAGAAATGCCAACTTCGGCCTCCCGGTGCAGGTGAGGTAGCGTGGCTTTGGGCAAAGGCTGGAGGGAAGGGCCTCTGGCTCCCTCTCGCCCTCCCTCCCCAGCCTTGGTTGATGCAGGCAGAAGCTCCCGTTGCCCTTTCCAAGGCCGCTGCCGGAGAAGCTGGGCGCCGGTGAGGGCTGGCTTTTTGCCTGGCTTTGTCCGGCTGGGGGGGGGGGGGAAACAGACGGGGTCCTGGGGAGGAAGCCATGGTCCCCGGACAGCCGGACAAAAGGATGCAAAGAGCCAGCCCCCACCGGCTTCTCCGACAGCGGCCTCGCACAAGGCAACGTGGCTCCACCTGCAAGCAAGCTAGACTGGGGAGGGGGGGAGCAGGAGCGAGCCCTGAGGAGGGAAGGCAGGCAAAGGGTGAGCGAGGGCATCTGCAGCATCCTGGAGCACCTGCGCTTTCCCTCCGATCTGCTCCCCCGCCTCTCCTCTCCCCCCCATTAGCCAGCCTGCCAGCCGGAGATGAGTTGGGGGGCTTCATTGCATTCCAGGCATTTCCCAGCCAAATGCCTCGCTGCCTTTGCAATGGGGGGAGGTGTTTGGGGAAGGCAGTGGGGGAATGGGTTGAGTCTCAGTTCAGCTATTTGAGTCTCCCAAATTGCAGCACAGAGTTGTCGCTTTTCAGCAGGATACAAAAAGCCCAGAAACTTGTAAATGAGATTTCACAGAACTAGGGCTGAAGAACAACTTAGCTTACATGGGTGGAACCTGGCTAGAAAGAATATGCACATAAAAGCCTATGAAAAAATAAAAAGACATACATATATATATATATATATATGTATGTATGTATGTATGTATGTATGTATGTATGTATGTATGTATATATATATATATGTATATATATATATATATATATATATATGTGTGTGTGTGTGGGTGTGGGTGTGGGTGTGGGTGGGTGTGGGTGGGTGTGGGTGGGTGTGTGGGTGTGGGTGGGTATGTATGTATGTATGTATGTATGTATGTATGTATGTGTATATATATATATAAGTTTTCACGGGTATATATGTGTGTACAGTTAATATTTTGGGTTTCTTCCCGTGTAATTGTGAACATATCCCTAAAAGGGTAGAAGCGACGTTTTGACAGAATCTCATCTGCCATCATCAGACTTATGTTAAGTTATTATTATTACATAGACTTATGTTTCCTGCTTCTGTTTGCATGGATTCTGTCACAGCTTTGTGCAGAAACAGGAATTTCTCTTCTCATAAGGAGGAAGAGTTTTTTTTTTTAATCATCCCTTCCAATTTCACTCACTCCCTTTTTTGCAGCCTTTGGGGGCATCAGTGGGGGCATCGGACCCCCTCCCAGCCCTGGGACACGGCAGGTTTCTCTGTTTCTTTCGGAAAGAATGCATGCAGAAGAGCTTGGATCATTTTCTATGTTTGGACTGTGGAAAATGTTAAAGGTTGAAATTCCTCAGTCTCACATTTACACATTTTTTCTGGCTGTAAGCTGCTCCTTTGTCAAGAATTCAATAATTTCCAAATTTGAAACATATACATATGATTTTCTTTGACTCCTGCATACTATCTAAATGGAAAGAATACCTCCTTTCAAATATAAGAACCATTAACAATTCTTCCAATATCACAATGGTGTTATATCTCATGTTTTCACATTTGTTCTGCCTGTCAGCTGCTCCTTTGTGTTGAGGTCTGGCCTCAGAAGGATAATGTAGCACTTGGGGATGAAGATGCAGCCCAGCAGACCAGCACTGGAGGCCAGGATGGAGAAGACCTGCACAGCCACCATGGATTTCCCTTTGGTGCTCAGGTAGGTGGGCACAAAAGTCACCCAGACACTGCAGAAGACCAGCATGCTGAAGGTGATCAGCTTGGCTTCGTTGAAGGCCCCAGGCAGATTCCTGGCCAGGAAAGCCACCGTGAAGCAGATGGCAGCCAGGAAGCCCATGTAGCTGAGGGTGACGTAGAACATGACAACAGCCCCTTCGTTGCATTGCAGGATGATCTCTCCAGGCTGGGAGTGGAGGTCAGAGTCAGGGAAGGGGGGAGAAATTCCCAGCCAGGTGGAGGAGATGATAATTTGGAGAGCAGAAGAAGAAAGGATGATGGAGTTGGCCAAGCTCTTCCCCAACCATCTCTTCACTCGGTTTCCTGGTTTTGTGGCCAGGAAGGCCAGCACCACCGTGATGGTTTTGGCCAAGAGAGAAGAAATGGCAACTGAGAAGATGATGCTGAAAACTGTCTGTCGGAGAAGGCAGGTGGCTTTCCTTGGTTGACCAATGAAGAGAGAAGGAGACAAGAAGCAAAGTAGGAGGGAGACCAGGAGGATGTAGGAGAGGTCCCGGTTGTTGGCTTTGACAATGGGAGTTTCCCGATATCTAATAAAGATGATTAAAACAAGGCCTGTGGTTAGGAAGAAGAGTAGAGCAAAAGAGACCAGGATGATGCCCAGATGTTCTTCATAAGACAGGAAGGTTATGATTTTGGGTATACATTGGACTCTGTCCTCATTTGGGTATTTATCATCTGGACATTTGGTGCATTTTTCTGTATCTGAGAAAGCAAAAAAGCAATATATATTTAATATTCTGTCCTTTTCTCTTGGAAGAAAAACTTTCTGTGGATAATGGCTGATA
This sequence comes from Pituophis catenifer annectens, assembly GCF_029215685.1. NCBI lineage: Eukaryota > Metazoa > Chordata > Lepidosauria > Squamata > Colubridae > Pituophis > Pituophis catenifer. The sequence continues at coordinate 3,749,247 of NW_027256899.1, read as the reverse complement.
CCACAGGCATTATCCAAGAAGTATTTCTTAACTATTTTATTAAAAAGAGCATAAGGATTTTTTTTTTCTTTAAAAATGTAGCTAGGTATACAAAGTTGAGGGAACTCCTAGGATGTTAATTGTTTCCTCTGTAATGTGTAGAATCTTCATAGAACCTACATTATTAGAGGTTAATAATGAATCATATAATCGTTTTAGGCAAACATCCTGAGTCCTGCCACATGGCACTTAATATCCTGCACTTGGAGGATACCTACAGTATCTTGTAACATCTGGAAGCAACCTGGAATTAAGGAGAAACTTCCTATCAGTAAGAGCAATTAACTAGTGGAACAGCTGGCCTCCAGAAGTTGTGGGTGCTTCAACATTGGAGGTTTTTAAGAAGAGACTGGACAGTCATTTGTCTAAAATGGTATAGGGTCTCCTGCTTGAACAGGAGGTAGGATTAAAAGACCTCCAAATTTCCTTCTACTCTATTCTGATTGATTGATTGATTGATTGATTGATTGATTGATCTATATGGCAGACTGTTTGTGTAATGAGTTCCCCCCATAACTATCTACAGCACCAGATTATGGCCCAGTGACACCTTCTCAGTGATCCTCAAGGGGAGGATTCAATATACAGTGGATTGAAAAGTCTTTCAGAAGGTGGACCTGAAACAATTCATCTAGTTTCAAAGATTTCAGATGTTCCTGGAAAGGTGAACTTAGCAGCACATATCCAAACTAAAAAGCAGAAGAGATATTTCCTCTGCTGTTAGTAAAGCTTGCCCAGTCTGCCACCCCCTCCTCCCATCTCTTTCCCAGCCCCTCCTTCCAAGTCTTTTTGATTTACTTCCGGTTAGATAAGAAATTGTGCAGGTTAAAAAAAAACAAAAAAAGAGGTGAGCTTAAATGTGTCTTTTAACTTGCACTTTTATGAAAATCCTCTGGATGGATCCAGGTCCACACAGCCTCCCATTTTCCTCAGTGTGACCCACCTTCCTGAGTGGAGAAGGTCCCCTCCGGACAAGGAACACAATCATAGCAGCAAACTGGCTCTCCTTCTCGAGCCCTCTTGACAAACCCAGGATGACAACTTTCCACACATTTGGACTGAGGCAGGGACTGAGCAGAAGAAAAGGAATGCAAAGAAAAGATGTTAGGACTCTCCGTCCATGGAAAACAGAGGTAGAAATGGATGGAGACAAGTAGCCTCTGGTCTTCACTGGGGTAAATATGAAACCTCTGACTACTCCTAAACAGATGCAGGAGGTAAAACAACTGGCAGATTCTTCCTTTAGTTCCTCTCTTTTGCTTTCAGAATTTAACATTACAATTAAGTACTTTTCTACTTAATGTAATCTAGAGGGATGGAATTGATTTTTTTTAAATATGATGATATATTCTTATTAAAATTGATAATAAAGTTTACTGCAAAAGATTTAGGAAATTTTATTCCATTAGATTTTTTAATATAGAATAAAATTATGATGAAGAAAGAAACCTCTGACCAGTAAGATCTTGAAAGGTTTCCATAAAACATGGCAAAGCCACTCCACTTAGGTCCCGTCTCTTGAAGAGCTTCCATGAGATGACATCACCTGGCATGGGAGGCCAACCACCCTGGAGACTCTAGGCTTTGCCCACTTGAAATGGGACCTCAAGCTTTGGAAAACAGAGAAAAGACACCAAAATTTCTCCTACCTTATTGAGCAACTTTAGCTGTGAAAGAGCCTTTCGGATGATAAAAAGTCTCTGTTTTACAAAATATGCCAGAGTCTCTAGCCTGGGATAATCCTCGGGGAGAACCAAGAAGCTATCAAACATCAGATCTGCTGTTATCTCTCCATTTTGGTCCAAGTACAGTTTAATGATGGAAATATTGAGAAACTCGTTCTTCTCCAGAAAGGGATGAAACTAGAATGGAAAGATCCAGGAATTTGAAAAACAGAGAACTTTGTTTCTTATGCCACATTGAATCTTTCTTCCACAATTGTCTAATCTCCAAATATGCTTAATTAGGATACAAATACTGTCATCATCTTCATAAGTGAACAAGTAAGTTTGAGAAAAATTTGTCCATTATATACTGACAAAATATAGAAAAAGTATATAATTGATACAATTGGTCAATTATAAGGAACATTCTAGAGCAGATGACAAATAAAATAAACAGAGGAAAAAACAGATTATTCACAAACTCTTTGAAAACAAGAGGTTGATTCCCAGAAAGCATGGGATTATCCAGAAGAAAGTTGTCAGGGTAATCTTCTCCCTGGTCATCTTGATGGAAAACACCTCCAGATGTGCTAATTCTACTTGATTGTAATGCGACATTAACAAAATTTTGCAAATCTGAAAGAACAAATCTCCCACCAACTCTTTTTTTAGACTGAAAAGTTAGCCAGGATTCTTTCTGAGTTTCTTTCTCTCCCATTATGCAGCTGCAGGATTCTCCCCTCTTCTCTGATCCTTCCCTAGGCAGCCTCTCTTCCCCTCATCCCAAAAGTCATTCCCACACATCATTACACTTCCTAAATAGATTATGGGAACTCTGGTGATAGAACTGGATTTCAGTAAAGGACTCACAAACAATTGTGTGATGTGATTAGAAACCTGAGGGGTGGGGAGACCGGAAGTTGGTGTCACGGCAAGACAAGCTGGGAATTCTGGCGCTCCAGAATTCCGAAAGCTCTGCTGCTGGACTATCCGAATCGGACTCCACAGTCTCGTTTTGACTGTGGTAGTAGAGGGCACTTTCTGAGGATCCCAGGGACACCACTAAGTCCCTAGTTGATCCAGGAAAGCCCTTTTTCCAGCGGTGGAGCAGCAGCCATTAGGCTGCGGAGGCTGTGACAACTTCAGGAAGACAGAATGGAACGACAGTGAACAGATCAGTGAGAGACTTTCACTTTTTTAAATAATACTAAGAACACCCTAATTGATGAATGAGATTGTGATGGAGAGTGAATGAAGAGAAGTGGCGAACCTAATTTGGATTAATTTTATTTTACCCAAATATAAGTTTTAAAAGACTTGAAACTGCTTAATTGTTTTACTTTCTCTTTGGATAACCGGACTGGATTGAAAAGAAGGAAAAAACAGTATTGGGATGCATTTGAAATTTGTTGGTACTAGACCGTTCGATTGTTGGATTGGAACATCTGGACTGGGGCTCTTTTTATTTTTATTTTTTTTACTATTTTTGGCAAGGCAACTTTTTGATTAATTTTTAAAAGAAAGAAAGAATTTTTAAAGAACAGGAGGAGAGTTAGGGGATGTGAAGGAGGTTCTGGTGTCCAATGGACCATGGTCCAGTTACACACACAAATGCACCAAAGCATGCAAGTTGAGAGAGGAGTCTTGAGAAATTAACTGGTTTAATAATAACATAAAAACAAAGCCTGCAAGAAAACACCAACATCCAAAAGCTCTCCTCTCAGCAAAGTCCCACAGCTCTTCCAGGAGTTATCCCACAGCATGGGAAGCCCTCAGTTCTTTGTCTACTTCCTCAGAAGCAAGGCAGTGACTCAACTCTTTGTTCCATTGTAGTGACTTCAACCTTGGAAGCTCCGTGTGGGAGAGTCAGCATCTGAGCATCTGTTTGAGAGTCAGAGCTCAGCTGAGCAGTGTGATCCCAACATCTGCTTATATGCTGACTCATTGTCCGTTGGAAAGCCTGGGAAAACTCAGAGCCAAAAGCTGTGTTGTGATTGGCTCATTTGAATGTTCAAGCTGGAAGCCAATCATGTGGCTGCAGCAATACACTGAGAGGAATTTTCCTCTCACAGGGGAGTGTGCAGTGCTGCCACCTACTGGAAGAGAAACTTTGTTTCTATGTTTACTAAAGTAGCAGAAGAAAGAAATACTGTAGCCAAAACAAATACAGAGAAGCTGTTTGGATTGATAAAACTGAAGAGCTACTGAATGTTGTTTACATAGGAGCTCTTCTTTTTAAATTAACAAAGCCTGGGAATATACTGGAAGGCTTTGATTCTTTTTGAGTAACTATTTTATGCCCAGTGAGATGTGTGGCTTGAAAAGAGGCAAAAGGAAAAGTCACTCCCTGTAGGCTCTCTGGATATAAAAGGACTTGAAGGACTATTTAATCTTTCCCTTTTCTTTTCTTTTCTTTTTTTTTCCTCATTCTTTTTGCTTTTTTTACTTTTGATTTGGGACTTTCAAGCATTTATATTAGATTAAGGCACCCAAGAGCCCGAAGATTTATTGACCTAATATTTATCAATTTCTTCTCTCTCTCTCTCTCTCTCTCTCTCTCTCTCTCTCTCTCTCTCTCTCTCTCTCTCTCTCTCTCTCTCTCTCTCTCTCTCTCTCTCTCTAACATTTGTTTACTATTCGGAAGAGGACTTCAAATTTTTGTCTTTCCCAATTTTTTCTGTTTTTTCCCTTTGGATTAGGGTTTCAGAAGAACCTGAAGAACTTGAGGAACTATTTCTTTTTCTCCTCTTTTCCCTCTTTTCTATTTTTTTCCTTTTTTCCCCTCCCTTTCCCTTGTTTAGTTGGACCTTCTAAATTCCTTCCAGCCCGAAAGTGAGCTTGGCTAAATATTGAATAAAATGAGTAGAAAACTAGCGATGGTGGGAGCTGCAGTGACTACACCATCTTCATCACCATCTGGAGGCCAACGTTCCATCCAGACAATGTCACAGCAAGAGAAAGAGAAAGAATCAGTGACACAAACGATCTTACAAACACTTCAAAGAATGGAACAACAATAACAAAGGATGGAACAGCAATTATTGAAGACAGATGAAAAAGTGCAGAGGATGGAACAACAGCTACTTAAAACAGATGAAAAGGTGGTCAATATACAACAAACAATGTCGAAATATTAAAAAAGATTGGTTAAGATTGGAGGAAAGAGATGGCCAAAAGGAAGAAAAAATGAAGGAAATTGAGAACAGATTGGGAGAGATAGAACAAGGAATATCTGGCCTAATTGGATGGGAAATAGATAAAGCAGAATTCTACTTACGATTCCAAAATGTCAAAGAAGAAAAAGGAGACAATCTAGCTGAGATTATGAACATGATTCTAGCTGAGGCCCTAGAAGTTACTAAAGAGAAGATGATGGAAGGAATTGATGAAATTTATTGAGTTTATACTGGATATGCAATGTGTAATAAGCCTCCAAGAGAAGTACATATAAGATTTACTAAGAAATCAATTAAGGCACAACTTCTTCAGGCTGTTCATGACAAGGCTTTGAAATACAAAGGGAAAGAAGTGACAGTTCTGAGACAAATTCCAAGAAAAGTGAGAGAGTTAAGAAGAGGATATCAATTTTTGACCAAAGTTCTGCTGCAAAAAGGGATTAATTACAGATGGCTGTTCCCAGAATGAGTAGGCCTAACATGGCAATTCCAAAGATACAGGTTAAATACAATTGATAAAGCAAGAGCCTTCTATGAGGAAGTTCTTAAAGAGAAAGAAGCAGATATGGAAGTTGAAACTCAAGCAATACTAGTTCCAAAAAAATCCACTGAAGAAGAATTGATAATGCTGGAAGCAACAGAAGGAGAGGTTGGCGGAGTTATGGAATACAAGGAACAACATGAAGCTAGATCGACTAGAACAACAAAACCTATTTATAAAGTATGAATATGGAAGAAAGGAAATTAATTTCAATAAATGTAAATGGACTTAATTCGGCCAATAAAAGAAGAATAGTATTTCACAATACTAAAAGAGAAAGATTTCATACAGAAAATGAAACGAGAACTGGTTTTTTTCTTCAAGGAAAATAATAAAGAAACATCGATACAAAATCATTGGGATACAACGAAGGCCTTTGCCAGAGGACTAATTATTGATTATATAAGAAAAGAAATGTGAAGAAAAGACAAACCCTTAAAATATTGATGGATGATCATAAAAGATTTGAAAAGGAACTCCAGAAAGATCCATATAAGTGTTGTGACTCCAACCCCCGAGCCCATCTTATCGGACTCTGAAAGTGAAGGAGAGGAGTTGGCAAGGCCTCCCTCTCCAGGACACTCCTCTCTGGCAATGCCTCAGGTGTCCTCCGAAGGCCAAGAGATAGGCCAGGAGCCAGGCACTTCCGAGCAGCCGCAGTTAGACAGCGACGGAGATGAGTCTTTCGACAGCGTCGGAAAGGCAAGTGCGCGCAGCAGAGAAGGAGGCGTGCCAGAGATTAAGCTGAGTCACTGGACCACACCCCACAGGGGATAAAAGGGGGTGTGGTGGCCATTCAGGCCTTGTGATAGACAAAACTGAAAAGCTAGCAAGTCATACTGCATTTCTGGAACTTTGTTATATGCCCTCCTTGGATTTATTATGGACTGAACTTGACAATTCTTTGGCTTTGTGGACTTATTTTGGTGTATCGGACAGAGGGGAAAAATCTCCCTTTGTGAGTAAAGTCTTTGGCAGGCAGCTACTGGGTTGCTGCCAATTCTGTTATCTCAAAGGAATTCCTGACTGCTGGTTTTATTAACTCCTGGCTGACTGTTTGTGTGTGTGTGTGAGACGGGGACAGAACAATAAGAAAGATGTAAAAATTAAAATGGATATTATAAAGCACAAAATGGATCTACTGGAGAAGGAACAATTAGCTCAAAAAATAAGAACTGCCAAACAGAACTATTTTGAAAATGCAAATAAACCTGGCAGATGGTTAGCATATAAATTGAAAAAAGAAAGAGAATCAAGAAAAACAATACAATTAATTGACCATCAAGGACAAAGTAGATTTGGAAATAAAGAGATGAGGGAAATAATACAGGAATACTATACACAATTGTACAAGAAAGACATAATAGAGGAGGATAAAGTGGCAAGGTATTTACAAAAAGCAAAACTACCACAAATTCCCAAAGATGTTGAGGAGCTGTTGGATGGAAGCATAACGATGAGGGAACTAACTGAGGCAATTAAGAAACAGACAAATGGAAAGGCACCAGGACCAGATGGACTGCCAGCTGAATATTATAGGACATTACAAGAATCTTTATCGATCCCAATGCTGGAGGTTATGAATGAAGTAATGACAAAAAAAGAAATACCCAAAACATGGACTGAGGCTTATATTACATTGATTCACAAAGAAGAGACAGACCCACAACTAATCAAAAACTATAGGACTATATCCCTGCTAAACGCAGACTATAAAAACTTTGCTACAATATTGGCAGAAAGGCTTAAGAGATATTTGAATAACTTTATACATTCTGACAAAAATGGATTCCTGCCAAAAAGACAAATTAGGGACAATATAAGAATAATTTTGGATATCTTAGAATATTATGAAGCACATCCTGAAAAGCAGATGGCTTTGATATTTCTAGATGCACAAAAAGCCTTCGACAATGTGAATTGGCGATTTATGATGTTACGAATGGAGGAGATGGGCTTTGGAAAGAGATTTCTTCAGGCAATTGAAGCTATATACTCCAAACAAAAGGCCAAGGTAATGATAAATGGAGAATTGACTTTATTGAAATAGAAAAAGGCACTAGACAAGGATGTCCACTGTCCCCACTACTGTTTATATTGACATTGGAAGTTTTAAATAGAAATATTAGAGAAGAAAAAGATATAAAAGATATGAAAATCCAGAAAGAAGAATATAAGTTGCAAGCTTTTGCAGATGACCTGGTTTTTATTATTGAAGAACCATTAATGTCAATAAATAAACTATTAGAAAGCATTGGAGAGTTTGGGAAAGTAGCTGGTCTGAAAATTAATAAAGAGAAGACAAAAATAATGACTAAAAATATGTTGAAAAAGCAAAAAGAAGAACTGATGGAGATTTCAAATATGCAGGTCACAAATAAGGTAAAATATTTGGGGATACAATTGACAGCAAGGTGTATTCTCTTAAGGAAAATAATTATAATAAGGTTAAGTGACAGATAGGACAAGATTTGGAAAAATGGGGAAATTTGCAACTATCTTTAATTGGGAGAATTGCAACTATTAAGATGAATATTTTGCCTAGAATTCTGTACTTATTTCAGACGATTCTGATAAAGCTGGACAAGGAATTTTTTTGCAGATTTGAATAAAATGATACTGAAATATATTTGGCAAGGGAAAAAGGCAAGAATAAAAATTAAGTTGTTACAAGATGCTAAAACGAGGGGTGGTTTTGGTTTATCTAACTTTGAACTTTATTATCAAGCAGCTAGTTTAATGTGGATTAAAGAATGGATATCATTAAAAAATACTAGATTGTTAAATTTGGAGGGACATGATTTGTTATTGGGATGGCATGCCTTTTTGTGGTACAAAGGAAGCTTTATGGTTGAACTGGGAGAAGATTAAAAAATTTCACTATTTGAAGATACCAGTCTGGATATCTACAATTGAAGTATTCTCGTATCCAGTGACATTTAAAGGGGAACAAATTATAAGATATAAGGAATTATTGGATGAAAAGGGTGAACTTAAATTAAAGCAAGACATAGAAGATCAAGGATATAAGATGGATTGGTTTTCATATATGCAAATACTTTCTAGATATCGAGAAGATCTCAAACAAGAAGGTTTGTATAATGGTTTGACTAATTTAGACAAGATTTTAATGGGTTCTGATGATCATGTAATTAAAAAGCTATATGATTATTTATTAGAGATTAAACTGGAAGAACAACAAGTTAAAGAATCAATGATAGCCTTGGGGGAAGAATTTTGGTTATGATATTGACTTAGAGAAATGGCAAAAATTGTGGTCACATAGTTATAAAATGACAATGTCTACAGCATATAAGGAGAATTTGTATAAGATGTTTTACAGGTGGCATCTACCCCCGACGAGGCTAGCCAGAATGTTCCAGAATAAATCGGAGAGGTGCTGGAAATGTCATCAGACCCCAGGGATCCTATTACCACAGGTGGTGGTCATGCGCAGAAGCAAGGAGATATTGGACTAAGATACACACGTGGTTGGAAAAAATGATAAAGAGACATATTGACTTTAAACCAGAGATATTTTTATTAGGGATCATACCGGAGACATATAACAAAGAACTGCAATACTTAATTGTGAATCTTTTGACAGCAGCCAGAATTGTATTTGCTAAAAACTGGAAAGGAGAAAAGTTACCTAATGACGAAGAAATCATTAAGAAAATGATGGAACGTGCTGAGATGAGTAAACTGACATTTGAAATAAGAGAGTAGGAAGATAGACAATATTATTTGATATGGGATTTATTTTATCAATGGATAGAGAATAAGAATTGGAGATAATTATGATATAAATGGATGTTGAAACTTTTGGAAATAAGCTATCATGTTTAATGATAAATTGAAGAGAGGAGGAGCACAAAAAATGTCACCGACTGATACATTGTCTTTAATTGTTTGGAATGATAATGTTTTTATGTTTTGTTTTTTGTTTTTAAAATAAAAAATCAAAAAAATCAAAAAAAAAAGAAAGAAAGAAAAGAAACCTGAGGGGCGGATGGTAAAACTAAGTGGATAAAAACTGTCTTCAAAATGATACACAAATAATTTTAATCTTTTTAAATCTTTCCTATGAAACCTGAAGGTGATGGATAACAATTTGCTATTGCTCATCAATTTTTCTATGTTGTCATTAATACAGTAATTAATACGATCTTAGAATAAGCTAATTTGATGTGATTTAAAGAATATAAAGTCTTTCAACTTACAAGCCTTATTTGAAACTTCACTTAAAAAGTTTGATAAAAGTTTATCAAAGGTGATAATCAGAAGCAATCTACAATTGTTGAATCAGATGGATTGGATGGATGGATGGACTGGAACTGAATTTGCTGCTGGCATCCCTGAAGGAGGAGTCTGGTTTGAAGGCAGGCTGCTTGGAGATGGCTGGAGAGGCCATGGACCCTGAAGACTCAAAGTGGGCAGAACGGATGACTGATGAAATGGATTCTTTCAAGAAGATTGAGGGAATGGACTTGTCATATTTAACTGGAAAACAAGTCTTAAGAGTCATTGAGTTTCAATTTACAGGAGGTCCTGTGACTTTGGGAAATGGAAAGCAGTTGTTGGGAAAGATCCTAATTAAAATTTTAAGGAAATGAATTATTATTAAGAATCAAGCAAAGGTGTTTAAACCTGGACAGATTCTGGATGGATCAGAGATAATGATTGTGGTGGTCTGTGGTAGATAATAAGCCCCTGCAAATTTTCTCTGAGTTAAATACAATAGCAGATAACAGACCATTTTGAAGTTTTTAAATTTAACTTTATTGTTGGATTGCATGTTAAATACATTTTTAATATACAGCAGATAGATGACAAGTCAGGTAGTTGTAAATAGATGTGTAGTTTATAATTGTGGGCCTATTTTGCAAGGGGGAGAAACTATTATTGCTGTACTGTATTCAACTGGGGGGACAATATGCATGTTTTTGTCTGTTTTTAATGCACAATTTTTGAAAAATGTTTTGTTTTGTCTTTGTAATAGTTTTATTTTCCTAAACTTGTATTTTACCTTTTTGAATAAAATAAAATTTAGTGAGAGGAATATCAAGTTTCCAGAAACAATATTTATCATCACCACCCAGAGAAGGGTACATGAGTAAAAAGCAATAGAAAAAAATCTGAATTTTAGCAAACTAGGACTTGACTAACAATAGAGTCTCATATAAGAACATGAATGAGGAACTGGAAGAAAGATGAGGGACACCAAACTTTATATTTATGTTTGTGAAAATGATCTCAAAATCGTAGTTAACTGGAAACAGAATCTGAGTCAGCAGGGAGATGTTCATGGAAAGAAGGCAAATGCAGCCATAAGAATCTCAGGAAGTGAATATTGTGGTTTGGGGAGACCCCAACTCAAGGACCAGGTCCCCTTGCAAGCATCACGCTTGGAGGAGAATTTGCAAAAAATCTACGTGAACTTCAGGGAAGGACAATGAAGCCAAGGAAGAGATCAAAGGAGCTGCTCTTAGCCTTGAGGAAAGAGAACAAGAAGAAGAGCTGAAGATCAGGAGGAGTCTGGGAGCCCCTTTTCCAACTGACACAATCGCTCGGTTGGAGAAGGGAGGATGCAGCCCTCTTCCAATCACTGACACAGGTTACACACGAGTGTAAGATCTGCTCATTATTCCAGAGTGTCAGACATGGAAAAATGAATTCAGTTGCAAGAGAGGAGATTTTAGCTGAAGGAGAGAAAAAAATATGATAAAAGAATGAGCTGTTTTAGAGCTGAGCCAGTAAAGCAGAGAAGTTCAGTCTCCTCTTCATGGATTATCTGAATGCAAAGACTGAGCAGCCATCAGTCAGAGAAGCTTTAACTGGGATTCCTGCAGAGAGGAGGGGTTGGGCTAGATGGTCTCAGGGTCACCTCCAAATTTATAAAGGTTGTCATGCCACAACATGTATCTATTGTGCAGTTGTTGCTCTAGCCCCACCTAGTGGCCGGGGGCAGATAAGCCTAACTGTATGGTCTGAATCCAGACTCCCTTTTCTCTCAGCCTTTGGAGGAGACGGAAGCAGCCGGTTTGACCGAGACACATGGTCATCCGGAGGCCTCCGTCCCTCACACGGAGCATCCCTGGAGAGGTTCCAGCTGCTTCTTTGTTGGCTGTTAGTTAATGCTGCCTATCTCCTATTTATCTTTGATTCTCACTCTTTGCATTTCCTCAGTTTCTCCGTGCCCTTTTCTCCCAATGAAACACCCAGATCCACCCCAGGCTCCCTTTCACTGGAGGAGAAGAGGGGGGTTTAGCTGCCTGTTGAGCTGCACACAGACCCACCTGCAGTAGGGATGGAACAAAGGGGAAATTCCACCATCCTCATCACAAACCCACAAATACAGGAATTTACTTAAAAAAGAATACAGCATTTTCACATGAGCAGAGTTTAATATAAAAATGCCATGTTATCTACTCTTTGGAACCATTATTCCCTGAGTAATTGAATTGGACAGATCTGTTGAGTTGGTTCCCTTCCTTCTCCTCTGGATTCCTCCTCCAAAGGATCTAAGATTAATGGATCCATATTGAGACCCCATACCTGCCATGGCTGCAGCCTTGAAGATCCCAAACTCTTTTCTCCCCACTTCCTTCCCCTCCTCGATCTGGAGGAATAAGCGGCATTCAAGGCCTGGGCCAGAGTCTTCATGAAACTGTAATGATAATAGTCATTTGGGATCCCGATCCTGTTCCATTTCTCCTGGGTCTCCAGTGGGGCTTTCTGGGTGCATCTTCTGCGGCCTTTGACAGAAAAGAGGTTCTTTGAACGAGAACAGCGGAAATAATGATCTTGAAACTTTTCTTCCACAAAGAAATAGGGTTCAAAGGCAGAATCCTTTGGCTTTTTTTTAAACAGATAAGCAAAGTTCCAAATACTATGGATGTATTTGAGAAGTCTACGCTTTTTTAGTGTATACCCTGCAAAATTTGTGAGGATCCAGACTTTCCCTTCAATGGGTCCTGGCAGACGCATAAATGTTAAATGGAAAGGAAGGATTCTCTCCCAAATGAACTCATATTCCATGAAATAAACAAAGACGTTGACTTTTCTCCACTTAGAGAGGGAATCCCTGAGGGATGCTGTATATCCAGTTGTTGAGAACAGTTGTGATATAACAACACAAATTCCACTCCTGACAAGCACAGGAGGAAAAATCTTCATGAAATTCTCTCCCTTCTCTGTATCTAAAGCAAAGAGGCCAATCAGGGTCCATCTGAAATGGAGGAGCAGCTGGACAATTGCTGGGTAGTTGAATCCTTCTTTGGGGAGAATTTGGTGGAAAAAGGGGAATTTACTTTTGTCACTCAGAGACTCTGAAGCAGTTTTAAGAGTGATCTGAAAAAGCAATGAAGAATGCTGTGTTATATTTGGGATCAGATCAAGTCCAAAATATTAGATTTTAATAAATCCAACCTGGTTCTCATGAATGTAATAGAATAGATTGTTAATCAGACATTGTTTAAAATATTAAAGACAGAATATTAGCAAGTGTATCATAATAATGGAAAATAATAAGCAAATTAAAAAAGAATAAAAATGTAAATCATATTACTGTATCACCCCTACAATTGATCACAATTAGATTAACACGTGCAAATGCCAACTGGAGTATTCTATTCCAATAAAGGGCCTATTATAATTTTCAAGGATTGCTGCATCTTTTTTTTGCTTCTCTATCCCAGATTCTTTCTGGAGGAATTTTTTTTTTTTTGTAAAAAAAAAATTATTGGTTAAAAAAAAATACACACAAACATAAATACATTAAGACAACATACAAAAGAAACAAACACCGATGCAGTCCTACGACTGACTCTTACAGCTGTTACATCAGTGGGTTATTGTTCTATTTACTTTGTCTTTCTCTATACATATCTATATTTGCAAATTTACATTGTTATGTATAAAACCTTTATAATCCACTCTTTATTTAGTTCTCTACATGTCCTGTTAAACATTTTAAAGTTATTTTTATGTTCCTATCTTTTCCTCCAGCCAGCTATACCATCTTTGCTACACTACATAATAATCAGTATCATCCTTCTCTTGCAGTTCCTTCATAAGTCTATCCATTTCTGCGCATTCTGTGATTTTTGTGATTATTTTATTTCCTGTCGGTAATTGTTCAGATTTCCAATTTTGGGCAAAGAGTATGCGTGCAGCTGTTAAGATATGTATAATTAAGTATTTTATTTCTTTGGTATATTGTGCTGTGATTATTCCTAACAGAAAAATTTCTGGCCTCATTTCCACTTTCTGTTTTATAATTTCTTCAATCATTTTCTTTATTTCTTGCCAATATTGTTTCGCCTTTCGACATGACCACCAGAGATGATTGTAAGTCCCCTTTTGCGATTTATATTTCCAACACATTGGAGACATAGTTGGAAACATTTTTGCCAGCCGCGCCGGTGGGAGGTGCCATCTGTAGAACATTTTGTACAGATTTTCCTTATAGGGTATAGACATTGTCAGCTTGTAGTTTACCTTCCATAATTTTTCCCAATTATCCAATTTGATGTTGTATCCTATATTTTTTGCCCAGATTATCATATTGTCTTTAACCACCTCTTCTTCTAATTTGTAATTGATTAAACATTTATAAATTTTGGTTATCATTTTCTCATCTGTGCCTTGTAATATCTTATCTAATACATTTGGTTCATTTTGAAATCCGAATTGTGCCCTGTCTGTTTTATATCTTGATTTTATTTGGAAGTATGGCCACCAATCAATATCTATACCCTGGTTTTCCAATTCTTGTCTCGTGAGCAAATCTCCTTGATTAGTCAATAGTTCTTTACAATTTCTCATTTTCTCTATATCCATGGCATTTGGATATATCAATGCCTCCATGGTCAATAGCCATTGGGGAATTTTAGAATAATGTTGCTTTCTAATCTCTTGCCATGTTTTGTATAAAGCTCCTCTGATAATATGTTGTTGGAAATATCCGTGATGTTTATCTTTTCCCTCCCACAGAAATGCATGCCAGCCTATTTGTAGTTCGAATCCCTCTAGTAATAATGTTCTTTTGTTTTTGAGGTTTATCCAATCTTTTATCCAATTTATCGATGCTGCTTTGTAATATAGCTCCCAGTCCAGTAAGCCTAATCCTCCTTTATCTCGGGTATCTTGTAAGCATTTTATTTTAATTCTGGCCTTTTTCCCTTGCCAAATATATTTTGTTACTATTTTATTGAGGTCCTTGAAGAAATCTTTTCCTGGCCAAATTGGAGTTACCTGAAAGAGGTAAAGTAGTCTGGGTAGTATATTCATTTTTATAGATGCGATCCTCTCTAGAAATGACAATTGTAGTTTATTCCATGATTCTAAATCCTTTTTGATTTGTTTCATCAGTTTGATATAGTTGTCCTCTCTAATTGATATTGTTTTGACAGTGAGCCAGATTCCCAGATATTTTACCTTCTTGACAATTTGTATTCCTAGTTTATCTTCTAATCTTGTTTCCTGTGCCTTTGTCAGATTCTTTGTTAATATTGTAGTTTTTTGTTTGTTAATTTTGAGCCCTGCCATTCTTCCATATTGCTCTATTTTCTCTAAGAGTTTAATTCCTGAAGATTCCGGTTTTTCCAATATAAACACAACATCATCGGCAAAGGTTTGTAATTTATATTCCTCATTTCAAATTCTTAGTCCTTTCTTCGTCCCACCTGACTTCATTTAATAAGATTTCCAACGATATTATAAATAGTAACGGGGATAGAGGGCATCCTTGCCTCACACCTTTTTTTATATCCAAATTATCTGTCATATCTCCATTAATTATAATTCTTGCCATTTGGGAAGAGTATACTTTCCTAATCATTTGTAAAATTTTGTCTCCAAAGTCCATCGCCTCTAGTTGTAATATGAGGAAGTTCCAGTTCAGGTTATTGAATGCCTTTTGCACATCTAAGAAAATTAATGCTACCTGTTTGTCAACTTTTTTCTCGTAGTATTCAAGGACGTTAATAATTGTTCGCATATTATTTTTAATCTGTCTTTTTGGTATAAAGCCATTTTGATCTGTATGTATGTATTTATGGGTAATTAATTTCAATCTTTGCGCTATGCCCAACATAAACAGTTTATAGTCTATGTTTAACTATAATTTTTAATTTGTGTAGGGTCTGTATCATCTTTGTAAATAAGTGTAATAATGGATTCAGCCCAAGATTTGGGAATTTCTGCTCCTAATAATGCATCATTAAAAACCTGAAGTAATAACTCATCTATTGAATGGTGACAATTTTTATAAAATTCAGTTGGAATTCTGTCTGGGCCTGGGATTTTATTGTTCTTCTGTGTCTTCCTTGCTTCTACAAGCTCGATCATCGTAATTGGTCTGTTTAGTGCTTCTCTGTGGCTCTGTTCTAGTTTTAAGATGTTTTTTTTACATAGAAATTCCTTAATGTCTTCGTCCTGTATTTCCTCTTGTTTATAGAGGTTTTGAAAGAAGTCTTTTGCTATACTTTTTTTATCTGGATTGGTATAATATATTTGTCCTGTGTCATCCTGCAGCTGGTATATTGTTCTCCTTTCTTTTTCTTTTTTCAGTTTGTATGCTAGCCATCGACCTGTTTTGTTAGCGTACTTGATGTGTTTCTGTTTTGCCAATTTAATTTTCTGCGTGAGTTCTGTTTGCGTAATTAAGTTGAGTTTATGTTTAACAAGGCTTAATTTTTGTTTTAGTGTTTTGTTATCGGGTTGTTTCTGCAACTCTGATTCATGTATTCTAAGTTCTTCTAATAGGTTGTTCCTTAACAATAGCTTATCCTTATTTTTCTTGGCCATATATGCAATAGTGAGACCTCTTATGTAGGCTTTGGTTGTGTCCCATAGATTCTGGAGCGACGCCTGTTCTTTAGTATTTATTTGAAGGAATATCTTCATTTCCTTCTCAATCATCTGTATGTATTCATTGTCCTTTATTGCTCCAGTATCCATCATCCACCTCTTTTGCCTTCAGTGTCCTTTCCATATTATTTTTATAGGATCATGGTCTGCCCAAGTGTTCGGTGTTATTTCGATATCCTCTATTTCTTTCCTGAGATCTGAGGTCATCCAAGCCATGTCAATTCTAGACCATGATCGATGCGGGCTCGAGTAAAATGTATATTGTTTTATTTGTTTATTTGCCTCTCTCCATGCATCATATAGGTGTAGTTCCTCAACCATCTCTTTGAAGGTATTTGGTAATGTTTTCTTTCTAGTTTTACTTCTTGTATTGCTGCGGTAGTCTTTTTGTGGGTCCATAATTGCATTGAAGTCTCCTACAATGCAAATGTTTTCGTATTCCATATCTTTAATTATATTGTGTAATTTCTTTAAAAAATCGCTTTGGTTTCCATTAGGTGCATAAATAGATATTAATAGTATTATTTTTGATTCTGTTTGTACTTCTATTATTAGAATGCGTCCTTCTGTATCTGTATATATTTGTTTTGTTCTTAGGTGTTTCTTTACATATATTACGACTTCTCTTTTTTTTTTATCTCCTAGGGATGCATATAAAGTTCCTAGTCTTTGATTTTCCAATAATTTTTGGTGCTGTCTTTTGATATGTACCTCTTGCAGAGTTACAATATCCATTTCCAGTTTTTGTAGCTTTGTAAATGTATATTTTCTTTTAGTTGGTGAATTGAGTCCGTTTATGTTGATTGAGATAATTTTTAACTCTCTTTCCATCTTTATTTATTTATCTATTTGTTGTTTTCAGTCGACTTGTGTTTCTTTGCATCTTTTCCCTCGCTCCCTCTCTCTCTCCATCTTTTCTTTCTCCACTCTTTTTTCCTCTTCTTGCTCTCTTTGTTCTTTTTCTGTCCGCTGTTCCTCCTGCCTCATGGGTTCTGGTTCTTCTCTGCTCTCCTGGTCTTCCAGTACAAAATGCTGGTTGAAAAAGTCTCGTGCTTTTTCTAAACTGTTAATCCTGTACTTTCTTTGGAGGAAATTTTTTAACTTCTTTCTCCAGGTATACAAGAAACAGACAGACCTCAAAGCCTAATAAGATTTGTCAGTTGCATAATCCAAGTTTGGTCTTTCATTGAAGTTTTGTCTGTTCCAACAGCCACAATTTTCAGAGTCTGACAGTTTCCATAGATTAAATTTTATGCCACTGCCCATATTTTCTGAATTTAGAGAAAGCAGAAATTCTGTAAATTCCCAAATCAGCTCTGAGGGCAGCAGCTGGAGTCCTTTTACCCACCCCAAGATACTCCTCAGAGGCTGAGATTGGGTTGGTTCTGCTGGTGGTTTCTCTCTGAAGCCCCAAACATCAGATTGATGTAAGAACATGGGGGAAAACTGGGCCTCAGATACTTTAATAATTGGGGCTGAGGAAGCTGGAGAGCTATGAGGTTTTCATTTAAGCACCACTTGCACTCCTGCCCTTTCTCTAACTGAGCTCCTTGGATGATGAGGGAGCCAAGATTCAGCCTCAGAGAAAACAACCCCAGGTAAGGAAAGGTATTACTTGCATCTATGGCTATGATGTCATTTCACAAAGACCATAACTTTTGAACTTGATTTATTATCAGATAATTATTAAGACAAAATATTCCAAGTCTATTCAATCCAATGTCTAAGTATGATAATATCACATTATCTGTATAAATCAGTGTATTCCTATAGGAATTTAGCAGGCTAAACATGTGTACCTATAACAGAACCTATAACAAAATAAAAGGGTTGGAAGGGACCTTGGAGCTCCTCTACTCCACCCCCTCTTCAAGCACTAAACCAGGCATAATAGCAGTAACTGTGAGAGGGATCCTGGAGTCTTAGTGGATAACCAATTAAATATGAGTCAAGAGTATGCAGCGGCAGCCAAAAAAGCCAATGCAATCCTAAATCGCATTAACAGAGGGATACAATCAAGATCAAGAGAGGTACTAATACCACCCTATAAAGCCTTAGTAAAACCACACCTAGAATTCTGCATCCAGTTTTGGTCACCACACTATAAAAAGGATGTTGAGACTCTAGAAAAAGTGCAGAGAGAGCAACCAAGAGGATTAGGGGACTGGAGGCTAAAACATACAATGAATGGTTGCAGGAATTGGGCATGGCTGGTCTAGTGAAGAGAAGGACCAGGGGAGACATGATAGCAGTCTTCCAATATTTGAGGGGCTGCCACAGAGAGGAGGGGTTCAAGCTGTTTTCCGAAGCACCCAAAGGCCGGACAAGGAATAATGGATGGAAACTGAACATGGAGAGATTCAATTTGGAAATCAAGAGATAAAGTTGCCTTCAGAAGTTGTGGGAGCTTCATCACTGGAAGCTTTCAAGAAGAGACTGGACCGTCATCTGTCAGAAATGGTGCAGGGTCTGCTTGGAATAGATGACCTACAAGGTCCCTTCCAACTCTGTTAATCTGTATCTATCTATACTATTCCAGACAAGAGGCTGTCCAGTCTCTTCTTAAAAGCCTCCAGTGATGGACCACCCACAATTTCTGAAGGGTAGATGTTCCATTCCTCACCGTTAGGAAATTTCTCCTTAGTTCTAGGTTGTTTCTCTCCTTCATTAGTTTCCCTCCATTGTTCCTTGTCTTGCCTTCTAGTACTTTGGAAAATAGGTGGACCTCCTCTTTTCTGTGGCAGCCCCAAAATATTGGTACATTGCTATGATGTCACCCCTCGTCCTTTTCACTAGACTAGACATACTGAATTCCTGCAACTGTTCCTCATATGTTTTAGTCTCCAGGCCCTTAATCATCTTTTCTGCACTCTTTCCAGAGTCTCTACATCTTTTTTATATTATGGAGATTAAAACTGGATGCACTATTCAAGTGTTGTCTTGCCAAGGCATTAAAAAGCGGTACCAATACTTCATGTGATCTTGATTTTATCCCTCTGATAATGCAGCCTAGAATTACAATGGCTTTTTTGGCTACTGCCACAGATGGCTGGCTCATATTTAAGTGATTGTCCACTCGGACTCCAAGATCCCTCTCACAGTTACACTTATTGAGCCAGGTTTCACCTCATCTGTAAGTGGACATTTGGTTTTTCTAGCCTAAGTGTAAAACCTGTCTTTTCTCTACAATGAATTACAATTTGTTAGATAGGCCCAGGGTTCAAGTCTATCTAGATCCATCTGGATCTCCAGCCTATCTTCTGGGGTATTGGCTATTCCTGCCACTTTAGTGTTGTCTTCAAATGTCATGATTTCCCCATTTCTCCCCTCATCCAAATCATTCATGAAGATGTTGAAGAGAACTGGGCCTAAAATGGAACCTTGGGGTCCCCCACTGCTTGTTTCCCTCCATGCAGACGTAGTTCCATTCAGGACCACAGGCTGACTCCATCTGGGGCTGATGCTGTCCATCCCACATATTTTCAGCTTCCCAAGAAATAGGTTGTGGTTTACTTTGTCAAAGCCTTTCTGAAATCCAAGTACTGTATACTACATGCACTGCATTTCATTGGTCCACTAATTTAGTCATTTTTATCAAAAAATTAAATAACATTTATTTATGATCTGTTTTTTGACCATGCATTAGTCCTAGTAAGTCATTCATATCTAGACTGAAGAACAGGGGTTCAAATATGCATCTTTCCCTTCCTCCTTGGTAAGCATAGATCCTTCTTCTCATGGCTCCATTGAGCCCAAACCTCCCTCTCAAACAAGGGCTTGGATCAGGGCCAACAGTCTGAGCTCCATTTTGAGGGCAAAACATTTTCTCCATCATATTTCTCTGTTTATTGAGTCAAATGCTGCACTAACATCTAGAAAGCAGCAAACCTTGTTTTACCTCACTGATATAGATGAGACATTTCAAGACAAACTTGTTGCCAATATTAGATTATTAATATGCCTTATTTCTTACAAAATCTTTATAGCATTTAACTCTACCTAAAACATTCTGGTTCTTCTGCAAAGAATGCATTTTTCTCAAGTTTAAGAGGATCATGGCATAAATTTTAGCCACAATATCTTGTAGTCTAATTGACTTATAATTGCTAAATTCCTTTTCATTCTACTTTTTATATGGATAAAATGCTACTATTGCCAACTTCAATCTGACTGGATAGGGCAGGGATTATCTATCTGTGAAAATGAAGATGCCAATAGAGACCCCAACAACCAGGGATATTTTTTGATCTGTTAAATAGTTGTTAGAATATCTTCTCCAGGGAATGTATTGCTTGCATTTCAGGCCTTTTCTGATTAATCTCAACACGAACATAATGGGGTAAAATATTGACATTTTTGCTAATATGGAGAAAAGCAGCTCTTGAATTCCATGGAGAAGACATGATTGCATCTATTGCTCACCCACCACCACCCACCCCTCAGTTTACCAGAAGGAGAAACACATATTCAAACCTGTGGGACTTTGTAGAAGCCTCCTAATGTTGACATCTGGATGGAGATGGCCCTGTCAGCTGCATCAAGAAGGGCCAGGAGGTTCTCCTTCCTTCCACAGCTGTAGTTGGGGACATTGGCTTCTCCAGTGGAGAGAATATCCAGCAAGGCATCTGAAGTGTGGAAAGTGCTCAAATAGTTGTCATGGATGTTGTAGCCAACTGTGAGGTTGTGGAAGAGATGGGAATTCTTGTTGACCATTTGAATGGCGAAAATGTATCGTAAGCAATAAGAAAAATCGTAAGAAGTCCTATTGAAAAAAAAAGTTATTATAATCAACAGCTACAACAAATACTTTTGTTATATATAATATATATAATCCTCCACAAGCCTACTGAGCATTAAACCAACATTGATCCAAAAGCAATGATCAGTTACACAAATATGGAAATGGGCTGAGGTACAGCAACTACAATTGATTCCACCACTACTTTAAATAAAACTCATTATCCAAGTGATAAATTGAGGATTGAAGGGAGAGAGGAAAATAATCTGCAGCCCTTTCAGCTTTTTTTCAGACCCCTTTTTGAGTCTCTTTCACAAAATCAGAGAAAAGAGAGAAGCCATGGAAATCAAAATCATTCAGGAAATTGGACATATTCCCCAATATAGGAATAAATGAAAAATAAAAAACAGAAAAGAAGGAGAGTGTTAGAATGGAGAGACCCCAACTCCATCACCCTGAATGACTTACAAATCATTGAAAACAAATTGAAGAGAAGGAGCCATGTTGAAAAGCAACTTTCTATGCAGTATTTCATTTCTATTGGTGACTATACTGATTAGATGGTCTCCTGGTCTGTAGTAGCTCCAAGGTTTTCCATTCTGGTGCTCCAAACTCAGCGGGCATTTCATTCTCAGCTTCCCAGAGACTGGATGGGACAAAAGCAGCATCAGAAGCAGAAGCAGGAGGTCCATCATTCATGGCTTGAATCAGTGAATCCCTTTCCTGTTTCTAAAGAAGAATTAGAAGAATTCAAAGGACTCTCACAAGGTGGAACATCCAGTTGCTTTTTCTCAACACAGAGAAACACTCAGCTTCATCTGGAAAGGAGGGAGATGTAGATTCAAGAGCACAGACTTTGCCTGTCCCCAAACTCCATATTTCTCTGCCCAAAGTCTCCCCTGGAGGATTCAGCCAAACAGCAGAACTGAAACTTTTATCATAATTCTCCCTCTCAGGAGGGATCCCTGGATAATTCAGCTAGTTCTTGCAGTCAAAGATTGTTGGGAAATTCTCTGGAGGGAAATGAAAGGGAAATAATCCTCATGTGATTCAAAATAACAGAAGCAGAGATGGAATTAAATCCATCATCTAGAATTGAGAGTTTTGGGAGCTCCATGCAGGGAATACATGGCACCTGTGGCTGAAATAACAAATAAATCTGATATTTTTTTGCATAGTGATGAAAGACAAAACTCTGGGGGCCACTTAATGCTGGAGCCTGCCACAGATCTGAAATAGCTGCCAGCTGAGTTGGAACCAAAATTTACTTTATTTTGAAAGCTAATGCTCAAGGGCATGGCAGAAAAGGGCTGATGCAATAGTGCAACCTCTCTTTAAGAAGAAAATCAACTTTAGTGAAAAAATAGTTTTTCGAACTTTGCAGAGTTAAAATAAAATCACAGGGAGAGGGAGAGGGAAAGAGAGAGGGGGAAAGGGGGAGGGAGGGACGGAGGGAGGGAGGGAGAGAGAGAGAGAGAGAGAGAGAGAGAGAGAGAGAGAGAGAGAGAGAGAGAGATGGAGAGAGAGATGGAGAGAGAGAATTTAGAGAAAGCCAAGTGAAAAGAGATGGAGAAATCAAGGCTGCCTCTCTCCCCATATGGGGAGGGGAGGGAGGGAGGGAGGGAAGAAAGGAGGGAAGGGGAGCTCAGGACCCTCGTGTTGCAGATGGAAAGCTGATCTCCAAAATCCAACTTCCATCTTCTGAGCCCTGGGAAGTGGGGAGACCATATCCCATGTTGCTCAGCCACCTCTTTCCACGCATGGGGTACTCAGGGGGGAAAGCAAAGCCCAGACCCACGGAGAAAGCCCAGGATGGCCAGGGAGGAGGAGGGGATCTGGGGCACTCCTGGTAAGAGACCAACCTGGTTTATGGGTCCCAGGGTTGAATGTTGGGGGGATGCAGCATCTGGGGTTTCTCCAGCCTCACTTGGGCTCCATGTCTTTCCAGGAGAGGCTCCTGAGGGGGAGAAGCCATGCAGGGATGGGTCTTCCAAGGGGGATCCCACATTGCCTGGGAGGAAAAGACAGCCAGCCTAACCCTGGAGGGGACCCTCCATGACTCTGAGGAAGATGGGGGTCCCATGTGGCCCCTCCAGAGCCCCCAGCTGAGGAGATCCTCTTCATTGCAGCCTTTTCTGGGGAAGGGGCTTAAGCCCCCCCTCCCTCCACAATTCTGGGAGCTTTTGCCTCTTTCTCATCCCCTCCAAAGCTCAGAATTTTGCTCTTTATTAGACCCTCCCCCCCCCTTTGGCTTGGCTTCTTCAGCCTCTTCTCCATCAGGCTGAGGGCAGGGAAGCTCCCAGGCAACTGTCTCTTCCTCCTCTTTGATTGGCTACAGGGTTGTCATGACGAAGGGGGTGGGAATAGAGGCAGCCAGTAGAGAGAAAGAGAGGCGGGACTTTTGTCTTCCCTGAGAACTGGAGGATTTAGATGCGAAATCTGCTTTCTTTTGGAAAATCCTGCTCAGATGAAGCCCAGAATCAGAAGGAGAGAAAGGATGGAGAAAATGAAGGAACATTTAAAAGATATATTTAAAAAATGAAAGAAAAATTAAAACTTTGTGAAGTGGTTCGGGAATAATGAGAGGCACAACCAAGCAAGTGACAACAGCTCTTTAATATACAGTGAGACTTCAGCAAAAACTCAGAGGCTGCAGCCCTCCTTATATACAATCCAGGAGGGACTGTCAGCCAATCAGAAACGATAGCAGGTTTGAAACTCCCGCTCAAAAGTATCAATACATAACACCCCTCCCTTCCCAGAAAGCACTGACAATCAAAAATTTACATATGTACACACAAAATCTCGCAGGTGCCTAGGACGAGTTCTCGCTCTAGTTGACCTGCGCAGTTCAGTGTCTGGTGGGGCATCGAGCTGGTCGGAGGGACTTTCTGTCTCTCCCGGCTCCGCCAATGGAACCTCCTGGATTTTGTCCGGGGCATGGTTATCCCCGGTTGGGAGTGGCGACTCGCTGGGGCATCGCTGGAACCAGGGCTTGTCAGCTAAGTATTCTCGCGAACCCGGGCTTGAGTTAGCTGTTTTGGGAAAGTTGTTATAGTTAGGCTCGGAAATGTCTAAATTGATGTTTGCTTCGCCGACTACCCTTTTTCTCAGTTGGTCTATGTGGCGCTTGTAGAGTCTGTCTACCCCTACGTCTACCGTATAAGATTTCGGACCTGTTATGCCCACTATGGTTCCTGCAACTCATAGAGGTCCGCTGGCATAATTGCGAGCGAACACCGGGGACCCAACCTGAAACTGTCTTAGTCCGGAGGTTTCTCCCTTGAAATTTTCGTGTGAGTAGTTAGGGTGAAGCCTGTCTAGCACGCACCGAAGCTTCCTGCCCATGAGGAGCTCTGCTGGGCTTCTCCCTGTGGCTGTGCATGGTGTGGCATGCTGGACAGCTAAGAATTGGTCTATCCTGGCCTGCCAGTCCCCGTTATCTAGTCTGGATAGTGCTTCTTTGGCCGTTCTTACAAAACGTTCGGCCAATCCGTTAGAAGCCGGGTGGAACGGGGCCGATAGGGCAAGGCGGATGCCCAGTCTGGCCAAGTAGCCCTCGAACAGGGTTGCTGTGAATTGAGGGCCGTTGTCAGATACTAAAGTATCCGGTAGGCCATGTGTGGCAAATAGTTTGCGAAGGGCTTTAATGACTGCCTCGGCTGTGGTAGAGGGCATTAGGATTATTTCGAGCCATTTCGAAAAGGCGTCGACTACGATTAAAAATGTTTGCCCATGGAAAGGCCCAGCGAAATCAATATGGATTCTCCCCCATGGCCCTTTTGGTTTTTCCCACTCTCGGATGGGCGCTACTGGGGGATCGGGGCGAGACTCCTGGCAGGGTCTGCACTTCCCCACCCACTTGGAGATAACTTGGTCCATGTTGGGCCACCAAACATAACTGCGGGCTAAACTTTTCATTCTGACAATGCCCGGATGCCCTTCGTGCAGCAATTCCAAGACCCTTGTTCGTAGTTTCGTTGGCACTACCACCCTGTCACCCCACAGCAAACAACCCCCTTGCATAAACAGTTCATTACGTTTGTTAACATAACCTTGGTATTCCCCCCCATCCACTTTGACCGGCCACCCCTTCAGCACCCAACCCATTACAGTGCGAATGGTTGGGTCTCTAGCCGAGGCTTTCGCCACCTCACAGGAGGAAATAGGCCCCAAAGTCAAAGTGTCCAGCAAAAGAACGGAGGCTTCTGGCGTTGGGTTGGCGAGGAGGTCAGGAAGGGGGCAGCAGCTGAGGGCATCCACGTGACCCAAGGTCCGTCCGGGTCGATGGACAAGCTGATACGAATAGGCTGACAAAAAAATGGCCCATCTGGTCAAACGTGGGGACAGTGCAGCGGGGGTGGGCCTATCGCCCGCCAAAAGTCCTAGCAAATGCCGGTGGTCAGTCACAAGTTCGAATTGCCGGCCATAGAGGTACTCGTGGAACTTTTTAACCCCCGCAATTGCAGCCAGAGCCTCTCTGTCCAACTGACTATAGTTCCGCTCTGCGCTTGACAGGGGGCGAGAGTAAAATGCAATGGGCGCCTCTAGGCCATTCGGCAGTCTATGGCCTAGGACGGCACCAACTCCTACGGGGGAGGCGTCACAAACCAATACAAGCGGTAGTGCTGTGTTGTATTGGATTAGGAAACTGTCTTCCAATAGAAGTCTCTTTACTGCCTCAAAAGCGGCTGCTTGTGGTTTCCCCCAGACCCATGGTACATTCTTCCCCAATAGCTTGTGTAGGGGATCTGCGACGGTAGCCTTGTCTTTCAGGAACATTGAGTAAAAATTGAGCAGTCCAAGGAAGGCTTGGAGCTCTGCTTTGGTCTTGGGGGCAGGTGCGCGCTTAATAGCTCTCACCTTGCTTTCGGTAGGGTGGATGCCTGTGCCGTCCACCCTGTACCCCAAAAATTCAACGGAGGGGACAGCGATCATACATTTATTTTTCTTTAATTTTAGTCCCGCTTCCCTAAATCTAGAAAGGACGTTCCTTACTCTGTCCCCTAGCTGACGTTCGTCCTGAGTGCTGACTAGAACGTCATCAAAATAGGGCACCACTCCGGGGAGCCCTTGCAGAAGGCGCTCCATGGTGCTTTGAAACAGGCCGGGTGCGATGCTCACCCCAAACTGGAGCCTGGTGCATTTGAATGCACCCCTATGAGTTACAATCGTTTGCGCCTCTGCCATGGCATCGTCAACTGGTAATTGTTGATAGGCCTGAGCCAGGTCTAATTTGGCAAAAAATTTTCCGGGCCCCAGGGAGTGTAGTAGATGATGCACGATCGGCACCGGATAGGCGCTCGGCTGCAAAGCCTTGTTGATCGTGCACTTGTAGTTGGTGCAGATCCTAATTGAGCCGTCAGACTTTACTGGGGTCACTATAGGGGTTTCCCACTTTGCATGGTCAACGGGAACCAACACCCCTTGTTTAATTAATTTGTCCAGTTCCGCATCGATCTTTGGTTTCAATGCGAAAGGCACCCGTCTGGCCTTGAGTCTTATCTGGGCTACGTTGGGGTCCAAATTAAGGGAGATAGGGGTCCCCACATACTTGCCCAACGTGTCCCCGAAAACGTCCTGGAACTCGGTCAGGAGACTGTCTTTTAACGATGACTTGAGCATCTGGTGGACGCCGGTGAAGCCCATGCCTAGGGCTCGGAACCACCCCATGCCGAGAAGGCTGGGAAGCTGCTTCGTGACGATGGTCAGTGGCAGGTCTCTTTCGTAGTCTCCGTAGGTGACTCGGAACGTGCCCACGCCTTCGAGGGGGACTCGGTTCCCCTGGTAGTCTAGGATGCGCAGTCTCTGTTTGGAGAGCTGGTCCTTCCGGAACGACGGCAGGAGGGTCTTTAGGGTCGCCCATGACATTATGGAGAGAGCTGATCCGGTGTCGATCTCCATCGAGCATGGCTTGCCATTGATTTCGACCACCGTGCTGACTTTGTCCTCGATTTCCGCGCTGGCCTGGTCTATGTGAATGCTGCGGCCATCTCGCGGTTCAAATTCGCACCGTTTTTTCGCGCCGCCTTCTCTCGTTGGCTGTTTCTGGCGCGTTGAATCTGGTTGGCTGCGGCGCTCACGTGGTTGGTGTTTTCTGGGCAGAATGGCTCTACAGACTCGCGCCAAGTGCCCTTTTTTCTTGCAACGCCTGCAAATAGCCTCCCTGTATTTGCAGGACAGTCTATCATGGTGCCCTCCACAGCTGGGGCAGCTTCGCCGAGGGCTGCCTGTGTCTTTTCTCTGGTGTTCTGTTCGGAAGACGTCCTCATCCGACTCAGACTCCGAGCTGGATCCGGTGTCTTCTCTGTGCACCGGGGCAGACTTGGGTTGTCTTTGCTGGTCAGCGGACGCTGCAGCGTTTCTGCAGCTTTTGTGGAGGCTTCATGAGCCCTGGCCTCGTCTAGGGCTCCAGCAAGCGTCAAATCAGGCTTGGCGAGCAGGCGCCGTTGCAGCCTAATGTCCCGAACACCACAGATAAGTTGCTCAAGCAACGCATCGTCCAAGTCTCTATAGTCGCAATGGGTTGCGGCTTTTCTCAGGCTGGCCATGTATGCGCTGACCGGTTCTCCCTCTCGCTGAACGCGCTGTCTGAGTTGGTATCGTTGCACGAACTTGGAGGGTACGGGAGCATAGTGAGCCCGGAGCGTAGCCATCAGGGTGTCCCAGGAGACGGTCTGGACCGGCGTTGGTTCACACAGTGACTCTGCCATCTCGAACACGTCCGGTCCGCAGTGGCTTAGGAAGAGGGCCCTCTTCCGATTAGCGGAGAGCCCTTGCATGTCGCTGGCTTCGAGCGAGCATTCGAACCTCGTTAGGTACGAGACCCATTTTTCGCGGGTCGGATCAAAAGGCTTGGGCGGAACGTAGGCAGACATGTTCGGTATGCCTCCGTAGTTCGCCTCGTCGCCTAGCTGAAGCTCGTGGTCTCACTGGTTCGCTTCTTGTGACCTCTATCCCACCTTCGTCGCCAATGAAGTGGTTCGGGAATAACGAGAGGCACAACCAAGCAAGTGACAACAGCCCTTTAATATACAGTGAGACTTCAGCAAAAACTCAGAGGCTGCAGCCCTCCTTATATACAATCCAGGAGGGACTGTCAGCCAATCAGAAATGATAGCAGGTTTGAAACTCCCGCTCAAAAGTATCAATACATAACACTTTGAGAGAACAAGAATAGAATACAGAAACTAAAAAATGATTTTTAAAAAGATCAAAGTCTGTAGCAAAAAGAATTTAGCTTTATGAAGAGTGACTCTTGAGTGACATATTGCAATTAGAACCAAAGAATTATAAATGTCAGCCTCAAGCAACTATTTTGGAAATGAGAGTTGTATCTGTAGTTTCTCTGCTTGTTCCTGGCTTGTTGCTGAGGCTGCTAATCAACCCAAAGATATAAAACAACAGTTTAAAAGGAGGACGCCTAACCAGGGATTAGCCAAACAAACTAGGATTCATCGCAAAATTGTCTCCGGCTTACTCAGCAACGTGTGAATTAGCCAGGTTTTGGTGCAGGGCTTTAATTTCTGACAGAAGGGAAGAATGTCGAGCAGCATTTTTCAAATTTGGAACTTGAAAATGATCAGACTTAATTCCCAGAATCTCCTGGCCAGCATGGTAGCCAGTGAATCCTGGGAGATGAAGTCCATCATTGTTGGGTGGGGAATTCTGGGGGTTGAAGTCCATTCATCTTAAAGTTTGAAAAACACGGATGCAGACCAACAACTCTCCACATGTTGCCTCCATTTTGGAAAACAACAGACATCTGAAGAGACCACCAGTGATTGCCCGGCTTGCATAATGCAGAAACCATGAATTGTTATGGCAATCAGAAGTGAAACATGGCAGAATAATTGGACTGACATATAACTCTAAGACCCTGATCCTCGTTTAGAAGCCATCCTGGTTGGTTCAGAGACCGCCTTAAGCCAACATTGAGCAAAGCCTGGGATGCCCTGCAAATTCAGCCCCTTCCTGGCCCTTCAGACTCTGGCAGAGTCACAAAACCTTCCCAGATATTCCAAGTGAGGCTCTCAGGCCCAAAACCTCCCTGGAGCAGGAACGGCTGGCAGGAGCTTCCAGGAGAGCCTCCTTGGCTCTTTCTCTCCGGCTGTAACCACTGAGCCCACCGGCTCCTCCTTGGGGGACAGAACAGCCTCCTCTGAACCTCCGTCTTTGGCATCTGCTAACGGCATAGCTGTGTCTGAGGATGATGGGTGTTGAAGTCCATGCATTTGGAAGAGGCGGATGGGAATTCACTCCATTCAGGCAGGACAGAGATCCATAAAGAGGACTTGGAAAAAGCCTTGTGAAAGCAGCAGCCTCCATTCTTCCTCCCAATGCCTGGCAGGAGAGAGAGAGAGAGAGAAGGGAACCCAGGGAGGGTCACAGCCACATTCTCCCTTCTTCACTTTCATGGGATTCACATCCAGCCTTTCTGCTCTGGGGAGCAGCCCCAGTATCCTGAGCCATGGCCTCACTGGGAATTCTGGAAACCAGCATCCAAAGCCATCTCTGGGGCTCCAAGTGGGAGTAGGGGAATCAAAGTGATCGGTGGATCCTCTGAAGAGACACAGAGAGATGTCTGGAAGTCTCCATGAAGGTTTCCAGTTTCAAGAGAGAGAGAGAGAAGTAGTGGAACCCACCCTTGCCCTCAGTTACATGGGCTTCCTGGCTGCCATCTGCTTCACGGTGGCTTTCCTGGCCAGGAACCTGCCTGGGGCCTTCAACGAAGCCAAGCTGATCACCTTCAGCATGCTGGTCTTCTGCAGTGTCTGGGTGACTTTTGTGCCCACCTACCTGAGCACCAAAGGGAAATCCATGGTGGCTGTGCAGGTCTTCTCCATCCTGGCCTCCAGTGCTGGTCTGCTGGGCTGCATCTTCATCCCCAAGTGCTACATTATCCTTCTGAGGCCAGACCTGAACACAAAGGAGCATCTTACGGGCAGAACAAATGTAAAAACATGAGATATAACACCATTGTGATATTGGAAGAATTGTTAACGGTTCTTTTATTTGAAAGGAGATATTCTTTCCATTTAGATGGTATGCAGGAGTAAAAGAAAATCGTATGTATATGTTTCAAATTTGGAAATTATTGAATTCTTCATAAAGGAGCATCTTAAAGCCAGAAGAAATGTGTAAATGTGACACTGATGAATTTCAACTTTTAACATTTTCCACATTCCAAATGTAGAAAATGATCCAAACTGTTCTGCATGCATGAGTGAGACAACTATTTTTCTTGAAATAAATAAAGGGTGTGTGGAAGATTGTGAGGAGACAAATTTCTTGGAGAAATGGGAGCATGTTAGCAAGACAGAAATATAGAAGGAATGTATGGAGCAACGTTGATGCTCTCATTTCTCAGTACATTTCACCCAAACTGCTGTGGCAACGCAACTGAGACGTTTCTTTTTCTTTACACAATAACTCTTTCTTGAGGGTAGCAATAATACAAGGCTGGGGAGCTAACCTGAGTCTTGCTAATTCTGAATATTCATGTTCACATCATCTATTAAATGAAATATGCATATGTATGATTGTCCTTTTCTCCTCCTTTCCTGGAATGTATAAATATGAGTGCATCCTTCTGTCTTAAGATTTCCTCCCACTATTTTCTGGGGAGAAATTCCTCCAGTGGACACTGAATAAATAACTGCAGTGAGCCTGGATTATTGGTTTTTTGGCTCCTGTGTTTGATTCCAAAGAAACTGGTGTCAGGAGTGGGATTCACAATCTTCCATCTGCCACCAGGGACAGAATCAATCATAGCTGGAAAGGTTTGTGGGGTGTTTGTGGTCCCTTCCATCCCAATTCTCAGCCTCCCTGGCCCTGCTGTGGGCTCAGCCGAGCGATGTCTGGAGGTCTCCAGGAACTGAGGGGGAATTTGGCTTTGCAGAGTGAGTGGGACCCTCTGTGTGGAAGAATAGGAGGCATCCACCAAATTCACAGGAATGAACTCGACAACCTCATCAAAGAGTTCAAAGAAGTCTTCGATGGTAAGCTGGGGAAATTCGTGGGAAGGCCAATCTCCTTTAATCTGGACAAGGGAATCACCCCAATTAGGCTAAAGCCCCGCCGGGTTCCGTTTGCCCTACGGCCGAAAGTAGACAAGCAGCTGGATAAGCTGATCGCCCAGGGCATCCTGGAACCGATCGATCATGCCTCATGGGAGACACCCATTGTGATCCCACTGAAGCATGATGGGTCTGTGCGCATCTGCGCCGACTACCGTTGTACCATCAACAAGGCGTTGGCACAGAGCGCATACCCAGTCCCAGTAGTGCAACATCTGCTGCATTCCCTGGGATCTGGCTCAATTTTTGCGAAACTGGACTTGGCCCAGGCTTACCAGCAACTGCCAGTGGACGAAAAAACGGCGGAGGCACAAACAATTGTCACGCACAGGGGGGCATTCAAATGCAACCGCCTCCAATTTGGAGTCAGCGCTGCCCCCGGCATTTTCCAATCTATGATGGAACGCCTACTCCAAGGCGTTCCAGGGGTGGTGCCTTACTTTGACGATGTGCTAATCTCCGGAGAGTCACGAGCACAACTCCTTGAAAGGCTCAGGCTTGTCCTGCAGCGGTTCAAGGACAAGGGTTTGAGGGTCAGGCGTGATAAGTGCATCCTAGGAGTACAGGAAGTCGAGTTCCTGGGCTATCTCATAGATAGTACTGGCATCCACCCCACCAAATCAAAAGTGAAAGCAATCCATGAAGCTCCAAGCCCAAAAAACAAAACGGAACTTCAGGCATTCCTTGGGTTGCTTAACTTCTATGCCATATTTCTCAAACAGAAAGCCACAGTTGCTGAGCCACTCCACCGCCTGCTGGGGAAAGCGGTTTCCTGGAAGTGGGGCCAAGAAGAGGAAGCAGCATTTCGAGCCATAAAAGGACTTTTAACTTCCAAAAGCGTCCTCATCCAGTACAATGAGACGCTCCCCATCAAGCTGACTTGCGACGCGTCGCCCTACGGGGTGGGGGCAGTCCTCAGCCACGAACTGCTCAACGGCTCAGAAGCCCCCATAGCATATTTCTCAAAGACCATGTCCGGCCAGCTGGACAAAGAAGCCCTGGCCATCGTTGCAGGAGTGAAACGATTCCACGAGTATCTCTACGGGAGGAGTTTCACCATAGTCACTGATCACAAGACACTCCTGGCGCTCCTCGCAGGCGACCAACCCACCCTGACCTTCATGTCCCCACGGATGACGAGATGGGCCATCTTCCTAGCTGGCTACTCCTACAGGCTCGTGCACCAGCCAGGCACAGCCATAGGAAACGCCGACGCACTGAGCAGATGCCCATTGGAGGATCCAGTAGAAGACCCAGACCCCACGCTCCACCTCTTCCACATAGATGACGACGCCAGCTGTCCAGTCTCGTCCGCTGATGTGGCCGTCCACACCCAAAAGGACCCCACACTCTGCCAAGTGAAGTCCTGGATCCTCAGGGGGTGGCCATCTGAGAAGACGGAGGAGAAGTTCAGCCCGTTCGCCAGGAAGCAGAAGGAGCTGTCCACCATGAAGGGCTGTTTGCTATGGGGAGACAGGGTGCTGATCCCAAGCACTCTGCAACGGCGGACGCTAGAGACTTTACATAAAGGGCATCCGGGCATCGTCCGCATGAAGGCCCTGGCACGGAGTTACGTCTGGTGGCCCTCACTGGACAGAGACATCGAAGAGTGGGTCTCCAGATGTGACCCGTGCCAAGAAGTATGCCCAGCGCTGCCACAAACCGAAACGGTGAAGTGGGAGACCCCCAGCAACCCCTGGTCACGGATCCATATCGACTTCGCGGGTCCGATGCAAGGGCGACACCTCCTCATCGTGGTAGATGCCTTCTCCAAGTGGCTCGAGGTGGTACCCATGGCATCTACCACAACGGAAGCGACAATCCGGGCCCTGCGCCGCCTTTTCGCCACACATGGACTACCGGATGTGCTGGTCTCCGACAACGGCCCCCAACTCACATCCCTGGCCATGGAAGCATTCCTGGCAGGACTGGGCATCCGCCATGCCCTGTCCGCCCTGTACAGGCCGGCTGGGAACAGACAAGCGGAACGAATGGTGAGACTCACCAAGGAGGCACTCACCAAGATGGGCACGGGAGACTGGCAGGAAAGAATAGACAACTTCCTCCTCACCCAGCACATCACACCGCATGCCACCACCCACAAGAGCCCGGCCGAACTGTTGATGGGCAGAAGGTTGAGGTCACCATTGGACCGGCTGCACCCCCAATACAGCCCAGAAGTGACCGCAACGGCCAGCCGCCCGCTTCGCGCCTTCAGCAAGGGAGATTCAGTTTTCGCGCTGAATTTCAACGGCTCTCCTAAGTGGCTGAAGGGGAAGATAGACAGCACAACCGGCCCAAAGTCCTACACCATGGAGCTGGAAGATGGACAGGTCTGTAGACGTCACATCGACCAGCTCCGGAAAAGGTGGGGGGAGCGCACAAAAACCAGCCTGATGAGGGAGGCCTACAACACCCCGACGAGGTAGGCATGCAACACCCCGGCGAGGTAGGCCTGCGACACCCCGGTGAGATAAGCCTACAACACCCCGGCGAGGTAGGCCTGCGGCACCCCGACAAGGTAGGCCTACCACACCCCTGCGAGGCAGACCACCGCCACTCCAATGAGGCCGGCCAAGCACACTACCAGGCGCTATCAGATCGACAGTCCAGCATGGTAGACCGGGGCCAGCCGCATGGGGGATGGCAACACCAACCCAGCGAGGTGGGCACCCAGCACGGCAGGGCAAGGGACTACCAAACCAGCCCCCGAGTAGACCGGGACCTGCCCAGAGTGGAAGCATCGCACCCCGCCAGTGAAGGCAGCCTACGCCAGCCCTGCCAGGGAGACCTCCACTCCAGGCGAGTAGACCGGGAACCATCCAAGATGGGCACACCACAGCCCATGGGTGAGGGTGGCACACGACTCCCCGGCGAGAGGGACCCCCGCCCAGCACAGAAGACAACCTGGCAACAACAACCCAACCCAGATGACCCCAGTCACCAACCGGCAGTAGACCAGGGACTAGGGCGAAGGGAAAGCCGACAACAACCCGGCCAGGGAGACCTGCTCCACCCCGGCAGGGGAGACCTCCGCCGACCTGCAGAGGTAGCCCCACAATGACAGCCCGACCAGGTCAACCACCGCTGACCCGACGGGGTAGGCCAACGCCAGCCCGACCAAGGGGACCAGCGCCACCCCTGCGAGGTCGGACAGCACGACACGAGCCAACACCACCCACCGCCGGCAGACCGGACCCGAGGGCACCGATCCGAACCACCCCCCAGACGAAAACAAACAGAACCGCAGCCAAACCGCAGCGCCCGGGAGACCGGGGAGGAGCAAGTGACAGCCTGGGACTTACCGAGACTCAGACGCTCTTCCCGGGTCGGAACCGAGCAACCGCGACGAGACGATAGATCCACAGGCCAGGAGGAAGACCACCAGAACCAGCCATCCAAGGTCTGCAGTCCGGCCGGAGGCGCTGAGGGTGACCCCGCACACTCGCCAGCCGAACCAAGCCCGGTTCCGGGGAGGGAACCAGGAGACACAGGAGCCCCGTCCGTCCAGGTCGGGGACGAGGAAGAAGTGAGACTGCGCAGGTCAACTAGGGTGCCGAGGCGTCCTACGTACCTGCGTGATTACGTGACTTTTATTAATGATAATTGACTGTTCCCGGACTAAGAGGGGAGGAGTGTTATGTCCTTATAAGGACATCCGCCCGGATTGGCTGCCAGCCATCGGGCGGGAAAGTTTGAATCTCTGTCAGGGGCGGTGCGACTGCCAGAGCGAATATAAGGAGAGCTCCGGCAGCGCGCAGTCAGTCTTGTCTTGTCTTGTTACTGTAACTAATAAAGTTACTAAATGTATCGAGCTGGTCACGTCTTCATTTCCTGCGCCTGATCTAACACTGGCGACGAAATGTTTGGGAGATATATCACTCCATGGGCCTAGTATAGGAACAAGACAGGTCAATTGCTTGTTATATGCCGATGATATAATTTTGCTGTGGGCCTCACAGGTGGGGCTACGAAGGTCACTCGGGAGGTTGGCAGCATATTGTATAAAAAAATCGCTTGACAATTAACGTAGAGAAATCAAAGGTAATGATATTTAGCAGGCAACAAAATATGAGGAGAAGGGTTTTAAATGACAGAAGAATAGAACAAGTTCAGTCATTTACCTATTTAGGGCTAGTATTTCAGACAAATGGCAAATGGAATAAGCAGGTAAAAGCCGGAGCTCGGAAGGCCATGGCTCGGATGGCTCAATTAAACAAACTTGTTTTAGAGAAAACTCCATCTTTTTTTATTTATTTTATTTATTTTATTTTATTTTGAATTTGTATACCGCCCTTCTCCCTGAGGACTCAGGGCGGTGAACAGCCAAGTAAAAACATCAAGTACAAATATTAAAATACAGTTAAAATATACATATATAAATTTGGCCCCATTAATTAAAAACAATAAACAAAACACTTAAAAACACTTAAAAAAAATTAGGCCAGCCCGGCTTGCTGGAAAAGGAAGGTTTTAAGGGCACGGCGGAAGGCACCGAGGTCTTGGATTCTCCTTATCTCTGGAGGCAATTGATTCCAGAGGGTAGGTGCCCCCGCAGAGAAGGCCCTCCCCCTGGGGGTCACCAGCCTGCACTGTTTGGCTGATGGCACCCCGAGGAGGCCCTCTCTGTGGGAGTGCACAGGTCGATGGGAGATCGTCGGTGGCAGCAGGCGGTCTCGAAGATAGCTAGGCCCTATGCCATCTTCATTAATCCCAGTGCTGAAGGTCTTCCAGGCGAAAATCGAACCAGTATTTACCTATGGGGCAGAAATATGGGGGTCGGTTAAGTTGCCAGGGCTGGAAACTCCTCAAAATAAGTTCCTGAGGAGAATTTTGGCAGCGTCCCCCGGAACCCCAGCATGTGTAGTAAGGGCAGAAATGGGAGTCCATGCGACTGGCACTAGGGCCTTGTTGAAGACTGTTTATTATTGGTTGAGAATAATCGAGATGGAGGAAGGGAGGTTACCAAAATTAGCGCTAATGGAGCAGATTATCTCGAGTAATAAAAATAATTGGTTATCAAGAGTTCTGAAGCAGGTATCTAGCTCTGGTATCCCTTTAAATTGGCAGCAGTACGACTATAGGCAAATCCGAAATTGGATTTCAGAGAGATTTAAGGACATAAGTGCCCAATCGGATATTGCACAGGTGACAGCAGTAAAAGTTTGCCCCTGGTTATCAGCCAATAAACAAATTTTCAAAATAGAAAAATATTTAGCTGTGCCTTTGTTTCCTGTCCTGAGAAGATTCTTTACAAAACTGAGGTTGGACCAACTTGGAACAAATATGCTCTGGGGTAGATATAAGGGTATTCCTGTAAGGGAAAGGGTCTGTCTATGTGGGACGGGGGAAGTTGAAACAACGTCCCACGTAATGTTTGATTGCCCCCTATATTCAGACCTGAGGGAACATCAACTGGGCAGGATCTTTTATACCAGCACCCCTAAGCCTAAAGAGCACTTTTTGCGATATTGTTTGTTAGGTTTCAACTTGCAGTTGGTAAAATGGATTGCTAAATTTGTGGTAAAGTTGATGGAAAAAAGGACAAAGTTGGTGCAGCAGAATGTGGTAGATTGTAGGAAAGATCATTTGATCTAACAATGTAATTTTAATAGCAGTTAACACTGATTGGGTAGATGCAGGGGTGACATTATAATATAAATTTAATTATATTTAAATGGTACTTTAAATTATTGTATTTTATCCCGATTTTATTTTAGATCGTATTTTATTCTAATTGTATTTTAATTGCGAGTTATTCCAATCTTACTTAATTTGTTTTACCAAACCTTTGTAATGATTTGTCTTTGAAATTCTGCACTTGATATGGCCCAAAGGGCTAATCAATAAATAAAATTGAATTGAATTGACTCCAGCCCGAAGCATCAGGAAGCGAAGGCAGCCTTATGCGCAAATGTGGCTTGAAGGCAGGTCCAGAGCAGCTTCGCTCCTGCACTCTCCTCCCCTCCTCCTCCTCTTGTGGCCCCCTGGCCAGCTGTGGCTGAGCTGGGAGTGTGCGCAGGTACAGGGAGACCCTCCTCTCCTCAAGCAAGCACCAAAGCTCAGGAAAGGTGGGTGCGGGGAGGGCAGCGGCTCGCTTAAGGAGGGTCTCCCCATGCGTGCGCATGCTCCCAGCTCAGCCACAGCTGGCCAGGGGGTTACGAGAGGAGGAGGGGGAGGAGGGTCGCCGGAGAGTGCGGGAGCAAAGCTGCCCTGTACCTGCCTTCGTCCCACATTTGCACCTAAGGCAGCCTTCGCTTCCTGCCGCTTCGGGATGGAGTCCAAAAAATGAAATAAGAGGGGCGGGGCCAACCAGTGATGGGAGAGGAATGGAAACTCCTCACTTTGAAATGGCAACACAAATCCCCAAGGTAATTCCTGTCTATGTTGGACAAGAGAGAGAGGAACACATTGCTTTGGCAATTCCCATGACTTCCTAATACGCAACTATGACACATCCACCTGAACTTTTCAATGGCCTCAACAGAGTTCAAGTTCCTCCCTCAGGAAAGACTCTACCTCCGCGCACGGCCGAAGAGCTGCCAGGGGTGGGCGATGACATGGCCAGGCGATGACTGGAGCATTAGTGCAGGAGAGAAGCCGTGTCCTGTTAAGACCCTCCTTAAGCGAGTGGCTGCCCACCCCACACACCCCTTTGCTGTCCTTTGCTCCCGGCCAGGGAGTTATGAGAGGAGAGGGGAAGGAGGAGGATGGTCGCCCAAGGGGGGGGGGGAGACACACACACACACACACACACAGAAAGACATAGAGAGACACATACAGAGTGATACATAGAGAGCAGGTGTAAGGATTGCTTCTCCTTCCAACTTAAGTAAAGACTCTTGAAACATGATAGTTCAAACACAAGTGTGAAGATGTTTTCTTTACTAGTTTCCCTGAGAACCCGAACAAACATGCATTCACACCGTTATCCTTTAAAGTGAAACAACCCACATGGGTATCATAAACATTCCTCCACGTTAAGAGTATCTCAGGCAGTGGTGGGATTCAGCCGGTTCGCACAACTTTGGGAAAACTTTCTGAGCAGTTTGGCAAACTGGTTGTTGGAAGAAATAATTAGGGCAGAGAACCGGTTATTAAATTACTTGAATCCCACTACTGATCTCAGGGCTCTTTGGCGCCAGGATATAGGTTGTAAAATATCTGTTGACACAAGCAATGCTAGTAAAGCGAATCCAAGTCTCCCCTTTCTCCCAATTGATTGGCAGTATTACTTTTAGGGATCTGACAGCAGGTGAGAGGGGAAGAGAGGGAGAGGGACAGACACAGGGATACAGAAAGAGAGGGGAGAGGGGGAGAGAGACATAGAGAATGGTTGTGTGGCTGGATGGGACTGGGGGCCTGGGTGGGAGTGACTGGGTGGGAGTGAGTGACATCGAGTTGGCCATGCCCACCCAGGTTTTGTGGCTCCCGGTGTGGTTTTTTTCTGTAGGAAACAGGTCCAAGTGGCTCTTGGAGTGTTTAAGGTTGCCGACCCCTGGCGTGGACTCTGGAGAAAAGGTGGCTCCTATTGAGAGAATAATTCTGATTATTGATCAATCAAAGTCAAAAGTTTTGGTCTTTGGAAAACAAATGTGGCCAATACAGCAAGTAACACCTTTCTTTACTCAGTGTCACTTTTCTCTGAGACGGAATCTTGGATCTGCCATCATCAAAGGAGCTCACCTAAAGCAATGGCAGGATTGAACTTAAAGTTTAAATGATGAACCTGGAAAAGGAAATCATAGCTATCCAGCTTTCTCCCCAATTATTAGACGAGTATATAATGCCAAAGTTACCCCCAAGCCCTTCAATTGAACTGAAGTTTGGGGCTTAATATCTACCTCTACTGAACAAACCCAATCACAGCACCTGAGGAGTATTTTGGGGGTGGATAAAAGGACTTCAGGTGCTGATTCAGAGCTGAGTTGGGAATTTCCACAATTTCTCCTTTCTCTAAAATCAGAGGAAATACAGTCATGTGAAAAGGAAAGTCCACCCGCTGAGTTCTTATGATTTTATGTATCAGGACATCGGATAAAAAACCACCTGCTCTTTAGCACTTCTTAAAAGTAGGTAAATACAACCTCAGATGAACAACAAAATAGGACATATTACACCATGTGATCATTTCTTTCACAAAAAGAAAGCCAAAATGGAGAAGCCATGTTTGAAAAACTAAATGCACCTTATGATACAATAGCTTGTAGAATACCTTTAGAAGCAACAACTTGAAGTAATCCTTTTCTGTATGACTTTATCAGTCTCTCACAATGTTGAGGGAGGAATTTTGGCCCCCTCTTCTTTACAACAGTTCATTGAGGTTTGTGAGGGTTTGTTTCTGCACAGCTCTCTGGAGGCCCCACCACCTCATTTCAATTGGGTTGGGGTCTGGCATTGACTGGGCCATTGCAACGCCTGGATCCTTTCCTTTTTCAGCCACTTGCTGGTCTGCTTGGGGTCATCAGCCTTTTGCATGACCCAAAGTCCACCAAGCTTCAGCTGTCAGTCAGATGGTCTCACATTGGACTCTGGAATGTTTTGGTAGACAGAGGAGTTCATGGCCGAGTCAATGATCGCAGGGTGCCCAGGTCCTGTGGCTGCAAAAGAAGCCCAAATCCTCACCCCTCCATCTCCGTGCTTGACGGTTGGTGTGTCATGGTGCTGATAGGTTGTGTGTGGTTTCCACCAAACGTGGCTCCGTGCATTATGGCCAAACTTCTCCACTCTGGTCTCGTCTGTCCAAAGGAGAATGTTCCAGAAGTCTTGTGGTCTCTTCAGGTGCAACTTGAGAAACCTCAGCCGTGCTGCCATGTTCTTTTTAGAGAGAAGTTTCCTCCTGGCAACCCTTCCAAACAAACCAAACTTCTTCAGTCTTTTTCTGATTCTGCTGTCAGGAACTGGAACATTTACCAGGCTCACTGAGGCCTGTAGAGTCTCAGGTGGAACTCTTGGTCTTTTTTTGCCATGTCTCTGAGCATTGCACAGTCTGACCTTGGGTGAACTTGGTGGGATGGTCTCTCCTGGGAAGATTGGCAGCTGCCTCGAATGTTTTCCCCTTCTGAACAATTTTCTTTGCTATAGAATGATGGACTTTAAATTGTTTGGAAATGGCCTTGTAACCCTTCCCAGATTGATAGGCAGCAACAATGGCTCCTCTAAGATGACTGCTGGAGTCTTTGCCCTTTGGCATTGTGTTAACACACCCCTCAATGCTAAGGTGACCAGACGTCCCGCTTTTGGCGGGACAGTCCCGCTTTTGAGCAATTTGTCCCGCGTCCCGCGGCGTTTTAAAAAAGTCCCGATTTTTCATTCTGCCTCCTGAATCCCCGCTGATGGCTAGAGGGAAAAAAAACTCTTTAAACTCTTGCCACGGGGCTTCAAAGGGCCGACCTACAGCTGATCAGTGTTAAAAAAAAAAATGAATAGACCCATGCCTGCAAAAATAGAAAAAACAGCCCCTGTTAACAGCTTCCGCTAGGTTAATTAGCTGCAAAAAGCTGCAAAAAGTTCCTGGAGCAGATTTCCCCCCCCCTAGCTATACTGAAAACAAAGGCGAAAGCGAAACTAAACCTGCAACGTGACAAAATGAGGCAGAGAGAGATTTCTTTCTTTTTCTTTTTCTTTTTCCTCACCAAAAAAGGTAGGTACAAAACTGCAAACAATGGGAAATTTTGGGCAAAAGAGGAGAGTTCAAGATTTTAAAACACAAAAGAAAAAAAGCTCTATTTAACTAGGGAATTGTAATAATTGAGATACTATTACTAATTGTATATTGTGTTGAAAGCAGAAATGGTTAAGTTGTGGTTTGGAGGAATATATGGGGGAAATTATTTGGTTTATTATTATTGATAAATATAATTAATTGATTTGTAAGAAATTGGATTGCATGGAAATAATTGGAATATTCATGTTCATATTGATTAATATACAAAAAAGATAGTTATATAACTAATTGATTTATATTAAAATGTTGAATTTGTATTAAACAACTGTATTACATAATTACATAATTAACCAATGTGAGGATGGATATAAAAATAGATGACAATGGGAAGGGGTATAATATAGAATAGAAGGGAAAAATTGAATTTGATTAAGATTAGAGATGAGAATGAAGGGTAATATTGTTTTTTTAAAAAAATAGATGAGGAATAAATATGGCAAAAAGGAAATATAGAAATTGTAAATTTAATTGAAATGACTAAACGCTGTTTAAATTTGTGAACCAGCCAAATATTCTGTTCAAAGAAAATACATTGTATGTTTGTATGTGTGTTTCTAATTATTGCCATTTATTCATATTTGTTCTCTTTTATTCTTTAAAGTTTAACAATTCATTCTTAATCTTAATATCTTTATATTTGCTTGGGGTTGGCTTTCTTCCCTTTCATCTTTTTTATTGTACAGCAATCTTTCTCCTCAAACCTACCACCACTCTCTTTTCTTTCCTTCTTACTTTCTCTTCCCCCACCCTCTTTTTCTCCTCCCTACTTCCTCTTCCTTTCTCCTTCTCCTCCTCTCTTCCGCCCTCTCTTACCCTCACTCCTACTCTAATTTCCATTCCTTCATCCCTCTCTATTGCTGTATCCTTTAATGCATATGGACTACTCAGAGGGCTGAAAAAGTTATTTTTGACTGGTCCTCGCACTTTTGACCAGTCCTCGAACTTACAACTGTCCTCACATTTTACATTTTTGCCCTATCTTGTCATCATGGTGAAGAGAAGCAGTTGTGAAATGAGTGATATGGTTGTTAAGAATGCTGCATGGGCATAAATATGAGGATGGTCATAAGTGTGAGGACCAGTCAAAAGTGCGAGGACCTGTCAGAAATGACTTTTTTCAGCCCTCTGGTTAGTCCTTTTGTGCATATGGACTACTCAGAGGGCTGAAAAAGTTATTTTTGACTGGTCCTCACACTTTTGACCAGTCCTCGAACTTACGACTGTCCTCACATTTTACATTTTTGCCCTATCTTGTCACCATGGTGAAGAGAAGCAGTTGTGAAATGAGTGACATGGTTGTTAAGAATACTGCACGGGCATAAATGTGAGGATGGTCATAAGTGTGAGGACCAGTCAAAAGTGTGAGGACCTGTCAGAAATGACTTTTCAGCCCTCTGAGTAGTCCCTATACACATAGCCATGGCCACCCGGTCACATGACCAGCTAGCCACGCCCACCCAGTCACATGGCCTCCAAGCCACGCCCACACAATAAGCCACGCCCACAATGGTGTCCTTACCAATGTTAAAATCTGTTCACCTTACCCTATACACATAGCCATGGCCACCCGGTCACATGACCAGCTAGCCACGCCCACCCGGTCACATGACCAGCTAGCCACGCCCACAAAATAAGCCACGCCCACAATGTCCCTCTTTACCAATGTTAAAATCTGGTCACCTTACTCAATGCTGGAGACCAGAAAACTCCTGAAACTTTGGCTTTTATAGAGGCCGTCACACTTGTGATGATCGATTAATCCAGGTCCCTTGATCAGCAGCACCAGGCTTCCTCTCAGCCTCTTCACACCTATGGAAGCAGTCAGGGTGTCCTTAGCCTTTCACACCTGGCTCCTCCATTTCGGCTCTCTTTCTGTAAAATAAAGGAGGACAGGGTGTTATATCTCCTGTGTTGCTGTTCACCTGAGGTTGCATTGACCTCCTTTTAAGAACTGCTGAAGACCAGATGCTTTTTACTGTGTCCTGATACATGAAACCACAGAAGTCACAGAGGGTCTCCTTCCTTTT
The DNA here is from genome assembly GCF_029215685.1 of Pituophis catenifer annectens. Taxonomy (NCBI): domain Eukaryota; kingdom Metazoa; phylum Chordata; class Lepidosauria; order Squamata; family Colubridae; genus Pituophis; species Pituophis catenifer. The sequence goes on along the minus strand of NW_027256899.1, from coordinate 3,706,381 downwards.
CCACAGGACTGAATTTCTTAGTGTACAATTAAACCTCTGGAACCTGACAGAGTCCCCAAATTCTCTGGGTTAGAAGATGCAGAATTGCAAATAAAGCTCTCTAGGATGATGCATCTGACAAATTATATTAGGAGCTGTGGTCTCCCTATCTCTTGTGTAACTAGAGAAGAAGCCCAGAAATGATCAAGGTGGTAGATAAATAAATAAACAAATATTGCTTCACCAAGAATCTGGAATATTGAATGTCAACTGCAGAAGAAAGAGAGAGATGAGAGTCTTGGGCTGCACATTAGACAAACAACCTATTGGGAAACTTGTGTTAAAGCAACACATTTGCTGTTCAGTCAGAATTAAAGATATAATAGGGCCCTTTATTGGAACGAAATACTCACTTGACACCTGCACATCTGGATCTGATTGTCCCAAAGGTGCTTTTTTCAAGAGGCAACTGGACTTTCTGGTTTTTCTTTGAAGACCTTTTGCTTCTCATCCAGAGCTGAAGAACCTGGACGACTGAGAATCTCCATAGACATGTGGGTCTGATTGCAATAAGTTGTGATACAGAAATATGTTTTTTTATTCTTATTCTTATTTATTTAATTTGTTTCTTGGGCTCCATTTTTATATACAGTGTTGTTAACACTGTGCTTAATATTCCGTTTCTTGATATGGCATAACTGCTAATCAACAATAATCTATTTAATTTGTTCATCAATACCAAGTTGAATTTATTAAAAAATAAAGTTTTGAACTTTATCTGACCCTCAATGTAACACAGCTTTCTTCATTGCTTTTTCAGATCAGTGTTACCATTGTTTCGGAGGCTCTGACTGATAAAAGGAAATTCCCCTTTTTCCACCAGATGCTCCCCAAAGAAGGGATCCAGTACCCAGCAATTGTCCAAGTGCTCCTCCACTTCAGATGGACCCTGATTGGCCTCTTTGCTTCAGACACAGAGAAGGGAGAGAATTTCATGAAGATTTTGACTCCTGTGCTTGTCAGGAGTGGAATTTGTGTGGTTATATCACAACTGTTCTCAACAACTGGATACACAACAGCCCTCAGGGATTCCCTCTCTAAGTGGAGACAAGTCAACGTCTTTGTTCACTTCATAGAAAATGTTCCCATTTTGGGGAGAATTCTTCCTTTCCATTTAACACTTAGGCGTCTGCCAGGACCCATTGAAGGGAAAGTCTGGATCATTACAGCTTTGGGAACATTAAGTTTGAGAAACCACAGACTTTACAAATACATCCATAGTTTTTGGAACTTTGGTTATCTGACAAAAGAAAGGCCAAGAGATTCTGCCTTTGAACCCCATTTCTTTGTGGAAGGAAAGTTTCAAGATTATTATTTCCACTGTTCTCTTTCAAAGACCGTCTTTTCTGTCAAAGGCCGCAGAAGATGCATCCAGAAAGCCCCACAGGAGACCCAATGGAAATGGGACAGGATCCGGGTCCCAAATGACTATCACTTTTACAGTATCATTCAGACTCTGGCTGAGGCCTTGAACGCTGCCTATTCCTCCAGATGGAGGAGGGGAAGGAAGGAGGGCAAAGGGAGGTTGGGGGCTCCAAGGCTGCAGTCATGGCAGGTATGGGGGTCCTGATATTGTGGAATATGAAGTATTGCTTCTAAAATAATGTTTCATTACAGCTTCCACTTCTGCGTAATAAATAAAGAAAATAAGAAAGTAGAAACTTAAGGATCTTTTTGAAAAACTAGTTAAAATGGTATTGTTCTTAGAGTGAACAAAGTGGTTCAGAAAAGTCTAGAAAGAAAAGGGGAGGGAGCTTTCTGAGCAATAGCTTAACAGAAACATTTCAAAAATAAACAATTTATGCAAAAGAGCAATGGAAAGTTACTGATGCAGAATCACACCAGGCCATGGAAACAGGGGGTTGGGGAAAAAATAAGGCCATATTGTTGAACAGGCAGTCCGGATAGGTCGAGAGCTTGCTAGTCCCCAGCCAATGGGAAAGCAGGACAGTGTTGAGTGACGGGAGGAAGGGCATAAAACCTCTTGCATGCTTTGATCCGAGTCCACCTGGTGGATTTGAATAGAATAGAATTTTTTTATTGGCCAAGTGTGATTGGACACACAAGGAATTTGTCTTTGGTGCATAGGCTCTCAGTGTACATAAAAGAAAATATATGTTCATCAAGAATCATAAGGTACAACACTTAATGACTATAATTATAACCCTATGACTATAATTAAGTGTTGTACCTTATGATTCTTGATGAACGTATCTTTTCCTTTTATGTACACAGAGCCTATGCACCAAGACAAATTCCTTGTGTGTCCAATCACACTTGGCCAATAAAATAATCTATTCTATAGGGTACAAATAAGCAATCAGGAAAAAGTATCAATATCAACATAAATCGTAAGGATACCAGCAACAAAGTTACAGTCATAAAGTCATAAGTGGGAGGAGATGGGTGGTGGGAACGATGAGAAGATTAATAGTAGTGCAGACTTAGTAAGTCGTTGGACGGTGTTGAGGGAATTATTTGTTTAGCAGAGTGATGGCGTTTGGGAAAAAACTGTCCTTGTGTCTAGTTGTTCTGGTGTGCAGTGCTCTATAGTGTCATTTTGAGGGTAGAAGTTGAAACAGTTTATGTCCAGGATGCAAGGGGTCTCTAAATATTTTCACAGCCCTCTTTTTGACTCATGCAGGATACAGGTCCTCCATGGAAGGCAGGTTGGTGGCCATTGTTTTTTCTGCCATTCTAATTATCCTCTGAAGTCTCTGTCTGTCTTGTTGGGTTGCAGAGCCAAACCAGACAGTTATGGGGGTGCAGATGACAGATTCAATCATTCCTCTGTAGAACTGGATCAGCAGCTCCTTGGGCAGTTTGAACTTTCTGAGTTGGCGCAGAAAGAACATTCTTTGTTGAGCTTTTTTGATGACGTTTTTGATGTTGGGTGTCCATTTTAGATCTTGTGATATGGTAGAACCTAGAAATTTGAAGGTCTCTACTGTGGATTCTGTGTTGTCTAGTATTGTGAGAGGTGGAAGTATGGGAGGGTTTCTCCTAAAGTCCACCACCATTTCTACAGTTTTGAGTGTCTTCAGTTCCAGATTGTTCCGGTCACACCACGAGGCTAGTTGTTCAACCTCCCGTCTGTATGCGGATTCATCATTGTCTTGAATGAGGCCAATCACTGTTGTGTCACCTGCGAACTTCAGTAGTTTAACAGATGGATCCGTAGAGATGCAGTCATTGGTATACGGAGAGAAGAGAAGTGGGGAGAGCACACAGCCTTGGGGGGTTGGGGGGCTGTGCTAATTGCAGCTGCTTTGATAAACTTTTGCTCCTTTTGGGGACCAGATTGCCTCCCTTGCTTTATTGCTGCTTTCCTATTTCTAACAATATGGATCCATCAATCTTAGATCCTTCAGAGAAGGAACCCAAAGGAGAAGGAGGGGAACCTTCTCAACCACATTGGGCTTCAGAAGGTCAACAGTTGGGCCAATCTGATTGTTGGAGACATCATCTTCTAAGCACTAGGCCCCACGACAGATAGAGTTTGGTTCTAAACACAGTTAATTTTAAAAGGATGCATTCATTTTTAAATATATTATTGTCTTTAAGGGTTTGTGATTAGCATAGTTGAATTTTACCTTTATAACTTCAAAGGACACCCTGAGACCATCTAGCCCAACCCCTCCTCTCTGCAGGAGTCCCAGTCAAAGCTTCTCTGACTGACGGCTGCTCAGTCTTTGCCTCCTCAGTGAAGGGGAGGCTGAACTTCTCTGCTTTGAGGGCTCAGCTCTGAAATGGCTCCTCTTTTCAGGCTCTTTTTCCTCTCCTTTGGCCAGAATCTCCTCCCTTCTGACTGAGCTCATTTCCCCATTTCCCCTCCTCCCTCTGGAACAACATGGAGGAGATCTGGAGCTTCTGGGCAACTTCTTCCAGTTATTGGAAGAGGCAGAATGGGATTTACGACCTCAACTGAGCTCAGCATTTCTGTTGCTAAGCAAGACGGTCGTTAAGTGGGTTTTGCCCTATTTTATGACCTTTCTTGCCTTTTCTTAAGTGAATTACTGCAGTTGCTAAGTCAGCAACATGATTGTTAAGTGAATCCGTCTTCCCTATTGATTTTGCTTGTCAGAAGTCGCAAAAGGAGATCAGGTGACCCTAAAACTCTGCAACCATCTTAAGTGGATGCCAAGAATTCAGATGTTGATCACCTGGAGACCCTGGGGATGCTGCCATGATCCTGGGAAAATGATCAGTGCTGTTATAACTTTGAAATGGTCACTAAATGAACCATTTTTCATAATCAACCTGATGTTTTCCAGGAGTTTATGAATAATCTTTTTTTCCTATGATTCATTTTATTTATCATCTGCTCTAGAGTATCCCCTATAACTTACCAACTGCATCAATTATATTTTGTTAATATATATTTTGCCAATATAGGGTTGAGCAATTTGCTGAACTTTTGTTTTATTTATGAAGGTAGTAACGCCTATTTTTCTAAATGTATATTTTGATGTTAGGCAGCTGTAGAAAAAAGATTCAAATGTGTAAACGCTAAATGGGATTTAAAAAAAAAAGCTTTCAGATTTTAAACTTCCTGGATGTTCCCCTTCTAGTTCCATCCTTTCCTGCAGAAGAATCAGTTTTGCAATATTTCTGAGAGGGAACTCTACTTGGATCAAAATGGAGATGTAGCAGCAGATCTGACTATTGTGAGCTGGTTGATTCTCCCCAAGGGGGATCCCATCGAAGTTCGAATGGGGACTTTGGAAAGACAGAGACTTAATATCTACCAAGATGCTCTTTCACAGCTAAAGTTCCTCAACCAGGTGGGAGAAATTTTGGTGTGATTCCTCTTTTTTCCAAAGATTTCGGATCCATTTCATGTGGACTAAGCCTAGTTTCCAGGGTCAATGACCTTCATTGAGAATTGAACATGGGGACTAGAAACCTTATAGTTTCCTTTCTATAGACCACTTGGGAGCCTTCAGTACTATTGACCAAGCTGTTCTTCACTTGCTGTAATACTGAAGACTCTTTGTAGCTGGTTCAGCCATGTCCAACCTGGGATGAGAAACCCTCAAGTGCTGGAGGTTGTGTTGTTAAGAGCCTCAGGTTCGCTTGTTCCTTGTCCTGAAAGAGCAAAGCTGAAGGGGATTCTGTTGAAGAGACCCTGAACTGAGGTTTGGACTGAATGAGATGAAATTGGATCATGGTTGGATGGAGCTCCTGGGGGTCCCATTGGGAGAGAAGCTTCCTCTTGTCCTGCTTAGGGAAAGGCCATTGGGAAATGGTTCCCTGAAAGGGCAGGTCCATGGTCTGTGAAGTTTTTAAGTAGTCCAGACCTGGTCAAAGGTAGCCATATCTGTCTTTGGGGGGAGCAATTGATCTTCTGCCCCTAGGAAGGAGGTCCAAGGCTTTCAGTTCACGTAAAATGACAGTGACCAGTGAGAGAATCCTTTGTCCCAGAAACCTGAAAAGAAAAGAAAAGGTCTTCCTGATATCAGAAGTAAGGAGACAGATTGTGACAGGAAATGCTACTTAGATTTGGCCTTTGCTAATTAAGAGGGCTCTTCATCTGAAAATGAATGGCCTTGTTGATATTGAGTGTTAGCTATTTTCAGTCCCTCTGCTTGAAAAGGAGTCTCCACATTCAACTACTATTAAATGTGGGTCTGTCTTTCCATGCCAGCTGGAGTCTCCTAATTGGAGTTCTTCAACACAAAGGACTTTTTCTTGAATAACTGGATGGGCCTTAGAAATATCCCCTCCTGACCCAGGACTCACACTCATGTCCCCTCTGTTGCAGCCAAAGGTTTGCGACTTAATCTTTTTCAGGGAACCTTCTCATGATCTCCCCTCAATCTCACTACAGTTCTAGAAACTGTGCAGAAACCTTTAGTCTTAATAAAGGAGAATATTGGTAGCTCAGGACTGACATGAGGGCTCCTTGGTGCTCTCTGAGCTTGCTTGTTTTCTTCCAGGCGTTTCATTACCCAACTAGGTAACATCATCAGCTATAATTTATGAGGAATTTTTGCTTTGTCTCTTAACGGGGAGACTGTTTTGAACTAGTGTCAAAGGGGAGCAGCTTTGCAAGGCTTTCTGTAGTCCAGAAGAAACCTTTCCAGACCCTACTGGTCAGAAGTTTCCTTTTTAATAACGTTTTACTCTATGTAAATAAATCTTTATTAAATAAAATAATTTAATAAATCTTTGACAATGACTGTATTTAAAAAAATAATGTGATCATCATCACCATGGATAGATAGATGAAGAGTGGAGGAATGCCTTTTAATACAGTCATGAGGGGGAACCTTTATGTTTGTCACAATGCTTAAATCTTTTCTCAATTCCAACCTTCCAGAATTTATTAAACAGAAAAGTCCTTCATTATTCCAACGTGTTGTGCCAGAAGCAAAAGGGAGGAACTAAAGGAAGAACCTGCCAGGGTCACATCTCCTACACCTGTTTCGGAGAAGTCAGAGATTTCCTATTTACCTCAGTGAAGCATAGAGGCTAATTGACTAATGTCCATTTCTCCTCCCATTTTCCATGGACGGAGAGTCCTAACATCTTTTCTTTGGCATTCTTTTTTTCCTGCTCAGTCCCTGCCTCAGTCCAAATGTGTGGAAAGTTGTCATCCTGGATTTGTCAAGAGGGCTCGAGAAGGAGAGCCAGTTTGCTGCTATGACTGCATTCCTTGTCCGGAGGGGACCTTCTCCACTCAGGAAGGTGGGTCACACCAGAGGAAAGGAAGGCCTGGTGGAAATGGATTTATCCAGAGCATTTTGATGAAAGTGCAAATTAAAACATGCATTGAAGCTCAACTCTTCTTTGTGTTTATTCAAAATGCACTAGAAATCCTCCGATTTCATATTCCTTAGCTATAAAGGTATTAGAAAGCTATATTATTCTTTTTTTTTCCTGCGGAATGGTTAAGCAACACGTCTTGGAAAATGTTCCTGGAATCAGGCTTTCTCCAAAAAAGGTGTTTCTTGAAATGTAAAAAACCAGAATATTAAAGAAATGTTGCTTTTTGGCTTTCTCAGATACAGAAAAATGCACCAAGTGTCCAGATGATAAATATCCAAATGAGGACAGAGTCCAATGTATCCCCAAGGTTATAACTTTCCTGTCTTATGAAGAACTTCTGGGTATCACCCTGGTCTCTTTTGCCCTATTCTTGTTCTTAATCACAGACCTTGTTTTAATCATCTTCATGAAATACCGAGAAACTCCCCTTGTCAAAGCCAACAACCGGGACCTCTCCTACATCCTCCTGGTCTCTCTCCTGCTTTGCTTCTTATCTCCTCTTCTCTTCATTGGTCAACCAAGGAAAGCCACCTGCCTTCTCCGACAAACGGTTTTCAGCATCATCTTCTCAGTTGCTGTTTCTTCTCTCTTGGCCAAAACCATCACGGTGGTGCTGGCCTTCCTGGCCACAAAACCAGGAAACCGGGTGAAGAGATGGTTGGGGAAGAGCTTGGCCAACTCCATCATCCTTTCTTCTTCTGCTGTCCAAATTATCATCTGCTCCATCTGGCTGGGAGTTTCTCCCCCCTTCCCTGACTCTGACCTCCACTCCCAGCCTGGAGAGATCATCCTGCAATGCAACGAAGGGGCTGTTGTCATGTTCTACGTCACCCTCAGCTACATGGGCTTCCTGGCTGCCATCTGCTTCACGGTGGCTTTCCTGGCCAGGAACCTGCCTGGGGCCTTCAGCGAAGCCAAGCTGATCACCTTCAGCATGCTGGTCTTCTGCAGTGTCTGGGTGACTTTTGTGCCCACCTACCTGAGCACCAAAGGGAAATCCATGGTGGCTGTGCAGGTCTTCTCCATGCTGGCCTCCAGTGCTGGTCTGCTGGGCTGCATCTTCATCCCCAAGTGCTACATTATCCTTCTGAGGCCAGACCTCAACACAAAGGAGCAGCTCACAGCCAGAACAAATGTAAAAGCATGAGACATAACACAAATATGATATTGGAAGAATTATTACATTTTCTTTTATTTGAAAGGAGATATTAAGTCCTTATATAGTATGCAGAAGTCAAAGAAAATCATATTTATATGTTCCACAATGGAAATTTTTGAATGACTGGAATTCTTGTTGTTCCCTCCCCTTTCAATAAATCTTGCTAAAGAGAACTCTGAGAGTTATTCAGAGGAATTTGCCAGCTACTTTATGTGACACTTATAGAAAATAATGTGGGCACTTGTTCCTACTGACAGCAGGGAAAAGTGTGTTTGTGAGAGAGAAGGAGTAGGAGAAGAGGTCAGAGGGAGCTGTGGGAACCAAGCACCAGCCTGGTTGCCTGATCCCCTCCGTGAGAATGCCGGAATGATGTGAAATATGACATGTTTGACTGTCTCTCAGCTGGGGAGGGAAATCTTATATAATTCTTTCTTGATTTCCTGATAAAACTTCCTTTGCAGAAAGAATTCAGCAGGACAGCTGTCTGGGATTTCAGTTTGGGATTGTTTAAATTTTGGTATGTACTTTACACTAAAATAATAATACAAAGTAAATAAAAAAATTAAGTGTGTAAAGAAATTTCAACTGTATATTTTTTTTTCTTTCCTCAACCAGAGAAAGAAAATAGCAGTTTTCAGGCCCTTTAATTTTCAACTCCACAATTTCTACCTAAAGCATTTTCTCTGCTCCTCTTCCAAGCTTGTCTTGTCTGTGAAGGGCTGGAGAAGATGTCCAGAGAAAGGGGAGCCTGAGACTCTCCCCAGGAGGAGGTCGAAGGCAGTGGTGAAATTCAAAAATTTTCCCTACAGATTCTGTGGGCGTGGCTTGGTGGGTGTGGCTAGGTGGTCATATGACCAGGAAAACCCACTATCAGACTTTACACAAAAATAACACAAAAGCTACACAACTGACTCAGACATAATGCAAAAGCAGCTGGACTTCACACAAAATGTCTGTCACAGAGAGCTCAAAAACAAACTATCACACTTTACACAGAAATTGTGGTTTGTGATGAGTTCCCCCCCCCCCCCAGAAATGTGCATATTCCAGCTGTGGAACAAGAAGAGCTCCTAAAACAAAATGTTCCTTTTTATTATTATTTTTTTATTAAAATTATCATGGCACAAAATAGAAAATAAAGGTAGGAAAGAAATGGGAAAGGGAAAGAGAAAGAAAGGAGAAGGAGAAGAGTGGAATAAAGGGGAAAAGAAAAGAAAGGGGAAGAAAGGGAAAGGAAAGGAGTGGAGTGGAATAGCTGAAAAGTCCAAAGACCAAGAAAAAGGCTTCTTCCCCCCAATTCAGAACCTCCGATTCCTCCTCTGGGGTTGGAAGCATCTGGCCAGGACACCCCCCTCCTCCCTCCTTCCTCTCCCCCCCCCAATTCATTGAAGGTGAAGATTCTGCCCTTGGAAGAGTTGCTGCCTGGATGACGAGGGGGGAGAGGCAGAGGGGGGAGAGACTTGGGGGTCACAGACAGACACCCCCCAATCTGAAGGGAAGACAGGAAAGCCCTCAGCTAAACCAGGAGCAGGCGGAGAGGATCTGCAGGGATCCCTCCTAATCCAGAAGGATCCTCCTTCCCTCCAGCCCCCCTCCCAATAACAGCCCACCCCCGCCTGACAGCTGCTGTTTTCTTCTTTTGCCTCGCCTAGCCAGCCTTTTTTTCTATGCTTCTCCCCCCCCCCATGGAATTATAGAGACGGGGGGGGCAGAAGCAGCCCCTTCCTTCAGCGAAGCCCCCTCCGGGTTTCCAAGGCCCAGGAGCCGCTGCGATGTCCCTGGACTTCTCCGCGCAACCCACCTTCCCACAGAAGCCAATTCAGAGATCCAGTAGATTCCGCTCCCACCCCGCCCGCCCGCCCTGCCATTGGCTGGCCATTCCTGCAGGATTCGCACCTTCTGCCCTCGGAGGTTGGGAATCCACCTCCCTTCTAACCTGGCTGCCTTCGATCCCGGGCTGGACCCCGCTCGCAGGCTTTGGGGAGCTGAGGCTTTCTCCCCCCCACCCACCCCCACCCCTTATTTTCGAAAAAAAGAAAGAAAAGACGGGAATGAGACGTGTGAAGAGGGATTTCTCTGTCCCCACCAAAAAGACAATCGCAAAGCAGGAGGGGGGAGCTGGCACAGAATGCAAGGAAAGCCCCCCCCCCTTAATAAAGGACCCTCAGGAAGAGAGAAGCGAAAGGAAAGGAGGGAGAGAGAGAGAGGGAGAGAGAGAGAGAGAGAATGCCAATGCAGCTCCCCCACCCCCCAGGCCAAGCGTCCCGCTGCTGCCCCGCCTGCCCCCGCCCAGCGCCTCCAGGGCTCGGCAGAGAGAAACCCTCCTCGGAGCCCCGGTTGGCCACGGAGCCCCTCCAGCGGAGCCTGAGCGCCGGGGGCTGTGCAGGGGCTGGAGGGCCGGGGCCAAGGCTAGGCAAGCCCCCCGCCCAACTTCTCCGGAGGGGCTGCGGAGTTCCCGGCCAGGCTCCCCCGGGGCAGAGAAAGGTCTCGGAGCCGCACCTGGCGCTCTGCACATGCTCGGGTGCCCCGAGTCGCTCTCGCAATCAGCCCGCTCAGGACCCAGCGGGGAAGAAAGGCGCCCCCACCCCCACCCGCCGCAATGGAGAAGACCCAGGGGGAGGGGAGGGGAAGCCGCCGCCCGCCTTCCTCTCGGCCCCCGCCCGGACGAGGCAGCCCCCCACCAGCCGCGCCTGGCCTGCCCCCCCTCCTGCCACAGCCCCTTCCCCGCCTCCGCCGCCGTCCCTGCTGCCAGCCCCTCGCAACTGGAAGGCCGGCCGGTGCACGAAGAGCCTCCCTCCCGCCCTCTCTTGCCCGGGCTTTCCAGGGGTCGCAGAGGAAGGCGGATTTCCCCTCCTGGGCAGGTTGCTTAGAGGGGGGAGACCCAGCCCAGGACGCGGCTGCCCCTCCCCTCCAGGTGGCAGGTCCTCCTAGCTGCCCCCCCCGGGAGGCCCCCAGCCCCCAGGAGCAAGAGGGGCGCCCGCGGCAGCCCCCTCGCCCTCCAGCCCCCTGGGCTTCCCCACCCGCAACCGAAACCCCCCGAGGAAGCCTCCGGATCCGCCCAGCCACGGTCGGTCTCCACTGCAGAGACTGGCGTTGAGTTGCAGCGTGGAAGAAGAAGAGCCGGAGGGGCTGATGGGCTCTGGAGTCTCTCCAGCAATGGGGTCACTCAGTGGGCAACGGCTGGTTTAGAATGTCGCGTTCTTCGCCTTTGGGCTAAAGCAATTGGACGCCGTTTCCTACGTCTTTCCCCCCCAGATTCCATTGTATGGAGCTTTATTTGGCTTCCCTGACTCAACAAGGGAACTTTTCCTGGAAACTCCCCATGCGGAAGGCTGCAGCTGCCCAGCAGAGGAGGAAATCCCGGTCAGTGAAGCCCTTTGAACTTCCTCTGGGCATCAAAGGACGGATAAGACCATCCGGGTCCTTCAAAGCCACCCAGGGATTCCGAGTCCCGGCTTCCATTGAGGATCTACTCCGTTTGTGGACTTCTGGTTCTTCCTTTCCTCTCCCACTGCAATGCCTCTCCTGGGGATCCAGGGATCAACAGCTTCTGCCAATCAGGATGTTTCCTATACAATCATCCCAGACCCCCCCCCCAATACAAATTCCTAATTCTCCAGGGTGGTCTTGATGAGGCCCTTGGACAGGAGATTAAACACAAGTGCAAGGCAGTGGGACAGGCAAAAGGCAGACGCCACGGCTATAAGTTTGGGCAAGGCGAGAGGGGGTCCTGGGGAGAGCCTTACTACGCATCTGTTCATCCATCCATCCATTCACCCATCCATCCATTCACTTATCCATCCATCCATCCATCCATCCATCCATTCATTTATCCATCCATCCATCCATCCATTCACTTATCCATCCATCCATCCATCCATTCACCCATCCATCCATTCACTTATCCATCCATCCATCCATCCATCCATCCATCCATCCATTCACTGGCCCCCACGGAGAGGGCTCGCAACTTGGGCGTCCTCCTGGATTCACGGCTGTCTTTAGAAGAGCATTTGACGGCCGTGACCGGGAGAATTTTCTATCAGGTTCGCCTGATTCGCCAGTTGCGTCCCTTTCTGGATCGGGACTCGTTACGCACAGTCACTCATGCCCTCGTCACCTCCCGCCTGGACTATTGTAACGCTCTCTACATGGGGCTCCCCTTGAGGAGCACCCGGAGGCTCCAACTGGCCCAGAGTGCGGCCGCGCGGGTGGTAATGGGAGCATCATGGCGCTCCCATGTGACACCTCTCCTGCGCGAGCTGCACTGGCTCCCGGTGGTCTTCCGGGTGCGCTTCAAGGTTTTGGTTACCACCTTTAAAGCGCTCCATGGCTTAGGACCTGGTTATTTACGGGACCGCCTACTACCACCAATAGCCTCCCACCGGCCAGTACGCTCTCATAGAGAGGGACTCCTCCGGGTGCCGTCAGCCAAACAATGTCGGCTGGCGACCCCTAGGGGGAGAGCCTTCTCTGTGGGGGCACCTACTGTCTGGAATGAGCTCCCCCCAGAGATACGGAGGATCACGGATCTGCGTACCTTCCGCCGCGCTGTGAAAACTCTTTTATTCCATCAAGCAGGCTTGGCCTAATCTCCTCCCTCTTTTAATATATAAATTTTAAATCTGTTTCTTAAATTATTGGGGTGTTTTAATTGGTCTGGGCCAAAAAATGATTTAATTCGATTTTAACTGGTTTTTTAAATTTTTGTATTTATGTATCTTATTGCTTGGCTGTTCACCGCCCTGAGTCCTTCGGGAGTAGGGCGGTATACATATCAAATAAAACATAAAACAAAACAAAACAAACACCCATCCATCCATCCATTCACTTATCCATCCATCCATCCATCCATTCACCCATCCATCCATTCACTTATCCATCCATCCATCCATCCATCCATCCATCCATTCACTTATCCATCCATCCATCCATCCATCCATCCATCCATTCACTTATCCATCCATCCATCCATCCATCCATCCATCCATCCATCCATCCATTCACCCATCCATCCATCCATCCATTCACTTATCCATCCATCCATCCATCCATTCACCCATCCATCCATTCACTTATCCATCCATCCATCCATCCATCCATCCATTCACTTATCCATCCATCCATTCACTTATCCATCCATCCATCCATCCATCCATCCATCCATCCATCCATCCACCCATCCATCCATTCACTTATCCATCCATCCATCCATCCATCCATTCACTTATCCATCCATCCATCCATCCATCCGGGTGTGTCTGAGACTAGGTTGAGTGTCCACCTCTCTCTCCCCTAAATCAATAAAGAGCAGGTGGCATTTCTCTCGAATCTCCTGTCCAACAGCCTCATCCAGGCCATCCTGGAGAACGAGGGATTTGCATGAAGTCTGTGTGAGTTGACAGGAAACGGGGAGGGAAAGAGGGATGGTAAGAGGAGGGGGAGGGGGAGGGGAAGGAGAAGGGAAGGGAAGGGAAGAAACCCCCCTCATCTTTCTTTGTCTTTGGGTGGTTTTGTAAGTTACAAATAACTGAAGAAGAATCAGCCTGACCTGCTCAAAACTCCCGAGATCAAAGCAATCCGAAGGCCGCCCTCTTCAGAAGGGACCCCCTGCGGCTGTCTGGGCTTCTGGGTATTTGTTGATTCCCCTCCCTCCTTCCCCCTCTTCCCCCCTCCCTCCCGTCTTTCCGGTCCGTGGACTTTTCCTCCATCCTCACCTGCCAGCAGGTGCCCACGACGTATTTGTGACGTTTTCTTATGATGCAGCTCTTACACAGCAGAGCAAACCCCACCCAACCAGTCAACCTCAAAACGAACCCAAAATACCCAGGGCTGTCAATCATCCTAGGCCACATCGAGGTCCCTGCCGCAGTTGAAGAGGAAGGGGTCCAGCGGGACGGCCAGCCTGAGAGGTTTGACCGAGGAAGGGAGGGTCTCCTGGGACTGAAGGGGCGCCTGGAGATCCCAGAGCCGGAAGGTCCAGTGGGGATGAACCGGGTCGCATCAACTCAAACAAAAGGCGGATTTTGCCGCCCCCCCTCCTCCCCCAAGGCAGAGGAAGCCCCTCCTTCTCCAGATGTTGCTGCCTACAGCTGTGGGACTGAAGAAGAGCCGAGTTGTCCCAATCACCCCTCCCCCACCTGCAACTTCCCAATAAATCCGACCCAAAGTCGGGCTGGGGGGGGGGGGAGGTTCGGGAGCCCCCGGGACTCAGCCCAGCCTCCGTTGACAAAGGCAGAGGGGGAAAGGGAGAAAGCGGGTTTTCTGGCCTTGGGCACAGCTCCCCTCGCCCCTCCCTCCATTCGCTTCTCAGCCAGCAGCTGCGGGGCAGAAGGAGCGCAGAGGGCGAGAGAAGAGCTGAAGAGGGAAAGCGGGGGGGGGGGGGGGAGGGGGGAGGGGCTGGACTGCCTTCCTCCCAGGCCGGCTGCAGGATCGGGATGGGTACCGCGGGCGGTCCGCGCTTCTTCCCTCCAAGGCCAGGTCTGCTGTGGCCCGGGGGGGGAGAGAGGGGCCGGGCACCCACTGCAGGCGGGCGAGCGAGCAGGCTGCCTAAGGGGGGCTTGAGCCCACGCGGGACCTTTACGCGGAGGGGAAGCCTCACTTGCGCCTCAGGGCTAGACGGTGGATCGGCCACTCCAGGCTCCAGACCTGGCCTTTCTGGGAGCCCCTCGGATTTCTCGCCCTTCCAGGTTGCGCTGCGCCGGGATGGGGCAGAAGGGCGCTGGGTCCGCCGGGGGCTGCAGGCAGTTCGGAGAGGCGACACTGGCCGAGTGTTGGGTTCGAGAGTCCCGGAGCTGCCCGTCCCTCGATCCCTCGGAAGGAACCTTCGTCCCTTCCAGAAGCCCTTCTGGCAAGCCTTCCTTTGCCCCCGAAAGAACACAGAGGGATCCTGAAAACAGGCTTTAAAGTCAGAGCAGCTTTGGGGGGTCCTCTGTCAGCTCCCCCAACCCCAAAACCCCTCAGCCTCCACCGCTCAGGGCGACTCCCTCAGTGGGCAGAGCAGAGCGATAAAGAGGGTGGGGGGTCCGGAGGCTGAACCAGGGGATGACGGATGAAGGGACGGGGGGGGGGGAATGTCCAGTCCAAGGAAGGGAAGGGCTGCAGGGGATGGGACAGCATCGCCCAATACTTGGGTGGCTCTCATGGAGAAGAGAGGCTCCATTCATCCTCTGGAGCCCCTGAAGGCAGGAAGAGAAGCAACGGGTGGAAGCCCAGCGAAGAGAGATCCAACCTACAAATAAGGAGAAATTTCCTGACAGTTTTAAGCTTTAAGCTTTATTATTAATTCAAGCAAATTAAACAAAAATGCAAATGCGAAGCCTAAGAAACATACACCCGAAGGAGGATGATACCCAGCCTCCCCCAAAAGTTTCTTACTGAGGACAACCGAGAGACCCGAAGAGGGCGGCCAATTTCCAGGGGACCCAGCGCCAAGCTCCATCCAGAGGCTCCCAGGTCAAAGGCAACTTCGGGGCTTCCATCCCAGTCTGGACTCAGGACCTCCTGCCTGTTTCCAGGGCACCTCAATTGGGGGAGCCCAGCCTGGCTGCATGGAGACCCTGGTTGAGGCCCCCTCCCAAATGCCTGGGAGACAATGGAGAGGAGTTGATGCTTCTGTCCAGGCTCTCAGGGTTCTCTCTTCTCCCCCTCCCAGCCCAACTTCAAGTAGAAGCGAAAGAGAAGCAGGTGAGCTCAGAAAGAGCTCTAAACTTCTAAGAGACAGATTGTGATTTCTTCTCCACGCTAAGGAGATTCTAGAATCCAGCCTCCCACACTCGGGCAACGGGGCAAGGCGAGAGGGGAGCAGGGAGGCGCAGCTGCCTGGATGGTCTCTGGTGCTAAGCAGGGATGCTGAGGGTCTCCTCTGGATGGGCGACCCCAGCGATTTCTGAGGAAAAGCCAGCCAGCCAGCAGGGAAGCCTGTTTCCCCCCAAGAAAAGCAGGCCCCCTCCTCGAAATCCCAGCTCCTCCTTCCCCTTCTCTCTGACCCCCAGTTCCCAGGTGAGCCCCTATTAGGACAGCTCCGCCACCCACCCACCGCTAGTCTAGCCAGATCGCTGCCTCGCCCTTCCCACAGGGGGCGCTCTTCCTCCCCATTGGCCAAAAGCGTCCAGCCCCACCGAGGCTCCCTCCGCAGCCCCCGAGAGCCCCCGGTCCCCCCCCTTCGCTCTTTGGACTCCCAGGCGCCGTTCGGGGCCTCCGCCAGCCGAGCTGAAGGGCGCGAAGGAAGCTGGGAAGATGCCGAGCAGCCCTTCAGCTCTGCCGTCTCAGGGGCTCTTCCTGCCTCCTCTCCGCCTTCTCAGCCTGGCCGTCCCTCGGCCTCCCTCCCGCTTCTCCTGGGCCACGGAGCTGCTCTGGCCGGGGATGATGGGCGCTCCCGGGGATTCTGCCTTGGTGGTTGAGTTGGACTGGCTGGCTGGGCTGAACTGGTTGAACTGGGAAAGTCTCCGTCTGACCGACTCAAACCTTCAGAGCTCAACCCAAGGAGAAGCTTCTGGGCATTTATTTATTTCTCTCCCCCCCCCCCCCACAGCCCCCCCTTTCCTTCCATGGCGTTTTCCTCCCCATCAGCTGCCCCAAAGTCTCCGGAGCTCTTCGTGGCGTCTCTCATCACGCAGCCCTTCCACAGCGGAGCCCAACCCAGCCGACGCTCTCTACATGGGGCTCCCCCTGAGGAGCACCCGGAGGCTCCAGCTGGTGCAGAATGCGGCCGCGCGGGTGATTATGGGAGCGACGTGGCGCTCCCACGTAACACCTCTCCTGCGCGAGCTGCATTGGCTCCCGGTGGTCTTCCGGGTGCGCTTTAAGGTGTTGGTTCTCATCTTTAAAGCGCTCCATGGCTTAGGGCCAGGGTATTTGCGAGACCGCCTGCTGCTACCGATAACCTCCCACCGGCCAATACGCTCTCACAGAGAGGGCCTCCTCGGGGTGCCGTCGGTCAGGCAATGTCGGCTGGCGGCCCCCAGGGGGCGAGCCTTCTCTGTGGGGGCACCCGCCCTGTGGAATGAGCTGCCTCCTGGAATACGATTGATCCCGGACCTCCGGACCTTCCGTAAAGCCCTGAAGACGTTTTTATTTCATCAAGCCGGCCTAGCCTAAATGGTTTTTTAATTGGGATTTTAAATTTTATGGATTTGGGGTTTTAAATATACAAATTAAATTAATAAATAAATAATAAATAAGTTGTAGGAGCTTCATCACTGGAGGCTTTCAAGAAGAGGCTGGACCATCATCTGCCAGAAATGGTGTAGGATCTCCTGCTTGAGCGGGGGGGGGGGGGGGTTGGACTAGTTGACCTCCAGGGTCCCTTCCAACTCCGTTATTCTGTTATTATTCATCTTCCCAAACTCTGCTTGAAGGTTTCCTTCTGGGACCCTCGAGCTGCCCCTTCCCATCCCCCCTTGTGTGCAGCTCCCTCTTTTGCAGATAGCGAGGCAGGGCTGCCCTTTGCCAAGATGGAAGGGACCGACCAGTCGCCCGGTCTTCAGACCGACTGTGGACAGCAACATCTGGGGAAGGTGAGGTTTCGTCTCCCTGGGGGAAGAGGTAGAAGACGCTGCCTCTCCAGGTGGGCCGACACGGGTCTTTGTTAGGGTTGGGTGGGATCCTCCTCTCCATCCAGCCCTTTGCAGCCTCCAGGCACCGCGGAAGCACCGGAGTGAGCAGCGTTGCACATTTTCCTAGACGCCAAATATAAGTTGAGAAAATGGTGTTTGTGTGTAGTTGATTAGCGGCAGAGCGTGGCGTCTCCTCCGTGGGTGGGAGGATGAAGGGGCAATGCAGGCGTGGGCTGCCTACTGTGGCTCCTCTCCCAAGAGCAGCTGGGGGGGGGTTGGACAGAGTGGGGCAAGGGCGTGAAGGTCGGTGTGTGTGTGTGTGTGTGTGTGTGTGTGTGTGTGTGTGTGTCTGGTGTGGCTCCTCACCTGCATTGTGGCAAAGGAAGCCCCGCCTGGGTGGCGCCTTCCGCCCTTCTTCTTCCCCTCCAAGAGGGAAACCTTCAGTCCGAGATTGGGAAGATCCAGATCCAGAGAAGGAAAGACGGCGGGATCCATCCATTACTCTTGCTAGTCCATTAGTGGGGAGGGTTGTGTCTTGATCGCAGGGGAGCAAAGGTGGACGGTTAACCTCTGGGATCAGCGATTGGCCCAGAGCCCCCCAGCTGGTGGGATTCGAACCCGGAATCTCTCCGTCCCTAGGCTGCTTCTTGGACCACAGGGCCACCTCAAGCATCCTCCGTGCAGGGAGAGTGAGCAGCCCTCCCAAGCTCCAGGCAGGGCGCCATGGCTTCCCAGGAGGTCTGGCTCTGCCTGGATAGGGAAGCGCCCAGGAGCAACTGCCAAGTCGGAACCGACCGCCTTCAAGCGCAGCGGAGAAGAATCAGACGGAAACGCCTTGAGTGGCAGAGATGGCCTGGACTCCCCGCGGGTGAAGATGGGGGCCCAGAAGAGGCGAAAGAGACGCGGAAGACCGACTCTCACTCCGGAGGGAGCCATGGAGGGCAGCCAAGGGAGCACAGCCCCGGGGGCGAGAAAAGCAAGAAGGGGCCCATCCCCTCAGGGGAAGACCAGGTGGAGCTGCTCGGTTGACTTCACAGCTTTTCTGGGCCACTTTGGCTTCGGTTGCTCTCCAGAGGGAACCCCACGCCTTGTAAAGGCCCCAATTGCCCCCCCCCCGCAGCCTTGCTTGGTGGACCACTGGAAGCCGGTTAAGAAGGAGGGGGCTGCTCCTCCCCTCCCCCCTCCTTTTTCTCTCCTTCCTACTTCTCCTTCTTTCGTCGCTTTCGCCTTCCCTCTGCCTTGCCACCCAGGAGCCCCCCCCCCCCCCCGGGCTGGCCAAAAACCCCTCCGGGAAGCTCAGCGGGCGAGGAAGAAGCAGAGCGACGACCGCCTGCATCACCTTCCTCCGAGCCCGGCTGCGAGTGGCTCTGCGCCTCTCCCCTCCCGGCCCCGTTGGAGCTCAGAGGCTGTGGGAACCCCGCCGAATAGGGGTACATGGGGGACTGGGGCGGGGAGGCCTCCGGGACGCTGGAGCCAAAGCGGGGCTTCTGAGCGGCAGCTTCACCCAACGCCTGCCCACAAGAGGCGGACAGCTGGGCAGGCGAGGAGGAGGAGGGCAACGACAGAGAAGTTATTCTCCAGGGCAGCGGATCCCTCACCGCCGGGCTCTGGGAAACCTTGGGGGTTTCGCTGCGCAGTGCCCTTCACCAAGGTTGCAGCCCTGCGGGCTGGGGAGGAGGGGATTAGATCCGGCTGTCGGAGGGGTCCTTATCCCCCACTAAAGGGACGGAGGGGGGAGGATGCAGGATCCCTTAGAAAGCCCTCTTTCCCAGGGGAGAGGCAGCTGCGGGAAAGAGGTGCTGACGGGGTCTCTCAGTGAGAGAGCCTTCACGGATGCCCCCACCCCCCACCTGGCTTGGTGAACAAGGGTTCTCATGAAGTTGATCCTAAAACTCTTGGAGGATGGGTCCTACAGCTTCCATCTTACCTCTTATCCTACTTTCTCTTTCTACACATCTATATTTTCAGTCACTGACAATATTTGCTCAAATTATAAACTCTGGTTCTTGGGAGTTGCAAAATATTAAAAAATTCCTCTGAATGACTTTCACAGATTTCTCTTTAGCTAGATTTATTGGGATGAATAATGCAATAATTCCAGGCATTCAACCATTTCCTATTTCAAAACAAACTATTTAAGTGGGGATAATTACTGCCTTCTTTCAAATAAAAGGAACTTCAACCATTCTTTAAATATTCTAATAGATTACGTCTCATGTTTTCACATTGATTTTGGATGTAAGATGCTCCTTTGTGTTGAGGTCTGGCCTCAGAAGGATAATGTAGCACTTGGGGATGAAGATGCAGACCAGCAGACCAGCACTGGAGGCCAGGATGGAGAAGACCTGCACAGCCACCATGGATTTCCCTTTGGTGCTCAGGTAGGTGGGCACAAAAGTCACCCAGACACTGCAGAAGACCAGCATGCTGAAGGTGATCAGCTTGGCTTCGTTGAAGGCCCCAGGCAGGTTCCTGGCCAGGAAAGCCACCGTGAAGCAGATGGCAGCCAGGAAGCCCAGGTAGCTGAGGGTGACGTAGAACATGACAACGGCCCCTTCGTTGCATTGCAGGATGATCTCTCCAGGCTGGGAGTGGAGGTCAGAGTCAGGGAAGGGGGCAGAAACTCCCAGCCAGATGGAGCAGATGAGAATTTGGACAGCAGAAGAAGAAAGGATGATGGAGTTGGCCAAGCTCTTCCCCAACCATCTCTTCACTCTGTTTCCTGGTTTTGTGGCCAGGAAGGCCAGCACCACCGTGATGGTTTTGGCCAAGAGAGAAGAAACGGCAACTGAGAAGATGATGCTGAAAACCGTTTGTCGGAGAAGGCAGGTGGCTTTCCTTGGTTGACCAATGAAGAGAGAAGGAGACAAGAAGCAAAGCAGGAGGGAGACCAGGAGGATGTAGGAGAGGTCCCGGTTGTTGGCTTTGACAAGGGGAGTTTCTCGGTATTTAATGAATGTGATTAAAACAAGGCCTGTAGTTAGGAAGAAGAGTAGGGCAAAAGAGACCAGGATGATGCCCAGAAGTTCTCCATAAGACAGGAAAGTTATGACTTTGGGGATACATTGGACTCTGTCCTCATTTGGATATTTATCATCTGCACACTTGATGCATTTTTTTGTATCTGAGAAAACAAAAAAGCAACTTTCCTTAATATTCTGTCCTTTTATCTTACAAGAAATGCCTACTTTGGATAACAGCTGATACCAGCGGCATTTTCCAAGAAGTATTTATTAAAGATTTATTTAAAAAGAGTATAAGAAAGATTTTTTTAAAAAATGTAGCCAGATATATTAAATTGAGTGAAATTCTACGGTGTTAATTATTTCCAGTGTAATGTGTAGAATGTTCATAGGAACCTATATTGTTAGAGGTTAATAATGAATCATATAATGGTTTTAGGCAAACATCTTGAGTCCTGCCACATGGCACTTCATATCCTGGACTTGGAGGTTACCTACAGTATCTTGTAACATCTGGATTGGAATTAAGGAGAAACTTCCTAACAGTGAGAGCAATTAACCAGTGGAAAGAGCTGCCCTCCAGAGTTTTGGGTTCTTCAACACTGAAGGTTTTTAAGAAGAGACTGGACAGTCACTTGTCTTAAATGGTATAGGGTCTCCTGCTTGAACCGGGGGTAGGACTAGAAGACCTCCAAGGTCCCTTCCAGCTCTATTCTATTCTGATTGATTGATTGATCTACATGACTGGCAGAATAATTGTGTCATGAGTTCCCCCCATAACTATCCACAGCACCAGATTATGGTCCAGTGACACCTTCTCAGTGATCCTCAAGGGGAGGATCCAATATACAGTGGATTGAAAGGTTTTTCAGAAGGTGGACCTAAAACAATTGATCAAGTTTCAAAGAACTAAGATCAGGGGTGAAATCCAGCAGTTTCTGGAGAACCGGTAGCGGAAGTTTTGAGTAGTTCGAAGGACCAGCGAATACCACCTTTGGCTGGTCCCAGAGTGGGTTGGGAATGGAGATTTTGCAATATCCTTCCCCTGCCATGCCCATCAAGGCACACCCACAGAACCGGTAGTGAAAAATTTTTCATTTCACCCCTGACTCAGATGTTCCTAGAAAGGTGAACTTAGCAGCACACATCCAAACTAAAAAGCAGAAGAGATGTTTCCTCTGCTGTTAGTAAAGCTTGCCCAGTCTGCCACCCCCTCCTCCCATCTCTTTCCCAGCCCCTCCTTCAAAGTCTTTTTGATTTACAGGTTACAAATAAAAAACCCATGTGAGCTTCAATCTGTTTTTTAATTTGGATCCAGTTCCACAAAGTCTCCCATTTTCCTCAGTGTGACCCACCTTCCTGAGTGGAGAAGGTCCCCTCCGGACAAGGAACGCAGTCGTAGCAGCAAACTGGCTCTCCTTCTCGAGCCCTCTTGACAAATCCAGGATGGCAACTTTCCACACATTTGGACTGAGGCAGAGACTGAGCAGAAGAAAAGGAATGCCAAAGAAAATATGTCAGGACTCTCCGTCCATGGAAAATGGAGGTAGAAATGGATGGAGAGACGTAGCCTCTGGTCTTCCCTGAGGTAAATAGGAAACCTCTGACTACTTCTAAACAGATGCAGGAGGTATAATAACTGGCAGATTCACTCATTTAGTTCCTTTTGCTTTCGGAATTTAACATTACAATAAAATAATTTTCTATTTACTAAAGTCTAGACAGATGGAATTGATTTTTTTTAAGTATGATGATATACTCTTAATAAAACTGAGAACAAAGTTTACTGTAAAAATTTTAGGAAGCTTTTATTCAATTAGATTTTTTAATGTAGAGTAAAACTGTGATGAAGAAAGAAAGCTCAGACCAGTAAGATCTTGAAAGGTTTCCATAAAACATGGCAAAGCCACTCCACTTAGGTCCCGTCTCTTGAAGAGCTTCCATGAGATGACACCACCTGGCATGGGAGGCCAACCACCCTGGAGACTCCAGGCTTTGCCCCAGTGGTGAAATGTAAAATTTGTTGTGACTGGTTGTGTGGGCGTGGCTTGGTGGGGTCATGTGACTGGGTGGGCTTGGCCAACTTTTTTTTTCTTTTTTAAAGCATTTTTTTTTACTACCGGTTCAGGCGAATAGTAAATAATAGTAAAAAAAATGCTTTAAAAAGTAAAAAAAAAAAAAGATTCCGATGATCACAGCTGTGCTGCACGATCGTTGGAACCTTTTTTTTAAACCTTTTAAAAGTTTTTATCACTACCGGTTTGCCTAAACCAGAGTGAACCGGTAGCATTTCACCCCTGCTTTGCCCACTTGAAATGGGACCTCAGACTTTGGAAAACAGAGAAAAGACACCAAAATTTCTCCCACCTTATTGAGCAACTTTAGCTGTGAAAGAGCACCTTTTTTGATAAAAAGTCTCTGTCTTTGAGAATACACCAGAGTCTCTTTCTTGACATCCCCCTTAGGGAGAACCAAGAAGATTCTGATGCCCAGATCTGCTGTTATCTCTCCATTTTGGTCCAAGTACAGTTTGCTATCAGAAATATTCCAAAATTCATTCTTCTCCAGAAAGGGATGAAACTAGAATGGGAACTTCCAAGAATTTGAAAAACAGAAAACTTTGTTTCTTATCCCACATTGAATCTTTCTTCCACAATTGTCTCATCTCCAAATATGGTTAAAAAGGATACAAATACTGCCATTATCTTCATAAGTGAATGAAAAGTTTTGAGAAAGATTTGTCCATCATATACTGACAAAGCATAGAGAAAATATAATCGACACAATTGATCAATTATAGGGAACATTCTAGAGCAGATGACAAATAAAATGAAGAGAGGGGGAAAAAGATGATTCATAAACTCTTTGAAAACAAGAGGTTGATTCCCAGAAAGCATGGGTTGATCAAGAAGAAAGTTGTCAGGTTAATCTTCTCCCTGGTCATCCTGATGGAAAACACCTCCAGATGGAGAGTGGCTGGCTCTGGAGAATTTGATCGCTGAAGAGGGAGCCAGGTTTAGAGAGGGGAGAGGCACTACCGATCAGTGCTTAGTTCTTCATCAACTGATGGAAAAATACATATCAAATAGAGCTGCATCATTCTACGCCTGCTTTATAGATCTCAAGGCAGCCTTTGATACAGTTCCCAGGACTAAGCTATGGGAGAAGCTGGGAGCTGCCTCAATTGACCACAGGCTTCTTCATCTCTTACCTGCCCTACATACTAAGACATCCCTCAAGGTGAGGTGTGATATGCAGGGGTCCCTCTCGAAGTCAGTTAAAACTCAAAAGGGGGTTAAACGGGGGCATTTTGGCCCCCCTGCTTTTCAACTTTTACATAATTGGCATGGTAAAATGGCTAAACAAACCAAATCACCCCCCCCCCCAAAAAAATAGGTGACCGAAGCATCGCCCTCCTGCTCTATGCAGATGCCCCTGTGATCCTCTCCAGGACACCAGTAGGCCTTAAAAGAGCCTTGCGAGCCCTTCTCCAGCACTGCAATTACAATAAACTGGGCATAAATGATGAGAAAACAAAGATTAAAAAGGTCAAAACTTGATTCATGGTATCTAAATGGCCACTAAATAGAGCAGGGAAGCCCCTTCAAATCCCTGGGGGTGGCCATTCAGGCCAAGGGTTCAAGAAACATGCAGCTGCCCTGGGCCAAAGATCAGCCAGCACCATTCTTCATTGTTTCCGCACAAAGGGAGGATACTATGTCCCTGCTGCTATTAAGCTTTTTGTGCCCAAGTCACTAGCACAGCTCCTTTACGGGACGTTGCTGGGACCGTCAGCTTCATGTTTTACATTATTAGAAGTAGTTCAATCCAAATTCACCAGATCAATTCTCCAGATGCCACGTTGTGTCTCAAATGCACTTCTGCGCCTGGAGACAGGATTGACAGAAGCCGAAGGAAGAATCCGTATAGCTGTTGTGGCCCACCAGCGGCCAGTGGAGCTGGCAGCAGATTCGGACAGTGAGGAGGTTGGGGAGGGACATGGGCCAGTCCTGGAGTCTGGGGGAGGCTCTGATGGGGGCTCTGTGGTAGTGCGCACACATTTGCGAACCGGTAGGGAAGGTGAGTGAATTTCACACCTGGATTCTCCCCTCTTAGCTGATCCTTCCCTAGGCAGCCTCTCTTCTCCTCATCCCAAAAGTCATTCTCACACATCATTGCACTTCCTAAATAGATTATGGGAAGACTGGTGATATCACTGGATTTCAGTAACAGACTCAGAAACAATTGTGTGATGTGATTAGAAAACTGAGGGGCGGATGGTAGGATAACTAAGTGGATAAAAACTGTCTTCAAAGTGATACTCAAATAATTTTTAATCTTTTTAAATTTTTCCTACGACACCTGAAGGTTATGTTTGTTTACTTGATTGATTAGTCCATGGGCCAAATCAAAGTGCAGAGTTCCAAACACAAATTATTACTAAAATCCGATAAAAACAATTTAAAATGAGATTGGAATAGAATACAATAATATATGGATAATTAAAATATGATAAAATTATATTTCAATATCACCCCTTCAGCCTACCCCAATCAGTCCCACAAATGCCGATCTTAATCGAGCCATTTTGCTCAAGTACTGAGCTGCATTAAATGTTGTTTTCAAATTCTGGCTGCGGATAAGGTGAGCCGTTTTGATATGGGATTCCCAATGGGTCCTTCGTTTGGTATATGGACCAAGGTACCTGCCTCTCACCCTCTTATGCAGGCAGCTATCAAATAGGATGTGAGCCAGGTCTTCTGCCTCTGCCACTCTGCAAATGCAGAGACCTCCATTATAAGATCTAGAGTGGAATCTCCCATATCTGACCATTGTGTCCAGCTGTTTGAATCTCACACGCGTAAATCTCTCCCTAAGATGTTTTGGCAGTTGTAACTTTAAATAGTTGTCTAGTTGAAAAGTAGGTTTGTATTTGCTCAGCCATTTCAACTTACCCACCTTACTAAGAATAGCCATGTCATTTTGTGCTTCTACATCCTTAATTCTTTGGGCAGCTGTTTTTTTGAATTGTTCACCTGTTACGCAAGAGACAGGAAGGCCACAGCTACTTCCACAATTAATCAGTTTAGTGATTCTAGAGGTTTGTGATTGTGAGTTTATCTGCTCTAGTAAGCATAACTTGGGGAGTCTATCAGTCTCCATTTCATTGACTTTGTGCCAGTGGTTATATGCTTTGATTTTTGGATAGTGGATGAATTGTATAAATTCCCAATTCAGCTCTAACTGCTGCAGCAGATGTCCTTAGATCTACACCCACAATACAGCTCAGGTGCTGGGACTGTCTTTGTTCTAGTACTGTGGTTGAGTAGAAATCCCAAACTTCTGCTCCATACAAGAGCATAGGGGGAACCTTTATATACTTTAATTAATGGGCCAGGGATTGAAGGTTAGGGATAACTTTTTGCTATTGAACATCAATTTTTCTACATTATCATTAACACAGTCAAGTTGATAAATCCCCTTCACGCAAGATTTAATCTAACATGTAGATCCTAGAGTAAGCTAATTTGATGTGATTTAATTTAAAGACTATAAAGTTATTCTACTTAGAAACCTTATTTGAAACTGCATTTAAAAAGTTTGATAAAATAACAATGGTTTTAAATCAACTTAAAGACGATAATCAGAAGAAAGCTACAATTGTTGAATCGGATGGACTGGAACTTAATTTGTTGCTGGCATCCCTGAAGGAGGAGTCTGGTTTGAAGGGAGGCTGCTTGGAGATGGCTGGAGAGGCCATGGACCCTGAAGACTCAAAGTGGACAGAACGGATGACTGAAGAAATGGATTCTTTCAAGAAGATTGAGGGAATGGACTTGTCATATTTAACTGGAAAACAAATCTTAAGAGTTGTTGTGTTTCAATTTACAGGAGGTCCTGTGACTTTGGAGAATGGAAAGCAGTTGCTGGGAAAGATCCTAAATTTTAAGGAAATGAATTATTATTAAGAATCAAACAAAAATATTGAATCATGAACAGATTCATGATGGATCAGAGATAATAATTGTGGTGGTCTGTGGTAGATAAGAAGCCCCTGCAAATTGTCTGAGAGTTAAATATAATAGCAGATAACAGTTTTGAAGTTTTTTTTTTTTTTGATTGCCTGTTAACTACATTTTTTATATACAGCAGACAGATGACAAGTCAAGTGGTTGCAAATATATCGGTAGAAGATTATAATTGTGGGCCTATTTTGCTAGGGGGGAAAATATACATCTGTCAGTATTCAACTGGGGAACAATATATGGGTATGTGGTTTTATCTGTTTTTAATGCACAATATTTTTTAAAAATGTTTCATTTAATTTTTTTTTGACTTTGTAATAGTTTCATTTTTTGAAGTTTCTATTTTACCTTTTTGAATAAAATAAAATTTAATGAGAAGAATATCAAGTTTCCAGAAACAATATTTATCATTAGCACACACAAAAGGGTGCATATGTAAAAAGCAGTAGAAAAATCACTGATTTTTAGCAACTAGGACTTGACTAACAACAGTGTCTCATATAAGAACATGAATGATGGACTGGAAGAAAGATGAGGGACGCTAAACTTCAAATGTATGTTTGTGAAAATGATCTCAAAATTATAGTTACCGTATTTTTTGGAATATAAGACGCACCAGAGTATAAGATGCACCTACCCTTTTTGGTGAGGAAAAGAAGAACAAGAAATCTCCCTCTGCCTCTGAGCAATTTTGCCTCGTTGCAGCAAACAGCCTGCTTTACTTTCATTTTCGTTTTCAGCATAGCTTGATTAGCACAAAGGGAAAAAAAATCTGCCCCAGCAATTTACCTCTTTGTAGTAACGTAGCAGAGCCCTGCGCAAAACAGCTGAGAGCAAATGAGCTGAGAATTCAGAGGCCGATCCAATCAACTTGTGCTAATTAGGCTGTGCTGAAGCTGAAAAGAGCTGGTTTTTCTTGCTGTTTGCTTGCAAGGAGGCAGAGGGCAAAGGGTGGGGGCCAGTGGGTGGGCAGGGCTATATTTGGTGTATAAGACCCACCTAAATTTTCACCCCCTTTTAGGGGGGAAAAGGTGCATTTTATACTCTGAAAAATACGGTAACTGGAAACAGAATCTGAGTCAGCAGGAAGATGTTCATGGAAAGAAGGCAAATGCAGCCATAAGAATATCAGGAGGTGAACATTCTGGTTTGGGGAGACCCCAACTCAAGGACCAGGTCCCCTTGCAGGCACCATGCTTGGAGGAGAATTTGCTGTTTTAGAGCTGAGCCAGTGAAGCAGAGAAGTTCAGTCTCCTCTTCATGGATTATCTGCAGAGACTGAGCAGCCATCAGTCAGAGAAACTTTAACTGGGATTCCTGCAGAGAGGAGGGGTTGGGCTAGATGGTCTCAGGGTCTCCTCTAAATTTATAAAGGTTGTCATGCCACAACATGTATCTATTGTGCAGTTGTTGCTCTAGCCCCACCTAGTGGCCGGGGGCAGATAAGCCTAACTGTATGGTCTGAAGCCAGACTCCCTTTTCTCTCAGCCTTTGGAGGAGACGGAAGCAGCCGGTTTGACCGAGACACATGGTCATCCGGAGGCCTCCGTCCCTCACACGGAGCATCGCTGGAGAGGTTCCAGCTGCTTCTTTGTTGGCTGTTAGTTAATGCTGCCTATCTCCTATTTGTATTTGATTCTCACTCTTTGCATTTCCTCAGTTTCTCCGTGCCCTTTTCTCCCAATGAAACACCCAGGTCCACCCCAGGCTCCCTTTCACTGGAGGAGAAGAGGGGGGTTAGCTGCCTGTTGAGCTGCACACAGACCCACCTGCAGTGGGGACGGAACAAAGAGGTAATTCCACCATGCTCATCACAAACCCACAAATACAGGAATTTCATTTAAAAAGAATACAGCATTTTCAAATGAGCAGAGTTTAATATTAAAATGCCATGGTATCTACTCTTTGGAACCATTATTCCCTGAGTAATTGAATTGGACAGATCTGTTGAGTTGGTTCCCCTCCTTCTCCTCTGGATTCCTCCTCCAAAGGATCTAAGATCAATGGATCCATATAGGGACCCCCATACCTGCCACGGCTGCAGCCTTGGAGACCCCAAACTCTTTTCTCCCTCCTTCCTTCTCCTGCTCCATCTGGAGGAATAAGCGGCATTCAAGGCCTGGGCCAGAGTCTGAATGATACTGTAACATAGGTAGTGATTTGGGGCCTGGATCCTGTTCCTTTTCTCCTGGGTCTCCAGTGGGGCTTTCTGGGTGCATCTTCTGCGGCCTTTGACAGAAAAGACATTCTTTGAAAGAGAACAACGGAAATAAGGATCTTGAAACTTTTCTTCCACAAAGAAAAGGGGTTCAAAGGCAGAATCAATTGGTCTTTCTTTTGCCAGATGACTAAAGTTCAAAATACTATGGATGTATTTGAGAAGTCTGCGCTTTCTATGCTTGTTTATTTTATACCCTATAAAATTTGTGAGGATCCAGACTTTCCCTTCAATGGGTCCTGGCAGACGCATAAATGTTAAATGGAAAGGAAGGATTCTCTCCCAAATGGAACCAAATTCCATGAAGTGAACAAAGACGTTGACTTGTCTCCACTTAGAGAGGGAATCCCTGAAGGATGCTGTGTATCCAGTTGTTGAGAACAGTTGTGATATAACCACACAAATTCCACTCCTGACAAGCATAGGAGGAAAAATCCTCATGAAATTCTCTCCCTTCTCTGTGTCTGAAGCAAAGAGGCCAATCAGGGTCCATCTGAAATGGAGGAGCAGCTGAACAATTGCTGGGTACTGGATTCCTTCTTTGGGGAGCATCCGGTGGAAAAATGGGAAATGACTTTTATCACTCAGAGCCTCTGAAACAATTGTATGACTGATCTGAAAAAGCAATGAAGAAAATTGTGTTATATTTGAGATCAGATCAAGTCCAAAATATTAGATTTTAATAAATCCAACCTCGTTCTCATGAATGTATTAGAATACTTTGTTAATCAGACATTGTTTAAAATATTAAATACAGACTATTAGCAAGATAGTATAATTTATCACAATTAGATTAACACGTGAAAATGCCAACTGGAATATTTTATTCCAATAAAGGGCCTATAATAATTTTTGAGGATTGCTGTATCTTTTTTTGCTTCTATATCCCAGATTCTTTCTGGAGGAAATTTTTTAACTTCTTTCTCCAGTTATACAAGAAACAGGCAGACCTCAAAGCCTAATAAGATTTGTCAGTTGCATAATCCAAGTTTGGTCTTTCATTGAAGTTTTGTCTGTTCCAACAGCCACAATTTTCAGAGTCTGTCAGTTTCCATATGTTAAATTTAATGCCAATGCCCATATTTTCTGAATTTAGACAAAGCAGAAATTGTGTAAATTCCCAAATCAGCTCTGAGGGCAGCAGCTGGAGTCCTTTTACCCACCCAAAGATCCTCCTCAGAGGCTGAGATTGGGTTGGTTCTGCTGGTGGTTTCTCTCTGGAGCCCCAAACATCAGATGGATGTAAGAACATGGGGGAAAACTGGGCCTCAGATACTTTAATAGTTTGGGGCTGAGGAAGCTGGAGAGCTATGAGGTTTTCATTTAAGCACCACTTTCACTCCTGCCCTTTCTCTAACTGAGCTCCTTGGATGATGAGGGAGCCAAGATTCAGGCTCAGAGAAAACAACCCCAGGTAAGGAAAGGTGTTACTTGCTCTAATGGCTGATCATTTATGGCTATGATGTCATTTCACAAAGACCATAGCTTTTGAACTTGCTTTATAAATTATCAGATAATTATTAAGACAAAAGAATCCAAGTCTACCCAATCCAATGTGTAAGTATGATAATATCACATTATCTGTATAAATCAGTGTATTCCAATAGGAATTTAGCAGGCTAAACATGTGTACCTATAACAGAACTTATAACAAAATAAAAGGGTTGGAAGGGACCTTGGAGGTCCTCTAGTCCAACCCCCTGTTCAAGCAGTAAACCAGGCTTAATAGCAGTAACTGTGAGAGGATCCTGGAGTCTTAGTGGACAACCAATTAAATATGAGTCAAGAGTGTCCAGCGGCAGCCAAAAAAGACAATGTAATCCTAAATCGCATTAACAGAGGGATACAATCAAGATCAAGAGAGGTACTTATACCACCCTATAAAGCCTTAGTAAGACCACACCTAGAATCCTGCATCCAGTTTTGGTCACCACACTATAAAAAAGATGTTGAGACTCTAGAAAAAGTGCAGAGAAGAGCAACCAAGAGGATTAGGGGACTGGAGGCTAAAAAATACAATGAACGGTTGCAGGAACTGGGCATGGCTGGTCTAGTGAAGAGAAGGACCAGGGGAGACATGACAGAAGTCTTCCAATATTTGAGGGGCTGCCACAGAGAGGAGGGGGTCAAGCTAGTTCTAGGTTGTTTCTCTCCTTGATTAGTTTCCATCCATTGTTTCTTTTCTTGCCTTCTAGTACTTTGGAAAATAGGTGGACCTCCTTTTCTCTGTGGCACCCCCCCCAACCCAAATATTGGTACATTGCTATGATGTCACCCTTAGTCCTTTTCACTAGACTAGACATACTGAATTCCTGCAACTGTTCCTCATAAGTTTTAGTCTCCAGGCCTTTAATCATCTTTTCTGCACTCTTTCCAGAGTCTCTACATCTTTTTTATAATATGGAGACTAAAACTGGATGCACTATTCCAAGTGTGGTCTTGCCAAGGCATTATTAAGCGGTACCAATACTTCATATGATCTTGATTTTATCCCTCTGTTAATGCAACCTAGGACTGAATTAGCTTTTTTGGCTGCTGCCACACATTGCTGGCTCATATTTAGGTGATTCTCCACTGGGACTCCAAGATCCCTTTCACAGTTACTGCTATTGAACCAGGTTTCACCTCATCTGTAAGTGGACATTTGGTTTTTCTAAGTGTAAAACATTACTTTTCTCTACAATGAATTTTATTTAGTTAAATAGGCCCAGGATTCAAGTGTATCTAGATCCATCTGGATCTTGAGCCTATTTTGATGTTGGCTATTCCTGCCATTTTAGTGTCATGTGCAAATTTGTTGATTTCCCCATTTCTCCCCTCATCCAAATCATTCATGAAGATGTTGAAGAGAACTGGGCCTAAAATGGAACCTTGGGGTCCCCCACTGCTTGTTTCCCTCCATGCAGACGTAGTTCCATTAAGGACCACAGGCTGAGCCCATCTGGGTGTGATGCTGTCTATCCCACATATTTTTAGTTTCCTGAGAAATAGGTTGTGGTTTCTCTGTCAAAGCCTTTCTGAAATCCAAGTACTGTATACTACATGCCCTGCATTTCATTGGTCCACTAATTTAGTCATTTTTGTCAAAAAATAAAATAAGATTTATTAATGATCTGGTTTTTTTTTATCCTTCATTATTCCTAGTAAGTCATTCATATTTACACTGAATAAGAAGGGTTTAAATATGCACTCCTTCTCTTCCTCCTTGGTAAGTGTTATGTCCTTATAAGGACATCCGCCGGGGGATTGGCTGATTCCACCGGCGGGAACTTTAAATAGCTGTCATTGGCCGGCTGACTTGCCGGAGCCGCATAAAAGGAGGCTCGGCAGCTCACCCGGCAGTTCGTTTTCCTATTGAAATAAAGTGCTGATCGGACTATAGCTGAGTCGCGTCTCTTTTCCCTGCGCCGATCTAACACTGGCGACAAAGGATGAGGAAAGAACCGACAGCAGATCAGCGGGCACGATCGCCACCACCACCCAGAAAAAGAGCTGATCACTGAAGCGGAATCGCCAAAGCTGAGTCACAGAACCATGTCTGGACCACAGATCTCGCTGGCTCCGTTCGAGCCGAACCAGGAGAAATGGAAGTCCTTCATGGTCTGATTCAGACAACTCCTGGTGGGCAGCGGATTCACCGATCTGGATGACAACAGGAAGAGAGCCCTCTTCCTGGCTCACTGTGGCTCAGGGGTCCTGGAAATGGCCATGGACCTCGTGACACCGAGAGACATCGAGCTGATGCCATGGTCTGAGCTACAAGAAGTCCTTCAGGAACATTACGCTCCATCAAGCACCCCGTTAGCCAACTGGTTCGACTTCCATCAGTGGAACCAGCACGATGGGGAATCAGTCAAGGACTTCATATTGGCGCTCCGGAAAATCGCGGCCAGCTGCAAGTTCGAGAATGTGGACGTCCAGCTGAGGGACCGAATCGTCTTCGGAATGAGGGACAGCACAGTCCAAAAGAAACTCCTCAGCCAGAAGAAAGTGTCCTTAAAAGACGTGATTGAAGAAGCTACAGCCGCCGAATCTTCCGACAGAGCAGCAGCCGCGATGCGGAGATCCAAGGGGATCCACAAGATCCACAGGGATCCACAACAATCTTCAGACGAGAGCACCACCGGGTCTGACTCTGAATTTGAAATGGCCGTCCATAAGGTCACAAGACCCCAAAGGCAGAAAAAGCCTCAAGATGGCAGCCGGGAGGAATGCTGCGCCAGCTGCAACGGGGACCATCCACACGCCAGATGTCGCTGGTGGGATGCAACCTGCAGGCGCTGCAGGAGAAAGGGCCACATCGCTGAGGCATGCAGAGCGGCAGAACCAGTCTCAGAGGCTCCCAGGACCACGGACCGCGAATACCAGAGGTCATCCAAATGGTCCCAATACCCTCGGCAAGACGGAGAGAGCCACACAAAGAGCAGAGGGGTCCATCAGACCACTATAGCACACGCCGCTGCCAAGGGATCCGACAAGTTCCACATGACCGTCCACGTGGAAGGGACACCATGCCCCATGGAAATCGACTCGGGATCGCCTTACTCGATCATAGACTGTGGGAAGCTGCTCAAGCCGCAGCTATCCAAAAGACACCTCGAACCGCTGCAAGCAAGACTGGTGGATTTTGGGGGCCATCCCATCGGAATCTTGGGGAGGACCAGGATCAAAGTACAATTCAAAGACTTCGCAGGGGACCTACCCAGCGCTGTTGTGAAGGAGACCCGACTAACCCTTCTATGAGTGGAGTGGTTCAATCCTCTAGGGCTCACCATTGGCGGCATTAATCAGATCCGGCAGAATGCACTCGACCAGCTCCTAGACGACTTCAAGGACGTCTTCGACGGGAGCCTTGGTAAATTTCAGGGGAAACCCATCACTTTCAATTTAGACCCAACCATTGCTCCTATTCGGTTTAAGCCTTGCAGAGTTCCATTCGCCCTCCGGCCTAAAGTTGATGCCCAGCTGGACAAATTAATCGCCCAGGGCGTTCTGGAACCGATTGATCATGCAGCATCATGGGAGAACCCCATTGTGTTCTGTCCCCGTCTCACACACGCACACAAACAGTCAGCCAGGAGTTAAATAAAACTTGCAGACAATAAATTCCTTCGATAACAGGATTGGCAGCAACCCAGTAGCTGCTTGCCAAGAACTTTACTCACAGAGAACCAAAACAAATACACAAAGCCACAGAATTGTCAAGTCCAGTCCGTATTAAATCCAAGGCAGGTAGATAACGTAGTTTCAGACATACAATGTGACTCACTAGTTGTTTAGTTTTGTCTGTCACAGAGCCTGAATGGCCACCACACCCCCTTTTATCCCCTGTGGGGTGTGGTCCAGTGACTCAGCTTAATCTCTGGCACGCCTCCTTTTCTGCTGCGTGCGCTTGTCTCTCCGACGCTGGCGTGGATCCAGCCAAGACTTATCTTCATCACTGTCCAACTGCAACTGCTCGGCGATACCTGGCTCCTGGCCAATCTCTTCTCCTTTGGGAGACACCTGAGGCATTGCCAGAGAGGAGGGTCCTGGACAGGGAGGCCTGGCCAACTCTTCTCCTTCACTTTCGGAGCCTTCTCCCTCCGATAAGACGGGCTCGGGGGTCGGAGTCACAACACATTGTGACCCCAATGAAGCATGATGGATCTGTGTGTATCTGCGCAGATTATAAGTGTACCATTAACAGGGCACTTCAGCAGAGCGCATACCCAGTGCCAGTGCTGCAACATCTGTTGCATTCACTTGGTAGTGGGACCGTATTCGCAAAACTGGACCTGGCCCAGGCTTACCAGCAACTGCCAGTCGATGAAAAAACTGCGGAGGCACAGACCATTGTCACACACAGGGGCGCTTTTAAATGCAACCACCTCCAATTTGGAGTCAGCGCTGCCCCGGGCATTTTCCAGTCGATGATGGAATGCCTGCTTCAAGGAATTCCAGGGGTGGTGCCATATTTCGATGACGTCTTGGTCTCTGGAGATTCGGAAACCCAACTAATGGAACGGCTCAGGCTTGCCCTGCAGCAGTTCCAGGCGAAGGGTCTAAGAGTCAGGAGGGACAAGTGCGTTATCGGAGTCCAGGAGGTCGAGTTCCTGGGCTACCTAATTGATAGCAAAGGCATCCACCCCACCAAAAGCAAAGTAAAGGCAATCTACGAAGCTCCAGCCCCCAAAACCAAAATGGAGCTTCAGGCTTTCTTGGGACTACTGAATTTTTACAGTGTCTTTTTAAAACAGAAAGCCACCGTTGCTGAGCCACTCCACCGACTCTTAGGGAAGGCGGTCCCTTGGAAGTGGGGAGAAAATGAAGAGGCAGCCTTCCGGAAAATCAAAAGACTCCTCTCCTCAGACAGCGTCCTCATGCAGTACCATGAGTCACTCCCCCTGTCTCTGACCTGTGATGCCTCACCGTATGGAGTCAGAGCTGTCCTCAGCCATCAGCTGCCCAACGGCTCTGAAGCCCCCATCGCCTTCTTTTCAAAGACAATGTCCTCGGCAGAGCGGAACTATTGCCAGCTGGACAAAGAAGCCCTAGCAATCCTAGCTGGCATCAAGCGATACCACGAGTACCTTTATGGAAGGACCTTCACAATTATCACAGACCACAAGCCGCTGCTGGGACTACTCGCAGGGGACAAGCAAACGCCCACCTACATGTCGCCCAGGATGACACGCTGGGCCATCTTCCTCTCCGAGTATTCCTATAAGCTAATCCACAGATCCGGCAAGAACATTTGCAACGCCGATGCCAGGGCCGGATTTAGATGAAAAGAGGCCCTAGGCTATTCCACTTATGAGGCCCTTTCACCTATAGTGAAAGTGTAATTTTAATTTTGCTAACAATTTGAATATAGGCCCCTCTTGATCTTGAGGCCCTAGGCTGAAGCCTAGTTAGCCTATAGGAAAATCCGGCCCTGGCCGATGCCCTCAGCAGATGTCCCATACAAGAACCAGTGGTAGACTCGGCACCCACTCTCGGGCTGTTACACATCGATGATGACCAGCTTTGCCCAGTTTCATCAACTACAGTGGCAATTCACACCCAGAGGGACAAAACCCTCAGGCAAGTTCTGTCTTGGATCTTGAGGGGCTGGCCTACGGGGAGAGTGGGCGAAGAATTCAGCCCATTCGTGCGAAGGCAACAAGAACTGTCCGCCATGAAAGGGTGCCTCCTCTGGGGTGACAGGGTGGTGATTGCTCACACCCTGCAGAAAAAGTCATTGGAGACCCTGCACAGTGGCCATCCGGGCATAGTCAGGATGAAGGCACTGGCACAGAGCTATGTCTGGTGGCCAACGCTGGACAAGGATATCGAGGCTTGGATCGCCAGATGTGACCCATGCCAAGCGGCGAGACTGGCGCCCCCGCAAGCCCAACCGACGGAGTGGAAACCACCCAGCAGCCTATGGTCAAGAATCCATATCGACTTCGTGGGGCCAGTGGATGGAAAGTTCCTCCTTATCGTGGTAGATGCATTCTCGAAGTGGCTGGAGGTATTAGCGATGCCCACCACCACGACAGAAGCCACCATCAAGGCACTCCGCTGGCTGTTTGCCACGCACGGCCTGCCGGACGTCCTGGTGTCGGACAACGGCCCGCAACTCACATCCAAGACTATGGAGGCCTTCTTGGCAGAACAGGGCATCAGGCACGCCCTCATCGCCCCGTACAGGCTGGCTGGAAATGGACAAGAGGAGAAAATGGTGAGACTCACCAAAGATACGCTCGCCAAAATGGGCGCAGGGGACTGGCAGGAAAAAATTGACAAGTTCCTGTTCGCCCAACACATTACTCCGCACTCTACCACCAAGAAAAGCCTGGCAGAACTCCTGATGGGGAGACGGCTGTGATCACCGCTAGATCAGCTTCACCCCCAATACAACCCACAAAGCAAACCGAACAACTCACAGTCACCGCGGAGTTTCGGAAGCGGAGACCTGGTGTTTGCACTAATCTTCCAGGGCCTGCCGAAGTGGATAAAAGGCCAAATCAGAAGAGTGACCAGTCTGAGGTCGTACAAAGTGGAGCTGGACGACGGACGAACCTGCAGACGGCACATCGACCAGCTCCGGAAAAGGTGGAGGGAAGTCGAGGGAAACCACCCCAACGAGGTAGGCCTGTGCCACCCTGACGAGGTAGGCCTGCAATACCCCGATGAGGTAGGCCTACAACACCCCGAGGAGGTAGACCGGCACTAACCCAGTGCGACGGGCCGTCATCTCACCAACAACGCTGACCGGCGATTCCTCAGCGAAAGGGACTCCCACCACCATGACAGGGTAGACCGGCGACAACCCAACACGGCAAGCCTACTCCGACCCGGCGGGGTAGGCATCCGCCACCCCGGCAAGGGAGACCAATACCACCCCATCGGGGGAGGCCTACCTGACCCCGACAAGGTAGGCCAACCCCACCCCAGCGGGACCGGCCAACAACAACCACAACTACAAGCGGGAGGACATCCATGGGGATGTTCCGCCACTGCCGACGGCGAGAGACCCAGAACAAGAGGCAAAGAAAAGGGAAAAGAGCCAAGGGTCCTACCGCGATTCAGCTGTCCAGTCTGAGCGAGAAGCGAACGCCAGGAACCGAGCATCTGTCATCCCGGCCAGGAAGAGGGACCTCACCGACCGCAGAACGATTCCTCCACTCCAGCCGGAGGCGCTAGGCGAGGCCCCGCACACTCAACGGCCGAGTCCCGGGATGTTCCACCACAGGGATGGGAGAGAGCAGGAGGCCAACTCATTCGGAGCAGCGTCGATGAAAGAACTGAGCCGCACAGGTCAGGTAGGACTATTAGCCGCCCCGCCTACCTGCGCGATTACGTGACCTACGTCGGCCACGGATTGACTGACTAAGAACTAGGAGAGGGGGGTGTTATGTCCTTATGAGGACATCTGCCGGGGGATTGGCTGATTCCACTAGCGGGAACTTTAAATAGCTGTCATTGGCCGGCTGGCTTGCCAGAGCCGCATAAAAGGAGGCTCGGCAGCTCAGCCGGCAGTTTGTTTTCCTATTGAAATAAAGTGCTGATCGGACTATAGCTGAGTCGCGTCTCTTTTCCCTGTGCCGATCTAACAGTAAGCATGGATCCTTTTTCTCTTGGCTCCATTGAGCCCAAACCTCCCTCTCAAACAAGGGCTTGGATCAGGGCCAACAGTCTAAGCTCCATTTTGAGGGCAAAACATTTTCTCCATCATATTTCTCTGTTTATTGAGTCAAATGTTGCACTAACATCTAGAAAGCCTGCAAACCTTATTTTACCTTAATGATATAGATTAGACATTTCAAGACAAATTTGTTGCCAATATTAGATTGTTAACTTGTGCATTATTCCTTATAAAATCTATATAGCTTTTAACTCTACCTTCTGGTTCTTCTGCAAGGAATGATTTTTTCTCAAGTTTAACTAAGAGGATCATGGCATAAATTTTAACGACAATATCTGCTAGTCTATTTGGCCTATAATTTTTATTCCATTTTTTTAGATAGGTAAAATGCTACTATTGCCAATTTCAATCCGACTGGATAGGGCAGGCATCATTTATCTGTGAAAATGAAGATGCCAATAGGGGCCCCAACAACCAAGGATATTTTTTGATCGGTTAAATAGTTGGTAGAATGTCTTCTCCAGGGAATGTATTGCTTGAATTTCAGGCCTTTTATGATTAATCTCAACATGAACATAATGGGGTAAAATATTGAGAATATGGAGAAAAGCAGCTATTGAATTCCATGGAGGAGACATGATTGCATCTATTGCTCACCCACCACCACCCACCCCTCACTTTACCAGAGGGAGAAAAACACATACAAACCTGAGGGACTTTGTAGGTGCCTCCTAATGTTGACATCTGGATGGAGATGTCCCTGTCAGCTGCATCAAGAAGAGCCAGGAGGTTCTCCTTCCTTCCACAGCTGTAGTTGGGGACATTGGCTTCTCCAGTGGAGAGAATGTCCAGCAAGGCATCTGAAGTGCGGAAAGTGCTCAAATGGTTGTCATGAATGTTGTAGCCAAGTGTGAGATTGTGCAAGAGATGGGAATTCTTGTTGGCCAGTTGAATGTTGAAAATGAACCGTAAGCCATATGAAAACCAATGAAGACTCCTATTGTTCAAACATGTTATTATAATCAAAAGCAACAATAAATACTGATTTTAATATATAATCCTCCACAAGTCTACAGAGCCTTAAGCCAACATTTTTCCAAAAGTAATGATCAGTTACACAAATATGGGAATGGGCTGAGGTATGGCAACTACAACTGATTTCACCACTACTTTAAATTCATTATTCAAGTGATAAATTAAGGATTGAAGTGAGAAAGGAAAATAATCTGCACCCCTTTCAGCTTTTTTTCAGACCCCTTTTTGAGTCTCTTTCACAAAATCAGACCAAAGAGAGAAGCCATGGAAATCAAAATCATTCAGGAAATTAGACATATTCCCCAATACAGGAATAAATGAAAAATAAAAAACTGAAAAGAAGGAGGGGGTTAGAATGGATGAATGACTGAATGACTTACAAATCATGGAAAACAAACTGAAGAGAAGGAGCCATGTTGAAAAGCAACTTTCTATGCAATCTTTCACTTCCAGTGATGACTATACCAATGAGATGGTCTCCTGGGCTGTAAAAGCTCTGTGGTTGTTTTCCATCCTGGTTCTCCAAACTCAGCGGGCATTTCATTCCAAGCTTCCCAGAGACTGGATGGGACGAAAGCAGCAGCAGAAGCAGAAGCAGGAGGTCCATCATTCATAGCGTGAATCAATGAATCCCTTTCCTGTCTCTAAAGAAGAATTGGAAGAATCAAAGGAGTCTCACAAGGTGGAATCTGAGGTGTCTTTCCTGATTCAAACACAGAGAAACACTCAGCTTTATCTTGAAAGGAGAGAGACGTACATTCAAGAGCACAGACTCTGCCTCTCCCAAAACTCCATATTTCTCTGCCTTAAGTCTCCCCTGGAGGATTCGGCCAAAGAGCAGAGCTGAAACTTTTACCATAATTCTCCCTCTCAGGAGGGATCCCTGGATAATTCAGCTAGTTCTTGCAGTCAGAGATTGTTGGGAAATTCTCTGGAGGGAAATGAAAGGGAAATAATTTCCATGTGATTCATAATAACAGGGGCAGAGATGGAATTAAATCGGTCATCTAGAATTGAGAGGTTTGGGAGCTCCATGCTTGAAAGTGGCCCCAGAGGGAATATACGACACCTGTGGCTGAAGAAACAAATAAACCTGATATTTATTTGCATAGTGATAAAAGACAAAACTCCGGGGGCCAGTTAATGCCGGAGCATGTCACAGATCTGAAATAGCTGCCAGCTGAGTTGGAGCCAAAATTTACTTTATTTTGAAAGCTAATACTCAAGAGCACCACACAAAAGGGCTGATGCAATAGTGCAGCCAGTCTCTAAGAATAAAATCAACCTTAGTGAAAAACTAGTTTTTCGAACTTTGCAGAGTTAAATAAATCACATCCAGAGAGACAGAGAGAGAGAGAGAGAGAGAGAGAGAGAGAGAGAGAGAGAGAGAGAGAGAGAGAGAGAGAGAGAACCTGATGGTTACAGAATCTAGTATACCAGTATATCATATTCTAGTATTATTTATTATATCCTTATTATTGTTTCCCTTCATTCCACACTTTTTATTTAAATGATGGAATGCTTTCCATCGCGGGAATCATGTGACTATTCTTTGGATTAAAGGAATGAGACAAGGGAGAAGAAGGAGACCTCCAAGGGTTAACAATCATCAATTTTGCAAACAAAATATGTGAGATTAATTTTTCCATACACACCTACTTTTGCTAACAAATAGTGTACAGCAAGTCTATTCTGGGAGATTGCTGTTTTCAACAGAGAGTGCTGTTTAACTAAGAAATTTAGAGCACTAGCAGTTGTATTAGGTATTATTGCAATCATTGGCTGTAACCTTACAATTCTATTCAGCATATAAAGGGAGTTCTGTACCATCTTCTGCCCGGGTGGCTGGTCCGTATACCTGAACTATTATTTCTGGAGGCCACTCATCTTTCTGTGGCCTACATCCACATAAATAGGTATTATTTAGGTAATAGGTATTATTATTGTATGGGCAGTAGAAAAAGGAAGAAAAATAGATTTCACAGTTCCTAATACACATGCTTCATACCATCGTCTAGGCAATTGCACATAGGCAAATTTTCCATTTATCCAATATAAGCCATCTGGAGCATGCCAATTAAGAGTTACCACATCCGTCCATAACCCACTCAGTCTAGGTATATTTTCAAATGGGTTACTAGGTTGTGTCAGGTTAATTCCAGACTAAAAAGTAACAATAAGCAAAGAAAACACCCTTACGTGTAAAATGATTTTTCACACTGATCATTGCATTATATTCTCCTCATATTAGTCCTATGCAGAAGAAAATTAGTCCCAAATATTGAACCATTGCATTAAATCAAATATAGAATTGAATCATTCTATATCTTCAGGGATCATGATATCACTATCTCCTAGGACTACTGTGTTCAAGTCAGATTGACCTGATTCAATGTCTCAATTCTCCAGTGTAGGACAGATATATACATAGGAATAGAGTTTCTATGGGGAGCCATCCCTTGCACATTTACACAAGCACAGTGTCCCATTATTCCCCACAGGTGCGTATAAGTTCACAATTACAACAAGAAAAACAATAACATTCAGTGATACAGTTACAATCATGGGACCAACACAATCTGGAGAGTGTGAAGTTGCACAGCTACTTCTGGGATCTTCAGATGGAATAAAAGAGGCCACCACTCAGGCTGGAAAGTCCAAAAAGTTGCTACTCCTGCAACAAGAAAAATCACAAACAAAACCCATTCATATCACAATGACCACACCAGTTTTTGGAAAAGTTTATTCTCAGCAGGTCTTCTTCAGGAATCACTTACCACTCTTTAAGTTCTTCCACTGGTCCTTTTACATGGGTGTAGTGGTCCACCCTTTGTCTTTAGGTTGGACTGCTGTTTCAGTAGTCAGCAGGACTTGGTAGGACCTGTCTCAGGCTTGGCTAAGTTTGTCCTCACGTCAGGTTTTATCAGGACCCAATCACCAGGCTGGAACTTATGAATGGCAAAATTAAGAGGTAGGGTTTGAGCTAGGAGTCCTTTGATTCTGAGGTAAGATGAAGAAGAAGAGAGGCCAAGTATACAGTTCTTTACAAACATTTCTTTAGTTTCATGGTGTGGAATTTCCCCCATTCTGTCCAAGCGTGGTAATCCAAACATCATTTGGCAAGGCAAGCGTAAAGATTTGGATCACAGAGAAGAAAAGATCTGAGTTGGAAATGGAAATAAAGAATAAGGAACAATTACTTATTAAAAACCCAACAGATGAAAGAATACGAAGTGCTATAAAACTTTTGAAAGACCAATTTCAAATGCTTATGGCGGAACAAGTTGCAACAAGTTTACAATACGCGAAGCATAATACATTTTGCAATGCCAATAAACCGGGCAGATGGTTGGCTTACACACTGAGGAAAAAACAAAGTATACGGACTATTGATAGTATTAACATTGGAGGGAAAGAAATTTTTCAACAAAAATTAATTAAAGAAGCTTTTGTGGATTATTATACTAAATTATATGCCAAAGAAGAGGTGCAGAATGGACTTATAGAAAAATATTTAAAGGATAAGAGAGTTACAAAAATTACTGATCAACAAAAGGAAAGAATGAATTATCCTATAACAGAGGAGGAGATAATAGCAGCAATTAAGCAGTTAAAAACAGCCAAAGCTCCTGGCACGGATGGTTTGACTGCAGTGTATTACAAAACTTTACAAGCTGAAATGGTGGAACAACTTAGAGACTTATTTTGCAATATTCAACAAGGGGGTAAAATACCCCCATCTTGGACAACTGCTTATATATCTCTGATACCAAAGGAACAAGTTGGTCCTAAAAAACCAGAGAACTACAGACCAATATCTCTTTTGAACACAGACTATAAAATTTATGCGAAGGTATTAGCCAACAGGTTGATGCCAGTAATCCAAAAAGTAATTCATGAGGACCAAGCGGGATTTATTGAGGGCAGATATATGAAGGATAATGTAAGGCAAGTAATAGACTTATTGGAATATCTTGATAAGAATAAACAGATTTCTGCAGTGCTGGTTTTTTTGGATGCGGAGAAAGCCTTTGATAGAGTGGATTGGAACTTTCTACTAAAGACTTTAAAAAAGATGGGCTTTGGGGACCAATTTATACAGTCGATCTCAGCAATTTATCAAGAGCAAAAAGCACAGATTATTATTAATGGAAGTTTGACGACAGAGTTTAAAATTGAAAAAGGAACAAGACAGGGATGTCCGTTGTCCCCACTTTTATTTATATTAACATTGGAAGTCTTGCTAAATACAATACGGGACTCAAAAATTTTGAAAGGTATAGTGATAAGGCAAGAGGATTATAGAATAAAGGCATTTGCAGATGATCTGGTTGTTACCCTATCACAACCAATGGAATCAATAATCCTGATGAACGACATTATACAAGACTATGGTAGAGTTTCAGGTTTTAAACTGAACTCAAAAAAGACTAAAATGATAGTTAAGAATATGACACAAGATCGTAAACACGAGCTTGAAAGGAGGGCAGGTTTTGAAATTGTACCTAAGGTAAAATATCTTGGAATTCAGGTTGCAGAATCAAATAT
Source organism: Pituophis catenifer annectens (assembly GCF_029215685.1). Classification (NCBI taxonomy): domain Eukaryota; kingdom Metazoa; phylum Chordata; class Lepidosauria; order Squamata; family Colubridae; genus Pituophis; species Pituophis catenifer. The sequence goes on along the minus strand of NW_027256899.1, from coordinate 3,662,953 downwards.
GAAATTGTTTCAAAATAATTATGAGGTGTTGTGGCGAGAGGTTCAGAAAGACATGGAGACTTGGAAAAAGCTGCAACTGTCTTTACTTGGAAGAATAGCAGCAGTTAAGATGAATATTTTGCCAAGATTTCTGTTTTTGTTCCAAATGATTCCGGTGCTTAAAAGTGACAAACAACTGAAAGTCTGGCAGTCTGGTGTGAATAAGTTTGTCTGGAACGAGAAAAAGCCGAGAGTGAAATTGAAAATTATGCAAGATGTTCCAGAAAGAGGAGGCCTTAAACTCCCAAACCTACAGTTATATTATGATGCAGCAGCTTTAACTTTAACAAGTGACTGGTTTGGAAATAAAAAGGCTGGAATATTGAATGCAGAAAGTTTTGATCTTGAATTTGGATGGCATGCTTACTTATTCTATGAAAATAAAGTGGATAAAGTATTTAAAAGTCATATACTTAGAGACTCCTTGATGAAAGTTTGGAAGAAGCACCGACTCAAATGGGATTATAAAATACCGCTATGGCTGGATCTTGGTCATACCTTGTGGAATACAAATATAATGTCACTCGGGGGGTTTTTATATAAAGAGGTTCTTTTTACAGATGCGGGCAGATGGCAGCTGAAGACATTGCAGACACTGTTGGACGAAGGGATTAATTTAACCTGGTTACAATATAATCAATTACAAATGAGATGGAAAGAGGACCAAAAAACTGGTATTATGTTGCATGAGGAAGAATTGGTTAGACATATAAGAGAGAAAGGTCCAATGCATATTAAAAGGCTTTATAATGTTTTGTTAGAAAGAGATTCAGAAACGGAATTAGTTAAAGATTGTATGATTAAGTGGGCACAGAATTTTGAAGAACCAGTGATGCTGGAAACTTGGGAAAAAATTTGGGTTCAGAATGTTAAATTTACACAGTCGCAAAACCTGAGAGAAAATTTTTATAAAATGTTTTATAGATGGCATTTAGATCCTAAAAAGTTGTCATGTATGTACCCTAATGTTCAGCCAAAATGTTGGAGATGCGAATGTTTGGATGCTACGTATTATCATGTATGGTGGACCTGTAGGAAAGTTAAGGCTTTTTGGATAAAAATTTGGTGGGTCATGCAGAATGTTTTGAAGAAAAAAATTCAATTTTCTCCACAATTGTTTTTATTGGGTATAGTTAAGGGTTTTACACGGGGTGAAATAAAACTAATATTGTATATGATAACAGCAGCAAGATTGTTGATAGGTAAATACTGGAAGAATGAAGCTTTGCCTACTATCGAGGAATGGACTTTGAAGATGGCCAGTTTTGCAGAGATGGCGAAGATTTCAGCGTATTTAAAAGATTGTTCACAAGAGACTTATGAATGGGAATGGAAAAGGTGGATAGAATATGTTCAGAACAAATACCAAACTAGAAAGTATCAAATAGTTTTTATTTGAAAATAATGTATTAGAAATATTTTAACGTAAAGAGACAAAGAGGAAAAATTATATAGGGGGAGGGATGGGTTCAGGTTTATTTATTAGTGTTATTAGTTATGAGTATGTAATAGGGAAGTCTGGGGGGGGAGGGTTAGGGAGGGTTAGGGAGGATGGGAAGTTTGGGGAGGGTGGTGGGGGGGTGAAAAAAGGGGTGAAAATGTAATTGTAAAACTTTTGCAATAAAAAAAAAAAAAAGATTTGGATCACAGCAGAGATGATTTTGCATTCCACGGAACATGACATTCCCAGTGCCTCCATTATTAATTGAAGCACTTTTGCAGTAAAATGAGTCTCTTGGTTGCTGTCTATAGCTTCTACTATCCCATATTTAGGTATTATCTGTTAATTTTGGTGGCTACTGCTGAGTGGCTCTCATGGCTGGATAAGCCTCAACCCATCCAGTCAAGTGACCCACTATCACCAATAAATATCTAAGTCTCCCCACTTAAGTTAGACTAATAAAATCAACTCAAATGCATTGAAATGGTCTCATGCTCTAAATCTCCTCGTAAACTGAGCTGGATTCAAACAAAAACAAGCATACTCTCATCAAGATCACCCTCACTTGAGGAGGGGCACTAGGGCTCCTCCAAAAGTCAACTTTCTGCTTTCCTTCACTAACACTGCCATAGCTGCCACTGCTTGAACACAAACTGGAAATCCTTAACAGGCAGGATCTAACATTTTAGACAAAAATGCCACTGACTCTCCCTTACTACATATTGTAATTTCTAACTCATCTTTGTAACAATTCCTAAAAGGGCAGCAACTTGTGATGCTAACAAACAAGCAAGCAAGCAAGCAAACAAACAAACAAATAAATAAATAAACAAACAAACGTACCATAGGATAGAGCACCTTGTCTGCTAAGTATGCAAAATGCACGCAGACATAAAGACATAAAAGAGTAAGAAAAACAGCTTCAAAAATAAAACAAACAATCTAAATGAGGTATTTTGAGTCAATACTCTGAAATATAATTGGGTATGTAAGTATTTGAAACCTCAAAAATTTCCAGAAGGAAAAAGAAAATCAAAATTGTATTCAGAGTCAAACACAGTGCAACTGTAAAGGCAGGTATCAGATATCACCCTTTACCCCGCCTTTCTCAGGCTTGTTTATTTTATTTATTTATTTATTATTATATTTCTATACCGCCTTTCTCCCGTAGGACTCAAGGCGGTGTACAGTCAAGAAAAATATAGACACACAAACATCATAAAATTGTTCAGCAGAGAGGGAAAAAAATGGTGAAAAGAAAACCCGCAGCCCCCCTTTCACCCCTGCACACACACCCCAATCCTCAGAGGACTGGGACTCCCCCCCCCATTCGCCAACCCTTGCAATATCTGGGACCCTTAGGAGCCCCTCCCATTCTATGTAGAGCTGACCCTCCATCTCCCTGCTTCTCTCGCTCCTCCAAGGGGGTGGGGTCCTTGTGTAAAAGAATAATGGGAAGGGGAGGGGAAATACAGGGAGAAAAAATGTTTAAACTACATAGAATTCTCACCTCCTTTCACCTCTCAGCATCCTTTCAAAAAAACAACCCTCTGCATTTCTCTCTAGCCTCAACAAGTCACAGACATTTTCCACAAATTTATCTCCCACATCCTCAACACACAGGCATTCACAGGTCTCAGGATCACTTCGCCATATCACTCCTTATGAGCTTCGGGACATCTCACACACACCCATTCACATTTGTACTGCAATCAGACTTTTTGTATAAACCAATTTCACATACAAAAATTTCATTTAATGCTTCCTCCATGCAAACCAATCATAATTATTTCAGGGAGCTTTTTCACAAGCCAATGAGCTCCATTTTCTAAATAACTTTTTGTCTGCTGTTGTTAGAGGGTCTCATCCTTCCTGCAAGTTTGGAAATGATTACACACATACAGATACACACATGTACCACCAAACATTTCCAGACCTGTGGAGGTTGTTTTTTTTTTTTTAAAAAAATTTATTTCCTTGGGCAACCTGTAGTTTATTCTTAAAGCAGTGGGGAAACTCAGAGAACAGTTTAAATCATAAATATGATTGTGGGCCCTAACTACTTTCCGTTTCCCACAGCTCCAAGCCGAGATGTTTACTTAATTTGCAGGCTGGCCAGACATATCACAATCAATTCTACATGCTATTATTATAGATGCATATCCAGGAATTTTGTAACAGAAATCACACCAAATTGATCAAGTCAAATTATATCAATCTTCCCATTTAGGCAGGTTTTACATTTTTTATTACCTGCTAAAACCCAGGTGGGAAGAACAATAAACAATTTCTTCTTTCTTCTTAGTTCTTTCAGACTTCTCTGGCTCTTTTGAGAATGGTAAATTATCAAGATCTTCATAGCACTGCAATATTTCTTTGCCACCCATAGATCTCTCTTTAGGCACTAGATTGTTACTACGTGCCTCTGCCCTGGGGGTGTTCTGTGTGTTCTCATTCTAACTTGGAGCGCTCAGCAATCGCTGGCCCATTTTAAAGATCAAGATGTATAAGAGGTATACACATCGTTTGCATTTAGCCATGGCTCTCATGAGCAAGTTTGAACTCCACTTTTCTTTTTACAGACAACTTTCACTGCCACAACATTTTTCATTCGTTTTTTTTATACTCTTTTTGTTTTGTTTTTTCACAACTTGTTTGTAACGTGTTCCAGTGGGATAACATAGCCAAATGGAGAACACGGCCCAATTCTTGTTACTAGTTATTTGTTCCAAACAGGCTACCAGCATGGTTGCCCATTTTTCCCAGGGGATTCCTTTCTGTCAGCTCGAAGCCTGACTAGACTCTCTTTCTTCCTGAGGAGATTTCCCACACCTTTCCGTCGGTGCGAAGCCTAACAAAACTGTGGAAATTGGGATCGTAGAAAACACCCAGGAGCATAGAAGAGTCCAAAGGCAGATGCATGAGTAAATGTGATGAATGTATTTATTCATATAACAAAACATATTAACTATATACAAAGGCTGTCTTAATATCCATTAGGATAGGGGGCACACAGCGTGTGTGACTACCCCTATCAAAGATCATGTCTCATGGAGAACAAACGTAAAAAGAGAGCTTAGTGGAAAGGTTAGAGGGGGTTTTATACTCAGTGTAAGCCCCTCCTCTCCACATAGGGGTGGGGGGCACTTTCTGCCTCCACTAGTGTTCTGTATGATATATGTGCCAATGGCTTGCAAATACTTGACAAAAACCCTTTCCCAGACTTCCCCTGTGGGTCCGAAGTTTGGTCAGAGCCCTCTCCTGCACTACAGATTCTTATTCCAACAGTCACACTCCTTTCAAAGCAATCGTCTCTGGCTGATCTCCTCTCGGATAATCAGAAACGCAGATTGGATCTCCGCACATCGCTGTTGTGGCCCCGCCCTCTGAGCCTGTCCCATCGGAGGAAGAAAGCTCCGAGCATGAGGAAGAGGAGTCAGCCAGGCCTCCCTCTCCAGGCCCCTCCCCTCTGGCATTGTTTCAAGTGCCGGCCGAGGGAGAGGAAACAGCTGATTCGAGTCAAAGTGATAATGAAACATCATTCCTGGACGCACGCCTCCGAAGGCATGATAAACGTTTGCAGCAGCTTGGGAGGCGTGCTAGGGATTAGAACTGAGTCACTGGACCACACCCCAGAGACTATATAATAGAGGGTAGTGGTCAAAGGATCCTTGTGACGAACAAAGCAAAACCTTGGAGTCACTAAAGCCTCGTCCGGAAGTGCTGGGAGGAATATTATTTCTGTTTGGACTTTCTTGAACGTTCGTATCTTATCTGTCTGTTTGTGAAAATAAAGACCCTTGGCAGACGGTGTGTCTATCGCTGCCAAGTCGGAGATAAGACCTGGGTGCGTTCCAAAGTGTTTCCTTAACCCTCGACTGACTGTGTGGGTGTGTGTGTGGGTACGGGGACAGATCAATCGCTTCGAGGGCAAACCTCTGAGGAATTTCCCTCGTCTCATTCACACACTCACAAAGCAACACTCCCCTTCCCAAGAGAAAAAAAAATTCTATTCACCCAGAAGAGCTGAGTTCCATAATCCCCCACAGTGCAAGCCTCTTTGATAGGCGTTCAAGGCAGGCAGAATTGGAACCTGCCAGCAAATGACCAGATCAAAGTCACTGGATAATTTTTTTCCAGGAGCGCTTTTGACTTCGGTACTGGTCCAAGCTGGTTTCTTCCATTTGCCTTTAATGAAGGCCACCAAACCTCAAAGCGGCTCAGTTTGTGGGAAGCTGAATGCAGCCACCTTGAAGAAACTTTGCCTTCAAGTCCCTGTTCGGGCACCAGAAATGTAAGATCCCAAAATACACTTGAGTCACCAGAATGCCAAAGAGAGAGAGAGAGAGAGAGAGAGAGAGAGAGAGAGAGAGAGAGAGAGGAGAGAGAGAGAGAGAGAGAGAGAGAGAGAGAGAGAGAGAGAGAGAGAGAGAGAGAGAGAGAGATGAGGCTTGCAAAAAAAACAGATTTTATTTATGGCCAAAATCAAAATACTGGGTGGAACTATATCCAGAACATACAGATAATATGCATGCGCGGAGATAGCCACACCTTGGGGAAGGTATGGCGTCCTTTTATACCCTCAGAGACATCAGCTTAGTACCCAATTCTGGCCTCCTAATTTAGGTTTGTGTATTCCTTGTTGCCCTGCAAGGGGGAATAGAAACTTCCCAATTAGTCATCCTTGAGCATTTCTTTGTTTACTCAATTGGCCACTTAGGCCCCCTGGCTCTGGAAAGCAGGAGTTTATCCAGATCAAACATAAATTAGGGCTGAGGTGTAAATTATCCCTTTGTTGATGGCTGTAGTTTCAACTGAGATACGTACCATGCTTTTAGATAGATTGATATGAGTTCAGGTCAAATGGCAGGGACATATGTTTGACAAATACCAGATACATTACAGAGGCCTAATAACAATATGTTTGTAACAGGAGATACAAATAGAAAGGAATAATATGTATGATACAAATACAAAGGCATACATGTATTACAGGAACCTAATGGTTACAGAATCTAGTATACCAGTATATCATATTCTAGTATTATTTATTATATCCTTATTATTGTTTCCCTTTCACTATCTTTGGATTTTCCGAATGAAAATGTTCATGCTAGGACTTTCCCTTCTAGGTGCCAATCATTATTATAATATGGCAGCTTTCTCAGCACATGTCATAAGACGTTGGCTGGGCTGTCCTGGCTCATTTTAAATTGCTACACTGCAGACATGGCTGGAAATTTCTTTTACAGAATCAATAAGAAACTCCACCGGAGAAACAGAGGTAGGAGACAATTAAAAAGACAGAGTTATTATCTACTTAAGTTTAGCAGCAAGTGTGAAGAGTTTAGATGCCAGAAATATCAGCTGACACCTAAGATTTGGGAATAAAGAGCCCAGATAAAGCTGCTGGTGTAAGAATGAATGTCAATAAGTTTGTGTTTTTAAAGTCTATTTTTTCCCAGTGGTTCCAGAAGAGCAGCTGGACTTTGGCCTCTGGAGACACACGGAGGTATGTACTATATAGTTACAACCAATATATAGGACATATACCATGAAAGTAAACATGGCTCTTTTGGGTGAGGGGGATTAACTGGGCTTGAGGGTTTTCCCTGTGCTCAGGCCCAACTTCCTTATGATCTCCATGGCTTTTCAGCAGAAGACTTCACGGGCTGGCCAGTTGCTCCCAATCCAGCAAGGGCATCCCTCTCAGCGGTCCATCAGCCCCCCGTCCCCCTCAGGTAAGCAGTCTAAATCTTCTGGGGAATGTTTTGAGTGCCCATTACTAAGTACGACAAATGATCATTTTATTATATGAAGGAATCAGGCTGAGAGATCAATTCTCTCCCATAACAAATAACCTTTTCTTTTAACCAGGAGAGGCTAGCTGCAGGGAGCTGGAGGAGAGGCAGAGGAGGTGAGAAAGTGCCAGGTATTTTGAGGGAGTTTTCATTTTAAACAAGTTGGATGGTTGGAGTGAAAACCTGAGGAGGCTAATTTTGCTCTTGTCTTCCTCTTTTACAGAATAAATATTTTGGAACAACAGCTGCAGTTTGAGAGAGAGGAGTACAAGATCCTCCTCTGCAGAGTTCTGCAGCACGCTGGGGAGAAACGGGAGCTCCTCACGGAGATTAAAACTCTCCAAGAACAGCTGGAGAGGTGAGAAATATTTAGAAGGGAATCCTTCCTTCCTTGCTTCCATGAATCGATGCGTTGGAGGAAGAGGTAGAACGAGAAAGACAGGAATATAAAAGCTTCCTCTGTAGAGTTCTGCAACAAGCTGGCAAGAAACAGGAGCTCCTCACGGAAAACAAAAGACTGAAGGAACAACTGGACAGCTGAGAAATATTTAGTATCACCTATCATGAGAGGGCTAATTTCTGTCTGCTCATAATTTACAGACATGCAATGTTATTTGAGGAGATGGTGCAGGAAAGAGGGCAGAACTAAGAAGAACTAAAGGCCTTAAAATCAAAAACTTGAAGTTGAGCGAGGAGAAGGAGACCCAAATTTACACCATGGTATATTAAAGTCACTAATAGAGAAGCTCCTTTACAAAAAACGCTCATGTTATTATTGTATCATCATGAATAGAAAGAACAAAATCCTCTTTTTTGTCCCAATTTAATCTTCAAATAACCTTTTCTTTTAACCAGGAGAGGCTACACCTGATCGTAATAAGATGTGAGGGTGAGGATAGTGGAGGGTGGGTGAGCTGATTTAAACAGAAGGGAATATGCTGATCTATGCTGGTGCATCTATGCTCCCCTCCTTTCCCTCCTCACCCCTTCCTCATCACCAAGGAGAAATGATTCTCTGTCTCAGCCACATCCAGCCATCCCTGAAAAGTGCAGGACAACAGAAGAAGGTGGTCTCCTTGCTCAACTTCCATAGGTTGTTATTGCTTTATCTTGTTATTTCTCAGTTATTAATACAGTTATTATCATTAACACAGTTATTATTGTTATTATCATCATTATTGTCATCGTTATTTCATTAGTCCTGGAACTGACCAGACTTGAATGACCGGAGTGTCCAACAGTGGCTCATGTCTGCACTCTTGTCTTATCACTTCACAAGTGTGCAGCAGGAGGCCCCAAACACTGGGAGCTCCTGAACAAATCTTCCCAGCTTCACCGACGCAGAATTCTGCAGGGAGCTGGACGAGAGGCAGAGGAGGTGAGAAACACGTAGACAGCAGCCCTGACTGAGGGAGGGAGAGGACCAGGATTCCCTGAAGCAGCTTGGTTGAAGCAGGATTCCAGGGCGAAGAACCTGCCCTATAAGGGATGGAGGGAGAGAGGAAAATTAGAATGGGGAAGCCACATTTGACCACTTACTACAAAATCTCCCTTTCTCCTTCTTCCAGAGCCAGAGACCGACCACCATGCTGAAGGGGCTGAAACATCAGGAGGAGGACTTGGAAAAGCTCCCCAGGATCCCAAGATGGACAGAAACATCTGCCGGGAGCTTCAAGTACAGGGAGCCTCCTCCTCCCCTCCCCCTCTTCCTCCCCCCTCCCCTCCTTTCCCTCCTCACCCCTTCCTCCTCACCAAGGAGAAATGATTCTCTGTCTCAGCCACATCCAGCCATCCCTGAAAAGTGCAGGACAACAGAAGAACATGGTCTCCTTGCTCAACTTCCATAGGTTCCGTAGTCTGTGAGAGACCCTTGTGCCCATTTTCCTTCTGCCTCCATGATTTTCTCATTATTGTTACTATTGTTATACTATTATTACTATTATTGCTTATTATCATTATTGTCATTGTTATTAATACAATTTTAATTCTTATTATCATCATTATTGTCATCGTTATTTCATTAGTCCTGGAACTGACCAGTCCTTGAATGACCAGAGTGTCCAACAGTGGCTCATGTCTTCACTCTTGTCTTATCACTTCACATGTGTGCAGCAGGAGGCCTCAAACACTGGGAGCTCCTGAACAAATCTTCCCAGCTTCATAAAACCGAGGCAGAATTCTGCAGGGAGCTGGAGGAGAGGCAGAGCAGGTGAGAAAGTGCCAGGAATTTTTAGGGAGTTTTAATTTTAAGCAGGTTGGATGATTGGAGTGAAAACCTGAGGGGGCTAATTTCGCTCTTATCTTCGTCTCTTACAAAGTAACAGCTTGAATTGGAGAGACAGGAGTACAAGAGCCTCCTCTGTAGAGTTCTGCAACAAGCTGGGGAGAAACAGGAGCTCCTCACGGAGAACAAAACTCTTAAGGGACAACTGGAGAGATGAGAAATATTTAGAAGGGAATCCTGACATTCTTTCAAATTCATCCCTCCCTCCCTCCCTCATCTATCATGAGAGGGCTAATTTCTGCTTTTCTTAATTTACAGGAATTCAAAAATGTTGAATGAAATGGCGGAGGAGCGAGTTCAGTTAAAAAAGGAAAATAAAGACCTTAAAATCAAGAACTGGAAGTTGAACGAGGAGAAGGCGACCATCCTGCGGAATTTCAGGGAGAGGCTGAGGAGGTGAGAAACACGGAGACAGCAGCCCTGACTGAGGGAGGGAGAGGACCAGGATTCCTTGAAGCCGCTTAGAACTGACTTTCTAAACAAATGAGATCTCCTCCAGCCAATCCTGAACCAGGAGGAGGACTTGAGGAACTTGGAAAAGCTCCCGAGGAATCCCAAAATGGATTGAAACATCTATTGTACTACAAATATCCCTAATTTTGTAAAATAAAGTTCCAAAAGAAGGAGAAAACTCACGAATGTCTGGCTCCTGACACTTTTAGTCCTACGTGTATAAAGTTAGATCTACTATGAGGAGCTCCTGAAGGAAAATTTCCAGCCTGTGGAAAACAACGCAAAACTCTGGAGGGAGCTGGAGGAGAAACAGAGGAGGTGAGAAATTTTCTGACAGCACCCCTGACTTTCATTGTTGGTTCAAATTTATCTCCAACCTTGTGATTTTTCTAGAGAGAAAGAACTGAGGAAGAACCTCTGCAGGTGACTGATGTACAGAGACCAGCTGGTACCACTTAATAGTACAGAGTCCAAAAGAAACACAAGGGCAGACATTAGAACAATGGAAGACAAGAGAGAAACTCTTGAAGACGTGAAACCTTTGATGCTGCCGTATAAACCGGAGAAGGAATGGCTGAAAGCTTCTGGGGAGAATCTCAAAGCCAAGAAAGCCCCACAGAGGCTTCTCCTCAGCCATCCAGAGACTCCCTGGCAGGAAGACTCTTCTGGCATCCCTGGTCAACCTTCCAAAGGAAGGTCCTGGAGCCTCCAGAGGGGTTGGCTGGATGTATCCATAATTCTTCTCCAAGAAAAAGGAGCAGAAACACCTCATTGAAATGTGCAGAAATGGAGGGAAGCATCTGTTCAAGCCATTCAAGATCGACAGACGTCTATGGTGGAGATCCACACTCCATGCCTTGAGGTGATCTTCCTTCCAAGGGGATCCTTTGATGGGAAATGAGGGTTCTCCTCTTCCTTTTTCCTCCCATCGAGCACAGAAATGGCTTCTCCTCTTGCCTTTTTGGCTGCTGTTCCTCAGGCCTTTGAGGTCCCAATGGAGCTGGATAGGACTCTCCTTCCAGGTCACGTCAGACATCAGATTTGGCTCTGAATCATTCTCATCAACTCCCTGATAAAAATAAAGAAAAGCCCATTAAAATGCAAGAATGAGAGATCCGCCTATGTAAATGGTGCGTTTGTGGCATTGGGTTCCTGCACGGGGGATGGGGTTGGACTAGATGGCCATGAAGGTGCCTCTCACAGTTTACATTCCGTGATTCTCTGAATGCCTGCAATACAGGTAGTCCTTGACTTATGACCATTCATTTAGCAAGGGTTAAACGTTATGACAAAGCTGAGAAACGCAACTTAGAAGGCAGATCCTCACAGTGTCCCTGTTTAGGCCTGGAGACTGAACCACAGGAAGAACAGCTGCAGGTTTTGGGTCTGGCTAGTCTGAAGAAAAGAAGAATTAGGGGTGACGTGATAGCAGTATTTCAATATTTGGGAGGCTGCCACAAAGAAGACGGGGTCAAATTATTCTCCAGAGCTCCAGAGGGCAGGACAAGAAAGAATGGGTGGAAACTGAACAAAGAGAGAAGCAGCCTGGAATTAAGGAGAAACTTCCTAACAGGGAGGACAATTGACCCGTGGAACTGCCTGCCTCCAGAAGTTGTGGCTGCTTCATCCCTGGAGGTTTTTCAGAAGAAACTAGACAGCCACCTGTCTGAGATCATTTAGGTCCTCCTGCTTGAGCAGAGGGCTGGACTAGAAGACCTCCAAGGTCCCTTCCAGCTCTATTCTATTCTATTCTATTCTATTCTATTCTATTCTATTCTATTCTATTCTATTCTATTCTACGCTACGCTACGCTACGCTACGCTACGCTACGCTACGCTATGCTACGCTACGCTATGCTACTCTGTTCTGTTCTGTTCTGTTCTGTTCTGTTCTGTTCTGTTCTATTCTGGAGGTGGAGGCCTCAGACACAGCCGGTCCCCCATTTTCTGGGCTGCTCTCTCATCAGCCCCCAGGAAGATCAAGACCGTTAAGACAGGACGACCCCTGAGAATTTTATGAGTTGGTACATTCTAATGGCTCTCTGACTACCCAGAATCCCCCTGTCCAAGTGGTTCAGACCGAAGCAGCAGCAAAAACCCTCAGCTAATAAAAAAGTAAACACCGTTGCCATGACTACATCTCCAGGCATCCACCTTGAGATTATCAAAGAGAATAGAATTAGAATTAGAATAGAATAGAAAATACGGAACGGAATGGAATGGAATGGAATGGAATGAATGGAATGGAATAGAATAGAATAGAATAGAATAGAATAGAATAGAATAGAATAGAATAGAATAGAATAGAATAGAAATGCGGAATAGAATAGAATAGAAAATATGGAATAGAATAGAATAGAATAGAATAGAATAGAATAGAATAGAATAGAATAGAATAGAATAGAATAGAATAGAATAGAATAGAAAATATGGACTAGAATAGAATAGAATAGAATAGAATAGAATAGAATAGAATAGAATAGAATAGAATAGAATAGAAAATGCGGAATAGAATAGAATAGAATAGAAAATGCAGAATAGAATAGAATAGAATAGAATAGAAAATATGTATAGAATAGAATAGAATAGAATAGAATAGAATAGAATAGAATAGAATAGAATAGAATAACAGAGTTGGAAGGAATAGAATGGAATAGAATAGAATAGGAATAATAGAAAAGTAAATACAGAATAGGATAGGACAGGATACCCTTAGAGTCTTCTAAGGTATGAATTATTCCCCTTTCGTTTTCCTTTTTTAATTTATAGGCCAGCCACCTGCCCGATTTGTTAGTATTCTCAAAAAAATATTGTTTTGTTCTTTTCATTCTTTGTGCCAGCTCTTCTTGCTCCATGATATTTACTTTATGCTTCCACATCATCCAATTTTCTTTGGCTGTTTCATCTTCTGGGTTATCTTGAAGTTTTCTTTCTGATTCACCTATATGATTTAAATATTCTTCCAAGGTCTTCCTTTCTTCTTTATTTTTGTGTGCGGTATATGAAATCACGACTCCTCTCAAATAGGCCTTCATTGTATCCCAAACTATTGTGCGAGGTGTGCCTTTGTTTTCATTTTCCTTAAAGAAAAATTTATTTCATCTTTGAGTTTTTGTATTCCAAATTAGTAAAGGAGTAAGGCAAGGTTGTCCCCTATCCCCACTATTGTTTATTTTGGCCCTAGAAGTTCTTCTATGGAAAATCAGAACCAATGAGGAAATAAAAGGATTGAGGATCAGGAAGGAGACCTACGAGACGCAAGCATTTGCAGACGACGTAGCTCTAATCCTCGAAGATCCCATAGAATCGGGACCAAAAGTATTAGAGGAACTAAGTAAATATGGAGAGGTGGCAGGTTTCATATTGAATAAAACTAAAACCAAAGTATTGATCAAGAACACAACAGAGAGCCAGAAAAACGAGATAGAAGAAGTATTAGGATTACAGGTTGCCAAAAAAATGGAAGAAAGGCAACCCCAAACAAATATAAAGATATTAAGATAAAGAATGAATTGTTAAACTTTAAAGAATAAAAGAGAACAAATATGAACAAATAGCAATACTGTAATTAGAAACACACATACAAACATACAATGTATTTTCTTTGAACAGAGTATTTGGCCGGTTCACAAATTTAAACAGTGTTTAGTCATTTCAATTAAATTTACAATTTCTATATTTCCTTTTTGCCATATTTATTCCTCATCTATTTTTTTAAAAAACCAATATTACCCTTCATCCTCATCTCTAATCTTAATCAAATTCAATTTTTCCCTTCTATTCTATATTATACCCCTTCCCATTGTCATCTATTTTTATATCCATCCTCACATTGGTTAATTATGTAATATTACATTGGATAGACAGAATATTCCTATAGTCACAGAGGAACAAAGAGAACGGTTGAACCAATTAATAACAGAGGAGGAGATCCTCTCAGCAATTAAACAGTTAAGAACTGGCAAGGCTCCTGGTACGGATGGATTAACAGCTGTGTATTATAAATATTTACAATTGGAGATGGTTGTACCTCTTAAAGAATTATTTAATAGAATTCAGTTGGGTGAAGGGGTACCACCTTCATGGAAAACAGCTGTTATTTCGTTAATTCCAAAAGAAGATCAAGATTTGACATATCCCAAGAACTATAGACCCATATCATTATTGAATACAGATTATAAGATATTTGCTAAGATATTGGCAAATAGGTTAATATTAGTAATGCAAAAAATGATTCATGCTGACCAAACTGGTTTTAGACAAGGTAGACAAATGAAAAATAATGTAAGACAAATTGTTGACATATTGGAATATTTGGAAAGGAATAACCAAATCCCTGCGGTGCTTATATTTTTGGATGCGGAAAAAGCTTTTGATCGATTGGATTGGCAATTTTTATTGAGAGTGGTTAAGAGAGTGGTTGGGAATTGCTTTATGCAGTCCATAAAAGCAATATATCAGGAAGAGACAGCTCAGATAATTGTTAATGGCAGTTTGACAGAAACTTTCAAAATTGAAAAAGGTACGAGGCAGGGATGCCCTTTATCGCCATTATTATTTATATTAACTTCAGAGTTGTTGTTAAACAAAATACGTAACATAGATGAGATAGAGGGAATTAAAGTTAGAGACTATGAATATAAGGTACGGGCATTTGCAGATGATTTGGTTATGACCTTAACTCATCCAGTGGAATCAGCAAAGGTTTTGATGGATATAATGAAACAGTATGGTCAAGTCTCTGGGTTTAAGATAAACATTGGAAAAACAAAGATGATAGTTAAAAATATGACAACAAATCAAAAAGAGGAGTTACAAAGGGTAACGGGATGTGAAATAGTCAAAAAAGTTAAATACCTAGGAGTTTATATTGCATCTTCTAATGGTAAATTGTATAATTATGAATTGATATGGCATAAAATACAAGCTGAAATGGATAAATGGAAAAAATTACAACTGTCCTTGTTAGGTAGAATAGCAGCTATAAAAATGAATGTTTTACTTAGGTTTTTATTCCTCTTTCAAATGATACCAATACTAAAAAAGGATGCCAACCTGGAAGAATGGCAGAAAGGTATTAATAAGTTTGTATGGCAAGGTAAGAAACCAAGGATAAAATTGAAAATAATGCAGGATACACGAGAAAGAGGAGGATTGAAAATGCCAAATTTAAAATTGTATTATGAAGCAGCTGTTTTATCAGCAATTAGTGATTGGATTAATTTAACAAATGGAAGGATATTGAATATTGAAGGGCATGATTTGGTTTATGGTTGGCATGCTTATTTAGTGTATGAAAAAAGGGTGGATAGAGCATTTAAGAGTCATATACTGAGAAATGCCTTATTGCGTGTCTGGAAGAAATATCAATATAAGTTAAATGAAAAGATACCTATATGGACAGCACCCAGGCACGCAATAGAGAACACGAGCATAGAAAGTAGACATGATGTAATTATATATATAGATATTCTCAATATGCAGGGAGGTATATTAAAATTAAAACCTGTGAATGTGTTGAAAGAGGAGAAAATAATTCAAACTTGGTTTCAATATGTACAATTACAAGCCAGATGGAGAAAAGACCAGAAAATTTGTGTTATACAAAGTGATGAAAATTTAATTAAACAAATTAGAGACTAAAGTCCAATGCATATAAAAAGATTGTATAATATATTGATAGAGATGGACTCAGAAACAGAGTTAGTTAAGGACTGTATGATAAAATGGGCGCAGAATTTTGAACAGCCAATAATGGTGATGGAAACTTGGGAAAAATATGGGTGACAAATGTGAAATTTACCAAAGCGCAAAATTTAAGGGAGAACTTTTATAAAATGTTTTATAGATGGCATCTAGATCCAAAAAAGTTATCTCGTATGTATCCGAATGTACAACCAAAAAGTTGGAGATGTTATTGTGAGGATGCCACTTATTTCCATATTTGGTGGACATGTAAAAAGGTTAAAGCGTTTTGGATAAAAATTTGGTGGATTTTACAAAATATTCTTAAAAAGAGGTTGAAATTTACGCCACAGCTGTTTCTGCTGGATATAGTTACGGTTCCGTGAGTCATATCGTTACCTCTACCGGCTCGGCGGAACCAGGAGGAACCCACCACCGCTGCAGATCCTCTCCACCTCTTCCTGGATTAGCGGAGGGCTTCCTGTCACTTCCCATCGGATTGGGGGGTTTCTGTGACCCCCAAGTCATCCCTGGCTGTGGGGTGTACCTCCCCTCTTCTCATCCAGTGCCACCCAATCCCCAAACTCTTCCTCCGGCAGAAATCTTCCTCTGTGAAAGGAGGAGCATCCATCCCGGCCAGATGCTTCCAGCCCCAGAAGAGGAAGGGGGGGTCTGAATTGGGGATGGAAACGTTGATCTCGACTTGGAGGTGGGAAGGGCCAGAACCAGCAGCAGCACCAATGGGAATTCTCCCTGCTTGAGCGTCATCGGTCTCTGGGCAGAGTCCTTGGTGGCTTCACCTGAAGGAGGAGAGCCAGTTCTGCAGAGAGAGAGAGAAGCGGAGAAAGTGGGAGAGGGGATCTTGGCCTGAAGAACCGAGCGGAACTCTCTCCTGCATTGGGTGAAGTCAAGGGAAAGTCTGCCCGGAGACCGATGACGCTAAAGAAGGGAGAATTCCCATTGGTCCCCCTGTTCTTTTTGGACCCTCCCAATTCCGAACTTGGAGGCAGCCCCATTCTGGGCCAGGCAGCCTTTCTGCGTTCCCTTCGCTTTGCGGAGAGAGGGAACCGGTGGGAAATTCCACTGCGTGAGCCAAAAGGATCTACAGCACGGGTGAAATGCTCCCGGTTTGGACCGGATTGCCCAATCCGGTAGCGATGGAGGCGGGTGGTTCGGAGAACCGGTAGCAAAAATCCCTGCCCCCCCCCACATGCCCAACTGAACCATGCGATCCTCAGAGGCTTTTTTTCTTTTAAATGCCTCTGACGATCCAAGCTGAGTTGCCTGATCGTCAGAGGCATTTAAAAGAAAAAAAGCCTCTGACGATCAGGTAACTCAGCTGGGATCGTCAGAGCCTTTTGAAAGGATTTTTTACAACCACTTCGCCGAAGAGGTTGTAGAAAAAATGGTTTTAAAAGTTTTTTAAAAATCGCCACGCCCACCCAATCACATTACCCCACCACTACCAAGCCACGCCCACAGAACCGGTAGTAACAAATTTTAGATTTCACCCCTGGTTTACGGGATCTTGAGACAGATCGTTTTCTCAGGGGCTGGGGGGGACCCTCAGGAGGGGAAGGGCCAGGCGGGGCCAGGCGAGGGAGGCCAGGAGGCGGGGCCAGGTCGAGGCAATGTCAATAAGTTTCTGTTTTTAAAGCAGTCTATTTGTTTTCCAGTGGTTCCAGAGGAGCAGCCCGTCCTGTGGAAACGGGGACCGACGGAGGTATGTCATATTTATTTCTTTAATTGTTTGTCAACACGTACCCAATGGGACCCAAACGCTGGAAGTCAAAATGGCTCTTTTGGGTGAGGGGGCCTGGATTAACCGGGCTTGAGGGTTTTTCCTGGGCTCAGGCCCAACGTCCTCATGGCCTCCATTGCTTTTCAGCAGACGAATTCACGGGTCGGCAACCTGCCCCCTATCAATGAAGGTCCTCCCCCTCAGCGGTCCTTTACCACCCGCCCCCCCAAGGTAAGCAGTCTAAATCTTCTGGGGCAGGGGTGGGTTCTAATTTTTTTTACTCCCGGTTCTGTGGGTGTGGCTTATTTTGTGGGCGTGGCTTGGTGGGGGTTAATGTGACTTGGTGGGCGTGGCCAACTTTTTTTTTTAACTTTTAAAAGCATTTTTTCTACAACCTTAAGAGGTTGCAGAAAAAAAATGCTTTGAAAAGCCTCTGATGATCAGGCAACTCAGCTGGGATCGCCAGAGGCTTTTAAAGGCATTTTTCCCCCTACAACCTCTTCGGCTGAAGAGCTTGTAGGAAAACTACTTTTCAAAGCCTCTGACGATATATATATTTCACGGCTGTTATTTTAACTTTTCCAGACTCCTGCAACATCTGGGGGGCGACCGCTGAGGAATCCGAGGGAGAAGAGTGGCACGTAAGTCTACATTTTATCTAAAGAATATAAAATATAACATTTATTTTTTAAAGGAATCCTTTGTTGAAACACCTTTAGATTTTATGAGAGCATCTAGTCTTTTGGCCTTAGAGCCGATCTTCCTTCAAAAGGGCTCCAAAATTGGAACATTGGGCGCTATCTAACAAATGAAATTCAAGGGTGAAAAAAGTAAGGTTCTACATTTAGCCAAGAAAAACAAAATGCACAGGGACAGTATATGGGGCACCTCGCTCAACAGTAGTAACTCTCAGAGGGATCTTGGAGTCCTAGTGGACAACCGTTTAAACAGGAGCCAGGTGTGTGCAGCAGCTGCCAAAAAAGCCAACCCAGTTCCAGGCTGCATCAATCAAGACCACGTGAAGTGTTAATGCCACTTTTTAAGGCCTTGGTAAGGCCACACTTGGAATATTGCATCCAGTTTTGGTCTCCACGATGTAAAAAGGATGTGGAGACTCTAGAAAGAGTGCAGAGAAGAGCAACGAAGATGATGAGGGGACTGGAGGCTAAAACATAATGGATATTTCACATATTTAATGACTACTATTTAACATCAGTTTTTTCCCTTCAAAGATTTCAGTTTGTTTTTTGACTTGAATTGTACATCTTATATGTTATGTTAAAGGAGGAAGTACTCTGAAGGGATTTATCTTGGTCTGATTTTTTATTTTACATTTCCAAAACCTGGCCTTTTAATAGGGGTTTGTAGACTTTTTACTTAAGATTACTTAAGTAAAAACTTAAGTAATCCAAATCTTATAAACAACTCTTATCAACACATTAAACCTTAATATTTAAGTCACTAATCAAATCCCTTAAGACTACCCTGGAGGTGTATCTAAAGTCCCTCAAACTGTACCCATTGGCCATTTTTACGGAGCCTTTCTAAAAGACCCAATAAATGGTGAAAGGATTGTTAGTAGAAATAGCAACACTGAATTTATACAGCGACACAAACATAAAGGTATTTTTAATATTTTTTAATGGAAGAAAATGTTTGATGAGTCAAGTAAAAAACTTAAGGGTCTAATTTCTCTCTGGTTTTCCTATTTACAGCAACAGAAAGCACAAGTCGTTCTCCCTGACTGAGGAGCTCCTGAGTAAAAACGCCCAGCTTTCGGAGAAGAACGCAGAACTCTGCAGGGAGATGGAGGAGAAACTGCGGAGGTGAGAAACCCTGACTTTCTCTTCCAGGATTTCCTCTTCAATTCTCCTTAGCTCCCTACCCTGGACACACATTACACAACGTTCTGCGTTGAATTACGTTGCCTGGATGGGTAGGAGACATCATGAATCTCTTGACAGGGACTTTTCCTGGCCAAATCCTCTGAATGTAGGAGGTCCCTGCTTTGATCTCCTCTTCTGCTGCTCACTGACCTCAGTTCTCGGCTCCCCCTCGGCTCTCACCAGTTCAGTCTTCTCCCCCTTCTGTCCCCATTAGAAAGTTTGGAAATTGTTTTGAATTTTCTGGTATGAAAGCCAAAAAAGGGGGGAAAAAGGTTTTAAGATCTGAAGATTCCTTTATGGCAAAACTCAAGTAATTAAAAAGTAAGGCTAGGTAAAACAAAAGAAGTGCTAGGCATTTTAGTTAGTTTTCATTTTAAAAGGGTTTGATGATTTGGGTGAAGACCTGAGGGGGCTCATTTCCCTCCTGTCTTCCTATTTTACAGAATCCAGATGTTGGAACTCCGAAACCTCCATCTCCACTGCAGGGTTCTGACGGAAGCTGGAGCAAAGCAGGAGCTCCTCAGGGAGAACGAAGAGCTGCGGGAACAACTGGAGAGGTAAGAAATACCGTGTTTCCCCGAAAATACAACCTTCCCCGCAAGCAGTTGTTGTTGTGGCTAAGCTAGTAAGTAAGAATCTTTGGCTGCTTCTCCGCATTGACCTCTCCACGTCTCCTTCTTCCAGAGAGAAACAATGGAGGGAGCGTTTCCTGGGAGAAAGAGAACGGCGGGAATCCCAGTAAGACCCGGGAGGAGATCTCACAGGATCAAAAGAGATCTGAGGCAGCCTCCAAGGACCTCTAAGACCTTCAAGTAGCTCCTCCTCCTATTCCTCCTCCTCCCCTCCCCCTCCGGGACACATTCTCTGTCTCCACCACATCCTGGCAACACCAAACAGCCTCTGAGAACCAGGCAAAAAGTGCACCCTATTTTTTCCATGACTTTTGGAGGTTCTGTACAGGATCATGGACCCAACTTCCAGAGGGTCTGTAGGCCCTAAGAGACCCTCCCTCATTCTTCTGCTGCTGGATAACTTGTAAGAAGGTTCAAAGAAGAAAAAACTGAAGGACTGAAGAGGAAATGCTTTTGTAAAGTCGATTTGATCCTTTGAAATTTATTTTGTAATGTAAATAGAGATCTGGATTTGGAATACCCCTCAAGATCTTTTTTTAATTCCTTCAATTCTGCTATTGGTTCCTGCTTTTTAATATGCCTCAGTGTTGATTTTAATTCTAAGAGATTTGTGGGTTTTTTAGTTGTTAATTCTTGGGGGCATAAACTGTCAGTATTTTAATTTTTCTTGTTCTCTTTAATGCTTTTGGCATGTGACCGTAATAAATGTTGAGTTTAATTGAATTGAATTGAATTGAATTGAATTGAATTGAATTGAATTGAATTGAATTGAATTGAATTGAATTGAATGGCTCTTTGGACCTGATTCCTTCAGGATCCTTCATTAGTCCTGGAAAGTCTTGAATGACCAGACTGTCCAACAGTGGTTCCTGTCTGCACTCTCGTCTGACCACTTGACAAGTCTGCAGCAGAAGAAAGACCCCAAAGCAATGGGATTGTTCTCATGGAAGGACAGGCCTGTTTTGACCCTTCCCCCTCCCCACTCTGGATCCCCCTCCCCAGCCAGGACATCTACACCAGTGAAAAGCAGCTCTTGGATTCCATGGAGAAGATACGGTTGAATCTATCACTCCCCACTCCGTCTGCCAAAGAAAGAAACACACACAGGGACCTGTGGGGCTTTATAGGGTCCCACTAATGTGGACATCTGGATGGAGATGTCCATCCTGTCAGCTGCATCCAGAGGAGCCAAAGGGAGTGGTCCTTCCTCCCACAACCGTCCCTGGGAACAGGGGCTCCTCCAGTAGAGAGCACGTCCAGCAAGGCCTCTGAAGGGCCAAGTGGATTCTCTTAGTTGTCAGGGAGGTTGTGGCCAAGTGTGAGATTGTGCAGGCGCTGGAATCCTTACCCACCAATTGAATGGCAAAAATACACCATAGTATATTAAAGTCACTAATAGAGAAGCTCCTTTGCAAAAAATGCTCATGTTATTCTTATATCATCATGAATAGAAACAAGAAAATCCTTTTTCTTCAATTTAATCCTCTTTGTCTCCACCAGCCGACTGAGTCTCAAGCCAACCCTGATCCAAAACCAGAGGCAAATGGTGGTTACTCATCACCTTGACATTGAATGAGTGTTGAGAAGATGGGATGGAGATAGTTCTCCACCAGAGTTAAGAGTCACAAACACACCATTATTTGTAGAAGGACTAATTTTTCTCTGGTCGCTAAAGGGGATTCAAAATAATTCAATCCTTAAAATAGAACTATCATAAAAGGAAGAAGATTTTTTTAATGTGAGAAATATTTACCAATTCTAAAAAAAACCTCATTTGTTTCTATAAGGATCAGGAATTGTGTATCAATGAGAGGTTATAAAAATATGGGACTGGGCTGGGCAGGGGCCACTACAACCATTTTAATCACTACTTTAAACAAAAGTTAGCATTCAAGTGATGAGCTCAAGTTTGGATGGAGAGAGGAAAATAATCTGGAGTTGTTACGGTTTTTATTCCGTCCCATCTTTGGATTCCAGCGACTTCCACAAAATAAGATGAAAAGAGAGAAGCTTTGGAAATCCAGACCATTCAGGAAATTAGACAGGTCCGTCAATACAGGAGTAAGTGAAATAAAGAGAAAAGAAGGAAAGTGTGAGGACTGCAAAGACAGGAAAGGAAACTCCAGCACAGGGAATGACTCAGGAATGAAACTGACAAGGAGGAGCCTGGTTGGAAGTCCTTGTTCTATGTAATCTTCTTGTTCAACTGAGGATTCTCCCCATGAGATGGTCTCCTGGCCTGGAAGAGCTTCCCCTTCAGCCTCTCCCATCTCAGGTGGCCCAGGAGAAGCTCCGGGTATTTGGGAGGCCGTTGCCCGGAGGGGATGAGATCTCCCTGGACCAAATTCTGTCCCTCCGACAGCCGAGGCTCTTTTCCTTTGCACTGGGAGCACCTAGAGATCCCCTGCAGCAATCCCACCTCTGCCACCAATTGTTGCCAGTATATATATTTTTTTAAACTACCAAAGACCAGATTGACCCAAATTCCATACTCACAAACTAGAAACTTGAATTTGATTTGGGTTTTTTTGTCTCTCCCTTCAATGGCTGGGTGAGATTTTTATTTCAGAAATAGGAAAGCTTACACATTTTTTTTAATCAAAATAAAGGAAAATTCTAAATTCTACATCCTTTCAACATGTGCAGAAAGCAAAGTTAACGCTGTAACTATATTAGCTATTTTCTATAAGCTGTTTGATGACACTATTTTTTTAAACGTCCAATTTCACTTCATCTTCTGATCTTTCTTCTCTGCGTCTCCAATAGATTTGCTTAAGGCTGACTTTTATCATTCTTTCCTTTAATTGCTGTATATCTCACGGATCACACTCTACAGAGCTAAAGAACTTTTTCTACAGAGTTTGATAATTTATCTTTTTTTGGTGTTCGCTTTTTATTTTTCTTCTGTCAAAGTCTAAGTTTTCCTTTGTTTTTTTAAATATATTTTTAAATATTCCTTCATTTTCTCTGACCCTTCCCTCCTCCTGATTCTGGGCTGCATCTGAAAAGAAGAAAGCAGATTTCCCATTCAAATCCTCCAGTTCTTTTCTTTTTTTTTAAACATTTTATTAGATTATAGAATAAAATACAAAAAAAAAAAAAAAAAACCAACCCAAGCAGAGGGAGAAATGGGGGGAGGGGAAAGAGAAGTGGGGGGAGGGAGAAAAAAAGTGCTGACTTCAGACTTCCTCTGTTGCAGTAAAATAAAGCATTAAAATCGAATCTCAATTTTTTACTTTTCCATAATAATATAAATGGTTTTGTAAAAGAAAGCAGATTTCGCATTCAAATCCTCCAGTTCTCAGGGACGACAAAAGTTCCGCCTCTCTTTCTCTCTAGTGGCTGCTTCTATTCCTGGCCTGCCCCCTTCGTCATGACAACCCTGTAGCCAATCAAAGAGGGGGAAGAGCCAGTTGCCTGGGAGCTTCCCTGCCCTCAGCCTGATGGAGAAGAGGCTGAAGAAGCCAAGCCAAAGGGGAGGGGAGTCAAATAAAGAGCAAATTTCAAAGCTTTGAGGGGGAAGAGAAAAGGGCAAAAGCTCCCAGCACTGCAGAGGGAGGGGGGCTTAAGCCCCTTCCCCAGAAAAGGCTGCAATGAAGAGGATCTCCTCAGCTGGGGGCTCTGAAGGGGCCACAGGGGACCCCCATCTTCCTCAGAGTCATGGAGGGTCCCCTCCAGGGTGAGGCTGACCTCCTTTTCCTCCAGGGCAAGTCCGGAGATCCCCCTTGGAAGACCCAGCCCTGCATGGCTTCTCCCCCACAGGAGCCTCTCCTGGAAAGACACGGAGCCCAAGCTAGGCTGGAGAAACCCCGGGGGGCTGCGTCCCCCCCATCATGCAACCCTGGGACCCATAAACCAGGTTAGTCTTGTAAGGTCCAACTATACGCTTAAGCTCTCAGTGAACCAAAAAGAAAGACTTAAAGTGGCTGTGGTTTCCGACGTCCCGATATAGTCAGCTGGTGCTATCGCTGACTATTGGGGGCAAATCATTGGCCCCTACGGAAAGGGCTCGCAACTTGGGTGTCCTCCTGGATTCACAGCTGTCTTTAGAAGAGCACTTGATGGCCGTGACCGGGAGGATTTTTCATCAGGTTCGCCTGATCCGCCAGTTGCGTCCCTTTCTAGATCGGGACTCCTTACGCACGGTCACTCATGCCCTCGTCATCTCCCATCTGGACTATTGTAACGCTCTCTACATGGGGCTCCCCTTGAGGAGCACTCGGAGGCTCCAACTGGCGCAGAGTGCGGCCGCGCGGGTGGTAATGGGAGCGAGGTGGCGCTCCCATGTAACACCTCTCCTGCGCGAGCTGCACTGGCTTCCGCTGGTCTTCCGAGTGTGCTTCAAGGTCTTGGTTATCACCTTTAGAGCGCTCCATGGCTTAGGACCTGGTTATTTGCGGGACCGCCTGCTACCACCAATAGCCTCCCACCGGCCAGTACGCTCCCATAGAGAGGGGCTCCTTCGGGTGCCGTCGGCCAAACAATGTCGACTGGCGGCCCCCAGGGGGAGAGCCTTCTCTGTGGGGGCACCTACTGTCTGGAACGAGGCCCCCCCGGAGATACGGAGGATCCCGGATCTGCGTACCTTCCGTCGCGCACTCAAGGCGTTCTTATTTCATCAGGCTGGCCTGACCTAAGTTTTTCCCCTTTTTAAATGGAAATTTTAAATTCGGTTTTAAATTATTGGGGTTTTAAATTTTCAGCCAAATTATTTAATTTGTTTTACTTTATTTTAAATTTTGTATTCATATGTTTTATTTTATGGCTGTTCACCACCCTGAGTCCTTCGGGAGTAGGGCGGTATACAAATTGAAATAATAAATAAATAAATGAATAAATAATAAATAAATAAATAAATAAATAAATAAATAAATAAATAAATAAATAATAAATAAATAAATAAATAAATAAATAAATAAATAAATAAATAAATGGAGGCTTGAATAAGAATCAACATTTAATCTTTGATCAAAGACAAAAGGCTGGGTAAAACCATTCCAAACACATACAAAGAGATATCTATATGGGAGGGCTCACACCTTCAGAGAAGATGTAACCACATTTTATACCTTTAAAGCACAGTTAGGTCCCCAACTCTGGCCCCTTAATTTATGTTTGTGTATTCTTTGTTGCCCTGCAAGGGAATCTAAACTTCCCAATTAGTCTTATCTTAAGGATTCCTTCGTTTACTCAATTGGCCATTTAGCTCCCTGTCTCTGGAAGACAGGAGCTTATCCAGATCAAACATAAATTAGGACTGAGGTATAGTTTATTCCTTTGTTGATGGCTAGTCGTACCATGCTTTTAGATTGATATGAGTTCAGGTCAAATGGCAGGGAAATACATTTGACAAATACCAGATACATTTCAGAGATACATACATTTTCCTAATAACAATATGTTTGTAACAGGAGATACAAATAGAAAGGAATAATATATGTGATATAAAAGCACAATATATATGTTACAGATCCCCTCCTCCTCCTGGCCATCCTTGGCTTTGGGGTCTGGCCTTTGCTTTCCCCCCCCCGAGTGCCCCATGCGTAGAAAGAGGTGGCTGAGCAACATGGGATATGGTTTCCCCCCTTCCCAGGACTCAGAAGATGGAAGTTGGATTTTGCAGATCAGCTTTCCATCTGCAACACAAGGATCCTGAGCTCCCCTTCCCTCCTTTCGTCCCTCCCTCCCTCCCCACATGGGGAGAGAGGCAGCCCTGATTTCTCCATCTCTTTTCACTTGGCTTTCTCTAATTTCTCTCTCTCCCTCTCCCTCCCTCTCTCTCTCTCTCCCCTTTTCTCCCTCTCTCTCTCCCTCTCCCTATGATTTTTTTTTTAACTCCGCAAAGTTCGAATAACTAGTTTTTCACTAAAGTTGATTTTGTTCTTAGAGACTGGCTGCACTATTGCATCAGCCCTTTTGTGCGATGCCCTTGAGCATTAGCTTTCAAAATAAAGTAAATTTTGGCTCCAACTCAGCTGGCAGCTATTTCAGCTCTGTGGCAGGCTCTAGCATTAACTCCCCCCCCCCAGTTTTGTCTTTCATCACTATACAAATAAATATCAGATTTATTTGTTATTTCAGCCACATGTACCATGTATTCCCTGCATGGAGCTCCCAAAACTCTCAATTCTAGATGATGGATTTAATTCCATTTCTGCTCCTGTTATTTTGAATCACATGGGGATTATTTCCCTTTCATTTCTCTCCAGAGAATTTCCCAACAATCTTTGACTGCAAGAAATAGCTGAATTATTCAGGGATCCCTCCTGAGAGGGAGAATTATGATAAAAGTTTCAGCTCTGCTGTTTGGCCGAATCCTCCAGGGGAGACTTTGGGCAAAGAAATATGGAGTTTGGGGACAGGCAGAGTCTGTGCTCTTGAATGTACGTCTCCCTCCTTTCCAGGTGAAGCTGAGTGTTTCTCTGTGATGAGAAAAAGCAACTGGATCATATTCCACCTTGTGAGAGTCCTTTGAATTCTTCTAATTCTTTTTTAGAAACAGGAAAAAGATTCATTGATTCACCCCATGAATTATGAACCTCCGGCTTCTGCCTCTGATGCTGCTTTTGTCCCATTCAGTCTCTGGGAAGCTGAGAATGAAATGCCCACTGAGTTTGGAGAACCAGGATGGAAAACAACCACAGAGCTACTACAGCCCAGGAGACCATCTAATCAATATAGTCATCAGCGGAAAGGAAAGATTGCATGCAAAGTTGCTTTTCAACCTGGCTCCTTCTCTTCAGTTTGTTTTCCATGATCCGTAAGTCATTCAGGGTTATGGAATTGCACTCCCTCCATTCTAACACTTTCCTTCTTTTCTGTTTTTTTATTTTTCATTTATTCCTATATTGGGGAATATGTCTAATTTCCTGAATGATTTTGATTTCCATGGCTTCTCTCTTTGGTCTGATATTGTGAAAGAGACTCAAATCCAAAAATGGATTTGAAAAAAAGCTGAAAGGGCTGCAAATTATTTTCCTCTCTCAGTTCAAATATTAATTTAACACTTGAATAATGGATTTTATTTAAAGTAGTGGTGGAATCAGTTGTAGTTGCCCATTTCCATACTTGTGTAATTCATGATTGCTTTTAGATCAATGTTGGTTTAAGGCTCAGTAGGCTTGTGGAAGATTATATATATTATATATAACTAAAGTATTTGTTGTGGCTGTGGATTATAATAACTTTTTTTTCAATAGGATTTCTTACGAATTTTTGTATTGCTTACTATACATTTTCAACATTCAACTGGTCAACCAGAATTCCCGTTCCTGCACAACCTCACACTGGGCTACAACATCCATGACAACTATTCAAACACTTTCCACACTTCAGATGCCTTGCTGGACATGCTCTCCACTGGAGAAGCCAATGTCCCCAACTACGGCTGTGGAAGGAAGGAGAACCTCCTGGCTCTTCTTGATGGAGCTAAAAGTGACATCTCCAACCAGATGTCAACATTAGGAGGCACCTACAAAGTCCCACAGGTTTGTGTGTTTGTTTCTCCTTCTGGTAAAGTGAGGGGTGGTGGTGGTGGGTGAGCAATAGATGCAATCATGTTTTCTCCATGGAATTCAAGAGCTGCTTTTCACCATATTAACAAACATGTCAATATTTTACCCCGTTATGTTCATGTTGAGATTAATCATAAAAGGCCTGAAATGCAAGCAATACATTTCCTGGAGAAGATATTCTGACAACTATTTGACTGATCAAAAAATATCCCTGGTTGTTGGGGCCTCTATTGGCATCTTCATTTTCACACATAAATGATGCCTGCCCTATCCAATTGGATTGAAGTTGGCAGTAGTAGCATTTTATCCATCTAAAATGTGGAATAAAGATTACTCTAGCAATTATAGGCCAAATAGACTACCAGATATTATGGCTAAAATTTACGCCATGATCCTCTTAGTTAAATTTGAGAAACATTCATTCCTTGCAGAAAGTTTTAGGTAGAGTTAAATGCTATATAGATTTTGTAAGAAATAATGCACAAGTTAATAATCTAATATTGGCAACAAATTTGTCCTGAAATATCTAATCTATATCAGTGTTTAGTCATTTCAATTAAATTTACAATTTCTATATTTCCTTTTTACCACATTTATTCCTCATCTATTTTTTTAAAAAACCAATATTACCCTTCATCCTCATCTCTAATCTTAATCAAATTCAATTTTTCCCTTCTATTCTATATTATGCCCCTTCACATTGTCATTTATTTTTATATCCATCTTCACATTGGTTAATTATGTAATTATGTAATACAGTTGTTTAATACAAATTCAACATTTTAATATAAATCAGTTAGTTATATAACTATCTTTTTTGTATATTAATCAATATGAACATGAATATTCCAATTATTTCCATGCAATCCAATTTCTTACAAATCAATTAATTATATTTACCAATAATAATAAACCAAAAAATTTCCCCCATATATTCCTCCAAACCACAACTTAACCATTTCTGCTTTCAACACAATATACAATTAATAGTATCTCAATTATTACAATTCCTTAGTTAAATAGAGCTTCTTTTCTTTTGTGTTTTAAAATCTTGAACTCTCCTCTTTTCCCCTAAATTTCCCATTGTTTGCAGTTTTGCACCTACCTTTTTTGGTGAGGAAAAAGAAACCTCTTTGCCTCATTTTGTCACGTTGCAGCAAAGACCCTTCTTTACTTTCAATTTTGCTTTTTCAGCATAGCGAGGGGGAAAAAAAATTGCTCCAGGAATTTACCTCTTTGCAGCTAGCTCTTTGAAGCCTCGTGACAAGAATTTAAAGTTTTTTTTCCCTCTAGCCATCAACTGGGACTCAGGAGGCAGCAATAGATTGGGAGTGGGTCGGGGTAAGTGAACGGTGACTGAGCGATCCAACAGAGGCAGAGGGTGAGGGTGAATGAAGACATGGGGGGAGGGGCGAGAGAGAGCTTTGGCGACCCCTGTGAAATGGCCGTTCGACCCCCAAAGGGGTCGCGACCCCCAGGTTGAGAACCGCTGCTTTATTGAAATAGAATACTCCAGTTGGCATTGGCACGTGTTAATCTAATTGTGATAAATTGTAGGGGTGATAAAGTAATATGATTTACATTTTTATTGTTTAATATTTTAAACAATGTCTGATTAACAAACTATTCTAATACATGATTGATCCCAAATGTAACAGCATTCTTCATTGCTTTGTTAGATCAAACTTGAAACTGCTTCAGAGGCTGTGAGTGATAAAAGTCAATTCCCCTTTTTCCACCAACTGTTCCCCAAAGAAGGATTCCAGTACCCAGCAATTGTCCAACTGCTGCTCCATTTCAGATGGACCCTGATTGGCCTCTTTGCTTCAGACACAGAAAATGGAGAGAATTTCATGACGATTTTTCATCCTATGCTTGTCAGGAGTGGAATTTGTGTTGTTATATCACAACTGTTCTCAACAACTGGATACACAACAGCCCTCAGGGAGGCCCTCTCTAAATGGAGACAAGTCAACGTCTTTGTTCACTTCATGGAATATGATTTCATTTGGAACAAAATTCTTCCTTTCCATTTAACATTTATACGTCTGCCAGGACCCATTGAAGGGAAAGTCTGGATCCTTACAAATTTTGTAGGGTATAAACTAAACAAACCCAGACTTCTCAAATACATCCATAGTATTTTGAACTTTGGTTATCTGGTAAAAAAAAGGCCAAAGGATTCTGCCTTTGAACCCCATTTCTTTGTGGAAGAAAAGTTTCAAGATCCTTATTTTCTCTGTTCTCTTTCAAAGAACGTCTTTTCTGTCAAAGGCCGCAGAAGATGCACCCAGAAAGCCCCACTGGAGACCCAATGGAAATGGAACAGAGGAAGGCTCCCAAATGGCTATCACTTTTACAGTCTCATGAAGACTCTGGCCCAGGCCTTGAATGCCGCATATTCCTCCAGATCGAGGAGGGGAAGGAAGGAGGGAGAAAAGACTTTGGGGTCTTCAAGGCTGCAGCCATGGCAGGTATGGGGGGTCCCGATAAGGATCCATCAATCTTAGATCCTTTGGAGAAGGAATCCAGAGGAGAAGGAGGAGAACCAACTTAAGAGATCTGTTCAATTCAATTACTCAGGGAATAATGGTTGCAAAGAGTAGATACCATGACATTTTTATATTAAACTCTGCTCATTTGAAAATGCTGTATTCTTTTTTAAATGAATTCCTGTATTTGTGGGTTTGTGATGAGCATGGTGGAATTTCCCCTTTGTTCTGTCCCCACTGCAGGTGGGTCTGTGTGCAGCTCAACAGGCAGCTAAACCCCCCTCTTCTCCTCCAGTGAAAGGGAGCCTGGGGTGGATCTGGGTGTTTCATTGGGAGAAAAGGGCACGGAGAAACTGCGGAAATGCAAAGAGTGAGAATCAAATATAAATAGGAGATAGGCAGCATTAACTATCAGCCAACAAAGAAGCAGCTGGAACCTCTCCAGCGATGCTCCATGTGAGGGACAGAGGCCGTCTCCGGATGACCATGTGTCTCGGTCAAACCGGCTGCTTCCGTCTTCTCGAAAGGCTGAGAGAAAAGGGAGTCTTGGCATTTTGAAATGCCAAGTTTCAAGAGTCTGTACTTTCCTGAATGAGGAGGAGAGGCTGGACCTTACAGAGTCCTTTACTGAAACCCAGTGATGTCACCAGAGTTCCCATAATCTATTTAGGAAGTGTAATGATGTGTGAGAATGACTTTTGGGATGAGGGGAAGAAAGGCTGCCTAGGGAAGGATCAGAGAAGAGGGGAGAATCCTGCAGCTGCATAATGGGAGAGAAAGAAACTCAGAAAGGATCCTGACTAACTTTTCAGTCTGGGGAAAAAAAAAAAAAGCTGGTGGGAGATTTGTTCTTTCAGATCTGCAAAATTTTGTTAATGTCATGTTACAATCAAGTAAAATTAGCATATCTGGGTGTGTTTTCCATCAGGATGACCAGGGAGAAGATTAGCCTGACAACTTCTTGATAAACCCATGTTTTCTGGGAATCAACATGTTGTTTTCAAAGAGTTTATGAATCATCTTTTTTCCTGTGTTCATTTTATTTGTCATCTGCTCTAGAATATTCCCTATAATTGACCATTGTGTCAATTATATTT
The DNA here is from genome assembly GCF_029215685.1 of Pituophis catenifer annectens. NCBI lineage: Eukaryota > Metazoa > Chordata > Lepidosauria > Squamata > Colubridae > Pituophis > Pituophis catenifer. The sequence continues at coordinate 3,631,889 of NW_027256899.1, read as the reverse complement.
TCTCTATTTTTGTCAGTATATGATTGACAAATTTTTCTCAAACTTTTTCTTTTTTTTTTAATAGTTTTTATTAATAATAAAAAGAAAAAACAAAACCAACATAAATACATTGAAACAACATACAAAACGAACACACATCAATTCAGTCCAATGACTGACTCTTAGAAGATATTACAACGGTGGGTTATTTTTCATATTTCTATTTGTATCAATATCTACAGTCACCTATTTACTTAGTTATATATGTACATATATAGTTGACTCCTTATTTACTTCTATGCATTTCTATTAAATAGTCGAAAGTCATCTTTATATTCCTATTTTTGCCTCCAGCCAGCTGTGCCATCTTTGCCATACTAAATAGTAATCAGTATCATCTTTCTCTTGTATTTCTTTTGTGAGCTTATCCAATTCTGCACATTCTGTAATTTTAGCTATTATTTTGTCTTCTGTGGGTAGCTGTTCAGATTTCCAATGTTGGGCAAAGAGTATATGTGCTGCTGTGAGGATATGGATAATCAGATATTTTATTTCTTTGGTATATTGTGCTGTGATTATTCCCAATAAAAAGGTTTCCGGCCTCATTTCCAGTTTTTGTTTCGTAATTTCTTCAATCATTGTTTTGATTTGTTGCCAGTATTGTTTTGCCCTTCGGCATAGCCACCAGAGATGGTAATATGTCCCTTTCTGTGATTTACATTTCCAGCACATCAGAGATGTATTTGGGAACATCTTGGCTAGGCGCGCCGGTGGGAGGTGCCATCGGTAGAACATTTTGTAAAGGTTTTCCTTGTAGGGTATAGACAATGTCATCTTGTAATTTATCTTCCACAGATTCTCCCACTTATCCAATTCAATAGTATATCCTATATTTTTGGCCCATATTATCATATTCTCTTTAACAACCTCCTCTTCTAATTTGTATTTTAATAGGTACTTATAAATTTTGGTAATCATTTTCTGATCTGTACTTTGTAATATTTTATCCAATTCATTTGGTTCATTTTGGAATCCAAATTGTGCCCGATCAATTTTATATCTTGATTCTATTTGCATGTATGGCCACCAATCAATGTCTATACCCTGATTTTGTAATTCTTGTCTTGTTTGTAATTCTCCTTCACTGTTCAGTAATTCTTTGTAAGTCCTCATTTTCTCTATATCCATGGCATTGGGATATATTAGTGCTTCCATTGTCGATAGCCATCGTGGAATCTTGGTATAATGTTTCCTAATCTCTTGCCATGATTTGTACAGTGATTCTCTGATAATATTTTTAGTTTTGGCTGTGCACCGCCCTGAGTCCACTAGGAGAAGGGCAGTATATAAATTGAATAAATAAATAAATAAATAAATATGTTGCTGGAAGTATCCGTGGTGCTTGTCCTTTCCCTCCCACAAAAAGGCGTGCCATCCGCGTTGTAATTCAAAGCCCTCTAGTGATAGCATTCTTTTATTCTTAAGGTCTATCCAGTCCCTTATCCAGTTTAGCGACGCTGCTTTATAATATAACTCCCATTCACTTTTGAAGATAATGGAAGTATTTGTATCCTAATTAAACATATTTGGAGATCAGACAATTGTAGAAGAAAGATTCAATGTGGGATAAGAAACAAAGTTCTCTGTTTTTCAAATTCCTGGACGTTCCCATTCTAGTTTCATCCCTTTCTGGAAAATAATGAATTTTGGAATATTTCTGAGAGGAAAATGTACTTGGACCAAAATGGAGAGATAACTGCAGATCTGGTCATTCAGGTCCGCTTGGTTCTCCCCAAGGAGGATGTCAGAAGAGGGCTTCTGGCATATTTTGAAAGGCAGAGACTTACTATCGACCAAGATGTTCTTTCATGGCTAAAGTCACTCAATAAGGTGAGAGAAATTTTGGTGTCTTTTCTCTGTTTTCCAAAACCTGAGGTCCCATTTCCAGTGGGAAAAGCCTAGAGTCTCCAGGGTGGTTGGCCTCCCATGCCAGGTGGTGTCATCTAATGGAAGTTCTTCAACAGACGGGACCTACCGTATTTTTCAGAGTATAAGACGCACCTCCCCCCCCAAAAGAGCCTGAAAATTTGGGTGCGTCTTATACTCCAAATGTAGCTTTTTTGAAGATTTTTTTTCAACCCTAATGAGGCGCCAGCCGAGTGAAGCGATCTCCCTCCGTGCTTTGCCTGCTTTTCTCATTGCTGCTTCCTTTCAGCTGTTCCTTAGAAGCTGTTTTTCATCCCCAAGCAGGGAATAAAAAATCAGGAAACTCATGTGCTGAGCTGACCAGACTAAGGATGCTAGCCAGATGAATACCTGGTAGGCAGATTTTCCTCCCCTATTTTCCTCCCCAAAAACGAAGCTGTGTCTTATACTCCGAAAAATGCGGTAAGTGGAGTGGCTTTGCCATGTTTTATGGAAACCTTTCAAGATCTTACTGGTCAGAGGTTTCTTTCTTTCTTTCTTTCTTTTAAATTGAAAAAGTTTTTCAAATACAGATTTCCCCCCCCTTTTTCCCCCCTCCTCCCTCTTTCTTCATCACAGTTTAACTTCATATTAAAAAAACCTAATAGAATAAAATTTCCTAAATCTTTTACAGTAAACTTTATTATCAGTTTTAATAAGAATATATCATCATATTTAAATCTTTTTTCAATTCCATCCCTCCTGACTTTTATTAAGTAGAAAAGTACTTTATTGTAATGTTAAATTCTGAAAGCGAAAGGGAGGAACTAAAGGAAGAATCTGCCAGTTGTTTTACCTCCTGCATCTGTTTGGAAGTAGTCAGAGGTTTCCTATTCACCTCAGTGAAGACCAGAGGCTACTTGTCTCCATCCATTTCTACCTCCATTTTCCATGGATGGAGAGTCCTAATCTCTTTTCTTTGGCATTCCTTGGTTTTTTGCTTAGTCCCTGCCTCAGTCCAAATGTGTGGAAAGTTGTCGTCCTGGATTTGTCAAGAGGGCTCGAGAAGGAGAGCCAGTTTGCTGCTATGACTGCGTTCCTTGTCCGGAGGGGACCTTCTCCACTCAGGAAGGTGGGTCACACTGAGGAAAATGGGAGGCTTTGTGGAACTGGATCCATCCAGAGAATTTTCATGAAAGTGCAAGTTAAAAGACAGATTGAAGCTCATCTGTTTTTTTTTTTTAACCTGCACAATTTCTTATCTAAACGGAAGTAAATCAAAAAGACTTGGAAGGAGGGGCTGGGAAGAGATGGGAGGAGGGGGTGGCAGACTGGGCAAGCTTTACTAACAGCAGAGGAAATATCTCTTACGCCTTTTAGTTTGGATATGTGCTGCTAAGTTTACCTTTCTTTTTTTTTTTAATTTTTTTTATTGTAATTTTTTCTTTTCTAAAAGACTAATATGTGGTCAAACAGACAGTGTCATTAATTATAGTAATTGGATTAACAGTTCGTATAAACACCACACTATACACATATACATATAAATACCTCTTCAACTTCCATATAAATATTATCTATTTTTATTTCTGTTGTCTATCCACCTATACTATTTTTCTCACACCGCATAGTATTCTGAATTATCTTTTTTCTCTAATTCTAAAGTTAATTTGTTCATTTCAGCACATTTGAATACTTTTTGAATAATCAGTCCATCTGGTGGTAGGTTGTGTTCTTTCCAATATTGTGTGAATGAGATTCTTGCTGCAGTAAGTACAGTATATGTAGAATTAAGTATTCTTATTTCTAAGTTTACCTTTCTAGGAACATCTGAGGTCTTTGAAACTAGATGAATTGTTTCAGGTCCACCTTCTGAAAGACCTTTCAATCCACTGCATATTGAATCCTCCCCTTGAGGATCACTGAGAAGGGGTCACTGGACCATAATCTGGTGCTGTGGATAGTTATGGGGGGAACTCATTACACAAATAGTTTGCCAGTCATGTAGATCAATCAATCAATCAATCAGAATAGAATAGAATAGAGCTGGAAGGGATCTTAGAGGTCTCTTAGTCCACCCCATGTACCCTAAACCCATGATGGTGAACCTATGTTGCCCCAGTTCAGCTCTGCCACGAATGTGCATGTGCCTCCCGCTAGCCACCTTGTCTTCGGGTCTCTGAGGTGCATGCGCGGGGGGTGGGGGGTGCGCAGGGATGGGGGGCACACGCTATGCGCTGGGGCACAGCCATGCATGGCGTGCACAGACAGGGGCCGTGTGCACATTGCATTTTGGGGGTTCAGGCACACGCACGCACATTCACGCACGCACACACTTTGGGCACACGGTCCGGAAAAGGTGAGCCATCACTGCCCTATAACATTTCAGACAAGGGACTGTCCAGTCTCTTCTTAAAAACCTCCAATGTTGAAGCACCCACAATTTCTGGAGGCCAGCTGTTCCACTGGTTAATTGTTCTCACTGATAGGAAGTTTCTCCTTAATTCCAGGTTCCTTCCAGGTGTTACAGGATACTGTAGGTAACCTCCAAGTCCAGGATATTAACTGCCATGTGGCAGGACTCAGGATGTTTGCTTAAAAAGTTTATATGATTCATTATAAACCTCTAATAGTGTAGGTTCCTATGAAGATTCTACACATTACACTGGAAATAATTAACACCGTAGAATTTCGCTCAATTTACTATATCTGGCTACATTTTTTAAAAAAATCCTTCTTATACTCTTTTTAAAGAAATCTTTAATAAATACTTCTTGGAAAATGCCACTGCTATCAGCTGTTATCCAAAGAAGGCATTTCTTGTAAGATAAAAGGACAAAATATTAAGGAAAGTTGCTTTTTTGTTTTCTCAGATACAAAAAAATGCACCAAGTGCCCAGATGATAAATATCCAAATGAGGCCAGATTCCAATGTATCCCCAAAGTTATAACCTTCCTATCCTATGAAGAACTTCTGGGCATCATCCTGGTCTCTTTTGCCCTACTCTTCTTCTTAACCACAGGCCTTGTTTTAATCATCTTCATTAAATACCGAGAAACTCCCATAGTCAAAGCCAACAACCGGGACCTCTCCTACATCCTCCTGGTCTCCCTCCTGCTTTGCTTCTTGTCTCCTCTTCTCTTCATTGGTCAACCAAGGAAAGCCATCTGCCTTCTCCGACAAACGGTCTTCAGCATCATCTTCTCTGTTGCTGTTTCTTCTCTCTTGGCCAAAACCATCATGGTGGTGCTGGCTTTCCTGGCCACAAAACCAGGAAACCGAGCGAAGAGATGGTTGGGGAAGAGCTTGGCCAACTCCATCATCCTTTGTTCTTCTGCTGTCCAAATTCTCATCTGCTCCATCTGGCTGGGAGTTTCTCCCCCCTTCCCTGACTCTGACCTCCACTCCCAGCCTGGAGAGATCATCCTGCAATGCAACGAAGGGGCCGTTGTCATGTTTTACGTCACCCTCAGCTACATGGGCTTCCTGGCTGCCATCTGCTTCACGGTGGCTTTCCTGGCCAGGAACCTGCCTGGGGCCTTCAACGAAGCCAAGCTGATCACCTTCAGCATGCTGGTCTTCTGCAGTGTCTGGGTGACTTTTGTGCCCACCTACCTGAGCACCAAAGGGAAATACATGGTGGCTGTGCAGGTCTTCTCCATCCTGGCCTCCAGTGCTGGTCTGCTGGGCTGCATCTTCATCCCCAAGTGCTACATTATCCTTCTGAGGCCAGACCTCAACACAAAGGAGCAGCTCACAGCCAGACTGTAACTGTAAAAACATGAGATATAACACCATTATGATATTGGAAGAATTATTAAAGTTTCTTTATTTGAAAGGAGATATTATTTACATTTAGATAGTATGGGGGAATCAAGAAAATCATATCTATATGTTACATAATTGGAAATTGTTGAATGACTGGCATTCTTGTAGATCCCTTTCCTTTCAGCTCAATATATTTTGCCAAAGAGAACTCTGTAGAAGTCATTTAGAGGAATTTGCTGTTCAGCAACAGCTACTGAATGTGACACCTTATAAAAAATAATGTGGGCACTTCTTCCTACTGACAGCAGCTATAAGTGTGTGTGAGAGGGAGAGAGAGTGAGCAGGAAAAGAGGCCAGGAGGAAGCTGTGGGAACCAGCCTGGTTGCCTGATCCTCTCCATGAAAATGCCGGAATGATGTGAAATGCCATGTTTGATTGGCTCTCAGCTGAAGAGGGAAATCTTCATCCCTCTTATATAATTCTTTCTTGATTTCCTCATAAAAACCTCCTTTGCAGAAAGAATTCAGCAGAACAGCTCTCTGGGATTTCAGTTTGGGATTGTTTTTATTTTGGTGTGTACTTCACACAAAAATAAAAATAAAAAGGTAAATAAAAAAACTAAAGTGTGTAAAGAAATTTCAACTGTATATTTATTCTTTCATCAACCAGAAACGGCCTTTCATCATTTTCAGGCCATTTAATTTTCCACTTTACAATTTGTACATAATGCATTTCTTCTTTGTGAAGGGCTGGACAAGATGTCCAGAGCAGGGGTGGGTTCTAACATTTTTTACTACTGGTTCTGTGGGCATGGCTTACTTGGTGGGCATGGCTTGGTGGTCATGTGACTGTGTGTGTGTGGCTTTCTGGTCACGTGACTGGGCGTGGCTTGGTGGTCACATGTCTAGGCGTGGCTTGGCGGTCATGTGACTGGGTGGGAGTAGCTGGGTGGTCATGTGACTGGGTGGGCGTGGCTAACTTGACATCACTCACATCAAGGGTTAGGGTTAGGGTGCCTGGCCTCTCCTCGCCTCAAAGGCCTCAACGAGATACAATTTCCCTGTCTATTTATTTACTACTACTGAACATCCAAAATATAATATGCCATTTGTGTACATACATATTACATAGTATAGTGTATAGGCACACAAAAAGATATATTATCTACTATACATACTGTATGTGTGTGTACACATACACACACACACACCTCTTCTAAAACTATACACATTCAACCTCACTACATTTGGAAAAACACACCCAGAGTCCACTTTCTGCCACATATTTAACTATAACTTCTGTACATTTAGAACATTACACACACCTTCAGATTTACTTCCCTAGCCTGCACGTGACTGTTAGAGCCAGGAGAGATCATGGAAGGAGTAAAATGTAGTGAAACTCACTTAACAACGCTCTTGCTTAGCAACCAAAATTTGGGGCTCAATTCTGGTCATAAGTCAAGGACTATCTCTGCCTTTCTCTGCATGGCAGCCTTGTCCTAGTAAACTCCTTCTCCTTTCTGGCAATTTTCCTCTCTGTTAGAGGCACCAAAATAATCCAGATGATATAAGGTTTCCTGCTGGAGCAGGGGGTTGGACTAGATGGCCTCTAAGGTCCCTTCCAGCCCTAGATTGCTGTCCTGTTTCAAAGCGTCTTCTGAAGCCACATCTAGTACCAGGGTTTGTGTTCCTTCCTTCCTTCCTCTTCTTTCTTTCTTTCTTTCTTTCTTTCTTTCTTTCTTTCTTTCTTTCTTTCTTTCTTTCTCTCTCTCTCTCTCTCTCTCTCTCCCTTCCTCTTCCTTCCTTCATTCTCTCTTTCTTGTCTCTCCCTTCCTTCCTTCCTTCCTTCCTTTCTCTTTCTTTCTCTTTCTTTGTTTTTTTCTTTCTCTCTTTTTCTTTCATTCTTTCTTTTTTCTCTCTCCCTCTTTCCTTTTCTTTTTCTTCTTTCTTTCTTTGTCTCTCCCTTCCTTCCTTCCTTTCTTTCTCTCTTTGTTTTTATGTCTCTTGCTTTCATTCTTTCTTTTTTCCTTCTCTCCCTTTCTCTTTCCTTCTTTCTCTCTCTCTCTCTCTCTTTCTTTGTCTCTCCCTTTCTTTTAGTTTTAGTTTAGTTTAGTTTTATTTGATTTGTATACCGCCCTTCTCCCGAAGGACTCAGGGCGGTGAACAGCCAACAATAAAATACATACATACAAAATTTAAAAGCAGGAATAAAATCGAATTAAATAGTTTGGCCCAGACAGATTAAAACCCCAATCAATTTAAAACAGATTAAAAATATTAAAATATTAAAATTATTTAAAAAGAGGGAGAAAAGTTAGGCCAGGCCCGCCTGGTGAAATAAAAAGGTCTTTAGAGTGCGGCGGAAGGTGCACAGGTCCGGGATCCTCCGTATCTCCAGGGGGAGCTCGTTCCAGATAGTAGGTGCCCCCACAGAGAAGGCTCTCCCCCGGGGGCCGCCAGTCGACATTTTTTGGCCGACGGCACCCGGAGGAGCCCCTCTCTATGAGAGCGTACCAGCCGGGGGGAGGCTATTGGTGGTAGTAGGCGGTCTCGCAAGTAACCGGGTCCTATGCCATGGAGCGCTTTAAAGGTGGTAACCAAAACCTTGAAGCACACCCGGAAGACCACTGGAAGCCAGTGCAGCTCGCGCAGGAGGGGTGTTACATGGGAGCGCCATGTCGCTCCCATTACCACCCGCGCGGCCGCACTCTGCACCAGTTGGAGCCTCCAGGTGCTCCTCAAGGGGAGCCCCATGTAGAGCTCCTTTCTTTCTTCCTTCCTTCCTCTTTCTTTGTCACAAAAGTCTTTCCCTTTAAAGATTGCTGAAAGGCAGAGCTTTCCCTTCCTGAATTCAAAACTCCTGGAATCAGTTTATTGTTCCTAGTAAGGCAAGCAAGAAACAAACACATCTTTTATTCTTCCTTTGTTGTGGAAAATAAGGTGGCGTCTCAGTTTCTTAATGGCCCATTGGTAAAGGTAAAGGTGGGGGCTGAACTCTGCCTGAGTTTCTGCTTATTTTCTTTAGGGAAATTTCCCTGCTCTTTTAATATTGAGCTTCTCAAATCTTCCAACACTCCCTTCACTGATTAAGTGTATTCAAATGCTTTGTTCACTTAATCTGATCTCTGTCAACGAAAAACACCACTTCTCTTTTACTTCTTTGGATCGGGCAATCTTTAACGCTGTCTTCCCTGCCCATATCACCACTTACGGCACCTCCTCACTGAATCTCCGTGGACTTCAAAGGAGTCCTAATGGCCGGCCAGTGAATTTTCCTTGGAGAGGCGTCGATTCCCGCTGAGGCAGGCTGTCTGGTAGAACAAAAGTTCCTCCTTAGTCCCATCTGGAGGGTGCCATAAATGTTGTGGATTTAATAAGACAAACACAACTTTTGGATTAATCAGAGACAATTTGTATATTGCGCAATAGGTTCAAAGCTCTGTACATGAAGCATTGAACAAAGACAGAAATTAGGTACAATGGTTTTATACCCTTCTAGACAAAGGATTCTGTTAACTCAGCAATTCATATGGTCATATACATTTGTTATTTTTAATTGACATTTCCTAATTACTGAGTTTCTTTGCAAAACAGTTATAATTCTTTTTGTAGATTACTGAAGCATAGACTCAAATCATCTTCTGACGATAGACAACTTTTAACTCATGTGGATCCCCTTGACCTAACCAACCTTTAAGCTGTATGTCATTAGAATGTTCCTTTCTTCTGACAACTTAGAGGCCTCCTAGAGGTACCAAAAGGATTTTGGCTGAGTTTGTACTTTTTCCAACCGGATGCATTGCTTTGTAGAATAGAGTGAATAGAAAGTTATCCAGTGGTCATCTATCAGAGCCCGCTTCATTTACATTAACATGGCTATCATAAACATTCCTCCACGTTAAGAGAATCTCAGGGCTCTTTGGCGCCAGGATATAGGTTGTAAAATACCTGTTGACACAGCAATGCTAGTAAATCGAATCCAAGTCTCCCTCTTCTCCCAGTTGATTGGCAGTATCACTCTTAGGGATCTGACAGGTGGTTTAAATAGATTGGTTCACACTACAGGTGGGAAATTCAAGAGATCTCAGTGGCTGAGCTGTCAGACAGCCCTTTAAAAGAGGGAGCTGCTGGACACTCACTCACTCACTTCTTCTACCAGTCTACCAAATAAACGAGCTGTTGTCTTAGCTGAGAGTCCTGTCTCTTCACTCTTCACTCGACCCACACTTAACACTTTCCACACTCCATGCATGGATCTGGTTTCCTCCTGAGTGGATCCTTTGATGGGAAGGGAGGGATCTCCTCTTCCTGAGACTCTTTCCACCCATTAAGAGTTGAAATGGTTTCTCTTCTTGGCTCTCTGGCTGCTTTTCCTCTGGCCTTTTGAGGTCCCCATTGAGATGGAGGGGACTCTCTTCCTGGGTTACGTCCAGTTCCTTGCAAGATTTGGCTCATCCACTCCTAGACACAAATAAAGAAACTCCCATTAAAATGCAAGAACAAGAGATCTGTCTACCTACTTTGTGTGTCTTCTTTTATCACCCCCAATATATTTTTTCCCTCTGCTTATAATTGGAGGACCCTGAGGTTGTTTTCCTTCTGACTCCGTCCCAGACAATTTAAGGCCTCCTTGCTGGGCCTTTCCTGTCGGTCACAAGAGAAACTGATTTGTCTCTATTCCTAAGTGGGTCCCACTTCCGTTAGACTCAGAGAATGAGGGAGTGGCAGGAAAGACCGGAGTAAAGAGGAAAAAGTCATCTCTAAGAAACCATAAACCTTTTTTCCATCTCCTGCAGAGGGGAGTGAAATGCGGCCTGAAGGAGCTTTTCCTCCAGGAGCCCCTCCTGCTTCTATAAAGCCCCCTCCTCGTCCTTGTTTCTGCCCCTCCAAAAGGGGAGACTTTGCTTCTTGGAGCACCCACAACTTTCCTTTCCTCTCTTTGGGAAGACAAAGGGGTTCCGGGAAGAGAGACCAGGGTCCTTCTCCAGGTGCCTGAAGGTCCCAGCGCTTTGGATGGGGGACAAAACCTTCAGCTGAACCTGGCAGGAATGAAGGGAGTTTTTGAGTTGTTTTTTCCTTTTGGTTCTGGGATTTATCACCTCTGAGGATGGATGAATGGGGGGGGGCACCAGCCCAGACCCCCCCCAGAGCCTGATCTGGGGGCCCTTCTGGAGCCACAACTCCTGCCTGAGGATCGGGGGACAGCCGTAGTTAGGAGGGGCCATGGCAGAGTTTTGGGTTTTGCCCCAGTTGCTCCCTTTCCTGGGCCACCTGGCTTCCTTCATGGCCACTCACGCCCTACTCGCCCCCAGGATGGACTACTGCAGAGCTCTCTCAGTGGGGCTGCCCTTGGAGAGCATCCGGGGACTCCGACTGAGGCAGAAGGCAGCTGCAAGGACAGTTGTGTCTCTGCTGAAACAGCGGTGGACAAAGAACAAAGGGACCTCGACTTACAATGGTCCATTTAGTGACGGTTCAAAGTTACGAGGACAATAAAAAAGGACTTATGACCGTTTTTCACACTTACAATTATTGCAGTAGCCCCATGGTCACGGGATCAAAACTCAGATGCTTGGTAACTGTCTCAAATTTATGACGGTCATAGTGTCTCGGACTCAGGTGATGGCCTTTGGGGACCTTCTGGCAAGCAAAGTCAGTGGGAAGCCAGATTCGCTTAACGACCATGTTGCTAACTTAACAACTGCGGTGATTCACTTAACAACTGTGACAAGAAAGGTTGTAAAATGGGGCAAAACTCACTTAATGACTGCCTTATTTAGCAACATAAAATTCTGGGCTCCATTGTGGTCATTAGATGAGGACCGTCTATAGACTTATTTGAAATCCTCCTTCCCAAATGGTGAAGTGGCATTCGACACGAAGACACACAATTGCACACAAAGGGCCAGAGTGTGATTGTGACAGAAGGGGATGAATGGGGGCAGGTGGGAAGTCCTGGGACTTTGCTGCCTTCAGACGGAGCCCTTCCTCCCCTGGGATGAGCCCCGAGTTAGATCCCCCAGGAGGAACACACACACATACACACACACACACACACACACACACAGAGTGTGGGTGTTGTGGGGGGGGGGTGCTGTGCAGGTTCCCTCTTGCCTGGGAGGGGTCCCCTCCCTGACAGCCTCTTCACCTGGAAGCCAAGAAAAGGGGGAGTCAAAGGGGAAACCCCCAAAGGGCAGGAGGGATTCCTTTCTGGGGCTCCCAGAGAGCATCCAAACTTTCTTGGCACGGAGAGGAAAAGAAGCCTAAAAGGAGAGAAATTCCTGCATTGGCTGCGATTGTGGCTGGGAGGAGATAGGAAACCCCCCTCCTTGCAAGACACCCCCCCACTGCAGCCTTCCATCTGGTGGGACCCCCTTCCTGGGGATGCTCCTCCCAGCCCCTCCCTCCCTGCCAGGCCCCCTTGCAGCCTCTTGGCCCCAGAGGGGGGGGCTGGGTGGGTGTCTGGGTGCAAAGGGTGGGGGTGAGGGGACCCCCGTGTTTTTCCATCAGGTGAGGGAGCGAGAGAAGCAGAGATGGGCAAAGGGCAGAGGCACATACTCAGTTCCCTTCTGAGGCTAGCAGGCTGCCAGGACTTCGCCGCCTGCAGAGGGAGCCCCCTGGTGGTCCCCACCAGCCACGGCAGCTCCACTTGCAGGAGACGTGTCTTTGCCTTCTTCGCGCCGCCATCCAAGCGGGGTTGAGATCTGATGGGTGGGGGGAGTGGATGACGGGACACAGAGGAGAAAAGGCCCAACACCAACTGACTGCCTGTAGTCTGCATACATAGGCCACAGCATCTACGTTGGTCTGATTGAGGCGTAGCGCAAGGGTTAAGGCCAAAGAGGTGTTGAGTCCTAGAGCAGAAAGGAGTTCCGGCTTCCTTGCAAAAGATCCTCCCACATGGAACTCTCCTCCTCCATCCAGGAGTGACTGTGGGCAACGCTCTCTTGCGCATGCTTCGTTTGTCCTCTGAAGCTGCCAAGGCCACTTCTCCCAGGCGTTCTGCGCGTGAGGCTCGGAGGCTTCCCTCAAGCTGGGGAGTTAGGGGGGGAAGGAGAGGTTATCCGGCTCAACTCTCCCCCCCCCCCACAAGGAGGCAGGGCCAGGGGAACTTTTTCCCTGCCTTGAAGTGTTCGGATGGGCGCCATTGGGGGTTTGAGGGGCCTGTGGGGGGCGCTACAAGGGGCCTTTCTGGGTCCCCCCTTTGGCAGAGTGGGGGGGAAGGAGGGACTTTTGGCGGGCACTGCTAAAAGGGCCTGGGTGCCCCTCCCCATGGGAAAGGAGCAGTGGATTATCCCATGGGGGGAGGGGGGAGAAATCTGGTATTAAGAGGGAATTATGGCTTTTTGGTCCAGGATATCTGTTGGAGGGTGGAGTTCTGGGGTTGTTCTAGTGTTTCTTTCTTTTTCCCCTCCCCCACTCTCACACAGACACAAAATATCACAAATGACAGAGTAGAATTATTAATAACTACCCAGCCCAGCAAAGTGACATCTCTCTTCCACATCTGGAGGAGCCCCAAAGGTCCCATTCCCAGCCAACTCCCCAGTGGAAGAAGGGGAAAGTTCTTACCCCACCACATCTGGAGGGCCCAGGATCCCCAACCCTTCTACATGATAAAGAGGGGCTTGCAGGGGGGGCGTTGAAGGGGGACAATACAAGGGGTTCAACAAGAAACTTGCACCTGTTGGAAGAAAGCAGAGCTCTCTTTTGGGAAGATGGAAAAGGGGGATCTTTTGGGGGGTGATCCTGGGCAGCAGAAAGAGGGCTCCCTTTGCCCTCAGCTCTTCTTTTCTCGAGATTAGCCCCCTTTGATGGGAAGGGATCCAGGCAGCCCTGATCTTCAGTGGGGAGGGAAGTCCAGAGTCTCAAATTGTTCAGTGAAACTTTTTGCCTGAAGCCAAGTTCTCTGGCAGGAAAAGTTTCCATTCGGGGCCTTTGGGGCCAGGGGGGAGAAGAGAGAAGCTGCCCCCGACTCCCTGGGTCTCTGCCCAAAGTCTCCTAGGAGGATCCAGCCAAACAGCAGAGCAGAAACTTGAGGGAAATAATTCTCCCTCTCAGGAGGGATCCCTGGATAATTCAATGAGTTCTTGAACTCTGAGATTGTTCGGCGTTTCTCTGGAGGGAAGTGAGAGGGAAATAATCCCCATGTGGTTCATAATGGTAGAGCAGAGATGGAATTAAATCTGTCATCTAGAATTGAGAGCTTTGGGATCTACAGCCTTAAAATTGGCCCCAGAGGGAATTCACGGCACCTGTGGCTGAAGATAAAAAGAAATGTGACATTTGTTGGCATAGCAATTAGAGAGAAAACCTCAGGGGATAGTTAATGCCTGAGCATGTCACAGATCTCAAATGGCTGCTTGTTGAATTGGAGCCAAACTTTACTTTACTTTGAAAGCTGATGCTCAATGACAAAAGGGCTGATGCAATAGTGTGGCCTGACTCCAAGAACTAAATGAAAAAACTACTTATCAGAACTTTACATAGTTGGAAAAAAAAAACCACATGCACACACAAACAGAGAGAGGGAGAAGTGAGAGAAAACCAAGTGAACAGAGATGGAGAAATAAAGGAAGCAATTCACCTCTGGAAGGGAGAGAGGGAGGGAGGGAGGGATATGGAAAGCAGTTATGCAAAATCCCCTTCAAACTTCCATTCTCTGAGACCAAGGAATGAGGAAGCTATGTTCCCCTGCTTCCCTTTCCCATGCCCAGGCCAGGCAAGGGGGCTCTTGCAGGGATGCCAGACAGGACTCTGCCTGGATGAGTGGGGAGCCCCTCTTGGGAGAAGGAAGCTGGGGAGCCTTGTGTTGGGGAAGGAAAGCAGAGCAAAATCTCCCTCCAGGTTCCATCTTCTGAGTCCTGGAAATGGGAGAAACCATATCCCATGTTCCACTGCCACTTCTTTTCATGTATGGGGCACTCAGGGGAAAGCAAAGCCCAGACCCATAGAGAAGGCCCAGGATGGCCAGGAAGGAGGAGGGGATCTGGGGCAGCTCCCCACCCTCCACCCCCCATTCCTGGTGTTGGAAGGGAAAATTGGTTCAGTTCCAATCCGGAGAAAGACGCTGGAAATAAAATGGAGGCTCCTTGGGAAGAAGGTCCATTGATAGATGAAGCAGAACCACCAGGGCTCTGGACCAGCTGAACAACTAGCTGGACGAATGCCAGGATTTTGTGCAGGTCCTGAAATGCTGCTGGGGGGGGTGAGGGGTTGTGCAATGCCTGAAATTCCCTTAGGAAATTAAGCCATGTAGTGAGCTCTGTGTCTTCTGCTAAATGGTGGTGGGTTAATTCTAAATGGTCCTGTCCTGTTCTTAGAATTTGGGAGGAGAAGGCAAATTTTCAGTCCCATCGTTGGAGGCGAAGGTCTTTTGTTTCTTAATGGGCACAAAATATTTGCTGGGGTCTATTAAGAAAGACCGAGTCTGTTTTCTGTCTTTAAAAGCCTCCTTCTCCATTTCTCCTTTGGGGAAATATAATATGTTGCCTTTTTAATATTTCCCAAAATATTTCATTCTTTGGGGGAGGGGAGCTTTCCACACTGGGAAGAGACTAACCTAGTTTATGGGTCCCAGGGTTGCATGTTGGGGGGACGCAGCCCCCGGGGTTTCTCCAGCTTCCCTTGGGCCCCGTGTCTTTCCAGGACAGGCTCCTGTGGGAGAGAAGCCATGCAGGGCTGGGTCTTCCAAGGGGGATCTGGGGTTACCCTGGAGGAAAAGGCAGCAGGCTTCACCCTGGAATAGAGTAGAATTCTTTATTGGCCAAGTGTGATTGGAGACACAAGGAATTTGTCTTTGGTGCAAAAGCTCTCAGGGTACATAAAAGAAAAGGTATGTTTGTCAAGTGGGGAAAGTTGGACAGGGAGGGGAGGGAGGCTGGTGCACTTTTGCCTGCTCCCTTAGGGACCTCTTAAGAAGCGCGTAAGGTCCATGGTAGACAGTTGAAGGTCAAAGGTGAGAGGATCAGGTAGAGTGTTCCAGACGTTTCCTATTCTTAGGGCTGAAGTCGTATTTTCTGCAGTCAAGATTAGAGGGGATGGATTGCATGTGGTTTGAAGGGATGGATAGCCCTTGTGATATTGCGGTTGAAGTTAAAGTGGGCATTAACAGGTAGGATGTTATGGTAGATGATCTTGTGTACTAAGCTGAGGTCAGGACGGAGGCGGCCTAGTTCAAAGCTATCCAGGTCTAAACTTTCACGTCTGGGGCTATAAGGGATTTCATGGTGAGCAAAATGACTCTGGACCAGTGGTGAAATGTAAAATTTGTTACTACCAGTTCTGTGGGCGTGGCTTGGTGGTGGTGGTGGGGTAATATGATTGAGTGGGTGTGGCCAACTTTTTCTTTTTCTTTTACTTTTAAAACCATTTTCTCTACAATCTCTTCGGCCGAAGGGGTTGTAGAAAAAATGCTTTTAAAAACCTCTGATGATCCCAGCTGAGCCACGCAATCATCAGAGGCTTTTTTTTTAACTTTTCAAAGCATTTTTTCAGCCAAAGAGGTTGTAGAAAAAATGCTTTTAAAAATTAAAAAAAAAAGCCTCTGATGATTGCGCGGTTCACTTGGGCATGGGGGGGGGAGGTGCATGGATTTTTGCTACCGGTTCTCTGAACCACCCATTGCTACCAGATTGGGTGATCCAGTCCGAACCAGGAGCATTTCACCCCTGCTCTGGAGCCTCTCTAAGGCCTCGGCCTCCGAAAGACAGCCAGGACTCCAGGCAGCCTCCAAGGACAGGCCTGGCCAAGGTTTCGGAGGCCCCACTTGGAAGCAGAGCCTTCAAGGGAGGAAGGTTCCCCCCCACCAGAATGAGGGAAACAGAGGGAGCCTATTTCGGAATCTCAGTCCCTGTTTTCAGGGCCTCCATGGCCGACCCAGGACAAGGCCCCTGGTCCTCCGCTCTGCAGGCCTCCTCCACACCCACCCACACAGGCCGCCCTCAAAGGGCCCACAGGCAGCTCAGAGGCCTTGTAGGGAAACCTCGAGGAGGGTGGAAGAGCTCCTGCTTGGGCCGGGGGTCCGGCTGGATGACCTCTGGGGGCCCTTCCAGCCCTGGGATCCTCTGGGGCTCCCCCGAAAGAACCGAGAGGGTATGCTGATCTCCCCTCCCCCAACCTCCCTCCCCCCCTTTGGGCAACCTTCCCAACTCCTGGCTGGAGAGGAAAATCTCCCCGCAGCTTTTTTCTCCCCTCAAAATGGAGGGAGGGAGAATCGCCTCAGGAAAAAAGAGGCCACAAAATGGAGGAGGCTGCGGGGTCTTTGGCCACTTTAGCTGTCCTTCTCGCTGCCTGTGGGGGCCAGCTGGGGCTGAAAGGCCGGACTGTAGGCTGCCCCTTACAGGCAGCGTGAGGGACAGCTAAAGCGTGGAAAGAGGACCCCGAGTGCTGGACAGGGGATTCTGGGAGTTGAAGTCCAGCGGCCTTTGCTGAGGTTGAGCCACCTGCCCTGGGAGGCCCTGCACTGGACACTCGGACAGATGACCTCCACTGAAGGGCCCCCAAGGGGGGGAGGCCCAACCCCCCCGTCCACTTTTCCCTGATTTCATGGAGGCAGGAGGGGGATATGGGACACTGGGGGGCAACCAGGGAATGAAGGATTTTTCCCTCTTTTTTAACATATGTATATATAATATTTATTTTCCTCATCCATCAGCAGAGGATATAAGCCCTCCACCTTCTTCCTTCTGGTTCCGTTGCTGGGCAGAGGCCGAGGCAGAGCCGAGGGGAGAGGAAGGGCCAGGCCTCCCTTCCCCCCTTAGAGCCTCCATCCTGGCTTCTCTCCTCAGGGGGGCCTGCTGGCCGATCGGCCCAGGAAGCTCTTTGGGGGCCCCGAAGCCTCTGGATCCAGGGGGGGAGGAAGGTGGGAGCCTGGATGGAGACCATGCGAGAGAAGCCGGAGAGGCTCTTCCTCCTGCGAGGCTCCTCTTCAGCCGAGACTCCAACCTGGAGTGGCACCAAACTCCATACTTCTGGGTGACCTTCTCCAGCAGACTCTGGAGACAAGAGACCCAGTTGAAGGATAAAAGAGGTCAATTCCATGGTGTTGAACTATCTTCCTCCAGCATCACTTTCCTGGCATGTCCTGACAGGAAGGTCCACAACCAATACAGAAATTGACCCCAGGAGTGTAGTTGTGGCTTTTCACAAACAACATTTTCTCCATCCTCTCCTCTGCACATGGAGCCCAGAAGAAGCTCAGGATCCCAAGAGGAGAAGTTTCTCCTCACTGTAATTAATAATGATTATCTGGGCCTTGGAGATCTCCACACCTGTGATAGAGAGAGCAGATTGAAGCCATAAGCAAAAGATCTTGTATCAGAAAAGGATAAATTTGTCAAGCTCTGTTGGAACAAGTTTTGCGGCAGGCGGGATCTGTGCTCTTGATTGTACCTTTTTCTCCTTTCCAGGTGAAACTGAGTGTTTCTCTGTTTATGTCAGGAAAGTCGCTGGTATTTCCATCATCTGAGAATGCTTTGAATTCTCCCAACTGTTCCTGCTGTGGGTGTTAGAAACAGGAAGAGGATTAATAAAGCTCCATGAATTATGGATCTCCTGCTTCTGCTTCTGATGCTGGTGGTGTCCCAGCTGGTCTCTGGGAAGCTTGGAATCAAATGCCCTCTGAGTTTGGAGCACCAGGATGGAAAAAGACCATTGAACTTTTACCGGCCAGGAGACCATCTCATTGGTGCAGTTTTAACTGAAACACAAGGGGTGCCTATAATGTTGCCTTTCCACAGGGCTCCTTCTATACCTTCTCATTCGTAAGTCATTCACGGTGATGGAGTTGCATCCCCTCCATTTGCAGTCCTAACACTTTCCTTCTTTTCTTCTCATTTTGCTTGCTTCTATATTATAGGACTTGTCTAATTTCCTGAATGATTTTGATTTCTATAACTTGCCTCCTGTTTTATTTTGTTTTATTTTGTTTTGTTTTATTTTATTTTATTTTGATCCAGGCTCAAGGTTGACTCAGCCTTCCATCCTTCCGAGGTAGGTAAAATGAGGACCTGGATTGTGGGGGCAATAAGCTACTTTGTATAAAAAAGAACACCGCTTGGGGGGGGGGAAGCCCTACTAAGCAGGTATATACAAAAGTATGAAGGCTATTGCTTAACGCATTGTAAGCCGCCCTGAGTCTCCGGAGAAGGGTGGCATATCAATCGAACCAATAAATAAGTAAGTAAATAAATAAATAAATAAATAAATAAATAAATAAATAAATAAATAAATCCTAAGATGAAGGCAATGCAGATTATTTTCCTCTTCCCGTTCACTGCTGAATTCATTACTTGAATTCATTTTGTGTAAAGGAGGGACTGAAACAGTTGTAGTTGCCTCTGCCCAGCCCATTCCCAGATTTCTATAACCGATTATTGGTTTTGGATCAATATTGGCTTAAGACTCAGCAGGCTTGTTGAGACAAAAAGGAATAAATTCTTTTAATACGTTTGTTGTTACTGTTGATAATAACTTGAACATTTTTTTACAGTGTGCTTTCTTATGGTTTTGTATACACCCTACCATTCATTCTCAACATTCAAGAGGTCAACAAGAATTCCCAGCTCCTGCACAACCTCACACTGGGCTACAAACTCTATGACGACTATTTGAACACTCTCCGCACTTCAGATGCCTTGCTGGACATGCTCTCCACTGGAGAAGCCAATGTCCCCAACTATGGTTGTGGAAGGAAGGAGAACCTCCTGGCTCTTCTTGATGCAGCTAGAAGAGACATCTCCATCCAGGCGTCAACATTAGCAGACACCTACAAAGTCCCACAGGTTTGTGTGTGTTTTTTCTCTGTCTGGTAAAGTGAGTGGTGGGGGAGCAATAGATGCAATCATATCTTCTCCATGGAATTCAAGAGTTGCTTTTCTCCATATTAGCAAACATGTCAGTTATGCTTTTTTCTCTTGCGTTCTTGTTCAAATTTCTCATACAAGGCCTGAAAAGCAATAAGGTCATTGAAGAGGATTTTCTCCCGGCTATTCAGCTATTCAAAAAATATCCTATTTGTGGATAAACTATTGGCATATTGATTTTCACATAGATATAACACCTGCCATATGCAGTTGTATTCAAGCTAGCAATAGTAGCATCTCTCTCTATATAATTTAAAAATGGAATAAAACGGAATCTAGCAATTACAAGCCCGTTAGACTAACAGATATTGTGGCTGAAATATATTGCTTGTTCCTCTTAAGTAAATTTGAGATTGGGTGGAACAAAAGTGAATTCCTTGCAGAGGAACAAAAAGGTTTAAGAAGACTAAAAAGTTTCATAAAATTGTATAATAATCAATCAATTAATAATCTAATATTGTCAACACATTAGTTTTGAAGTATCTAATTACACAATATGTCAGTCGGGTAAACCACAGTTTTCTAGCTTTTATAGATGTTAGTGAAGCATTTGACACAAAGAGCAGATCAATATGATGGAGGAAACTGATTGCCCGCAAAGTGTAACTAGCCTGTTGGCCCTGATTCAAGCCCTTGTTTGAGAGGGAGGTTGGGGCTCAATGGAGCCACGAGAAAAAGGATCGATACTTACCAAGGGGCAACACAGAAGAATGAATATTTGAACCCTTGTTTTTCAGTCTGGATATTAATGACTTACCAGGACTAAGGAAGGATTCTCATGTATATGGCTAAAGTGCTAAAATATTTACTTATTTAGCATAGGGCAAAGGTATAATTAGCCAGGAGTCTACAATGTTAGTACATAGTATTTGTTTCGCTGCCAAAGAGTGCGAGTCCATTCATTTGTGCCCATGAGCTTCTCCAGGGTTCACCACAGGGGGTGAACCAGCTCCACACCAGAAAGCCGAGAGGTGTCCTGTGGCATCATCTGGGCCTTCTCTCGCCACCGATGGTGCCTCACAGTTGGGTGTCACATCCAAGCAAGTCCAGCATTGTTAGAGGCCTGACATCTGTACCAAACATGCCACATTTCCCACCAAAGTGGTACCTATTTATCCACTAGTGTTGTCACATGCTTTTCAACTGCTACCGTGTTTCCGTGAAAATAGGACATGTCCCGAAAATAAGGCCAAGCCTGATTTTTGGGGTGAGCGTAAATATACGCCCTCCCCCCCAAAATAAGCCCTAGTGATGGGGTGGGCATGGCCAGCACAGGAGACAGCCCTTCCCTTCCGCCGCTCACCTCAGGGCTTCTCGGCGAGTTCGAGAAGTTTGATTGAACTTGCAAGGTTTTATTTTAACCCTACAAAATGTTTGCCTGCAGACAGGAGAGAGACATGCAACAGAGCTGCAAGGCAGGTAAGACGCGCGTCTCGTGTCTCTCCAGTCCCTGGTGAGGTGGGGGGAGAAGAGACAGCAAGAGGAGCAAGCCACGTCTCACTCCACGTCTTTTACTTCTCCCCCGCCCCAAATGCTGAGCACATTGTAAGCCGCCCTGAGTCTTTGGAGAAGGGTGGCATATAAATCAAATTAAAAAAAAAAAAATGCCACCCCCCTTGATAAAGAGCCGGGTGCTGCGGAAAAGGGAGCTGGGTGGGCACAGACTTTGGGTATCTGGGGCTGCCGGGAGTCGCCCAGAAGAGAGGCAGGAGTGAGGCTGGAGTTTGCAGATGAGGGATGGATGGATGGATGGGAGGTGGGCAAATGCCAAGAACACCAGGGAGATTCCCACCTTTGGTTGTCCCAGGGAACAGCTGATGAGCTTCTGTGTTGCGCTGCCACAGCAGCGCAACACAGCAGCAGCCATGAAGTGGCTACACTCACCGCCTCCTGCAACCCCAAAATAATAACCCCCCCCCCCAATAATAAGGCCAAGCCCTTATTTCAGGGTTCAAAAAAATATAAGACGGTCTTATTTTCGGGGAAACATGGTAGGTGGGCAGAAGCTGAGGCAAGTGATGGGAGCTCACCCCACCATGCAGTGGTAGAACTCAAACTGCCGAAACAGATCCAGTGTCTTTAAGCCACTGAGGCTCCTACTTGCTAAATACACGTTGGTTTAAACTGATAGTACAGGACAATTATCCTGTGGGTTAGATTGCGTAGACCAGGGATCGGCAACCCGCGGCTCCAGAGCCACAAGCGGCTCTTTGGGCCCTCTGCCCCGGCTCCCTGTCCCATCACTGGTTGGCCCCATCCCTCATTTCTTCTTTGGACTCCATCCCGAAGCAGCTGGAAGCGAAGGCTGCCTTATGCGCAAATGTGGCACAAAGGCAGGTACAGGGCAGCTTCGCTCCTGCACTCTCCTCCCCTCCTTCTCCTCTTGTGGCCCCCTGGCCGGCTGTGGCTGAGCTGGGAGCGTGCGCAGGCACAGGGAGACCCTCCTCTCCTCAAGCAAGCGCCAAAGCTCAGGAAAGGTGGGCACGGGTCGGGCAGCGGCTCACTTAAGGAGGGTCTCCCCATGCTTGAGCATGCTCCCAGCTCAGCCACAGCTGGCCAGGGGGTTACGAGAGGAGGAGGGGGAGGAGGGTCGCCGGAGAGTGCAGGAGCGAAGCTGCCCTGGACCTGCCTTCCCGCCTTCGCTTCCTGCCGCTTCGGGATGGAGTCCAAAAAACGAAATGAGAGGGGCGGGGCCAACCAGGGATGGGAGAGGAATGGAAACTCCTCACTTGGAAATGGCAACACAAATCCCCAAGGTAATTCCTATCTATGTTGGACAAGAGAGAGAAGAAGACATTGCTTTGGCAATTCCCATGACTTCCTAATACGCAACTATATGCAACTAACTAGTACCTAATATGCAACTATGACACATCCACCTGAACTTTTCAATGGCCTCAACAGAGTTCAAGTTCCTCCCTCAGGAAAGACGCTCCCTCCGCGCACGGTTGAAGAGCTGCAAGGGGTGGGCGATGACATGGCCAGGCGATGAAGTGCAGGAGAGTGCAGGAGAGAAGCCATGTCCTGTTTAGACCCTCCTTAAGCGAACAGCCGCCCACCCCACACACCCCTTTGCTGTGCTTTGCTCCCGGCCAGGGAGTTATGAGAGGAGAGGGGAAGGAGGGGGACGGTCGCCCGAAGGGAGGGGGAGAGAGAGAGAGAGAGAGAGAGAGAGAGAGAGAGAGAGAGAGAGAGAGAGAGAGAAATACATAGAGAGCAGGTGAGAGGCAGGGGTGGGTTCTAAAAATTTTTACTATCAGTTCTGTGGGCATGGCTTATTTGGTGGGCGTGGCTTTATTTATTTATTTATTAGTTCGATTTATATGCATCTTTCTCCGGAGACTCAGGGCGGCTTACAATGCAGTATAGCAATAGCCTTCATACTTTTGTATATAGCTGCCTATTCGGGCTTTCGGCCCCCCCTAAGCGGTGTTCTTATTTATACAAAGTCATCTTATTGCCCCCACAATCCGGGTCCTCATTTTACCTACCTCGGAAGGATGGAAGGCTGAGTCAACCTTGAGCCTGGTGAGATTTGAACTTGCACTAATTGCAGGCAGCTAGCAGCTAAGTGCTACTTAACAGCTACTTAGTCCGCTACGTCACCAAGGCTTGGTGGTCATGTGACTGTGTGGGCGTGGCTTGATGGTCACATGTCTGGGCATGGCTTGATGGTCATGTGACTGGGTGGCCGTAGCTGGGTGGTCATGTGACTGGGTAGGCATGGCCAGCTTGATGTCACTCATGTCAAGGGTTAGGGTTAGGCTGCTTGGCCTCTCCTCGCCTCAAAGACCTCAATGAGATACAATTTCCCTGTCTATTTATTTATTACTACTGAACATCCAAAATATACTATTTAATCCTATGTACATATGCCATATGTGTACATACATATTACATAGTATAGTGTATAGGCACACAAAAAGATACATTATCTACTATACATACTGTATGTGTGTGTACACACACCTCTTCTAAAACTCTACATATTCAACCTCACTTACTACATTTGGAAAAACACAACCAGAGTCCACTTTCTGCCACACATTTAACTGTAACTTCTGTACATTTAGAACATTACAGACGCCTTCAGATCTTCTTCCCTAGCCTGCACATGACTGTTAGAGCCAGATGATGTCATGGATTGAGTAAAACGTGGTGAAACTCACTTAACAACGCTCTTGCTTAGCAACCAAAATTTTGGGCTCAATTCTGGTCATAAATCAAGGACTATCTCTGCCTTCCTCTGCATGGCAGCCTTGTCCTAGTAAACTCCTTCTCCTTTCTGGCAATTTTCCTCTTTGTTAGAGGCACCCAAATAATCCAGGCGATGTAAGGTTTCCTGCTGCAGAAGGGGGTTGGACTAGATGGTCTCTAAGGTCCCTTCCAGCCCTAGATTGCTTTCCTGTTTCAATGCGTCTTTTGAAGCCACGTCTAGTCCCAGAGATTGTGGTCCTTCCTTCCTCTTCTTTCTTTCTTTCTTTCTTTCTCTCTCTCTCTCTCTCTCTCTTTCTCCATTCTTCTTTCCTTCTTTCCCTTTCTTTCTTTGTCTCTCCCTCCCTCCCTTCCTTCCTTCCTTCCTTCCTTCCTTCCTTCCTTCCTTCCTTCCTTTCTCTTTCTTGGTTTTTTCTTTGTCTCTTTTTCTTTCATTTTTCTTTTTTCTCTCCCCCTTCCTCTTTCCTTTCTTTATTTCTTTGTCTCTCCTTTCCTTCCTTCCTTTCTCTTTCTTTGTTTTTTTCTTTGTCTCTTTTTCTTTCATTTTCTTTTTTCTCTCTCCCTTCCGCTTTCCTTTTCTTTTTCTCTTCTTTCTTTCTTTGTCTCTCTCTTTCTTCCTCTCTTTCTTTCTTTGTTTTTATCTCTTTTTCTTTCATTCTTTCTTTTTTTCCCTCTCCCTTCCACTTTTCTTTTATATTTCTCTTTCTTTCTCTCTTTTTCTTTCTCTCTCCCTTCCTTCCTTCCTTCCTTCCTTCCTTCCTTCCTTCCTTCCTTCCTTCCTTTCTCTTTCTGTTTTTTTCTGTCTCTTTTTCTTTCATTCTTTTTTCCCCTCTCCCTTCCAGTTTCCTTCTTTTTCTCTTTCTCTTTCTCTCATTTTCTCCTTTCCTTCCTTCCTTCCTTTCTTTGTTTTTTTCTGTCTCTTTTTCTTTCATTCTTTTTTCCCCTTTCCCTTCCTCTTTCCTTCTTTCTTTCTCTCTCTCTCTCTTTCTGTCTCTCCCTTCCTTCCTTCCTTCCTTCCTTCTTTTCTTTCTTTCTCTTTCTTTGTTTTTTCTATGTCTTTTTCTTTCATTCTCTCTCTCTCTTTTTTTTTTATTTGATTTATATGCCGCCCTTCTCCGGAGACTCAGGGCGGCTTACAATGCGTTAAGCAATAGCCTTCATACTTTTGTATATTTTATACAAAGTCAGCTTATTGCCCCCACAAACTGGGTCCTCATTTTACCGACCTTAGAAAGGATGGAAGGCTGAGTCAACCTTGAGCCTGGTGAGATTTGAACTTGCAGTAATTGCAGGCAGCTGATGTTAATAACAGTGCTTTAGTCTGCTGTGCCACCAGGGCTCCTCTTTTTTCCCTCTCTCCCTTCCTTTCCTTCTTTCTTTTTCTTTCTTGTCTCTCCTTTCTCCTTTCTTTTTTTTCTCTTTCTCTCATTTTCTTTGTCTCTTTTTCTCTCCCTCTCTTTCTTTCTTTCACTCTCTCTCTCTCCCACCCTCAGTGGTGAAATCTAAAATTTGTTACTACCGGTTCTGTGGGCATAGCTTGGTGGTGGTAGTGGGGTAGTGTGACTGGGTGGGCGTGGGCATTTTTTTTTTTTTACTTTTAAAACCATTTTTTCTACAACCTCTTCGGTGAAGAGGTTGTTAAAAAATGCTTTCAAAAGGCTCTGACGATTCCAGCTGAGTTGCCTGATCAGCAGAGGCTTTTTAAAAAACCCTCTGATGATCAGGCAACTGAGCTGGGATCGTCAGAGCTTGGATTGTGAGAGGCATTTAAAAGAAAAAAACTTTTTTTCTTTTAAACTTTTTTTCTTTTAAATGGCTCTGACAATCCAAGCTGACATCATCAGCTTGGGGGGGGGGGGCAAAGTCTAGGAGAATGAGACTGGGTGGCTCGAGAGAAAATGCCTGGCCCCGGTGGCGGCAGCAGCGGCAGCAGCGGCGGCAGCAGTGGCAGGCAGAGGCAGGGCAGGGGTCGAAATGGGAGCTTCAGTGACCCAAAACCTTCCCTCCATAGCTTTTGCCGCTGCGACGGCGGCGGTAGCATGGAGTCCCGGAACTCCCCGGGACTTTTCCTGCGTGGCTTTTGCCACTGCAGGCATCAGTGGCGCGGGAGCAGCGGAGGGGCATCCCGAAAATCCCTGTGGCCAGGCCCGCTTGCCCGCCTTCCTCCCCCACCACCGCCTCCTTGTTTAGGGTGCTTACCTGCCACAGCTGGTCCACAGTCCAGAAGGCAAGCTGACTGTAGTTTTCAGCAGCCCCCAGCCAGCCGCAACTGCTGGAAAGCAGCTGGCAAAAAAGCTCCTGAAAAGGCTTCTTTGGCAGCCGCTTTCTCTGCAGGCCGCCAAAACATACCAACAGAAAAAGCTGCTGCTGTTTCCCCCATGTTCCTCGTGCATGTGCATCCCATTGGACTTGCAAGGCAATGGGATGCGCGTGCGTGAAGAACATGGCGGTAACGAACATGGCGGCCGGGGCAAGCAAACGGCAACCAGGGGAACCAGTTTGGGGGCATGGCCAGCTGGCCACTGTTAGCGGTTCTGCGACCTTGGGCAAATTTTTGCCAACGGTTCGCATGAACTGGTGCGAACCGGGAGCAACCCACCACTGGTGAGAGGGGAAGAGAGGGAGAGGGATACAGAAAGGGAGGGAGAGGGGGGGGAGAGACATAGAGAATGGTTGTGTGGCTGGATGGGACTGGGGGACTGGGTGGGAGTGACTGGGTGGGAGTGACTGGGTGGGAGTGAGTGACATTGAGTTGGCCCTGCCCACCCAGGTTTTTTGGCTCCCGGTGTGGTTTTTTTCTGTAGGAAACAGGTCCAAGTGGCTCTTGGAGTGTTTAAGGTTGCCGACCCCTGGCGTAGACTCTGGAGAAAAGGTGCCTCCTACTGAGAGAATAATTCTGATGATTGATCAATCAAAGTCAAAAGTTTTGGTCTTTGGAAAACAAATGTGGCCAATGCAGCAAGTAACACCTTTCTTTACTCAGTGTCACTTTTCTCCGAGACGGAATCTTGGATCTGCCGTCATCAAAGGAGCTCACCTAAAGCAATGGCAGGATTGAACTTAAAGTTTAAATGCTTAAACTTAAAAAGGAAATCATAGCTATCCAGCTTTCTCCCCAGTTATTAGACAAGTATATAATGCCAAAGTTACCCCCAAGCCCTTCTATTGAACTGAAGTTTGGGGCTTAATATCTACCTCTACTGGAACAAGCCCAATCAGAGCACCTGAGGAGTATTTGGGGGGTGGATAAAAGGACTTCAGGTGCTGATTCAGAGCTGAGTTGGGAATTTCCACAATTTCCCCTTTCTCTAAAATCAGAGGAAATACAGTCATATGAAAAGGAAAGTCCGCCCTATTTGGGTTCTTACGATTTTATGTATCAAGACATCGGATAAAAAACCACCTGCTCTTTAGCACTTCTTAAAAGGAGGTAAATACAACCTCAGATGAACAACAAAATAGGACATATTACACCATGTGATCATTTCTTTCACGAAAAGAAAGCCAAAACGGAGAAGCCATGTTTGAAAAACTAAATGCACCTTATGATACAATAGCTGGTAGAATCACCTTTAGCAACAACAACTTGAAGTAATCCTTTTCTGTGTGACTTTATCAGCCTCTCACATCCTTGTGGGAGGAATTTTGGCCCCCTCTTCTTTACAACAGTTCATTAAGGTTTGTGGGGGTTTGTTTCTGCACAGCTCTCTGGAGGCCCCACCACCTCATTTCAATTGGGTTGGGGTCTGGCATGGACTGGGCCATTGCAATGCATGGATCCTTTCCTTTTTCAGCCACTTGCTGGTCGGCTTGGGGTCATCAGCCTTTTGCATGACCCAAAGTCCACCAAGCTTCAGCTGTCAGACAGATGGTCTCACATTGGACTCTGGAATGTATTGGTAGACAGAGGAGTTCATGGCCGAGTCAATGATTGCAGGGTGCCCAGGTCCTGTGGCTGCAAAAGAAGCCCAAATCCTCACCCCTCCATCTCCATGCTTGGCGGTTGGTGTGTCATGGTGCTGATATGATGTGTGTGGTTTCCACTAAAAGTGGCTCCATGCATTATGGCCAAACTTCTCCGCTCTGGTCTCGTCTGTCCAAAGGAGAATGTTCCAGAAGTCTTGTGGTCTCTTCAGATGCAACTTGGGAAACCTCAGCCGTGCTGCCATGTTCTTTTTAGAGAGCAGTTTCCTCCTGGCAACCCTTCCAAACAAACCAAACTTCTTCAGTCTTTCTCTGATTCTGCTGTCAGGAACTGGAACATTTACCAGGCTCACTGAGGCCTGTAGAGTCTCAGGTGGAACTCTTGGATTTTCTGCAATGTCTCTGAGCATTGCACAGTCTGACCTTGGGTGAACTTGCTGGGATGGTCCCTCCTGGGAAGATTGGCAGCTGCCTCGAATGTTTTCCCCTTCTGAACAATCTTCTTTGCTATAGAATGATGGACATTAAATTGTTTGGAAATGGCCTTGTAACCCTTCCCAGATTCATAGGCAGCAACAATGGCTTCTCTCAGATCACTGCTGGTGTCTTTATCCTTTGCATTGTGTTAACACAGACCTCAATGCTGGAGACCAGAAAACTCCTGAAACTTTGGCTTTTATAGAGGCCGTCACACTTGTGATGATCGATTAATCCAGGTCCCTTGATCAGCAGCACCAGGCTGCCTCTCAGCCTCTTCACACCTATGGAAGCAGTCAGGGTCTCCTTAGCCTTTCACGCCTGGCTCCTCCATTTCGGCTCTCTTTCTGTAAAATAAAGGAGGACAGGGTGTTATATCTCCTGTGTTGCTGTTCACCTGAGGTTGCATTGACCTCCTTTTAAGAACTGCTGAAGACCAGATGCTTTTTACTGTGTCCTGATACGTGAAACCACAGAACTCACAGAGGGTCTCCTTCCTTTTCCACAGGGCTGAATTTCTGAGTGTACAATTAAACCTCTGGAACCTGACAGAGTCCCCAAATTCCCTCGGTTAGAAGATGCAGAATTTCAAATAAAGCCCTCTAGGATTATGCAACTGACAAATTATATTAGGAGCTGTGGTCTCCTTATCTCTTGTGTAACTAGAGAACAGGCCCAAAAATAATCAAGGTGGTAGATAAATAAATAAACAAATATTGCTTCATCTGGAATATTGAATGTCAACTGCATAAGAAAGAGAGAGATGAGAGTCTTGGACTGCACATTAGACAAACAACCTATTGGGAAACTTGTGTTAAAGCAACACATTTGCTGTTCAGTCAGAATTAAAGATATAATACGGCCCTTTATTGGAACGAAACTCTCACTTGACACCTGCACATTTATTTACTTATTTATTTATTTATTTATACAAATGTATATGCCGTCCTTCTCACTAAGGTCTCAGGGCAGCGAACGCAGGTTAAAAACATACAATAATAAAAGAAAACGTAATTAAAACCAATTTAAAACAGTGACAATAAATAATAAAACCCAGGAATCAGAATCAACCCATTTGTAGAAACAGACAAGTCTTTAGGTCTCGATGGAAGGAGCGGAGGTCAGGCGCCATCTGAAGCTCGGTGGGTAACTCATTCCAGAGGGCAGGAGCGCCCACAGAGAACACTTTACCCCTGGATATCACCAGCTGACATTGTCTGGTCGACGGTACCCTGAGGAGGGCAGCCCTGTGTGAGCATATAGGACGGTGGGAGGCGGGTAGGAGATGGTCCTGCAAATACCCCGGACCTAAGCCATGTAGGGCTTTAAAGGTAAGTACCAGCACCTTGAAGCGATCCAGGGGACCACTGGTAGCCAGTGCAGCTCATGTAGGAGAGGTGTTACACGGGAGTAACGGGGAGCTCCCATAACCACTTGCACGGCCGCATTCTGGACCAGCTGGAGCCTCCGGGTGCACCTCAAGGGCAGCCCCATGTAGAGGGAGTTGCAGTAATCCAAGCGAGAAGTAACCAGGGCATGAGTGACTGTGCGAAAGGCATCTCAGTCTAGGAAAGGGCGCAACTGGATCTGATTGTCCCAAAGGTGCTTTTTTCAAGAGGCTACTGGACTTCCTGGTTTTTCTTTGAAGACATTTTGCTTCTCATCCAGAGCTGAAGAACCTGGACGACTGAGAATCTCCATAGACATGTGGGTCTGATTGCAATAAGTTGTGATACAGAAATATGTTTTTTTATTCTTATTCTTTTTTATTTAATTTGTTTCTTGGGCTCCATTTTTATATACAGTCTTGTTAACACTCTTTGCTTAATATTCTGTTTCTTGATATGGCATAATTGCTAATCAACAATAATCTATTTAATTTGTTCATTGATACCAAGTTGAATTTATTAAAAAATAAAGTTTTGGACTTTATCTGACCCCCAATATAACACAGCTTTCTTCATTGCTTTTTCAGATCAGTAAAAACCTTGTTTCAGAGGCTCTGAGTGATAAAAGCAAATTCCCCTTTTTCCACCAAATTAATCCCAAACAAGGATTCCACTACCCAGCAATTGTCCACCTGCTCCTCCATTTCAGATGGACCCTGATTGGCCTCTTTGCTTCAGACACAGAGAAGGGAGAGAATTTCATGAGGATTTTTCCTCCTGTGCTTGTCAGGAGTGGAATTTGTGTTGTTATATCACAACTGTTCTCAGCAACTGGTTATACAGTATCCCTCAGGGATTCCCTCTCTAAGTGGAGACAAGTCAACGTCTTTGTCCACTTCATAGAAAAGGTTCCCATTAAGAACAGAATCCTTCCTTTCCATTTAACACTTAGGCGTCTGCCAGGACCCATTGAAGGGAAAGTCTGGATCTATACAGCTTTGGGAGGATTAAGATTGAAAAGGAACAGACTTCTCAAATACATCCATAGTATTTGGAACTTTGGTTTTCTGGGGAAACAAATGCCAAGAGATTCTGCCTTTGAACCCCATTTCTTTGTGGAAGAAAAGTTTCAAGATCATTATTTTCTCTGTTCTCTTTCAAAGAACGTCTTTTCTGTCAAAGGCCGCAGAAGATGCACCCAGAAAGCCCCACTGGAGACCCAATGGAAATGGAACAGAAGAAAGATCCCAAATGATTACCTTTTCTACAGTCTCATTCAGACTCTGGCCCAGGCCTTGAACGCTGCCTATTCCTCCAGATGGAGGAGGGGAAGGAAGGAGGGCGAAGGGAGGTTGGGGGCTCCAAGGCTGCAGCCGTGGTAGGTATGGGGGTCCTGATATTGTGGGATGTGAAGAATTGCTTCTAAAATAATGTTTCATTACAGCTTCTGCTTCTGCGTAATAAATAAAGAAAATAAGGAACTAGAATGTTAAGGATTTTTTTGAAAAACTAGTTAAAATGGTATTGTTCTTAGAGTGAACAAAGTGGTTCAGAAAAGTCTAGAAAGAAAAGGGGGGAGGGATTTCTGAGCAAGAGCTTAATGGACACATTTCAAAATATAACCGATTTATGCAAAAGAGCAATGGAAAGTTAGTGATGCAGAATCACATGAGGCCATGGAGACAGGGGGTTGCTGGGGAAAATAAGGCCATATTGTTGAACAGGAGTTCCGGATAGGCCGAGAGCTTGCTAGTCCTTCAGCCAATAGATAAGCAGGACAGGGTTGAGTGACGGGAGGAAGGGCATAAAACCTCTTCCATGCTTTGATCCGGGTCCACCTGGTGGATTTAAATAGAATAGAATTTTTTTATTGGCCAAGTGTGATTGGACACACAAGGAATTTGTCTTTGGTGCATATGCTCTCAGTGTACATAAAAAGAAAAGATATGTTCATCAAGAATCATAAGGTACAACACTGAATGACTATAATTATAACCCTATGACTATAATTAAGTGTTGTACCTTATGATTCTTGATGAATGTATCTTTTCCTTTTATGTACACTGAGAGCGTATGCACCAAGACAAATTCCTTGTGTGTCCAATCACACTTGACCAATAAAAAATTCTATTCTATAGGGTACAAATAAGCAATCAGGAAACAATCAATATCAATATAAATCGTAAGGATACAAGCAACAAAGTTACAGTCATACAGTCATAAGTGGGAGGAGATGGGTGGTGGGAACAATGAGAAGATAAATAGCAGTGCAGACTTAGTAAATCGTTGGACAGTGTTGAGGGAATTATTTGTTTAGCAGAGTGATGGCGTTTGGGAAAAAACTGTCCTTGTGTCTAGTTGTTCTGGTGTGCAGTGCTCTATAGCGTCGTTTTGAGGGTAGGAGTTGAAACAGTTTATGTCCAGGATGCGAGGGGCCTGTAGAAATTTTCCCAGCCCTCTTTTTGACTCGTGCAGTAGACAGGTCCTCCATGGAAGGCAGGTTGCCATTGTTTTTTCTGCAGTTCTTTTTTTATTTTATTTTAAAAACAAACTTTATTAAACATATAAAAGTAAAATACTATACCATATATATACAAAATACATATATATTAATACAAACAACATTACATAAAAAGAAAAAGTGACTTTAGTCACACGTCCGTTATCTTATTAACGGTGCATATTTGTTCATTTTTGTTATCATACAGAATTTTACATTTACTCTCATTTCTATGAGTTATCCAATCATACTACCTATTCCATGCTATATAATATTTTGAGTCTACCTTATCCTTCAATTCAAATGTTAATTTATCCATTTCTGCACAATTATAGATTTTTTGGATTATCAGTTGATCTGTTGGCAGTTGATCAGTTCTCCACTGTTGAGCTAGCGCTAATTTGGCTGCAGTGACTATATGTAATATTAAATACTTTATTTCTTTCCTATAGTTTTCTTTAATCATCCCTAGAAGGAAAATTTCTGGTTTGAGTTCTATTTTTTCCGATGTTATTTCTATTAGCCAAATTCTTATTTTTTCCTAATACTTCCTAATTTTTGGGAAAAGCCACCAGACGTGGAAGAAAGTGCCCTGTGCCTGCTTGCACTTCCAGCAAGTTGGACTTAAATTCAAGTACATTTTTGCTAATCTCGAAGGGGCCAGATACTATCTATACCACATTTTGTATTTTTTTTTATTGAAAAAGTTTTTCAAATACAGATTTTTCCCCCTTTCCCCCCCCTCCTCCCTCCCCCCCTCCCCCCATGGCTTCTTCAAAATAAAATCATTGATATCAAATAATACTTTACCATCCTTTTACACCACCCCCCACATGCTAACCTTTTCTTTCTAACATTGTTATTATATCCCCTTATACTATACATTTCAAAGCAACCTTCAGCTATAAAACTATATAATAAATCCTAATTTGGCATTTATTCAACTCATAATCTACCCATTTCCTCCACCCCCATACATATATCTCTTAATTCAAATCTTTTACGTATATTAATATCTGAACCTAACATCCCTTTTCCTAAACTAAACAATCAGTAACCTAACCTATCTCCACCCATTTTCCTACAGGTCTACCATACATAATATTTTAATATCTTTGTTCTTCTGCCCATACCACACCACTAAAAAATATTTCCATATATAAACAAAATCCTCAAATGACTTTAAGTTTGTAATCCATATGATATCTTCTGTAATGTCTTTCAGCTAGATTATTAATTCCATCACCCATGTTAGGGTAACATCAAGTTCTATTTCCAACAGTATATTCAGTATCTTCAATTACCATCTGCCCCCATCAATAATAAATGTTTTCGTATATAAAAAACCACCCGAGTGACTTTATATTTATATTCCATATAATATCTTCTGTAGTGTCTTTCATCTAGATTATTAATTCCAACCACCATGTTAGGGTAACAACCAGATCTTCTGCATGCCTCACCATAATTCTCGTGCCTTATAGCTCAACATATACGTAATCCATTTTTCAAAGAGTCCAAAATAGAAAGTTCCAATCCACTCAGTTAGAGGCCTTCTTCCACATCCCTAAAGCACAGCACTGCAGAGATCTGTTATTCTTCTCAAAATAGTACAAGTCAATAATTTGCCTCAGCTATATTTTCATATATCAGCCATCTATAAATCCCGCTTATTATATTTAATCGTCTCTTAAGTAACTGGCATTAGACTGTTGTTTAATCTAAAAATTTTTAGTTTTGTAAGACCTGCTTCTTCTTTTCTTAACTTTTTGTGGTTTAGATCTCCATCCTGGTTGCCTTTCTAGGACTTGTATATCAGCTGATTGATTTCCATGCTGGTCTGTAACTTGATGAGACATCACATTAAAATCCAAAGCCGCCTCTCTTGTATTTATAGGTAATCCAGCTATAACCTCTAAAGGAGAATCCAAAAGCGACTCGTCCGCAAGGGCCTCTGTGACTTGTTGTTTTTCCATTACCTCCATCTCCATCTGCTTAGCCTGGGTTTCAGTCTCTTGTTCATTTTGCATTTCTTTATTCCCCTCCTGTGTTCCTAACACTGATGGCATACATGGAGATGTTAAATCCATTTTAAGAACCTTGTAGTAAAATTCTTCCGCTTTTTCAACAGTATTTAATTGATATCTTTCTCCTTGGTATCTCAATATTATACCAACTGGAGCATCCCACCTAAATGGGATGTTTTGTTTCTTTAGCTCAGTCACCCAAAATCCAAATTCCTTTCTATCTTTTAACATCTTGGACAGCAGCTCTTTATATATCCAAATCTTCCTTCCATTCATTTCTAGAGTGGAGTTAAAAGACTTTTGCACAATATCATTTCTTATTCCTTTATCAGTAAAGTAAATCACCACATCTCTAGGCAACTGCCTTTGCTTTGCAACCCAAGAATTTACTCTGTAGGCCTTATCAATCTTACAGGATACCTCTTCAAGACTAACCTTTAACATCATAGCCAGAACTTCAGCAGACATCTTTCTCAAATCATCTCTATTATTTTCCTGTAGTCCCCTCATTCTGACCGCAAATTCCATGGACCTGTATTGCATCATTGTAACTTCTTTTTCAATCCTTTGTTTTATATTATCTGCATTGTAAATCTCGTGATCAACTTCCTTTTTAGACTTTACTTCTGAGCTATTGTCTTGAATATTTATCAAATCATTTTCAATTCTTTGTATTTTATTGTCCAGATTATAAATCTTATGATCAATTTCCTTCATTTTAGACTCTAGTTCTAAGTTAATATCTTTATCCATCTTTATGACTATTTCTGAAAAAGTTTTCAAAGCTGTTACAAACTGTTGTTTCAGATTGGCATATTTTTGTTGTACCAACTCTTTAATTTCCTGCCTGAATTTTTCAAGATTCTGGTTCACAATCTCATCATGTCTTGCCATCTCCTCCAAGACAAATTCTTTTAGGTCTTTAAAGCCATTCTTCTGAGTCTGCAAGTTCAAAACTTGTTCAACCCCCCCCCCCCGCTGCTTGTTTGTCTGGCTTTATCAGTTTTAACGCCATCCTGCCACACAGACAAACTCTTTTTAAAGAAAAAGACTTCTCTCCAAACGGTATCAATATCAAGTCTCCAAGAAGGAAGAAACATAAAATAGAAATTTTTCTTTTCAATTCTAGCCAGCGCTATTATTTCTGCTACTTTGTAACGTGTTAAACTATTCAGGCGGAAGGACTTTCGCTTTCAGCTTTCTTCTTCTCAAGCCTCAGCCGGTCGCCATTTTAAACTTTTTTTTTTCTTCGCTTTTAAAATCACTTATAAAATTGTTAGAAATACTTGCGATTTAGGGTCCAAAATCCGGATTTTATCCTATTTGTTTAAACAATCTGTTGATTTTCATTAAATGGATTTGTCCCATCGCCTGGCTCTGCAAGAAGCAGAGTTCCCTCGAAGCCCGGAGCAGCGGCGAGCTGAAAAGGGAGCCACATTCTGCTTCCTCCCCAAGAGTAATAAAAAATGGTTGGAACAAATAACAAAAACACAGATTGAAAAAGAACCAGAAACATTTTTATTAGGAATCTTTAACAAATCATACCCTAAGGATATCAAATATCTTACAATTCACATATTAACTGCTGCAAGAATAACCTACGCAAGAAATTGGAAACAAGAAAAAATACCAAGTGAAACAGAAGTAATAGGGAAAATTTTAGAATGCGCTGAAATGGATAGGTTAACCAAAGAATTACAAGAAAGAGAAGAATCAGACTATTATAAAATATGGAATAATTGGTATAATTGGTTAAAAATCAGAAATATACAAAAAATATAGGGGATATAT
The DNA here is from genome assembly GCF_029215685.1 of Pituophis catenifer annectens. Classification (NCBI taxonomy): domain Eukaryota; kingdom Metazoa; phylum Chordata; class Lepidosauria; order Squamata; family Colubridae; genus Pituophis; species Pituophis catenifer. The sequence goes on along the minus strand of NW_027256899.1, from coordinate 3,596,047 downwards.
TACCGATTGATACATATATATATAATAAAAAATATTATTAGATTAAAGAGAGGTGAAGGAATATATTATAAGTAGAATTGTAGAACGTCACTCTGAAAAAATGCTTAAGAAGAAATTACACTCTTTTTGTGTATATGTTGTATAAATGTTTGTTGTGTATATGTTACGTATGTCTTTTTTAATATTTATATTCAATAAAAACTACTTTAAAAAAAAACTCTGGGGAGTTCGCAGAGGGCTCTACCTGTCCTCGCCGGCTCTATCTCACGTCTCCTCAAGGAGACGGAGTTTTTCGAGCCGTCTCTCAGCTGTAGAGATGGCTCTTTACAGGCAACGAGGCTGGCGGTCCCGAAAGACCGTCTGGCGGCGACGGAAGCCAAACCGGAAGCCTATACCACATTTTGTATTGATTCTCTTTATAAACCCCTGATTTTGTTATAATATAATTATTTTCCCACACTTTTTCCCAGTCCTCCAATTCTATGTTATGTCCAATATTTCTTGCCCATGCTATCATTTGTCCCTTTACTAATTCCTCTGCTAAATCAAATTCCAATAAATATTTGTAAATTTTTGAAATCAATTTTTCCTCTGTGGCTTCTAAAAGTTTATCCAACCGATTCGGTTTTAATTCAATTCCTCTTTCCTCTTGATCTTTTTTGTATCTTGTTTTTATCTGTAGATAGAGCCATCAGTCTATTTGTATTCCTTGATCTCTGAGTTCCTCTTGTGTTTTTAGTGTTCCCTGGGGATCCAATATTTCATAATATCTTACCATTTTTTAAATTGCTAAGGTATTGGGGTGTATCATCGCCTCCATTGTGGATAACCATCCAGGAACTTTCATATAGTGTTTACTTTTAATTTCTTGCCATGTATAAATTAATGAATCTCTTAGTATATGATTACAAAAATACCTATGCGTTTTGTTCCTGGTGTTCCATAAGAAGGCGTGCCACCCCATCAACAAATCATGTCCCTCCAAGGTTAGCAGTCTTTGATTTTTCAAATTAACCCATTCCCTAATCCATATCAAACTCGTTGCTTTATAATACGTTTCCCATGCTGGGAGTCCAAATCCACCTCTGGTTCTATCATCCTGCAATGTACTTAATTTAATTCTTGCCTTTTTTCCTTCCCACACAAATTTTGTAGTTATTTTATTCAGATTTACAAAAAAAAAAAAATTGTCCAATTTTACTGGAATTGTCTGAAATAAGTAAAGCAGTCTTGGCAGAACGTTCATCTTTATCGCTGCTATCCTCCCTAATAATGATAATTTCAGTTTCCCCCATTTTTCTAAATCCTCTTTTATTTGTTGAACTAAAGTTACATAATTATTCTCATTTATAGTTGTGCATCTAGCTGTCAAATATATACCTAAATATTTCACCTTTTTTACTACCTGTAATCCTAATTCTTTAATTAATTCCTCTATTTGTTTTCCTGTTACATTTTTTGTTAACATTTTGGTCTTATCTTTGTTAATTTTTAAGCCAGCTACCTTCCCAAATTCCTCTATCTCTCTTATCAGTATTGGTCCTGTTTTTAATGGTTCTTCTATGAAGAATACAAGGTCACCCGCAAATGCTTGGGCCTTGTATTCCTCTCATTTTACATTTAATCCTTTTATCTTTTCGTTTGATCTAATTCTTATCAATAGATTTTCCAATGTCAAGATAAAAAGTAAGGGTGAGAGTGGACATCTCTGCCGTACTCCTTTTTTATTTCAAAAAAAATTGGTAAAGTCTCCATTTACTATTATACTTGCTTTTTGTTTTGTGTATATGGTGGCTATTATATTTTCAAATCTCTCTCTGAATTTCATGTTTTTTATTTGCTGAAGCATAAATTGCCAATTGACCTGATTGAAAGCTTTTTGTGCATCCAGAAAGACCAGGGCTACCTGCTTTTCTGGATGCACCTCATAATATTTTAATACATTAATTACAGTTCTTATATATTTTTTTTTATTTGTCTCGTTGGTAAAAACCCGTTTTGGTCTGGGTGTATTCTACAATTCAATATTTTTTTCATCCTATTTGCCATTATATTCATAAAAATTTTGTAATCAGTGTTTAATAAAGAGATTGGTCTATAATTTTTTATTTGTGTTATATCTGCTCCTTCCTTCGGTATCAACAAAATGTATGCTTCTCTCCATGAGTCTGGTAGCCTTGCCTCTATTAATGCCTCATTACACATTTCTAATAATATCCAGTCCAATGCTTCTCCTAGTCTTTTATAAAATTCACTTGGTAATCCATCAGTCCCTGGGGTTTTATTATTTTTTTGTTTTTTGATCGCTTCTCTTAGCTCTTCTATAGTGATATCCCTATTTAATATCTCCTTTTCTTCCTCGCTTAAGATCAACATTCCCTCCCCACTTAGATATTGATTTATTTCTTCATCTGTCACTCTATCTTGCTCATAGAGTTCTTGAAAAAACTGTCATGCTATATCCTTTTTCTTTTCTAAACTATATTGCATTTTACCCCTTTTATCCTGTAGTTGCTGAATTATTCTTTTCTCCCTTTCTTTTCTCAATCTATAAGCAAGCCACCTCCCTGGCTTATTCATGTGTTCAGAATAGTTCTGTTTTATAAATTTCAATGCCTTTGCATAGTTTTCCTGTTCCAATATATTCAATTTATGTTTAGCTGCTATCCATTTACCTCTAATTTGCTCATCCCCAGGTTTATCTTGTAATTTTTATTCCCAATTTTTGATCTCTTCCTGCACCTTATTATATTCTTTTTCCCTTTCCTTTTTTCGTTTTGCATTGTAAGCTATTGTTAATCCTCTTGCATAAGCTTTCATTGTGTCCCACAGGTTCTGAAGGGAGGTGTGGTATTTTGTATTATCTCTGAAAAACAACTCTAATTCCTTTTTCATTTGCTCTATATATTCCTTTTCCTTCAGCAGCTGTGGGCTCAACGTCCATCTGCTCTTTTTCCTTTGATATCCTTTCCATATCAATATTATAGGGGGGGGGGGCAAAGCCCTACTAAGCAGGTATATACAAAAGTATGAAGGCTATTGCTTAACGCATTGTAAGCCACCCTGAGTCTCCAGAGAAGGGCGGCATATAAATTGAATCAATAAATAAATGGTCGGCCCAATTGTTCGACATTATTTCTACTGTTTCTACCTCTTGTATAAGTGTCTTAGTTATCCATGCCATGTCTGTTCTGGACCAGGAGTTATGAGGATTGGAATAATATGTAAATTTCTTTACCTCGGGGTTGTAGAATCTCCAACTATCTATTAAATTTAATTCTTCTACTAGATCCATAAAAGTTCTAGGAAGTACCGGCGGTGACGTCATCATGTTAGGGACGAAGGGAACGGATCTCCGCTCTCCAAGTCCCTAATATTCTCAATTTGGGAGCCGATTTAGGCACTATTGACCTCGGAGAGGTCAATAGAAAAAAGGGGAAATTCCAAGGGCCTCGGAGAGGACAGCAATCCTTCCGAAGGTTCAGGAAAAACCCCTTAATCCCGATCGAGGAAAAACCAGCCATTTTGGCTGGCCAGAAACATTGACAGCTGATTAGAGGGAAGCGAAAATCAAATAAAAGAAGACATTGGTGGAAAGATAGAAAGAAGAGCTCAAAAAGGTACATCTACAATCTATAATGTGTGGATAGAAAGCGGGGGAAAGTAAACTCCAACCAAGAGGCAAAATAGAGTTAGATAAGCGGCGACTGAAAATCAAGCGGAGCTGGAATCCATTTTGACAGTGACAGCACATAAATTAACAACCAGCAAAATCAGAGGAAATCCAGAGGAAAAATGTGAATCCGGAGAAAACTTGGATATTAGACAATGTTCTACAAAGCAAAGACGGGATTTAAGGAGAGAAGGGGAGAAGAACAACAGACTTTGCCCTTTGTGGAGAAGGTGATGAGGTGATTAACAAGTAGCAGATACCGGAAGAGAGAGCGACAGAGAAACTCTGTTTAAGTGGAAACTAGCGAACATTGGAATTAAATCAACTTAAACGCAATACTTTTCCTTGGACATTTGGACATTTGGAGATTTGGATGATATTTAGATATTTGGACTAGGACTTTCTGAGAGGTGGACGTTTTGGAAATTATGTGGATATTTAACTTAAAAGATATTGGGACATTGGACATGGAAAGCAAATAGCAGAGAAACATAAGTTGAAATGAAACAAGCTTGAAAAAAGAAGAGAGTTATCTAGAGGAAGAAGAACCAACTAGAGTGAAGTAAAAATAACTGCAATTAAGTTTGATTACTAATCAGTGATTAAAAAGTAATAATTATATTCTTTTTGAAATCTTATATATAATTGTTAGTCCAGTTTTATATATACCTAGCAAATTATTGTAATATTTAATCATCATCTTGTTTTATATGTTTAGATTTGAAGATTTATATTAGATAGACTAAATTAAGGATGGCAATTAAAGGTAATTGATATTTATTAATAATAATTTAAATAAGATATTAAGTAATTAACTGTAAGGATAATTAATTGATGAATTGCTGAAACTTTAGACTTTTCCCTCACTCACTCCCCCTACTCCTCCTTATTTTTATAGACTAATATTGATTAATAGTGACTAATATTGAAGAATTTTGAAAGATATTGAAAGGTGAAAGATAAATTTATACATAAACTTATATATATAACTTATATATAAACAGTGACTGTGTGATAAGGAAATATATTTCAATTGTTTATCACCTTGGGACTATTGAATGTTATAAATTGAATATTAATATCAATAGAAATATAACAATCTAAATAGTAATCAGTATATGAAACTCTGGGAAAAAATAATACAAGAAATACTAATGGCAACCACAGACTCAGCAACAATTACTAAGTCAAGCAAGAAAATACCAGATGATACTTATGGCCTCCCCAGCACAGCAAAAACCAGTTGAAACTATGGAAAAGGATAAGACAACCCCCACTCTTAGTATGCAAAACATCCATTCCGTACTAACGATGATCCAGGAAGGAATGAATAGAATGCAAGAGACTATGGTCCACAATCATGAAGAGACAAGGAAAAACCATGAAGAATTAAGGACAGACGTGGGAGAGATAAAAGATAATATCAGGAACATGGATGAGAAGATAGGAAAAAATACAACAGAACATAGTGGAAAATGAGCAAAGAATCCATAAGGTGGAGGAGAGAATAGAACACACAGATAAGAGAATGGAAAAGATGGAATGTAATCAAGTAGCAATAAATAAGGAACTGGAAGATTTGTTAACATATCTCAAGATGGAGAAGGCATCTTTTTACTTAAGGTTTCAAAATGTAGAAGAGCAAAAAGATGAAGACCTAGGAGAAATAATGACTGAGATACTTGCAGAAGTGACCCAGAGGGACAAAGATGAAATACGAAGTGGAATAGACCAAATCTATAGAGTTCATACGAATTATGCAAGGAGGAACAAGTTACCCAAGGAAATACACATCAGGTTCACAAAAAAATCTATAAAAGAAAAGATATATAGGAAGATGAGAGAAGAGACAACTATGTATAGGGGAAAAGAAATTTTAACTCTCAAACAAATACCAAGAAGGACAAGGGACCAAAGGAGGAACTACAATTCAACTACACAGTTGAATAAATTTAAAATAAAATTCCGCTGGCTAATACCAGAAGGTCTACTAATCTCCTGGGAGGACAGAAAGTATAGAATTGACAACTTAGAAAAAGCACAGGACTTTTTCGACCAGCACTTTGTATTGGAAGAGGAGCAGGAAAGCAGAGAAGAACAAGAACTCAAGAGGCAAAAGGAACAGCGGACAGAAAAAGAAGAAAGAGACAAAGAAGAGGAGAGAAGAGTGGAGAGAGAAAGAATGGAGAGAGAGGGAGCGAGGGAAAAGATGCAAAGAATCACTAGAAACACAAGAAGACTGAGAACAACAAATAGATAAACAAATAGAAATGGAAAGAGAGCTAAAAATTATCTCAATTAATATAAATGGACTTAATTCACCAACTAAAAGAAAATATACATTTACAAAATTTCAAAAACTGGAAATGGATATCATAACCCTACAAGAAGTACACATTAAAAGACAGCACCAAAAATTATTGGAAAAATTGAAGATTAGGAACATTATATGCATCTCTAGGAGACCAAAAAAAGAGAGGAGTCGTAATATATGTAAAGAAACACCTAAAAACAAAACAAATTTATACAGATACAGAAGGACGTATTTTAATAATAGAAATACAAACAGAATCAAAAACAATACTATTAATATCTATATATGCGCCCAATGGAAACCAAAGTGATTTTTTCAAGAAATTACATAATATAACTAAAGACCTAGAATACAAAACTATTTTCATGGTAGGAGACTTCAACGCAATTATGGATATAGAAAAAGATTACTGGAGCAATAAAAAAAGTAAAACCAGAAAGAAAACACTACCAGATACCTTCAAAGACATGATCGACAAATTGCACCTATATGACACATGGAGAGAGGCAAATAAATAAAACAATATACATACTATTCAAGCCCACACCAGTCATGGTCCAGGATCAACATGGCCTGGATGACCTCAGACCTCAGAGAGGAGATAAAGGACATTGAAATAACATTGAATACTTGGGCAGACCACAATCCTATTAAAATAGTATGGAAAGATATCGGAAGCAAAAGAGGTGGATGATGGATACTGGAACAATAAAGGACAAGGCATACATACAGATGATTGAGAAAGAAACTAAAATGTTTCTCCAAATAAATACCAAAGAACAGACATCACTCCAGAACCTATGGGACACAATTAAAGCCTACATAAGAGGCCTTACTATTGCGTTTATGGCCAAGAAAAACAAAGAGAAACAACAGACAAAGAACAATTTATTAGAAGAACTTAGAACATACGAATTAGAATTGCAGAAACAACCTCAGAATAAAACAATAAAAGAAAAATTAAACCTCGCCAAACATAAAATTAATCTAATTACGCAAACAGAAATTGCACAGAAAATCAAACTGGCAAAACAGAAACATTTTGAGTATGCAAATAAAACGGGTCATTGGCTAGCGTACAAACTGAAAAAAGAAAAAGAAGAACAATATTTCAGCTACAAGATGAAACAGGACAAATATACCATACGAACCCAGATAAAAAACACATAGTAAAAGATTTTTTTCAAAATCTCTATAAACAAGAGGAGATCCGGGATGAAGACATCAAGGAATATCTAAGTAAAACAAATATTACAAAATTAGAGGAGATCCATAGAGAAGCACTAAACAAAAGTTCTAGGAAGTACATTTTTCTTTTTTTTATTACTTTGATCACTGCTATAATCCTTTTTTACATCGACAATTGCATTGAAATCGCCAATCAAACTTATATTCTCTATTTTTTCTTCTATTATCTTTTCATGTACTTTTTTTATAGAATTCTAATTGTCCACTATTTGGCGCGTAGATGACCACCAATAGAATATTTTTATATTTAAATTTTACCTCTATCATCAATATTCTTCCTGCTTAATCTGCATACCTCAAATTACTCTCTATTCCTTCTCTAATGTACACCACTATTCCTCTTTTCTTTTCTTCCGCTAATGTTACAAATGATTCCCCTAATTTTTTACATTGTAAGTATTTTTCATCCTGTTTCCTTATGTGTACCTCTTGGAGGCCCACAATATCCATTTTTTGTTGTGCCACTTTTCTAAAAATTTGATGTCGTTTAGCCAGAGAGTTAAGACCATTTATATTTAATGATAAAATTTTTAAATTTTGTTCCATTCCTTTGTGGTTCTACTATGCAATATTTCCTATTACTTCCTGTCCCTTCTCTTAGCTCTTGTTCTCACTCCTTCTTCCTCTTGAAGTTCCCTTTTATTTCCCTCCTCTGGTACTTTTTCTTGCTCTCCCTGTCTCTGAGTCCCTTTAGTCCTCCGTTCTGGCTCCTCCCTGTTACTATTTGCTCCTTCTATGCCCATCACTTGGTCATGAAGGTTCTGTGCTTTGTTCTGTGAGTCCACTTTAATTTTTTTCCCTTGCCCTGACACCAACATTCCCTTCGGTGTTATCCATCTAAACGGTATGTGCCGCTTATTTAGTAATGTGGCTAGGAACCAGTATTCCTTTCTCAGTTCTCTTATTCTCTTAGGGACTTGCTTTAACGTAATTATTTCCTTGCCTCTATAAAACATGGGTTCATTTTTCGTTATTTTATAAACTATGTCTCTAACTTTTCTTCACACAAATCTTACGTGGACCTCCCTTGGTAATTTATATTGTCTGGCATAGTTCGTGTGGACCCTGTAGACCTCGTCCAGCTCATTTATTATTTCATCCTTATTCTGTTGGAGGGCCTCCACAATCACTTCCGCCATCACAAATGTCAAGTCCTCCTCTCTATCTTCGACCACGTTCTGAAATCACAAGTAGAATGCAGCTCTCTCCATCTCCAGGTGTGCCACTGTGTTTTCCAGTTCTTTATTTAATCCCATCATTTTCTGGACCAATTTTTCTTCTGTCTGTTCTGTTCTTTTCTCTATGACTGTTATTCGTTGATCATTTTTTTGTATGATTTCTTGTACTGAATCCATCTTTTCATCTAATTTTTGAATGTCACTTTTTACTTCTCTTTTGATCTCATCCATATCCCTCCTCGTTTCTTCATGGTTCTTTGTCATACATTCCTGCATTTTTATCATGGTTTCTTGAATTGTTGCAAGGGTAGCCTGCATGGTTTGCATACTCGAAGCGGGGGATTGTTTTTCTGATGGGTACATTCCTTCTATTGTTCTCTGCGCTGCAGGGGAAGCCGATGGTCCAATCAAAGTCGAGGTTGTTTTCTTTCCCGTTTTCACAGTGGTTGTGGTGGTGCTAGTCATTTCCTTTAGTATTCTATACTGTTCCCCTAAAATCCTATCTATCTTTTCCCAAATCACCATCCACTTCACTATTCAACTTCTTTTCCTTCCCTCCTTTCCCTATCCTTTCCTACTAGGTTATAAACTTGTCCTCTAAAATTCACAATATGTCATATCCCAAAAAACTTATTTATATAATATAATTCTAACTTAATAAAATTCTATTAAGAAGAAAAATTCATGAATACCTTAATTAATAATCTAATTACTAAAATTACTCCGCTTTCAATAGTTATACAATTACTAATTAATCAATTAAGAAGGTTTAATATTAACTTTAAACATTTGTTTTAAATAATCAATAAACAAGTCAAAAGGAAAAGGTAAAGAAAGGAGAGAAAGAAAAAATAGAAAAGAAAAGATAAAAGATAAAAAGATAATAGATAATGATAATTTGTTATTAATTAATTATAAATATAAAAATTATTCTATAGATAAATATATCAGTATATAAATTGTATATAAATGTACACATTATTTTCAGTTCTCGTATGTTTTAAAAGTTCAGATATAGTCTTTCCTTTGAGATTTTAGTTTTTCACTCAAATGTAATAATCAGCTAGTCCTTATCTTCAAAATGGCGATCTCTGATCTGCACTGTCACTCTCATGCGCCCTTTACTTTTTGCCAGTCCACACTTCTTCTTCCGTTAGAGCAGGAAATATAGGGATAGAAACAGAACCTCGTATTCAGTTCACTTCTCTTTCCCAGCTTCCTGGAACACTCACTTTCCTTCCGATCGTCTCCTTTTCCACTCCCCTGGTGTTCTTCTGCTGGTCTGAGATTCACCCTCTTCACATTTTTCTCTCCTCGTTGTTTGCCACCCGTTCACACTCGGAGTCTTTCTTTCCTGTCCACTGCCTCTCCAGACTCTTCTCCAATTATCCAAAAATTTGAAACTTTTATTTTCCTGCTCTCACTGCCGGATCTCACACCATGCTCACTCTCCACTTCCTACTGCTCTCAATCGGGACGTCAGGCCTCTGGGTCAGCCAGGCCGGCTGTCTTCTTCTACATCTGGATTGAGAGTCCTTCTTGGTGTGGTGGGAGACCGCACCTCTCCACACCTCCTCCGAAAATTCCCCTTCTTCTTGCTGGTCCCACCAGGACCGATCCTCACCCCTAAGGGTTACCAAAGCACCAGAAAATTGGCACTGGGAACAGAGCAATTTTTCCCGTGCTGCCTTGACCCCATGTCACTGCCGGAAGTTGTTTTTTCTGCCGTTTCAATTATCCTCTGAAGTCTGTGTCTGTCTTGTTGGGTTGCAGAGTCAAACCAGACAGTTATGGAGGTGTAGATGACAGAGTCAATAATTCCTCTGTAGAACTGGATCAGCAGCTCCTTGGGCAGTTTGAGATTCTTGAGTTGGCGCAGAAAGAACATTCTTTGTTGAGCTTTTTTGATGACATTTTTGATGTTCAGTGTTCATTTTAGATCTTGTGATATGGTAGAACCTAGAATTTTGAAGGTCTCTACTGTTGATTCTGTGTTGTGTAGTATTGTGAGAGGTGGAAGTATGGGAGGGTTTCTCCTAAAGTCCACCACCATTTCTATGGTTTTGAGTGTCTTCAGTACCAGATTGTTCCAGTCGCACCATGAGGCTAGTTGTTCAACCTCCCGTCTGTATGTGGATTCATCATTGTCTCGAATGAGTCCTATCAATCACTGTTGTGCCATCTGCGAACTTCAGTAGTTTAACAGATGAATCCTTAGAGATGCAGTCATTGGTATACGGAGAGAAGAGAAGTGGGGAAAGCACACAGCCTTGGGTGGGGGTGGGGGTCAGTGGTGGGTTCCTCCCGGTTCGGTCCGGTTTGGCTGAGCCGGTAGCGGTGACGATATGACATCACCGAACCGGTTCTCCCCCCCCCCGCCCTCCCCCCCCACCCACCCACGTTATTCTTACCTTTTATTTGGTCCCACCCCCAATCTATTGCTGCCTCCTGAGTCCCAGCTGATGACTAGAGGGAAAAAACTGTTTAAACTCTTGCCGCGGGGCTTCAAAGAGCCGTCTTACAGCTGATCAGTGTTAAAAGCAAACAAATGAGTCGGGTCATAAATGCGACGACTTGGTCGTACGTGCAAGGACCTTCCAGAAATGACTCTGACCAGCTAGCCACACCCACCTAGTCACATGACCTCCAAGCCACACCCACAAAATAAGCCACGCCCACAGAACCGGTAGTAAAAAAATTTAGAACCCACCCCTGGGGGGGGGGTGCTAATTGCAGATGCTTTGATAAACTTTTGCTCCTTTTGGGTACCAGATTGCCTTCCTTGCTTTATTGCTGCTTTCCTATTTCTAACAATATGGATCCATCAATCTTAGATCCTTCAGAGAAGGAACCCAAAGGAGAAGGAGGGGAACCTTCTCAACCACATTGGGCTTCCGAAGGTCAACAGTTGGGCCAATCTGATTGCTGGAGACATCATCTTCTTTTGGTTCTAAACACAGTTAATTTTAAAAAGATGTATGCATTTTTAAATACACTCGTGTCTTTATGGGTTTGTGATTAGCATAGCTGAATTTTACCTTTATAACTTTGAAGGACACTTTGAGACCATCTAGCCCAACCCCTCCTCTCTGCAGGAGTCCCAGTCAAAGCTTCTCTGATTGATGGCTGCTCAGTCTTTGCCTCCTCAGTGAAGGGGAGGCTGAACTTCTCTGCTTTGAGGGCTCATCTCTGAAATGGCTCCTCTTTTCAGGGTCTTTTTCCTCTCCTTCAGCCAGAATCTCCTCCCTTCTGACTGAGCTCATTTCCCCATTTCCCCTCCTCCCTCCGGAGCAACATGGAGGAGATCTGGAGTTTCTGGGCAACTTCTTCCAGTTATTGGAGGAGGGCTGCAGGAGGCAGGATTGGATTTACGAGCACAACTGAGCTCAGCATTTCTGTTGCTAAGCAAGACGGTCGTTAAGTAAGTTTTGCTCTATTTTATGACTTTCTTGCCTTTTCTTCTTATCATCGCAGTTGTTAAGTCAGCAACATGGTTGTTAAGTGAATCTGGCTTCCCTGTCGATTTTGCTTGTCAGAAGTCGGAAAAGGAGATCAGGCGACCCTAAAACGCTGTAACCATCATAAGTGGATGCCAAGAATTCAGATGTTGATCACCTGGAGACCCTGGGGATGCTGCCATGATCCTGGGAAAATGATCAGTGCCGTTGTAACTTTGAAATGGTCACTAAATGAACTATTTTTCATAATCAACCTGATGTTTTCCAGGCGTTTATGAATAATCTTTTTTTCCTATGATTCGTTTTATTTATCATCTTCTCTAGAATGTTCCCTATAACTTAATTAATTGCATCAATTATATTTTGTTAATATATATTTTGCCAATGTAGGGTTGAGCAATTTGCTGAACTTTTGTTTTATTTATGAAGGTAGTAACACCTATTTTTCTAAATGTATATTTTGATGTTAGACAGGTGTAGAAAAAGATTCAAATGTATAAAGGATAAATGGAATTTAAAAAAACGCTTTCTGATTTTAAACTTCCTGGATGTTCCCCTTCTAGTTCCATCCTTTCCTGCAAAAGAATCAGTTTTGCAATATTTCTGAGAGGAAACTCTACTTGGATCAAAATGGAGATGTAGCAGCAGATCTGGCAATTGTGAGCTGGTTGATTCTCCCCAAGGAGGATCCCATCAAACTTCAAATGGGGACTTTGGAGAGACAGAGACTTAATATCTACCAAGATGCTCTTTCACAGCTAAAGTTGCTCAACCAGGTGGGATAAATTTTGGTGTGATTCCTGTTTTTCCCAAAGATTTGGGACCCATTTCATGTGGACTAAGCCTAGTTTCCAGGGTCCATGACCTTCACTGGGAATTGAACATGGGGAGTAGAAACCTTATAGTTTCCTTTCTATAGGCCACTTGGGAGCCTTCAGTACTTTAGACCAAGCTGTTCTTCAGCTGCTGTAATACTGAAGACTCTTTGTAACTGGTTCAGCCGTGTCCAACCTGGGATGAGAAACCCTCAAGTGCTGGAGGTTGTGTTGTTAAGAGCCTCAGGTTCGCTTGTTCCTTATCCTGAAAGAGCAAAGCTGAAGGGGATTCTGTTGAAGAGACCCTGAACTGAGGTTTGGACTGAATAAGATGAAATTGGATCATGGCTGGATGGAGCTCCTGGGCGTCCCATTGGGAGAGAAGCTTCCTCTTGTCCTGCTTAGGGAAAGGCCATTGGGAAATGGTTCCCTGAAAGGGCAGCTCCATGGTCTGTGATGTATTTAAGTAGTCCAGACCTGATCAAAGTTAGCCATATCTGTCTTTCTTCCAACTGGGGGGGAGCAATTGGCCTTCTGCCCCTAGGAAGAAGGTCCAAGGCTTTCAGTTCACGTAAAATGACAGTGACCAGTGAGAGAATCCCTTGACCCAGAAACCTGAAACACAACTTTAGTTCAAAGAAAAGGTCTTCCTGCTGGCACCGCAGGGACACAGACGGGGAAATGGCGAGCTCCGCAGAGCTTCGCCAAAACCCCGTTTGCTAAGCTGCCGCCGACAGGTCTGCAGACCTCCCTCCTTGTAGGGACAGGGGGACAAGAAGGGACCCCTTGGGCGGCCGAGAGGAATGGGCAGGTTCCTCGGGGCCGGAGGCTTTCCCTTCATGCCGGTGGCAGTGGAACAACAGCCATGGCGGCTGTCCCGAAACTGCGGCAACCAGGAACAAAGATCGTGCTGGAGGAGAGGAGAAGAAGCGGAGAAGAATAGAGAGCGAGTATCTCGAAGCCAGGTGAGTGACACCAACCCAGGCAAAATAATACATTTATTTGGACTTAAAAAAAGAAGACCCCAAACTTCAAATAGCAGCTACAGAGCCGTGGGGCTTGAAGATTGAAAAAAAAAAATGAAGACCCAAAATAAACTTTGTTTTATTAAATTTGGATTAATTGGCTTTTAACAACTCAGTAAATTGACTTTGCTTTTATTTGGAACGGATTGGAGAAATGTCTCTTTGGGAGTTTACACCTTTGAAAGTTAATGAAGCTAATGAAGACAGACAGGCGGATGGCTACAAAATTGCCATGGAGTCTGCGGTGACTAAGCAGGAATGTGGATTGAAGTTATTTTTCTTTCCGTTTGAAAAAGGAACATTTTAAATGGCTTTTTACTCTGGATTGCCTTGAAATTTACATTAGATCTATGGACTTTGGAGATTTCTATTCTGTCCTAGATGATTTTAAGAAGAAAGAAGGAATACTTTGGACATTTGACAATGGAAATTAACAAGCTTAGCAAAAAAAATTAAATGTGGCACAGGAAAAAAAGACAGGAAGTTGATGCATCACACATGGAACAGACATTATAAAAGCATTAAAGGAACATACAGAATTTTTTAATTTGAACAAATGAACTTTGAAATGGAACATTTATGGACAGACAGAAAAAGGAAGAAAAGGAGGAAATAAAGTAATAAATTTTAAATGTAACTAAATTGAAATGTAAAGATTAAAATCCTAAAGGTATACATGTTTTTTGGATAAAAACAGAAAGGCTTCTGGAGTAATAAAAATAGAAAATAAGAGATGGCAATTAAAATAGAGGATGATATATAGGTGGTTAAAACAATAAAGAAGAGTATATATTACTGTGAGACAATGTTAAGAAAAATTTATTGCTTAATGTAACATGTTTTAATTTTAATTTGCAAAAAATGTTAGATTGATGATTATGCTGGATTAAGATTTTATTGAACAAACTATCAGACACACAGATATTAGCAACAAATTGTGATTTAATTTAATATATGACGGAATTGATGATTATTATGAAATATATTGAGAACTAATTTGAAACACTGCGCTGGAAACTGACATAAAATAGATAATTATATGTTAAGGGGAAGTTAAAATAAGAGGGATGAATACCAACTAAATAAGAGTTTGAGACTCGGAGGAAATATGTTGGAAACTAGTTAAAATGCTGGAAATAAGCCAAACACTTATAGGAGAGTTGGAGGAGACTCTGCTGGAAATCAGCCAAACAAGAGTGGGAGCCCTGGAGGGGACTATGCTGGAAATCAGCCAAACATAATATGCTGGAAATCAGCCAATAAAATGCTGGAAATCAGCCAAACAATGGAGGGAGTATAGGAGGAGACTATGCTGGAAATCAGCCAAACAAAATATGCTGGAAACTAGCCAATAATGGTGGTAGGCTTGGAGGAGATTATATTGAAATTAGCCAAAAATAGTTGGTGCTCTGGAGAAGAATATGCTGGGAATCAGCCAAACAGAATACGTTGGATAATAGCCAAATAATAGAGGGAGGTATGGTGTGATAAATCTGTGTAATATGAAAAGTGTAATAGATGATAAGTTGGATAAAATCAAAGATAAATTGATAAAATTTAAGATATTAAGAATCGAGGAAAGGGTCAAGAGATTAAGAATTAGATGGAATTTTATCTTACAAAGTGTAATAAAATGGAGTGGTATGGAATTTGAAATTAAGATTTGTGGTGATAAAATTGTAGGGTAAATAATTAGAATAAGTGATTAGAATATTGTCAAAAAAAAATTTTTTTGATGCTGATGGTAAAAGATATAAGGTGAAGAAGAACAAAATATAATTAAGATTGATATATAGATATAAAAATGAGTGAAAATTAATTTGAAATTAAAATTGTATTCATATAATGGAATTGTTTAGATGAAGATGTTAGAATTTATGTTAAAACTTGCTTTTTTATGCTTTGAATTTTCATTTGTAAAAGATGTAATGGGAAATTGTGAATGGAGCTTGTTAAAGAAATGTAAGCATGGTAACAATCTATGGACCGGATCGAGACTCTGCTCTTGAAAGTTATATTTTATGTTTAAGTTTAAAAAATAAAAAATAAAAAATTACAAAAAAAAATTACAAAAAAAAAAAAGAAAAAAAAAGAAATGGTCTTCCTGATATCAGAAGTAATGAGACAGATTGTGACAGGAAATGCTACTTAGATTTGGCCTTTGCTAATTAAGAGGGTTCTTCATCTGAAAATGAATGGCCTTGTGGATATTGAGTGTTAGCTATTTTCAGTCCCTCTGCTTGAAAAGGAGTCTCCAAATTCAACTACTATTAAATGTGGGTCAGTCTTTCCGTGCCAGCTGGAGTCTCCTAATTGGAGTTCTTCAACACAAAGGACTTTTTCTTGGATAACTGGATGGGCCTCAGAAATATCCCCTTCTGACCCAGGATTCACACTCATGCCCCCTCTGTTGCAGCCAAAGGTTTGCGACTTAATCTTTTTCAGGGACACCTCATGATCTCCCCTCAATCTCACTACAGTTGTAGAAACTATGCAGAAACCTTCAGTCTTAATAAAGGAGAATATTGGTAGCTCAGGGTTCACATGAGGGCTCCTTGGTGCTCTCTGAGCTTGCTTGTTTTCTTCCAGGCGTTTCATTACCCAACTAGGTAACATCATCAGCTATAATTTATGAGGAATTTTTGGTTTGTCTCTTAACGGGGAGACTGTTTTGAACTAGTGAACTAGTCCAGAAGAAACCTTTCCAGACCCTACTGGTCAGAGGTTTCCTTTTTAATAACGTTTTACTCTACTTAAATAAATCTTTATTAAATAAAATAATTTAATAAATCTTTGACAATGACTGTATTTAAAATTTTAATATGATCATCATCACCATGGATAGATAGATGAAGAGTGGAGGAATGCCTTTTAATACAGTCATGAGGGGGAACCTTTAAGTTTCTCACAATGCTTAAATCTTTTCTCAATTCCATCCTTCCAGACTTTATTAAGGAGAAAAATCCTTTATTATTCCAATGTGTTGTGCCAGAAGCAAAAGGGAGGAACTAAAGGAAGAACCTGCCAGGGTCACATCTCCTACACCTGTTTGGAAGGAGTCAGAGATTTCCTATTTACCTCAGTGAAGCATAGAGGCTACTTATCTAATGTCCATTTCTCCTCCCATTTTCCATGGATGGAGAGTCCTAACATATTTTCTTTGCCATTCCTTGTTTTTCTGCTCAGTCCCTGCCTCAGTCCAAATGTGTGGAAAGTTGTCATCCTGGATTTGTCAAGAGGGCTCGAGAAGGAGAGCCAGTTTGCTGCTATGACTGCGTTCCTTGTCCGGAGGGGACCTTCTCCACTCAGGAAGGTGGGTGACACCGGAGGAAAGGAAGGCCTGGTGGAAATGGACTTATCCAGAGCATTTTGATGAAAGTGCAAATTAAAACATGCCTTAAAGTTCAACTAAAGTTTTTTGTGTTTATTCAAAATGCACTAGAAATCCTCCAATTTCATATAGTTAGCTACAAATGTATTAGAAAATTATATTATCATTATTTTTTGTGGAATGGTTAAAGAACACATCTTGGAAAATATTGCTGGAATCAGTCCAAAAAAAGGGGGGCTTCTTGAAATGTAAAGGACAGAATATCGAGGAAATATTGCTTTTTCCTTTTCTCAGATACAGAAAAATGCACCAAGTGCCCAGATGATAAATACCCAAATGAGGCCAGAGTCCAATGTATCCCCAAAGTTGTAACCTTCCTGTTTTATGAAGAACATCTGGGCATCATCCTGGTCTCTTTTGCCCTATTCTTCTTCCTAACCACAGACCTTGTTTTAATCATCTTCATTAAGTATCTAGAAACTCCCCTTGTCAAAGCCAACAACCGGGACCTCTCCTACATCCTCCTGGTCTCCCTCCTGCTTTGTTTCTTGTCTCCTTCTCTCTTCATTGGTCAACCAAGGAAAGCCACCTGCCTTCTCCGACAAACGGTCTTCAGCATCATCTTCTCAGTTGCCGTTTCTTCTCTCTTGGCCAAAACCATCATGGTGGTGCTGGCCTTCCTGGCCACAAAACCAGGAAACCGGGTGAAGAGATGGTTGGGGAAGAGCTTGGCCAACTCCATCATCCTTTCTTGTTCTGCTGTCCAAATTATCATCTGCTCCATCTGGCTGGGAGTTTCTCCCCCCTTCCCTGACTCTGACCTCCACTCCCAGCCTGGAGAGATCATCCTGCAATGCAACGAAGGGGCCGTTGTCATGTTCTACGTCACCCTCAGCTACATGGGCTTCCTGGCTGCCATCTGCTTCACGGTGGCTTTCCTGGCCAGGAATCTGCCTGGGGCCTTCAACGAAGCCAAGCTGATCACCTTCAGCATGCTGGTCTTCTGCAGCGTCTGGGTGACTTTTGTGCCCACCTACCTGAGCACCAAAGGGAAATCCATGGTGGCTGTGCAGGTCTTCTCCATCCTGGCCTCCAGTGCTGGTCTGCTGGGCTGCATCTTCATCCCCAAGTGCTACATTATCCTTCTGAGGCCAGACCTCAACTCAAAGGAGCATCTTACGGGCAGAACAAATGTAAAACCATGAGATATAACACCTTAATATTTAAAGGGATTGTAAAATGTTCTTTCATTTGAAAGTACACATTAATTATTTCCTCTTAAATAGTATTCAGGAGTCAAAAAACAATCTACATGTTTCCAAATGAGAAATGACTATAATTCTTGTATCTTCTTAGCTCAATAAATTTTGCTAAAGAGAACTGTGTAGAAGTCATTCAGAGAAATTTGCTGTTCAGCAACAGCTACTGAATGTGACACCTTATAAAAAATAATTCCGGCACTTCTTCCTACAGCTATAAGTGTGTGTGTGAGAGAGTGAGGAGGAAAAGAGGTCAGAAGGAAGCTGCGGGAACCAGCCTGGTTGCCTGATCCTCTCCCTGAGAATGCCGGAATGATGTGAAATGCCATGTTTGACTGGCTCTCAGCTGAAGAGGGAAATCTTCATCTCTCTTATATAATTCTTTCTTGATTTCCTGATTAAAACCTCCTTTGCAGAAAGTGTTCAGCAGAAAAGCTTCTGGGATTTCAGTTTGGGATTGGTTTGGGGTTGTTGTTTTTTGTATGTGCTTCACACCAAAATAATAAATAAATATTAAAGTGTATTAAGAAATTGCCACTATTTTTTTTCTTTCATCAACTGTAGAATTAAAATAGCAGTTTTAGCAGAAATTATAATTTCTACCTAAAGCAATTTCTCTGCTCCTCTTCCAAGCTTGTCTTGTCTGTGAAGGGCTGGAGAAGATGTCCAGAGAAAGGGGACCTGGAGACTCTCCCCAGGAGGAGGTTGAGGGGATCCTGTCTAAAGGCAGCCGCCATCACTGACCAGGTCACAAACCTTCAGTGCTGCATAATATTCATCCAGGTCCAAGAAGGGGGTGAATAGAGGTGGGGGGGACTTCCAGGTTTCTAGGAAGAGGCACCCATGGAAGCTGTTCTGCTCTCCAACCACACAGATTGCTGATGAATTGGGAATCAATGTTTAGTTCTCAGAATGGCTCCTAATTACGAATAATTTGCAAATTCCATTTTAAGGAGCTAAGAAAAGCTCTGATGGATCAGACCAAGATCAGTCTAAGATTCACAGTGACCACACAAATCCCTCTGGTTCTCCCACAAGCAGAAGGCAGAGAGACTTGCGGCTTTGCCCACCATGGAACTGGTCTTTTCCCACAATTTCACTTTCCTCCATCACCCCACACAATATCGGACACTCGGCCATCTCACAGTCTAGGAATTCCCAATTCTGCCATCACAAATTAATCTGAGAAAATATTTCCAAGATTCACACACCCAATCCAAAAGGACTAAGGTGGGATTAGAACTCAGGAGTCTCCTAGGGATCAGCCCAAAGTCACCCAGGAAACTTTCTCGCCTAAGGGAGGATTAGAACTCAGAGCCTCCGAGACCTTGGCTCAAACTCGCCCAGCTGGCTTTCATGCCTGAGGCAGGACTAGAACTCACATTCTAATTCTAATGATTGCCTCAAAGTCGCCCATTTGGCTTTTATTTGAAAGCTGGTTTTGAAAGTCTGGATCTCTGCCCCTCCCAGGGCACTCCTGCCCCCCCTTATTCCCC
Source organism: Pituophis catenifer annectens (assembly GCF_029215685.1). Classification (NCBI taxonomy): domain Eukaryota; kingdom Metazoa; phylum Chordata; class Lepidosauria; order Squamata; family Colubridae; genus Pituophis; species Pituophis catenifer. The sequence continues at coordinate 3,576,250 of NW_027256899.1, read as the reverse complement.
CCCCCCAGAACAAAAGGTTCTTTCTGTCGCTGCTTCCCTTCTCCCCTCCCCCGTCGCCCGAACAGACAGCTGTCACTCAAGCCCCCGTCCTGCCGCCTCCCCTCCCGCCGCCTCGTCCCCGCAGGAGCCTCCTCGGGGCTGGCCGGGAGCCTCGCCAGGGAGCCGGTGGGGGCGGCTGGACAGGCTTCTTCCCAGCCGGGCTGCGGGCTCTCCCTGCGCCTCTTCCCTCCCGGGCCACGTCGGGGCTGCAGCTCCAGCGGCCCCCGGATCTGAGAGCGGGAGGGAGGAGCCCCGGGGGAGAGGGGTAGCCGAGGACCCTTCAAACCCCCCCAGGACCCAAAATCCCCCCTTCTGCCTCTCTCAAGGGCTGCGCTGAGGGCCCCCCCCCCAAAATACCCGGATCTTCTGTGTGGGGGGGAAGTTGCAGGGGGTGATGGGGAAGCTCATCGTTTTTGCCCCCCCCCCCAAACTACCGAGGGCAACATCTGGGCCAGGTGAGGCTTCGTCCACCTTGCGGGAGATACGAGAGATGCAGCCCTCCAGACGCCTCCCGCCACTCTCCAGAGACCGAAGCCCTGATCGGAGGAGGTTGGGGATTGAGGAGGCGCTTAAAAGGAAGGCTGCTTTTCTAGACCTGAAGGGGGGGAAATGGGGGGGGCAATGGATTGGCTGCCCTGACCCTAACCGTAACCCTCCGCGGGTGGGAGGTTGAAGGGGCGACCTCAGGGGAAGGCTGAGCGCTCCGGCTCCTTTCCAGAAAGCCACGAGGGATTTTGGCAGCGCTGGGCAAGGACTCAAAAGTCAGTGGAGGTTGTGTGGCTGGTGTGCCTTGTTCCCACGTTCCCCGGATGCAAAGGGAGTGGGACAGGGAAGGGGCGGGCTGTAAGTTTGGGCAAGGCGAGAGGAGGGTGGGGAGGAGCCTTACTATCCATCTGTCCATCCATCCATCCATCCATCCATCCATCCATCCATCCATCCTCCATCCATCCATCCTCCATCCATCCATCATCCATCCATCCGTCCGTCCATCCATCCATTTATCCATCCATTTATCCATCCATCCTCCATCCATCCATCCATCCATCCGTGCCTGAGACTAGGTTGAGTGTCCATCTCTCTCCGTTAAATAAACCCATAAAGAGAAGGTGGCATTTCTCTCTAATCTCCTGTCAAGGGCCTCATCCAGGCCCCCCTGGAGAATTGGGGATTTGCATGAAGTCTGCCTGAGTTGGAGGGAAACGGGGAGGGAAAGAGGGGTGGTAAGAGGAGGGGGAGGGGGAGGAGAAGGGAAGGGAAGAAACCCCCATCATCTTTCCTTGTCTTTGGGTGGTTTTGTAAGTTACAAATAACCGAAGGAGAATCAGCCTGACCTGCTCAAAACTTCCGAGATCAACGCAATCCGAAGGCCGCCTTCTTCAGAAGGGACCCCGTGCAGCTCTCTGGGCTTCTGGGCATTTGTAGATTTCTCTCCCTCCCTCTCCCCCTCCCTCCCGTCTTTTCGGTCCATGGACTTTTCTTCCCTCCTCACCTGCCAACAGGTGTCCGCAGCATATTTGTGACCTTCCCTTACGCAGCAGAGCAAACCCCACCCAGCCAGGCTACCTCAAAACCAGCTCTCACGGGTGAAGAGGCTCTCACGGAGAAGAGGGGCTCCATTCATCCTCCAGAGCCCCTGAAGGCAGGAAGAGAAGCAACGGGTGGAAGCCCAGCGAAGAGAAATGCAACCTAGAAGTCAGGAGAGATTTCCTGACAGAGAGAACTAAGAATCAGGGGAAGAGTTTGCATCCCGGAAGTTGTGGCTGCTCCATTGATGGAGGTTTTCAAGAAGAGATTGGAGAAGCCTTTCTCTGGAATCCTTTGGCATCTCCGGCTTGAACAGGGGGTTGGTCTTGAGGACCTCCAAGGTCCCTTTCAACTCTGTCCTATTCTATTCTATTCTATTCTATTCTATTCTATTCTATTCTATTCTATTCTATTCTATTTTCCATTTTCCATTTTCCACTATTCTGTTCTGTTCTGTTGTATTCCATTCTGAATAAGGAGTATTAATTCAAGTGAATTAAACAAAAACAGAAACACCCAGCCTAAAAAAGCAAGAGATTGGGGAGATTGGGGGTCCATCCTATGCAAGATGACCCCCAATCTCCCCTAAACTGCCAGGATCTGCTTAAGGACGACAACCGAGAGACCCGAAGGGTGGCCAATTTCCAGAGGACCCAGCGCCAAGCTCCATCCAGAGGCTCCCAGGCAGGGCCGGATTTTCCTATAGGCTAACTAGGCTTCAGCCTAGGGCCTCAAGATCCAGAGGGGCCTACACAGTGTGGGATTCTGGGTGTTCTAGGTGGCTCCACCGAACCCTTTGTTAAATTGCTGGCTTCCCCGCCCCTCCGCACCACTATTTATTGCCAATAAATAGTGGTGGGCGAGGGGCGGGGGAGCCAGCAATTTAACAAAGGGTTCGGTATTTTTTTTGTAATGTTATTGGCCCCCGGAGCTTCAGCATAGGCTAATTGGCCTCCCGGCTCTCAGCTGATTTGTCTCCGCTGTTTTGCTTCCTTCCAAAGAGTGCTGATTTTTTTTCCCCTAGCTATACTGAGAAACGAAAGTGAAACTGCTTTGCTGTTGCTGCAAGGTTGGAAAATTAGGCAGGCAGAATTCTTTTCTTTTTCCTCACCAAAAAAGGTACGTGCAAACAATGGGAAATTTAGGGGAAAAGAGAACAGTTCAGGATTTTAAAACACAAAAGAAAAAAAAGCTGTATTTAACTAGGGAATTGTAATAATTGAGATACTATTAATTGTATATTTCTGAAAGCAGAAATGGTTAAGTTGTGGTTTGGAGGAATATATGGGGGAAATTATTTGGTTTATTATTATTGGTAAATATAATTAATGGATTTGTAAGAAATTGGATTGCATGGAAATAATTGGAATATTCATGTTCATATTGATTAATATACAAAAAAGGTAGTTATATAACTAATTGATTTATATTAAAATGTTGAATTTATATTATTTATTTATTTATTTATTTATTTATTTATTTATTTATTGCGATTTATATGCCGCTTTTCTCCCTAGGGACTCAAGGCGGCTTACAAAATGACAACTTCAATACAAATCACAATACAATACCAAATTAAAATCAGTAACCCAATTAAAAATGATTTAAAATTATATCAGTGTACCCCCAAACGGATCAGTTTAATTGGCGGAAGAGCCACGTCTTCAGCTCGCGATGGAAGGAAAGAAGGTCAGGGGCTGTCCTGAGCTCAGTGGGCAATCCATTCCAGAGGGTCGGGGCTCCCACAGAGAACGCCCTCCCCCTGGGGGTCATCAGCCGACATTGTTTGGCCGACGGCACCCTGAGGAGGCCGACTCTGTGAGAGCGCACAGGACGATGGGAGAACGGCTGGAGATGGTCCTGCAAGTACCCCGGGCCTAAGCCATGAAGGGCTTTATAGGTGAGCACCAGCACCTTGAAACGTATCCGGAGTGCCACCGGTAGCCAGTGCAGCTCACGCAGGAGAGGTGTTACACGGGAGTATCTAGACGCCCCCGTAACTACCCGCGCGGCTGCATTTTGGACTAGCTGAAGCCTCCGGACACATCCCAAGGGCAGCCCCATGTAGAGGGTGTTACAGTAGTCCAACCTAGAGGTAACAAGGGCGTGAGTGACCGTGGCGAGGGCATCCCGGTCTAGGAACGGGCGCAACTGGCGCACAAGACGGACCTGTGCGAAGGCCCCCCTGGTTACGGCTGTCAGATGGTCATCTAAAGACAGCCGAGAATCCAGGAGGACACCCAAGTTGCGGACCCTGTCGGAGGGAGCAAGGGTTTCACCTCCGATCATTAAGGATGGAACCTCCAGATCCCGGGATGCCGGCATCCACAGCCACTCAGTCTTGGAATGGTTGAGTCTAAGCCTGCTCCTCCCCATCCAAACCCGCACCGCTTCCAGGCAGTGGGACATCACGGAAAGGGCATCCCTAGGGTGGTCAGGGGTGGAGATGTAAAGCTGGGTATCATCAGCATATTGATGATACCTCACCCCAAAACCACGGATGATCTCACCCAGCGGTTTCATATAGATATTAAAGAGCAGAGGAGAGAGAACCGAGCCCTGAGGCACCCCACAAGTGAGAGGCCTCTGGGAGGATCCCTGACCCCCCGCCCAAACAGACTGCAGACGGCCCGAGATATAGGAGGAGAACCACTGTAAAACAGTGCCTCCTAACCCTATCCCCCTGAGCCGCTGCAGCAGGATACCATGGTCGATGGTATCGAATGCCGCTGAGAGGTCAAGAAGGACCAGGATGGAGGAGGAACCCCCATCCCTGGCCCGCCAGAGATCATTTACTAGGGCGACCAATGCCGTTTCCGTGCTGTGGCCACGCCTGAAACCAGATTGGTAAGGATCCAGGTAGTCAGTTTCCTCCAGGAATTGAGGGAATTGCTGTGCCACCACGGACTCAACAACCTTCGCTAAAAAGCGAAGGTTGGAGACTGGACGGTAGTTGTTAAGTACGTCTGGATCCAGGTTAGGCTTCTTAAGGAGGGGTCGAACCACCGCCTCTTTAAGCGCAGCGGGAAAGACCCCTTCCTTTAGTGAAGCGTTGACAATAGCCTGGATCCAGTCTCCAGTCACCTCCCTGGCTGCCGAAACAAGCCAGGAGGGACAAGGGTCCAGTAAACATGTGGAAGACCCCAGCCTACCCATAATCCTGTCCACGTCATCCAATGAAACAGGCTCAAACTCAACCCAGATGTCTCCACCGAGACTAGGCCCTGTCACCTCAACGGACTCTGTCCAGTCGGAGTCCAACCCGGTCCGAATCTGAGTGATTTTATCTTGCAGAAACTGTGCAAAGTCCTCAGCACGGCCCTGTAAGGGGTCCTCCCTCGCTCCCTGATTAAGGAGGGAGCGGGTCACTCTAAACAGGGCTGCTGGGCGATTTTCTGCAGATGCAATGAGAGTGGCGAAATAGTTACGTTTCGCTACTTCCATCGCCACAAGATAAGACCTAATATGGGTTCTTAGTTGTGTTCGGTCGGACTCGGATCGGGAGGATCTCCAACCACCCTCCAGGTGTCTTTTCCGACGCTTCATTTCCCTGAGCTCCGCGGTAAACCAAGGAGCCGCCCGGGATCTGCGTCGGATCAGAGGCCGCAAAGGCGCGATTCGATCCAGGGCCCCCACCGCAGCCTGTTCCCAGGCCGCGACAAGGGTCTCAGATGAATCGTGGGCTAAGGAGGCGGGAAATGACCCAAGTTCCATCAGGAAACTTTTGGGTTCCATCAGGCGCCTGGGGCGGAACCATCTTACTGGTTCCACACCCCTGAGACGGGGGATGGCGGAGGAAAAGTCGAGTCTAAGGAGGGAATGATCGGTCCATGACAGAGGGTCAATAGATAGAGTCCCCTCCCCACGATCATTTATCCACTGTCCAGAGAGAAAAATAAGGTCGAGTGTGTGTCCTCCAATATGAGTTGGGCCCTGTACAATCTGAGTCAGGTCCATGGCCGTCATGGAGGTCATGAACTCCCGCACCAACTCAGATGACTCACCGGCCGATGGCAGATTGAAATCTCCCACAACCAAAAGGTTGGGGAGTTCCACCGTCAATTCGGCTAAGACATCTAGTAGTGCGGGCAGGGCTGAGGCCACGCAGCTGGGGGAGAGGTACGTGATCAACAGCCCAGACTGAACTCCAGGGTCCCATTTCAAAAGGAGGGATTCACACCCGCCAACCTGAGGAACAGTGACCTCCCTAGGCCTAAGACTTTCCTTAATAACTACCGCCACTCCTCCACCCCTCCCCTGGAGTCGTGGCTGGTGTAGTATTCGGAAACCTGGGGGACACAAATCCACGAGAGGGACACCGCCCTCCGGCCCCAGCCAGGTCTCAGTGATACAAGCCAGGTCCGCGTCCTCCTCGTCTATAAGATCTCGGACGAGGAGTGTCTTGTTCACCATGGACCTGGCATTTAAGTACACCAGTCGGAGTCCAGGGCTCCGCACTCTGTCGCCGTCGGGGGAGCAGGATGAGCTGAGAGGGCAGGAGGGCGCCACCGCTTGAACGAAGCGGCGGCGCCCTCCTAGCCCCCCCTCTCCCGACCTCTGCGTCTCCCAACTGTCACAAGGATTGGAAGACCCTCTCTCCGCTGAGCCTCTTTGTTCCCTCCTCCTCCCTCCCTCCCCCCACAACCATCCGACGGGCCCAATTGCTGAACCGTAGGAGCCACCCCCGGCTCAACCCTTACCACCCGCCTCTCGGGTCCCCTTAAAATTTGATTAAAAACATTAATTAAAAAACCCCTCAAACCACGCTTAGAAGCATGCCACCACTCGGGGTTCCAAAACCTGTCCTTGAGGTAGGCCTTCGATAAATTCGTAGGCCATGTCTGCGAGAGGGGGGCATCTTGCAGAGCAAGGAGGGTCGCCGAAGTGTAAGCCATAATAAATATGAGAAGTGGATGGAAAATATTAAACAACTAATATTACATAATTAACCAATGTGAGGATGGATATAAAAATAGATGACAATGGGAAGGAGTATAATATAGAATAGAAGGGAAAAATTGAATTTGATTAAGATTAGATTAGAGATGAGGATGAGGGTAATATTGGTTTTTTACAAAAATAGATGAGGAATAAATATGGCAAAAAGGAAATATAGAAATTGTAAATTTAATTGAAATGACTAAACACTGTTTAAATTTGTGAACCGGCCAAATACTCTGTTCAAAGAAAATAGATTGTATGTTTGTATGTGTGTTTCTAATTATTGTTATTTATTCATATTTGTTCTCTTTTATTCTTTAAAGTTTAACAATTCATTCTTTATCTTAATATCTTTATATTTGTTTGGGGTTGGCTTTCTTCCCTTTCATCTTTTTTATTGTATAGCAATCTTTCTCCTCAAACCTACCACCTTTCTTTTCTTTCCTTCTTACTTTCTCTTCCTCCCCCTCTTCTTCTCCTCCCTACTTCCTCTTCCTTTCTCCTTCTCCTTCTCTCTTCCTCCCTCTCTCTCCTACTCTAATTTCCCTTCCCTTCCTTCATCCCTCTCTATTGCTGTATCCTTTTATGCATATGGACTACTCAGAGGGCTGAAAAAGTTATTTCTGACTGGTCCTTGCACTTTTGACCAGTCCTCGAACTTACGACTGTCCTCACATTTTACGTTTTTGCCCTATCTTGTCACCATGGTGAAGAGAAGCAGTTGTGAAATGAGTGACATGGTTGTTAAGAAAGCTGCACGGGCATAAATGTGAGGATGGTCATAAGTGTGAGGACCGGTCAAAAGTGCGAGGCCCAGTCAGAAATGACTTTTTTCAGCCCTCTGAAAAAAGTCTATGCACATAGCCACGCCCACCCGGTCACATGACGAGTACCCACGCCTACAGTCACGTGACCAGCTAGCCACACCCACCCAGTCACATGATTGCCAAGCCACACCCCCAACTAAGCCACGCCCACAGAACCTGTTGTTAAATATTGAATCCCACCACTGGTGAAAGGGCCTCATAAGTGGAATAGCCTAGGGCCTCTTTCAATCTAAATCCGGCCCTGCTCCCAGGTCAAAGGCAACTTCGGGGCTTCCATCCCAGTCTGGACTCAGGACCTTCTGTTTGTTTGCAGGGCACCTCAATTGGGGCAGCCCAGCCTGGCTGCATGGGGACCCTGGTTGAGGCCCCCTCCCACATGCCTGGGAGACAATGGAGAGGAGTTGATGCTTCTGTCCAGGCTCTCAGGGTTCTCTCTGCTCCCCCTCCCAGCCCAACTTCAGGTGGAAGGGAAAGGCAAGCAGGTGAGCTCAGAAAGAGCTCTAAACTTCTAAGAGGCAGATTGTGATTTCTTCTCCACGCTAAGGAGATTCTAGAGTCCAGCCTCCCACACTCGGGCAAAGGGGCAAGGCGAGAGGGGAGCAGGGAGGCGCAGCTGCCTGGATGGTCTCTGGTGCTAAGCAGGGATGCTGAGGGTCTCCTCTGGATGGGCGACCACAGTGATCGCTGTGGAAAAGCCAGCCAGCCAGCAGGGAAGCCTGTTTCCCCCCAAGAAAAGCAGCCCCCCTCCTCAAAATCCCAGCTCCTCCTTCCCCTTCGCTCTGCCCCCCAGTTCCCAGGTGAGCCCCTATTAGGACAGCTCCGCCACCCACCCACCGCTAGTCTAGCCAGATCGCTGCCTCGCCCTTCCCACAGGGGGCGCTCTTCCTCCCCATTGGCCAAAAGCGTCCAGCCCCACCGAGGCTCCCTCCGCAGCCCCAGAGAGCCCCAGCCCCCCCTCCGCCCCCCCCCCCGCTCTTTGGACTCCAACGCGCAGGGACTCTTCCTGCTTCCTCTCCGCCTTCTCAGCCTGGCCGTCCCTCCCGCTTCTCCTGGGCCACGGAGCTGCTCTGGCCGGGGATGATGGGCGCTCCCAGGGATTCTGCCTTGGTGGTTGAGCTGGACTGGCTGGCTGGGCTGAACTGGTTGAACTGGGAAAGTCTCCGCCTGACCGACTCAAACCTTCAGAGCTCAACCCAAGGAGAAGCTTCTGGGCATTTATTCATTTCTCTCCCCCCCCACAGCCCCCCCCTTTCCTTCCATGGCGTTTTCCTCCCCATCGGCTGCCCCAAAGTCTCCGGAGCTCTTCGTGGCGCCTCTCATCACGCAGCCCTTCCACAGCGGAGCCCAACCCAGCCAGCCCCAAATCCCCGGAGCCTCGCTCAGCCCCGGGAAGCCGGAGGTCCCAGCCCCAGTGGCAGAGAGAGGGAGCCCGCGGGAGAGCCGCTCGGAGGAAGGCAGAGGCTCCTGGGACTCTCCGGGGCGGCGGAGGAGCCTGGGGGGGGGGCGGAGGGGAGGGGAGGGGAAGGGCCAGAAGAGCCGGGGGGGGGGCTTTGGGGACCATCGGGCAGAGCGAAGGCAAAGGAGGAGCAGCGCTTGTGGGCAGGGGAGTCTCTCCTGCTGCTTCTTCGGGGGAGGGAAGAGGGAGGGGAGGCCTTCCCGGCTCTTGGGCTCCTCCGCAGCGCCCATCCAGGCGAGACCTTCAGCATCCCTGCTTAGCAATTAGGAAATTGCAGGCCTTCACCAAATAGTGACAGTTGTCAGCCAGAAGACAAAGTAATAGCATTAATAATTTATTTGGAAAATCAGAATATAGGGTTCGAGAGAACCTACCGTATATTCCAGAACAGGACATAATATTGTACATGTGTTTGTCTTCCAGTTCTTATAATCTCAATGATCCTTTAGGACAATTGTTGAACAGGGAGGGCAAATTATAATTTAAAGGAATCGAGGAATAGTGACAATAATGGAAAATGCAATCGGTCAATTAAAATCCAAAGAATCAAATGTGTACCTATTCCCAGCTTTTCCCCCAAAGTTTGGTCAGAAGAGGTCAAGGAACAGCTGAGGTCTCCTTAGTGTTGCCTGCTTCCGTCCTCCAATTCCTCTGCCTTTCAGATGGGGATGGGCAACCAGAGTTTGACAGGCCTCCCCCAAGGTCTCTGCCACCTGATGTGGTTGTAAAGAGGGAAAGTCAAAACGTAACCCAGACTTGGGGTGCTTAAAAGCAGAGTGCCAGTCTCTGCCAAAGCTTCTTTCCACGAAGGCTTCTGGGGCTACCGGAGCATTTTTAGAAAAGACGGGCTGGGTGAGGGCATCTCAGGGCTTTCTCCAGAAGTGAGGCTTCCTGCTGAAAAAGGCAAAGGGCCAAAGGTGGAGGAGAAGTCATTGTGGGCACGGAAAGATGAACTGGGATCTCTGTGGTTGTTGAATTTAATTTTAAATGTCTAGTAGGTGACCAGTGACCTGCTGGATCCCCTTTTCAGATCTGCTTCCTTCCCAGGATCTCCCTCAGCTCCTTCAATGAGGTTGTGGGGAGGGGCTCCTCCTGTGTTGCTTCCCCTCAAATGCTGGGCAGACCCTCAGAGGGAGCCCTGATGGATGACCCCATGTAGCCCAGTCCACAATCAGCCCAGGAGAGGTTTCAGGACCTTTTGTGTGACATCACAATCTTGCATCCAGCTGTGGAGAGTCAGAAGCTGGAAGAGACATCCGGAGAGTCCCAGACAAAGTCTGTGGAGGGAAAAGGAAAAACTGGGAGTGAAAGGCCTTGGAAAGACGAGCTGAATGACTTGGGGAGGGGGAAGAGAGGGGGGGGGAGGGAGGGAGAAAGAGAGAGAGAGGAGGAAGGAGGGAAGAGAAAATACAGGGAAGGGAGGCTTAACTGCCTTTATGTCCTTGAACTGGGAAGACTGCAGGAGTTTCTTGCAGGCACTGGAGATAATCTTTGGATCTCTCTGTCCAAGGTCAAAGGGATCAAGTGGATCACTCAGCTCCCTCACAACCCACCATCTCCCCTCCCTCTCCTCTCTATCCTGGGTCCTCTAGTTGTAGCCCATTTCTTTTCTTTTATAGAACCCACCGGCTTCCCTCAATTTCCCTTTGAGGTTGATTTTGAGGTGGGAGGTTTGGGGCAGCTGGGAAGGAGAGATGCTGTCCGGTAGAAGAATTGGAGGGAAGATCAGATTTCAAATTTTTTTTGGTCCAGAGCTGGAAAATCTTCTTCCCTGAAAGTGCCCAACAGATGGAAAGAGGTCCAGGGGTGAGGGAGGGGGCATTCTTTAAGGGGGGCATCTGTGGCCCCTGCAGAGCTCCCCATTCCCTCCAATAGACCCCAACACCCTCTGTGGCCCTTTGGAATTTCCTCCCCCCAGAACCCAGATTGGCCCCTGAAGTAACAACTGTGCAAGACCATCCTTAGTTCAGGGGGCTGAATGAGAGATTTTGATTTCTTCTGCACACTGAGGAGATTCCAGAAGTTGAGAGTTCCTTCTGAGCTAACCTGCTTGTCTTTCACTTCTACTTGAAATTGGGGTGAGGGAGAAGAGAGAACCCCAAGATCGTTGAAATAAACATCAGCTCCTCTCCATAGTTTCCCAGGCAATAACCAGGGTCTCCATGCAGCCAGGCTGGGCTGCCCCAGTCTAGGTGCCCTGGAAACAGGCAGGAGGTCCTGAGTCCAGACTGGGATGGAAGCCCCGAAGTTGCCTTTGACCTGGGAGCCTCTGGATTGGGCTTGGCGCTGGGTCCTCTGGAAATTGGCCGCCCTTCAAGTCTCTCGGTTGTGGTCCTTAAGCAGATCCTGGCAGTTTAGGGGAGATTGGGGGTCATCTTGCTTGAGATGGATGCTTTTTAGGCTGTGCCTTTATGGTTTTGTTTAATTCTCTTGAATTAATAATAAAGCTTAAAATCTCTTTTTTCACTGGGGAGAGTAGAGTAGAGTAAGAATAGAATAGAATAGAATAGAATAGAATAGAATAGAATAGAATAGAATAGAATAGAATAGAATAGAATAGAATAGAATAGAATAGAATAGAATAGAATAGCTGTGCCTAAGTCCAGACCCTCCCCCATTTCCCCCTTTGCCTTTGTGGAGAGCGGCTGGGCTAAGTCCTAGGGACTCCAGAACCTTGCCTCCCTCCCCCCCTCCCCCGCCACATCTCGGGGTCAGGTTTATTGGGAAGTTGCAGGTGGGAGGAGGGGTGATTGAGACAACTCAGCCCTTTTTCACTCCTACAACTGTAGGCAGCAACATCTGGAGAAGGAGGGGCTTCCTCTGTCTTGGGAGAGGATAGAAAAGATGGCAGGTGCTCAGATTCGGGGGGGGCATGAAATCCTCCTTTTGTTGGAGTTCAAGTGGACCCAGATCCTCCCCGTCAGACCTTCCGGCTCTGGAGATCTGCAGAGGCCCCTCCACCTCCCTTACTTGGCCAAACCTCTCAGACTGGCCGTCCCGCTGGATCCCTTCCTCTTCAACTGGTCCCATCGCCTGGCTCTGCAAAGCGCAGAGTTCGCCCGAAGCCCGGAGCAGCGGCAAGGAAAATAGCCACATCCTGCTTCCTCCCCAGAGGTAAAAAAGAACTCTGGAGACTTCGCAGAGGGCTCTACCTGCCCTCGCCGGCTCTGTCTCACGTTTCCTTACGGAAACGGAGTTTTTCGAGCCGCCTTTCAGATGTAAAGGCGGCTCTTTACGGGCGACGGGGCTGGCGGTCTCAAAGGACCATCTGGCGGCGACGGAAGCCAGACCGGAAGCCCACTCACCACAGTTTTCAAACCAGCTTTAGAATAAAAGCCAAATGGGAGACTTTGAGACAATCATCGGGAGATTGTGAGTTCTAGCTCTGCCTCAGGCATGAAAGCCAGTTGGGGGAGTTTGGGCCAAGGTCCAGGAGGCTCTGAGTTCTAATCTTCCCACAGGCATGAAAATTTCCTGGGGGACTTTGGGCCAATCCCCAGGAGACTCTTGAGTTCCAGTCCCGCCTTAGTGCTTTTTGATTGCGGGTGTGAAAGTTGGAAATATTTTCTCAGGTTAATGTGGGAGACCAGAATTGGGGATTCCTAGAGTGTGAGATGGCTGAGTGTCCAATATTGTGTGGTTTGATGGAGGAAAGTGAATTTGTGGGGAAAACACCACTTCCATGTTGGGCAAAGCCATAAGTCTCTCTGCCTTCTGCTTGTGGGAGAACCAGAGGGATTTGTGTGGTCACTGTGAATCTTAGACTGACCTTGGTCTTATCTCCTTAAAATAGAATTTGCAAATAATTCACAATTAGGAGCCATTCTGAAAGCTAAACATTGATTCCCAATTCATCATCAATCTGTGTGGTTGGAGAGCAGAACAGCTTCCATGGGTGCCTCTCCCTAGAAACCAGGAAGTCCCCCCTCTATTCACCCCCTTCTTGGACCTGGATGAATATTATGCAGCATTGAAGGTTTGTGACCTGGTCAGTGATGCGGCTGCCTTTAGACAGGATCCCCTCAACCTCCTCCTGGGGAGAGTCTCCAGGTCCCCTTTCTCTGGGCATCTTCTCCAGCCCTTCACAGACAAGACAAGCTTGGAAGAGGAGCAGAGAAATTGCTTTAGGTAGAAATTATAGAGTGGAAAATTAAAGGACCTGAAATCTACTATTTTAATTCTATGGTTGATGAAAGAAAAAAAAAATACAGTGACAATTTCTTAAAACACTTTAATATTTATTTATTATTTTGGTGTGAAGCACATACAAAAAAAAACCCCAAACCAATCCCAAACTGAAATCCCAGAAGCTCTTCTGCTAAACACTTTCTGCAAAGGAGGTTTTTATGAGGAAATCAACAAAGAATTATATAAGAGGGATGAAGATTTCCCTCCCCAGCTGAGAGCCAGTCAAACATGGCATTTCACATCATTCCGGCATTTTCACGGAGAGGATCAGGCAACTAGGCTGCTTCCCACAGCTTCCTCCCGGCCGCTTTTCCTCCTCAGTCTCTCTCTCTCTCACACTTTTAGCTGTAGGAACAAATGCCCAAATTATTTTTTATAAGGTGTCACATTCAATAGTGGTTGCTGAACAGAAAATTTCTCTGAATGACTCTTACAGAGTTCTCTTTATTTTGCTGAAAGGGAAGAGAGCTAGAAGAATTCCAGTCATTCATTTGAAACATATAGAAATGATTTTCTTTTCCTGCATACTATCAAAATGGAAAGAATTCATATCTCCTTTCAAATAAAAGAACCGTTAACAATTCTTCCAATATCATAATGGTGTTATATCTCATGTTTTTACATTTGTTCTGGCTGTGAGCTGCTCCTTTGTGTTGAGGTCTGGCCTCAGAAGGATAATGTAGCACTTGGGGATGAAGATGCAGCCCAGCAGACCAGCACTGGAGGCCAGGATGGAGAAGACCTGCACAGCCACCATGGATTTCCCTTTGGTGCTCAGGTAGGTGGGCACAAAAGTCACCCAGACACTGCAGAAGACCAGCATGCTGAAGGTGATCAGCTTGGCTTCGTTGAAGGCCCCAGGCAGGTTCCTGGCCAGGAAAGCCACCGTGAAGCAGATGGCAGCCAGGAAGCCCATGTAGCTGAGGGTGACGTAGAACATGACAACGGCCCCTTCGTTGCATTGCAGGATGATCTCTCCAGGCTGGGAGTGGAGGTCAGAGTCAGGGAAGGGGGCAGAAACTCCCAGCCAGATGGAGCAGATGACAATTTGGACAGCGGAACAAGAAAGGATGATGGAGTTGGCCAAGCTCTTCCCCAACCATCTCTTCACTCGGTTTCCTGGTTTTGTGGCCAGGAAGGCCAGCACCACCATGATGGTTTTGGCCAAGAGAGAAGAAATGGCAACTGAGAAGATGATGCTGAAAACTGTTTGTCGGAGAAGGCAGGTGGCTTTCCTTGGTTGACCAATGAAGAGAGAAGGAGACAAGAAGCAAAGCAGGAGGGAGACCAGGAGGATGTAGGAGAGGTCCCGGTTGTTGGCTTTGACAATGGGAGTTTCTCGGTATTTAATAAAGATGATTAAAACAAGACCTGTGATTAAGAACAAGAGTAGGGCAAATGAGACCAGGATGATGCCCAGAAGTTCTTCATAAGACAGGAAGGTTATAATTTTGGGGATACATTGGACTCTGTCCTCATTTGGATATTTATCATCTGGGCACTTGGTGCATTTTTCGGTCTCTGAGAAAGCAAAAAAAGCAAAATTTCTTTAATATTCTGTCCTTTTATCTTACAGAAAATACCTTCTTTGGATAACAGCTGATACCCCAGGCATTTTCCAAGAAGTATTTCTTAACAATTTCATTGAACAGTCACTCCTTTGAAATGGCATAAGGTCTCCTGCTTGAGAAGGGAGTAGGACTAAATGACCTCCAAGCTCCTTTCCAGCTCTGTTCTGATTGATTGATTGATCTACATGACTGGCAGAATATTTGTGTAATGAGTTCCCCCCATAACTATCCACAGCACCACATTATGGACCAGTGACACCTTCTCAGTGATCCTCAAGGGGAGGATCCAATATACAGATTACAGATTAACAGAGTTGGAGGGGACCTTATAGGTCATCTAGTCCACTCCTCTCTGCCTAAGCAGAGACCCTACACCATTTCTGACAAATGGCAGTCCAGTCTCCTCTCGAAAGCTTCCAGTAATGAAGCTCCCAGAACTTCTGAAGGCCTTTCAGAAGGTGGACGTATAACAATTCATCAATTTTCAAAGAACTCAAATGTTCCTAGAAAGATGAATTTAGCAGCACATATCCAAAATGAAAAGCAGAAGAGATGTTTCCTCTGCTGTTAGTAAAGCTTGCCCACTCTGCCACCCCCTCCTCCCATCTCTTTCCCAGCTCCTCCTTCAAAGTCTTTTTGATTTACTTCCATTTAGATAAGAAATTGTGCAGGTTAAAAATAAAAAACCAGGTGAGCTTCAATCTGTCTTTTAATTTGGGTCGAATTCCATAAAGCCTCCCATTTTCCTCTGCGTGAACCACCTTCCTGAGTGGAGAAGGTCCCCTCCGGACAAGGAACGCAGTCATAGCAGCAAACTGGCTCTCCTTCTCGAGCCCTCTTGACAAATCCAGGATGACAACTTTCCACACATTTGGACTGAGGCAGGGACTAATCAGAAAAACAAAGAATGCCAAGGAAAAGGTGTTAGGACTCTCCATCCATGGAAAATGGAGGGAGAAATGGATGTAGACAAGTAGCCTCTGGTCTTCATTGGGGTAAATAGGAAACCTCTGACTACTCCTAAACAGATGCAGGAGGTAAAACAACTGGCAGATTCTTCATTTAGTTCCTTTTGCTTTCGGAATTTAACATTACAATAAAATAATTTTCTATTTACTAAAGTCTAGACAGATGGAATTGATTCTTTCTAAGTATGATGATATATTTTTAATAAAACTGATAACAAAGTTTACTGTAAAAGATTTAGGAAATTTTATTCTATTAGGTTTTTTAATATGAAATTAAACATTGATGGAGAAAGAAAGCTCTGACCAGTAAGATTTTGAAAGGTTTCCATAAAACATGGCAAAGCCACTCCACTTAGGTCCCGTCTCTTGAAGAACTTCCATTAGATGACACCACCTGGCATGGGAGGCCAACCACCCTGGAGACTCCAGGCTTTGCCCCAGTGGTGAAATGTAAAAATTGTTGTGACTGGTTCTGTGGGCGTGGCTTGGTGGGCATGGCTTGGTGGGGTCATGTGACTGGGTGGACTTGGCCAACTTTTTTTTTTTTTTACTTTTTTAAAGCATTTTTTTTTACTACCAGTTCAGGAGAAAAGATAGTAAAACAATGCTTTAAAAAGTAAAAAAAAAAAAAAAAGGTTCCGATGATCACAGCTTTTTTTACCTTTTAAAAGTATTTTTTACTACCAGTTCGCCTGAATGGATAGTTTTTATTACTACCGGTTTGCCCAAACCAGAGTGAAGTGGTAGCATTTCACCCCTTCTTTGCCCACTTGAAATGGGACCTCAGGCTTTGAAAAACAGAGAAAAGACACCAAAATTTCTCCCACCTTATTGAGCAACTTTAGCCGTGAAAGAGCACCTTTTTTGATAAAAAGTCTCTGTCTTTGAGAATACACCAGAAACTCTTCCTTGACATCCCCCTTGGGGAGAACCAAGAAGATTCTGATGCCCAGATCTGCTGTTATCTCTCCATTTTGGTCCAAGTACAGTTTGCTATCAGAAATATTCCAAAATTCATTCTTCTCCAGAAAGGGATGAAACTAGAATGGGAACATCCAAGAATTTGAAAAACAGAAAACTTTATTTCTTATCCCACATTGAATCTTTCTTCCACTATTGTCTCATCTCCAAATATGGTTAAATAGGATACAAATACTGCCATTATCTTCATAAGTGAATGAAAAGTTTTGAGAAAGATTTGTCCATCATATACTGACAAAGCATAGAGAAAATATAATTGACACAATTGGTCAATTATAGGGAACATTCTAGAGCAGATGACAAATAAAATGAACAGAGGGGGAAAAAGATGATTCACAAACTCTTTGAAAACAAGAGGTTGATTCCCAGAAAGCATGGGTTGATCAAGAAGAAAGTTGTCAGGCTAATCTTCTCCCTGGTCATCCTGATGGAAAACACCTCCAGATGGAGAGTGGCTGGCTCTGGAGAATTTGATCGCTGAAGAGCGAGCCGGGTTTAGAGAGGGGAGAGGCAATACCGATCAGTGCTTAGTTCTTCATCAACTGATGGAAAAATACATATCAAATAGACCTGCATCATTCTACGCCTGCTTCATAGATCTCAAGGCAGCCTTTGATACGGCTACCAGGACTAAGCTATGGGAGAAGCTGGAAGCTGCCTCAATTGACCACAGGCTTCTTCATCTATTACGTGCCCCACATACTAAGACATCCCTCAAGGTGAGGTGTGATATGCAGGGGTCCCTCTCGAAGTCAGTTAAAACTCAAAAGGGGGTTAAACGGGGACATTTTGGCCCCCCTGCTTTTCAACTTTTACATAACCGTCATGGTAAAATGGCTAAACAAACCAAATCACCCCCCCACCCAAAAAAATAGGTGACCGAAGCATCGCCCTCCTGCTCTATGCAGATGCCTCTGTGATCCTCTCCAGGACACCAGAAGGCCTGAAAAGAGCCTTGCGAGCCCTTCTCCAGCACTGTAATTACAATCAACTGGGCATAAATGATGAGAAAACAAAGATCAAAAAGGGCAAAACTTGATTCATGGTATCCAAATGGCCACAAAATAGAGCAGGGAAGCCCCTTCAGATCCCTGGGGGTGGCCATTCAGGCCAAGGGTTCAAGAAACATGCAGCAGAGTATAAGATGCACCTACCTTTTTTGGTGAGGAAAAGAAGACAAAGAAATCTCCCTCTGCCTCTGAGCAATTTTGCCTCATTGCAGCAAACAGCAAACAGCCTGCTTTACTTTCATTTTTGTTTTCAGCATAGCTTGATTAGCACAAGGAGGAAAAAATCTGCCCAGCAATTTACCTCTTTGCAGTAACGTAGCAGAGCCCTGCGCAAAACAACTGAGAGCAAATCAGCTGAGAATTGGGAGGCCGATCCAATCAACTTGTGCTAATTAGGCTTTGCTGAAGCTGAAAAGAGCTGTTTTTTCTTGCTGTTTGCTTGCAAGGAGGCAGAGGGCAAAGGGTGGGGGCCAGTGGGTGGGCAGGGCTATATTTGGTGTATAAGACCCATCTAAATTTTCACCCCCTTTTAGGGGGGAAAAGGTGCATTTTATACTCTGAAAAATACGGTAACTGGAAACAGAATCTGAGTCAGCAGGAAGATGTTCATGTAAAGAAGGCAAATGCAGCCATCATTTCAGGAAGTATCAGGAAGTGACCATTCTGGTTTGGGGAGACCCCAACTCAAGGACCACGTCCCCTCGCAGGCACCACACTTGGAGGAGAATTTGCTGTTTTAGAGCTGAGCCAGTGAAGCAGAGAAGTTCAGTCTCCTCTTCATGGATTATCTGCAGAGACTGAGCAGCCATCAGTCAGAGAAGCTTTGACTGGGATTCCTGCAGAGAGGAGGGGTTGGGCTAGATGGTCTCAGGGTCTCCTCCAAATTGATAAAGGTTGTCATGCCACAACATGTATCTATTGGGCTGTTGTTGCTCTAGCCCCACCTAGTGGCCAGGGGCAGATAAGCCTAACTGTATGGCCTGAAGCCAGACTCCCTTTTCTCTCAGCCTTTGGAGGAGACGGAAGCAGCCGGTTTGACCGAGACACATGGTCATCCGGAGGCCTCCGTCCCTCACACGGAGCATCCCTGGAGAGGTTCCAGCTGCTTCTTTGTTGGCTGTTAGTTAATGCTGCCTATCTCCTATTTATATTTGATTCTCACTCTTTGCATTTCCTCAGTTTCTCCGTGCCCTTTTCTCCCAATGAAACACCCAGATCCACCCCAGGCTCCCTTTCACTGGAGGAGAAGAGGCAGGTTTAGCTGCCTGTTGAGCTGCACACAGACCCACCTGCAGTGGGGACGGAACAAAGGGAAAATTCCACCATGCTCATCACAAACCCACAAATACAGGAATTTTATTTAAAAAAGAATACAGCATTTTCAAATTAGCAGTTTGTAATATCAAAATGCCATGGTATCTACTCTTTGGAACCATTATTCCCTGAGTAATTGAATTGGACAGATCTGTTGAGTTGGTTCCTCTCCTTCTCCTCTGGATTCCTCCTCCAAAGGATCTCCGATTAATGGATCCATATCAGGACCCCCATACCTGCCACGGCTGCAGCCTTGGAGACCCAAAACTCTTTTCTCCCTCCTTCCTTCTCCTCCTCATTCTGGAGGAATAAGCGGCATTCAAGGTCTGGGCCAGAGTCTGAATGATACTGTAACATAGATAGTGATTTGGGGCCCGGATCCTGTTCCTTTTCTCCTGGGTCGCCAGTGGGGCTTTCTGGGTGCATCTTCTGCGGCCTTTGACAGAAAAGACGATCTTTGAAAGAGAACAGCGGAAATAAGGATCTTGAAACTTTTCTTCCACAGAGAAATGGGGTTCAAAGGCAGAATCAATTGGCCTTTCTTTTGCCAGATGACTAAAGTTCAAAATACTATGGATGTATTTGAGAAGTCTGCGCTTTCTATGCTTGTTTATTTTATACCCTATAAAATTTGTGAGGATCCAGACTTTCCCTTCAATGGGTCCTGGGAGACACATAAATGTTAAATGGAAAGGAAGGATTCTCTCCCAAATGGAACCAAATTCCATGAAGTGAACAAAGACCTTGACTTGAGGTCAAGGTCCCCTGAGGGATGCTGTATATCCAGTTGTTGAGAACAGTTGTGATATAACCACACAAATTCCACTCCTGACAAGCATAGGAGAAAAAATCCTCATGAAATTCTCTCCATTTTCTGTGTCTGAAGCAAAGAGGCCAATCAGGGTCCATCTGAAATGGAGGAGCAGGTGGACAATTGCTGGGTACTGGATTCCTTCTTTGGGATTCAGCCGGTGGAAAAAAGGGAATTGACTTTTATCACTCAGAGCCTCTGAAACAATTGTATGACTGATCTAAAAAACAATGAAGAAAGTTGTGTTATATCTGAGGTCAGATCAAGTCCAAAATATTAGATTTTAATAATTCCAACCTGGTTCTCATGAATGTATTAGAATAGTTTGTTAATCAGACATTGTTTAAAATATTAAAGACAGACTATTAATAAGATTGTATAATTTATCACAATTATATTAACACGTGCAAATGCCAACTGGAGTATTCTATTCCATTAAAGGGCCTATTATAATTTTCGAGGTGCATCTTTTAATTGCTGCATCTTTTTTTGCTTCTATATCCCAGATTCTTTCTGGAGGAAATTTTTTAACTTCTTTCTCCAGTTATACAAGAAACAGGCAGACCTCAAAGATTTGTCAGTTGCTTAATCCAAGTTTGGTCTCTAATTGAAGTTTTGTCTGTTCCAACAGCCACAATTTTCAGAGTCTGTCAGTTTCCATAGATTAAATTTCATGCCAATAATACCCATATTTTCTGAATTGAGACAAAACAGAAATTGGGTCAAATTCCCAAATCAGCTCTGAGGGCAGCAGCTGGAGTCCTTGAGTACCCCAAGATCCTCCTCAGAGGCTGAGATTGGGTTGGTTCTGCTGGTGGTTTCTCTCTGAAGCCCCAAACATCAGATTGATGTAAGAACATGGGGGAAAACTGGGCCTCAGATACTTTAATAATTGGGGCTGAGGAAGCTGGAGAGCTGTGAGGTTTTCATTTAAGCACCACTTTCACTCCTGCCCTTTCTCTAACTGAGCTCCTTGGATGATGAGGGAGCCAAGATTCAGGCTCAGAGAAAACAACCCCAGGTAAGGAAAGATGTTACTTGCTCTAATGGCTATGATGACATTTCCCAAAGACCATAACTTTTGAATTTGCTTTATTAATTATCAGATAATTATTAAGACAAAACAATCCAAGTCTATACAATACAATGTGTAAGTTTGATAATATCACATTATCTGTATAAATCAGTGTATTCCAATAGGAATTTAGCAGGCTAAACATGTGTACCTATAACAGAACTTATAACAAAATAAAAGGGTTGGAAGGGCTCTTGGAGGTCTTCTAGTCCAACCCCCTGTTCAAGCAGTAAACCAGGCATAATAGCAGTAGCTGTGAGAGGGATCCTGGAGTCTTAGTGGACAACCAATTAAATATGAGTCAAGAGTGTCCAGCGGCAGCCAAAAAAGCCAATGTAATCCTAAATCGCATTAACAGAGGGATACAATCAAGATCAAGAGAGGTACTAATACCACCCTATAAAGCCTTAGTAAGACCACACCTAGAATCCTGCATCCAGTTTTGGTCACCACACTATAGAAAAGATGTTGAGACTCTAGAAAAAGTGCAGAGAAGAGCAACCAAGAGGATTAGGGGACTGGAGGCTAAAACATACGATGAACGGTTGCAGGAACTGGGCATGGCTGGTCTAGTGAAGAGAAGGACCAGGGGAGACATGATAGCAGTCTTCCAATACTTGAGGGGCTGCCACAGAGAGGAGGGGGTCAAGCTATTTTCCAAAGCACCCAAAGGCTGGACATGGAATAATGGATGGAAACTGAACAAAGAGAGATTCAACCTGGAAATAAAGAGATAAAGTTGCCTTCAGAAGTTGTGGGAGCTTCATCACTGGAAGCTTTCAAGAAGAGACTGGACCGTCATCTGTCAGAAATGGTGTAGGGTCTGCTTGGACTAGATGACCTACAAGGTCCCTCCCAACTCTGTTAATCTGTATCTATCGATACTATTCCAGACAAGTGGCTGTCCAGTCTCTTCTTAAAAGCCTCCAGTGATGGACCACCCACCATTTCTGAAGGGTAGACGTTCCATTCCTCACCATTAGGAAATTTCTCCTTAGTTCTAGGTTGTTTCTCTCCTTGATTAGTTTCCCTCCTTGGTTTCTTGTCTTGCCTTCTAGTACTTTGGAAAATAGGATGACCTCCTCTTCTCTGTGGCAGCCCCCCAAATATTGGTACATTGCTATATGTCACCCCTCGTCCTTTTTACTACCCTAGATATACCCAATTCCTGCAACTGTTTCTCATAAGTTTTAGTCTCCAGGCCTTTAATCATCTTTTCTGCACTCTTTCCATAGTCTCTACATCTTTTTTATAATATGGTGGCCAAAGCTGGATGCACTAATCCAAGTGTGGTCTTGCCAAGGCATTATAAAGCGGTACCAATACTTCATATGTATTCTTGATTTTATCCCTCTGTTAATGCAACCTAGGACTGAATTAGCTTTTTGGGCTGCTGCCACACATTGCTGGCTCATATTTAGGTGATTGTCCACTGGGACTCCAAGATCCCTCTCATAGTTACTGCTATGGAGCCAGGTTTCACCTCATCTGTAAGTGTACATTTGGTTCTTCTAGCCTAAGTATGAAACCTTACTTTTCTCTACAATGAATTACAGTTTGTTAGATAGGCCCAGGGTTCAAGTCTATCTCGATCCATCTGGATCATCAGTCTATCTTCTGGTACGTTGGCTATTCCTGCCACTTTAGTGTTGTCTTCAAATTTGATGATTTCTCCATTTCTCCTCTCATCCAAATCATTGATGAAGATGTTGAAGAGAACTGGGCCTAAAATGGAACCTTGGGGTCCCCCACTTCTCGTTTCCCTCCATGCAGACGTAGTTCCATTGAGGACCACAGGCTGACTCCATCTGGGGGTGATGCTGTCTATCCCAGATATTTTCAGCTTCCTGAGAAATAGGTTGTGGTTTCTCTGTCAAAGCCTTTCTGAAATCCAAGTACTGTATACTACGTGCCCTGCATTTCATTGGTCCACTAATTTAATCATTTTTGTCAAAAAATAAAATAAGATTTATTAATGATCTGGGTTTTTGTATCCTTCATTATTCCTAGTAAGTCATTCATATTTACACTGAATAAGAAGGGTTTAAATATGCACTCCTTCCCTTCCTCCTTGGTAAGTGTTATGATCTTATAAGGACATCCGCCAGGGGATTGGCTGATTCCACCGGCAGGAACTTTAAATAGCTGTCATTGGCCGGCTGACTTGCCAGAGCCGCATAAAAGGAGGCTCGGCAGCTCACCCGGCAGTTCGTTTTCCTATTGAAATAAAGTGCTGATCGGACTATAGCTGAGTCACGTCTCTTTTCCCTGCGCTGATCTAACACTGGCGACCAAGGACGAGGAAAGAACCGACAGCAGATCAGCGGGCACGATCGCCACCACCACCCAGAAAAAGAGCTGAATCACTGAAGCAGAATCGCCAAAGCTGAGTCACAGAACCATGTCCGGACCACATATCTCGCTGGCTCCGTTCGAGCCAAACCAGGAGAAATGGAAGTCCTTCATGGTCCGATTCAGACAATTCCTGGCGGGCAGCGGATTCACTGATCTGGACAACAACAGGAAGAGAGCCCTCTTCCTGGCTCACTGTGGCTCAGGGGTCCTGGAAATGGCCATGGACCTCGTGACACCGAGAGACATCGAGCTGATGCCATGGTCTGAGCTACAAGAAGTCCTTCAGGAACATTACGCTCCATCAAGCACCCCGTTAGCCAACTGGTTCGACTTCCATCAGTGGAACCAGCACGATGGGGAATCAGTCAAGGACTTCATATTGGCGCTCCGGAAAATCGCGGCCAGCTGCGAGTTCGAGAATGTGGATGTCCAGCTAAGGGACCTAATTGTCTTCGGAATGAGGGACAGCACAGTCCAAAAGAAACTCCTCAGCCGGAAGAAAGTGTCCTTAAAAGATGTGATCGAAGAACCTACAGCCGCTGAATCTTTCGACAGAGCAGTAGCCGCGATGCGGAGATCCAAGGGGATCAACAAGATCCACAGGGATCCCCAACAATCTTCAGACGAGACCACCACTGGGTCTGACTCTGAATTTGAAATGGCTGTCCATAAGGTCACAAGACCCCAAAGGCAGAAAAAGCCTCAAGATGGTGGCCGGGAGGAATGCTGCGCCAGCTGCAATGGGGACCATCCATGCGCCAGATGTCACTGGCAGGATGCGACCTGCAGGTGCTGCAGGAGAAAGGGCCACATCGCTGAGGCATGCAGAGCGGCAGAACCAGTCTCAGAGGCTCCCAGGAGTTAAATAAAACTTGCAGACAATAAATTCCTTCGATAACAGGATTGGCAGCAACCCAGTAACTGCTTGCCAAGAACTTTACTCACAGAGAACCAAAACAAATACACAAAGCCACAGAATTGTCAAGTCCAGTCCATATTAAATCCAAGGCAGGCAGATAACGTAGTTTCAGAGATACAATGCGACTCACTAGTTGTTTAGTTTTGTCCGTCACAGAGCCTGAATGGCCACCACACCCCCTTTTATCCCCTGTGGGGTCCAACTGTCCAACTGCAACTGCTCGGCGATACCTGGCTCCTGGCCAATCTCTTCTCCTTTGGGAGACACCTGAGGCATTGCCAGAGAGGAGGGAGGCCTGGCCAACTCCTCTCCTTCACTTTTGGAGCCTTCTCCCTCCAATAAGACGGGCTCGGGGGTCGGAGTCACAACACACTGTGACCCCAATGAAGCATGATGGATCTGTGTGCATCTGTGCAGATTATAAGTGTACCATTAACAGGGCACTTCAGCAGAGCGCATACCCAGTGCCAGTGGTGCAACATCTGTTGCATTCACTTGGTAGTGGGACCGTATTCGCAAAACTGGACCTGGCCCAGGCTTACCAGCAACTGCCAGTTGATGAAAAAACTGTGGAGGCACAGACCATTGTCACACACAGGGGCACTTTTAAATGCAACTACCTCCAATTTGGACTCAGCGCTGCCCCGGGCATTTTCCAGTCGATGATGGAATGCCTGCTTCAAGGCATTCCAGGGGTGGTGCCATATTTCGATGATGTCTTTGTCTCTGGAGACTCAGAAACCCAACTAATGGAATGGTTCAGGCTTGCCCTGCAGCGGTTCCAGGCGAAGGGTCTAAGAGTCAGGAGGGACAAGTGCGTTATCGGAGTCCAGGAGGTCGAATTCCTGGGCTACCTAATTGATAGCAAAGGCATCCACCCCACCAAAAGCAAAATAAAGGCAATCCACGAAGCTCCAGCCCCCAAAACCAAAATGGAGCTTCAGGCTTTCTTGGGACTACTGAATTTTTACAGTGTCTTTTTAAAACAGAAAGCCACTGTTGCTGAGCCACTCCACCGACTCTTAGGGAAGGCAGTCCCTTGGAAGCATGGAGAAAATGAAGAGGCAGCCTTCCGGAAAATCAAAAGACTCCTCTCCTCAGACAGTGTCCTCATGCAGTACCATGAGTCACTCCCCCTGTCCCTGACCTGCGATGCCTCACTGTACATAGTCAGAGCTGTCCTCAGCCATCAGCTGCCCAACGGCTCTGAAGCCCCCATCGCCTTCTTTTCAAAGACAATGTCCTCGGCAGAGCGGAACTATAGCCAGCTGGACAAAGAAGCCCTAGCAATCGTAGCTGGCATCAAGCGATACCACGAGTACCTTTATGGAAGGACCTTCACAATTATTACAGACCACAAGCTGTTACTGGGACTACTCGCAGGGGACAAGCAAACGCCCACCTACATGTTGCCCAGGATGACACGCTGGGCCATCTTCCTCTCCGAGTATTCCTATAAACTAATCCACAGATCTGGCAAGAACATCTGCAATGCCGATGCCCTCAGCAGATGTCCTGTACAAGAACCAGTGGTAGACCCAGCACCCACTCTCGGGCTATTACACATCGATGATGACCAGCTGTGCCCAGTTTCATCAACCACAGTGGCAATTCACACCCAGAGGGACAAAACCCTCAGGCAAGTTCTGTCTTGGATCTTGAGGGGCTGGCCTACGGGGAGAGTGGGCGAAGAATTCAGCCCATTCGTGCGAAGGCAAAAAGAACTGTCCGCCATGAAAGGGTGCCTCCTCTGGGGTGACAGGGTGGTGATTGCTCACACCCTGCAGAAAAAGTGATTGGAGACCCTGCACAGTGGCCATCCGGGGATAGCCAGGATGAAGGCACTGGCACAGAGCTATGTCTGGTGGCCAACACTGGACAAGGATATTGAGGCTTGGATCGCCAGATGTGACCCATGCCAAGCGGCGAGACCGGCGCCCCCGCAAGCCCAACCGGCGGAGTGGGAACCACCCAGCAGCCCATGGTCAAGAATCCATATCGACTTCGCGGGGCCAATGGAGGGAAAGTTCCTCCTTATCATGGTGGACGCATTCTCGAAGTGGCTGGAGGTAATAGCGATGCCCACCACCATGACAGAAGCCACCATCAAGGCACTCCGCCGGCTGTTTGCCACGCACGGCCTGCCGGATGTCCTGGTGTCCGACAACGGCCCGTAACTCACATCCAAGACTATGGAGGCCTTCTTGGCGGAACAGGGCATCAGGCACACCCTCATCGCCCCATACAGGCTGGCTGGAAATGGACAAGCGGAGAAAATGGTGAGACTCACCAAAGATACGCTCGCCAAAATGGGCGAAGGGGACTGGCAGGAAAAAAATGACAAGTTCCTGTTCGCCCAACACATTACTCTGCACTCTACCACCAAGAAAAGCCTGGCAGAACTCCTGATGGGGAGATGGCTGCGATCACCGCTAGATCGGCTTCACCCCCAATACAACCCGCAAAGCAAACCGAACAACTCACAGCCACCGCGGAGTTTCAGAAGCGGAGACGTGGTGTTTGCGCTAAACTTCCAGGGCCCGCCGAAGTGGAGCTGGACGATGGACGAACCTGCAGACGGCACATCGACCAGCTCCAGAAAAGGTGGAGGGAAGTCAAGGGAAACCACCCCGACGAGGTAGGCCTGTGCCACCCCAACGAGGTAGGCCTGTGCCACCCCAACGAGGTAGGCCTGCGCCACCCCGATGAGGTAGGCCTGCAACACCCTGATGAGGTAGGCCTACAACACCCTGAGGAGGTAGACCTGCCCCACCCCGACGGGGCAGGCCAGCACCAACCTGGCACGGTGGGCTGCCTCCACCCCAGCGAGGCAGACGAGGTAGACCAGCACCAACCCAGCACGATGGGCCATCATCTCACCAACAATGCTGACTGGCGATTCCCCAGCGAAAGGGACTCCCACCATCATGACAGGGTAGACTGGTGACAACCCAACATGGCAAGCCTACACCGACCCAGCGGGGTAGGCATCCACCACCCTGGCAAGGGAGACCGACACTACCCCATCGGGGGAGGCCTACCCGACCCCGACAAGGTAGGCCAACCCCACCCCAGCGGGACCGGCCAACAACAACCACAACTACAAGCGGGAGCACATCCATGGGGATGTTCCGCTACCGCCGACGGCGAGAGACCCAGAACAAGAGGCAAAGAAAAGGGAAAAGAGCCAAGGGTCCTACCGCGATTCAGCTGTCCAGTCTGAGCGAGAGGCGAACACCAGGAACCGAGCATCTGTCATCCCGGCCAGGAAGAGGGACCTCACCGACCGCAGAACGATTCCTCCACTCCAGCCGGAGGCGCTAGGCGAGGCCCCGCACACTCAACGGCCGAGTCCCGGGATGTTCCACCGCAGGGACGGGAGAGAGCAGGAGGCCAACTCATTCGGAGCAGCGTCGATGAAAGAACTGAGCTGCACAGGTCAGGTAGGACTATTAGCCGCCCCGCCTACCTGCGCGATTACGTGACCTACGTCGGCCACGGATTGACTGACTAAGAACTAGGAGGGGGGGGAGTGTTATGTCCTTATAAGGACATCTGCCGGGGGATTGGCTGATTCCACTAGCGGGAACTTTAAATAGCTGTCATTGGCCGGCTGGCTTGCCGGAGCTGCATAAAAGGAGGCTCGGCAGCTCAGCCGGCAGTTTGTTTTCCTATTGAAATAAAGTGCTGATCGGACTATAGCTGAGTCGTGTCTCTTTTCCCTGTGCCGATCTAACAGTAAGCATGGATCCTTCTTCTCTTGGCTCCATTGAGCCCAAACCTCCCTCTCAAACAAGGGCTTGGATCAGGGCCAACAGTGTCACAAGTAAATGCCTTATTCTTCATTATGTAAATAGTACATGACCAGGGTATCAGGGGTTAACTTATTCTTCACTACTTAATATATTCATATTTAACCACTCCCATATCTAGCTCCACCCTATGTATATATAAGGAGCTGTATGCATTCTCTCTGTGCTTCTATCTGTGATTATTCAGTGAATATAGAATGCCTTCTGTAAATAAACAGTGCTTTATTTGAATATCTAACTCTTAATTCATTTATTGAGTCTGATCCTGAAAATATCGCAACAATCTGGTAGCAGAGGATGGTTGAATTGACTCAATAAAACTTTAAATATGTCTGAGAGAGAAAACTCCAGAAACAAAAGAGAAAGGCCCAACACCAGGGCATACAGTAAAGAAATGGAGGCAGATCAAGAAATGATCGATGAGACTTCCGGTTTTTGCCAGCTCCGGTGAAGACGGTGCCTTTTTAAGGACCGCCAGCCCCGTGAGAAGCGGCTTGAAAACTCCAGAATCTGTAGGATTTGAAGGAGAGAGCAAGCAAGGCGCAGGTTGAGCCCCTGTGAGCCCCCAGAAGTTTGCTATTGGGGGGGAAACAGGCGCGGCTCCCTTTCAACTTGCGAAGACTCCGAGCGGCGTGGGACGACTCTGCTTTTTGCAGAGCAAGCCGGCAGCAGCAAACACAAAAATTGATTGAAACTAATTTTACCAACTAAAAGAAAACCTGAACCCTCAAATCAAGGAACTGCAAGTATTCTCTCTTTCTCTTTGTGATTTCCCGATTTTACTAAAAAATAACACGAGCGGAAGCGGCTTGAAAAGATGGCGCCGCTCCAGCGTTAACAAGTTAACAAGCTGAAAGGGAGAGTGATTTCCTGAAGTTATTCCAACAAGTTACATTGTTGCGCTGTTTGTAGCAAGCACAGGAGAAGAGGGGGAAAAAAAATCCCTTTTTAAACAAGTTGATCTCACAGTTTAATTCTATTTCTAATTTGCTTCAAAACTGGGGGATTTTTTCAGAGGACTTTGTGGTGTTGCAAAAGGAAAAAGGATTTCTCCTTTTAGAAAATCTAACCTACGTGGCAAAATGGCTACTAAAAAACAGGAAAGCAAGGCAGCAGGGGGGGGATCCCCCACACATAAGCCTGAAGAGCAGTTTGACTTTGAAAATTTAAAAAAATTTATTACTCAGGCTTTGGATGACAATTTTCAAAAATCTCAACAGGAAATGGATGATAAATTTCAAAAATCTCAACAGGAAATGGATGACAAATTTCAAAAATCTCAACAAGAAATTAAGCAGGAAATTAGTGAAGTGAAAAAATTGGTGAAAGAAAATTATGATAAGGTGACTGATAAATTATCAGATGTGGTTTCTGGCTTGTCAGAAATTATTATTAAAGTGGACTCTAAATTGGAAGATTTTAAATCAGAAGTCAATGTCAAAATGAAAGATACTGATTTTAAAATTGCTGATGTGGATAATAAAATGCAGAGAGTCGAAGACGAGATTACGATGATGCAATTCCAGTCCATGGAATTTGCCATAAGAATTAGAGGTATTAAGGAGAGTGACCGGCAAGATTTGAGACAGGTTTGTGCTGATGCCTTGGCTGTGTTGTTAAAAATTAATTCTGATGAGATTTTTTACAAAATAGACAAAATTTACAGAGTGAATTCGTGGGTGGCCAGACAAAGACAATTACCAAGAGATGTGGTGATATACTTTACTGATAGAAGAATGAGAAATGATATTTTGCAAAAATCTTTTCTTTCCTCTGTGCAAGTGGAGGGAACCCAAGTTGGAATCTATAAAGAATTACCCCCAAAGATGCTGAAAGATAGAAAAGACTTTGGTTTTTTAGTAAAGGAATTAAATAAATTAGAGATACCATTTCGGTGGGATGCCCCAATGGGTATAATTTTGAAGTATCACGGGGAAAGATATCGACTGAATACTGTTGAAAAGGCGGAACATTTTTATCATACTGTTTTTAAGGAGAGATCACCATCTCCACGTTCATCTACTGTATTGGAGATAAAGGAGAGTGACAAGGAGAAGCAACCCCAGCAAGAGTTGGAAGCGCAGCTTAAGCAGGCTGAATTAGATCCAATAGAAGCACAGGGTGCTACAGGAGGTTTTCTGGAGGAGCCCCTGTTAGAATCCTCTCCAATTTTGACTACAAGAGATGTGGCTTTGGATCTAGCTCGTATGGCTGAAGCTAAAGACCAGCGAATAACTCGTGCGGTTTCAAAACAACTCAAAGAAAAACAATTGCAAGAAAGAGCTAAGACACAACAATACAAAAAAGGAGCTAAGAGTACTACAGAATATAGTGAAGCCATGGGGAGAGCAAAGTCGGTGGCCTCGGAAGACATCCGGCAATTCTGCTCGTTGCTTCAAAAAAGTTTGCATGATGGTTAAGTTTTTGTCATGGAATGTGAATGGTCTGAACTCACCACAGAAAAGAAAGAAAATATTTACATATTTGCAACAATTTAATAATGATATAATTTGTTTACAAGAAACTCATATTAGAACGCAAGATCAAAAATATTTGATAAACTCCAAATTAGGATTACATTTTATAGCTTCAAATTTGGAGAAAAAGAATGGTGTGGTTATTTATATAAATAAAAGATTATCAGCTAAAATTATAGAAGTGGATGAAGGTGGTAGATTTGTAGCAATTGAACTGCATACTGTACTTGGTCAAATTCTTGTGATTGGAATTTATGCTCCTAATCAACAACAGGATCACTTTTATAAAATTTTGCATACTAAAATATTGCAGTGGGATTATAGATCTATTTTGATTATGGGAGACTGGAATGGAATAATTGATTCTAAATTAGATAAAAAAAGTCTGGCGAAGTCTAGGATTAGACTACCACAAACTTTTTTTGACATGAAAGAAGATTTGGAATTAAAAGATGTTTGGAGAATACACAATTCAAAAGATTTGGACTATACTTTTTTTTCTGATAGACATAGATCCTTTTCAAGGATTGATTTCATTTTATTATCAAATGATTTACTTGTTAAAACAAGAAGAACTAAAATCTTTCCAAGAATCTTATCTGATCACAGCTCAGTATGGATAGAAATTGAGATTGGAAAAATTGAGAGAAGATCATGGAGATTAAATGAAAATTTATTTAGATATGAAAAAAATATAATAGAACTTAAGAAGCAGATGAAAGAATTTTTTGAAATTAACTTGAACAAGGGTACCCCTATTGAAATTGTCTGGGATGCAAGCAAAGCGTATATGAGAGGGGTACTCATTCATATGAATTCTAAACATAAACTGAATAGACAAAAGAAAAGATTAGAAATTGAAGCAGAAATAAAGAAAAAAGAACAGTTACTTATCAAAAATCCAGCAGATGAAAGAATACGTGGAGCAATAAGACTTTTGAAAGATCAATTCCAAATGCTTATGGCAGATCAAGTTGCAACAAACTTACAATACGCAAAGCACAATACATTCTGTAATGCCAACAAACCGGGCAGATGGCTGGCCTATACATTAAGGAAGAAACAGAGTATGCGGACTATCGACTGTATTGATATTGGAGGGAAATAAATTTTTCAACAAAAATTAATTAAAGAAGCTTTTGTAGATTATTATACTAAACTATATGCTAAAGATGATATACAGAATGGACTTATAGAAAAATATTTAGAAAATAAAAGAGTTACAAAAGTTATTAATCAACAAAAGGAAAGAATGAATCACCCTATAACAGTGGAGGAAATAATTGCAGCAATTAAACAACTGAAAACTGCCAAAGCTCCGGGAACAGATGGTCTGACTGCAGTGTATTATAAAACTTTGCAAGCAGAAATGGTGGAACAACTTAGAGACTTATTCTGCAATATACAACAAGGGGGTAAAATACCCCCATCATGGAAAACAGCTTATATTTCTTTGATACCAAAAGAGCAAGCAGGTCCAAAAAAACCGGAGAATTATAGACCAATATCTCTTTTGAATAATGATTATAAAATTTATGCAAAAGTACTAGCCAACAGGTTGATGCCAGTAATTCAAAAGGTGATTCATGATGATCAAGCGGGATTTATAGAGGGCAGATATATGAAGGACAATGTAAGGCAAGTTATAGACTTATTGGAATATCTTGAGAAGAATAAACAGATCCCTGCAGTGCTGGTTTTTTTGGATGCGGAGAAGGCCTTTGATAGAGTGGATTGGAATTTTCTACTAAAGACTTTGAAAGAGATGGACGTTGGGGACCAATTTATACAAGCGGTATCAGCAATTTATCAAGAGCAAAAGGCACAGATTATTATTAATGGAAATTTAACAACAGATTTTAATATTGAGAAAGGAACAAGACAAGGTTGTCCGTTATCCCCTTTGTTATTTATTTTAACACTAGAAGTCTTGTTGAATATAATACGGGATTCGAACAATTTGAAAGGTATAGTGATAAGGCAAGAGGATTACAGACTAAGGGCATTTGCAGATGATCTGGTTGTTACCCTTTCACAGCCAATGGAATCAATAATCCAGATGAAAGACATTATAAAAGACTATGGTACAGTATCAGGATTTAGACTGAACCAGAAAAAAACTAAGATGATAGTTAAAAATATGACACAAGATCGAAAACATGAACTTGAAAGGATGGCAGGTTTTGAGATTGTACCAAAGGTTAAATATCTAGGAATTCAGGTGGCAGAATCAAATATGAAATTATTTCAAAACAATTATGAGGTGTTATGGCGAGATGTTCGAAAAGATATGGAGACTTGGAAAAAGTTGCAGCTTTCGCTACTTGGAAGAATAGCAGCAGTTAAGATGAACATTTTGCCAAGATTTCTTTTTCTGTTTCAAATGATTCCGGTGCTTAAAAGTGATAAACAACTGAAAGAATGGCAAAGTGGAGTGAATAAGTTTGTTTGGAATGAGAAAAAACCGAGAGTGAAATTAAAAATTATGCAAGATGCCCCAGAGAGGGGAGGCCTTAAACTTCCAAACCTACAGATATATTATGAAGCAGCAGCTTTGACTCAAGCAAGCGATTGGTTTGGAAGGAAAAAGACTGGAATATTGAACATAGAAAGCTTCGACTTGGATCTTGGTTGGCATGCTTACTTATTTTATGAAAACAAAGTGGATAAAGTCTTCAAAAGCCATATACTTAGAGATTCGTTGATGAGAGTTTGGAAGAAGCACCGATTTAAATGGGATTACAAAATACCGTTATGGTTGGATCTTGGTCATATCATGTGGAATACAAATATAATGTCACTCGGGGGGGGGGGGGGTTATATAAAGAAGTTCTTTTTACAGATGCGGGCAGATGGCAACTAAAGACATTAGAGACACTGTTGGACGAAGGGATTAACTTAACCTGGTTACAATATAATCAACTTCAACAGAGATGGAAAGAGGATAAAAAAACTGGTATTATGTTGCATGAGGAAGAATTGGTTAGACATATAAAAGAGAAAGGTCCAATGCATATTAAAAGGTTATATAATGTTTTGTTAGAAAGGGATTCAGAAACTGAATTGGTTAAAGATTGTATGATTAAATGGGCACAGAATTTTGCAGAACCAGTAATGTTGGAAACATGGGAGAAAATATGGGTTCAGAATGTTAAATTTACACAATCGCAGAATTTGAGGGAAAACTTTTATAAAATGTTTTACAGATGGCATTTAGATCCCAAGAAATTATCTTATATGTATCCTAATGTTCAGCCAAAATGTTGGAGATGTGATAGTTTAGATGCTACATATTATCATGTTTGGTGGAATTGTAAGAAAGTCAAGGCTTTTTGGATAAAAATATGGTGGGTTATGCAGAATGTTTTGAAGAAAAAAATTCAATTTTCTCCACAACTGTTTTTATTGGGTATAGTTAAGGGTTTTACACTGGATGAAACTAAGTTGATATTGTACATGATAACAGCAGCGAGATTATTGATAGGTAAATATTGGAAAAATGCAGCTTTACCCACTATTGAAGAATGGACTTTCAAGATGGCCAGTTTTGCGGAGATGGCGAAGATTTCAGCATACCTAAAAGATCACTCACAAGAGACTTATGAATGGGAATGGAAAAAATGGATAGATTATGTGCAAAAAAAATACCAAGTTAGGAAGTATCAAATTGTTTTTCATTGAAAGTTATATAGAAATAGAAATGTATGAATTGTGAAGAGGGGGGGGGAAATTATAGGGGGTTTGAGGGGTTTGCAAATGCTCTTTGCAGCATTTGGACCAAAATTGAAAATCACAAAAGAATCAACGAAAAGACAAGCAAGCAAGCAAACATCTCAGAATCTACCCGCTTCTATCCAAACGACGAGAGCACCGACGCCTGAACCCAGAGAGCCTTGCAGATACCATCCCACACCACAGACGATCCCAGGGGCCAGCGTTCTCAACAAAAGAAAGCGAGCACCTGCTAACACCAGGACTCCCAAGATCGAGCCGGAGACCGATTCCTCGGAGGAAGAGCGATGCGGGGGAGCTGCAGTAGCGAGAACCTCTCATGACGGCTTCAGGAGCGAAATGAACAACGCGCATGTGCAAGACTACGCAGACAGCTTCGGAGGACATGAGGAATGGAGAGAGCCATTCAGACTCGTTGCAAGCATACCCACGCCATTCTGCAACTTTCAACATTTACAAGATCATGAACTACCCCCAGTTGTAAGTAATGGATCTAACAATATTGGGAATTTGCCCAATGATTTCCCAAAACTAAGAATAGATGGTATTAATTTGCAAGAGTGGTGTCAACAGCTCCAGGTTGTCTTTCTAAAAGAAAACTTATTATTTTTTATTACTAACCCCCCCAAAAGACCTTGGACTCTAAAATTGGACTGCCTACACCATAGAGCATTTTTCTTATTAATTTCCAGTATATCTCCTGCCATGTACCACAGTATTAAGCAAAATCTGACTGTCTCAGAAATTATTCAATGCATGTTTAAATTGTTTCACAGTGAAAGTGTAGCCACTACAACAAGGATGTCTAAAGATTTCTTCTCAGCTAGGATAAAGCCAGGGGTTACCATAAGTGAACATTTAATATCTTTAAACAAAATCAGAGCAGAACTGCATTTAAGGGGGGGAGATAATTTCAGATCAAACAATGAAGAGTGTTATCATTAACTCACTAGACCCATCGTGGGATAACTATATATCACATTTAGACACAATCAATTTAGGATATTTATCCATAGAAAATCTATCTAATAAGCTAATAGCTGAAGATAATTCAAGGAGGAGTCGTTGTAACAACCACATGGAACATAAACAATATAAGAAGGTAGCATTTCAAGAAAGATATCATGAACCAATTGGATGCCACAACTGTGGATCCAAGGAACATAATAGGAGAGATTGTCCTAAATTCCTTAGGGAAAGACAAAATCAGACCATAGAAATAGATACCACAACAGACAGTCATCCATTGATAGACATAGATATAGAAGTCCACCCAACTATAGAGAACATAGAGGGGGCAGGGATAATTCAAAGGATAGAAGATCTGGTTCACTGAATGGGTTAAACAAACATAACAACACTAACATACAACAGTCAGAGGACAACGATTGGCTTATCGATTCTGGGGCAACTAATCACACTACACATAATAAAGATATATTATTTTCATTTGTAGAAGATAAATTTGTAATTAAAGTAGCTAATCAAGAAAGGGTCCAAGTCATAGGTAGAGGGAATATAATCTTACCTGGTCTAGGAAAAATAGAGGGGGTATTGTTAATACCTGAAATACCTCATAACATACTTAGTGCAATAAAACTAAGCAGAGATTCTGACATAAATATTGTGTTCTCAAAAGGAAGAGCAACATTAGAGAAAAACAGAATAAACATAGGTACTGTGGTTATCAAAGGAGGTCTACCTTATTTAATGACAAAAGAGAGATGGTTACACAACATTGATTCCAACATGGAAGATAACAATGACATAGATAATGGAGACAATAGTAATAGTGATAATGAGGAACATGAGATAATTCATAATCACAAAGACACATCCAATGACAAAAAACCTAAAATTGGTAAACCAATTCATGATGAGTGTGCTCATGTCTTACATAGGAAATTAGGACATGCCAGCTTTCCTGTAGTACAAAAGATGACTGAACATGCTGAAGGTGTTAAAATAAAAAATTGTAAAAACTATTTGGAATGCTCAGTATGTAAATCCACAAAACTCAAAACTAGTCCCAAACCAAGAAAGTCAACAAGATCAACTAACCAAATTTTTGACTTGGTACACATGGATCTAGTTGGTCCATTAACACCATCAATCACATATAGAAAACGTTATTTTCTAACCATTGTGGATGACTATAGTCGTTATGGGTTTGTCTATACATTAAAACACAAAAATGAAACTTTTCAGAAATTTAAAGAATTTTACAAACGTGTAGAAACGCAACATAATATTAGAATAAAACAAATTATGACAGATAGAGGATGTGAATTCATGTCAAAGGAATTCTCCCAATGGCTAAAAGACAAAGGGATGTTACATTACACATCTAGCCCTTTCTCTGCATTCCAAAATGGAGTGGCAGAGAGAAAGAACTCAACATTACAAACCATGATTAAATGCACACTAGAAGATGCTGGCTTAGGTAAACAATTCTGGTCAGAAGCTTTACAATATTCCAATTATACACAAAATAGAACTTGGTCCAGCATTGTAAACAAGACACCATATGAAGTAATGTATAGTAGGAAACCAAAAATAGCACACATGCACATATTTGGAGTCACTGCAGACGTACACATACCTAAGCAATTGAGACGCAAAGGTGAGAACGTATCCAGAAGACTTAGGTTCATGGGATACGAAACAGGCACAAAAGGGTACAGATTTATCGATAATAATAACAAATTTATAATTTCTAGAACGGCAGTATTCCATGAACAGGCCAACTGGTCTAAAATACATCTTAATGAAATATTCCCAAACACTAATCCAGACACTAAACATCAAGATAAAATGACTAGAGAAGAATACAATCACAACTCACATAAAAACAAAATCAAAACATGGACAAACAGTCAACACAAAATAAAGACAGATTCATTAACAAAAAAGGAAGCAAGGTATTTACATGACAATGATAGTAAACCAGAAAGAACGATCAGAAGTAACAGGAATCAGGTGCCAAACAAATACAAAGATTATGTAATGTATATGGATGGAGAAACATCAACACCAAACACATACGAGGAAGTGTTAAAACTTCCCCCCGAAGAAAAGAAAAAGTGGGAATCAGCCATGACTAAGGAGATGGATAGTTTACGAGAATTAAATGTATTCACACCTACACCTGCACCTAAAGATAAAACTATTATTGGCACCAGGTGGATATATAAAATCAAAAATTTAGAGGGAGGCAACACTTTATACAAAGCTAGACTAGTTGCACAAGGTTATGCTCAAAAATATCCCGAGGATTACACAGACACATACTCTCCCACTGTAAGAACTGAGAGTGTTAAAACAGCTCTAGTTATAGCATCAGCACTTAACCTTGATGTATTCCAATACGACATACAGACTGCATTTTTACATGCAAAATTAGATAAAGACATATATGTAAGAGCACCTCATAGTCAATACACAAACAAAAATGAAACGTGGTTGCTAAACAAAAGTTTATACGGATTGAAACAATCTGGCAAACGATGGTATGAATGTTTAGTCAAAGTACTCAAAACTATGAATTTCAATGCTACTACTGCTGATAACTGTTTCTTTGTCAAAAAAGAGGGTGATTCTTTAGAATTTGTGTTAATTTATGTGGATGATATTTTGTATATAGGTAAACATAAAGAGAAGAGAGAGACATTTGTAACAAAACTAAATGAACATTTTTCTTTGAAATCATTAGGGAAGGTAAATAAGTATCTTGGAGTTCAAATCAGTAAAACAAAAAGGGGGTTCAAACTTTCTCAAAGAGATAAGATTATAGAACTCCTGAACAAATGTAACTTAAATAATGCTAAACCCTGTGATACTCCCATGCAAACTGATTTTTTAAGGAACACAGATGAGTCATCCCCCGAATTTAAAGATAATACACTTTACAGATCAGTCATCGGTTCCCTTCTATATATTTCCAATTGGACTAGACCTGATATTGCTTTGCCTCTCAACTTGTTGTCTAGGCACGTCAGCAAACCATTATTATATCATTGGGAAGCTGTCAAGAGAATATTAAGATATTTAAAGAATAGTTTAGACTTCTGTTTATTATTGGAACCTAATAATGTCAAAGAGCCCATCCTCACGTGTTATGCTGATGCGGATTGGGCTGGCGATACAACATGTAGAAAAAGCACATCTGGCTATATATTTTTCCTTAACGATTGTCCAGTTTACTGGTACACTGGTAAACAAGATTTAGTAGCCACCTCAACGACTGAGGCAGAATATGTTTCTCTGTCTAAAGCCTCAAATAACCTCGTATGGTTTAATGACTTATTGTCAACCACTTGGAAGAAACCTTCATTACCATTTATCATGCACGAAGATAACAAGGCTGCTATTGAAATATCTAGATCTGATGCTATTGGACAAAGGTCCAGACATATAGATATAAAATTCAAACATGTGAGACAATTATCTCAGGATGGATTTATTAAAGCAGTTCATTGCGAAACATCAGAGCAAATAGCTGACATATTAACAAAGCCTTTGCCTTCTAAACAGCACAAATACTTGACTTCTAAGTTACAAGTTTTATATTGTTTTGAATCTGAATGGAATTGTTGTTGTATATCGAATCGGCATTTAGAGGGGGATTTGTCACAAGTAAATGCCTTATTCTTCATTATGTAAATAGTACATGACCAGGGTATCAGGGGTTAACTTATTCTTCACTACTTAATATATTCATATTTAACCACTCCCATATCTAGCTCCACCCTATGTATATATAAGGAGCTGTATGCATTCTCTCTGTGCTTCTATCTGTGATTATTCAGTGAATATAGAATGCCTTCTGTAAATAAACAGTGCTTTATTTGAATATCTAACTCTTAATTCATTTATTGAGTCTGATCCTGAAAATATCGCAACAAACAGTCTAAGCTCCATTTTGAGGGCAAAACATTTTCTCCATCATATTTCTCTGTTTATTGAGTCAAATGTTGCACTAACATCTAGAAAGCCAGCAAACCTTATTTTACCTTAATGATATAGATTAGATATTTCAAGACAAATTTGTTGCCAATATTAGATTGTTAGCTTGTGCATTATTCCTTATAAAATCTATATAGCTTTTAACTCTACCTTCTGGTTTTTCTGCAAGGAATGATTTTTTCTCAAGTTTAACTAAGAGGATCATGGCATAAATTTTAACGACAATATCTGCTAGTCTATTTGGCCTATAATTTTTATTCCATTTTTTTAGATAGGTAAAATGCTACTATTGCCAACTTCAATCTCAGTGGATAGGGCAGGCATCATTTATCTGTGAAAATGAAGATGCTAATAGGGGCCCCAACAACCAAGGATACTTTTTGATCGGTTAAATAGTTGGTAGAATATCTTCTCCAGGGAATGTATTGCTTGTATTTCAGGCCTTTTATGATTAATCTCAACATGAACATAATGGGGTAAAATATTGAGAATATGGAGAAAAGCAGCTATTGAATTCCATGGAGAAGACATGATTGCATCTATTGCTCACCCACCACCACCCACCCCTCACTTTACCAGATGGAGAGAAACACACACAAACCTGTGGGACTTTGTAGGTGCCTCCTAATGTTGACATCTGGATGGAGATGTCCTTGTCAGCTGCATCAATAAGAGACAGGAGGTTCTCCTTCCTTCCACAGCTGTAGTTGGGGACATTGGCTTCTCCAGTGGAGAGAATGTCCAGCAAGGCATCTGAAGTGTGGAAAGGGCTCCCATAGTTGTTATGGATGTTGTAGCCAAGTGTGAGATTGTGCAAGAGATGGGAATTCTTGTTGGCCAGTTGAATGTTGAAAATGAACCGTAAGCCATATGAAAACCAATGAAGATTCCTATTGTTAAAACATGTTATTATAATCAAAAGCAACAATAAATACTGATTTTAATATATAATCCTCCACAAGCCTACTGAGCCTTAAACCAACTTTGTTCCAAAACCAATGATCAGTTACACAAATATGGGAATGGGCTGAGGTATGGCAACTACAACTGATTCCACCACTACTTTAAATTCATTATCCAAGTGATAAATTAAGGATTGAAGTGAGAAAGGAAAATAATCTGCAGTCCTTTCAGCTTTTTTTCAGATCCATTTTTGGATTTGAGTTCCTTTCACAAAATCAGAGAAAAGAGAGAAGCCATGGAAATCAAAATCACTCAGGAAATTAGACATATTCCCCAATATAGGAATAAATGAAAAATAAAAAACTGAAAAGGAGAAGGTTAGAATGGATGAATGACTGAATGACTTACAAATCATGGAAAACAAACTGAAGAGAAGGAGCCATGTTGAAAAGCAACTTTCCATGCAATCTTTCACTTCCAGTGATGACTATACCAATGAGATGGTCTCCTGGGCTGTAAAAGCTCTGTGGTTGTTTTCCATCCTGGTTCTCCAAACTCAGCGGGCATTTCATTCTCAGCTTCCCAGAGACTGGATGGGACAAAAGCAGCAGCAGAAGCAGAAGCAGGAGGTCCATCATTCATGAGGTGAATCAATGAATCCCTTTCCTGTTTCTAAAGAAGAATTAGAAGAATCAAAGGACTCTCACAAGGTGGAATCTGAGGTGTCTTTCCTGATTCAAACACAGAGAAACACTCAGCTTTATCTTGAAAGGAGAGAGACGTACATTCAAGAGCACAGACCCTGCCTGTCCCCAAACTCCATATTTCTCTGCCCAAAGTCTCCCCTGGAGGATTCGGCCAAAGAGCAGAGCTGAAACTTTTACCATAATTCTCCCTCTCAGGAGGGATCCCTGGATAATTCAGCTAGTTCTTGCAGTCAGAGATTGTTGGGAAATTCTCTGGAGGGAAATGAAAGGGAAATAATTTCCATGTGACTCATAATAACAGGGGCAGAGATGGAATTAAATCGGTCATCTAGAATTGAGAGGTTTGGGAGCTCCATGCTTGAAAGTGGCCCCAGAGGGAATGCATGGCACCTGTGGCTGAAGAAACAAATAAACCTGATATTTATTTGCATAGTGATCAAAGACAAAACTCCGGAGGCCAGTTAATGCCGGAGCATGTCACAGATCTGAAATAGCTGCCAGCTGAGTTGGAGCCAAAATTTACTTTATTTTGAAAGCTAATACTCAAGAGCACCACACAAAAGGGCTGATGCAATAGTGTGGCCAGACTCCAAGAACAAAATCAACCTTAGTGAACAACTAGTTTTTCGAACTTTGCAGAGTTAAATAAATCACATCCAGAGAGAGAGAGAGAGAGAGAGAGAGAGAGAGAGAGAGAGAGAGAGAGAGAGAGAGAGAGAGAGAGAGAGAGAGAGAGAGAGAGAGGGAGGGAGAGAGAGAGAGAGAACCTAATGGTTACAGAATCTAGTATACCAGTATATCATATTCTAGTATTATTTATTATATCCTTATTATTGTTTCCCTTCATTCCACACTTTTTATTTAAATGATGGAATGCTTTCCATCGCGGGAATCATGTGACTATTCTTTGGATTAAAGGAATGAGACAAGGGAGAAGAAGGAGACCTCCAAGGGTTAACAATCATCAATTTTGCAAACAAAATTTGTGAGATTAATTTTTCCATACACACCTACTTTTGCTAACAAATAGTGTACAGCAAGTCTATTCTGGGATATTGCTGTTTTCAACAGAGAGTGCTGTTTAGCTAAGAAATTTAGAGCACTAGCAGTTGTATTAGGTATCATTGCAATCATTGGCTGTAACCTTACAATTCTATTCAGCATATAAAGGGAGTTCTGTACCATCTTCTGCCCAGGTGGCTGGTCCGTATACCTGAACTATTATTTCTGGAGGCCACTCATCTTTCTGTGGCCTACATCCACATAAATAGGTATACCCAGTTTTTCACCTTATTGTATGGGCAGTAGAAAAAGGAAGAAAAATAGATTTCACAGTTCCTAATACACATGCTTCATACCATCGTCTAGGCAATTGCACATAGGCAAATTTTCCATTTATCCAATATAAGCCATCTGGAGCATGCCAATTAAGAGTTACCACATCCGTCCATAACCCACTCAGTCTAGGTATATTTTCAAATGGGTTACTAGGTTGTGTCAG
The DNA here is from genome assembly GCF_029215685.1 of Pituophis catenifer annectens. Classification (NCBI taxonomy): domain Eukaryota; kingdom Metazoa; phylum Chordata; class Lepidosauria; order Squamata; family Colubridae; genus Pituophis; species Pituophis catenifer. The sequence goes on along the minus strand of NW_027256899.1, from coordinate 3,534,174 downwards.
GTTAATTCCAGACTAAAAAGTAACAATAAGCAAAGAAAACACCCTTACGTGTAAAATGATTTTTCACACTGATCATTGCATTATATTCTCCTCATATTAGTCCTATGCAGAAGAAAATTAGTCCCAAATATTGAACCATTGCATTAAATCAAATATAGAATTGAATCATTCTATATCTTCAGGGATCATGATATCACTATCTCCTAGGACTACTGTGTTCAAGTCAGATTGACCTGATTCAATGTCTCAATTCTCCAGTGTAGGACAGATATATACATGGGAATAGAGTTTCTATGGGGAGCCATCCCTTGCACATTTACACAAGCACAGTGTCCCATTATTCCCCACAGGTGCGTATAAGTTCACAATTACAACAAGAAAAACAATAACATTCAGTGATACAGTTACAATCATGGGACCAACACAATCTGGAGAGTGTGAAGTTGCACAGCTACTTCTGGGATCTTCAGATGGAATAAAAGAGGCCACCACTCAGGCTGGAAAGTCCAAAAAGTTGCTACTCCTGCAACAAGAAAAATCACAAACAAAACCCATTCATATCACAATGACCACACCAGTTTTTGGAAAAATTTATTCTCAGCAGGTCTTCTTCAGGAATCACTTGCCACTCTTTAAGTTCTTCCACTGGTCCTTTTACATGGGTGTAGTGGTCCACCCTTTGTCTTTAGGTTGGACTGCTGTTTCAGTAGTCAGCAGGACTTGGTAGGACCTGTCCCAGGCTTGGCTAAGTTTGTCCTCACGTCAGGTTTTATCAGGACCCAATCACCAGGCTGGAACTTATGAATGGCAAAATTAAGAGGTAGGGTTTGAGCTAGGAGTCCTTTGATTCTGAGGTAAGATGAAGAAGAAGAGAGGCCAAGTATACAGTTCTTTACAAACATTTCTTTAGTTTCATGGTGTGGAATTTCCCCCATTCTGTCCAAGCATGGTAATCCAAACATCATTTGGCAAGGCAAGCGTAAAGATTTGGATCACAGCAGAGATGATTTTGCATTCCACGGAACATGACATTCCCAGTGCCTCCATTATTAATTGAAGCACTTTTGCAGTAAAATGAGTCTCTTGGTTGCTGTCTATAGCTTCTACTATCCCATATTTAGGTATTATCTGTTAATTTTGGTGGCTACTGCTGAGTGGCTCTCATGGCTGGATAAGCCTCAACCCATCCAGTCAAGTGACCCACTATCACCAATAAATATCTAAGTCTCCCCACTTAAGTTAGTCTAATAAAATCAACTCAAATGCATTGAAATGGTCTCATGCTCTAAATCTCCTCATAAACTGAGCTGGATTCAAACAAAGACAAGCATACTCTCATCAAGATCACCCTCACTTGAGGAGGGGCACTAGGGCTCCTCCAAAAGTCAACTTTCTGCTTTCCTTCACTAACACTGCCATAGCTGCCACTGCTTGAACACAAACTGGAAATCCTTAACAGGCAGGATCTAACATTTTAGACAAAAATGCCACTGACTCTCCCTTACTACATATTGTAATTTCTAACTCATCTTTGTAACAATTCCTAAAAGGGCAGCAACTTGTGCTGCTAACAAACAAGCAAGCAAGCAAGCAAGCAAACAAACAAACAAACAAATAAATAAATAAACAAACAAACGTACCATAGGATAGAGCACCTTGTCTGCTAAGTATGCAAAATGCACGCAGACATAAAGACATAAAAGAGTAAGAAAAACAGCTTCAAAAATAAAACAAACAATCTAAATGAGGTATTTTGAGTCAATACTCTGAAATATAATTGGGTATGTAAGTATTTGAAACCTCAAAAATTTCCAGAAGGAAAAAGAAAATCAAAATTGTATTCAGAGTCAAACACAGTGCAACTGTAAAGGCAGGTATCAGATATCACCCTTTACCCCGCCTTTCTCAGGCTTGTTCAGCAGAGAGGGAAAAAAATGGTGAAAAGAACAAAAACCCGCAGCCCCCCTTTCACCCCTGCACACACACCCCAATCCTCAGAGGACTGGGACTCCCCCCCCCCCCATTCTCCAACCCTTGCAATATCTGGGACCCTTAGGAGCCCCTCCCATTCTATGTAGAGCCGACCCTCCATCTCCCTGCTTCTCTCGCTCCTCCAAGGGGGTGGGGTCCTTGTGTAAAAGAATAATGGGAAGGGGAGGGGAAATACAGGGAGAAAAAATGTTTAAACTACATAGAATTCTCACCTCCTTTCACCTCTCAGCATCCTTTCAAAAAAACAACCCTCTGCATTTCTCTCTAGCCTCAACAAGTCACAGACATTTTCCACAAATTTATCTCCCACATCCTCAACACACAGGCATTCACAGGTCTCAGGATCACTTCGCCATATCACTCCTTATGAGCTTCGGGACATCTCACACACACCCATTCACATTTGTACTGCAATCAGACTTTTTGTATAAACCAATTTCACATACAAAAATTTCATTTAATGCTTCCTCCATGCAAACCAATCATAATTATTTCAGGGAGCTTTTTCACAAGCCAATGAGCTCCATTTTCTAAATAACTTTTTGTCTGCTGTTGTTAGAGGGTCTCATCCTTCCTGCAAGTTTGGAAATGATTACACACATACAGATACACACATGTACCACCAAACATTTCCAGACCTGTGGAGGTTGTTTTTTTTTTTTTTTAAAAAAAAATTATTTCCTTGGGCAACCTGTAGTTTATTCTTAAAGCAGTGGGGAAACTCAGAGAACAGTTTAAATCATAAATATGATTGTGGGCCCTAACTACTTTCCGTTTCCCACAGCTCCAAGCCGAGATGTTTACTTAATTTGCAGGCTGGCCAGACATATCACAATCAATTCTACATGCTATTATTATAGATGCATATCCAGGAATTTTGTAACAGAAATCACACCAAATTGATCAAGTCAAATTATATCAATCTTCCCATTTAGGCAGGTTTTACATTTTTTATTACCTGCTAAAACCCAGGTGGGAAGAACAATAAACAATTTCTTCTTTCTTCTTAGTTCTTTCAGACTTCTCTGGCTCTTTTGAGAATGGTAAATTATCAAGATCTTTATAGCACTGCAATATTTCTTTGCCACCCATAGATCTCTCTTTAGGCACTAGATTGTTACTACGTGCCTCTGCCCTGGGGGTGTTCTGTGTGTTCTCATTCTAACTTGGAGCGCTCAGCAATCGCTGGCCCATTTTAAAGATCAAGATGTATAAGAGGTATACACATCGTTTGCATTTAGCCATGGCTCTCATGAGCAAGTTTGAACTCCACTTTTCTTTTTACAGACAACTTTCACTGCCACAACATTTTTCATTCGTTTTTTTTATACTCTTTTTGTTTTGTTTTTTCACAACTTGTTTGTAACGTGTTCCAGTGGGATAACATAGCCAAATGGAGAACACGGCCCAATTCTTGTTACTAGTTATTTGTTCCAAACAGGCTACCAGCATGGTTGCCCATTTTTCCCAGGGGATTCCTTTCTGTCAGCTCGAAGCCTGACTAGACTCTCTTTCTTCCTGAGGAGATTTCCCACACCTTTCCATCGGTGCGAAGCCTAACAAAACCCTTTCCCAGACTTCCCCTGCGGGTCCGAAGTTTGGTCAGAGCCCTCTCCTGCACTACAGATTCTTATTCCAACAGTCACACTCCTTTCAAAGCGATCGTCTCTGGCTGATCTCCTCTTGGATAATCAGAAACGCAGATTGGATCTCCGCACATCGCTTCGAGGGCAAACCTCTGAGGAATTTCCCTCGTCTCATTCACACACTCACAAAGCAACACTCCCCTTCCCAAGAGAAAAAAAAATTCTACTCACCCAGAAGAGCTCAGTTCCATAATCCCCCACAGTGCAAGCCTCTTTGATAGGCGTTCAAGGCAGGCAGAATTGGAACCTGCCAGCAAATGACCAGATCAAAGTCACTGGATAATTTTTTTCCAGGAGCGCTTTTGACTTCGGTACTGGTCCAAGCTGGTTTCTTCCATTTGCCTTTAATGAAGGCCACCAAGCCTCAAAGCGGCTCAGTTTGTGGGAAGCTGAATGCAGCCACCTTGAAGAAACTTTGCCTTCAAGTCCCTGTTCGGGCGCCAGAAATGTAAGATCCCAAAATACACTTGAGTCACCAGAATGCCAAAGAGAGAGAGAGAGAGAGAGAGAGAGAGAGAGAGATGAGGCTTGCAAAAAACAGATTTTATTTATGGCCAAAATCAAAATACTGGGTGGAACTATATCCAGAACATACAGATAATATGCATGCGCGGAGATAGCCACACCTTGGGGAAGGTATGGCGTCCTTTTATACCCTCAGAGACGTCAGCTTAGTACCCAATTCTGGCCTCCTAATTTAGGTTTGTGTATTCCTTGTTGCCCTGCAAGGAGAATAGAAACTTCCCAATTAGTCATCCTTGAGCATTTCTTTGTTTACTCAATTGGCCACTTTGGCCCCCTGGCCCTGGAAAGCAGGAGTTTATCCAGATCAAACATAAATTAGGGCTGAGGTGTAAATTATCCCTTTGTTGATGGCTGTAGTTTCAACTGAGATACGTACCATGCTTTTAGATAGATTGATATGAGTTCAGGTCAAATGGCAGGGACATATGTTTGACAAATACCAGATACATTACAGAGGCCTAATAACAATATGTTTGTAACAGGAGATACAAATAGAAAGGAATAATATGTATGATACAAATACAAAGGCATATATGTATTACAGGAACCTAATGGTTACAGAATCTAGTATACCAGTATATCATATTTTAGTATTATTTATTATATCCTTATTATTGTTTCCCTTTCACTATCTTTGGATTTTCCGAATGAAAATGTTCATGCTAGGACTTTCCCTTCTAGGTGCCAATCATTATTATAATATGGCAGCTTTCTCAGCACATGTCATAAGAAGCTGGCTGGGCTGTCCTGGCTCATTTTAAATTGCTACACTGCAGAAATGGCTGGAAATTTCTTTTACAGAATCAATAAGAAACTCCACTGGAGAAACAGAGGTAGGAGACAATTAAAAAGACAGAGTTATTATCTACTTAAGTTTAGCAGCAAGTGTGAAGAGTTTAGATGCCAGAAATATCAGCTGACACCTAAGATTTGGGAATAAAGAGCCCAGATAAAGCTGCTGGTGTAAGAATGAATGTCAATAAGTTTGTGTTTTTAAAGAAGTCTATTTTTTTTCAGTGGTACCAGAAGAGCAGCTGGACTTTGGCCTCTGGAGACACACGGAGGTATGTACTATATAGTTACAACCAATATATAGGACATAAACCATGAAAGTAGACATGGCTCTTTTGGGTGAGGGGGATTAACTGGGCTTGAGGGTTTTCCCTGTGCTCAGGCCCAACTTCCTTATGATCTCCATGGCTTTTCAGCAGAAGACTTCACGGGCTGGCCAGTTGCTCCCAATCCAGCAAGGGCATCCCTCTCAGCGGTCCATCAGCCCCCCGTCCCCCTCAGGTAAGCAGTCTAAATCTTCTGGGGAATGTTTTGAGTGCCCATTACTAAGTACGACAAATGATCATTTTATTATATGAAGGAATCAGGCTGAGAGATCAATTCTCTCCCATAACAAATAACCTTTTCTTTTAACCAGGAGAGGCTAGCTGCAGGGAGCTGGAGGAGAGGCAGAGGAGGTGAGAAAGTGCCAGGTATTTTGAGGGAGTTTTCATTTTAAACAAGTTGGATGGTTGGAGTGAAAACCTGAGGAGGCTAATTTTGCTCTTGTCTTCCTCTTTTACAGAATAAATATTTTGGAACAACAGCTGCAGTTTGAGAGAGAGGAGTACAAGATCCTTCTCTGCAGAGTTCTGCAGCACGCTGGGGAGAAAAGGGAGCTCCTCACGGAGATTAAAACTCTCCAAGAACAGCTGGAGAGGTGAGAAATATTTAGAAGGGAATCCTTCCTTCCTTGCTTCCATGAATCGATGCGTTGGAGGAAGAGGTAGAACGAGAAAGAAAGGAATATAAAAGCTTCCTCTGTAGAGTTCTGCAACAAGCTGGCAAGAAACAGGAGCTCCTCATGGAAAACAAAAGACTGAAGGAACAACTGGACAGCTGAGAAATATTTAGTATCACCTATCATGAAAGGGCTAATTTCTGTCTGCTCATAATTTACAGAAATGCAATGTTATTTGAGGAGATGGTGCAGGAAAGAGGGCAGCTAAAAGAAGAACTAAAGGCCTTAAAATCAAAAACTTGAAGTTGAGCGAGGAGAAGGAGACCCAAATTTACACCATGGTATATTAAAGTCACTAATAGAGAAGCTCCTTTACAAAAAACGCTCATGTTATTATTGTTTCATCATGAATAGAAAGAACAAAATCCTCTTTTTTGTCCCAATTTAATCTTCAAATAACCTTTTCTTTTAACCAGGAGAGGCTACACTTGATCGTAATAAGATGTGAGGGTGAGGATAGTGGAGGGTGGGTGAGCTGATTTAAACAGAAGGGAATATGCTGATCTATGCTGGTGCATCTATGCTCCCCTCCTTTCCCTCCTCACCCCTTCCTCATCACCAAGGAGAAATGATTCTCTGTCTCAGCCACATCCAGCCATCCCTGAAAAGTGCAGGACAACAGAAGAAGGTGGTCTCCTTGCTCAACTTCCATAGGTTGTTATTGCTTTATCTTGTTATTTCTCAGTTATTAATACAGTTATTATCATTAACACAGTTATTATTGTTATTATCATTATTATTGTCATCGTTATTTCATTAGTCCTGGAACTGACCAGACTTGAATGACCGGAGTGTCCAACGGTGGCTCATGTCTGCACTCTTGTCTTATCACTTCACAAGTGTGCAGCAGGAGGCCCCAAACACTGGGAGCTCCTGAACAAATCTTCTCAGCTTCACCGACGCAGAATTCTGCAGGGAGCTGGACGAGAGGCAGAGGAGGTGAGAAACACGTAGACAGCAGCCCTGACTGAGGGAGGGAGAGGACCAGGATTCCCTGAAGCAGCTTGGTTGAAGCAGGATTCCAGGGCGAAGAACCTACCCTATAAGGGATGGAGGGAGAGAGGAAAATTAGAACGGGGAAGCCACATTTGACCACTTACTACAAAATCTCCCTTTCTCCTTCTTCCAGAGCCAGAGACCGACCACCATGCTGAAGGGGCTGAAACATCAGGAGGAGGACTTGGAAAAGCTCCCCAGGATCCCAAGATGGACAGAAACATCTGCCGGGAGCTTCAAGTACAGGGAGCCTCCTCCTCCCCTCCCCCTCTTCCTCCCCCTCCCCTCCTTTCCCTTCTCACCCCTTCCTCATCACCAAGGAGAAATGATTCTCTGTCTCAGCCACATCCAGCCATCCCTGAAAAGTGCAGGACAACAGAAGAACATGGTCTCCTTGCTCAACTTTCATAGGTTCCGTAGTCCGTGAGAGACCCTTGTGCCCATTTTCCTTCTGCCTCCATGATTTTCTCATTATTGTTACTATTGTTATACTATTATTACTATTATTGCTTATTATCATTATTGTCATTGTTATTAATACAATTTTAATTCTTATTATCATCATTATTGTCATCGTTATTTCATTAGTCCTGGAACTGACCAGTCCTTGAATGACCAGAGTGTCCAACAGTGGCTCATGTCTTCACTCTTGTCTTATCACTTCACATGTGTGCAGCAGGAGGCCTCAAACACTGGGAGCTCCTGAACAAATCTTCCCAGCTTCATAAAACCGAGGCAGAATTCTGCAGGGAGCTGGAGGAGAGGCAGAGGAGGTGAGAAAGTGCCAGGAATTTTTAGGGAGTTTTAATTTTAAGCAGGTTGGATGATTGGAGTGAAAACCTGAGGGGGCTAATTTCGCTCTTATCTTCGTCTCTTACAAAGTAACAGCTTGAATTGGAGAGACAGGAGTACAAGAGCCTCCTCTGCAGAGTTCTGCAACAAGCTGGGGAGAAACAGGAGCTCCTCACGGAGAACAAAACTCTTAAGGGACAACTGGAGAGATGAGAAATATTTAGAAGGGAATCCTGACATTCTTTCAAATTCATCCCTCCCTCCCTCCCTCATCTATCATGAGAGGGCTAATTTCTGCTTTTCTTAATTTACAGGAATTCAAAAATGTTGAATGAAATGGCGGAGGAGCGAGTTCAGTTTAAAAAGGAAAATAAAGACCTTAAAATCAAGAACTGGAAGTTGAGCGGGGAGAAGGCGACCATCCTGCGGAATTTCAGGGAGAGGCTGAGGAGGTGAGAAACACGTAGACAGCAGCCCTGACTGAGGGAGGGAGAGGACCAGGATTCCTTGAAGCCGCTTAGAACTGACTTTCTAAACAAATGAGATCTCCTCCAGCCAATCCTGAACCAGGAGGAGGACTTGAGGAACTTGGAAAAGCTCCCGAGGAATCCCAAAATGGATTGAAACATCTATTGTACTACAAATATCCCTAATTTTGTAAAATAAAGTTCCAAAAGAAGGAGAAAACTCACGAATGTCTGGCTCCTGACACTTTTAGTCCTACGTGTATAAAGCTAGATCTACTATGAGGAGCTCCTGAAGGAAAATTTCCAGCCTGTGGAAAACAACGCAAAACTCTGGAGGGAGCTGGAGGAGAAACAGAGGAGGTGAGAAATTTTCTGACAGCACCCCTGACTTTCATTGTTGGTTCAAATTTATCTCCAACCTTGTGATTTTTCTAGAGAGAAAGAACTGAGGAAGAACCTCTGCAGGTGACTGATGTACAGAGACCAGCTGGTACCACTTAATAGTACAGAGTCCAAAAGAAACACAAGGGCAGACATTAGAACAATGGAAGACAAGAGAGAAACTCTTGAAGATGTGAAACCTTTGATGCTGCCATATAAACCGGAGAAGGAATGGCTGAAAGCTTCTGGGGAGAATCTTGAAGCCAAGAAAGCCCCACAGAGGCTTCTCCTCAGCCATCCAGAGACTCCCTGGCAGGAAGACTCTTCTGGCATCCCTGGTCAACCTTCCAAAGGAAGGTCCTGGAGCCTCCAGAGGGGTTGGCTGGATGTATCCATAATTCTTCTCCAAGAAAAAGGAGCAGAAACACCTCATTGAAATGTGCAGAAATGGAGGGAAGCATCTGTTCAAGCCATTCAAGATCGACAGACGTCTATGGTGGAGTTCCACACTCCATGCCTTGAGGTGATCTTCCTTCCGAGGGGATCCTTTGATGGGAAGTGAGGGTTCTCCTCTTCCTTTTTCCTCCATTGAGCACGGAAATGGCTTCTCCTCTTGCCTTTTTGGCTGCTGTTCCTCAGGTCTTTGAGGTCCCAATGGAGCTGGATAGGACTCTCCTTCCAGGTCACGTCAGACATCAGATTTGGTTCTGAATCATTCTCATCCACTCCCTGATAAAAATAAAGAAAAGCCCATTAAAATGCAAGAATGAGAGATCCGTCTATGTAAATGGTGTGTTTGTAGCATTGGGTTCCTGCACAGAGGAGAAGTTTGGACTAGATGGCCATGAAGATGCCTTTCAAAGCTTACATTCCATGATTCTCTGAATGCCTGCAATACAGGTTGTCCTTGACTTATGACCATTCATTTAGCAAGGGTTAAAAGTTATGACAAAGCTGAGAAACACAACTTAGAAGGCAGATCCTCACAGTGTCCCTGTTTAGGCCTGGAGACTGAACCACAGGAAGAACAGCTGCAGGTTTTGGGTCTGGCTAGTCTGAAGAAAAGAAGAATTAGGGGTGACGTGATAGCAGTATTTCAATATCTGGGAGGTTAAAGAAGACAGGGTCAAATTATTCTCCAGAGCACCAGAGGGCAGGACAAGAAACAACGGATGGAAACTGAACAAAGAGAGAAGCAGCCTGGAATTAAGGAGAAACTTCCTAACAGGGAGGACAAGTGACCCGTGGAACTGCTTGCCTCCAGAAGTTGTGGCTGCTTCATCCCTGGAGGTTTTTCAGAAGAAACTAGACAGCCACCTGTCTGAGATCATTTAGGTTCTCCTGCTTGAGCAGAGGGCTGGACTAGAAGACCTCCAAGGTCCCTTCCAGCTCCTATTCTATTCTATTCTATTCTATTCTATGCTATGCTATGCTATGCTATGCTATGCTATGCTATGCTATTCTATTCTATTCTATTCTATTCTATTCTATTCTACGCTACTCTACTCTGTTCTGTTCTGTTCTGTTCTGTTCTGTTCTGTTCTGTTCTGTTCTGTTCTATTCTATTCTATTCTGGAGGTGGAGGCCTCAGACACAGCCGGTCGCCCATTTTCTGGGCTGCTGTCTCATCAGCCCCCAGGAAGATCAAGACAGTTAAGACAGGACGACCCCTGAGAATTTCAGGAGTTGGTACATTCCAACGACTCTCTGCCTACTCAGAATCCCCCTGTCCAAGTGGTTCAGACCGAAGAAGCAAAAACCGTCAGCTAATAAAAAAATAAACACTGTTGCCATGACTACATCTCCAGGCATCCACCTTCAGATTATCAAAGAGAATAGAATTAGAATTAGAATAGAATAGAAAATATGGAATGGAATGGAATGGAATGGAATGGAATGGAATGGAATAGAATAGAATAGAATAGAATAGAACAGAACAGAACAGAACAGAACAGAACAGAACAGAACAGAACAGAACAGAATAGAATAGAATAGAATAGAATAACAGAGTTGGAAGGAATAGAATGGAATAGAATAGAATAGGAATAATAGAAAAGTAAATACATAATAGGATAGGACAGGATAACTTTATTGTCACTTTAAATGTACACTAATCAGCATACATTGAAATGGAATTTTGTTGCATAGAGCTCTCAAAGGGCTGCCACCTCCAATATACACTACATAATCATGACTAAATAAATAAATAAATAAATAAATAAAATTATGTATATATATATCAACATACACACCTATATTATATGACACAGAGAAACATCACAGTCTCGTTCAGATGTGTACATGTACCTGGTGAGAAAAAGGCATCCTGAGTTTCCCAGGCGGAGGGCATCGGGAGTAAAGCCCCTACAGAATCGGGGAGTCCTGCTGGAAATCCTTGGAAACCCCCGCCCAGAGGGAAGCCGGAGTGGGTGGGTGGGGTCTCCAACAATGCTTCGATATCGATATCTAATTTATATTGTAAGCCGCCCTGAGTCTCCGGAGAAGGGCAGCACATAAATCGAACAAATAAATATACAACCACTTTGGTCATTAAGTGAGTCCGGCTTCTCCCGTTGACTTGGATTGTCAGAGGCTGGCTGGGAAAGCTGGCTGGGAAACCTCTGGACCAAAAAGACTTTGGAATCCGATCTTTCCCTAAATGATGGACCGGACCGGATCTCTCCTTCCCAGCTGCCCCGCCTGCCTCCAATGTCCCACCTCACCAAATAAATCTCCAAGGAAATTAAGTGAAGCGAGTCCGTTTTATGAGAGGAGTGGGCTAGAGGATCCAGGAGGGAAAGGGGGGAAGGAGGGGAGAGGGTGGACTGAGAGGGAGATGAATGATCCACTTGATCCCTTTAACCTTGGAGAGAGAGATTGAAAGGTCCTCTCTTGGGTCTGCAACAAACCACTGCAGCCTTCATAGTTTGTTTATTTTTATTTATTTTTTATTCATTTTGTTTTATTTATTTGTCAAGCAGGTATTAGATAAAAGATATAAGTATAAACATGATTATGAATGCAGGAAATGGATACGAATAAATGGGGGCAGTAGGACAGGGACGGAAGGCACGTTGGGGTGCTTATGCACGTCCCTTACAGACCTCTTAGGGGGGTCATAATATTATAATATTATGATATTGTACTGTATTGTATAATATTATACTATTACAATGATATTGTAATATCATAATATTACAATATTAGCACTTAGCAGAACATTCTGTGGGCTCAGTTCTCCTGGGAGCCTTGGGGGGCCTCCCCTCCATCTTTCACCCCCCCCCATTTCCTCTTTTCCTTCCAGACCTCTCGGGGTCTCTCTGTTAGTGCGTGTGAGGCTCCCTATCGAAAGGTCCACCGTTGCTGGAGGGGGCAGCCTGGCATCTCCCCACAGCTGGATCAGAGATGATGACATCACAGCACGTGTCATAAGACCTTGGCCGGCTGTCCTGCCTCATTCTCAACTGCTACAACTGGAGAGATGGCTGGAAACTTCTTTTATCGTTTCCAGAAATTGGTCCAGCGGAGAAATAAAGGTAGGATACAGCCAGTGGTGGGATTCAGAAAATTTAACAAAATTTAACAATAAGAACTCATGTATAATTAACCCGGCCGCTAGAGGCCGTAGCAACGGAACCCAGTATGCAACACTCCTTCCCACTAAGTTCGCGCGTGCGCTGTCATGCGTAATCACTTAAATACGCCGGGCGCCACCGAATCCTCCCTGATCTTCTGGGCTCCACCCCTTCCAGCTGGTTCGGCGGCAGGTTTGACTCTGCCGACCTGCCTTGTGTGATTCCCTGGCTTCCAACATCCCCGGCCTCCCCTTCTCCTGGGGAATCGATTATCGTGGGGGCACTTACTGCCGGCACTTCTGGCGGTTGTATTCCTGCCGGTTGCGGTGGGGCTAACACGTCCATATTCGCAGTGTTTGGCCACGAGCTCTGGTGCCCACTCTCATCATGACTAGTTGCAAATACCCTCCTGGACCTCAGTTGGTCCTTATGTCGTTTCCAAATTCTACCTTGATCAACTTCTACTTGGTATGAACAAGGCCCAACTATTCCCACGACCTGCCCCGCTAACCACAATGGTTGTCCCCCGTAATTTCTGGCATATACTGGATCTCCTATTTGGTAAGGCCGGTACTTTACATGGGAATCTACTGGTTTGGGCGTACTGTATGCAGGGTGTAGTCTGTCTAATGATGTGCGTAACTTACGACCCATCAACAGCTCAGCGGGGCTCTTATTAGTTAACTGGCAGGGGGTCGTATGCTGAGCCGTTAGGTATTCCTCCACCCGGTCCTGCCAATTCCCGTGCCCTATCTTACGGAGTGCCTCCTTAGTCGACCTTACGGCACGTTCAGCACAACCATTGCTGGATGGGTGGAAAGGAGAAATTAAACAATGCCTTATTCCCCTATGTGCCAGAAACCCCTCAAAATCAGCGGAAGTAAATTGTGCCCCATTGTCGGACACTATAACATCTGGCAACCCATGGGTGACAAACATGTGCCGTAAGGCCCGAATGACAACCTCCGACATGGTTGAACGCATTGGAACTACTTCAACCCACTTAGAGAATGCGTCGGCCACCACCAAGAATGATTGCCCCTGCACCGGGCCCGCCAGGTCAATGTGTAACCTGGACCAGGCCCCCCCAGGAACCTCCCACTCCCGTGGCTTGTCCCTGGCAGGCATAGCCATGTTCCCCTGACAAGCCGAACAATCAGAGATCCAGTCAGTAATGTCTTGGTCTAACAGTGGCCACCACATGTAGCAGCGGGCCAGTGCCTTCATGCGCACCAATCCCGGGTGGCCCCGATGTAGTTGCTGCAATAAAGAGCGTCTTATAGGAGGCGGTATTATCACCCGGTGGCCCCACAGCAGACACCCAGCCACGGTGGATAGTTCCAGTCGTCTAGAAGCGAACGGCCGAAATTCAGGAGCGAACGGAGCCGCAGGCCAGCCCCTGGCCATCCAATCAAGCACTTGAGACAGGATTCGGTCCTTGGCAGACAGGCGAGCGACGTCTCGCGCAGTGACCGGAAGCGGTGAATCCTCGATCAGGAGGACTGTCGACACAGGTACTGGATCCTCGAGAAGGTCAGGAACTGGGCAGCGGCTCAAAGCGTCCGCATGAGCCATGTCTCGGCCAGGGCGATAAGTTAACGTATAAGAGTAGGCGGCCAAAAAGACAGAGTAACGAGTCATACGGGGAGGCAGAATTTGCGGAGCTTGCCGGTCGGCCGCTAGTATACCCAATAAGGGCTTATGGTCGGTATACAGTACAAAAGGCCGGCCGTACAAATAATGATGGAATCGTTTAACTCCGGCCACCAAGGCGAGGGCCTCCTTATCCAGCTGTGAATACTTCCGCTCAGCTGGAGCTAAAGTTCTGGAGTAATAAGCTATCGGTAGTTCCCGGCCGGACGGGAACTTGTGACTCAATACTGCCCCTATCCCAAACGGGGAGGCGTCGCAGGCTAGTGTCAGTGGAAGATGGGTCAAAAACTGCGTGAGGACAGAGTTGGAGGTAAGTAGGCGTTTCACGGCCTGAAACGCCTCCGTTTCCTTGGTGCCCCATCGCCATGCGGTCTGTCTGTCAAGCAGGCGGTGGAGAGGCTCTGCAACCGAAGCCTTATGCGGAAGAAAAACCGCATAAAAATTTAGTAGACCCAGGAAGGCCTGTAGATCGGCTTTGCAACGGGGGGTAGGCGCATCCCGGATGGCCGCCGTCTTCGCAACCGTCGGGTGGATGCCTGAGCCATCGACCATAAATCCCAGGAATTCCACTTGCCGCACAGCTACCTTACATTTTGATTTGTTAACTTTTAGTCCGGCAGCCTCGAAACGTCGTAGGACCTGACGTAATCTATCCAACAATTCAGATGTGCTGGTTGCCGCGACGAGTACGTCGTCAAAATAAGGTATGACCCCGGGGATGCCCTGCAACATTCGCTCCATCATACCTTGAAAAATTCCCGGGGCCACACTGACTCCGAACTGCAGGCGGCGACATCTGAAAGCCCCCCGGTGTGTCACAATTGTCTGAGCGTCCGCTGTACGATCATCCACCCGTAATTGTTGGTATGCCTGGGCCAGGTCTAGCTTAGCAAAAACCGATCCCTGGCCCAGGGAGTGCAGCAAATGCTGCACCACGGGAACCGGATAAGCGTGACCCAAAAGAGCCCTGTTTAACGTTGCCCGATAGTCCGCGCAGATGCGGATCGAGCCATCTGCTTTTATGGGCGTGACAATCGGGGTCTCCCATTGGGCATATTCTACAGGCTCCAATACCCCCTGTGCCAACAATTTATCCAATTCGGCGTCCACTCTCTCCTGCAATGCGAAAGGTACCCTGCGGGGTTTTAAACGCCTCGGCGGAACCATGGGATCCAGGCTAAACGATACTGGGGGGCCTTTATAACAACCTAGTTTTCCATCAAAAACTGCAGGAAATTCTTGAACTAACATGTCCAGTTCTGCTGTCTGCAGTGTGTTTACCCCTTGAATTTGGAGACCTAATGCCTGAAACCAATTAAGACCTAATAAGCTCGGCAAAGGGGATTCTACCACGATTAAAGGTAACTTGCCGCAGAAGTCTTTAAACTTAACTCGGAAATGTCCAGTCCCCAAGATTGCAATGGGGTTTCCCTGGTAGTCCCTCAATTGCAACCGGCACGGGTCAAGGCGGCGTTTAGCCATAGAGGGCACCATGCGTTTTAATGTGCCCCAGGAGACAATAGAATTGGCTGACCCCGTATCCACTTCCATTGGACAGGTCCGACCCTCGATTTGAACAGCCAGGGTAATCTTAGGCCGTGCTGTTACATCACATGTGGGATACACACCGTTGACTCCCCCATCATTTCGGCCCCACATTGAGCGGCTGCTTTGCGCGCTCGTTCTCCTGACAGGCACTCTCCTATCTCCTCTGGGGGTCGGCTGAGGCGGCTCCGCCGGATTTTGTGCTCGGCAGACTCGAGCGATGTGGCCCCGGTGACCACACCTTCTGCATAGTGCGTCCTTCAACCGGCACACAGCCCTCGAGTGTCCACCCCCGCAGCTCCAACAGCCCTTTTGCAATTGTCCCACTAGTTTATTGGGGCGCTGTGTGTCTTTAATTCGATCCACTTCACTGGTCGCTCCCACATCATCCTCATCGCTCAGCTGTGTTTCGTTATAATGTATTGATTCAGCTCTCTGCTTGCTAGGCACGTGACCCCTGGGCAAATCAGCCAGAGACAATGCGGCTAATTCGGCTGCACACGCTTCATCCATGGCTTCCTGAAAGGTCAATTCGGACTTTGCAATTAAACGTCTCTTCAGATTTTCGTCTCTCACGCCACTGACCAGTCTGTCTAACAAATAATCATCCAAATCCACGAATTGGCAATGCCTGGCCGCCCTCCGCAATGCCGCAATATATTGGCTTATGGATTCCCCCTCAGCCTGGTCCCGATGGTAAAAATGTTGGCGGCGGGCTATCCGGGACGGCGCGGGGGCATAGTGTTTTTTAAGCTTTGCCAAAAACTCTTCCCAGGTACCAGCATGAATAGACATAGGGGCCATCAGTGTCATGGCAGTTTCAAACATTTCTGCCCCACAAAAACTCAGGAAATATGCTCGTTTCCTCTCGCTCGATAACTCCCGGTAGTCATTAGCTATTAGAAAGCAATCAAATCTGGCTACAAACGCCTCCCAAGACTCCGTCGCTGGGTTGAATGGGGTGAAATTCTGGTTGGATGCCATTCTCAGCCTCGTACTCGCTAACTATTCGTGAGGCTTCCTCTAGTATTTCACCCCCGCCGGCCTGTAATTTTACGTTACCGCCTCAGTGTTCATCCCATCCTCGTCGCCAATATTACATTTGTAGGTCAACAGTCATCTGAGGAGACTCGGTGCCTGAACACATTCGTTTATTAACAATCTTCAACAAGAACGAACCTCAGCTCCCGCGCTTTGACAGCTCATTTATATGCCGAGCTGTCAATGTATTAACCAATCACAACTCCTGTAACAACGATAACCAATAAGAACTCATGTATAATTAACCCGGCCGCTAGAGGCCGTAGCAACGGAACCCAGTATGCAACAGGTTCTGTGCCCTAATGACCATTTTAAGTATAAAAAAAGTATCTTAAGTCTTATTTTGGGGGAATGTCTTACTTTAGAGCTGGTGGGGGGTGGGGCCTGTGGATAATGAGAAGGAAGGAAGGAAGGAAGGAAGGAAGGAAGGAAGGAAGGAAGGAAGGAAGGAAGGAAGGAAGGAGGGAAAGAAAGAAAGAAAGAAAGAAAGGAAGGAAGAAAGAAAGAAAGAAAGAAAGAAAGAAAGAAAGAAAGAAAGAAAGAAAGAAAGAAAGAAAGAGGGAGGGAGGGAGGGAGGGAGGGAGGGAGATTCCGACAGAATCGGGGTTGAAATCAGAAGGGGCTGACCAGGGGTGGGTTCTAAAATTTTTTACTACCGATTCTGTGGGCGTGGCTTATTTTGTGGGCGTGGCTTGATGGTCATGTGACAATTCTTTAGGATTTAGCAGAGGCTTTTAACTGGTAGACCAGTAGCCCAGCCCAGACCCCCTTGGGATCAACCCGCAGCCCTCCCCTGCCTCCTCAGGCGGTGGAGCGGGGGGGGGGGGAAGCTTTTCAAGAAGTCACAAGGAGGGCTGAGAGCTAAGATTTGGTCCAGAACCAACCCCAACAGGAAGGTCTTTTATTTGCTCCTTGTACTCCTTGGCTTTGCATTTTTAACAGGTAATAAATTAAATTTCTGATCACGTAAAAATAGCTCATAACTCACCTTTCTAGACAGCTCTTCTCATGTCTAAAAGCAAGATACTCTTCTCCATCTTTTCTCTGGAGGACCATTTAATCCAGAGCCTTTTAATTCCAGAAGTCCAAGTTTAAAGAATGGACTTCTGGAATTAAAGCTCCATTTTTTAGCTAAAACTTAATTCACACCTGTTAGTTTTGCTTGAGCAGTGTGAACAATTGACAGTGGGATCCTCCAAAGCAGGGGTGGGTTCTAATTTTTTTTACTACCGGTTCTGTGGGCGTGGCTTACTTTGTGGGTGTGGCTTGGAGGTCATGTGACTGGGTGGGCATGGCTAGCTGGTCATGTGACCAGGTGGCCATGGCTCTGTGTATAGGGACTACTCAGAGGGCTGAAAAAAGTCATTTCTGACAGGTCCTCACACTTTTGACCAGTCTTCGCACTTATGACCAGTCATCATTTATGCCCACTGTAGCATTCTTAATAACTATGTCACTCATTTCACAACTGCTTCTCTTCACCATGGTGACAAGATAGGGCAAAAACGTAAAATGTGAGGACAGTCGTAATTTCGAGGACTGGTCAAAAGTGTGAGGACCAGTGAAAAATAACTTTTTCAGCCCTCTGAGTAGTCCATATACACAAAAGAACTACCCAGAGGGCTGAAAAAAGTCATTTCTGACAGGTCCTCGCACTTTTGACCAATCTTCGCACTTATGACCGGTCATCATTTATGCCCATTGTAGCATTCTTAACAACCGTGTCACTCATTTCACAACTGCTTCTCTTCACTATGGTGACAAGATAGGGCAAAAACATAACATGTAAGGACAGTTGTAAGTTCGAGGACTGGTCAAAAGTGCAAAGACCAGTCAAAAATAACTTTTTCAGCCCTCTGAGTAATGCATATGCACAAAAGAATACAGCAATAGAGAGGGATGAAGGAAGGTATTAAATGAAATATGCATATGTATGATTGTCCTTTTCTCCTCCTTTCCTGGAATGTATAAATATGAGTGCATCCTTTTGTCTCTAAATATTTCCTCCCACTATTTTCTGGAGGGAAATTCCTCCAGTGGACACTGAATAAATAATAACTGCAGTGAGCCTGGATTATTGGTTTTTTGGGGACCTTTGTTTTTCTTTCCACAGAAACTGGTGTCAGGAGTGGGATTCACAATCTTCCATCTGCCACCGGGGACAACAGATGGGGCAGCCCTACAGGATGAGTGTTGTTAGATTGATCCCATTACCCTTCCCACTGCCATAAAAGGCCACCGTAGGAGCTTCTGTCAGACCACAGTCTGTGCCCAAGTGTCTCTTGTGGCTGGAAAGGTTTGTGGTCCCTTCCGTCCCAATTTCTCAGCCGCCCTGGCCCTGCTGTGAGCTCAGCCGAGTGATATCTGGAGGTATCTAGGAACTGAGGGAGAATTTGGCTTTGAGGAGTGAGTGGGGCCCTCTGTGTGGAAGAATGGAGACTGATCCTGAGGCTTGGTTCAAACTCCCTTTTTCCTGTTGTCTGAATGGAGGAATTCAGCTGACCCCAGGAAGGGAGGGAAGTGGATGATGGGGCTCCAGCAGACTCTGAGTGGGGAAGGAATGTTTCCCAAAGAAACAGAGAAACCTGCTGTGTCCCAGGCTGGGAGGGGGTCCAGTGCCCCCACTGGTGCCCCCAAAAGCTGGAAAAAAAAAAGGGAGTGAGTGAAATTTGGAAGGGATGATTAAAAAAAAACTCTTCCTCCTTCTGAGAAGAGAAATTCCTGTGTCTGCACAAGGCTAGGACAGATTCCAGGCAAACAGAAGCAGGAAAGACAGTTTTTATTTTTGTTAGATTTTTCCCCAGTGTTTTATTATTTTTTCAAATAACTAAAGCAGGTAAACATGTCCAACTCTTCTTCTTCCTCCTCTTTTCCCCACAACAATCGCCCTGTGAGGTGGGCTTGTCTGAAAGAGAGTGTCTGTCCCGAGGTCAGCAAAGAGGCTTTCAGGGCTAAGGCAGGATTTGAACTCAGGATCTCTTGCTTCCTAGCCTGATGCCTTAACCATTGTCATTATTAAGGCAGGGCGGATTTTGGGCAAAGGCCCTGCTCGTCTTTTGATTATCATATGTGATGGGGGTGCCCGAAAGCCAAGGAATATGCATGGTATTATATTGTAATATACACGAAAGAAAAAGTGTTAGAAAAGTATGTACCAGACAAGTCACACCAAGTCTAATGTTTTTAAATTGTATATTTAATTTTAAAAAAATGTTAAGGCAGGGCGGATTTTGGGCAAAGGCCCTGCTGGTCACCACTGTTGCCTCGTCTTCCAGCAGAACCCAAGTCCCCTCCCCCCCCCGAGTCTTTCTGGGGTAGAGCAGCCCCATCCGAGAGGAAAGGGGAGAAACTCCTGGACACAGAGAGCCCCTCCCCCCATCACAGCCCCTCTCTCTTCCCAAGGTTCAGCTAAGACTCACTGCCTGTAGGGGGCAGCATAGAGTCTGGCCCTGAAGTCCTAGCTGGGCCTTGGGAACTGAAATCGGGGCCTCCAGTTGATTGGCTCAAAGCCCCCAGCTGTCTTGAATGCCTAAGGCGGGACTAGAACTCAGAGTCACTTACTGATTGGCTCAAAGTCATTAAAGCCCCACCTTTTCTTCATAGCAAGATAGGTTGGCCACTGCCTTCTTCTCAAGCTACCCCTGGCATTTCCTGGTGGTCTCCCAGCCCTGTTTAAGCTTTTCCAAATCAGCCTGCTGCTGCATCCTACAGATAATCCTCAATTTATGACCAGAATTGGGACCAGAAATGCCATTGCTAAGCTAGGCGGTCGCTAGATGAAGTTTCTCTGAATTTTACCATGTTTATTGCCACAGTTGTTAAGTGAATCACTGGGGTTGTTGAGTGAATCCTGCAGTCATGAAACAAACACTGTTTCGCCCACTGACTTTACTGGTCATAAATCCGTGTTGATTGCCAGGCACCCAAATAGTGA
This sequence comes from Pituophis catenifer annectens, assembly GCF_029215685.1. Classification (NCBI taxonomy): domain Eukaryota; kingdom Metazoa; phylum Chordata; class Lepidosauria; order Squamata; family Colubridae; genus Pituophis; species Pituophis catenifer. The sequence continues at coordinate 3,513,835 of NW_027256899.1, read as the reverse complement.
CTATGTGTCCAAGGGGATGCTGCGCTAGTCGTAAGTGTGAGGACCCATCATGGACGGCTTTTATTTAATGGCCGTGGAACTTGGAACTGTCGCCAAATGAATGGCTATAAATCGAGGACTTCCTGTAGGGACTGTTTGGAACTGTACAAAATTGGATCCACTGTTTCTTTAGGCACCTTCTCACAAGGCCTTTTCAAATGAATCACATCTGATCTTTTAGGCCTATTTCCCTTTCACCTCCCCTTCATCACCTGGGCATGAAGAGGAAAACCTGGATCCCCTGGATCTCTAATACCAGATTCCAGATCCAAGGGACAACATTCCCAATCTGGACTCCACCCCACAGAAGGGGCAGAATCCGGGGCTCCCCGACCTCCCCAGGCGACCGACGGTTCCCCCTTCAGAAGGAGCCGATCCAGCTGAAGCGAATTGGGGGCTCGAAGCCCCTTCAGGATTGGCTCATCCACGAATAAGCCACACCCCCAGGTGAAGGCAGCTGGCTGGTGGCTATTCAGAGCCTTGGCTTGTGACGTCAGAGGCTCCTCCTGAGCTCATTGGCTGGAGCTCACCATGGCAACCTCCAGCATCCTTGGGGAGTCTGGACCACATCATGGAGGCTCTGCTCAGCATCCCTGGAAAGTGGCTGGATTGGATGGCAGCACTGGGGGCATCACAGGGCCTCCCTCGCCTGGGCTCCTCCGGAGGGAGAGACCCTCCCCTTTAAGGCAGAATTAAGGGGGGGGGAGATGAGTGAAATGGGGTTCAACCAAACATGACAGACGTGCTGATACCTGCCGTGTCTGCAGCTTCCATACCTGTCACCAAACTCCTCATCCACCATGTCGAAGGTCCTTGTCTCGGGAAAGGGGCTGGGGCCGGGCAGCTGGGGGGCAGCGATATGAACTAGGGAAAAAATTGGCTTTGGGATGTCCCAGTTGGAGAGGCATTGAGACCCCAAAGCTGGAAACTGACCTGGGGAAATTAACCTAAAAAGAGATTCCGTTGGCCAGATGTAGTTATTTCCCAAACAGACTCAGCCTGGTGATTGACTTATTTATATGTTTTCATTTTTTATCCACCTTTATTGTTTCTCTAAATAGCTCAAGGCATGCTGAAGATGCCTTCGCCCTCACAACAAGCTTGTGAGGTAGGCTACGGCTGAGAGGGAGGGACTGGCCCAAGGTGACCCTCCAGGCTTTCGTGCCTTGGATGGGACTGGTAAGTACTTGGAGGGGGGGCTCTTTCCCAATCCGAATGGTCACCTCCCCCTTTCCCTGTGATCAGAAGCCCCCTAGCAGTGCCAGAGATGGCCGAATTGATCAATCGCTGATTCTGACTCCTTTGGAGAGTTTTGATAGATGAGATGCCTCGAATTGGAGCCAGAATCAAATGGGAAGTCAGGACCACAACAGAAGACCTGCAGAAAACTCTGCTGAAGGTTGGACCATGCCAACACGATGATCCCCCAGTTAGGAGAACAAATCTTTGGTGAAACACACTGAAGAACTCCAGAAAGAAATGTCTGAGGTTACTAGCCAAGTGGCTTCCTCAGAGTTGAGAAGGCTCCCTTAGAACCTCTGAGAAACTCCTCAAACAGGTCTGGAACCTTCTTAAGGACTTAAGAAGCACCTCTAGAGTCTTCAGCATGAACTGGCTGAGAGGGACCAAAGTTCCACTTTGTGGAGAAAAGCCACTCCATCCAACTGAGGCAGAAAGTCACCCCTCTTCAGAATGTGAGGGGAAATGAGAAGAAGCACCTCAACAATCGGCATCAGAAGCAGACCTCTGTTTACCAGACCACAATGGAAGACCAGCAGAAAACTCTGGAGGACAAGAGAGAAGGAGTCAACCAGGTCAGAATGGCCATCCAAGAATCAGAGCTTCAGAACAGGCGTTTGGAGAAAGTCAGCAAAGTTCTCCACAGAGAGGTCACCAGCCAAGTGGGCAGTGGTGGGATTCAAATATTTAACAACCGGTTCTGTTTGCGTGGCCTGATGGACATGGACTGGTGATCATGTGACTAGGTGGGCGTGGCCAACTCAACATCACTCATGTCAAGGGGCGCTTTGCCCAGCCTCTCCCCTCCCAGCCACTCCTTGTCACCCCCGACCTCAACGTATCTATAGTTCTGTAAAATGTTGTTCACTTTTTTCGACTTTATTATCTGCATCCACATCCCATAGATATACTTTCATGGACCACGGAAAGGAGGAAAGGGCTCCCATGCTTTGCCCAAGAGGGTGATAGGCAGGTCACAAAACAGGCTTTTGAGGGGCTGCCAGAAAGAAGGGGGGGGCAATGTATTTTCCAAAGCAGCAGAAGGCAAAAGAAGAAGCAATGGATGGAAGCTGAACAAAGAGAGAAGCAACCTAAAACTGAGGAGAAACTTCCTGACAGTGAGAAGAATTAAGCAATGGAACTGCTTGTCTTCAGAAGTTCTGGGTGCTCCAACCCTTGAGGTGTTCAAGAAGAGACTGGACAGCCATTTCTCTGAAGTGGTCGAGGGTCCCCTCCAAGGTCCCTTCTAAGTATTATTCTGCCCCCTTTCCCAGGCCCTCCGCTCAGATCTGGCATCCTCAGTTTTCCTGCCTGAGCAGGGGGTTGGACTAGAACAGGGGTCTTCACACTTGGCAGCTTCAAGACTTGTGGACTTCAAGCATGGCTGGCTGGAGAATTCTGGGAGTTGAAGTCCACAAGCCTTAAAGCTGCCATGTTTGGGGTCCCCTGGACTACAAGACCTCCAAAGTCCCTTTAAGCTCTGTTATTCTGTTATTCCTAAGATAAATAGCTGAGACCAGAGGTGGGTTGCTCCCGGTTCTCCCCAGTTCGCAGAGATGGCAGGCAAAGCACATGGACGAAGGGAACCGGTGGTAATAGCGCTTAGAACCCACCACTGGCTGAGACCCTCACTGGGACCCTCCCTCTTTTGCTCCCTCTGGACTGAGGAGTTCAAGAGCTGCCTCCAGACGTTCCTTTGAAGGAGAGTTTTAGAATCCTGCAGTTGAAAGTTCTTCATGTCTCCTTTTCCTGAAGACCCCATTTCATTTGGACTTTAATCCCAAACTGATTGCCCTTTTGGCATTTCCCTTGACACTTCTCCAAAATGCACCCCCAAGAAGCCCCATCTCTCTCTCCCCTCCCCCTCCCTCTCCCTCTCTCTCCCTCCTTTTCCCTCTCCCTCCCTCTCCCCCTCCCCCCCCACACAGAGAGGTTGGATTGGGTCTCTCTCTCCCACCCTCCTTCCCTTCTGCTTCAGGCTTGGAGAGTCTGCCAGGGCTGCTCCTCATTTGGCAAGGCTGAAGGGGAATTGGGGGCTGGAGCCAGGTGACGGTCTCATCTCTGCCACAGGTGAGGCTCTCAGAGAGACTTTCTGGCAGGCAGCCAAGCCTTCTCCTCAGCCTCTCCGCACTCAGGAGAGATGCAGCTCTACTGCCCAGCGGAGGCAAAGCATCTCATTTTCTACAAACCATTTGCAGGGATTTTTTTTAAAAAAATATTTTACCTAAGAAATGGGGGGGGGGCTACCGAAATGGGCAGGGTGCCTCTGCCTAGGGGGAGACTCTCCACCCCGCAAAAACCAATGGCTTGAAAGCAGCTCCCCTGCCCCCCCCATTCCCCCGCTGCCTTCCCCAAACACCTCCCCCCATTGCAAAGGCGACGTGCCCTTCGGGTGGGAAATGCCTGGAACGCAATGAAGCCCTGTCATGATAAATGCCTAACTACTATATCTCCCTGATCACCCGGACCTTCAAGGGTTAACTAACCACATATCCCATAATCCCTGTAACCACTCCTTACCTCTTTGCCCCTCCTCCTGGGTACAAAAGGTCCTACCACATGGTCCACAGATGATTCCAGATGTATACCTGAAAGAGAAAGGTACAAAGTCAGTGACCTCCAGTACCATCAGATCAATAATAAAGCTACAGAAAAGAATTGGAGTCTGTCTTTGAGTTATTGGGCTAGATCCAGCTTTTAACAAGCCCCCCAACTCCCCTCCGTCTGGCAGGCTGGCTAACGGGGGGAGAGGAGAGGCGGGGGAGCCGATCGGAGGGAATTGCAGGTGCTCCAGGATGCTGCGGATGCCCTCGCTCGCCCTTTGCCTGCCTTCCCTCCTCAGGGCTCGCTCCTGCTCCCCCCTCCCCAGTCTAGCTTGCTTGCAGGCGGAGCCCCATTGGAGCCCTGTCGGAGAAGCCGGTGAGGGCTCTTTGCATCCTTTTGTCCGGCTGTCGGGGGATCATGGCTTCCTCCCCAGGACCCCATCCGTTCCCCCCCCCCGACAGCCGGACAAAGCCAGGCAAAAGGCCAGCCCTCACCGGCACCCAGCTTCTCCGGCAGCGGCCTTGGAAAGGGCAACGGGAGCTTCTGCCTGCATCAACCGAGGCTGGGGAGGGAGGGCGAGAGGGAGCCAGAGGCCCTTCCCTCCGGCCTTTGCCCAAAGCACCGCTGGGAGGCCGAAGTGGGCATTTCTTCCCCCCTCTGACCCACGTGTGCCTGGGCAATGGGACCCTTTCTCTCCCCCCTTTCCCAGCTGCTGGGTCAGAGGGACGAGCAGAGCTTTGCTGCCCGTTGCAGCCAGGAGCCTCAAAGCCCAGGAGGAACCTTTGTGCTACAAGCAGCCCCGGATCGGCCTCCTGCCAACTCTGCCTCTCCAGGAGCCCGGCTGGACTTTTGCGCGCCCCTCGCTGCAGCAGAGGCTGGGCTGGAGCTCCTGGGTGCCCAAAGGACCCCGTCCCGTCATCGGGAGTCCCGGAGCCTCCGCGGGTGAAACTTCGGCCGGGCTCCTCGGAAGACCACGGAGTTGGCGGCTGCCTGCCTAGCTAATGCCCAGATTGGCGGCTGCAGCACAAGGATTCCTTCCGGGCTTTATGTGAGGTTCCCAGCCAGACTAGGACCGGCCCCGGCCAGCTTTCCCACCCAGGAGCCTCTGCTGACCGGGAGAGAAGGCGCCGCCTCCCCCTGTGCAAGAGCGGAGGCAGGAGGGCAGAGCCAGTGATGCTTCTGAAGAGCCGGCTGGCCTCTTTCTTCCCCCTCCCTCCCCAGGCAGCCGGGAAGCGCAACACGAGGCCGCAGAGGCTGTGCAGCGTTTCTGGGACGACGGAGCTGCTGCTGCTGCCCTTCCAGAGGGCGAGGGGGGGCAGCTGGGAGGCCAGGCACCCCCACAACCTGACCGTGGGGGAGGGCGATCATTCCTTCCCTTGTGGGTTTGGGCTGGGCTGACTGGCTGGCTAGCTTGCATGATGGTGGCAGGGATCACCGTTCGGGTAGGGGGTGGGGGGGGTGCCCTCACCCGGGTGGCCCCAAAATTAAACGCGGGAGGTGGCATACCATGGGAGGGAGACCCGCTCCAGACCTGCCCATTCGGCCAAAGGCTCAGCTCGGGGGCAACATGGCAAAGCCATTGTCAGACATATCAGCCTCATCCGAGGAGAATGGCTGGGAGGGGCAAGGGGCGTGGTTGGGCGTGGTTAGCTACCGGTTTGGGTGAACAGATGTGAACTGACTGAATCCCACCACTGGCTTTGAGCCAATCACCTGGAGGCCCCCATTTCAATTCCCAGGGCCCAGCTAGGACTTCAGGGCCAGACTCTATGCTGCCCCCTACAGGCAGTGAGTCTTAGCTGAACCTTGGGAAGAGGGAGGGGCTGGGATGGGGGGAGGGGCTCTCTGTGTCCAGGAGTTTCTCTCCTTTGCTCTCGGATGGGGCTGCTCTACCCCAGAAAGACCCGGGGGGGGGGGATAACTTGGGGTCCTGCTGCAAGACGAGGCGGCAGTGGTGATCAGCAGGGCCTTTGCCCAAAATCCACCCTGCCTTAACAGTGACAATGGTTAAGGCATCAGGTCAAGTTGCAAGAGATCCTGAGTTCAAGTCCTGCCTTAGCCCTGAAAGCCTCTTTGCTGACCTCGGGACAGACACTCTCTTTCAGACAAGCCCACCTCACAGGGTGATTGTTGTGGGGAAAAGAGGAAGAGGAAGAAGAGTTGGGCATGTTTACCTCCTTTAGTTATTTGAAAAAAATAATAAAACCCTGGGGGAAAATCTAACAAAAATAAAAGTGACTTTCCTGCTTCTGTTTGCATGGATTCTGTCACAGCCTTCTGCAGATACAGGAATTTCTCTTCTCACAAGGAGGAAGAGGTATTTTTTTAAATCATCCCTTCCAATTTCACACTCTCCCTTTTTTCACAGCCTTTGGGGGCAGCAGTGGGGCATTGGATCCTCTTCCAGCCCTGGGACACAGCAGGTTTACCTGTTTCTTTGGGAAAGATTCCTTCCCCACTCAGAGTCTCCTGGAGCCCCATCATCCACTTCCCTCCCTGCCTAGGATCAGCTGAATTCCTCCATTCAGACAACAGGAAAAAGGGAGTTTGAACCAAGCCTCAGAGTCTCCTGTCAAGTTTCGATGCTATCTTTTCTACACAGAGGGTCCCACTCACTTCTCAAAGCCAAATTCCCCCTCAGTTCCTGGATACCTCCAGACATCGCTCGGCTGAGCTCACAGCAGGGCCAGGGCGGCTGAGAAATTGGGACGGAAGGGACCACAAACCTTTCCAGCCACAAGAGACACTTAAACACAGATTGTGGCCTCACACACACTCCTCAATGGTCAATATGGGTTCAACACTCACCCTATAGGGCTGCCCCATCTGTTGTCCCTGGTGGTTCCCTCTAGCCATCAGCTGGGACTCAGGAGGCAGCAATAGATTGGGGGTGGGACCAAATAAAAGGTAAGAATAATGTAGGTGGGGTGGGTGGGAGGGCGGGGGGGGGGGAGAACCAGTTCGGTGACATTATATCGTCACCGCTACCGGCACAGCCGAACCGGACCGAACCGGGAGGAACCCACCACTGCCTCACCCTATAGGGCTGCCCCATCTGTTGTCCCTGGTGGCAGATGGAAGATTGTGAATCCCACTCCTGACACCAGTTTCTGTGGAATCAAACACAGGAGCCAAAAAACCAATAATCCAGGCTCACTGCAGTTGTTATTTATTCAGTGTCCACTGGAGGAATTTCCCTCCAGAAAATAGTGGGAGGAAATATTTACAGACAAAAGGATGCACTCATATTTATACATTCCAGGAAAGGAGGAGAAAAGGACAATCATACATATGCATATTACTTTTAATAGATGATGTAAGCATGAATATTCAGAATTAGCGAGACTCAAGTTACCTCCCCAGCCTTGTATTGTTGCTACCTTCAAGAAAGAGTTATTGTGTAAACAAAAAGAAACATCTCAGTTGCGTTGCCACAGCAGTTTGGGTGAAATGTACTGAGAAATGAGGGCATAAATGTTGCTCCATACGTTCCTTCTATATTTTTCTCTTGCTAACATGCTCCCATTTCTCCAAGAAATTTGTCTCCTCACAATCTTCCACACATCCTTTATTTATTTCAAGAAAAATAGTTGGCTCACTCATACATGGAGAAGAGCTTGGACCATTTTCTATGTTTGGACTGTGGAAAATGTTAAAAGTTGAAATTCCTCAGTCTCACATTTACACATTTCTTCTGGCTGTAAGCTGCTCCTTTGTGAAGAATTCAAAAATTTCCAAATTTGAAACATATACATATGATTTTCTTTGACTCCTGCGTACTATCTAAATGGAAAGAATATCTTTCAAATTCTTCCAATATCACAATGGTGTTATATCTCATGTTTTTACATTTATTCTGCCCGTAAGATGCTCCTTTGTGTTGAGGTCTGGCCTCAGAAGGATAATGTAGCACTTGGGGATGAAGATGCAGCCCAGCAGACCAGCACTGGAGGCCAGGATGGAGAAGACCTGCACAGCCACCATGGATTTCCCTTTGGTGCTCAGGTAGGTGGGCACAAAAGTCACCCAGACACTGCAGAAGACCAGCATGCTGAAGGTGATCAGCTTGGCTTCGTTGAAGGCCCCAGGCAGGTTCCTGGCCAGGAAAGCCACCGTGAAGCAGATGGCAGCCAGGAAGCCCATGTAGCTGAGGGTGACGTAGAACATGACAACGGCCCCTTCGTTGCATTGCAGGATGATCTCTCCAGGCTGGGAGTGGAGGTCAGAGTCAGGGAAGGGGGCAGAAACTCCCAGCCAGGTGGAGCAGATGAGAATTTGGACAGCAGAAGAAGAAAGGATGATGGAGTTGGCCAAGCTCTTCCCCAACCATCTCTTCACTCGGTTTCCTGGTTTTGTGGCCAGGAAGGCCAGCACCACCGTGATGGTTTTGGCCAAGAGAGAAGAAACAGCAACTGAGAAGATGATGCTGAAAACCGTTTGTCGGAGAAGGCAGGTGGCTTTCCTTGGTTGACCAATGAAGAGAGAAGGAGACAAGAAGGAAAGCAGGAGGGAGACCAGGAGGATGTAGGAGAGGTCCCGGTTGTTGGCTTTGACAAGGGGAGTTTCTCGGTATTTAGTGAAGATGATTAAAACAAGATCTGTGGTTAGGAACAAGAGTAGAGCAAAAGAGACCAGGATAATGCCCAAATGTTCTTCATAAGACAGGAAGGTTATGACTTTGGGGATACATTGGACTCTGGCTTCATTTGGGTATTTATAATCTGGGCACTTGGTGCATTTTTCGGTATCTGAGAAAGCAAAAAAGCAATATTTCTTTAATATTCTGTCCTTTTCTCCTGCAAGAAAACCTTCTTTGGATAACAGCTGATACCACAGACATTTTCCAAGAAGTATTTCTTAACTATTTCATTAAAAAGAGCATAAGAAGGATATTTTTTTTTCTTTAAAAATGTAGCTAGGTATATGAAGTTGAGGGAAGTCCTAGGATGTTAATTATTTCCAGTGTAATGTGTAGAATGTTCATAGGAACTTATATTATTAGAGGATAATAATGAATCATATAATCGTTTTAGGCAAACATCCTGAGTCCTGCCACATGGCAGTTAATGTCCTGGACTTAGAGGAAACCTACAGCATCTTGTAACACCTAGAAGCAACCTGGAATTAAGGAGGAACTTCCTATCAGTGAGAACAATTCACCAGTGGAACAGTTGGCCTCCAGAAGTTTTGGGTGCTTCAACATTGGAGGTTTTTAAGAAGAGAATGGACAGTCACTTGTCTGAAATGGTATAAGGTCTCCTGCTTGAGGAGGGGGTAGGACTAAAAGACCTCTAAGGTTCCTTCTAGCTCTATTCTGATTGATTGATTGATTGATTGATTGGTTGGTTGATTGATTGATTGATCTATATGACTGGCAGACTATATGTGTAATGAGTTCCCCCCATAACTATCCACAGCACCAGATTATGGCCCAGTGACACCTTCTCAGTGATCCTCAAGGGAGGCCAATAAACAATGAATTGCAACGTCTTTCAGAAGGTGGACCTGAAACAATTCATCTAGTTTCAAAGATCTCAGAGGTTCCTAGAAAGGTAAACTTAGCAGCACATATCCAGACTAAAAAGCAGGAGAGATAATTCCTCTGCGGTTAGTAAAGCTTGCCCAGTCTGCCACCCCCTCCTCCCATCTCTTTCCCAGCCCCTCCTTTCATCTCTTCCCAGCCCCTCCTTCCAAGTCTTTTTGATTTACTTCCGTTTAGATAAGAAATTGTGCAGGTTAAAAATAAAAAACCAGGTGAGCTTCAATCTGTTTTTTAATTTGGATCCAGTTCCAGAAAGCCTCCCATTTTCCTCAGTGTCACCCACCTTCCTGAGTGGAGAAGGTCCCCTCCGGACAAGGAACGCAGTCATAGCAGCAAACTGGCTCTCCTTCTCGAGCCCTCTTGACAAATCCAGGATGGCAACTTTCCACACATTTGGACTGAGGCAGGGACTGAGCAGAAAAACAAGGAAAGAAAAGAAAATATGTTAGGACGCTCCATCCATGGAAAGTGGAGGTAGAAATAGATGGAGACAAGTAGCCTCTGGTCTTCACTGAGTAAATATGAAATCTCTGACTACTTCTAAAGAGATGCAGGAGGTAAAACAACTGGCAGATTCTTCCTTTAGTTCCTCCCTTTTGCTTTTGGAATTTAACATTACAATAAAGTACTTTTCTATTTAATAAAGTCTTGAGGGATGGAATAGAAAAAAATATTTAAGCATGATGACATATTCTTATTAAAATTGAGAATAAAGTTTACTGTAAAAATTTTAGGAAACTTTTATTCCATTAGATTTTTTAATGTAGAATAAAACTATGATGAAGAAAAAACCCTCTGACCAGTAAGATCTTGAAAGGTTTCCATAAAACATGGCAAAGCTACTCCACTTAAGTCCCGTCTCTTGAAGAGCTTCCATGAGATGACACCACCTGGCACGGGAGGCCAACCACCCTGGAGACTCTAGGCTTTGCCCACTTGAAATGGTACCACTGGCTTTGGAAAACGGAGAAAAGACACCAAAATTTCTCTCACCTTATTGAGCAACTTTAGCCGTGAAAGAACATCTTGGTTGATAAAAAATCTCTGTCTTACAAAATACCCCAGAGTCCCTAGCTTGGGACCCTCAGGGAGAACGAAGATGCTGTCAAACATCAGATCTGCTGTTATCTCTCCATTTTGGTCCAAGTACAGTTTTCTCTCAGAAATATTGAAAAACTCGTTCTTCTCCAGAAATGGATGAAACTAGAATGGGAACATCCAGGAATTTGAACAGCAGAAAACTTTTTTTCTTATGCCACATTGAATCTTTCTTCTACAATTGTCTAATCTCCAAATATGCTTAATTAGGACACAAATACTGCCATTATCTTCAGAAGTGAATGAAAAAGTTTGAGAAAGATTTGTCAATCATATACTGACAAAATATAGAGATAATTGACAAAATTTGTCAATTATAAGCAACATTCTAGAGCAGATGACAAATAAAATGATCAGAGAGAAAAGAAGTTGATTCATAAACTCTTTGAACACAAGAGGTTGATTCCCAGAAAGCATGGGTTGATCAAGAAGAAAGTTGTCAGGCTAATCTTATCCCTGGTCATCCGGATGGAGAACACCTCCAGATGTCCTAATTCTACTTGATTGTAATGCGACATTAACAAAATTTTGCAGATCTGAAAGAACAAATCTCCCACCAACTTTTTTCTCAGCTTGAAGAGTTACCCAGGATCCTTTCTGAGTTTCTTTCTCTCCCATTATGCAACTGCAGGATTCTCCCTCTTCTCTGATCCTTCCCTAGGCAACCTCTGTTCCCCACATCCCAAAAGTCATTCTCACACATTTGCACTTTCTAAATAGATTATGGGAACTCTGGTGATATAACTGGATTTCAGTAAAGGACTCACAAACAATCGTGTGATGTGATTAGAAACCTGATGGGTGGATTGTATGATAACTAAGTGAATAAAAACGTCTTCAAAATGATACTCAAATAATTGTTAACCCTTTTTCATCTTTCCTATGAAACCTGAAGGTGATGGATAACAATTTGCCATTGGTCATCAATTTTTCTATGTTGACATTAATACAGTAATTAAAACGATCTTCGAGTAAGCTAATTTGATGTGATTTTTAGTATAGTATAGTTTATTGAATAGCCCGAAGGCCTTTTCAAACAAAACAGAAAAGAAAAAGGGAAAAAGAGTAAGCTAATTTGATGTGATTTAAAGACTATAAAGTCTTTCAATTTACAAGCCTTAATTGAAACTTCATTTAAAAAGTTTGATAAAATAACAATGGTTTTAAATCAACTTAAAGACGATAATCAGAAGCAAGCAACAATTGTTGAATCGTATGGATTGGATGGATGGACTGGAACTAAATTTGCTGCTGGCATCCCGAATGGAGGAGTCTGGTTTGAAGGCAGGCTGCTTGGAGATGGCTGGAGAGGCCATGGACCCTGAAGACTCAAAGTGGGCAGAACGGATGGCTGAAGAAATGGATTCTTTCAGGAAGATTGAGGGAATGGACTTGTCATATTTAACAGGAAAACAAGTTTCAATTTACAGGAGGTCCTGTGACTTTGGGAAATGGAAAGCAGTTGTTGGAAAAGATCCTAATTAAAATTTTAAAGAAATGCATTATTATTAAGACTCAAACAAAGGTGTTTAACCCTGGACAGATTCTGGATGGATCAGAGATAATGATTGTGGTGGTCTGGGGTAGATAAGAAGCCCCTGTAAATTGTCTGTGAGTTAAATATAATAGCAGATAACAGACAATTTTGAAGTTTTTAAATTTAACTTTATTGTTGGATTGCCTGTTAAATATGTTTTTTATATACAGCAGATAGCTGACAAGTCAAGTGGTTGCAAATATGTGTGTAGAAGTTTATAATTTTGGGCCTATTTTGAAAGGGGGAGAAACTATTATTGCTGTATTGTATTCAACTGGGGGGACAATATGCATGTTTTTGTCTGTTTTTAATGCACAATTTTTAAAAAATGTTTTGTCTAGTTTTTTTTTTGTCTTTGTAATAGTTTTATTTTCCAAAACTTGCATTTTACCTTTTGAATAAAATAAAATTTAATAAGAGGAATATCAAGTTTCCAGAAAAATGTTTATGATTTCCACACAGAGAAAAGTGCATGAGTAAAAAGCAGTAGAAAAATATCTAGTTTTCAGCAACTAGGACTTGACTAACAATAGAGTCTCATATAAGAACATGAATGATGGACTGGAAGAAGGAGGAGGGATACCAAACTTGATATGCATGTTTGTGAACATGATCTGAAAACTGGAAACAGAATCTGAGTCAGCCGGGAGATGTTCATGGAAAGAAGGCAAATGTAGCCATAAGAATCTCAGGAAGTGAATGTTCTGGTTTAGGGAGACCCCAACTCAAGGACCAGGTCCCCTTGCAGGCACCACGAGTGGAGGAGAATTTGCTGTTTTAGAGCTGAGCCAGTGAAGCAGAGAAGTTCAATCTCCTCTTCATGGATTGTCTGAATGCAAAGACTGAGCAGTCATCAGTCAGAGAAGCTTTAACTGGGATTCCTGCGGAGAGGAGGGGTTGGGCTAGATGGTCTCAGGGTCTCCTCCAAATGTATGAAGGTTGTCATGCCATAACATGTATCTATTGTGCTGTTGTTGCTGTAGCCCCACATTATATTTGATTCTCACTCTTTGCACTTCCTCAGTTTCTCCGTGCCCTTTTCTCCCAATGAAACATCCAGACGCACCCCAGGCTCCCTTTCACTGGAGGAGAATAGGGGGGGTTAGCTGCCTGTTGAGCTGCAAACAGACCCATCTGCAGTGGGGACGGAACAAAGGGGAAATTCCACCATCCTCATCACAAACCCACAAATACAAGAATTTATTTAAGAAAAAATACAGCATTTTCAAATGAGCAGAGTTTAATATTAAAATGCCATGGTATCTACTCTTTAGAACCATTATTCCCTGAGCAATTGAATTGGACAGATCTGTTGAGTTGGTTCCCCTTCCTTCTCCTCTGAATTCCTCATCCAAAGGATCTAAGATCAATGGATCCATATAGGGATCCCATACCTGCCATGGCTGCAGCCTTCGAGACCCCAAACTCTTTTCTCCCTCCTTCCTTCCCCATCTCGATCTGGAGGAATAAGCAGCTTTCAAGGCCTGGACCAGAGTCTGAATGATACTGTAAAAGTAATAGTGATTTGGGGCCCGGATCCTGGTCCTTTTCTCCTGGGTCTCCTGTGGGGCTTTCTGGGTGCATCTTCTGCGGCCTTTGACAGAAAAGACGTTCTTTGAAAGAGAACAGCGGAAATAAAGATCTTGAAACTTTTCTTCCACAAAGAAATGGGGTTCAAAGGCAGAATCCTTTGGCCTTTCTTTTAACAGATAACGAAAGTTCAAAATATTATGGATGTTTTTGAGAAGTCTATGCTTGTTTAATGTATAATCTACAAAACTTGTGAGGATCCAGACTTTCCCTTCAATGGGTCCTGGCAGACGCATAAATGTTAAATGGAAAGGAAGAATTCTGTCCCAAATGGAAACATTTTCTATGAAGTGAACAAAGACGTTGACTTGTCTCCACTTAGAGAGGGAATCCCTGAGGGATGCTGTGTATCCAGTTGTTGAGAACAGTTGTGATATAACAACACAAATTCCACTCCTGACAAGCACAGGAGGAAAAATCCTCATGAATTTCTCTCCATTTTCTGTGTCTGAAGCAAAGAGGCCAATCAGGGTCCATCTGAAATGGAGGAGCAGGTGGACAATTGCTGGGTACTGGATCCCTTCTTTGGGATTCATCCGGTGGAAAAAGGGGAATTTGCTTTTATCACTCAGAGCCTCTGAAGCAATTGTATGACTGATCTGAAAAAGCAATGAAGAATGCTGTGTTATATTTGGGGTCAGATCAAATCCAAAATATTAGATTTTAATAAATCCAACCTGGTTCTCCTGAATGTGTTAGAATAGTTTGTTAATCAGACATTGTTTAAAATATTAAAGACAGAATATTAGCAAGATTGTATCATAATAATGGAAAATAATAAGCAAATTAAAAAACAATAAAAATGTAAATCATATTACTGTATCACCTCTACAATTTATCAGGGGGATAAATTGGGAGCCCCAGCCCTGTGGAACGAACTGCGCCCGGAAATTCGTAAGATTTCTGACCTCCGGGTATTTCACTGCGCACTCAAGACCCTATTGTTCCGCCAGGCTGGGTTAGCAACATAATTTTAAATTGGATGTTTTAAATTTTTGGGGTTTTAAATTAAGCCAAATTTATTTAATACTTTTAAATTATTTTAAATTGATGTTTATTCTGTTTTTAAATAGGCTGTACACCGCCCTGAGTCCTTCGGGAGAAGGGCGGTATAGAAATAAAATTATTATTATTATTATTAATATCACAATTACATTAACACGTGCAAACTGGAGTATTCTATTCCAATAAAGGGCCTATTATAATTTTCCAGAATTGCTGCATCTTTTTTTGCTTCTATATCCCAGATTCTTTCTGGAGGAAATTTTTTAACTTCTTTCTCCAGTTTTCTACAAGAAACAGGCAGACCTCAAAGCCTAATAAGATTTGTCAGTTGCATAATCCAAGTTTGGTCTTTAATTGAAGTTTTGTCTGTTCCAACAGCCACAATTTTCAGAGTCTGCCAGTTTCCATAGATTACATTTTATGCCAATGCCCATATTTTCTGAATTTAGACAAAACAGAAATTGTGTAAATTCCCAAATCAGCTCTGAGGGCAGCAGCCGGAGTCCTTTTATCCACCCCAAGATCCTCCTCAGAGGCTGAGATTGGGTTGGTTCTGCTGGTGGTTTCTCTCTGAAGCCCCAAACATCAGATTGATGGAAGAACATGGGGGAAAACTGGGCCTCCGATACTTTAATAATTGGGGCTGAGGAAGCTGGAGAGCTGTGAGGTTTTCATTTAAGCACCATTTTCACTCCTGCCCTTTCTCTAATGGAGCTCCTTGGATGATGAGGGAGCCAAGATTCAGGCTCAGAGAAAACAACCCCAGGTAAGGAAAGGTGTTACTTGCTCTACTGGATTACCCTCAAATAGGCATCTATGGCTATGATGTTGTTTTCCAAAAACCATCACTTTTGAACTTGATTTATTAATTATCAGGTAATTATTATGACAAAAGAAATCAAGTCTTCTTCACAGGGTATACAATCCAATATTTAAATGTGATAATATCATATTATCAGTGCAATCAGTGTGTTCCAATAAGTCTTTAGCAGGCTAAACATGTGTACCTATAACAGAACATATAACAAAATAAAAGGGTTGGAAGGGACCTTGGAGGTCTTCTAGTCCAACCCCCTGTTCAAGCAGGAAACCAGGCATAATAGCAGTAACTGTGAGAGGGATCCTGGAGTCTTAGTGGACAACCAATCAAATATGAGTCAAGAGTTTGCAGCGGCAGCCAAAAAAGCCAATGCAATCCTATATTGCATTAACAGAGGGATACAATGAAGATCAAGAGAGGTACTAATACCACCCTATAGAGCCTTAGTAAGACCACACCTAGAATCCTGCATCCAGTTTTGGTCACCACACTATAAAAAAGATGTTGAGACTCTGGAAAAAGTGCAGAGAAGAGCAACCAAGAGGATGAGGGGACTGGAGGCTAAAACATACAATGAACGGTTGCAGGAACTGGGCATGGCTGGTCTAGTGAAGAGAAGGACCAGGGGAGACATGATAGCAGTCTTCCAATATTTGAGGGGCTGCCACAGAGAGGAGGGGGTCAAGCTATTTTCCAAAGCACCCAAAGGCCGGACAAGGAATAATGGATGGAAACTGAACAAGGAGAGATTCAACCTGGAAATAAAGAAATAAAGTTGCTTTCAGAAGTTGTGGGAGCTCCATCACTGGAAGCTTTCGAGAAGAGACTGGACCGTCATCTGTCAGAAATGGTGTAGGGTCTGCTTGGACTAGATGACCTACAAGGTCCCTTCCAACTCTCTTAATCTGTATCTATCTATACTATTCCAGACAAGTGGCTGTCCAGTCTCTTCTTCGAAGCCTCCAGTGATGGACCACCCACAATTTCTGAAGGGTAGATGTTCCATTCCTCACCATTAGGAAATTTCTCCTTAGTTCTAGGTTGTTTCTCTCCTTGTGTAAGGATCGCCTCTCCTTCTAACTTCAGAAAGTAAGAACTCTTGAAACGTGTTTGTTCAAAAGGATTTCTTTTATTAAGAAGAAGTGACAGCCATCCAGATAAAGCACGATCTGAATACCCTTAGGCAAGACAAGTAGGATTAAAGCAGTAGAGACCCCTCCCTTTAAGTCAGAATGTAGATTTTAGCCAATACACAAGTGTAAAAATGTTTTCTTTGCTAGCTTCTCTGAGAACTTGAACAAACATGCATTCCCACCATTTACTTTAAAGTGAGACAACCCACATGGCTATCATAAAAATTCCTCCAGGTGAAGGGGATCTCAGGGATCTTTGGCGCCAGGATATTGGTTGTAAAATATCTGATGACACAGGCCATGCTAGTAAATTGAATCCAAGTCTCCCCCTTCTTCCAATTGAATGGCAGTATCACTTTTAGGGATCTGACATGCTACCCTCCTTAGAAACCAAAAGGATCCACCTGTAAAACAAATATACACAATATTTCATGATAGTATATTAACAAGGGTTGTTAGGATATTGGGAGTGAAATTTTCTCAGTAAAATTGGAGCCCTAACATGGTGTTTAGTGACCCATTCATTGTGTGCTGATGGCAAATGTTTCCAAGCAACTTAAGTATTGGATTTTCCCTCTGTGGATCCTAGAATCAGGGATTCCCTTGAACTCAAAGTGTTGTTCATGTTCAATCATGATGGGAACAGGTGGTGTAGATGCAGGTGGTCTGAGGGATGAGGTTACTTTTCATTTGAGTAAACTGATATGGAATACTGGGTGGATCTGCCTGAGTGTCTTTGGAAGAAGTAGCTCAACTGCTACTGGATTGATGATTCTAGTGATGGGGAAAGGTCCAATGAACTTTGGCCCTAGTTTCTTTGAAGGTTGTAATGATTTCAAGAATTTTGTAGATAAGTATACTGTGTCTCCAATGTGAAAAGGTTTGGGTTCCATCCTTTTCTTGTCAGCTTGAATCTTAAAAGCTTCTCTAGCTTCTTGTAAGGCTAATCTAACCACTGGCCACGTGTTTTGCAAATTATCCATACACTCCTTAAGTGATGGGATGGTTGGTTCTTCCGTGGGTTGTTTAATTTAATTTAATTTAATTTAATTTAATTTAATTTAATTTAATTTAATTTAATTTAATTTAATTTAATTTAATTTAATTTAATTTAATTTAATTTAATTTAATTTAATTTAATTTAATTTAATTTAATTTAATTTAATTATTTAATTTAATTTAATTTAATTTAATTTAATTTAATTTAATTTAATTTAATTTAATTTAATTTAATTATTTAATTTAATTATTTAATTTAATTTAATTTAATTTAATTTAATAATTTAATTTAAATTTAATTTAATTTAATTTAATTTAATTTAATTTAATTTAATTTTTTAATTTAATTTAATTTAATTAATTTAATTTAATTTAATTTAATTTAATTTAATTTTTTAATTTAATTTAATAATTTAATTTAATTTAAATACCGCCCTTCTCCCAAAGGACTCAGGGCGGTGTACAGCCAATCTAATAAAAACAAAACAATATGAATATTAAAAACAATATTAAAATAGATTAAATTCATTTTGGCCTAAAACAATTTAAAATCATATATAAAATCCCCCAGAACAAGACAAATTGAAATAAAAATTAAAATCAATTCAAAATTGAGGAAGTTAGGCTAGCCCGGCTTGATGGAAAAACAGCGTCTTGAGGGCCCGCCGGAACATGCGCAGGTCCGGAATCCTCCGGATCTCTGGGGGTAGCTCATTCCACAGGGCTGGTGCTCCCACAGAGAAGGCTCTCCCCCTGGGGGTCACCAGCCAGCACTGCCTGGCCGACGGCACCCTGAGGAGTCCCTCTCTGTGGGAGCGTACTGGCCGGTGGAAGGCAATTGGCGGCAGTAGGCGGTCTCAAAGGTATCCTGGTCCTATGCCATGGAGCGCTTTAAAGGTGGTCACCAACACCTTGAATCGTACCCGGAAGACCACCGCAGCCAGTGCAGCTCGCACAGGAGGGGGGTCACTTGGGAGTGCCACCTCGCTCCCATAACCACCCGCGCGACTGCATTCTGGACCAGTTGGAGCTTCCGGGTACTCTTCAAGGGGAGCCCCATGTAGAGAGCATTACAGTAGTCCAGGCGGGATGTAACAAGGGCCTGAGTGAATGTGCATAAGGAGTCCCGATCCAGGAAGGGATGCAACTGGCGTATCAGGTGAACCTGATAAAAAGCCCCCCTGGCCACGGCCATCACATGGTCTTCTAAGAACAGCCTAGTGTCCAGGAGGACTCCCAAGTTGCGAGCCCTCTCCTTGGGGGACAGATGTTCACCCCCCAATAGTCAGTGATGGTGTCATCTGACTATATCGGGACGCCGGAAACCACAGCCACTCGGTCTTGGGAGGGGTTGAGCCTGAGCCTGTTGCTGCCCATCCAGATCCGTACGGCTTCCAGACACCGGGACATCACTTCCAAGGCATCACTGGGATGGTCCGGGGTGGAAATGTACAGCTGAGTATCATCAGCGTACTGATGGAAGCTCACCCCAAAACCACGGATGATCTCACCCAGCGGCTTCATATATATGTTGAACAGGAGTGGCGAGAGGACTGACCCTTGTGGCACCCCACAAGTGAGGCGCCTTGAAGTCGACCTCTGCCCTCCTGTCAACACAAACTGTGACCGGTCAGAGAGGTAGGAGGAGAACCACCATAAAACGGTGCCTCCAACCCCCAACTCCCCCAGTCGGCGCAGTAAGATACCATGGTTGATGGTATCAAAAGCCGCTGAGAGATCTAATAGGACTAGGACAGAGGAGCAACCTCTGTCCCGAGCCCTCCAGAGATCATCCACCAGCGCGACCAATGCCGTTTCCGTGCTGTACCCAGGTCTGAAACACGACTGAAACGGGTCTAGATAGACAGTTTCATCCAGGTACCGAGGGAGCTGTCGCCCCACCACACTCTCAACAACCTTCGCCACAAAGCGAAAGTTGGAGACTGGACGGTAGTTTGCCAAAACAACTGGGTCCAGAGAGGGCTTCTTGAGGAGAGGCCTCACCACCGCCACTTTCAAGGTGGCAGGAAAAGAGCCCTCACTCAAAGAAGCGTTAGTAATCCCCTGGAGCCAGCCTCGTGTAACCTCCCGGGAGGCCAGTACCAGCGAGGAGGGACACGGGTCCAACAAACATGTAGCGGTGCTAAACCCACTCAGAACCCTGTCCATGTCCTCGGGAGCAACAGAGTCAAACTCCTCCCAGATAACGTTCTCAAGACCGCCCTCCCACACCCCGTCTGAAACCACCCAGTCGGAGTCCAGGCCATCCCTAATCTGAGTGATTTTATCGTGCAGATATTGCACAAAATCCTCGGCCCTGCCCTGCAAGGGGTCTTTCCGAGTTCCCTGTTGGAGTAGGAAGTGGGTCACCCTGTTTCCTTGAACAGAGAAAGGCAACTTATAGGGAGAACCACTACAAAATATTTCACAGATGGTATTTAGCTCCATCTAGATTAGCAAAAATATTTCCTAACGCCTCAGGAATTTGTTGGAAGTGTGGAAAGGAGGTTGGCACCTTCTTTCATATGTGGTGGTCCTGCTCAGAGACAAAAAAGTTCTGGACAAAAATACGAACTTGGCTGCGGGAAATAGTGGAAGAAGATATAAAATTATCTCCAGAAATTTTCTTACTAGGAATGATGGGAGATGGACTCTCTAAGGACAAGATACAATTAATTATACATATTATAACAGCGGCCAGATTAATTTTTGCAAAATACTGGAAAGAAAAACAAATACCTCCAGAGATGACAATAATAAATAAAATATTGGAATGTGCAGAAATGGCAAAATTAACCAGTATGCTCAAAGATGATGAGAATTCAAAATTTAAGGCAGTATGGGAAAGGTGGTATAAATGGTGGAATAATAGAACAAGACTATAAGGATATGCCTATTTCTAATAATGATAGATTTGAAGATACTTGTTGTGTATATACTGTATATATGTAATCGCACGATACCTCAGATGTTACCTGAGATTTGATATTTTCTTTTTTTAAAAAAACCTTTTTTAAAAAATCAATAAAGTATATATTAAAAAAAAGGAAGTGGGTCACCCTGAACAGGGTGGCCAGGCGGTTATCTGCTGATGCAATCAGAGTGGAGAAGTACCTAGACTTTGCCACCCTGATCGCCACTAGGTAGGTCTTGATATAAGACCTCACCTGTGTCCGGTCGGATTCGGAACGGCTGGTCCTCCAACCACTCTCTAGGCGTCTTTTCCGGCGCTTCATCTCCCTCAGCTCCTCAGTAAACCAAGGAGCTAAGTGAGCGCGACACCAAATCAGCGGCCGCAAAGGCACGATGCAGTCCAAAGCCCCAGCCACCTCCCTATCCCAGGAGGCCACCAGGTCTTCAGCCGAGTCATGTGCCATCACCTCCGGGAATGGCCCAAGCTCCATCTGGAATCCATCTGGATCCATCAGGCGCCTGGGGCAGAACCATTTCATTGGTTCTGCCTCCCTGCGGCAGGGTGTAGCAGTATGAAAATCAAGCCAAAGGAGAGAATGATCCGACCATGACAAGGGTTCTATTCCTATTTCCCCTATATCTAGGTCATTCAACCACTGACCAGAGATAAAAATCAGATGCAGAGTGTTTCCCCCCGTGTGAGTGGGGCCATGACTTACTTGAGTTAAGTCCATGGCCGTCATGGAAGCCATGAACTCCTGAGCCACTGCAGACGTCTCGCCGACAGATGGCAGATTGAAGTCTCCCATCACCATCAACTGGGAGTCTCCACCGCCACCCCGGCTATTACGTCGAGCAGCTCAGGCAGGGTCGCTGCCATGTGGCAGGGAGCCAGGTACGTAAGCAGCAGACCCAATTGCCCACCACAGCCCCACTTCACAAGGAGGGACTAACAACCGGCTATCTGAGGTACAGTGGCCTCCCTTGGAACAAGATCCTCTTTTATAATAACCGCTACTCCCCCACCCCTTCCACCCCTTCCCTGAGCCCTTGGCTGGTGGAAAGCCCAGAAACCTGGTGGGCACATCTCAACGAGGGGGAACCCCCTCTCCGGGCCCAACCAGGTCTCCGTGACACCTGCCAGGTCTGCACCCCCTCCCGAACCAGATCACAAATGAGGGGGGCTTTATTGGTCACGGACCTGGCAATACACAACAACAGCCTCAGGCCTGGGTCCCGGGGATCCGTGCAACCCAGATCCCGAGAGGAGCACTGGGGGTCGGGTTGCACCACCGCTTGTAACCAGCAAGTGAGCGCCTCGGAGACACGATGTGGCCCCCTACTCCCACCATACCTGCCCCTCCCACTCACAGTACCGATGGTCAAGCCCTCCTTAGTCCCCAATTTCGCACCTCCCGCATCGCCCTCCGCCTGGTCACCGCCCCCCTCCTGTGGGGTTTCCCCCAACCCCACATAACCACCCCCCCCTTAAAATTCCCCCTAAAAATCTCCTCATGAGACTCCTCAACCCCTTTGTTGCATCATGCCACCTCTCAGGGTTCCAAAACCTGTCCTTAAGGTGGGCCCTCGATAGCGAGGAGGGCCAGGCCTGCGAGAGGGGGGAGTCTCACAGTGCCAAGAGTTCAGCTGCGGTATATGTCATTCAGTTGGGCGGTAAGTGAAGGATGGCAAGGGGACCGATGATCTATGGTAGTGTAACAGTCCATTATTTCCAGTGGATTCCACTGCCCTCTCACAGCAGTAGGAGGAGTCTCCAGGCAGTTCCACATAGTCCTGAGGGCAATGTCCAAGCCGTCCTCTCATGGCGGCTGCCTGGCTGATGTAAAAAATTGATGACCTGGCCCATCTGACATGGCTATTCCCTCACTGATCTCATAACGGCTGTCCTACATCTTCTCCCACTAGGGGTCAAGTTGTAAAAAGATATGCCATTCAGCAGGTACCACTCCCCCGGGGGAGAAAGACAGATTGTCCGGAGGCAGGGGGGTGGATGACAGTCCTTTTTTTTTCTCCCAAAGGCCAGGTCGATGATACACCCGTCACACGCTGCAGTATTTGCCACATAATCAGGGCGGGAGAGGGAGAGGGGGAGGGCAAGGGGGGGAACATCCAAGGGGACCAGAAACCGGTCGACCTCCAGCCCCCCCGACCCCATATCTCTTCCACCCTCCAACCTTCATGGCTTCAATCTCAGGTCTCCAGAGTCAATGCAGGACCGGTGTTAAAGTCCTGTTTCCCAGCCCAAACCTTCTGAGGTAGAGTTCCCACACAGACTTCCTCTGTCAGCCTCTATCAGCCTCTGTTGGCCTCTGCCTCCACCACGAGCCTCTACCTCCAGTTCCTCCTATCGACATCACAGTTGCGGCCGCCATTGCCCACCGCCGCTGGCCACCGCGCCAGCCACACCAGGATCCCAGGAGAATCTTTTCCCCCCATCCACATCCCCAAGTCTCCAAAATGTTTGGGGGGGATCCGAGGGGGTCGCCAGGTCCCTGCGCTACTGTCACAGCCGCCATCGCAGCCGGCGTCGCCGCCGCCGCCCTGGCCACCGCTTTCTCCAACACCGGGAGGCTCCTGTTGATCCGGCGTCTTGGTTACGGCCACCATTGCCCGCCGCCGCCAGCCACCGCATCAGCCTCACCAGGATCCCAGCAGAATCTTCCCCCTCCTCCACACCCCCAGGTCTCCAAAATGTTTGGGGGGGATCCGAGGGGGTCGCCAGGTCCCTGCGCTGCCATCGCAGCCGCCATCGCAGCCGCCGCCCTGGCCGCCACTTCCTCTGACACCGGGAGGCTCCTGTTGATCCGGAGGCTAGGCCGTCTCTCCCCCGGTGCTCCTGGCACTCCCGGAGCTCCGCATACCCAGCCACAGGTGTTTCGGGGGAAGAAAAAGATCTTCCCCGTCTGGGTGGGGTCCCCTAACTGGGGCTGGGGGTGGCGATGTTCATGCCATCCCCCAAAGGCCCCCCCATTGTCCGATCTTCAGCTTACTTGCAACGCGATCTTCTTACCGCCGCCATCTTGGCGCATGCGCAGATGGTTCAGTTCAGGCATGGGGCTGAAATCCTGGCCTGTTGCTACTCTAAAAGGGGTAAAACCAGTGCTTGAATGTACAGCATTATTAAACGCAACTTCAGCAAAAGGCAAAAGTTTGGTCCAGTTATCCTGTTGAAAATTAATGAAACATCTTAAATATTGTTCTAGCACCAAGTTCAAAATTTCAGAATTACCATTAGTACACGGATGAAAAGATGTGCTCAACCCCTGGCCAGTACCAAGTAAGCCCAAAAATGTCCTCCAAAAGTTGGAGGTGAATTGAACCCCTCTGTCAGAGATGATCCTTTGTGGAGCCCCATGAAGTCGATAAATGTGCATTAGGAATAATTTGGCTAAACTTTTAGCAGTTGGGATCTTTTGGCAGGGTATAAAATGTGCCTGTTTTGAAAATAGGTCTGTCACCACCCAAATGACCGTATTTCCCTCACTGTTTGGCAATTCTACAATGAAATCCATAGCGATCTCTCTCCAAGGCGCTGCAGGTTCAGCTACCTTCTGCAATAGACCTGGGGATTTCCCCTGACGTCTTTTTGCTGCTGCACAAATGGGGCAGCTAGCTACATAGCTTTCTATGTCCTTTTTTAGCGATGGCCACCAAAATTGTCTTTTAATCAGGTGTAAAGTTTTCACAAACCCAAAATGTCCAGCTAATTTGGAGTCATGGCACCGTACCATTAAGCATAGTCTTTGGCTGGCAGGGACATACAACTTCCCCCCCCCACCCAAGCCAAGCCTTCTTTCATCAGACAGCTGGATTTGTTGTTCAAAAACCATTCATCAGTGGCCAATGCTTGTTTAAAATTTTGGGTGATGTCATTGTCTGTCATGTTTCTTGTTTTTCCTGGGATCTGGTGACTACTTTAGTGGCTAGTTGACTGTTTTGTACTATAGGTTTGATTACGTCTGACCTTGCACGAATGTATTGCGGTTTTCTGGATAGCGCATCCGCCAGAAAGTCCCCCCCCCCGGGAGGTATTTTAGAGTAAAATCAAACCGTTTAAAGTACTGAGCCCATCGTACTTGTTTTGGGGAGAGTTTCCTTGGGGTCTTTAGGGCTTCTAGATTTTTATGATCAGTCCAGACTTCAAAAGGGGTCTTACTGCCTTCTAGGAAGTGCCGCCAGGTTAACAATGCCCAACGAACTGCATGCGCCTCTTTCTCCCAAATAGCCCACCTTTGCTCAGTCTCATTCAACTTTTTGGATGTGTAAGCACAGGGTTGTAGTTGGTCTTGCTCATTCTTCTGAAGCAGGACCGCTCCTATTGCCACATCGCTGGCATCTGCTTGTATGACAAATGGTTTCTCTGTGTCTGGGTGTTTTAGAATTGGTTCTGCTGAGAACAGCCGTTTAAGTTTTTCAAATGCCGCCTGGCATTCCATAGTCCAGTTCAATGGCTGCTTTGGTTTAGGATTGTCCTCCCCCTTTGTTTTTAAGAGCTTGGTGATGGGGAGGGCAATCTGAGTGAAAGCAGGGATAAACTGGCGGTAAAAGTTGGCAAAACCCAAGAAGCTCTGTAGCTGTTTATGCATGCATGGAGGCTCCCAATCAAGTACAGCCTGCACTTTTAGAGGATCCATCTCAACCCCCTGGTGTGAAATGCGGTATCCCAAATAGTCAATCTTCTCTTGGTGGAATTCACATTTGGAAAGTTTGGCATAAAGTTTGGCAGCGCGGAGTTTGTTTAAAACCACCCTGACTAGTTTTACATGTTCTGCTTTGGTCTCGGTATAGATTAAAATGTCGTCCAAATAGACCAGGACCCCTTTATATAAATGCTGATGCAGCACTTCATTTATTAACTGCATAAACACTGCAGGAGCTCCTTGCAACCCAAAGGGGAGCACCTTGAATTGGTAGCAGCCGAGGGGGGTGTTAAATGCTGTTTTCCACTCATCCCCCTCCTTAATTCTGACATGGTAGTAAGCCTCCCTTAAGTCCAGCTTTGAAAAAAATTTCCCTTTAGCGAGGTGTGCTAGCATATCTTTCATAAAGGGGAGGGGATACATGTTCTCCACACTGATCACATTTAGGGTCCGAAAGTCAACGCAGAGACGTTTTGAGCCATCTTTTTTCTCTCTAAAGAGCACTGGAGCTGCAATTTTTGGCTGGGCTGGCTTGATGAAATCCCTTGCTAGGTTTTTCTCAATAAATGTTCTCAGCTCTTCCAACTCCCTCGGTGACATGCTGTACATCTTGGGTTTAGGGAGTTTTGCACCAGGTAAGATTTCTATTGCAGTCAGTGGTGCAGTGGGGGGGGGGAGCTCATCTGAGGCTTTTTCGCTAAAAACCTCAGCCAAATCCTTGTATTCTATGGGTATGCCCTCAGTTGGTATGGCGTGACCAGGCATGGCTGTTTCTCAGTTCTCTGCCCCCTCAGTTCCTTTATGTGGATTCTCAGCAAAAGTCACATTCCTCTGAAATTTTATGATGCCTTGTTTCCAATTGATTTTTGGGTTCCATTTTTTCAGCCATGCAAGGCCCAGAACCAACGGCCATTCCATGCCAGGTGCCACTATAAAAGTAAGCATTTCCTTGTGGCTTCTGATGCCTATATGTAGAGGCTCGGTAGCAAAAGAAGCTGGCTCCCCTCCTGCTATTGACCCATCTAGTTGGCAGAAAGCGATGGGTTTTTTCAGCTTTTTTACATTAATCCCTAACTTCCCTACTAGGGATGGGCTGATCAAACAACGGGTGCACCCTGAGTCCACTAGGGTGGGGATATTTATCTCCCTGTTCTGGTTTGGGATAAATAGTCTTAAGGGGAGGGTAAGCGGTTTAATTGGTTTGCTTACCAGTGGTTGATCATCTGGATCGCTTCCGAACGAGTGTGATTCCTCCTGTTCAGATGCCAGGGTTTCCTCCCCAAAGAGGGGAGGGGATGGGAATTCTACGGTCTCCTTGCTCCTCAGGACAGTCTCCTTCCCACGCCGACCCGGTTTTGCAGGGCTCTCCCCAGTGGGTGGTTCCGGGCTGGTGTTTGCGAACGACACTCTGCAGCTCGGTGCCCCTCTTTTCCACACTTGAAACAGGCTGAAGATCTCGGAAAAAATGCGGTTTGTGATTTATGGGGATCTTGCTTCCATTGGGGTGGGGATTTCTTCCATGCTCTCCCCCCTTAATACTGGTTTCTGGCCATATCGATCTCAGCTTCTTTGGAGGTGACATACCATTCATGTAGGTGATTCAGTGCACCTCGGGCCACGCAGGCATTTTATAGATCATCACTCAGCCTGTCCTTGAAGCAGCTCACCAAAATATCTTCCGGCCAGTGCACACGACACGCGAGGTCCCGGAATTCTTCAGTATACTCTGCTACTGGCCGTCGCCCCTGCCTCACCACCTTAATGCGGTCGCGTGCTTTGCAATCTGCCAGTGGGTCCTCGAACCGACTCACAGGGCCATCATGAAATGGTCGAAATTCCGCAGTTCTGGTGCGTTGGCATTATGTAGGGTCACCATCCATTTGGCGGCAGCACCCTCTAGGGCTAGGGTCACAACTTGCACTCGGGATCCTTGGGTTTGGAAATCACACCCGTACTCTTGCATGTAAGTTAGCACATGTGCCACAAAGAATCCTAATTGTTGCGGTTCCCATCAAACTTCACTCCAAGGGGGGGGAGTTTCTCTTTCCAGTTGCGGGAGTCGGGGCTGGTTGGGAATGGGCGCTGGTGTGCGTGCTGCCTGGGGGGGGGAGGGTTTTCTGGGTTTTCTCCCACTGTTGCTGCGCCATGTGCTCGATAGGTAGGCTCCAGGAGAGGGGTGCCTCCTGTGGCATCATCCGCGACTGCTGCCCTTTCCGCGCCCTTTGGTTGTTCTTCTGGCCCCCTTCGGATATTGAGATTTTCCAAAGTTTCCATCACCAATTGGGTTATATGCCTCTTCAGATAGTCCTCCCTTAGTGGAGTTTTGGTCAGTCCCCCCTGGTCAGCAAGGGCTTCTAGTTCCAGTTTCCACCCCGGTTTTCGGTTGCCATGGTTGAGGGTGACTCCTCTGGTTCTCTCATCCCAGCCATCTTTCTTCCTGATGCCAATTGACCAGCGGGGCTTTTCAGGATTCTCCAGGGTTATCTCATCCTCTCTGATGGGGTGCACGAAACAGGCATCTGACTGGGTGGCGGTTTCTGTCTCTCCCCAGCAATCGGTTTCTCCCAGCTCTCTGCTTCGTTCAGACATGGTTTGCAAGGTCCCCTCAGTAAAGCGAAGTGTCAGGCTGCCGATGTTGTCTCAACATCGCCGATCTCGCCTGGCTCCTTGGTTCACTGAGGAGCTGAGGGAGATGAAGTGCCGGAAAAGACGCCTAGAGAGCAGTTGGAGGGCTAGTCGTTCTGAATCGGACCGGACACTGGTAAGATCTCATATTAGGAATTACCTAGTGGCGATAAAAGCAGCAAAATCAAGCTGGCCTGGCCTAAATCTTCTCCCTTTTAAGTGTAAATTTTAATTTGTTTTAAATTACTGGGTATTTTAAATTCAGCCAAATTATTTAATTCATTTTATTCGATTTTAAATTTTTTGTATTTATGTGTTTTACTTCATTGCTGTTCACCGCCCTGAGTCCTTCGGGAGTAGGGCGGTATAGAAATTTAATTAAATAAATAAATAAATAAATAAATAAATAAATAAATCGCATTTCAAATGTACAATCTTTGATAAAAATCATCATTTATTGAGCACAACGATCTTTCCCTAACTCATTTGGTGCCAAGACTAATTTCCTGGCGCGAAACCCTCCCTTTCCTTTTTCCCCGTCTGTGCTTTCCATTGGCCATCTTCCAAGTCACTCTGTCAGTGCTCTACTATCTCAGCTCAAAGGAATGTCCCCTCTCCCAGGAGATGTTGCCTCTAGAGAAAATAAGTAGGTGAAAAGTCAAATGCCCCCTTCTTCTCCTCCTATGGCAGCATTGAAGCAAATGCAGTTTGCAATGCTGACAATTTATATCTAAGACCTATAATCTTTTACTATCAAGCTTTATAGCCAAGGAGATAGTAAAGGATACGATGATAGCCTGGGGGAGAAACTTAGGAAAACCGATGCAACTTGAAGAATGGCAGGGAATATGGAATAGATCAATGAAATTGACACTATCAGCGGCATTTAAGGAGAACTTTTACAAAATGATTTATAGGTGGTACCTCCCACCAGCTGGAATAGCTAAAATGTTCCCTGGATCTTCGGACAAATATTGGAAGTGTAATTCGGCCAGGGGTACTTTTTTTCACCAGTGGTGGACCTGCCCTCAGATCAGGAAATTTTGGGAAAAGATTCAAAAATGGATGAATGAGATTACAGGTGCAAAGTTTCCCCTAACTCCAGATGCTTACTTACTCGGAATCAAACAAAAAGACATGGACAAACAAGATTGGCACTTATTTATCCATATTACAACAGCAGCGAGAATGGCACTTGCCCAGCAATGGAAAAATACAAACACACTATCAGATCAACTTATAATAAATAAGATATTGAATTGTGCCTAATTGAACAAATTAACGTATTTAATTTGAGAGAGAGAAAAGAATCCATATATTACAGTAATTGGGAACGCTGGTATACATGGTTAAAGAAGAGGACAAACAGAGTAAACAATAGAGTATTAAATACTTAGTTATAATTTGATAGCATCTGGTATTCAAAATAGTCAATGTTATCTGAACAAAAAGATTTACCAGGATGTAACTATGAATAGGTATCTGGGGGATGTTATGACCCCCAGTCAGTCCTTTTTTGTGGTTGTCTCTATGTATTGTGTTGTTTATGTTTTTTTATTTGTAAATAATTAATAAAGATTATTAAAAAAAAAAAGATTTTGGCTTGGGCCCTGTCTTCCCCACTGCTGCCTTTGGCGCCCCCTTGTGGAATGAGGAGAATGGCTGATCCCAAGTGCGGCCACCACGGATCCGGCTTCGGGCCAGGTC
Organism: Pituophis catenifer annectens; assembly: GCF_029215685.1. NCBI lineage: Eukaryota > Metazoa > Chordata > Lepidosauria > Squamata > Colubridae > Pituophis > Pituophis catenifer. The sequence goes on along the minus strand of NW_027256899.1, from coordinate 3,484,383 downwards.
GATCTCCACGTCTGCTGCCGCCACATACGAGCTCTGCAGATCTTCGGGGACCCCCCACGCCCGGCAATCTTTGTAGATGTCCTCATTCAACCCATCTTTATAACTCTCTAATAGGGCCACTTCTGACCACCCTCTCATGAAGGGTGCCAGCTCGCGGAATTCCTGGGTGTACTCCGCCACCGATCTCCAGCCCTGGCGAATGCCCTTCATTCTGATTCTCACCTTTCGCTCGGCCAAGGGGTCCTCAAAACGCATTCTGAGGGCTCCCATAAATTGGTTGTAATTTCTCAGCAGGGGGGAGTTGTCATTGTGAAGGTCCACCATCCATTCAGCTGCTACTCCCTCTAGGGCTTTGGTAACGCACCTCACTCGTGCCGCATCCGACAAGAAGTCCTCCCCCCAGTCCTGAATATGGTTCCACACTTGGGTCAGGAAAAACCCCAAGGTCTTCGGATCTCCTCCGAACTTTTCTGAGATGGGGGGAATCTTGGGCTTTCTCTGCCTCTGGGGTGGAGCCTGTACTGCTGGGGCCCCTTGGGCTGCTGCATCTCTCTCCTGAGCTCTGGAGGCTTGAGATGTTCCTTCCCAACTTGCTCTTCCTCTCCCCCACAAGCAGTGGTCTCTGGTTCATCCCCGGGGTGGTCTCCCCCCTTCCCAGTTGGGTAAACATACCTGTCCCAGCTTCGGCGGTTTTCATCCGCATCTCTTGGAAGTTGCATAGCCTGGGCGATCATAAGGCTTTCTTTCTGCTCCTGCATCCATGAAGGTTTCCCCCGCCCCCAATCCCCCTCCCCTCTGCCTCAGATCTTGCTTAATGTCAGGCAGGTTTCACCTCATCTGTAAGTGGACATTTGGTTTTTCTAGCCTAAGTATAAAACCTTACTTTTCTCTACATTCAATTTCGTTTTGTTAGATAGGCCCAGGGTTCAAGTCTACCTAGATCCATCTGGATCTTCAGCCTATCTTCTGGGGAGTTGGCTATTCCTGCCACTTTAGTGTTGTCTTCAAATTTGATGATTTCCCCATTTCTCCCCTCATCCAAATCATTCATGAAGATGTTGAAGAGTACTGGGCCTAAAATGGAACCTTGGGGTCCCCCACTGCTCGTTTCCCTCCATGCAGACGTAGTTCCATTGAGGACCACAGGCTGACTCCATCTGGGGGTGATGCTGTCCATCCCACATATTTTCAGCTTCCTGAGAAATAGGTTGTGGTTTACTTTGTCAAAGCCTTTCTGAAATCCAAGTACTGTATACTACATGCACTGCATTTTCACTGGTTCACTAATTTAGTCATTTTTGTCAAAGAATGAAATAACATTTATTTATGATCTGTTTTTTTTATCCTTCATTACTCCTAGTAAGTCATTCATATCTACACTGAATAATAAGGGTTCAAATATGCATCTTTCCCTTCCCCCTTGGTAAGCATAGATCCTTCTTCTCATGGCTCCATTGAGCCCAAACCTCCCTCTCAAACAAGGGCTTGGATCAGGGTGTCAAGTATTTACAAGCCATTGGCACATGTGTCGTACAGACACTAGTGGAGGCAGAAAGTGCCCCCACCCCTATGTGGAAAGGAGGGGCTTACACTGAGTATAAAACCCCCTCTAACCTTTCCACCATGCTCTCTTTTTATGTTTGTTCTCCATGAGACATGATCTTTGATCAGGGTAGTCACACACGCTGTGTGCCCCCTATCCTAATGAATATTAAGACAGCCTTTGTATATAGTTAATATGCTTTGTTATATGAATAAATACATTTATCACATTTATTCATGCATCTGCCTTTGGACTCTTCTATGCTCCTGGGTGTTTCTACGATCCCAATTTTCACAGAATGGTAGCAGAGGGAATGGTAGCAGAACTCCACTCCAGGAGCTGCTGAAAAGGCAAGATGCCCTCCAAAATAACCTGTGAGAGAAGCTCCCCTGTTGTGACCAGAGGCCTTCAACGGAGGAGAACTTCACAGCAGCCCCAGTCTGAATCAATGATGGAAAACATTGAAGGGGGTTTCCATCCAGCTACACCCTGGCAGCCAGAAGCCACCCAGATGCAGCACAAGATCCCAGGGGCTGAGCCAGGCAATGTTGGAGAAGGCTTCTTCAGCACTGATGAAGAGGGGGCAGAAGGACAAGATGAAAGCATGGACAGGCAAGTGGCTGAGATGTCAGAAGAGGAGTGCCGAGCAGCGCTCACCTTCCTCCTGAAGACAAGGGCAGCAGCCAGAAAGAGGCCTGAGAAGGCAGCACCAGAGATGCCTGCCATCCCAGTAAGGACTCCCCTGCCTGATCTCTCCAAGATGGCGCCTGCCACCAGAGAGACTGTCAAGTATTCGCAAGCCATTGGCACATATATCATACAGACACTAGTGGAGGCAGAAAGTGCCCCCACCCCTATGTGGAGAGGAGGGGCTTACACTGAGTATAAAACCCCCTCTAACCTTTCCACCATGCTCTCTTTTACGTTTGTTCTCCATGAGACATGATCTTTGATAGGGGTAGTCACACACGCTGTGTGCCCCCTACCCTAATGGATATTAAGACAGCCTTTGTATATAGTTAATATGTTTTGTTATATGAATAAATACATTTATCACATTTATTCATGCATCTGCCTTTGGACTCTTCTATGCTCCTGGGTGTTTTCTACGATCCCAATTTCCACAGAATGGTAGCAGAGGGAATGGTAGCAGAACTCCACTCCAGGAGCTGTTGAAAAGGCAAGATGCCCTCCAAAATAACTTGTGAGAGAAGCTCCCCTGTTGTGACCAGAGGCCTTCAACGGAGGAGAACTTCACAGCAGCCCCAGACTGAATCAACGATGGAAAACATTGAAGGGGGTTTCCATCCTGCTACACCCTGGCAGCCAGAGGCCACCCAGATGCAGCAAGAGATCCCAGGGGCCGAGCCAAGCGATGCTGGAGAAGGCTTCTTCAGCACTGACGAAGAGGGGGCAGAAGGACCAGATGAAAGCCTGGACAGGCAAGTGGCTGAGATGTCAGAAGAGGAGTGCAGAGCAGCGCTCGCCTGCCTCCTGAAGACAAGGGCAGCAGCCAGAAAGAGGCCTGAGGAGGCAGCACCAGAGATGCCTGCCATCCCGGTAAGGACTCCCCTGCCTGATCTCTCCAAGATGGCGCCTGCCGCCAGAGAGACTGCCCCCCCACCCAGTTTCCCGCCAAACAAAATGGCCGCCAGGCCACTTCCGGAGGCAACTTCCTCCAAGATGGCTGCTCCCCTGGGCACTTTGCCAGAAGCACGAGCCAGGCCCTCCCCAGCTCCACAGCCCAGGCCTACAACGCCAGCCAGTCAGTTCAGCCTTCCAGCGGCCCAGAGGACCACTCCGAGCCCACAAGGCCCTTGCCAGGCCCCGCCTGCCATGGCAAACATCAAAGAGGCCATAGAGGCCCTGGTCGCTGCCCTGCAACTAATGGAGCAACCACCCACTGGCCCCCCCGAGGCCCCAGACCCAGCTGCCCACTCAAGGAGGGCCCCAAATCCAACCTCCCACCCCCGGAGGAACCCAGATGGACCTGCAGCCTCCCACCCCCCACTGCAGAGGCGCTCACCATTCACTGAATGCTCCAGGGAGGCCCAGGCTGAGGCCTCCGCACCTTTCCAGCCCTGCTGGGATGATCCGGAGCTGCAATCCTGCTCCTCTGATGGAGAAGAGGAGATCCAGAGACATTTCCAGGCCTATCCAGCCCATGGACCTCATCTGATGGGCCTCCAGTCTCCAGAAAGATCTCCAGGCCTTCTTCCCACTCCTCCAAGGCTTCCCCACCACATCGCTGATGTCCGGGCCTATTCTGAGGCTCCAGCCAGACCTGACTTCAGAGCTCAGAGAGGGAGATCGGAGCTCCAACAAGAAAAGGCTTTGGAGCATGCTCCATTTCCTGCACGTGCCCAGTTGCTTCAAACTACAGAAGGACTACAAAAAGGAGCCAGACCTAAGCAATCGATCCCAGGCTTAGGGATCCCAATGCCATTCACAACAGGATCTCTTCAGTCATTTGAACAACTCCCCATGCAGTTTAATGGCAATAATTTTGTAACTTTGCCAAATAATTTTGAAAAATTACATTTAAGTGGTCAGAATTTTAAAAAATGGTGTAAAGAGATTCAGATAATTCTCTTAAGAGAAAATACTCTGGATATGATCAAAAGACCACCCCCTTTACCTTGGAGCCCTGAAATTGAGTTCCTGCATAAAAGAGCTTACACAACTCTGTTAAGTTCTATAGACACAGCTCTGTATGCCAGTCTTTCAGACGGCCTCACAGCTCAGGAAGTTTGGACTGCCCTATATAATTTGTTCCATAGTGACAATATGGCTGCAACCAGCAGATTGTCAAGAATTTTCCACAACTATAAACTCAAACCTGGTGTCAAAATGGGGGAACATTTGGCAACGCTTAAAGCCATGAGGGATGAGCTTATACAGAGGGGGGAGCCTGTTTCTGAATCCACTTTAATTAGTGTGATGTTGAACTCCCTAGACAAATCCTGGAGTCCCTTTATTATTTCTCTAGAAGGGGTTTCTAGGGAACAAAGAAATATAGAATACTTTTCTGGCCGCTTTATTGAGGAAGATTTAAGACGCAGAGATGAGGAACAACAAGAAATGAAGGAGGCATATCACAGGCCTAGGCCTCAGAGGAGGCGCCAGGACACAAGTGAAAGGATTAATACCCTTCCCACCTGCTTTGACTGTGGCATACAAGGTCACTTTAAAAGGGAGTGCCCTCGCTCTAGGGCCAACACGGCTGGACTTAAGCACAGTAAAAATAAAAGAGGCCGTGGAAGAGGGGGAGGTGGTCATAAAGGATACCAATACTGTAGTGTCACTAGTGACAATCACACCTCCCAGGTAAAGGATGCTGAGGGGCTGTGGCTTCTTGATTCAGGTGCATCAACGCATATAGCCAACACGAAGCAACGATTTAAGGTTTTACACCCACTCAAGTCCTTAGTAAAAGTTGCCACTGGGGACAAGGCAGAGGTAACTGGGGAAGGCGTGATCAATGTGCCTGGTATAGGAGATGTCACAGAGGCACTGTATGTTCCCTCAATCAAGAACAACCTTTTAAGCATCTTAAAATTGACTGAGGATAAAAATGTAAAACTGGTTTTTGAGAAGGGTGGAGGTTATGTTTCCGAAAATGGGAGTGTTGTTGGCGATATTGTAAAAATCAACAATTTGCCTTATTTTTCCCCAAAAGCACAGGTCAAAAGGCACAAGAAACCTAACAAGAGGGCTCAGGGAGCTAACGCCCAGATAGAGCAGAAAGCTTCTGTGCCAGCCCCCAGGTTGTCGAAACTCAAGGACCCTGGACCTAAAACCAACGAAGCTTTTAAACCAGCTCCTAGGACATCCAAAGCCATTAAGACTGAGCCCATTAAGGTCACAACTCCTCAGCCAATCCTGAGGAACTCTAAGGTGACCATTAATCCAGTGCCTACTCTCATTACTGAACAGACCAAAGCTTGTAATGGTAAAATACATAAGGTTGACAAAGTATGCATGGGTAAACCTTTACATTTGGATTGTGCTCATATATTACACCGCAGGCTTGGCCATGCCAGCTTCCCGGTTATTAAGAAAATGCAAGATTTTTCTGATGGGCTTAAGATAAAGAATTGTAATACCTATTTGGAATGTGCCATCTGTAAGGCAGCAAAATCTAAAACTGCTGCTATACCTAAGGTCTCTTCCCGTCGTGCAAGGTACCCTTATCAGCTGGTACACATGGATTTGGTTGGTCCTTTTAGACCCTCCCTTGGTAGGGGGCGTTATTTTTTAACGGTAGTAGATGATTACTCTCGTTATGGCCATGTATTTATTTTAAAGGACAAAACTGAAGTCTTTACCAACTTCAAATATCTTTACAACCAGATCCAAACGCAACACAAGGTGTGCATCGCTCAGGTGCAGAGTGATAGGGGGACTGAGTTTACATCCAAGATTTTTGAAAAGTGGATGAAGGAGAGAGGTATCCTCCATTTTAAATCATCCCCTCGAACTCCGTCCGAGAATGGCATTGTAGAAAGGAGAAATGGAGTGCTGCAGAATGTCATGAACTGCCTACTTGCAGATGCTGACATGAGCCAAGTTTTTTGGGCAGAAGCGGTCAAAATGGCTAATTATCTAGTCAACAGGACGTGGAGTAGTGCCATTAACCAAACCCCATACTTCCTGGTCCATGGAAGGAAACCTAGTCTCTCACACTTGAGAATTTTTGGTTCCTATGCCTGGGTCCATATTCCCAAGCACCTCAGAAGAAAGGGGGGCAAGGCATCAAGGAGGCTCAGATTTATAGGTTATGCAACCGGCAGCAAGGCCTCTAGGTTTGTACACAAAAATAACCTTGTCATTGTCTCTAGATCAGCTTCCTTTGAGGAGGGGTCAAATTGGTCAAAAATTCATTCCAATGAACCCGGTTATTCCCCTATTAGAAGCGACACTGAACAAGCAGCACCACCTGAAGAGGATGAACCAACAAACTCCAAGCAACTGACCAGCGAAGATCCAGATGGTGATGAATCCCTACCTGACTCTGACGATTCAGACAAGGAATCCCTGGGTGACTTCACACCTCCTGCCTCACCTAAACGACCATATCTTCGCAGCGCCTGGGACAGAGGCCCGCCCCATTTTGATTGGAAAGATATTTCCGGCAGCTCCAATTCTGACACCGATGCTCCGGATGACAATGATGATGGTGAGTGGCAATTTCCCAGACGGTCAAAACGCTCCAATAAAGGGGTGCCACCCAAAAGGTTGGACATTGGCTGTGTTGCCTCGGTCAACAGCGTTACCATGGCCCCTAAAACGTACTCAGATGTCCTCCAACTTCCCGAGGAAGAACAGCGCAGGTGGAGGGTGGCAATGGAGCGGGAAATGGACAGTCTCAAAAAATTGAAAGTCTTCATCCCCATGGAAGTCCCCAAAAAGAGGAAAGCAATTGGCACCCGTTGGGTCTACAAGGTCAAGCCAATGCCCAACAACAAACTCCTCTATAAGGCCCGGCTGGTAGCACAAGGCTACGCACAGCGCTACTTGCAGGACTTTGATGAAACATACTCCCCCACCGTGAGAGCGGAAAGTGTGAGGGCTGCTTTGGTCACCGCAGCAGCACATGGGGAACACATTTTTCAATTTGATGTGCAAACTGCTTATTTACACGCACATCTAAAACAAGAAATTTACGTCAGAGGTGCCCCCGGATTTCAACGGCAGGAAGGCCACACCTGGCTTCTGAAGAAAAGTTTGTACGGCCTCAAACAATCAGGCAGACTGTGGTACAAATGCCTGACTAAAACTCTCAAATCACTGGGTTTCCATCCATCTCCAGCTGATAAATGTACCTTCACAAGGGATACCAAAGGGGGGCTGGAGAAAGTCCTAGTGTATGTCGATGATCTTTTATATATAGGGCCTGACAAGGGGGGAAGTATTATATTTGCCAGGACCCTACAAAAAAAGTTCACTCTAAAGTCTTTAGGATATGTGGACAAGTACCTAGGTGTACAAATCATCACTACACCAAAAGGTTTTGCTCTCTCCCAAAAGGAAAAGATAGAGGAACTCTTGGTGAAATGTAAAATGGAAGATAGCAAGCCAACGGCTATCCCAATGCAGACCGACTATTATGGATTGGCACACAAGGATAGCCCAGAGTTCCAAAATAATACTCTATTTAGGTCAGTGATTGGCTCATTACTATATATAAGTAACTGGAGCCGTCCAGATATTGCCCTGGCCGTAAACCTGCTATCTAGACAAGTGGAACATCCTACCCAGTTCCACTGGTTAGCCATTAAAAAGCTATTAAGGTATCTCAAGACCACAGCAGATTACGTGCTTCGCTTGGAACCTGAGAATAGAGACAAGGCCCAATTAAAATGCTTCGCGGATGCGGACTGGGCCGGAGATACCAAGACACGTAGGAGTACTTCGGGCTTCTTGGTACTATTAAATGAGGCACCCATCCATTGGCATGTGGGGCAACAGAAATTTGTTTCGTGCTCCACCGCTGAGGCCGAATATGCATGCTTATCAGAGGCAGGGAACGATCTGATATGGTTTGATGCCTTAATTTCTAGCATCTGGACACCACCGACTTTGCCCATCCAAATTATAGAAGACAACACCGGGGCCATAGGCATTGCCAAAGCCTATGCGGTGGGAAAAAGGTCCAGACATATCGATATCCGCTATCAAAATGTTAGGCAACTAGTAGAGATGGGGTTTATATCTTTATCACATTGTCAGACCAAATATCAAACAGCTGATATTTTCACAAAACCTCTACCAGCAGATAGGCACAAAGATCTGTGTAAAAAGTTATGTCTCACAGGGTAAAATCTGTTGTGCATTGCATTTGTATGTTTGCATGTCATTGGCTCGCAAGGAGGGGAACTGTCAAGTATTCGCAAGCCATTGGCACATATATCATACAGACACTAGTGGAGGCAGAAAGTGCCCCCACCCCTATGTGGAGAGGAGGGGCTTACACTGAGTATAAAACCCCCTCTAACCTTTCCACCATGCTCTCTTTTACGTTTGTTCTCCATGAGACATGATCTTTGATAGGGGTAGTCACACACGCTGTGTGCCCCCTACCCTAATGGATATTAAGACAGCCTTTGTATATAGTTAATATGCTTTGTTATATGAATAAATACATTTATCACATTTATTCATGCATCTGCCTTTGGACTCTTCTATGCTCCTGGGTGTTTCTACGATCCCAATTTTCACAGAATGGTAGCAGAGGGAATGGTAGCAGAACTCCACTCCAGGAGCTGCTGAAAAGGCAAGATGCCCTCCAAAATAACCTGTGAGAGAAGCTCCCCTGTTGTGACCAGAGGCCTTCAACGGAGGAGAACTTCACAGCAGCCCCAGTCTGAATCAATGATGGAAAACATTGAAGGGGGTTTCCATCCAGCTACACCCTGGCAGCCAGAAGCCACCCAGATGCAGCACAAGATCCCAGGGGCTGAGCCAGGCAATGTTGGAGAAGGCTTCTTCAGCACTGATGAAGAGGGGGCAGAAGGACAAGATGAAAGCATGGACAGGCAAGTGGCTGAGATGTCAGAAGAGGAGTGCCGAGCAGCGCTCACCTTCCTCCTGAAGACAAGGGCAGCAGCCAGAAAGAGGCCTGAGAAGGCAGCACCAGAGATGCCTGCCATCCCAGTAAGGACTCCCCTGCCTGATCTCTCCAAGATGGCGCCTGCCACCAGAGAGACTCCCCCCCGTTTCCCGCCAAACAAAATGGCCGCCAGGCCACTTCCGTAGGCAACTTCCTCCAAGATGGCGGCTCTCCTGGGCACTTTGCCAGAACCATGAGCCAGGCCATCCCCAGCTCCACAGCCCAGGCCTACAACGCCAGCCAGTCAGTTCAGCATTCCAGCGGCCCAGAGGACCACTTCGAACCCACAAGCCCCTTGCCAGGCCCCGCCTGCCAAGGCAAACATCAAAGAGGCCATAGAGGCCCTGGTTGCTGCCCTGGAACTTATGGAGCATGCTCCATTTCCTGCACGTGCCCAGTTGCTTCAAACTACGGAAGGACTACAAGAAGGAGCCAGACCTAAGCAATCGATCCCAGGCTTAGGGATCCCAATGCCATTCACAACAGGCTCTTTTCAGCCATTTGAACGACTCCCCATGCAGTTTAATGGCAATAATTTTGTAACTTTGCCAAATAATTTTGAAAAATTACATTTAAGTGGTCAGAATTTTAAAAAATGGTGTAAAGAGATTCAGATAATTCTCTTAAGAGAAAATACCCTGGACATGATCAAAAGACCACCTCCTTTACCTTGGAGCCCTGAAATCGAGTTCCTGCATAAAAGAGCTTACACAACCCTGTTAAGTTCTATAGACACAGCTCTGTATGCCAGTCTTTCAGACGGCCTCACAGCTCAGGAAGTTTGGACTGCCCTATATAATTTGTTCCATAGTGACAATATGGCTGCAACCAGCAGATTGTCAAGAATTTTCCACAACTATAAACTCAAACCTGGTGTCAAAATGGGGGAACATTTGGCAACGCTTAAAGCCATGAGGGATGAGTTTATACAGAGGGGGGAGCCTGTTTCTGAATCCACTTTAATTAGTGTGATGTTGAACTCCCTAGACAAATCCTGGAGTCCCTTTATTATTTCTCTAGAAGGGGTTTCTAGGGAACAAAGAAATATAGAATACTTTTCTGTCCACTTTATTGAGGAAGATTTAAGGCGCAGAGATGAGGAACAACAAGAAATGAAGGAGGCATACCACAGGCCTAGGCCTCAGAGGAGGCACCAGGACACAAGTGAAAGGATTAATACCCTTCCCACCTGCTTTGACTGTGGCATACAAGGTCACTTTAAAGGGGAGTGCCCTTGCTCTAGGGCCCACACAGCTGGACTTAAGCACAATAAAAATAAAAGAGGCCGTGGAAGAGGGGGAGGTGGTCATAAAGGATACCAATTCTGTAGTGTCACAGGTGACAATCCCACCTCCCAGGTACAGGATGCTGAGGGGCTGTGGCTTCTTGATTCAGGTGCATCAACGCATATAGCCAACACGAAGCAATGATTTAAGGTTTTACACCCACTCAAGTCCTCAGTAAAAGTTGCCACTGGGAACAAGGCAGAGGTAACTGGGGAAGGCGTGATCAATGTGCCTGGTATAGGAGATGCCACAGGGGCACTGTATGTTCCCTCAATCAAGAACAACCTTTTAAGCATCTTAAAATTGACTGAGGATAAAAAAGTAAAACTGGTTTTTGAGAAGGGTGGAGGTTATGTTTTCAAAAATGGGGGTGTTGTTGGCGATATTGTAAAAATCAACAATTTGCCTTATTTCTCCCCAAAAGCAAAGGTCAAAAGGCACAAGACACCTAACAAGAGGGCTCAGGGGGCTAACGCCCAGATAGAGCAGAAAGCTTCTGTGCCAGCCCCCAGGTTGTCCAAACTCAAGGACCCTGGACCTAAAACCAATGAAGCTTTTAAAACAGCTCCTAGGACATCCAAAGCCATTAAGGCTGAGCCCATTAAGGTCACAACTCCTCAGCCAACCCTGAGGAACTCTAAGGTGACCATTAATCCAGTGCCTACTCTCATTACTGAACAGACCAAGGCTTGTAATGGTAAGATACATAAGGTTGACAAAGTATGCATGGGTAAACCTTTACATTTGGATTGTGCTCATATATTACACTGCAGGCTCAGCCATGCCAGCTTCCCAGTTATTAAGAAAATGCAAGATTTTTCTGATGGGCTTAAAATAAAGAATTGTAATACCTATTTGGAATGTGCCATCTGTAAGGCAGCAAAATCTAAAACTGCTGCTATACCTAAGGTCTCTTCCCGTCGTGCAAGGTACCCTTATCAGCTGGTACACATGGATTTGGTTGGTCCTCCCTTGGTAGGGGGCGTTATTTTTTAACAGTAGTAGATGATTACTCTCGTTATGGCCATGTATTTATTTTAAAGGACAAAACTGAAGTCTTTACCAACTTCAAATATCTTTACAACCAGATCCAAATGCAACACAAGGTGTGCATCGCTCAGGTGCAGAGCGATAGGGGGACTGAGTTTACATCCAAGACTTTTGAAAAGTGGATGAAGGAGAGAGGTATCCTCCATTTTAAATCATCGCCTCAAATGCCTTCGGAGAATGGCATTGTAGAAAGGAGAAATGGCGTGCTGCAGAATGTCATGAACTGCCTACTTGCAGATGCTGACATGAGCCAAGTTTTTGGGGCAGAAGCGGTCAAAATGGCTAATTATCTAGTCAACAGGATGTGGAGTAGTGCCATTGACCAAACCCCATACTTCCTAGTCCATGGAAGGAAACCTAGCCTCTCACACCTGAGAATTTTTGATTCCTATGCCTGGGTCCATATTCCCAAGCACCTCAGAAGAAAGGGGGGTAAGGCATCAAGGAGGCTCAGATTTATAGGTTATGCAACCAGCAGCAAGGCCTCTAGGTTTGTACACAAAAATAACCTTGTCATTGTCTCTAGATCAGCTTCCTTTGAGGAGGGGTCAAATTGGTCAAAAATTCATTCCAAGGAACCTGGTTATTCCCCTATTAGAAGCGACACTGAACAACCAGCACCACCTGAAGAGGATGAACCAACAAACTCCAAACAACAGACCAGCGAAGATCCGGATGGTGATGAATCCCTACCTGACTCTGACGATTCAGAAAAGGACTCCCTAGGTGACTTCACACCTCCTGCCTCACCTAAACGACCATATCTTCGCAGCGCCTGGGACAGAGGCCCGCCCCATTTTGATTGGAAAGATACCTCCGGCAGCTCCAATTCTGACACTGATGCTCTGGATGACAATGATGATGGTGAGTGGCAATTTCCCAGATGATCAAAACGCTCCAATAAAGGGGTGCCACCCAAAAGGTTGGACATTGGCTGTGTTGCGTCAGTCAACAGCGTTACCATGGCCCCTAAAATGTACATAGATGTCCTCCAGCTTCCCGAGGAAGAACAGCACAGGTGGAGGGTGGCAATGGAGCGGGAAATGGACAGTCTCAAAAAATTAAAAGTTTTCATCCCCATGGAAGTCCCCAAAAAGAGGAAAGCAATTGGCACCCGTTTGGTCTACAAGGTCAAGCCAATGCCCAACAACAAACTCCTCTATAAGGCCCGGCTGGTAGCACAAGGCTACGCACAGCGCTACTTGCAGGACTTTGATGAAACATACTGCCCCACCGTGAGAGCGGAAAGTGTGAGGACTGCTTTGGTCACCGCAGCAGCACATGGGGAACACATTTTTCAATTCAATGTGCAAACTGCTTATTTACATGCACATCTAAAACAAGAAATTTACGTCAGAGGTGCCCCCGGATTCCAGCAGCAGGAAGGCCACACCTGGCTTCTGAAGAAAAGTTTGTACGGCCTCAAACCATCAGGCAGACTGTGGTACAAATGCCTGACTAAAACTCTCAAATCACTGGGTTTCCATCCATCTCCAGCTGATAAATGTACCTTCACAAGGGATACCGAAGGGGGGCTCGAGAAAGTCCTAGTGTATGTTGATGACCTTTTATATATAGGGCCTGACAAGGGGGGATGTATTATATTTGCCAGGACCCTACAAAAAAAGTTCACTCTAAAGTCTTTAGGATATGTGGACAAGTACCTAGGCATACAAATCATCACTACACCAAAAGGTTTTGCTCTCTCCCAAAAGGAGAAGATAGAGGAACTCTTGGTGAAATGTAAAATGGAAGATAGCAAGCCAACGGCTATCCCAATGCAGACCGACTATTATGGATTGGCACACAAGGATAGCCCAGAGTTCCAAAATAATACTCTATTTAGGTCAGTGGTCGGCTCATTACTATATATAAGTAACTGGAGCCGTCCAGATATTGCCCTGGCTGTAAACCTGCTATCCAGACAATCCTACCCAGTTCCACTGGTTGGCCATTAAAAAGCTATTAAGGTATCTCAAGACCACAGCAGATTACGTGCTTCGCTTGGAACCTGAGAATAGAGACAAGGCCCAATTAAAATGCTTCGTGGATGCGGACTGGGCCGTAGATACCAAGACACATAGGAGTACTTCAGGCTTCTTGGTACTATTAAATGAGGCACCCATCCATTGGCATGTGGGGCAACAGAAATTTGTTTCGGGGTCCACCACTGAGGCCGAATATGCATGCCTATCAGAGGCAGAGAACGATCTGATATGGTTTGATGCCTTAATTTCTAGAATCTGGACACCACCGACTTTGCCCATCCAAATTATAGAAGACAACACCGGGGCCATAGGCATTGCCAAAGCCTATGCAGTGGGGAAAAGGTCCAGACATATTGATATCCGCTATCAAAATGTTAGGCAACTAGTAGAGATGGGGTTTATATCTTTATCACATTGTCAGACCAAATATCAAACAGCTGATTTTTTCACAAAACCTCTACCAGCGGATAGGCACAAAGATCTGTGTAAAAAGTTATGTCTCACAGGGTAAAATCTGTTGTGCATTGCATTTGTATGTTTGCATGCCATTGGCTCGCAAGGAGGGGAACTGTCAAGTATTTACAAGCCATTGGCACATGTATCATACAGACACTAGTGGAGGCAGAAAGTGCCTCCACCCCTATGTGGAAAGGAGGGGCTTACACTGAGTATAAAACCCCCTCTAACCTTTCCACCATGCTCTCTTTTTACGTTTGTTCTCCATGAGACATGATCTTTGATAGGGGTGGTCACACACGCTGTGTGCCCCCTATCCTAATGGATATTAAGACAGCCTTTGTATATAGTTAATATGCTTTGTTATATGAATAAATACATTTATCACATTTATTCATGCATCTGCCTTTGGACTCTTCTATGCTCCTGGGTGTTTCTACGATCCCAATTTCCACACAGGGCCTACAGGCTGAGCTCCATTTTGAGGGCCATCCATTTTCTCCATCATAATTTTCTGTTTATTGAGTCAAATGCTGCACTAAAATCTTGAAAGCCTGCAAACCTTGTTTTACCTCACTGATATAGATTAGATATTTCAAGACAAACTTGTTGCCAATATTAGTTTATTAACATGCATTATTTCTTACAAAATCTATATAGCATTTAACTCTACCTAAAACCTTCTGCAAGGAATGAATTTTTCTCAGCTTTAACTAAGAGGATCATGGCATAAATTTTAGCCACAATATCTATTTGGCCTATAGTTGCTAGAGTAATTTTTATTCCACATTTTAGATGGATAAAATGCTACTATTGCCAACTTCAATCCAACTGGAGAGCAGGGATTATTTATCAGTGAAACTGAAGATGCCAACAGAGGCCCCAACAACCAGGGATATTTTTTGATCAGTTAAATAGTTGGTAGAATGTCTTCTCCAGGGAATGTATTGCTTGCATTTCAGGCCTTTTATGATTAATCTCAACATGAACATAATGGGGTAAAATATTGACATGTTCACTAATATTCTGAAAAGCAGCAGATGAATTCCATGGAGAAGATATTGGATCTATTGCTCATCCACCACCACCCACCCCTCACTTTACCAGAAGGAGAAACACACACACAAACCTGTGGGACTTTGTAGGTGCCTCCTAATGTTGATATCTGGATGGAGATCTCCCTGTCAGCTGCATCAAGAAGAGCCAGAAGGTTCTCCTTCCTTCCACAGCCGTAGTTGGGGACATTGGCTTCTCCAGTGGAGAGAATGTCCAGCAAGGCCTCTGAAGTGTGGAAAGGGCTCAAATAGTTGTTATGGATGTTGTAGCCAAGTGTGAGGTTGTGGAAGAGATGAGAGTTCTTGTTGGCCAGTTGAATGTTGAAAATGAATAGTAAGCAATAAAAAAAATTGTCAGAAGTCCTATTGGAAAAAAAAAGTTATTATAATCAACAGCCACAACAAATACTTTTGTTATATATAATATATATAATCCTCCACAAGCCTACTGAGCCTTCAACCAACATTGATCCAAAAGCAAAGATCAGTTACACAAATATGGAAATGGGCTGAAATACAGCAACTACAACTGATTCCACCACTACTTTAAATTCATTATTCAAGTGATAAATTAAGGATTGAACAGAGAGGAAAATAATCTGCAGCCTTTTCAGCTTTTTTTCAGACCCCTTTTTGAGTCTCTTTCACAAAATCAGACAAAAGAGAGAGGCCATGGAAATCAAAATCATTCAGGAAATTAGACATATTCCCCAATATAGGAATAAATGAAAAATAAAAAAGAGAAAAGAAGGAGAGTGTTAGAATGGAGGGAGTGCAACTCCATCACCCTGAATGACTTACGGATCATGGAAAACAAACTGAAGAGAAGGAGCCACGTTGAAAAGCAACTTTGCATGCAATCTTTCCTTTCCATTGGTGACTATACTGATCAGATGGTCTCCTGGTCTGTAGTAGCTCCATGGTTTTCCATCCTGGTTCTCCAAACTCAGCGGGCATTTCATTCTCAGCTTCCCAGAGACTGGATGGGACAAAAGCAGCATCAGAAGCAGAAGCAGGAGGTCCATAATTCATGGGATGAATCAATGAATCCATTTCCTGTTTCTAAAGAAGAATTAGAAGAATCAAAAAAACTCTCACAAGGTGGAACATCCAGTTGCTTTTTCTCAACACAGAGAAACACTCAGCTTCACCTGGAAAGGAGAGAGACATAGATTCAAGAGGACAGACTCTGCCTGTCCCAAACCTCCATATTTCTCTGCCCAAAGTCTCCCCTGGAGGATTCGGCCAAACATCAGAGCTGAAACTTTTATCATAATTCTCCCTCTCAGGAGGGATCCCTGGATAATTCAAGTAGTTCTTGGACTTGGAGATTGTCAAGAAATTCTCTGGAGGGAAATGAAAGGGAAATAATCTCCATGTGATTCATAATAACAGGGGCAGAGATGGAATTAAATCGGTCATCTAGAATTGAGAGGTTTGGAGTCTCCATGCTTCAAATTGGCCCCAGAGGGAATACACGGCACCTGTGGCTGAAGAAACAAATAAATCTGAGATTTGTTTGCATAGTGATGAAAGAGAAAATCCCAGAGGCCAGTTAATGCCGGAGCATGTCACAGATCTGAAATAGCTGCCAGCTGAGTTGGAACCAAAATTTACTTTATTTGAAAGTTAATGCTCAAGGGCATCGCACAAAAGAGCTGATGCAATTGTGTGACCAGACTCCTAGAACAAAATCGACTTTAGGGAAAAAAAACTAACTAGGAAAAAAAAAATGAAAAGAGATGAAGAGACTAAACTTTAATGAAAAAGTAGTTATCGGAACTCTGTATAGTTGAAAAAACACACAGAGAGACAGAAACACAGAGAGGTTAGAAAAAATAGCCAAGTGAAAAGAGATGGAGAAATCAAGGCTGCCTCTCACCCCATGTGGGGAGGGAGGGAGGGAGGGAAGGGGAGCTCAGGACCCTCGTGTTGCAGATGGAAAGATGATCTGCAAAATCCAACTTCCATCTTCAGAGACCTGGGAAGGCAGAAGCCCATATCCCATGTTGCTCAGCCACCTCTTTCCATGCATGGGGTACTCAGGGGGGAAACCAAAGCCCAGACCCACAGAGAAAGCCCAGGATGGCCAGGAAGGAGGAGGGGATCTGGGGCATTCCTGGGAGACGTCAATGCGGAGAAGCAGCCAAAGATTCTTACTTACTTACTTACTTACAACGACAACAACTGCTTTGATGCCAGGAAAATCTCACTCTGGAAAGACACCCATATTTTGGGGCAGCTGGGGTGGCGGAGGGGCTGCACTCCCTGCCCAAAAGGTTCGCCATCACAGTCCTCAAACATCAACTGTCATTTTATGTAAATCTTCATCCATTGTGTTGTAGGAAAGACAGGACCAGGCCAAGCTCTTCAATGTAGGAAAGCTTTATTTGCGCAGGTTCAAACAGCAAAAGCATATCAAAATGTTTGAACCCCGAAGGATTCGCAAGAACAAGCATTTATACTTCTGAATACGTGTACATAAGCAAGGGTGTTACCTTTGACATATATGGTAAGATAGGGAACTAGAAAACGCTTGCTACAGACCTTTGGTATTGATAATTAGGAGAAGGGAGTAACATATGTTATCACAGTATTACATGGGCAGGATGTTAAGATGAATAACAGGATACGTCTGTCTGGGTCAGCTAGATAAAAATACTTTCTTGTCAATACAGCTGTTTTTACCAACCAGAGAAGAGGAACTACTTGTCTTGACCAAACTTATATTTGCTAACAATGGTACAGACCAAAGTTTGGCCTATCTCAATTGGAATTGATAGTATATGTACGAATACGGGTAATTTTGTGCCTAAGAACAACAACAGTAATAATATACATACTAAGGGTTTTTTCTTCTTTTGGAACTTTATTTTACAAAATTAGGGATTTTATTGTAGTACAATAAATTTTAGTAGTAAGCTTTCTAATCTTCTAATTTTCAGCTCTTCTTCCATCCCTTAAGGGCAGATTCTTCATCCTGGAATCATGTTTTGGCTCTAATGTTATTTTATCTTGCTCGATCAAAGAAATGAAGTTTTGAATGTAAGTAGAGATCAGGAAATCTCTGCTTTCTCCATCTCTGCCATGGATGGTCTGAGAAAGTCCGTCTCTCACCTCCTCAGTCGCTCCGTGAAGTCCTTTCTGATATTCTCCTTTTCTTCGATCAAAGCCCTTTTCTCACTTACGAGGCTCTCAATTTTACGCTGGAGTTCCAGGCTCTCGTTCCCCATCACACCTATGATTGTTTCTGTTCTGTAAGTTTAGAAGACCGGAGAGAAATTAGCCTTCTAAGTTTTTTTGCTTCCATCACCAAGCATAATTAAGTTCTTAATTATTTTTACCCTGCATTTGCTTCTATCTTATATACATAAACATATACACACACACATATACACCTATTTCCTTTTGACACCCCCAAAAAACGGCTAGGGCTTCTTTTTTTGGGGGGGTCTTATTCCCCCCCCCCAGTACTGGGAGGCAGGGATGAGTTGCCCCCCACACCTCCTTGCCTAACTGTCTTACCAGCAGCTTACTCTGTGAAGCAGCTGATCTGCGGGTGGGTTGCTACCAGCAGCTCCAAGGAGCACGGCCACTTTTGCAGCCTCAATCTACAGGCTCCGGGCATACAGCTATGCTGAGCCTGGCGGTCTTTGGGCCCAGCAGCCTCCACTACCTTCCACTGGAGCTACTCCATGCAGAGATGAGAAGAGAGCTACAGCTCCCATCAGGGCCCGAAGTGAGCCAGGCTCAGCATGGCTGTAAGCCCGATGCCTGCAGCACCAAATAGGCAGGCAGGACAGCATTCAGCAGCCCAAAGGCAGCAGTGGGCAAGGCAACAAAGGCAGCACAGCTCCACCGGCGGCTGCTCCAAAAGGGACCCTGGCAGACTGGCAGCCCAGCAGGGCTGCTGAGAGCAGAGCTGCCAGGAGGGCGAAGAGGCCCCGTGACACCAGCAGCAACAGGGGCAGCTGCTTGGCGGCCAGTACGGGGCATGCCGCAGCCGAGATGTGCTCAGCAGTAGCTGGGCCTGTAGGCAGGATGAGTGAGAAGCGCCCCACCGGCCAGCCACTGAAGCTCCGCCATTGCAAGAGAGAAGGAGAGAGGGAGAGAGACCGATCTGATCCAACCTTGGAGGGCTGGTGGTGATGTTCTCTCTCTCTCTCTCTCTCTCTCTCTCTCTCTCTCTCTCTCTCTCTCTCTCTCTCACACACACACACACACACACACACACACACACACACACACACGGGTCCCTCACCCCGCATCCCCCCAAGGCAGCGACATCCCTTCACTAACCTGCTTTCAAGCTCCGTTCTCCGCTGAGCATCCTGTGCTGGCCATGCCCATCCCTTCACTTACATTAGGCCCACCCCAAAAAATCAGGCTAGGACTTATTTTCGGGGAAGGTCGTATTTTCTGGGAAACACAGTATTTCTTCCCTCTCCAGTTGTTCCCGCAACTCTTGGTTCTCCCCGAGGAGCTCCTGGCTCTTCCCAACTTCCTTCAGGACCCTGCAGTGGAGATGGAGGTTTTGGAGTTCCAACATCTGGATTCTGTAAAATAGGAAGACAAGAGGGAAATGAGCCCCCTCAGGTCTTCCCTTGAATCATCAAACCCTTTTAAAATGAAAACTAACTAAAATGCCTGGCACTTCCTTTGTTTTACCCAGCCTTACTTTTTAATTACTTGAGTTTTGCCATTTCTGTTGCCACAGCTACAGTGCCAAGTTCTTCTCACAGGAACCAAAGCAGGAATTATGTCAATGATTTATTAGGCACTTCAGAAATGCTCAGGAAAACTGACAAATCGGTAGATCCTGTCTACATCGCCACCATATTCTGAAGGGATTTGATTCACTTCTTCAGTCTTCACAACATTATTTAAGTGCAAATGAATGCATTTTTACTTTCAGTATTTAGCATTTCATAATCTATAAGTACCACAAAGGAATCTTCAGATCTTAAAACCTTTTTTTTTCCCTTTTTTGGCTTTCATACCAGAAAAGGCACCAACCAATTCAAAACAATTTCCAAACTTTCTAATGGGGACAGAAGGGGGAGAAGACTGAACTGGGGAGAGCCGAGGGGGAGCCGAGAACTGAGGTCAGGGAGCAGCAGAGGAGGAGATCAAAGCAGGGACCTCCTAAATTCAGAGGATTTGGCCAGGAAAAGTCCCAGGCAAGAGATTCATAAAGTCTCCTACCCATCCAGGCAGCGTAATTCAACGCAGAACGTTGTGTAATGTGTGTCCAGGGTAGGGAGCTAAGGAGAATTGAAGAGGAAATCCTGGAAGAGAAAGTCAGGGTTTCTCACCTCCGCAGTTTCTCCTCCATCTCCCTGCAGAGTTCTGCGTTCTTCTTTGAAAGCTGGGCATTTTGACGCAGGAGCTCCTCATTCAGGGAGAACGACTTCTGCTTTCTGTTGCTGTAAATAGGAAAACCAGAGAGAAATTAGACCCTTAAGTTTTTTACTTGACTCATCAAACATTTTCTTCCATTGAAAAATATTAAAAATACCTTTATGTTTGTGTCGGTGTATAAATTCAGTCTTGCTATTTCTACTAACAATCCTTTCACCATTTATTGGGTCTTTTAGAAAGGCTCCGTAAAAATGGCCAATGGGTACAGTTTGAGGGACTTTAGATACACCTCCAGGGTAGTCTTAAGGGATTTGATGAGTGACTTAAATATTAAGGCTAAATGTGTTGATAAGAGTTGTTTACAAGAGTTGGATTACTTAAGGTTTTACTTCAGCATTTAGCAAAGAAAGTCTACGCACCCCTATTAAAAGGCCAGGTTTTGGAAATGTAAAATAAAAAAATCAGACCAAGATAAATCACCTCAGAGTACTTCCTCCTTTAACATAACATATAAGATGTACAATTCAAGTCAAAAAACAAACTGAAATCTTTGAAGGGAAAAAACTGATGTTAAATAGTAGTCATTAAATATGTGAAAAATCCATTATGTTTTAGCCTCCAGTCCCCTCATCATCTTTGTTGCTCTTCTCTGCACTCTTTCTAGAGTCTCCACATCCTTTTTACATCGTGGCGACCAAAACTGGATGCAATATTCCAAGTGTGGCCTTACCAAGGCCTTAAAAAGTGGCATTAACACTTCACGTGGTCTTGATTCTATCCCTCTGTTGGTGCAGCCTGGAACTGGGTTGGCTTTTTTGGCAGCTGCTGCACACGCCTGGCTCCTGTTTAAACGGTTGTCCACTAGGACTCCAAGATCCCTCTGAGAGTTACTCCTGTTGAGCAAGGTGCCCCATATACTGTCCCTGTGCATTTTGTTTTTCTTGGCTAAATGTAGAACCTCACTTTTTTCACCCTTGAATTTCATTTTGTTAGATAGCGCCCAATGTTCCAATTTTGGAGCCCTTTTGAAGGAAGAGTAAAGATTTCCACGGCAAGATGGGCTCTAAGGCCAAAAGACTAGATGCTCTCATAAAAGCCAAAGGTGTTTCAACAAAGGATTCCTTTAAAAAATAAATGTTATATTTTATATTCTTTAGGTAAAATGTAGACTTACGTGCCACTCTTCTCCCTCGGATTCCTCAGCGGTCGCCCCCCAGATGTTGCAGGAGTCTGGAAAAGTTAAAATAACAGCCATGAAATATATATATCGTCAGAGGCTTTGAAAAGCATTTTTCCTACAAGCTCTTCGGCCGAAGAGGTTGTAGGGGAAAAAATGCCTTTAAAAGCCTCTGGCAATCCCAGCTGAGTTGCCTGATCATCAGAGGCTTTTCAAAGCATTTTTTTTTCTGCAACCTCTTAAGGTTGTAGAAAAAAATGCTTTTAAAAGTTAAAAAAAAAGGTGGCCACGCCCACCCAGTCACATTAACCCCCCACCAAGCCACACCCACAAAATAAGCCACACCCACAGAACCAGGAGTAAAAAAAATTAGAACCCACCCCTGCCCCAGAAGATTTAGACTGCTTACCTTGGGGGGGCGGGTGGTAAAGGACCGCTGAGGGGGAGGACCTTCGTTGATAGGGGGCAGGTTGCCGGCCCGTGAATTCGTCTGCTGAAAAGCAATGGAGGCCATGAGGACGTTGGGCCTGAGCCCAGGAAAAACCCTCAAGCCCGGTTAATCCAGGCCCCCTCACCCAAAAGAGCCATTTTGACTTCCAGGGTTTGGGTCCCATTGGGTACGTGTTGAGAAACAATTAAAGAAATAAATATGACGTACCTCCGTCGGTCCCCGTTTCCACAGGATGGGCTGCTCCTCTGGAACCACTGGAAAACAAATAGACTGCTTTAAAAACAGAAACTTATTGACATTGCCTCGACCTGGCCCCGCCTCCTGGCCTCCCTCGCCTGGCCCCGCCTGGCCCTTCCCCTCCTGAGGGTCCCCCCCACCCCCTGAGAAAACGATCTGTCTCAAGATCACGTAGACCAGGGCTGAAATCTAAAATTTGTTACTACCGGTTCTGTGGGCGTGGCTTGGTGGTGGTGGGGTAATGTGATTGGGTGGGCGTGGCGATTTTTAAAAAACTTTTAAAACCATTTTTTCTACAACCTCTTCGGCGAAGTGGTTGTAAAAAATCCTTTCAAAGGGCTCTGACGATCCCAGCTGAGTGGCCTGATCGACAGAGGCTTTTTTTCTTTTAAATGCCTCTGACGATCAGGCAACTCAGCTTGGATCGTCAGAGGCATTTAAAAGAAAAAAAGCCTCTGAGGATTGCATGGTTCAGTTGGGCATGTGGGGGGGGGGGGGGCAGGGATTTTTGCTACCGGTTCTCCGAACCACCCGCCTCCATCACTACCGGATCAGGCAATCCGATCCAAACCGGGAGCATTTCACCCCTGCCGTAGACCCTTTCGGCTCAGGCAGTGGAATTTCCCACCGGTTCCCTCTCTCCGCAAAGCGAAGGGACCGCAGAAAGGCTGCCTGGCCCAGAATGGGGCTGCCTCCAACTTCGGAATTGGGAGGGTCCAGAAAGAACAGCGGGACCAATGGGAATTCTCCCTTCTTTAGCGTCATCGGTCTCCGGGCAGACTTTCCCTTGACTTCACCCAATGCAGGAGAGAGTTCCGCTAGGTTCTTCAGGCCAAGATCTCCCTCCCACTTTCTCCGCTTCTCTCTCTCTCTGCAGAACTGGCTCTCCTCCTTCAGGTGAAGCCCCCAAGGACTCTGCCCGGAGACTGATGACACTCAAGCAGAGAGAATTCTCATTGGTGCTGCTGCTGGTTCTGGCCCTTCCCACCTCCAAAGTCCGAGATCAACGCTTCCTCCCCCCAATTCAGACCCCCCCTTCCTCTTCTGGGGCTGGAAGCATCTGGCTGGGATGGATGCTCCTCCTTTCCCAGAGGAAGATTTCTGCCGGAGGAAGAGTTTGGGGATCAGGTGGCGCTGGATGAGAAGAGGGGAGGTGCACCCCACAGCCAGGGATGACTTGGGGGTCACAGAAACCCCCCAATCCGATGGGAAGTGACAGGAAGCTCTCCGCTAATCCAGGAAGAGGTGGAGAGGATCTGCAGCAGTGGTGGGTTCCTCCCGGTTGGGCCCAGTTCCACCGAGCTGGTAGTGGTGACGATATGACTCATGGAACCGACTCTGCCCCCCCGCCCCTCCTCTCCCCCCCCCACATTATTCTTACTTTTATTTGGCTCCATCCCCAATCTATTGCTGCCTCCTGAGTCCCAGCTGATCGGCTAGAAGGGAAAAAACTGTTTAAACTCTTGCTGTGGGGCTTCAAAAGGCCGCCCTACAGCTGATCAGTGTTAAAACAAATGAGTAGACCAGTGGTTCCCAAAGTGGGCAGTACTGCTCCCTGGGGGGCGGTGGGATGCCTTAGGGGGGCGGTAAGAGGCAAGGAGGGTAGCCCCCACCCTTTGGCCTGTGCAGTTATCCTTGCAAGCAAACAGCAAGAAAAAACAACTCCTTTCATCTTCAGCATAGGCTAATTAGCCCATTGATTAGATCGGCCTCCCAACTCTCAGCTGATTTGCTCTCAGATGTTTTGCAGAGGGCTCTGTTGCTGCAAAGAGCTAAATTGCTGGAGCAGATTTTTTTTCTCCTTGTGCAAATGAAGCTGAAAACGAAACTGAAAGTAAAGCAGGCGGTTGGCTTTGCTGTTTGCTGCAACGTTGGAAAATTAGGCAGAGGCAGAGTTCTTTTCTTTTTCCTCACCAAAAAAAGTAGGTGCAAACAATGGGAAATTTAGGGCAAAAGAGGACAGTTCAAGATTTTAAAACACAAAAGAAAGAAAACTCTATTTAACTAGGGAATTGTAATAATTGTATATTGTGTTGAAAGCAGAAATTGTTAAGTTGTGGCTTGGAGGAATATATGGGGGAAATTATCTGGTTTATTATTGGTAAATATAATTAATTGATTTGTAAGAAATTGGATTGCATGGAAATAATTGGAATATTCATGTTCATATTGATTAATATACAAAAAAGATAGTTATATAACTAATTGATTTATATTAAAATGTTGAATTTGTATTAAACAACTGTAATATTACATAATTAACCAATGTGAGGATGGATATAAAAATAGATGACAATGGGAAGGGGTATAATATAGAATAGAAGGGGAAAATTGAATTTGATTAAGATTAGAGAGGAGGATGAAGGGTAATATTGGTTTTTTAAAAAAATAGATAAGGAATAAATATGGCAAAAAAGGAAATATAGAAATTGTAAATTTAATTGAAATGACTAAACACTGTTTAAATTTGTGAACCGGCCAAATACTCTGTTCAAAGAAAATACATTGTATGTTTGTATGTGTGTTTCTAATTATTGCTATTTATTCATATTTGTTCTTTTTTATTCTTTAAAGTTTAACAATTCATTCTTTATTTTAATATCTTTATATTTGTTTGGGTTGCCTTTCTTCCATTTCATCTTTTTTATTGTACAACAATCTTTCTCCTCAAACCTACCACCTCTCTCTTTTCTTTCCTTCTTACTTTCTCTTCCTGCCCTTCTTCTCCTCCCTACTTCCTCTTCCTTTCTCCTTCTCCTCCTCTCTTCCTCCCTCTCTTACCCTCGCTCCTACTCTAATTTCCCTTCCCTTCCTTCCTCCCTTCTCTTCCTTCCCTCTCTCTCCTTCCTTCTTCCATCTCTCTTCTCCTTCCTTCATCCTTCTCTATTGCTGTATCGTTTTGTGCATATGGACTACTCAGAGGGCTGAAAAAGTTATTTTTGACTGGTCCTTGCACTTTTGACCAGTCCTCGAACTTACAACTGTCCTTACATGTTATGTTTTTGCCCTATCTTGTCACCATAGTGAAGAGAAGCAGTTGTGAAATGAGTGACACGGTTGTTAAGAATGCTACAATGGGCATAAATGATGACTGGTCATAAGTGCGAAGACTGGTCAAAAGTGTGAGGACCTGTCAGAAATGACTTTTTTCAGCCCTCTGAGTAGTCCCTATACACAGAGCCATGGCCACCTGGTCACATGACCAGCTAGCCATGCCCACCCAGTCACATGACCTCCAAGCCACACCCACAAAATAAGCCACGCCCACAGAACCGGTAGTAAAAAAAATTAGAACCCACCCCTGCTTTGGAGGATCCCACTGTCAATTGTTCACACTGCTCAAGCAAAACTAACAGGTGTGAATTAAGTTTTAGCTAAAAAATGGAGCTTTAATTCCAGAAGTCCATTCTTTAAACTTGGACTTCTGGAATTAAAAGGCTCTGGATTAAATGGTCCTCCAGAGAAAAGATGGAGAAGAGTATCTTGCTTTTAGACATGAGAAGAGCTGTCTAGAAAGGTGAGTTATGAGCTATTTTTGCATCATCAGAAATTTAATTTATTACCTGTTAAAAATGCAAAGCCAAGGAGTACAAGGAGCAAATAAAAGACCTTCCTGTTGGGGTTGGTTCTGGACCAAATCTTAGCTCTCAGCCCACCTTGTGACTTCTTGAAAAGCTTCCCCCCCCCCACGCTCCACCGCCTGAGGAGGCAGGGGGGGCTGCAGGTTGATCCCAAGGGGGTCTGGGCTGGGCTACTGGTCTACCAGTTAAAAGCCTCTGCTAAATCCTAAAGAATTGTCACATGACCATCAAGCCACACCCACAAAATAAGCCACGCCCACGGAACTGGTAGTAAAAAAATTTAGAACCCACCCCTGGTCAGCCCCTTCTGATTTCAACCCCGATTCTGTCAGAATCTCCCTCCCTCCCTCCCTCCCTCCCTCCTTCCTTCCTTTCTTCCTCCTTCCTTCCTTCCTCCCTCCCTCCCTCGCTCCCTCCCTCCCTTCCTTCCTTCCTTCCTTCCTTCCTTCCTTCCTTCCTTCCTTCCTTCTTCCTTCCTTCCTTCTCATTATCCACAGGCCCCACCCCCCACCTGCTCTAAAGTAAGACATTCCCCCAAAATAAGACTTAAGAAACGTTTTTTATACTTAAAATGGTCATTAGGGCACAGAACCGTTGGTTAAATTTTCTGAATCCCACCACTGATTGTATCCTACCTTTATTTCTCCGCTGGACCTTTTTATTGAACCGGTAAAAAAAATTGCCTGCCATCCCTGCAGTGGTAGCAGTTGAGAATGAGGCAGGACAGCCGGCCAAGGTCTTATGACACGTGCTGTGATGTCATCATCTCTGATCCAGCTGTGGGCAGATGCCAGGCTGCCCCCTCCAGCAACGGTGGACCTTTCCATAGGGAGCCTCACACGCACTAACACAGAGACCCTGAGAGGTCTGGAAGGAAAAGGGGAAATGGGGGGGTGGAAGATGGAGGGGAGGCCCCCCAAGGCTCCCAGGAGAACGGAGCCCACAGAATGTTCCACAAAGTGCTAATATTGTAATATTATGATATTACAATATCATTGTAATAGTATAATATTATACAATACAGTACAATATCATAATATTATAATATTATGACCCCCCCTAAGAGGTCTGTAAGGGGCGTGCATAAGCACCCCAACGTGCCTTCCGTCCTTGTCCTACTGCCCCCATTTATTCGTATCCATTTCCTGCATTCATAATCATGTTTATACTTATATCTGTTATCTAATACCTGCTTGACAAATAAATAAAACAAAATGAATAAAAAATAAATAAAAATAAACAAACTATGAAGGCTGCAGTGGTTTATTGCAGACCCAAGAGAGGACCTTTCAATCTCTCTCTCCAAGGTTAAAGGGATCAAGTGGATCACTCATCTCCCTCTCAGTCCACCCTCTCCCCTCCTTCCCCCCTTTCCCTCCTGGATCCTCTAGCCCACTCCTCTCATAAAACGGACTCGCTTCACTCAATTTCCTTGGAGATTTATTTGGTGAGGTGGGACATTGGAGGCAGGCGGGGCAGCTGGGAAGGAGAGATCCGGTCCGGTCCATCATTTAGGGAAAGATCGGATTCCAAAGTCTTTTTGGTCCAGAGGTTTCCCAGCCAGCTTTCCCAGCCAGCCTCTGACAATCCAAGTCAACGGGAGAAGCCGGACTCACTTAATGACCAAAGTGGCCAAAGGGGTTGTATATTTATTTGTTTGATTTATGTGCTGCCCTTCTCCGGAGACTCAGGGCGGCTTACAATATAAATTGGATATCGATATCGAAGCATTGTTGGAGACCCCACCCACCCACTCCGGCTCCCCTCTGGGAGGGGGTTTCCAAGGATTTCCAGCAGGACTCCCCGATTCTGTAGGGGCTTTACTCCCGATGCCCTCCGCCTGGCAAACGCAGGATGCCTTTTTCTCACCAGGTACATGTACACATCCGAACGAGACTGTGATGTTTCTCTGTGTCAGATAATATAGGTGTGTATGTGCATAATATTTATTTATTTATTTATTTATTTATTTATTTATTTATTTATTTATTTCGTCATGGTTATGTAGTGTATATTGGCGGTGGCAGCCCTTTGAGAGCTCTATGCAACAAAATTCCATTTTAATGTATGCTGATTAGTGTACATTTAAAGTGACAATAAAGTTATCCTGTCCTATCCTATTCTGTATTTACTTTTCTATTATTCCTATTCTATTCTATTCCATTCTATTCCTTCCAACTCTGTTATTCTATTCTATTCTATTCTATTCTATTCTATTCTATTCTATTCTATTCTATTCTAGTCCATATTTTCTATTCTATTCTATTCTGCATTTTCTATTCTATTCTATTCTATTCTATTCTATTCTATTCTATTCTATTCTATTCTATTCTATTCTATTCTATTCTAGTCCATATTTTCTATTCTATTCTATTCTATTCTATTCTATTCTATTCTATTCTATTCTAGTCCATATTTTCTATTCTATTCTATTCTATTCTATTCTATTCTATTCTATTCTATTCTATTCTGCATTTTCTATTCTATTCTATTCTATTCTATTCCGCATTTTCTATTCTATTCTATTCTATTCTATTCTATTCTATTCTATTCTAGTCCATATTTTCTTTTCTATTCTATTCTTTTCTATTCTATTCTATTCTATTCTATTCTATTCTATTCTATTCTATTCTATTCTATTCTATTCTATTCCATTCCATTCCGTATTTTCTATTCTATTCTATTCTATTCCGCATTTTCTATTCTATTCTAATTCTAATTCTATTCTCTTTGATAATCTCAAGGTGGATGCCTGGAGATGTAGTCATGGCAACGGTGTTTACTTTTTTATTAGCTGAGGGTTTTTGCTGCCGCTTCGGTCTGAACCACTTGGACAGGGGGATTCTGGGTAGTCAGAGAACCATTAGAATGTACCAACTCATAAAATTCTCAGGGGTCGTCCTGTCTTAACGGTCTTGATCTTCCTGGGGGCTGATGAGAGAGCAGCCCAGAAAATGGGCGACCGGCTGTGTCTGAGGCCTCCACCTCCAGAATAGAATAGAATAGAATAGAATAGAATAGAATAGAATAGAATAGAATAGAATAGAATAGAATAGAGCTGGAAGGGACCTTGGAGGTCTTCTAGTCCAGCCCTCTGCTCAAGCAGGAGAACCTAAATGATCTCAGACAAGTGGCTGTCTAGTTTCTTCTGAAAAACCTCCAGGGATGAAGCAGCCACAACTTCTGGAGGCAAGCAGTTCCACGGGTCACTTGTCCTCCCTGTTGGGAAGTTTCTCCGTAATTCCAAGCTGCTTCTCTCTTTGTTCAGTTTCCATCCGTTGTTTCTTCTCCTGCCCTCTGGTGCTCTGGAGAATAATTTGACCCCGTCTTCTTTGTGGCAGCCTCCCAGATATTGAAATACTGCTATCACGTCACCCCTAATTCTTCTTTTCTTCAGACTAGCCAAACCCAAAACCTGCAGCCATTCTTCCTGTGGTTTAGTCTCCAGGCCTAAACAGGGACACTGTGAGGATCTGCCTTCTAAGTTGCGTTTCTCAGTTTTCTTATAACTTTCAACCTTGCTAAATGAATGGTCATAAGTCAAGGACTACCTGTATTGCAGGCATTCAGAGAATCATAGAATGTAAGCTTTGAAAGGCACCTTCATGGTCATCTAGTCCAACCCCATCCCCTGTGTAGGAACCCAATGCCAAAAATGCACCATTTACATAGACAGATCTCTCATTCTTTTTTTTTTTTTTATTTGATTTATGTGCCACCCTTCTCCGGAGACTCAGGGCGGCTTACAATGCGTTAAGCAATAGCCTTCATTCTTTTGTATATTTTATACAAAGTCAGCTTATTGCCCCCACAAACTGGGTCCTCATTTCACCTACCTTAGAAAGGATGGAAGGCTGAGTCAACCTTGAGCCTTGGAGAGATTCGAACCAGCAGAAATTGCAGGCAGCTGTGTTAATAACAGGGTGCACTAAACCCCTGTACTATCAAGGCTCTTCATTCTTGCATTTTAATGGGCTTTTCTTTATTTTTATCAGGGAGTTGAAGAGAATGATTCAGAGCCAAATCTGTTGTCCCTACAAGGAACTGGATGTGACCTGGAAGGAGAGTCTTCACCAACTCCATCATCCTCTCTTGTTCCGCTATCCAAATTCTCATCTGCTCCATCTGGCTGGGAGTTTCTGCCCCCTTCCCTGACTCTGACCTCCACTCCCAGCCTGGAGAGATCATCCTGCAATGCAACGAAGGGGCCGTTGTCATGTTCTACGTCACCCTCAGCTACATGGGCTTCCTGGCTGCCATCTGCTTCACGGTGGCTTTCCTGGCCAGGAACCTGCCTGGGGCCTTCAACGAAGCCAAGCTGATCACCTTCAGCATGCTGGTCTTCTGCAGTGTCTGGGTGACTTTTGTGCCCACCTACCTGAGCACCAAAGGGAAATCCATGGTGGCTGTGCAGGTCTTCTCCATCCTGGCCTCCAGTGCTGGTCTGCTGGGCTGCATCTTCATCCCCAAGTGCTACATCATCCTTCTGAGGCCAGACCTCAACACAAAGGAGCAGCTCACAACCAGAACAAATGTAAAAACATGAGATATAACACCATTGTGATATTTCAAGTGTTGTTAAAGTTTCTTTTATTTGAAAAAAGATTTTATTTCCACTTAGGTACTATGCAGGAATTAAAGAAAAAAATATGTGTATATGTTTCTTGCAGTTCCCTTCCCTTTCATCTCAATAAATCTTGCTGAAGAGAACTCTGAGAAGGTCAATGAACCTGACACTGTATAGAAAAATCATTTGAGCCATTGTTCCTACTGACAGAGGGCTAAAAGTGTCTATATGTGGGAGAGAGAAAGAGAGAGTAAGAAAAGAGATAAGAGGGAAGCTGTGGGAACCAACCTCAAGCATGTTGCATGTTAACCTCCACGAGAACCACTGGAATGCCAGAATGAGCTGAAATGCCATGTTTGACTTTCTCTCAGCCGGGAAGCAAATCTTCATGTGCTGATTTCCTGATAAAACCCTTTTTGCAGAAAGTGTTGACTGCAAATGCCTTCTGGGATTTCACTTTGGAGTTGTTTTTACTTAGTTTTCTACCTCTAAGAACTTCCCACTCTATTTTTTTTTCTTTCGTCATCCAGAGAATTAAAATAGCAACATCCAATGATATTTAGATCCTTTCATTTCCCACTCTACAATTTGTACCTAAAGCATTTCTCTGCTGCTCTTCTGAGCTTGTCTTGTCTGTGAAGGGCTGGACAAGATTTCCAGCAAAAGGGGACTTTCTCTGGAGGAGGTTGAGGGGATCCTGCCTAAAGGCAGCCGCATCATTTAACCAAATGGTCTGGACTTTGGCAAGAAGGTTCAATACTGCGTATTTATCCAGGACCAAGAACGGGCAAATAAGGGTGGGAGCATCTAGGTTACCAGGAATCTGAATCCACGGAAGGTATTCTGCTTTCCAAACACAGAGATTGCTGATTAATTAGCAATGAATTTGAGGTTTCGGAATGGCTTCTGATTGCAAATGAATCCCTTTGAAAACTCCATTTTAAGCAGGTTAAAAGCAGCTCTGATGGCTCAGACCAAGATCAGTCTAAGATTCACAGTGACCACACAGATCCCTCTGGTTCTCCCACAAGCAGAAGGCAGAGAGATTTATAGCTTTTCCCAACATGGAACTGGTCTTTTCCCCTAATTTCACTTTCCTCCATCACACCACACAGCCATCTCACACTCTAGGAATCCCCAATTCTGGTATCCCAAATTAATCTGAGAAAAGATTTTTTTTCCAAAGTTCAATCAATCAATAGGTACTGAGTCAGGACTGGAACTCCGAGTCTCCTGGGGAGCAGCCCAAAGAAACACAGCCAGCTTCCCTGCTGAAGATGGGACTAGAACTCACCAACCCCTGGTGATAAAGCCACCTGACCTGCAATCATGTCTACCTGGACAGTGGCCCCCAACTCACCCAGCCGGCTTCCCTGCCTAAGGTAGGACTAGAACTCCCAGCCCCCTGGGGCTTTTAGTTGGCAGGTGGGATTAAAACTCGAGGAGTGATTGGCGCTTTGATTCCCCCCCAACACAAAAGGCTCCTTCTGCAGCTGCCCGGCCTCGCCTTGACAGACAGCTGTCACTCAAGCCCGTCCTGCCCCGCTCCCTCGCGCCACGCCCAGGTCAGGCAGTGCCACCCCCGGCAGGCGGGCTACCTGAGCCTCCCCCCCCTCCCGCTGCCTTGCCTGCGGATGCCCTCCTCGGGGCTGGTCGGAGCCAGAGCGCCTGGAGGGGCTTCCTCTCATCTGGGTTGCGCGGATCGAGGCTCTGCGGCGCTTCCCTCCCGGGCCGAGCAGGGGCTCCGTCTCCCAGAGGCTGCGGGAGGCGGGCAGGGCTGTCCCGGGAGCTGCGGGGGAGAAGCGGACGGGCTTAAGCCGAGGAAAGAAGCTCCAGGCAGCCTGGCCGTTCTCGGGAGGAGCTGGACGGCCCCCGTGGGTCTCCAGCTCGGGGCTCCGGGGAGCCTGGGGGGTTTCTCTCCCTTCCAGGTTGCGACGCGATGGGCCGGGGAGAAACAGCGCTGGCTGCGCGCTTGGCTGCCGGCACTTCGGGGAGGAGAGGAGCAGCCGCATCTCTCGGAATGGGGCGGGGGGGGAGGTGTCAAAGCCCCCCTTTTATTTTTGCCTGACTCGGCGGTGCTTTTAATGCCGCTGCAGACTTGACCTCTCTCCCCTTCCCCTTATCTCAAAGACTTCCCTTATCCCCCCCCCCCATAAGTCGGTCCTCCCCCCTCTTTTTCCGACCCGGCACTCCTTCTGCCAGGCAGCTGCCCGCTGAGGAGTCGGTGGAAGGGCAGCCAAAGGGCTCCGACCGACCCCCTTCTGCCCCTTTGTTGGGCTGAAGATGCCCAGGGGCTCTCGGACCCCCCCCGCCGCCCGCCCCGATCTCCTGCGTCTGGGGAAGTTGTCCTTCTCCTCTCCCCAACTGTAGGCAGCAACCTCTGGAGGAGGGGGGGGGGGCTCCGCCTGCCTTGCCAGGGAGAATAAAGGACGGGGGGGGGGAATGTTCCTTTTCTCCGGGCTGAGTTGGGCCCGGTTCCTCCCCTTCCAGACCTTCCCTGCCTCCGGTCCCTTGGGGAGCTCCTGGCTGACCAGGGACCCCGCGGCTCCTCCTTGGTGCCAGCGGCGGTTGGGGCCATCGGGTGAGCGAATTGAGGAGGGGAGGCTGCCGCGCAGGATCACGTGGCCTCGGTCTCAGGGTCTCAGGGAGGGAGCAAAGAGGAGCAGGGAGACCCCCAACCCCTCCTTCGCCCCCCCCCGCACAGCCCTCCATCCCCAGGAGGCCTGGTGGGTCAAGGAAGGCCATTCAGACGATCCTCCGGTGCCCGGAGGCTGCGAGGGTCCGGAGGGAGAGGAAGCAGCTCCCCGTCGCTTGGAAGGCCGGGCACAGGACGGGGGAGCCCGCCCCCCCTCTCTCTGAGGGTCCCTGCCCGGCTCCCCAGGCCTCCGGCTCTTCTCCTTCCAATGTTGGCGTCCGGGGAGATCCAGCGGCTGCCCCCCCTTTCCGACAGCAGCCCCGCCTCTCCCTCCAGCCTTTCGGGATCTTCCTTGAGGCGCTGCCGGCAGTTTGATGAGACTCTTAAAAGGAAGCGCCTTTTCCTACTCGCCAATTCTGAGAATATGCTGGGTGTGTGTGTGTTTGTGTGTAGTTGATTGGCGGCAGAGCGTGGCGTCTCCTCCGTGGCTGGGAGGTCGAAGGGGTGACGCAGGTGGAGGCTGCCTTCTGCGGCTCCTCTCCCAAGAGCACCTGGGGGGGGGGTAGGCAGCACGGGGCAAGGGCGTGAAGGTCGGTCTGTGTGTGTGTGTGTGTGTGTGTGTTGCTGGTGTGGCTCCTCACCTGCATTGTGGCAAAGGAAGCCCCACCTGGGTGGTGCCTTCTGCCCCCCTTCTTCCCCTCCCAGAGGGAAACTTTCAGTCCGGGATTGGGAAGATCCAGATCCAGAGAAGGGAAGACGGCGGGATTCACCCATTACTCTTGCTAGTCCGTTAGTGGGGAGGGTTGTGTCTTGACCGCAGGGGGGCAAAGGCGGACGGTTAATCTCTGGGATCAGGGATTGGCCCAGAGCCCCCCAGCTGGTGGGATTCGAACCCGGAATCTCTCCATTCCTAGGCTGCTTCTTGGACCACTGGGCTGCCTCAGGCAGCCTCCGTGCAGGGAGAGTTAGCAGCCCCCCTCCCCTCCCCCAAGCTCCAGGCAGGGCGCCATGGCTTCCCAGGAGGTCTGGCTCTGCCCAGCTAGGGAAGCGCCCAGGAGCAACTGCCGAGTCGGACCCGACCGCCTTCAAGTGCAGCACAGAAGAATCAGACGGAAATGCCTTGAGTGGCAAAGACGGCCTGGACTCCCCATGGGGGAAGATGGGGGCCCGGGAGAGCCAAAGGGGACACGGAAGACCGACTCTCACTCCAGAGGGAGCCATGGAGGGCAGCCAAGGGAGCGCAGCCCTGGGGGCAAGAAAGGAGGGAGGGGTGCTTCCGCAGCCACCAGAAGAAGGATCCCATCAATTCAGGGGAAGACCAGGCGGAGCTGCTCGGCTGACGTCACAGCTTTTTGGGGCCACTTTGTCTTCAGTTGCGCTCCAGAGGGAACCCCACGCCTTGCAAAGGCCCCAATCTCCCCCCACAGCCTTGCTCGGCGGACCTCTGGAAGCCAGTTAAGAAGGGGGGGCTGCTCCTCCCCATCCCCTCCTTTTTCTCTCCTTCCTACTTCTCTTTCTTTCCTCGCTTTCGCTTTCTGGGTCCTCGCCCTGTTGGCCGGAGCTTCCGCCTCACCCACTCCCGTCTTGGCTCTCCCAGGAGCCCAATAATATTGCTCAAATTATAAGATGTTCTTGGGAGCTGCAAAATATTAAATTCCTCTGAATGACTTTCACAGATTTCTGTTTAGCTAGATTTATTGGGATGAATAATGCAATAATTCCAGTCATTCAACCATTTCCCATTTCAAAACATACTATTTAAATTGGAATAATTACTGCCTTCTTTCAAATAAAAGGAACTTTTACCATTCTTTAAATATTCTAATAGATTACATCTCATGTTTTCACATTGATTCTGGCTGTGAGCTGCTCCTTTATGTTGAGGTCTGGCCTCAGAAGGATAATGTAGCACTTGGGGATGAAGATGCAGCCCAGCAGACCAGCACTGGAGGCCAGGATGGAGAAGACCTGCACAGCCACCATGGATTTCCCTTTGGTGCTCAGGTAGGTGGGCACAAAAGTCACCCAGACACTGCAGAAGACCAGCATGCTGAAGGTGATCAGCTTGGCTTCGTTGAAGGCCCCAGGCAGGTTCCTGGCCAGGAAAGCCACCATGAAGCAGATGGCAGCCAGGAAGCCCATGTAGCTGAGGGTGACGTAGAACATGACAACGGCACCTTCGTTGCATTGCAGGATGATCTCTCCAGGCTGGGAGTGGAGGTCAGAGTCAGGGAAGGGGGGAGAAACTCCCAGCCAGGTGGAGCAGATGATAATTTGAACTCCAGAACAAGAGAAGATGATGGAGTTGGCCAAGCTCTTCCCCAACCATCTCTTCACTCGGTTTCCTGGTTTTGTGGCCAGGAAGGCCAGCACCACCGTGATGGTTTTGGCCAAGAGAGAAGAAACGGCAACTGAGAAGATGATGCTGAAGACCGTTTGTCGGAGAAGGCAGGTGGTTTTCCTTGGTTGACCAATAAAGAGAGAAGGAGACAAGAAGCAAAGCAGGAGGGAGACCAGGAGGACGTAAGAGAGGTCCCTGTTGTTGGCTTTGACAAGGGGAGTTTCTCGGTATTTAATGAAGATGATTAAAACAAGACCCGTGGTTAGGAAGAAGAGAAGGGCAAAAGAGACCAGGATGATGCACAGAAGTTCTTCATAAGACAGGAAGGTTATAACTTTGGGGATACATTGGACTCTGGCCTCATTTGGGTATTTATCATCTGGGCACTTGGTGCATTTTTTTGTATCTGAGAAAACAAAAAAGCAACTTTCCTTAATATTCTGTCCTTTTATCTTACTAGAAATGCCTTCTTTTGATAACAGCTGATACCAGCAGCATTTTCCAAGAAGTATTTATTAAAGATTTCATTAAAAAGAGTATAAGAATGATTTTTTTAAAAAATGTAGCCAGATATATTAAATTGAGCGAAGTCCTAGGGTGTTAATTATTTCCAGTGTAACATGTAGAATCTTCATAGGAACCTATATTATTAGAGGTTAATAATGAATCATATAATCGTTTTAGGCAAACATCCTGAGTCCTGCCACATGGCATTTAATATCCTGGACTTGGAGGATAGCTGTAGTATCTTGTAACATCTGGAAGTAACCTGGAATTAAGGAGAAACTTCCTATCAGTGAGAATAATTAACCAGTGGAACAGCTGGCCTCCAGAAGTTTTGGGTGCTTCAACATTGGAGGTTTTTAAGAAGAGACTGGACAGTCACTTGTCTGAAATGGTCTTCTCCTGCTTGAACCGGGGGTAGGACTAGAAGACCTCCAAGGTCCCTTCCAAGTTTCAAAGAACTAAGAACTGGGGTGAAATCCAGCAGGTTCTGGAGAACCGATAGCGGAAGTTTTGAGTAGTTTGAAGGACTGGCAAATACCATCTTTGGCTGGTCCCAGAGTGGGTTGGCAATGGAGATTTTGCAATATCCTTCCCCTGCCACGCCCACCAAGCCACGCCCACAAAACCGGTAGGGAAAAATGTTGCATTTCACCCCTGACTCAGATGTTCCTAGAAAGGTGAACTTAGCAGCACTCATCCAAACTAAAAAGCAGAAGAGATATTTCCTCTGCTGTTAGTAAAGCTTGTCCAGTCTGCCACCCCCTCCTCCCATCTCTTTCCCAGCCCCTCCTTCCAAGTCTTTTTGATTTACTTCCGTTTAGATAAGAAATTGTGCAGGTTAAAAAAAACAACAACAACAGGTGAGTTTCAATCTGTCTTTTAACTTGCACTTTCATGAAAAGGTTCTGGATGGATCCAGTTCCACAAAGCCTCCCGTTTTCCTCAGTGTGACCCACCTTCCTGAGTGGAGAAGGTCCCCTCCGGACAAGGAATGCAGTCATAGCAGCAAACTGGCTCTCCTTCTCGAGCCCTCTTGACAAATCCAGGATGGCAACTTTCCACACATTTGGACTGAGGCAGGGACTGAGCAGAAGAAAAGGAATGCCAAAGAAAATACGTTAAGACTCTCCATTCATGGAAAATGGAGGTAGAAATGGATGGAGACAAGTAGCCTCTGGTCTTCACTGAGGTAAATATGAAATCTCTGACTACTTCTAAACAGATGCAGGAGGTAAAACAACTGGCAGATTCTTCATTTAGTTCCTCCCTTTTGCTTTTGGAATTTAACATTACATTAAAGTAATTTTCTATTTAATAAAGTCTAGAGAGATGGAATTGATTTTTTTTAAGTATTATGATATATTCTTATTAAAATAAAATTTACTGTAAAAATTTTCGGAAGCTTTTATTCCATTAGATTTTATAATGTAGAGTAAAACTATGATGAACAATTTTTAGCAAATACAATTCTAGCTGCTTTCAGTACATTTACAATCAAATATCTCACTTCCCTGTTATATGTTTCTGCCACCATTCCTAATAAAAAACTCTGGTTTAAAGTCTATATGTTTCTTTATCATTTTTTCCAACCACATGTGAATTTTAGTCCAATATCTTTTTGCTTCTACGGTATCTGATGACATTTCCAACATTTCTCAGATTTGTCCTTGAACATTCTGGCTATTCTTGTTGGGGGAAGATGCCACCTGTAAGACATCTTATACAATTTTTCTTTATATGCTGTTGACATTGTCATTTTATAATTTTGAGACCACAATTTTTGCCATTTCTCTAAATCAATTCCATAACCAAAATCCCCCCCAATGTGATCATTGTTTCTTTAACTTCTTCTTCTTCCAATTTCACCTCTAGTAAATAACCATACAATTTTTTAATTACATAATCATCAGAACCTGTTAGAATTTTATCTAAATTGGTCAAAGTGTTATGAATACCTTCTATCTTGCAATCTTCATCATATCTAGCATGTATTTGCAAATAAGAAAACCAATTCATCTTAAAACCTTGTACTTCCAATTCTTGATTCGATTTAAGTTCACTCTTTTCATCCGTCAATTCACTATATCTAACAATTTGTTCCCTTCTAAATGTTACTGAATGTGAAAATGCTTCAATTGTTGATACCCAGATTGGGATTTTCAAATATTGTTGTTTTTTAATCTTCTCCCAATTTAATAACAAAGCCTCTCTTATGTGATGTCTTCTAAAATACCCCTGTGCTTTTCTTCCCTTATACCATAAAAAGGCATGCCACCCCAATAACAAATCATGTCCCTCTAAATTCAATAATCTAGTATTTCTTAACATAATCCATTCTTTAATCCAAATCAAACTTGTCACTTGATAGTAAAGTTCCCAATTAGGTAAACCCCCCTCATTCTAACATCTTGTAACAATCTTGATTTTATCCTCACCTTTTTTCCCTGCCAAATATATTTTAACATTATTTTATTCAATTCTTCAAAATAATCTTTCCCCAATCTTCTGGTGGCCAACTGTTTATGATGTTACTTTCCCCGCGTTCTTTTGTAATTATATTTGTATTTTGGTCTGTGACCGCAAATAAAGTTATTATTATCTTTCCCCAATCTAATTGGAATTGTCTGGAACAAATATAAAATTCTAGGGAAAATATTCATTTTGATAGTTGATAGTCCTCCCAATCAATGATAAATGTAAATTTTCCCATTTTGCCAAGTCTGCTCCGATCTGTTGCTTAAGTTTATTATAATTATTCTCTTTAACTGTACTACATCTTGCTGTCAGATATATTCCCAAATATTTAACTTTATTTGTGACCTGCATCTTTGATATTTCCATCAGTTCTTCTTTTAGTTTTATTAGCATGTTTTTTGTCAAAATCTTCATTTTATCTTTATTAATTTTCAAACCTGCTACTTCCCCAAACTCTCCAATTTTATCTATCAATGTAGATATTGATGTTAATGTGTCTTCAAGAATAAAAACCAGGTCATCTGCAAATATAAATTGCAATTTATATTCTTCCTTTCAAATTTTCATTCCTTTTATATCTTTATCTTCTCTAATACTTCTATTTAGTACTTCTAATGTTAATACAAACAGCAGAGGGGACAATGGGCAACCTTGTCTAGTACCTTTTCTTATCTCAATAGAATCAGTCAATTCTCCATTTATCATTACCTTTGCCGTTTGTTTATAATATATAGCTTCTACTGCTTGAGTAAATTTCTTGCCAAAGCCCATCTGTTCCATTTGAAGCAACATAAATCACCAGTTCACATTATCAAAAGCTTTTTGTGCATTCAGAAAAATCAATGCCATTTGTTTTTTGGGGTGGGCCTCATAATATTCCAAAGTGTCCAAGATTATTCTCATGTTGTCTCTAATTTGCCTCTTTGGCAGAAACCCATTTTGGTCCGAATGTATGAAGTTATTTAAATATCTTTTAAGTCTTTCTGTCAGTATTGAAGCAAAAAGCTTATAATCTGAATTTAACAGGGATATGGGTCTATAATTTTTGATTTGTTGCGGGTCGGTATCCTCCTTTGGGATCAATGTGGTGTATGCCTCTGACCATGACTTGGGTATTTCCTTCTTTGTCATAACTTCATTCATAACTTCTAAGAGTGGGAGGCTCAGGGATTCCTGTAGCGTCTTATAATATTCTGCTGGTAATCCATCTGACCCTGGTGCCTTCCCATTTTTTTGTCTTTTAATTGCTTCAGTCAGTTTCATCATAGTTATATTTCCCTCTAGCATCTCCTCAATAGGGATCTGAGGTAAGTTTGCCTTTTGGAGTGGAGTACCACTTTCTCCTCCTCTATATTTTCCTGCTCGAACAAAAGTCGATAATAATCTTGAATAATTTTCCCTTTCTCCTTATCCCCAAATTTACTTTGTCCTTGGTCATCCATTAGTTGTATTATTTTCCTTGATTCTCTCTCTTTTTTCAATTTGTAAGCTAACCATCTACCTGGTTTATTACCATTCTCAAAATAATTCTGTTTAGTGCTTCTAATTTTTTGGGCTAGCTGTTCTTTCTCCATTAATTCCATTTTATGTTTTATTGTGTCCATTTTCATTTTAATATCTTGTTTTTTGTGGAGACTTCTGAAGTTCTTTTTCAAATCTCTTATAATCATCCTCTAATATTTTATTAATTTGTCTTCTCTTGATATTTCTTGTCTTTGTATAGTCCATTACCAAGCCTCTGACATAAGCCTTCATCGTGTCCCAAAGATTTTGCATTGATGTATCCTTCCTATTCTCTTTGGGAAAAAAAGCCAATTCTCTTCCCATTTTCTGACAAAGTCCTTTCCTTTCAATACAGTGTTATTTAAAGTCCATCTAGATCTTTTCCTCTGTCCTTTCCATTTCACTGTCACTGGATTATGGTCTGCCCAAGTATTTGCGTCTATCTCAATTTGTTCTATATTCAAAGTCAATTCCATTGTTGTCCATATCATATCTAATCTAGACCAAGATGAATGTCTATCAGAATAGAAAGTATATTGTCTATTTTTCCCATTTCTGTCTCTCCACACATCCTTTAAGTTTATTTCCTCTATCATCTTAAAAAAAGATTTCGGAAGTATCTTTCTGCTATGTTTTATTATTTTATGCGATTTATAGTCCAATTTCTCATCGACTATACCATTAAAGTCTCCCGTGATTCAGACATTATCCTATTCCAATTCAATTATTTTCATATGCACTTTTCTATAGAAGTCATCTTGATTATTATTTGGAGCACATAGTGCTATTAGGATAGGATACCAACGCAAGATGAAGTTATTAAGAAAATCATGGACTGTGCAGAAATGTGCAAATTGACATTTGAAATTAGAGAACCAG
Organism: Pituophis catenifer annectens; assembly: GCF_029215685.1. Lineage (NCBI taxonomy): Eukaryota > Metazoa > Chordata > Lepidosauria > Squamata > Colubridae > Pituophis > Pituophis catenifer. The sequence continues at coordinate 3,443,679 of NW_027256899.1, read as the reverse complement.
AAGATAAACAATACTATATGATATGGGATTTATCAATGGCTGGATAATAAAACATGGAACTGAAATATGATATATAAAATGTATGTTATAATAAATGAAAATAATTTTGTTTTTTTCTTTGGGATAACTGTTATTGTTAGATAACAAATGAGGTTAATAATGTAAAGATACATATTGGGTTGATAATATGAGAAAATAGATAATTAGTAAAATATGAATCTGGGGATGAAGCACAAGGGAATTATAACCGATTGGCACACTGTTTGTAATTGTAATGAATGATGGATTTTTTTATGTTTTGTTTGTTTTAAAAATATTATTTTTTCAAAAAAAAAACTATGATGAAGAAAGAAACCTCTGACCAGTAAGATCTTGAAAGGTTTCCATAAAACATGGCAAAGCCACTCCACTTAGGTCCCGTCTCTTGAAGAGCTTCCATTAGATGACACCACCTGGCATGGGAGGCCAACCACCCTGGAGACTCTGGGCTTTGCCCCAGTGGTGAAATGTAAAAATTGTTGTGACTGGTTCTGTGGGCGTGGCTTGGGGCATGGCTTGGTGGGGTCATGTGACTGGGTGGGCTTGGCCAATGTTTTTTTCTTTTTTTCCTTTTTAAAGCATTTTTTTAAATACTCGTTCAGGCAAATACGTAGTAAAAAAAATGCTTTAAAAAGTAAAAAAAAAAAAAAAGGTTCTGAGGATCACAGCTTTTTTTACCTTTTAAAAGTATGTTTTACTACCGGTTTGCCCCAACTGATAGTTTTTATTACTACCGGTTTGCCCAAACCAGAGTGAAGTGGTAGCATTTCACCCCTGCTTTGCCCATTTGAAATGGGACTTCAGGCTTTGGAAATCAGAGAAAAGACACCAAAATTTCTCCTACCTTATTGAGCAACTTTAGCCGTGAAAGAGCATCTTGGTTGATAATAAGTCTCTGTCTGTCAAAATACGCCAAAAACTCTTTCTTGGCATCCTCATTGGGGAGAACCAAGAAGATATTGATGCCCAGATCTGCTGTTATCTCTCCATTTTGGTCCAAGTACAATTTAATGCTGGAAATATTCCAAAATTCATTCTTCTCCAGAAAGGGATGAAACTAGAAAGGGAACATCCAGGAATTTGAAAAACAGAAAACTTTATTTCTTATCCCACATTGAATCTTTCTTCCACAATTGTCTCATCTCCAAATATGGTTAAATAGGATACAAATACTGCCATTATTTGTCCATCATATACTGACAAAGCATAGAGAAAATATAATTGACACAATTGGTGAATTATAGGGAACATTCTAGAGCAGATGACAAATAAAATGAAGAGAGGGGGGAAAAGGTTTATTCATAAACTCTTGGAAAACAAGAGGTTGATTCCCAGAAAGCATGGGTTGATCAAGAAGAAAGTTATCAGGCTAATCTTCTCCCTGGTCATCCTGATGGAAAACGCCTCCAGATGGAGAGTGGCTGGCTCTTGAGAATTTGGTCGCTGAAGAGGGAGCCGGGTTTAGAGAGGGGAGAGGCACTACCGATCAGTGCTTAGTTCTTCATCAACTGATGGAAAAATACATATCAAATAGACCTGCATCATTCTACGCCTGCTTTATAGATCTCAAGGCAGCCTTTGATACGGTTCCCAGGACTAAGCTATGGGAGAAGCTGGAAGCTGCCTCAATTGACCACAGGCTTCTTCATCTCTTACCTGCCCTACATACGAAAACATCCCTCAAGGTGAGGTGTGATATGCAGGTGTCCCTCTCGAAGTCAGTTAAAACTCAAAAGGGGGTTAAATGGGGGCATTTTGCCCCCCCTGCTTTTCAACTTTTACATAACTGGCATGGTAAAATGGCTAAACAAACCAAATCACATCCCCCCAAAAATAGGTGACCGAAGCATCGCCCTCCTGCTCTATGCAGATGCCCCTGTGATCCTCTCCAGGACACCAGAAGGCCTTAAAAGAGCCTTGCGAGCCCTTCTCCAGCACTGCAATTACAATCAACTGGGCATAAATGATGAGAAAACAAAGATCAAAAAGGCCAAAACTTGATTCATGGTATCTAAATGGCCACAAAATAGAGCAGGGAAGCCCCTTCAAATCCCTGGGGGTGGCCATTCAGGCCAAGGGTTCAAGAAACATGCAGCTGCCCTGGGCCAAAGATCAGCCAGCACCATTCTTCATTGTTTCCGCACAAAGGGAGGCTACTATGTCCCTGCTGCTATTCAGCTTTTTGTGCCCAAGTCGCTAGCACAGCTCCTTTATGGGACGTTGCTGGGACCTTCAGCTTCATGTTTTACATCATTAGAAGTAGTTCAATCCAAATTCACCAGATCAATTCTCCAGGTGCCACATTGTGTCTCAAATGCACTTCTGCGCCTGGAGACAGGATTGACAGAAGCCGAAGCAAGAATCCGTATAGCTGCTATGGCCCAGCAGCTTCTTATCTGTGGTAGATAAGAAGTCCCTGCAAATTGTCTGAGAGTTAAATATAATAGCAGATAACAGACAGTTTTGAAGATTTGAAATTTAATTTTGTTTTTGATTGCCTGTTAACTAGATTTTTTATTTACAGCAGACAGATGACAAGTCAAGTGGTTGCAAATATATCGGTAGAAGTTTATAATTGTGGGCCTATTTTGCAAGGGGGAGAAATGTACATCTATCAGTATAAAACTGGGGAACAATATATGCGTATGTGGTTTTATCTGTTTTTAGTGCACAATTTTTTTAAAAAATGTTTCATCTAATTTTGTTTTGTCTTTGTAATAGTTTTATTTTTTGAACTTTGTATTTTACCTTTTTGAATAAAATAAAATTTAATGAAAGGAATATCACGTTTCCAGAAACAATATTTATCATCAGCACACACAGAAGGGTGTAGAAAAATAGTAGAAAAATATCTGATTTTTAGCAACTAGGACTTGACTAACAACAGAGTCTCATATAATAATAATAAATTTATTTACGGTCACAGACCAAAATGCAAGCATAGCTACAGAAAAACATAGGAAAAAGAACATCACGAACGGCCGGCCACCGGAAGCCCCGGCTGAGAGGGACCACAGCGCTCTCCTCTAATGGTTACGGCTCTTAGAAAAAATTTTGAGACCTGAGAGGTAGTGTATGAGGAGCCATCCCCTAAACAATACAAGGCCAAATCACTATCATTGGGCCCACAGAAATCTGTCTCTAAGAGAGACATCAAATTAGTCCTGGCTACGTTGTACATGGGGCAGTGTAAAAGGACATGCTCCACAGTCTCAACCTCCACTCTACCACAGGGACATAGCCGCTCGCCCCTTGGAAGCCTCTTGAATCGACCGTCCAGCAATGCTGAAGGCAAGACGTTAAAACGAGCAAGGGAGAAGACTCTTCTATACTTAGGGATGGTTAGAGTATAGAAATATGAGGCCATCCTCAGTCCAAAATTATTAAGTTGGCTGAAGACCAGAGGGGAGCAGGTTTTATTGGCTCTAGCTCTCAGATATTGTAAGTCTATGTCCACAAGCCGTTGGACTACCCTACATTGGGCGTCTTTAAGGCCATAGTCTCCCATGGCATCCCCCGAAAAACCTAACAGGTGGAGTTTCTTCGTCAGATCCCTCTCCCATTGAGACGTATAGGGGTCAGCTAACACCAGGGAGAGGTAGCTGCCAGGGGCTGCCAAAAAGAGTGCCCGAAACCACCATTTAAAGGTGTTGATCCACGCCATGCATTCGACTGATCGAATGCCCAGTTCCAGATACATCGGAGCAAAGCCAACACAGGGAGGGAGACCCAAAAGTTTCCTTAAAAAAGCAGCCTGGGTTCTTTCAATACATTCCTTGAAGCCCTGTATCCATATCGGAATTCCATAAAGAGTTTGGGCCAAGGTTTTGGCTTTGTAAATACGCAGAGCAGAAGGAATAAATTGGCCACCTTGGGTATAGAAAAATCTTAAAATCTGCTGATGGCTACAAAAAGCTGAATTCAGCACCTGGGTTCGGTGTCTAGTCCAAGCACCAGTGTTCTGAAAATGTATACCTAAATACTTAAAATGGGAAACCTGCTTAACAGCATTACCCTTAATAGCCCAGTTGTGTAACTTCCGGGCACTAGAGAACACCAAGACTTTTGATTTGTCGTAGTTAATGGACAAGTGATTCTCAGCACAGTAGGACCCAAATGCAGAGAGAAGCCTTTTCAGGCCAAGCCTCGTCAGTGATAGGAGGACCGCGTCATCAGCATAAAGGAGAAGCGGGATCTTCGTTGTTGACAGCTTTGGGGCGTGAGACTCAATACATCCAATATAAGAGGCCAAATCAGATAAAAATAGGTTAAACAAAAGAGGAGCCAGGAGACAGCCCTGCCTTACTCCACTCTTTATCGGGATAGGGTTAGAGAGTTCTCCCTGCAAACTACACCTGACCTGACTAGAAGTCTGATTATATAGGGATCTAATTAGGAACAACAGACGTCTGTCGATGGAGCTTTTGAGCAATTTTGTCCACAACAATTCCCTTGGGATTGAATCAAATGCTGCCTTTAGATCGATAAAAGCAGTAAAAAGTTTACCACCTGGTATGGTGGCATATTTGTCAACCAGGTGCGCTAGGACAAAGCAGTGGTCCAATGTGGCACAGCCTGCTTTAAACCCAATCTGTTCAGCACCAATAATGTTGGACTCCTCGACCCAGGTGAGGAGTCTGCGTTGGAGATATTTAGCGTACAATTTCCCAATGATAGAGAGCAGACTTATAGGACGATAATCGGCTGGGTTGTTCCTATTTCCTCGTTTAAAAATAGGGACAATAATTGCTTGGTTCCAGGAGGTAGGAATCCTGCCAGAGATATTGATATGGGTAAAGAGTGTTGCTAAAAGAGGAGACCACCACTTGGGATTAGATTTTAACAGATCAGGGGGTATAGCATCAGGGCCAGGAGCTTTGCCTGATTTAAGTTCAGAGATAAGCTCGTTGATCTCAGCATGAGTCACGGGGTGCCAGTCCGGAATTGCAGGGGGCAGTTGTTGTCCGAGTCCGGTCGTGACTATTGAAGCCTGGAAGATTGATCCAAAATGGCTTTCCCAATCTCTGTTGGAAATACAACAGAGAGGGAGTTCTTGATGACCAGGCAGCGAACAGGCGACCATTTGCCAAAATAGTCGGGTGTTCTTCTGATGAATAGAGAGGAGAAGTAGGTCCCACTTCTCTTTTTCTTTAGCCCTCTTTTTCTTAACAATTAGTCCTTTATACTCCCACTTCAGGCGGTAATAGTCCTCAGGTAGGCGTTTATCCCCTCGATTACGGTAGAGCAGGTAAACCTGTCTGATCTTGTTCCTGAGCAGCACACATTCTTCATCGAACCAGGGATTGCTTCTTGGACGATATGGGCCACTTGGCCTACAATCAGCTCCTAGTTCCCTTTGAATACTGTTAATTAATGATTCGAAGGTCGAGATTGCCGCTGAGTCACTGCATGTTAAGGCCTGATTGTATAGGCTAAGACACTCCGGCGATGATAAAAGAGAGTGGAACTTTCTTTCAGTCTTGGGAGACCATTTGATCCTCCTTGCATAAGAGGTCACATAAGGATCCAGTATTTGGGGGCCCTTAGGCAGATGTATATTTGTAAAGAGCCCAATGATTGTGACCAGGGGGTAGTGGTCGCTCTCCGTGAGGCAGTCCACAAAAAAAACATGGACTGCCTGTCTTAGTGGCTGGGAAACCATCACAAAATCAATAACACTACTCCCCCGTGAAGAGCTAAAAGTAAATTCACCCGCTAGATCGCCTGGGGTACTCCCGTTAAGGATTGTCATATTGTGTTGGGATGCTAAGAGGGCTAATTGAACGCCGGCAAAATTTGTTAGCTCATCCTTAGAATGCCTGGCTGAGATCTGGTGTCCTATGGCCTGGCAGATTTCTTGGGAGTAGAGTGCCTCAATTGGTGGGGGAATTTGGCCTCCCAATCGGGCATTAAAGTCACCCCCTATAAAGATGTACGGCGCTGGAAATTTAGTTTCTGTATGGGTAATATAGCTCTCCAGTTCACCCCATTGAGCCTTAGTGTCGGCTTGCCTCACCGTCGGGGGAAGGTAAACGTTGAACACTAGCATTTTACTGTGTCCTCTCTTAATTAGGAGTGCCATAGCTAAGGACCCACTGGGGGGCAGCTCCACTGTCTCCACTTTCAGGGAGGTAGAGACCAAACAAGCTAAACCACCCTTAGGTCTTCCCGACTTGAATTGTTTGGTAGCAGCCAAAGAAATGGCCGTAAACCCTGTAAGGGATATCTTATCGCATGCCCAGGTCTCCTGAAGCAGGACCACATCAAATGACTGAATATAGTTAATAAAATCGGTGGTGCCGCACTTTCTCCCCCAACCTGCTATATTCCATGAAAGGCATCTAAGTGTGCAAAGGGGGGATGCCGGGTTTGCTAGTCATTCTGTATAATTAATTTTTTCCAGAGAGCCCTTCAAATCCGAAAAAATACAGCCGTTATTCGATGGAAGTGTCACCCTTTTGGGAGATAAAGGCAAAGAAAAGTGGAAGGGAGGCGAGCCTTGTTCATGAGGCTGTAGGGCTCTACACGCAGTCCAGTTTATGCTTCTATCGTTCATTGGTTGCTTACCTGGCAAGCATTCGGTGACATCAACAGACGGGGTTTGGAGTAGCCCTGGATCTTCAAGTTTACAAGTTGGACATTCTGGAGGGAGGGCCGAGGGAACTGCCTCTGATAAATTGATGTGGACTCCCTGGGGTCCAGGGGGATCCTTATCAGGTAGTGAAAGACTCCAAAGCTTCGATTTAACTGCAGACAGGCGCTTTATAATTTGGGCCCTTTCTGGTTGTGGAAGTGCGCGAAAGGAGTCGAAAAGCTGTATCTCCTCCAGATTCCAAAAATTGTCTTGAGATGGGATGGTTTCATAGATGGGTGGAATCCCAGAGGCACTAGCCTGAGGCTTATTCACTAAGGAACTTTGGAGGCCCTGGGCTGGTGTCGCTTCCTTTGGGGCCATTTCTTCCCAGCTGATCAGATCGTGACAAACTTCCTGATGAGATGGGCCTCGCTGAGGGGAGAAGATTTGACCAGCTGTAGGAGGAACAGACAAGGTACCGTCTGAGAAGATGCCATCGGGAAGTCTTGCAGGAATGGGTCTGTGTTTGATAGATGGTCTAGTATTAGGGATGGCATTCAAAATTGGCACATTAGTATGTGCTGCTAAGGGTCTTTTGGGGGCTGTAAGTCTCCTGCTGGTCACAGATTGTCGGTTTCTTAAGAGTGGCTTAATCGATATATCTTTGAAGACTCTGCTTGGCACGATGCCGAAAGATCTTAGCAGAGAACTTCTCCTGAAGAATAATTTCGGGGTGCTGGGGTTATCAAAATTAAGTAACACTCTGGAGCAGTATGCGGGGGAGGGTAAAAGTTCAATCTTCTTCAGATCATCAGCAGTCAACCCCAGTAGCTGTAGTATATGACCCCTTGCCAGCTGAATTGAGCCCCAGTAAGGCAAATTGCCATTAATGGGATTAATATTAAGGGCCACCTGTCTTGGCTGTAAAACCAGGTGGCTTCTCGCACCCGAAGTCTCATATAAGAACATGAATGATGGACTGGAAGAAAGATGAATGACACCAAACTTGATATGTATGTTTTTGAAAATGATCTCAAAATCGTAGTTAACTGGGAATAGAATCAGAGTCAGCAGGGAGATGTTCATGGAAAGAAGGTGAATGCAGCCATAAGAATCTTAGGAAGTGAATGTTGTGGTTTGGGGAGACCCCAACTCAAGGACCAGGTCCCCTTGCAGTCACCACGCTTGGAGAAGAATTTGCTGTTTTAGAGCTGAGCCAGTGAAGCAGAGAAGTTCAGTCTCCACTTCATGGATTGTCTGAATGCAGAGACTGAGCAGCCTTCAGTCAGAGAAGCTTTAACTGGGATTCCTGCAGAGAGGAGGGGTTGGGCTAGATGATCTCAGGGTCTCCTCCAAATTTATGAAGGTTGTCATGCCACAACATGTAACTATTGTGCAGTTGTTGCTCTAGCCCCACCTAGTGGCCGGGGGCAGATAAGCCTAACTGTATGGTCTGAAGCCAGACTCCCTTTTCTCTCAGCCTTTGGAGGAGACGGAAGCAGCCGGTTTGACTGAGACACATAGTCATCTGGAGGCCTCCGTCCCTCACACGGAGCATCGCTGGAGAAGTTCCAGCTGCTTCTTTGTTGGCTCTTAGTTAATGCTGCCCATCTCCTATTTATATTTGATTCTCACTCTTTGCACTTCCTCAGTTTCTCCGTGCCCTTTTCTCCCAATGAAACACCCAGATCCATCCCAGGCTCCCTTTCACTGGAGGAGAAGAGGGGGGTTAGCTGCCTGTTGAGCTGCACACAGACCCACCTGCAGTGGGGATGGAACAAGGGAGAAATTCCACCATGCTCCTCACAAACCCACAAATACAGGAATTCATTTAAGAAAGAATACAGCATTTTCAAATTAGCAGAGTTTAATATTAAAATGCCATGGTATCTACTCTTTGGAACCATTATTCCCTGAGTAATTGAATTGGCCAGATCTGCTGAGTTGGTTCCCCTCCTTCTCCTCTGGATTCCTCCTCTAAAGGATCTAAGATTGATGGATCCATATCGGGACCCCATACCTGCCACGGCTGCAGCCTTGGAGACCCCAAGATCTTTTCTCCCTCCTTCCTTCTCCTCCTCGATCTGGAGGAATAAGCGGCATTCAAGGCCTGGGCCAGAGTCTTCACGAGACTGTAATCATGGTAGTGATTTGAGATCCTTTTTCTGTTCCTTTTCTCCTGGGTCTCCAGTGGGGTTTTCTGGGTGCATCTTCTGCGGCCTTTGACAGAAAAGAGGTTCTTTGAAAGAGAACAGCGGAAATAAGAATCTTGAAACTTTTCTTCCACAAAGAAATGAGGTTCAAAGGCGGAATCGATAGGTCTTTCTTTTGGCAGATAACCAAAGATCGAAATACTATGGATGTATTTGAGAAGTCTATGCTTGTTCATTGTATACCCTACAAAACTTGTGAGGATCCAGACTTTCCCTTCAATGGGTCCTGGGAGATGCATAAATGTTTCATGGAAAGGAAGAATTCTGTCCAAAAGGGAATCAAGTTCCATGAAGTGAACAAAGACGTTGACTTGTCTCCACTTAGAGAGGGAATCCCTGAGGGATGCTGTATATCCAGTTGTTGAGAACAGTTGTGATATAACCACACAAATTCCACTCCTGACAAGCATAGGAGGAAAAATCCTCATGAAATTCTCTCCCTTCTCTGTGTCTGAAGCAAAGAGGCCAATCAGGGTCCATCTGAAATGGAGGAGCAGCTGGACAGTTGCTGGGTTCTGGATCCCTTCTTTGTTGAGCATCTGGTGGAAAAAGGGGAATTGACTTTTATCACTCAGAGCCTCTGAAACAATTGTACGACTGATCTGAAAAAGCAATGAAGAATGCTGTGTTATGTTTGGGGTCAGATCAAATCCAAAATATTATCCAACCTGATCCTCATGAATGTATTAGAATCAGGGCCGGATTTTCCTATAGGCTAAATAGGCTTCAGCCTAGGGCCTCAAGATCAAGAGGGGCCTACACAGTGGTGGGATTCTGGGGGTTCTAGGGGGTTCGGCCGAGCCCTTTGTTAAATTGCTGGCTCGCCCGCCCCTCGCCTCCCACCCGCACGGCGCCAGCCTACCGTAGCCAGGGGTGGGCAATTGTGGCTCTTTTACAACCTGTGGCCTTCAACTCCCAGAATTCCTGAGACAGCTGTCTCAGGAATTCTGGGAGTTGAAGGCCACAGGTTGTAAAAGAGCCACAATTGCCCACCCCTTCCCTAGCCTGAGTTCCGCTGCCTGGGATCCACGTGGGCTGCCACGTGGTTCCCCACCGGCTCCGGACGCAAGAGAGCAGGATGGAGAAAGCAGCTTCCACGCCTTCACTCACCCTCACTCTCTGCTCTGTTGGATCGCCAGCCGTTCGCTTACCCCGCCCACTCCCCATCTATTGGCTGCCTCCAATGGCTAGAGGAAAAAAAAACTTCAAATTCTTGCCGCGGGGCTTCAAAGGGCCACCCTAGAGCCAGTGGTGCAGCCGAACCATTTGTTAAATTGCGGGCTTGCCCCGCCCCTCCGCACCACTATTTATTGCCAATAAATAGTGGTGGGCGAGGGAGCCAGCAATTTAACAAAGGGTTCGGTGTTTTTTTTGTAATTTTATTGGCCCCCGGAGCTTCAGCATAGGCTAATTAGCCCTTGCTTAGATCGGCTCCCGACCCCCAGCTGATTTGCTCTCAGCTGTTTTGCTCAGTGCTCTTTTGCTTGCTTGGAAAGAATGCAGATTTTTTTTCCCCTAGCTATACTGAAAAACGAAAGAGAAAGTAAAGCAGGCTGTTGGCTTTGCACGTTGGAAAATTAGGCAGGCAGATTTCTTTTTCCTCACCAAAAAAGGTAGGTGCAAACAACGGGAAATTTAGGGAAAAAGAGGAGATTTTAAAACACAAAAGAAAAAAAAGCTCTATTTAACTAGGGAATTGTAATAATTGAGATACTATTAATTGTATATTTCTGAAAGCAGAAATGGTTAAGTTGTGGTTTGGAGGAATATATGGGGGAAATTATTTGGTTTATTATTATTGGTAAATATAATTAATGGATTTGTAAGAAATTGGATTGCATGGAAATAATTGGAATATTCATGTTCATATTGATTAATATACAAAAAAGGTAGTTATATAACAGAACCTGTTGTTAAAAAAATTGAATCCCACCACTGGTGAAAGGGCCTCATAAGTGGAATAGCCTAGGGCCTCTTTTCATCTAAATCCGGCCCTGATTAGAATAGTTTGTTAATTAGACATTGTTTAAAATATTAAAGACAGAATATTAGCAAGATTGTATTATAACAATGGAAAATAATAAACAAATTAAAAAAACAATAAAAATGTAAATCATATTACTGTATCACCCCTCCAATTTATCACAATTAGATTAACATGTGAAAATGCCAACTGAAGTATTCTATTCCAATAAAGGGCCTATTATAATTTTTGAGGATTGCTGCATCTTTTTTTGCTTCTATATCCCAGATTCTTTCTGGAGGAAATTTTTTAACTTCTTTCTCCAGTTATACAAGAAACAGGCAGACCTCAAAGCCTAAAAAGATTTGTCAGTTGCATAATCCAAGTTTGGTCTTTCATTGAAGTTTTGTCTGTTCCAACAGCCACAATTTTCAGAGTCTGTCAGTTTCCATAAATTAAATTTTATGCCAATGCCCATATTTTCTGAATTTAGACAGCAGAAGTTGTGTAAATTCCCAAATCAGCTCTGAGGACAGCAGCTGGAGTCCTTTTACCCACCCCAAGATCCTCCTCAGAGGCTGAGATTGGGTTGGTTCTGCTGGTGGTTTCTCTCTGAAGCCCCAAACATCAGATTGATGGAAGAACATGGGGGAAAACTGGGCCTCCGATACTTTAATAATTGGGGCTGAAGAAGCTGGAGAGCTATGAGGTTTTCATTTAAGCACCACTTTCACTCCTGCCCTTTCTCTAACTGAGCTCCTTGGATGATGAGGGAGCCAAGATTCAGGCTCAGAGAAAACAACCCCAAGTAAGGAAAGGTGTTACTTGCTCTAATGGCTGACCATCTATGGCTATGATGCCATTTCACAAAGACCATAACTTTTGAACTTGATTGATTAATTATCAGATAATTATTATGACAAAACAATCCAAGTCTTCTTCACAGGGTATACAATTCAATGTGTAAATAGGATAAAATCACATTATCTGTATAAATCAGTGTATTCCAATAGGAATTTAGCAGGCTAAACATGTGTACCTATAACAGAACTTATAACAAAATAAAAGGGTTGGAAGGGACCTTGGAGGTCTTCTAGTCCAACCCCCTGTTCAAGCAGGAAACCAGGCATAATAGCAGTAACTGTGAGAGGAATCCTGGAGTCTTAGTGGACAACCAATTAAATATGAGTCAAGAGTGTGCAGCGGCAGCCAAAAAAGCCAATGCAATCCTAAATCGCATTAACAGAGGGATACGATCAAGATCAAGAGAGGTACTAATACCACCCTATAAAGCCTTAGTAAAACCACACCTAGAATCCTGCATCCCGTTTTGGTCACCACACTATAAAAAAGACGTTGAGACTCTAGAAAAAGTGCAGAGAAGAGCAACCAAGAGGATTAGGGGACTGGAGGCTAAAACATATGATGAACGGTTGCAGGAACTGGGCATGGCTGGTCTAGTGAAGAGAAGGACCAGGGGAGACATGATAGCAGTCTTCCAATATTTGAGGGGCTGCCACAGAGAGGAGGGGGTCAAGCTATTTTCCAAAGCACCCAAAGGCCGGACAAGGAATAATGGATGGAAGCTGAACAAGGAGAGATTCAATCTGGAAATAAGGAGAAATTTTCTGACAGTGAGAGCAATCAACCCATGAACAGAAGTTGCCTTCAGAAATTGTGGGAGCTTCATCATTGGTGGCTTTGAAGAAAAGACTGGACTGCCATCTGTCAGAAATGGTGTAGGTAGTTTAGTTTAGTTTAGTTTTATTGAATTTGTATACCGCTCTACTCCCGAAGGACTCAGGGCGGTGAACAGCCATAGAATAAAACATATAGATACAAAATTTAAAATAAGATAAAACAAATTAAATAATTTGGCTGAACAGATTTAAAACCCCAATAATTTAAAACCAACTTTAAAAATTTCCATTTAAAAAGAGGGAAGACTTAGGTCAGGCCAGCTTGATGAAATAAGAAAGTCTTGAGCGCGCAACGGAAGGTACGCAGATCCGGGATCCTCCGTATCTCCGGGGGGAGCTCATTCCAGATAGTAGGTGCCCCCCACAGAGAAGGCTCTTCCCCTGGGGGCCACCTGTTGACATTGTTTGGCCGACAGCACCCGGAGGAGCCCCTCTCTATGGGTGCGTACTGGTCGGTGGGAGGCTCTCGGTGGCAGAAGGCAGTCCCGTAAGTACCCTGCTCCTAAGCCATGGAGCACTCTAAAGGTGATAACCAAAACCTTGAAGCGCACTCGGAAGACCACCAGGAGCCAGTGCAGCTCACGCAGGAAAGGTTTTACATGGGAGCGCCACGTCGCTCCCGTCCATTTCAGCCTGCATTGCCTCATACCACTTCTCTTGCTCTGAGTCAGGAAGATGCTTGATTTGTGTGAACTTATCAGGAGGAAGTGTAACATTGCAAATCAAAGGCAAGGGTGCTTTTGTCAGTTGCCACAAATATCACTGTGGAGGGATCCCCTTTGTGGCTCTCTTGGAATGCCTAGGAACAACCGTCCATTCTTCTTCCATTTCGTCCTCGTCTTCACCATCGTTGCTAGCGTCAGCATCAGTGGCTTGCGAAGACGGAACATCAGGTTGAGAAGAACTAGTGGCTGGAACATTTGCATGTGAATCTTGGTCATCAGACTGCGAGGCATCAGCAGTATCATCTCTAGGAAAATAAACTCCAGGATCGTTGGAGTGAATCCTGGACCAGTCAGCATCTTCCTCAAAATTAGCAGATTGGGAAATCACAATTACATGTTTGGAGTTAATAAATTTGCTCCATTTTGAATTATCATCAATACCCATAAATCTCAACCTCTTTGCTGCTGGACCTCCTTTCCTTCTTTGAGCTAAGGGAATGTTCACCATAGCGTATGAACCAAAAATATGTAAGTTTTTGAGATTGGGCTTGTACCCATACAACGTGAAGAAAGGAGTCTGATTTATTACACTACTCCAAGTACAGTTGTAATTTGCATATTTAATAGCTTCACCCCAGTATGGGTTACTGAGGTTGGCATCTTCTAGGAGACAACGCATCATGGTTTGTCACCTTTCTACCACCCCGTTGTGAGTCAGTGTGTAAGGGGCCGAGGTCTGATGAAGAATTCCATTCTTACGCATCCAGTCCTGGAACCGCTGAGACATGAATTCAGCACCAAGATCACTTTGAATTCTGGCAATGCTTACTCCGTGTTGGGTATAAACAAAAGTGGCAAAGTGTTTAAAGATCTGAAAGGTCTCAGATTGTTCTTTCATAGGATATACATATCCATATCTAGAGTAATTATCAACAATTGTTAAAAAATATTTTTTACCACCAAGTGTTGGTTTGAAAGGACCTACTATGTCGGTGTGTACCAAATCAAAAATGCGTGTTGACAGGCATGTAGCATGTTTTGGAATGGCTGCTGCTTTGGATTTGGCCTTTTTACAGACAGCACAATCCAAAAACACCTTACACCCCTTTAGATCCAAACCTTTTGTGAACTCTGGCATTTTCCTAAGAACACGGAAACTGACATGCCCCAATCTTCTATGCCACTTATGGATACACCTGTAATGCAAAGGTTTACCAGTGAATTTTCAACATTAACATTTTTATGAGGAACCTCAGGCTTGCTCTGAGCAACCTGTTTCCTAATTTTCTTTTTGTTGGCTTTAGGAGCCTTTGGCGTAGCAACAAAGGCTCTCTCTGGAACATCTCTCTCTGGGCCTGTGCTCTCCTCTTTTGGAGTTTGTATACTTGCCTGTGCTTGCGGTTTAGACTTTGGCTTTATGTAATAAACACCATCAATTAACATGGTTTCAGCAACAATATCTTCATTTTTAACTATATAACTTGCTTTTTTGAGGTGGTGGACCTGGAACTTTAATGCTCTAGACAAGTGACTCTGACTAAGCAAATTACTATTTGCTGTTGGTACATAATAAACATCAGGAATGAATGCATCGAGCTCTTCAACATAAACAGTTCCTTTTTCTATGACCTGACAAGGATGAAAAAGAATAAAGTTCATGTAGTTCAGGTTCAGGCTCGTGCATCTCTGTAAAAAGTTCCTTTCTGTAGGTAACATGCAATGCTGTGCCACTATCCAAAGTCCACAGAGGTTGTCTGTCATATTCTGGACGAGGTTGTGGATCATTGGTTAAAGCCAATGTGGCGAGTGGAGCTTGCGGATGATGCCTGGGACCACAATGACCTTGTCTTCTGCCTCTGCCTCTGCCTCCTCTGGAGTCTGTTCCTCTGGGCTGGTACATGACGGGAGCTGGAAATGGTTGGGGACAATCCCGGGTGGCATGTCCCACATAATTACAGATGTAGCATCTTGGCATCCTTGGAACGTAGGCTCTTCCTCGGAAGGGCCGCCTCGCTGGAGCTCTTGATGCACGTGGTCCTCTCAAATGTGGTGTGGCAAGCATAAATGCCTCTTTTTCAGTTAAAATTCTGCATACATGATCCACTGTGCATTGAGCAGTAGGCACTTGATTAATCTTTGTAATGGCATCTTTCCAGTCATAATTCAATGAGTTAATAATAATGTTGATCATTTGAAAATCATCAATATTATAGCCTCTTTCGCCCAAATCCTTCCTCATTCCTTTCATTTTGGTTAAATGTTCTCCAATATATTCACCAGGTTTTAATCTCGAACCATGGAACTCAGACAAGAGCAAACATGTAGTTTCAATTGAAACAGGCCGGTAGCATGTTTCCAATTGAGCCCAAATTTGTTGGGCAGTTGCATCAGGTGGAAAAGGAACCTGCAGTTCAGTATCCATGGACATCAATAATGTTGTGCATGCTTTAGTATCTAAGTCTCTTATTGCAGGAGTCCATGGCTGGTCAGGAAGATTAAACACCATGCAATGGGTACCTTCTCTACGGAGTAAAAGTCCAACCTCACTGACCCATGCTTTATAATTTTGTCCTGAACGCTTTAATTTTGAATCACCAGCCAGTGGAACAATAGAAGATGCCTGTTGAGGAACATACACCTGAGGTACTGGCTGTGGAAGTAAAGGCACTTGTCATTGTTGTGCTTGAATCTGTGGCTGCTGTATTCTGGCTGCCACTTGTGCATGAGCTGCCATATTAATATCGCCTGCTGAAGAGACTGGCGCTTGTCTTTGCTGCATTAAGCGTTGTTGTGACCCATCTAAATTAGGAATTTGGACAAAAAGGTCATCAGTACCACCAGGGGGTACTGATGATTGAGCCTGTGGAGGCTCGGTTGCAGCCTGAAGAACTGATTGATTTAGAGACATCGTTGAAATAGTTTGATGTAATTTTCTTAACTGCTGTTGCATCTTGGAGTGAATTTCAGCTTTATTTTGTAAATTACTTTCGCCAGCAGGTGGTGCTGCAACATTAGTTTTGGGCATTGCAAAGTCATGTGTAATCAGAGAAGGTCCAGCATCACGAGACACATGTGATGTGTACACAGCTCTCTGTTCTGATTTGCCTGACACGATACCCACTTGTGGGTGTGGCTTTGGCTTTGGCTTTGGAGACAAGATGGAGGACTCAGGAATTTGAAAATGACGAGAGTCCCTCTTATCTGGTTTAAGTATAGAAACAAACACTTTTGCCTTGTGCAGCTCATGTTCTAGAAACTCTACTTGATCACAATAACTTTGCACAGCCTTATCATGCAGAGTTTCTTCAGGGGTAGGAGGAGAATAATGAATTTCACCGCTCTCTGTGGGTAAAGAAAACCCAGCTGCTTGTGGAATTTTAGGTTTGGCACTAAGCCTTTCAAATTCCTGGGCTTCGATAGGAACTAATTGGGGGCATATGGAATCAGAAGGGGGCGTCACTGACCTCAGCAGCACCTTCCTCAATTCTGGTTGCTGAAGCAAGCGGTGTTTGAAAAGTTTTGATCTTTTTCTTTCTCGGCATATTTGCAGTAAATAATCAGTGTTCCTCAGTCGCCGCCTAAATCTATCTGCTTAATTGCCTATCCGCTTATCAGTTGACTAACAGCCAAGGAAAACAAAATAAATCAAACCATCCTCTGCTACCATTGTCGAAGCGTGAATCAGCCTCGTCCCCCCCCCCCCCGGGGAAACTGTAATTAATTAGAGGTGAATGAATCTTGTTTTCCATGGTGTATACTCTCAAAGAAAGAAAACCCGAAGTAACATTTTATTATAAAAGTACAAAACTAGCCAACTACATCTTACCAGACAAAGGAAAGAATCAGGAAGTTAGAAAAGAAAGAATGTAGACATGTGCAGTAGTCCAATGTCTCACAAGACCAGCCTTATCTCAGCTACAGATAAGGTTCTCTGGCCAGGCTACCATAAGTCTTAGAATGGGAGCTCAGCTGGCAAACACTTAACACAGTGACAGGTTGGCTATTCCTGCCACTTTAGTGTTGTATTCAAATTTGATGATTTCCCCATTTCTCCCCTCATCCAAATCATTGATAAAGATGTTGAAGAGAACTGGGCCTAAAATGGAATCTTGGGGTCCCCCACTGCTTGTTTCCCTCCATGCAGACGTAGTTCCATTGAGGACCACAGGCTGAGCCCATCTGGGGGTGATCCTGTCTACCCACATATTTTCAGCTTTCCGAGAAATAGGTTGTGGTTTACTTTGTAAAAGCCTTTCTGAAATCCAAGTACTGTATACTACATGCACTGCATTTCATTGGTCCACTAATTTAGTCATTTTTGTCAAAGAATGAAATAACCTTTATTTATGATCTGTTTTTAGACCCTGCATTAGTCCTAGTAAGTCATTCATATCTAGACTGAAGAACAAGGGTTCAAATATGCATCTTTCCCTTCCTCCTTGGTAAGCATAGATCCTCCTTCTCATGGCTCCATTGAGCCCAAACCTCCCTCTCAAACAAGGGCTTGGATCAGGGCCAACAGTCTGAGCCCATTTTCAGGACATTTTCTCCATATTTCTGTTTATTGAGTCAAATGCTGCACTAACATCTAGAAAGTAGCAAACCTTGTTTTATCTCACAGATATAGCTTAGATATTTCAAAATAAATTTGTTGCCAATATTAGATTGTTAATTTATGCCTTGTTTCTTATAAAATCTATATAGCTTTTAATTCTACCTAAAACATTCTGGTTCTTCTGCAAGGAACACATTTTTCTCAAGTTGATCTAAGAGGATCATGGCATAAATTTTAGCCACAATATCACCTAGTCTATTTGCCTATAATTGCTAGAGCCCTTTTTATTCCACATTCTAGATAGATAAAATGCTACTATTGGTAACTTCAATCTGACTGGATAGGACAGGCAACATTTATATGTGAAAATGAAGATGCCAATAGAGGCCCCAACAACCAAGAATATTTTTTGAACAGTTAAATAGTTGGTAGAATATCTTCTCCACGGAATGTATTGCTTGCATTTCAGGCCTTTTATGATGAATCTCAACATATACATAATGGGGTAAAATATTGAATTTTTTGCTAATATGGAGAAAAACAGCTCCTGAATTCCATGGAGAAGACATGATTGCATCTATTGCTCTCCCACCACCACCCACCCCTCACATTATCAGAGGGAGAAAAACACACACAAACCTGTGGGATTTTGTAGGTGCCTCCTAATGTTGACATCTGGATGGAGATGTCCCTTCTAGCTGCATCAAGAAGAGTCAGAAGGTTCTCCTTCCTTCCACAGCTGTAGTTGGGGACATTGGCTTCTCCAGTGGAGAGCATGTCCAGCAAGGCATCTGAAGTGCGTAAAGGGCTCAAATAGTTGTCCTGGATGTTGTAGCCAAGTGTGAGGTTGTGTAAGAGTTGGAAATTCTTGTTGACCAATTGAATGGTGAAAATGAATCGTAAGCCATAATGAAAACCATAAATGTTCCTGTTGTTAAAACATGTTATTATAATCAAAAGCAACAATAAATACTGGTTTTAATATATAATCCTCCACAAACCTACTCAGCCTTAAGGCAACATTGATCCAAAACCAATGATCAGTTACACACATATGGAAATGGGCTGCGATACAGCATCTACAACTGGT
Organism: Pituophis catenifer annectens; assembly: GCF_029215685.1. NCBI lineage: Eukaryota > Metazoa > Chordata > Lepidosauria > Squamata > Colubridae > Pituophis > Pituophis catenifer. The sequence goes on along the minus strand of NW_027256899.1, from coordinate 3,424,880 downwards.
TCCACCACTACTTTAAATTCATTATCCAAGTGATAGATTAAGGACTGAACAAAGAGAGGAAAATAATCTGCAGGCCTTTCAGCTTTTTTTCAGACCCCTTTTTGAGTCTCTTTCACAAAATCAGACCAAAGAGAGAAGCCATGGAAATCAACATCATTCAGGAAATTAGACATATTCCCCAATATAGGAATAAATGAAAAATAAAGAACAGAAAAGGAGAATGTTAGAATGGAAGGAGTGCAACTCCATCACCCTGAATGACTTACGGATCTTTGAAAACAAGCTGAAGAGAAGGAGCCACTTTGAAAAGCAACTTTCTATGCAGTATTTCATTTCCACTGGTGACTACACCAATGAGATGGTCTCCTGGGCTGTGATAGCTCTGTGGTTGTTTTCCATCCTGGTTCTCCGAACTCAGCGGGCATTTCATTCTCAGCTTCCCAGAGACTGGATGGGACAAAAGCAGCATCAGAAGCAGAAGCAGGAGGTCCATCATTCATGGGCTGAATCAATCAATCTCTTTCCTGTTTCTAAAGAAGATTTAGAAGAATCAAAAAACTCTCACAAGGTGGAAACTCCAGTTGCTTTTTCTTAATGCAGAGAAACACTCAGCTTCATCTGGAAAGGAGAGAGACATACATTCAAGAGCACAGACTCTGCCTGTCCCAAAACTCCATATTTCTCTGCCCAAAGTCTCCCCTGAAGGATTTGGCCGAACAGCACAGCTGAAACTTTTATCATAATTCTCCCTTTCAGGAGATAATGAATTACCCCTGGATAATTCAGGTAGTTCTTGGACTTGGAGATTGTTAGGAAATTCTCTGGAGGGAAATGAAAGGGAAATAATCCTCATGTGATTCATAATAACAGGGGCAAAGATGGAATTATATCCGTCATCTAGAATTGAGAGGTTTGGGAGCTCCATGCAGGGAATACATGGCACCTGTGGCTGAAGAAAAAATAAATGTGATATTTGTTCATATAGTGAAGAAAGAAAAAACTTGGGGGGGGGGCATTTAATGCCAGAGCATGTCACAGATCTGAAATAGCTGCCTGCTGAGTTTGAGCCAAAATTTACTTTATTTTGAAAGCTAATGCTCAAGGGCATCACACAAAAGGACTGATGCAATAGTGTGGCGAGACCAACTTTAGTAAAAAAAAAAAAAACTAACTAGAAAAAAAACAAGTGAAAAGAGATGAAGAGATTAAACTTTAATGAAAAAGTAGTTATCGGAACTTTGCATAGTTGAAAAAACACACAGAGAGACAGAAACACAGAGAGGTTAGAAAAAAAGCCAAGTGGAAAGAGATGGAGAAATCAAGGCTGCCTCACCAGAAGGAAGAAAGGAAGGAAGGGAGGGAGGGAAGGAGAGAGAGAGAGAAAATTACGAGGCCCACCCTGAGAAGCAGGCGGCGTTCCTCTTTTTGGATGTCCAGAAAGCCTTTGATAGGGTCAATTGGAATTATCTTATATCACAATTGAAATATATGGAGGCTGGCGATCATTTCATGAAAGCAATCCAGGCAATTTATAGTCAACAGAAGGCCAAGATTTTGGTCAATGGAGAAGAGTCGGAGGAGGTGACGATAGCGAAGGGAACGAGACAAGGCTGCCCACTCTCCCCATTGCTGTTTATATTCACGCTAGAACCTTTGCTTAGGTCAATAAGACAAGAGGTGAGCATAAGAGGACTGAAGATCAGAGAACAAGAATACAAGGTCCAGGCGTTTGCGGACGACCTGGTCTTTGTTCTGGAAGAGCCATTACCCTCTGGAGGGCGACTTATTGACATAATACAGAAATTTGGTGAGGTGGCTGGATTACAAATAAATAGGAAAAAAACAAATATCATAGTTAAAAACATGACGGAAATACAAAAATTAGAACTACAAAATACTTTGGGCCTCCAGGTAGTTCGTAAAGTCAAATATTTAGGGATTTGGCTGTCTGATAGATGCTCCTCAATAAAAGCGGATAACTATCTAAAATTAACTGAGCAACTAGACAAAGATGTGGAGAAATGGGGCAAGATACAATTGTCATTAATGGGACGGATAACCTTAATCAAGACCCACGTAGTGCCCAGAATGGTATTTCTCCTTCAAAAGGCCCCAGTTAGACTAGATAAGACCTTTTTTAGGAACCTGGACAGGGCTACAAATAGATTTATTTGGCAGGGCAAGAAGCCTCGAATTAAGTTGAAAACAGTGCAGAAACTGAAAGAACAAGGCGGATTGGGGGTCCCAAATTGGAAGTACTACTATAATTCGGCGGTTTTGGTTTGGATCCGTGAGTGGATTACACTACAGAGGAGACGTCTGTTAGCAATCGAAGGTCATGATCTCCAACAGGGGTGGCATGCCCACCTATGGTGGGAGAGAGGCAAACCCCCAGCATATTTTATGAAACATCACCTGCGAGGAGTCCGGATTGAGAGTTGGATGGAAATTAGGAAAACATATTATAATAAGGTACCACTCTGGGTTTCACCTGTGGAAGCTGTGATCTATCCGAATCTGTATAATCCGGAGAAAAAAATGACTTACAAAGAAATATTAGATATGAATGGGAAGTTAAAAACTAAATTATTACTTCAGGAACAAGGAGTGAACCTAGACTGATGGGTGTACATGCAAATTAGTAGTAAGTATATGAGAGATAGTCAGAGACTTGGGATTAGCCGAGAGGTGCAGATTTGGGATAGAATATTATTGGGGGTGGATGAAAAGGTGTTATCTAAATGTTATAAATTCTTTATGGCTATGGAGGTAGGTGAGGAAGGTGCGAAGAATTCGGTTCATGCCTGGGAGAAGAATTTAGGTTATTCAATAGAGCCTGAGAGATGGAACGAAATCTGGACTAAGAATATGAAACTAACCGGGTCAATAGGATATAAAGAAAATATATATTAAATGGCATATCGATGGCATTTACCGCCGGCCAGACTCGCCAAAATGTTCCCTGGAACACCCTCAGTCTGTTGGAAATGTGGCATTAAAGAAGGCACATATTTCCACCTATGGCGGACCTGTCGAGAGGCAATGAAATTTTGGAAGAATATTCTGAAGTGGCTTAATGAGATGTTGGGGCAGCGTATACAATTGCGTCCTGAGGTATTTTTATTAGGGATAAGACCCGAAAATGTTAATAGAACGGCATGGTACCTGCTGCTGCATATAACAACAGCTGCAAGATTAGCATGGGCCCAATACTGGAAGATGGAGGTCAGCCCACCCGAACAAGTAGTAATTCAGAAAATAATGAATTGTGTGGAATCACATCGGCTTACTATGTTACTGAAAGGACGGGGGACACACAGATTATTATATATCTTGGAATCAATGGTATAATTGGATGTCAAATCGAGCTACAAATAGAAGTATTGGATAAGCATGTCAATTGGTATATGTAATAGACTTTTGTAGGTTACTCTATATATGTAATGATAAGTTTATTTCCTTCTCGCGTTGAGATGTAGACCGCTATAGATTTAATGTTTGTTGGATGTATAAGATAAAAAAAGAAAAAAAGAAGAATGCTGCAACAGGCATAAATGTGTGAACAGTCGTAAGTACGAGGACCGGTGGATAGTGCGAGGACCAGTCAGAAGTCACTTTTTTCAACCCTCTGAGTAGTCCCTATGCACATAGCCATGCCCACCCAGTCACATGACCAACTAGCTACACCCAGCTGGTCACATCACCACCAAGCCACGCCCACAAATAAGCTACGCCCACAGAACCGGTTGTTAAAAAATTTGAATCCCACCACTGGTTAAAGATGCTGTGTGATCCTCATCATATGGAAAGTAATCAAACGAGGCTCTTAGTGCCAATAAAGGATTAAAGATAAAACTGTCCTGAAAAAAACGCTGTGGACAGTTTCCCTTTCCTAAGAAGACAAGAAACGGCTGTTCCCACCCCTGAAATTTCCCAGCCCTCTCAGAAGTTGGCTACACAATTGGGAAGAGCCCCGAAGACTATGAAAGCCATCTTCTCTCAGATGATTGACAGTTGACTGACAGTTGAGCTGGAGGGATGACATCATCCAGCCAGTAGAACCCCAAGGAGATGAGAGGCCTCCCTTGGGATCCTATCAAAGCTCCCCTCCTCCACCTTTTCTACCCAGCCCAAGACCCCCAAGGCCCCTAATTTCTCCCCTTTTGGCCCAGAAGGCCTGGCTCTTCTGTGGTAGACTGCCTCTTCCTATGGAAGCTCAACTAAGCTAGAGGACTGAGCAAGACTCACGGATGCAGCTCTTGCTCAGCCTCCAGTTCGATTCCCTTTGTGTTGAGGTGCTGTTGTGTGTGTGTGTGTGTGTGTGTGTGTGTGTGTGTGTGTGTGTGTGTGTGTTGCTGTTGTTGTGGCGACATCCCTCTGTCAGCTCCCTGTGTTTTTGCTGCTCAGGTCCAGACCTCTTTTTCTGGGGGCCAAAGTCTCGTTTGATGGTTTTTAAGGGCAGAGAAAGGGGAGAAATTCTCTGCCTGGATTTTTAAATGCAGACACCATTTCTAATAGCCTAATGGAGCTGAGCCCCAAATCACAGGACCCTCTTTCAGACGGGATCTAGTGTGGGGGGGGATCCAGTTGTTTCCAGAGAGCCCAAAGATCCCATTTCGCCTTTTTACCCAAGAGGCCTGGATCTTCCCAGGTAGACGGTCTGTTATGGATGGGGTCCCTGTAGCTGTCTTAAGGGCTGCTAAAGGGAATCTAGAGGAGCCTCCCTCTTAACTCCAAGTCTTTTGGGGGGAAATGTCACATTTCTTCAGCCACAGGTGCCGTGTATTCCCTCTGGGACCACTTTGAAGCATGAGCTCCCAAACGTCTCAATTCTAGATGACTGATTTAATTCAATCTCTGCTCTTATTATTTGGAATCACATGAGGATTATTTCCCTTTCATTTCCCTCCAGAGAATTTCCCAACAACCTTTGAATCCAAGAACTACTTGAATTATCCAGGGATCCCTCCTGAGAGGGAGGATTATGGTAAAAGTTTCAGCTCTGCTGTTTGGCCGAATCCTCCAGGGGAGACTTTGGGCAGAGAAATATGGAGTTTTGTGACAGGCAGAGTCTGTGCTCTTGAATGTACGTCTCTCTCCTTTCCAGGTGAAGCTGAGTGTTTCTCTGTGTTGAGAAAAAGCAACTGGATGTTCCACCTTGTGAGAGTCCTTTGAATTCTTCTAATTCTTCTTTAGAAACAGGAAAGGGATTCATTGATTCAACCCATGAATGATGGACCTCCTGCTTCTGCTTCTGCTGCTGCTTTCGTCCCATCCAGTCTCTGGGAAGCTGAGAATGAAATGCCCGCTGAGTTCAGAGAACCAGGATGGAAAACCATGGAGCTACTACAGCCCAGGAGACCATCTAATCAGTATAGTCACCACTGGAGAGGAAAGATTGCATACAAAGTTGCTTTTCAACGTGGCTCCTTCTCTTCAGTTTGTTTTCCATGATCCGTAAGTCATTCAGGGTGATGGAGTTGCACTCCCTCCATTCTAACACTCTCTTTCTTTTCTATTTTTTTCCATTTATTCCTATATTGGGGAATATGTCTAATTTCCTGAATGATTTTGATTTCCATGGCTTCTCTCTTTTCTCTGATTTTGTGAAAGAGACTCAAAAAGGGGTCTGAAAAAAAGCTGAAAGGGCTGCAGATTATTTTCCTCCCTCCATTCAATCCTCAATTTATCACTTGAATAATGAATTTTATTTAAAGTAGAGGTGGAATCAGTTGTAGTTGCTGTACCTCAGCCCATTTCCATATTTGTGTAACTGATCACTGGTTTTGGATCAATGCTGGTTTAAGGCTCAGTAGGCATATGGAGGATTATATATGTTGCAATATTTTCAGGATCAGACTCAATAATGATAATAAGAGTTAGAGGTTTAAATATATTTCTCTTTAATTATAACAGGCATTCTATATTCACTGAATATTCACAGATAGAAGCAATGAAAATGGTGAAGGTGGCTCCTTATATACACAAGGGGTGGAGCCAAGGATGGGAGTGGTGAATTATGAATACATTAGGAACCAAAGAATAAGTTAACCCCCGATGTCCCATATATACATTATTTACACATTAGGGAATAAGGCATTTACATCTCACAAATCCCCCTCTAAATGCCGGTTCGCTATACAACACCAATTACATTCAGATTCAGGACAATATAAGACATATAATTTTGATGTTAAATATTTGTGCTGTTTTGAAGGTAAAGGCTTCGTCAATATGTCAGCTAATTGTTCAGAGGTATCACAATGCACTGCTTTGATAAATCCATCTTGAGACAATTGTCTCACATGCTTAAATTTTATATCTATATGCCTGGACCTTTGTCCAATGGCATCGGATCTGGATATTTCAATGGCTGCTTTATTATCTTCATGCATAACAAAAGGCAAAGCAGGTTTTTTCCAAACATCTGAAATCAAATCATTAAACCATACAAGGTTATTTGCAGCTTTGGACAAACAAACATATTCCGCTTCTGTGGTCGAAGTGGCTACCAGTTCTTGTTTACCAGTGTACCAGTAAACTGGACAGTCATTTAATAGAAAAATATAACCAGAAGTGCTCTTTCTGCATGATATATCTCCAGCCCAATCCGCATCTGCGTAACATGTAAGTTTTGGTTCTTTATCATTACTAGGTTCTAATACTAAGCAAAAGTCTAATGTACTTTTCAGATATCTTAGAATTCTTTTGACTGCTTCCCAATGATACAATGTTGGTTTGCTAACATATCTTGACAATAAGTTGAGTGGTAATGCAATATCTGGCCTGGTCCAATTAGATATATAAAGAAGTGAACCTATGACTGATCTATAAAATGTATTATCCTTGAATTCAGGGGAAGATTCATCAGTGTTTCTAAGGAAATCAGTTTGCATAGGAGTGTCACAGGGTTTGGCATTGTTTAAATTGCATTTGTTCAGAAGTTCAATGATTTTATCTTTCTGAGTAAGTTTGAATCCCCTTCTAGTTTTGTTAATTTGTACACCAAGGTATTTGTTTACTTTACCTAGAGATTTCAACGAGAAATGTTCGTTTAGCTTATTTACAAAGGTTTCTCTTCTCTCCTTGTGTTTTCCTATATATAAAATATCGTCTACATAAATTAATACAAATTCAATATGATCATCACTCTTTTTTACAAAGAAACAGTTATCAGCAGTGGTAGCGTTGAAATCCATGGTCTTAAGTACTTTTACCAAGCAATCGTACCATCTTTTGCCAGATTGTTTTAATCCGTATAGACTCTTGTTCAATAGCCAAATTTCATTCTTATTAGTGTATTGACTGTGTGGTGCTCTTACATATATTTCCTTATCTAGTTTTGCGTGTAAATACGCAGTCTGTATGTCATATTGAAATACATCAAGATTGAGTGCAGATGCCACTACTAGAGCTGTTTTAACACTCTCTGTTCTCACTGTGGGGGAGTATGTGTCAGTGTAGTCCTCCGGATATTTTTGTGCATAACCTTGTGCAACCAATCTAGCTTTGTATAGAGTATTGCCTCCTTCTAGATTCTTAATTTTATAAATCCACCTGGTACCTATAATCGTTTTATCTTTAGGTGCAATCGCAGGTGTAAACACATTTAATCCTTGCAAACTTTCCATCTCTTTTTTCATAGCTAGTTCCCATTTTTCCTTTTCTTCACGAGGGAGTTTTAATACTTCCTCATATGTATTAGGTGTCATTTGTTCACCATCCATATGCATTATGTAATCTCTGTATTTATTTGGTACTTGATTTCTATTGTTTCTAATAGCTCTTTCGGGTTTGCTATGGTTATCATGCAAATATCTTGCTTCCTTTTTTGTTAATGTGTCTGTCTTTATTTTGTGCTGACTATTTGTCCAAGTTTTGGTTTTGTTTTTATTTTTGTTGATATTTTGATTTTCTATTGTCCCTTCCTCACAAGATTTTGTATCTTTGCATTTATTTGGAAATATTTCATTAAGATGTAATTTAGACCAATTGGCCTGTTCATGGAACACAGCTGTTCTGGAGACTATAAATTTGTTATTATTATCAATGAATCTGTACCCTTTGGTGCCAGTTTCATATCCCATAAATCTTAATCTTCTGGATACGTTTTCTCCCTTTCTTCTCAATTGCTTAGGTATGTGTACGTCTGCAGTGACTCCAAATATGTGCATGTGTGCTAATTTGGGTTTCCTATTATACATCACCTCATATGGTGTTTTATTCACAATACTGGACCAGGTTCTATTTTGAGTGTAATTTGAATAATGTAAGGCCTCTGACCAAAATTGTTTGCCTAAACCAGCATCCTCTAATGTGCACCTAATCATGGTTTGTAGTGTGGAATTCTTTCTCTCTGCAATCCCATTTTGGAACGCAGAAAATGGACTAGACGTGAAATGTAGCATTCCTCTATCCTTTAACCATTGGGAGAATTCTTTAGACATGAATTCACATCCCCTATCTGTCATAATTTGTTTTATTCTGATATTATGTTGTGTTTCTATGCGTTTGTAGAATTCCTTAAATTTCTGAAAGGTTTCATCCTTGTGTTTTAATGTGTAAACAAAACCATAGCGACTGTAATCGTCTACTATTGTTAGGAAGTAACGTTTTCTATAGGTGATTGATGGAGTTAATGGACCAACTAGGTCCATATGTACTAAGTCAAAAATTTTGTTAGTTGATCTGTTGGATTTTTTTGGTCTGGGACTAGTTTTTAGTTTAGTGGATTTACATACTGAGCATTCCAAATAATTTTCACAATTTTTTATTTTGACACCTTCTGCGTGTTCAGTCATTTTTTGTACTACAGGAAAACTTGCATGTCCTAACTTCCTATGCAAGATGTGAGCACACTCATCATGAATTGGTTTACCTATTCTTGGTTTCTTCTCATTGTGTGTATTTGTGTGATCATGAGATATTTTACATTCATCATTGTCACTGTTACTAACATTTTCATCATCTGCCTCAATACAATCTTCCATATTTGAATCAATGTTATGTAACCATCTTTCTTTTGTTATTAGATAGGGTAGGCCTCCTTTAATCATCACAGTGCCTACATTTGTTTTGTCCTTCTTTAAAGTTGCTTTCCCCTTTGAGAAAACTATATTGATGTCAGAATCTCTGCTTAGTTTTATGGCACTTAGTATGTTATGAGGTATTTCTGGAATTAACAATACCCCCTCTATTTTTCCTAGGCCAGGCAAGGTCACATTTCCTCTGCCTAATACTTGAACCTTTTCTTGATTAGCTACCTTTATTACAAATTTATCTTCTGTAAAAGAAGACAATATATTTTTGTTATTAGTGGTGTGGTTGGTTGCCCCAGAATCAATAAGCCAATTATTGTTCTCATTTTGTTGTGTTTTAGTGCTGTCTTGTTTATTTAGTCCATTCAGTGAACCAGATTTTCCCTCTTTTGAATTTTCTCTACCCCCTCTACTATCTCTGTAATTTGGTGGGCTTCTATATTTATGTCTATCTGTGGAAGACTGTCTATAATTGTATTTGCTCCTATACTCTGACCTATGTCTCTCCTTTGAGATTTTGGGACAGTCTCTTCTATTGTGTTCCCTGGACCCACAATTATGGCATTTAAAAGCTTCATTGTATTTTTCCTGGAAAGCTACCTTCCTAAAAGATTTGTGTTCTGTGTGATTGCTGGAACGATTTTTTCTTGAATTGTCTTCTGCTATCAATTTGTTAGATAGACTTTCTATGGATAAATATCCTAGATTGATGGTGTCTAAGTGTGACATAAAACTATCCCATGATGAATCAAGTGAATTGATAATAACACTTTTCATTGTTTGATCTGAAATCACTTCCCCCCTCAAATGCAGCTCAGCTCTTATTTTGTTTAGAGATATCAAATGTTCACTTATGGAAACCCCTGGTTTTACTCTGGAAGAAAAGAAATCCTTAGACATTCTTGTAGTGGTAGCTACACTATCGCTGTGAAACAGATTAAACATGCATTGAATTATTTCTGAAACAGTTAGGTTTGGTTTGATGCTATGATACATTGCAGGAGACACGCTAGATATTATTAAGAAAAATGCTCTATGATGTAAACAATCTATTTTTAAAGTCCAAGGTCTTCTTGGAGGACTAGTGATAAAGAATAGTAAATTTTCTTTCATAAAGACAACCTGGAGCTGTTGATACCATTCTTGCAAATTAATGCCATCAACTCTAAGTTTTGGGAAGTCACTAGGTAAGTTTCCCACATTATTTTGTCCATTACTTACAACCTGAGGTAGTCCGTGGTCTCGCAAGTGCAGGAAATTGCAAAACGGCATGGGGATGCTCGCAACGAGTCTGCGCGGTTCTCTGGCCAGTTCAAGTCTTTCCGGACCGTCTACGTAGTTTCGCACATGCGCGTTGCTCATTTCTTCTTTGGCGTCGTCGTGGAAGGTTCTCTCCATTGCAGCTCGCTCGCTCCGTTCCTCTTCAGACGAGTCGGTTTCTGGCTCGGTTTTAGGAGTTTTGATGGCGGCGACTGCTCTTTTCTTTCTTTTGTGTGCGTTGGTACTTGATCCGGTCTGCGGTGTAGGGCGGAATCGACATGGCTCTCTGGGCTCGGGCGTCGTCGCTCTCGAAGTCAGGATGGGAGCGTGCAGGTCTTGAGGTATCGGCTTGTTCTCTAGCTTCTTCGTTGTCGCTTTGGAAATTTTTAATTTTGGCCCAAATGCAGCAAAAAGCGTCTTCATTGCTGACTTTACTTGGGATTTCGTTAAGTCGTCTTCGCTTTCTGATTCTGGTTCTTCTGAAGAGTTTGAATCTTCCTTTTCGCTTTCGTTGTCTGATAACGTTTTTCGCGCCAGAAATTTTGAACTGAGCATTTTGATTGGCTCTGCTTCGCTCACTTTGGGGGCTTGTTGGAACCAAGATGGCTGCCATTCAAAATTTCGCGCTGAATCACATCTTTTCTTTTTCATAACGACTTTCTCTGTAGTCATATCACTCACAGTTTTTTGGTCTTTGGGTTTCTCTTTAGCAATGTTTTTCTCTCTCGCTGCTCCGCTGTTTTTCAGCATTTCTTGGAGATTCGCGATGAGGCTTTCATCATTCTTCTGGCTTTTTAATAGTTTTAATATCTCTGACCTGAGTTCGTTATTTTCTATTTCGATTTCCTCCTGGTCATTATTTTCATTTATTAGTTCTTCTTCTTCAGTGGTGTATTCTTCGGATTCTCTCGAAATCGCGTTTGTGGATTCGTTGATTATTTCTTGTTCAGTTTCTATTTCTTTGCTGTAGGCCCTGGTGTTGGACCTATCTTTCTTAGACATCTTTAAGTATTTATTGAGTCAATTAACCATCCTCTGCTACCAGCTTGTTGCAATATTTTCAGGATCAGACTCAATAATGATAATAAGAGTTAGAGGTTTAAATATATTTCTCTTTAATTATAACAGGCATTCTATATTCACTGAATATTCACAGATAGAAGCAATGAAAATGGTGAAGGTGGCTCCTTATATACACAAGGGGTGGAGCCAAGGATGGGAGTGGTGAATTATGAATACATTAGGAACCAAAGAATAAGTTAACCCCCGATGTCCCATATATACATTATTTACACATTAGGGAATAAGGCATTTACATCTCACAATATATATTATATATAAGAAAAGTATTTGTTGTGGCTGTTGATTATAATAATTTTTTTTTCAATAGGACTTCTTCCAATTTTTTTTATTGCTTACTATTCATTTTCAACATTCAACTGGCTAACAAAAATTCCCATCTCTTGCACAATCTCACACTTGGCTACAACATCCATAACAGCTATATGAGCACTTTCCACACTTCAGATGCCTTGCTGGACATGCTCTCCACTGGAGAAGCCAATGTCCCCAACTACAGCTGTGGAAGGAAGGAGAACCTCCTGGCTCTTCTTGATGCAGCTCATAGGGATATCTCCATCCAGATGTCAACATTAGGAGGCACCTACAAAGTCCCACAGGTTTGTGAGTGTTTTTCTCCCTCTGGTAAAGTGAGGGGTGGGTGGTGGTGGGTGAGGAATAGATGCAATCATGTCTTCTTCATGGAATTCAAGAGCTGCTTTCTTCATATTAGCAAAAATCTCAATATTTTACCCCATTATGTTCATGTTGAGTTTAATCATAAAAGGCCTGAAATGCAAGCAATACATTCCCTGGAGAAGACATTCTACCAAATATTTAACTGATCAAAAAATATCCCTGGATGTTGGGGCCTCTATTGGCATCTTCATTTTCACAGATAAATAATGCCTGCCCTATCCAGTTGGATTGAAGTTGGCAATAGATCATTTTATCTATCTAAAATGTGGAATAAAAAGGATTCTAGCAATTATAGGCCAAATAAACTAGCAGATATTGTGGCTAAAATTTATGCCATGATCCTCTTAGTTAAACTTGAGAAAAATGCATTTCTTGCAGAAGGTTTTAGGTAGAGTTAAATGCTATATAGATTTTGTAAGAAATAATGCATAAATTAATAATCTAATATTGGCAACAAGTTTGTTTTGAAATAGTTAATCTATATCAGTGAGGTAAAACAAGGTTTGCTGCTTTCTAATAATAATAATAATAATAATAATAATAATAATAATAATAATAATAATAATAATAATAATAATAATAATAATAATTTTATTTCTATACCGCCCTTCTCCCGAAGGACTTAGGGTGGTGTACAGCCTATTTAAAAACACAAGACAAAACATTGATTAAAAATTTAAAATAATTAAATAAATTTGGCTCAATTTAAAACCCCACAAATTTAAAATACCCCAATTTAAAATTATTATGTTGATAGCCCAGCCTGGCGGAATCTAGATGTTAGTGCAGCATTTGACTCAATAAACAGAGAAATATGATGGAGAAAATGGATGGCCCTCAAAATGGAGCTCAGCCTGTTGGCCCTGATCCAAGCCCTTGTTTGAGAGGAAGGTTTGGGCTCAATGGAGCCATGAGAAGAAGGATCTATGCTTACCAAGGGGGAAGGGAAAGATGCACATTTGAACCCTTGTTCTTCAGTCTAGATATGAATGACTTACTAGGACTAATACAGGGTCAAAAAACAGATCATAAATAAATGTTATTTCATTTTTTGACAAAAATGACTAAATTAGTGGACCAATGAAATGCAGGTCACGCAGTATACAGTACTTGGATTTCAGAAAGGCTTTGACAAAGTAAACCACAACCTATTTCTCAGGAAGCTGAAAATATGTGGGATAGACAGCATCACCCACAGATGGGCTCAGCCTGTGGTCCTCAATGGAACTACGTCTGCATGGAGGGAAACAAGCAGTGGGGGACCCCAAGGTTCTGTTTTAGGCCCAGTTCTCTTCAACATCTTCATCAATGATTTGGATGAGGGAAGAAATGGGGAAATCATCAAATTTGAAGACAACACTAAAGTGGCAGGAATAGCCAACACCCCAGAAGATAGGCTGAAGATCCAGATGGATCTAGGGAGACTTGAACCCTGGGCCTATCTAACAAATTGTAATTCATTGTAGAGGAAAATAAGGTTTTATACTTAGGCTAGAAAAACCAAATGTCCATTTACAGATGAAGTGAAACCTGGCTCCATAGCAGTAACTGTGAGAGGATCTTGGAGTCCGAGTGGACAATCACTTAAATATGGGCCATATTTTAAATATGACGGTCCAGTCTCTTCTTGAAAGCTTCCAGTGATGAAGCTCCCACAACTTCTGAATGCAACTTTATCTCTTTATTTCCAGGTTGAATCTCTCCTTGTTCAGTTTCCATCCATTATTCCATGTCCAGCCTTTGTCCGGCCTTTGGGTGCTTTGGAAAACAGCTTGGCCTCTTCCTCTCTGTGGCAGCCCCCCCAAATATTGGAAGACTGCTATCATGTCTCCCCTGGTCCTTCTCTTCACTAGAGCAGCCATGCCCAGTTCCTGCAACTGTTCATTCTATGTTTCAGCCTCCAGTCCCCTAATCCTCTTGGTTGCTCTTCTCTGCACTTTTTCTAGAGTCTCAACATCTTTTTTATAGTGTGGTGACCAAAACTGGATGCAGAATTCTAGGTGTGGTCTTACTAAGGCTTTATAGGGTGGTATTAGTACCTCTCTTGATCTTGATTGTATCCCTCTCTTAATGCAATATAGGATTGCATTGGGTTTTTTGGCTGCCGCTGCACACTCTTGACTCATATTTAATTGGTTGTCCACTAAGACTCCAGGATCCCTCTCACAGTTACTGCTATTATGCCTGGTTTCCTGCTTGAACAGGGGGGTTGGACTAGAAGACCTCCAAAGTCCCTTACAACTGTTTTATTTTGTTATAAGTTCTGTCATAGGTAGACATGTTTAGCCTGCTAAATTCCTATTGGAATACACTGATTTATACAGATAATGTGATATTATCATACTTACACATTGGATTGTATAGACTTGGATTCTTTTGTCTTAATAATTATCTGATAATTTATGAAACAAGTTCAAAAGTTATGGTCTTTGTGAAATGACATCATAGCCATAGATGGTTAGCCAATAGAGCAAGTAACACCTTTCCTTACCTGAGTAAGTAGTTTGTAGTAAGTAGTAAGTAGTTTGCTCTGAGCCTGAATCTTGGCTCCCTCATCATCCAAGGAGCTCAGTTAGAGAAAGGGCAGGAGTGAAAATGGTGCTTAAATGAAAACCTCATAGCTCTCCAGCTTCCTCAGCCCCAATTATTAAAGTATCGGAGGCCCAGTTTTCCCCCATGTTCTTACATCAATCTGATGTTTGGGGCTTCAGAGAGAAACCACCAGCAGAACCAACCCAATCTCAGCCTCTTTGGAGGATCTTGGGGTGGGTAAAAGGACTCCAGCTGCTGCCCTCAGAGCTGATTTGGGAATTTCCACAATTTCTGCTTTGTCTAAATTCAGAAAATATGGGCATTGGCATAAAATGTAATCTATGGAAACTGACAGACTCTGAAAATTGTGGCTCTTGGAACAGACAAAACTTCAATGAAAGACCAAACTTGGATTATGCAACTGACAAATCTTATTAGGCTTTGAGGTCTGCCTGTTTCTTGTATAACTGGAGAAAGAAGTTAAAAAATTTCCTCCAGAAAGAGTCTGGGATAGAGAAGCAAAAAAAGGTGCAGCTATCCTTGAAAATTATAATAGGCCCTTTATTGGAATAGAATACTCGAGTTGGCATTTGCACGTGTTAATCTAATTGTGATAAATTGTAGGGGTGATACAGTAATATGATTTACATTTTTATTGTTTTTTAATTTGCTTATTATTTGCTATTATTATGATACAATCTTGCTAATATTCTGTCTTTAATATTTTAAACAATGTCTGATTAACAAACTATTCTAATACATTCATGAGAACCAGGTTGGATTTATTAAAATCTAATATTTTGGACTTGATCTGATCCCAAATATAACACAGTATTTGTTGTGTATGTATCTATTTTGTGCGGGAAATTCAAATGCATAGTGAATCCTGATTGGTTCTTGGTTACCTCCGGAAAGTATATAAAGAGGGCTGTTGCCTGTGAGTTTTTGCTGAAGTCTCACCCTGAATTAAAGAGCTGTTGTTGCTAGCCTGCTTGTGCCTCTCGTTATTCCCGCGCCACAACATTGGCAACGAAGGTGGGATAGAGGCCACAAGAGGCAAATCGAAAAGAGCTTGGAGTTTCAGCCAGGGTGACTGGCGAACACGGAGACGCGGCATGTCTGCCTACGTTCCGCCAAAACCCTTCAACCCGACCCGAGAGAAGTGGGGATCGTATCTGACAAGGTTCGAGTGCTCCTTGGAAGTGAGCGAAATGCAAGGGCTCTCCGCAAACAGAAAACGGGCTCTGTTCTTAAGCCACTGCAGGCCAGACATATTTGAGATGGCAGAATCCCTCTGCGAGCCAACCCCAGTCCAGAAGGTACCCTGGGACGTCCTTCAAGCCAACCTGAAGGCTCACTATGCTCCAGTTCCATCCAAATTCGTTCAGTGCTACGAACTCCGGCAAAGAGTTCAAAAAGAAGAGGAGCCGGTCAGTGCTTATGTGGCCGCGCTTCGAAAAGCCGCTACACATTGTGACTACAGAGACTTAGATGATGCATTGCTTGAACAACTGATTTGCGGGGTTCGTGATACCCGGTTACAAAGGCGTCTTCTAGACAAGCCAGACCTAATGCTAGCCGGCGCGCTAGACGAAGCCCGAGCACCCGAGGCATCAATGAAGGCGTCGGAAGCGCTGCAGCATCCTAATTCACGCAAGGACGGGCCGAAAACAGCCCCCGTCCATAGAGAAGAGGTGCGAACCAGCACAGAGGAAGAGTCAGACGAGGACGTCTTCCGTACAGAAAAGAGATCGAGTGAACAAAGCCGCCGCCACAAGAACTGCCCCAGCTGTGGCGAGGATCACGAGAGACAGTCGTGTAAATACAGAGAAGCCATCTGCAGGCGTTGCGATAGAAAAGGCCATCTAGCACGAGTTTGCAGAGCTCAACTTCTGCGTAGTCGAAAACCACGTGACTACCGTGACCAACCAGAATCGGCTCGTTCAAAACAGCCAATCAAAGATGACGGCGCAAGAAAACGGCGCGAACCTCAAAAGCGGGAAACCTACAGCACGACAATCGGCCAAGCCAGCACACCAGACGACGAGAAAGTCTACACGAAAGTAGAAATCAATGGCAAATCGTGCGAAATGGAGATCGACACCGGGTCTACGCTATCGATCATGTCCTGGTCGACACTCAAGGCACTCCTGCCCAAGCTTCAGAAAAGCCAGCTATCCCGACAGAAAATCCGCCTACTCGACTACCAGGGAAACCGAGTTCCCGTTGAAGGAGTGGGCATGTTCCGGGTCACCTACGGCAAGTTTCAGAAAGAGCTGCCTCTGACCATTGTCAGCAAGCCCCTTCCGAGTCTACTGGGCATGAAATGGTTCCGAGCCCTTGGCATGGGCTTCACGGGCGTCCACAACATCAACGGATCATCACTGAAAGAAACACTGCTTCACGAGTTTCGGGACGTTTTCAAAGAGACTCTAGGCAAGTACGTGGGGACCCCTATTTTCTTCAATTTAGACCCCAACGTAGCGCCAATTAGACTGAAGGCGAGGCGAGTTCCCTTTGCCTTAAAACCCAAGATCAATGCGGAGCTCGACAAGCTCATTAAACAAGGGGTGCTAGTTCCTGTAGATCACGCTAAGTGGGAAACCCCAATAGTTACTCCAATTAAAGCAGATGGCTCAATTAGAATTTGCGCCGACTATAAGTGTTCGATTAACAAGGCATTGCAGCAGAGCGCCTATCTGGTTCCTATAGTCCACCATCTACTACACTCCCTGGGCCCTGGCAAGCTATTCGCGAAGCTAGACCTTGCGCAGGCGTACCAGCAACTGCCAGTAGATGACGCTACGGCAGAATCACAGACTATAGTAACCCACAGAGGTGCCTTCAAATGCACCAGGCTTCAGTTTGGGGTCAGCATCGCCCCAGGACTTTTTCAAAGTACCATGGAGCGCCTTCTACAAGGCCTCCCAGGCATCGTCCTGTATTTCGACGACATTTTGATTAGTGGCCAGGACGAAGTGCAGTTGGGCCAAAGGGTTAGACAAGTCCTAACCAGATTCAGAGAAGCGGGACTCAAGCTTAAACGGAATAAATGCAGGATAGCTGTGCCATCAGTGGAATTCTTAGGTTACAGAATCGACGGCTCAGGCATTCACCCCACAGAGAGCAAAGTGAGGGCCATCCAAGGCGCGCCCACCCCCAAGTCAAAAGCTGAGCTACAGGCCTTCTTGGGCCTACTCAATTTCTATATGATGTTTTTGAAACAAAAAGCCACCGTTGCGGAGCCTCTGCACAGGCTCCTGGGAAAAAACGTTCCGTGGGTTTGGGGCAAGCGAGAAGCGACCGCTTTCAATGCAGTAAAGAGACTTTTATCCGAGGTTAGTTTCCTCATTCAGTACAATGCTGAACTACCTCTGGTGTTAGTCTGTGACGCTTCCCCCTTTGGCGTTGGCGCAGTTTTAGGCCATAGACTGCCGAATGGGTTAGAGGCGCCCATCGCCTATTACTCTCGCACTCTGTCTAGTGCTGAACGGAACTATAGCCAGCTAGATAGGGAGGCACTAGCGGCTGTAGCGGGGGTCAAAAAATTTCACGAGTATTTGTTTGGCCGCACTTTTGAACTCATTACTGACCACCAGCCTCTTTTGGGACTTTTGGCTGGAGATAAACCGACCCCGGCGGCCCTCTCCCCCCGGATGACCAGATGGTCCATATTTTTAGCCACATACTCGTACAAACTGCTCCACTGACCAGGCAAAACTTTAGGACATGCTGACGGCCTCAGCCGATGTCCTCTACCGGAACTATTGGACAACCCGACCCCAGAAGCCCCGGTTTTACTGCTAGACATTGTTTCCCCGGGCCCCATTTCTTCAAACGAGGTGGCGAGGTATTCTGCCAGAGACTCTGTTTTGCGCACAGTAATGGGCTGGGTAATGAGGGGTTGGCCTACCAAGGTGGACAGTGGTGACTTCCAATTGTATTTCAACAAGAAAAATGAACTGTCAATGTTGGGGGGTTGCTTGTTGTGGGGTGACAGGGTGGTCATTCCTTCACGATTAAGGCACAGGGTTTTTGAAATGTTGCACGAGGGTCACCCCGGGGTGGTTTGCATGAAAGGCCTAGCTCGTAGCTATGTTTGGTGGCCACATCTCGACCAAGATGTCACTGAGTGGGTAGGGAAGTGTAGGCCCTGCCAGGAGTCCCGCCCAGATCCCCCCATTGCGCCCGTTCGGGAGTGGGAGAAACCAAAAGGATTGTGGGGGAGGATTCACATAGATTTCGCTGGCCCATTCCATGGCCAAAACTTTCTAATAATCGTAGATGTATATTCTAAGTGGCTCGAAATTGCCCTAATGCCATCGACCACTTCTGAGGCCATAATCAAAGTACTCAGAAAAATTTTCACAACACACGGGTTGCCGGACACACTGGTGTCCGTCAATGGACCCCAATTCACGGCAACTCAATTCGAAGGCTACCTAGCCGAACTAGGCATTAGACATGCACTATCCGCTCCTTTTCATCCGGCTTCTAATGGCCTTACTGAACGATTTGTAAGAACGGCCAAAGAAGCCCTCTCCCAACTCGATGCTGGGGACTGGCAGGCTAGAATAGACGAGTTCCTAGCAGTACAGCATGCCACCCCGTGCCCCACTTCGGCCGCAGCCCGGCCGAACTTTTAATAGGCCGAAAGCTACGATGCATTCTAGACAGACTGCATCCTAATTACTCCTCTGATAGTTTCACTGGGGAAGGGGGAGGACTAAGACACTTCGAAGTAGGATCACTAGTCTTTGCTAGAAGCTACACCAATGGACCATTATGGGTAGAAGGAACCATCGTAGGAATTACTGGTCCAAAGTCATACACAGTAGATATTGGGCATGGTAAAATCTGGAGGAGACATATAGATCAATTGCGTAAACGTTTACCTAACAAAACCCCATGTCCTAACTACCCAAGTCTTTCCGACCTCAAGCCCGAATAAGCCGGAATACTTATCTGGCAACCCTGAGTTCCAGCGCCGCCCCACCGAGCCGACACTCCCAGCCGGAGATCGCCACACCTCCGGAGAAATCCAGGAGGTTCCATTGGCGGAGCCGGGAGAGACGGGAGGTCCCTCCGACCGGCTCGACGCCTCGCCAACAACTGAACTGCGCAGGTCAACCAGGATTAAGACACGCCCTGGTCACCTGCGTGATTTTGTATGTAAATATGTAAATAGATAGGATAAGTGCCTTCTGGGAAGGGAGGGGTGTTGTGTATGTATCTATTTTGTGCGGGAAATTCAAATGCATAGTGAATCCTGATTGGTTCTTGGTCACCTCTGGAAAGTATATAAAGAGAGCTGTTGCCTGTGAGTTTTTGCTGAAGTCTCACCCTGAATTAAAGAGCTGTTGTTGCTAGCCTGCTTGTGTCTCTTGTTATTCCCACGCCACAACAGTATTCTTCATTGCTTTTTCAGATCAGTCATGAAATTGCTTCAGAGGCTCTAAGTGATAAAAGTCAATTCCCCTTTTTTCACAAAATGTTCCCCAAAGAAGGATTCCAGTACTCAGCAATTGTCCACCTTGTCCTCCATTTCAGATGGACCCTGATTGGCCTCTTTGCTTCAGACACAGAGAAGGGAGAGAATTTCATGAGGATTTTTCTTCCTGTGCTTGTCAGGAGAGGAATTTTTGTGGTTATATCACAAGTATTCTCAACAACTGGATATACAGCATCCCTCAGGGATTCCCTCTCTAAGTGGAGACAAGTCAACGTCTTTGTTCACTTCATGGAACTTGAGTCCATCTGGGAGAGAATTCTTCCTTTCCATTTAACATTTATGCGTCTACCAGGACTCATTGAAGGGAAAGTCTGGATCCTCACAAATTTTTTATTGTATCCAATGAGCAATCATAGACTTCTCAAATACATCCATAGTATTTGGAACTTTGATTATCTGTTTAAAAAAAGGCCAAGGGATTCTGCCTTTGAACGCAATTTCTTTGTGGAAGGAAAGTTTCAAGATTTTTATTTCCATTGTTCTCTTTCAAAGAACGTCTTTTCTGTCAAAGGCCGCAGAAGATGCACCCGGAAAGCCCCACTGGAGACCCAGAAGAAAAGGAACAGAATCTGGGCCCCAAATGACTATCAATATTACAGTCTCATTCAGACTCTGGCCCAGGCCTTGAATGCTGCTTATTCCTCCAGATCGAGGAGGAGAAACAAGGAGGGAGGAAAGAGTTTGGTGTCTCCAAGGCTGCAGCCGTGGCAGGTATGGGGGTCCCGATATGGATCCATTAATCTGAGATCCTTTGGAGGAGGAATCAGAGGAGAAGGAGGGGAACCAACTCAACAGATCTGTCTAATTCAATTGCTCAGGGAATAATGTTTCCAAAGAGTAGATAACATGGCATTTTAATATTAAACTCTACTCATTTGAAAATGCTGTATTCTTTTTTAAATGAATTCCTGTATTTGTGGATTTGTGATGAGCATGGTGGAATTTCACCTTTGTTCCGTCCCCACTGCAGGTGGGTCTGTGTGCAGCTCAACAGGCAGCTAAACCCCCCTCTTCTCCTCCAGTGAAAGGGAGCCTGGGGTGGATCTGGGTGTTTCATTGGGAGAAAAGGGCACGGAGAAACTGAGGAGATGCAAAGAGTGAGAATCAAATATAAATAGGAGATAGGCAGCATTAACTAACAGCCAACAAAGAAGCAGGGATGGAGGCACAATAGATACATGTTGTGGCATGACAACCTCTATAAATTTGGAGGAGACCCTGAGACCATCTAGCCCAGTGGTTCTCAACCTTCCTAATGCCACGACCCTTTAATACAGTTCCTCATGTTGTGGTGACCCCCAACCAGGGGTGGGTTCTAATTTTTTTTACTACCGGTTCTGTGGGCGTGGCTTATTTTGTGGGCGTGGCTTGGAGGTCATGTGACTGGGTGGGTGTGGCTAGCTGGTCATGTGACCGGGTGGCCATGGCTATGTGTATAGGGACTACTCAGAGGGCTGAAAAAAGTCATTTCTGACTGGGCCTCGCACTTTTGACTGGTCCTCACACTTATGACCATCCTCACATTTATGCCCGTGCAGCATTCTTAACAACCATGTCACTCATTTCACAACTGCTTCTCTTCACCATGGTGATAAGATAGGGCAAAAAGGTAAAATGTGAGGATAGTCGTAAATTCAAGACCTGGTCAAAAGTGCGAGGACCAGTCAAAAATAACTTTTTCAGCCCTCTGAGTAGTCCGTGTGCACAAAAGGACTACCCAGAGGGCTGAAAAAAGTGATTTCTGACAGGTCCTCACACTTTTGACCGGTCTTCGCACTTATGACTGGTCATCATTTATGCCCATTGTAGCATTCTTAACAACCACGTCACTCATTTCACAACTGCTTCTCTTCACCATGTTGACAAGCTAGGGCAAAAACATAAAATGTGAGGACAGTTGTAAGTTTGAGGACTGGTCAAAAGTGCAAGGACCAGTCAGAAATAACTTGCAGCCCTCTGAGTAGTCCATATGCATAAAAGGATACAGCAATAGAGAGGGATGAAGGAAGGGAAGGGAAATTAGAGTAGGAGTGAGGGTAAGAGAGGGAGGAAGAGAGGAGGAGAAGGAGAAAGGAAGAGGAAGTAGGGAGGAGAAGAAGGGCAGGAAGAGAAAGTAAGAAGGAAAGAAAAGAGAGGTGGTAGGTTTGAGGAGAAAAATTGCTGTACAATAAAAAAGATGAAAGGGAAGAAAGCCAACCCCAAACAAATATAAAGATATTAAGATAAAGAATGAATTGTTAAACTTTAAAGAATAAAAGAGAACAAATATGAATAAATAGCAATAATTAGAAACACACATACAAACATACAATGTATTTGTCAGATGTAAATGCCTTATTCTCTATTGTGTAAATAATGTATATATGGGACATCAGGGGTTAACTTATTCTTTGGATTTTAATGTATTCATAATTTACCACTCCCATTCCTGGCTCCACCCCTTGTATATATAAGGAGCCACCCTCACCATTTTCTTTGCTTCTATCTTGAATATTCAGCGAATATAGAATGCCTATTATTATTAAAGAGAAATATATTTAAATCTCTAATTCTTATTATCTTTATTGAGTCTGATCCTGAAAATATTGCAACAAGCTGGTAGCAGAGGATGGTTAATTGACTCAATAAATAATTAAAAATGTCTAAGAAAGATAGGCCCAACACCAGGGCCTACAGCAAGGAAATAGAAACTGAACAAGAGATGATCAACGAATCCACTAACGCGATTTCGAGAGAATCCGAAGAATACACCACTGAAGAAGAAGAACTGATAAATGAAAATAACGAACTCAGGTCAGAGATATTGAAGATACTAAAAAGCCAGAAGAACGATGAAAGCCTCATCGCGAACCTCCAAGAAATACTGAAGAACAACGGAGCAGCGAGAGAGAAAAACGTCGTTAAAGAAAAACCCAAAGATCAAAAAACTGTGAGTGAAATGAATACTGAGAAAGTCGTTGTGAAAAAGAAAAGATGTGATCTCGCGCGAAATTTTGAATGGCAGCCATCTTGGTTTCAACGAACTTCAAAAGAGAGTGAAGCAGAGCCAATCAAAACGCTCAGTTCAAAATTTCTGGCGCGAAAAACGCTATCAGACGACGAAAGTGAAAAAGAAGACTCAAACTCTTCAGAAGAACCAGAATCAGAAAGTGAAGACGATTTAACAAAGTCTCAAGTAAAGTCAGCAATGAAAACGCTTTTTGCTGCTTTTGGGCCAAGATTGAAAATTTCCAAGGCACCAACGAAGAAGCAAGAGATCAAACCGACAACTCGAGACCTGCACGCTCCCATCCTGACTTCGAAGGCGACGACACCTGAGCCCAGAGAGCCATGCCGATTCCGTCCTACACCGCAGACCGGATCAAGTGCCAACGCACACGAAAGAAAGAGAAGAGCTGTCGCCACCACCAGAACCCCTAAAACCGAACCAGAGACCGACTCATCTGAAGAGGAGCGGAACGAGAGAGCTGAAATGGAGAGAACCTTCCACGACGACGCCAAGGAAGAAATGAGCAACGCGCGTGTGCAAAGCTACGTAGACGGCCCCGAAAGACTTGAACTGGCCAGAGAACCGCGCAGACTCGTTGCGAGCATCCCCATGCCGTTCTGTAATTTCCTGCACTTGCGAGACCACGGACTGCCTCAGGTTGTAAGTAATGGACAAAATAATGTGGGGAACTTACCTAGTGACTTCCCAAAACTTAGAATTGATGGCATTAATTTACAAGAGTGGTATCAACAACTTCAGGTTGTCTTTATGAAAGAAAATTTACTATTCTTTATAACTAGTCCTCCAAGAAGACCTTGGACTTTAAAAATAGATTGTTTACATCATAGAGCATTTTTCATAATAATATCTAGCGTGTCTCCTGCAATGTATCATAGCATCAAATCAAACCTAACTGTGTCAGAAATAATTCAATGCATGTTTAATCTATTTCACAGCGATAGCGTAGCTACAACTACAAGAATGTCTAAGGATTTCTTTTCTTCTAGAGTGAAACCAGGGGTTTCTATAAGTGAGCATTTGATATCTCTAAACAAAATAAGAGCTGAGCTGCAATTGAGGGGGGAAGTGATTTCAGATCAAACAATGAAAAGTGTTATTATCAATTCACTTGATTCATCATGGGATAGCTTTATGTCACACTTAGATACTATTAATTTAGGATATTTAACCATAGAAAGTCTATCTAACAAATTGATAGCAGAAGACAATTCAAGAAAAAATCGTTCCAGTAATCAAACAGAACACAAATCTTTTAGGAAAGTAGCTTTCCAAGAAAAATATAATGAAGCCTTTAGATGCCACAATTGTGGATCCAGGGAACACAGTAGAAGAGACTGTCACAAAGTCTCAAGGGAGAGACATAGGCCAGAATATAGGAGCAAATACAATTATAGACAGTCTTCCACAGATAGACACAAATATAGAAGCCCACCAAATTACAGAGAAAGTAGAGGGGGTAGAGAAAATTCAAAAGAGAGAAAATCTGGGTCACTAAATGGACTAAACAAACAAGAAAGCACCAAAACACAACAAAATGAGAACAATAATTGGCTTATTGATTCTGGTGCAACCAATCACACCACTAACAACAAAAGTATATTATCTTCATTTACAGAAGATAAGTTTGTGATAAAGGTAGCTAATCAAGAAAAGGTTCAAGTATTAGGCAGAGGAAATGTGACCTTGCCTGGTTTAGGTAAAATAGAGGGGGTATTATTAATCCCAGAAATACCTCATAACATACTAAGTGCTATAAAACTAAGCAGAGATTCTGACATCAATATAGTTTTCTCAAAGGGGAAAGCAACTTTAGAGAAGGACAAAACAAATATAGGCACTGTGATGATAAAAGGAGGTCTACCCTATCTGATAACAAAAGAAAGATGGTTACATAACATTGATTCAAATATGGAAGATTGTATTGAAGCAGATGATGAAAATGTTAGTAACAGTGACAATGATGAATGTAAAATACCTCATGATCACAAAAATACACACAATGAGAAGAAACCAAAAATAGGTAAACCAATTCATGATGAGTGTGCTCACATCTTACATAGGAAGTTAGGACATGCAAGCTTTCCTGTAGTTCAAAAAATGACTGAACACGCAGAAGGTGTCAAAATAAAAAATTGTGATAATTATTTGGAATGCTCAGTATGTAAATCCACCAAACTAAAAACCAGTCCCAGACCAAAAAAATCTAACAGATCAACTAACAATATTTTTGACTTAGTACATATGGATTTAGTTGGTCCATTAACTCCATCAATTACCTATAGGAAACGTTACTTTCTAACAATAGTGGATGATTATAGTCGCTATGGTTTTGTTTACACATTAAAGCACAAGGATGAAACCTTTCAGAAATTTAAGGAATTCTACAAACGCATAGAAACACAACATAATATCAAAATAAAACAAATTATGACAGATAGGGGATGTGAATTCATGTCTAAAGAATTCTCCCAATGGTTAAAGGATAGGGGAATGCTACATTTCACGTCCAATCCATTTTCTGCGTTTCAAAACGGGATTGCAGAGAGAAAGAATTCCACACTACAAACCATGATTAGATGCACATTAGAGGATGCTGGTTTAGGCAAACAATTCTGGTCAGAAGCCCTACATTATTCAAATTACACTCAAAATAGAACCTGGTCCAGTATTGTGAATAAGACACCGTATGAGGTGATGTACAATAGGAAACCTAAATTAGCACACATGCACATATTTGGAGTCACTGCAGATGTGCACATACCTAAGCAGTTGAGGAGAAAGGGAGAAAACGTATCCAGAAGATTAAGATTTATGGGATATGAAACTGGAACCAAAGGGTACAGATTCATTGATAATAATAACAAATTTATAGTCTCCAGAACAGCTGTGTTCCATGAGCAGGCCAATTGGTCTAAACTGCACCTTAATGAAATATTTCCAAATAAATGCAAAGATGCGATATCTTGCGAGGAAGGGACAATAGAAAATCAAAACATTAACAAAAATAAGAACAAAACCAAAACTTGGACAAATAGTCAGCATAAAATAAAGACAGACACATTAACAAAAAAGGAAGCTAGATATTTGCACGACAACCATAGCAAACCTGAAAGAGCTATTAGAAACAATAGAAATCAAATACCAAGTAAATACAAAGATTACATAATGCATATGAATGGAGAACAAATAACACCTAATACATATGAGGAAGTATTAAAACTCCCTCGTGAAGAAAGAGAAAAATGGGAACTAGCTATGAAAAAAGAGATGGAAAGTTTGCAAGGATTAAATGTATTCACTCCTGCGATCGCACCTAAGGATAAAACAATTATAGGTACCAGGTGGATTTATAAAATTAAGAACCTAGAAGGAGGCAATACTTTATACAAGGCTAGACTAGTTGCACAAGGTTATGCACAAAAATATCCAGAAGACTATACTGACACATACTCCCCCACGGTGAGGACAGAGAGTGTTAAAACAGCTCTAGTAGTAGCATCTGCACTCAATCTGGACGTATTTCAATATGACATACAGACTGCGTATTTACACGCAAAACTAGATAAGGAAATATATGTAAGAGCACCACATAGTCAATACACTAATAAGAATGAAATTTGGTTATTAAATAAGAGTCTATACGGATTAAAGCAATCTGGCAAGAGATGGTACGATTGCTTGGTAAAAGTACTAAAGACCATGGATTTCAACGCTACCACTGCTGATAACTGTTTCTTTGTAAAAAAGAGTGATGATCACATTGAATTTGTATTAATTTATGTGGATGATATTTTATATATAGGAAAACACAAAGAGAGCAGAGAAATCTTTGTAAATAAGTTAAACGAACATTTCTCGTTGAAATCTCTAGGTAAAGTGAATAAATACCTTGGTGTACAAATTAACAGAACTAGAAGGGGATTCAAACTTACTCAGAAAGATAAGATCATTGAACTTCTAAACAAATGTAATTTAAACAATGCCAAAACCTGTGACACTCCTATGCAAACTGATTTCCTTAGAAACACTGATGAGTCTTCCCCTGAATTTAAAGATAATACATTTTACAGATCAGTTATAGGCTCACTCCTTTATATATCTAATTGGACCAGACCAGATATTGCATTACCTCTCAATTTATTGTCAAGATATGTTAGCAAACCAACCATGTATCATTGGGAAGCTGTCAAAAGAATTCTAAGATATTTGAAAAGTACATTAGATTTTTGTTTAGTATTAGAACCTAATAATGACAAAGAACCAAAAATTACCTGTTATGCGGATGCAGATTGGGCTGGTGATACATCATGCAGAAAGAGTACTTCTGGTTATATTTTTCTATTGAATGATTGTCCAGTTTACTGGTACACTGGTAAACAAGAACTGGTAGCCACTTCAACCACAGAAGCGGAATATGTTTGTTTATCCAAAGCTGCAAATAACCTTGTATGGTTCAATGACTTGATCTCAGATGTTTGGAAAAAACCTGCATTACCTTTTGTTGTGCATGAAGATAATAAAGCAGCCATTGAAATATCCAGATCCGATGCCATTGGACAAAGGTCCAGGCATATTGATATAAAATTTAAGCACGTGAGACAATTATCTCAAGATGGGTTCATCAAAGCAATACATTGTGATACTTCTGAACAATTAGCTGACATATTAACGAAGCCTTTACCTTCTAAACAGCACAAATATTTAACTTCTAAATTGTATGTATTATATTGTCCTGAATCTGAATGTAATTGGTGTTGTATAGCGAACCGGCATTTAGAGGGGGATTTGTCAGATGTAAATGCCTTATTCTCTATTGTGTAAATAATGTATATATGGGACATCAGGGGTTAACTTATTCTTTGGATTTTAATGTATTCATAATTTACCACTCCCATTCCTGGCTCCACCCCTTGTATATATAAGGAGCCACCCTCACCATTTTCTTTGCTTCTATCTTGAATATTCAGCGAATATAGAATGCCTATTATTATTAAAGAGAAATATATTTAAATCTCTAATTCTTATTATCTTTATTGAGTCTGATCCTGAAAATATTGCAACAGTATTTTCTTTGAACAGAGTATTTGGCCGGTTCACAAATTTAAACAGTGTTTAGTCATTTCAATTAAATTTACAATTTCTATATTTCCTTTTTGCCATATTTATTCCTCGTCTATTTTTGTAAAAAACCAATATTACCCTTCATCCTCATCTCTAATCTTAATCAAATTCAATTTTTCCCTTCTATTCTATATTATATCCCTTCCCATTGTTATCTATTTTTATATCCATCCTCACATTGGTTAATTATGTAATATTACATTTGTTTAATATAAATTCAACATTTTAATATAAATCAATTAGTTATATAACTAATTGATTTATTAATTGAACTACCTTTTTTGTATATTAATCAATATGAACATGAATATTCCAATTATTTCCATGCAATCCAATTTCTTACAAATCAATTAATTATATTTACCAATAATAATAAACCAAATAATTTCCCCCATATATTCCTCCAAACCACAACTTAACCATTTCTGCTTTCAACACAATATACAATTAATAGTATCTCAATTATTACAATTCCCTAGTTAAATAGAGCTTTTTTTCTTTTGTGTTTTAAAATCTTGAACTCTCCTCTTTTTCCCTAAATTTCCCATTGTTTGCACCTACCTTTTTTGGTGAGGAAAAAGAAAAGAAATCTGCCTGCCTAATTTTCCAATGTTGCAGCAACAGCAAAGCCAACAGCCTGCTTTACATTCAGTTTCGTTTTTCAGCATAGCTAGGGGAAAAAATATCTGCTCCAGCAAACAGCAGAGCCCTGAGCAAAACAGCTGAGAGCAAATCAGCTGAGAGTCGGGAGCCGATCTAATCAAGGGCTAATTAGCCTATGCTGAAGCTCCGCGGGCCAATAAAATTACAAAAAAACACCGAACCATTTGTTAAATTGCTGGCTCGCCCGCCCCTTGCCCATCACTATTTATTGGCAATAAATAGTGGTGCGGAGGGGCGGGGCAAGCCAGCAATTTAACAAAAGCAGAATCTCACCACTGGTTATAGGGCGGCCCTTTGAAGCCCCGCGGCAAGAATTTAAACCGGTTTTTTCCCTCTAGCCATCAGCTGGGACTCAGGAGGCAGCAATAGATTGGGGGTGGGCGGGGTAAGCAAACAGCCGGCGATCCAACAGAGCAGAGAGTGAGGGTGAGTGAAGGCGTGGGGTGGGCGAGAGAGGGCTTTGGCGACCCCTGTGAAATGGCCATTTGACCCCCAAAGGGGTCGCGACCCCCAGGTTGAGAACCGCTGATCTAGCCCAACCCATCCTCTCTGCAGGAATCCCAGTTAAAGCTTCTCTGACTGATGGCTGCTCAGTCTTTGCACTCAGATAATCCATGAAGAGGAGACTGAACTTCTCTGCTTTACTGGATCAGCTCTCAAACAGCTCAAACTTTTATCATATTTTTTTTTCTTTCATTCAGCTAAAATCTCCTCTCTTGTAACTGAATTCATTTTTCTGTGTCTGACACTCTGGAATAATGAGCAGATCTTACATTTGTGTGTAACCTGTGTCAGTGATTGGAAGAGGGCTGCATCCTCCCTTCTCCAACCGAGAGATTGTGTCAGTTGGAAAAGGGGCTCCCAGACTCCTCCTGATCTTCAGCTCTTCTCCTTGTTCTCTTTCCTCAAGGCTAAGAGCAGCTCCTTTGATCTCTTCCTTGGCTTCATTGTCCTTCCCTGAAGTTCACGCAAAGATTTTTTGTAAATTCTCCTCCAAGCGTGATGCCTGCAAGGGATTCTGGTCCTTGAGTTGGGGTCTCCCCAAACCACAATATTCACTTTCTGAGATTCTTATGGCTGCATTTGCCTTCTTTCCATGAATATCAACCTGCTGACTCAGATTCTGTTCCCAGTTAACTACGATTTTGAGATCATTTTCACAAACATGCATATCAAGTTTGGTATCCCTCATCTTTCTTCCAGTCCATCATTCATGTTCTTATATGGGACTCTGTTGTTAGTCAAGTCCTGGTTGCTAAAAATCAGATATTTTTCTACTGCTTTTTATTCATGCACCTTTCTCTGTGTGGAAATCATAAATATTGTTTCTGGAAACTTGATATTCCTCTTATTAAATTTTATTTTATTCAAAAGTAAAATGCAAGTTTTGGAAAATAAAACTATTACAAAGATAAAACTAAAAACTACACAAAATATTTTTTAAAAATTGTGCATTATAAGCAGGCAAAAACATGCATATTGTCCCCCCAGTTGAATAAAATACAGCAATAATAGTTTCTCCCCCTTGCAAAATAGCCCCACAATTATAAACTACACATCTATTTGCAACTACTTGACTTGTCATCTATCTGCTGTATATAAAAAACGTAGTTAACAGGCAATCCAACAATAAAGTTAAATTTAAAAACTTCAAAATTGTCTGTTATCTGCTATTGTATTTAACTCACAGAAAATTTGCAGGGGATTCTTATCTACCACAGATCACCACAATCATCATCTCTGATCCATCCAGAATCTGTCCAGGGTTAAACATCATTGTTTGATTCTTAATAATAATGCATTTCCTTAAAATTTTAATTAGGATCTTTCCCAACAACTGATTTCCATTCCCCAAAGTCACAGGACCTCCTATAAATTGAAACACAACAACTCTTAAGACTTGTTTTCCAGTTAAGTATGACAAGTCCATTCCCTCAATCTTCTTGAAAGAATCCATTTCTTCAATCATCCGTTCTGCCCACTTGGAGTCTTCAGGGTCCATGGCCTCTCCAGCCATCTCCAAGCAGCCTGCCTTCAAACCAGACTCCTCCTTCAGGGATGCCAGCAGCAAATTCAGTTCCAGTCCATCCATCCATTCAATCCATCCGATTCAACAATTGTTGCTTGCTTCTGATTATCGCCTTTAAGTTGATTTAAAACCATTGTTATTTTTTCAAACGTTTTAAGCTGACTTTGTATAAATATACAAAAGGATGAAGGCTATTGCTGAGCACATTGTAAGCCGCCCTGAGTCTTCGGAGAAGGGCGGCATATAAATCAAATAAAAAAAAAAATGAAGTTTCAAATAAGGCTTGTCAGTTGAAAAGCTTGATATTCTTTAAATCAAATCAAATTAGCTTATTCTAAGATCCTATTAATTATTGTATTAATGACAACGTAGAAAAATTGATGAGCAACGGCAAACTGTTATCCATCACCTTCAGGTTTCATAAGAAAGATTTAAAAGGGTTAAAAATTATTTGTGTATCATTTTGAACAGTTTTTATCCACTTAGTTATCATACTATCTGCCCCTCAGGTTTCTAATCACATCACACAATTGTTTGTGAGTCTGTCAGATCCGTGAATCTGCCTTTCTTTGGGGGAAGGAGGGGAGCCCGGATTACATTTATTCTTAACCTTCTACCCCTTTCCTCCCCCCATGTATCTTGTATCCTGCAGCCCATTGATTTATAACCTTTAGCCTGGTGCCTAAGCGGCCTGGCATTTTCTCACCTTTTGGGGAGTGTCAGGGGAGGGGGGGCCATGTGTCGGAAGATGACCCTGGGAAAGTTCCCTTATCACTTTCTCAGAACCGCAGGTACAATAACATCTTCACACCTGCGGATTGGCTGAATCCCCACTGGACTGTTGGGAGGGTTTCTACTTTCCTTTATTCTAACTGTATTGCCTGAGGGCCCTCAGAGCCTCCTTTGATTCCGTCCTTCCACCACTCCTTCCCAATAAAAGGTTCCTTTTGAAAGGCCAAGTTTCAAGAGTCTGTACTTTCCTGAATGAGGAGGTGAGGCCAGACCTTACAGAGTCCTTCACTGAAATCCAGTTATGTCACCAGAGTTCCCACAATCTACTTAGGAAGTGTGATGATGTGTGAGAATGACTTTTGGGATGAGGGGAAGAGAGGCTGCCTAGGGAAGGATCAGAGAAGAGGGGAGAATCCTGCAGCTGCATAATGGGAGAGAAAGAAACTCAGAAAGGATCCTGGCTAACTTTTCAGGCTGAGAAAAGAGTTGGTGGGAGATTTGTTCTTTGAAATCTGCAAAATTTTGTTAATGACGCATTACAATCAAGTAGAATTAGCACATCTGGAGGTGTTTTCCGTCAGGATGACCAGGGATAAGATGCTTGACAACTTTCTTCTTGATCAACCCATGCTTTCTGGGAATCAACCTCTTGTTTTCAAAGAGTTTATGAATCATCTTTTTTTTCTCTGTTCAATTTATTTTCATCTGCTCTAGAATGTTCCCTATAATTGAGCAACTGTGTCAATTATATTTTCTCTATATTTTGTCAGTATATGATTGACAAATATTTCTCAAACTTTTTCATTCACTTTTGAAGATAATGGCAGCATTTGTATCCTAATTCAGCATATTTGGAGATTAGACAATTGTAGAAGAAAAATTCAATGTGGGATAAAAAACAAGGTTCTCTGTTTTTCAATTTCCTGGATGTTCCCATTCTAGTTTCATCCCTTTCTGGAGAAGAATGAATTTTGGAATATTTCTGAGAGGAAACTGTACTTGGACCAAAATGGAGAGATAAAAGCAGATCTGGGCATTTGGGGCTTCTTGGTTCTTCCCAAGGAAAATCCCAGGCTAGAGACTCTGGCGTATTTTGAAAGACAGAAACTTTCTATCAACCAAGATACTCTTTCACTGCTAAAGTTGCTCAATAAGGTGAGAGAAATTTTTGTGTCTTTTCTCTGTTTTCCAAAGCCTGAATTCCCATTTCAAGTGGGCAAAGCCTCGAGTCTCCAGGGTGGTTGGCCTTCCATGCCAGGTGGTGTCATCTCATGGAAGCTCTTCAACAAACGGGACCTAAGTGGAGTGGCTTTGCCATGTTTTATGGAAACCTTTCAAGACTAACTTGT
Source organism: Pituophis catenifer annectens (assembly GCF_029215685.1). NCBI lineage: Eukaryota > Metazoa > Chordata > Lepidosauria > Squamata > Colubridae > Pituophis > Pituophis catenifer. The sequence continues at coordinate 3,391,876 of NW_027256899.1, read as the reverse complement.
CAGAGGTTTCTTTCTCCATCACAGTTTTTACTCTACATTAAAATATCTAATGGAATAAAAGCTTCCTAAGTCTTTTACAGTAAACTTTATTATCAGTTTTAATAAGAATATATCATCATATTTTTAAAAAAATCAATTCCATCTCTGTAGACTTTTATTAAATAGAAAAGTCCTTTATTGTAATGTTAAATTCCGAAAACAAAAGGAACTAAATGAAGAATCTGCCAGTTGTTTTACCTCCTGCGTCTGTTTAGGAGTAGTCAGAGGTTTCATATTTACCCCAATGAAGACCAGAGGCTACTTGTCTCCATCCATTTCTCCCTCCATTTTCCACGGACGGAGAGTCCTAACGTATTTTCTTTGCCATTCCTTTTCTTCTGCTCAGTCCCTGCCTCAGTCCAAATGTGTGGAAAGTTGCCATCCTGGATTTGTCAAGAGGGCTCGAGAAGGAGAGCCAGTTTGCTGCTATGACTGCGTTCCTTGTCCGGAGGGGACCTTCTCCACCCAGGAAGGTGGGTCACACTGTGGAAAATGGGAGGCTTTGTGGAACTGGATCCAAATTAAAAAACAGATTGAAGCTCACCTGGTTTTTTATTTTTAACCTGCACAATTTCTTATCTAAACGGAAGTAAATCAAAAAGACTTGGAAGGAGAGGCTGGGAAGAGATGGGTGGAGGGGGTGGCAGACTGGGCAAGCTTTACTAACAGCAGAGGAAACATCTCTTCTTCTTTTTAGTTTGGATATGTGCTACTAAATTCATCTTTCTAGAAACATCTGAGATCTTTGAAACTAGATGAATTGTTATATGTCTGCCTTCTGAAAGGCCTTCAGAAGTTGTGGGAGCTTCATCACTGGAGCTTTCGAGAGGAGACTGGACTGCCATTTGTCAGAAATGGGATAGGGTCTCTGCTTAGGCAGGGAGGAGTGGACTAGATGACCTATAAGGTCCTCTCCAACTCTGTTAATCTGTAATCTGTATATTGGATCCTCCCCTTGAGGATCACTGAGAAGATGTCACTGGTCCATAATATGGTGCTGTGGATAGTTATGGGGGGAACTCATTACACAAATAGTCTGCCAGTCATGTAGATCTGTTCCACTGGTTAATTGTTCTCACTGTTAGGAAATTTCTCCTGAATTCCAGGTCGCTTCCAGATGTTACAAGATACAATTACCCTTTTTCCACCAGATGCTCCCCAAAGAAGGAACGTACCCAGCAATTGTCCAACTGCCGCTCCATTTCAGATGGACCCTGATTGGCCTCTTTGCTTCCGACACAGAAGAGGGACAGAATTTCAATAGGACTTTCCTTCCTGTACTTGACAGGAATGGAATTTGTCTTGATATATCGCAACAATTTTCACCATCTGAACATACAGCCCCCCTCAGGGATGCCCTCTCTAAGTGGAGACAAATCAATGTCTTTGGTTTCCTCATAGAACATGTTTCCCCTTGGACCAGAATTCTTCCTTTCCATTTAACACTTAGGTGTTTGCCAAGACCCATTGAAGGGAAAGTCTGGATCCTCACAAATTTTAAAGACTATACAATAAACAAGCGCAGTCTTCTCAAATCCATCCATAGTATTTGGAAGTTTGGTTATCTGTCAAAAAAAAAAGGCCAAAAGATGATGCCTTTGAACCCCATTTCTTTGTGGAACCCTTGTCTCTATCCATTTCTACCTCCATTTTCCATGGATGGAGAGTCTAACATCTTTTCTTTGCCATTCCCTTTTTTCTGTTTAGTCCCTGCCTGAGTCTAAATGGAGGAAAATTGTCATTGTGTCGGTTTGCTGCTAGGACAGCATTCCTTGTCTGGAGGGGACCATCTCCACTCTGGAGGGGTTGCGAAGAGATAGGAGGAGGGGGTGGCAGACTGGGCAAGCTTTACTAATAGCAGATGAAATATCTCTCCTGCTTTTTAGTTTGGACTTAGGAACATCTGAATTCTTTGAAACTTGATGAATTGTTTCAGCTCCACCTTCTGAAAGACCTTTCAACTTACTGTATATTGGATCCTCCCCTTGAAGATCACTGAGGTGGTGTTATTGGGCCATAATGTGGTGCTGTGGTTAGTTATGGGAGGGATCTCATTACACAAATAGTCTGCCAGTCATGTACATCAATCAATCAATCAATCAATAATCAGAACAGAGTTGGAAAGGAGCTTGGAGGTCTTTTAGTCCTACCCCCTGCTCAAGCAGGAGACCTTATGCCATTTCAAAGGTATTTTCTGTAAGATAAAAGGACAGAATATTAAAGAAATATTGCTTTTTTTGCTTTCTCAGATACCGAAAAATGCACCAAGTGCCCAGGTGATAAATACCCAAATAAGGACCGAGTTCAGTGTATCCCCAAAGTCATCACCTTCTTGTCTTATGAAGAACTTCTGGGCATCATCCTGATTTCTTTTGCCCTACTCTTGTTCTTAATCACAGACCTTGTTTTAATCATCTTTATTAAATACCGAGAAACTCCCCTTGTCAAAGCCAACAACCGGGACCTCTCCTACATCCTCCTGGTCTCCCTCCTGCTTTGCTTCTTGTCTCCTTCTCTTTTCATTGGTCAACCAAGGAAAGCCACCTGCCTTCTCCGACAAACGGTTTTCAGCATCATCTTCTCAGTTGCCGTTTCTTCTCTCTTGGCCAAAACCATCACGGTGGTGCTGGCCTTCCTGGCCACAAAACCAGGAAACCGAGTGAAGAGATGGTTGGGGAAGAGCTTGGCCAACTCCATCATCCTTTCTTCTTCTGCTGTCCAAATTATCATCTGCTCCATCTGGCTGGGAGTTTCTCCCCCCTTCCCTGACTCTGACCTCCACTCCCAACCTGGAGAGATCATCCTGCAATGCAACGAAGGGGCCGTTGTCATGTTCTACGTCACCCTCAGCTACATGGGCTTCCTGGCTGCCATCTGCTTCACGGTGGCTTTCCTGGCCAGGAACCTGCCTGGGGCCTTCAACGAAGCCAAGCTGATCACCTTCAGCATGCTGGTCTTCTGCAGTGTCTGGGTGACTTTTGTGCCCACCTACCTGAGCACCAAAGGGAAATCCATGGTGGCTGTGCAGGTCTTCTCCATCGTGGCCTCCAGTGCTGGGCTGCTGGGATGCATCTTCATCCCCAAGTGCTACATTATCCTTCTGAGGCCAGACCTGAACACAAGGGAACAGCTCACAGCCAGAACAAATGTAAAAACATGAGATATAACACAAATATGATAGTGGAAGAATTATTATAGTTTCTTTTATTTGAAAGGAGATATTCTTTCCATTTAGATAGTATGCAGGAAAAGAAAATCATATCGATATGTTTCAAAATGGGAAATTGTTGAATGACTGGAATTCTTCTAGCTCTCTTCCCTTTCAGCTCAATAAAGAGAACTCTGTAAGAGTCATTCAGAGAAATTTGCTGTTCAGCAACAGCTATTGAATGTGACACTTTATAAAAAATAATTTGGGCACTTCTTCCTACAGCTAAAAGTGTGTATGTGAGAGAGAGTGAGCAGGAAAAGAGGCCAGAAGGAAGCTGCGGGAACCAAGAACCCACCTGGTTGCTTGATCACCTCTGTGAGAATGCCGGAATGATGTGAAATGCCATGTTTGACCAGCTGTCAGATGGGGAGGAAAATCTTCATCTCTCTTATATAATTCTTTCTTGATTTTCTGATAAAACCTCCTTTGCAGAAAATGTTCAGCAGAAGAGCTTCTGGGATTTCAGTTTGGGATTATTTCTTTTTTGGTGTGTACTTCACACCAAAATAAATAAATAAATAAATAAATAAATAAATAAATAAATAAATAAATAAATAAATAAATAAATAAAAATAAATTTCCACTGTGTTTTTTTCTTTCCTCAACCAGAGAATTAAAATAGCAGTTTTCAGACCCTTTAATTTTCCACCCTACAATTTCTACCTAAAGCAATTTCTCTGCTCCTCTTCCAAGCTTGTCTTGTCTGTGAAAGGCTGGAGAAGATACCCAGAGAAAGGGGACCTTGAGACTCTCCCCAGGAGGAGGTTGAGGGGATCCTGTCTAAAGGCAGCCGCATCACTGACCAGGTCACAAACTTTCAATGCTGCATAATATTCATCCAGGTCCAAGAAGGGGGTGAATAGAGGGGGGGGGGACTTCCTGGTTTCTAGGGAGAGGCACCCATGGAAGCTGTTCTGCTCTCTAACCACACAGATTGCTGATCAGTTGCTAATCAATTTTTATGTCTTATAATGGCTCCTAATTGTAAACAGGATCCCTTTGCAAATTCCATTTTAAGGAGATAAGAAGATAAGAAAAGCTCTGATGGATCAGACCAAGATCAGTCTAAGATTCACAGTGACCACACAAATTCCTCTGGTTCTCCCACAAGCAGAAGGCAGAGAGACTTCTGGCTTTGCCCAACATGGAACAGACATTTTCCCACAATTTCACTTTCCTCCATCACACTACACAATATTGGAAACTTGGCCATCTCACACACTAGGAATCCCCAATTCTGATATCCCAAGAACATTTTTCCAAGTTTCACACCCCCAATCAAAAAGTACTAAGGCAGGACTGGAACAGAGGTGGGTTTCAGCAGGTTCTGACCAGTTCTGGAGAACCAGTAGTGGAAATTTTGAGTAGTTCAGGGAACCGGTAAATTGCACCTCTGACTGGCCCCGCCCCCATCTATTCTCTGCCTCCGGAGTCCCAGCTGATCAGGAGGAAATGGGGATTTTGCAGTAACTTTCCCCTGCCACGCCCACCAAACCAAGCCACCTCTAGTAGTATTTTTAAGTTAATTCTTGATCTCTTTCCTTGCCACACATATTTCCACGTTATTTTCTTCAGCTCTTCAAAGTACAGTATTTTGTCTCTAGTTTTATTGGTATAGTTTGAAATAAAAATAATATTTCTGATAATACAGTACATTCATTTTTATTAATTCTATTCTTCCCATTAGTGATAATTGCAAGTTTCTCCATTTCTCCAGGTCTGTTTCGATTTGTTTTTTCAGTTTATAATGATTGTCTTCCTTGAGCATTACACATCTTGATGTCAGATGGATGCCCAAATATTTCACTTTCTTCACAATTTGGATATCCAGTTTCTCCATCATCTCCTTTTTTTGATTTTCTCTCATATTTTTAACTAATATTTTTGTCTTATCTTTGTTGATTTTCAGTCCTGCTACTTTCCCATATTCTTCTATTTGCTCTAATAGTTTTGGCGCTGTCTCCAGTGGAGCTTCCATGATAAACACCAAATCATCCGCAAATGCTTGTAGTTTATATTCTTCTTTTTTGATTCTCATTCCTTTTATTTCCTTTTCCTGTCTCACTTTTCTATTTAAAACCTCTAATGTCAATATAAATAATAACAGAGATAAAGGGGATCCTTGTCTTGTTCCTTTTCTGATATCTATTTTCTTTGTCATTTCACCTTTGCCGCTTGGTCTCTATATATAGTTTGGATCCTATTTATGAATCTGTCTCCAAAATCCATCATTTTCAACTCTTTTATCATAAATTGCCATAATTCACGTTGTCAAACGCCTTTTGTGCATCTGAAAACAGCAGCGCTATTTGCTTCAATGGGGGTAATTCATCATATTCTGATTCTGGGGAGCCAGGAGGGGATCGAGGGGAGAAGCTCTGGCCTTGGGACTCAGGGGCTCAGCCGGCCTGAGGGGGAGACAGGGAGGCCCTGAGGAAACTCCGGGGCTTAAACCAAGATGGACTTTATTCAAGGAGTCAAAAGAAGAGATTAAGTTCCACACACAGAACAGAATCTGAAAAGGGATGAAAAAAGCCACGAAGAGAATTCTAGCTACATCCAGTTTCCTCCTTTCCCTCTTTCTACTGGAGGTTCCCGCCACAAAATGGAGGAGGCTGCGCTTTAGCTGTCCCTCTCACTGCCTGTAGGGGGCAGTCTATACTCTGGCCTTTAAGCCACACTTGGCCTCCGCAGGCAGTGAGAGGGACAGCTAAAGCTGGAAAAGACCCCACATCCTCCATTTTGTCACCCAAGTCCCTTTTTGGAGAGGATTCTTTTGCCCTCTGTAAAGAGGGGAGGAGTTAGAATAATGGACAAATGGAGTCGAAAGAGACCTCAGAGGTCATCCATCCAACTGCCCAGTGAAGGGTTTACTAGAGCGTCTTTCTCAGCCTTAGCAACCTGAAGAGGTGTGGACTTCAACTCCCAGAATTCCAGTCAGCACTCAGGGTCCTTCCTCCACCGGGTCCTTCCATGATTTAGCGGTCCCTCTCACTGCCTGTAGGGGGCAGCCTATACTCTGGCCCTTAAGCCATACTTGGCCTCTGCAGGCAGCGAGGAGGACACCTAAAGCTGGCAAAGACCCCTGTGTTCCTTTAGGTACATTTTCACAAGGCCTTTTGGATACGAATAATATTTAATCTTTTGTGGTGTTTCCCTCTCAGCTCCCCTTCATCATCTGGGCCTGGAGAGGAAAACCTGGACTCTCTGGAGCTTTCATTCCAGATCCAAGGGGCGACATTTCAATCTGGGCTCCATCCCCAGAGAAGGGGCAGAATCTGGGGCTCCCCGACCTCTCCAGGCGACCAACGGTTCCCCCCTCAGAAGGAGCCGCTGTGGCTGAAGGGAATTCGGGGCTTGAAGCCCCTTCAGAGTCGGTTCATCCATGGATAAGCCCCGCCCCCAGGTGAAGGCAGCCGTTGGTGGTTATTTTTCAAATCTCAGGTCCAGGCCAATCAGAGCCTTGGCTTGTGACGTCAGAGGCTCCTCCTGAGCTCATTGGCTGGAGCTCACCATGGCAACCACCAGCATCCTTGGGGAGTCTGGACCACATAATGGAGGCTCTGCTCAGCATCCCTGGAAAGTGGCTGGATTGGATGGCAGCACTGGGGGCATCGCAGGGCCTCCCTCGCCTGGGCTCCTCAGGAGGGAGAGACCCTCCCCTTTAAGGCAGAATTAAGGGGGGGAGAGATGAGTGAAATGGGGTTCAACCAAACACGACAGACGTGCTGATACCTGCCGTGTCTCCAGCCTCCATACCTGTCACCAAACTCCTCATCCACCATCTCAAAGGTCCTTGTCTCGGGAAAGGGGCTGGGGCTGGGGCTGGCTGGCTGGCGGTGAAGTGCGCTAGAAAAAATCTGCAAGTCTTAAGGCCCAAAAATTGGCTCCAGGCTGTCCCAGTTGGATGGAGATTGTGACCCCAAAGCTAGAGGTTGACCTGCTCAATGATTTGTGGAAATTAACCTAAACTGTGATTCCATTGGCCAGATAGTAGTTATTTCCCAAACACATTTGGCTTGGCAACTGAAGTATTCATTTATTTTCATTTTTTATTACTTAGGTTTTTATACCACCTTTATTATTTCTCTAAATAGCTCAAGGCAGTGAACCTATCTAAGATTCCTTCATCCCCACAAAAACAACCTTGTGAAGGCTGAGAGAGAGACTGGTTCCAGGTCACCCACCTGGCTTTCGTGGCTGAGATGAGACTCCTAAGTACTTGGGGGGGATCTGTCTTAATTCCAATGGTCATCACCTTTTCCTGTTATCAGAAATCATAGCAATACAAAGACGGCCAAATTGATGGAGAGCCAACTCCTTTGGAGGGTTATGAGCAACGACATGCCTTGAGTTGGACTCGGAATCAAATGGGAAGTCAGGAGAGTTTGAAGAGAGATCAGTATTGAGGGATTATGTTGGCGTTTCTTGAACTAGGCCCCTTTAAGGTATGGGGGAGACTTCAACTCCCAGAATTCTCCAGCCAGCCAGCATGCAGAATTCTGGGAGTTGAAGACCATCCATGTGTTAAAGGGGCCAAGACTGTGGTTTTTACACAAAGTTGTTATACTGTAATTTAATAACTGCTTTAGGCTATTGTCATTTGATTGTATTAACCCTCATCTGTTCCCTATTTGTAGGTTAAGGTGACAATGAAAAGGAAGTAGTCAATAGAAGCCTACAGCTGAAAGGAACCTTGTAAGTCAACTGCCTGCTTGCCTAATTGATTGATTGACTGATTGATGGATTAATTCTATGTCATGAAGTTGAATGTTGATGCCTAGCAACCCATAGATGATTTTCTCCGTGTAGATCTGCCCCACCTGGTCCTTCGGGTCTGCCAACCTTCCCCCATCCCCACTATAGCTGCTTACTAGTGATCCTTCCCTTCTTTTCTTTCCTTCACCCATGTCAGCATTACCGACTTCTCCAGGGAGCTTCGCCTGCATTGATTGACAGCATTGAAACTGTGTGGACTCTGAGTGGCCAAAGAGGTAGATGGATGACCTGTCCCCAGTCTGGATTTTCAGGTCTCCCTAAAGTTCACCCATCCATATAGTAATCAAATCCATTAACCTTATCCCAAATTGTCCCCTCCTTCTCTTCCCTTCCACCTTTCCCAGCATTAGGAATGTCTCCAGAGAGCTGGTTTTCACTTGATGTGCCCTCAAATATGATATTTTGAACCTGGTGGTTTTTAGTTGAGAACAGATCTGGGTAGATTATATCTAAAGGATCCTTTGGCAGGAGACCCCTCTGCAGATTGTCCATTGGGTCTTCACTCCTCCCGCATCTCATTCTAGCAGAAGATGATGGACTCCAAAACTGTAGGAAAAAACCAGAGTGGAAAAGGCAGGTTAGCAAAATTGGCCCTGAACGGAGAGAGGATCTGACTGTGTCTCTCCATTTTTCAAACAGGTGAGCAACAAGGAAGAAATGGTCAATATCCTTGGGAGATCTCTCAGTGACCACTGATGGTCCCAACCTCCAGGTTGATGAACTGAGAGACTCCTTTGACTTTCAGTCCCAGAAATTCCAGAAAAAAAAATCAATAGATGAAAGATCAGCACAGCTGTCTCCAGGAGAAAGTGGATCAACTTAAGACCACAACAGAAGACCTGCAGAAAACCTGCAGAAGATCATGCCATCAGTTAGAGCTAGAGAAGAAATCTTTGGTGAAATACATTGAAGAGCTCCACAAAGAACTGCATGAGGTCACTAGCCAAGTGTCCATCTCAACCAAGAGAAGCCTGACTCTGAGAAAGACCTCGAAGAGGTGAGGAACCTTCTGCCAGGGGTTAAGAAGCAGCTCCAGAGTCTGCAGCATCAACTGGCTGAGATGGACCACTGTTACCATGTGGAGAAAAGCCATTACAGCCAACTGAGAAAGTCGGACTATGAGAGAAAAGAAGCAGAAGGACCTCAAAAGTCTGCAGCAGCCACATCTAACCTCCCAGATCCGGCTCTGGCCAGACTCAACTGGCACATTAGGTCGCAAGTCCCCCCATCTTCTCCCAGGTACATCAGATGAGAAACATGATGTAACTCTACTTTATTGGAAGGGCACATAAGAGAACCTTGCATGTCTGAAAGTACAAATCTCCCACCAAAGCTTTTGAAAGCCTGAAAAATGAGGGAGGGTCCTTTCTGAGGTTCTTTCTCTGCCAATTATGCACCTGAGGGCTCCCCTCCCCCCTTATCCGATCGTTCCCTGTGCAGCATCTTCTCCTCTATTCTTCTATATTGTCATTAATACAGGTGGGACAGTTGAAGAAATAGGATTTTTACAGGATGCAACATTTATATCGACTCTTAGACAAAGCTACTTTGATGTTGTTTTAAAAATACCACCCAGTTTTTAGAACAATATCTATAATTTCCTAATAGAGTGCATAAGTAAAATCCAGTAGAAAAATATATAATTTTTAGCAGGAGGACTTAACAAGCTCTCCTATTTTATATAAGAACAAACGAATGGCAGCTACAATGTGAATCTTTCATTAAGATTTCATTTGTACTTTTTCTCATATCATTTCTTTTTTTCAAATCAATTTTTTATTTCATTCAAAACCTCCAAAAATGAAAAAAAAATGACAAACAAGCCCCCAAAGCTAAATAAAACTAGATTAAAAAGTGCATAAAAAAGAAAAAAGGGAAGAAAAGAACCAGTTCAGGTGAGGAAACCAGGAGCAGGGAAAAAACCCCCTGCTGAGTCTGGCTGCCATCTTGGGGAGAGTCGGAAAAACACTTTCCTTCCAGTGGTTCAGCAGCTGCCACCCCTGGATGCTCAGCCAGCAGTCCTGAGTCCTGCAGGTCATTTTCCACCAGATGTCCAGGAATTTGAACCCCTGGCACGGTCCTTCCTGACCTGGGCAACTGGAGAGCCCACCTGGGTTTCTGTCATGTGTGTTTTTCCCTATTGTTTATGGGAGAGGCATTCTTTGTCCAGTTCCTCTCATGAGTCCTGTCCAGTATGGTTGAACCTCAGGTGTAGCCCTCATCTTCCTCTGAGCACACAAGCCCCACAACCACGTCAAGGTCCTGCCTCATGGGGGGATTGTGGTTCTTCACACCGTCAGCCAGATTGGATGTCAGCTCTTCCAAGGAAAGCTGCCTTTGGCAATTGACCGATGGTGAGGTTGTCAATGCCATGGGTGTCGAAATGGGGCTCCAATTGTTTTGGGATTTCACTGATGGCACTTATTCATCATGGGGCAAAAAAAGCACCAATTTAATATTTTAATAATAAAATAATAAATAAGCAAGAAGCAATAAATAAATAAAACTTAGCAACCAAATTAGTATTTAAAATTACCAGGCTCCCACTCTTCTTCCTTTTTAGCTTCCAAGGCCAGCCATCCCCACCCAAAAACCCAAAGCAGGAAATGCAAAGCAACCCAGGACACCAGGTGACCTCAAGAGACCCCAAATCCTCTCCCTGCAGCTAGGACTCTTCTTTCGGACAAATCCTTGGTCCACTCACTTCTTGCCGCCTCCAAGTTGTCCACTGATTGCAGTCAGCTGGGTTTTTCCGCCTCTTGAATGGAATCCATCTAAGAATTAAATAACAATTATATCATCATAATGGGGAAAAAACTTAACAACCAAATTAGTTCAAACACTTACCAACCATCACATTGTCGAGCAAGGTAGAACGTCTGACATCCTTCTTCGTTCATCAATGATGGTGATGTTGAGGTTGATGGATATGGGTATGTAGGGTTCCACCGTGATGATGGCAGCCTCCACATCTTCACTTCGTTCCTCTGGTGACACTTGCAGACACTCTGGGGATTGAAGGAAAAAAATAATAATTCCCACATCACCATAATTGATGAAAGACGATGTCAGACATTCAGCCCTGGTCAACAATGCGATGGTTGGCATCTCAGCCGTGGCCGCTCTTTGTCCTGGGGTAAAAGAAGCACAGACTGAATATTTTAATAATAATGAAATAGTAAGCAAGAAACAGAACAAAACTGAGCAACCAAATTAAGATTAAAGGCTCCTAGTTTTCTTTCCTGTTGGCTTCCATAGTCCAACCACCCCCACCCAAAACTCCAAAGCAAGAAATGCAAAACAAAAGGCATTAACGATTAAATAACAACAACAATAATATCAGAATATCTTTAAAACACAAAAATAAAGAAAATCTGACAACCAAATTAATTCAAACACTTACCAACCATCACATTGTTGAGCAAGGTAGAACGTCTGACATCCTCCTTCATTCATCAATGATGGTGAGGTTGGGGTTGATGGGTTCCGGTATGTAGGGCTCCACCATGATGATGGTGGCCTCCACATCTTCACTTCGTTGCTCTAGTGACACTTGCAGACACCTTTTTCTGGGGATTGAAGAAGGAAAAAATAATAAAATATAACTGACTGGTAAATTGTTTCCTTAGCAATGATAATAAGGCTTATTCTTAATGGGGGCTCCATTACTGGAGGTTTTCTAGAAAAGATCAGAAAACCATTAGGGGGTTGGACTAGAAGATCTCTGAGGTTCCTTCTAGCCCTGAGGGATTCTATCCTTTCTCCTGTTAGTCCCACCAAGATTTTGAGGGGCTTTCATTGCCTTAAGGCTCCCCGGGTTGTGGTGAGGCCACTCCCCTGATCAGGAGCCACTTACCTGCACTGGTGGAAGAAAACGCAGAGGCCAACCAATGCATAGACCCCAAGGACAAACAAGGTCACTTTCCAGGGGTCTCCAAGGACGTTCTGGGGTCTGTCAAGGGATGGCCGCAGCAGCTCATTTGGGTCCATTTCTCTCTCTCTCTCTCTCTCTCTGATCCACCCAAGCTTTCATAGCCTGCGTGGCCCCACCTATCAACGGAAAAAAGTTCAACAAAATCTAGCAGTGGTGGGATTCAAATAATTTAACAACCAGCTCTGTGCCCTCATGACCATTTTAAGTATAAAACAATGGATATTAAGTCTTATTTTGGGGGGATGTCTTACTTTACAGCAGGCGGGGGGAGGGAGGCTGCACAGAATTCAGCACCTGGGACCCAGATTGCTTCTGTTTCTGTCCGTTTGACTCGTACGATGGACAGTAGAAATCTTATGATCTGTGTGAAGGTTATAGAGAACAGCAGACTTAACAGTATCAGAATGAGGATGGTATTTATTTTATACAGTTTGTCCTGAGAGCATCCACCAGGCAGGGCAACAGTGCAGTGTTGAAAAATGAATAAAAGTAGTAAAAACAGTAAAAGTCTGGCTCTAAAGAAACTCATTATCATCTGAAGCATAAAAAAAAACCACCCTGTAATTCACTTAGTGTCAGGTATGCTTCCTTCAGTATCCAGGAAAGGAAAACCCAAACTCAAGCATTTTAAAGAATTTGGTACTTTTACTGAATATGAAATGATTAACAACCCAGGTAAAGCTGGAAGTGAGCAAAACGCGCGAAATGCATCTACTAAGCTTCTCCCCCCCCCCATGTTCATAAATCAACAGCCAATCCAAAGGTCTTCCAAAGGTCAGGTGGCAACACGTCTGGCAGCGTCATTCATCAGGAATGTGGACAGTTGGTCAGCCGTCCCCTTTTGAGATTTAGTTTCGTTTCTTACGAAGACCCCTCCTAGAAAGAAAAAGAAAACACCTCCTGCTACCTTCCCCCCCTCTTTGCTCCAACTAATCCCTTCCCGTTTCTTATGGCAGCTGAAGCAGAAATGCTGAGGCTGACATTCGGCCCCCCTTGCAGAAGAGACGTTAGTCCTAAATAAAAGGAAAGAAAAGAAAAGAGAGAGAAACAGAATATATACAATATTTAGGGTTTATCTGGGTATTTGGTATAAAATTGTTGTACTTTTTTGGGAGCTCGGACATTTCGTTTATTCACCCATTCAGCCTGAGATAAAGGAAAATGTTTCCAGGCAATCAGATATTGGACTTTACCATGGTGTTTTCTAGAGTCCAAGATTTCCTTAACTTCAAAATGTTGCTCCCCCTCTATGAGAATGGGAATTGGAGGGGTGCTTTGATCAGCCCTTAGGGGAGACGAGTGTTCAGGTTTCAATAGACTAACATGAAATACAGGATGTATTCGTCTCAAGGTTTTTGGCAATTCCAATTCAACTGTTACTGGATTAATCAGTCTAATCACACGGAATGGTCCTACATACTTAGGCCCCAGCTTTTTGGACTTCTGGGTAGTTTGTAAGTATTTGGTAGACAAATAGACTTTGTCCCCCACTTTATAGATGTGAGCTGGGGACCTTTTCTTATCGGCTTGCGCCTTATGAGCCCGGTGAGCCTCATCTAATGCCTTCCGAGTCACTGCCCAGGTGCTCTTTAATTGTTCAATCCAATCCATCAAGGAGGGATTTTGGGGATCACCTTGTGGTAGCTCGGGAATGGGTACAAAATCCTGGCCCGATGCGACCTTAAAAGGGGTGAATCCGGTGCTACTGTGTACAGAATTGTTATATGCCACTTCTGCAAATGGCAACAAGCCTACCCAATTGTCTTGCTGGTAATTTACGTAACACCTAAGGTATTGTTCGAGCACCCCATTGGTTCTTTCACAGGCCCCATTTGTCTGAGGGTGGTGACTGGAACTTAACCCCTGTGCGGAGCCTATCAATTTCAAAAACTCCTTCCAGAAACTGGAAGTAAATTGCACACCCCTGTCAGAAATTATTCTTTTCGGAGATCCATGTAGTCGGTAAATCTGCCGAATAAACAGTTTTGCGAGGGTTTTTGCTGAAGGGATCTTTGAGCAAGGGATGAAATGTACTTGTTTGGAAAACAAATCAGTTACTACCCAAATAACAGTGCAGCCTTCACTGTCTGGTAAGTCCACGATAAAATCCATAGATATTTCCTTCCATGGGGCGTTCGGTCTAGCCACACTTTGCAGTAATCCAGGGGATTTTCCTGGAGGTCTTTTAGCCGAGGCACATACTGGACAGCTAGCCACATATGCCTCTATGTCCTTTTTAAGCGCAGGCCACCAAAATTGTCTCTTAACAAGATGTAGAGTCTTGACAAATGCAAAGTGTCCTGCGGCCTTGGCATCATGAGCATATTTCAATACAGTTGTTCTTAATGTGGCTGGAACGTACAATTTCGATCCAACCCAAGGTAGTCCATCGCGAAGTGTGCATTCATTCGAGTGGGCCTTAAACCACTCGTCAGTTTTTAGCACTTCTCGTAATTTTTCAAGCAAATCCCCAGAGAGTTCTGTTTCGGTTTTACTCTGCGCTCTGGTAGTGACAGGTGTTGCCAATTGCGTCAAGGGGATCATTGGTTGAACCACTTCCTTTTTTATGCTGTTGTACTGTGGCAATCTGGAAAGTGCGTCCGCCATGAAATTTTTTCCCCCAGGAAGGTAACGTAAAGTGAAATTGAAACATTTGAAGTGTTGGGCCCAGCGCGCCTGTTTTGGTGATAGTTTGCGTGGTGTTTTTAATGCTTCTAGATTCTTATGATCAGTCCACACCTCAAAAGGGTGTTTTGCCCCTTCTAAAAATTGTCTCCATGTTAATAGTGCCCATCTAACTACAAACGCTTCTTTCTCCCATATGGCCCATCTCCTTTCCGTGTCTGATAGTTTACGGGACATGTAAGCACAGGGTTGTAATATCCCATTTTCATTCTTTTGCAAGAGTATTGCTCCTACAGCGACGTCGCTAGCATCAGCTTGTACTACAAAAGGTTGTTCCATGTCGGGGTGTTTGAGCACAGGTTCAGCTGCAAACAGTCGTTTCAGGTTTTCGAAAGCAGCTTGACAGTCCATAGTCCATTCTAGTGGTTTCGAGGTTTTGGGCTTTACTTCTCCCTTGGTTTTTAGCAAGTTTGTAATTGGCAGCGCGATTTTCGCAAAAGAGGGGATAAATTGTTTATAAAAATTGGCGAACCCTAAGAAACTCTGTAACTGTTTACGGGTGCGTGGTGCGGCCCATTCCATCACTGCCCGAACCTTTTCCGGGTCCATCTCTATTCCCTCATGAGATATACGATATCCAAGGTAGTCGATTTTGTCTTGGTGGAATTCACATTTAGAAAGTTTGGCATAGAGTTCAGCTGCTCTGAGTTTATTCAAGACCGCTCGAACCAGTCTTACATGGTCGGCCATGTTGTCAGAATAAATTAGAATATCGTCCAAATAGACCAACACCCCCTTATATAGGTGCTCATGCAGCACTTCGTTGATCAACTGCATGAATACAGCCGGGGCTCCCTGTAGTCCAAAAGGGAGTACTTTAAACTGGAAACATCCCAGTGGGCAATTAAATGCTGTCTTCCATTCATCTCCCTCTTTTATTCTCACTCGGTAGTATGCCTCTCTTAAATCAAGTTTGGTAAAAAATTTCCCCTTCCCTAAATGGGCTAACATGTCCTTCATGAGTGGGAGGGGATAGACATTTTCTACGCAAATGGCGTTCATGTTTCTATAATCAACGACTAATCTGAAGGATCCATCTTTCTTTTCGCGGAACATTACTGGCGCCGCCACCTTTGGTTTGGCTCGTTCGATGAATCCCCGCTCTAAGTTTTTGTCGATAAACTTTCGCAATTCCCCCAATTCTCGAGGTGTCATGGGGTAAATTTTTGGTTTGGGAAGCTTCACCCCAGGGAGTATTTCAATGGTGCAGTCAGTGGCCCTGTGGGGAGGCAGGGCATCTGATGCTTTTTCGCTAAACACTTCCTTGAGGTCCCAATATTGTTTTGGAATTTTTTCTTCTCCCTCAATATGGTTAATAGCTACTGCCACCCTTTCTGGTTTTATGTCGTCCCTTGGGGGGGGGGCTTCCTTTTCCGGAGTTGGTTCTGCCGTACGGATGCGCAGGACCCCCGTCTTCCAATTTACTCGTGGATTCCATTTGCGAAGCCAAGGCAGTCCTAGAATGATGGGTCTTTCCATGCCAGGTGCTACAATAAAGCTGAGCTTCTCTACATGATTCCCCAACTGCAGTTCAAGGGGTTCGGTCATAAAACTAGCTGGGCCCCCTCCTGCAATCGACCCGTCTAATTGACAAAATGCAATGGGTCTTTTTAAAGTTTTTAGTCTCAGTCCCATTTCCTCCACTACTTTGGGGCTAATGATGCACCTAGTGCACCCCGAGTCCAACAGGGCTAACAATTGCGCGTGAGTCCCTGTGGAGGGTACCCTTATTTCTACGGGGATGAGTAAGGGTTCTTCCGTGTGACTCACCCTTTCGTCGGTGTCGGAGTCGGAGTCCGTCTCGCTGTCGTCATCGTTGGTCGGAGTTCCCAACTCACTCTGGTTCCGGGGAGTGAACTCAACGACTTCTCCTTTCAGGGCGGTGCCGCGGGTTTTGGCGGGTATTTTATCGCCTTTCTTTTGGCCGGCCCCGGTGGCTTTTGGCGGTGGTTTGGAGAAGCATTCGGCCGCCCGGTGACCCTCCTTCCCGCATTTGAAACAGGTGAAGGGCTTTGACTTGGGTTTGGATTCGGTCTTCCCGCCAGTCATCTTGGGGGGGCCCTTATGGTAGAAAGAGGATGACTGGTCCCCCATCCGCCTTCCTCGGAGTTTGCTCCGTTTCAGCTCAATCTCCACATCCTCAGCTACTATGTACCATCTATCCAAATCATCGGGGACCCCCATGCTCCTGCAGTCTCGATATATCTCTTCATTCAAGCCATCCTTGAAACTCTCCAAAAGCGCCATTTCTGACCAGCCTGTCATATAGGGTGCCAGTTCACGAAACTCTTGGATATACTCTGCCACCGGCCTCCGACCCTGCTGAATGCTCTTCATTCTGAGTCTGGCCTTTCATTCAGCTAAATGGTCTTCAAAACGCCTTCTAAGGGCCCTCATGAACTGGTTGTAATCTCTCAGCAGGGGGGAGGTGTTATTATGGAGAACCACCATCCACTCAGCAGCTACTCCCTCTAGGGCATTCGCGACGCTTCTGACTTTAGCCGCCTCTGTTTCGTAGTCCTCCCCCCAGTCCTGCATGTGGTTCCACACTTGGGTCAGGAAAAATCCCAGGGTCTTTGGATTCCCATCAACCTTCACAGGAAGGGGGGGGATTTTTGGCTTTTTACGTCTGCGGGGGGGGGGGCCTGCAAGGCTGGGGTTCTCTGGCCGGCTGCATCTCTCCCTCGAGCTGCCGAAGACTGGGATGTTCCCTCCTCAAGCTCTTCCTCTCCCCCGCAGGCTGTTTCTTCTGGATCCCCCCTGGGGCTTGCCCCCCCTTTCTCCCCAGGAATTCCAAAAGACTCACGGTTTCTTCTGCTTTCTTCTACATCACGGATAAGCTGCAAGGCTTGGTCTATCATGAGGCGTTCTTTTGTTTCTTGCATCCACACTGCCTCCTTTTTTCGGGGTCTGGAAGTTGTCACTCCCCGGGGTTCCTCTCCCCAGTCAGGCAGTCTCCCCACTCCCTTCGACCATCTAGCCTCCTCCGTCTCCAAACGGAGTCTTTCCAACCATTCTGCAGTCTCCTTCTCTGACTGGAGGGCGGTTGAACTGGCTGCCCCCAGCTTCTCTTCTCCATCACTCCCTCGATCTGACATATTTTGGATTTACAGTCCCCTCGGTTTTTGTCCGGGATGACTGGTGTGGTCTTCCAGCTTAATGTCAGGTATGCTTCCTTCAGTATCCAGGAAAGGAAAACCCAAACTCAAGCATTTTAAAGAATTTGGTACTTTTACTGAATATGAAATGATTAACAACCCAGGTAAAGCTGGAAGTGAGCAAAACGCGCGAAATGCATCTACTAAGCTTCTCCCCCCCCCCCCCACGTTCATAAATCAACAGCCAATCCAAAGGTCTTCCAAAGGTCAGGTGGCAACACGTCTGGCAGCGTCATTCATCAGGAATGTGGACAGTTGGTCAGCCGTACCCTTTTGAGATTTAGTTTCGTTTCTTACGAAGACACATCCTAGAAAGAAAAAGAAAACACCTCCTGCTACCTTCCCCCCCTCTTTGCTCCAACTAATCTCTTCCCGTTTCTTATGGCAGCTGAAGCAGAAATGCTGAGGCTGACACTTAGTAATGGCCGAATCAGAAACCTACAGCTGGCAGAACCCAACTTCCCTTCCTGAAATAAATTGTGCAGCACAAGATTCCAAGAGTCTTTCAAAGGAAGGTCAAACTGGCGTTGAACTAACACACTCCATGCTCTTTTTCATGACCAGGAAACCTACATTGAAAAGGAGCTTCTGAAGGGGCTTAGGAAGCACCGGGGAGGCTTCCATCCACAGACCCCTCTGGAAAAGCCAGGCCTTGGCTCCTCTCTGCCCCTCCAGCCAGGAGGACCTTGGGAGGAAAGCATCCAAAAGGAGGGGGGAGATCAGTTTGAGGAACTAACAGGGGCTGCCAGATCCCCCCCTCCCCATTGACTATGTCAGCCACAACGGAGGGTGAAGGAAGGAATGGGGTTATCAGGAGACGAGGGAAACGGTGGATATCAGAGGAGACTTTAGGCTGAGTTCATAGCTGGGATGAGACAAAGATCAGACACCAGGACATTGCATGAAAAAGGAGTTACAGGTAGTCCCTGACTTACGACCACAACTGAACCCCAAATTTCTGTTGTTAGGGGAGATGTTTGTTAAGTGAGGTTTGCGCCATTTTACGACCTTTCTCACCACAGTCGTTAAGTGAATTACCACAGTTGTTAAGTTTATATCATGGTTGTTAAGTGAATCTGGCTTTCCCCTTGATTTTGCTTGTGGAAAGGTTGCAAAAGGGGATCCCGTGACCTTGGGACACAGCGACGGTCATAAGTCCGAACCATTTGCCAAGTGTCTGAATTTTGATCAAGCGATCATGGGATGCTACAAAGGTCGAAAGTGTAAAAAATGGTCATAAGTCACCTTTTTTCAGTGACGCCCTTGTAACTTTGAACGGTCACTAAAAGAATTCCTGTAAGTCGAGGACTTACCTGTACTATATTCATTAGGGGAAACTAAGGAAGATCCCCTATATGAACTCCTACCTGCCTGGTGTTTAACCCAGAAGGATTTCTAATTCCTAGATCAAAGGAGGGGGAATCCTTTGGATTCTGCGCAAGATCAGTAGGATCTTGCCAATCTCAGGGAAGAGATCCACTGGGTCCTCAGCTGGGAGGATCCGAGGAAGAAGGAAGAGGGAAGCCAGCAGCTCAAAAAGAAGCTTGAATGGAGGCGGAAGCCACCACAGCCTTCGATTCTCGGTTCGGTCAGGACGGGGATTTGGAGGCAGTTTCTTCTGCAGCATTTTGGAATTTAGAGGCTGGTTTTGTGCATTTTGTGATTTGATTTGAATTAGTTTGTCTCGCAAAGGCTGGCAAGGAGTCTGAAAAGTGCCGGCTTCCTTGGCTTTTTCCTCTGGTTTAACCAAGGTAATTCATGCTAGTTGGGAAGTGGACGATGGGGCTCAGGGAGGCTGTCAGGGTTCCGACCGATGCCCTAATTAAATCGTGAGCCTCAAGCGGAGCTTCAGAAGGAATCCAGGTATTGATTAGGAGCTTCAGGTAGGCCCGGACCAAGGGAAGCCAACTCTGAGCTCACTTAATTCGCACCTGGGCTCTGACCCTGTTTCCCCTCCCCCCAAGGCAGGGGTGAAATGCTCTCGGTTCTGACCGGATCTCCTGATCCAGTAGCGATGGCGGTGGGTGGTTCAGGGAACCGGTAGCAAAAATCCCTGTGCCCCCCCTCCCCCCCCCACAAGCCCAGCTCAGCTGTGCGATCATCAGAGGCTTTTTTTTTTTTTTTACTTATAAAAGCATTTTTTCTACAACCTGAAAAATGCTTTTAAAAGTTAAAAAAAAAGTTGGCCACGCCCACCCAGTCACATTACCCACCAAGCCACGCCCACAGAACTGGTAGTAACAGATTTTACATTTCACCACTGGTTCAGTCCCTAACCAAGTATCCTACAGGGAGTCCTCGATTTATATCCATTCATTTGGCGACAGTTCCAAGTTCCACGGCCATTGAAAAAAGCCATCTATGATGGGTCCTCACACTTACGACTAGTCCAGCATCCCCTTGGAAACAAGGTCACTATTTGGGGGCCTGGCAATCAACATGGATTTATGACCAGGAAAATCAGTGGGCGAAGCGGCGTTTGTTTCATGGCTGCAGGATTCACTCAACAACCCCAGTGATTCGCTTAACAACGGTGGAAATAAACATAGTAAAATTCAGCACAACTCACTTAACGACCGCCTAGTTTAGCAATGCCATTTCTGGTCCCAATTCTGGTCGTAAGTGGAGGACTAGCTGTAGGATGCAGCAGCAGTCTGATTTGGAAAAGCTTAAGCAGGGCTGGGAGACCACCAGGAAATGCCAGGGGTAGGTTGAGAAGAGGGCAGTGGCCAGCCTATCTTGCTATCAAGAAAAGGTGGGGCTTTAGTGACTTTGAGCCAATCAGTAAGTGACTCTGAGTTCTAGTCCCGCCTTAGGCATCCAAGGTAGCTGGGGGCTTTGAGCCAATCACCAGGAGGCCCCGATTTCAATTCCCAGAGCCCAGCTAGGACTTCAGGGCCAGACTCTATGCTGCCCCCTACAGGCAGTGCGTCTTAGCTGAACCCTGGCAAGAGGGAGGGGCTGTGATGGGGGAGGGGCTCTCTGTGTCCAGGAGTTTCTCTCCTTTGCTCTCGGATGGGGCTGCTCTACCCCAGAAAGATACGAGGGGGGGGGGTTGAGGGTCCAGCTGGAACAGGAGGCAGCAGTGGTGACCAGCAGGGCCTTTGCCCAAAATCCGCCCTGCCTTAACATTGACAATGGTTAAGGCATCAGGCTAGGAAGCAAGAGATCCTGAGTTCAAGTCCTGCCTTAGCCCTGAAAGCCTGTTTGCTGACCTCGGGACAGACACTCTCTTTCAGACAAGCCCACCTCACAGGGTGATTGTTGTGGGGAAAAGAGGAGGAAGAAGAAGAGTTGGACATGTTCACCTCCTTTAGTTATTTGAAAAAATAATAAAACAATGAAAATAAAATCTAACAAAAATAAAAACTGTCTTTCCTGCTTCTGTTTGCATGGATTCTGTCACAGCCTTGTGCAGATACAGGAATTTCTCTTCTCACAAGGAGGAAGAGGTATTTTTTTTAATCATCCCTTCCAATTTCACTCACTCCCTTCTTTTGCAGCCTTTGGGGGCACCAGTGGGGCAGGGGTAGGTTCTAAAAATTTCTACTACCGGTTCTGTGGGCGTGGCTTGATGGTCATGTGACTGGGTAGGCGTGGCCAACTCAATGTCACTCACATCAAGCAGTGCCTCGCCTGGCCCCTCCCCTCCCAGCCATTCCTTGTCACACCCAGCCTCAACTTATCTCTAGTTCTGTCAAAATGTTGTTCACCTTTTTTCCACTTTATTATCTACATACTATAGGTGCACTTTCGTGGACCACTGAAAGGAGGAAATGGCTCCCATGCTTTGCCCAAGAGCGTGATAGGCAGCGGGCTTTTAAGGGGCTGCCAGAAAGAATGTATTTTCCAAAGCCCCAGAAGGCAAAACAAAATGGATTTCAAAATTTTTGACTACTGGTTCTGTGGGTGTGGCTTGGTGGGTGTGGCGTAACATGGGACGGTTACTTCAAAATCCCCATTCCCTCCCCACCCCACTAACCTGCTCTGGGAAGGAATCAAAGTCCCCCCTCTTCATTTCTCCAAATAAAATATTACTCATAAGAAATGCAAGGAAAAATCAAGCTGCTGAGGAGGAACCTGCCTGATGCTCATTCCACATTCCTGCCAGCTGCATAAAGGAAACTTTGTACGAAGAAAACAGCTACCGGTGCTTAGAGATAGTAGAAAGTGGAAGCTGGAAGTTTGGCTCCATTTACAAGCAGGCAGAAAACTCATTCAAGACAGGATATTTCACAATGGAAATGGCCCAAACCGTTTTAGAAACACAAAGCCCATGTTGCACAAACCCCAAAACTTCAAAAACATAGAACCATATAAGAATCCCTCCTCCTTATCCAGTTTGTTGTTCAGCTGACCCAGAAACGAACTTCTGAATGTCACTTTGCTTCTGCAAGCAAAAACTTCCCTCCAGCAGTTGCTTCTTGGCTTGTCAATTTAAAGCGACGGCGTCTTGATTTTTTCCCCCTTCTTTCTCAAGTGAACCCTGATTTTTTCCTTCTAGCCGATCAACTGGGAGTCGAGAGGCAGTGAATAGATTGGGGGTGGGGCCAGGAAGAGGTGGTATTTACCGGTTCTCCGAACTACTCAAAATTTCCACTACCAGTTCTTGCGAACTGGGGAGAACCGGTAGCTACCCACCACTGCAGTGGAGGCATTGGACCCCCTCCCAGCCCTGGGACACAGCAGGTTTCCCTGTTTTTTTGGGAAAAATTCCTTCCCCAATCAGAGTCTGCTGGAGCCCCATCATCCACTTCCCTCCCTGCCTAGGATCAGCTGAATTCCTCCATTCAGAGCATAGGAAAAAGGGAGTTTGCACAGAACCTCTGGGTCAGCCTCCATTCTTCAACAGAGGGTCCCACACACTCTGCAAAGCCAAATTCCCCCTCAGTTCCTGGATACCTCCAGACACGCTCGGCTGAGCTCACAGCAGGGCCAGGCAGGCTGAGAAATTGGGACGGAAGGGACCACAAACCTTTCCAGCAACAAGAGACACTTAGACACAGACTGTGGTCTGACAGAAGCTCCTATGGTGCCTTTATGTGGCAGTGGGAAGTGTTATGGGATCAATCTCACAACACTCACCCTATAGGGCTGCCCCATCTGTTGTCCCTGGTGGCAGATGGAAGATTGTCAATCCCACTTCGAACAACAATTTCTGTGGACAGAAAAAGAGGACCCAAAAAAACCAATAATCCAGGCTCACTGCAGTTATTATTTATTCAGTGTCCACTGGAGGAATTCTCCCCAGAAAATAGTGAGAGGAAATCTTACAGACAAAAGGATGCAATCATATTTATACATTCCAGGAAAGGAGGAGAAAATGACAATCATACATATGCATATTTTATTTAATAGATGATCTGAGCATGAATATTCAGAATTAGAAAGACTCAAGTTACCTCCCCAGCCTTGTATTGTTGCTACCCTCAAGAAAGAGTTATTGTGTAAAGAAAAAGAAACATCTCAGTTGCGTTGCCAAAGCAGTTTGCGTGAAATGTACTGAGAAATGAGGGCATCAACTTTGCTCCATACATTCCTTCTATATTTCTGTCTTGCTAACATGCTCCGATTTCTCCAAGAAATTTGTCTCCTCACAATCTTCCACACACCCTTTATTTATTTCAAGAAAAATAGTTGGCCCACTCATGCATGGAGAAGAGCTTGGACCATTTTCTATGTTTGTACTGTGGAAAATGTTAAAGGTTGAAATTCCTCAGTCTCACATTTACACATTTCTTCTGGCTGTAAGCTGCTCCTTTGTGAAGAATTCAAAAATTTCCAAATTTGAAACATATACATTTTCTTTTTTGGACTCCTGCATACGATCTAAATGGAAAGAATATCTCCTTTCTAATAAAAGAACCGTTAACAAAGAAACTTTAATAATTCTTCCATATCACATTTGTGTTATATCTCATGTTTTTACATTTGTTCTGGCTGTGAGCTGCTCCTTTGTGTTGAGGTCTGGCCTCAGAAGGATAATGTAGCACTTGGGGATGAAGATGCAGCCCAGCAGACCAGCACTGGAGGCCAGGATGGAGAAGACCTGCACAGCCACCATGGATTTCCCTTTGGTGCTCAGGTAGGTGGGCACAAAAGTCACCCAGACACTGCAGAAGACCAGCATGTTGAAGGTGATCAGCTTGGCTTCGTTGAAGGCCCCAGGCAGGTTCCTGGCCAGGAAAGCCACCGTGAAGCAGATGGCAGCCAGGAAGCCCATGTAGCTGAGGGTGACATAGAACATGACAACGGCCCCTTCGTTGCATTGCAGGATGATCTCTCCAGGCTGGGAGTGGAGGTCAGAGTCAGGGAAAGGGGCAGAAACTCCCAGCCAGGCGGAGCAGATGATAATTTGGACTCCAGAACAAGAGAAGATGATGGAGTTGGCCAAGCTCTTCCCCAACCATCTCTTCGCTCGGTTTCCAGGTTTTGTGGCCAGGAAGGCCAGCACCACTGTGATAGTTTTGGCCAAGAGAGAAGAAACGGCAACTGAGAAGATGATGCTGAAAACCGTTTGTCGGAGAAGGCAGGTGGCTTTCCTTGGTTGACCAATAAAGAGAGAAGGAGACAAGAAGCAAAGCAGGAGGGAGACCAGGAGGATGTAGGAGAGGTCCTGGTTGTTGGCTTTGACAAGGGGAGTTTCTCGGTATTTAATGAAGATGATTAAAACAAGGTCTGTGATTAAGAACAAGATTAGGGCAAAAGCGACCAGGATGATTCCCAAAAATTCTTCATAAGACAGGAAGGTTATAATTTTGGGGATACATTGGACTCTGTCCTCATTTGGATATTTATCATCTGGGCACTTGGTGCATTTTTCGGTATCTGAGAAAGCAAAAAAGCAATATTTCTTTAATATACTGTTTTTTTTACATTTCAAGAAATACCCTTTTTGGATGACAGCTGTTATCACGGGCATTTTTCAAGAAGTATTTCTTAGCTATTTCATTAAAAAGAGCATAAGAAGGATTTTTTTTTAATTAAAAAATGTAGCTAGATATATGAAGTTGAGGGAGGTTCTAGGATGTTAATTATTTCCTGTGTAATGTGTAGAATCTTCATAGGAACCTACATTATTAGAGGTTAATAATGAATCATATAATCTTTTTAGGCAAACATCCTGAGTCCTGCCACATGGCAGTTAATATCCTGGACTTGGAGGATACCTACAGTATCCTGTAACATCTGGAAGCAACCTGGAATTAAGGAGAAACTTCCTATCACTGAGAGCAATTCACCAGTGGAACAGTTGGCCTCCAGAAGTTGTGGGTGCTTCAACATTGGAGGTTTTTAAGAAGAGACTGGACAGTCACTTGTCTGAAATGGTATAGGGTGGATTAAGAGACTCCAAGGTCCCTTCCAGCTCTATTCTATTCTGATTGATCGATCGATCAATCGATCTACATGACTGGCAGAATATCTCTGTAATGAGTTCCCCCCATAACGATCCACAGCATCAGATTATGGACCAGTGACACCTTCTCAGTGATCCTCAAGGGGAGGATCCAATATACAGTGGATTGCAAGGTCTTTCAGAAGGTGGACCTAAAACAATTCATCAAGTTTCAAAGATCTCAGATGTTCCTAGAGAGGTAAACTTAGCAGCACATATCCAAAGTAAAAAGCAGAAGAGATATTTCCTCTTCTGTTAGTAAAGCTTGCCCAGTCTGCCACCCCCTCCTCCCATCTCTCTCCCAGCCCCTCCTTCCAAGTCTTTTTGATTAACTTCTGTTTAGATGAGACATTGTGCAGGTTAAAAAAAACAACAACAGGTGAGCTTCAATCTGTCCTTTAACTTGCACTTTCATGAAAATGTTCTGGGTGGATCCAGTTCCAGAAAGCCTCCCATTTTCCTCAGTGTGACCCACCTTCCTGAGTGGAGAAGGTCCCCTCCGGACAAGGAACGCAGTCATAGCAGCAAACTGGCTCTCCTTCTCGAGCCCTCTTGACAAATCCAGGATGGCAACTTTCCACACATTTGGACTGAGGCAGGGACTGAGCAGAAGAAAAGGAATGCCAAAGAAAATACGTTAGGACTCTCCGTCCATGGAAAATGGAGGTAGAAATGGATGGAGACAAGTAGCCTCTGGTCTTCACTGAGGTGAATATGAAACCTCTGACTACTTCTAAACAGATGCAGGAGGTAAAACAACTGGCAGATTCTTCACTTAGTTCCTCCCTTTCGCTTTTGGAATTTAACATTACAATAAAGTACTTTTCTACTTAATAAAAGTCAGGAGGTATAGAATTGAAAAAAGATTTATGTATGATGATATATTCTTATTAAAACTAAGAAGAAAGTTTACTGTAAAATATTTAGGAAACTTATTCCATTAGATTTTTTAATACGAAATTAAACTGTGATGAAGAAAGAAACCTCTGACCAGTAAGATCTTGAAAGGTTTCCATTAAACATGGCAAAGTCACTCCACTTACTGCATTTTTTGGAGTATAAGACGCAGCTTCGTTTTCGGGGAGGAAAATAGGGGGGGGGAATCTGCCTGCCAGGTATTCATCTGGCTAGCGTCCTTCGTCTGGTCAGCTCAGCACATTAGTTTGCTGGTTTTTTATTCCCTGCTTGGGGATGAAAAACAGCTTCTAAGGCACAGCTGAGAGGAAGCAGCAATGAGAGAAGCAGGCAAAGTACGGGGGGAGATCGCTTCACTTGGCTGGTGCCTCATTAGGGCTGGAAAAAAATCTTCAAAAAAGCTACATTTGGAGTATAAGACACACCCAAATTTTCAGCCTCTTTTAGGGGGGAAAAAGGTGCGTCTTATACTCCGAAAAATACGGTAGGTCCCGTCTGTTGAAGAACTTCCATTAGATGACACCACCTGTCATGGAAGGCCAACCACCCTGGAGACTCTAGGCTTTGCCCACTGGAAATGGGACTTCAGGCTTTGGAAAATGGAGAAAGGACAGAAAAATTTCTCTCACCTCATTGAGCAACTTTATCTGTGAAAGAGCACCTTCTCTGATAGTAAGTCTCTGTCTTTTAAAATACGCCACAGTCTCTTCTCTGGGAGACTCCTTGGGGAGAACCAATAAGCTGTCAATTCTCAGATCTGCTTTTATCTCTCCATTTTGGTCCAAGTACAGTTTTCTTTGAGAAATATTGAAAAATTCATTCTTCTCCAGAAAGGGATGAAACTAGAATGGGAACATCCAGGAATTTGAAAAACAGAATTGATTTCTTATCCCACATTGAATCTTTCTTCTACAATTGTGTAATCTCCAAATATGCTTAATTAGAATACAAATACTGTCATTATCTTCAAAAGTGAATGAAAAAGTTTGAGAAAAAAATTTGTCAATCATATACTGACAAAATAGAGAGAAAATATAATTGATACAATTGGTCAATTATAGGGAACCTTCTAGAGCAGATGACAAACAAAATGAACAGAGAGAAAAAAAGATGATTCATAAACTCTTTGAAAACAACAGGTTGATTCCCAGAAAGCATGGGTTGATCAAGAAGAAAGTTGTCAGGCTAATCTTCTCCCTGGTCATCCCGATGGAAAACATCTCCAGATGTGCTAATTCTATTTGATTGTAGAACATTAACAAAACGTTGCAGATCTGAAAGAGCAAATCTCCCACCAACTCTTTTCTCAGCCTGAAAAGTTAGCCAGGATCCTTTCTGAGTTTCTTTCTCTCCCATTATGCAGCTGCAGGATTCTCCCCTCTTCTCTGATCCTTCCCTAGGCAGCCTCTCTTCCCCTCATCCCAAAAGTCATTCTCACACATCATTACGCTTCCTAAATAGATTATGGGTAAGGTGACCAGATTTTAACATTGGTAAAGCGGGACACCATTGTGGGCGTGGCTTATTTTGTGGGCGTGGCTTGGATGTCATGTGACTGGATGGGCGTGGCTAGCTGGTCATGTGACCGGGTGGCCATGGCTATGTGTATAGGGACTACTCAGAGGGCTGAAAAAAGTCATTTCTGACAGGTCCTCACACTTTTGACTGGTCCTCACACTTATGACCATCCTCACATTTATGCCCGTGCACCATTCTTAACAACCATGTCACTCATTTCACAACTGCTTCTCTTCACCATGATGACAAGATAGGGCAAAAATGTAAAATTTGAGGACAGTTGTAAGTTTGAGGACTGGTCAAAAGTGTGAGGATCAGTCAAAAATAACTTTTTCAGCCCTCTGAGTAGTCCATATGCATAAAAGGATACAGCAATAGAGAGGGATGAAGGAAGGGAAGGGAAATTAAAGTAGGAGTGAGGGTAAGAGAGGGAGGAAGAGAGGAGGAGAAGGAGAAAGGAAGTAGGGAGGAGAAGAAGAGGGTGGGGGGAAGAGAAAGTAAGAAGGAAAGAAAAGAGAGAGATGGTAGGTTTGAGGAGAAAGATTGCTGTACAATAAAAAAGATGAAAGGGAAGAAAGCCAACCCCAAACAAATATAAAGATATTAAGATAAAGAATGAATTGTTAAACTTTAAAGAATAAAAGAGAACAAATATGAATAAATAGCAATAATTAGAAACACACATACAAACATACAATTCTTTGAACAGAATATTTGGTTGGTTCACAAATTTAAACAGTGTTTAGTCATTTCAATTAAATTTACAATTTCTATATTTCTTTTTTGCCATATTTATTCCTCATCTATTTTTTTAAAAAAACAATATTACCCTTCATCCTCATCTCTAATCTTAATCAAATTCAATTTTTCCCTTCTATTCTATATTATACCCCTTCCCATTGTCATCTATTTTTATATCCATCCTCACATTGGTTAATTATGTAATTATGTAATATAGTTGTTTAATACAAATTCAACATTTTAATATAAATCAATTAGTTATATAACTATCTTTTTTGTATATCAATATGAACATGAATATTCCAATTATTTCCATGCAATCCAATTTCTTACAAATCAATTAATTATATTTACCAATAATAATAAACCAAATAATTTCCCCGATATATTCCTCCAAACCACAACTTAACCATTTCTGCTTTCAACACAATATACAATTAATAGTATCTCAATTATTACAATTCCCTAGTTAAATAGAGCTTTTTTTCTTTTGTGTTTTAAAATCTTGGACCTCCTCTTTTGCCCTAAATTTCCCATTGTTTGCAGTTTTGCACCTACCTTTTTTGGTGAGGAAAAAGAAAAAGAAATCTCTCTCGGTCTCATTTTGTCATGTTGCAGCAAAGACCCTACTTTATTTTCACTTTTGCTTTTTCAGCATAGCTAGGGGGAAAAAAATCTGCTCCAGGAACTCTTTGCAGCTAGCAACAGAACAGACCCCTGCGCAAAACAGCTGAGAGCAAATCAGCTGAGAGTGGGGAAGCCGAGCTAATCAACTTGTGCTAATTAACCTATGCAGAAGCTGTAAGGGGCTATTTTTTCTATTTTTGCAGACATTGGTCTGCTCATTTGTTTTCTTTTAACACTGATCAACTGTAGGGCGGCCCTTTGAAGCCCCGTGGCAAGAGTTTAAACAGTTTTTTTCCCTCTAGTCATCAGCTGGGACTCAGGAGGCAACCGGCATTCAGGAGGCAGAATGAAAAATCAGGCCTTTTTTAAAACGCCGCAGGACGCGGGACAAATTGTTAAAAATCGGGACTGTCCCACCAAAAGCGGGACGTCTGGTCACCTTAATTATGGGAACTCTGGTGACATCACTGGATTTCAGGAAAGGACTCTGTAAGGTCCGGCCTCACCTCCTCATTCAGGAAAGTACAGACTCTTGAAACTTGGCCTTTCAAAAGGAACCTTTTATTGGGAAGGAGTGGTGGAAGGACGGAATCAAAGGAGGCTCTGAGGGCCCTCAGGCAATACAGTTAAAATAAAGGAAAGTAGAAACCCTCCCAACAGTCCAGTGGGGATTCAGCCAATCCGCAGGGGTGAAGATGTTATTGTATCCACGGCTCTGAGAAAGTGATAAGGGAACTTTCCCAGGGTCATCTTCCGACACATGGCCCCCCCTCCCCTGACACTCCCCAAAAGGTGAGAAAATGCCAGGCCGCTTAGGCACCAGGCTAAAGATTATAAATCGATCAGCGGCAGGATACAAGATACATGGGGGGAGGAAAGAGGTAGGAGGTAAAGTATAAATGTAATCCGGGGTCCCCTCCTTCCCCCAAAGAAAGGCAGATTCACGGATCTGACAGACTCACAAACAATTGTGTGATGTGATTAGAAACCTGAGGGGCGGATGGTATGATAACTAAGTGGATAAAAACTGTTCAAAATGATACTCAAATAATTTTTAACCCTTTTAAATCTTTCCTATGAAACCTGAAGGTGATGGATAACAATTTTCCATTTCCCATAAATTTTTCTATGTTGTCATTAATACAGTAATTAGTACAATCTTAGAATAAGCTAATATGATGTGATTTAAAGAATATAAAGTCTTTCAATTTACAAGCCTCATTTGAAACTTCATTTAAAAAGTTTGATGAAATAACAATGGTTTTAAATCAATTTAAATCAGAAGCAAGCAACAATTGTTGAATCGGATGGATTGAATGGATGGATGGACTGGAAATTAATTTGCTGCTGGCATCCCTGAAGGAGGAGTCTGGTTTGAAGGGAGGCTGCTTGGAGATGGCTGGAGAGGCCATGGACCCTGAAGACTCCAAGTGGGCAGAACGGATGACTGAAGAAATGGATTCTTTCAAGAAGATTGAGGGAGATTGGGGAATAAACTTGTCATATTTAATTGGAAAACAAATCTTAAGAGTCATTGTGTTTCAATTTACAGGAAGTCCTATGACTTTGGGGAATGGAAAGCAGTTGTTGGGAAAGATCCTAATTAAAAATTTAAGGAAATGCATTATTATTAAGAATCAAACAAAGATGTTTAAACCTGGACAGATTCTGAATGGATCATAGATGATGATTGTGGTGGTCTGTGGTAGATAAGAAGCTCCTGTAAATTTTCAGTGAGTTAAGTGCAACAGCAGATAATAGAACATTTTGAAGTTTTTAAATTTAACTTTATTGTTGGATTGCCTGTTAACTACGTTTTTTTATATACAGCAGATAGATGACAAGTCAGGTAGTTGAAATTAGATGTGTAGTTTATAATTGTGGGCCTATTTTGCAAGGGGGAGAAACTATTATTGCTGTATTTTATTAAACTGGGGGGAGAATATGCAAGTTTTTGTCTGTTTTTAATGCACAATTTTTAAAAAATGTTTTGTGTAATTTTTTTTTGTCTTTGTGATTGTTTTATTTTCCAAAACTTGTATTTTACCTTTTTGAATAAAATAAAATTTAATAAGAGGAATATCAAGTATCCAGAAACAATATTTATGATTAAGACACAGAGAAAGGTGCATGAATAAAAAGCAATAGAAAAAAATCTGAGTTTTAGCAATTAGGACTTGACTAACAATAGAATCTCATATAAGAACATTAATGAGGGACTGGAAGAAGGATGAGGGATACCAAACTTGATAGGCATGTTTGTGGAAATGATCTCAAAATCATAGTTAACTGGAAACAGAATCTGAGTCAGCAGGGAGATGTTCATGGAAAGAAGGCAAATGCAGCCATAAGAATCTCAGGAAGTGAAGATTGTGGTTTGGGGAGACCCCAACTCAAGGACCAGGTCCCCTTGCAGGCACCACACTTGGAGGTGAATTTGCACAAAATCTACATGTGAACTTCAGGGAATGAGAAATAAGCCAAGGAAGAGATCAAAGGAGCTGCTCTTAGACTTGAGGAAAGAGAACAAGGAGAAGAGCTGAAGATCAGGAGGAGTTTGGGAGCCCCTTTTCCAACTGACACAATCTCTCGGTTGGAGAAGGGAGGATGCAGCCCTCTTCCAATCACTGACACAGGTTACACACGAGTGTAAGATCTGCTCACTATTATTCCAGAGTGTCAAACACAGAAAAATGAATTCAGTTACAAGAGAGGAGATTTTAGCTGAAGGAGAGAAAAAAATATGATAAAAGTTTGAGCTGTTTTAGAGCTGAGCCAGTAAAGCAGAGAAGTTCAGTCTCCTCTTCATGGATTGTCTGAGTGCAAAGACTGAGCAGCCGTCAGTCAGAGAAGCTTTAACTGGGACTCCTGCAGAGAGGAGGGGTTGGGCTAGATGGTCTCCGGGTCTCCTCCAAATTTATGAAGGTTGTCATGCCACAACATGTAACTATTGTGCAGTTGTTGTTCTAGCCCCACCTAGTGGCCAGGGGCAGATAAGCCTAACTGTATGGTCTGAAGCCAGACTCCCTTTTCTCTCAGCCTTTGGAGGAGACAGAAGCAGCCGGTTTGACCGAGACACATGGTCATCCGGAGGCCTCCGTCCCTCACACGGAGCGTCCCTGGAGAGGCTCCAGTTGCTTCTTTGTTGGCTGTTAGTTAATGCTGCCTATCTCCTATTTATCTTTGATTCTCACTCTTTGCACTTCCTCAGTTTCTCCGTGCCCTTTTCTCCCAATGAAACACCCATATCCACCCCAGGCTCCCTTTCACTGGAGGAGAATAGGGGGGTTTAGCTGCCTGTTGAGCTGCACACAGACCCACCTGCAGTGGGGACGGAACAAAGGGGAAATTCTACTATGTGGATAAAAGAAAGGAATCATACAGAGTCAGATATATGAGCTCTAAAGGACCCTCTCTATTCTCATTATTATAAGGGGAAGACGTGCTTAGATACATGAACTCTGAGAGAACCTCTCTATTTACATTATTATAAGATAGAAAAGTGCTTGTTGGAAATTACATTAACAAACAGTTAAACCTCATTAAGTGGTAATATATCTTCTGATGAGACCTAGATGTCATGAAAGGACAGCCATATGGAAAACATCTGAGTGACCTCACTATGAATGACACAAAGACATATATGTTACAAAGAGTTACTTAATCCAATAAATTTACCTAAGGACAGCAGTAAATTTCCCATTAACAACTACAAGCAACTAATGGTTTAGTAATTAGATGAACATATTAACCAATGTATGTAACCATATAGGGAAAATCGGATGTATGATCTCATGTTAACCATATATGGAAAATGTATGATCTCACTGAATCCTTTGTCTTAGAAATGTATAAAAACAGAGATATCACAGCTCTTGGGTTGTTCAAAGCTTCAGGTACAATTCCTGGCTCTGAACCTTGCGCAATAAAAACTGTCTCTGTCTGACCCAGGAATGTTGTTTGGTCCTATCATTCCATATCACTACCATGCTCATCACAAAACCACAAATACAGGAATTCATTAAAAAAAAGAATACAACATTTTCAAATGAGCAGTGTGCAATATTAAAATGCCATGGTATCTACTCTTTGCAACCATTATTCCCTGAGTAATCGAATCGGACAGATCTGTTGAGATGGTTCCCCTCCTTCTCCTCTGGATTCCTCTTCCAAGGGATCTAAGATTGATGGATCCATCCCGGGACCCCATACCTGCCATGGCTGCAGCCTTGGAGACCCCAAAGTTTTTTCTCCCTCCTTCCTTCTTCTCCTCAATCTGGAGGAATAAGCGGCATTCAAGGCCTGGGCCAGAGTCTTCATCATACTGTAACATTGATAGTAATTTGGGATCAGGATCCTGTTCTCTTTCTCCTGGGTCTCCAGTGGGGCTTTCTGGGTGCATCTTCTGCGGCCTTTGACAGAAAAGACATTCTTTGAAAGAGAACAGCAGAAATAATAATCTTGAAACTTTCCTTCTACAAAGAAACAGGGTTCAAAGGCATCATCCATTGGCCTTTCTTTTAACAGATAATCAAAGATCCAAATACTATGGATGTATTTGAGAAGTCTGTGCTTTTTTATTTTATACCCTACAAAATTTGTGAGGATCCAGACTTTCCCTTCAATGGGTCCTGTCAGACCCATAAATGTTAAATGAAAAGGAAGAATTCTCTCCCAAATGGAATCAAATTCTACAAAGTGAACAAAGACGTTGACTTGTCTCCACTTAAAGAGGGAATCCCTGAGGGTTGTTGTGTATCCAGTTGTTGAGAACAGTTGTGATATAACAACACAAATTCCACTCCTGACAAGCACAGGAGAAAAAATCCTCATGAAATTCTCTCCATTTTCTGTGTCTGAAGCAAAGAGGCCAATCAGGGTCCATCTGAAATGGAGGAGCAGGGGGGCAATTGCTGGGTACTGGAATCCTTCTTTGGGGAGCATCTGGTGGAAAAAGGGGAATTGATTTTTATCACTCAGAGCCTCTGAAGCAGTTTCAAGATTGATCTGAAAAAGCAATGAAGAATGCTGTGTTATATTTGGGGTCAGATCAAGTCGAAAATATTAGATTTTAATAAATCCAACCTGGTTCTCATGAATGTATTAGAATTGTTTGTTAATCAGACATTGTTTAAAATATTAAAGGCAGACTATTAGCAAGATTGTATAATTTATCACAATTAGATTAACAGGTGAAAATGCCAACTGGAGTATTGTATTCCAATAAAGGGCCTATTATAATTTTCGAGGATTGCTGCATCTTTTTTTGCTTCTCTATCCCAGATTCTTTCTGGAGGAAATTTTTTAACTTCTTTCTCCAGTTATACAAGAAACAGGCAGACCTCAAAGCCTAATAAAATTTGTCAGTTGCATAATCCAAGTTTGGTCTCTAATTGAAGTTTTGTCTGTTCCAACAGCCACAATTTTCAGAGTCTGTCAGTTTCCATAGATTAAATTTTATGCCAATGCCCATATTTTCTGAATTTAGAGAAACCAAAAATTGTGTAAATTCCCAAATCAGCTCTGAGGGCAGCAGCTGGAGTCCTTTTACCCACCCCAAGATCCTCCTCAGAGGCTGAGATTGGGTTGGTTCTGCTGGTGGTTTCTCTCTGAAGCCCCAAACATCAGATTGATGGAAGAACATGGGGGAAAACTGGGCCTCGTATACTTTAATAATTGGGGCTGAGGAAGCTGGAGAGCTGTGAGGTTTTCATTTAAGCACCACTTTCACTCCTGCCCTTTCTCTAACTGAGCTCCTTGGATGATGAGGGAGCCAAGATTCAGGCTCAGAGAAAACAACCCCAGGTAAGGAAAGGTGTTACTTGCTCTAATGGCTGACCATCTATGGCTATGATGTCATTTCACAAAGACCATAACTTTTGAACTTTGAATCCAATGTCTAAGTATGATAATATCACATTATCTGTATAAATCAGTGTATTCCAACAGAAACTTAGCAGGCTAAACATGTGTACCTAAAACAGAACTTATAACAAAATAAAAGGGTTGGAAGGGACCTTGGAGGTCTTCTAGTCTGACCCCCTAGGCAAGCAGTAAACCAGGCATAATAGCAGTAACTGTGAGAGGGATCCTGGAGTCTTCGTGAACAACCAATTAAATATGAGTGAAGAGTGTGCAGCGGCAGCCAAAAAAGCCAATTCAATCCTTAATTGCATTAACAGAGGGATACAATCAAGATCAAGGGAGGTACTAATACCACCCTATAAAGCCTTAGTAAGACCACACCTAGAATCCTGCATCCAGTTTTGGTCACCACACTATAGAAAAGATGTTGAGACTCTAGAAAAAGTGCAGAGAAGAGCAACCAAGAGGATTAGGGGACTGGAGGCTAAAAAATACAATGAACGGTTGCAGGAACTGGGCATGGCTGGTCTAGTGAAGAGAAGGACCAGGGGAGACATGATAGCACTCTTCCAATATTTGAGGGGCTGCCACAGAGAGGAGGGGGTCAAGCTATTTTCCAAAGCACCCAAAGGCCGGACAAGGAATAATGGATGGAAACTGAACAAGGAGAGATTCAACCTGGAAATAAAGAGATAAAGTTGCCTTCAGAAGTTGTGGGAGCTTCATCACCGGAAGCTTTCAAGAAGAGACTGGACCGTCATCTGTCAGAAATGGTGTAGGGTCTGCTTGGACTAGATGACCTACAAGGTCCCTTCCAACTCTGTTAATCTGTATCTATCTATAGTATTCCAGACAAGTGGCTGTCCAGTCTCTTCTTAAAAGCCTCCAGTGATGGACCACCCACAATTTCTGAAGGGGAGATGTTCCATTCCTCACAGGTAGGAAATTTCTCCTTAGTTCTAGGTTGTTTCTCTCCTTGATTAGCTTCCATCCATTGTTTCTTGTCTTGCCTTCTAGTACTTTGGAAAATAGGTGGACCTCCTCTTCTCTGTGGCAGCCCCCCCAAATATTGGTACATTGCTATTATGTCACCCTTAGTCCATTTCACTAGACTAGACATACTGAATTCCTGCAACTGTTCCTCATATGTTTTAGTCTCCAGGCCTTTAATCATCTCTTCTGCACTCTTTCCAGAGTATCTACATTTTTTTTATAATATGGTGACCAAAAGTGGATGCACTATTCCAAGTGTTGTCTTGCCAAGGCATTATAAAGTGGTACCAATACTTCATGTGATCTTGATTTTATCCCACTGTTAATGCAACCTAGGACTGAATTAGCTTTTTTAGCTGCTGCTGGCTCATATTTAAGTGATTGTCCACTAGGACTCCAAGATCCCTCTTACAGTTACACTTATTGAGCCAGGTTTCACTTCAGTGGACATTTGGTTTTTCTAACCTAAGTATAAAACCTTACTTTTCTCTACATTAAATTTCATTTTGTTAGATAGGCCCAGGGTTCAAGTCTACCTAGATCCATCTGGATCTTGAGCCTATCTTTTGGGGTATTGGCTATTCCTGCCACTTTAGTGTTGTCTTCAAATTTGATGATTTCCCCATTTCTCCCATCATCCAAATCATTCATGAAGATGTTGAAGAGTTCTGGGCCTAAAATGGAACCTTGGGGTCCCCCACTGCTTGTTTCCCTCCATGCAGACGTGGCTCCATTGAGGACCACAGTCTGACTCCATCTGGGGGTGATGCTGTCTATCCCACATATTTTCAGCTTCCTGAGATATCTTTTTTACTTTTTACTTTATCAAAACCTTTCTGAAACTTAAGTTCTGTATACTACATCCATTGCATTTCATTAGTCCACTAATTTAGTCGTTTTTGTCAAAGAATGAAATAACATTTATTTATGATCTGTTTTTTGATCCTGCATTTGTCCTAGTATGTCATTTCATATCTATTCTGAAGAACAAGGGTTCAAATATGCATCTTTCCCTTTCCCCTTGGTAAGCATAGATCCTTCTTCTCATGGCTCCATTGAGCCCAAACCTCCCTCTCAAACAAGGGCTTGGATCAGGGCCAACAGGCTGAGCTCCATTTTGAGGGCAATCCATTTTTTCCATCATATTTCTCTGTTTATTGAGTCAAATGCTGCACTAACATCTAGAAAGCAGCAAACCTTGTTTTACCTCACTGATATAGATTAGATATTTCAGGACAAATTTGTTGCCAATATTAGATTAGTAACTTATCCATTATTCCTTATAAAATCTATATAGCTTTTCACTCTACCTAAAACATTCTGGTTGTTCTGCAAGGAATGCATTTTTCTCAAGTTTAATTAAGAGGATCCTTGCATAAATTTTAGCCACAATATCTGCTAGTCTAATTGACCTATAATTGCTAGTGGAATGTGTGGGAGTAGGAATACAGATGAGAAGCCAAACTTCTAGCAGCAATGTTTATTGCAGATAATGACTCAGTAGAACCAACGTGCAACTTCCAGCTGATAGCCCCTTTTAAAGGAAAACTATCAGCTTTAACCAATAACATTAAAATATGTCCCGCACCTGTGTGGCAGAAGAAAAGTCTCTGCTCACGCCTGCGCGGACATAACACCCCTTCCCCCTTCCTCGGGGAAACTTCATATAGCACAAACATAATCATCCAGATACATTGGTCTACGGAGGCTTCGCATCGACTGGTGGCTCTCCTGTATTTCTGTCGGGCCCTCACATGTCGACTGCATTCTCGACGATTCTTCAACTACATCAGATGGCTTACACATACTCTCTGGGGGCCCCTCCTGAAGATATCCCTCAGTTGGAGTTGGGGAAAAGTGAGATGAGCTCCATGGCAATTGACCCTCAATAACAGGTGTTTCATTCTGCACTGGCCTCAGCCCTTCAGATACACTTTCACTGCATTGTTGTTCCTCTCGCTCTTCTAGATTCCCACCCCAGTATATTTCATCCAGCTCCCTAACGACTGTCCCCCTCACTCAGCTCCGAAGCTGATCGATATGTCAGCGCCACAGGCACCCATTCTCGAGCTCCACCCAGTATGAACGGGGACCCATAACATATATAATCTGTGCCGGCACCCATATGGGTTGACCAGTATAATTCTGGGCGTATACTAGGTCACTTTGCTTAAAGGTTCTGACTATACTTTCCCAGTCTGTGAGGGTTTCTGTCGAATAATTGGGATGTATTCTATCTAAATTTATTCTCAGCTGGCAACCCATAAGTAATTCGGCTGGGCTCTTTCCGGTGGCTACACAGGGAGCGACATGTTGGTTGAACAAATACTTATCAAGTTTTTCCTGATAGTCCCCTGGACCCATTCGAGTCAAAGCCTCTTTTGTTATTCACAGCATTCGCTCCGTCTGTCCGTTACTCATGGCGTGAAATGGTGCGACCAGGGTGTGACATATTCCTCACTTTACTAGGAATAACTCAAATGCTGTTGCCGTAAATTGTGATCCATTGTCCGATACCAACATGCCCGGCAACCCATGTGTTGCAAACATTTTGTTTAATACTCTCACAACAGCATCCGTTGTGGTTGACCTCATTATGGCCACCTCCAGCCATTTGTAATAGGCATCCACAACAATTAGGAAGGACAAGCCCTTTATTGGCCCTGCAAAATCGAGATGTATTCTAGACCAGGGGCCTTTTGGTGTTTCCTAGTCCCGTGGTGGTGCTGCAGGAGGTGCCGATCTCGATTCCTGGCATGCTTGACACAACACCACCCACTCTGCAATATCTCTGTCTATATTTGGCCACTACAGATAACTACGGGCCAACGCCTTCATCCTTACAACTCCGGGGTAGCCTTTGTGTAGAGTCTCTAATAATGATTTCTTTAGCCTTGAGGGTATCACTACCCGATTCTCCCACAATAGGTAACCCTTATGCACTGAAAGTTTGCATTGCCTTGCCTGGAATGGCTTAAACTCTACACTCCCTGTCTCTTTAGGCCATCCCCTCCATACCCAGTTTAACACTTGCATGATAGTTCAGTCTTTTCTCGACTGGGTTGTCACTTCCGCTGCCGTAACAAGAATGGATGGCATGGTCTCAATCAGCAGTACTGATGCTGCTGGAGCTGGATCCTCCACTAGATTAGGTAGCGGACATCGGCTTAGGCCATCAGCATGGCCCAGTTCTATGCCGGGTCGATGTATAAGTCGATAACTATATGCTGCTAAGAACTCTGTCCAACGTGTCATTCTTGGGGACAGGACCTGCGGTGTTTGCCGGTCCCCCATGATTAGTCCCAATAGTGGCTTATGATCTGTCACTAAATCAAATCTCCTTCCATAAACATATTTGTGAAATCTCTTAATTCCCACCACTGCAGCCAACTCCTCTTTATCAAGTTGGCTGTAGTTTCTCTTGGCAGATGATAATGTCCTAGAAAAGAATGCTATTGGAGCCTCACGATTGTCTGAAGGTGATGATTCAAAACTCCCCCTACTCCAAATGGGGATGCATCACATGTCAGGACTAACGGCAGACATTCATTAAACTGAACTAAGATTCTATCCAAAGAAATTAATTTTTTTACCCCCACAAATGCAGCTGCTTCTCTGCGCCCCCATACCCATGGCACCTTTTTTCCCAATAGTCGATGTAGTTGTTCAGCAACAGATACCTTTTGTTGCAAAAACACACTATAGAAATTGAGGAGCCCTAAAAAGACCTGGAGTTCCATCTTTTTCCTTGGTGTTGGCACAGCCTGTACTTTCTCCTTGGTGGGGTGCAATCCAGATGCATTGACCAGGTATCCCAGGAACTCGACTTGATTTACTGCTACTTTACACTTTTCTTTCTTTACCTTTAGTCCAGCCTCTTGAAATCTTTGTAGCACTAGTCATAGTCATTCAAATAATTCCATTTTGTTGGTAGCAGAGATGAGCATGTCATCAAAATAGGGCACAACCCCAGCGATGCCATATAACAAATGTTCCATCAGGCTTTGAAACAAACCTGGGGCCACGCTCACCCCAAACTGTAGGTGGTGACAACAGAACGCCCCCTGATGCATTATGATTGTTTGGGCTTCTGCAGTGGCATCATCTACAGGGGGCTGCTGATATGCTTGGGCAAGATCTAACTTTGCGAAGATCTTACACACACACCCATGAATGTAACAAGTGCTGCACCACTGGTAACAGATAAGCATTATGTTGAAGAGCCCTATTCAACGTACATTTATAATCCGCACAAATTCGGACCGACCCGTCTGGTTTCACTGGTGTCACGAAAGGGGTCTCCCACTTGGCGTGGTCCATTGGTTCCAGTAAGCCTTGCTGAATCAATTTATCTAGTTGTTCATCAACTTTGGACTTTAGTGCAAATGGCACCCTCCTCAGTTTCATTCTTATTGGTGCCACTTTGGGGTCCAAACTGAAGGATATCAGGGTACCCCTATATTCTCCCAACTTTCCATCAAACACATCGGCGAATTCTTTACTCAACTCTCCAATGGTTTCTCCCTGTATTTTATGAACCCCGGTAATCTCTAGCCCCAATGCTGCAAACCAATCCAGTCCCAGGAGGGTAGGCAATGTGTCTTCAACAACAATCAATTTAAGTGGCCTGGAGAAGTCTTTATATTCTACGTGGAACGTTCCGCTACCCTTAATGGGGATGTTATTTCCTTGATAATCTCTCAAACGAATACGACTACGTATAAGTTTCCGCTTGGCTCCGTGTGGCACCAATTTCTGTAGAGTCTGCCAGGATACAATTGTTGTTGTTGACCCTGTATCCACTTCCACTGTATCCACTATTGTGGGAGATCCCACAATAAGGACAGTAATGTAAATTTTACTACTTCCTGGAATCCCGGTTTGATTGCTCACCCTTTCTGAACAACACGCATCCGTGTTAATAGTAAAACACTCGTCCTCTGGGGTTTTTAGTCTTAGTGGGCCACACTCCCCCCCCATTTTGAATTGAAGTCTGTCCATTTGGGGGGGGCAAGCAATGCGGCACGGCAAACTTGTGCTAAGTGGCCCTTCTTCCCACACTGTCTACAAATGGTGTTTTTATGGCGACATATAGTTCTTGGGTGGTTTCTGCCACACCCTATACATGAGGAGAACAACTTTCAATCCTCTGTCCATCTATGCTCCTTGCTAGCTGCTCTCAACAGATGGACATCATCATGATTATTTCCCTCATCTTCAGTGTCTTCCCGTAATTCCACCTCTCCCTGATGGACGGTTTCCCCCCTTCTAGCTGCCAGGGGGCTGCCCAACTTCTGTATTTCTTCCGTCGATTTATTCGATGATTCGGCAGCTTGCACCTCCTCTACTGCTGTCTGTAGCGTTAATGTTGGTTTTGCCAATAATCGTCTCTGTAACCGAACATCCCAAACCCCACAGACCAATCTGTCTTGAAGGGCTTCATCTAAGTTGCTAAACTCACAATAGATAGCTGCTTTCCTGAGGGCTGCCATATAACAACTGATAGACTCACCCTCTGCCTGGTCCCTATGGTAAAACGCATGTCTTCTAGCAATGCAAGATGGTCGAGGAGCATAATGTTCCCTCAATTTGCTTAATAATATGTCCCAAGGAACTGTCTGCAGGGGTTGGGGCACAATGAGGGCCCTCGCCAACTCAAACACTTCTTTTCCACAAATGCTCAAAAAAAGTGCTCATTTACTATTGTCTGTGATATTGGTATAGTCATTAGCTTCCAATATACAGTCAAAAAGAATTGGATAAGAGTCCCACATCTGTGTTTCAGGATCAAACAGAACAAACTGTGGTGAGTTAGCCATTCTCTTTCCAAAACAAACAGTATCCACTCACGCGTGCCTCTTTTATCTCTACTTTGGCTCAGGGCCCAGCAATCCCTCCTTCGTCGCCAATGGAATGTGTGGGAGTAGGAATACAGATGAGAAGCCAAACTTCTAGCAGCAATGTTTATTGCAGATAATGACTCAGTAAAACCAACATGCAACTTCCGGCTGATAGCCCCTTTTAAAGGAAAACTATCAGCCTTAACCAATAACATTAAAATATGTCCCACACCTGCATGGCAGAAGAAAAGTCTCTGCTCACGCCTGCACGGACATAACAGATAGAGTAATTTTTATTCTACATTTTAGATCAGTGATAGTCAACCTGGTCCCTACCGCCCACTAGTGGGCTTTCCAGCTTTCATGGTGGGCGGTAGGGGTTTTGTCCGATACTGAACCACTTTCCTTTTTTAAAAAAATTTAATTGACTTTTTTAAAAAAAATTCATAGCATTATTTAAAAACATTTTCATTAGGTTTTCATAAAATTCCCCGTGAAAATTTAAATGTCTGAAAATCACCATTACTGTGGAACCGGTGGGTGATTAGAAAATTTTACTACTAACAGAGATACAAAAGTATAAAAAGTATACATAGGTATAGGTATAAAAAGGTTGACTACCCCTGTTTTAGATAGATAAAATGCTACTATTGCCAACTTCAATCCAACTGGATAGGGCAGGCATCATTTATCTGTGAAAATGAAGATGTCAATAGAGGCCCCAACAACCAGGGATATTTTTTGATCAGTTAAATAGTTGGTAGAATGTCTTCTCCAGGGAATGTATTGTTTGCATTTCAGGCCTTTTATGATTAATCTCAACATGAACATAATGGGGTAAAATTTTGACATTTTTGATAATATGGAGAAAAGCAGCTCTTGAATTCCATGGAGAAGACATGATTGCATCTATTACTCACCCACCACCATCCATCCCTCACTTTACACACACACAAACCTGCGGGACTTTGTAGGTGCCTCCTAATGTTGACATTTGGATGGAGATGGTCCTGCCAGCTGCATCAAGAAGAGCCAGGAGGTTCTCCTTCCTTCCACAGCTGTAGTTGGGCACATTGGCTTCTCCAGTGGAAAGAATGTCCAGCAAGGCATCTGAAGTGTGGAAAGTGCTCAAATAGTTGTCATGGATGTTGCAGCCCAGTGTGAGGTTGGGGAAGAGCTGGGAATTCTTGTTCACCAGTTGAATGTTGAAAACGAATAGTAAGAAATAAAAAAAATCATAAGAAGTCCTATTGAAAAAAAAGTTATTATAATCAACAGCCACAACAAATACTTTTGTTATATATAATATATATAATCCTCCAGAAGCCTACTGAGCCTTAAACCAACATGGATCCAAAAGCAATGATCAGTTAGACAAATATGGAAACGGTCTGAGGTATGGCAACTACAACTGATTCCACCACTACTTTAAATAAAACTCATTATTCAAGTGATAAATTAAGAATTGAACAGAGAGACGAAAATAATCTGCAGCCCTTTCAGCTTTTTTTCAGACCCCATTTTGAGTCTTTTTCACAAAATCAGACCAAAGAGAGAAGCCATGGAAATCAGCATCATTCAGGAAATTAGACATATTCTCCAATATAGGAATACATGAAAAATAAAAAACAGAAAAGAAGGAGAGAGTTAGAATGGAGGGAGTGCAACTCCATCACCCTGAATGACTTACGGATCATGGAAAACAAACTGAAGAGAAGGAGCCACGTTGAAAGGCAACTTTCTATGCAATCTTACATCTCCATTGGTGACTATACCAATGAGATGGTCTCCTGGGCTGTAAAAGCTCTGTGGCTGTTTTCCATCCTGGTTCTCCAAACTCAGCAGGCATTTCATTCTCAGCTTCCCAGAGACCGAATGGAACAAAAGCAGCATCAGAAGCAGAAGCAGGAAGTCCATAATTCATGGTGTGAATCAATGAATCCCTTTCCTGTTTCTAAAGAAGAATTAGAAGAATCAAACGAGTCTCACAAGGTGGAACATGCAGTTGCTTTTTCTCAACACAGAGAAATACTCAGCTTCACCTGGAAAG
The DNA here is from genome assembly GCF_029215685.1 of Pituophis catenifer annectens. Taxonomy (NCBI): domain Eukaryota; kingdom Metazoa; phylum Chordata; class Lepidosauria; order Squamata; family Colubridae; genus Pituophis; species Pituophis catenifer. The sequence goes on along the minus strand of NW_027256899.1, from coordinate 3,348,125 downwards.
GAGGGAGACTTACATTCAAGAGCACAGACTCTGCCTGTCCCAAACCTCCATATTTCTCTGCCCAAAGTCTCCCCTGGAGGATTCAGCCAAACAGCAGAGCTGAAACTTTTATCATAATTCTCCCTCTCAGGAGGGATTCCTGGATAATTCAACTAGTTCTTGGACTTGGAGATTGTTGGGAAATTCTCTGGAGGGAAATGAAAGGGAAATAATCCTCATGTGATTCAAAATAACAGGAGGAGAGATGGAATTAAATCCATCATCTAGAATTGAGAGTTTTGGAAGCTCCATGCAGGGAATACATGATACCTGTGGCTGAAATAACAAATAAATCTGATATTTGTTTGCATAGTTATGAAAAACAAAACTCTGGGGGCCAGTTAATGCCGGAGCATGTCACAGATCTGAAATAGCTGCCAGCTGAGTTGGAACCAAAATTTATTTTATTTTGAAAGCTAATGCTCAAGGGCATCGCAGAAAAGGACTGATGCAATAGTGCAGCCAGTCTCTGAGAACAAAATCAACTTTAGTGAAAAACTAGTTTTTCAAACTTTGCAGAGTTAAAAAAAAAAATCACAGGGAGAGGGAGACAGAGAGAGAGGGGGGAAGGGGGAGGAGAGAGGGAGAGAGAGAAGTTAGAGAAAGCCAAGTGAAAAGAGATGGAGAAATTAAGGCTGCCTCTCTCCCCATGTGGGGAGGGGAGGGAGGGACTGTTGTGGAATGAAAGGACCAAGCAACATTCCTAGGTCAGCCAGAGACAGTTTTATTGCGCAAGGTTCAGAGCCAGTTTTGTACCTGGAGCTTTGAACAACGAGAGAACTCTGATACAACGGTTTTTATACATTTCTAAGACAAAGGATTCAGTGAGATCATACATTTTCCATATATGGTTAACATGAGATCATACATCCGATTTTCCCTATATGGTTACATACATTGGATAATGTGTTCATCTAATTACTTAAACAATTAATTTTAGTTTATAAAATTATCTTAGCCACACAACTTTTCTTAAGTGCTTGTAGTTGCTAATGGGAGAGTTACTGCTGTCCTTGGGTAAATTTATTGGATTAGGTAACTCTTTGTAACATATAGGTCTTTGTGTCATTCACAGTGAGGTCACTCAGATGTTTTCCATATGGTGGTTCTTTTCGTGACATCTAGGTCTCAGAAAATATATTACCACTTAATGGGGTTTAACTGTTTGTTAATGTAATTTCCAACAAGCACTTTCCTCACTTATAATAATGTGAATAGAGAGGTTCTCTCAGAGTTCATGTATCTAAGCACGTCTTCCCCTTATAATAATGTGAATAGAGAGGGTCCCCCAGAGCCCATATATCTGACTCTGTATGATTCCTTTTTTTATTCACATTATTTCTTTTATCTACATTATTCCCCACTTTGAAAGTTTTTCCATGCAGAAACTTTCACCATTCCTTACATGTTCAACTCTTTAGTAAATATTATTCCATTCCTTTAGATAAACAAAGCTAACATATAATATCTAACAAAATATGACTAATCTAGGCAAGAGATAGGTATTTCTTGATCTTCACTCTATTAATCCTTGGAGGTACTCCCTCCATTCTTTTCCAGACTCCATTTCTACATATGTATCTGTTTCAGAGTTTCTATCTTCAAGAAAGCGCTCTGTCAAAACTAATTCCTTCTCAGTCTGTATCTCTTTCATTGCTCTGATAGATAGCTGTTTCAGCACAGGGATTGCACAAGGAATAAAAGCTAGGCCTGCCACAGCCATATCAACAAGAATAATATTTGTTTAATCCAGCCGGATCCAGACAACCAAGAAAACCACCTGTCAGTTGTTTGTAACCTCTGACTTATCTTGGATGCCCTATCCTGCAATTTCTTGGCAATTTCTCTGACCACATCTGATTTATTCATATAGAAACAACAGTTTATTATTGGTTGAGAATAATCGAGATGGAGGGAGGTTACCAAAATTAGCGCTAATGGAGCAGATTATCTCAAGTAATAAAAATAACTGGTTATCAAGAGTTCTGAAGCAGGTATCTAGCTCTGGTATCCCTTTAAATTGGCAGCAGTACGACTATAGGCAGATCCGAAATTGGATTTCAGAGAGATTTAAGGACATAAGTGCCCAATCGGATATTGCACAGGTGACAGCAGTAAAAGTTTGCCCCTGGTTATCAGCCAATAAACAAATTTTCAAAATAGAAAAATATTTAGCTGTGCCTTTGTTTCCCATCCTGAGAAGATTCTTTACAAAATTGAGGTTGGACCAACTTGGAACAAATATGCTCTGGGGTAGATATAAGGGTATTCCTGTAAGGGAAAGGGTCTGTCTATGTGGGACGGGGGAAGTTGAAACAACGTCCCACGTAATTTTTGATTGCCCCCTATATTCAGACCTGAGGGAACATCAACTGGGCAGGATCTTTTATACCAGCACCCCTAAGTCTAAAGAGCACTTTTTGCGATATTGTTTGTTAGGTTCCAACTTGCAGTTGGTAAAATGGATTGCTAAATTTGTGGTAAAGTTGATGGGAAGGAGGACAAAGTTGGTGCAGCAAAATGCGGTAGATTGTAAGAATGACCACTTGATCTAACAATGTAATTTTAAGAGCAGTTAACACTGATTGGGTAGATGCAGGTGCGACATTATAATATAATTTTAATTATATTTAAATGGTACTTTAAATTATTGTATTTTATCCCAATTTTATTTTAGATCGTATTTTATTCTAATTGTATTTTAATTGCGAGTTATTCCAATCTTACTTAATTTGTTTTACCAAACCTTTGTAATGATTTGTCTTTGTAATTCTACACTTGATATGGCCCAAAGGGCTAATCAATAAATAAAATTGAATAACAACAGTCTTCTCCCAGAAATACACACATACCTCCTCTCTCTGCGGTTAGGAGGTCTAAGGCATGTTGATTTTGTAGGACCACTGCTGCCAATGAATCTATCTGGTCTTGGACTTCTACCAGGGTTCCAGCAATTTGGTTCAGGCTTTCTTGGAGCTCCTCTGATAATTGCTGAAACTGTACTACTGAGTGTGTCACTCCACCTACACCTGTTCCACTGCAGTTCCTATCCCCATGATTACTAATAGCAGGACTAGGATTGGTGCCTGTTTCTGAACATGCCCCATGAGAGGAACAGGGATGGTATGTTCTCCACTGACAACACCTATTTTAGGAAAAAGGTGTACTAGTGTGCATGTTCCAGTCCAATTTGTTGGCAAACATAAATACACATCCTTCCCGCAGAAGGGGGTGAATAAGAGGGGGAGGGGCACTTTCAGGTTTCTAGGAAGAGGCACCCATGGAAGCTGTTCTGCTCTCTAACCACACAGATTGCTGATCAGTTGGTAATCAATTTTTATGTCTTATAATGGCTCCTAATTGCAAACAGGATCCCTTTGCAAATTCCATTCTAAGGAGCTAAGAAAAGCTCTGGTGGATCAGACCAAGATCAGTCTAAGATTCACAGTGACCACCCAAATCCCTCTGGTTCTCCCACAAGCAGAAGGTAGAGAGACTTCTGGCTTTGCCCAACATGGAACAGGCATTTCCCCACAATTTCACTTTCCTCCATCACACCACACAATATTGGACACTCAGCCATCTCACACTCTAGGAATCCCCAGTTCTGATATCCCACATCAATCTCAGAATATTTCCCCAAGTTTCACACCCCCAATCAAAAAGGACTAAGGCAGGACTGGAACAGAGGTGGGTTTCAGCAGGTTCTGACCAGTTCTGGAGAACCGGTAGCGGAAATTTTGAGTAGTTTGGGGAACTGGTAAATTGCACCTCTGACTGGCGCCGCCCCCAACTATTCTTTCCCTCCAGAGTCCCAGCTGATCGGGAGGAAATGGGGATTTTGCAGTAACCTTCCTCTGCCACGCCCACCAAGCCAAGCACCTCTAGTTCTTGCATCTTGTAGCATTTTAATGTTAATTCTTGCTCTTTCCTTGCCACACATATTTCCACGTTATTTTCTTCAGCTCTTCAAAGTATTTTTTTTTCTCCAGTTTTATTGCTTTAGTTTGAAATAAAAATAATATTTTTGGTAATACATTCATTTTTATTAATGCTATTCTACCCATTAGTGATAATTGCAAGTTTCTCCATTTCTCCAGGTCTGTTTCGATTTGTTTTTTCAGTTTATAATGATTGTCTTCCTTGAGCGTTGCACATCTTGATGTCAGATGGATGCCCAAATATTTCACTTTCTTCACAATTTGGATGTTCAGTTTCTCCATCATCTCCTTTTTTTGATTTTCTCTCATATTTTTAACTAATATTTTTGTCTTATCTTTGTTGATTTTCAGTCCTGCTACTTTCCAATATTCTTCTATTTGCTCTAATAGTCTTGGCGCTGTCTTTATTGGAGCTTCCATGATAAACACCAAATCATCACCAAATGCTTGTAATTTATATTTTTCTTTTTTGATTCTCATTCCTTTTATTTCCTTTTCCTGTCTCCCTTTTCTATTTAAAACCTCTAATGTCAATATAAATAATAACGGAAATAAAGGGGATCCTTGTCTTGTTCCTTTTCTGATATCTATTTTCTTTGTCATTTCACCTTTGCCGCTTGGTCTCTCTATATAGTTTGGATCCTATTTATTAATCTGTCTCCAAAATCCATCATTTTCAACTGTTTTATCATAAATTGCCATAATTCCCATTATCAAACACCTTTTGTGCATCTGAAAACAGCAGCGCTATTTGCTTCTCTGAGGGTAATTCATAATATTCTAATTCTGGGGAGCCAGGAGGGGATCTGAGGGGAGAAGCTCTGGCCTTGGGACTCAGGGGCTCAGCCGGCCTGAGGGGGAGACAGGGAGGCCCTGAGGAAACTCCGGGGCTTAAACCAAGGTGGACTTTATTCAAGGAGTCAAAAGAAGAGATTAAGTTCCACACACAGAACAGAATCTGAAAAGGGATGAAAAAAGCCACGAAGAGAATTCTAGCTACATCCAGTTTCCTCCTTTCCCTCTTTCTACTAGAGGTTCCCGCCACAAAATGGAGGAGGCTGCGCTTTAGCTGTCCCTCTCACTGCCTGTAGGGGGCAGTCTATACTCTGGCCTTTAAGCCACATCTGGCCTCCGCAGGCAGTGAGAGGGACAGCTAAAGCTGGAAAAGACCCCGCATCCTCCATTTTGTTGCCCAAGTCCCTTTTTGGAGAGGATTCTTTTGCCCTCCGTAAAGAGGGGAGGAGTTAGAATAATGGACAAATGGAGTCGAAAGAGACCTGAGAGGTCATCCCTCCAACTGCCCAGTGAAGGGTTTACTAGAGCGTCTTTCTCAGCCTTAGCAACCTGAAGAGATGTGGACTTCAACTCCCAGAATTCCAGTCAGCACTCAGGGTCCTTCCTCCACTGGGTCCTTCCATGATTTAGTGGTCCCTCTCACTGCCTGTAGGGGGCAGCCTATACTCTGGCCTTTTAAGCCATACTTGGCCTCTGCAGGCAGCAAGGAGGACACCTAAAGCTGGCAAAGACCCCTGTGTTCCTTTAGGTACATTTTCACAAGGCCTTTTGAATACGAATAATATTTAATCTTTTGTGGTGTTTCCCTCTCAGCTCCCCTTCATCATCTGGGCCTGGAGAGGAAAACCTGGACTCTCTGGAGCTTTCATTCCAGATCCAAGGGGCGACATTTCAATCTGGGCTCCATCCCCACAGAAGGGGCAGAATCTGGGGCTCCCCGACCTCTCCAGGTGACCAACGGTTCCCCCCTCAGAAGGAGCCGCTGTGGCTGAAGGGAATTCGGGGCTTGAAGCCCCTTCAGAGTCGGTTCATCCATGGATAAGCCCCGCCCCCAGGTGAAGGCAGGCAGTTGGGGGTCATTATTCAAATCTCAGGCCCAGGCCAATCAGAGCCTTGGCTTGTGACGTCAGAGGCTCCTCCTGAGCTCATTGGCTGGAGCTCACCATGGCAACCTCCAGCATCCTTGGAGAGTCTGGACCACATCATGGAGGCTCTGCTCAGCATCCCTGGAAAGTGGCTGGATTGGATGGCAGCACTGGGGGCATCGCAGGGCCTCCCTGGGCTCCTCAGGAGGGAGAGACCCTCCCCTTTAAGGCATAATTAAGGGGGGGAGATGAGTGAAATGGGGTTCAACCAAACACGACAGACGTGCTGATACCTGCCGTGTCTGCAGCCTCCATACCTGTCACCAAACTCCTCATCCACCATGTCAAAGGTCCTTGTCTCCAGAAAGGGGCTGGGGCTGGCTGGCTGGCTGGCGGTGAAGCGCGCTAGGAAAAATCTGCAAGGTTTAAGGCCCAAAAATTGGCTTCAGGCTCTCCCAGTTGGATGGAGATTGTGACCCCAAAGCTAGAGGTTGACCTGCTCAATGATTTGGGGAAATTAACCTAAACTGTGATTCTGTTGGCCAGATAATAGCTATTTCCCAAACACATTTGGCTTGGCAACTGAAGTATTCATTTATTTTCATTTTTTATTACTTAGGTTTTTATACCACCTTTATTGTTTCTCTAAATAGCTCAAGGCAGTGAACCTATCTAAGATTCCTTCATCCCCACAAGAACAACCTTGTGAAGGCTGAGAGAAAGACTGGTTCCAGGTCACCCACCTGGCTTTCGTGGCTGAGATGAGACTCCTAAGTACTTGGGGGGATCTGTCTTAATTCCAATGGTCATCACCTTTTCCTGTTATCAGAAATCATAGCAATACAAAGACACCAAATTGATGGAGAGCCAACTCCTTTGGAGGGTTTTGAGCAATGACATGCCTTGAGTTGGACTCGGAATCAAATGGGAAGTCAGGAGAGTTTGAAGAGAGATCAGTATTGAGGGATTCTGTTGGTGTTTCTTGAACTAGGCCCCTTTAAGGTATGGGGGAGACTTCAACTCCCACAATTCTCCAGCCAGCCAGCATGCAGAATTCTGGGAGTTGAAGATCATCCATCCGTTAAAGGTTTTTACACAAAGTTGTTATACTGTAATTTAATGACTGCTTTAGGCTATTGTCATTTGATTGTGTTAACCCTCATCTGTTCCCTATTTGCAGGTTAAGGTGACAATGAAAAGGAAGTAGTCAATGGAAGCCTACAGCTGAAAGGGACCTTGTAAGTCAACTGCCTGCTTGCCTGCCTGATTGATTGACTGATTGATGGATTAATTCTATGTCATGAAGTTGAATGTTGATGCCTAGCAGCCCATAGATGATTTTCTCCGTGTAGATCTGCCCCAACCTGGTCCTGCAGGTCTCCCAACCTTCCCCCATCCCCACTATAGCTGCTTACTAGTGATCCTTCCCTTCTTTTCTTTCCTTCACCCATGTCAGCATTACCGACTTCTCCAGGGAGCTTCGTCTGCATTGATTGACAGCATTGAAACTGTGTGGACTCTGAGTGGCCAAAGAGGTAGATGGATGACCTGTCCCCAGTCTGGATTTTCAGGTCTCCCTAAAGTTCACCCATCCACACAATAATCAAATCCACTAACCTTACCCCAAGTTGTCCCCTCCTTCTCTTCCCTTCCACCTTTCCCAGCATTAGGAACGTCTCCAGAGAGCTGGTTTTCACTTGATGTGCCCTCAAATATGATATTTTGAACCTGGTGCTTTGTAGCTGAGAACCGATCTGGGTAGATTATATCTTAAGGTTCCTTTGACAGGAGACCCCTCTGCAGATTGTCCATTGGGTCTTCACTCCTCCTGCATCTCATTCTAGCAGAAGATGATGGACTCCAAAATTGTAGGAAAAAACCAGAGTGGAAAAGGCAGGTTAGCAAAATTGGCCCTGAATGGAGAGAGGATGTGACTGCGTCTCTCCATTTTTCAAACAGGTGAGCAACAAGGAAGAAATGGTCAATATCCTTGGGAGATCTCTTAGTGACCACTGATGGTCCCAACCTCCAGGTTGATGAACTGAGAGACTCCTTTGACTTTCAGTCCCAGAAATTCCAGAAAAAAAAAATCAATAGATGAAAGATCAGCACAGCTGTCTCCAGGAGAAAGTGGATCAACTTAAGACCACAACAGAAGACCTGCAGAAAACCTGCAAAAGATCATGCCATCAATTAGAGCTAGAGAAGAAATCTTTGGTGAAATACATTGAAGAGCTCCACAAAGAACTGCATGAGGTCACTATCCAAGTGTCCATCTCAACTAAGAGAAGGCTGACTCTGAGAAAGATCTTGAAGAGGTGAGGAACCTTCCGCCAGAAGGTAAGAAATTCCTCGAGAGTCTACAGCATGAACTGGCTGAGATGGACCACAATTACCATGTGGAGAAAAGCCATTACAGCCAACTGAGAAAGTCGGACTATGAGAGAAAACAAGCAGAAGCACCTCAAAAGTCTGCAGCAGCCACATCAGACCTCCCAGTTCCGGCTCTGGCCAGACTCACCTGGCACAGTAGGTATCAAGCCCCCCCCCCCATCTTCTCCCAGGTACACCAGATGGGAAACATGATGTAACTCTACTTTATTGGAAGGGCACATAAGAGAACCTTGCATGTCTGAAAGTACAAATCTCCCACCAAAGCTTTTGAAAGCCTGAAAAGTGAGGGAGGGTCCTTTCTGGGGTTCTTTCTCTGCCAATTATGCACCTGGGGGCTCCCCTCCCCCCTTATCTGATCGTTCCCTGTGCAGCATCTTCTCCATCTATTCTTCTATATTGTCATTAATACAGGCGGGACAGTTGAAGAAATAGGATTTTTTCAGGATGCAACATTTATATCGACTCTTAGACAAAGCTACTTTGATGTTGTTTTAAAAATACCACCCAGTTTTTAGAACAATATCTATGATTTCCTAATAGAGTGCATAAGTAAAATCCAGTAGAAAAATATATAATTTTTAGCAGGAGGACTTAACAAGCTCTCCTATTTTATATAAGAACAAACGAATGGCAGCTACAATGTGAATCTTTCATTAAGATTTCATTTGTACTTTTTCTCATATCGTTTCTTTTTCTTAAATCAATTTTTTATTTCATTCAAAACCTCCAAAAAATGGGGGGGGGAGACAAACAAGCCCCCAAAGCTAAATAAAACTAGATTAAAAAGTGCATAAAAAAGAAAAAAGGGAAGAAAAGAACCAGTTCAGGTGAGGAAAACAGGAGCAGGGGGAAAAAACCCTGCTGAGTCTGGCTGCCATCTTGGGGAGAGTCGGAAAAACACTTTCCTTCCAGTGGTTCAGCAGCTGCCACCCCTGGATGCTCAGCCAGCAGTCCTGAGTCCTGCAGGTCATTTTCCACCAGATGTCCAGGAATTTGAACCCCTGGCACAGTCCTTCCTGACCTGGGCAACTGGAGAGCCCACCTGGGTTTCTGTCATGTGTGTTTTTCCCTATTGTTTATGGGAGAGGCATTCTTTGTCCGATTCCTCTCATGAGACCTCTCCAGTATGGTTGAACCTCAGGTGTAGCCCTCATCTTCCTCAGAGCACACAAGCCCCACAACCACGTCAAGGTCCTGCCTCACGGAGGGGATTGTGGTTCTTTACACTGTCAGCCAGACTGGATGCCACCTCTTCCAAGGAAAGCGGCCTTTGGCAATTGACCGTGGTGAGGTTGTCAATGCCATGGGTGTCCAAATGGGGCTCCAATTGTTTTGGGATTTCACTGATGGCAGTTATTCATCATGGGGCAAAAAAAGCACCAATTTAATATTTTAATAATAATGAAATAGAAAGGAAGAAACAAAACAATTCAAAAAACTGAGCAACCAAATTAAGATCAAAGGCTCCTAGTTTTCTTTCCTGTTGGCTTCCATAGTCCAACCACCCCCACCCAAAACTCCAAAGCAAGAAATGCAAAACAAAAGGCATTAAGGATTAAATAAAAACATAATAACAGAATATCTGTAAAATAGAAAAATAAAGAAAAACTGACAACCAAATTAGTTCAAACACTTACCAACCATCACATTGTTGAGCAAGGTAGAACGTCTGACATCCTCCTTCGTTCATCAATGATGGTGATGTTGGGGTTGATGGGTTCTGGTATGTAGGGTTCCACCGTGATGATGGCGGCCTCCACATCTTCACTTCGTTCCTCTGGTGACACTTGCAGACACCTTTTCCTGGGGATTGGAGAAGAAAAAAAGAATAAAATATCACTGACTGGTACACTCTTTTCTTAACAATGATAATAAACCTATTCTTAATGGGGGCCCCATTAGTGGAGATTTTCAAGGAAAGCTTGGGGGTTGGACTAGAAAACCTCCAAGGCCCCTTCCAGCCCTGAGGGACTCTATCCTTTCTCCTGTTAGTCCCACCAACATTTTGGGAGGCTTTCAGTGCCCCAGGGCTCCCCAGGTTGTGGTGAGGCCACTCCCCTGATCAGGAGCCACTTACCTGCACTGGTGGAAGAAAACGCAGAGGCCAACCAATGCATAGACCCCAAGGACAAACAAGGTCACTTTCCAGGGGTCTCCAAGGACGTTCTGGGGTCTGTCAAGGGATGGCCGCAGCAGCTCATTTGGGTCCACTTCTCTCTCTCTCTCTCTCTCTCTCTCTCTCTCTCTCTCTCTCTCTCTCTCTCTCTCTCTCTCTCTCTCTCTCTCTCTCTCCCCCCCCCCCCTCTGATCCACTGAACCTTCTTTAGCCTGCATGGCCCCACCCATCAACGGAAAAGAGTTCAACAAAATCCAGCAGGTGTGAGATTCAAATAATTTTAACAACTGGTTCTGTGCCCTCATGACCATTTTAAGTATAAAAAAATGGATATTAAGTCTTCTTTTGGGGAATCTTACTTTACAGCAGGTGGGGGAAGGGAGGCTGCACAGAATTTAGCACCTGGCACCCAGATTGCTTCTGTTTCTGTCCATTTGACTCGTATGATGGACAGTCCAAATCTTATGATCTGTGTGAAGGTTATAGAGAACAGCAGACTTAACAGTATCTGAATGAGGATGGTGTATATTTTATATCGTTTGTCCTGAGAGCATCCACCAGGCAGGGCAACAGTGCAGTGTTGAAAAACGAATAGAAGTAGTAAAAACAGTAAAAGTCTGGCTCTAAAGAGACTCATTATCATCTGAAGCATAAAAAAAAACACCCCGTAATTCACTTATAATGGCCGAATCAGAAACCTACAGCTGGCAGAACCCAACTTCCCTTCCTGATATAAATTGTGCAGCACAAGATTCCAAGAGTCTTTCAAAGGAAGGTCAAACTGGCGTTGAACTGACACACTCCATGCTCTTTTCCATGACCAGGAAGCCTACATTGAACAGGAGCTTCTCAAGGGGTTTAGGAAGCACCGGGGAGGCTTCCATCCACAGACCCCTCTGGAAAAGCCAGGCCTTGGCTCCTCTCTGCCCCTCCAGCCAGGAGGACCTTGGGAGGAAAGCATCCAAAAGGAGGGGGGAGATCAGTTTGAGGAACTAAGAGGGGCTGCCAGATCCCCCCCTCCCCATTGACTATGTCAGCCACAACGGAGGGTGAAGGAAGGAATGGGGTTATCAGGAGACGAGGGAAACGGTGGATATCAGAGGAGACTTTAGGCTGAGTTCATAGCTGGGATGAGACAAAGATCAGACACCAGGACATTGCATGAAAAAGGAGTTACAGGTAGTCCTTGACTTACGACCACCATTGAACCCAAAATTTCTGTTGTTAGGGGAGATGTTTGTTAAGTGAATTTTGTCCCATTTTACAACCTTTCTCACCACAGTCGTTAAGTGAATTACCACAGTTGTTAAGTTTGTATCACGGTTGTTAAGTGAATCTGGCTTCCCCCTTGATTTTGCTTGTGGAAAGGTTGCAAAAGGGGATCCCGTGACCTTGGGACACAGCGACGGTCATAAGTCCGAACCATTTGCCAAGTGTCTGAATTCTGATCAAGCGATCATGGGATGCTAGAAAGGTCGAAAGTGTAAAAAATGGTCATAAGTCACCTTTTTTCAGTGATGCCGTTGTAACTTTGAACGGTCACTAAAAGAATTCCTGTAAGTCGAGGACTTACCTGTACTATATTCATTAGGGGAAACTAAGGGAGATCCCCTGTATGAACTCCTACCTGCCTGGTATTTAACCCAGAAGGATTTCTAATTTCTAGATCAAAGGAGGGGGAATCCTTTGGATTCTGCGCAAGATCAGTAGGATCTTGCCAATCTCAGGGAAGAGATCCGCTGGGTCCTCAGCTGGGAGAACCCGAGGAAGAAGGAAGAGGGAAGCCAGCAGCTCAAAAAGAAGCTTGAAAGGAGGCGGAAGCCACCACAGCCTTCGATTCTCGGTTCGGTCAGGACGGGGATTTAGATGCAGTTTCTTCTGCAGCATTTTGGAATTTAGAGGCTGGTTTTGTGCATTTTGTGATTTGATTTGAATTAGTTTGTCTCGCAAAGGCCGGCAAGGAGTCTGAAAAGTGCTGGTTTCCTTGGCTTTTTCACCTGGTTTAGCCAAGGTAATTCATGCTAGCTGGGAAGTGGATGATGGGGCTCAGGGAGGCTGTCAGGGTTCCGACCGATGCCCTAATTAAATCGTGAGCCTCAAGCGGAGCTTCAGAAGAAATCCAGTCATTGATTAGGAGCTTCAGGTAGGCACGGACCAAGGGAAGCCAACTCTGAGCTCACTTAATTCGCACCTGGGCTCTGACCCTGTTTCCCCTCCCCCAAAGGCAGGGGTGAAATGCTCTCAGTTCTGACCGGATCTCCTGATCCAGTAGCGATGGCGGCGGGTGGTTCAGGGAACCGGTAGCAAAAATCCCTGTGCCCCCCCTCCCCCCCGCACAAGCCCAGCTCAGCTGTGCGATCATCAGAGGCTTTTTTTTTTTTTTACTTTTAAAAGCATTTTTTCTACAACCTGAAAAATGCTTTTAAAAATTTTAAAAAAAAAGTTGGCCACACCCACCCAGTCACATTACCCACCACCACCACCACCACCACCAAGCCACGCCCACAGAACTGGTAGTAACTAATTTTACATTTCACCACTGGTTCAGTCCCTGACCAAGTATCCTACAGGGAGTCCTCGATTTATATCCATTCATTTGGCGACAGTTCCAAGTTCCATGGCCATTGAAAAAAGCCATCTATGATGGGTCCTCGCACTTACGACTAGTGCAGCATCCCCTTGGACAGAAGGTCACTATTTGGGTGCCTGGCAATCAACATGGATTTATGACCAGGAAAATCAGTGGGCGAAACGGCGTTTGTTTCATGACTGCAGGATTCACTCAACAACCCCAGTGATTCGCTTAACAACGGTGGCAATAAACATGGTAAAATTCAGCACAACTCACTTAACGACCGCCTAGCTTAGCAATGCCATTTCTGGTCCCAATTCTGGTCATAAGTGGAGGACTATCTGTAGGATGCAGCAGCAGTCTGATTTGGAAAAGCTTAAGCAGGGCTGGAAGACCACCAGGAAATGCCAGGGGTAGGTTGAGGAGAAGGCAGTGGCCAACCTATCTTGCTATCAAGAAAATTAGGTGGGGGGCCTTTAATGACTTTGAGCCAATCAGTAAGTGACTCTGAGTTCTAGTCCCGCCTTAGGCATCAAAGGTAGCTGGGAGCTTTGAGCCAATCACATGGAGGCCCCAATTTCAATTCCCAGGGCCCAGCTAGGACTTCAGGGCCAGACTCTATGCTGCCCCCTACAGGCAGTGCGTCTTAGCTGAACCCTGGCAAGAGGGAGGGGCTGGGATGGGGGGAGGGGCTCTCTGTGTCCAGGAGTTTCTCTCCTTTGCTCTCTGATGGGGCTGCTCTACCCCAGAAAGACCCCGGGGTGGGGACTTGGGGTTCTGCTGGAAGACAAGGTGGCAGTGGTGACCAGCAGGGCCTTTGCCCAAAATCCGCCCTGCCTTAACAGTGACAATGGTTAAGGCAGCAGGCTAGGAAGCAAGAGATCCTGAGTTCAAGTCCTGCCTTAGCCCTGAAAGCCTGTTTGCTGACCTCGGGACAGACACTCTCTTTCAGACAAGCCCACCTCACAGGGCGATTGTTGTGGGGAAAAGAGGAAGAGGAAGAAGAGTTGGACTTGTTCACCTCCTTTAGTTATTTGAAAAAATAATAAAACACGGGAAAACTCTAACAAAAATAAAAACTGGCTTTCCTGCTTCTGTTTGCATGGATTCTGTCACAGCCTTGTGCAGATACAGGAATTTCTCTTCTCACAAGGAGGAAGAGTTTTTTTTTTAATCATCCCTTCCAATTACATTCTCTCCCTTTTTTGCAGTTTTGGGGGCACCATTGGGGGCATCGGACCCCCTCCCAGCCCTGGGGCACAGCAGGTTTCTCTGTTTCTTTGGGAAAGATTCCTTCCCCACTCAGAGTCTGCTGGAGCCCCATCATCCACTTCCCTCCCTGCCTGGGATCAACTGAATTCCTCCATTCAGACAACAGGAAAAAGGGAGTTTGCACAGAACCTCTGGGTCAGCCTCCATTCTTCCACATGGAAAGGTCACTCTGACCCCTCCCCCCCAAAGCCAAATTCACCTCGGTTTCTGGACACCTCCAGACATCGCTCGGCTGAGCTCACAGCAGGGCCAGGGCAGCTAAGAATTGAGACGGAAGGGACCACAAACACCCCACAAACCTTTCCAGCCACAAGAGACTCTTGGACACAGATTGTGGTTTCACACACATTCCTAAACGGTGCCTCTATGTGGCAGTGGGAAGGGATATGGGCTCAATCTTACAACACTCATCCTGTAGGGCTGCCCCATCAGTTGTCCCTGGTGGCAGATGGAAGATTGTGAATCCCACTCCTGACACCAGTTTGTGTGGAATCAAACACAGGAGCCAAAAAACCAATAATCCAGGTTCACTGCAGTTGTGATTTATTTAGCGTCCATTGGAGGAATTTTGCTCCATAAAATAGTGGGAGGAAATATTTACAGACAAAAGGATGCACTCATATTTATACATTTCAGGAAAGGAAGAGAAAATGATAATCATACATATTTCATTTAATAGATGAAGTAAGCATGAATATTCAGAATTAGCAAGACTCAAGTTACCTCCCCAGCCTTGTATTGTTGCTACCCTCAAGAAAGAGTTATTGTGTAAAGAAAAAGAAACATCTCAGTTGCGTTGCCAAAGCAGTTTGCGTGAAATGTACTGAGAAATGAGGGCATCAACTTTGCTCCATACATTCCTTCTATATTTCTGTCTTGCTAACATGCTCCCATTTCTCCAAGAAATTGGTCTCCTCACAATCTTCCACACACCCTTTATTTATTTCAAGAAAAATAGTTGGCCCACTCATGCATGGAGAAGAGCTTGGACCATTTTCTATGTTTGAACTGTGGAAAATGTTAAAAGTTGAAATTCCTCAGTCTCACATTAACAGATTTCTTCTGGCTGTAAGCTGCTCCTTTGTGAAGAATTCAATAATTTCCAAATTTGAAACATACTGTATACATATGATTTTCTTTGACTCCTGCATACTATCTAAATGGAAAGAATATCTCCTTACAAATTCTTCCACTATCATATTTGTGTTATATCTCATGTTTTTACATTTATTCTGCCTGTGAGCTGCTCCTTTGTGTTGAGGTCTGGCCTCAGAAGGATAATGTAGCACTTGGGGATGAAGATGCAGCCCAGCAGACCAGCACTGGAGGCCAGGATGGAGAAGACCTGCACAGCCACCATGGATTTCCCTTTGGTGCTCAGGTAGGTGGGCACAAAAGTCACCCAGACACTGCAGAAGACCAGCATGCTGAAGGTGATCAGCTTGGCTTCGTTGAAGGCCCCAGGCAGATTCCTGGCCAGGAAAGCCACCGTGAAGCAGATGGCAGCCAGGAAGCCCATGTAGCTGAGGGTGACGTAGAACATGACAACGGCCCCTTCGTTGCATTGCAGGATGATCTCTCCAGGCTGGGAGTGGAGGTCAGAGTCAGGGAAGGGGGGAGAAACTCCCAGCCAGGTGGAGGAGATGAGAATTTGGACTATAGAACAAGAGAAGATGATGGAGTTGGCCAAGCTCTTCCCCAACCATCTCTTCACTCGGTTTCCTGGTTTTGTGGCCAGGAAGGCCAGCACCACCGTGATGGTTTTGGCCAAGAGAGAAGAAACGGCAACTGAGAAGGTGATGCTGAAAACCGTCTGTCGGAGAAGGCAGGTGGCTTTCCTTGGTTGACCAATGAAGAGAGAAGGAGACAAGAAGCAAAGCAGGAGGGAGACCAGGAGGATGTAGGAGAGGTCCCGGTTGTTGGCTTTGACAAGGGGAGTTTCTCGGTAATTAGTGAAGATGATTAAAACAAAGTCTGTGATTAAGAACAACAGTAGAGCAAAAAAAACCAGGATGATACCCAGAAGTTCTTCATAAGACAGGAAGGTTATGACTTTGAGGATACATTGGACACTGTCCTCATTTGGGTATTTATCATCTGGACACTTGGTGCATTTTTCCATATCTGAGAAAGCAAAAAAGCAATATATCTTTAATAGTCTGTCCTTTTTTCTTGCAAGAAAAACCTACTTTGGATAACAGCTGATATCACAGACATTTTCCAAGAAGTATTTCTTAACTATTTCATTAAAAAGAGCATAAAAGGGATTTTTTTTTAAATTAAAAAATGTAGCTAGGTATATGAAGTTGAGGAAGGCTGCAGGATGTTAATTATTTACGGTGTAATGCGTAGAATCTTCATTGGAACCTACATTATTAGAGGTTAATAATGAATCATATAATCTTTCTAGGCAAACATCTTGAGTCCTACCACATGGCAGTTAATATCCTGGACTTGGAGGATACCTACAGCATCTTGTAACATCTGGAGAAACTTCCTATCAGTGAGAGCAATTAACCAGTGGAACAGCTGGCCTCCAGAAGTTGTGGGGGCTTCAACATTGGAGGTTTTTAAGAAGAGACTGGACAGTCCCTTGTCTGAAATGGTATAGGGTCTCCTGCTTGAACAGAGGGCTGGACTAGAAGACCTCCAAAGTTCCTTCTACTCTATTCTGATTGATTGATTGATTGATTGATTGATTGATTGATTGATTGATCTACATGACTGGCAGACTATTTGTGTAATGAGTTCCCCCCATAACTATCCACAGCACCAGATTATGGCTCAGTGACACCTTCCCAGTGATCCTCAAGGGGAGGATCCAATAAATGATGAATTGCAAGGTCTTTTAGAAGGTGGACCTGAAACAATTCATCAAGTTTCAAAGATCTCAGATGTTCCTAGAAAGGTGAACTTAGCAGCACATATCCAAACTAAAAAGCAGAAGAGATATTTCCTCTGCTGTTAGTAAAGCTTGCCCAGTCTGCCACCCCCTCCTCCTATCTCTTCCCAGCCCCTCCTTCCAAGTCTTCTTGATTTACTTCCATTTAGATAAGAAATTGTGCAAGTTAAAATTAAAAAACCAGGTGAGCTTCAATCTGTTTTTTAATTTGGATCCAGTTCCACAAAGCCTCCCATTTTCCTCAGTGTGACCCACCTTCCTGAGTGGAGAAGGTCCCCTCCGGACAAGGAACGCAGTCGTAGCAGCAAACTGGCTCTCCTTCTCGAGCCCTCTTGACAAATCCAGGATGGCAACTTTCCACACATTTGGACTGAGGCAGGGACTGAGCAGAAGAAAAGGAATGGCAAAGAAAAGGTGTTAGGACTCTCCGTCCATGGAAAATGGAGGTAGAAATGGATGGAGACAAGTAGCCTCTGGTCTTCACTGAGGTGAATAGGAAACCTCTGACTACTTCTAAACAGATGCAGGAGGTATAACAACTGGCAGGTTCTTCATTTAATTCCTCCCTTTCGCTTTTGGAATTTAACATTACAATAAAATACTTTTCTATTTAATGTAGTCTAGAGGGATGGAGTTGAAAAAATATTTAAATAATATGATCTATTCTTATTGAAACTGATAATAAAGTTTACTTTAAAAGATTTAGGAAATTTTATTCCATTAGATTTTTTAATATGAAATTAAACTGTGATGAAGAAAGAAACCTCTGACCAGTAAGATCTTGAAAGGTTTCCAGAAAACATGGCAAAGCTACTCCACTTAGGTCCCGTCTGTTGAAGAACTTCCATTAGATGACACCACCTGGCATGGGAGGCCAACCACCCTGGAGACTCTAGGCTTTGCCCACTTGAAATGGGACCTCAGGCTTTGGAAAACAGAGAAAAGACACCAAAATTTCTCTCACCTTATTGAGCAACTTTAGCTCTGAAAGAGCATCTTGTTTGATAGTAAGTCTCTGTCTTTGAAAATATGCCAGAACCCCTCTCCTGACATCCTCCTTGGGGAAAACCAAGAAGCCGTGAATGCCCAGATCTGCTTTTATCTCTCCATTTCGGTCTAAGTACAGTTTTCTCCCAGAAATATTCCAAAATTCATTCTTTATCAGAAAGGGATGAAACTAGAATAGGAAAATCCAGGAATTTGAAAAGCAGAAAACTTTGTTTCTTATCCGACATTGAATCTTTCTTCTACAATTGTCTGATCTCTAAATAGACTAGACTAGACTAGACTAGACTAGACTAGACTAGACTAGACTAGACTAGACTAGACTAGACTAGACTAGACTAGACTAGACTAATTTATTGGTCAAGTGTGATTAGACACACAAGGAATTTGTCTTGGTGCATATGCTCTCAGAGTACATAAAAGAAAAGATACAGGTGAAACTCGAAAAATTAGAATATCGTGCAAAAGTTCATTTATTTCAGTAATGCAACTTAAAAGGTGAAACTAATATATGAGATTGACTCATTACATGCAAAGCGAGATAGTTCAAGCCTTGATTTGTCATAATTTTGATGATTATGGCTTACAGCTCATGAAAACCCCAAATTCACAATCTCAGAAAATTAGAATATTACATGAAATCAATAAAACAAGGATTGTACATAGAACAATATCGGGCCTCTGAAAAGTATAAGCATGCATATGTACTCAGTACTTGGTTTGGGCCCCTTTTGCATCAATTACTGCCTCAATGCGGCATGGCATGGATGCTATCAGCCTGTGGCACTGCTGAGGTGTTATGGAAAACCAGGATGCTTCAACAGCGGCCTTCAGCTCTTCTGCATTGTTCGGTCTCATGTCTCTCATCTTTCTCTTGGCAATGCCCCATAGATTCTCTATGGGGTTCAGGTCTGGTGAGTTTGCTGGCCAATCAAGCACAGTAATCCCATGGTCATTGAACCAGGTTTTGGTACTTTTGGCAGTGTGGGCAGGTGCCAAGTCCTGCTGGAAAATGAAGTCAGCATCCCCATAAAGTTCATCTGCAGAAGGAAGCATGAAGTGCTCCAAAATCTCCTGGTAGATGGCTGCGTTAACCCTGGACTTAATGAAGCACAGTGGACCAACACCAGCAGATGAAATGGCTCCTCAAATCAACACAGACTGTGGAAACTTCACACTGGACTTCAAGCATCTTGCAGTGTGTGCCTCTCCATTCTTCCTCCAGACTCTGGGTCCTTGGTTTCCAAATGAGATGCAAAAGTTGCTCTCATCAGAAAAGAGGACTTTGGACCACTGAGCAACAGACCAGCTATTTTTTTCTTTAGCCCAGGTAAGACATTTCTGATGTTGTTTGTTGTTCAGGAGTGGCTTGATGAAGAATATGACATAGGCTTGAACTATCTCGCTTTGCATGTAATGAGTCTATCTCATATATTAGTTTTACCTTTTAAGTTGCATTACTGAAATAAATGAACTTTTGCATGATATTCTAATTTTTTGAGTTTTACCTGTACATTCGTCAAGAATCATACGGTACAACACTTAATGATAGTCATACAGAAACAGTCAATATAAATCGTAAGGATACCAGCAACAAGGTTACAGTCATACAGTCATAGGTGGGAGGAGATGGGTGATAGGAACGATGAGTTATGGTTAAATATGGTTAAATAGGATACAAATACTGTCATCTTCATAAGTGAATGCAAAAGTATGTGAAAAATGTGTCAATCATTTACTGACAAAATATAGAAAAAGTATATAATTGATACAATTGGTCAAATATAGGGAACATTCTAGAGCAGATGAAAATAAAATGAACAGAGAAAAAAAAATGATGATTCATAAACTCTTTGAAAACAACACGTTGATTCCCAGAAAACATGGGTTGATCAAGAAATTGTCAGGCTAATCTTCTCCCTGGTCATCCTGATGGAAAACACATCCAGATGTGCTCATTTTACTTCATTGAAATAAGACAATAACACAATTTTGCAAATCTGGAAATACAAATCTCCCATCAACTATTTTTTCAGCCTCAAAAATTAATGAGGATCCTTTATGAGTTTCTCTCCCATTATGCAGCTGCAGGATTCTCCCCTTTTAGCTGATCCTTCCCTACGCAGCCTCCCTGCTCCTCATCCCAAAAGTCATTCTCACCTATCATTACACTTTCTAAATAGATTATGGGAACACTGGTGATATAACTGAATTTCAGAAAGGACTCAGAAACAATTTTTGTGATATGATTAGATTAGATAGATATGATTAGTGGTATGATAACTAAGTGGATAAAAACTGTCTTCAAAATGATACTCAAATAATTTTTAACTGAAGTCTTTCAACTTACAAGCCTTATTTGAAACGTCATTTAAAAAGTTTGATAAAATAACAATGGTTGTAAATCAACTTAAAGGCGATAATCAGAAGCAATCAACAATTGTTGAATCTGACGGATTGGATGGATGGACTAGAATTTAATTTGCTGCTGGCATCCCTGAAGGAGGAGTCTGGTTTGAAGGCAGGCTGCTTGGAGAGGGCTGGAGAGGCCATGGACCATGAAGACTCAAAGTGGGCAGAACGGATGACTGAAGAAATGGATTCTTTCAAGAAGATTGAGGGAGATTGGGGAATGGACGTGTCATATTTAACTGGAAAAGAAGTCTTAAGAGTCATTGTGTTTCAATTTACAGGCAGTCCTATGACTTTGGGGAATGGAAAGCAGTTGTTGGGAAAGATCCTAATTAAAATTTTAAGGAAATGCATTATTATTAAGAATCAAACAAACATGTTTAAACCTCGAAAGATTCTGGATGGATGAGAGATAATGATTGTGGTGGTCTGTGGTAGATAAGAAGCTCCTGTAAATTTTCTGTGAGTTAAATACAATAGCAGATAATAGACCATTTTGAAGTTTTTAAATTTAACTTTATTGTTGGATTGCCTGTTAACTCCGTTTTTTATATACAGCAGATAGATGACAAGTCAAGTAGTTGCAAATAGATTCGTAGTTTATAATTGTGGGCCTATTTTGCAAGGGGGAGAAATTATTATTGCTCTATTGTATTCAACTGGGGCCACAATATGCAAGTTTTTGTCTGTTTTTAATGCCCAATTTTTTAAAAAATATTTTTTCTAGTTTTGTTTTGCCTTTGTAATAGTTTTATTTTCCAAAACTTTCATTTTGCCTTTTTGATTAGCATTTTGATTTATGATTAGGACACAGAGAAAGATGTATGAGTAAAAAGCAATAGAAAAATATCTGATTTTTAGCAACTAGGACTTGACTAACAATAGAGTCTCATATAAGAACACGAATGATGTACTGGAAGAAGGATGAGGGATATCAAACTTGATAGGCATGTTTGTGAAAATGATCTCAAAATCGTAGTTAACTGGAAACAGAATCTGAGTCAGCAGGGAGATGTTCATGGAAAGAAGGCAATTGCAGCCATAAGAATCTCAGGAAGTGAATGTTTTGGTTTGGGGAGACCCCAACTCAAGGACCAGGTCCCCTTGCAGGCACCACTCTTGGAGGAGAATTTGCAAAAAATCTACGTGAACTTCAGGGAAGGAGAAATAAGCCAAGGAAGAGTTCAAAGGAGCTGCTCTTAGCCTTGAGGAAAGAGAACAAGGAGAAGAGCTGAAGATCAGGAGGAGTCTGGGAGCCCCTTTTCCAACTGACACAATCTCTCGGTTGGAGAAGGGAGGATGCAGCCCTCTTCCAATCACTGACACAGGTTACACACGAGTGTAAGTTCTGCTCACTATTATTCCAGAGTTTCAAACACAGAAAAATGAATTCAGTTACAAGAGAGGAGATTTTAGCTGAATGAGAGAGAAAAATATGATAAAAGGATGAGCTGTTTTAGATCTGAGCCAGTGAAGCAGAGAAGTTCAGTTTTCTCTTCATGGATTCTCTGAATGCAAAGAAGGAGCAGCTATCAGTCAGAGAAGCTTTAACTGGGATTCCTGCAGAGAGGAGAGATTGGGCTAGATGGTCTCAGGGTCTCCTCCAAATTTATAAAGGTTGTCGTGCCACAACATGCACACAGACCCACCTGCAGTGGGGACAGAACAAAGGGGAAATTCCACCATGCTCATCACAAACCCACAAATACAGGAATTCATTTAAAAAAGAATACAGCATTTTCAAATGAGCAGAGTTTAATATTAAAATGCCATGGTATCTACTCTTTGGAACCATTATTCCCAGAGTAACTGAACTGGACAGATCTGTTGAGATGGTTCCCCTCCTTCTCCTCTGGATTCCTCCTCCAAAGGATCTACGATTAATGGATCCATATCAGGACCCCATACCTGCCATGGCTGCAGCCTTGGAGACCCCAAACTCTTTCCTCCCTCCTTCCTTCTCCTCCTCCTCACTCTGGAGGAATAAGCAGCATTCAAGATCTGGGCCAGAGACTTCATCATACTGTAATATTCATAGTCATTTGGGATCCTTCCTCTGTTCCTTTTCTTCTGGGTCTCCAGTGGGGCTTTCTGGGTGCATCTTCTGCGGCCTTTGACAGAAAAGATGTTCTTTGAAAGAGAACAGAGAAAATAAAGATCTTGAAACTTTCCTTCCACAAAGAAATTGGGTTTAAAGGCAGAATCTTTTGGCCTTTTGTTTGGCAGATAAGCAAAGTTCCAAATACTATGGATGTATTTGAGAAGTCTATGCTTGTTCATTGTATACCTTCCAAAATTTGTGAGGATCCAGACTTTCCCTTCAATGGGTCCTGGCAGAAGCATAAATGTTTCAAGGAAAGGAAGAATTCTCTCCCAAATGGAATCAAATTCCATGAAGTGAACAAAGACGTTGACTTGTCTCCACTTAGAGAGGGAATCCCTGAGGGATGCTGTTGTGTGTCCAGTTGTTGAGAACACTTGTGATATAACCACACAAATTCCACTTCTGACAAGGACAGGAATGAAAGTCCTCATGAAATTCTCTCCATTCTCTGTGTCTGAAGCAAAGAGGCCAATCAGGGTCCATCTGAAATGGAGGAGCAGTTGAACAATTGCTGGGTAGTTGAATCCTTCTTTGGGGAGAATATGGTGGAAAAAGGGAAATTTCCTTTTATCACTCAGAGACTCTGAAGCAGTTTTAAGACTGATCTGAAAAACCAATGAAGAATGCAGTTATATAAGTCCAAAATATTAGATTTTAATAAATCCAACCCGGTTCTCATAAATGTATTAGAATAGTTTGTTAATCAGACATTGTTTAAAATATTAAAGACAGAATATTAGCAAGATTGTATCATAATAATGGAAAATAATAAGCAAATTAAAAAACAATAAAAATGTAAATCATATTACTGTATCACCCCTACAATTGATCACAATTAGATTAAAACGTGCAAATGCCAACTGGAGTATTATATTCCAATAAAGGGCCTATTATAATTTTCGAGGATTGCTGCATCTTATTTTGCTTCTCTATCCCAGATTCTTTCTGGAGGAAATTTTTTAACTTCTTTCTCCAGTTATACAAGAAACAGATTGATGTAAGAACATGGGGGAAAACTGGGCCTCCGATACTTTAATAATTGGGGCTGAGGAAGCTGGAGAGCTATGAGGTTTTCATTTAAGCACCACTTTCACTCCTGCCCTTTCTCTAACTGAGCTCCTTGGATGATGAGGGAGCCAAGATTCAGGCTCAGAGAAAACAACCCCAGGTAAGGAAAGGTGTTACTTGCTCTAATGGCTGACCATCTATGGCTATTATGTCAGTAACTGTGAGAGGGATCCTGGAGTCTTAGTGGACAACCAATTAAATATGAGTGAAGAGTGTGCAGCGGCAGCCAAAAAAGACAATGCAATCCTAAATTGCATTAACAGAGGGATACAATCAAGATCAAGAGAGGTACTAATACCACCCTATAAAGCCTTAGTAAGACCACACCTAGAATCCTGCATCCAGTTTTGGTCACCACACTATAAAAAAGATGTTGAGACTCTAGAAAAAGTGCAGAGAAGAGCAACCAAGAGGATTAGGGGACTGGAGGCTAAAACATATGATGAACGGTTGCAGGAACTGGGCATGGCTGGTCTAGTGAAGAGAAGGACCAGGGGAGACATGAGAGCAGTCTTCCAATATTTGAGGGGCTGCCACAGAGAGGAGGGGGTCAAGCTATTTTCCACAGCACCCAAAGGCCGGACAAGGAATAATAGATGGAAACTGAACAAGGAGAGATTCAACCTGGAAATAAAGAGATAAAGTTGCCTTCAGAAGTTGTGGGAGCTTCATCACTGGAAGCTTTCAAGAAGAGACTGGATCGTCATCTGTCAGAAATGGTGTAGGGTCTGCTTGGACTAGATGACCTACAAGATCCCTTCCAACTCTGTTAATCTGTATCTATCTATACTATTCCAGACAAGTGGCTGTCCAGTCTCTTCTTAAAAGCCTCCAGTGATGGACTACCCACAATTTCTGAAGGGGAGACGTTCCATTCCTCACCATTAGGATATTTCTCCTTAGTTCTAGGTTGTTTCTCTCCTTGATTAGTTTCCATCCATTGTTTCTTGTCTTGCTTTCAAGTACTTTGGAAAATAGGTGGACCTCCTCTTCTGTGTGGCAGCCCCCCAAATATTGGTACATTGGTATGATGTCACCCTTAGTCCTTTTCACTAGACTAGACATACTGAATTCCTGCAACTGTTCCTCATATGTTTTAGTCTCCAGGCCCTTAATCATCTTTTCTGCACTCTTTCCAGAGTCTCTACATCTTTTTTATAATATGGAGACTAAAACTGGATGCACAATTCCAAGTGTGGTCTTGCCAAGGCATTATAAAGCAGTACCAATACTTCATGTGATCTTGATTTTATCCCTCTGTTAATGCAATCTAGAATTGCAATGGCTTTTTTGGCTGCTGCCACAGATGGCTGGCTCATATTTAAGTGATTGTCCACTAGGACTCCCAGATCCTCTCACAGTTTCTGCTATGGAGAAAGGTTTCACCTCATCTGTAAGTGGACATTTGGTTTTTCTAGCCTAAGTATAAAACCTTACTTTTCTCTACAATGAATTACAGTTTGTTAGATAGGCCCAGGGTTCAAGTCTACCTAGATCCATCTGGATTTTCATCCTATTTTCTGGGGTGTTGGCTATTCCTGCCACTTTAGTGTTGTCTTCAAATTTGATAATTTCCCCATTTCTCCCCTCATCCAAATCATTCATGAAGATGTTGAAGAGAACTGGGCCTAAAATGGAACCTTGGGGTCCCACACTGCTTGTTTCTCTCCATGCAGACGTACTTCCATTGAGGACCACAGGCTGACTCCATCTGGGGGTGATGCTGTCTCTCCCACATATTTTCAGCTTCCCGAGAAATAGGTTGTGGTTTACTTTGTCAAAGCCTTTCTGGAATCCAAGTACTGTATACATGCACTGCATTTCACTGGTCCACTAATTTAGTCATTTTTGTCAAACAATGAAATAATGTTTATTCTCTTTTTTGATCCTGCATTAGTCCTAGTAAGTCATTCATATCTAGACTGAAGAACAAGGGTTCAAATATGCATCTTTCCCTTCCCCCTTGGTAAGCATAGATCCTTCTTCTCATGGCTCCATTGAGCCCAAACCTCCCTCTCAAACAAGGGCTTGGATCAGGGCCAACAGGCTGAGCTTCATTTTGAGGGCAAAACATTTTCTCCATGTTTCTCTGTTTATTGAGTCAAATGCTGCACTAACATCTAGAAAGCAGCAAACCTTGTTTTACCTCACTGATATAGATTAGATATTTCAGGACAAATTTGTTGCCAATATTAGATTATTAATTTATCTATTATTTCTTATAAAATCTATATAGCATTTAACTCTACCTAAAACATTCTGGTTCTTCTGCAAGGAATGAATTTTTCTCAAGTTTAACTAAGAGGATCATGACATAAATTTTAGCCACAATATCTGCTAGTCTATTTGGCCTATAATTGCTAAAGTCCTTTTTATTCCACTTTTTAGAAAGATAAAATGCTACTATTTCCAACTTCAATCCGACTGGATAGGGCAGGCATTATTTATCTGTGAAAATGAAGATTCCAATAGAGGCCCCAACAATAAGGGATATTTTTTGATCAGTTAAATAGTTGGTAGAATATCTTCTCCAGGGAATGTATTGCTTGCATTGCAGGCCTTTTATGATTAATCTCAACATAAACATAATGGAGTAAAATATTGAGATTTTTGCTAATACGAAGAAAAGCAGCTCTTGAATTCCATGGAGAAGACATGATTGCATCTATTGCTCACCCACCACCACCCACCCCTCACTTTACCAGATGGAGAGAAACACACACAAACCTGTGGGACTTTGTAGGTGCCTCCTAATGTTGACATCTGGATGGAGATCTCCCTGTCAGCTCCATCAAGAAGAGCCAGAAGGTTCTCCTTCCTTCCACAGCTGTAGTTGGGGACATTGTCTTCTCCAGTGGAGAGAATGTCCATCAAGGCATCTGAAGTGTGGAAAGTGCTCAAATAGTTGTCATGGATGTTGTAGCCAAGTGTGAGATTGTGCAAGGGATGGGAATTCTTGTTGACCAGTTGAATGTTGCAAATGAACATTAAGCAATAAAAAAAATCGTAAGAAGTCCTATTGAAAAAAAAGTTATTATAATCAACAGCCACAACAAATACTTTTGTTACATATAATATATATAATCCTCCAGAGGCCTACTGAGCCTTAAACCAACATTGATCCAAAAGCAATGATCAGTTGCACAAATATGGAAATGGGCTGAGGTACAGCAACTACAACTGATTCCACCACTACTTTAAATAAAATTCATTATTCAAGTGATAAATTAAGGATTGAACTGAAGGAAGAAAATAATCTGTAGCCCTTTCAGCTTTTTTTCAGACCCATTTTTGGATTTGAGTCTCTTTCACAAAATCAGACAAAAGAGAGAAGCCATGGAAATCAAAATCATTCAGGAAATTAGACATATTCCCCAATATAGGAAGAAATGAAAAATAAAAAACAGAAAAGGAGAGTGTTAGAATGGAGGGACTGCAATTCCATCACCCTGAATGACTTACGAATCCTGGAAATCAAACTGAACAGAAGGAGCCACATTAAAAAGCAACTTTGTATGTAATCTTTCCTTTCCACTGGTGACTATACTGATTAGATAGTCTCCTGGTCTGTAAAAGGTCTGTGGTTGTTTTCCATCCTGGTTCTCCAAACTCAGCGGGCATTTCATTCTCAGCTTCCCAGAGACTGGATGGGACAAAAGCAACATCAGAAGCAGAAGCAGGAGGTCCATCATTCATGGTGTGAATCAATGAATCCCTTTCCTGTTTCTAAAGAAGATTTAGAAGAATCAAAGGAGTCTCACAAGGTGGACCCTGAGGTGTCTTTCCTGATTCAAACACAGAGAAACACTCAGCTTCACCTGGAAAGGAGAGAGACGTACATTCAAGAGCACAGACTCTGCCTGTCCCCAAACTCCATATTTCTCTGCCCAAAGTCTCCCCTGGAGAATTCGGCCAAAGAGCAGAGCTGAATCTTTTACCATAATTCTCCCTCTCAGGATGGATCCCTGGATAATTCAAGTAGTTCTTGCAGTCAAAGATTGTTGGGAAATCAATGAACAAGATAAAGTGACAGCCGAAGAAATAGAACAGTATCTAAGTGCGGAAGGAATGTCAATATTAACAGAGGAAGAAAAAGAGATATTAAATAAGGACATCACCACAGGGGAGTTAAAGGAAGCAGTGAAGAGCCAATAAAACAATAAAACTCCAGGGACTGATGGCTTACCAACTGAATTCTACAAAGGTTTAGGAGAAACACTGAATTGGATATTATTAGAGACATATGTTTATGTTTATGTTTATTGGACTTCTATACTGCCCTTCTCCCAAAGGACTCAGGGCGGTGTACAGCCATATTAAAACACATATAGATTTACAAAATTTAAAAACAATTTAAAATCGAATATATAAAAATTTGGCCCACACATTATAAACTAACATACACCCATTATAAAATTCATATTAGGCCAGCCCGGCTTGTTGGAACAGAAGGGTCTTCAGGGCGTGGCGAAAGGTACGCAGGTCGGGGATCATATGAACCTCTAGGGGCAGCTCATTCCAGAGGGCTGGTGCCCCCACAGAGAAGGCTCTCCCCCAGGTGTCGCCAGTTGGCATTGTTTGGCCAACGGCACCCTGAGGAGCCCCTCTCTGTGGGAGCATATTGGCCGGTGGGAGGCTATCGGTGGCAGAAGGTGGTCTCGTATATACCCCGGTCCTAAGCCATGGAGCGCTTTAAAGGTGGTGACCAACATCTTGAATCCACTGGGAGCCAGTGCAGCTTGCGCAGGAGAGGTGTTACATGGGTGCGCCAAGTCACCCCCATAATCACTCGCACGGCCACATTCTGGACCAGTTGGAGCCTCCGAGTGCTCTTCAAGGGGAGCCCCATGTAGAGAGCATTACAGCAGTCCAGATGGGATGGGACGAGAGCGTGAGTGACCGTGCGCAGGGCATCCTGAACCTGATAAAAAGCTCCCCTAGCTACGGCCGTCATATGATCTTCCAAAGACAGCCGTGCATCCAGGAGAATACCCAACTTGCGAGCCCTCTCTCAGGGGGCCAAGACCTCGCCCCCAATAGTCAGCGATGGAACCAGCTGACTATGACGGGATGCCGGAAACCACAGCCACTTATCTCGCTGATACTGAAGGAAGGAGTAGATACAATACAAATAAAGAATTACAGACCGATCTCCCTATTAAATACCAATTACAAAATCTTTATGAACATACTGGCAAACAGGATGAAAAAAATATTGAATCAT
This sequence comes from Pituophis catenifer annectens, assembly GCF_029215685.1. Taxonomy (NCBI): domain Eukaryota; kingdom Metazoa; phylum Chordata; class Lepidosauria; order Squamata; family Colubridae; genus Pituophis; species Pituophis catenifer. The sequence continues at coordinate 3,319,196 of NW_027256899.1, read as the reverse complement.
AGAATATACCCAGATCAGAACGGGTTCTTACCCACAAGACAAATAAAAAATAATATAAGAATATAAGAATACTTGTTAAAACTTTTTAATAAAAAAAAAATTCGTGTGGGAGGGAAAAAAACCAAGAATTAAATTAAGTATTTTACAAGAAAACAGAATTAGAGGTGGATTTGGATTACCGGCATGGGAAAAATATTACAAAGCAACAAGTCTTACATGGATTAGAGAATGGGTGACCCTGGAAAATCAGAGATTATTAAAAATAGAAGGACATGATTTAATGAAGGGGTTGCACGCCTATTTATGGAGTGCCAGGAGCAAAACATATAAACATTTTAATAACCATATTATTAGAAATTCATTAATGGGTACATGGCAAGAAACTAAAAATAAACATTATATGAAAATTCCCGGATGGTTATCGACAATAGAGACGATAATGCACCCCAACACATTAGCAAAGCAAAAGATAATAAGATATAGAGATATATTGGATTCACAGGGATTATTGAAAACACAAGAAGAACTTAAAGAACAAGGAATATTAGTAGATTGGTGGCCATACTTACAAATAAAAACAAGATATAGAAAAGAGGAAGGAGGAATAGAACCAAAACCAAATCAATTAGATAAATTATTGGAAACCAAGGAAAGAAAATTAATCTCAAAAATTTATAAATATTTATTAGAATTCGATTTAGCAGAAGAACTAGTTAAAGGACAAATGATAGCATGGGCAAGAAACATTGGACGTATCATACAGTTAGAAGAATGGGAAAGGGCATGGGAAACCAATTATAGCATGACGAAATCAGTAGCATATAAGGAGAATCAGTAGAAAATGTGGTATAGGTGGTATCTGGCCCCTTCGAGGTTAGCGAAGATGTATCCGAACCTGAATCCAGCATGCTGGAAGTGTAAACAAGCCCAGGGTACTTTCTTTCATGTCTGGTGGCTTTGCCCAAAAATTAAGGAATATTGGAGGAAAATAAAAATTTGGATATCAGAAATAACAGCAGAAGAAATAGAATTAGAACCAGAAATTTTTTTATTAGGTATGATTAAAGAAAATATTAGAAAAGAAATAAAATACTTAACATTACATATAATTATGGCAGCCAGATTGGCATTAGCACAATTTTGGAAAACAGATCGAGTGCCAACAGACCGGCAAGTAATTCAATATATATATATACGTATATATATATATGTAGGTCTTTGGTTATTCGGGTCTTCTCCCACGTAAAATTGAAGGTTTCTTGGCGACGTTTCGACGAAGTCTCATTCGTCATCTTCAGGCTGGTGTTCTCGGCTTCGTGCTTCGAAGCACGAAGCCGAGAACACCAGCCTGAAGATGACGAATGAGACTTCGTCGAAACGTCGCCAAGAAACCTTCAATTTTACGTGGGAGAAGACCCGAATAACCAAAGACCTACATACAAACACCCGCGAAAACCTGAGAAAACAAATATATATATATATATATATATATATATATATATATATATATATATATATATATATATATATGCGATATTTTTGCAATCAGGGTTTTTTCCTATGTTGAAAGATGTTAAAATGGCCATGGTGGGATGAAATCTCTATTCATCGCTTTCAGGCTTGTCAGACATTTTATGTTGTTTCTTCTGTGACTTATGGCAGACTGGGATAGCACTATGCCTTTTACAGGGAGGATAATTGGGAAGTGGGTGTGGCCCACTGATGACGCCTTAAGAGGTAGAAATAGCTATCTGGGTCTCCCAGGAAGCAACACAGAGTTGCAGTTTGGCAGCAGAAAAAGGGCCCAAGAACTTGTGAATGAGATTTCACAGAACCTAGGGCTGAAGAACAACTAAGTTTACATAGGTAAAACCTGGCTAGAAAGAATATGCACATAAAAGCCTATGAAAAAAGAAAAAAGATACATTATGCCTTTTACAGGGAGGATAATTGGGAAGTGGGTGTGGCCCACTGATGACGCCTTAAGAGGTAGAAATAGCTATCTGGGTCTCCCAGGAAGCAACACAGAGTTGCAGTTTGGCAGCAGAAAAAGGGCCCAAGAACTTGTGAATGAGATTTCACAGAACCTAGGGCTGAAGAACAACTAAGTTTACATAGGTAAAACCTGGCTAGAAAGAATATGCATATATATATATATATATATATATATATATATATATATATATATATATATATATATATATATATATATATATGTGTGTGTGTGTGTGTGTGTGTGTGTGTGTGTGTGTGTGTGTGTGTGTGTGTGTGCAGAAATGGATAAATTAACACTGAAACTAAAAGATAAGGAAGACTCAAAATTTTTTAAGGTATGGAATAGATGGTATGAGTGGATAAACCAAAAGAAAAGAGGGTAAAGGTAAAATTTAGTAAGAATTAAAATCAATAAATAGGCACTGTCATTAAGATAAAAGAGGTAATAAGTCTATATACATGTATATACAGATTTATATATATTTAGTTAGTATGTTGTGATTTGTATTGTTTTATGTAATTTTAAGGTCGTGAATACTTTGTATAGTTTTTTATTCTTTTTAAATTCAATAAAGTTTGTTTTTTAAAACCTAATTTTTTTTATTTTTTTTTTAAATAGAATTGAGAGGTTTGGGAGCTCCATGCTTGAAACTGACCCCGGAGGGAATACATGGCACCTGTGGTTGAAGAAAAAATAAATCTGATATTTGTTTCCATAGTGATGAAAGACAGAATGGGGTGTGGGGGGCAGTTAATGCTGGAGCATGTCACAGATCTGAAATAGCTGCCAGCTGAGTTGGAGCCAAAATTTACTTTATTTTGAAAGCTAACGCTCAAGGGCACCGCACAAAAGGGCTGATGCCTAAAAAACAAGAGGCAAATTAATTCATATTAAGACCTACCTAGTGGCGATAAAAGCGGCGAAATCTAGTTATTTTGCCGCTCTTATCGCGTCATCAGATAACCGCCCAGCCGCCCTGTTTAGGGTGACCCGCTCCCTCCTCCATCTGGGAGCGCGGGAGGACCCCTTGCAGGGCCGAGCTGAGGATTTTGTACAGTATCTGGATGATAAAATAACTCAGATTCGGGAAGACTTGGCCGCCGACTGGGTTAGTTCAGACGAGATGACTGAGGCAGGCCTTGAGAGTGTTATCTGGGAGGAGTTCGATCCTGTGGCTCCCGAGGACATGGACAGGATCTTGGGGCGGCTGAACGCAACCACATGTTTATTGGACCCGTGTCCCTCCTGGTTGGTGCTGGCTTCCCGGGAGGTTACACGAGGCTGGCTCCAGGGGATTATTAACGCTTCTTTGAGTGAGGGTGTCCTGCCGCCTGCCTTGAAAGAGGCGGTGGTGAGGCCTCTCCTCAAGAAGCCATCCCTGGATCCGGCTGTTTTGGCTAACTATCGTCCAGTCTCCAACCTTCGCTTTATTGCGAAGGTTGTTGAGAGTGTGGTGGCGCGACAGCTTCCCCAGTACCTGGATGAAGCTGTCTATCTGGATCCGCTCCAGTCCGGCTTCAGACCTGGGTACAGCACGGAAACGGCATTGGTCGCATTGGTGGATGATCTCTGGAGGGCCCGGGATAGGGGTTCTTCCTCTATCCTGGTCCTATTAGACCTCTCAGCGGCTTTTGATACCATCGACCATGGTATCATGTTGCGCCGGCTGGAGGGATTGGGAGTGGGGGGCACCGTTTTGCGGTGGTTCTCCTCCTATCTCTCCGACCGATCGCAATCCGTGTTGACAGGGGGGCAGCGGTCGACCCCAAGGCGCCTTGTTTGTGGGGTGCCGCAAGGGTCGGTCCTCTCGCCCCTCCTGTTCAACATTTATGTGAAGCCGCTGGGTGAGATCATCCGTGGTTTTGGGGTGGAGTTCCATCAGTACGCTGATGATACTCAGCTGTACATTTCCACCCCAGACCATCCCAATGATGCCTTGGAAGTGATGTCCCAGTGCCTGGAGGCCGTGCGGGTCTGGATGGGGAGAAACAGGCTTCGACTCAACCCTTCCAAGACCGAGTGGCTGTGGCTGCCGGCGTCCCGGTATAGCCAGCTGACGCCATCGCTGGTTATTGGGGGCGAATCATTGGCCCCCACGGAGAGGGCCCGCAACTTGGGTGTCCTCCTGGATGCGCGGCTGTCTTTAGAAGGGCATATGACAGCCGTGGCCAGGGGGGCTTTTTGTCAGGTTCGCCTGATACGCCAGTTGCGCCCCTTTCTGGACCGGGACTCCCTACGCACGGTCACTCAAGCACTCGTCACTTCTCGTCTGGACTATTGTAACGCTCTCTACATGGGGCTCCCCTTGGGGTACACCCGGAGGCTCCAACTGGTGCAGAATGCGGCTGCGCGGGGGATTATGGGAGCGACGGGGCGCTCCCATGTGACTCCTCTCCTGCGCGAGCTGCATTGGCTTCCGGTGGACTTCCGGGTGCGCTTCAAGGTGTTGGTGATCACCTTTAAAGCGCTCCATGGCTTAGGGCCAGGGTACTTACGGGACCGCCTTCTGCCACCAATAGCCTCCCACCGGCCGGTTCGCTCCCACAGAGAGGGCCTCCTCAGGGTGCCGTCGGCCAGACAATGCCGGCTGACGACCCCCAGGAGGAGAGCCTTCTCTGTGGTGGCACCTACCCTATGGAACAATCTACCCCCAGAGATACGAGTGATCTCCGACCTTCGGATTTTTCGTCGGGCCCTAAAAACTCATTTTTTCCAGTTAGCCGGTCTGTCTTGATTTTAGGGTTAGTTTTTAAAATTTTAATATTGATTTTAATTGATAAGTTTTAAATTATGGGCCAAATTATAAATTATTTTAACTTTATTTTTAAACTGTGATGTTTTGTATAGATGTTTTTATCTTGGCTGTTCACCGCCCTGAGTCCGAAAGGAGAAGGGCGGTATAGAAATTTGAATAAATGAAAAAATGAAATGAAATGATGCAATAGTGTGGCCAGACTAGAAGAACAAAACCAACTTTAGTAAAAAAAAAAAAAAAAACCTAACTAGAAAAAAAAAGAAATGAAAAGAGATGAAGAGATTAAACTTCAATGAAAAAGTAGTTATCAGAACTTTGCATCGTTGAAAAAACACAGAGAGAGACAGAAACACAGAGAGGTTAGCAAAAAAACAAGTGAAAAGAGATGGAGAAATCAAGGCTGCCTCTCACCCCATGTGGGAAGGGGAGGGGGGGAAGGGGAGCTCAGGACCCTCATGTTGCAGATGGAAAGCTGATCTTCAAAATCCAACTTCCATCTTCAGAGATCTGGGAATACAGAAGCCCATGTCCCATGTTCCCCTGCCACCAGGGCCGGATTTTCCTATAGGCTAACTAGGCTTCAGCCTAGGGCCTCAAGATCAAGAGGGGCCTACATTCAAATTGTTAGCAAAATTAAAATTACACTTTCACTATAGGTGAAAGGGCCTCATAAGTGGAATAGCCGAGGGCCTCTTCTCATCTAAATCCGGCCCTGCCTGCCACCCTTTCCCATGCAGAGGCCAGGCAAGGGGACTCTTGCAGGGATGCCAGGCAGGCTCTGCCCGGCTGAGTGGGGACCCCCTCCTGGGAGAAGGAAGCTGGGGAGCCTCGTGGGGGGGAAGGGAAGCAGATCTGCAAAATCCCCCTCCAGGTTCCATCTTCTGAGTCCCGGAAACGGGGGAGACCATATCCCATGTTGCTCAGCCACCTCTTTCCATGCATGGGACATTCAGGGGGGAAAGCAAAGCCCAGACCCACAGAGAAAGCCCAGGATGGCCAGGAAGGAGGAGGGATCTGGGGCATTTCTGGGAAGAGACTAACCTGGTTTATGGGTCCCAGGGTTGAATGTTGGGGGGACGCAGCCCCCGGGGTTTCTCCAGCCTCATTTGGGCTCTGTGTCTTTCCAGGAGAGGCTCCTGTGGAGGAGAAGCCATGCAGGGCTGGGTCTTCCAAGGGGGATCTGGGGTTGCCTGGGAGGAAAAGGCAATCAGCCTCACCCTGAAGGGGACCCTCCGTGACTCTGAGGAAGATGAGGGTCCCCTGTGGCCCCTCCAGAGCCCCCAGCTGAGGAGACCCTCTTCATTGCAGCCTTTTCTGGGGAAGGGGTTTAAGCCCCCCCTCCCTCTGCAATTCTGGGAGGTTTTGCCTCTTTTCTCATCCCCCTCCCCCAAAGCTCTGAATTTTGCTCTTTATTTGACCTCTCCCCCTTTGGCTTGGCTTCTTCAGCCTCTTCTCCATCAGGCTGAGGGCAGGGAAGCTCCCAGGCAACCGTCTCTTCCCCCTCTTTGATTGGCTACAGGGTTGTCATGACGAAGGGGGCGGGCCAAGAATAGAAGCAGCCAGTAGAGAGAAAGAGAGGCGGGACTTTTGTCATCCCTGAGAACTGGAGGATTTGAATGCGAAATCTGCTTTCTTTTATAAAACCATTTATATTATTATGGAAAAGTAAAAAGAGCCTGGTGGCGCAGTGGACTAAGTGCTGTTAAAGTAGCACTTAGTTGCCAGCTGCCTGCAATTACTGCAAGTTCAAATCTCACCAGGCTCAAGGTTGACTCAGCCTTCAATCCTTTCGAGGTAGGTAAAATGAGACCCAGATTGTGGGGGCAATAAATTGACTTTGTATAAAAAAGAACATCGCTGGGGAACATCAGCCACCCTGAGTCTCTGGAGAAGGGCAGCATATAAATCGAACTAATAAATCGATCTAATAAATAAAAAGTTGAGATTCGATTTTAATGCTTTATTTTACTGCAACAGAGGAAGTCTGAAGTCAGCACTTTTTTTCCCTTCCCCCACTTCTCTTTCCCCTTCCCCCATTTCTTCCTCTTTGTTTTATTTTTATTTTTGTATTTTATTCTATAATCTAATAAAATGTTTTTTTTTTTTTAAAAAAAAAAGTACTGGAGGATTTGAATGCAAAATCTTATTTCTTCTGTTCAGATGCAGCTCAGAATCAGGAGGGAAGGGTCAGAGAAAATGAAGGAATATTTTAAAATATATTTAAAAAAACAAAGGAAAACTTAGACTTTGACAGAAGAAAAATAAAAAGTGAACACCAAAAAAAGAGAGAAATTATCAAACTCTGTAGAAAAAGTTCTTTAGCTCTGTAGACTGTGATCCATGAGATATATAGCAATTAAAGGAAAGAATGATAAAAGTCAGCCTTTGTCACATATGTAAATGCCTAATATATATGTTTCTGTATGTTTACAGAATTTGTATGTTTATCAAAGGCTGCCAATAACCTCATATGGTTCGACGATTTAATAACTACCATATGGAATGAACCCAGTTACCCCATCATCATTTGTGAAGATAACAAAGCAGCAATAGAAATTTCCAAATCAGATGCAGTGGGTCAAAGATCCAGACACATTGATATTAAATATAAGCATGTGAGACAGCTGTCTAATATTGGATTTTTAAAAACCATACATTGTAAAACGAATGAACAAATAGCAGACATACTTACGAAACCCTTACCTAATAAACAGTATTTGTACTTAAGATCTAAGTTAAACATACAAATATCTTAGGCCTTTAGAGGGGGTTCTGTCACATATGTAAATGCCTAATATATATGTTTCTGTATATATCTATAGTTAACTCCCACTTTATCTACCTCATTCCCAACACCACTCCCACTTACCTCTGACCACTCCCCTCTTGTATATATATATCGAATCCTCCCTGATTCTTAGTTCTTCCTCTGTATCTCCTGCAAGAGATCAGATGTGAATAAATGATTATTATTATCATAAAAGACTCTGAGTAATTATTGGGCAAGATCCTCGAATTCTGACAGCCTTAAGCAAATCTATTGGAGACGCAGAGCAGAATGATCGGAAGATGAAGTGAAATTGGACATTAAAGAAAATAGTGTCGTCAAACAGCTTATAGAAAATAGCTAAAATAGTTATAGTGTTAACATTACTTTCTGCACAGGTTGAAAGGATGTAGAATTTAGAATTTTTCTTTATTTTGATAACAAAATGTGTAAGCTTTCCTATTTCTGAAATAAAAATCTCACCCCAGCCATTGAAGGGAGAGACAAAAAACCCGAAATCAAATTCTAGTTTCTAGTGTTTGTGAGTATGGAGTCTGGGTCAATCTGGTCTTTGGTGGTATATATATATATATATGGAAAAGAGCCTCGGCTGTTGGAGGGAGAGAATTTGGTCCGGGGAGATCTCATCCCCTCCAGGCAATGGCCTCCCAAATACCCGGAGCTTCTCCTGGGCCACCTGAGATGGGAGAGGCTGAAGGGGAAGCTCTTCCAGGCCAGGAGACCATCTCATGGGGAGAATCCTCAGTTGAACAAGAAGATCGCATAGAACAAGGACTTCCAACCAGGCTCCTCCTTGTCAGTTTCATTCCTAAGTCATTCCCTGTGCTGGAGTTTCCTTTCTTCTGTTTGCATTCCTCACACTTTCCTTCTTTCCTTTTTATTTCACTTCGTCCTGTATTAACGGACCTGTCTAATTTCCTGAATGGTCTGGATTTCCAAAGCTTCTCTCTTTTTCTCTTATTTTCTGGAAGTTGCTGGAATCCAAAGATGGGACGGAATACAAACCGTAACAACTCCAGATTTTTTTCCCTCTCTCCATCTAAACTTGAGCTCATCACTTGAATGCTAATTTTTGTTTAAAGTAGTGGTTAAAACGGTTGTAATGGCCCCTGCCCAGCCCAGCCCCATATTTTTATAACTGCTGATTGATACACAATTCCTGATCCTTAGAAATAGAATAGAATAGAATAGAATAGAATAGAATAGAATAGAATAGAATAGAATAGAATAGAATAGAATAGAATAGAAACAGGAATGGAATGGAATGGAATGGAATAAGAATTAGATTAGAACAGAACAGGAATAGAATAGAATAGAATAGAATAGAATAGAATAGAATAGAATAGAATAGAATAGAATAGAATAGAATAGAATAGAATAGAAACAGGAATGGAATGGAATGGAATGGAATGGAATGGAATGGAATGGAATGGAATAAGAATTATTGCAAAAGTTTTACAATTACATTTTCACCCCTTTTTTCACCCCCCCACCACCCTCCCACCCTCCCCAAACTTCCCATCCTCCCTAACCCTCCCCAACCCTCCCCCCCCAGACTTCCCTATTACATACTCATAACTAATAACACTAATAAATAAACCTGAACCCATCCCTCCCCCTATATAATTTTTCCTCTTTGTCTCTTTACATTAAAATATTTCTAATACATTATTTTCAAATAAAAGCTATTTGATACTTTCTAGTTTGGTATTTGTTCTGAACATATTCTATCCACCTTTTCCATTCCCATTCATAAGTCTCTTGTGAACAATCTTTTAAATACGCTGAAATCTTCGCCATCTCTGCAAAACTGGCCATCTTCAAAGTCCATTCCTCGATAGTAGGCAAAGCTTCATTCTTCCAGTATTTACCTATCAACAATCTTGCTGCTGTTATCATATACAATATTAGTTTTATTTCACCCCGTGTAAAACCCTTAACTATACCCAATAAAAACAATTGTGGAGAAAATTGAATTTTTTTCTTCAAAACACTCTGCATGACCCACCAAATTTTTATCCAAAAAGCCTTAACTTTCCTACAGGTCCACCATACATGATAATACGTAGCATCCAAACATTCGCATCTCCAACATTTTGGCTGAACATTAGGGTACATACATGACAACTTTTTAGGATCTAAATGCCATCTATAAAACATTTTATAAAAATTTTCTCTCAGGTTTTGCGACTGTGTAAATTTAACATTCTGAACCCAAATTTTTTCCCAAGTTTCCAGCATCACTGGTTCTTCAAAATTCTGTGCCCACTTAATCATACAATCTTTAACTAATTCCGTTTCTGAATCTCTTTCTAACAAAACATTATAAAGCCTTTTAATATGCATTGGACCTTTCTCTCTTATATGTCTAACCAATTCTTCCTCATGCAACATAATACCAGTTTTTTGGTCCTCTTTCCATCTCATTTGTAATTGATTATATTGTAACCAGGTTAAATTAATCCCTTCGTCCAACAGTGTCTGCAATGTCTTCAGCTGCCATCTGCCCGCATCTGTAAAAAGAACCTCTTTATATAAAAACCCCCCGAGTGACATTATATTTGTATTCCACAAGGTATGACCAAGATCCAGCCATAGCGGTATTTTATAATCCCATTTGAGTCGGTGCTTCTTCCAAACTTTCATCAAGGAGTCTCTAAGTATATGACTTTTAAATACTTTATCCACTTTATTTTCATAGAATAAGTAAGCATGCCATCCAAATTCAAGATCAAAACTTTCTGCATTCAATATTCCAGCCTTTTTATTTCCAAACCAGTCACTTGTTAAAGTTAAAGCTGCTGCATCATAATATAACTGTAGGTTTGGGAGTTTAAGGCCTCCTCTTTCTGGAACATCTTGCATAATTTTCAATTTCACTCTCGGCTTTTTCTCGTTCCAGACAAACTTATTCACACCAGACTGCCAGACTTTCAGTTGTTTGTCACTTTTAAGCACCGGAATCATTTGGAACAAAAACAGAAATCTTGGCAAAATATTCATCTTAACTGCTGCTATTCTTCCAAGTAAAGACAGTTGCAGCTTTTTCCAAGTCTCCATGTCTTTCTGAACCTCTCGCCACAACACCTCATAATTATTTTGAAACAATTTCATATTTGATTCTGCAACCTGAATTCCAAGATATTTTACCTTAGGTACAATTTCAAAACCTGCCCTCCTTTCAAGCTCGTGTTTACGATCTTGTGTCATATTCTTAACTATCATTTTAGTCTTTTTTGAGTTCAGTTTAAAACCTGAAACTCTACCATAGTCTTGTATAATGTCGTTCATCAGGATTATTGATTCCATTGGTTGTGATAGGGTAACAACCAGATCATCTGCAAATGCCTTTATTCTATAATCCTCTTGCCTTATCACTATACCTTTCAAAATTTTTGAGTCCCGTATTGTATTTAGCAAGACTTCCAATGTTAATATAAATAAAAGTGGGGACAACGGACATCCCTGTCTTGTTCCTTTTTCAATTTTAAACTCTGTCGTCAAACTTCCATTAATAATAATCTGTGCTTTTTGCTCTTGATAAATTGCTGAGATCGACTGTATAAATTGGTCCCCAAAGCCCATCTTTTTTAAAGTCTTTAGTAGAAAGTTCCAATCCACTCTATCAAAGGCTTTCTCCGCATCCAAAAAAACCAGCACTGCAGAAATCTGTTTATTCTTATCAAGATATTCCAATAAGTCTATTACTTGCCTTACATTATCCTTCATATATCTGCCCTCAATAAATCCCGCTTGGTCCTCATGAATTACTTTTTGGATTACTGGCATCAACCTGTTGGCTAATACCTTCGCATAAATTTTATAGTCTGTGTTCAAAAGAGATATTGGTCTGTAGTTCTCTGGTTTTTTAGGACCAACTTGTTCCTTTGGTATCAGAGATATATAAGCAGTTGTCCAAGATGGGGGTATTTTACCCCCTTGTTGAATATTGCAAAATAAGTCTCTAAGTTGTTCCACCATTTCAGCTTGTAAAGTTTTGTAATACACTGCAGTCAAACCATCCGTGCCAGGAGCTTTGGCTGTTTTTAGCTGCTTAATTGCTGCTATTATCTCCTCCTCTGTTATAGGATAATTCATTCTTTCCTTTTGTTGATCAGTAATTTTTGTAACTCTCTTATCCTTTAAATATTTTTCTATAAGTCCATTCTGCACCTCTTCTTTGGCATATAATTTAGTATAATAATCCACAAAAGCTTCTTTAATTAATTTTTGTTGAAAAATTTCTTTCCCTCCAATGTTAATACTATCAATAGTCCGTATACTTTGTTTTTTCCTCAGTGTGTAAGCCAACCATCTGCCCGGTTTATTGGCATTGCAAAATGTATTATGCTTCGCGTATTGTAAACTTGTTGCAACTTGTTCCGCCATAAGCATTTGAAATTGGTCTTTCAAAAGTTTTATAGCACTTCGTATTCTTTCATCTGTTGGGTTTTTAATAAGTAATTGTTCCTTATTCTTTATTTCCATTTCCAACTCAGATCTTTTCTTTTGTCGGAACAGTCTATGTTTAGAATTCATGTAGATAAGTACCCCTCTCATATAAGCTTTACTAGCGTCCCAAACAATTTCAATTGGGGTACCTTTATTCAAATTTATCTCAAAAAATTCTTTCAAATGCTTTTTAAGTTCTATTGTATTTTTTTCATATCTAAACAAATTCTCATTTAATCTCCAAGAACGTCTCTCAACCTTATCCATCTCAATTTCTATCCATACAGGGCTATGGTCAGTCAAAGTTCTTGGAAAAATCTTTGTTCTTTTTGTCTTAATAAGTAGATCATTTGACAACAGGATAAAATCAATCCTAGAAAAAGATCTATGTCTATCGGAAAAGAAAGTGTAATCCAATTCATTTGGATTATGTATTCTCCAAACATCTTTTAGTTCCATATCTTCTTTCAAATCAAAAAAAGTCTGCGGTAGTCTAATTCTAGACTTTGCCAAGCTCTTTTTGTCTAATTTAGAATCAATTACTCCATTCCAATCTCCCATAAATAAAATAGATCTATAGTCCCATTGCACTATTTTAGTATGTAACATCTTGTAAAAACAATCCTGTTGTTGGTTGGGAGCATAAATTCCAATCAAAAGAATTTGACCATTTGCTGTAAGCAATTCAATTGCTACAAACCTACCATCTTGATCTACTTCTATAACTTTTGCTGTTAATTTTTTATTTACATAAATAACCACACCATTCTTTTTCTGCGAAGTTGAAGATATATAATGTACTCCTAATTTTGAATTTATCAGATATTTCTGATCTTGAGTTGTAATATGCGTTTCTTGTAAACATATTATATCATTATTAAATTGTTTCAAATATGTAAATAGTTTCTTCCTTTTCTGTGCTGAATTCAACCCATTAACATTCCAAGATAAACACTTAAGGGTCATCGGCCTGTTTCTGGAGCGCAGAGCAAAATATTTGAAGTTCATCCAAGAGCTTCGATCTTGCTCCTCCCATAGCTCCACTCTCTTGTGGGGTACTCTTTGCTGCCTTCTTGTCTTGTCTTTCCTGTTGTTGTTGTTGCTTTTGTTTAAGTAATTTGGATTGAGCTCTAGTTATACGTTGATCTTTAACTTCAGTCAACTGAATCAAATCCAAAATTGGAGAAGAATCCAGCAAGGGCTCACTCAGAAAACCTCCTTCTGCACCTTGCACATTTTCTAATTCCTGCTTAGGCTGTTCTTCCAATTGCCTCTCTTCACTCTCCTTAATCTCCAAAACTGTAGATGTACGTGGAGATGGTGTTCTTTCCTTAAGAATAGTACTATAAAAATGTTGTGCCTTCTCCACAGTATTCAATCGATATCCTTCTCCCTTATATCTAAAAATTATCCCAGCTGGCGCGTCCCACCGGAAGGGTATCTGTAAGTCTTTCAATTCCTTAACAAGAAAACCAAATTCTTTTCTAGCTTTCAGCATTTTAGGAGGTAATTCTTTAAAAATTACAAGTCGTGAGCCCCCCACTTGTACAGAAGTGTGAAAAGATTTTTGGAGGATTTCATTTCTAATTTCTCTCTCAGTAAAATATATGACCACATCTCTAGGCAGTTGTCTTTGTCTGGCCACCCAAGAGTTCACTCTGTAAATTTTATCTATTTTGTGAAATACCAGATCAGGGTTAACTTGTAAGATCTTAGCCAAGGCTTCAGAGCAAACTTGTCTCAAGTCCTGTCTCTCCTCCTCTCGAATTCCCCGAAGCCGTATGGCAAATTCCATCGCCCGGAATTGTATCATGACAATCTCATCTTCAATTCTCTGCATTTTATTATCAGCTTCTTCAATTTTATAGTCATTATCTTTCATCCTAACATTAACTTCTAATTTGAGTTCTTCAACTTTAAAATCAACTTTCCCAATAAAATTTGCCAGGCCAGACGCCACTTCTGATATTTTTTTGGTCACCATATTTTGATTCTGCTTCACCATATCTTTAACTTCATTAATTTCCTGCAGAAATTCCTCATGTGATTTTTGAAGTTTATGATCTATTTCCTGTTGAGATTCTTGAAATTTTTCATCCAAAGTTTTAGAAATAAAGTCTTTTAAATCTCCCACATCAATTTCTTTTTTCTGAGTTTGTAACTGTTGAGCAGGGGGAAGTTGCGTTTGATGTTTATGTGTGGGGGATCCCCCCCCTGATGCCTTCCCTTCCTGCTTCGGACTTCCGGTTTGCGAGCCTCGGCGACGGCAGTGTTTCTTTAAAGACCGCCAGCCCCGCCGCCTGTAGAGCCGCCCCGCGATCGAGGAGCGGCTCGAAAACTCCAAAATCTTGAAGATTGAAGGAGAAGAGATAGCAGGGTACAGGTTGAGCCCCTGTAACCCCCCAGGGAACTGTTTCTGGGGAGGAAACAGGCGTGGCTCCCTTCCAACCTGCTGAAACTCCGGGCGGCGTGGGACGTTTCTGCTAATTAGCAGAACAAGCCGGCAGCAGCAAACTCTTAAAGCGAAAGGAACTAATTTTAACAATCAACGGAAATATCAACTTGAATCCAGAAACTTGAAAACTGCAAGTATCAGTGCTTTGTTGACTTTCTAATTTAAAAGAGAAAGTGAGTGAGTGAAAGTGATTTGAAAAAAAATGGCGCCCAGCATTTGAGTTAACGAGCTAATGAAAGTGGATTTGTGAAGCCTTCCTGCTTTGTTACAAAGTTATAAAGCTGCTACAAAGTTGCTCTATCTAAAGAAAAAAATTCTTTTTCTAAAATTTGACTTTGTTTTACTTCAGCTTCACTTGATTAAATCTGGGGGACTTTTTTAGAAGCTTTTGTGGAAGAGGGAAAGGAAAAAGAACTTCCCTCTTTAGAAAAATTAGCTTACGTGGCACAATGGCTTCAAGGAATGGAATAAGAATTAGATTAGAACAGAACAGGAATAGAATTAGAATAGAATAGAATAGAATAGAATAGAATAGAATAGAATAGAATAGAATAGAATAGAATAGAATAGAATAGAATAGAAACAGGAATGGAATGGAATGGAATGGAATGGAATAAGAATTAGATTAGAACAGAACAGGAATAGAATAGAATAGAATAGAATAGAATAGAATAGAATAGAATAGAAATTAGAATTGAATTGAATTGAACTAGAATTAGAATTAGAATAGAATTAGGATAGAATTAGAATAGAATAGAATTAGAATAGAATAGAATTAGAATTAGAATAGAATTAGAATCGAATTGAATTAGAATTAGAATTAGAATAGAATTAGAGTAGAATAGAATAAAATAGAATTAGAAGAGAAGAGAATTAGAACAGAACAGAACAGAACAGAACAGAACAGACATAGAATAGAATTAGAATTAGAATTAGAATAAAATAGAAATAGAATTGAATTAGAATTGAATTGAATTAGAATAGAATAGAATAGAATAGAATAGAATAGAATAGAATAGAATAGAATAGAATAGAATAGAATAGAATAAACTTTATTGTCACTTTAAATGTAGACTAATTGGCATACATTAAAATGAAATTTCATTGCATAGAGGTCTCAAAGGGTCAACACCCCTGCCCCACTGGTGCCCCCAAAGGCTGCAAAAAGGGAGTGAGTGAAATTGGAAGGCATGAGAAAAAAAAACTCTTCCTCCTTGTGAGAAGAGAAATTATCTGCACAGGAGTGTGACGGATTCCATGCAAACAGAAGCAGGAAAGCCGGTTTTTGTTAGATTTTTTCCCCAGTGTTTTATTATTTTTTCAAATAACTAAAGGAGGTGAACATGTCCAACTCTTCTTCTTCCTCCTCTTTTCCCCACAACAATCACCCTGTGAGGTGGGCTTGTCTGAAAGAGAGTTTCTGTCACGAGGTCACCCAGCTGGCTTTCAGGGCTAAGGCAGGACTTGAACTCAGGATCTCTTGCTTCCTAGCCTGATGCCTTAACCATTGTCACTGTTAAGGCAGGGCGGACTTTGGGCAAAGGCCCTGCTGGTCACCACTGCCGCCTCGTCTTCCAGCTGGACCCTCAACCCCCCCCCCCCCTCGTACCTTTCTGGGGTAGAGCAGCCCCATCCGAGAGCAAAGGGGAGAAACTCCTGGACACAGAGAGCTCCCCCCGCAACCCCTCGGGTTCTGGAGGTGGGTCCTTGCTGGTCACTCTGCAGGTCCCAGAGGAATGAAAGCCCCCCTGCCTTTGGTGTGGTGGGATCAGCCCCATGAATAGGATGGCTGCATCCAGGCGGTTTTCTTGAGAGCAGGAGAGGTCGGCCTCTGCCTTTTTCTCTCTCTCTGCTTTTTCATTTTTTTCTCAGATTATAATATAAAATGCAGAAATGCAGGAGAAAATGGGAGGGAAAACGGGGGAGGGAAAAGGGAGAAAAAGCTTCTGACTCCCTTCTCAACCGAACCCTGGCATCTCCTGGTGGTCTCCCAACCCTGTTTAAATCCAAACTTGCTTCACCTTTTCCAGATCAGTCGGCTGCTGCATCCTTAAGATAGTCCTTGACTTATGACCAGCATTGCAATTGCTAAGCAGGGTGGTCCTTAAGTGAGTTGCTCTCAGTTTTGCAATGTTTCTGCCATGCTTATTAAGCAAATCTCTGCATTGTTTAGTGAATCAGGTGGTCATTAAGCAAGTTCAGTTTTCACCTTTGATGTTGCTTGTCGTATTTCCGTGCCCGTTGTCAGGAGCGTGTGACCATGGGGAGGCTGCTTTCAGTCATAAGTGCGAGGACCCGTCATAAATCCCTTTTTTCAGGGCCATCAGAACCTGGGACTCTCCTGGTTGTAAGCAGAAGACGACTACGGGGTCCTTGATGAGGGACGGTGTGAAATTGAATCCCTGCGTTTCTTCAGCCACCTTCTCACCATCTCTTCTTCAGCTGAATGATCCCTGATCCTTCCTCCCATTTCTCTTCCAACTCCTCTTCAGCTGGGCCTGGACAGGAAAGCCTGGATTCCCTGGCTCTCTAATGCCAGACTCCAGATACAAGGGACCACCTTTTAATTTGGACTGCACCCCCAAACAAGGGGAACAACCTGTGGCTTCCCAGCTCTCCAGACAACTGACAGCTGTCCGTTCAGATGGACGAGCTCTGATTGACGCGATTCAGGGCTTGCTTGCAAGAGCCCTTTAAGAGTTGGCTCATCAGTGGATAAGCCACGCCCCCAGGTGAAGGCAGCCGTTGGTGGTTATTTTTCAAATCTCAGGTCCAGGCCAATCAGAGCCTTGGCTTGTGACGTCAGAGGCTCCTCCTGAGCTCATTGGCTGGAGCTCACCATGGCAACCTCCAGCATCCTTGGGGAGTCTGGACCACATAATGGAGGCTCTGCTCAACATCCCTGGAAAGTGGCTGGATTGGATGGCAGCACTGGGGGCATCGCAGGGCCTCCCTTGCCTGGGCTCCTCCGGAGGGAGAGACCCTCCCCTTTAAGGCAGAATTAAGGGGGGGAGAGATGAGTGAAATGGGGTTCAACCAAACACGACAGACGTGCTGATACCTGCCGTGTCTGCAGCTTCCATACCTGTCACCAAACTCCTCATCCACCATGTCGAAGGTCCTTGTCTCGGGAAAGGGGCTGGGGCCGGGCGGCTGGGGGGAGAGATATGAACTAGGGAAAAAATTGGCTTCGGGATGTCCCAGTTGGAGAGGCATTGAGACCCCAAAGCTGGAAACTGAGCTGGGGAAATTAACCTAAAACGGGATTCCGTTGGCCAGATGTAGTTATTTCCCAAACAGACTCAGCCTGGTGATTGAATTATTTATATATATTTATTTTTTATTGCTTAGATTAGTATCCAGCTTTATTGTTTCTCTAAATAGCTCAAGGCATGAACGTACTGAAGACGCCTTTGCCTTCACAACAACCTTGTGAGGTAGGCTATGGCTAAGAGGGAGGGACTGGCCCAAGGTGACCCTCCAGGCTTTCGTGCCTTGGATGGGACTGGTAAGTCCTTGGAGGGGGGACTCTTTCCTAATCCGAATGGTCACCTCCTCCTTTCCCTGTGATCAGAAGCCCCCTAGCAGTGCCAGAGATGGCCGAATTGATCGATCGCTGATTCTGACTCCTTTGGAGAGTTTTGATAGATGAGATGCCTCGAATTGGAGCCAGAATCAAGTGGGAAGTCAGGACAGTTTGAAGGGAGACCAGTTGTGATGGATTGTCTCAGTGTTTCTCAAACTGGGCCCCTTGAAGGCATCTGTGGACTTAAGGCCGGTTAGCAAAATGTCCCCTGAACTGAGAGAGGAAGTGACCATGTCACTCCATTTTTCAAACAGGTCAGCACCAGGGAAGAAAAGGTCCTTGAGGGAAGATCCTTGGGGTATCTCTCAGCAAGCACTGATGGCCTCCATCTCCAGATTAACCAACTGAGAGATTCCTTTGACTTTCAGATCCAGGAATTCAAGAAAGACAAACAACGGATGGAAGAGCAGCACAGTTGTCTCAAGAAGACTGTGGATCAAATTCAGACCACAACAGAAGACTTGCAGAAATCTCTGCTGGAGAACAAAGGAAGGTTGGACCATGCCAACACGATGATCCATCAGTTAGCGGTAGAGAACAAACTTTTGGTGAAACACACTGAAGAACTCCAGAAAGAAATGTCTGAGGTTACTAGTCAAGTGGCCTTCCTTAGACTTGAGAAGGCTGCCTTAGAACCTCTGAGAAACTCCTCAAAGAGGTCTGGAACCTTCTTAAGAACTTAAGAAGCACCTCTAGAGTCTGCAGCATGAACTGGCTGAGAGGGACAAAAGTTACACCTTGTGGAGAAAAGCCACTCCATCCAACCAAAGCAGAAAATCACCCGTCTTCAGAATGTGAGGGGAAATGAGAAGAAGCACCTCAACAATCGGCATCAGCAGCAGAGCTATGTTTACCAGGCCACAATGGAACACCAGCAGAAAACTCTGGAGGACAACAGAGAAGGAGTGAACCAGGTCAGAATGGCCATCCAAGAATCAGAGCTGCAGAACAGGCGTTTGGAGAAAGACAGAGAAGATCTCCACAGAGAGGTCACCAGCCAAGTGGGCTTCTCCAGAAATGATGTTGGCATTCCTGAGTGACCAGCACATGGCAGAACTTTGCTGACACTCTCTTCCCATAGCTGGAATGGAGGAATGGGGGCCTTTTATCCATTTGAGAAAGAAAAGAGACTCTTCCCCTCCCTTCCCTTGACTTGCCACCTAGTGTGCCAGGGGAGTCATGCGAGCCCCACCCTTACCAGGTGAAGCCCCTCCCTTACCTTCACTTTGCATAGTCACTGCAGGACTGGCAGCTGAGCTGAAAGCCTCCCAGCCACCCAGCATCAGGGCCTGAGAGCACGGAGGAATCCCAGGGATCTGAGCCAAGAAAGAGGGTAGAGGTGATGGCCGTGGCAGTGGTGAGGTGAGGTTGGTAGTTGTGAGTCCCCAGGCTCAGATCCAACCTTCGGAGTGCCAGCTGAGGCCGAGGGGCAGCAGTGATGAGGGTGAGGGCTCTGCTGTGGGGAGAGCAGAGAGTCTGGCCAGAGCTGGATCTGGGAGCCAGAACTGAGCACCCGAACGAGCCGAGCAGCTGGGAGCAGGGCAGCCGCAGGAGAGGAGGAGAGAGGAGAACAGCTAGAAGCCGAAATGGGAGCTGAGGGGTCTGCAGGAGATGCCCAGAGGCAGCAGAGACCCCCGAAGGCCGCAAGGCTGATGGAGATGGTGGCAGAGCTGGGAGACAGGGCTGGGTTGAGGGTCTCGGGGGCAGGCAGAGACTCCTGCTGTTCCAGAGGCTGCAAGAGAGGAGCAGCAGGAGGGGGAAGCCGGGGGCCACCAAGGCCAACTAGAGCTGGTCAGTGGCCGGTGGGTGGTGAAGTCATCTTAGGGATGGTAGAACATAGGAGATAGATTGATAGGGCTGGAAGGGACTTTGGAGGTCTTCTAGTCCAACCCTCTGCTCAAGGCAGGAACTTTATACCATCCGGTTCTCTTGTCCACTTTGGAAACTTCCAGAGATGGAGCCCTCACTCCTTTGGGAGGCAACCTACTCCATTGCTCGATTGTTCCTACTGTATGAAAAATTTCTCCTGACTTCTAGATTGGGTCTCTCTTTAACAAACCCCCCCCCCCATTTCCTCTTGTCCTTCCCTCCAGTGCTCTGGAGATGAAGCCCCTCCCCTCTTCTCTGTCAGAGCCCCTAAAAGTGCCGGAAGATTCTATCATGGCTGCCCAATCCTTCCCACCTTGTCTCAGCCAGACATAGCAAACTCCCTCAACCGTCCATCAAGTGATTGAGACTCCAGACCTTAAATCATCTTTGTTCCTCTTTTCTTCAGAATCTCCACAACTTTTTCATTTTTGGGGTGACCAGAATTGGACAAAGTATTCCGAGGGTGGTCTGACCAGTGAGACATAAAGCGGTACCAGAACTTCTCTCCATCTTGAGTCTCCCCCTCTTTTATTGCTGCCTAAGGCTGCCTTGGCCTCCTTTGTCAGCTGGAGCAGAGTTCTGGCAGATCCTTAAGTGCTTTGCCACGAGATCCTTCCACAGGGACCACTGCTGAGCCAGATGCTGCCCATTCTGTAGCTAGGCATTGGGGATTCCTGCTAAGGATCCTGCAGATCCTGGCTTTTCTCACCAGTGAATGCATCTTGCTAGGGAGGGTCCAACGTTCAAGTCTGTCAAGATCCTTCTGGATAATTGAGCTGATGTTCTAAAAATTCCAACAAGTTTGGTGCCATCTGCAAACCTGATGAGTTCCCTTTCTGTCCCCTCACATAGGTCATTGAGGAAGAGGTGGAAGAGTCCTGGGCCCAAGGCAGAACCTTGAGGAACCCCACCGAATGCTTCCCCCCATGTAGATGTAGCTCCATGAAGGACCACTCACTGGGTCCGGTTGGTCAGCCACCTTAGGAATTTTGTGCCTATTCGGAATTGTATCCCAATTCTATCTATCTGAGTGTTCTTTTCATATTTTAGTTTTTTTTTTCTTTTTGCCTAAAAGAGATTCAAAGAAAAAATTAAGCATTTCTGCATTCACCATTTAGGTCATTCACACGTGGAATCCTTCCCAGTCTCTCTAGAAACTAGAAACAGATTAACAGAGTTGGAAGGGACCTTGTAGGTCATCTGGTCCAACCCCCTTCCCCCCAAGCTGGAGACCCTACGCCATTTCTGGCAGATGGCAGTCCAGTCTCTTCTTGAAAGCTTCCAGTGATGAAGCTCCCACAACTTCTGAAGGCAACTTCCGTTCGGTGGGTTGATTGCTCTCACTGTCAGAAAATTTCTCCTTATTTCCAGGTTGAATCTCTCCTTGTTCAGTTTCCATCCATTATTCCTTGTGTGGCCTTCAGGTGCCTTGGAAAACAGCTTGACCCCCTTTCTCCTCTCTGTGGCAGCCCCTCAAATATTGGAAGACTTCTGTCATGTCTCCCCTGGTCCTTCTCTTCACTCGACCAGCCATGCCCAGTTCCTGCAACCGTTCATTGTATGTTTTAGCCTCCAGTCCCCTAATCCTCTTGGTTGCTCTTCTCTGCACTTTTTCTAGAGTCTCAACATCTTTTTTATAATGTGGTGACCAAAACTGGATGCAGGATTCTAGGTGTGGTCTTACTAGGGCTTTATAGGGTGGAATTAGTCCCTTTCTTGATCATGATTGTATCCCTCTATTAATGCAATATAGGATTTCATTGGCTTTTTTTGGCTGCTGGCTCATATTTAACTGGTTGTCCACTAAGACTCCAAGATCCTCTCACAGTTACTGCTCTTAAGCCTGGTTTCACCCAGTCTACATGTGTACTTTCAGTTTTTCTTTCCCAAGTGTAAGACTTTACTTTTCTCTACTTTGAATTTCATTGTGTTAGATCTCTCTTAGCTTGTTGAAGTCAGCTCTCTTAAAGACTCAACTCTTAGCCTGCTGGAGCATTGCTTGGACCAGAAGACCTCCAAGGTCCCTTCCAACCCTCTTGGACTGTTCCTGTTGGTTGAGTTCCCTGTGCTTGATGAAGTATGTTTGGGGGGCTCCCCAGAGGCTTAGAGCCAGAGGGGCTGAATGGGAGGTTTGCCAGTTTCTTTATGGGCTGAGAGTTGGGTCTGGTGTGATCTGACCGGTGGGAGAGGCCATCTATGGGGTGTTATGAGGTGTCTGCATGAGGATGTGGGGGAGCAAAAGGGCAGGTAGATGTTAGGCATGGCCTCCTCCTTCTCTTGCTTCCCCTGAGAGGCTCTGGAGCAGCAGGAGCTTCTGCCTCCTCTGAGACCCTCCACCCAGCCCTGTCCTCCCGTTCTGCCCCCCTGCTCCCTCAGCCTTGTGGCCTCTGGGGTTCTCTGCTCCCCCTCGGCCTCTCCTGGGGACCCCTGGGCTCCCCTCCAGCTTCTGGCTGCTCTCCTCTCTCCTCCTCTCCTGCGGGCTGTTCGGCCCCCGACTGCTCAGCCTATTCGGCTGCTCCATTCTGGCTCCCAGATCTGGCTCTGGCCAGACTCACCTGGCACACAAGGTAGCAAGTCCCCCACCCCACCTCCCTCCCTCCCTCCCTCCCTCTCTCCCCCAATCCTCCACCCTCTCCTGGACAGACAGTTGGACATGATGCTCTTTCTATGGAGATATTTTAAACCAATAACCAATAGGCATCCTGGCCATTCCGACTCTGCTTAGCTCCAGTGGCTGCTTAAGGAGGAACAGACTATGGTTACAGCAAAGGTGACTAGATTCTCTGCAGCAGCGCTGGGGATTCATGGGAAACACGGAATAATCCACCATAGCTATTTCACACAACTAAGGTAGCAACCTGTTAGGGTGTGTGTAAAAAGTATTTGTTGCTTGTGCAACGAGCAGAGCAGAAACACACAGGGAAGGAGATAAACGTCCAGCTTCTGTGAGAATAATACTTTATAGATAACAGTCTCGGTGTAAGTAAAACAGTCCAAGGTCATAAACAGTAATATCAGTCCAGTAAGTATCTTCCCTTACCAAAGCAAACAGACTTTAGTAACTCTTGGTATACAGTACCATACGCAGTAAGCAACAGGATACAATCAGGTATCAATCCGGAAGAAGCAGGAAGAACCAGGAAGAACGAACGCTTCTCTGTGCTGCTTATTTATGCACTGTAGCCTAATTACAGGGTTCAGCAAACCCTGATTACGTGGCTCAGTTGTTTCTTAAAGAAACAGATATATTGCCTGACCAACAAGTTAGGAGTAAGCTGCAAGCTGAACCTAACATTCTCCCCATTGGGCAGGACAATATACACAATAGATACAGAAATAAAAACACACATCCAAATCATACATTGTACAGTGGTATCAGTTACATTTCAGATTCTTAACCCAAATCTTTCACAACAATTGGTGTGTTTAATGGCACCTTGCGCTTTGGTAAAGTTGTCGGCAATATTGTCCTCTGATGCGCAATATTCCAATGTAATCATGTTATCCTTAACACATTGCCGAACATTCAGATAACGTATATCAGTGTATTTAGTCCTTGTCTTTACAGCAAGATTCGTTGCCATTTTAATGGCTGCCTGGTTATCCTCATAAACCGTAATAGGATAATCCATTTTGAATCCAATATCTTCCATCAACTGTTTATAATAAATCAGTTCAGTACATGTAAGTGATAGACAAGAAAACTCCGCTTCCATGGAAGACAAACTGATGTGTTTCTGGCTAATTGATTTCCATCCAATCAGGCAGTTATCCAACATGATTGCTATTCCAGACGTAGATTTTCTGGCAAAATTGGCATCAGCATATGCCTTTAATATCATATTGGCATTTGGTTCTAAATACATAGCAAAATGCAATGTTCTTTTAAGATACCTAAGAACACGTTTAGCAGCCTGCCAATGCCTATCAGTAGGCTCTGAACTATATTGTGCTAGTTGATTAACACTAAAAGCTATATCAGGCCGTGTCCAGTTGCTCAAATACGACAAACTGCCTATTAATGATTGATACAGTTCTTTACTGAACTGTGGACTCTGCAAACTATCCTGCTGGAATTCCTGTGCCATAGGAGTCTTGGCAGGTTTACATAATTCCATCCCATATTTTTTCAACAATTTGCAGATCTTATTAGATTGTGAAATTCTAAATCCTCTAGATGTTTTCAGGATATCCAGCCCTAGATAATGCCGTATATGTCCTAGATTTCTAAGTTTAAATTTTGTTTGCAACTGACTGATAATCTCTCTGGCCTCAGCGTCAGTTCTGGTAATTATGGCAATGTCGTCTGTAAAGAGTAACAAGAATGAAACACATCCATCCTGTTCTTTTTTAAACAGACATTTATCTGCTACGCCCTCATAGAACCCAATGTTATGTAATTCCTGCACTATACATTGGTTCCACTCGTAACCTGATTGCCTTAAACCATATAGGCTTTTTTGTAGCCTCCAACACTCAGTTCTATCCTGTGTATCATAACCAGGAGGTTTCTTCATATATATTGTATGCCTCAACGGAGCGTTCAAGTAAGCTGTTTCGACATCTAAATGAGTAATAGAGCATTTATTTCTAGCTGCCCAAACAAGCATCGTTCTCAAAGTGCTCGCTCGTAGACTTGGAGCAAAAACCTCATCATAGTCTCTATCTGTCTGTGAGAACCCTTGTGCAACAAGCCGAGCTTTATGGGTTACTACCCCATCTACACTTTTCTTTACCTTATAGACCCACCTACAGCCTATAAGTTTCTCATTTGGTGGTATTCTTACAACTTCATAGACACCAAGCCTCTTCAAAGAATCAATTTCTCTATCCATTGCCTCTTGCCAGGCTTTTTGCTCCTTTTCTGGATATAATCTTATATCATGATAACTGGATGGTTCGATATCTACTTGGCAAACCACTGTGGCTTTATAGCGATCTGGTGGATGCCGGTCCCTGGAAGATCGTCTAGGTATAACAGGACTAACATCAGGTATATTGGGTTCATCCTCCCCTAACCCTGATTCCTGTTCCTGTTCTTCCACCTTAATAGATGGTTTATCATCCATCTCAGATGAACTATCCTCAGGAATATGGTCCACCTTAACATCCATATCTGTAAAACCATAGTCTGCTTTTTCTAACCTGTCCCAGCCTTCATGTTCTAGGAATTCAGCATTAGCGCTACACAAAACCTTTGTTGTTCCTTTTTCCCAGAACCTATAGGACCTATGGTTAGCCTCATAGCCAACAAAAATCATTTTCTTTGCTCTCTGTTGGTCCTTCCTTCTCTGACTAACTGGTATCGTTCTTGCCTACGTTTGGCCTCATCCAGTAACCTACCAGTTATACTGGCCAATGTTAGTTCATCTCTAGACAATACTTCTAATGATGAAACAAAAGAGTCATAACTGTCATCCAACGATGAAAGAATAATATAAACTTGCTGCAGTTCAGTAAACACAAGGTCTTTCTCATGTAGCTCCTGGAAAAGCCCTGTCATGGAGTCCAGGTGAGCCATCATGTCTCCTCCTTTCTGAAGATGTAAGCGAAATAATTTCCGTGTCAGGTAGATATGGACACCCACAGAGTCACGAACGTAGAGCTTCTTTAGCTTTGACCAACACCTCGCAGCAGACTCTTCGCCCCGGAAATGGACAAGTTGCTGGTCTCCCAGTGTCAGGCCAATGATGCATAAAGCACGCTCGTTGTCCCTGTGAAACTTCGCTATCTTTTTGGCATCTTCTTCGTCAGCAGCATTCAATGCAGTTATGTCCGGTGGATTATTAACCATGTCCCACAGTCCTTCTTTTCGCAAAAGTAGACAGAATTTTGTGGACCAGGTAACATAGTTTGTTCCATCCAACCGGGTTATGGTAGAATAACTTGTACCTTGCTCAAAAGCCATCATCTTGACTACTACACCCACTGCCTGCACTTCTCACTTCCACAAAAACAAATTAAAGAGCCCTGGAACGTTCTGGGCCCATAACCAATGTTAGGGTGTGTGTAAAAAGTATTTGTTGCTTGTGCAACGAGCAGAGCAGAAACACACAGGGAAGGAGATAAACGTCCAGCTTGTGTGAGAATAATACTTTATAGATAACAGTCTCGGTGTAAGTAAAACAGTCCAAGGTCATAAACAGTATTATCAGTCCAGTAAGTATCTTCCCTTACCAAAGCAAACAGACTTTAGTAACTCTTGGTATACAGTACCATACGCAGTAAGCAACAGGATACAATCAGGTATCAATCCGGAAGAAGCAGGAAGAACCAGGAAGAACGAACGCTTCTCTGTGCTGCTTATTTATGCACTGTAGCCTAATTACAGGGTTCAGCAAACCCTGATTACGTGGCTCAGTTGTTTCTTAAAGAAACAGATATATTGCCTGACCAACAAGTTAGGAGTAAGCTGCAAGCTGAACCTAACACAACCCTTTTGCATTGCTACTCCTTTGCATTTAATGACTGTGGGCCTCACAGTTTAAGGAGTGATATTATAATATCCTTAGGCCATGTGTAACTGACATTGGATGCCAAATTGTAATTTTAATATAGAGTTTATCTGTTGTTTATTATTTCATTCTAGAATTTTTAACTGGATATTCCTTGGGTGTTTTTATTTGTTCTGATCTCTGGTCTTTGATGTAATAAACTTGATTTGATGCAATTTGATTTACCAAGAAGGGTACTTAAAAAGACATATGATAGAGTTGACTGTTCCCCGTGTAGTGAATACTTTCCTCAGATAAAGGAACAATTCTTGTGTCTTAAAGAAATGCACCATCACTTTGAGGTTGCAGTGATCACATCTAAAAAAATAGGATAGAACTAACCTTTAATTGCTGGACAGGGGCCTGTTCATTCATTGCTGTTAAGTCTCTGTTAGTGGTTGATAATGAATTAGAACAGCCTGCCCAAATCTGATGGCCTCCAGAGGTGAATGAATGCCTGGTCCTGATTCATGCTTGGCAACAAGTCCACCTTCCTCCAAGAAGGGGGACCCAGATGTGTTTGCCAACACTGGTGCTGCTCCGTTTGTAGACCAGAGACCGAACCTTTGATGTTGTGTCTGCTGCTGCAGCCCTGGGAGACCTAAAATAACAGGGGACCCCAAAATTGTGAGCAGATCTTTGGACTTTCACATGGACCGGTAGCTCCCAGGAACTGCCCAGGCCCCTCTCCTTTTGAAGGGCATCTCAAGTCTATGGATCTTGATGGAGAGAGCACAGAAATGGCCTCTCTGCCTTTTGATCTCCAACCTTGGAAGGAGACATTTGTGGGCCTGATTCCTCAAGGAAATCCTGCTCTTACTTGCAGCTTCTGAACAGTTACTTCAAGATGTCATCTGGGCTTTGGCTGTTATAACTATGGGTATCCTTTCTGGAAACTCTTGCATAAACCTTTATATTTTGCATCTATGAAGGATTTGTGAACTCTGTGTGTGTGTGTGTGTTTGTGTCTTGTGGCAGAATGATCTTTTTTCTATACTTATCTTCTTTTCTTCTTTCTACTCCAGCTTAATTCAAGAAATTTAAAACTAATAATTAATAAATTTCAATTGCCAGAGATGACAAACACTGAATTAAACAGTGTAGGAAGCCCACAATTTGGTTCCTTTGGGTTTACGTCCTCATGTCTTGCCTAAATCCAGTCCGTAAATAATACACAAGTGGATGGCCTCCAGGAACCCCCTTCTCCCTTCCATCATCCGGCAGGTGCGTAGACTACAATTCCAAGAAGGCCCAAGGCTGGGTGGCCCATAGGTCACAAGCATCTACGATGATGCAATCAAAGGTCTGCTGGGAATTCTGGGAGTTCAGACAGAAGGATGCACTCATATTTATACATTCCAGGAAAAGAGGAGAAAAGGACAATGATACATATGCATATTTCATTTAACAGATGATGTGAGCATGAATATTCAGAATTAGCAAGACTCAAGTTACCTCCCCAGCCTTGTATTGTTGCTACCCTCAAGAAAGAGTTATTGTGTAAAAAAAAGAAACGTCTCAGTTGCGTTGTCACAACAGTTTGGGTAAAATGTACTGAGAAATGAGGGCATCAATTTTGCTCCATACATTCCTTCTATCTTTCTGTCTTGCTAACATGCTCCCATTTCTCCAAGAAATTTGTCTCCTCACAATCTTCCACACACATTTATTTATTTCAAGAAAAATAATTGGCCCACTCATGCATGCAGAAGAGCTTGGACCATTTTCTACGTTTAGAGTGTGGAAAATGTTAAAAGTTGAAATTCCTCAGTCTCACATTTACACATTTCTTCTGGCTGTAAACTGCTCCTTTATGAACAATTCAATATTTCCAAATTTGAAACATATACATACAATTTTCTTTGATTCATGCCTACTATCTAAATGGAAAGAATATCTCCTTTCAAATAAAAGAAACTTTTAACAATTCTTTCAATATCACATTTGTGTTATATCTCATGTTTTCACATTTGTTCTAGCTGTGAGCTGCTCCTTTGTGTTCAGGTCTGGCCTCAGAAGGATAATGTAGCACTTGGGGATGAAGATGCAGCCCAGCAGACCAGCACTGGAGGCCAGGATGGAGAAGACCTGCACAGCCACCATGTATTTCCCTTTGGTGCTCAGGTAGGTGGGCACAAAAGTCACCCAGACACTGCAGAAGACCAGCATGCTGAAGGTGATCAGCTTGGCTTCGTTGAAGGCCCCAGGCAGATTCCTGGCCAGGAAAGCCACCGTGAAGCAGATGGCAGCCAGGAAGCCCATGTAGCTGAGGGTGACGTAGAACATGACAACGGCCCCTTCGTTGCATTGCAGGATGATTTCTCCAGGCTGGGAGTGGAGGTCAGAGTCAGAGAAGGGGGGAGAAACTCCCAGCCAGGTGGAGCAGATGATAATTTGGAGAGCAGAACAAGAAAGGATGATGGAGTTGGCCAAGCTCTTCCCCAACCATCTCTTCACTCGGTTTCCTGGTTTTGTGGCCAGGAAAGCCAGCACCACCGTGATGGTTTTGGCCAAGAGAGAAGAAACGGCAACTGAGAAGATGATGCTGAAGACTGTCTGTCGGAGAAGGCAGGTGGCTTTCCCTGGTTGACCAATGAAGAGAGAAGGAGACAAGAAGCAAAGCAGGAGGGAGACCAGGAGGATGTAGGAGAGGTCCCGGTTGTTGGCTTTGACAAGGGGAGTTTCTCGATATTTAATGAAGATGATTAAAACAAGGCCTGTGGTTAGGAAGAAGAGAAGGACAAAAGAGACCAGGATGATGCCCAGATATTCTTCATGAGATAGGAAGGTTATGACTTTGGGAATACACTGAACTCTGTCCTCATTTGGGTATTTATCATCTGGACACTTGGTGCATTTTTCAGTATCTGAGAAAGCAAAAAAGCAATATGTCTTTAATATTCTGTCCTTTTCTCTTGCAAGAAAAACCTTCTTTGGAAACAGCTGATACCACAGTCTTTTTCCAAGAAGTATTTCTTAACTATTTCATTAAAAAGAGCATAAGAAGGATATTTTTTTTCTTTAAAAATGTAGCTAGGTATATGAAGTTGAGGGAAGTCCTAGGATGTTAATTATTTCCAGTGTAATGTGTAGAATCTTCATAGGAACCTACATTATTAGAGGTTAATAATGAATCATATAATCTCTTTAGGCAAACATCTTGAGTCCTGCCACATGGCACTTAATATCCTGGACTTGGAGGATACCTACAGCATCTTGTAACATCTGGAAGCAACCTGGAATTAAGGAGAAACTTCCTATCAATGAGAACAATTAACCAGTGGAACAGCTGGCCTCCAGAAGTTGTGGGTGCTTCAACATTGGAGGTTTTTAAGAAGAGACTGGACAGTCACTTGTCTGAAATGGTATAGGGTCTCCTCCTTGAACAGGGGGCTGGACTAGAAGACCTCCGAAGTTACTTCTACTCTATTCTGATTGATTGATTGATTGATCTACATGACTGGCAGACTATTTGTGTAATGAGTTCCCCCCATAACTATCCACAGCACCAGATTATGGCCCAGTGACACCTTCTCAGTGATCCTCAAGGGAGGCCAATAAACGATGAATTGCAAGGTCTTTTTAGAAGGTGGACCTGAAACAATTCATCTAGTTTCAAAGATCTCAGATGTTCCTAGAAAGGTAAACTTAGCAGCACATATCTAAACTAAAAAGCAGAAGAGATATTTCCTCTGCTGTTAGTAAAGCTTGCCCAGTCTGCCACCCCCTCCTCCCATCTCTTTCCCAGCCCCTCCTTCCAAGTCTTTTTGATTTACTTCCGTTTAGATAAGAAATTGTGCAGGTTAAAAATAAAAAAAATACAGATGAGATTAAATGTGTCTTTTCACTTGCACTTTCATGAAAATGTTCTGGAGGAATACAGTTCCACAAAGCCTCCCATTTTCCTCAGTGTGACCCACCTTCCTGAGTGGAGAAGGTCCCCTCCGGACAAGGAATGCAGTCATAGCAGCAAACTGGCTCTCCTTCTCGAGCCCTCTTGACAAATCCAGGATGACAACTTTCCACACATTTGGACTGAGGCAGAGACTGAGCAGAAGAAAAGGAATGCCAAAGGAAATACGTTAGGACTCTCCATCCGTGGAAAATGGAGGTAGAAATGGAGGGAGACAGGTAGCCTCTGGTCTTCCCTGAGGTAAGTATGAAATCTGTGACTATTTCTAAACAGATGCAGGAAGTATATTAACTGGCAGATTCTTCATTTAGTTCCCCCCTTTTTCTTTTGGAATTAAACATTACAATAAAGGACTTTTCTACTTAATAAAGTCAAGAGGGATGGAATTGAAAAAAGATTTAAATATGATGATATATCCATCTTAAAACTGAGAACAAAGTTTACTGTAAAAGATTGAGGAAACTTTTATTCCATTAGATCTTTTAATGTAGAATAAAACCAGGTAGGGTTCTAAATATTTTTACTACCGGTTCTGTGGGTGTGGCTTATTTTGTGGACGTTGCTTGGTGGTCATGTGACTGGGTAGGCGTGGCCAACTGAATGTCACTCACATCAAACGGTGCCTCACCTGGTCCCTCCCCTCCCAGCCACTCCTTGTCACACCCAGCCTCAACATATCTCTAGTTCTGTCAAAATGTTGTTCACCTTTTTTCCACTTTATTATCTACATACTAGAGATGCACTTTCCTGGACCACTGAAAGGAGGAAAAGGCTCCCATGCTTTGCCCAAGAGCGTGATAGGCAAGAGGCTTTTAAGGGGCTGCCAGAAAGAATGTATTTTCCAAAGCCCCAGAAGGCAAAAGAAGAAGCAAAGGATGGAGACTGAACAAAGAGAGAAGCAACCTAAAACTAAGGAGAAACTTCCTGACAGTGAGAACCAATATGGGTGCAGAAATATTTCAGGCATAATTTCACATATAAAATAGCCATTCGGGTAATGCAACCTGCCTATTGTTCAAAACAGTCATTGCTATGATGGCTGATGTTTGACAGCCAGCCTAAAAGTCAAAGATCCCAAGGGTGCTTCTTTCTCTGTATGTATATGAAACTTCACATACCAGGAATAGCATATTAAGATGGACGTATGCAACCTGATGTACAAATAAACACGCACATATTTATGCTGTGGACTATAGTCATTGAATGCATGCTGCCCCTATCAGTCCCAGCGCAGTGGCTGCATGCAACGGCACTGGCCGGCAGGGAGAGGGGAGCACAGCAAAGCTTGCCGAGCTCCCCCCCATCCCCTGCCCCACCTGCCACCCCAAATTGCGCCCCACTGCGAGAGGCGCATTTTACCGGAGAGTGGCAGCTCTGGGTCATCTCTCAGCCATTGTGTGCAGGGAGTGCGAGGCAATTCACTTCTCGCACTCAGGAGAAGTTTTCCTTTCCTTTGCAAGGTTTTTCCCTGCACACAACGGCTGAAAGATGACCTGCAGCGGACAGTCTGCGCTCTGCCAGGTGAGCAGCAGAGCAAGTAAACCAGCGATCGGCCGGCTTCCTGGAATCTGCAGTTTACTCGTGAGCACCGTGCTCAGGAGTAAACTTGCTCACGAGTAAACTGCAGATTAGAGGCAGCTAGCAGCTCGCAGGCAGCGAAAGAAACCGCAGCCTCCTGCCTCCGTGCATCGAGGAGGCCGAGCAGCAGCAGGAAAAGCCCGGGACGGGAGGCACAGGGAGTGGCTGCCAGCGATGCCCTCAGGGGGAGATGTTGTGGGCGGGGAGGCTCGACCCCCCCTTAGGAGCCTCATTGGCCTTTCTCCCTGCCTCTCCCAGTCAATGCTGCTCACGAGTAAACTGCAGCTAAGATCTCCCACGCGCTCCCCTCACTCCCTGTGCGCATCAGTCCACCACCCGCTGCTCTGCCACCCCCACCCACACGTACCCTCCAGCCTTCCCTTTGCCAGCAGCGGTGAGCAGAAGTATGGGGAATTAGAATTAGAGTTAGATTCTTCAAGTAGTGGCTTGGCGGGGCTTTGCTCGCATGTGCACCAAACTTACGCTCCGCGCAAGCCCCTTAGCAATCTGCCCAGCTGAGGTGCGGCAATCCACTCTGCCACACCTGTCAGATGGGCTAAAAAAAATAAAATAAAAAGTAAGAATAACGTGGGGGGGAGGGGGAGGAAGAGCCCAGCTCCTGGACAAAGAGAACCAGTTCAGTGACATCATATCATCACCGCTACCGGCTCAGCCGAACCGGGAGGAACCCACCACTGAATAAAACTGATGAAGAAAGAAACCTCTGACCAGTAAGATCTTGAAAGGTTTCCATAAAACATGGCAAAGCCACTCCACTTAGGTCCCGTCTCTTGAAGAGCTTCCATTAGATGACACCACCTGGCATGGGAGGCCAACCACCCTGGAGACTCTGGGCTTTGCCCACTTGAAATGGGACCTCAAGCTTTGAAAAACAGAGAAAAGACACCAAAATGTCTCTCACCTTATTGAGCGACTTCAGCCGTGAAAGAGCATCTTGGTCGATAGAAAGTCTCTGTCTTTCAAAATACGCCAGAGTCGTATCTCTGGGGTCCTCCTTGGGGAGAACCAAGGAAGCCTGAATGGCCAGATTTGCTGTTATCTCTCCATTTTGGTCCAAGTATAGATTTCTGTCAGAAATATTGAGAAACTCGCTCTTCTCCAGAAAAGGATGAAACTAGAATGGGAACATCCAGGAATTTGAAAAACAGAAAACTTTGTTTCTTATACCATATTGAATCTTTCTTCCACAATCGTCTGATCTCCAAATATGGTTATAGGTTAGGATACAAATACTGTCATCATCTTCATAAGTGAACAAGAAAGTTTGAGAAAAATTTGTCAATCATTTACTGACAAAATATAGAAAAAGTATGTAATTGATACAATTGGTCAAATATAGGGAACATTCTAGAGCAGATGAAAATAAAATGAATAGAGGGAAAAAAGATGATTCATAAACTTTTTTTTTTTTAATTTGATTTATATGCCGCCCTTCTCCGGAGACTCAGGGCGGCTTACAATGCGTTAAGCAATAGCCTTCATTCTTTTGTATATTTATACAAAGTCAGCTTATTGCCCCCACAAACTGGGTCCTCATTTCACCTACCTTAGAAAGGATGGAAGGCTGAGTCAACCTTGAGCCTTAGAGAGATTCGAACCAGCAGTAAATTGCAGGCAGCTGTGTTAATAACAGGGTGCATAACCACTGTACTATCAAGGCTCTTTTTGAAAACAAGAGGTTGATTCCCAGAAAGCATGGGTTGATCAAGAAGAAAGTTGTCAGGCTAATCATCTTCCTGGTCATCCTGATGGAAAACACCTCTCCAGATGTGCTAATTCTAATTAATTGTAATGCAACATTAACAAAATGTTGCAGATCTGAAAGAACAAATCTCCCACCAACTCTTTTCTCAGCCTGAAAAGTTAGCCAGGATCCTGTCTGAGTTTCTTTCTCTCCCATTATGCAGCTGCAGGATTCTCAACTTTCAGGAGGTCCTGTGATTTTGGGGAATGGAAAGCAGTTGTTGGGAAAGATCCTAATTAAAATTTTAAGGAAATGTATTATTATTTAGAATCAAACAAAGATGTTTAACCCTGCACAGATTCTGAATGGATCAGAGATGATGATTGTGGTGGTCTGTGGTAGATAAGAAGCTCCTGTAAATTTTCTGTGAGTTAAATACAAGAGCAGATAACAGACAATTTTAAAGTTTTGAAATTTAACTTTATTGTTGGATTGCCTGTTAACTACGTTTTTTTATATATACAGTGGATAGATGACAAGTCAAGTAGTTGCAAATAGATGTGTAGTTTATAATTGTGGGCCTATTTTGCAAGGGGGAGAAACTATTATTGCTGTATTGTATTCAACTGGGGGGACAATATGCATGTTTTTGTCTGTTTTTAATGCACAATTTTAAAAAAAATATTTTGTCTAGTTTTGTTTTGTCTTTGTAATAGTTTTATTTTTTGAAGCTTATATTTTACCTTTTTGAATAAAATAATATCAAGTTTCCAGAAACAATATTTATTATTTATTTATTTATTTATTTATTTATTTATTTATTTATTTATTTATTTATTTATTTATTCAATTTGTATGCTGCCCCTCTCCGAAGACTCAGGGTGGCTCACAATGCATTTAAAATCATTATAAAAAACATTTAAAAATTAAAAACATTAAAACTCACTCACACCATTCATGGCCGGATCGCAAGAGCAAGATCAACGGCCCCAGGCCTGCCAGAAAAGCCAGGTCTTCACCGCTTTTCGGAAGGCCAATAGGGTGGGGATGGTCATTAGCACACAGAGAAGGGTGCATGAGTAAAAAGAAATAGAAAAAAACTGATTTTCAGCAACTAGGACTTGACTAACAATAGAGTCTCATATGAGAACATTAATGGTGGACTGGAAGAAAGATGAGGGACACCAAACTTCATATGTATGTTTGTGAAAATGATCTCAAAATCGTAGTTAACTGGAAACAGAATCTGAGTCAGCAGGGAGATGTTCATGGAAAGAAGGCAAATGCAGCCATAAGAATCTCAGGAAGTGAATGTTTTGGTTTGGGGACACCCCACCTTAAGGACCAGATCCCCTTGCAGGCATCACTCTTGGAGGAGAATTTGCACAAAATCTACGTGAACTTCAGGGAAGGACAATGAAGCCAAGGAAGAGATCAAAGGAGCTGCTCTTAGCCTTGAGGAAAGAGAACAAGGAGAAGAGCTGAAGATCAGGAGGAGTCTGGGAGCCCCTTTTCCAACTGACACAATCTCTCCATTGGAGAAGGGAGGATGCAGCCCTCTTCCAATCACTGACACAGGTTACACAAGTGTAAGAGCAGTGTGTAAGATCTGCTCTGCTATTATTCCAGAGTGTGAAACACGGAAAAATGAATTCAGTTACAAGAGAGGAGATTTTAGCTGAAGGAGAGAAAAAAATATGATAAAAGTTTGAGCTGTTTTAGAACTGAGCCAGTGAAGCAGAGAAGTTCAGTCTCCACTTCATGGATTGTCTGAATGCAAAAACTGAACAGCCATCAGTCAGAGAAGCTTTAACTGGGATTCCTGCAGAGAGGAGGGGTTGGGCTAGATGGTCTCAGGGTCTCCTCCAAATTTATAAAGGTTGCTATGCCACAACATGTATCTATTGTGCTGTTGTTGCTCTAGCCCCACCTAGTGGCCGGGGGCAGATAAGCCTAACTGTATGGTCTGAAGCCAGACTCCCTTTTCTCTCAGCCTTTGGAGGAGACGGAAGCAGCCGGTTTGACCGAGACACATGGTCATCCGGAGGCCTCCGTCCCTCACACGGAGCATCCCTGGAGAAGTTCCAGCTGCTTCTTTGTTGGCTGTTAGTTACTGCTGCCTATCTCCTATTTATATTTGATTTCCACTCTTTGCATTTCCTCAGTTTCTCCGTGCCCTTTTCTCCCAATGAAACACCCAGATCCACCCCAGGCTCCCTTTCACTGGAGGAGAAGAGGGGGGTTTAGCTGCCTCTTGAGCTGCACACAGATCCACCTGCAGTGGGGATGGAACAAAGGGGAAATTCCACCATGCTCATCACAAACCCACAAATACAGGAATTCATTTAAGAACGAATACAGCATTTTCAAATTAGGAGTGTGTAATATTAAAATGCCATGGTATCTACTCTTTGGAACCATTATTCCCTGAGCAATTGAATTGGACAGATCTGTTGAGATGGTTCCCCTCTTTCTCCTCTGGATTCCTCCACCAAAGGATCTAAGATTGATGGATCCATATTGGGACCCCCTACCTGCCAGGGCTGCAGCCTTGGAGACCCCAAGATCTTTTCTCCCTCCTTCCTTCTCTTCCTCCTCAATCTGGAGTAATAAGCGGCATTCAAGGCCTGGGCCAGAGTCTTCATCATACTGTATATAGGGGCTTGATTTGGGATCCGGATCCTGTTCCTTTTCTCCTGGGTCTCCAGTGGGGCTTTCTGGGTGCATCTTCTGCGGCCTTTGACAGAAAAGACGTCCTTTGAAAGAGAAAAGTGGAAATAAGGATCTTGAAACTTTTCTTCCACAAAGAAATGGGGTTCAAAGGTGTCATCCATTGTCCTTTCTTTTGCCAGATAAGCAAAGTTCCAAATACTATGGATGTATTTCAGAAGTCTACGCTTGTCCATTGGATAAGGTACAAAATTTGTGAGAATCCAGACTTTCCCTTCAATGGGTCCTGGCAGACGCATAAATGTTAAATGGAAAGGAAGAATTCTCTCCCAAATGGACTCAAATTCCATGAAGTGAATAAAGACATTGACTTGTCTCCACTTAGAGAGGGAATCCCTCAGGGATGCTGTATATCCAGTTGTTGAGAACACTTGTGATATAACCACACAAATTCCACTCCTGACAAGCATAGGAGGAAAAATCCTCATGAAATTCTCTCCCTCCTCTGTGTTTAAAGCAAAGAGGCCAATCAGGGTCCATCTGAAATGGAGGAGCAGCTGGACTGTTGCAATATTTTCAGGATCAGACTCAATAAAGATAATAGAAGTTAGAGATTTAAATATATTTCTCTTTAATCATAATAGGCATTCTATATTCGCTGAATATTCAAGATAGAAGCAATGAAAATGGGGAGGATGGCTCCTTATATATACAAGGGGTGGAGCCAGGAATGGGAGTGGTAAATTATGAATACATTAAAGTCCAAAGAATAAGTTAACCCCTGATGTTCCATATATACATTATTTACACATTAGAGAATAAGGCATTTACATCTGACAAATCCCCCTCTAAATGCCGGTTCGTTATACAACACCAGTTACATTCAGATTCAGGACAATATAATACATATAATTTAGAAGTTAGATATTTGTGTTGTTTAGAAGGTAAGGGTTTTGTTAATATGTCAGCTAATTGTTCAGAAGTATCACAATGTATTGCTTTGATGAATCCGTCTTGAGATAGTTGTCTCACGTGCTTAAATTTTATATCAATATGCCTGGACCTTTGTCCGATTGCATCGGATCTAGATATTTCAATGGCCGCTTTATTGTCTTCATGCATAATAAATGGTAAAGTAGGTTTCTTCCAAATATCTGTGATCAAATCATTGAACCATACAAGGTTATTTGCAGCTTTAGACAAGCAAACATATTCCGCTTCTGTGGTAGAAGTGGCTACCAGTTCTTGTTTACCAGTATACCAGTAAACTGGACAATCGTTCAATAGAAAAACATAACCAGAGGTACTCTTTCTGCATGATGTATCACCAGCCCAATCTGCATCAGCATAACAAGTAATTTTTGGTTCTTTGTCATTATTGGGTTCCAATATTAAACAAAAATCTAATGTACTTTTTAGATATCTTAAAATTCTTTTGACAGCTTCCCAATGATACAAGGTTGGTCTGCTAACATATCTTGACAATAAATTGAGAGGTAATGCAATATCTGGCCTAGTCCAATTGGATATATAAAGGAGTGAACCTATAACTGATCTGTAAAATGTGTTGTCTTTAAACTCAGGGGAAGATTCATCAATGTTTCTGAGAAAATCAGTTTGCATAGGTGTGTCACATGTCTTGGCATTATTTAAGTTACATTTGTTTAGGAGTTCAATGATTTTATCTTTCTGAGTAAGTTTGAATCCCCTTTTTGTTTTGTTAATTTGTACACCAAGGTATTTGTTCACTCTACCTAGTGATTTCAATGAGAAGTGTTCGTTTAACTTATTTACAAAGATTTCCCTGCTCTCTTTATGCTTTCCAATATATAAAATATCATCCACATAAATTAATACAAATTCAATATGATCATTACTCTTTTTTACAAAGAAACAGTTATCAGCAGTGGTGGCGTTGAAATCCATGGTTTTAAGTACTTTTACCAAACAATCGTACCATCTTTTTCCAGATTGCTTCAATCCATACAGACTCTTATTTAATAACCAAATTTCGTTCTTATTAGTGTATTGACTGTGTGGTGCTCTTACATATATTTCCTTATCTAATTTTGCATGTAAGTATGCAGTCTGTATGTCATATTGAAACACGTCCAGATTGAGTGCAGATGCTACTACAAGAGCTGTTTTGACACTCTCTGTTCTCACTGTTGGTGAATATGTGTCAGTATAGTC
The DNA here is from genome assembly GCF_029215685.1 of Pituophis catenifer annectens. Taxonomy (NCBI): domain Eukaryota; kingdom Metazoa; phylum Chordata; class Lepidosauria; order Squamata; family Colubridae; genus Pituophis; species Pituophis catenifer. The sequence continues at coordinate 3,280,742 of NW_027256899.1, read as the reverse complement.
TTCTGGATATTTTTGTGCATAACCTTGTGCAACTAGTCTGGCCTTGTATAAGGTATTACCTCCTTCTAAATTCTTAATTTTATAAATCCACCTGGTACCTATAATTGTTTTATCCTTAGGTGCGATCGCAGGTGTGAATACATTTAATCCTTGTAAACTTTCCATCTCTTTTTCCATAGCTAGTTCCCATTTTTCTCTTTCTTCACGGGGAAGTTTCAATACTTCCTCATATGTATTAGGTGTTATTTGTTCTCTATCCATATGCATTATGTAATCTTTGTATTTATTTGGTATTTGGTTTCTATTGTTTCTAATATTTCTTTCAGGTTTGCTATGGTTGTCATGCAAAAATCTAGCTTCCTTTTTTGTTAATGTGTCTGTCTTTATTTTATGCTGACTGTTTGTCCAAGTTTTGGTTTTGTTCTTACTTTTGTTAATACTTTGAATTTCTGTTGTTCCTTCCTCGCAAGATATATTATCTTTGCTTTTATTAGGAAATATTTCATTAAGGTGCAATTTAGACCAATTGGCCTGCTCATGGAACACAGCTGTTCTGGATACTATAAATTTGTTATTATTATCAATGAATCTGTACCCTTTGGTTCCAGTTTCGTATCCCATGAATCTTAATCTCCTGGATACGTTTTCTCCCTTTCTCCTCAATTGTTTAGGTATGTGTACGTCTGCAGTAACTCCAAATATGTGCATGTGTGCTAATTTGGGTTTTCTATTGTACATCACCTCATATGGTGTCTTATTCACAATACTGGACCATGTCCTATTTTGAGTGTAATTTGAATAATGTAAGGCTTCTGACCAAAATTGTTTGCCTAAACCAGCATCCTCTAATGTGCATCTAATCATGGTTTGTAGTGTGGAATTCTTTCTCTCTGCAATCCCATTTTGAAATGCAGAAAATGGATTGGACGTGAAATGTAGCATCCCTCTATCCTTTAACCATTGGGAGAATTCTTTAGACATGAATTCACATCCCCTATCTGTCATAATTTGTTTTATTCTAATATTATGTTGTGTTTCTATGCGTTTGTAGAATTCCTTAAATTTCTGAAAGGTTTCATCCTTGTGCTTTAATGTGTAAACAAAACCATAGCGACTGTAATCATCCACTATTGTTAGGAAGTAACGTTTTCTATAGGTAATTGATGGAGTTAATGGACCAACTAAGTCCATATGTACCAAATCAAAAATATTGTTGGTTGATCTGTTAGATTTTTTTGGTCTGGGACTGGTTTTTAGTTTGGTGGATTTACATACTGAGCATTCCAAATAATTTTCACAATTTTTTATTTTGACACCTTCTGCGTGTTCAGTCATTTTTTGTACTACAGGAAAGCTTGCATGTCCTAACTTCCTATGTAAGATGTGAGCACACTCATCATGAATTGGTTTACCTATTTTTGGTTTCTTCTCATTGTGTGTATTTTTGTTATCATGAGTTATTTTACATTCATCATTGTCACTGTTACTGACATTTTCATCATCTGCTTCAATACAATCTTCCATATTTGAATCAATGTTATGTAACCATCTTTCTTTGGTTATCAGATAGGGTAGACCCCCTTTTATCATCACAGTGCCTACATTTGTTTTGTTCTTTTCTATAGTTGCTTTCCCCTTTGAGAAAACTATATTGATGTCAGATTCTCTGCTTAGTTTTATGGCACTCAGTATGTTGTGAGGTATTTCTGGGATTAATAATACCCCCTCTATTTTCCCTAAACCAGGCAAGGTCACATTTCCTCTGCCTAATACTTGAACCTTTTCTTGATTAGCTACCTTTATCACAAACTTATCTTCTGTAAATGAAGATAATATACTTTTGTTGTTAGTGGTGTGATTTGTTGCACCAGAATCAATAAGCCAATTATTGTTCTCATCTTGTTGTGTTCTGGTGCTGTCTTGTTTATTTAGCCCATTTAGTGACCCAGATTTTCTCTCTTTTGAATTTTCTCTACCCCCTCTACTTTCTCTGTAATTTGGTGGACTTCTATATTTGTGTCTATCTGTGGAAGATTGTCTGTAATTGTATTTGCTCCTGTATTCTGGCCTATGTCTTTCCCTTGGGACTTTGGGACAGTCTCTTCTACTGTGTTCCCTGGATCCACAATTGTGGCATCTAAAGGCCTCATTATATTTATCTTGAAAGACTACTTTCCTAAAAGATTTGTGTTCTGTTTGGTTACTGAAACGATTTTTTCTTGAATTGTCTTCTGCTATCAATTTGTTAGATAAACTTTCTATTGATAAATATCCCAAATTAATGGTATCTAAGTGTGACATAAAGCTATCCCATGATGGATCAAGTGAATTGATAATAACACTTTTCATTGTTTGATCTGAAATCACTTCCCCCCTCAATTGCAGCTCTGCTCTTATTTTGTTTAGATTTATCAAATGCTCACTTATAGAAACCCCTGGTTTCACTCTAGAAGAAAAGAAATCCTTAGACATTCTTGTGGTTGTGGCTACGCTATCGCTGTGAAATAGATTAAACATGCATTGAATTATTTCTGATACAGTTAGGTTTGGTTTGATGCTATGATACATTGCAGGAGACACGCTAGAAATTATTATGAAAAATGCTCTATGATGTAAACAATCTATTTTTAAAGTCCAAGGTCTTCTTGGAGGACTAGTTATAAAGAATAGTAAATTTTCTTTCATAAAAATAACCTGAAGCTGTTGGTACCACTCTTGTAAATTAATGCCATCAACTCTAAGTTTTGGGAAGTCACTGGGTAAATTCCCTACATTATTCTGTCCATTACTTACAACCTGAGGCAGTCCGTGGTCTCTCAAGTGCAGGAAATTACAGAACGGCATTGGGATGCTTGTAACGAGTCTGCGCGGTTCTCTGGCCAGTTCAAGTCTTTCGGGGCCGTCTACGTAGTTTTGCACATGCGCGTTGCTCATTTCTTCTTTGGCGCCGTTGTGGAAGGTTCTCTCCATTTCAGCTCTCTCGATCCGCTCCTCTTCAGATGAGTCGGTCTCTGGCTCGGTTTTTGGGGCTTTGGTGATGGCGACGGTTCTTTTCTTTCTCTTGTGTGCGCTGGCACTCGATTCTGTCTGCGGTGTAGGACGGAATCGGCATGGCTCTCTGGGCTCGGGTGTCGTCGTTTTCGAAGTCAGGATGGGAGCGTGCAGGTCTTGAGTTGTCGGTTTGATTTCTTGCTTCTTTGTTGATGTCTTGGAAATTTTCAATCTTGGCCCAAAAGCAGCAAAAAGCGTTTTCATTGCTGACTTTACTTGAGACTTTGTTAAATCGTCTTCACTTTCTGATTTTGGTTCATCTGAAGAGTTTGAGACTTCTTTTTCACTTTCTTCGTCTGATAGCGTTTTTCGCGCCAGAAATTTTGAACTGAGCGTTTTGATTGGCTCCGCTTCACTCTCTTTTGAAGTTCGTTGAAAACAAGATGGCTGCCATTCAAAATTTCGCGCGATGTCACATCTTTTCTTTTTTACAACTATTTTCTCAGTAGTCATTTCACTCACAGTTTTTTGATCTTTGGGTTTTTCTTTAATGACGTTTTTCTCTCTCGCTGCTCCGCTGTTTCTCAGCATCTCCTGGAGGTCCGCGATGAGGCTTTCATCATTCTTTTGGCTTTTTAGTATCTTTAATATCTCTGACCTGAGTTCGTTATTTTCTATCTCGATTTCTTCCTGGTCGTTATTTTCACTCATCAGTTCTTCTTCTTCAGTGGTGTATTCTTCGGATTCTCTCGAAATCGCATTAGTGGATTCGTTGATTGTCTCTTGATCAGTTTCTATTTCTTTGCTGTAGGCCCTGGTGTTGGGCCTATCTTTCTTGGACATTTTTTATTACTTATTGAGTCAATTAACCATCCTCTGCTACCAGCTTGTTGCAATATTTTCAGGATCAGACTCAATAAAGATAATAGAAGTTAGAGATTTAAATATATTTCTCTTTAATCATAATAGGCATTCTATATTCGCTGAATATTCAAGATAGAAGCAATGAAAATGGGGAGGATGGCTCCTTATATATACAAGGGGTGGAGCCAGGAATGGGAGTGGTAAATTATGAATACATTAAAGTCCAAAGAATAAGTTAACCCCTGATGTTCCATATATACATTATTTACACATTAGAGAATAAGGCATTTACATCTGACATGGACAATTGCTGGGTAGTGGAATCCTTCTTTGGGGAACATCTGGTGGAAAAAGGGGAATTTCCTTTTATCACTCAGAGCCTCTGAAACAATGTCATCACTGATCTGAAAAAGCAATGAAGAAAGCTGTGTTATATTTGGGATCAGATCAAGTCCAAAATATTAGATTTTAATAAATCCAACCTGGTTCTCCTGAATGCATTAGAATAGTTTGTAAATCAGATATTGTTTAAAATATTAAAGACAAAATATTAGCAAGATTGTATCATAATAATGGAAAATAATAAGCAAATTAAAAAATAATAAAAATGTAAATCATATTACTGTATCACCCCTACAATTTATCACAATTATATTAACACATGCAAATGCCAACTGGAGTATTCTATTCCAATAAAGGGCCTATTATAATTTTCGAGGTGCATCTTTTAATTGCTGCATCTTTTTTTGCTTCTATATCCCAGATTCTTTCTGGAGGAAATTTTTTAACTTCTTTCTCCAGTTATACAAGAAACAGGCAGACCTCAAAGCCTAATAATATTTGTCAGTTGCATAATCCAAGTTTGGTCTTTCATTGAAGTTTTGTCTGTTCCAATAGCCGCAACTTTCAGAGTCTGTAAGTTTACATAGATTAAATTTTATGCCAATGCCCATATTTCCTGAATTTAGACAAAGCAGAAATTGTGTAAATTCCCAAATCAGCTCTGAGGGCAGCAGCTGGAGTCCTTTTACCCACCCCAAGATCCTCCTCAGAGGCTGAGATTGGGTTGGTTCTGCTGGTGGTTTTTCTCTGAAGCCCCAAACATCAGATTGATGTAAAAACATGGGGGAAAACTGGGCCTCGTATACTTTAATAATTGGGGCTGAGGAAGCTGGAGAGCTGTGAGGTTTTCATTTAAGCAACACTTTCACTCCTGCCCTTTCTCTAACTGAGCTCCTTGGATGATGAGGGAGCCAAGATTCAGGCTCAGAGAAAACAACCCCAGGTAAGGAAAGGTGTTACTTGCTCTAATGGCTGACCATCTATGGCTAGGATGTCATTTCCCAAAGACCATAACTTTTGAACTTGTTTATAAATTATCAGATAATTATTAAGACAAAACAATCCAAGTCTATACAGTCCAATGTCTAAGTATGATAATATCACATTATCTGTATAAATCAGTGTATTCCAATAGCAATTTAGCAGGCTAAGCATGTGTCCCTATAACAGAACTTATAACAAAATAAAAGGGTTGGAAGGGACCTTGGAGGTCTTCTAGTCCAACCCCCTGTTCAAGCAGGAAACCAGGCATAATAGCAGTAACTGTGAGAGGGATCCTGGAGTCTTAGTGGACAACCAATTAAATATGAGTCAAGAGTGTGCAGCGGCAGCCAAAAAAGCCAATTCAATCCTAAATTGCATTAACAGAGGGATACAATCAAGATCGAGGGAGGTACTAATACCACCCTATAAGGCCTTAGTAAGACCACACCTAGAATCCTGCATCCAGTTTTGGTCACCACACTATAAAAAAGATGTTGAGACTCTAGAAAAAGTGCAGAGAAGAGCAACCAAGAGGATTAGGGGACTGGAGACTAAAACATACAATGAACGGTTGCAGGAACTGGGCATGGCTGGTCTAGTGAAGAGAAGGACCAGGGGAGACATGATAGCAGTCTTCCAAAATTTGAGGGGCTGCCACAGAGAGGAGGGGGTCAAGCTGTTTTCCAAAGCACCCAAAGGCCGGACAAAGGTCGGACAAGGAATAATGGATGGAAACTGACCAAGGAGAGATTCAACCTGGAAATAAAGAGATAAAGTTGCCTTCAGAAGTTGTGGGAGCTTCATCACTGGAAGCTTTCAAGAAGAGACTGGACTGTCATCTGTCAGAAATGGTGTAGGGTCTGCTTGGACTAGATGACCTACAAGGTCCCTTCCAACTCTCTTAATCTGTATCTATCTATACTATTCCAGACAAGTGGCTGTCCAGTCTCTTCTTAAAAGCCTCCAGTGATGGACCATCCATAATTTCTGAAGGGTATAAGTTCCATTCCTCACCATTAGGAAATTTCTCCTTAGTTCTAGGTTGTTTCTCTCCTTGATTAGTTTCCCTCCTTTGTTTCTTGTCTTGCCTTCTAGTACTTTGGAAAATAGGTGGACCTCCTCTTCTCTGTGGCAGCCCCTCAAATATTGGTACATTGCTATGATGTCACCCCTCCTCCTTTTCACTAGACTAGACATACTGAATTCCTGCAACTGTTCCTCATATGTTTTAGTCTCCAGGCCCTTAATCATCTTAGTTCCTCTTTTCTACACTCTTTCCAGAGTCTCTACATCATTTAATAATATGGAGACTAAAACTGGATGTACTATTCCAAGTGTGGTCTTGCGAAGGCATTATAAAGTGGTACCAATACTTCATGTGATCTTGATTTTATCCCTCTGTTAATGCAACCTAGGACTGAATTGACTTTTATAGCTGCTGCTGGCTCATATTTAAGTGATTGTCCACTAGGACTCCAAGATCCCTTTCACAGTTACACTTATTGAGCCAGGTTTCACCTCATCTTTACGTGGACATTTGGTTTTTCTAGCCTAAGTATAAAACCTTACTTTTCTCTACAACGAATTACAGTTTGTTAGATAGGCCCAGGGTTCAAGTCTACCTAGATCCATCTGGATCTTCAGCCTATCTTCTGGGGTGTTGGCTATTCCTGCCACTTTAGTGTTGTCTTCAAATTTGATGATTTCCCCATTTCTCCCCTCATCCAAATCATTCATGAAGATGTTGAAGAGTACTGAGTACTAGGTAAAATGCTAATATTGCGAACTTCAATTTGAGTGGATAGGACAGGCATCATTTATGCGTGAAAATGAAGATGCCAATAGAGGCCCCAACAACCAGGGATATTTTTGATCAGTTAAATAGTTGTTAGAATATCTTTTCCAGGGAATGTATTGCTTGCATTTCAGGCCTTTTATGATTAATCTCAACCTGAACATAATGGGGTAAAATATTCACATTTTTGCTAATATTGAGAAAAGCAGCTCTTGAATTCCATGGAGAAGACATGATTGCATCTATTGCTCACCCACCACCACCCACCCCTCACTTTACCAGGCCGAGAAAAACACACAAACCTGTGGGACTTTGTAGGTGCCTCCTAATGTTGACATCTGGATGGAGATCTCCCTGTCAGCTCCATCAAGAAGAGCCAGAAGGTTTTCCTTCCTTCCACAGCCGTAGTTGGGGACATTGGCTTCTCCAGTGGAGAGCATGTCCAGCAAGGCATCTGACGTGTGGAAAGTGCTCAAATAGTTGTCATGGATGTTGTAGCCAAGTGTGAGATTGTGCAAGAGATGGGAATTCTTGTTGACCAGTTGAATGTTGAAAATGAATAGTAAGCAATAATAAAAATCGTAAGAAGTCCTATTGAAAAAAAAAAAGTTGTTATAATCAACAGCCACAACAAATAGTTTTGTTATATATAATATATATAATCCTCCACAAGCCTACTGAGCCCTAAGCCAACATTGATCCAAAAGCAAAGATCAGTTACACAAATATGGAAATGGGCTGAGGTACAGCAACTTCAACTGATTCCACCACTACTTTAAATAAAATTCATTATTCAAGTGATAAATTAAGGATTGAACAGAGAGAGGAAAATAATCTGCAGGCCTTTCAGTTTTTTTTTAGACCCCTTTTTGAGTCTCTTTCACAAAATCAGACCAAAGAGAGAAGCCATGGAAATCAAAATCATTCAGGAAATTAGACATATTCTCCAATATTCACCAGGCTCAAGATTGACTCCGCCTTCCATCCTTTCGAGGTAGGTAAAATGAGGACCTGGTTTGTGGGGGCAATAAGCTGACCTTGTATAAAAAAGAACACCGCTTAGGGGGGGCCGAAAGCCATACTAAGGTATATACAAAAGTATGAAGGCTATTGCTTAATGCATTGTAAGCTGCCCCGAGTCTCCGGAGAAGGGTTGCATATAAATTGAACCAATAAATAAATAAATACATATAGGAATAAATGATAAATAAAAAACAGAAAAGGAGAGTGTTAGAATGGAGGGACTGCAACTCCATCACACTGAATGACTTACGGATCATGGAAAACAAACTGAAGAGAAGGAGCCACGTTGAAAAGCAACTTTGTATGCAATCTTTCCGTTCCACTGGTGACTATACTGATTAGATGGTCTCCTGGTCCATAGTAGCTCCATGGTTTCCCATCCTGGTTCTCCAAACTCAGCGGGCATTTCATTCTCAGCTTCCCAGAGACCGGATGGGACAAAAGCAGCATCAGAGGCAGAAGCTGGAGGTCCATAATTCATGGTATGAATCAATGAATCCCTTTCCTGTTTCTAAAGAAGAATTGGAAGAATCAAAGGACTCTCACAAGGTGGAATATGATCCAGTTGCTTTTTCTCAACACAGAGAAACACTCACCTTCCCCTGGAAAGGCGAGAGATGTACATTCAAGAGCACAGACTCTGCCTGTCCCAAACCTCCATCTTTCTCTGCCCAAAGTCTCCCTGAAGGATTCGGCCAAAGAGCAGAGCTGAAACTTTTATCATAATTCTCCCTCTCAGGAGGGATCCCTGGATAATTCAACTAGTTGTTGGATTCAAAGGTTGTTGGGAAATTCTCTGGAGGGAAATGAAAGGGAAATAATCTCCATGTGATTCATAATAACAGGGGCAGAGATGGAATTAAATCGGTCATCTAGAATTGAGAGGTTTGGAGCTCCATGCTTGAAAGTGGCCCCGGATGGAACACACAGCACCTGTGGCTGAAGAAACAAATAAATCTGATATTTGTTTGCTTAGTGATTAAAGAGAAAATCCCAGAGGCCAGTTAATGCCAGAGCATGTCACAGATCTGAAATAGCTGCCAGCTGAGTTGGAACCAAAATTTACTTTATTTTGAAAGCTAATGCTCAAGGGCACCACACAAAAGGGCTGATGCAATAGTGCAGCCAGTCTCTTAGAACAAAATAAACTTTAGTGAAAAACTAGTTTTTCGAACTTTGCAGAGTTAAAAAAAATCAGAGGGGGGGGGGGGTTAGAAAAAAGCCAAGTGAAAATAGATGGAGAAATCAAGGCTGCCTCTCACCCCATGTGGGGAGGGGAGCTCAGGAGGGAAGGGGGAGGGGAGCTCAGGATCCTCGTGTTGCAGATGAAAAAGCTGATCTGCAAAATCCAACTTCCATCTTCAGAGACCTGGAAATACAGAAGCCCATGTCCCATGTTCCCCTGCCACCCTTTCCCATGCAGAAGCCAGGGAAGGGTGCTATTGCAGAGATGCCAGACAGGACTCTGCCCGGCTGAGTGGGGAGCCCCTCTTGGGAGAAGGGAGCTGGAGAGCCTTGTGGTGGGGAAGGTAAGCAGATCTGCAAAATCCCCCTCCAGGTTCCATGTTGAGTCCTGGGAAGGGGGGAGACCATATCCCATGTTGCTCAGCCACCTCTTTCCATGCATGGGGCACCCAGGGCAAAGCAAAGCCCAGACCCACGGAGAAAGCCCAGGATGGGCAGGGAGGAGGAGGGGATCTGGGGCATTCCTGGGAAGAGATGAACCTGGTTTATGTGTCCCAGGGTTGAATGTTGGGGGGGACGCAGCCCCCGGGGTTTCTCCAACCTCCCTTGGGCTCCGTGTCTTTCCAGGAGAGGCTCCTGTGGGGGAGAAGCCATGGAGGGCTGGGTCTTCCAAGGGGGATCTGGGGTTGCCCGGGAGGAAAAGGCAACTGGACTCACCCTGGAGGGGACCCTCCGTGACTCTGAGGAAGAAAAAAAAGAAAAAAAGGCTGCAATGAAGAGGCTCTCCTCAGCTGGGGGCTCTGGAGGGGCCACAGGGGACCCCCATCTTCCTCAGAGTCACTGAGGGTCCCCTTCGGGGTGAGGCTGGCTGTCTTTTCCTCCAGGGCAACCCTGGATCCTCCTTGGAAGACCCAGCCCTGCATGGCTTCTCCCCCACAGGAGCCTCTCCTGGAAAGACACGGAGCCCAAGCGAGGCTGGAGAAATCCTGGGGGCTGCATCCCCCCAATATTCAACCCTGGGACCCATAAACCAGGTTACTCTCTTCCCTGGAATGCCCCAGATCCCCTCCTCCTTCCTGGCTATCCTGGACTTTCTCCGTGGGTCTGGGCTTTGCTTTCCCCCGAGTGCCCCATGCATGGAAACAGGTGGCTGGGCAACATGGGATATGGTCTCCCCCGTTTCCAGGATTCAGAAGATGGAACCTGGAGGGAGATTTTGCAGATCTGCTTCCCTTCCCCACCACCAGGCTCCCCAGCTTCCTTCTCCCAAGAGGGGCTCCCCACTCAGCCGGGCAGAGGCCTGTCTGGCATCCCTGCAAGAGCCTCCTTGCCTGGCCTGTGCATGGGAAAGGGTGGCAGGGGAACATGGGACATGGGCTTCTGCATTCCCAGGTCTCTGGAGATGGAAATTGGATTTTGAAGATCAGCTTTCCATCTGCAACACGAGGGTCCTGAGCTCCCCCTCCCCCTCCCTTCCCTCCCTCCCTCCCCTCCCCACATGAAGTGAGAGGCAGCCTTGATTTCTCCATCTATTTTCACTTGGCTTTTTTCTAACTCCCCCCCCCCTCTGATTTTTTTTAACTCTGCAAAGTTCAAAAAACTAGTTTTTCACTAAAGTTGATTTTTGTGAGAGGGAAAAACCTCTCAGCATATTGCTGCAACTAATTGATTGATTGGTTTGAACATTTTGAATGAGCCAATGAGAGCACAGCTTCCTGGCTCTGAGTTTCCCGCACTTTCCAGTGGTCAGTTGGTCAGTAGATAAGTGGAGCAGGACTGCAGCCACTTCAGAGCCTCTCACGCAGACTCTCACCAAAGCCTCTCAGAGAGAACCTCCAGAGCTGAAGTCACTACAAAGAGCCGAGTCCCTGCCTTGCTCCTGAGAAGGCTTACAAAGAACGCTGGGCGCCTCCCACGTTTGGGAAGAAGATAAGAGCTAATGGACCTTGCTGAGATGAGAATCTTTTAGGCTGTTTGATGCCTTCTTGTAGGTTTTGCTTTTATGTGTTTTTATTAAAGTAATTTATCAAGACTCCTCTGTCAACTTTGCATGCTTCAGTGCATTTGTGTGTGTATCGGGCCATGGTCCCTTCGTTTACAGAACCCCTCCTTCACACCCTGATTATTAGTTCTGTCAGGAAATCTCTTCTTATTTGTAGGTTGCATTTCTCTTTGCTGGGCTTCCACCTGTTGCTTCTATTGCTGCCTTCAGGGGCTCCGGAGGATGACTGGAGCCCCTCTTCTCCGTGAGAGCCACCCACGTATTGGGCGATGCTGTCCCATCCCCTGCAGCCCTTCTCTTCCTTAGACCGGACATTCCCCGTCCCTTCATCCATCATCCCCTGGTTCAGCCTCCAGACCTCCCACCCTCTTTCTCGCTCTGCTCTGCCCCCTGAGGGAGTTGCCCTTGGAGACTGAGGCTGAGGGGGTTTGGGTTGGGGGAAGAGGTGCAGACTGCCCTGCCCACCCCATCCTGCACCACCCCGCTTCTTTTGGCCCATTGTGCTCTTTCTGCCCCACAGCTGCTGGCTGAGAAGTGAATGGAGGGAGGGGCGAGGGAAGCTGTGCCCAAGGCCAGACCCCCCCCTTTCCCCCTCTGCCTTTGTCAAGGCGGCTGGGCTGAATCCCAGGGGCTCCCAAATCTCCCGCCCCCGCCTGATCTCGGGGTTGGGTTTATTGGGAAGTTGCAGGTGGGGGGAGGGGTGATTGGGACAACTGAGCCCTTCTTCACTCCCACAACTGTAGACAGTAACATCTGGAGAAGGAGGGGCTTCCTCTGCCTTGGGGGAGGAGAGAAATAAGGGCAGCTGCCCAGATTCAGGGGGGCAGAAATTCTCCTTTTGTTCAAGTTCAGGTGGACCCGGTTCCTGCCCTCCAGACCTTCCGGCTCTGGGGATCTGCAGAAGCCCCTTCACGAGGGCCCTTCAATTCAGTCCCAGGAGACCCTCCCTTCCTCGGTCAAACGGCCCAGACTGGCCGTCCTGCTAGATCCCTTCCTCTTCAAGGGGGACCTCGATGATTGACAGCTCCTGGGTATTTTGGGTTGGTTTTGAGGTCGACTGGCTGGGTGGGTTTGCTCTGCTGTATTAGAGCTGCATAAGGAATGTCACAAATATGCTGTGGACACCTGGTGGCAGGTGAGGAAGGAGGAAAAGTCCACGGACCGGAAAGATGGGAGGGGGGGAGGGAGGGGGTAAGAGGGGGAAGGAGGGAGGGAAATCAACCAATGCCCAGAAGCCCAGAGAGCTGCACGGGGTCCCTTCTGAAGAGGGCGGCCTTCGGATTGCTTTGATCTCTGGAGTTTTAAGAAGGTCAGGCTGATTCTTCTTCAGGTATTTTTGTAGTTACAAAATCATCCAAAGACAAGGAAAGGTGGGCACGGTTTCTTCCCCTCCCCCTCCTCTTTCGATCCCCCTCTCCCTTCCCCTCCCCCTCCCCTCCCCACCTTTCTCTTCCCCTCCCTCCCCTTTCCCTCCTCTTTCGAGCCCCCTTTCTCTTCCCCTCCCCTCCCCCCCCTCCCCTTTTGATCCCCCTCTCCCTCCCTCTCCCCCTCCCCTCCCCCTCCTCTTTCGATCCCCCTCTCCCTTCCCCTCCCCCTCCCCTCCCCACCTTTCTCTTCCCCTCCCTCCCCTTTCCCTCCTCTTTTGAGCCCCCTTTCTCTTCCCCTCCCCATCCCCTTTTGATCCCCCTCTCCCTCCCTCTCCCCCTCCCCTCCCCCTCCTCTTTCGATCCCCCTCTCCCTTCCAGTCAGTTCACACAGATTTCATGCAAATTCCTAATTCTTCAGGATGGCCTGGATGAGGCCATTGGATAGGAGATTAAATAGAAATGCCACCTTCTATTTGTTTGTCTGTCTGTCTGTCTATTTATTTAACGGAGAGAGGTGGACACTCAACGTAGTCTCGGAGAAACACGGACAGACGGACGGACGACGTATATTAAGGCGCCTCCCCGCCCCCCTCTCGCCTTGCCCAAACATCCCACCGCCCCTTGCCCGCCCCCCTCCCTTTGCACCTGGGAAAGGTTGGAACAAGGAACACCCCGCTGGCTTTGAAGTCTCTGCTCTGCGCTTCCAAAACCTCTCGCGGCTCTTTGGAGAGGAGCTGGAGCGCTCAGCCTTCGCCTGCGGTTGCCCCTTCGACCTCCCACCCGTGGAGGCCCCGCCACGCTCCGCCACACATCAGTGCCTTCCGCCGTGCCCTTAAAACCTACTTTTTCCAGCAAGCCGGGCTGGCTTAAGAAGAAATTTTTAAAATGTTTTAATTGGTGTGTGATTTTTAAATGTTTGGGCCAAATTTATATATATTTTAATTGTTCTTAATATTTGTAGTTCATGTTCTTAATTCTGGCTGTGCACCGCCCTCAGTCCTTAGGGAGAAGGGCGGTATATAAATTGAAAATAATAATAATAATAATAAATAAAAACAGTCCCCACCCCCCGCCTTTTCTCATCCCCCACCCTTCACGTCTAGAACCCCAGGCTTCCTTTTAACCGCCTCTTCAAAGCACAACCTCCTCCAGTCAGGGCTCCGGGCTCTGAGTAACGGGGGAGGTTCCGCACCTGGAGGGCCCGTCTCTCGTATCTCATGCAGGGCGGAGGAAGCCTCGCCTGGCCCAGATGTTGCCGCCTGGAGTTTGGGGGGCGGAGACGGGCTGAGCTTCCCCATCGCCCCCGCAACTTCCCCACGAACAGAGGATGCGGGCATTGGGGGGGGGTCTGGGAGGGGCCTTGGCGGAGGCAGGAAGGGGGCTTCTCAGTCCTGGGGGGGGAGGGACCTCCGGGGCTTCTGGGCAGCAGCTGCCAGGCAGGAGGAGCGCCGGGTCGGAGGAAGAGCGGAGAAGCGACTGAGGGGGGCGGGAGGGACGAGGGAAGCCCCTTATCTGGGTGCAGTTCAAAGGGGCGATTCCGACACAGCCACGCAAAGAGCCGCTTCCTCCTTCCAGGAGCCTCCGACTTCGCCCCTCCGGCCTCTGCGTGGAGCCGGGCGCCCTCCGTCCCTCCCCGCCCGACGGCCGCCACCTCGGAGGGAGCGAAACCTTCCAGGGAGCCCCGTGGGGGCCGATCCGCTCCTCCCAAGCGCGGCTTCCCCGCCGCCGCCCCCCTCCGCAGCGCCCGCCTCGCCCGCCCGCCTCGCAGCGTCTGTGGGGAGAGGGAGAGAGGCTCCCCCTGCAGCTCCCGGGGGTCCCTCAGAGCCCCAGAGGCCGCTTGCCTGCCCCCCCCCCATCCTCTGGCCGCTCTCCTCGGTGGGGCCGCCGCAGCCTCTGGAGCCGGAGCCCCGACGTGGCCCGGGAGGGAAGAGGCGCCGGGAGCCCCGCCAGCCACCCCCGCAGCCCGGTTGGGAAGAAGCCGCTCCAGGCGTTCGCTCGCCCGCTGCTCTCCGACCGGCTCCCTGGCGAGGCTCCCGGCCAGCCCCGAAGAGGCTCCTGTGGGGATGAGGTGGCGGGAGGGGAGGGAGGGGAGGGAGGGCCTCAGGCAGACCCCCTGCTGGGGGTGGCCCTGCCCGACCTGGGCGCGAGGGAGCGGGACAGGACGCTTGAGTGACAGCTGTCTGTTGGGGGCAGGGGGGAGGGGAGAAGGGAGGCGCAGGGGCAGGAGGAGCCTTGGGTGCTGGGGGGGGAGAAGGGGGGCCAGGAGTGTCCGGGGAGGGTGCAGAGAAGCAAAGGCAGCCGAGGGACTTTTCTCCCCTCACTAAAGTTTTCAAAGCAGCTTTAGAATAAAAGCCAAATGGGCGCCTTTGAGACAATCACTGGGAGATTGTGAGTTCTAGCTCTGCCTCAGGCGTGAAAGCCAGTTGGGGGAGTTTGGGCCAAGGTCCAGGAGGCTCTGAGTTCTAATCTTCCCACAGGCATGAAATCTTCCCGAGTGACTTTGGGCCAATCCCCAGGAGACTCTTGAGTTCCAGTCCCACCTTAGTCCTTTTGGATTGGGGCTGTGAAACATGGAAAATATTTTCTCAGATTAATGTGGGAGACCAGAATTGGGGATTCCTACAGTGTGAGATGGCCGAGTGTCCAATATTGTGTGGTTTGATGGAGGAAAGTGAAATTGTGGGAAAAGACAGTTCCATGTTGGGAAAAGCCATAAGTCTCTCTGCCTTCTGCTTGTGGGAGAACCAGAGGGATTTGTGTGGTCACTCTGAATCTTAGACTGACCTTGGTCTTATCTCATTAAAATGGACTTTGCAAATTATTCACAATTAGGAGCCATTCTGAAAGCTAAACATTGATTCCCAATTCATCATCAATCTGTGTGGTTGGAGAGCAGAACAGCTTCCATGGGTGCCTCTTCCTAGAAAGCTAGAAGTCCCCCCCCCCCACCTCTATTCACCCCCTTCTTGGACCTGGATGAATATTATGCAGCATTGAAGGTTTGTGACCTGGTCAGTGATGCGGCTGCCTTTAGACAGGATCCCCTCAACCTCCTCCTGGGGAGAGTCTCCAGGTCCCCTTTCTCTGGACATCTTCTCCAGCCCTTCCCAGACAAGAAATGCTTTACGTACAAATTGTAAAGTGGAAAATTAAACAGCCTGAAAACTGCTATTTTATTTCTCTGGTTGATGAAAGAAAAAATATACAGTGGAAATTTCTTTACACACTTTAGTTTTTTTTTATTTACTTTATTTTTTTATTTTGGTGTAAAATACCAAACAACAAATAAAAACAACCCCAAACTGAAATCCCAGACAGTTGTTCTGCTGAATTCTTTCTGCAAAGGAGGTTTTTATGAGGAAATCAAGAAAGAATTATATAAGAGAGATGAAGATTTCCCTCTTCAGCTGAGAGCCAGTCAAACATGGCATTTCACATCATTCCGGCATTTTCACGGAGAGGATCAGGCAACCAGGCTGGTTCCCACAGCTTCCTCCTGACCTCTTTTCCTGCTCACTCTCTCACACACACACTTTTAGCTGTAGGAAGAAGTGCCCGAATTATTTTTTATAAGGTGTCACATTCAGTAGCTGTTGCTGAACAGAAAATTTCACTGAATGACTCTTTATTGAGCTGAAAGGGAAGAGAACTAGAAGAATTCCAGTCATTCAACAATTTCCCATTTTGAAACATATACATATGATTTTCTTTTCCTGCATACTATTTAAATGGAAAGAATTAATATCTCCTTTCAAATAAAAGAAACTAATAATTCTTCCAATATCACAATGGTGTTGTATCTCATGTTTTTACATTTGTTCTGGCTGTGAGCTGCTCCTTTGTGTTGAGGTCTGGCCTCAGAAGGATAATGTAGCACTTGGGGATGAAGATGCAGCCCAGCAGACCAGCACTGGAGGCCAGGATGGAGAAGACCTGCACAGCCACCATGTATTTGCCTTTGGTGCTCAGGTAGGTGGGCACAAAAGTCACCCAGACACTGCAGAAGACCAGCATGCTGAAGGTGACCAGCTTGGCTTCGTTGAAGGCCCCAGGCAGGTTCCTGGCCAGGAAAGCCACCGTGAAGCAGATGGCAGCCAGGAAGCCCATGTAGCTGAGGGTGACGTAGAACATGACAACGGCCCCTTCGTTGCATTGCAGGATGATCTCTCCAGGCTGGGAGTGGAGGTCAGAGTCAGGGAAGGGGGCAGAAACTCCCAGCCAGATGGAGCAGATGATAATTTGGACAGCAGAAGAAGAAAGGATGATGGAGTTGGCCAAGCTCTTCCCCAACCATCTCTTCACTCGGTTTCCTGGTTTTGTGGCCAGGAAAGCCAGCACCACCATGATGGTTTTGGCCAAGAGAGAAGAAACGGCAACTGAGAAGATGATGCTGAAGACCGTTTGTCGGAGAAGGCAGGTGGCTTTCCTTGGTTGACCAATGAAGAGAAGAGGAGATAAGAAGCAAAGCAGGAGGGAGACCAGGAGGATGTAGGAGAGGTCCCGGTTGTTGGCTTTGACAAGAGGAGTTTCTAAATACTTAATGAAGATGATTAAAACAAGGCCTGTGGTTAGGAAGAAGAGTAGGGCAAAAGAGACCAGGATGATGCCCAGATGTTCTTCATAAGACAGGAAGGTTACAACTTTGGGGATACATTGGACTCTGTCCTCATTTGGGTATTTATCATCTGGGCACTTGGTGCATTTTTCTGTATCTGAGAAAAGGAAAAAGCAATATTTCCTCGATATTCTGTCCTTCACATTTCAAGAAGCCCCCCCTTTTTTTGGACTGATTCCAGCAATATTTTCCAAGATGTGTTCTTTAACTATTCCACAGAAAATAATGATAATATAATTTTCTAATACATTTATAGCTAACTATATGAAATTGGAGGATTTCTAGTGCATTTTGAACTTTAAGGCATGTTTTAATTTGCACTTTCATCAAAATGCTGTGGATAAATCCATTTCCACCAGGCCTTCCTTTCCTCTTGTGTCACCCACCTTCCTGAGTGGAGAAGGTCCCCTCCGGACAAGGAACACAGTCGTAGCAGCAAACTGGCTCTCCTTCTCGAGCCCTCTTGACAAATCCAGGATGACAACTTTCCACACATTTGGACTGAGGCAGGGACTGAGCAGGAAAAAAAGAATGCCAAAGAAAAGATGTTAGGACTCTCCGTCCATGGAAAATGGGAGGAGAAATGGACATTAGACAAGTAGATTCTGGGCTTCACTGAGGTAAATATGAAATCTCTGACTCCTTCCAAACAGGTGTAGGAGATGTGACCCTGGCAGGTTCTTCCTTTAGTTCCTCCCTTTTGCTTCTGGCACAACACATTGGAATAATAAAGGACTTTTCTATTTAATAAATTCTGGAAGGTTGGAATTGAGAAAAGATTTAAGCATTGTGACAAAGTTAAAGGTTCCCCCTCATGACTGTATTAAAAGGCATTCCTCCACTCTTCATCTATCTATCCATGGTGATGATGATCATATTAAATTTTTAAATACAGTCATTGTCAAAGATTTATTAAATTATTTTATTTAATAAAGAGTTATTTAAGTAGAGTAAAACGTTATTAAAAAGGAAACTTCTGACCAGTAGGGTCTGGAAAGGTTTCTTCTGGACTACAGAAAGCCTTGCAAAGCTGGTCCCCTTTGACACTAGTTCAAAACAGTCTCCCCGTTAAGAGACAAAGCAAAAATTCCTCATAAATTATAGCTGATGATATTACCTAGTTGGGTAATGAAATGCCTGGAAGAAAACAAGCAAGCTCAGAGAGCACCAAGGAGCCCTCATGTCAACTCTGAGCTACCAATATTCTCCTTTATTAAGACTGAAGGTTTCTGCACAGTTTCTAGAACTGTAGTGAGATTAAGGGGAGATCATGAGAAGGTGTCCCTGAAAAAGATAAAGTTGCAAACCTTTGGCTGCAACAGAGGGGACATGAGTGTGAGTCCTGGGTCAGAAGGGGATATTTCTGAGGCCCATCCAGTTATCCAAGAAAAAGTCCTTTGTGTTGAAGAACTCCAATTAGGAGACTCCAGCTGGCATGGAAAGACTGACCCACATTTAATAGTAGTTGAATTTGGAGACTCCTTTTCAAGCAGAGGGACTGAAAATAGCTAACACTCAATATCCACAAGGCCATTCATTTTCAGATGAAGAACCCTCTTAATTAGCAAAGGCCAAATCTAAGTAGCATTTCCTGTCACAGTCTGTCTCCTTACTTCTGATATCAGGAAGTATCTTTGAACTAAAGTTGTGTTTCAGGTTTCTGGTCAAGGGATTCTCTCACTGGTCACTGTCATTTTACATGAACTGAAAGTCTTGGACCTCCTTCCTAGGGGCAGAAGGTCAATTCCCCCCCCCCACCCCAGTTGGGTGAGAGACAGATATGGCTACCTTTGACCAGGTCTGGACTACTTAAACACATCACAGACCATGGAGCTGCCCTTTCAGGGAACCATTTCCCAATGGCCTTTCTCTAAGCAGGACAAGAGGAGGCTTCTCTCCCAATGGGACCCCCAGGAGCTCCATCCAGCCATGATCCAATTTCATCTCATTCAGTCCAAACCTCAGTTCAGAGTCTCTTCAACAGAATCCCCTTCTGCTTTGCTCTCTCAGGACAAGGAACAAACGAACCTGAGGCTCTTAACAACACAACCTCCAGCACTTGAGGGTTTCTCATCCCAGGTTGGACATGGCTGAACCAGCTACAAAGAGTCTTCAGTATTACAGCAGCTGAAGAACAGCTTGGTCTAAAGTACTGAAGGCTCCCAAGTGATCTATAGAAAGGAAACTATAAGGTTTCTACTCCCCATGTTCAATTCCCAGGGAAGGTCATGGACCCTGGAAACTAGGCTTAGTCCACATGAAATGTGTCATAAATCTTTGGGAAAAACAGGAATCACACCAAAATTTCTCCCACCTGGTTGAGGAACTTTAGCTGTGAAAGAGCATTCTGGTAGATAGTAAGTCTCTGTCTTTCCAAAGTCCCCATTCGAAGTTCGATGGGATCCTCCTTGGGGAGAAACAAATAGCTCAGGATTGCCAGATCTGCTGCTAAATCTCCATTTTGATCCAAGTAGAGTTTTATAAGGGAAATATTGCAAAACTGATTCTTCTGCAGGAAAGGATGGAACTAGAAGGGGAACATCCAGGAAGTTTAACATCTGAAAGTTTTTTTAAAAGAATCCCATTTAGCGTTTACACATTTGAATCTTTTTTCTACAGCTGCCTAACATCAAAATATACATTTAGAAAAATAGGCGTTACTACCTTCATAAATAAAACAAATGTTCAGCAAATTGCTCAACCTTATATTGGCAAAATATATATTAACAAAATATAATTGATGCAATTGGTAAATTATAGGGGACATTCTAGAGCAGATGATAAATAAAATGAATCATAGGAAAAAATTATTTATAAACGCCTGGAAAACATCAGGTTGATTATGAAAAATGGTTCATTTAGTGACCATTTCAAAGTTACAACGGCACTGATCATTTTCCCAGGATCATGGCAGCATCCCCAGGGTCTCCAGGTGATCAACATCTGAATTCTTGGCATCCACTTATGATGGTTACAGCGTTTTAGGGTCGCCTGATCTCCTTTTGCGACTTCTGACAAGCAAAATCAACAGGGAAGCCAGATTTAGTTAACAACCATGTTAACAACTGCGATGATTCACTTAAGAAGAAAAGGCAAGAAAGTCATAAAATAGGGCAAAACTTACTTAACGACCGTTTTGCTTAGCAACAGAAATGCTGAGCTCAACTGTGGTCGTAAATCCCATTCTGCCTCTTCTAATAACTGGAAGAAGTTGCCCAGAAGTTCCAGATCTCCTCCATGTTGCTCCAGAGGAAGGAGGGGAAATGGGGCAATGAGCTCAGTCAGAAGGGAAGAGATTCTGGCTGAAGGAGAGGAAAAAGACCCTGAAAAGAGGAGCCATTTCAGAGCTGAGCCCTCAAAGCAGAGAAGTTCAGCCTCCCCTTCACTGAGGAGGCAAAGACTGAGCAGCCGTCAGTCAGAGAAGCTTTGACTGGGACTCCTGCAGAGAGGAGGGATTGGGCTAGATGGTCTCAAAGTGTACTTCAAAGTTATAAAGGTAAAATTCAACTATGCTAATCACAAACCCATAAAGACATGAGTGTATTTAAAAATGCATACATCCTTTTAAAATTCAGGGGCCTGGTGGCTCAGCAGACTGATAACATTGTGATTAACACCAGCTGTCTGCAATTAGTGTGAGTTCGAATCTCACCAGACTCAAGGTTGACTCAGCCTTCCGTCCTTTCTAAGGTAGGTAAATTGAGAACCCAGTTTGTGGGGGCAATAAGCTGACTTTGTATAAATATATACAAAAGTATGAAGGCTATTGCTTAATGGATTGTAAGCCGCCCTGAGTCTCCGGAGAAGGCGGCATATAAATCAATTTTTTTTTAAAAAAAATTAGCACAGCCCCCCCATCCCCAAGGCTCTCCCCACTTCTCTTCTCTCCGTATACCAATGACTGCATCTCTAAGGATCCATCTGTTAAACTACTGAAGTCCGCAGGTGACACAACAGTGATCGGCCTCATTCGAGACAATGATGAATCCGCATACAGACTGGAGGTTGAACAACTAGCCTCGTGGTGCGACCGGAACGATCTGGAACTGAACACACTCAAAACCGTAGAAATGGTGGTAGACTTTAGGAGAAACCCTCCCATACTTCCACCTCTCACAATACTAGACAACACAGAATCAACAGTAGAGACCTTCAAAATTCTAGATTCAACCATATCACAAGACTTAATTATAGTCATAGGGTTATAATTATAGTCATTAAGTGTTTGACCTTATGATTCTTGATGAACGTATCTTTTCCTTTTATGTACACTGAGAGCCTATGCACCAAAGACAAATTCCTTGTGTGTCCAATCACACTTGGCCAATAAAAAATTCTTTTCTATTCAAATCCACCAGGTGGACCCGGATCAAAGCATGCAAGAGGTTTTATGCCCTTCCTCCCGTCACTCAACCCTGTCCTGCTTCTTTATTGGCTGAAGGACTAGCAAGCTCTCGGCCTATCCGGAGCTCCTGTTCAACAATATGGCCTTATTTTCCCCAGCAACCCCCTGTCTCCATGGCCTGGTGTGATTCTGCATCAGTAACTTTCCTTTGTTCTTTTGCGTAAATCGGTTATATTTTGAAATGTGTCTGTCACAAGTAAATGCCTTATTCTTCATTATGTAAATAGTACATGACCAGGGTATCAGGGGTTAACTTATTCTTCACTACTTAATGTATTCATATTTCACCACTCCCATATCTAGCTCCACCCATTGTATATATAAGGAGCTGTATACATTCCTTCTGTGCTTCTATCTGTGATTATTCAGTGAATATAGAATGCCTTCTGTAAATAAACAGTGCTTTATTTGAACTTCTAATTCTCAACTTATTTATTGAGTCTGATCCTGAAAATATCGTAACAATCTGGTAGCAGAGGATGGTTGAATTGACTCAATAAAATCTTAAACATGTCTGAGAGAGAAAACTCCAGAAACAAAAGAGATAGGCCCAACACCAGGGCATACAGCAAAGAAATGGAAGCAGATCAAGAAATAATCGATGAGTCCACAAATGCAATATCGAGAGAATCTGAAGAATGCACTACAGACGACGAAGAAATAATAGATGAAACTGATGATCAAGAAGAAAACGAAATAGAAAACAACGAACTCAGGTCAGAGATACTAAAACTCTTAAAAAGCCAAAAGAACGATGAAAACCTCGTCGCGAACCTCCAAGATATATTAAAAAACAACGGAGCAGCGAGAGAGAAGCGCATCGTTACTGACAAATCTAAAGACTCAAAAACGGTGAGCGATCTGCCTGCAGATAAAAATACAGCAAAGAAGAAAACTAACAGTCCCGCGCAAAATTTCGAATGGCAGTCATCTTGGTTTCAACAGACCCCTAAGATGAGCGAAGCAGAGCCAATCAGAAAGCAGGATTCAAAATATCTGGCGCGAAAAGCCTTACTCGATGCAAGAAATGAAAGAGAGAAAATTTACACCTCAGAAGAATCAGACACAGAGATCGAAGAAGCTTCAATAGATATGCGAGTAAAGTCAGCAATGAAAACGCTTTTTGCAGCATTTGGACCAAAATTGAAAATCACTAAAGAATCAACGAAAAGACAAGCAAGCAAGCAAACACCTCAAAATCTACACGCTTCTATCCAAACGGCGAGAGCACCGACGCCTGAACCCAGAGAGCCCTGCAGATACCACCCCACGCCACAGACGATCCCAAGGACCAGCGTCCTCAACGAAAGAAAGCGAGCGCCCACTATCACCAGGACTCCCAAGATCGAGCCGGAGACTGATTCCTCGGAAGAAGAACAATGCGAGGGAGCTGCAGCAGCGAGAACCTCTCACGATGGCTTCAGGAACGAAATGAACAACGTGCATGCGCAAGACTACGCAGACAACTTTGGAGGACATGAGGAACGGAGAGAACCATTCAGACTCGTTGCAAGCATCCCCACGCCATTTTGCAACTTTCAACATTTACAAGATCACGGACTACCCCCGGTTGTAAGTAATGGATCCAACAATGTTGGGAATTTGCCCAATGACTTCCCAAAACTGAGAATAGATGGTATTAATTTGCAAGAATGGTGTCAGCAGCTCCAGGTTGTCTTTCTAAAAGAAAACTTACTGTTCTTTATTACTAACCCCCCAAAAAGACCTTGGACTCTAAAATTAGATTGCCTACACCATAGAGCATTTTTCTTATTAATTTCCAGTATATCTCCTGCCATGTATCACAGTATTAAGCAAAATCTGACTGTCTCAGAAATTATTCAATGCATGTTTAAATTGTTTCACAGTGAAAGTGTAGCCACTACTACAAGAATGTCTAAAGATTTCTTCTCATCTAGGATAAAGCCAGGGGTTACCATAAGTGAACATTTAATATCTTTAAACAAAATTAGAGCAGAACTGCATTTAAGGGGGGAGGTAATTTCAGATCAAACAATGAAGAGTGTTATCATTAACTCACTAGACCCATCGTGGGATAATTATATATCACATTTAGACACAATCAATTTAGGATATTTATCCATAGAAAATCTATCTAATAAGCTAATAGCTGAAGACAATTCAAGGAGGAGTCGTAACAATCACATAGAACATAAACAATATAAGAAGGTAGCATTTCAAGAAAGATATCATGAACCAATTGGATGCCACAACTGTGGATCCAAGGAACATAATAGGAGGGATTGTCCTAAACTCCTAAGAGAAAGACAAAGATCAGAATATAGAAATAGATACCACAACAGACAGTCATCCATTGATAGACATAGATATAGAAGTCCACCCAACTATAGAGAACATAGAGGGGGCAGAGATAATTCAAAGGATAGAAGGTCTGGTTCACTGAATGGGTTAAACAAACATGACAACACTAACATACAACAACCAGAGAACAACGATTGGCTTATTGATTCTGGAGCAACTAATCACACTACAAATAATAAAAATATATTATCTTCATTTGTAGAAGATAAATTCGTAATTAAAGTAGCTAATCAAGAAAAGGTTCAAGTCATAGGTAGAGGGAATATAACCTTACCTGGCCTAGGAAAAATAGAGGGGGTATTGTTAATACCTGAAATACCTCATAACATACTTAGTGCAATAAAACTAAGCAGAGATTCTGACATAAATATTGTGTTCTCAAAAGGAAGAGCAACATTAGAGAAAAACAGAGTAAGTATAGGTACTGTGATTATCAAAGGAGGTCTACCCTATTTAATGACAAAGGAGAGATGGCTACACAACATTGATTCCAATATGGAAGATAACAATGACATAGATAATGGAGACAATAGTAATAGTGACAATGAGGAACATGAGGTAATTCATAATCACAAAGATACACCCAATGAAAAAAAACCTAAAATAGGTAAACCAATTCATGATGAGTGTGCTCATGTCTTACATAGAAAATTAGGACATGCCAGCTTTCCTGTAGTACAAAAGATGACTGAACATGCTGAAGGTGTTAAAATAAAAAATTGTGAAAACTATTTGGAATGCTCAGTATGTAAATCTACAAAACTCAAAACTAGTCCCAAACCTAGAAAGTCAACAAGATCAACCAACAAAATTTTTGATTTGGTACACATGGATCTAGTTGGTCCATTAACGCCATCAATCACATATAAAAAACGTTATTTTCTAACCATTGTGGATGACTATAGTCGTTATGGGTTTGTTTATACATTAAAACACAAAGATGAGACTTTTCAGAAATTTAAGGAGTTTTACAAACGTGTAGAAACACAACATAATATTAAAATAAAACAAATCATGACAGATAGGGGATGTGAATTCATGTCAAAGGAATTCTCCCAATGGTTAAAAGACAAAGGAATGTTACATTACACATCTAGCCCTTTCTCTGCATTCCAAAATGGAGTGGTAGAGAGAAAGAACTCAACATTACAAACCATGATTAGATGCACATTAGAAGATGCTGGCTTAGGTAAACAATTCTGGTCAGAAGCTTTACAATATTCCAATTATACACAAAATAGAACTTGGTCCAGCATTGTAAACAAGACACCATATGAAGTAATGTATAATAGGAAACCAAAAATAGCACACATGCACATATTTGGAGTCACTGCAGACGTACACATACCTAAGCAATTGAGACGCAAAGGTGAGAACGTATCCAGAAGACTTAGGTTCATGGGATACGAAACAGGCACAAAAAGATACAGATTTATCGATAATAATAACAAATTTATAGTTTCCAGAACGGCTGTGTTCCATGAACAGGCCAACTGGTCTAAAATACATCTTAATGAAATATTCCCAAACACCAATCCAGACACTAAACCTCAAGAAAAAAGGACTAGAGAAGAACACAATCACAACGCACATAAAAATAAAATCAAAACATGGACAAACAGTCAACACAAAATAAAGACAGATTCATTAACTAAAAAGGAAGCAAGGTATTTACATGACAATGATAGTAAACCAGAAAGAACGATCAGAAGTAACAGAAATCAAGTGCCAAACAAATACAAAGATTATGTAATGTATATGGATGGAGAAACATCAACACCTAACACAATGAGGAAGTGTTAAAGCTTCCCCCTGAAGAAAAGAAAAAGTGGGAATCAGCCATGACTAAAGAGATGGATAGTTTACGAGAACTAAATGTATTCACACCTACACCTGCACCAAAGGACAAAACTATTATTGGCACTAGGTGGATATATAAAATTAAAAACTTAGAGGGAGGCAACACCTTATACAAAGCTAGACTAGTCGCACAAGGTTATGCACAAAAATATCCCGAGGATTATACAGACACATACTCTCCCACAGTAAGAACCGAGAGTGTTAAGACAGCTCTGGTTATAGCATCAACACTCAACCTTGATGTATTCCAATACGACATACAGACTGCGTATCTACATGCAAAATTAGATAAAGAAATATATGTAAGAGCACCTCATAGTCAATACACAAACAAACATGAAACTTGGTTGCTAAACAAAAGTTTATACGGGTTGAAACAATCTGGTAAACGATGGTATGAATGTTTAGTAAAAGTACTCAAAACTATGAATTTCAATGCTACTACTGCTGATAACTGTTTCTTTGTCAAAAAAGAGGGTGATTCTCTAGAATTTGTATTAATTTATGTGGATGATATTTTGTATATAGGTAAACATAAAGGGAGGAGAGAGACATTTGTAACAAAACTAAATGAACATTTCTCTTTGAAATCATTAGGTAAGGTAAATAAGTATCTTGGAGTTCAAATCAGTAAAACAAAAAGGGGATTCAAACTTTCTCAAAGAGACAAAATCATAGAACTTCTGAATAAATGTAATTTAAACAATGCTAAGCCATGTGACACTCCCATGCAAACTGATTTTTTGAAGAACACAGACGAGTCATCCCCTGAATTTAAAGATAATACGCTTTACAGATCAGTCATAGGTTCCCTTCTATATATTTCCAATTGGACTAGACCTGATATTGCTTTGCCTCTCAACTTATTGTCTAGACACGTGAGCAAACCGTTACTATATCATTGGGAAGCTGTCAAAAGAATATTAAGATATTTAAAGAATAGTTTAGACTTCTGTTTGCTATTGGAACCTAATAATGCCAAAGAGCCCATCCTCACATGTTACGCCGATGCGGATTGGGCTGGCGATACCACATGTAGAAAAAGCACATCTGGTTATATATTTTTCCTTAACGATTGTCCAGTTTACTGGTATACTGGTAAACAAGATTTAGTAGCCACCTCAACGACTGAGGCAGAATATGTTTGTCTGTCTAAGGCCTCAAATAATCTTATATGGTTTAATGACTTATTATCAGACACTTGGAAGAAACCCACTTTACCATTTATCATGCATGAAGATAACAAGGCTGCTATTGAAATATCTAGATCTGATGCTATTGGACAAAGGTCCAGACATATAGATATAAAATTCAAACATGTGAGACAGTTATCTCAGGATGGATTTATTAAAGCAGTTCATTGCGAAACATCAGAGCAAATAGCTGACATATTAACAAAGCCTTTGCCTTCTAAGCAGCCTAAATACTTGACTTCTAAGTTACAAGTTTTATATTGTTCTGAATCTGAATGTAATTGTTGTAATATATCGAATCGGCATTTAGAGGGGGATTTGTCACAAGTAAATGCCTTATTCTTCATTATGTAAATAGTACATGACCAGGGTATCAGGGGTTAACTTATTCTTCACTACTTAATGTATTCATATTTCACCACTCCCATATCTAGCTCCACCCATTGTATATATAAGGAGCTGTATACATTCCTTCTGTGCTTCTATCTGTGATTATTCAGTGAATATAGAATGCCTTCTGTAAATAAACAGTGCTTTATTTGAACTTCTAATTCTCAACTTATTTATTGAGTCTGATCCTGAAAATATCGTAACAGTGTCCATTAAGCTCTTGCTCAGAAATCCCCCCCCTTTTCTTTCTAGACTTTTCTGAACCACTTTGCTCACTCTAAGAACAATACCGTTTTAACTAGTTTTTCAAAAAATTCCTTAATATTCTAGTTCCTTATTTTCTTTATTTATTACGCAGAAGCAGAAGCTGTAATGAAACATTATTTTAGAAGCAACTCTTCACATCCCACAATATCGGAACCCCATACCTGCCATGGCTGCAGCCTTGGAGCCCCCAACCTCCCTTCGCCCTCCTTCCTTCCCCTCCTCCATCTGGAGGAATAGGCGGCATTCAAGGCCTGGGCCAGAGTCTGAATGAGACTGTAGAAAAGATAATAATTTGTGATCTTTCTTCTGTTCTTTTTCTCCTGGGTCTCCAGTGGGGCTTTCTGGGTGCATCTTCTGCGGCCTTTGACAGAAAAGATGGTCTTTGAAAGAGAACAGCGGAAATAATGATCATGAAACTTTTCTTCCACAAAGAAATGGGGTTCAAAGGCATCATCCATTGGCCTTTCTTTTCCCAGATAAGTAAAGATCCAAATACTGTGGATGTATTTGAAAAGTCTGTTCTTTTCCAATGCTAATGTTCTCGAAGTTGTATAGATCCAGACTTTCCCTTCAATGGGTCCTGGGAGACGCATAAGTGTTAAATGGAAAGGAAGAATTCTGTCCCAAATGGAATCATCTTCTATGAAGTGAACAAAGACGTTGACTTGTCTCCACTTAGAGAGGGAATCCCTGAGGGTTGTTGTGTATCCAGTTGTTGAGAACAGTTGTGATATAACCACACAAATTCCACTCCTGACAAGCACAGGAGGAAAAATCCTCATGAAATTCTCTCCCTTCTCTGTGTCTGAAGCAAAGAGGCCAATCAGGGTCCATCTGAAATGGAGGAGCAGGGGGACAATTGCTGGGTACTGAAATCCTTCTTTGGGGAAGATCTGGTGGAAAAAGGGGAATTTCCTTTTATCACCCAGAGCCTCTGAAACAATGTCATGACTGATCTGAAAAAGCAATGAAGAAAGTTGTGTTATATTGGGGGTCAGATAAAGTCCAAAACTTTATTTTTTTAATAAATTCAACTTGGTATTGATGAACAAATTAAATAGATTATTGTTGATTAGCAATTATGCCATATCAATAAACAGAATATTAAGCACAGTGTTAACAACACTGTATATAAAAACGGAGCCCAAGAAACAAATTAAATAAATAAGAATAAGAATAAAAAAACATATTTCTGTATCACAACTTATTGCAATCAGACCCACATGTCTATGGAGATTCTCAGTCGTCCAGGTTCTTCAGCTCTGGATGAGAAGCAAAAGGTCTTCAAAGAAAAACCAGAAAGTCCAGTTGCCTCTTGAAAAAAGCACCTTTGGGACAATCAGATCCAGATGTGCAGGTGTCAAGTGAGCGTTTCGTTCCAATAAAGGGCCCTATTATATCTTTAATTCTGACTGAACAGCAAATGTGTTGCTTTAACACAAGTTTCCCAATAGGTTGTTTGTCTAATGTGCAGCCCAAGACTCTCATCTCTCTCTTTCTTATGCAGTTGACATTCAATATTCCAGATTCTTGGTGAAGCAATATTTGTTTATTTATTTATCTACCACCTTGATTATTTTTGGGCTTCTTCTCTAGTTACACAAGAGATAGGGAGACCACAGCTCCTAATATAATTTGTCAGTTGCATAATCTTAGGGGGCTTTATTTGAAATTCTGCATCTTCTAACCCAGAGAACTTGGGGACTCTGTCAGGTTCCAGAGGTTTAATTGTACACTAAGAAATTCAGCCATGTGGAAAAGGAAGGAGACCCTCTTTGACTTCTGTGGTTTCATGTATCTGGACAGAGGAAAAAGCATCTGGTCTTCAGCAGTTCTTAAAAGGAGGTAAATGCAACCTCAGGTAAACAGCAACACAGGAGATATAACACCCTGTCCTCTTTTATTTTACAGAAAGAGAGCCGAAATGGAGGAGCCAGGTGTGAAAGGCTAAGGACACCCTGACTGCTTCCATAGGTGTGAAGAGGCTGAGAGGCAGCCTGGTGCTGCTGATCAAGGGACCTGGATTAATCGATCATCACAAGTGTGACGGCCTCTATAAAAGCCAAAGTTTCAGGAGTTTGCTGGTCTCCAGCATTGAGGTCTGTGTTAACAGAATGCCAAAGGGCAAAGACTCCAGCAGTGATCTGAGAGAAGCCATTGTTGCTGCCTATCAATCTGGGAAGGGTTACAAGGCCATTTCCAAACAATTTAACGTCCATCATTCTATAGCAAAGAAGATTGTTCAGAAGGGGAAAACATTCAAGGCAGCTGCCAATCTTCCCAGGAGGGACCATCCCAGCAAGTTCACCCAAGGTCAGACCGTGAAATGCTCAGAGACATGGCAAAAAAAGACCAAGAATTCCACCTGAGACTCTACAGGCCTCAGTGAGCCTGTTAAATGTTCCAGTTCCTGACAGCAGAATCAGAAAAAGACTGAAGAAGTTTGGTTTGTTTGGGAGGGTTGCCAGGAGGAAACTTCTCTCTAGAAAGAACATGGCAGCACGGCTGAGGTTTCCCAAGTTGCACCTGAAGAGACCACAAGACTTCTGGAACATTCTCCTTTGGACAGACAAGACTTTAAAGGATAGTGGTGTGAATGCATGGTTGCTCGGGTTCTCAGGGAAACTAGTAAAGAAAACATCTTCACACTTGTGTTTGAACTATCATGTTTCAAGAGTCTTTACTTTCTTAAATTGGAAGGAGAGGGAATCCTTACACCTGCTCTCTATGTATCACTCTGTATGTGTCTCTCTATGTCTTTCTGTGTGTGTGTGTGTGTGTGTGTGTGTGTGTGTGTGTGTGTGTGTCTCCCCCCCCCTTCGGGCGACCGTCCTCCTCCTCCCCCTCTCCTCTCATAACTCCCTGGCCGGGAGCAAAGAACAGCAAATGGGGGTGTGGGGTGGGCGGCCGCTCGCTTAAGGAGGGTCTTAACAGGACACGGCTTCTCTCCTGCACTAATGCTCCAGTCATCGCCTGGCCATGTCATCGCCCACCCCTGGCAGCTCTTCGGCCGTGCGCGGAGGGAGCGTCTTTCCTGAGGGAGGAACTTGAACTCTGTTGAGGCCATTGAAAAGTTCTTGTGGATGTGTCATAGTTGCGTATTAGGAAGTCATGGGAATTGCCAAAGCAATGTGTTCCTCTCTCTCTTGTCCAACATAGATAGGAATTACCTTGGGGATTTGTGTTGCCATTTCAAAGTGAGGCATTTCCATTCCTCTCACATCATTGATTGGCCCCGCCCCTCTTATTTCATTTTTTGGACTCCATCCCGAAGCAGCAGGAAGCGAAGGCTGCCTTAGATGCAAATGTGGGACGAAGGCAGGTACAGGGCAGCTTTGCTTCTGCACTCTCCAGGGACCCTCCTCCCCCTCCTCCTCTCGTAACCCCCTGGCCAGCTGTGGCTGAGCTGGGAGCATGCGCATGCATGGGGAGGCCCTCCTTAAGTGAGCTGCTGCCCTCCCCGTGCCCACCTTTCCTGAGCTTTGGCGCTTGCTTGAGGAGAGGAGGGTCTCCCTGTACCTGCGCACGCTCCCAGCTCAGCCACAGCCAGCCAGGGGGCCACAAGAGGAGGAGGAGGGGAGGAGAGTGCAGGAGCGAACCTGCCAAATTTGCGCATAAGGCAGCCTTCGCTTCTTTCAGCTTCGGGCTGGAGTCCAAAAAAGAAATGAGGGACGGGGCCAACCAGTGATGGGACAGGGAGCTGGGGCAGAGGGCCCAAAGAGCCACTTGTACCTCCGGAGCTGTGGGTTGCCGACCCCTGGTCTACGCAATCTAACCCACAGGATAATTGTCCTATACTATCAGTTTAAACCAACGGGTCTTTAGCAAGTAGGAGCCTCAGTGGCTTGAAGACACTGGATCTGTTCCAGCAGTTTGAGTTCTACCACTGCATGGCGGGGTGAGCTCCCATCACTTGTCTCAGCTTCTGCCCACCTACCCAGTACGGTCGGAACGAAACAAGGGTTAAAAAATTGTGGATAGCTGCTGCTACAGTACCCTTTGGAAGGCCGGCGCGAGGCACATGGGGCGCATTGCTTGGCCTCCTGCTGCAGAAGTGGTCCCAATCCATGGCAAAAACAACCGTGCTTTTTGGAGCTGCTGGCCGGAGCGGCACCCATGAGGCAGCTGTTCCATGAACAGAACTGCCTGCTGTAACTCTCACTATTAGGTAAGGAGGGTGTGAGGCGTAAAGGGTGCATCGCTTGGCCTCCGGCTCCTTTTCCAGCTGCAATTGGCTGCAAAAGGGGCCGCGCTTGCTGGAGGCAGCGGCCTGAGCAGCACCCGAGAATCAGCTGTGAATGGCGGCCTGAGCTGCTCAGCTGATCCGATTAAGTGGCCGAGAAGCCCTGAAGTGATCGGGGAAGGGAAGGGCTGTCTCCTGTGCTGGCCATGCCCTCCCCGTCACTAGGGCTTATTTTTGGGGGAGGGTATATATTTATGCCACCCCAAAAATCAGGCTTGGCCTTATTTTCGGGACATGTTCTATTTTTGGGGAAACACGGTAGCAGTTGAAAAGCATGTGACAACACTAGTAGGTAAATAGGTACCGCTTTGGTGGGAAATGTGGCATGTTTGGTACAGATGCCTCTAACAATGCTGGACTTGCTTGGATGTGACACCGAACTGTGAGGCACCATCGGTGGCGAGAGAAGGCCCAGATGATGCCACAGGACACCTCTCGGCTTTCTGGTGCGGAGCTGGTTCACCCCCTGTGGTGAACGCTGGAGAAGCTCATGGGCACAAACTGAAGGGACTCGCACTCTTTGGCAGCGAAACAAATACTATGTACTAACATTGTAGACTCCTGGCTAATTATACCTTTGCCATATGCTAAATAAGTAAATATTTTAGCACTTTAGCCATATACATGAGAATCCTTCCTTAGTCCTGGTAAGTCATTAATATCCAGACTGAAAAACAAGGGTTCAAATATTCATTCTTCTGTGTTACCCCTTGGTAAGTATCGATCCTTTTTCTCGTGGCTCCATTGAGCCCCAACCTCCCTCTCAAACAAGGGCTTGGATCAGGGCCAACAGGCTAGTTACATTTTCCGGGCAATCAATTTCCTCCATCATATTGATCTGCTCTTTGTGTCAAATGCTGCACTAACATCTATAAAAGCTTGAAAACTGTGGTTTACCCGACTGACATATTGTGTAATTAGATACTTCAAAATTAATCTGTTGACAATATTAGATTATTAATGGATTGATTACTACACAACTTTATGAAACTTTTTACTTTACTTAAACGTTTTTGTTCCTCTGCAAGGAATTCACTTTTGTTCCACCCAATCTCA
Organism: Pituophis catenifer annectens; assembly: GCF_029215685.1. Lineage (NCBI taxonomy): Eukaryota > Metazoa > Chordata > Lepidosauria > Squamata > Colubridae > Pituophis > Pituophis catenifer. The sequence continues at coordinate 3,247,817 of NW_027256899.1, read as the reverse complement.
AATTTACTTAAGAGGAACAAGCAATATATTTCAGCCACAATATCTATTAGTCTAACTGGCTTGTAATTGCTAGATTCCTTTTTATTCCATTTTTAAATATATATAGAGAGAGATGCTACTATTGCCAGCTTGAATACAACTGCATATGGCAGGTGTTATATCTATGTGAAAATCAATATGCCAATAGTTTATCCACAAATAGGATATTTTTTGAATAGCTGGGAGAAAATCCTCTTCAATGACCTTATTGCTTTTCAGGCTTTGTATGAGAAATTTGAACAAGAACGTAAGAGAAAAAAACATATCTGACATGTTTGCTAATATGAAGAAAAGCAGCTCTTGAATTCCATGGAGAAGACATGATTGCATCTATTGCTCACCCACCACTCACTTTACCAGAGAGAGAAAAAAGACACACAAACCTGTGGGACTTTATAAGTTCCTGCTAATGTGGATGCCTGGATGGAGATTTCCCTGTCAGCTGCATCAAGAAGAGCCAGAAGGTTCTCCTTCCTTCCACAGCCGTAGTTGGGGACATTGGCTTCTCCAGTGGAGAGCATGTCCAGCAAGGCATCTGAAGTGCGTAAAGGACTCAAATAGTTGTCATGGAGGTTGTAGCCCAGTGTGAGATTGTGCAAGAGATGGGAGTTCTTGTTGATCCCTTGAATGTTGAAAATGAATGGTAGGGTGCATGTAAAATGGTAAGAAACCACACTGTAGAAAAAATGTTCAAGTTATTATCAACAGTAACAACAAACTTTTTAAAAGAATTTATTCCTTTTCGCCTAAACAAGCCTACTGAGTCTTAAGCCAATATTGATCCAAAACCAATAATCGGTTATAGAAATCTGGGAATGGGCTGGGCAGAGGCAACTACAACTGTTTCAGTCCCTCCTTTACACAAAATGAATTCAAGTGATGAATTCAGGAGTGAACGGGGAGAGGAAAATAGTCTGCATTGCCTTCAGGTTTTTATAACCCCATCTTTGGATTTGAGTCTTTTCTACAAAATAAAAAAGGAGGCAAGTTATAGAAATCAAAATCATTCAGGAAATTAGACAAGTCCTGCAATATAAAAGTAAGTGAAATAAGAAGAAAAGAAGGAGAGTGTTAGGAGTGCAAATGGAGGGGATGCAGCTCCATCACCCTGAATGACTTACGCATGAGAAGGTATAGAGGGAGGACTGTCAAAAGGCAACATTATAGGTGATGTTAGTGTTTCAGTTGAGACCATACCAATGAGATGGTCTCCTGGTCTGTAAAAGTTCCATGGTTGTTTTCCATCCTGGTGCTCCAAACTCAGAGGGCATTTCCTTCTTAGCTTCCCAGAGACTGGATGGGACACAAACAGCATCAGAAGCAGAAGCAGGAGGTCCATAATTCATGGAGCTTTATTAATCCGCTTCCTGTTTCTAACACCCACAGCAGGAACAGTTGGGAGAATTCAAAGCACTCTCAGAAGATGGAAATGCCAGCGACTTTCCTGATACAAACAGAGAAACACTCAGCTTCACCTGGAAAGGAGAGAAAGGTACAATCAAGAGCACAGATCCTGCCTGCCCCAAAACTTGTTCCCACAGAGCTTGACAAATTTATCCTTTTCTGATACAAGATCCTTTGCATATGGCTTCAATCTGCTCTCTCTATCACAGGTATGGAGATCTCCAAGGCCCAGATAATCATTATTAATTACAGGGAGAAGCAACTTCTCCTCTTGGGATCCTGAGCTTCTTCTGGGCTCCATGTGCAGAGGAGAAGATGGAGAAAAGCTTGTTTCTGAAAAGCCACAACTACACTCCTGGGGTCAATTCCTGTCGTGGTTGTGGTCCTTCCTGTCAGGACGTGTCAGGAAAGTGATGTTGGAGGAAGATAGTTCGATAACAAGGGAATTGACCTCTGCTGTCCTTCAATCGGGTCTCTTGTCTCCAGAGTCTGCTGGAGAAGGTCAGAAGTATGGAGTTTGGTGCCACTCCAAGTTGGTGACCCTTAACTCTTGTGCTGCCTTTCTTCTTAATGCCAAGGAAGGATTCAGTCCCCTTGGATTCTGCCTAAGGTGAAGAGTGGGGCCTGTTCGGGCTTTTCTTTCATATCAGAACTTCATAAATTGGAGCTGATTTTAAAAAGTGGGACCCCTCTGACGTTCCCATCTCTGAGGCTGTGGGGTGAAGCCCCCTTCCCTAAAAAGCCTCCGAGTGCTTTGAAGCTTCTCTTGGGGCACCTGAGTCCCTGGTTCCTTGGGATCCATTCTTCAGGGATTGTGTCTCTTCTCTGGATGAGGAAGACGGAGACGTCCCCCTTTGCCCAGAAGGGAGAACTGGGGAAGGGGCTGATCTGAAGGGAGAGGAGGGTCCCCATCCCAGGTTCTCCTTTCAGGGCCTGGCTAGGAGGTCCTGGGGGGCTCTGGGTGGAAGGATAGGCGGAGGCCTGGGAAGGGGTTCCTCTCCTCCCGGAGGGTCTCTGCCGTGTCTCCCTGGAGCCTGGAGGGGCCCAGAGGGGAGGGAGCCAGAGACGGGGGCCCAGGAGAGGCCCAGGGGAGGGGGGCAGGGGCAGCTGGGGCCGCTTTCCTCTCAGGGAGGCCGGGGGAACCTTTCCCCACACTGGGCGGAGGAGAGTCTGGGCTGAAGAGGAGCCTCGCAGGAGGAAGAGCCTCTCCGGCTTCTCTCCCATGGTCTCCATCCAGGCTCCCACCTTCCTCCCCCCCGGATCCAGAAGCTTCGGGGCCCCCAAAGAGCTTCCTGGGCCGATCGGCCAGCAGGTCCCCCCTGAGGAGAGAAGCCAGGATGGAGGCTCTGAGGGGGGAAGGGAGGCCTGGCCCTTCCTCTCCCCTCGGCTCCCCCGGCTCTGCCTCGGCCTCTGCCCAGCAACGGAACCAGAAGGAAGAAGGTGGAGGCTGTAGATCCTCTGCTGATGGAGGAGGAAAATAAATATTATATATATATATATATAAATATTATATATATATATATGTTAAAAAAGAGGGGAAAATCCTTCATTCCCTGGTTGCCCCCCATTGTCCCATATCCCCCTCCTGCCCCCGTGAAATCAGGAAAAAGAGGATGGGGGGTTGGGCCTCCCCCCCTTGGGGTCCTTCAGTGGAGGTCATCTGTCCGAGTGTCCAGTGCAGGGCCTCCCAGGGCAGGTGGCTCAACCTCAGCAAAGGCCTCTGGACTTCAACTCCCAGAATCCCCTGTCCAGCACTCGGGGTCCTCTTTCCACGCTTAAGCTGTCCCTCACGCTGCCTGTAGGGGCCAGCCTGCAGTCCACCCTTTCAGCCCCAGCTGGCCCCCACAGGCAGCGAGCAGGACAGCTAAAGCAGGCAAAGACCCCGCAGCCTCCTCCATTTCGTGGCCTCTTTTTTCCTGAGGCGATTCTCCCTCCCTCCATTTTGCGGGGAGAAAAAAGCTGCGGGGAGATTTTCTCTCCTCTCCAGCCAGGAGTCGGGAAGTTTCCCCAAAGAGGGGGAAGGAGATTGGGGGGAGGGGAGATGGCAGCCCCTCCTGGTTCTTTTGGGGGAGCCCCAGAGGATCCAGGGCCGGAGGGGCCCCCAGAGGTCATCTAGCCGGACCCCGGCCCAAGCAGGAGCCCCTCTGCCCTTCTGGAGTTTTCTCTCCGGGGCCTCCAAGCTGCCTGTGGGCCCTGGCTGTATTTCAGAGGCCGAGGCCTTTCACGAGGAGAGTCTCTGCTCCCCATGGAAGCCCTCAGAGGAGAGAAAGTTTAGGCCTGGATGGCCTTGAACTAGGCCGCCTCCCTCCCTCCCTCAGCATAGTTAGTGCAGAAGATCCTCTCCTCCCATAAGGCCCTGCCTGATCCTGCCCCCTTTGCCTCCCCTCTCGACTTCAGCCCTAAGAATAGGAAACGTCTGGAAGTCTCTCCCCTTCGACCCTCCAGTGCCTCCCCTGGACCCCCCACCCGCTTCTCCAGAGGTCCCTAAGGTCCCCCAGCCCCCCTCCCCCTCCCCTTCCCTCTCCCCCTCCCTCCCCTCCTCCTGCCCCTGCCCCCCCTGCCCCTCCCTTTCCCCCTCCCTCCTCTCCTCCTCCCCCTCCCCCTCCACCTGTCCCCCCTTTTCTTCTATGTACCCTGAGAGCTTCTGCACCAAAGACAAATTCCTTCTGTCTCCAATCACACTTGGCCAATAAAGAATTCTATGCTATTCCTATTCCTATTTCTTATTCTATTCTATCCTATCCTATTTGTACTCATTTCATGTGTTTATGGCTATGTTTTGCTATTTATTTCCATTTATTTTGGCCATTTTATAATGTCCATGTCTATGTTTATACTGATACTTGTTTCCTTGTACTTGCTGACAAATTAAATAAATAAATAAAATAATAAATAAATAAAATAATAAATAAATAAGCAAAGGGGGGTTGGTGGGATGTGTGAACCGGATCAGAGTTTGGCATTCAGGGAAAAGAGGTGGGAGAGTGACAGAGGGACAGAGAGGCATCTTTAGAGATTTGGGGGGGGGGGGTTTCAGTGATTTCACACAATTTCTGGACAAACCTTGATAAGAGACTTGCAGAGCTTTGTGGTTGTGTGTTCAGAGGATGGAATTGGTGACTTTGTATCAGCCAGATCTCCAGCCTGGGATTCTCCTGGGATGCATGCTTGCTATCGGCTGCCATAGTAACGGGGGTGGGGGGCACGGCATTTGGGTTGGGGGGCTGAGCTGGTGAGGTGGAGACCCATCTGAACTAAAAGGGAGGTTTGCTCTCATGAATGACTGCGCTGCTGAGTGGAGTTGTTTACACCCAGTCAAGGCCAACCGTCCTAGGACTCCAGGTGGACGAAAACACCTGAAGATGGGCCCCACATGACACTATGTGGGACGGGGATTGGACTTTCAGCCTGGGTCCCTGGGGAGGGGGCAGGGATGGGATCTTGGGGAAATTTTCAACGTGTAACTTTCACGCCTTTTGAATCAGATCTTGCCTTGCTTTTGCCGCTACCATCTCAAACTCAGTAAAAGGACCTCTTCTCTACTTCAATGGAGTCCGGGGGGGGGGGTTCTTTCTCGGGTTTTGAACGGAGGCAGACCTGACACTTTGATTCCCCTCCTCCCACTTGGAGCCCCAGAGATGGCTTTGGATGCTGGTTTCCAGTATTCCCAGTGAGGCCATGGCTCAGGATACTGGGGCTGCTCCCCAGAGCAGAAAGGCTGGGCGTGAATCCCATAAAACTGAAGAAGGGGGAATGTGGCTGTGACCCTCCCTGAGTTCCCTTCTCTCTCTCTCTCTCCTGCCAGGCGTTGGGAGGCGGCTGCTTTCACGAGGCTTTTTCCAAGTCCTTTGCTCAAGGTTGGCTTAGAGAGTTCTAAGAACCAACCAGGATGGCTTCCAAACCAGGATCAGGGTCTTAAGAGTTATAAGTCAGTCCAATTAATTGTGGCACTTCTGATGGCCATAACAATTCATGGTTTCTGCATTATGAAGCCCACCAAGGGGATGATGGTCTCTTCAGGTGTCTGTTGTTTTTCAAAATGGAGGCAACATGCGGAGAGTTGTTGGCCTGCATCCGTGTTTTTCAAACTTTAAGATGAATGGACTTCAATCCCCAGAATTCCCCACCCAACAATGCAGGGACTTCATCATGCTGGCCAGGAAATTCTGGGAATTAAAGTGCCTTCATCTTAAAATTCCAAGTTTGAAAAATGCAGCTCTACATTCCTCCCTTCTATAAGGAGTTAAAGCCCTGCACCAAGAATTGGCTAACTCACACGTTGCTCAATAAGCCAGACACAATTTTTTCTCCCTCTCTCTTCCGGACAATCCCAGATCCCCCTTGGAGCATGGCTTCTCCCCCACAGGAGCCTCTCCTGGAAAGACACGGAGCCCAAGGGAAGCTGGAGAAACCCCGAGGGCTGCGTCCCCCCAACATTCAACCCTGGGACCCATAAACCAGTTTTGTCTCTTCCCAGTGTGAGAAGCCCCCCCACTCCTAGAAGAATGAAATATTTTGGGAAATATGAAAAAGGCAGAATATTATCTTTCCCCAAAGGAGAAATGGAGAAAGAGGCTTTTAAAGACAGAAAGCAGATTCGGTCTTTAGAATTCACCCACCACCATTTAGCAGAAGACGCAGAGTTCACTACATGGCACAATTTCCTAAGGGCATTTCAGGCATTGCACTCTCCACCCCCCCCCCAGCAGCATTTCAGGACCTGCATAAAATCCTGGCCTTCGTTCAGCTAGTTGTTCAGCTAGTCCAGAGCCCTGGTGGTTCTGCTTCATCAATAAATGGATCTTCTTCCCAAGGAGCCTCCATTTATTTATTTATTTATTTATTTATTTATTTATTTATTTATTTATTTATTTATTTATTTATTTATTTATTTATTTATTTATTTATTTATTAATCAAATTTCTATACCGCCCTACTCCCGAAGGACTCAGGGCGGTGAACAGCCAAGATAAAATACAGACAATACAAATATTAAAAATCCCTTAAAATTATTAAATATTTCGGCCGAAACACAGATTAAAACACCCAATTTATAAAATCACGAATTCAAAAATTTAAAATTTAAGAATTTAAAAGAGGGGAGTTAGGCCAGGCCAGCTTGCTGAAATAGAAAAGTTTTGAGAGCACGGCGAAACGTGCGCAGGTCCGGGATCTTCCGTATCTCTGGGGGGAGCTCGTTCCAGATGGTAGGTGCCCCCACAGAGAAGGCTCTCCCCCTGGGGGCCGCCAGTCGACACTGTTTGGCCGACGGCACCCTGAGGAGCCCCTCTCTATGGGAGCGTACTGGTCGGTGAGAGGCTATTGGTAGCAGAAGGCGGTCTCGTAGATACCCCGGTCCGATGCCATGGAGCGCTCTAAAGGTGGTAACCAAAACCTTGAAGCGCACCCGGAAGACCAGCGGGAGCCAGTGCAGCTCACGCAGGAGGGGGGTCACATGGGAGCGCCACGTCGCTCCCATAACCACCCGCGCGGCCGCATTCTGGACCAGCTGGAGCCTCCGGGTGCTCCTCAAGGGGAGCCCCATGTAGAGAGCATTGCAGTAGTCCAAGCGGGAAGTAACAAGAGCATGAGTGACCGTATTTAACGAGTCCTGATCCAGAAAGGGATGCAACTGGCGAATCAGGCGGACCTGATAAAAAGTCCCCCTGGCCACGGCCGTCATATGCTCTTCTAAAGACAGCCGTGAGTCCAGGAGGACACCCAAGTTGCGAGCCCTCTCCGTGGGGGGCAATGACTCGCCCCCAATAGTCAGTGATGGCGCCAACTGACTATATCGGGATGTCGGAAACCACAGCCACTCGGTCTTGGATGGGTTGAGCCTGAGCCTGTTCCTCCCCATCCAGATCCGCACGGCCTCCAGGCACCGGGACATCACTTCAAGGGCATCATTGGGGTGGTCCGGGGTGGAGATGTACAGCTGAGTATCGTCAGCGTACTGGTGGTACTTCACCTCGAAACCACGGATGATCTCACCCAGCGGCTTCACATAAATGTTGAACAGAAGGGGCGAGAGGACCGACCCTTGTGGCACCCCACATACAAGGGGCCTCGGGGTCGACCTCTGCCCCCCTGTCAACACAGACTGCGACCGGTCAGAGAGAAAGGAGGAGAACCACCGTAGGACGGTGCCCCCCACCCCTAACTCCTCTAGCCGGTGCAGCATGATACCATGGTCGATGGTATCAAAAGCCGCTGAGAGGTCTAATAGGACCAGGACAGAGGAACAACCCCTGTCCCGAGCCCTCCAGAGATCATCAACCAACGCGACCAATGCCGTTTCCGTGCTGTACCCAGGCCTGAAGCCCGACTGGAACGGATCCAGATACGACGATTCATCCAGGTACTGGGGGAGCTGTCGCGCTACCACACTCTCAACAACCTTCGCAATGAAGCGAAGGTTGGAGACTGGACGATAATTTGCCAACACTGCCGGGTCCAGGGAAGGTTTCTTGAGGAGAGGCCTCACCACCGCCATTTCATTTCCAGCGTCTTTCTCCGGATTGGAACTGAACCAGATGGATTTTCCCTTCCAACACCAGGAATGGGGGGTGAAGGGTGGGGAGCTGCCCCAGATCCCCTCCTCCTTCCTGGCCATCCTGAGCCTTTTCTATGGGTCTGGGCTTTGCTTTCCCCTAAGTGCCTCATATATGGAAAGAAGTGGCAGTGGAACATGGGATATGGTCTCCCCCGTTTCCAGGACTCAGAAGATGGAACCTGGAGGGAGATTTTGCTCTGCTTTCCTTCCCCAACACGAGGCTCCCCAGCTTCCTTCTCCCAAGAGGGGCTCCCACTCATCCAGGCAGAGTCCTGTCTGGCATCCCTGCAAGAGCCCCCTTGCCTGGCATGGGCATGGGAAAGGGAGGCAGGGGAACATGGGATATGGGCTTCCTCATTCCCTGGTCTCAGAGAATGGAAGTTTGAAGGGGATTCTGCATAACAGTTTTCCATATCCCTCCATCCCTCCCTCCTTTCCAGGGGTGAGTTGCTTCCTTTATTTCTCCACCTCTTTTCACTTGGTTTTCTCTCACTTCTCCCTCTCTCTGTTTGTCTTTGCATGTGGGGTTTTTTTCCCAACTATGCAAAGTTCTGATAAGTAGTTTTTCACTATTTTTTCATTTAGTTCTTGGAGTCAGGCCACACTATTACATCAGCCCTTTTGTCATTGAGCATCAGCTTTCAAAGTAAAGTAAAGTTTGGCTCCAACTCAACAAGCAGATCCGTGACATGCTCAGGCATTAACTATCCCCCGAGGTTTTCTCTCTAATTGCTATGCCAACAAATGTCACATTTCTTTTTATCTTCAGCCACAGGTGCCGTGTATTCCCTCTGGGGCCAATTTCAAGGCTGTACATCCCAAAGCTCTCAATTCTAGATGACAGATTTAATTCCATCTCTGCTCTACCATTATAAACCACATGGGGATTATTTCCCTCTCACTTCCCTCCAGAGAAATGCCCAACAATCTCGGAGTTCAAGAATTCGTTGAATTATCCAGGGATCCCTCCTGAGAGGGAGAATTATTATCCTCCGAGTTTCTTCTCTGCTGTTTGGCCAAATCCTCCCGGGAGACTTTGGGCAGAGACCCAGGGAGTTGTGGGCAGCTTCTCTCTTCTCCCCAAAGGGCCCAAAGGCCCTGAATGGAAAACTTTTCCTGCCATAGAACTTGGCTTCAGGCAAAAAGTTTCACTGAACAATTTCAGACTCTGGACTTCCCTGCCCACTGAAGATCAGGGCTGCCTGGATTCCTTCCCATCAAAGGGGGATACTCTGGGGAAAAGAAGAGCTGAGGGCAAAGGGAGCCCTCTTTCTGCCTGCCAGGGTCAGCCCCATCCCTTTTCCATCTCCTTTCCCCAAATGCCAGCTGTTTTCTTCCAAGTGATTCAAGGGGTGGAAGTTTCTTCTTGAGTCCCTTGTATTGTCCCCCTTCAACGCCCTCCCTGCAAACCCCTCTTTATCGTGTAGAAGGGTTGGGGGTTCTGGGCCTTCCAGATGTGGTGGGGTAAGAACTTTCTCCCTCTTCCACTGGGGAGTTGGCTGGGAATGGGACCTTTGGGGCTCCTCCAGATGTGGAGGAGAGATGTCACTTTGCTGGGCTGGGTAGTTATCAATATTGTACTCTGAGATTTGTGATAGTTTGTGTGTGTGTGAGGGGGGAGGGGAAAGAGAAAGAAACACTAGAACAACCCCAGAACTCCACCCTCCAACAGATATCCTGGACCACAGAACCCGTAATTCCCTCATAATACCAGACTTCTCCCCCCTCCCCCTGGGAGAATCCACCGCTCCTTTCCTATGGGGAGGGGCACCCAGGCCCTTCTAGCAGTGCCCGCCAAGAGTCCCTCCCCCCTGTAGGGACCCAGAAAGGCCTCTTGTAGCCCCCCTGCACTCCCCCCACCAAAAAGTCCCCAGCGCTGCCTGCACGCCAAGCCCCACCAGTGCCCATCTGAGCAATTCAATGAAGGAAAAGGGGAGGGGCCATCCCCCTGGCCCTGCCTCCCTGCGGGAGGGAAGCCTCCGAGCCTTGTGCTCAGACCTCCCGGAAGAAGCGGCCTCGGCAGCTTCAGAGGACAAACAGAGCATGTGCGAGAGAACGTTGCCCACAGTTGCTCCCGATGGGAGCGGGGAGAATTCCTTGTAGGAGGAACTTTTGCAAGGAAGTTGGAACTCCTTTCCACTCTAGGACTCAAGATCTCTCTGGCCTTAACCCTTGCGCTGTGCCTCAGTCAGACTGGCGTAGATGAGGCAGCCTATGTACGCGAACTACAGGTGGTCAGTTGGCGTTGAGCATTTCTCTCCTCTGTGTCCTGTCATCCACTCCCCCCACCAATCAGATCTCAACCCCACTTGGATGGTGGTGCGAAGGAGACACAGGCGCATCTCTCACAAGGGGAGCTGCTGTGGCTGGCGGGGATCACCAGGGGCTCCCTCCGCAGGCATCGAAGTCCTGGCAGCCTGTGAGCCTCAGAAGGGAACTGAACATGTGCCTCTGCCTTTTGCCCATCTCTGCTTCTCTCAGTTCCCCACCTGATGGAAAGACACGGGGTCCCCTCACCCCTGCCCTTTGTACCCAGACGCCCCCCCAGCCCCTCCTCCAGGGCCAAGAGGCTGCAAGGGGGCCTGTCAGGGAGGGAGGGGCCAGGAGGAGCATCCCCAGGAAGGGAGTCCCACCAGAGGGAAGGCTGCAGTAGGGGGGAGGGGGTCTTGCAAGGAGGGGGGTTTCCTATCTCCTTCCAGCCACAATCGCAGCCAATGCAGGAATTTCTCTCCTTTTAGGCTTCTTTACCGCTCCATGCCAGGAAAGTTTGGACGCTCTTTGGGAGCCTCAGGAAGGAATCCCTACCACTCTTCGGGGGTCTCCCCAGCATTGCCAAGCAAAGGGTGGCTGGCCACTTCCCCCCCCCACTGCCCCCCCCCGGACAATCCAGGATTTCCCTGCAGGAAAGGAGCTGCTGGCAGCGTTGCTAGGGGTTCCCTGAAGGAGGCTGGGAGGGGGGTGTTTTGGGACCCCTCCTGGGAGGAAGAGAGAGAGACAAGCCTTCCCCTCCCTCTGTGTGTGTGTCTGTGTGTCTGTCTGGGGCCCTTATGGCACTCCAGCAGAAAGTTGGGTGGGTCAATCCTCTCCAAGACTTGGGTGGGGGGAGGTTGGGGGACCCTCATGGGAGGGAGGGAGATCTAAGCCCCCCCACACTATTACATCTGTCAATCAGTCTGCCTGCCTGGCCCTTTATGGTGCCTCAGATGGACTGTGAGTTTGGAGGGCTAATCCCATCCAAGACGCAGCCTGGCTGGATCCCCCTCCCCTCCGCAGATGGGAGGCCAAAAGGGAGGGAGAAGGTTGGGAAGGGCCGTTTCTGCCCAATTTCAAGGAAGGGAGCCCTGGGCAGCCTCCCTCCATCCACTTAGGGGACCCATTTGGGACCCCAGAGAGGGATGCTTGCCTGGTCCTGAAGAGCCAGCCTGGAGGGACCAGAGATCCCAGGCACTTTGGATGCCCTTCTCAACTAGAGACCCTGGAAGAACTGCTGGTGCTGGCCCAAAGGGATGGAGGCGGATTCTGTGCCCGGAGCAGGTGGGCAGAGGCCCCAGAATGTGCTGCTGGCTGCCCTGAACCCTTTCAGATCAAGAGAAATGAGAAAAATCCCCCTTTGCAAAGCCAAAGGAGAAAACAGCCTAGCCAGGACTGTGTTGGGGGGAATGCTGGTTATTTGGGGGGAAGAGGGGCAGCTGCATCCCATCGGATTGCACCCCCGAAAATACTCTTTACTCTGGAGGTGATCTGTGGGATCGGTTGGAGAGAGGAAAGGATCTCGTGTGACAAGGAAAGCTTCTTCCTGTCTGGAGGGGGTAAAGAGCTCCTGGAACAGGCCGAGGGAATTCCTGGTCTCCAGAAACCACTTTCCTCTTGGCAGGTCCAGGAGGTTCCATGTCAGCCCCATGGAAAAGGGGCTTTGCAGGGCAGCAGAGGTGGGGAAAAGCCCCCCCCCCTCATTCTGGGAAATGGGCCTCTAGGGAAGCTCTGGCCAAGCCTCAGGACAAAGAACCCGCAAGAAAGAACCACACAAGTTTTGGTCTACAACATCCCCACTTCAAGAGTTGTGTTACCCGGAGGGGCCCTGGGAAAACGGTGGCTGCCTCCACCATCCTGTGTGGCTGAAGCAGGAAGACCCCAGAAGCTCAGATGGGGCACCTGGGGGTCCCGGAGCAGCTCCGGCCATCCTGTCCCTGGAGACCAGAGCTGGATTTGGGACGGGGGAGGGGAGACCTTTCCCCAGCAGAAGGCTTCTTCCTCAGCCCGGAAGAGGAGGAGGAGCCGCAGGGGGAGGATTCCCAACAGGGGATAAGAGCTGATCCGTTTTCCTGCGTCTTCCATGCCTCCCTGCTGGTCTTTTCTGGGACAGAGGCCGGAAAGAAAAAATCTCTCTTCCCCTTTGCTTTGCCCAGATCGTTTCCCTTCTCCCGGCTGGCTCAGAGCCTGCAAAATGGCAGCAGAGAGTTCGAATTCAGCCCTTCTTAACTGCTACCTTTGACTCCCCCTTTTCTTGGCTTCCAGGTGAAGAGGCTGTCATGGAGGGGACCCCGGCCAGGCAAGAGGGAACCTGCACAACCCCCCCCCCCAACAGCCACACTCTGTGTGTGTGTGTGTGTGTGTGTGTGTGTGTGTGTGTGTGTGGTGTGGTGTGTGTGTGATCCCGCTAGGTAGGGGTGGATTGAAGGGGTGAATTCCCCAACTCTGGTTCAGCCCACTGGGGATGGGACGGCAGGCATAGGCTGATGTGCACAGCAGTACTGGTGAAGTTTTTAGGGAGCAGCACAGGAAGCCAGACTTGCCTTTACGAAAGCTTCCTTACAAATGGAAAAACGGCAGAAGCAAGCAAGCGCTTCTTTTTGCGCTCCTGGCATTTTTCCACTTGGAGAGGAGGAAGAAGAAGAAGATGAGGGTGACAATCGCGGGTGTGTGAAGCAAGGCGTGAAAATCCACAGCAGGAAGCTCGGGGTGAGTGAAAAGGAGGAGCAGCTGAGCATTTTGTTTCTCCAGAACCGGTAGAAAAAAATGCTTAAAAAGTAAAAAAAAAAAAAAAAAAAAGTTCCCACGATCAGGCATCGCTCAGCTGATCATCGGAACTTTAAAAAAAACTTTTTAAGCATTTTTTTACTACTGGTTCTCTGGAAGTAAAAGCAGGAAGTAACGACGACTGGGCGGGTGGGTGGAACCTCAGGTTGCCATTGCTACCAGTTCTCCGAACCACCAGCCGTCATCGCTACCTACTCGCCTGAGCTGGTCCAAACAGGGAGCATTTCACCCCTGGTTCGGCAGTATCTTCTCTGATGGGAAACGAATTGGGTTCATGGTGCTATTGGCCTTTGGGAGTCTCCTTTTTCTCCCTTGCCTCATCCCTTTAATCCAAAGAATAGTCACATCAACTGTTTCTGGGATTACAGTCATAGCATCCTCAGTGTCGACCACTCCTCGTCAAAAGCCTGCAAATCTCATGATCCTTAAAACGATCCCTACTAAATATGTACCTCTCTTATAGCATGATGGAAAGCATTCCATCGTTTAAATAAAAAGAGTGAAATGTAGGGAAACAATAATAAAGAGAGAATATAAAATACTGATATACTAGATTTAGTAAAAGCTTGTTATTCTGTAACCATTAGGTTCCTGTAACATATATATTGTACCTTTGTATTTGTATTATGTATATTATTCCTTTCTATTTGTATCTGTTACAAACATATTGTTATTAGGCCTCTGTAATGTATCTGGTATTTGTCAAACGTATGTCCCTGCCATTTGACCTGAACTCATATCACTCTATCTAAAAGCATGGTACGATCTCAGTTGGAACTACAGCCATCAACAAAGGGATAATTTACACCTCAGCCCTAATTTATGTTTGATCTGGATAAGATCTGGTCTTCCAGAGCCAGGGGCTAAGTAGCCAATTAAGTAAACAAAGAAATGCTTAAGATAAGACTAATTGGAAGTTTAGATTCCTTTGCAGGGCAACAAAGAATACACAAACATAAATTAAGGGGCCAGAGTTGGGGACCTAACTGGTGCTTTAAAGATATAAAAAGTGGTTACATCTTCTCTGAAGATGTGAACCCTCCCATATACATATCTCTTTGTATGTGTTTGGAATGGTTTTACCCAGCCTTTTGTCTTTGATCAAAGATTAAATGTTGATTCTTATTCAAGACTCCATTTAAGTCTTTCTTTTTGGTTCACTGAGAGCTTAAGCGTATAGCCGGACCTACACTAGGAAGCAAGAGATCCTGAGTTCAAGTCCTGCCTTAGCCCTGAAAGCCTGTTTGCTGACCTCGGGAGAGACACTCTCTTTCAGACAAGCCCACCTCACAGGGTGATTGTTGTGGGGAAAAGAGGAAGAGGAAGAAGAGTTGGACATGTTCACCTCCGTTAGGTATTTGAAAAAATAATAAAACAATGGGGAAAAAGCTAACAAAAATAAAAACCGGCTTTCTTGCTTCTGTTTGCATGGAATCTGTCACAGCCTTGTGCAGATACAGGAATTTCTCTTCTCACAAGGAGGAAGAGTTTTTTTTATCATCCCTTCCAATTTCACTCACTCCCTTCTTTTGCAGCCTTTGGGGGCACCAGTGGGGGCATCGGACCCCCTCCCAGCCCTGAGACACAGCAGGTTTCTCTATTTCTTTGGGAAAGATTCCTTCCCCAAGCAGAGTCTACTTGAGCCCCATCATCCACTTCCCTCCCTGCCTGGGATCAGCTGAATTCCTCCATTCAGACAATAGGAGAAAGGGAGTTTGCACAGAGCCTCTGGGTCAGTCTCCATTCTTCAACACAGAGGGATCCACTCACTCCATGTAGCCAAATTCTCCCTCAATTCTTGGCTACCTCCACACATCGCTCGGCTGAGCTCACAGCAGGGCCAGGACGGCTGGGAAATTGGGACCGAAGGGACTACAAACCTTTCCAGCCACAAGAGACACTTGGACACAGACTGTGGTCTGACAGAAGCTCCTATGGTGCCTTTATGTGGGAGTGGGAAGGGTTATGGGATCAATCTCACAATAAACACTCACCCTATAGGGCTGCCCCATCTGTTGTCCCTGGTGGCAGATGGAAGATTGTGAATCCCACTACTGACACCAGTTTCTGTGGAATCAAACACAGGAGCTAAAAAACCAATAATCCAGGTTCACTGCAGTTGTTATTTATTCAGTGTCCACTGGAGGAATTTTGCTCCATAAAATAGTGGGAGGAAATATTTAGAGACAAAAGGATGCACTCATATTTAAACATTCCAGGAAAGGAGGAGAAAATGATAATCATACATATGCATATTTCATTTAACAGATGATGTGAGCATGAATATTCAGAATTACCAAGACACAAGTTATCTCCCCACCCTTGTATTGTTGCTACCCTCAAGAAAGAGTTATTGTGTAAACAAAAAGAAACTTCTCAGTTGCCACAGCAGTTTGGGTGAAATGTACTGAGAAATGAGGGTATCAACGTTGCTCCATACAATCCTTCTCTATTTCTGTCTTGCTAACATGCTCTCATTTCTCCAAGAAATTGGTCTCCTCACAATCTTCCACACACCCTTTATTTATTTCAAGAAAAATAGTTGGGCCACTCATGCATGCAGAACAGCTTGGACCATTTTCTATGTTTGGAGTGTGGAACATGTTAAAAGTTGAAATTCCTCAGTCTCACATTTACACATTTCTTCTGGCTGTAAGCTGTTCTTTTGTGAAGGATTCAATAATTTCCAAATTTGAAACATATACATATGATTTTCTTTGACTCCTGCATACTATCTAAATGGAAAGAATATCTCCTTTCAAATAAATGAACCATTAACAATTCTTCCAATATCACAATGGTGTTATATCTCATGTTTTTACATTTGTTCTGGCTGTGAGCTGCTCCTTTGTGTTGAGGTCTGGCCTCAGAAGGATAATGTAGCACTTGGGGATGAAGATGCAGCCCAGCAGACCAGCACTGGAGGCCAGGATGGAGAAGACCTGCACAGCCACCATGGATTTCCCTTTGGTGCTCAGGTAGGTGGGCACAAAGGTCACCCAGACACTGCAGAAGACCAGCATGCTGAAGGTGATCAGCTTGGCTTCGTTGAAGGCCCCAGGCAGATTCCTGGCCAGGAAAGCCACCGTGAAGCAGATGGCAGCCAGGAAGCCCATGTAGCTGAGGGTGACGTAGAACATGACAACGGCCCCTTCGTTGCATTGCAGGATGATCTCTCCAGGCTGGGAGTGGAGGTCAGAGTCAGGGAAGGGGGCAGAAACTCCCAGCCAGATGGAGCAGATGATAATTTGGACAGCAGAAGAAGAAAGGATGATGGAGTTGGCCAAGCTCTTTCCCAACCATCTCTTCACCCGGTTTCCTGGTTTTGTGGCCAGGAAAGCCAACACAACTGTGATGGTTTTGGCCAAGAGAGAAGAAACGGCCACTGAGAAGATGATGCTGAAGGCTGTTTGTCGGAGAAGGCAGGTGGCTTTCCTTGGTTGACCAATGAAGAGAGAAGGAGACAAGAAGCAAAGCAGGAGGGAGACCAGGAGGATGTAGGAGAGGTCCCGGTTGTTGGCTTTGACAATGGGAGTTTCTCGGTATTTAATAAAGATGATTAAAACAAGGTCCGTGATTAAGAACAAGAGTAGGGCAAAAGAGACCAGGATGATGCCCAGATGTTCTTCATAAGACAGGAAGTTTATAATTTTGGGGATACATTGGACTCGGTCCTCATTTGGATATTTATCATTTGGACACTTGGTGCATTTTTGTGTATCTGAGAAAGCCAAAAAGCAATATTTCTTTAATATACTGGGTTTTTTACATTTCAAGAAATACCCTTTTTGGATGACAGCTGTTACCAGGGGCATTTTCCAAGAAGTATTTCTTAGCTATTTCATTAAAAAGAGCATAAGAAGGATACTTTTTTTAATTAAAAAATGTAGCTAGGGGTATGAAGTTGGAGGAAGTCCTAGGGTGTTAATTATTTCCTGTGTAATGTGTAGAATCTTCATAGGAATCTGCATTATTAGAGGTAAATACTGCATCATATAATCGTTTTAGGCAAACATCTTGAGTCCTGCCACATGGCAGTTAATATCCTGGACTTGGAGGATACCTACAGTATCCTGTAACATCTGGAAGCAACCTGGAATTAAGGAGAAACTTCCTATCACTGAGAGCAATTAACCAGTGGAACAGCTGGCCTTCAGAAGTTGTGGGTGCTTCAACATTGGAGGTTTTTAAGAAGAGACTGCACACTTGTCTGAAGTGGTATAGGGTATAGGGGGTGGACTATGTTGTGGTTCGCCAGCAGCCTGCGGAGCTGGAAGCGGAGGCTGAGGAAGAACAGGGGTCAGTCCTGGAGGCTGGGGAAGGCCCGGATGAGGGCTCTGCGTCAGAGGCAGAGATGGGGCCAGGGCCATCGGGGAGTGAGGTGCGGACTCCAGAGCCTCCAGAGACTGATAGGAATGAGCCAGAGGAACAGGAGGAGCCTGTTCCTAATGCCCGCATGAGAAGAGCTGCCAGAAGGCAAGAGCAGCTCTGGCAAAGAGGACAAGTTGGGAGTAGGGCCAAGAGATGGTTGGCCCCTCCCATAAGGCTTAAAACAGACCAGCAATGGCGTTTGGGCTTTGCTGGAAAACGTTGGTAGCTTTGTCTTCTTCTTCGTCTATGTCTTGCATTTATTTTTCTATCTGCGACTTCTGAACGTTTGCCAAGGCCTTTGGCACTTTGCCCAATTGGACAAAGGTTTGTGATTGACAGGAATTTGTGTTGGGAGGAATTTGCTTTAATTTAGTTGAACAACGCTGGGAATGAAGTAATTCTCAGCTGTTCGAATAAAGTTTGTTTGTTTTTTCACTGACTGATTTTCCTACTACTTACTTGGGCCTGGGTCACAACAGACTAAGAGACCTCCAAGCTCCCTTCCAGCTCTATTCTATTCTGACTGATTGATTGATTGATTGATTGATTGATTGATCTACATGACTGACAGAATATTTGTGTAATGAGTTCCCCCCATAACTATCCACAGCACCAGATTATGGCCCAGTGACACCCTCTCAGTGATCCTCAAGGAGAGGATCCAATATACAGTGGATTGAAAGATCTTTCAGAAAGTGGACCTAAAACAATTCATCAAGTTTCAGAGAACTCAGATGTTCCTAAAATAAGGTGACCAGACGTCCCGCTTTTGGCGGGACAGTCCCGCTTTTGAGCAATTTGTCCCACGTCCCGCGGCGTTTCAAAAAAGTCCCGATTTTTCTTGAGCCCCAGCTGATGGCTAGAAGAAAAAAAAACTGTTTAAACTCTTGCCCGGGGCTTCAAAGGGCCGCCCTACAGGCAATCAGTGTAAAGCAGTTTTTTTTTCCCCTAGCTAAGCTTCAGAAACGAAAACGAAACCGAAACCAGGGTCTTTGGTGCAGCGTGACAAAATGAGGCAGAGAGAGATTTATTTTTATTTTTCCTCCCCAAAAAAGGTAGGTGAAAAACTGCAAACATGGGAAATTTAGGAGGAGAGTTCAAGATTTTAAAACACAAAGGAAAAAAAGCTGTATTTAACTAGGGAATTGTAATAATTGAGATACTATTAATTGTATATTGTGTTGAAAGCAGAAATGGTTAAGTTGTGGTTCGGAGGAATATATGGGAGAAATTATTTGGTTTATTATTATTGGTAAATATAATTAATTGATTTGTAAGAAATTGGATTGCATGGAAATAATTGGAATATTCATGTTCATATTGATTAATATACAAAAAAGATAGTTTTATAACTAATTGATTTATATTAAAATGTTGAATTTGTATTAAACAACTGTATTACATAATTACATAATTAAACAATGTGAGGATGGATATAAAAATAGATGACAATGGGAAGGGGTATAATATAGAATAGAAGGGAAAAATTGAATTTGATTAAGATTAGAGATGAGGATGAAGGGTAATATTGGTTTTTTTAAAAAATAGATGAGGAATAAATATGGCAAAAAGGAAATATAGAAATTGTAAATTTAATTGAAATGACTAACCGCTGTTTAAATTTGTGAACCAGCCAAATATTCTGTTCAAAGAAAATACATTGTATGTTTGTATGTGTGTTTCTAATTATTGCTATTTATTCATATTTGTTCTCTTTTATTCTTTAAAGTTTAACAATTCATTCTTTATCTTAATATCTTTATATTTGCTTGGGGTTGGCTTTCTTCCCTTTCATCTTTTTTATTGTACAGCAATCTTTCTCCTCAAACCTACCACCTCTCTCTTTTCTTTCCTTCTTACTTTCTCTTCCCCCCACCCTCTTTTTCTCCTCCCTACTTCCTCTTTCTTTCTCCTTCTCCTCCTCTCTTCCTCCCTCTCTTACCCTCACTCCTACTCTAATTTCCATTCCTTCATCCCTCTCTATTGCTGTAATCCTTTAATGCATATGGACTACTCAGAGGGCTGAAAAAGTTATTTTTGACTGGTCCTCACACTTTTGACCAGTCCTCGAACTTATGACTGTCCTCACATTTTACATTTTTGCCCTATCTTGTCATCATGGTGAAGAGAAGCAGTTGTGAAATGAGTGACATGGTTGTTAAGAATGCTGCATGGGCATAAATGTGAGGATGGTCATAAGTGTGAGGACCAGTCAAAAGTGCGAGGACCTGTCAGAAATGACTTTTTTCAGCTCTCTGGTTAGTCCTTTTGTGCATATGGACTACTCAGAGGGCTGAAAAAGTTATTTTTGACTGGTCCTCACACTTTTGACCAGTCCTCGAACTTACGACTGTCCTCACATTTTACATTTTTGCCCTATTTTGTCACTATGTTGAAGAGAAGCAGTTGTGAAATGAGTGACATGGTTGTTAAGAATGCTGCACGGGCATAAATGTGAGGATGGTCATAAGTGTGAGGACCAGTCAAAAGTGTGAGGACCTGTCAGAAATGACTTTTTTCAGCCCTCTGGTTAGTCCTTTTGTGCATATGGACTACTCAGAGGGCTGAAAAAGTTATTTTTGACTGGTCCTCGCACTTTTGACCAGTCCTCGAACTTACGACTGTCCTCACATTTTACGTTTTTTTCCCTATCTTATCACCATGGTGAAGAGAAGCAGTTGTGAAATGAGTGACATGGTTGTTAAGAATGCTGCCCGGGCATAAATGTGAGGATGGTCATAAGTGTGAGGACCAGTCAAAAGTGCGAGGACCTGTCAGAAATGACTTTTTTCAGCCCTCTGGTTAATCCTTTTGTGCATATGGACTACTCAGAGGGCTGTAAAAGTTATTTTTGACTGGTCCTCGCACTTTTGACCAGTCCTCGAACTTACGACTGTCCTCACATTTTACATTTTTGCCCTATCTTGTCATCATGGTGAAGAGAAGCAGTTGTGAAATGAGTGACATGGTTGTTAAGAATGCTGCACGGGCATAAGTATGAGGACCAGTCAAAAGTGTGAGGACCTGTCAGAAATGACTTTTTTCAGCTCTCTGGTTAGTCCTTTTGTGCATATGGACTACTCAGAGGGCTGAAAAAGTTATTTTTGACTGGTCCTCGCACTTTTGACCAATCCTCGAACGTACGACTGTCCTCACATTTTACGTTTTTTTCCCTATCTTATCACCATGGTGAAGAGAAGCAGTTGTGAAATGAGTGACATGGTTGTTAAGAATGCTGCACGGGCATAAATGTGAGGATGGTCATAAGTGTGAGGACCAGTCAAAAGTGTGAGGACCTGTCAGAAATGACTTTCCAGCCCTCTGAGTAGTCCCTATACACATAGCCATGGCCACCCGGTCACATGACCAGCTAGCCACGCCCACCCAGTCACATGGCCTCCAAGCCATGCCCACACAATAAGCCACGCCCACAATGGTGTCCCTCTTACCAATGTTAAAATCTGTTCACCTTACCCTATACACATAGCCATGGCCACCCGGTCACATGACCAGCTAGCCACGCCCACCCAGTCACATGACCAGCTAGCCACGCCCACAAAATAAGCCACGCCCACAATGTCCCTCTTTACCAATGTTAAAATCTGGTCACCTTATCCTAAAAAGATAAACATAGCAGCACATATGCAACAGTGGTGGGTTTCCCGTGGTTTGGACCAGTTCGCAAGGACCAGTAGTAAAACCGGTAGGAGGCTCCGCCCACTGACCCGGACGTCATCATAGGCGATCTGCACATGTGTAGAAGTGCACACGCTCCCATTGTGAACTGGTGGTAAAGGTAAGCAGAACCCAGCCCTGAAATCCAAACTAAAAAGCAGAAGAGATATTTCCTCTGCTGTTAGTAAAGCTTGCCCAGTCTGCCACCCCTCCTCCCATCTCTTCCCAGCCCCTCCTTCCAAGTCTTTTTGATTTACTTCCGTTTAGATAAGAAATTGTGCAGGTTAAAAATAAAAAAAATGCAGGTGAGCTTCAATCTGTCTTTTAACTTGCACTTTCATGAAAAGGTTCTGGATGGATCCAAGTCCACAAAGCCTCCCATTTTCCTCAGTGTGACCCACCTTCCTGAGTGGAGAAAGTCCCCTCCGGACAAGGAACGCAGTCATAGCAGCAAACTGGCTCTCCTTCTCGAGCCCTCTTGACAAATCCAGGATGACAACTTTCCATACATTTGGACTGAGGCAGAGACTGAGCAGAAAAACAAGGAATGCCAAAGAAAATACGTTAGGACTCTCCATCCATGGAAAATGGAGGTAGAAATGGATGGAGACAAGTAGCCTCTGGTCTTCATTGGGGTAAATATGAAATCTCTGACTACTTCTAAACAGATGCAGGAGGTAAAACAACTGGCAGATTCTTCCTTTAGTTCCTCCCTTTTTCTTTTGGAATTAAACAATGAAGTACAATGAAGTACTTTTCTACTTCCATTAGAATTCCATTAGATTTTTTAATGTAGAGTAAAACTATGATGAAGAAAGAAACCTCTGACCAGTAAAATCTTGAAAGACTTCCATAAAACATGGCAAAGCCACTCCACTTAGGTCCCGTCTGTTGAAGAGCTTCCATTAGATGACATCACCTGGCATGGAAGGCCAACCACCCTGGAGACTCCAGGCTTTCCCCACTTGAAATGGGACCTCAGGCTTTGGAAAAGAGAGAAAAGTCACAAAAATTTCTCTCACCTTATTGAGCAACTTTAGCCGTGAAAGAGCATCTTGGTCGATAAAAAGTTTCTGTCTTTCAAAATTCGCCAGAGTCTCTAGCCTGGGATCCTCCTTGGGGAGAACCAAGAAGCCTTCAATGCCCAGATCTGCTATTATCTCTCCATTTTGGTCCAAGTACAGTTTGCTATCAGAAATATTCCAAAATTCATTCTTCTCCAGAAAGGGATGAAACTAGAATGGGAACATCCAGGAATTTGAAAAACAGAGAACCTTGTTTTTTATCCCACATTGAATCTTTCTTCTACAATTGTGTAATCTCCAAATATGCTTAATTAGGATATAAATGCTGCCATTATCTTCAAAAGTGAATGAAAAAGTTGGAGAAAAATTTGTCGATCATATACTGACAAAATATAGAGAAAATATAATTGACACAATTGATCAATTTTAGGGAACAATCTAAAGCAGATGACAAATAAAATGAACAGGGAAAGAAAAAAGATTATTCATAAACTCTTAACAACAGGTTGATTCCCAGAAACATGGGATTATCCAGAAAAAAGTTGCCAGGCTAATCTTCTCCCTGGTCATCCTGATAGAAAACACCTCCAGATGTGCTAATTCTACTTAATTGTAATGTGACATTAACAACATTTTGCAGATCTGAAAGAACAAATCTCCCACCAACTCTTTTCTCAGCCTGAAAAGTTAGCCAGGATCCTTTCTGAGTTTCTTTCTCTCCCATTATGCAGCTGCAGGATTCTCCCCTCTTCTCTGATCCTTCCCTAGGCAGCCTCTCTTCCCCTCATCCCAAAAGTCATTCTCACCCATCATTACGCTTCCTAAATAGATTATGGGAAGACTGGTGACATAACTGGATTTCAGTAAAGGACTCTGTAAGGTAAGGTGACCAGATTTTAACATTGGTAAAGAGGGACATTGTGGGTGTGGCTTATTTTGTGAGCGTGGCTAGCTGGTCATGTGACTGGGTGGGCGTGGCTAGCTGGTCATGTGACTGGGTGGGCGTGGCTAGCTGTTCATGTGACCGGGTGGCCGTGGCTATGTGTATAGGGTAAGGTGAACAGATTTTAACATTGGTAAGAAGGACACCATTGTGGGCGTGACTTATTGTGTGGGCGTGGCTTGGAGGCCATGTGACTGGGTGGGCGTGGCTAGCTGGTCATGTGACTGGGTGGCCATGGCTATGTGTATAGGGACTACTCAGAGGGCTGAAAAGTCATTTCTGACAGGTCCTCACACTTTTGACTGGTCCTCACACTTATGACCATCCTCACATTTATGCCCGTGCAGTATTCTTAACAACCATGTCACTCATTTCACAACTGCTTCTCTTCACCATGGTGATAAGACTGGGCAAAAAATGTAAAATGTGAGGACAGTCGTAAGTTTGAGGACTGGACAAAAGTGCGAGGACCAATCAAAAATAACTTTTTCAGCCCTCTGAGTAGTCCATATGCACAAAAGGACTAACCAGAGGGCTGAAAAAAGTCATTTCTGACAGGTCCTCGCACTTTTGACTGGTCCTCACACTTATGACCATCCTCACATTTATGCCCGGGCAGCATTCTTAACAACCATGTCACTCATTTCACAACTGCTTCTCTTCACCATGGTGATAAGATAGGGAAAAAAACGTAAAATGTGAGGACAGTCGTAAGTTCGAGGACTGGTCAAAAGTGCGAGGACCAGTCAAAAATAACTTTTTCAGCCCTCTGAGTAGTCCATATGCATAAAAGGATACAGCAATAGAGAGGGATGAAGGAAGGGAAGGGAAATTAGAGTAGGAGTGAGGGTAAGAGGGGGAGGAAGAGAGGAGGAGAAGGAGAAAGGAAGAGGAAGTAGGGAGGAGAAGAAGAGGGTGGGAAGAGAAAGTAAGAAGGAAAGAAAAGAGAGAGATGGTAGGTTTGAGGAGAAAGATTGCTGTACAATAAAAAAGATGAAAGGGAAGAAAGCCAACCCCAAACAAATATAAAGATATTAAGATAAAGAATGAATGGTTAAACTTTAAAGAATAAAAGAGAACAAATATGAATAAATAGCAGTAATTAGAAACACACATACAAACATACAATTTATTTTCTTTGAACAGACTATTTGGCCGGTTCACAAATTTAAACAGTGTTTAGTCACTTCAATTAAATTTACAATTTCTATATTTCCTTTTTGCCATATTTATTCCTCATCTATTTTTTTAAAAAAACCAATATTACCCTTCATCCTCATCTCTAATCTTAATCAAATTCAATTTTTCCCTTCTATTCTATATTATACCCCTTCCCATTGTCATCTATTTTTATATCCATCCTCACATTGTTTTTTTTGTTTTTTTTTTATTGCAAAAGTTTTACAATTACATTTTCACCCCTTTTCCCCCCCACCTCCCCCCCAAACTTCCCAACCTCCCTAACCCTCCCTAACCCTCCCCTCCCCCCAGACTTCCCAACCTCCCTAACCCTCCCTAACCCTCCCCTCCCCCCAGACTTCCCTATAATATACTCATAATCATGAAGAACCCTAATATAACACATATATATAAACTTGAGCCCCTCCCTCCCCTGTATAATTTTTCTCTTTATCTCATTACTTTAAAAAATTTCTAGTACATTATTTTCAAGTAAAAGCTATTTGATACTTTCTAGTTTGATATTTGTTCTGAACATATTCTATCCACTTTTTCCATTCCCACTCATAAGTCTCTTGTGAACAGTCTTTTTATCTCATTACTTTAAAAAATTTCTAGTACATTATTTTCAAGTAAAAGCTATTTGATACTTTCTAGTTTGATATTTGTTCTGAACATATTCTATCCACCTTTTCCATTCCCACTCATAAGTCTCTTGTGAACAGTCTTTTAAATATGCTGAAATCTTCGCCATCTCTGCAAAACTGGCCATCTTCAAAGTCCATTCCTCAATAGTGGGCAAAGCTTCATTCTTCCAGTATTTACCTATCAACAATCTTGCTGCTGTTATCATATACAATATCAATTTTGTTTCACCCAATGTAAAACCCCTAACTATACCCAGTAAAAACAGTTGTGGAGAAAATTGAATTTTTTTCTTCAAAACATTCTGCATGACCCACCAAATTTTTATCCAAAAAGCCTTAACTTTCCTACAGGTCCACCAAACATGATAATACGTAGCATCCAAACATTCACATCTCCAACATTTTGGCTGAACATTAGGGTACATACATGACAACTTTTTGGGATCTAAATGCCATCTATAAAACATTTTGTAGAAATTTTCCCTCAGGTTCTGCGACTGTGTAAATTTAACATTCTGAACCCAAATTTTTTCCCATGTTTCCAGCATCACTGGTTCTTCAAAATTCTGTGCCCACTTAATCATACAGTCTTTAACTAGTTCAGTTTCTGAATCTCTTTCTAGCAAAACATTATAAAGCCTTTTGATATGCATTGGACCTTTCTCTCTTATATGTCTAACCAATTCTTCCTCATGCAACATAATACCAGTTTTTTGGTCCTCTTTCCATCTCAGTTGTAATTGATTATATTGTAGCCAAGTTAAATTAATCCCTTCATCCAACAGTGTCTGCAATGTCTTCAGCTGCCATCTGCCCGCATCTGTAAAAAGAACCTCTTTATATAAAACCCCCCCGAGTGACATTATATTTGTATTCCACAAAGTATGACCAAGATCCAGCCATAGCGGTATTTTATAATCCCATTTGAGTCGGTGCTTCTTCCAAACTCTCATCAAAGAATCTCTAAGTATATGACTTTTAAATACTTTATCTACTTTGTCGTCATAAAATAAGTAAGCATGCCATCCAAATTCAAGATCAAAACTTTCTGCATTCAATATTCCAGTCTTTTTCCTTCCAAACCAATCACTTGTTAAAGTTAAAGCTGCCGCATCATAATATAGCTGTAGGTTTGGAAGTTTAAGACCTCCTCTTTCTGGAACATCTTGCATAATTTTCAATTTCACTCTCGGCTTCTTCTCGTTCCAGACAAACTTATTCACTCCAGATTGCCAAACTTTCAATTGTTTATCACTTTTAAGCACCGGAATCATTTGAAACAAAAAAAGAAATCTTGGCAAAATGTTCATCTTAACTGCTGCTATTCTTCCAAGTAAAGACAGCTGCAGTTTTTTCCAAATCTCCATGTCTTTCTGCACCTCTCGCCACAACACCTCATAGTTATTTTGAAACAATTTCATGTTTGATTCTGCAACCTGAACTCCTAGATATTTTACCTTAGGTACAGTCTCAAAACCTGCCCTCCTTTCAAGCTCATGTTTACGATCTTGTGTCATGTTTTTAACTATCATTTTAGTCTTTTTTGGATTCAGTCTAAAACCTGAGACTTTACCATAGTCTTGTATAATGTCCTTCATCAGGATTATTGATTCCATTGGTTGTGATAGGGTAACAACCAGATCATCTGCAAATGCCTTTATTCTGTAATCCTCTTGCCTAATCATTATTCCTTTCAAGGTATTAGAGTCCCGTATTGTATTTAACAAGACTTCTAGTGTTAGAATAAATAAAAGTGGGGACAACGGACATCCCTGTCTTGTTCCTTTTTCAATTTTAAACTCTGTTGTCAAACTTCCATTAATGATGATCTGTGCCTTTTGCTCTTGGTAAATTGCTGAAATCGCCTGTATAAATTGATCCCCAAAATCCATCTTTTTTAAAGTCTTTAGTAGAAAATTCCAATCAACTCTATCAAAGGCCTTCTCTGCGTCCAAAAAGACCAGCACTGCAGGAATCTGTTTATTCTTCTCAAGATATTCCAATAAATCTATTACTTGCCTTACATTGTCCTTCATGTGTCTGCCCTCGATAAATCCCGCTTGGTCCTCATGAATCACCTTTTGGATTACTGGCATCAACCTGTTGGCTAATACTTTCGCATAGATTTTATAATCTGTATTCAAAAGAGATATTGGTCTATAATTCTCTGGTTTTTTAGGACCAACTTGTTCTTTTGGTATCAAAGATATGTAAGCTGTTGTCCATGATGGGGGTATTTTACCCCCTTGTTGAATATTGCAAAATAAATCTCTAAGTTGTTCCACCATTTCAGCTTGCAAGGTTTTGTAATACACTGCAGTCAAACCATCCGTACCAGGAGCTTTGGCTGTTTTTAAATGTTTAATT
Source organism: Pituophis catenifer annectens (assembly GCF_029215685.1). NCBI lineage: Eukaryota > Metazoa > Chordata > Lepidosauria > Squamata > Colubridae > Pituophis > Pituophis catenifer. The sequence goes on along the minus strand of NW_027256899.1, from coordinate 3,220,574 downwards.
GCTACTATTATCTCCTCCTCTGTTATAGGATAATTCATTCTTTCCTTTTGTTGATCAGTAATTTTTGTAACTCTTTTATCGTTTAAGTATTTTTCTATAAGTCCATTCTGCACCTCCTCCTTAGCATATAATTTGGTATAATAGTCCACAAAAGCTTCTTTAATTAATTTTTGTTGAAAAATTTCTTTCCCTCCAATATCAATACTATCTATAGTCCGTATACTTTGTTTTTTCCTCAATGTGTAAGCCAACCATCTGCCCGGTTTATTAGCGTTGCAAAATGTATTATGCTTCGCATATTGTAAATTTGTTGCAACTTGTTCCTCCATAAGCATTTGAAATTGGTCTCTCAAAAGTTTTATAGCACTGCTTATTCTTTCATCTGTTGGATTTTTAATAAGTAACTGTTCTTTATTCTTTATTTCTATTTCCAATTCAGATCTTTTCTTTTGTCGAAACAGTCTATGTTTAGAGTTCATGTAGATAAGTACCCCTCTCATATAAGCTTTACTTGCGTCCCAGACAATTTCAATTGGGGTACCTTTATTCAGATTTATTTCAAAAAATTCTTTCAGATGCTTTTTAAGTTCTGTTGTATTTTTTTCATATCTAAACAAGTTCTCATTTAATCTCCAGGAACGTCTCTCAACCTTATCCATCTCAATTTCTATCCATACTGGGCTGTGGTCAGTCAAAGTTCTTGGAAAAATCTTTGTTCTTTTTGTCTTGACAAGTAAATCATCTGACAACAAGATAAAGTCAATCCTAGAGAAGGATCTGTGTCTATCAGAAAAGAAAGTGTAGTCCAGTTCTTTTGGATTATGTATTCTCCAAACATCTTTTAGTTCCATATCTTCTTTCATGTCAAAAAAAGTCTGTGGTAGTCTGATTCTAGACTTTGCCAAACTCTTTTTATCTAATTTAGAATCAATTACTCCATTCCAGTCTCCCATAATTAAAATAGATCTGTAATCCCATTGCGGTATTTTGGTATGTAGCATCTTGTAGAAATAGTCCTGTTGTTGATTGGGAGCATAAATTCCAATCAAAAGAATTTGGCCCTTTGCCGTAAGCAATTCAATTGCTACAAACCTACCATCTTCATCTGTCTCTATAACTTTAGCTGTTAATTTTTTATTTACATAGATAACCACACCATTCTTTTTTTGCGAAGTTGAAGATATAAAATGTGTTCCTAGTTTGGAGTTTATCAGATATTTTTGATCTTGAGTTGTAATATGCGTTTCTTGTAAACAAATTATATCATTATTAAATTGTTTCAAATATGTAAATAATTTCTTCCTTTTCTGTGCTGAATTCAACCCATTAACATTCCAAGATAAACACTTAAAGGTCATGAGCCTCTTTTCGGAGCACAGAGCAAAATACTTGAAGATCATCCGAAAGCTTCGATTTCGCTCCTCCCATCGCTCCAATCTCTTGTGCAGTACTCTTAACTGCCTCCTTGTCTTGTCTTTCCTGTTGTTGTTGTTGCTTTTGTTTAAGTAACTTAGATTGAGCTCTAGTTATACGTTGATCCTTAGATTCAATCATCCGAACCGAGTCCAAAATTGGAGAAGATTCCAGCAAGGGCTCATCCAAAAAACCTCCTTCTGCACCTTGCACTCCTTCTAATTCCTGCTTGGACTGTTCTTGCAATTTTCGTTGAGGTTGCTTCTCTTCACTCTCTTTAATCTCCAAAACTGTAGATGTACGTGGAGATGGTGTTCTTTCCTTAAGAATAGTAGTATAAAAGTGTTGTGCCTTCTCCACGGTATTCAAACGGCATCTTTCTCCCTTGTATCTGAAAATTATCCCAGCTGGTGCGTCCCACCGGAAGGGTATCTGTAAATTTTGCAATTCCTTAACAAGAAAGCCAAATTCTTTTCTAGCTTTCAACATTTTAGGAGGCAATTCTTTATAAATTCCAATTCGTGAGCCCCCGACTTGTACAGAAGTGTAAAAGGATTTTTGCAGGATATCATTTCTTATTTCTCTTTCTGTAAAATATATGACCACATCTCTAGGTAATTGTCTTTGTCTGGCCACCCAAGAGTTCACTCTGTAAATTTTGTCTATTTTATGAAAAACCACATCAGGATTAACTTGTAGAATCTTAGCCAAGGCCTCAGAACAGACTTGTCTGAAATCCTGTCTTTCCTCCTCTCGAATTCCCCGAAGCCGTATAGCGAACTCCATTGCCCTGAATTGTATCATAACAATCTCGTCTTCAACTCTCTGCATTTTATTGTCAACATCAGCAATTTTATAATCATTGTCTTTCATCTTTACATTAACTTCTGATTTAAGTTCTTCAACTTTAGAATCAACTTTCCCAATAAATTCTGCCAGGCCAGATGCCACTTCTGATATTTTTTTGGTCACCTTATTTTGATTCTGTTTCACCATATCTTTAACTTCATTAATTTCCTGCATAAATTCCTGATGTGATTTTTGAAGTTTATCATCTATCCCCTGATGTGATTTTTGAAGTTTGTCATCTATCTCCTGTTGAGATTTTTGAAATTTATCATCCAGAGTTTTAGAAATAAATTCTTTTAAATCTCCCACATCAAATTCTCTTTTTTGAGTCTGTAACTGTTGAGCAGGGGGAAGCTGCGTTTCATGTTTGTGTGTGGGGGATCCCCCCCCTGTTGCCTTCCCTTCCTGCTTCTTTGAAGCCATCGTGCCACGTAAGCTAGTTTTTCTGAAGAGGGAAATTCCTTTTCCTTTCCCTCTTCCACAGAAACTTCTAAAAAAGTCCCCCAGATTTAATCAAGTGAAACTGAAGTAAAACAAAGTCAAATTTTAGAAAAAGAAATTTTTTCTTTAGATAGAGCAACTTTGTAGCAGCTTTATAACTTTGTAACAAAGCAGGAAGGCTTCACAAATCCACTTTCATTAGCTCATTAACTCAAATGCTGGGCGCCATATTTTTTCAAATCACTTTCACTCACTCGCTTTCTCTTTTAAATTAAAAAGTCAACAAAGCACTAATACTTGCAATTTTCAAGTTTCTGAATTCAAGTTGATATTTCCGCTGTTTGTTAAAATTAGTTCCTTTCGCTTTAAGAGTTTGCTGCTGCCGGCTTGTTCTGCTAATTAGCAGAAACGTCCCACGCCGCCCGGAGTTTCAGCAGGTTGGAAGGGAGCCACGCCTGTTTCCTCCCCAGAAACAATTCCCTGGGGGGGTTACAGGGGCTCAACCTGTGCCCTGCTGTCTCTTCTCCTTCAATCTTCAAGATTTTGGAGTTTTAGAGCCGCTCCTCGATCGCGGGGCGGCTCTACAGGCGGCGGGGCTGGCGGTCTTTAAAAAAACACCGCCGTCGCCGAGGCTCGCAAACCGGAAGTCCCCATCCTCACATTGTTTAATTATGTAATTATGTAATACAGTTGTTTAATACAAATTCAACATTTTAATATAAATCAATTAGTTATAAAACTATCTTTTTTGTATATTAATCAATATGAACATGAATATTCCAATTATTTCCATGCAATCCAATTTCTTACAAATCAATTAATTATATATACCAATAATAATAAACCAAATAATTTCCCCCATATATTCCTCTGAACCACAACTTAACCATTTCTGCTTTCAACACAATATACAATTAATAGTATCTCAATTATTACAATTCCCTAGTTAAATACAGCTTTTTTTTCTTTTGTGTTTTAAAATCTTGAACTCTCCTCCTAAATTTCCCATTGTTTGTAGTTTTTCACCTACCTTTTTTGGGGAGGAAAAATAAAAATAAAAATAAATCTCTCTCTGCCTCATTTTGTCACGTTGCACCAAAGATCCTGGTTTCGGTTTCGTTTCTGCAGCTTAGCTAGGGGGAAAAAAAACTGCTTCAGGAACTCTTTACGCTGATTGCCTGTAGGGCAGCCCTTTGAAGCCCCAGGCAAGAGTTTAAACAGTTTTTTTTTTTTCTAGCCATCAGCTGGGGCTCAAGAGGCAGCGGGACTCAGGAGGCCGAATGAAAAATCGGGACTTTTTTGAAACGCCGCGGGACACGGGACAAATTGCTAAAAATCGGGACTGTCCCGCCAAAAGCGGGACGTCTGGTCACCTTACTGTAAGGTCCGGCCTCAGCTCCTCATTCAGGAAAGTACAGACTCTTGAAACTTGGCCTTTCAAAAGGAAGCTTTTATTGGGAAGGAGTGGTGGAAGGACGGAATCAAAGGAGGCTCTGAGGGCTCTCAGGCAATACAGTTAGAATAAAGGAAGGTAGAAACCCTCCCAACAGTCCAGTGGGATTCAGCCAATCCGCAGGTGTGAAGATGTTATTGAACCCGCGGCTCTGAGAAAGTGATAAGGGAACTTTCCCAGGGTCATCTTCTGACACATGGCCCTCCCTCCCCTTACGCTCCCCAAAAGGTGAGAAAATGCCAGGCCGCTTAGGCGCCAGGCTAAAGGTTATAAATCAATCAGCTGCAGGATACAAGATACATGGGGGGAGGAAAGGGTAGAAGGTAAAGTATAAATGTAATCCAGGATCCCCTCCTTCCCCCAAAGAAAGGCAGATTCATAGATCTGACAGACTCACAAACAATTGTGTGATGTGATTAGAAACCTGAGGGACGGATGGTATGATAACTAAGTGGATAAAAACTGTCTTCAAAATGATACACAAATAGTTTTTAACCCTTTTCAATCTTTCCTAGGAAACCTGAAGGTGATGGGTAACAATTTGCCATTGGTCATCAATTTGTCTAAGTTGTCATTAATACAGTAATTAATACGATCTTAGAATAAGCTAATTTGATGTGATTTAAAGAATATAAAGTCTTTCAACTGACAAGCCTTATTTGAAACGTCATTTAAAACGTTTGATAAAATAACAATGGTTTTAAATCAACTTAAAGGCGATAATCAGAAGCAAGCAACAATTGTTGAATCAGATGGATTGAATGGATGGACTGGAACTTAAATTTGCTGCTGGCATCCCTGAAGGAGGAGTCTGGTTTGAAGGCAGGCTGCTTGGAGATGGCTGGAGAGGCCGTGGACCCTGAAGACTCAAAGTGGGCAGAACGGATGACTGAAGAAATGGATTCTTTCAAGAAGACTGAGGGAATGGACTTGTCATACTTAACTGGAAAACAAGTCTTAAGAGTCATTGAGTTTCAATTTACAGGAGGTCCTGTGACTTTGGGAAATGGAAAGCAGTTCTTGGAAAAGATCCTAATTAAAATTTTTAAGGAAATGTATTATTATTAAGAATCAAGCAAAGGTGTTTAAACCTGGACAGATTCTGGATGGATCAGAGATGATGATTGTGGTGGTCTGTGGTAGATAATAAGCCCCTGCAAATTTTCTCTGAGTTAAATAGAATAGCAGATAATAGACCATTTTGAAGTTTTGAAATTTAACTTTATTGTTGGATTGCCTGTTAAAAACATTTTTATATACAGCAGATAGATGATAGATGTGTAGTTTATAATTGTGGGCCAATTTTGCAAGGGGGAGAAACTATTATTGCTGTATTTTATTCAACTGGGGGGACAATACGCATGTTTTTGTCTGTTTTTAATGCACAACTTAAAAAAATATATTTTGTCTCGTTTTGTTTTGTCTTTGTAATAGTTTTATTTTCCAAAATTTGTATTTTACCTTTTTGAATAAAATAAAATTTAATAAGAGGAATATCAAGTTTCCAGAACCAATATTTATGATTAGGACAGAGAGAAGGGTACATGAGTAAAAAGCAATAGAAAAATATCTGAATTTTAGCAACTAGGACTTGACTAACAATAGAGTCTCATATAAGAACACGAATGATGTACTGGAAGAAGGATGAGGGATATCAAACTTGATATGCATGTTTGTGCAAATGATCTCAAAATCGCAGTTAACTGGAAACAGAATCTGAGTCAGCAGGGAGATGTTCATGGAAAGAAGGAAAATGCAGCCATAAGTGTTATGTATTGATACTTTTGAGCGAGAGTTTCAAACCTGCTATCGTTTCTGATTGGCTGACAGTCCCTCCTGGATTGTATATAAGGAGGGCTGCAGCCTCTGAGTTTTTGCTGAAGTCTCACTGTATATTAAAGAGCTGTTGTCACTTGCTTGGTTGTGCCTCTCGTTATTCCCGAACTACTTCATTGGCGACGAAGGTGGGCCAAGAAGCGAACCAGTGAGACCACGAGCTTCAGCTAGGCGACGAGGCGAACTACAGGAGGCATTCCGAACATGTCTGCCTACGTTCCGCCCAAGCCTTTTGATCCGACCCGCGAAAAATGGGTCTCGTACCTAACGAGGTTCGAATGCTCACTCGAAGCCAGCGACATGCAAGGGCTCTCTGCTAATCGGAAGAGGGCCCTCTTCCTAAGCCACTGCGGACCAGACGTGTTCGAGATGGCAGAGTCACTGTGTGAACCAACGCCGGTCCAGACCGTCTCCTGGGACACCCTGATGGCTACACTCCGGGCTCACTATGCTCCCGTACCCTCCAAGTTCGTGCAACGATACCAACTCAGACAGCACGTTCAGCGAGAGGGAGAACCAGTCAGCGCATACATGGCCAGCCTGAGAAAAACGCAACCCATTGCGACTATAGAGACTTGCGTTGCTTGAGCAACTTATCTGTGGTGTTCGGGACATTAGGCTGCAATGGCGCCTGCTCGGCAAGCCTGATTTGACGCTTGCTGGAGCCCTAGACGAGGCCAGGGCTCATGAAGCCTCCACAAAAGCCGCAGAAACACTGCAGCGTCCGCTGACCAGCAAAGACAACCCCAAGTCTTCCCCGGTGCACAGAGAAGACGCCGGATCCAGCTCGGAGTCCGAGTCGGATGAGGACGTCTTCCGAACGGAACACCAGAGAAAAGACACAGGCAGCCCTCGGCGAAGCTGCCCCAGCTGTGGAGGGCACCAAGATAGACTGTCCTGCAAATACAGGGAGGCTATTTGCAGGCGTTGCGAGAAAAAAGGGCACTTGGCGCAAGTCTGTAGAGCCATTCTGCCCAGAAAACACCAACCACGTGAGCGCCTCAGCCAACCAGATTCAATGCGCCAGAAACAGCCAACGAGAGAAGGTGGCGCGAAAAAACGGCGCGAATTTGAACCGCGAGATGGCCGCAGCATTCACATAGACCAGGCCAGCGCGGAAATCGAGGACAAAGTCAGCATGGTGGTCGAAATCAACGGCAAGCCATGCTCGATGGAGATCGACACCGGATCAGCTCTCTCCATAATGTCATGGGCAACCCTAAAGACCCTCCTGCCGTCGTTCCGGAAGGACCAGCTCTCCAAACAGAGACTGCGCATCCTAGACTACCAGGGGAACCGAGTCCCCCTCGAAGGCGTGGGCACGTTCCGAGTCACCTACGGAGACTACGAAAGAGACCTGCCACTGACCATCGTCACGAAGCAGCTCCCCAGCCTTCTCGGCATGGGGTGGTTCCAAGCCCTAGGCATGGGCTTCACCGGCGTCCACCAGATGCTCAAGTCATCGTTAAAGGACAGTCTCCTGACCGAGTTCCAGGACGTTTTCGGGGACACGTTGGGCAAGTATGTGGGGACCCCTATCTCCCTTAATTTAGACCCCAACGTAGCCCAGATAAGACTCAAGACCAGACGGGTGCCTTTCGCATTGAAACCAAAGATCGATGCGGAACTGGACAAATTAATTAAACAAGGGGTGTTGGTTCCCGTTGACCATGCAAAGTGGGAAACCCCTATAGTGACCCCAGTAAAGTCTGACGGCTCAATTAGGATCTGCGCTGACTACAAGTGCACGATCAACAAGGCTTTGCAGCCGAGTGCCTATCCGGTGCCGATCGTGCATCATCTACTACACTCCCTGTTGCCCGGAAAATTTTTTGCCAAATTAGACCTGGCTCAGGCCTATCAACAATTACCAGTTGACGATGCCACGGCAGAGGCGCAAACGATTGTAACTCATAGGGGTGCATTCAAATGCACCAGGCTCCAGTTTGGGGTTAGCGTCGCACCCGGCCTGTTTCAAAGCACCATGGAGCGCCTTCTGCAAGGGCTCCCCGGAGTGGTGCCCTATTTTGATGACGTTCTAGTCAGCGCTCAGGACGAACGTCAGCTAGGGGACAGAGTAAGGAACGTCCTTTCTAGATTTAGGGAAGCGGGACTAAAATTAAAGAAAAATAAATGTATGATCGCTGTCCCCTCCATTGAATTTTTGGGGTACAGGGTGGACGGCACAGGCATCCACCCTACCGAAAGCAAGGTGAGAGCTATTAAGAGCGCACCTGCCCCCAAGACCAAAGCAGAGCTCCAAGCCTTCCTTGGACTGCTCAATTTTTACTCAATGTTCCTGAAAGACAAGGCTACCGTCGCAGATCCCCTACACAAACTATTGGGGAAGAATGTACCATGGGTCTGGGGGGAACCACAAGCAGCCGCTTTTGAGGCAGTAAAGAGACTTCTATCGGAAGACAGTTTCCTAATCCAATACAACGCAGTGCTACCGCTTGTATTGGTTTGTGACACCTCACCCGTAGGAGTTGGTGCTGTCCTAGGCCATAGACTGCCGAACGGCCTAGAGGCGCCCATTGCGTTTTACTCTCGCACCCTGTCAAGCGCAGAGCGGAACTATAGTCAGTTGGACAGAGAGGCTCTGGCTGCAATTGCGGGGGTTTAAAAGTTCCACGAGTACCTCTATGGCCGACAATTCGAACTTGTGACTGACCACCGGCATTTGCTAGGACTTTTGGCGGGCGATAGGCCAACCCCCGCTGCCCTGTCCCCACGTTTGACCAGATGGGCCATTTTTTTGTCGGCCTATTCGTAGGCCGGACGGACCTTGGGTCACGCGGATGCCCTCAGCCACTGCCCCCTTCCTGACCTCCTCGCCAACCCAACGCCAGAAGCCTCCGTTCTTTTGCTGGACACTTTGACTTTGGGGCCTATTTCCTCCTGTGAGGTGGCGAAAGCCTCGGCTAGAGACCCAACCATTCACACTGTAATGGGTTGGGTGCTGAAAGGGTGGCCGGTCAAAGTGGACGGGGGGGGGGGGAATACCAAGGTTATGTTAACAAACGTAACGAACTGTTTATGCAAGGGGGTTGTTTGTTGTGGGGTGACAGGGTGGTAGTACCAACGAAACTACGAACAAGGGTCTTAGAATTGCTGCACGAAGGGCATCCGGGCATTGTCAGAATGAAAAGTTTAGCCCGCAGTTATGTTTGGTGGCCCAACATGGACCAAGTTATCTCCGAGTGGGTGGGGAAGTGCAGACCCTGCCAGGAGTCTCGCCCCGATCCCCCAGTAGCGCCCATCCGAGAGTGGAAAAAACCAAAAGGGCCATGGGGGAGAATCCATATTGATTTCGCTGGCCCTTTCCATGGGCAAACATTTTTAATCATAGTCGACGCCTTTTCGAAATGGCTCGAAATAATCCTAATGCCCTCTACCACAGCCGAGGCAGTCATTAAAGCCCTTCGCAAACTATTTGCCACACATGGCCTACCGGATACTTTAGTATCTGACAACGGCCCTCAATTCACAGCAACCCTGTTCGAGGGCTACTTGGCCGGACTGGGCATCCGCCATGCCCTATCGGCCCCGTTCCACCCGGCTTCTAATGGATTGGCCGAACGTTTTGTAAGAACGGCCAAAGAAGCACTATCCAGACTAGATAACGGGGACTGGCAGGCCAGGAAAGACCAATTCTTAGCTGTCCAGCATGCCACACCATGCACAGCCACAGGGAGAAGCCCAGCAGAACTCCTCATGGGCAGGAAGCTTCGGTGCGTGCTAGACAGGCTTCACCCTAACTACTCGCATGAAAATTTCAAGGGAGAAACCTCCGGACTAAGACAGTTTCAGGTTGGGTCCCCGGTGTTCGCTCGCAATTATGCCAGCAGACTTCTATGGGTTGCAGGAACCATAGTGGGCATAACAGGCCCGAAATCTTATACGGTAGACGTAGGGGTAGACAGACTCTGGAAGCGCCACATAGACCAACTGAGAAAAAGGATAGTCGCCGAAGCAAACATCAATTTAGACATCTCCGAGCCTAACTATAACAACTTTCCCAAAACAGCTAACTCAAGCCCGGGTTCGCGAGAATACTTAGCTGACAAGCCCTGGTTCCAGCGCTGCCCCAGCGAGTCGCCACTCCCAACCGGGGATAACCACGCCCCGGACAAAATCCAGGAGGTTCCATTGGCGGAGCCGGGAGAGACAGAAAGTCCCTCCGACCAGCTCGATGCCCCACCAGACACTGAACTGCGCAGGTCAACTAGAGCGAGAACTCGTCCTAGGCACCTGCGAGATTTTGTGTGTACATATGTAAATTTTTGAATGTCAGTGCTTTCTGGGAAGGGAGGAGTGTTATGTATTGATACTTTTGAGCGAGAGTTTCAAACCTGCTATCATTTCTGATTGGCTGACAGTCCCTCCTGGATTGTATATAAGGAGGGCTGCAGCCTCTGAGTTTTTGCTGAAGTCTCACTGTATATTAAAGAGCTGTTGTCACTTGCTTGGTTGTGCCTCTCGTTATTCCCGAACCACTTCAATAAGAATCTCAGGAAGTGAACGTTCTGGTTTGGGGAGACTCCAACTCAAGGACCAGGTCCCCTTGCAGGCACCAAGCTTGGAAGAGAATTTGCACAAAATCTACGTAAACTTCAGGGAAGGAGAAATAAGCCAAGGAAGAGATCAAAGGGGCTGCTCTTAGCCTTGAGGAAAGAGAACAAGGAGAAGAGCTGAAGATCAGGAGGAGTCTGGGAGCCCCTTTTCCAACTGACACAATCTCTCGGTTGGAGAAGGGAGGATGCAGCCCTCTTCCAATCACTGACACACGTTACACATGAGTGTAAGATCTGCTCACTATTATTCCAGAGTGTCAGACATGGAAAAATGAATTCAGTTACAAAAGAGGAGATTTTATCTGAAGGAGAGAAAAAAATATGATAAAAGGATGAGCTGTTTTAGAGCTGAGCCAGTAAAGCAGAGAAGTTCAGTCTCCTCTTCACGGATTGTCTGATTGCAAAGACGGAGCAGCCATCAGTCAGAGAAGCTTTAACTGGGATTCCTGCAGAGAGGAGGGGTTGGGCTAGATGGTCTCAGGGTCTCCTCCAAATGTATGAAGGTTGTCATGCCTACAACATGTAACTATTGTGCTGTTACATTGTCCCGAGTGGCCAGGGGCAGATAAGCCTAACTGTATGGTCTGAAGCCAGACTCCCTTTTCTCTCAGCCTTTGGAGGAGACGGAAGCAGCCGGTTTGACCGAGTCACATGGTCATCCGGAGGCCTCCGTCCCTCACAAAGAGCATCCCTGGAGAGGTTCCAGCTGCTTCTTTGTTGGCTGTTAGTTAATGCTGCCGATCTCCTATTTATATTTGATTCTCACTCTTTGCATTTCCTCAGTTTCTCCGTGCCCTTTTCTCCCAATGAAACACCCAGATCCACCCCAGGCTCCCTTTCACTGGAGGAGAAGAGGGGGGTTTAGCTGCCTGTTGAGCTGCACACAGACCCACCTGCAGTGGGGATGGAACAAAGGGGAAATTCCACCATACTCATCACACACCCACAAATACAGGAATTCATTTAAAAAAGAATATAGCATTTTCAAATGATCAGAATTTAATATTAAAATGCCATGGTATCTACTCTTTGGAACCATTATTCCCTGAGTAATTGAATTGGACAGATCTGTTGAGTTGGTTCCCCTCCTTCTCCTCTGGATTCCTCCTCCAAAGGATCTAAGATTAATGGATCCATATCGGAACCCCATACCTGCCATGGCTGCAGCCTTGGAGACCCCAAGATCTTTTCTCCCTCCTTCCTTCTCCTCCTCCTCGATCTGGAGGAATAAGCGGCATTCAAGGCCTGGGCCAGAGTCTGAATGATACTGTAATATTCATAGAAATTTGGGGCCTGGATCCTGTTCCTTTTCTCCTGGGTCTCCAGTGGGGCTTTCTGGGTGCATCTTCTGTGGCCTTTGACAGAAAAGACGTTCTTTGAAAGAGAACAGCGGAAATATGGATCTTGAAACTTTTCTTCCACAAAGAAATGGGGTTCAAAGGCAGAATCAATTGGCCTTTTTTTTAACAGATAACCAAAGTTCCAAATACTATGGATGTATTTGTAAAGTCTATGCTTGTTCATTTCATACCCTGCAAAATTTGTGAGGATCCAGATTTTCTCTTCAATGGGTCCTGGCAGACGCATAAATGTTAAATGGAAAGGAAGAATTCTCTCCCAAACGTAATCAAATTCCATGAAGTGAACAAAGACGTTGATTTGTCTCCACTTAGAGAGGGAATCCCTGAGGGCTGTTGTGTATCCAGTTGTTGAGAATCGTTGTGATATAACCACACAAATTCCACTCCTGACAAGCATAGGAGGAAAAATCCTCATGAAATTCTCTCCATTTTCTGTGTCTGAAGCAAAGAGGCCAATCAGGGTCCATCTGAAATGGAGGAGCAATTGGACAATTGCTGGGTAGTGGAATCCTTCTTTGGGGAACATCTGGTGGAAAAAGGGGAATTGACTTTTATCACTCAGAGCCTCTGAAGCAGATTTAAGACTGATCTGAAAAAGCGATGAAGAATGCTGTGTTATATTTGGGGACAGATCAAGTCCAAAATATTAGATTTTAATAAATCCAACCTGGTTCTCATAAATGTATTAGAATAGATTGTTAATCAGACATTGTTTAAAATATTAAAGACAGAATATTAGCAAGATTGTATCATAATAATGGAAAATAATAAGCAAATTAAAAAACAATAAAAATGTAAATAATATTACTGTATCACCCCTACAATTTATCACAATTAGATTAACACGTGCAAATGCCAACTGGAGTATTCTATTCCAATAAAGGGCCTATTATAATTTTCGAGGATTGCTGCATCTTTTTTTGCTTCTCTATCCCAGATTCTTTCTGGAGGAAATTTTTTTAACTTCTTTCTCCAGTTATACAAGAAACAGGCAGACCTCAAAGCCTAATAAGATTTGTCAGTTGCATAATCCAAGTTTGGTCTTTAATTGAAGTTTTGTCTGTTCCAACAGCCACAATTTTCAGAGTCTGTCAGTTTCCATAGATTATATTTTATGCCAATAATACCCATATTTTCTGAATTTAGACAAAGCAGAAATTGTGGAAATTCCCAAATCAGCTCTGAGGGCAGCAGCTGGAGTCCTTTTACCCACCCCAAGATCCTCCTCAGAGGCTGAGATTGGGTTGGTTCTGCTGGTGGTTTCTCTCTGAAGCCCCAAACATCAGATTGATGTAAGAACATGGGGGAAAACTGGGCCTCCGATACTTTAATAAGTGGGGCTGAGGAAGCTGGAGAGCTGTGAGGTTTTCATTTAAGCACCATTTTCACTCCTGCCCTTTCTCTAACTGAGCTCCTTGGATGAGGAGGGAGCCAAGATTCAGTCTCAGAGAAAACAACCCCAGGTAAGGAAAGGTGTTACTTGCTCTAATGGCTGACCATCTATGGCTATGATGTCATTTCACAAAGACCATCACTTTTGAACTTGCTTTATAAATTATTAGATAATTATTAAGACAAAACAATCCAAGTCTATACAATCCAATGTCTAAGTATGATAAAATCACATTATCTGTATAAATCAGTGTATTCCAATAGCAATTTAGCAGGCTAAACATGTGTACCTATAACAGAACTTATAACAAAATAAAAGGGTTGGAAGGGACCTTGGAGGTCCTCTAGTCCAACCCCCTGTTCAAGCAGTAAACCAGGCTTAATAGCAGTAACTGTGAGAGGGATCCTGGAGTCTTAATGGACAACCAATTAAATATCAGTCAAGACTGTGCAGTGGCAGCCAAAAAAGCCAATGCAATCCTAAATCACATTAACAGAGGGATGCAATCAAGATCAAGAGAGGTACTAATACCGCCCTATAAAGCCCTAGTAAGACCACACCTAGAATCCTGCATCCAGTTTTGGTCACCACACTATAAAAAAGATGTTGAGACTCTAGAAAAAGTGCAGAGAAGAGCAACCAAGAGGATTAGGGGACTGGAGGCTAAAACATACAATGAACGGTTGCAGGAACTGGGCGTGGCTGGTCTAGTGAAGAGAAGGACCAGGGGAGACATGATAGCAGTCTTCCAATATTTGAGGGGCTGCCACAGAGAGGAGGGGGTCAAGCTATTTTCCTTTTTTTTTTTAATTTTAAAAAGCAAAACTTTATTCATTCTTAAAAGAAAAACATTTAAAACATACAAAGCCTTGATTAAGTTAAACGTTAACTTATCAAGAAACAAATTTGCATATACATATACAATAATCAACTTCAACTACTAACTAATTATATATATACAGATATACAAACCTACAGTGATATATTTCATTTTCTATCTATCTGACAGTGCTTTCATTTTACTTATAGTAATTTCATCTAATTTTCATCTCTACCCATTTGGTCTCCTTTGATTTATCCACTGGTACCATCTATTCCAAATTCTAAAATATTTTGAGTCCTCCTTATCTTGTAATTCTAAAGTTAATTTGTCCATTTCTGCGCATGTATATATCTTTTGTATTAGCTCCTGATCAGTTGGCAATCTATTTGTTTTCCAAAGTTGTGCTACTGCTAGTCTGGCCGCCGTTATTATGTGAAGTATTAAGTATTTTGTATCATTCCTAATGTTCTTTTTGATCATACCTAATAGAAAAATTTCGGGTTCTAATTCAATTTCGCAATCTGTTATTTCTGCTATCCATGTTTTAATCTTGTTCCAATATTTCTTAATTTCTGGGCAGAGCCACCAAGCATGATAAAAAGTTCCCTGTGCTTTTTTACACTTCCAGCAAGTCGGATTTACATTTAGGTACATTTTTGCTAATCGTGCGGGGGCCAGATACCATCGATACCACATTTTATAGTGATTTTCTTTGTAGGCCACCGATTTTGTCATGGAGTAATTATTTTCCCACACTCTTTCCCATTCTTCTAATTGTATGCTGTGACCAATGTTCCTCGCCAGGCTATCATCTGCCCTTTAACCAATTCTTCTGCCAAATCATATTCAAGTAGATATTTGTAAATTTTCGAAATTAACTTTCCTTCTTTGGATTCTAATAATTTGTCTAATCGGTTTTGTTTTATCTCTATTCCTCCGTCCTCCTGATCCTTCCTATATCTTGTTTTTATTTGTGAGTATGGCCACCAGTCTATTGCTATTCCTTGTTCCATTAATTCTTCTCTAGTTTTCAGATTCCCCTGTCTATCTAGTATTTCTCTGTATCTTAGTATTTTTTGTTTAGGTAGTATATTAGGATAGGTTATTGCTTCTATCGTTGATAGCCAGCCGGGGATTTTCATGTAGTGTTTGTGCCGAATTTGTTGCCATATATTAATTAGAGATTTTCTGATGGTATGATTATTAAAGTGTTTAAATATTTTAATATTTATTTAAATAAAATATTTAAATATTTTATTCCCTGTATTCCAAATAAAGGCATGCCAACCCTTCATCAAATCGTGTCCCTCCAAATTTAACAACCTTTGGTTATCCAAAGTTATCCATTCCTTAATCCAAAGTAGACTTGCAGCCTTATAGTATTTTTGCCATGCCGGCAAGCCAAATCCCCCTCTGGTTTTATCATCTTGTAGTATATTTAATTTTATTCTTGATTTTTTCCCTTCCCAGACAAATTTTGTGGTTATTTTATCCAAATTATCGAAAAATTTCTTGTCCAATTTTATCGGTATTGTTTGGAATAGATAAAGGAGCCTTGGCAGTATGTTTGATTTTATTGCTGCTATCCTCCCCAGCAAAGATAGTCTTAATTTCCCCCATTTCTCTAAGTCTTCTTTTATTTTTTGAACTAAAGGTTCATAATTATCTTGTTTTATTGTTATGGTTCTAGCCGTCAACTGTATCCCCAGATATTTCACTTTTTTAACTGCCTGTAATCCTGAAACTTTTACTAATTTCTCTACTTGTTTTGTTGTCATGTTTTTTGTTATCATATTTGTCTTTTCCTTGTTGACTTTTAGACCTGCTACTTTTCGGAGTTCTCCAATCTCTTCTAATAATTTCGGGGTTGTTTCCAATGGGTTTTCTATAAAGAAGACAAGGTCATCGGCAAAAGCTTGGACCTTGTACTCCTCTCTCTTAATCTTTAGTCCTTGTATTTCTTTGTTTGTCCTGATTATAATTAGCAAATTTTCCAAGGTTAAAATAAAAAGTAGGGGTGATAGGGGACATCCCTGTCTTACTCCTTTTAACTATTCCAATGGGGTCAAGCTGTTTTCCAAAGCACCCAAAGGCCGGACAAGGAATAATGGATGGAAACTGAACAAGGAGAGATTCAACCTGGAAATAAAGAGATAAAGTTGCCTTCAGAAGTTGTGGGAGCTTCATCACTGGAAGCTTTCAAGAAGAGACTGGACCGTCATCTGTCAGAAATGGTGTAGGGTCTGCTTGGACTAGATGACCTACAAGGTCCCTTCCAACTCTGTTAATCTGTATCTCTCTATACTATTCCAGACAAGTGGCTGTCCAGTCTCTTCTTAAAAGCCTCCAGTGATGGACCACCCACAATTTCTGAAGGGGAGACGTTCCATTCCTCACCATTAGGAAATTTCTCCTTAGTTCTAGGTTGTTTCTCTCCTTGATTAGTTTCCCTCCACTGTTTCTTGTCTTTCTTCTAGTACTTTGGAAAATAGGTGGACCTCCTCTTCTCTGTGGCAACCCCCCAAATATTGGTACATTGCTATGATGTCACCCCTCGTCCTTTTCACTAGACTAGACAGACTGAATTCCTACAACTGTTCCTCATATGTTTTAGTCTCCAGGCCCTTAATCATCTTAGTTCATCTTTTCTGCACTCTTTCCAGAGTCTCTCCATCTTTTTTATAATATGGTGACCAAAACTGGATGCCCTATTCCGAGTGTGGTCTTGCCAAGGCATTATAAAGCGATACCAATACTTCATGTGATCTTGATTTTATCCCTCTGTTAATAGAACCTAGGACTGAATTAGCTTTTTTAGCTGCTGCTGGCTCATATTTAAGTGATTGTCCACTCGGACTCCAAGATCCCTCTCACAGTTACACTTATTGAGCGAGATTTTACCACATCTGTAAGTGGACATTTGGTTTTTCTAGCCTAAGTATAAAACCTTACTTTTCTCTACATTATTATTTTTTTAAAAAAATTGATTTATATGCCGCCCTTCTCCGGAGACTCAGGGCAGCTTACAATGCGTTAAGCAATAGCCTTCATACTTTTGTATATTTGTACAAAGTCAGCTTATTGCCCCCACAAACTGGGTCCTCATTTCATCTACCTTAGAAAGGATGGAAGGCTGAGTCAACCTTGAGCCTTGGAGAGATTTGAACCAGCAGTAAATTGCAGGCAGCTGTGTTAATAACAGGGTTCGTAGACCAAAATTTCATTTTGTTAGATAGGCCCAGGGTTCAAGTATATCTAGATCCATCTGGATCTTCATCCATCTGGGTTGTTGGCTATTCCTGCAACTTACTTACTTTCTTTCTTCTTTCTTTCTTTCTTTCTTTCTTTCTTTCTTTCTTTCTTTCTTTCTTTCTTTCTTTCTTTCTTTCTTTCTTTCTTTCTTTCTTGTTTAGATTTCTATACTGCCCTTCTCCCGAAGGACTCAGGGCGGTGTACAGCCATGTTAAAACAATACAAAAACAAATCAACACCTTTAAAACCAAATTAAGAGAATTATATAAACTTGGCCAGCGTTAAAATCCCGATAAAACCAATTTAAAATTTAAATTAAAATAGTTCAAGTAATTTAAAACACCCATTAAGCCATTACACTTTAGTGTTGTCTTCAAATTTGATGATTTCTTCCCTCATCCAAATCATTGATGAAGATGTTGAAGAGTACTGGGCCTAAAATGGAACCTTTTTTTATCAATTAAATAGTTGGTAGAATATCTTCTCCAGGGAATGTATTGCTTGCATTTCAGGCCTTTTATGATTAATCTCAACATGAACATAATGGGGTAAAATATTGAGATTTTTGCTAATATGGAGAAAAGCAGCTCTTGAATTCCATGGAGAAGACATGATTGCATCTATTGCTCACCCACCACCACCCACCCCTCACTACCAGAAGGAGAAACACACACACTAACCTGTGGGACTTTGTAGGTGCCTCCTAATGTTGACATCTGGATGGAGATGTCCCTCTCAGCTCCATCAAGAAGAGCCAGGAGGTTCTCCTTCCTTCCACAGCCATAGTTGGGGACATTGGATTCTCCAGTGGAGAGCATGTCCAGCAAGGCATCTGAAGTATGGAAAGCGCTCACATAGTTGTTATGGATGTTGTAGCCAAGTGTGAGATTGTGCAAGAGATGGGAATTTTTGTTGGCCAGTTGAATGTTGAAAATGTATCGTAAGCAATAAGAAAAATCGTAAGAAGTCCTATTGAAAAAAAAAGTTATTATATTCAACAGCCAAAACAAATACTTTTGTTTTATATAATATATATAATCCTCCAGAAGCCTATTGAGCCTTAAACCAACATTGATCCAAAAGCAAAGATCAGTTAAACAATATGGAAATGGGCTGAGGTACAGCAACTACAACTGGTTCCACTGCTACTTTAAATAAAATTCATTATTCAAGTGATAAATTAAGGATTGAATTGAGGGAGGAAAATAATCTGCAGTCCTTTCACCTTTTTTTCAGACCCCTTTTTGAGTCTCTTTCACAAAATCAGAGAAAAGAGAGAAGCCATGGAAATCAAAATCATTCAGGAAATTAGACATATTACCCAATATAGGAATAAATGAAGAAATAAAAAACTGAAAAGAAGGAGAGTGTTAGAATGGAGGGACTGCAACTCCATCACCCTGAATGACTTACGAATCATGGAAAACAAGCTGAAGAGAAGGAGCCACATTGAAAAGCAACTTTGTATGCAGTATTTCCTTTCCATTGGTGACTATACTGATCAGATGGTCTCCTGGTCTGTAGTAGCTCCATGGTTTCCCATCCTGGTTCTCCAAACTCAGCGGGCATTTCATTCTCAGCTTCCCAGAGACTGGATGGGACAAAAGCAGCAGCAGAAGCAGAAGCAGGAGGTCCATCATTCATGGGGTGAATCAATGAATCCCTTTCCTGTTTCTAAAGAAGAATTAGAAGAATTCAAAGGACTCTCACAAGGTGGAACATCCAGTTGCTTTTTCTCAATACAGAGAAACACTCAGCTTCACCTGGAAAGGAGGGAGACGTAGATTCAAGACCACAGACTCTGCCTGTCCCAAAACTCCATATTTCTCTGCCCCAAAGACTCCCCTGAAGGATTTGGCCAAAGAGCAGAGCTGAAACTTTTATCACAGTTCTCCCTCTCAGGAGAAATCCCTGGATAATTCAGCTAGTTCTTGCAGTCAAAGATTGTTCGGAAATTCTCTGGAGGGCAATGAAAGGGAAATAATTCCCATCTGATTCAAAATAACAGGAGCAAAGATGGAATTAAATCCATTATCTAGAATTGAGAGTTTTGGGAGCTCCATGCAGGGAATACATGGCACCTGTGGCTGAAATAACAAATAAATCTGACATTTGTTTGCATAGTGATGAAAGACAAAACTGGGGGGGGGGGCAGTTAATGCTGGAGCATGTCACAGATCTGAAATAGCTGCCAGCTGAGTTGGAGCCAAAATTTACTTTATTTTGAAAGCTAATGCTCAAGGGCATCACAGAAAAGGGCTGATGCAATAGTGCAGCCAGTCTCTAAGAGCAAAATCAACTTTAGTGAAAAACTAGTTTTTAGAACTTTGCAGAATTAAAAAGAGAGATGGAGAGAGAGGGGGGGGCGTTAGAAAAAAACCAAGTGAAAAGAGATGGAGAAATCAAGGCTGCCTCTCAGCCCATGTGGGGACGGGAGGGAGGGAGGGAGGGAGGGAGGGAAGGGGAGCTCAGGACCCTCATGTTGCAGATGGAAAGCTGATCTGCAAAATCCAACTTCCATCTTCAGAGACCTGTGAATACAGAAGCCCATGTCCCATGTTCCCCTGCCACCCTTTCCCATGCAGAGGCCAGGCAAGGGGGCTCTTGCAGGGATGCCAGACAGGACTCTGCCCGGCTGAGTGGGGAGCCCCTCTTGGGAGGAGGAAGCTGGGGAGCCTCATAGTGGGGAAGGGAAGCAGATCTGCAAAATCTCCCTCCAGATTCCATCTTCTGAGTCCTGGAAATGGGGAAGACCATATCCCATGTTGCTCAGCCACCTCTTTCCATGCATGGGGAACTCAGGGAGGAAAGCAAAGCCCAGACCCACGGAGAAAGCCCAGGATGGCCAGGGAGGAGGAGGGGATCTGGGGCATTCCTGGGAAGAGACTAACCTGATTTATGGGTCCCAGGGTTGAATGTTGGGGGGATGTAGCCCCTGGGGTTTCTCCAGCCTCGCTTGGGCTCCATGTCTTTCCAGGAGAGGCTCCTGTGGGGAGAAGCCATGCAGGGCTGGGTCTATCCGGGGTTGCCCGGGAGGAAAAGGCAGCCTGTCTCACCCTGGAGGGGATCCTCCGTGACTCTGAGGAAGATGGGGGTCCCCTGTGGCCCCTCTAAAGCCCCCAGCTGAGGAGACCCTCTTCACTGCAGCCTTTTCTGGGGATGGGGTTTAAGCCCCCCCTCCCTCTGCAATTCTGGGAGCTTTTGCCTCTTTCTCATCCCCCCCCCAAAGCTCTGAACTTTGCTCTTTACTTGACCTCCCCCTCCCCCTTTGTCTTGGCTTCTTCAGCCTCTTCTCCATCAGGCTGAGGGCAGGGAAGCTCCCAGGCAACCGTCTCTTCCCCCTCTTTGATTGGCTACAGGGTTGTCATGATGAAGGGGACAGGAATAGAGGCAGCCACTAAGGAGAGAGGGGAGGAGGGATTTTTTGTCTTCCCTGAGAACTGGAGGATTTGAATGAGAAATCTGCTTTCTTTTAGGGAACCCTTTATTTTCTTCTGGAAAAGTAAAGAGGTTCGATTTTAATGCTTTATTTTACTGCAATAGAGGAAGTCTGAAGTCAGCACTTTTTGTTCTTTTCTCTCTCCCCCCCCCCCATTTCCCTTTCCCCTTCTCCCTCCTTCTGTTTCTCCCTACTTGATTTTGTATTTTTGTATTTAATTCTATAAATAATAAAATGTTTAAAGAGAAAAAGAAAGAACTGGAGGATTTGAATGTGAAATCTGATTTCTTCTGTTCAGATGCAGCCCGGAAACAGAAGGAATGAAGGGTCACAGAAAACGAAGGACTATTTAAAAATATATTTAAAAAAAAACAAAGGAAAACTTAGACTTTGACAGAAGAAAAATCAGAAGCGAACACCAAAAAAAAGAGAAATTATCAAACTCTGTAGAAAAAGTTGTTTAGCTCTCTAGGGTGTGATCCATGAGATATATAGCAATTAAAGGAAAGAATGGTAAAAGTCAGCCTTAAGCAAATCTATTGGAGACGCAGAGCAGAGAGATCGGAAGATGAAGTGAAATTGGACGTTAAACAAAATAGTGTCATCAAAGAGCTTATAGAGAACTGGTAGTAAAAAAATGCTTTAAAAAAGTTTTTAAAAAGGCTCCCAAGCTTGCATGCCAGAGCTGATTCCCCCACCCCACCCCACCCCACCCCGTGTTCTCCTTGCCTTCCCAAGCCTCCTTTCGGAGCTCAGCCAGGGAACCAGTAGCCAACCGGTCCAGGTTTCCCCACTGCTCTGAGGAGGATCTTGGGGTGGGCAAAAGGACTCCAGCTGCTGCTCTCAGAGCTGATTTGGGAATTTCCACAATTTCTGCTTTCTCCAAATTCAGAAAATATGGCCGTTATTGGCATAAAATTTAAAGCTAAAAAGAATCCTCCCCAAAGAATCTGGGATATAGTAGCAAAAAGCAATCCTCAAAAAATATAACAGGCCCTTTGTTAGAATAGAATTCTTCCGTTGGCATTTCCACGTGTTAATCTAATTGGGGTAAATTGTAGGGTGATATAGTAATATTTAATTAATTAATTATTTATTTATTAAATTTTTATACCGCCCTTCTCCTAAAGGACTCAGGATGGTGTACAGCCATATTAAAAGAAACATATACCCATAAAATTTAAAAACAATTTAAAATATATAAAATTTTGGCCCTTATGTTAAAAACTACAAACCCCCAATTAAAATTCATTTTCTAAGCCAGCCCGGCCTGTTGGAACAAAAGAGTCTTAAGGGCACTGCGAAAGGTACGTAGGTCGGGGATCATACGAATCTCCGGGGGCAGTTCATTCCAGAGGGCTGGTGCCCCCACAGAGAAGGCTCTCCCCCGGGTGTCGCCAGTCGACATTATTTGGCCAATGGCACCCTGAGGAGTCCCTCTCTGTGGGAGCGTATTGGCTGGTGGGAGGCTATCGGTGGCAGAAGGTGATCTCATACATACCCAGGTCCTAAGTCATGGAGCACTTTAAAGGTGGTAACCAACACCTTGAATCGCACCCGGAAGACCACCGGGAGCCAGTGCAGCTCGTGCAGGAGAGGTGTTACATGGGTACGCTGTGTCGCCCCCATAATCACCCTTGAGGCTGCATTCTGGACCAGTTGGAGCCTCCAAGTGCTCTTCAAGGGGAGCCCCATGTAGAGAGCATTACAGTAGTCTAGACAGGACGGGACAAGGGCGTTAGTGACCGTGTGCAAGGCGTCCCGGTCCAGAAAGGGACGTAACTGGTGAATCAGGCGAACCTCATAAAATCTCCCCTGGCCACAGCCGTCATATGATCTTCTAAAGACAGCCGTGCATCCAGGAGGACGCCCAGATTGCGAGCCCTCTCTGAGGGGGCCAAGATCTTGCCCCCAATAGTCAGCGATGGAGCTAACTGGCTAT
Organism: Pituophis catenifer annectens; assembly: GCF_029215685.1. NCBI lineage: Eukaryota > Metazoa > Chordata > Lepidosauria > Squamata > Colubridae > Pituophis > Pituophis catenifer. The sequence continues at coordinate 3,197,795 of NW_027256899.1, read as the reverse complement.
ATCGGGACACCGGAAACCACTCGGTCTTGGAAGGGTTGAGTCTGAGCTTGTTTCTCCCAATCCAGATCCGCACGGCCTCCAGGCACCGGGACATCACATCAAGGGCATCATTGGGGTGGTCCAGGGTGGAGATGTACAGCTGAGTATCATCAGCGTACTGGTGGAACTTCACCCCAAAACCACTGATGATCTCACCCAAAAATTTACATTTTTTATAGTTTTTTAATTTGTTTGCTATTTTCCGTTATTATGATACAATCTTGCTAATATTCTGCCTTTGATAGTTTAAACAATGTTCTGATTAGCAAACTATTCTAATCCATTCATGAGAACCAGGTTGGATTTATTAAAAGCTCATATTTTGCCTTTGATCTCAAATATAGCACAGCTTTCTTCATTGCTTGTTCAGATCAGTTATGAACCTTCTTCAGAGGCTCTGAGTGATAAAAGCAAATTCCCCTTTTCCACCAGATGCTCCCCAAACAAGGGTTGCAGGCGGGGGTCTCCTGCTTGAGCAAGGGGTTGGACTAGAAGACCTCCAGGGTCCCTTCCAGCTCTCTTCTGATTCAAAATAGACTCAAAAAATCAGAGAGCTTTGAATATCTCACCCCAAACTATGGAATATCAAGGACATTTTAGATTCCCTGAAACCCATTCAATGGATTAGATGGAATTACATTCCTGGGGGGAAAAAATCCAGAGGCTTTAGGTTTTCTATTCCACTTTTACTCTGAGGTTTCCCATTGTGCTCAGGTCCAGTCTTAGTAAAATCCTGCAACCTTTGGGGAGGAAGGTGCAGCCCAGCAGCCCTGCCCTGCAGGCCCAGAGGGAGAAGACCTTCCCCAGATGACCTGCACTGGGCAACCGAAGGGCCCAAAAGCCCCTGGGCCCCTTATTGCCTGCTTCAAAGTTCAGGCCAACCCCCCCCCATTCCATTCACAGGCAGTCCTTGACTTACGACCACTGGAATTTCTGCCCTCAGTCGTGGCAGTCATGGAGTCGAAGCAGAGCCAATTTATGAGAGTTTTTATTCTATAATGGGCTTCAGCAGGCAAGAAACAGACCAGCATTTATAATAGAAGAGCATCTGTTGACTTAAAACTGGGACTGAGGAACTGCAGGCAAATCCCTGTAATTGATACTCTGGGCCCACACAGGGCCTCAACCAATCACAAGCCTTGAAAAAGACCCCCCCTAAAATACGAATGTTCAAAGTTTCCCCCCAAAAGACTTGGAGTTAAGAGGGAGGCTCCTCTAAAGGCTAGATTCCCTTTAGCAGCCCTTAAGACAGCTATAGGGACCCCATCCATAACAGGCCGTCTACCTGGGAAGATCCAGGCAAAATGGGATCTTTGGGTTCTCTGGATACAACTGGATCCCCCCCCCCACTGGATCCCGGCTAAAAGAGGGTGCTGTGATTTGGGGCTCAGCTCCATTGGGCTATTAGAAATGGCGTCTGCATTTAAAAACCCAGGCAGAGAATTTCTCCCCTTTCTCTGCCCTTAAAAACCATCAAACGAGACTTTGGCTGTTCTGTTCACGGAACAAAGGCTAAAGAAGGGAGGCGAGGCAGGATAAACACTTCACAACATGTTTATTGGCTAACAATAACAGCTAACAGTGACTCGCTCTGGTTAGCTAACTACCAAGGAGAGCGAGCAGCTTTTGAGGCACTGACAGCTCTTTTATACTCAGCTGTCAGAAGCCACCAATTTCCTGCCAGCTGCCTGCCGGCACACGGACCAATCAGCTGATCTATTGGCCGCTCGTGCTTGCCATCCAGACATAACACCCCTTTCTTCCTGGATGGCACAAACATAATCATCGAGGTATCTCCTGTTCCTCCCTGATCTGCGCGGTCCACCGGATTCAGCTGGAACAGGGTGATCTACGCTGGGCACCACTGGAACTCCTGGAGACTGGATATCCACTTCGGACAGCGTTTCGTTTGGCAGGGAAGGTACAGGAAGCACAGGTGAGTTCGCGGTCCCCTCGTCATCAGGTTGAGACTCCGGACGTGACTTGTACTCTGCAGTCGTGGCTCCGGCAGACCCAGATGTGACAGGCCCGGATAGGGATTCATTAGTAATCGTCTTTTGGGGAAACCAACAGTGGCGGCGCAGTTGATCTACATGCCTCCGCCAGGTACGGCCATCCCCCAACTGCACTCTGTATGACCAGGGCCCTGTAACCTCAATTATCTGGCCGGGCAACCAGTGAGGATCCCCCCATAGTTTGGGGCATATACCCACTCTTGGAATGACCGGGCCCCGCCACTTGAATCCAGGGGTTTCTCAGGAAAATAATCAGGATGTAAACGATCCAAGTCTGTTCTTAACCGGCGGCCCATTAATAACTCAGCTGGGCTGCGGTTTGTCGTTGGGCATGGGGTCACATGCTGCGTTAACAAATAGGTAGCCAATTTAGTTTGCCAATCCCCAGGTCCCAATTTGGCAAGAACCTCCTTGGCCGATCGCACGGCCCTTTCAACAAGGCCATTTCCGGACGGATGGAACGGGGCCACCGTGACATACCTAATCCCATGTCTGGCTACATACGTTTGGAAAGTGGCAGACATCAGTTGAGGCCCATTGTCTGATACAATCAAGTCTGGTAGGCCGTGGGTTGCGAATTCTTTTCTCAGTGCCCGGACTACTGCCTCCGCTGTGGTTGAGGCCATGGCCACCAACTCCACCCACTTAGAATAGGTGTCTACAATGACCATAAAGGTATGGCCATGGAAGGGGCCCACAAAATCCACGTGAACCCGGGACCAGGGGGCCTTTGGCAACTCCCACTCCCTAACTGGAGCCCTGGGAGGGGCTGAGCTCGTGCGCTGGCACTGCTGGCACTCTGCGACCCAGTTCGTGATAGCTTCATCTAACTTGGGCCACCATAGGTAACTGCGGCCTAAAGCCTTCATCCGGGCCACGCCCGGATGGCCATTATGCAAAGTTTCTAGGACTTGCAGTCTTAGTTCTACAGGAACAACCACCCTGGTGCCCCACAATAGACAGCCTCGCAACATGGAAAGTTCTAGTTGCCGGATTTTGTAAGGAAGGAACTCAGAACCGATTTGCCCAAGGGGCCACCCCCTTCTCACCCAGTCCAGGACTTGGCGTAAAATTCTGTCCTTGGCGGTGTACCAAGCCATGTCAGCAGCAGACACTGGACTCTGCTGGTCATCAATCTGTAGGACTGATGAGGCTGGAGCGGGGTCGTCAACACGAACAGGAAGGGGGCATCTGCTGAGTGCATCAGCATTACCCAAGTCCTTACCCGGGCGGTGGGCCAGTCAATAATTGTAGGCCGCCAGGAACACGACCCACCTGGTCATCCGTGGGGACAGGATCTGCGGAGACTGGCGATCGCCAGCCAGAATTCCCAACAACAGTTTGTGATCTGTGAAAATGTGAAAGAAACGGCCATATAAATAATCATGAAATTGTTTAACGCCGGCCACAATAGCTAGCGCCTCCTTGTCTATGTGTCCGTAATTCCGTTCAGTGGCAGAGAGAGTTCTGGAGTAGTATGCGATGGGGGCCTCAGTCCCATTAGGCAGCTGATGGCTCAAAACGGCCCCCACCCCATAAGGTGACGCGTCACACATCAGAGTCAATGGGAGTTCGCTGTCATACTGTACTAAAACAGAGTCTGACATGAGCAGTTGTTTGACAGCTCGGAAAGCATCGGCCTCCTTGCGTCCCCAGGTCCAAGGTGTAGCTTTATCAAGAAGGCGGTGAAGCGGCTCGGCGACCGTCGCCTTGTGGTGTAAGAACATGTTATAAAAGTTCAAAAGCCCCAGGACGGCTTGCAGTTCGGACCGGCTGGTAGGCGGTGGGGCATTTTGGATTGCTTGCACCTTTGCAGGCGTTGGGTGCAGGCCGGGGGCATCAACGAGGTAGCCCAAGAACTCTACCTGAGGCACTCCCAATTTGCATTTGTTGGGCTTGAGTTTGAGTCCTGCTTGCCGGAATTGGGATAACATGGCACGAAGGCGGCTGCCAGGTCAGCTTCTGTCATGGCAGAGATGAAAACGTCATCGAAGTAAGGAATTACTCCAGGCAATCCATGCAGCAGCCTTTCCATGAGGCATTGAAAAATGCCTGGGGCGACACAGACCCCAAATTGCAATCATCTACAACGGAATGCACCCCGGTGGGTTACAATTGTCTGGGCATCTGCGGTGGCGGTGTCCACCTCCAATTGTTGATAGGCTTGCGCCATATCCAACTTAGTGAAAATTGAGCCACAGCCCAACGAATGGAGGAGGTGATTCACCACTGGAACAGGGTAGGGGTGAGCCTGCAAAGCCTTATTGATGGTCGCCTTATAGTCCGCGCAGATGCAGATAGAGCCATCAGATTTTATCGGGGTGACAATTGGCGTCTCCCATCGAGCGTGATCCACCTGTTCTAATATTCCCTGTGCTAATAGCCTATCAATCTCCTTATCGACTTGAGCACGGAGTGCCAAAGGCACTCTACGAGGCTTGAGTTGTATTGGGGCAATTTTGGGATCCAAGTTAAAGGAGATGGGAGTACCTGTATATTTGCCAAGACCTGCACTAAATACATCTGAGAATTCCATGAACAAGTCGGAAAATACATCAGATGAAGTTGCGTGAATACCGGTAATAGCCAATCCTAAAGCGTCAAACCATTCTAATCCCATTAAACTGGGGAGTGCGCCATTAACAACAATTAATTTAAGGCAGCCACTGAAATTCTTATATTCGACCCTAAATCTCTCTGATCCTAAAACTGGAATGTGATTACCTTGATAATCACGAAGTCGGAATGTGCAAGAGGCTAAACGCGTCTTGGCCATCGAGGGCACCAGTTGTTTAAGAGTGCTCCAAGAAATTATTGACACGGAAGAACCAGTGTCCAATTCCATTTTACATGGTTTACCTTCTATGCGAACTGTGAGGAAAAGTTTTTTCCTCAAATCCGACTTTGCCTGACCTATGGTCGTCTCGGGGGGGGGCAGGCACCCCTGTAAATAGTAAAACATTCTTCCTTACGCCTATCCTGCCTATTTTTGGGATGGTAACTCCGGCTGGGTCTCGAAAAACTTTTTTTATTGCTGTTATTATTGGCCATATTTGGCTGGCTAGCCTTACAAACCCTGGCAAGGTGGCCTTTTTTACCACAGCGTCTGCAGTCAGCATTCTTAAACCTACATGCGGAACGGGAATGATTCCCTCCGCACCCTGCACAAGGGGCTTGAAACCTATTTACTTCAGAATTCCCTCTTTTCTTTCAAGACGCTTGGAGGCGACTTACGTCTTCCTCGCCCTCAGACAACTGGTCAGACTGGACCTCAGCCTCCTAATGGTGAACCATGGTAGTTTTCTGGGCAACTTGCGGGCTGAGGTTCTGCCTTATCTCGGTAGCTGATTTAACTGATAATTTGGAGGCTCTAGCCTCATCTATAGCTGCTTGCAACGTAATATCCATTCTAGCTAATAAGCGACGCTGTAAGCGGATATCCCTGACCCCACATATTAACTGGTCCAAAAGGATATCTTCTAAGTAATCTCTAAAGTCACAATACAAAGCAGCTGCCCTTAAGGCTGCCACGTATTGATTAATAGTTTCCCCTTCTGCCTGAAAACGGTGCCGAAATGCAAAACATCTAGCAACTCTTGAGGGTAGGGGGGCATAGTGGCCTTTTAAAATGGCTAGCAATGTCTCCCAGGGCACATTATGGACTGTCTGAGGTGCTAATAGTGCCCTAGCTGTCTTGAACATATCATGCCCACAGACACTGAGGAAAACAGCTAACTTCCTATCCCCTGGCAGACTTTTATAGTCATTTGCGACCAGGAAACAGTTAAAACGGTTGAAGAAGGAATCCCAGGTCTCCACTGCCTGGTTGAAAGGGGCAAATGTAGATAGGGTGGACATCTTCCTGAAGAACAGCGTCAGACCTTAGAATTTGCGATGTCTCGTTGCTGTGGCTCAGCTCAGTGCTTCAGCTCTTGTAGTGGCTTCGCTCGACCTGCCGCCTCAGAGTAATCCCACCTTCGTCGCCAGTTGTTCTGTTCATGGAACAAAGGCTAAAGAAGGGAGGCGAGGCAGGATAAACACTTCACATCATATTTATTGGCTAACAATAACAGCTAACAGTGACTCGCTCTGGTTAGCTAACTACCAAGGAGAGCGAGCAGCTTTTGAGGCACTGACAGCTCTTTTATACTCAGCTGTCAGAAGCCGGGCCAATCAGGAGCCACCAATTTCCTGCCGGCTGCCTGCCGGCACACGGACCAATCAACTGCTCTATTGGCCGTTCGTGCTTGCCGTCCAGACATAACATTGACCCCCAGAAAAAAAGGTCTGGACCTGAGCAGCAAAAACACAGGGAGCTGACAGAGGGATGTTGCCACAACAACAGCAACACACACACACACACACACACACACACACAGAGCACCTCAACACAAAGGGAATCGAACTGGAGGCTGAGCAAGAGCTGCATCCGTGAGTCTTGCTCAGTCCTCTAGCTGAGTTGAGCTTCCATAGGAAGAGGCAGTCTACCACAAAAGAGCCAGGCCTTCTGGGCCAAAAGGGGAGAAATTAGGAGCCTTGGGGGTCTTGGGCTGGCCTTGGGCTGGGTAGAAAAGGTGGAGGAGGGGAGCTTTGATAGGATCCCAAGGGGGGCCTCTCATCTCCTTGGGGTTCTACTGGCTGGATGATGTCATCCCTCCAGCTCAACTGTCAATCATCTGAGAGAAGATGGCTTTCATAGTCTTCTGGGCTCTTCCCAATTTTGTAGCCAACTTCTGAGAGGGCTGGGAAATTTCAGGGGTGGGAACAGCCGTTTCTTGTCTTCTTAGGAAAGGGAAACTGTCCACAACATTTTTTTTCAGGACAGTTTTATCTTTAATCCTTTATTGGCACTAAGAGCCTGGTTTGATTACTTTCCATATGATGAGGATCACACAGCATCTTTAACCAGTGGTGGGATTCAAATTTTTTAACAACCGGTTCTGTGGGCGTAGCTTATTTGTGGGCGTGGCTTGGTGGTGATGTGACCAGCTGGGTGTAGCTAGTTGGTCATGTGACTGGGTGGGCATGGCTATGTGCATAGGGACTACTCAGAGGGCTGAAAAAAGTGACTTCTGACTGGTCATCTCACTATCCACCGGTCCTCGTACTTATGACTGTTCACACATTTATGCCCGTTGCAGCATTCTTTTTTTTTTTTAATCTTATACATCCAACAAACATTAAATCTATAGCGGTCTACATCTCAACGCGAGAAGGAAATAAACTTGTCCCATTACATATATAGGGTAACCTACAAAAGTCTATTATATATACCAATTGACATGCTTATGAATGTCAGGGCATTTATTAATCCCATGTTTGGCTCTGGGACTAATTACCCTGGTTTGGAGGAGATGGATCGTGGCTTAATCCTTGTTGCAATAATCTGAAAAGAAACGCGAGAAAGGTTCCTAATAAAACTCATTTATTTGTTATAAAGAAAATAAAACACCTCACTAACTAAGAAAAGTTAATTGTTACATTTTTGAAAATAATTCTTGCCGGCTATCTGAGCCGGACCTCTGGCAAGAGAACAAAGGAAAGAGAGTGAGAAGAGCAAGTGAAGGAATGTGGGTGGATACGGAAACACGTAGCTTACTGATAAGAAGTTGGCAAAGCTACGGAGAGTCTGACAGTCCAGAAATAATGAGCTCAGCTGGTAAATAAAATAACGCAGTGACATTCCCCTTCTTTTGCCAGTTGAGCGAATATCAGTTCATCATCAAATAAGGCACATCTTCTCACGCAGATACTCGTGTTGAGCTGCTGGAAGTGGTTTGTTGAGCATATCAGCAATTTGATCATGTGTAGATACATATTGCATTTTGACAAAACCTTTTTTCACTAAATGCTTTATATTTTGATAACGAATGTCAATGTGTCTGGACCTAGAACCTGTGAAATGAGATTCAGAAATATAAACCACCGATTCATTGTCTTCCATCACGGTGATCGGTCGGATCGGGTGTGTCCAGATATCTGTGACTAAAGCATCAAACCAAGTTAGGGAATTACATGCATCTGAAACACAAGCATATTCAGCTTCAGTAGATGAACAAGAAACAAAATTCTGTTTACGTACTTGCCAATAAACAGGACATCCATTTAAGAACATCATATAACCTGAAGTACTTTTACGTGATTTCTTATCACTTGCCCAATCAGAATCTGCATAACAACATAATTCTGCATAATCTGTATGTGTTGGTTCTAACAATAACTTCAAATGTTTGGTGTATTTTAGGTATCTCAATAATTTCTTAATACATGTCCAATGAAACTGTTTTGCCTTACCTACATGTCGAGATAAGAGATTAACACTAAGTGCAATGTCGGGTCTGGTCCAACTACTAATGTACAATAGTGACCCTATGACTGAACGATAAAGTGTTTGATCCTCGAACTCAGGACTTTCTTCTTGTGTCAAGTTGTGAAAATCTGTTTGCATGGGTGTCTTTGTTGTGTTAGCATCCTTCATGTTGCAATGATGCAAAACTTGTTCAATTTTATCCTCTTGTGAAAGACTAAACCCCTTCTGTGTTTTTTCAATCTGAACACCTAAATAAGTGCTAATATGACCTAATGATTTCAATGTGAAGTATCTCTGCAAAGCTTTGGCAAAAATTTCACTCATTTGCTTATTTGGACCAATATAAACAATATCATCAACATAAACAAGAACTATCTCATATGCATTGTTAGATCTTTTTGTGAACACGCACTCATCAGTTTCGGACTTAATAAAGCCCATTGAATTTAGCTTGTCAGTAAGACATAAATACCACATTAAACCAGATTGTTTCAGACCATAAAGACTTTTGTTTAGGAACCAGGTATCCCCTTCTTGCTGTCGGAATCCTGGAGGACTTCTCACGTAGATCTCTTCATCTAGGTCTGCATGTAGATAAGCCGTATCAACATCAAACTGGAAAACTTCTAAACCAAGGATAGTTGCAGTTGCTAAAGCAATTTTTACACTCTCAGTTCTGACTGTCGGTGAGTAAGTATTTGTGTAGTCCTCAGGATAACGTTGAGCGAAACCCTGAGCTACAAGTCTGGCTTTGTACAGTGACTCACCATTTGGTTTCTTTTTGATTCTGTAGACCCATCGAGTGCCAATGACCTTTTTGTTTGCTGGAGGTTTTGCAGGTGTAAATACTTTAAGTTTCTTTAGACTGTCCATTTCAACCTGCATTGCATCATACCATTTGTCTTGCTCTGAATCAGGGAGCTGCTTGATTTGTGTGAAATTATCAGGTGGAAGTGTAACATTGCAAATCAAAGGCAAGGGTGCTTTTGTCAGTTGCCAAGAATATCGTTGTGGAGGGATTCCTTTTGTGACCCTCTTGGAACGTCTCGGAACAACTGTCCAATCTTCTTCTGGTTCGTCCTCGTCCTCACTTTCGTCGCTAGCGTCAGCATCCGCGGCTTGCGAAGACGGAACATCAGGTTGAGAAGAACCAGTGGTGGAATCTTGGTCGTCAATCTGCGTGGCATCAGCAGTATCATCTCTAGGAAAATAAACTCCAGGATCATTGGAATGAATCCTGGACCAGTCAATATCTTCCTCAAAATTAGCAGATTGGGAAATCACAATTACATGTTTAGAGTCAATAAATTTGCTCCATTTTGAATTATCATCAATACCCATAAATCTCAGTCTTTTTGCTGCTGGACTTCCTTTTCTTCTTTGAGCTAAGGGAATGTTCACCATAGCATATGAACCAAAAATATGGATGTTTTTAAGATCAGGCTTGAAGCCATACAACATGAAGAAAGGAGTCTGATTTGTTACACTGCTCCAAGTATGGTTGACAATGTAATTTGCGTACTTGATAGCTTCACCCCAGTATATCATATCAAGATTGGCGTCTTCTAGGAGACAACGCATCATGGTTTGCAGTACCTCTCCGTTGTGAGCCGGTATGTCAGGGGGTGAAGTCTGATGAAGAATTCTATTCTTACGCATCCAGTCCTGGAAACGCTGAGACATGAACTCGGCACCACGATCACTCTGGATTCTGGAGATGCGAACTTGGTGTTGGGTAGAAACAAGGGTTGCAAAGTCTTTAAAGATCTGAAAGGTCTCTGATTTTTCTTTCATAGGATATACATATCCATATTTAGAGTAATTATCAACAATTGTTAGAAAATATTTTCTACCACCAAATGATGGCGGGAAAGGACCAACTATGTCAATGTGAACCAAATCAAAAATGCGTGTTGACAGGCGTGTAGCGCATTTGGGAATGGCTGCTGCTTTGGATTTGGCCTTCTTGCATACAGCACAATCCAAAAACACCTTACACCCCTTTAGATCCAAACCTTTTGCGAACTCCGGCATCTTCCTAAGAACACGGAAACTGGCATGCCCCAATCTTCTATGCCATTTGTGGATACACCTGGAATGCAAAGGTTTACCTGTTAGTGAATTCTCAACATTAACATTTTTATGAGGAACCTCAGGCTTGCTCTGAGCAACCTGTTTACCAGTTCTATTTTTGCTGGCTTTAGGAGCCTTTGGAATAGCAACAGGATCTCTCTCTGGAGCATCTCTCTCTGGGCCTGTGCTCTGCCTTTTTGGAGTTTGCATACTTGCCTGTGTTTGTGTTTTAGGCTTTGGCTTTAAGTAATAAACACCACCAATTAATATGGTTTCAGCAACAATATCTCCATCTTTAACTATGTAACTTGCTTTTTCAAGGTGGTGAACTTGGAACTTTAACATTCTAGACAAGTGATACTGACTAAGCAAATTACTGGTTGCTGTTGGTATGTAATAAACATCAGGAATGAATGCATCGAGCTCTTCAACATAAACAGTTCCTTTTCCTTTGACCTGACAAGGATGATTGGAAAAAGAATAAAGTTCACGTAGTTCAGGTTCAGGCTCGTGCATCTCTGTGAAAAGTTCCTTTCTGTAGGTAACATGCAATGCTGCACCACTGTCCAAAGTCCACAGGAGTCGTCTGTCGTACTCTGGTTGAGGTTGTGGATCATTGGTTAAAGCCAATGTGGCGAGTGGAGTTTGTGGATCACGCCGGGGACCACGACGACCTTGTCTTCCGCCTCTGCCTCCGCCTCTGGAATCTGTTCCTCTGGGCTGGTATGTGACGGGAGCTGGAACTCGTTGGGGACAATCCCGGGTGGCATGTCCCACACGATTGCAGGTGTTGCATCTTGGCATCCTTGGAGCATAGGTCCTTCCTCGGAAGGGGCGCCTAGCTGGAACTCTTGATGCGGGTGGTCCTCTCAAGTGTGGCGTGGCCAACATGAATGCTTCTTCTTCAATTAAAAGTCTACAGACATTGTCCACTGTGCGTTGAGCAATAGGGACTTGGTTAATTTTTGTAACAGCATCTTTCCATTCATAATTCAAAGAGTTAATAATGATGCTGATCATTTGAATATCTTCAATGTTATGGCCTCTTTCTCTCAATTCTGTTCTCAGACCTTTCAGTTTGGTCAAATGTCCTCCAATTTGTTCACCAGGTTTCAATTTCGAACCGTGGAGTTCAGACATTTTTAGTTTTGACTCACCAGTTAGTGGAGAGACAGAGAATGCCTGGTAAGGAGCCTGCACTTGGTATGCTGGCTGTGCTGGCAGAAATGCCTGTGGTATTTGCTGTGCCTGTTGTGGACCTAACAATGGTCTTGGTTGTGCCATTGGAGGTGGGCCAGGAGGTGGCCCTATTTGCACTTGTGGCTGGGGCACATATGCAGGCATTTGTAGCTGCTGTGGCTGATGCACTGGAATCTGCTGTATTCCAGTTGCCATTTGTGCTTGAGCTGCAATATTGGCATGACCTGCTGGAGATGCAGTCATTTGCCTTTGCTGTGTTCCATCTAAAAGGACACCAACACCGCCAGGGGGTGTTGGAGTTTGAGCCCGTGGAAACACTTGTGGCGTTTCAGCTTGAATCTCTGAGTGAGTTAGAGACAGGTTTGCCAGGGTCTGCTGTAGTAATTTAAAATGTTCATCTAAGCTCCTTTCTCTTTCAGCTTCCTGTAGTAAATTACTTTCGCCAGCAGATGGTGCTGCACCTTTAGCTTCGGGCAGCTTTGCATACGGGGCATTGTATGCTTTAGAGTAGGAGTGGTTATGTAAGACATGTGTAACTTGATCAGGGAGACTTTCATGTGACGTATGCAGTGCTCTTTGCCTTAATTGGCCTGACACAGAATCCACCAGGGGGAGTGTCTTTGGCTCTGAGCAAGAAGACAATATGGCGCTTTTTGAAAAATTTAAGTTATCTCCCATATCTTGCTCAAGCATAGATATAGCCATTTTTGCCTGGGATAGCTGCTGTTCATAGAGTTTTATACGGTCACGATAGGATTTGATGGCCATCTCACGCTGGGTGAGCTCAGGGCTTTGAGAAGAGTAATGAATTATTTCTCTTTCTGCGTGGGAGGAATTTTGCTCAGCAGTGTGCTTCAGCCTTGCATCGAGCATTACAAATTCAGAAGGTTCTGGGAAGACTTTTTCAGAGCTTGGAAGTTCAGAAGAAAATGTTACTGACCTCAGTCGTAAATCATCATCTTCAAAAACAGCTTCTGTCTTATCTCTGTTCATTTCTGTTCCCACGGCTTCTTCTCGTTCCAGGCGTGTGGCTGTAGTAAGGGGCTGGAAATCTGGAAACCTCCTTTCTGCCACCTTCTCAGCAAAATACATTTTGTATTTGTTTTAGTTCTGTTTCGGCATCTCAGCAATATAATTAGCGTACCTCAGTAGCTAAAAACTAATTGCCTATGCGCTCTTATCAGAAGTAACAAAAACAAGGAAAAAGCCATAAATCAAACCATCCTCTGCTACCAGAATGTCAGGGCATTTATTAATCCCATGTTTGGCTCTGGGACTAATTACCCTGGTTTGGAGGAGATGGATCGTGGCTTAATCCTTGTTGCAATAATCTGAAAAGAAACGCGAGAAAGGTTCCTAATAAAACTCATTTATTTGTTATAAAGAAAATAAAACACCTCACTAACTAAGAAAAGTTAATTGTTACATTTTTGAAAATAATTCTTGCCGGCTATCTGAGCCGGACCTCTGGCAAGAGAACAAAGGAAAGAGAGTGAGAAGAGCAAGTGAAGGAATGTGGGTGGATACGGAAACACGTAGCTTACTGATAAGAAGTTGGCAAAGCTACGGAGAGTCTGACAGTCCAGAAATAATGAGCTCAGCTGGTAAATAAAATAATGCAGTGACAATCCAATACTTCTATTTGTAGCTCGATTTGACATCCAATTATACCATTGATTCCAAGATATATAATAATCTGTGTCCCCCCCGTCCTTTCAGTAACATAGTAAGCCGATGTGATTCCGCACAATTCATTATTTTCTGAATTACTACTTATTCGGGTGGGCTGACCTCCATCTTCCAGTATTGGCCCCATGCCAATCTTGCAGCTGTTGTTATATGCAGCAGCAGGTACCATGCCATTCTATTAACATTTTCGGGTCTTATCCCTAATAAAAATACCTCAGGACGCAATTGTATACGCTGCCCCAACATCTCATTAAGCCACTTCAGAATATTCTTCCAAAATTTCATTGCCTCTCGACAGGTCCACCATAGGTGGAAATATGTGCCTTCTTTAATGCCACATTTCCAACAGACTGAGGGTGTTCCAGGGAACATTTTGGCGAGTCTGGCCAGCGGTAAATGCCATCGATATGCCATTTTATATATATTTTCTTTATCCTATTGACCGGGTTAGTTTCATATTCTTAGTCCAGATTTCGTTCCACCTTTCAGGCTCTATTGAATAACCTAAAACTTCTCCCAGGCATGAACCGAAGTCTTCGCACCTTCCTCACCTACCTCCATAGCCCTAAAGAATTTATAACATTTAGATAACACTTTTTCATCCACCCCCAATAATATTCTATCCAAAATCTGCATCTCTCGGCTAATCCCAAGTCTCTATCTATCTCTCATATACTTACTGCTAATTTGCATGTACATCCACCAATCTAGGTTCACTCCTTGTTCCTGAAGTAACAATTTAGTTTTTAACTTTCCATTCATATCTAATATTTCTTTGTAAGTCAATTTTTTCTCCGGATTATACAGATTCGGATAGATCACAGCTTCCACAGGTGAAACCCAGAGTGGTACCTTATTATAATATGTTTTCCTAATTTCCATCCAACTCTCAATCCGGACTCCTCGCAGGTGATGTTTCATAAAATATGCTGGGGGTTTGCCTCTCTCCCACCATAGGTGGGCATGCCACCCCTGTTGGAGATCATGACCTTCGATTGCTAACAGACGTCTCCTCTGTAGTGTAATCCACTCACGGATCCAAACCAAAACCGCCAAATTATAGTAGTACTTCCAATTTGGGACCCCCAATCCGCCTTGTTCTTTCAGTTTCTGCACTGTTTTCAACTTAATTCGAGGCTTCTTGCCCTGCCAAATAAATCTATTTGTAGCCCTGTCCAGGTTCCTAAAAAAGGTCTTATCTAGTCTAACTGGGGCCTTTTGAAGGAGAAATACCATTCTGGGCACTACGTGGGCCTTGATTAAGGCTATCCGTCCCATTAATGACAATTGTATCTTCCCCCATTTCTCCAAATCTTTGTCTAGTTGCTCAGTTAATTTTAGATAGTTATCCACCTTTATTGAGGAGCATCTATCAGACAGCCAAATCCCTAAATATTTGACTTTACGAACTACCTGGAGGCCCAAAGTGTTTTGTAATTCTAATTTTTGTATTTCCGTCATGTTTTTAACTATAATATTTGTTTTTTTTTCCTATTTATTTGTAATCCAGCCACCTCACCAAATTTCTGTATTATGTCAATAAGTCGCCCTCCAGAGGTTAATGGCTCTTCCAGAACAAAGACCAGGTCGTCCGCAAACGCCTGGACCTTGTATTCTTGTTCTCTGATCTTCAGTCCTCTTATGCTCACCTCTTGTCTTATTGACCTAAGCAAAGGTTCTAGCGTGAATATAAACAGCAATGGGGAGAGTGGGCAGCCTTGTCTCGTTCCCTTCGCTATCGTCACCTCCTCCGACTCTTCTCCATTGACTAAAATCTTGGCCTTCTGTTGACTATAAATTGCCTGGATTGCATTCATGAAATGATCGCCAGCCTCCATATATTTCAATTGTGATATAAGATAATTCCAATTAACCCTATCAAAGGCTTTCTGGGCATCCAAAAAGAGGAACGCCGCCTGCTTCTCAGGGTGGGCCTCGTAATTTTCTCTCTCTCTCTCCTTCCCTCCCTCCCTCCCTTCCTTTCTTCCTTCCGGTGAGGCAGCCTTGATTTCTCCATCTCTTTCCACTTGGCTTTTTTCTAACCTCTCTGTGTTTCTGTCTCTGTGTGTGTTTTTTCAACTATGCAAAGTTCCGATAACTACTTTTTCATTAAAGTTTAATCTCTTCATCTCTTTTCACTTGTTTTTTTTTTCTAGTTAGTTTTTTTTTTTTTTACTAAAGTTGGTCTGGCCACACTATTGCATCAGTCCTTTTGTGTGATGCCCTTGAGCATTAGCTTTCAAAATAAAGTAAATTTTGGCTCAAACTCAGCAGGCAGCTATTTCAGATCTGTGACATGCTCTGGCATTAACTGCCCACCCCCCCGAGTTTTTTCTTTCTTCACTATACAAACAAATATCACATTTATTTTTTCTTCAGCCACAGGTGCCATGTATTCCCTGCATGGAGCTCCCAAACCTCTCAATTCTAGATGACGGATATAATTCCATCTCTGCCCCTGTTATTATGACTCATATGAGGATTATTTCCCTTTCATTTCCCTCCAGAGAATTTCCCAACAATCTCTGACTGCAAGAACTAGCTGAATTATCCAGGGATCCCTCCTGAGAGGGAGAATTATGGTAAAAGTTTCAGCTCTGCTGTTGGGCCAAATCCTCCAGAGGAGACTTTGGGGAGAGAAATATGGAGGTTTGGGACAGGCAGAGTCTGTGCTCTTGAATGTACGTCTCCCTCCTTTCCAGATGAAGCTGAGTGTTTCTCTGTGTTGAGAAGAAGCAACTGGAGATTCCACCTTGTGAGAGTCCTTTGAATTCTTCTACTTCTTCTTTAGAAACAGGAAGGATCTTCATTGATTCACGCCATGAATGATGGACCTCCTGCTTCTGCTTCTGCTGCTGCTTTTGTCCCATCCAGTCTCTGGGAAGCTGAGAATGAAATGTCCGCTGAGTTCGGAGAACCAGGATGGAAAACAACCACAGAGCTTTTACAGCCCAGGAGACCATCTCATTGGTTTAGTCCTCACTGGAAATGAAATATTGCATACAAAGTTGCTTTTCAACGTGGCTCCTTCTCTTCAGTTTGTTTTCCATGATCCGTAAGTCATTCTGGGTGATGGAGTTGCACTCCCTCCATTCTAACACTCTCCTTCTTTTCTGTTTTTTATTTTTCATTTATTCCTATATTGGGGAATATGTCTAATTTCCTGAATGATTTTGATTTCTATGGCTTCTCTCTTTTGTCTGATTTTGTGAAAGAGACTCAAATCCAAAAAGGGGTCTGAAAAAAAGCTAAAAAGGGTGCAGATTATTTTTCTCTCTCAGTTCAATCCTTAATTTATCACTTGAATAATGAATTTAAAGTAGTGGTGGAATCAGTTGTAGTTGCCATACCTCAGCCCATTTCCATATTTGTGTAACTGATCATTGCTTTTGGATCAATGTTGGTTTAAGGCTCTGTAGGCTTGTGGAGGATTATATATTAAAATCAGTATTTATTGTTGCTTTTGATTATAATAACATGTTTTAACAATAGGAATCTTTATTGGTTTTCATATGGCTTACGGTTCATTTTCAACATTCAAATGGTCAACAAGAATTCCCATCTCTTGCACAATCTCACACTTGGCTACAAGATCCATAACAACTATTTGAGCACTTTCCACACTTCAGATGCCTTGCTGGACATGCTCTCCACTGGAGAAGCCAATGTCCCCAACTACAGCTGTGGAAGGAAGGAGAACCTTCTGGCTCTTCTTGATGGAGCTGACAGGGTCATCTCCATCCAGATGTCAACTTTAGGAGGCACCTACAAAGTCCCACAGGTTTGTGTGTGTTTTTCTCCCTCTGGTAAAGTGAGGGGTGGGTGGTGGTGGGTGAGCAATAGATGCAATCATGTCTTCTCCATGGAATTCAAGAGCTGCTTTTCTCCATATTAGCAAAAATCTCAATATTTTACCCCATTATGTTCATGCTGAGATTAATCATAAAAGGCCTGAAATGCAAGCAATACATTCCCTGGAGAAAACTTTCTACTAACTATTTAACTGATCAAAAAATATCCTTGGTTGTTGAGGCCTCTATTAGCATCTTCATTTTCACAGATAAATAATGTCTGCCATATCCAGTCGGATTGAAGCTGGCAATAGTAGCATTTTATCCATCTAAAAAGTGGAATAAAAATTACTCTAGCAATTATAGGCCAAATAGACAAGCAGATATTGTGGCTAAAATGTATGCCATGATCCTCTTAGTTAAACTTGAGAAAAATGCATCCTTTGCAGAAGAACCAGAAGGTTTTAGCTAGAGTGAAAAGCTATATAGATTTTATAAGGAATAATGCACAAGTTAAAAATCTAATATTGGCACTTTGCAGGCTTTCTAGATGTTAGTGCAGCATTTGACTCAATAAAGAGAAAATTATGATGGAGAAAATGGATGGCCCTCAAAATGGAGCTCAGCCTGTTGGCCCTGATCCAAGCCCTTGTTTGAGAGGGAGGTTTGGGCTCAATGGAGCCATGAGAAGGAGGATCTACGCTTACCAAGGGGGAAGGGAAGGAGTGCTTATTTAAACCCTTCTTATTCAGTGTAAATATGAATGACTTATTAGGAGTAATGAAGGATAAAAAAAACAGATCATTAATAAATCTTATTTTATTTTTTGACAAAAATGACTAAATTAGTGGACCAATGAAATGCATTGCATGTAGTATACAGTACTTGGATTTCAGAAAGGCTTTGACAAAGTAAACCACAACCTATTTCTCAGGAAGCTGAAAATATATGAGATGGACAGCATCACCCCCAGATGGGCTCAGCCTGTGGTCCTCAATGGAACTATGTCTGCATGGAGGGAAAGAAGCAGTGGGGGACCCCAAGGTTCCATTTTAGGCCCAGTTCTCTTCAACATCTTCATGAATGATTTGGATGAGGGGAGAAATGGGGAAATCAACAAATTTGCACATTACACTAAAGTGGCAGGAATAGCCAACATCAAAATAGGGTCAAGATCCAGATAGATCTAGATACACTTGAATCCTGGGCCTATTTAACTAAATGAAATTCATTGTAGAGAAAAGTAATGTTTTACACTTAGGCTAGAAAAACCAGATTAGATGAAACCTGGCTCAATAGCAGTAACTGTGAAAGGGATCTTGGAGTCCCAGTGGACAATCACCTAAATATGAGCCATGTGTGGCAGCAGCCAAAAAAGCTAATTCAGTCCTAGGCTGCATTAACAGAGGGATAAAATCAAGATCATATGAAGTATTGGTATTGCTTTATAATGTCTTGGTAAGACAACACTTGAAATAGTGCATCCAGTTTTGGCCACCATATTATAAAATGATGTAGAGACTCTGGAAAGAGTGCAGAAAAGATGATTAAGGGCCTGGAGACTAAAACATATGAGGAACAGTTGCAGGAATTGGTTATATCTAGTGTAGTGAAAAGGACTGGGGTGACATCATAGCAATGTACCAATATTGGAGGGGCTGCCACAGAGAAGAGGAGGTCCACCTATTTTCCAAAGTTCTAGAAAGCAAGATAAGAAACAATGGAGGGAAACTAATCAAGGAGAGAAACAACCTAGAACTAAGGAGAAATTTCCTAATGGTGAGGAATGGAACGTCTCCCCTTCAGAAATTATGGATGGTCCATCACTGGAGGCTCTTAAGAAGAGACTGGACAGCCACTTGTCTGGAATAGTATAGATAGATACAGATTAACAGAGTTGGAAGGGACCTTGTAGGTCATCTAGTCCAAGCAGACCCTACACCATTTCTGGCAGATGACGGTCCAGTCTCTTCTTGAAAGCTTCCAGTGATGAAGCTCCCACAACTTCTGAAGGCAACTTTATCTCTTTATTTCCAGGTTGAATCTCTCCTTGTTCAGTTTCCATCCATTATTCCTTGTCCGGCCTTTGTCCGGCCTTTGGGTGCTTTGGAAAATAGCTTGACCCCCTTCCTCTCTGTGGCAGCCCCTGAAATATTGGAAGACTGCTATCATGTCTCCCCTGGTCCTTCTCTCCACTAGACCAGCCATGCCCAGTTCCTGCAACCGTTCATTGTATGTTTCAGCCTCCAGTCCCCTCATCCTCTTGGTTGCTCTTCTCTGCACTTTTTCTAGAGTCTCAAGATCTTTTTTATAGTGTGGTGACCAAAACTGGATGCAGGATTCTAGGTGTGGTCTTACTAAGGCTTTATAGGGTGGTATTAGTACCTCTCTTGATCTTGATTGTATCCCTCTGTTAATGCGATTTAGGATTGCATTGGCTTTTTTGGCTGCCGCTGCACACTCTTCACTCATATTTAATTGTTTGTCCACGAAGACTCCAGGATCCCTCTCATAGTTACTGCTATTATGCCTGGTTTCACCCAGTCTATATTGTATAGGGTCTCCTGCTTGAGCAGGGGGTTGGACTAGAAGACCTCCAAGGTCCCTTCCAACCCATTTATTCTGTTTTAAGTTCTGTTATACATACTCATTTTTAGCATGCTAAATTCCTATTGGAACACATTGATTTACACTGATAATGTTGTGAAGGAGGTTCTGGGTTCAAATGGACCGTGGCCCGATATGCACACAAACACACTAAAGCATGCAAGTTGAGAGAGGAGTCTTAAAAAAGTAACTGGTTTAATAATAAAAGCACATAAAAACATAACCTACAAGAAGGCATCAACAGCCTAAAAAGATTCTCCTCTCAGCAAAGTCCATTAGCTCTAATCTTCTTTGTTTGTCAGTGTTCTCAGGAGCAAGGCAGAGACTCAGCTCATTGTAGTGACTTCAGCTCTGGAGGTTCTCAGCTGTTCAGAGTTCCCATAGTTGTGGGTTCTCTTCTTCTGTCCTCCTTCTTCTGCTTTCTCGCTTGTAAGTGAGCTGCTGCTGCTGCTGCTTATATGCTCATCAACTGACCATTGGAAAGTGCAGGAAACTCAGAGCCAGGAAGCTGTGCTCTGATTGGTCCATCCAAACTATTCAAACTAATCAATCAATTAGTTGCAGCAATATGCTGAGAGGTTTCTCCTCTCACAAATGTGATATTATCACATTTAAATATTAGACTGTATATCCTGTGAAGAAGACTTGGATTCTTTTGTCATAATAATTATCTGATAATTTATAAATCAAGTTCAAAAGTGATGGTCTTTGGAAAACAACATCATAGCCATAGATCAAGAGTGAAATCTAAATTTTTTCCCTACCAGTTCTGTGGGCGTGGCTTGGTGGAGGGGGTGTCCTGTGACAGAGTGGGCGGGGCAGAACCTGGTAGGAAAACTTTTTAAATTTCTATTCTGCCAGCGTGTCCTTACCTTTCTCTCGCGGCTCCACCCACTCGCCCCATTCCCCGGAGTTGGGGTTTGCACCATTCCCCGACTCCTACTGCTCACCTTTCTCCCACGGCTGGCTGTCAGGGAAGGCAAGCACCCAAAAGGTACCATTTCTACCGGTTCTCCAAACCACCGGCCATCATCGCTCCCTACTCGCCCGAGCCGGTCTGAACCGGGAGCATTTCACCCCTGCCATAGATGCCTATTTGAGGGTAATCCAGTAAAGCAAGTAACACCTTTCCTTACCTGGGGTTGTTTTCTCTGAGCCTGAATCTTGGCTCCCTCATCATCCAAGGAGCTCAGTTAGAGAAAGGGCAGGAGTGAAAGTGGTGCTTAAATGAAAACCTCATAGCTCTCCAGCTTCCTCAGCCCCAATGATTAAAGTATCGGAGGCCCAGTTTTCCCCAATGTTCTTCCATCAATCTGATGTTTGGGGCTCCAGAGAGAAACCACCAGCAGAACCAACCCAATCTCAGCCTCTGAGGAGGATCTTGGGGTGGGTAAAAGGACTCCGGCTGCTGCCCTCGGAGCTGATTTGGGAATTTACACAATTTCTGCTTTGCCTAAATTCAGAAAATATGGCTATTATTGGCATAAAATGTAATCTATGGAAACTGACAGACTCTGAAAATTGTGGCTATTGGAACAGACAAAACTTCAGTTAAAGACCATACTTGGATTACTCAACTGACAAATCTTATTAGGCTTTGACGTCTGCCTGTTTCTTGTATAACTAGAGAAAGAAGTTAAAAAATTTCCTCCGGAAAGAATCTGGGATAGAGAAGCAAAAAAAGATGCAGCAATCCTCGAAAATTATAATAGGCTCTTAGTTGAAATAGAATACTCCAGTTGGCATTTTCATATGTTAATCTAAATGTGATAAATTGTAGGGGTGATACAGTAATATGATTTACATTTTTATTGTTTTTCAATTTGTTTATTATTTTCCATTTTTATCATACAACCTTGCTAATATTCTGTCTTTAATATTTTAAATAATGTCTAATTAACAAACTATTCTAATACATTCATGAGAACCAGGTTGGATTTATTAAAATCTAATATTTTGGACTTGATCTGATCCCAAATATAACAGCATTCTTCATTGCTTTTTCAGATCAGTCATACAATTGTTTCAGAGGCTCTGAGTGATAAAAGTCAATTCCCTTTTTTCCACCGGATGAATCCCAAAGAAGGATTCCAGTACCCAGCAATTGTCCCACTGCTCCTCCATTTCAGATGGACCCTGATTGGCCTCTTTGCTTCAAACACAGAGAAGGGAGAGAATTTCATGAGGATTTTTCCTTCTGTGCTTGTCAGGAGTGGAATTTGTGTGGTTATATCACAACTGTTCTCAACAACTGGATATACAGCATACCTCAGGGATTCCCTCTCTAAGTGGAGACAAGTCAACGTCTTTGTTCACTTCATAGAATTTGATTCCATTTGGGAAAGAATTCTTCCTTTCCATTTAACATTTATGCGTCTCCCAGGACCCATTGAAGGGAAAGTCTGGATCCTCACAAATTTTATAGGGTATAAAATAAACAAGCGCAGACTTCTCAAATACATTCATAGTATTTGGAACTTTGGTTTTCTGGTGAAAAAAAGGCAAAGAGATTCTGCCTTTGAACCCCATTTCTTTGTGGAAGATCAATCTGAAGATCCTTTTTTCCGCTGTTCTCTCTCAAAGAGCGTCTTTTCTGTCAAAGGCTGCAGAAGATGCACCCAGAAAGCCCCACTGGAGACCCAGGAGAAAAGGAACGGAATCCCGATCCTAAATGACTATGAATATTACAGTATGATGAAGACTCTGGCCCAGGTCTTGAATGCCGCTTATTCCTCCAGATCGAGGAGGGGAAGGAAGGAGGGAGAAAAGAGTTTGGGGTCTCCAAGGCTGCAGCCGTGGCAGGTATGGGGGTCCTGATATGGATCCATTAATCTTAGATCCTTTGGAGGAGGAATCCAGAGGAGAAGGAGGGGAACCAACTCAACAGATCTGGCCAATTCAATTACTCAGGGAATAATGGCTCCAAAGAGTAGATACCATGGCATTTTTTTTTTATTAAATTAATTTTTTATTCAACATTTATATCTTTAACATCCTTGTTACATTTTTACAGCTTTCCGATACCGACATCTGTAATAATATCTATAGATATTCTTGGTAATTATCTTTGTTTTGTTTTTATTTATTTTCAGGCCTGCTACTATTCCCAATTTCTCTATTTCTAGTAGGAGTTTTTCTCCTGTTTCCAAAGGGTCCTCTAATATAAATGCCATGTTGTTATTGTTGTCTGAAACTCTGTTAATGTAATTTCCCCATTCAACATTTCCCTATCTTCATCTGTTATACTTGGCAAGTTCCTCTCCTGTAGGTAATTTATAATATTTTCTTCTTTAATGTTTTCTTGACTATATAGTATTTGAAAATAATTTTGAATAATATTTTTCCCCCCTCAATTCTATGGAGCAAATTTCCTTGCTCGTCTCGTAAATATTGTACCAACTTTTTAGCTTTTTCTTTTTTCAATTTGTGGGCGAGCCATCTCCCTGGTTTATTTGCCGATTCAAAATAGTTTTGTTTTGCCAATTTTCTATTCCTTATCATTTCTTCCTGTTCTAGTATATTAATTTTATGTTTCATTAACTCCATTTCCTTTCTGACTTTCCTGTTTTGGGGATCTTTCTGAAGTGATAATTCTAATTTTTTCAGCTTCTCCAATGTTGACATTCGTTGTTCCTTCTTCTCTTTGTTTCTCCTCACCATATATGCAACAGTTATCCCCCTTATTCATCACCTTCAAGTTTCATAGGAAAGATTAAAAAGGGTTAAAAACTATTTCAATATCATTTTGAAGACAGTTTTTATCCACTTATTATCCAGGCCTCAGGTTTCTAATCACATCACACACTTGTTTGCGAGTCCTTTGCTAAAATCCATTGATACCACCAGAGTTCCCATAATCTATTTAGAAAGTGTAATGATGTGTGAGAATGACTTTTGGGATGAGGGGAAGAGAGGCTGCCTAGGGAAGGATCAGAGAAGAGGGGAGAATCCTGCAGCTGCATAATGGGAGAGAAAGAAACTCAGAAAGGATCCTGGCTAACTTTTCAGGCCAAAGCGCTCGCTGCCCCGGCCGACCTAAGAACGATGATTTGGCCGACTCTACAAGACATCCTAAAGGCACACTACGCACCTCAAGCGTCCTCTCTGGTAAAAAGGCATGAATTTTATCAGAGGGACCAGAAAGAAGGGGAGACGATTAGCGAGTTTGTAGCAACCTTACGGGAAATATCCGCCGCATGCGACTTCATGAGTCTGGAAGAGACCATGAGGGACCATCTGGTATTGGGACTGAGAGACCTAACACTATAGAGCAGGCTGCTGGCCAGACCACAAATCACATTCAAGGAGGCTTTGGAAGAAGCATCAGCAACCGAAGCTTCCCAGAAATCCGCGGCAGCTATGAAAAAAATGAAAAACGGGCCACCAGTAAAGGATGAAGCCTCCGTGCATTATGAGGAAGCAGAGACAGAATCGGGGGAAGACGAAGAGGAGGACGAGGTCCACTACCTACAATCCGGACGTAGGGAAAAGCCACAAGCAAAAGGAAGGAAAGAAATCTGGTGCTCGGGATGCGAAGGAAATCATCCATAATCTGAATGCACATTCTGCAATGTTATATGCCAGCGATGTGAGCGGAAAGGGCACATAGCAAGAGCCTGCAGGGCATCACAGCCAGCGTCCAGAAGAAACCGGCTGCCCCGTTCACCACCCAGTAACAAGAGATTCCCATCCGGAGGAAAAAAGCAGCCTTTTGGATGAGGGCAGAGGAGCGAGAACCACAGAGTAGACCGGGGAGAGACCCACCATACCATCGTGGTGGGCCATGCCAGCGCGGGAAAAGCAAACAAGATGGCGTTGACCATCCTCATAGAAGGGAGGCCCTGTAAGATGGAGGTCAACTCAGGGTCCAGCCTATCAATGGTATCATGGACAACGATAAAGAAGCTAATTCCGCACATCACCAGCCGTGATCTAAAACGACAACAGCTAACACTCATCGACTACCAGGGCCTCAAATTCCTGTAGTGGGCACCGGCACGTTCAACATCGCATACAAGAACTTCAAAGCCAAATTGCCTCTCACCATAGTGGACAGAGACAGGCCCAGCCTATTGGGTATGGAGTGGTTCGAACTGCTTGGACTTGCAATTACCGGCATCCACCATATCTGAGATGACGGCTGGAAGGAAGTCCTAATGAAGGAGTTTGCAGAAGTTTTTAACGGCGAGCTTGGCAAGTATAAGGGGTCCCCAATTATCTTTAGCCTAGATCCACAGGTAGCCCCTGTCCGGATAAAGCGCCGAAGGGTCCCATTTGCTCTAAGGCCTAAGATAGATGAGCAACTAGACAAGCTGGTTGCTCAGGGAGTCTTAGAACCTACAGATCACGCAAAGTGGGAAACCCCTATAGTGACACCCATCAAGCCAGATGGGTCAGTACATTTGTGCGGGGACTACAAAAGTACCATTAACAAGGCACTTCAGCAAAACGCATACCCCATGCCTGTAGTGCAGCACCTATTGCATTCGCTGGGCTGGGGAAAGATCTTTGCGAAGCTAGATTTGGTGCAAGCATACCAACAGCTCCCAGTAGACAAGGCCACCGCTGAAGCCCAAATGATCGTCACTCACAGGGGGGCATTTAAATGCAAAAGACTACAATTTGGGGTGAGCGTAGCGCCCAGGTATTCCAGAGCCTGATGGAGCGGCTTCTGCAAGGAATCGACAGAGTTGTCCCTTACTTCGACGATGTCCTCATATCAGCAAAAGACCTAACCCAATTGAAGCCAAGATTGCAGGAGGTACTGGCAAGATTTCAAAAAGTAGGGCTTAAGGTGAAGAGAGACTGCTAGGTGAAGTGCCACCTAGCAGAAAAACAGGTTGAATTCTTGGGGTATCTAATCAACGGGTCGGGAATCAGGCCCACACCCGGAAAGCTGAGAGCCATCAAAGAGGCCCCTACACCCAAGAATAAGATGGAGCTGCAGGCATTTCTGGGGTTGCTTAATTTTTATAATATATTCTTGCCACAGAAAGCGACTACTGCTGAACTGCTCCACTGGCTACTGGACAGAATGGTAGAATGGAGATGGGGGGCTACCGAAAAGAAGGCATTTGAAGACATAAAAAAAAACTATTGACGTTGGACAGAGTACTTGTGCAATACAGCGGGACATTGCCAATAAGACTAACGTTTGATGCATCCCCCTTCGGCATTGGAGCGGTATTGAGCCACACCTTGCCAAATGGAAAAGAAGCCCCCATTGCATTTTTCTCTCGGACTCTGTCAAAACCAGAAAGAAACTACAGCCAACTGGACAAAGAAGCATTGGTTGCAGTAGCCGGAATAAAACGGTTTCACGAATACCTCTACGGTCGGAAATTTGAACTCATAACCGACCACAAACCGCTACTTGGTATCATAGCGGGGGAAAGACCCACACCCCCCATCCTGTCACCCCGAATGCTGAGGTGGATAGAATTCTTGGCTGCCTACAACTATACACTCCAACACAAACCAGGAAAAACGATAGACCATGTGGACGCCCTAAGCAGATGCCCACTTCCAGAAACGGGAGAAGATCCTGCCCCAACAACAACTACATTCCTCATCGAAACCTTGGAGGAAAACCGGATATTGGCAGCAGACATCGCGAGAGCCACCATCAGAGACAGGACATTGGCGCGAGTTTTAAATTAGATCTGGAAAGGGTGGCCAGAAGAAGGCGTGGACTCAGAATTCCTGCCATTCAAAAGGAGAGAAAACGGACTCTCGGGGCTGAGGGGTTGTGTACTATGGGGAGACAGGGTCGTCATTCCAAACACACTAAGACAAGGAATACTGAAGCTGCTACATGAAGGACACCCAGGTATCGTGACGATGAAGGCTCTACCTAGGAGCTACGTATGGTGGCCCGGGATGAACAAAGAAATTGAAGCATGGGTGTCAACCTGCGAGCCTTGCCAAGAATTCCAAGCAGCCTCGAAATCAGCGCCCACCCACGATTTGGAGAACCCGGGAACACCATGGTCTAGACTGCATATCGACTTCGCCGGGCCATGCAAAGGAAACACATTCCTAATTATTGTAGACGCATTCTTGAAATGGTTGGAGGTGGCTCTTATGAAATCAATGACATCAGAAGCCATTATACGAGTGCTAAGAAGGCTATTTGCCACTCTCAACCTACCCGACCTCATAGTCTCCGATAACGGCCCCCAGTTCACAGCGAACTCTTTTGAGATGTTCTTAGCAGAACAAGGGATACGACACGCATTGTCAGCATTGGGAAAACCTTCGACGAACGGATTGGCTGAACGAATGGTCAGATCCACAAAAGAAACGTTAACAAGGTTGGGACCAGGGGACATACAAGCAAATATCGACAAACTACTAGCAATACAACACATCACACCAAGCGCCACAACCCACTGGAGCCCGGCAAAACTACTGATGGGAAGGAAATTGAGATCCCAACTAGATAGACTACACCCCCAGTACAGCTCAGAAAAACCAACCGATTCTACGAGCCGAGTCCGGGAGTTCCAGGAAGGAGAGAAAGTCTACGCCAAGAATCTGAACGGAAGCCCCCTCTGGGTACCGGCAGAGATAACACACAAGTAACGGGCCCACTATCATACAGAGTCCAGACGGAAGATGGACAGCACTGAAAGAGGCATATAGACCAACTCAGAGGACGAGTCACGAGAAACGAGAGCGAGCCGGAAAAGAACTGCCAAAAGATTTGGAAAGAAAAAAATACAACGGCAGAAGCGGCGCTACCACAATGGCAAAGAGAAAACTCAAACCCAGATCGAAACATGGGAGACTTAACTGAAGGCCGAGAGGAAGAGCAGGATCCTGGAGAAGAACGCCAAAGACAGCCGAGGGGAGCAGGAAAAGAAATTGAACAGAATAGATCCAACCCAGCCCCAGAGTTCGAGAGAGTTCCAGAGACAGCACCAGGAGAGCAGCAGAACTCGACCTCTCACTCCGAGGACACACAACCGACGGATCTGCGCAGATCCAGTCGAGCCCCACGGTGACCCGCCTACTTGTGGGACTATGTTGCATAGCGGACACCGGATTGGCGGACACTGAGTTAAGTATCGAGTGACAATTCAAATAGTCCTATCAGGAATCAATCCTGAGAGCGGGAACTTTAAAGAAGCGTCAGTGGCTGAAGCCGGGGACAGCTCCCGTATAAAAGGAGCTGCTGCGGCTGCTAGCGCCATTGCAACTACGGAGTTAAATAAATGTGTAAGCTATACAACAAGTCCTCTCCTTCTTTGCACCCACGATCTAACAAATTGTATCAATTATATACTTTTTAAATATTTTGTCAGTATATCAATTGACAAATTTTTCTCAAACTTTCTTGTTCACGTATGAAGACGATGGCAGTATTTGTATCCTAATTAAGCATATTTGGAGATTAGACAATTGTAGAAGAAAGATTCAATGTGGGATAAAAACAAAGTTCTCTGTTTTTCAAATTCCTGGACGTTCCCATTCTAGTTTCATCCCTTTATGGAGAAGAATGATTTTTGGAATATTTCTCGAAGAAAACTGTACTTGGACCAAAATGGAGAGATAAAAGCAGATCTGAGAATTGACAGCTTGTTGGTTCTCCCCAAGGGGGGTATCAGGGAAGAGATTCTGGCATATTTTCAAAGACAGAGATTTACTATCAAACAAGATGCTCTTTCACAAATAAAGTTGCTCAATAAGGTGAGAGAAATTTTGGTGTCTTTTTTCTGTTTTCCAAAGCCTGAGGTCCCATTTCAAGTGGGCAAAGTCTAGAGTCTCCAGGGTGGTTGGCCTCCCATGCCAGGTGGTGTCATCTCATGGAAGCTCTTCAAGAGACGGGACTTAAGTGGAGTGGCTTTGCCATGTTCTATGGAAACCTTTCAAGATCTTACTGGTCAGAGGTTTCTTTCTTCATCACAGTTTAATTTCATATTAAAAAACCTAATAGAATAAAATTTCCTAAATCTTGTACTGTAAATTTTATTATCAGTTTTAATAAGAATATATCATCATATTTAAATCTTTTTTCAATTCCATCCCTCTAGACTACATTAAATAGAAAAGTCCTATATTGCGGTGTTAAATGCCAGAAGCAAAAGGGAGGAACTAACGAAAGAACCTGCCAGAGTCTCATCTCCAAAACCTGTTTGGAAGGAGTCAAAGATTTCATATTTACCTTCATGAAGCCCAGAATCTACTTGTCTAATGTTTATTTTCCCCCATTTTCCATGGATGGAAATCCTAACATATTTTCTTTGGGATTCTTTGTTTTCCTGCTCAGTCCCTGCCTCAGTCCAAATGTGTGGAAAGTTGCCATCCTGGGTTTGTCAAGAGGGCTCGAGAAGGAGAGCCAGTTTGCTGCTATGACTGCGTTCCTTGTCCGGAGGGGACCTTCTCCACTCAGGAAGGTGGGTCACACTGAGGAAAATGGGAGGCTTTGTGGAACTGGATCCATCCAGAGGATTTTCATGAAAGTGCAAGTTAAAGGATAGATCGCAGCTCACATGGGTTTTTTATTTTTAACCTGCACAATTTCTTATCTAAACGGAAGTAAATCAAAAAGACTTGGAGAGAGATGGGAGGAGGGGGTGGCAGACTGGGCAAGCTTTACTAACAGCAGAGGAAATATCTCTTCTGCTTTTTAATTTGGATATGTGCTGCTAAGTTCACCTTTCTAGGAACATCTGAGATCTTTGAAACTAGATGAATTGTTTCAGGTCCACCTTCTGAAAGACCTTGCAATTCATTCTTTATTGGCCTCCCTTGAGGATCGCTGACAACTGGTCCATAATTTGTTGCTGTGGATAGTTATGGGGGGAACTCATTATACAAATAGTCTGCCAGTCATGTAGATCGATCAATCAATCAATCAATCAATCAGAATAGAGTAGAAGGAACTTTGGAGGTCTTCTAGTTCAGCCCCCTGTTCAAGCAGGAGACCCTATACCATTTCAGACAAGTGACTGTCCAGTCTCTTCTTAAAAACATCCAATGTTGAAGCACCCAAAACTTCTGGAGGCCAGCTGTTCCACTGGCTAATTGCTCTCACTGATAGGAAGTTTCTCCTTAATTCCAGGTTGCTTCCAGATGTTACAAGATACTGTAGGTATCCTCCAAGTCCAGGACATTAACTGCCATGGGGCAGGACTCAGGATGTTTGCCTAAAAAGATTATATGATTCATTATTAACCTCTAATAATGTAGGTTCCTATGAAGATTCTACACATTACACAGGAAATAATTAACATCCTAGGACTTCCCTCAACTTCATATACCTAGCTATATTTTTTAAGAAAAAAAATATCCTTCTTATGCTCTTTTTAATGTAAAGAAATTCTTCTTGGAAAATGTCTGTGGTATCAGCTGTTTTCCAAAGAAGGTTTCTATTGGAAGAGAAAAAAACAGAATATTAAAGAAATGTTGCTTTTTGTCTTTCTCAGATACACAAAAATGCACCAAGTGCCCGGATGATAAATATCCAAATGTGGACAGAGTCCAATGTATCTTCAAAGCTATAACTTTCCTGTCTTATGAAGAACTTCTGGGCATCATCCTGGTCTCTTTAGCCCTACTCTTTTTCCTAACCACAGGCCTTGTTTTAATCATCTTCATTAAATACAGAGAAACTCCCATTGTCAAAGCCAACAACCGGGACCTCTCCTACATCCTCCTGGTCTCCCTCCTGCTTTGCTTCTTGTCTCCTTCTCTCTTCATTGGTCAACCAAGGAAAGCCACCTGCCTTCTCCGACAAACGGTTTTCAGCATCATCTTCTCAGTTGCTGTTTCTTCTCTCTTGGCCAAAACCATCACGGTGGTGCTGGCTTTCCTGGCCACAAAACCAGGAAACCGGGTGAAGAGATGGTTGGGGAAGAGCTTGGCCAACTCCATCATCCTTTCTTGTTCTGCAGTCCAAATTATCATCTGCTCCACCTGGCTGGGAGTTTCTCCCCCCTTCCCTGACTCTGACCTCCACTCCCAGCCTGGAGAGATCATCCTGCAATGCAACGAAGGGGCCGTTGTCATGTTCTACGTCACCCTCAGCTACATGGGCTTCCTGGCTGCCATCTGCTTCACGGTGGCTTTCCTGGCCAGGAATCTGCCTGGGGCCTTCAACGAAGCCAAGCTGGTCACCTTCAGCATGCTGGTCTTCTGCAGTGTCTGGGTGACTTTTGTGCCCACCTACCTGAGCACCAAAGGGAAATCCATGGTGGCTGTGCAGGTCTTCTCCATCCTGGCCTCCAGTGCTGGTCTGCTGGGCTGCATCTTCATCCCCAAGTGCTACATTATCCTTCTGAGGCCGGACCTCAACACAAAGGAGCAGCTCACAGGCAGAACAAATGTGAAAACCTGAGTTACAGTATAACACAAATGTGATATTGAAGAATTGTTAAAAGTTTCTTTTATTTGAAAAGAGATATTCTTTCCATTTAGATAATATGCAGGAGTCAAAGAAAATCATACATATATGCAATGGTGGGATTCTGCCGGTTCTAGGCGGTTTCGCCAAACCGTTTGTTAAATTGCTGGCTCGCCCCGCCTCTTGCCAATAAATAGTGGGGGCAGAGCGAGGGGCGGGTGAGCCAGTAATTTCATTTCATTTTATTAGATTTAACAAATGGTTCGTGGTTTTTTTGTAATTTATTGGCCTTGCAGTAGTGGTGGGTTGCTACTGGTTCTCCCTGGTTCACAAGGACTGGTAGCGGTAATTTGGGCTGGTTCGGAGAACCGTTAGTAATTGCTGGCTGGCCATGCCCCCAAACTGGTATGCTCGCTCGCCCCGCCCCCCTCCACCCAGTCACTCCTCACTTATACTGTGTGAGTCCTTGCTGAAATACTGAAGTACTGTGCCTGCCAGGTAAGCCTGCGAGTCGCGGCCTACCTAGCTGCCCCTGCAACCCCCCTGCCCCCACCACCCCAGCCTGCCTCCCCTACTCCCTTCCCCACAGCCCGTAACCCTGCCATGCTTCCCTGCCTTCCACGCGGCCTTCCTAGCATCCCCAAGACCAGCTTGCGAAGGCAGGCAAGCAGACCTGGCCACGGGGACTGCCGGGAAGGCAGGCAACTGTGTCAGGGCCACCCGGCTGTGGGGAAGAGAGCTAGCAGCTTCCTTCCTTCCCCGAAGTCCTGCCATGCTTGCCTGCCTTCCACGCTGCCTTCCTGGGGTCCCCATGGCCACCTTGCCACCCACCCCAACCCGCTTCCGTTTTACCTTTCTTTAATGCGCCCCGCTTCTCTCCCAAACCTTGGGAGACGGCGTCCTCCATGCAGCAAAGCCCTCAAGGGGGAAAAGAAAAAAACAAACCTTGGCCTCTTGAAGGCTTCGAACGTGTGTGTGTGTTTGGCGGCACTGAAGGGAGCCACGTGAAGGGAGCCCGCTGGATAACCACGCCAGCTGCGATCGGCCCCTTGCCTTCCACTGCCGCCTCCACCTCTGCCTCTTCCTTCTCTCTGCCAACAGAAGTCAGAGAGGAAAAGGCAGTTGCTTCGCCAAGCATTTCTCCAGCCGCCCTCACTGAAAACACAGAGAAACACTCAGCAAAGCAACTCCTTTCCCCCTCCGACTTCTGTTGGCAGAGAGAAGGAAGAGGCAGCGGAAGGCAAGGGGCCGATTGCGTGGCTCACTTCAGCGCCACCAAACACATACACCCCTTCAAAGCCTTCGAGAGGCTTCAGAGGCCAAGGCTTTTCTTTTCTTTTCCCCCTCCTGCAGCCACCTCAAGGGCTTTGTGGCGCGGAGGACACCGCCTCCCAAGGTTTGGGGCGGGAAGCGGGACACGTTAAAGAAAGGTAAAAGGGAAGTGGGGTGGGGTGGGATCCTCTTCCAAGCGCAGATGGTTCCTCCTTTAATACCTGGTCCTGCACTTGACCTGGCCGGACAGCCCCCCCCCCAGCGCCCTCCTGCCTGTCCTTCCTTCTCCTGACAGGCTGAGGAGACCAAAGGTCCGGCGGGGGGCGGGGGGGGGCTTTGTTGCTCAGGCCGAGAAGCAACATGAGAGAGAGGGAGCCAGATTTGCTGGCTGAGGAACTCTGGGAGTTGAAGTCCAAAGACTAAATGTTGCCAAGGTTGGAGACCCCTGTCCTAGACCACTTTAGGAGCAAAGTGGTGGGTTTTGCTGGCATTTCAGGAGGAAAGGGAGGGAGGGAGAGAGAGAAATAGAAAAAGAGACAAAGGAAGAGACAAAGAAAGAAAGAGAAAGAAGGAAAGAGGGAGAGAGAAAGAAAAGAAAGAGACAAAGAGAGAGAAAGAGAAAAAGAAAGGAAAGAAAGAAAGAAAGAAAGAAAGAAAGAAAGAAAGAAAGAAAGAAAGAAAGAAAAAAGAAAAAAAGGGAGAGAGAGAGAGAGAGGGAAGAGAGAGAGTAAGAAAAAAGACAAAGAAAGAGGAAGGGTGAGAGAGAAAGGGAGAAAGAAAGAAGAGGAAGGAAGAGGAAGGAAGGGGGGAGAGGGAGAGAGAGAGAGAGAAAAGGAAGGAAACAAACCACAAACCACAAAACCTGGCACTAGATGTGGCTTCAGAAGACACGTTGAAACAGGATAGCAATCTAGGGCTGGAAGGGACCTTAGAGGCCATCTAGTCCAACCCCCTGCTCCAGCAGGAAACCTTCCTGGATTATTTTGGGAGAGGAAACTTGTCAGAAAGGAGAAGGAGTTTACTAGGACAAGGCTGCCATGCAGAGAAAGGCAAAGTTATTTTTGACCGGTCCTTGCACTTTTGACCAGTCCTTGAACTTACAACTGTCCTCACATTTTACATTTTGCACCCTATCTTGTCACCGTGGTGAAGAGAAGTAGTGGTGAAATGACTGACATGGTTGTTAAGAATGCCTCAACGGGCATAAATGTGAGGATGGTCATAAGTGCGAGAACCGGTCAAAAGTGCGAGGACTGGTCAGAAATGACTTTTTTCAGCCCTCTGAGTAGTCCCTATGCACATAGCCACGCCCACCCAGTCACATGACCAGCTAGCCATGCCTACCCAGTCACATGACCAGCTAGCCACACCCACCCAGTCACATGACCACCAAGCCACAGCCCCAACTAAGCCACGCCCACAGATCCGGTTGTTAAAAAAATTGAATCCCACCACTGTGTATATGTTTCAAATTTGGAAATTTTTGAATTCTTCACAAAGGAGCATCTTACAGCCAGAAGAAACGTGTAAATGTGAGACTGAGGAATTTCAACTTTTAACATTTTCCACAGTCCAAACATAGAAAATGGTCCAAGCTCTTCTCCATGCATGAGTGGGCCAACTATTTTTCTTGAAATAAATAAAGGGTGTGTGGAAGATTATGAGGAGACAAATTTCTTGGAGAAATGGGAGCATGTTAGCAAGACAGAAATATAGAAGTTGGGGCAACGTTGATGCCCTCATTTCTCAGTACATTTCACCCAAACTGCTGTGGCAACGCAACTGAGACATTTCTTTTTGTTTACACAATAACTCTTTCTTGAGGGTAGCAACAATACAAGGCTGGGGAGGTAACTTGAATCTCGCTAATTCTGAATATTCATGCTTACATCATCTATTAAATGATATATGCATATATACGATTGTCGTTTTCTCCTCCTTTCCTGGAATGTATAAATATGAGTGCATCCTTCTGTCTGTAAAAATTTCCTCCCACTATTTTCTGGGGAGAAATTCCTCCAATGGACACTGAATAAATAATAACTGCAGTGAGCCTGGATTGTTGGTTTTTTGGCTCCTGTGTTTGATTCCACAGAAACTGGTGTCAGAAGTGGGATTCACAATCTTCCATCTGCCACAAGGGACAACAGATGGGGCAGCCCTATAGGGTGAGTGTTGTGAGATTGATCCCATAACCCTTCCCACTGCCACATAAAGGCACCGGATAGGAGTGTGTGGGAGGCCACAGTCTGTGTCTAAGAGTCTCTTGTGGCTGGAAAGGTTTGTGGTCCCTTCCATCCCAATTCTCAGCCGCCCTGGCCCTGCTGTGAGCTCAGCCAAGCAATGGCCGGAGGCATCCAGGAAGGCAGGGAGAATTTGGCTTTACAGAGTGAGTGGGACCCTCTGTGTTGTAGCGCGGGAATAACGAGAGGCACAAGCAAGCTAGTGACAACAGCTCTTTAATTCAGGGTGAGACTTCAGCAAAGGAACACAGGCAACAGCCCTCTTTATATACTATTCAGGAGCAACCGTTAACCAATCACCATTCACAGAACATTTGAATTTCCCGCACAAAATAGATACATACATAACACCCCTCCACGCCCAGAAGGCACTTATCCTATCTATTTACATATTTACATACAAAATCACGCAGGTGACCAGGGCGTGTCTTAGTTCTGGTTGACCTGCACAGTTCAGTTGTTGGCGAGGCGTCGAGCCGGTCAGAGGGACCTCCCGTCTCTCCTGGCTCCGCCAATGGAACCTCCTGGATTTCTCCAGAGGCGTGGTTATCCCCAGCTGGGAGTGCCGACTCGCTGGGGCGGCGCTGGAACTCTTGGTTGCCAGATAAGTATTCTGGCTTACTTGGGCTTGAGGTAGCTGTATCAGGAAAACTTTGGAAGTTAGGATTCACAATGTCTGCGTTTTCGTGCTTTAATCGTCTACGCAATTGACTATGTATCTCCTCCAAATTTTACCATGCCCTAAATCAACCGTGTATGATTTTGGACCGGTGATTCCTACGATGGTTTCCTCTACCCACAAGGGCCCGGTGGTGTAGTTTCTGGCGAATACCGGTGTTCCAATTTGGAATTGTCTTAAACCTCCCTCTTCCCCCTTGAAGTTGTCGGGGGAGTAGTTGGGGTGCAAATCTCTCTGCAAGGCTATTTGAAGCCGGATGAAAAGAGGTGGACAATGCGTGTCGAATGCCTAGCTCAGCCAGGTAGCCCTCGAATTGAGTTGCCGTGAATTGGGGCCCATTGTCAGATACCAGGGTATCCGGCAACCCGTGAGTTACAAAAAGTTTCCTGAGGACTTTGATTACGGCCTCAGAAGTTGTCGATGGCATCAGGGCAATCTCTAGCCACTTTGAATATGCATCTACGATGATGAGGAAATTCTGGCCGTGGAATGGGCCAGCAAAATCGATGTGAATCCTCCCCCACGGTCCCTTGGGTTTTTTCCATTCCCTAACGGGAGCTATAGGGGGATCTGGGTGGGATTCCTGGCAGGGCCTTAACTTCTCCACCCACTCAGTGACGTCTTGATCGAGGTGTGGCCACCATACATAGCTATGAGCTAGGCCCTTCATGCGAACAATACCAGGGTGTCCCCCATGCAGCATTTCTAGAACTCTATGCCTTAACCGAGAAGGAATGACCACAATGACCCTGTCTCCCCACAATAAACAACCCCCCAACATCGACAGTTCATTTCTTTTGTTAAAATACAATTGAAACTCCCCACTGTCCACCTTGGTAGGCCACCCTCGCATCACCCAGCCCATTACAGTGCGCAAAACAGAGTCCCTGGCAGAAACCTTTGCCACCTCGCTGGAAGAAATGGGGCCCAGGGAAATAACGTCAATGAGCAATACAGGGGCTTCTGGAGTCGGATTGTCTAACAGTTTGGGCAATGGGCATCGGCTGAGGGCATCAGCATGTCCCAGAGTCCTGCCCGGCTGGTGGAGCAGTCTGTACGAATAGGCAGCTAAGAAAATGGACCATCTGGTCATCCGGGGGGAGAGAGCAGCCGGGGTGGGTTTGTCTCCAGCCAAAAGTCCCAAAAGAGGCTGGTGGTCCGTGATCAGTTCAAAAGTTCGGCCAAACAAGTACTGATGAAATTTCTTGACCCCAGCTACAGCCGCTAAAGCCTCCCTGTCCAGCTGGCTGTAGTTCCTTTCAGCACTCAATAAGGTGCGAGAGTAATAGGCAATGGGCGCCTTTAACCCATTCGGCAGTCTATGGCTTAACACTGCGCCTACGCCAAAGGGGGAAGCGTCACACACAAGAACTAGAGGTAGTTCTGAGTTGTATTGTATGAGGAAACTGTCCTCGGACAAAAGTTTTTTTACTGCTTGGAATGCAGCCGCTTCTTGTTTGCCCCACACCCAGGGAACGTTTTTTCCCAGGAGCCTGTGCAGTGGCTCCGCAACGGTGGCTTTGTCTCTTAAAAACATGGTGTAGAAATTAAGAAGCCCTAAGAAAGCCTGCAGTTCGGGCTTCGATTTAGGTGTGGGCGCGTTCTGAATGGCCCTGACTTTGCTTTCCATGGGGTGAATGCCTGAGCCATCGATTCGGTAGCCTAAGAATTCCACGGAAGGAACCGCTATTTTGCATTTGGCTCGTTTAAGCTTGAGTCCTGCTTCTCTGAACCTGGTTAGGACTTGTCTAACCCTTTTTCCTAGCTGTGTCTCGTCTTGACCACTAATTAGGACGTCGTCGAAATATGGGACGACTCCTGGGAGGCCTTGGAGAAGGCGCTCCATGGTGCTCTGGAAGAGCCCCGGGGCGATGCTGACCCCAAACTGTAGTCTAGTGCATTTAAAGGCACCTCTGTGAGTTACTATGGTCTGTGATTCTGCCGTAGCGTCATCTACTGGCAGCTGTTGGTACGCCTGCGCAAGGTCTAATTTTGCGAATAACTTGCCAGGCCCCAGGGAGTGTAGTAGATGGTGGACGATCGGAACGGGATAGGCGCTCTGCTGCAACGCCTTGTTGATCGTACATTTATAGTCAGCACATATTCTAATTGACCCGTCCGATTTGATTGGCGTGACTATTGGGATTTCCCACTTAGCATGGTCTACAGGAACTAATACCCCTTGTTTAATTAGCTTGTCGAGCTCCGCATCAATTTTGGACTTTAAAGCAAATGGAACCCGTCTTGCTTTTAGCCTGATTTGGGCCACGTTGGGGTCTAAATTAAAAGAGATAGGGGTCCCCACGTACTAGCCTAGAGTCTCCTCAAAAACGTCCCGAAACTCGTGAAGGAGGGTTTCTTTGAGCGATGGCCCGCCGATGCTGTAGACGCCTGTGAAGCCCATGCCGAGGGCCCAGAACCACGTCATGCCCAGGAGACTTGGTAGCGGCTTGCTAATGATGGTCAGGGGAAGCTCTTTCTGGAACTCACCGTAGGTGACCCAGAACGTGCCCACGCCTTCTACAGGAACTCGGTTTCCTTGGTAGTCGAGAAGGCGAACTTTCTGTCATGACAGTTGGGTCTTCTGTATCTTTGGCAGGAGCGCTTTGAGTTTAGTCCAGGACATGATGGACAGGGTAGACCCGGTTTCGATTTCCATTTCGCATGGTCTCCCTTCAATTTCTACTTTTGTGTAGACCTTCTCGTCGTCGGTTGAGCTGGCTTGGCCGATTCTCATGCTGTAGGTCTCCCGCTTTTGAATCTCGCGCTGTTTTCTCGCGCCTTCGTCTTTGATTGGCTGTTTTGAACGAGCCGGTTCTGGTTGGTCGCGGTAGTCACATGGCTTGCGACTACACGGAAATTGAGCTCTACAAACTCGTGCTAGGTGGCCTTTCTTGTCGCAACACCTGCAAATGGCGTCTCTGTATTTACACAATTGTCTTTCATGATCCCTGCCACAGCTAGAACAGTTCTTGTGGCGGCGACTTTGCTCGCTCTTTTTCTTTTCTGTGTGGAAGACGTCCTCGTTCGACTCTTCCCCCGTGCTGGTTCTCGCCTCCTCTCTGTGAACTGGGGCTGTTTTCGGACCGTCTTTGCTTGGCAGTGGCCATTGTAGCGCTTCAGAAGCCTTCGCGGATGCTTCGTGTGCTCTGGCTTCATCGAGTGTGCCGGCTAACGTTAAATCTGGCTTCGCCAGAAGGCACCTCTGTAGATGAGTGTCTCTAATGCCACAAATCAATTGCTCGAGTAGCGCATGGTCAAGGTCTCTGTAGTCACAATGTGTTGCGGCTTTTCGAAGGGCAGCCACATATGCGCTGACCGATTCTCCTTCCCTTTGTACACGCTGTCGGAGCTCGTAGCGCTGTACAAATTTTGAAGGAACTGGAGCGTAGTGGGCTCTCAGGTTAGCTTGAAGGACGTCCCAGGGGACCGTCTGGACTGGGGTTGGCTCGCAGAGGGACTCGGCCATCTCGAAGATGTCTGGCCCGCAGTGGCTTAAGAACAGGGCTCGTTTTCAGTTTGCTGATAGCCCTTGCATCTCGCTAGCTTCCAGGGAGTACTCGAACATGGTCAGATACGATCCCCACTTTTCTCGGGTCGGGTCGAAGGGTTTTGGCGGAACGTAGGCAGACATTGCCGTGTTTCCATGTTCGCTAGTCATCCTGGCTGAAACTCCAAGCTCTTTTTGATTTGCTTCTTGTGGCCTCAATCCCACCTTCATCGCCAATGTTGTAGCGTGGGAATAATGAGAGGCACAAGCAAGCTAGTGACAACAGCTCTTTAATTCAGGGTGAGACTTCAGCAAAGGAACAAGGCAACAGCCCTCTTTATATACTATTCAGGCGCAACCGTTAACCAATCACCATTCACAGAACATTTGAATTTCCCGCACAAAATAGATACATACATAACACTCTGTGTGGATGAATGGAGACTGACCCTGAGATTTTATGCAAACTCCTTTTTTTCTGTTGTTTGAATGGAGGAATTCAGCTGATCCTAGGCAGGGAGGGAAGTGGATGATGGGGCTCAGGTGGACTCTGATTGGGGAAGGAATCTTTCCCAAAGAAACAGGGAAACTTGCTATGTCCCAGGGCTGGGAGGGGGTCCGATGCCCCCAAAGGCTGCAAAAGAAGGGAGTGAGTGAAATTGGAAGGGATGATTAAAAAAAAAAACTCTTCGTCCTTGTGAGAAGAGAAATTCCTGTATCTGCACAAGGCTATGACAGATTCCATGCAAACAGAAGCAGGAAAGCCAGTTTTTATTTTTGTTAGATTTTTTCTCCAGTGTTTTATTATTTTTTCAAATAACTAAAGGAGGTGAACATGTCCAACTCTTCTTCCTCTTCCTCTTTTCCCCACAACAATCACCCTGTGAGGTGGGCTTGTCTGAAAGAGAGTGTCTGTCCCGAGGTCAACAAACAGGCTTTCAGGGCTAAGGCAGGACTTGAACTCAGGATCTCTTGCTTCCTAGCCTGATGCCTTAACCATTGTCACTGTTAAGGCAGGGCGGATTTTGGGCAAAGGCCCTGCTGGTCACCACTGCCGCCTCATCTGCCAGCAGAACCCTAAGTCCCCCCTCCCCCCCGGGTCTTTCTGGGGTAGAGCAGCCCCATCCGAGAGCAAAGGAGAGAAACTCCTGGACACAGAGAGCCCCCCCCAACGCCTCGGGTTCTGGAGGTGGGTCCTTGCAATAGTCATTGTCATTAAGTGAGTAT
The DNA here is from genome assembly GCF_029215685.1 of Pituophis catenifer annectens. Classification (NCBI taxonomy): domain Eukaryota; kingdom Metazoa; phylum Chordata; class Lepidosauria; order Squamata; family Colubridae; genus Pituophis; species Pituophis catenifer. The sequence goes on along the minus strand of NW_027256899.1, from coordinate 3,157,813 downwards.
TTCGGCTGGTCACTCTGCAGGTCCCACAGGAATGAAAGCCCCCCTGCCCTTGGTGTGGTGGGATCAGCCCCATGAATTGGACGGCTGCATCCAGGCGGTTTTCTTGAGAGCAGGAGAGGTCGGCCTCTGCCTTTTTCTCTCTCTCTGCTTTTCTATTTTTTTCTTAGTTTATAATATAAAATGAAGGAGAAAATGGTAGGAAAAATGGGGGAGGGAGAAGGAGAAAAAGAAAGAAAAGGCCTTGGCTTCCGACTCCCTTCTCCACCGAACCCTGGCATCTCCTGGTGGTCACCAACCTTGTTTAAATCCAAGCCTGCTTCAGCTTTTCCAGATCAGTCCGCTGCTGCATTCTTAAGATAGTCCTTGACTTATGACCAGTATTGCAATTGCTAAACTGGGTGGTCGTTAAGTGAGCTGCTCTCAGTTTTGCAATGTTTCTGCCATGCTTATTAAGCAAATCTCTGCATTTTTTGTGAATCACATGGTCATTAAGCAAGTTCAGCTTCGACCTTTGATGTTGCTTGTCGTATTTCCATGCCCGTTGTCAGGAGCGTGTGACAATTGGGAAGCTGCTTTCAGTCATATGTGCGAGGACCCGTCATAAATCCCTTTTTTCAGGGCCATCAGAACCTGGGACTTTCCTGGTTGTAAGCAGAAGACGACTATGGGGTCCTTGATTTGAGACTGTGTGAAATTGAATTCCTGCGTTTCTTCAGCCACCTTCTCACCATCTCTTCTTCAGCTGAATGATCCCTGATCCTTCCTCCCATTTCTCTTCCAACTCCTCTTCAGCTGGGCCTGGAGAGGAAAACCTGGATTCCCTGTCTCTCTAATGCCGGACTCCAGATACAAGGGACAACGTTTCTATTTGGACTGCACCCCCAAACAAGGGGAACAACCTGTGGCTTCCCAGCTCTCCAGACAACTGACAGCTGTCCGTTCAGATGGACGAGCTCTGATTGACGCGATTCAGGGCTTGCTTGTAAGAGCCCTTTAAGAGTCGGCTCATCTCTGGATAAGCCCCGCCCCCAGGTGAAGGCAGCTGGTTGGTGGTTATTATTCAAATCTCAGGTCCAGGACAATCAAAGCCTTGGATTGTGATGTCAGAGGCTCCTCCTGAGCTCATTGGCTGGAGCTCACCATGGCAACCTCCAGCATCCTTGGGGAGTCTGGACCACATCATGGAGGCTCTGCTCAACATCCCTGGAAAGTGGCTGGATTGGATGGCAGCACTGGGGGCATCGCAGGGCCTCCCTCGCCTGGGCTCCTCAGGAGGCAGAGATCCTCCCCTTTAAGGCAGAATTAAGGGGAGGGGAGATGAGTGAAATGGGGTTCAACCAAACACGACAGACGTGCTGATACCTGCCGTGTCTGCAGCCTCCATACCTGTCACCAAACTCCTCATCCACCATGTCGAAGGTCCTTGTCTCGGGAAAGGGGCTGGGGCCGGACGGCTGGGGGGCAGCGATATCAACTAGGGAAAAAATTGGCTTTGGGATGTCCCAGTTGGAGAGGCATTGAGACCCCAAAGCTGGAAACTGACCTGGGGAAATTAATCTAAAAAGGGATTCCGTTGGCCAGATGTAGTTATTTCCCAAACAGACTCGGCCTGGTGATTGACTTATTTATATATTTTCATTTTTTATTGCTTAGATTTTTATCCACCTTTGTTGTTTCTCTAAATAGCTCAAGGCATGAACATACTGAAGACGCCTTCGCCCTCACAACAACCTTGTGAGGTAGGCTACGGCTGAGAGGGAGGGACTGGCCCAAGGTGACCCTCCAGGCTTTCGTGCCTTGGATGGGACTGGTAAGTCCTTGGAGGGGGGGCTCTTTCCTAATCCGAATGGTCACCTCCCCCTTTCCCTGTGATCAGAAGCCCCCTAGCAGTGCCAGAGATGGCCGAATTGATCGATCGCTGATTCTGACTCCTTTGGAGAGTTTTGATAGATGAGATGCCTCGAATTGGAGCCAGAATCAAATGGGAAGTCAGGACAGTTTGAAGGGAGACCAGTTGTGATGGATTGTCTCAGTGTTTCTCAAACTGGGCCCCTTGAAGGCATCTGTGGACTTAAGGCCGGTTAGCAAAATGTCCCCTGAACTGAGAGAGGAAGTGACCATGTCACTCCATTTTTCAAACAGGTCAGCACCAGGGAAGAAAAGGTCCTTGAGGGAAGATCCTTGGGGTATCTCTCAGCGAGCACTGATGGCCTCCATCTCCAGATTAACCAACTGAGAGATTTCCTTTGACTTTCAGATCCAGGAATTCAAGAAAGACAAACAACGGATGGAAGAGCAGCACAGTTGTCTCAAGAAGACTGTGGATCAAATTCAGACCACAACAGAAGACTTGCAGAAATCTCTGCTGGAGAACAAAGGAAGGTTGGACCATGCCAACACGATGATCCATCAGTTAGCGGTAGAGAACAAACTTTTGGTGAAACACACTGAAGAACTCCAGAAAGAAATGTCTGAGGTTACTAGTCAAGTGGCCTTCCTCAGAGTTGAGAAGGCTGCCTTAGAACCTCTGAGAAACTCCTCAAAGAGGTCTGGAACCTTCTTAAGAACTTAAGAAGCACCTCTAGAGTCTGCAGCATGAACTGGCTGAGAGGGACAAAAGTTACACCTTGTGGAGAAAAGCCACTCCATCCAACCAAAGCAGAAAATCACCCCTCTTCAGAATGTGAGGGGAAATGGGAAGAAGCACCTCAACAATCGGCAACAGCAGCAGACCTGTGTTTACCAGGCCACAATGGAAGACCAGCAGAAAACTCTGGAGGACAACAGAGAAGGAGTGAACCAGGTCAGAATGGCCATCCAAGAATCAGAGCTTCAGAACAGGCGTTTGGAGAAAGTCAAAGAAGATCTCCACAGAGAGGTCACCAGCCAAGTGGGCTTCTCCAGAAATGATGTTGGCATTCCTGAGTGACCAGCACATGGCAGAACTTTGCTGACACTCTCTCCCCATAGCTGGAATGGAGGAATGGGGGCCTTTTACTCATTTGAGAAAGAAAAGAGACTCTTCCCCTCCCTTCCCTTGACTTGCCACCCAGTGTGCCAGGGGAGTCATGCGAGCCCCACCCTTACCAGGGGAAGCCCCTCCCTTAACCCCACCTTACCAGTCAATGCAGGACTGGCAGCTGAGCTGAAAGCCTCCCAGCCACCCAGCATCAGGGCCTGAGAGCACGGAGGAATCCCAGGGATCTGAGCCAAGAAGGAGGGTGGAGGTGATGGCCGTGGCAGTGGTGAGGTGAGGTTGGTAGTTGTGAGTCCCCAGGCTCAGATCCAACCTTCGGAGTGCCAGCTGAGGCCGAGGGGCAGCAGTGATGAGGGTGAGGGCTCTGCTGTGGGGAGAGCAGAGAGTCTGGCCAGAGCTGGATCTTGGAGGCAGAACTGAGCACCCGAAGGAGCCGAGCTGCTGGGAGCAGGGCAGCCGCAGGAGAGGAGGAGAGAGGAGAACAGCTAGAAGCCGAAGTGGGAGTTGAGGGGTCTGCAGGAGATGCCCAGAGGCAGCAGAGACCCCCGGAGGCCGCAAGGCTGGTGGAGCTGGTGGCAGAGCTGGAAGACAGGGCTGGGTTGAGGGTCTCGGGGGCAGGCAGAAACTCCTGCTGCTCAGTGTCTCCCTGCTGACTCTGTTTCCAGTTACCATATTTTTCAGTGTATAAGATGCACCTTCCCCCCCCCAAAAGGGGGTGAAAATTTAAGTGCGTCTTATAGAGGGAATATAGCCCTGCCCACCCACTGACCCCACCATTTGACCTCTGCCTCCTTGCAAGCTAATAGCAAGAAAAAACAGCTCCTTTCAGCTTCAGCACAGCCTATTTAGCACAAGTTGATTGGATTGGCCTCCTGACTCTCAGCTGTTTTGCTCTCAGTTGCTCTCAGCAACAGGGCTCTGCTGCTTGCTGCAAAGTGGTAAATTGCTGGAGCAGATTTTTTCCCCTTGTGCTAATCAAGCTATGCTGAAAACGAAAATGAAAGTAAAGCAGGCTGTTTGCTGTTTGCTGCAATGAGGCAAAATTGCTCAGAGGCAGAGGGAGATTTCTTTGTCTTCTTTTCCTCACCAAAAAAGGTAGGTGCGTCTTATACTCTGGTGCATCTTATATTCCAAAAAATACGGTAACTATAATTTTGAGATCATTTTCACAAACATACATTTGAAGTTTGGTGTCCCTCATCTTTCTTCCAGTCCATCATTCATGTTCTTATATGAGACTGTTAGTCAAGTCCTAGTTGCTAAAAATCAGAGATTTTTCTACTGCTTTTTACATATGCACCCTTCTGTTTGTGCTGATGATAAATATTGTTTCCTGAAACTTGATATTCCTCCCATTAATTTTTTTTTTATTCAAAAAGGTAAAATACAAACTTAAAAAAATGAAACTATTACAAAGTCAGTAAGAGCCTTGGTGGCGCAGCAGCTTAAAGTGGTGTTAAAGTGACACCAGCTGCCTGCAATTACTGTAAGTTCGAATCTCACCAGGCTCAAGGTTGACTCAGCCTTCCATCCTTTCAAGGTAGGTAAAATGAGGACCCGGATTGGGGGGCCAATAAGCTCACTTTGTATAAAAAAGAACACCGCTGGGGGGGGGGCAAAAGCCCTACTAAGCAGGTATATACAAAAGTATGAAGGCTATTGCTTAACGCATTGTAAGGCGCCCTGAGTCTCCGGAGAAGGGCGGCATATAAATTAAATTAAAATAAATAAATAAATGAAACATTTTTTAAAAAAATTGTACATTAAAAACAGATGAAACCACATACGCCAGTTGAATACTGACAGATGTACATTTCTCCCCCTTGCAAAATAGGCCCACAATTATAAACTTCTACCAATATATCTGCAACCACTTGACTTGTCATCTGTCTGCTGTATATAAAAAATGTAGTTAATAGGCAATAAAAAAAAATTAAATTTCAAAACTTCAAAACTGTCTTGTTATCTGCTATTATATTTAACTCTCAGGCAATTTGCAGGGGCTTATTATCTACCACAGACCATCACAATCATTATCTCTGATCCATCCTGAATCTGTTCATGATTCAATATCTTTGTTTGATGCTTAATAATAATTCATTTCCTTAAAACTTTAATTAGGATCTTTCCCAGCAACTGCTTTCCATTCCCCACAGTCACAGGACCTCCTGTAAATTGAAACACAATGACTCTTAAGATTTGTTTCCCAGTTAAATATGACAAGTCCATTCCCTCAATCTCCCTCAATCTTCTTGAAAGAATCCATTTCTTCAGTCATCCGTTCTGCCCACTTTGAGTCTTCAGGGTCCATGGCCTCTCCAGCCATCTCCAAGCAGCCTGCCTTCAAACCAGACTCCTCCTTCAGGGATGCCAGCAGCAGATTCAGTTCCAGTCCTTCCATCCAATCCATCCAATTCAAGAATTGTTGCTTGCTTCTGATTATCACCATTGTTATTTTATCAAACTTTTTAAATGAAGCGAAGTCCATCAGCTCTTCATGGAGTCTTCCATCAGCATAGGGAGTTCTCGGTCCTTTCTCTGCTTCCTCGGAAACAAGGCAGTGACTCAGCTCTTTTGCTCCTTTGAAGTGACTTCAGCTTTTTCTCTCTCTCTGTCTGCGTGAGCGTGTCTCAGTCTCTCCGTGTGTGTTGCGGGCTAGGAAAGCCCTCCCTTATATACTTCAAGAATGTCCGTTGGAAAAGCCCGGGAAAACTCGAAATCAGTTACTGTGGCATGATTGGTCAGTTCAAGTTTACAAGCTGATAACCAATCAATGGTCACAGCTAATCCTGAGAGGACTTATCTCTCACATTAAATCACATCAAATTAGCTTACTCTCGGATCTACATCTTAGATCAAGTCTTGCGTGAAGGGGATTTATCAACTTGACTGTATTAATAATAACATAGAAAAATTGATGTCCAATAGCAAAAAGCTATCCCTAATCTTCAATCCCTGACCCATTAATTAAAGTATATAAAGCAGTGGTGAAATCTAAAATTTGTTACTACCGGTTCTGTCTGTGGGTGTGGCTTGGTGGGGAGGGGGTAATGTGACTGGGTGGGAGTGGCCGATTTGTTTTGTTTTACTTTTATTTTTTCTACAACCTCTTTGGCGTAAAAAAAATGCTTTCAAAAGGCTCTGACGATCCTAGCTGAGTTGCTTGATCGGCAGAGGCTTTTAAAAAAAAAACTCTGCCGATCAGGCAACTCATCTTGGATCGTCAGAGGCATTTAAAAGAAAAAAAGGTTTTTTTCTTTTAAAAGCCTTTGAAGATCCCAGCTGAGCCACACAATCATCAGAGGCTTTGCTTTTTTACTTTTAAAAGCATTTTTTGGCCGAAGAGGTCGTAGAAAAAATGCTTTTAAAAGTAAAAAAAAATCCTCTGATGATTGTGCGGCTCAGTTAGGCATGGGGGGGGGGGCAGGGATTTTTGCTACCGGTTCTCCAAACCACTTGCCTCCATCACTACCGGATCGGGTGATCCAGTCCAAATCGGGAGCATTTCACCCCTAATGTAAAGGTTACCCTTATGCTCTTGTATGGAGCAGAAGTTTGGGATTTATACTAAGGTGACCAGATTTTAACATTGGTAAAGAGGGACACCATTGACCTGGGGGGTGGGGGGATGTTCTAAAATTTTTTACTACTGGTTCTGTGGGTGTGGCCTGGAGGTCATGTGACTGGGTGGGTGTGGCTAGCTGGTCATGTGACCAGGTGGCCATGGCTATGTGTATACTATAGGGACTACTCAGAGGGCTGAAAAAAGGCATTTCTGACAGGTCCTCGCACTTTTGACTGGTCCTCACACTTATGACCATCCTCACCTTTATGCCCGTGCAGCATTCTTTTTTTTTTTATTGAAAAGTTTTACAAAAAAAAGAATTTTTTCCCCCCAATATTCCCCCCACCCTTTCCCTCCCCTCCCCCCCCACCCCGACTTCCCAGAGCAAAATACAGGGTATTTCAATTAACAATCATAAGCCAAATTAACCTATCTATCCTCAAACTACTAAATCCCCCCCTGAAACCTTAACTCCACTATAGATAACATAATACTTCTAATACTTAACGTTCATTCATAAGCTATTTGATATTTTCTTGTCTGATACTTATTTTGAATATAATCAATCCATCTTCTCCATTCCGATACATATTTTTCTTGTGTATAGTCCTTCAAGTACGCTGAGATTTTCACCATTTCAGCTAAGTTCATTACTTTCAGTATCCGCTCTTCAATAGTAAGCAAAAAGTCCTTCTTCCAGTATTGCGCTACCAACAGCCTAGCTGCTGATATTAAGTCCAAATTAAGTTCAATTTAATCTCTAATACTGTACAATCCATCATTATACCCAGTAAAAACAACTGAGGAGTAAATTTCAGCCTTTTTTTCAGAATGTTCTGCATCATCCACCAAATTTTTATCCAAAATGCCTTGATTTTCTTACAGGTCCACCATATATGATAATAAGTTGCATCATCACATTCACATCTCCAACATTTAGCTTGCCCGTGCAGCATTCTTAACAACCATGTCACTCATTTCACAACTGCTTCTCTTCACCATGGTGATAAGATAGGGCAAAAAAACGTAAAATGTGAGGGCAGTCGTAAATTTGAGGACTGGTCAAAAGTGAGAGGACCAGTCAAAAATAACTTTTTGGGAAATTAGAGTAGGAGTGAGGGTAAGAGAGGGAGGAAGAGAGGAGGAGAAGGAGAAAGGAAGAGGAAGTAGGGAGGAGAAGAAGAGGGGGGGAGAGAAAGTAAGAAGGAAAGAAAAGAGAGAGGTGGTAGGTTTGAGGAGAAAGATTGATGTACAATAAAAAAGATGAAAGGGAAGAAAGCCAACCCCAAACAAATATAAAGATATTAAGATAAAGAATGAATTGTTAAACTTTAAAGAATAAAAGAGAACAAATATGAATAAATAGCAATAATTAGAAACACACATACAAACATAAAATGTATTTTCTTTGAACAGAGTATTTGGGCGGTTCACAAATTTAAACAGTGTTTAGTCATTTCAATTAAATTTACAATTTCTATATTTCCTTTTTGCCATATTTATTCCTCATCTATTTTTTTAAAAAAACCAATATTACCCTTCATCCTCATCTCTAATCTTAATCAAATTCAATTTTTCCCTTCTATTCTATATTATACCCCTTCCCATTGGCATCTAGTTTTATATCCATCCTCACATTGGTTAATTATGTAATTATGTAATACAGTTGTTTAATACAAATTCAACATTTTAATATAAATCAATTAGTTATATAACTATCCTTTTTGTATATTAATCAATATGAACAAGAATATTCCAATTATTTCCATGCAATCCAATTTCTTACAAATCAATTAATTATATTTACTAATGATAATAAACCAAATAATTTCCCCCCTATATTCCTCCAAACCTCAACTTAACCATTTCTGCTTTCAACACAATATACAATTAATAGTATCTCAATTATTACAATTCCCTAGTTAAATAGAGCTTTTTTTCTTTTGTGTTTTAAAATCTTGAACCTCCTCTTTTGCCCTAAATTTCCCATTGTTTGCAGTTTTGCACCTACCTTTTTTGGTGAGGAAAAAGAAAAAGAAATCTCTCTCTGCCTCATTTTGTCACGTTGCAGCAAAGACTCTGCTTTACTTTCAGTTTTGCTTTTTCAGCATAGCTAGAGGGAAAAGAATCTGCTCCAGCAATTTATCTCTTTGCAGCTAGCTGCTAGCTAGCAACAGAGCCCTCCGCAAAACAGCTGAGAGCAAATTAGTGTGTGGGGAGGCTGATCAAATCAACTTATGGTAATTAACCTATGCTGAAGCTGAAACGGGCTGTTTTTTCTATTTTTGCAGGCACCGGTCTATTCATTTGTTTTCTTTTAACACTGATCAGCTGTAGGGTGGCCCTTTGAAGCCCCGCACAAGAATTTAAACAGTTTTTTTCCCTCTAGCCATCAGTTGGGACTCAGCAATAGATTGGGAGTGGGCGGGGTAAGCGAACGGGGACCAGCTTGTCCTGCATTCTTTCCAAAAATCGGGACTTTTTTAAAATGCCGTGGGATGCGGGACAAATTGCTAAAAATCTGGACTGTCCCGCCAAAAGCAGGACGTCTGGTCACCATAATTTATACTCAACCACAGTACTAGAACAAACACAGTCCCAGCACCTGAGCTGTATTGTGGGTGTAGATCTAAGGACATCTGCTGCAGCAGTTAGAGCTGAATTGGAAATATATACAATTCATCCACTATCCAAAATCAAAGCATGTAACCACTGGCACAAAGTCAATGAAATGGAGACTGATAGACTCCCCAAGTTATGCTTACTAGAGCGGATAAACTCACAATCACAAACCTCTTGGATCACTAAACTGATTAACTTTGGAAGTAGTTGTGTCCTTCCTGTCTCTTGCGTAACAGGAGAACAATTTTTAAAAAAACAGCTTCCCAGAGAATTAAGGAATTAAGGATGGTATGATAATTAATTAGTTATCATACCATCCGCCCCTCAGTTTTCTAATCACATCACAAAATTGTTTGTGAGTCCATTACTGAAATCCAGTGATATCACCAGTCTTCCCATAATCTATTTAGGAAGTGCAGTGATGTGTGAGAATGACTTTTGGGATGAGGAGAAGAGAGGCTGCCTAGGGAAGGATCAGAGAAGAGGGGAGAATCCAGGGGTGAAATTCACTTACCTTCCCTACCGGTTTGCAAATGTGTGCGCACTACCACAGAGCCCTCATCAGAGCCTCCCCCAGACTCCAGGACTGGCCCATGTCCCTCCCCAACCTCCTCACTGTCCGAATCTGCTGCCAGCTCCACTGGCCACTGGTGGGCCACAACAGCTACACGGATTCTTGCTTCGGCTTCTGTCAATCCTGTCTCCAGGCGCAGAAGTGCATTTGAGACACAACGTGGCATCTGGAGAATTGATCTGGTGAATTTGGATTGAAGTACTTCTAATGATGTAAACCATGAAGCTGACGGTCCCAGCAACGTCCCATAAAGGAGCTGTGCTAGTGACTTGGGCACAAAAAGCTGAATAGCAGCAGGGACATAGTAGCCTCCCTTTGTGCGGAAACAATGAAGAATGGTGCTGGCTGATCTTTGGCCCAGGGCAGCTGCATGTTTCTTGAACCCTTGGCCTGAATGGCCACCCCCAGGGATTTGAAGGGGCTTCCCTGCTCTATTTAGTGGCCATTTAGATACCATGAATCAAGTTTTGGCCTTTTTGATCTTTGTTTTCTCATCATTTATGCCCAGTTGATTGTAATTGCAGTGCTGGAGAAGGGCTCGCAAGGCTCTTTTAAGGCCTTCTGGTGTCCTGGAGAGGATCACAGGGGCATCTGCATAGAGCAGGAGGGCGATGCTTCGGTCACCTATTTTTTTTTGGGGGGGGTGATTTGGTTTGTTTAGCCATTTGACCATGCCAGTTATGTAAAAGTTGAAAAGCAGGGGGGCCAAAATGCCCCCGTTAAACCCCCTTTTGAGTTTTAACTGACTTCGAGAGGGACCCCTGCATATCACACCTCACCTTGAGGGATGTCTTAGTATGTAGGGCAGGTAAGAGATGAAGAAGCCTGTGGTCAATTGAGGCAGCTTCCAGCTTCTCCCATAGCTTAGTCCTGGTAGCCGTATCAAAGGCTGCCTTGAGATCTATAAAGCAGGCGTAGAATGATGCAGGTCTATTTGATATGTATTTTTCAATCAGTTGATGAAGAGCTAAGCATTGATTGGTAGTGCCTCTCCCGTCTCTAAACCCGGCTCCCTCTTCAGCGATCAAATTCTCAAGAGCCAGCCACTCTCCATCTGGAGGTGTTTTCCATCAGGATGACCAGGGAGAAGATTAGCCTGACAACTTTCTTCTTGATCAACCCATGCTTTCTGGGAATCAACCTCCTGTTTTCAAACAGTTTATGAATCGTCTTTTTTCTTTCTCTGTTCATTTTATTTGTCATCCGCTCTAGAAGGTTCCCTATAATTGACCAATTGTGTCAATTATATTTTCTCTTTATTTTGTCAGTATATGAGGGACAAATTTTTCTCAAACTTTCTCATTCACTTATGAAGATAATGGCAGTATTTGTATCCTAATTAACCATATTTGGAGATTAGACAATTGTAGAAGAAAGATTCAATGTGGGATAAAAAACAAAGTTTTCTACCTTTCAAATTCCTGGATGTTCCCATTCTAGTTTCATCCCTTTCTGGAGAAGAATGAATTTTGGAATATTTGTGAGAGAAAACTGTACTTGGACCAAAATGGAGAAATAACGGCAGATTTGGTCATCAAAATCTTCTTGGTTCTCCCCAAGGAGGATGTCAGGAGAGAGATTTTGGCGTATATTAAAAGACAGAGACTTTCTATTGACCAAGATGCTCTTTCACAGATAAAGTTGCTCAATAAGGTGGGAGAAATTTTGGTGTCTTTTCTCTGTTTTCTAAAGCCTGAGGTCCATTTCAAGTGGGCAAAGAAGGGATGAAATGCTACTGGTTTGCTCTGGATTGGGCAAACCGGTAGTAAAAAATACTTTTAAAAGGTAAAAAAAGGTTCCAACAATCATGCAGCACAGCTGTGATCATCGGAACTTTTTGTTTTTTACTTTTTAAAGCATTTTTTTACTACCTATTCGCCCAAACTGGTAGTAAAAAAAATGCTTTAAAAAAGTAAAAAAAAAAAAAAAAGTTGGCCAAGCCCACCCAGTCACATGACCCTCCAAGCCACGCCCACAGAACCAGTCACAACAATTTTTACATTTCACCACTGGGGCAAAGCCCAGAGTCTCCGGGGTGGTTGGCCTCCCATGCCAGTTGGTGTCATCTCATGGAAGCTCTTCAAGAGACGGGACCTAAGTGGAGTGGCTTTGCCATGTTTTATGGAAACCTTTCAAGATCTTACTGGTCAGAGGTTTCTTTCTTCATCACAGTTTTTACTCTATGTTAAAAAAATCTAATGGAATAAAAGCTTCCTAAAATTTTTACTGTAAACTTTGTTCTCTGTTTTAATAAGAATATATCATCATACTTTAAAAAAATCAATTCCATCCCTCTAGATTACATTAAGTAGAAAAGTACTTAATTGTAATGTTAAATTCTGAAAGCAAAAGAGAGGAACTAAAGGAAGAATCTGCCAGTTGTTTTACCTCCTGCATCTGTTTAGAAGTAGTCAGAGGTTTCATATTTACCTCAGAGAAGACCAGAGGCTACTTGTCTCCATCCATTTCTACCTCCATTTTCCATGGATGGAGAGTCCTAATCTCTTTTCTTTGGCATTCCTTTGTTTTCCTGCTCAGTCCCTGCCTCAGTCCAAATGTGTGGAAAGTTGTCATCCTGGATTTGTCAAGAGGGCTCGAGAAGGAGAGCCAGTTTGCTGCTACGACTGCGTTCCTTGTCCGGAGGGGACCTTCTCCACTCAGGAAGGTGGGTCACACTGAGGAAAATGGGAGGCTTTGTGGAACTGGATCCATCCAGAGGATTTTCACGAAGTGCAAGTTAAAAGACAGATTGAAGCTCACCTGGGTTTTTTATTTATTTATTTATTTTTGTAAATATTTTTTTTTATTTTTTCCAAACATAAACATAAAATAAACATAAACAATACAATTTTGATTTCAAATTAAATTTAGCTCATTTTTATATCTATATATCAATCCTGATTATATCTAGTTCTTCTCCACATTGTCTTTATTATATCTTTTACCATCAATGTCAAAATAATTTTTAACAATATTCTAATCTCTTATTCTAATTATTTACCTTACAATTATATCACCTCAAATCTTAATTTCAAACTCAATACAACTCCATTTTTCTTACAATTTATAAGACAAGATTCTATCTATATTTCATAGTCTCTTGACCCGCTTATCATTTATTACACATTTCATGTTACACAGATTTGTCACAAAAACATACTTTATTTAGGCTAATTACCAGCATAATCTCCTCCATTCCTCCTTCTATTATTTGGCTGATTTCCAGCATATTCTCCTCCAACTCTCCTATTGTTTGGCTGATTTCCAGCATTTTAACTAATTTCCAACATATTTCCTCCAAGTCTCAAACTCTTATCTAGTTGATGTCCATCGCCTCTTATTTTAATTTCCCCTTGCAATATAATTATTTCTTTCTTATCAATTTCCCAGCATACTTTTTCAAATTAGTTCTCAATATATTTCATAATGTCCATCATTTCCAGCATATATATTAAATCACAATGTATTGCTAAAGTCTGTGTATCTTATAGTTTCATTCAATAAAACCTTAATCAAACATATTCACCAATCTAACATTTGTTGACAAATTGGAATTAGAACATATTGCATCAAAAAATAAATTTTTTAAAGTTGTCTCACATTAGTATATACTCTTCTTTATTATTTGATCACCTATATATCAATCCTCTATTTTAATTACCATCGCTTATTTTCTATCTTTATTACTCCAAGAACCCTCCTGTTTTTATCCAAAAATCATTTTATTTATTTATTTATTATTTATTTATTATATTTCTATACCGCCTTTCTCCCGTAGGGCTCAAGGCAGTGTACAGTCAAGAAAAATATAGACACACAAACATCATAAAATTGCTAATTAAAATTATTACTTAGTTTGGTCAATTAAATAAAACCCAGAATTAGATAACATTTAAAAAATCATTCACATGTTCGTATGTTTAGCCCCGCCTGTTGGAACATCAGGGTCTTGAGGGCACGGCGGAAAGCACGGAGATCAGGGATATTCCGTATCTCCGGGGGCAGTTCATTCCAAAGGGTTGGAGCCCCCACAGAGAAGGCCCTCCCCCTGGGAGTCGCCAGTCGACATAATTTGACTAAGGGTACCCTGAGTAGTCCCACCCTGTGAGAACGAACTGGTCGGTATAAAATTTATACCTTTAGGCCTTTAAACATTGCATTTCAGTTTAGTTACATTTAATTTTATCTGCTTTGTTTCTTCCTTTTCCTATCTGCCCATAAATATCCCACTTCAAAGTCCATCTGTTGAAATTGAAAATTCTGTATGTCACTTTAATGCTTTTATAATGTCTGTTCCATGTGTGGTGCATCAGCTTCCTGTCTTTTATTCCTACACCACACCTTTTTTTTTTTTGCTAGGCTTGTTAATTTCCATTGTAAAAAGTCCAAAATATTCCTTCTTTCTTCATACAATCAGAATAGGAATAGGACAGAATAGGAATCTCCAGAATCCATAGATCTAATGTTAATTTCAAAGTAATCCAAAGTAAAAAGCCATTTAAAATGTTTCTTTTCCAGATGAAAGGGAAATCTCTTTAATCCACTCTCCTGCTTAGTCACCGCAGACTCCATGGCAATTATGTAACCATCCGTCTGTCTTTCATTAGCTTCATTAACTTTTCAAAGGTGTAAACTCCCAAAGAGACATTTCTCCAATCCATTCCAAGTTAAAAAAAAAAATCCAATTTTCTAGGTTATTAAAAGCCAGTTCTTCCAAATCCAATTTACTAAAGCAAAGTCTGTCATGGGTCTTTATTTCCATTTTTATTTTTTCCCCTTAATCTTCAAGCCCCACAGCTCTGTAGCCGCTATTTAAAATTTGGGATCTTATTTGTTAAAATCCTTATAATTGTGTTGTTTTTTTGTCTGGGTTGGTGTCACTCACCCGGCTTCGAGAAACTTGCTCTTTCTTCTTTCCTCCTGCACGATCTTTGTCCCAGTCTGCCGCGGCTTTGTGGCAGCTGCCATGGCTGCCTACCCGCACTTCTGATTTCGAGGCTTCCCACTGGCCTCCGAGGAACTTGCCTGTTCCTCTTGGCCCACCAAGGTTCTCCTCTTCACCCCCCATCCCTGCAAGACGGGGTCGGTCCACAGACCTATCGGACAGTGGTTTGTCAGTCGGGATTTTCGTAGGCTCGTTAGAGCCCGCTATTTTTCTGACTGTGGCGCCACGGCACCAGACCGGAAGTCCTCCCTGGGTTTTTTTATTTTTAACCTGCACAATTTCTTATCTAAACAGAAGTAAATCAAAAGGACTTGGAAGGAGGGGTTGGGAAAGCTTTACTAACAGCAGAGGAAACATCTCTCCTGCTTTTTAGTTTGGATATGTGCTGCTAAGTTTACCTTTCTAGGAACATCTGAGTTCTTTGAAACTTGATGAATTGTTTCAGATCCACCTTCTGAAAGAACTTTCAATCCACTGTATATTGGCTCCTCCCCTTGAGGATCACTGAGAAGGTGTCAAAGGTCCATAATCTGGTGCTGTGGATAGTTATGGGGGGAACTCATTACACAAATATTCTGCCAGTCATGTAGATCAATCAATCAATCAATCAATCAATCAATCAATCAATCAATCAGAAGAGAGCTGGAAGGGACCTTGGAGGTCTTCTACTCCACCCTATACCATTTCAGACAAGTGACTGTCCAGTCTCTTCTTAAAAACCTCCAATGTTGAAGCACCCACAACTTCTGCAGGCCAGCTGTTCCATTGGTTAATTGCTCTCACTGTTAGAAGTTTCTCCTTAATTCCATATTGCTTCCAGATGTTAAAGGATACTGTAGGTATCCTCCAAGTCCAGGATATTAACTGCCATGTGGCAGGATTCAGGATGTTTGCCTAAAACGATTATATGATTCATTATTAACCTCTAATAGTGTAGGTTCCTATGAAGATTCTATACATTACACTGGAAATAATTAACACTGTAGAATTTCGCTCAATTTAATATATCTGGCTACATTTTTTAAAAAAAAATCCTTCTTATACTCTTTTTAATGAAATCTTTAATAAATACTTCTTGGAAAATGCTGCTGGTATCAGCTGTTATCCAAAGAAGGCATTTCTTGTAAGATTCTTTGTTGAAAGATAGAAGGATAGAATATTAAATAAATATTATTTTTTGGCTTTCTCAGATACAAAAAAATGTACCAAGTGTCCAGATGATAAATACCCAAATGAGGACAAACTCCAATGTATCCCCAAAGTTATAACCTTCCTGTCTTATGAAGAACTTCTGGGCATCATCCTGGTCTCTTTTGCCCTTCTCTTCTTCCTAACCACAGGCCTTGTTTTAATCATCTTCATTAAATACCGAGAAACTCCCCTTGTCAAAGCCAACAACCGGGACCTCTCCTACATCCTCCTGGTCTCCCTCCTGCTTTGTTTCTTGTCTCCTCTTCTCTTCATTGGTCAACCAAGGAAAGCCACCTGCCTTCTCCGACAAACGATTTTCAGCATCATCTTCTCAGTTGCCGTTTCTTCTCTCTTGGCCAAAACTATCACGGTGGTGCTGGCCTTCCTGGCCACAAAACCAGGAAACCGAGTGAAGAGATGGTTGGGGAAGAGCTTGGCCAACTCCATCATCCTTTCTTCTTCTGCTGTCCAAATTATCATCTCCTCCATCTGGCTGGGAGTTTCTGCCCCCTTCCCTGACTCTGACCTCCACTCCCAGCCTGGAGAGATCATCCTGCAATGCAGCGAAGGGGCCGTTGTCATGTTCTACGTCACCCTCAGCTACATGGGCTTCCTGGCTGCCATCTGCTTCACGGTGGCTTTCCTGGCCAGGAATCTGCCTGGGGCCTTCAACGAAGCCAAGCTGATCACCTTCAGCATGCTGGTCTTCTGCAGTGTCTGGGTGACTTTTGTGCCCACCTACCTGAGCACCAAAGGGAAATCCATGGTGGCTGTGCAGGTCTTCTCCATCCTGGCCTCCAGTGCTGGTCTGCTGGGCTGCATCTTCATCCCCAAGTGCTACATTATCCTTCTGAGGCCAGACCTGAACACAAAGGAGCATCTCACAGCCAGAATCAATGTGAAAACATGAGACATAATCTATTAGAATATTTGAAGAATGGTAAAATTTCCTTTTATTTGAAAAGAGGCAGTAATTATTCCCACTTAAATAGTATGTTTTGAAATGGGAAATGGTTGAATGCCTGGAATTATGGCATTATTCATCCCAATAAATATAGCTAAAGAGAAATCTGTGAAAGTCATTGATAGGAATTTTCTAATATTTTGCAGCTCCCAAGAACCAGACAGCTTATAATTTGAGCACATATTGTCAGTGGCTGAAAATATAGATGTGTAGAAAAAGAAAGCAGGAAAAGCGGTAAGATGGAAGCTGTAGGACCCATCCTCCAAGTATTATACCATCATCTCATCTTCATGAGAACCCTTGTTCACCAAGCCGGGGGGGGGGGGGCGTTCCTGAAGTCTGGCTCACTGAGAGACCCCGTCAGCAGCTCTTTCCCACAGCTGCCCCTCCCCTGGGAAGGAGGGCTTTCTAAGGGATCCCGCATCCTCCCCCCTCCGTCCCTTTAGTGGGTGATAAGGACCCCTCCGACAGCCGGAGCTAATCCCCTCCTCCCCAGCCCACAGGGCTGCAACCTCAGCGAAGGGCACTGTGAATCGAAGCCTCCGAGGTTTCCTGGAGCCCGGCGGTGAGGGATCCGCTGCCCCGGAGAATAACTTCTCAGTCGCCCTCCTCCTCCTCGCCCGCCCAGCTGTCCGCCTCTTGCGAGGAGGCGTTGGGTGAAGCTGCGGCTCAGAAGCCCCGTTTAGGCTCCAGCGTCCCGGAGGCCTCCCCGTCCCAATCCCCCAGGCAGCTCTCTTCGGTGGGGCTCCTGCAGCCTCTGAGCTCCAACGGGGCCAGGAAGGGAGAGGCGCAGAGCCAACTGCTTTGCCCTCCATCCCGGCTGGGAGGAAGGCAATGCAGGCGGCCGCTGCTTCGCTGCTTCCTTGCCCACTGCGCTTCCCAGAGGGGCTCTTGGCCAGCCCTGAAGGGGGGTTCCTGGGGGGCCAAGGCGGGAGGGGGGTGGGGAGGGGGCTCCGGCCGAGAAGACGAAGGCGCAGAAAGAGAAAGTGACGAAAGAAAGAGAAGGAAGGAGAGAAAAAGGAGGGGGAGGGGAGGACCAGCCCCCCCTTCTTAACTGGCTTCCAAAGATCTGCAAGGCTGCGGGGGGGGGGGGCATTGGGGTCTTTGCAAGGTGTGGGATTCCCTCTTGGGTGCAACCGGAGCCAAAGTGGCCCAGAAAAGCAGTGATGTCAGCCGAGCAGCTCCGCCTGGTCTTCCCCTGAGGGGATGGGGCCCTTCTTGCTTTTCTTGCCCCCGGGGCTGCGCTCCC
This sequence comes from Pituophis catenifer annectens, assembly GCF_029215685.1. Classification (NCBI taxonomy): domain Eukaryota; kingdom Metazoa; phylum Chordata; class Lepidosauria; order Squamata; family Colubridae; genus Pituophis; species Pituophis catenifer. Next base: position 3,139,726 of record NW_027256899.1, on the reverse strand, counting down.
TTGGCTGCCCTCCATGGCTCCCTCTGGAGCAAGAGTCAGTCTTCCGTGTCCCCTGCGGCTCTCCTGGGCCCCCATCTTCCCCCACGGGGAGTCCAGGCCGTCTCAGCCACTCAAGACTCCGATTCTTCTGTGCTGCACTGAAGGCGGTCAGGTCCGACTTGGCCTTTGCTCCTGGGCGCTTCCTTACCCGGGCAGAGCCAGACCTCCCCGGAAGCCATGGCGCCCTGCCTGGAGCTTGAGGGTGGCAGGGGAGGCTGCTCACTCTTCCTGCATGGAGGTGGTCTGAGGAGGCCCAGTGGTCCAAGCAGCAGCCTAGGAACGGAGAGATTCCGGGTTCGAATCCCACCGGCTGGGGGGCTCTGGGCCAATTGCTGATCCCAGAGGTTAACCGTCAGCATTTGCCCTCCTGTGATCAAGACCCAACCCTCCAGACTAATGGACTAATCAGAGTAATGGGTGAATCCCACCGTCTTCCCTTCTCTGGACCTGGATCTTCCCAATCCCAGACTGAAGGTTTCCCTCTGGGAGGGGAAAAAGAAGGGCAGAAGGTGCCACCCAGGTGGGGCTTCCTTTGCCACAATGCAGATGAGGAGCCACACCAGCCACACACACACACACACACACACCGACATTCACGCCCTTGCCCCATGCTGCCCAACCCCCCCCCCGCCCAGCTGCCCTTGGGAGGGGAGCCAAAGTAGGCAGCCTCCACCTGCGTCGCCCCTTCGACCTCCCACCCAAGGAGAAGACGCCACGCTTGGGAGGTCATCGCTTGGGAGGTCATCTAGTCCAACCCCCGGCCCAAGCAGGGGACCCTGCACCATTCCTGACAGAGGGCAGTCCAGTCTCTCCTTGAAAGCCTCCAGGGATGAAGCTCCCACAACTTCCGAAGGCAACTTCTGTTCCATGGGTTGATTGCTCTCATTGTCAGAAAATTCCTCCTTATTTCCAGGTTGAATCTCTCCTTATTCAGTCTCCAACCATTATTCCTTGTCTGGCCTTCGGGTGCTTTGGAAAACAGCTTGACCCCCTTTCTCCTCTCTGTGGCAGCCCCTCAAATATTGGAAGATGCTCTCCTGCCTCCCCTGGTCCTTCTGTTCACTAGACCAGCCATGCCCAGTTCCTGCAACCGTTCATTGTATGTTTAAGTCAGGTTGAATCTCTCCTTGTTCAGTTTCCATCCGTTATTCCTTGTCTGGAATATGAGAAGGATGCAGAGAAGAAAAGAAAAGAGAAAAGAAAAGAAAAGGGGGAGTCGAATACTTGTTTCTATTTCTGTGCCTGTTTACTGAGGTCTTCGTGATTTAATCACATCCTTAAAGCTTTTTTTTAAAGGCAGGAATCGTGGAGAAAATGCGGGGAGGGGGGCAATGGATTGGAGGGGGTGGGCGGCGTGTCCTCAGCGGGTGAGAGGTTGGAGGGGCGACCGCAGGGGGCAGAGGGAGGGGGGGGTTGGGCAGTGGGGGACCAGGGCTTGAAGGGAGGGGGAGGGAGGGGGGCGCAAGGGGGCGGGGCAGGGGAAGGCGGAGGGGCCTTTGGGGCAGGCGAGGGGGGAGCAGGGAGGCGGCGTTTGGGGTCCGGGGGAGAGGAAGGGGCCACGGCCGGAGGAAGCGGCGGGTGCAGAGTTGAAGGGGCCGAAGAACCGCGGAGATTCTCCCGCAGCGCCTGGAGCGTCTCCGTGCTAAGCAGGGATGCGGAAGGTGTCGCCTGGATGGGCGCCCAGGGCGGGCGCTGCGGAGGAGCCCAAGAGCCGGGAAGGCCCCCCCTCCCTCGAAGAAGCAGCAGGAGAGGCTCCCCCGCCCACAAGCGCCGCTCCTCCTTTGCCTTCGCTCTGCCCGACGGTCCCCAAAGCCCCCCCGGCTCTCCTGGCCCTTCCCTTCCCCTCCCCTCCGCCCCCCCCCCAGGCTCCTCCGCCGCCCCGGAGAGTCCCAGAGCCTCTGCCTTCCTCCGAGCGGCTCTCCCGCGGGCTCCCTCTCTCTGCCACTGGGGCTGGGACCTCCGGCTTCCCGGGGCTGAGCGAGGCTCCGGGGATTTGGGGCTGGCTGGGTTGGGCTCCGCTGTGGAAGGGCTGCGTGATGAGAGGCGCCACGAAGAGCTCCGGAGACTTTGGGGCAGCCGATGGGGAGGAAAACGCCATGGAAGGAAAGGGGGGGGGTTGTGGGGGGGGGGGGGGCTGTGGGGGGGGAGAGAAATGAATAAATGCCCAGAAGCTTCTCCTTGGTTTGAGCTCTGAAGGTTTGAGTCGGTCAGGCGGAGACTTTCCCAGTTCAACCAGTTCAACCAGTTCAACCCAGCCAGCCAGTCCAACTCAACCACCAAGGCAGAATCCCTGGGAGCGCCCATCATCCCCGGCCAGAGCAGCTCCGTAGCCCAGGAGAAGCGGGAGGGAGGCCGAGGGACGGCCAGGCTGAGAAGGCGGAGAGGAGGCAGGAAGAGCCCCTGGGACGGCGGAGCTGAAGGGCTGCTCGGCGCCTTCCCAGCTTCCTTCGCGCCCTTCAGCTCGGCTGGCGGAGGCCCCGGACGGCGCCTGGGAGTCCAAAGAGCGAAGGGGGGGGGGACCGGGGGCTCTCGGGGGCTGCGGAGGGAGCCTGGGGAGGGGCTGAAGACTTTTGGCCAATGGGGAGGAAGAGCGCCCCCTGTGGGAAGGGCGAGGCAGCGATCTGGCTAGACTAGCGGTGGGTGGGTGGCGGAGCTGTCCTAATAGGGGCTCACCTGGGAACTGGGGGGGCAGAGCGAAGGGGAAGGAGGAGCTGGGATTTTGAGGAGGGGGCCTGCTTTTCTTGGGGGGAAACAGGCTTCCCTGCTGGTTGGTTGGCTTTTCCTCAGCGATGGCTGTGGTCGCCCATCCAGAGGAGACCCTCAGCATCCCTGCTTAGCACCAGAGACCATCCAGGCAGCTGCGCCTCCCTGCTCCCCTCTCGCTTTGCCCCATTGCCCGAGTGTGGGAGGCTGGACTCTAGAATCTCCTTAGCGTGGAGAAGAAATCAAAATCTGTCTTTTAGAAGTTTACAGCCTGCTTGCCTTTCACTTCCACTTGGTTGGGCTGGGAGGGGGAGAAGAGAGAACCCTGAGAGCCTGGACAGAAGCATCAACTCCTCTCCATTGTCTCCCAGGCATTTGGGAGGGGGCCTCAACCAGGGTCTCCATGCAGCCAGGCTGGGCTGCCCCAATTGAGGTGCCCTGCAAACAGGCAGGAGGTCCTGAGTCCAGACTGGGATGGAAGCCCCGAAGTTGCCGTTGACCTGGGAGCCTCTGGATGGAGGTTGGCTCTGGGTCTTCTGGAAATTGGCCGCCCTCTTCGGGTCTCTCGGTGGTCCTCAGTAAGAAACTTTTGGGGGAGGCTGGGTATCATCCTCCTTCGGGTGTATGTTTCTTAGGCTTCGCATTTGCATTTTGGTTTAATTTGCTTGAATTAATAATAAAGCTTAAAGCTTAAAACTGTCAGGAAATTTCTCCTTATTTGTAGGTTGGATCTCTCTTCGCTGGGCTTCCACCCATTGCTTCTCTTCCTGCCTTCAGGGGCTCCGGAGGATGAATGGAGCCCCTCTTCTCCGTGAGAGCCACCCAAGTATTGGGCAATGCTGTCCCATCCCCTGCAGCCCTTCCCTTCCTTGGACTGGACATTCCCCCCCCCCCCCGTCCCTTCATCCGTCATCCCCTGGTTCAGCCTCCGGACCCCCCACCCTCTCCCTTCTCTGCTCTGCCCACTGAGGGAGTCGCCCTGAGCGGTGGAGGCTGAGGGGTTTTGGGGTTGGGGGAGCTGACAGAGGACCCCCCAAAGCTGCTCTGACTTTAAAGCCTGTTTTCAGGATCCCCCTGTGTTCTTTCGGGGGCAAAGGAAGGCTTGCCAGAAGGGCTTCTGGGAGGGACGAAGGCTCCTTCCGAGGGATCGAGGGACGGGCAGCTCCGGGACTCTCGCACCCAACACTCGGCCAGTGTCGCCTCTCCGAACTGCCTGCAGCCCCCGGCGGACCCAGCGCCCTTCCGCCCCATCCCGGCGCAGCGCAACCTGGAAGGGCGAGAAATCCAAGGGGCTCCCAGAAAGGCCAGGTCTGGAGCCTGCGGTGGCCGATCCACCGTCTAGCCCTGAGGCGCAAGTGAGGCTCCCCCTCCGCGTAAAGGTCCCGCGTGGGCTCAAGCCCCCCTTAGGCAGCCTGCTCGCTCGCCCGCCCGCAGTGGGTGCCCGGCCCCTCTCCCCCCCCCCCGGGGCCACAGCAGACCTGGCCTTGGAGGGAAGAAGCGCAGATCCTGCAGCAGGCCTGGGAGGAAGGCAGTCCAGCCCCTCCTCCCCCCTCCCCCTCCCACTTTCTCTCTTCAGCTCTTCTCTCACCCGCTGCACTCCTTCTGCCCCGCAGCTGCTGGCTGAGAAGCGAATGGAGGGAAGGGCGAGTGGAACTATGCCCAAGGCCAGAAAATTCACTTTCCCCCTCTGCCTTTGTCAACGGAGGCTGGGCTGAGTCCCGGGGGCTCCCAAACCTCCCCCTCCAGCCCAGCCTTGGGGTGGGGTTTCTTGGGAAGTTGCAGGTGGGGGAGGGGTGATTGGGACAACTGGGCCCTTCTTCAGTCCCACAACTATAGACAGCAACATCTGGAGAAGGAGGGGCTTCCTCCGCCTTGGGGGAGGAGGGGGGGCGGCAAAATCCGCCTTTTGTTTGAGTTGATGCGACCCGGTTCATCCCCGCTGGACCTTCCGGCTCTGGGATCTCCAGGCGCCTCTTCACTCCCAGGAGACCCTCCCTTCCTCGGTCAAACCTCTCAGGCTGGCCGTCCCGCTGGATCCCTTCCTCTTCAACTGCGGCAGGGACCTCGATGTGGCCTAGGATGATTGACAGCCCTGGGTATTTTGGGTTCGTTTTGAGGTAGCCTGGCTGGGTGGGCTTTGCTCTGCTGTGTAAGAGATGCATCATAAGAAAACGTCACAAATACGCTGCGGACACCTGGTGGCAGGTGAGGAGGGAGGAAAGACGGGAGGGAGGGGGGAAGAGGGGGAAGGAGGGAGGGGAATCAACAAATGCCCAGAAGCCCAGACAGCCGCAGGGGGTCCCTTCTGAAGAGGGCGGCCTTCCCATTGCTTTGATCTCGGGAGTTTTGAGCAGGTCAGGCTGATTCTTCTTCGGCTATTTGTAACTTACAAAACCACCCAAAGACAAGGAAAGATGATGGGGGGGGTTTCCCCTTCCCTTCTCCTCCCCCTCCCCCTCCTCTTACAATCCCTCTTTCCCTCCCCGTTTCCTGTCAACTCACACAGACTTCATGCAAATCCCTCATTCTCCAGGGGGGCCTGGATGAGGCCGTTGGACAGGAGATTCGAGAGAAATGCCACCTGCTCTTTATTGATTTAGGGGAGAGAGAGGTGGACACTCAACCTAGTCTCAGACATGGATGGATGGATGGATGGATGGATGGATGGATGGATGGATGAACAGATGGGTAGTAAGGCTCTCCCCATGACCCCCTCTCGCCTTGCCCAAATTTACAGCCGTGGTTTCTGCCCCTTGCCTGTCCCACTGCCTTGCACTTCTGTTTAATCTCCTGTCCAACACTCATCAAGGCCACCTTGGAGAATTAGGAATTTGTATTGGGGGGGGGGTCTGGGAGGATTGTATAGGAAACCTCCTGATTGGCAGAAGCTGTTGATCCCTCGATCCCCAGGGGAGGCATTGCAGTCGGAGATGAAAGGAAGAACCAGAAATCCACAAACGGAGTAGATCCTCGATGGAAGGCAGGATTCGGAATCCCTGGGAGGCTTTCAAGGACACGGTCTTATCCCTCCTCTTACGCTCAGAGGAAGTTCAAAGGGCTTCACTGACCGGGATTTGAGTAACGGCCGACTCTTCCTCCTCTGCTGGGCAGCTGCAGCCTTCCGCATGGGGAGTTTCCAGGAAAAGTTCCCTTATTGAGTCACGGAAGCCAAATAAAGCTCTATAAAATGGAATCTGGGGGGAAAAGTCACAGGAAACCTTGTCAAATTGGTTTAGCCCAAAGGTGAAGAACGCGACATTCTAAACCAGCCGTTGCCCACTGAGTGACCCCATTGCTGGAGAGACTCGAGAGCCCATCAGCCCCTCCGGCTCTTCTTCTTCCACGCTGCAACTCAACGCCAGTCTCTGCAGTGGAGACCGACCGTGGCTGGGCGGATCCGGAGGCTTCGGTTGCGGATGGGAAAGCCTAGGGGGCTGGAGGGCGATGAGGCTGCCGCGGGCGCCCCTCTTGCTCCTGGGGGCTGGGGGCCTCCCTGTGTGTATGGGGGGGCACGTAGGAGGACCTGCCACCTGGAGCGGAGGAAGCCGAGAGGGGAGGGGCAGCCGCGTCCTGGGCTGGGTCTCCCCCCCTCTAAGCAACTTGCCCAGGAGGGGAAATCCGCCTTCCCTCGTGGCTGCTTTCATCTGTGCTGGATTCCCATGTGGATCCCTGGAAAGCCCGGGAAAGAGAGAGCGGGAGGGAGGCTCTTTGGGCAGCGGAAACCCGGCTTCCACTTCGGCCTCTTCGGGCACCGGCCGGCCTTCCAGTTGCGAGGGGCTGGCTGTTGCTAGTTTGATTATCCTGGTTAGGCCCAATATAAAAGACTGTAGACTTTTTGTATTAATAAAGTTTATTTCTCATCTTCCACAGGAACATTTTTGTACAGTCTGCAGTCTGGGAGGAGTAAAGGCTTATATACAGGGGAGGCGGAGCAAATGGTAAGTAATAACCAATGACAAGGGACACGATGACATCACATAATGACATATATACAAGTACACATATTTATAGAGAGCAAGTTAGGTATTTTCAATTGTAACAAATCCCCCTCTAAAATACCTAACCAATAGTGGGTTATTATGATTATATATGTATATTAAGTTTAGAAGTCAAATACACATGTTGTTTGGTTGCTAATGGCTTAGTGAGGATGTCAGCAATTTGTTCATTAGTATCGCAATGAACAGCTTTAATGAATCCTATACTTGACAGTTGTCTTACATGTTTGTATTTGATGTCGATATGTCGAGATCATTGTCCTATTGCTTCTGAAGCTGATATATCTATTGCTGCTCTATTATCCTCATTGATGATAATTGGATAAATAGGTTCATCCCATACATTAGATAACAAATCATCGAACCAGGTTAGATTATTGACCGCTTTGGATAGACAAACGTATTCGGCTTCTGCCGTAGAGGTGGCAATTAAGTTTTGTTTGCCAGTATACCAGTGCACCGCACAACCATTTATAAGAAAAACATATCCAGAGGTGCTTTTTCTGCTTTTAGAATCAGCAGCCCAATCTGCATCGGCGTAACAGGTCAATGTCGGTTTTTCAGAAATGAATGGTTCTAAGTATAGACATACATCTATGCTAGATTTCAGGTATTTCAAAATCCTCTTGATTCCTTCCCAATGATATAAGTTAGGATTGCTTACATGTCTTGATAACAAATTTACGGCAAGGGTGATATCAGGCCTAGTCCAATTAGATATGTATAATAAGGATCCAATAATTGATCGATATAAAGTGTTATCTTTGAATGGCTCGTATTCATTATACACATTTCTATAAAAATCAGTCGACATGGGGGTTTCACAGATTTTTGAGTTGGCCATATTACATTTTTGTATGAGTTCTACAATTTTATCTTTTTGAGACAATTTGAAACCTTTATCCGTCTTGTCAATTTGGACGCCTAAATATTTGTTTACCTTCCCTAATATTTTTAAATTGAAGTGTTTGCCCTATTGTTTAGCAAAATCATCACATTTCATTTTATCACGCCCAAAATACAATATGTCATCAACATAAATCAAAACATATTCAATAGAATCATTATTTCTTTTTGTGAAAAAACAAAAATCAGATGAAGTAGCTATAAAACCCATGTCATTAAGTATCTTTGATAAACATTCATACCACCGTTTGCCAGACTGTTTTAGTCCATAAAGACTCTTATTCAATAGCCAGATTTCTCCCTTTTTTGTATCCTTTCCTGGGGGGGGCTTTTACATAAATTTCTTTATCAAGATCAGCATGTAGATAAGCTGTCTGTACATCAAATTGATATACTTCTAGATTTAGGATGGAAGCTAATACCAATGCTGTTTTCACACTTTCTGATCTAACGGTTGGAGAGTATGTGTCCTCATAGTCATCTGGAAATCTTTGGGCAAAGCCTTGGGCCACTAATCTGGCTTTATATAGGAGTTTACCATCCTCAAGCTCTTTGATTTTATAGATCCATTTAGTGCCAATGGGGGATTTCTCTGTGGGTAGATTTGTTGGTGAGTATACATTTAGTTCTTTCAAACTGTCCATCTCTTTTTTCATTGCTTCCTCCCACTTACTTTTTTCCTCTAGAGGTAACTTGAGTATGTCATCATATGAGTTGGGAGTCAGGTGTTTGGCTTGGATAGACAGTACATAATCATCTAATTTTTTAGGGATTGTGCCTCTATTGGATCTAATGGGTCTACTCTGAGGATGTTCATCGCTATGCATATATTTAGTTTCTTTTTCAGTTAATTGGTCTACCTTCAAAGTGGGATGTCCTTTCTTCCATTCATCATTAATTGTTTTTGGGCATTTGATTTTGGTTGTGGTTGTACTTTTGGGGCTGCTATCTGTTGTATGATGTTCTCTCTGTGTGTGTGTAATGTTTTTCGATTCTGGATATATTTCGTTGAGATGTATTTTTGACCAGTTCATATGTTCATGAAACACGGCACATCTGGATACAATGAAATGGTTATTTTTATCAATGAAGCGATACCCCTTGGTTCCTGATTCGTAACCCATAAATATTAGTCTTTTGGATACTTTCTCTTCTTTGCGCCTTAGTTGTGAGGGGACATATACATCAGCAGTTACACCAAATACGTGCAAGTGTCCAATTTTTGGTTTTCTTCCATACATGAGTTCGTATGGAGTTTTATTGATCATGCTTGACCATAAGCGGTTTATAGTGTAATTGGAATAAGTAAGGGCTTCAGCCCAAAATGATTGACTTAAGCCAGCATCGTCTAACACACATTTAACCATGGTTTGTAGCAAACCATTCTTTCTTTCAGATACTCCATTTTGAAATGGGGAAAATGGACAAGATATAAAGTGCAATATTCCTTGTGATTTTAGCCAATTTGAAAATTCGTTGGATAGGAATTCCGACCCCCTGTCGGTCATTATTTGTTTAATTTTAATATTGTGTTGTGTTTCTACCATTTTAAAGAACTCCTTAAATTTTTTAAAAACTTCACTTTTGTGGTTAAGGGTGTATACAAAACCGAATCTACTATAGTCATCGACTATGGTTAGAAAGTATCTTTTTTTATATTTAATTGAAGGTTTCATTGGGCCTACTACATCCATATGGATTAATTAAAAAATTGAGTGTGTGGTGCGAGTTACCTTTTTGGATTTAGGTTTGTTTTTAAGTTTAGATGAATTACACACGGAGCATTCTAAATAATTTTTACGGTTCTTTATTTTTAAATCTTCGGAACATTCTAACATCTTTCGTATGACAGGAAAGCTTGCGTGTCCTAGTTTTCTGTGGAGTAAGTGGCTACAATTATCGTGTATAGGTTTCCCATTGTTTAAATTTTCAGACATATTAGTATCAGTAGATAATGCATTATTATTATTACTTTCATTATGACTATCTGGATTTGCTTCTTTGTCTTTTAATTGATAATTTGTGTAGATTAATTCGTTACTTTGTGGCAGTAAATATGTTAGTCCATCATTTGTAAACAGTTTACCTATGTTTCTGTTGTTTCTAGTCATAAATACCTTTCCACCTTTGAAAGTGGTCTCTATCTCATTTTCTATACTTAATTTTAGAGTTGCCAATATATTATTTGGGATTTCGGGTACAAATAGCACCCCCTCTATTTTTCCTATACCCTTTATATGCGTGTCTCCCACTCCTCTTACTAGGACTTCATTTTGGTTCGCTACTTTAATGTAGTATTTCTTTTCAGTGAAGTTGCTTAATATTTTTCTATTGTGGGTTGTATGACATGTGGCTCCAGAATCGATGAGCCAAGTGTTAAGTGAATCAGATGTTGAAGTGTCACTGTTTCTTATTCCATATAGTGATCCTTTCTTATTTTCCCTAGGGGTATTTCTATACATTTGTCTTTCTCTAGAATGTGGTGATTCCCTGTGCTTAAATCTATAGTCAGGGGAAGTTCTGTCTAAGAAATGTATTCTTCTGTCTTTGTGTTGATATGTTTCACTGTATCCTGTGTTCTTGGGGCAGTCTCTTTTTTGATGTCTTTCAGATCCACATATTGAACATTCATATGGGTATCTATCTCTGACCCTAAAATCTGTTCTCCTTTGATTTCTACCTTCCCTTTGTTGTGTATATCGTTCCTTTCTAAGTCTGTCTTCAGTAATAAGCCTATTGGTAAGGTTCTCTAAGGTAATTTGTTCTATACTTAAGTTATTGATTAAGGTAATATAGTTATCCCAGCTGTGGTCTAATGAATTGATTATAATGCTTTTCATGGTGTTATCAGAAATAGTTTCCCCCCTTTGGATAAGATCTGCCCTGATTGCATTCAGATTCAAGATGTGTTCACTCATAGAGGTATCATGTTTTAGTTTGGCAGAATAGAATTCCCTAGAGATTTTTGTGGTGGTGGCTACACTTTTGCTATAGAACAAATTGAATAATTTTTGGTATGTTTCAGATACGGTTAGATTATGCTCAATACTGGGAAGTATACTTGGGGAAATAGAGGCAATTAATATATAATATGCTTTGTGATGGAGGCAGTCTATTTCATAAGTCCAAGGTTTGTCTGGTGGGTTATCAATAAAAAATAAAACATTCTCTTTCAAATATGTAATCTGTAAACACTGGTTCCATTCCATTAAGTTGCTCCCATCTAATTTTAATTTTATAAAGTCTGAAGATAGTGTCCCTGAGTGTTGTGAAGTGTTATTTATGTTTAGTAGCTGTCCATGGTTTAAGACCTTAGCATACTCGCAATAAGGCCTGGGTATGGTAGATGCATGTCTGTATTTACTTATCTCTATGTTGTGCTGACTTGTATCTATGTCTTCTTCTTTTTTCTTTGCAGGCTCGTTCTGCGCATGCTCAGTCCTCATTCTTCTCCAGCAGTCGGCGAGGGAGGATCCTGTGTCTGCAGCTCCCGGGGTGAAGTCCCAGACGGCCTTCTGTTGTTCGGTTTTGTTTCCGGAGGGCCTCTGGTGACTGAAGAATGCCTGGGATGCTGCTCTGCTCGTCGGGGAGTCTCCGAAGTTGCGACGATCAAGGAAGAAGACACCGGAGGCTTGTCGGCCATTTTTTTCGAAGCAGTCAGGAAGTGGAGTTCGAGGCGGGCCGCCATCTTCGATGAAGCCGGGTTGCTCAGCAAGTCGTTCTTCGGTAGGTAAGTATGATTGCCAGTGCGTCTTTTTTCGGGTGGTTAGGTCTTTCTTTAGACAGTTTATTTCTTTTTGGGTTTTGGTAGGTGACAGTTTAGGGTTTTCTTTTTCATTTTCTGGTTGTTCGTTTGGTATTTTTAGTTTAGTCCCGAGTGCTGCAGTCAGCACCTGTATAGCGTTATCTATTTCTAGTTCAGTAGGTTGAGATTTGTTTTGTTTAAATAGTTGTTTTTTATTTGTTATTGAACTCAGGTAGTCATCTGTTTGGTGGGTTCTGTTTTCTATTTTATAGTTTGAGGTTTGAGATTCTTTTAGTAATTGATCAGCCATTTTGGGAGTATTAGGTGGGTAAGATGGCTGCCATGAAAAAGGCGGGAAGCTGTCGCTATCTTCGGTGTCGTTTTTGAAGTCGGGTTGAGTTTCTTACCTTGTAGTTTTCTTGTTTTTATTTTCGTTATCTGCTGCTGTTCCATGGTCGTTTATCATGCTGCGGATGTTCACAAGCAGATTTGATTCAACTGTAGTTGTTTCTATTAATTCTAGTATTTTTCTTTTTACTTCATCTTCTTTGTTCGGGGTTGAGAAAGGTTCTTCTGCTTCAGCTAGTGGTTGTTTGGTTTGTGTTAGCAGTTCATTTTCTTGTAGTTGCATTTGTTTCTTGATGTTTTCAAGTGGTGTATATTTGTCAGGAGTCAGCTGAGCTGCCATTCTTTTTGTTATGTATCTGGTGGCAGGTCTTCTTTTGTCTCTTTGTGATTCTTGCATCTTTATGTTTGGTTGGGCCTACCAAACCATCCTCTTGCTACCAATTTGTTGCTAGTTTGATTATCCTGGTTAGGCCCAATATAAAAGACTGTAGACTTTTTGTATTAATAAAGTTTATTTCTCATCTTCCACAGGAACATTTTTGTACAGTCTGCAGTCTGGGAGGAGTAAAGGCTTATATACAGGGGAGGCGGAGTGAATGGTAAGTAATAACCTGTTGCAATATTTTCAGGATCAGACTCAATAATGATAATAAGAGTTAGAGGTTTAAATATATTTCTCTTTAATTATAACAGGCATTCTATATTCACTGAATATTCACAGATAGAAGCAAGGAAAATGGTGAAGGTGGCTCCTTATATATACAAAGGGTGGAGCCAAGAATGGGAGTGGTGAATTATGAATACATTAGGAACCAAAGAATAAGTTAACCCCCGATGTCCCATATATACATTATTTACACATTAGGGAATAAGGCATTTACATCTGACATAACCAATGACAAGGGACACGATGACATCACATAATGACATATATACAAGTACACATATTTATAGAGAGCAAGTTAGGTATTTTCAATTGTAACACTGGCACAGGGACGGCAGTGGAGGCGGGGAAGGGGCTGTGGCAGGAGGGGGAGGGCAGGCCAGGCGCGGCTGGTGGGGGCTGCCTCGTCCGTCCGGCTGAGCGAGGCGAAGGGGTGGTGGCTTCCCCTCCCCTCCCCCTGGGTCTTCTCCATTGCGGCGGGTGGGGGTGGGGGGCTTTCTTCCCCACTGGGTCCTGAGCGGGCTGATTGCGAGAGCGACGCGGGGCACCCGAGCATGTGCAGAGCGCCAGGTGCGGCCCCGAGTCCTTTCTCTGCCCCGGAGGAGCCTGGCCGGGAACTCCGCCGCCCCTCCGGAGAAGTTGGGCGGGGGGCTTGCCTAGCCTTGGCCCCGGCCCTCCAGCCCCCGCACAGCCCCCGGCGCTCAGGCTCCGCTGGAGGGGCTCCGTGGCCAACCGGGGCTCCGAGGAGGGGTCTCTCTCTGCCGAGCCCTGGAGGCGCTGGGCGGGGGCAGGCGGGGCAGCAGCGGGACGCTTGGCCTGGGGGGTGGGGGCTGCATTGGTATTCTCTCTCTCTCTCTCTCCCTCCTTTCCTTTCGCTTCTCTCTTCCTGAGGGTCCTTTATTAAGGGGGAGAAGCTTTCCTTCCATTCTGTGCCAGCTCCCCACTCCTGCTTTGCGATTGTCTTTTTGGTGGTGACAGAGAAATCCCTCTTCAAACTTCTCATTTCCGTCTTTTCTTTCTTTTTTTTCCAAAAGTAAGGGGCGGGGGTGGGGGGTGGGAGAAAGCTTCAGCTTCCCAAAGCCGGCGAGCGGGGTCCAGCCCGGGATCGAACTCGAAGGCAGCCAGGTTAGAAGGGAGGTGGATTCCCAACCTCCGAGGGCAGAAAGTGCGAATCCTGCAGGAAAGGCTAGCCAATGGCCGGACGGGCGGGCGGGGTGGGAGCGGAATCTACTGGATCTCTGAATTGGCTTCTGTCGGAAGGTGGGTTGAGCGGAGAAGTCCAGGGACATCGCAGCGGCTCCTGGGCCTTGGAAACCTGGAGGGGGCTTCGCTGAAGGAAGGGGCTGCTTCTGCCCCCCCGCCTCTATAATTCCATGGGGGGGGGCAGAAGGAGAGAAAAAAAGGCTGGCTAGGTGAGGCAAAAGAAGAAAACAGCAGCTGTCAGGCGGGGGGGGTTATTGGGAGGGGGGGCTGGAGGGAAGGAGGATCCTTCTGGATTAGGAGGGATCCCTGCAGATCTTCTCCGCCTGCTCCTGGTATAGCTGAGGGGTTTCCTGTCTTCCCTTCAGATTGGGGGGTGTCTGTCTGTGACCCACAAGTCTCTCCCCCCTCTGCCTCTCCGCCCTCCTCATCCAGGCAGCAGCAACTCTTCAGACGGCAGAATCTTCACCTGAAATGAATGGGGGGGGGAGAAAGGGAGGAGGGAGGAGGGGGGTGTCCTGGCCAGATGCTTCCAACCCCAGAGGAGGAATCGGCGGTTCTGAATTGGGGGGAAGAAGCCTTTTTCCTGGACTTTGGACTTTTCAGCTATTCCACTCCACTCCTTTCCTTTCCTTTCCTTTCCTTTCCTTTCCTTTCCTTTCCTTTCCTTTCCTTTCCTTCCCCCTTCTTTTCTTTTCCCCTTTATTCCACTCTTCTCCTTCTCCTTTCTTTTCCTTTCCCTTTCCCATTTCTTTCCTACCTTTATTTTCTATTTTGTGCCATGATAATTTTAATAAAAAAATAATAATAAAAAGGAACACTTTGTTTTAGGAGCGCTTCTTGTTCCACAGCTGGAATATGCACATTTTGGGGGGGGGGGAACTCATCACAAAACACAATTTCTGTGATATTTTGTTTTTGAGCTCTCTGTGACAGACATTTTGTGTGAAGTCCAGCTGCTTTTGCGTTGTGTCTGAGTCAGTTGTGTAGCTTTTGTGTTATTTTTGTGTAAAATGTGATAGTTGGTTTTCCTGGTCACATGACCACGAAGCCACGACCACCCAGTCACATGACCACCAAGCCACACCCACCAAGCCACACCCACGGAACCGTTAGGGAAAATTTTTGAATTTCACCCCTGCCTTCGACCTCCTCCTGGGGAGAGTCTCAAGTTCCCCTTTCTCTGGGCATCTTCTCCAGCCCTTCACAGACAAGACAAGCTGGGAAGAGGAGCAGAGAAATTGCTTTAGGTAGAAATTGTGGAATTGAAAATTAAAGGGCCTGAAAACTGCTATTTTCTTTCTCTGGTTGAGGAAAGAAAAAAATATACAAAGTGTAAAGTTGAAATTTCTTTACACATTTTATTTTTTTATTTACTTTTTTATTATTTTAATGTAATTAAATTATTTAATGTACCAAAATAAAAACAATCCCAAACTGAAATCCCAGACAGCTGTTCTGCCAAATTCTTTCTGCAAAGGAGCTTTTATCAGGAAATCAAGAAAGAATTGTATAAGATTTCCCTCCCCATCTGACAGCTGGTCAAACATGTCATATTTCACATCATTCCGACATTCTCATGGAGAGGATCAGGCAACCAGGCTGGTGCTTGGTTCCCACAGCTTCCTCCTGGCCTCTTTTCCTGCTCTCTCTCTCTCTCACACACACACACTTTTAGCTGCTGTCAGTAGGAACAAGTGCCCACATTATTTTCTATAAGTGTCACATAAAGTAGCTGGCAAATTCCTCTGAATAACTTTCAGAGTTCTCTTTAGCAAGATTTATTGAAAGGGGAGGGAACAACAAGAATTCCAGTCATTCAAAAATTTCCATTGTGGAACATATAGATATGATTTTCTTTGACTTCTGCATACTATATAAGGACTTAATATCTCCCTTCAGTTAAAAGAAACTTTAACAATTCTCCAATATCGCAATTGTGTTCTAACTCATGTTTTCACATTTGTTCTGGCTGTGAGCTGCTCCTTTGTGTTGAGGTCTGGCCTCAGAAGGATAATGTAGCACTTGGGGATGAAGATGCAGACCAGCAGACCAGCACTGGAGGCCAGGATGGAGAAGACCTGCACAGCCACCATGGATTTCCCTTTGGTGCTCAGGTAGGTGGGCACAAAAGTCACCCAGACACTGCAGAAGACCAGCATGCTGAAGGTGATCAGCTTGGCTTCGTTGAAGGCCCCAGGCAGATTCCTGGCCAGGAAAGCCACCGTGAAGCAGATGGCAGCCAGGAAGCCCATGTAGCTGAGGGTGATGTAGAACATGACAATGGCCCCTTCGTTGCATTGCAGGATGATCTCTCCAGGCTGGGAGTGGAGGTCAGAGTCAGGGAAGGGGGGAGAAACTCCCAGCCAGGTGGAGCAGATGACAAGTTGGACTGCAGAACAAGAGAAGATGATGGAGTTGGCCAAGCTCTTTCCCAGCCATCTCTTCACTCGGTTTCCTGGTTTTGTGGCCAGGAAGGCCAGCACCACCGTGATGGTTTTGGCCAAGAGAGAAGAAACAGCAACTGAGAAGATGAGGCTGAAAACTGTTTGTCGGAGAAGGCAGGTCACTTTCCTTGGTTGACCAATGAAGAGAGAAGGAGACAAGAAGCAAAGCAGGAGGGAGACCAGGAGGATGTAGGAGAGGTCCAGGTTGTTGGCTTTGACAAGGGGAGTTTCTAAGTATTGAATGAAGAGGATCAAAACAAGGCCTGTGATTAAGAACAAGAACAGGGCAAAAGAGACCAGGATGATGCCCAGATATTCTTCATAAGACAGGAAGGTTACGACTTTGGGGACACATTGGACTCTGGCCTCATTTGGGTATTTATCATCTGGACACTTGGTGCACATTTGTGTATCTGAGAAAGCCAAAATATAATATTTATTTAATATTCTATCCTTTTATCTTTCAACAAAGATCTTAAACTAATAGCATGATCAATTTCCAAGATGTGTTCCTTAACAATTTCACCAAAAGAATATGAATTTGCAAACAAATGTAGAGCGAAGTCTATGAAACTGGAGGAAGTCCTAGGATGTTAATTATCTCCTGGTTAATGTGCAGAATCTTCATAGGAACCTACATTATTAGAGGTTAATAATGAATCAGCTAATCTTAAGCAAACATCCTGAGACCTGACCCATGGCACTTTTTAATATATTTATTTATTTATTTATTTATTTATTTTGAATTTGTATACCGCCCTTCTCCCTGAGGACTCAGGGCGGTGAACAGCCAAGTAAAAAACATCAAATACAAATATTAAAATACAGTTAAAATATACATATATAAATTTGGCCCTGTTAATTAAAAACAATAAACAAAACACTTAAAAACACTTAAAAAATTAGGCCAGCCCGGCTTGCTGGAAAAGGAAGGTTTTAAGGGCACGGCGGAAGGTACTGAGGTCTTGGATTCTCCTGATCTCTGGAGGCAGTTGATTCCAGAGGGTAGGTGCCCCCAAAGAGAAGGCCCTCCCCCTGGGGGTCACCAGCCTACACTGTTTGGCTGATGGCACCCTGAGGAGGCCCTCTCTGTCGGAGCGCACGGGTCGATGAGAGGTCGTCGGTGGCAGCAGGCGGTCTCGAAGATAGCTAGGCCCTATGCCATGGAGCGCTTTAAAGGTGATAACCAACACCTTGAAGTGCACCCGGAAGACCACCGGGAGCCAGTGCAGCTCGCGCAGGAGCGATGTTACATGGGAGCGCCATGCTGCTCCCGTCACTACCCACGCTGCTGCATTCTGGACCAGTTGGAGCCTCCGGGTGCTCTTCAAGGGGAGCCCCATGTAGAGAGCATTGCAGTAGTCAAGGCGAGAGGTGACGAGGGCATGAGTGACTGTGCACAGGGAATCCCGATCAAGAAAGGACCGCAACTGGCGAATCAGGCGAACCTGACAAAAGGTCCCCCTGGTTACAGCCGTCAGATGTTCCTCCAAGGACAGCTGCGTATCCAGGAGGACTCCCAGATTGCGAGCCCTCTCAGTGGGGGCCAACGACTCGCCCCCAATAGTCAGTGATGGAGTCAACTGACTATATCGGGATGCCGGGAGCCACAGCCACTCAGTCTTGGAAGGGTTGAGCCTGAGCCTGTTCCTTCCCATCCAGATCCGCACAGCCTCCAGGCACTGGGACATCACTTCAAGGGCATCGTTGGGGTGGCCTGGGGTGGAAATGTACAGCTGGGTTTCATCAGCGTACTGGTGGTATCTCACCCCAAAGCCACGGATGATCTCGCCCAGCGGCTTCACATAAATGTTGAACAGGAGGGGCGAGAGGACCGACCCCTGAGGCACTCCACATATAAGAGGCCTTGAGGTCGACCTCTGCCCCCCTGCCAACACGAACTGCGACCGGTCGGAGAGAAAGGAGGAGAACCACCGTAATACGGTGCCCCCCATCCCCAACTCTTCCAACCGGTGCAGCATGATACCATGGTCGATGGTATCAAAAGCCGCTGAGAGGTCTAACAGGACCAGAACAGAGGAGCAACCCCTGTCCCGAGCCCTCCAGAGATCATCAACCAACGCGACCAATGCCGTTTCCGTGCTGTATCCAGGCCTGAAACCCGACTGGAACGGATCTAGATAGGATGTTTCCTCCAGGAATTGCGGAAACTGTCGCACGACCACACTCTCAACAACCTTCGCCAGGAAGCGAAGTTTGGAGACAGGACGATAGTTGGCCAATATTGCCGGCTCCAGGGACGGCTTCTTGAGGAGAGGCCTCACCACCACCTCTTTCAAGGCGGCGGGGAAGTGACCCTCACTCAATGAAGCGTTGATAACACCCTGGAGCCAGCCTCGTGTAACCTCCTGGGAGGCCAGTACCAACCAGGAGGGACACGGGTCCAGTAAACATGTGGCCGCACTAAGTCTCCCCAAAATCCTGTCCACATCATCGGGAGTCACAGCATCAAACTCCTCCCAGGTAACATTCTCAAGACTATTCCTCGTCACCCTGCCCTGATCTACCCAGTCAGAGTCCAAATCCCCCCGGATCTGAGCGATTTTGTCATACAGGTATTGTCCGAAATCCTCCGCCCTGCCTTCCAAGGGATCCTCCCGCGCTCCCGGATGGAGCAGGGAGCGGGTTACCCTGAACAGGGCGGCCGGACGATTTCCTGATGACGCAATAGAGGCGGAAAAGTAATTAAACTTTGCCGTCTTTATTGCCACTAGGTAGGTCTTAATATGCGACCTTACCAGTGTTCGGTCAGATTCAGCGAGACTGGCCCTCCAACTGCTCTCAAGGCGTCTTTTCCGGCGTTTCATCTCCCTCAGCTCCTCGGTGAACCAAGGAGCCGCGAGGGATCGACACAGGGTCAGAGGCCGCAAAGGCACGACTCGATCCAAGGCCCCACCAGCCGCCCGATCCCAGGCAGCTACCAAGTCCTCGGCCGAGTCGTGTGCCAGATCTTCAGGAATTGGCCCAAGCTCTGTCTGGAACCTATCAGGATCCATCAGGCGCCTGGGGCGGACCCATCTAATTGGGTCCGCCTCCCTGCGGCGGGGTGTAGCGGTTCGAAGGTCCAGACGAAGGAGTGAGTGATCTGACCATGACAAGGGTTTCATGTCTATATCCCCTATAATAAGATAATAATATTGACTCAGAGGGTTCCTATCCTGGGATATCTAATTGGCTGTCAGAATATTCGTGTAATGAGGTTCCCCCATAACGGTCCACACTACCTCCCTGTGGACCAGCAACTCGGAGATCCTCAAGGGGAGGCGCATGTAGAAGGTATCATAGTAATCCTTCCAGGTGATGGACCTAAGACAGTTCCTCAAGTTTCAAAGAACTCAGATGGTCCCAGAGAGGTAGATGTGACAGGAAACATCCACACTAAAGAGAAATTTTCACTTTAAACATGAAATGTGAATAGATAGGTTTGGGCCAGCCACTATCTCTCAGCTCCCATCTCTTCCCAACTCCTTCTTCCAAGTCTTTTTGATTTACTTCCTTTTAGGTAAGAAATTGTGCAGGTTAAAAATAAAAAAACCCAGGTGAGCTTCAATCTGTCTTTTAACTTGCACTTCGTGAAAATCCTCTGGATGGATCCAGTTCCACAAAGCCTCCCATTTTCCTCAGTGTGACCCACCTTCCTGAGTGGAGAAGGTCCCCTCCGGACAAGGAACGCAGTCATAGCAGCAAACTGGCTCTCCTTCTCGAGCCCTCTTGACAAATCCAGGATGACAACTTTCCACACATTTGGACTGAGGCAGAGACTGAGCAGAAAAAAAAGGAATGCCAAAGAAAAGAGGTTAGGACTCTCCGTCCATGGAAAATGGAGGGAGAAATAGATGGAGACTACTTCTAAACAGATGCAAGAGGTATAATAACTGGCAGATTCTTCCTTTAGTTCCTCCCTTTTGCTTTCAGAATTTAACATTACAATAAAGTACTTTCCCATTTAATAAAGTCTAGAGGGATGGAATTGAAAAAAGATTTAAGTATGATGATATATTCATTTTAAAACTGAGAATAAAGTTTACTGTAAAAGATTTAGGAAACTTCTTTCCAATAGATTTTATAATATGAAATTAAACAGTGATGAAGAAAGAAACCTCTGACCAGTAAGATCTTCAAAAACATGGCAAAGCCACTCCACTTAGGTCCCGTCTGTTGAAGAACTTCCATGAGATGACACCACCTGGCATGGGAGGCCAACCACCCTGGAGACTCTAGGCTTTGCCCACTTGAAATGGGACCTCAGGCTTTGGAAAACAGAGAAAAGACACCAAAATTTCTCCCACCTTATTGAGCAACTTTAGCTGTGAAAGAGCATCTTGGTTGATAGAAAGTCTCTGTCTTTTAAAATATGCCAGAATCTCTAGCCTGACATCCTCCTTGGGGAGAATCAAGAAGATTTTGATGCCCAGATCTGCCGTTATCTCTCCATTTTGGTCCAAGTACAGTTTTCTTTGAGAAATATTGAAAAACTCGTCCTTCTTCAGAAAGGGATGAAACTAGAATGGGAATATCCAAGAATTTGAAAAGTTGAAAAGTTTGTTTCTTATCCCACATTGAATCTTTCTTCCACAATTGTCTCATCTCCAAATATGGTTAAATAGGATACAAATACTACCATTATTTTCATAAGTGAATGAAAAAGTTTGAGAAAGATTTGTCCATCATATACTGACAAAATACAGAGAAAATATAATCGACACAATTGGTCAATTATAGGGAACATTCTAGAGCAGATGACAAATAAAATGAAGAGAGAGAAAAAAAGATGATTCACAAACTCTTTGAAAACAAGAGGTTGATTCCCAGAAAGCATGGGTTGATCAAGAAGAAAGTTGTCAGGCTAATCTTCTCTCTGGTCATCCTGATGGAAAACACCTCCAGATGGAGAGTGGCTGGCTCTGGAGAATTTGATCGCTGAAGAGGGAGCCGGGTTTAGAGAGGGGAGAGGCACTACCGATCAGTGCTTAGTTCTTCATCAACTGATTGAAAAATACATATCAAATAGACCTGCATCATTCTACGCCTGCTTTATAGATCTCAAGGCAGCCTTTGATACGGTTCCCAGGACTAAGCTATGGGAGAAGCTGGAGGCTGCCTCAATTGACCACAGGCTTCTTCATCTCTTACCTGCCCTACATACTAAAACATCCCTCAAGGTGAGGTGTGATATGCAGGGGTCCCTCTCGAAGTCAGTTAGAACTCAAAAGGGGGTTAAACAGGGGCATTTTGGCCCCCCTGCTTTTCAACTTTTACATAACTGGCATGGTAAAATGGCTAAACAAACCAAATCAGACCCTCCTCAAAAAAATAGGTGACCGAAGCATCGCCCTCCTGTCTATGCAGATGCCCCTGTGATCTTCTCCAGGACACCAGTAGGCCTTAAAAGAGCCTTGCGAGCCCTTCTCCAGTACCGTAATTACAATAAACTGGGCATAAATGATGAGAAAACAAAGATCAAAAAGGCCAAAACTTTATTCATGGTATCTAAATGGCCACAAAATAGAGCAGGGAAGCCCCTTCAAATCCCTGGGGGTGGCCATTCAGGCCAAGGGTTCAAGAAACATGCAGCTGCCCTGGGCCAAAGATCAGAGAGCACCATTCTTAATTTTTTCCGCACAAAGGGAGGATACTATGTCCCTGCTGCTCTTAAGTTTTTGTGCCCAAGTCACTAGCACAGCTCCTTCATGGGATGTTACTCGGACCATCAGCTTCATGTTTTACATCATTAGAAGTAGTTCAATCCAAATTCACCAGATCAATTCTCCAGATGCCACGTTGTGTCTCAAATGCACTTCTGCGCCTGGAGACAGGATTGACAGAAGCCGAAGCAAGAATCCGTATAGCTGTTGTGGCCCACCAGAGGCCAGTGGAGCTGGCAGCAGATTCAGACAGTGAGGAGGTTGGGGAGGGACATGGGCCAGTCCTGGAGTCTGGGGGAGGCTCTGATGAGGGCTCTGTGGTAGTGCACACACATTTGCGAACCGGTAAGGAAGGTAAATGAATTTCACCCCTGGATTCTCCCTCTTCTCTGATCCTTCCCTAGGCAGCCTCTCTTCCCCTCATCCCAAAAGTCATTCTCACCCATCATTGCACTTCCTAAATAGATGATGAGAACTCTGGTGATATCACTGGATTTCAGTAACGGACTCACAAACAATTGTGTGATGTGATTAGAAAACTGAGGGGCGGATGATATGATAACTAAGTGGATAAAAACTGTCTTCAATGTGATACTCAAATAATTTTTAATCTTTTTAAATTTTTCCTAAATTTTTCCTTTAATCTTTTTAAATTTTAAATAATCCTGAAGGTTATGTTTCTTTTTTTTTTATTGATTAATCCATGGGCCAAATCAAGTGAATCTAGGATTGTAATTAAGGGTAATTGATATCGATAAATAGTAATTAATAATAAATTTAAATAAGATAGTAAGTAATTAATTATAAGGACAGTTAACTGATGAATTGCTGAAGTATTAGACTTTTCCCTCCCTCCCTCTATATTTCACCCCCATGTTTAGAGAATAATATAGGCTAAATAGCCATCAAGAATTGAAGAACTCTGTAAAACATTGAAAAGTGAAAGATAGAACTTATAGATAAATTTATATATAGATAGCGATTGTGTGACAAGGAAACTTATCCTAGTTGTTTATCTCCCTGGGATTACTGAAAACCATAAATTGAATATAAATACCAAAAGAAATATAATAGCCCAAATAGTAATCAGTATATGAAACTCTGGGAGAAGATAACAAAAGAAATACTAATGGCAACTACAGGCTCAGCAACAATTACTAAGTCAAGTAAGAAAATACCATCAAACCAGATGATACTCACGGCCTCTCCAGCACAACAAAAATCAGTTGAAACTACGGAAAAAGATAAAGCAACCTCCACTCTTAGTATGCGAAACATTCATTCCGTATTAACGATGATCCAGGAAGGAATGAATAGAATGCAAGAGACCATGGCCCACAATCATGAGGAGACAAGGAAAAATCACGAGGAACTTAGGACGGATGTGGGAGAGATAAAAGATAATATTAGGAACATGGATGAGAAGATAGGAAAGATACAACAGAAAATAGAGGAAAACGAACAGAGGATTCATAAGGTGGAGGAGAGAATAGAACATACGGATAAGAGAATGGAGAAGATGGAATATAACCAAGCAGCCACAAATAAGGACCTAGAGGACTCGTTATCATATCTCGAGATGGAGAAGGCATCCTTCTACTTAAGGTTTCAGAACATAGAAGAGCAAAAGGAGGAGGACTTAGGAGAAATCATGACTGAAATACTCTCAGAAGTGACCCAGAGGGACAAGGAAGAGATACGAAGTGGAATAGATGAAATCTATAGAGTTCACACGAACTACGCCCGGAGAAATAAGTTACCAAAAGAAATACACATTAGATTTACAAAAAAATCTTTAAAAGAAGAGATCTACAGGAGGATGAGAGAGGATACAACTATGTATAGGGGAAAAGAAATTTTAACCCTCAAACAGATACCAAAAAGGACAAGGGACCAAAGAAGGAACTACAACTTTCTAACGGCACAGTTGAATAAATTTAAAATAAAGTTCTGCTGGCTAATACCGGAGGGTCTATTAATCTCCTGGGAAGACAAAAAATATAGAATTGATAACTTAGGAAAAGCACAGGACTTTTTTGACCAACACTTCGTACTGGAGGAGGAGCAGGAGAGCAGAGAAGAAGAGGAACTTAAGAGGCAAGAGGAACAGCGGACAGAGAAAGAAGAAAGAGATCAAGAAGAGGGGAGAAGATTGGAAAGAGAAAGAATGGAGAGAGAGGGAGCGAGGGAAAAGACGCAAAGAATTACTAGAAACACAAAAAGACTGAAAACAATGAATAGATAAATAAAGAGAGATGGAAAGAGAGCTAAAACTTATTTCAATCAATATAAACGGACTTAATTCACCAGCCAAAAGAAAACAGACATTTACAAAACTTCAAAAACTAGAAATAGATATCATAACACTCCAAGAAGTACATATCAAAAGACAGCATCAAAAATTATTGGACAATCAAAGATTAGGAAGACTATATGCATCTCTAGGAGACCAAAAAAAGAGAGGAGTCGTAATATATGTAAAGAAACACCTAAAAACAAAACAAATATATGCAGACACAGAAGGATGTATCTTAATAATAGAAATACAAACAGGATCCAAAACAATATTATTAATATCTATATATGCACCAACGGAAACCAAAATGACTTTTTTTAAAAGCTACATAATATAATCAAAGACCTGGAATACGAAACTATCTGCATGGTAGGAGACTTCAATGCAATCATGGACATAGAAAAAGACTATCGGAGTAACAAACAAAGTAAAACTAGAAAGAAAATTCTACCGGAATCTTTCAAAGACATGATCAACGAACTGCACTTACACGACGTATGGAGAGAGGCAAACACACAAACAAAACAGTATACATATTACTCGAACCCACACCAGTCACGGTCTAGGATCGACATGGCCTGGATGACTTCGGACCTCAGAGAGGAAGTAAAAGATATCGAAATAGCAGCGAACACCTGGGCAGACCATAACCCCATTAAATAGTATGGAAAGGACATCAAAAGCAAAGGAGATGGATGATGGACACGGGAATAATAAAAGATAAGGAATACATACAGATGATTGAGAAAGAGGTTAAAATATTCCTACAATTAAATACTAAAGAACAGACATCGCTTCAAAACCTTTGGGACACAATTAAAGCATACATAAGAGGTCTTACAATTGCGTATAGGGCAAAAAAAAATAAAGAGAAACAACAGTCAAGGAATAAGTTGTTAGAACAACTCAGAATATACGAACTAGAATTGCAGAAGGAACCCCACAACAAAACAATAAAAGAAAAATTAAATCTTACTAAACATAAAATCAATCTGATTACCCAGACAGAAATTGCACAGAAAATCAAGCTAGCAAAACAGAAACATTTTGAGCATGCAAACAAAACGGGGCGGTGGTTAGCGTATAAACTGAAAAAAGAAAAAGAAAGGAGAACAATATTTCAATTGCAGGATGAAACAGGACAAATATACCATACCAATCTAGACAAAAAACGTATAGTCAAAGATTTTTTTCAAAGTCTCTACAAGAAAGAAGAGATCCGGGATGAAGACATTAAGGAATACTTATGTAAAACAAACCTTACAAAATTAGAGGAGTCCCATAGAGAAGCATTAAATAGACCAATTACGATGTCCGAGCTGGTGGAAGCAAGGAAAAAGCAGAAAAATAACAAGGTTCCAGGCCCGGACGGAATACCAACGGAGTTTTACAAAAACTGTCAAAATGCAATGGATGAACTGTTACCCCAAGTTCTCAATGATGCATTATTAGAAGCAGAAATTCCCAAATCCTGGACCGAAACCATTATTACACTCATCCCCAAAGAAGATACGGACCCCACACAAGTTAAAAATTATAGGCCGATCTCATTGCTCAATGTAGACTACAAACTCTTCATGTTGGTTATAACGCAAAGACTGAAAATAATTATTTATAAATACATACATACAGATCAGAATGGTTTTGTCCCAAGAAGACAGATCAAAAACAACATAAGAACAATTATCAACGTCCTGGAATATTACGAGAAAAGAGTTGACAAACAAGTAGCCTTAATCTTTTTAGACGCACAAAAGGCATTTGACAATCTAAATTGGAATTTCCTCATATCGCAACTAGAAGCCATGGATTTCGGTGTCAAATTTGTACATATGATTAGAAAAGTATATTCCTTCCAAATGGCCAAAATTATGATTAATGGAGATATGACTGAAAATCTGGATATACAAAAGGGGGTGAGACAGGGTTGCCCTTTATCCCCACTACTGTTCATAATTTCATTGGAAATATTGCTAAATGAAGTTAGGAAAGATGCGGAAATAAAAGGTTTGAGAACACGGAAAGAAGAGTACAAATTGCAAGCCTTCGCTGACGATGTGGTATTTATAATGGAACAACCGGAAATAACAGGAACCAAACTTTTAGCGAAGATAGAGGAATATGGAAGAGTTGCAGGGCTTAAAATTAAGAAACAAAAAACTAAAGCATTAACAAAGAATTTGACAAAGGTACAGGAGACAAAACTAGAAGATAAATTAGGAATACAAATTGTAAAGAGAATAAAGTATTTAGGAATCTGGCTTACTGCTAAAGCAATAACAATTAGAGAAGACAATTATAACAAATTAATGAAACAAATTAGAAAAGATCTGGAAACGTGGAACAAATTACAACTGTCATTTCTAGGGAAAATCACATCCATAAAAATGAATATACTGCCTAGATTACTCTACCTCTTTCAAGTAACCCCAATCTGGCCAGGAAAGAACTTTTTTAAGGACCTTAATAAAATAATAACAAAATTTATTTGGAATGGGAAAAGGGCCAGAATCAAAATAAAGTGTATGCAAGATATTCGGGAAAAAGGAGGTTTAGGCCTACCGGACTGCCTACAAAGCAGCATCGCTAAACTGGATAAGGGATTGGATAGATCTCAAGAATAAAAGAATGCTACTACTAGAGGGCTTTGAATTACAACGCGGATGGCATGCCTTTTTGTGGGAGGGAAAGGACAAGCACCATGGATATTTCCAGCAACATATTATCAGAGAATCACTGTACAAAACATGGCAAGAGATTAGAAAGCACTATACCAAAATTCCACGATGGTTATCGACAATGGAAGCACTAATATATCCCAACACCATGGATATAGAGAAAATGAGGAGTTATAAAGAACTACTGAACAGTGAAGGAGAATTTCAAACAAGATAAGAATTACAAAATCAGGGTATAGACATTGATTGGTGGCCATACATGCAAATAGAATCAAGATACAAAACTGTTCGGGCACAATTCGGATTCCAAAATGAACCAAATGAACTGGATAAAATATTACAAAGTACAGATGAGAAAATGATTACCAAAATTTATAAGTACCTACTAAAATACAAATTAGAAGAGGAGGTCGTCAAAGAGAATATGATAACATGGGCCAAAAATATAGGATATACTATTGAACTGGATAAGTGGGAAAATTTGTGGAAGATAAATTGTAAGATGACACTGTCTATACTCTATAAGGAAAACCTTTACAAAATGTTCTACCGATGGCACCTCCCACCGGCGCGCCTGGCCAAGATGTTCCCAAACACGTATCCAATGTGCTGGAAATGTAAATCACAGAAAGGGACATATTATCATCTCTGGTGGTCATGCCGAAGGGCAAAACAATACTGGCAACAAATTAAAATAATGATTGAAGAAATCACAAAACAAAAACTGGAAATGAAGCTGGAAATCTTTTTATTGGGAATAATCACAGCACAATACACCAAAGAAATAAAATATCTGATCATCCATATCCTCACAGCAGCACGTATACTCTTTGCCCAACATTGGAAATATGAACAGTTACCCACAGAGGACAAAATAATAGCTAAAATTACAGAATGTGCAGAATTGGATAAGCTCACAAAAGAAATACAAGAGAAAGACGATACTGATTACTATTTAGTATGGCAAAGATGGTACAGCTGGCTGGAGGCAAAAATAGGAATATAAAGATAATTTTTGACTATTCAATAGAAATGCATAGAAGTAAACAAGGAGTCAATTATATATATACATATATAACCATGTAAATATGTGAATGTAGATATAGATACAAATAGAAATATGAAAATAACCCACCGTTGTAGTAACTTCTAAGAGTCAGTCATTGGACTGAATTGATGTTTGTCCGTTTTGTATGTTGTTTTAATGTATCTATGTTGGTTTGTTTTTTTATTATTAATAAAAATATTTAAAAAAAAAAAGAAAACTGAGGGGCGGATGGTATGATAACTAAGTGGATAAAAACTGTCTTCAAAGTGATACTCAAATAATTTTTAATCTTTTTAAATTTTTCCTAAATTTTTCCTTTAATCTTTTTAAATTTTAAATAATCCTGAAGGTTATGTTTTTTTTTTATTGATTAATCCATGGGCCAAATCAAAGTGCAGTTTGCAAACACAAAGTGCAAATACAAATTATTACTAAAATCCGATAAAAACAATTTAAAATGGAGTTTGAATAAAATACAATTTAAAATGAGATTGGAATAGAATATAATAATATATGGATAAATAAAATATGATAAAATTATATTTCAATATCACCCCTTCAGTCTACCCCAATCAGCCCCACATATGCCGATCTCAACTGAGCCATTTTGCTCAAGTACTGAGCTGTATTAAATGTTTTTTTCAAATTCTAGCTGCAGATAAAGTGAGTCGTTTTGATATGGGATTCCCAATGGGTCCTTCGTTTGGTATATGGACCAAGGTACCTGCCTCTCACCCTCTTATGCAGGCAGCAATCAAACAGGATGTGAGCCAGGTCTTCTGCCTCTGCCACTCTGCAAATGCAGAGACCTCCATTATAAGGTCTAGAGTGGAATCTCCCATATCTGACCATTGTGTCCAGCTGTTTGAATCTCGCTCGCATAAATCTCTCCCTAAGAGAACTATATCAAAAGGCGGCAAAAATAATCTGGATTAAGGAGTGGATCAAGTTACAAGATAGGAGAACCCTGACCTTGGAAGGACATGACCTTCTAGAAGGATGGCACTCCTACCTTTGGGATATAAAGAACAAGAAAAAATCCTATTTTCATAAACATAAAATTAGGGAGACCCTTATTCACACGTGGGTCGAAATTAGACAGAAGATCTATACGAAAGTACCCAACTGGCTTTTCATCATGGAAGCGTTGGCGGCACCAAACAGGAGAGATGAGTACAAATGGGGTACATACAAGGATATCCTCGATGAAGAAGGGAAACTTAAATCACTGGATCTATTGAGAGATCAGGGCCTAAACTTGGATTGGTGGAACTATTTTCAGATCAACTCAAGATTCCAAAAAGACAGAGACAAATTTGGTATAGCAGCGAAATTTGGGAACTTTGACAAAATTATTTGGGGAACAGATAAGAAAATGTTATCAAAAATCTATAACTTTCTATTAGATGAAGATAGGGCAGAGTCCATAGCAAGAAATCAACTGAACATCTGGGAAAAAAATTTAGGACATAGACTAAATTTTAATGATTGGGAGATAGCTTGGAACAGAAACTACAAAATAACTAAATCGACAACGTTTAGGGAAAATCATTACAAATTGCTACACAGGTGGTATCTAGCCCCAGCGAGGCTAGCCAAGATGTTTCCAAATCTCTCCCCCACATGTTGGAAATGTGGAAAAACGGTCGGTACCTTCTACCACCTATGGTGGACCTGCCCTGAGACTAAAAAGTTCTGGTCCAAAATCCGACACTGGCTCTGTGAAATAACGGGACAGGAGGTAGACCTAGCCCCAGAGCTTTTCCTCCTAGGCATAACCGAAAAAGGCTTCAACAACAATAAAACCCAACTGATAATCCAGATTATAACTGCGGCTAGATTAGCTTTCGCAAAATGCTGGAAAAACAAACTTATGCCCTCAGAAGAAACTCTAATAAATAAGATCCTAGAGTGCGCAGAAATGGCGAAACTGACAAGTGAGTTAAAAAACGAGGACAACTCAAAATATTATGACGTATGGGGTATTTGGTATCACTGGTTGAACAATAAGACGAAAACATGACCTTAGAATTTGACTTGGCACATGTATTATAGTTGTATTGTATAAAATAATGTATAGTTAAGGATGAAGTCTTTTTTTTTAACTTTTGTTTCACAATATTGTATAAACACTGCACCTCCGAAAGGAGAGATAGATTGTATATTTTCTTTTTTGTTTTGGAAAACTCAATAAAGTATTTAAAAAAAAAAAAATCTCTCCCTAAGATGTTTTGGCAGTTGTAACTTTAAATAGTTGTCTAGTTGAAAGGTAGGTTTGTATTTGCTCAGCCATTTCAACTTACCCACCTTACTGAGAATAGCCATGTCATTTTGTGCTTCTACATCCTTAATTCTTTGGGCAGCTGTTTTTTTGAATTGTTCTCCTGTTACGCAAGAGAGAGGAAGGCCACAGCTACTTCCAAAATTAATCAGTTTAGTGATCCAAGAGGTTTGTGATTGTGAGTTTATCTGCTCTAGTAAGCATAACTTGGGGAGTCTATCAGTCTCCATTCCATTGACTTTGTGCCAGTGGTTATATGCTTTGATCTTGGATAGTGGATGAATTGTATACATTCCCAATTCAGCTCTAACTGCTGCAGCAGATGTCCTTAGATCTACACCCACAATACAGCTCAGGTGCTGGGACTGTGTTTGTTCTAGTACTGTGGTTGAGTAGAAATCCCAAACTTCTGCTCCATACAAGAGCATAGGGGGAACCTTTATATCAGGGGTGAATTGCTCCCAGTTCGGACTGGCTCGGGCGAGTAGGTAGTGATGGCAGCGGGCAGTTCGGAGAACCGGTAGCAAAAATCCCTGCCCCTGTCCCCCATGCCCAGCTGAGCCCCGCGATCATCAGAGCCTTTTTTTCCTTTTAAATGGCTCTGACCAGCCAAGCTCTGACGATCCCAGCTGAGTTGGCTGCTAATCAGGCAACTCAGCTTGGATCGCCAGAGCCATGTAAAAGAAAAAAGGTTTCTTTTTTTCTCCCCCCCCCCCCGCAGCCTCCAGCTTGCTTACCTTAGCTGCTGTCGCAACACTGTAATACCTGCAATCCCTTGCATCACCAAGCAACTGAATCTCCCTGCCTGCAATGAAGCTAATCGGTGAGCAGCTCTTTCTGCAACTTTAAGACTTGTGGACTTCAACTCCCAGCAAAGCTGTCTGAGGAATTCTGGGAGTTGAAGTCCACAAGTCTTAAAATTGCCAAGGTTGGAGACCCCTGTTCTATTGGGTAAGTTTTTTTCCCCTTTGGGAGCTTAAAAAAAATAGTTAATTGGGGTTTTTTTTTAGTTGTTCTTTTTTTAGACCTAGCCATTTAAAGTTTAGGAAGTTTTAAATTTAGCTGTTTATATAAAAATAAAAATAAAATAATATTTGTGCAGCTTTCTGAGATTTAGTGTGTTTCTGTAGTGTTTCATTCTAACTACACAAACACACAAAATCTTACAAAGCTGTATGTGGAATTTTGTGTGTGTAAAGTGTGAAAGTTGGTTTTTTGGGCTTTTTGTGGCTGTGTGAGGTTCCTGCTTGTTGCGGGGCCATTTTGGGTCTAGCACAGCTGCTTTTATATTGTGGGTGAGCCAGCCCACCCAGTCACCTTACCACCAAGCTCCGCCCACTAATTAAGCCACGCCCACAGAACAGGTAGCAAAAAAATTTAGATTTCATCCCTGCTTTATATACTTCAATTAATGGGCCAGGGATTGAAGGTTAGGGATAACTTTTTGCTATTGGACATCAATTTTTCTATGTTATCATTAATATGGTCAAGTTGATAAATCCTCTTCACGCAAGATTTTATCTAAGATGTAGATCCTAGAGTAAGCTAATTTGATGTGATTTAATTTAAAGAATATAAAGTTTTTCTACTTAAAAACCTTATTTGAAACTTCATTTAAAAAGTTTGATAAAATAACAATGGTTTTCAATCAACTTAAAGACGATAATCAGAAGCAAGCTACAATTGTTGAATTGGATGGATTGGATGGTCGGATGGACTGGAACTTAATTTGCTGCTGGCATCCCTGAAGGAGGAGTCTGGTTTGAAGGCAGGCTGCTTGGAGATGGCTGGAGAGGCCATGGACCCTGAAGACTCAAAGTGGACAGAACGGATGACTGAAGAAATGGATTCTTTCAAGAAGATTGAGGGAGATTGAGGGAATGGACGTGTCATATTTAAGTGGAGAACAAGTCTTAAGAGTTATCGTGTTTCAATTTACAGGAGGTCTTGTGACTGTGGGGAATGGAAAGCAGTTGCTGGGAAAGATCCTAATTAAAGTTTTAAGGAAATGCATTATTATTAAGAATCAAACAAAGATATTGAATCATGAACAGATTCAGGATGGATCAGAAATAATGATTGTGGTGGTCTGTGGTAGATAAGAAGCCCCTGCAAATTGTCTGAGAGTTAAATATAATAGCAGATAACAGTTTTGAAGTTTTGAAATTTAATTTTTTTTTAATTGCTGTTAACTACATTTTTTATATACAGCAGACAGATGACAAGTCAAGTAGTTGCAAATATATTGGTAGAAGTTTATAATTGTGGGCCTATTTTGCAAGGGGGAGAAATGTACATTTGTCAGTATTCAACTGGGGAACAATATATATGCGTATGTGGTTTTATCTGTTTTTAGTGCACAATTTTTTTAAAAAATGTTTCATCTAATTTTGTTTTGACTTTGTAATGGTTTTATTTTTTGAAGTTTGTATTTTACCTTTTTGAATAAAATAAAATTTAATGAGAGGATTATCAAGTTTCCAGAAACAATATTTATCATCAGCACACACAGAAGGGTGCATAAGTAAAAAGCAGTAGAAAAATATCTGATTTTTAGCAACTAGGTCTTGATTAACAATAGAGTCTCATATAAGAACATGAATGTTGGACTGGAAGAAAGATGAGGGACACCAAACTTCAAATGTATGTTTGTGAAAATGATCTCAAAATTATAGTTACCGTATTTTTCGGAATATAAGATGCACCGGAGTATAATACACACCTACCTTTTTTGGTGAGGAAAAGAAGAAAAAGAAATCTCCCTCTCCCTCTGAGTAATTTTGCCTAGTTGCAGCAAACAGCCTGCTTTACTTTCATTTTCGTTTCAAGCATAGCGTGATTAGCACAAGGAAAAAAAAAATCTTCTCCAGCAATTTACCTCTTTGCAGCAAGCAGCAGAACCCTGCGCAAAACAGCTGAGAGTAACTCAGCTGAGAGTCGGGAGGCCGATCCAATCAACTTGTGCTAATTACGCTGTGCTGAAGCTGAAAGGAGCTGTTTTTTCTTGCTGTTTACTTGCAAGGAGGCAGAGGCCAAAGGGTGGGGGCCAGTAAGTGGGCAGGGCTATATTCGGTGTATAAGAATATATACCTTTAAAAAAGGTGCATCTTATACTCCGAAAAATACGGTAACTGGAAACAGAATCTGAGTCAGCAGGGAGATGTTTATGGAAAGAAGGCAAATGCAGTCATAAGAATCTCAGGAAGTGAACATTCTGGTTAGGGGAGACCCCAACTCAAGGACCAGGTCCCCTTGCAGACACCAAGCATGGAGGAGAATTTGCTGTTTTAGAGCTGAGCCAGTGAAGCAGAGAAGTTCAGTCTCCTCTTCATGGATTGTATGAGTGCAAAGACTGAGCAGCCATCAGTCAAAGAAGCTTTAACTGGGATTCCTGCAGAGAGGAGGGGTTGGGCTAGATGGTCTCAGGGTCTCCTCCAAATTTATAAAGGTTGTCATGCCACAACATGTAACTATTGTGCTGTTGTTGCTCTAGCCCCACCTAGTGGCCGGGGGCAGATAAGCCTCACTGTATGGTCTGAAGCCAGACTCCCTTTTCTCTCAGCCTTTGGAGGAGACGGAAGCAGCCGGTTTAACCGAGACACATGGTCATCCAGAGGCCTCCGTCCCTCACACGGAGCATCGCTGGAGAGGTTCCAGCTGCTTCTTTGTTGGCTGTTAGTTAATGCTGCCTATCTCCTATTTATATTTGATTCTCACTCTTTGCACTTCCTCAGTTTCTCCGTGCCCTTTTCTCCCAATGAAACACCCAGATCCACCCCAGGCTCCCTTTCACTGGAGGAGAAGAGGAGGGTTGAGCTACCTGTTGAGCTGCACACAGACCCACCTGCAGTGGGGATGGAACAAAGGGGAAATTCCACCATGCTCATCACAAACCCACAAATACAGGAATTCATTTCAAAAAAGAATACAGCATTTTCAAATTAGCAGAGTTTAATATCAAAATGCCATGGTATCTACTCTTTGGAACCATTAATCCCTGAGTAACTGAATTGGACAGATCTTTTGAGTTGGTTCCCCTCCTTCTCCTCTGGATTCCTCCTCCAAAGGATCTAAGATTAATGGATCCATATCAGGATCCCCATACCTGCCACGGCTGCAGCCTTGGAGACCCCAAAGTCTTTTCTCCCTCCTTCCTTCTCCTCCTCCTCATTCTGGAGGAATAAGCGGCATTCAAGGCCTGGGCCAGAGTCTTCATCATACTGTAATATTTATAGTCATTTGGGAGCCTTCCTCTGTTCCTTTTCGCCTTGGTCCCCAGTGGGGCTTTCTGGGTGCATCTTCTGCGGCCTTTGACAGAAAAGACGTTCTTTGAAAGAGAACAGCGGAAAAAAGGATCTTCAGATTGATCTTCCACAAACAAATAGGATTCAAAGGCAGAATCTCTTGACCTTTTTTTTGTCAGATAATTAAAGTTCCAAATACTATGGATGTATTTGAGAAGTCTATGCTGGTTCATTAGATACCCTGCAAAATTTGTGAGGATCCAGACTTTCCCTTCAATGGGTCCTGGCAGACGCATAAATGTTAAATGGAAAGGAAGGATTTTCTCCCTAAGGGAATCATATTCCATGAAGTGAACAAAGATATTGACTTGTCTCCACTTAGAGAGGGAATTTCTGAGAGCTGTTGTGTATCCAGTTGTTGAGAACAGTTGCGATATAACCACACAAATTCCACTCCTGACAAGCACAGGAGGAAAAATCCTCATGAAATTCTCTCCATTTTCTGTGTCTGAAGCAAAGAGGCCAATCAGGGTCCATCTGAAATGGAGGAGCAGGTGGAAAATTGCTGGGTACTGGAATCCTTCTTTGGGATTCATCTGATGGAAAAAGGGGAATTTCCTTTTATCACTCAGAACCTCTGAAGCAGTTTTAAAACTGATCTGAAAAAGCAATGAAGAATGCTGTGTTATATTTGGGATCAGATCAAGTCCAAAATATTAGATTTCAATAAGTCCAACCTGATTCTCATGAATATATTAGAATAGTTTGTTAATCATACATTGTTTAAAATATTAAAGACAGAATATTAGCTAGATTTTATCATAATAATGGAAAATAATAAACAAATTAAAAAATAATAAAAATGTAAACCATATTACTGTATCACCCTTACAATTGATTACAATTAGATTAACACGTGCAAATGCCAACTGGAGTATTCTATTCCAATAAAGGGCCTATTATAATTTTCGAAGATTGCTGCATCTTTTTTTGCTTCTATATCCCAGATTCTTTCTGGAAGAAATTTTTTAACTTCTTTCTCCAGTTATACAAGAAATAGGCAGACCTCAAAGCCTAATAAGATTTGTCAGTTGCATAATCCAAATTTGGTCTTTCATTGAAGTTTTGTCTGTTCCAACAGCCACAATTTTCAGAGTCTGTCACTTTCCATAGATTAAATTTTATGCCAATAATACCCATATTTTCTGAATTTAGACAAAGCAGAAATTGTGTAAATTCCCAAATCAGCTCTGAGGGCAACAGCTGGAGTCCTTTTACCCACCCCAAGATCCTCCTCAGAGGCTGAGATTGGGTTGGTTCTGCCGGTGGTTTCTCTCTGGAGCCCCAAACATCAGATTGATGGAAGAACATGGGGGAAAACTGGGCCTCAGATACTTTAATCATTGGGGCTGAGGAAGCTGGAGAGCTGTGAGGTTTTCCTTTAAGCACCACTTTCACTCCTGCCCTTTCTCTAACTGAGCTCCTTGGATGATGAGGGAGCCAAGATTCAGGCTCAGAGAAAACAACCCCAGGTAAGGAAAGGTGTTACTTGCTCTAATGGCTGACCATCTATGGCTATGATGTCATTTCACAAAGACCATAACTTTTGAACTTGCTTTATAAATTATCAGATAATTATTAAGACAAAACAATCCAAGTCTATACAATCCAATGTGTAAATAGGATAATATCACATTATCTGTATAAATCAGTGTATTCCAATAGGAATTTAGCAGGCTAAACATGTGTACCTATAACGGAACTTATAACAAAATAAAAGGGTTGGAAGGGACCTTGGAGGTCCTCTAATCTGACCCCCTGTTCAAGCAGTAAACCAGGCGTAATAACAGTAACTGTGAGAGGGATCCTGGAGTCTTAGTGGACAACCAATTAAATATGAATCAAGAGTGTGCAGCAGCAGCCAAAAAAGCCAATGCAATCCTTAATTTCATTAACAGAGGGATACAATCAAGATCAAGAGAGGTACTAATACCACCCTATAAAGCCTTAGTAAGGCCACACCTAGAATCCTGCATCCAGTTTTGGTCACCACACTATAAAGAAGAAGTTGAGACTCTAGAAAAAGTGCAGAGAAGAGCAACCAAGAGGATTAGGGGACTGGAGGCTAAAACATACAATGAACGGTTGCAGGAACTGGGCATGGCTGGTCTAGTGAAGAGAAGGACCAGGGGAGACAGGATAGCAGTCTTCCAATATTTGAGGGGCTGCCACAGAGAGGAGGGGGTCAAGTTATTTTCCAAAGCACCCAAAGGCCGGACAAAGGCCAGACAAGGAATAATGGATGGCAACTGAACAAGGAGAGATTCAACCTGGAAATAAAGTGATAAAGTTGCCTTCAGAAGTTGTGGGAGCTTCATCACTGGAAGCTTTCAGGAAGAGACTGGACCGTCATCTGTCAGAAATGGTGTAGGGTCTGCTTGGACTAGATGACCTACAAGGTCCCTTCCAACTCTGTTAATCTGTATCTATCTATACTATTCCAGACAAGTGGCTAGAGTCTTTTTTATTCCACATTTTAGAGAGATAAAATGCTACTATTGCCAACTTCAATCCCAGTGGATATGGCAGGCATTATTTATCTGTGAAAATGAAGATGCCAATAGAGGCCCCAACAACCAGGGATATTTTTTGATCAGTTAAATAGTTGGTAGAATATCTTCTCCAGGGAATGTATTGCTTGCATTTCAGGCCTTTTATGATTAATCTCAACATGAACATAATGGGGTAAAATATTGACATTTTTGCTAATATGGAGAAAAGCAGCTCTTTGATTCCATGAAGACATGATTGCATCTATTGCTCACCCACCACCATCCACCCCTCACTTTACCAGATGGAGAAAAACACACACAAACCTGTGGGACTTTGTAGGTGCCTCCTAATGTTGACATCTGGATGGAGATGCTCCTGTGAGGTGCATCAAGAAGAGCCAGAAGGTTCTCCTTCCTTCCACAGGCATAGTTGGGGACATTGGCTTCTCCAGTGGAGAGCATGTCCAGCAAGGCATCTGAAGTATGGAAAGTGCTCAAATAGTTGTCATGGATGTTGTAGCCAAGTGTGAGATTGTGCAAGAGATGAGAATTCTTGTTGGCCAGTTGAATGTTGAAAATGAATATTAAGCAGTAATAAAATTCATAAGAAGTCCTATTGAAAAAAAAGTTATTATAATCAACAGCCACAACAAATACTTTCGTTATATAAAATATATATAATCCTCCACAAGCCTACTGAGCCTTAAACCAACATTGATCCAAAAGCAATGATCAGTTACACAAATAAGGAAATGGGCTGAGGTATGGCAACTACAACTGATTCCACCACTACTTTACATAAAATTCATTATTCAAGTGATAAATTGAGGATTGAACCGAGAGAAGAAAATAATCTGCAGCCCTTTCAGCTTTTTTTCAGACCCCCTTTTGAGTCGCTTTCACAAAATCAGACTGAAGAGAGAAGCCATGGAAATCAAAATCATTCAGGAAATTGGACATATTCTTCCCAATATAGGAAGAAATGATAAAGAGAAAAGAGAAAAGAAGGAGAGAGTTAGAATGGAGGGAGTGCAACTCCATCACCCTGAATGACTTACACATCATGGAAAACAAACTGAAGAGAAGGAGCCACATTGAAAAGCAAGTTTATATGTAATCTTTCCCTTCCACTGATGACTATACTGATTAGATGGTCTCCTGGCCTGAAAAAGCTCTGTGGCTGTTTTCCATCCTGGTTCTCCAAACTCAGAGGGCATTTCATTCCAAGCTTCCCAGAGACTGGATGGGACAAAAGCAGCATCAGAGGCAGAAGCAGGAGGTCCATAATTCATCGTGTGAATCAATGAATCCCTTTCCTGTTTCTAAAGAAGATTTAGAAGAATCAAAGGACTCTCACAAAGTGGAATGTCCAGATGCTTTTTCTCGACACACAGAAACACTCAGCTTCATCTGGAAAGGAGAGAGATGTAAATTCAAGAGCACAGACTCTGCCTGTCCCCAAACTCCATATTTCTCTGCCCAAAGTCTCCCCTGAAGGATTTGGCCCAAGAGCAGAGCTGAAACTTTTATCATAATTCTCCCTCTCAGGAGGGATCCCTGGATAATTCAACTAGTTGTTGGACTTGGAGATTGTTGGGAAATTCTCTGGAGGGAAATGAAAGGGAAATAATCCTCATGTGATTCGTAATAACAGGGGCAGAGATGGAATTAAATTGGTCATTTGGAATTGAGAGGTTTGGGAGCCCCATGCCAAACGTCTCAATTCACCCTGTGGCTCAATTAACCCTGTGGCTGAAGAAATAAATAAATCTGATTTTTGTTTGCATAGTGATGAAAGACAAAACTCTGGGGGCCAGTTAATGCCGGAGCATGTCACAGATCTGAAATAGCTTCCAACTGAGTTGGAGCCAAAAATTACTTTATTTTGAAAGCTAATGCTCAAGGGCATCGCAAAAAAGGGCTGATGCAATAGTGCGGCCAGACTCCTAGAACAAAATCAACTTTAGTGAAAAACTGGTCTTTCAAACTTTGCAGAGTTAAAAAAAAATGAGAGAGAGAGAGAGAGAGAGAGAGAGAGAGAGAGAGAGAGAGAGAGAGAGAGAGATATGTTAGAAAAAAACCAAGTGAAAAGAGATGGAGAAATCAAGGCTGCCTTTCACCCCATGTGGGGAGGGGAGGGAGGGAAGGGGAGCTCAGGACCCTCGTGTTGCAGATGGAAAGTTGATCTTCAAAATCCAACTTCCATCCTCCGAGACCTCGGAATGCAGAACCCCATGTCCCATGTTCCCCTGCCACCCTTTCCCATGCACAGGCCAGGCAAGGGGGCTCTTGCAGGGATGCCAGACAGGCCTCTGCCCAGCTGAATGGGGAGCCCCACTTGGGAGAAAGAAATTGGGGAGCCTGATGGTGGGGAAGGGAAGCAGATCTGCAAAATCTCCCTCCAGGTTCCATCTTCTGAGTCCTGAAAATGGGGGAGACCATATCCCATGTTGCTCAGC
This sequence comes from Pituophis catenifer annectens, assembly GCF_029215685.1. Classification (NCBI taxonomy): domain Eukaryota; kingdom Metazoa; phylum Chordata; class Lepidosauria; order Squamata; family Colubridae; genus Pituophis; species Pituophis catenifer. The sequence continues at coordinate 3,100,452 of NW_027256899.1, read as the reverse complement.
CACCTCTTTCCATGCACTGGGCATGGAGGGGAAAGCAAAGCCCAGACCCATGGAGAAAGCCCAGGATGGCAGGAAAGAGGAGGGGATCTGGGACATTCCTAGGAAGAGACTGTCAGGGCATTGATTAATCCCACTTTTGGCTCTGGGACAATCACCCTGATTAGAGGAGATGAATCGAGGCTTATTCCTTGTTGCAATATTCTGAAAAGAAACGCAAAGAAAAGTTTCTAATAAAACTCATTTATTTGTTATAAAGAAAATAAAACACCTCACTAACTAAGAAAAGTAATTGCTACATTTTTGAAATAATTCGGGCCAGTTGCTTTCCAGCAACCGGCACCGTGGCAAGAGAACAAAGGAAAGAGTGTGTGAAGCAAGTGAAAGAATGCGGACATGCGTAGTAAAATACTGATAAGGAACTTGGCAAACTACAGTAAGTCTATTAGTCCAAAAATAATGAAGCTCAGCTGGGAAATAAAAAAATGCAGTGACATTCCCCTTCTTTGCCAGTTGAGCGAAATATCAGTACATCATCAAATAAGGCACATCTTCTTACGCAGATACTCGTGTTGAGCTGCTGGAAGTGGTTTGTTGAGCATATCAGCAATTTGATCATGTGTAGATACATACTGCATTTTAACAAAACCTTTTTTCACTAAATGTTTTATGTTTTGATAACGGATGTCAGTGTGTCTGGACCTAGAACCTGTGAAATGAGATTCAGAAATATAAACCACCGATTCATTGTCTTCCATCACGGTGATTGGTCGGATCGGGTGTGTCCAGATATCTGTGACTAAAGCATCAAACCAAGTTAGAGAATTACATGCATCTGAAACACAAGCATATTCAGCTTCAGTAGATGAACAAGAAACAAAATTCTGTTTACGTACTTGCCAATAAACAGGACATCCATTTAAGAACATCATATAACCTGAAATACTTTTGCGTGATTTCTTATCACTTGCCCAATCAGAATCTGCATAACAACATAATTCTGCATAATCAGTATGTGTTGGTTCTAACAATAATTTCATGTTTTTAGTGTGCTTTAGGTATTTCAATAATTTCTTAACACATGTCCAATGAAACTGTTTTGCCTTACCTACGTGTCGAGATAAGAGATTAACACTAAGTGCAATGTTGGGTCTGGTCCAACTACTAATGTATAACAGTGACCCAATGACTGAACGATAAAGTGTTTGATCCTCGAACTCAGGACTTGCTTCTTGTGTCAAGTTGTGAAAATCTGTTTGCATGGGTGTCTTTGTTGTGTTAGCATCTTTCATGTTGCAATGATGCAAAATTTGTTCAATTTTATCCTCTTGTGAAAGACTAAACCCCTTCTGTGTTTTTTCAATCTGAACACCTAAATAAGTGCTAATATGACCTAATGATTTCAATGTGAAGTATCTCTGCAAAGCTTTGGCAAAAATTTCACTCATTTGCTTATTTGGACCAATATAAACAATATCATCAACATAAACAAGAACTATCTCATATGCATTGTTAGATCTTTTTGTGAACACGCACTCATCAGTTTCGGACTTAATAAAGCCCATTGAATTTAGTTTGTCAGTAAGACATAAGTACCACATTAAACCAGATTGTTTCAGACCATAGAGACTTTTGTTTAGGAACCAGGTATCCCCTTCTTGTTGTTGGAATCCTGGAGGACTTTTTACGTAGATCTCTTCGTCTAGGTCTGCATGTAGATAAGCCGTGTCAACATCAAACTGGAAAACTTCTAAACCAAGGATAGTTGCAGTTGCTAAAGCAATTTTTACACTTTCAGTTCTGACTGTCGGTGAGTAAGTATTTGTGTAGTCCTCAGGATAACGTTGAGCGAAACCCTGAGCTACAAGTCTGGCCTTGTACAGTGACTCACCATTTGGTTTCTTTTTGATTCTGTAGACCCATCGAGTGCCAATGACCTTTTTGTTTGCTGGAGGTTTTGCAGGTGTAAACACTTTAAGTTTCTTTAGACTGTCCATTTCAACCTGCATTGCTTCATACCATTTATCTTGCTCTGAATCAGGGAGCTGCTTGATTTGTGTGAAATTATCAGGTGGAAGTGTAACATTGCAAATCAAAGGCAAGGGTGCTTTTGTCAGTTGCCAAGAATATCGTTGTAGAGGGATTCCTTTTGTGGCCCTCTTGGAACGTCTCGGAACAACTGTCCAATCTTCTTCTGGTTCGTCCTCGTCCTCACTTTCGTCGCTAGCGTCAGCATCCGCGGCTTGCGAAGACGGAACATCAGGTTGAGAAGAACCAGTGGTGGAATCTTGGTCGTCAATCTGCGTGGCATCAGCAGTATCATCTCTAGGAAAATAAACTCCAGGATCATTGGAATGAATCCTGGACCAGTCAATATCTTCCTCAAAATTAGCAGATTGGGAAATCACAATTGCATGTTTAGAGTCAATAAATCTGCTCCATTTTGAGTTATCATCAATACCCATAAATCTCAGTCTTTTTGCTGCTGGACTTCCTTTTCTTCTTTGAGCTAAGGGAATGTTCACCATAGCATATGAACCAAAAATATGGATGTTTTTAAGATCAGGCTTGTAGCCATACAACATGAAGAAAGGAGTCTGATTTGTTACACTGCTCCAAGTACGGTTGAATATGTAATTTGCATACTTGATAGCTTCACCCCAGTATATCATATCAAGACTGGCCTCTTCTAGGAGACAATGCATCATGGTTTGCAGTACCTCTCCGTTGTGAGCCGATGTGTCAGGGGCCGAAGTCTGATGAATAATTCCATTCTTACGCATCCAGTCCTGGAAACGCTGAGACATGAACTCGGCACCACAATCACTCTGGATTCTGGCGATGCAACTTGGTGTTGGGTAGAAACAAGGGCTGCAAAGCCTTTAAAGATCTGAAAAGTCTCAGATTTTTCTTTCATAGGATATACATATCCATATCTAGAGTAATTATCAACAATTGTTAGAAAATATTTTCTACCACCAAATGATGGCGGGAAAGGACCAACTATGTCAGTGTGAACCAAATCAAAAATGCGTGTTGACAGGCATGTAGCGTGTTTGGGAATGGCTGCTGCTTTGGATTTGGCCTTTTTGCAGACAGCACAATCCAAAAACACCTTACACCCCTTTAGATCCAAACCTTTTGCGAACTCCGGCATCTTCCTAAGAACACGGAAACTGGCATGCCCCAATCTTCTATGCCATTTATGGATACACCTGGAATGCAAAGGTTTACCAGTTAGTGAATTCTCAACATTAACATTTTTATGCGGAACCTCAGGCTTGCTCTGAGCAACCTGTTTACCAATTCTCTTTTTGTTGGCTTTAGGAGCCTTAGGAATAGCAACAGGATCTCTCTCTGGAGCATCTCTCTCTGGGCCTGTGCTCTCCCTTTTTGGAGTTTGCATACTTGCCTGTGTTTGTGTTTTAGGCTTTGGCTTTAAGTAATAAACACCACCAATTAATATGGTTCCAGCAACAATATCTCCATCTTTAACTATGTAACTTGCATTTTCAAGGTGGTGAACCTGGAATTTTAATGCTCTAGACAAGTGACTCTGACTAAGCAAGTTACTGGTTGCTGTTGGTATGTAATAAACATCAGGAATGAATGCATCAAGCTCTTCAACATAAACAGTTCCTTTTCCTTTGACCTGACAAGGATGATTTGAAAAAGAATAAAGTTCACGTAGTTCAGGTTCAGGCTCGTGCATCTCTGTGAAAAGTTCCTTTCTGTAGGTAACATGCAATGCTGCACCACTGTCCAAAGTCCACAGGAGTCGTCTGTCGTACTCTGGTTGAGGTTGTGGATCATTGGTTAAAGCCAAGGTGGCGAGTGGAGTTTGTGGATCACGCCGGGGACCACGACGACCTTGTCTTCCGCCTCTGCCTCTGCCTCTGGAGTCTGTTCCTCTGGGCTGGTACGTGACGGGAGCTGGAACTCGTTGGGGACAATCCCGGGTGGCATGTCCCACACGATCGCAGGTGTAGCATCTTGGCATCCTTGGAGCGTAGGTCCTTCCTCGGAAGGGGCGCCTAGCTGGAGCTCTTGATGCGGGTGGTTCTCTCAAGTGTGGCGTGGCCAACATGAATGCCTCTTCTTCAATTAAAAGTCTACAGACATTGTCCACTGTGCGTTGAGCAATAGGGACTTGGTTAATTTTTGTAACAGCATCTTTCCATTCATAATTCAAAGAGTTAATAATGATGCTGATCATTTGAATATCTTCAATGTTATGGCCTCTTTCTCTCAATTCTGTTCTCAGACCTTTCAGTTTGGTCAAATGTCCTCCAATTTGTTCACCAGGTTTCAATCTCGAACCGTGGAGTTCAGACATGAGTAAACATGAAGATTCAATTGAGATAGGCCTGTAGCAATTTTCCAATTCAGCCCAAATTTGTCGGGCTGTTGTATTTGGTGGAAAAGTGACCTGCAGTTCAGTATCCATGGACATCAATAATGTTGTGCGAGCTCTTATCTCTAGATCTCTTATTGCATAAGTCCAAGGTTGAGCAGGAGGATTAAATACCATGCAGTGAGTGCCTTCTCTAAGAAGCAATAGTGTAATCTCACTGACCCAGACTTTGTAATTGTGTCTTGACATTTTTAGTTTTGACTCACCAGTTAGTGGAGAGACAGAAAATGCCTGGTAAGGAGCCTGCATTTGGTACGCTGGCTGTGCTGGCAGAAATGCCTGTGGTATTTGCTGTGCCTGTTGTGGACCTAAAAATGGTCTTGGTTGTGCCATTGGAGGTGGGCCAGGAACTGGCCCCATTTGCACTTGTGGCTGGGGCATATATGCAGGCATTTGTAGCTGCTGTGGCTGATGCACTGGAATCTGCTGTATTCCAGTTGCCATTTGTGCTTGATCTGCAATATTGGCATGACCTGCTGGAGATGCAGTCATTTGCCTTTGCTGCATAAAGCGTGCCTGTGTTCCATCTAAAAGGACACCAACACCGCCAGGGGGTGTTTGAGTTCGGGCCCGTGGAAACATTTGTGGCATTTCAGCTTCCTGTAGTAAATTACTTTCGCCAGCAGATGGTGCTGCACCTTTAGCTTCGGGCAGCCCAGTTACAAGGAATGATTGCGTGGCAGGTTTATATGTAACTTGGTCAGGGAGACTTTCATGTGACGTATACAGTGCCCTCTGTCTTAATTGGCCTGACACAGGATCCACCAGGGGGAGTGTCTTTGGCTCCGAGGAAGAAGACAATATGGCGCTTTTTGAAAATCTTAAGTTATCTCCCTTATCTTGCTCAAGCATAGATATAGCCATTTTTGCCTGGGATAGCTCCTGTTCATAGAGTTTTATACGGTCACGATAGGCTTTCATAGCCAGCTCATCCAGGGTGAGCTTAGAGCTTCGAGGAGAATAATGAATTGTTTCTCTCTCTGCGTGGGAGTAATTTTGCTCGGCAGTTTGCTTTGGCCTTGCACCGAGCGTTACAAATTCAGAAGGTTTTAGGAGGACTTTTTTAGAGCTTGGAAAATCAGAAGAAAGTGTTACTGACCTCAGTCGTAAATCATCATCTTCAAAAACAGCTTCTGTCTTATCTCCCTCCATTTCTGTTCCCACGGCTTCTTCTTGTTCCAGGCGTGTGGCTGTAATAAGGGGCTGGAAATCTGAAAACCTCCTTTCTGCCACCTTCTCAGCAAAATACATTTTGTATTTGTTTTTCTTCTGTTTTGGCATCTTAGCAAAGATAATTAGCATACCTCAGTAGCTAAAAACTAATTGCCTATGCGCTCTTATCAGAAATAACAAAACGAGGAAAAAAGCCATAAATCAACCATCCTCTGCTACCAGATGTCAGGGCATTGATTAATCCCATTTTTGGCTCTGGGACAATCACCCTGATTAGAGGAGATGAATCGAGGCTTATTCCTTGTTGCAATATTCTGAAAAGAAACACGAAGAAAAGTTTCTAATAAAACTCATTTATTTGTTATAAAGAAAATAAAACACCTCACTAACTAAGAAAAGTAATTGCTACATTTTTGAAATAATTCGGGCCAGTTGCTTTCCAGCAACCGGCACCGTGGCAAGAGAACAAAGGAAAGAGTGTGTGAAGCAAGTGAAAGAATACGGACATGCGTAGTAAAATACTGATAAGGAACTTGGCAAACTACAGTAAGTCTATTAGTCCAAAAATAATGAAGCTCAGCTGGGAAATAAAAAAACACAGTGACAGAGACTAACCTGGTTTATGGGTCCCAAGGTTGAATGTTGGTGGGGGGATGCAGCCCTTGGGGATTCTCCAGCTTTGCTTGGGCTCCGTGTCTTTCCAGGAGAGGCTCCTATGGGGAGAAGCCATGCAGGGCTGGGTCTTCCGAGAGGGATCTGGGGTTGCCCTGGGGGGAAAGACAGCCAGCCTCACCCTGGAGGGGACTCTCCGTGATGCTGAGGAAGATGGGGGTCCCCTGTGGCCCCTCCAGAGCCCCCAGCTGAGGAGACCCTCTTCATTGCAGCCTTTTCTGGGGAATGGGCTTAAGCCCACCTCCCTCTGTAATTCTGAGAACTTTTGCCTCTCTCTCATCCCCCCCAAAACTTTGAATTTTTCTCTTTATTTGACCTCCCCCCCTTTGGCTTGGCTTCTTCAGCCTCTTCTCCATCTGAAATGATTGCCTCTCCTTCCAATTTAAGAAAGTAAAGACTCTTGAAACGTGATGGGTGAAAAGGATCACTTTATTAAGCAGAAGTGGTAGCAACCCAGTTAAAGAAAGACCTGAATACCCTTATGCAAGACAAGTAGGATTAAAGCACTAGAAACCCCTCCCTTTTAATCAGAATGCAGATTTTAGCCAATACACAAGTGTGAAGATGTTTTCTTTACTAGTTTCCCCGAGAACCCGAACAAACATGCATTCCCACCGTTATCTTTTAAAGTGAAACAACCCACATCGATATCATAAACTTTCCTCCATGTTAAGAGGATCTCAGGGCTCTTTGGCGCCAGGATATAGGTTGTAAAATATCTGTTGACACAGGCAATGCTGTGAATTTTGCTCTTTATTTGACCCCCCCTCCTTTGACTTGGCTTCTTCAGCCTCTTCTCCATCAGGCTGAGGGTATGGAAGTTCCCAGGCAACCATCTCTTCCCCCTCTTTGATTGGCTACAGGGTTATCATGATGAAGGGGGCAGGAATAGAGGCAGCCACTAAGGAGAGAGGGGAAGCGGGATTTTTTGGCTTCCCTGAGAACTGGAGGATTTGAATGCGAAATCTGCTTTCTTTTAGGGAACCCTTTATTTTCTTATGGAAAAGTAAAGAGGTTCGATTTTAATGCTTTATTTTACTGCAACAGAGGAAGTCTGAAGTCAGCACTTTTTTCTTTTTTCCCTCCCCCCTCATTTCCCTTTCCTCTTTTCCATCCTTCTGTTTCTTCCTATTTGATTTTGTATTTTTGTATTTTATTCTATAAATAATAAAATGTTTAAAGAGAAAAAGAAAGAACTGGAGGATTTGAATGTGAAATCTGCTTTCTTTTAGGAAATCCTGTTCAGATGCAGCCCAGAATCAGAAGGAATGAAGGGTCACAGAAAATGAAGGAGTATTTAAAAATATATTTAAAAAAACAAACAAAGGAAAACTTAGATTATGACAGAAGAAAAATCAAAAGCGAACACCAAAAAAAAGAAAATTATCAAACTCTCTAGAAAAAGTTCTTTAGCTCTCTAGCATGTGATCCATGAGATATATAGCAATTAAAGGAAAGAATGATAAAAGTCAGCCTTAAGCAAATCTATTGGAGACGCAGAGCCGAGAGGTCGGAAGATGAAGTGAAATTGGACATTAAAGAAAATGATGTCGCCAAACAGCTTATAGAGAACTGGTAGTAAAAAATCCTTTAAAATGTTTTTAAAAAGATTCCCAAGTTTGCATGCCAGAGCTGATTTCCCCCCCCCCCCAGTGTTCCCCTTGCCTTCCCAAGCCTCCTTTTGGAGCCCAGCCAGGGAACCAGTAGCCAACCAGTCCAGGTTTCCCCACTGCCCTGAGGAGGATCTTGGGGTGGGCAAAAGGACTCCAGCTGCTGCCCTCAGAGCTGATTTGGGAATTTCCACAATTTCTGCTTTCTCCAAATTCAGAAAAAATGGGTGTTATTGGCATAAAATTTAAAGCTAAAAAGAATCCAGGATATAGTAGCAAAAAGAGAAGCAGCAATCCTCAAAAAATAAAACAGGCCCTTTATTGGAATAGAATTCTTCTGTTGGCATTTCCACACGTTAATCTAATTGGGGTAAATTGTAGGGTGATATAGTTATATGATTTACACTTTTTTATAGTTTTTTAATTTGTTTGCTATTTTCCATTATTATGATACAATCTTACTAATAATCTGTCTTTCATATTTTGAACAATATCTAATTAGCAGACTATTCTAATCCATTCATGAGAACCAGGTTGGATTTATTAAAAGCGAATATTTTGCCTTTGATCTGACCTCAAATATAGCACAGCTTTCTTCATTGCTTGTTCAGATCAGTTATGAACCTTCTTCAGAGGCTCTGAGAGAGAAAAGCAAATTCCCCTTTTCCACCAGATGCTTCCCAAACAAGGGTTGCAGGCGGGGTCTCCTGCTGGAGTAAGGGGTTGGACTAGAAGACCTCCAGGGTCCCTTCCAGCTCTCTTCTGATTCAAAATAGACTCAAAAAAACCTTCCCTCTGCAGAGAGCTTTGAATATCTCACCCCAAACTATGGCATATCAAGGACATTTTAGATTCCCTGAAACCCATTAAATGAATTAGATGGAATTACATTCCTGGAAAAAAAAATCCAGAGGCTTCAGGTTTTCTATTCCACTTTTACTATTAGGTTTCCCATTGTGCTCAGGTCCAGTCTTAGTAAAATCCTGCAACATTTGGGGAGGAAGGTGCAGCCCAGCAGCCCTGCCCTGGAGGCCCAGAGGGAGAAGACCTTCCCCAGATGACCTGCACTGGGCAACCGAAGGGCCCAAAAGCCCCTGGCCCCCTTATTGCATGCTTCAAAGTTCAGGCCAATCCCACCCCCCTCCATTCCATTCACAGGCAGTCCTTGACTTACGACCACTGGAATTTCTGCCCTCAGTCGTGGCAGTCATGGAGTCGAAGCAGAGCCAATTTATGAGAGTTTTTATTCTATAATGGGCTTCAGCAGGCAAGAAACAGACCAGCATTTATAATACAACAGCATCTATGGACTTAAAACTGGAACTGAGAAACTGCAGGCAAATCCCTGTAATTGATACTCTGGGCCCACACAGGGCCTCAACCAATCACAAGCCTTGAAAAAGACACCCCCCCCCAAAATACGAATGGTCAAAGTTTCCCCCCAAAAGAGTTGGAGTTAAGAGGGAGGCTCCTCTAGATTCACTTTAGCAGCCCTTAAGACAGCTATAGGGACCCAATCAGGGGTGAAATGCTCCCGGTTCGGACCGGCTCAGGCGAGTAGGTAGCGGTGGCAGCAGGCAGTTCAGAGAACCGGTAGCAAAAATCCCTGCCCCCCGCCCCCCATGCCCAGCTGAGCCGCGCGATCATCAGAGCCTTTTTTCCTTTTAAACGGCTCTGACGAGCCAAGCTCTGACGATCCCAGCTGAGTTGCCTGCTAATCAGGCAACTCAGCTTGGATCGCCAAGCCATGTAAAAGAAAAGTTTCTTTTTTTCTCTCCCCCCACCCCCCAGCCTCCAGCTTGCTTACCTTAGCTGCTGTCGCAACACTGTAATACCTGCAATCCATTGCATCAGCAAGCAACTGAATCTCACTGCCTGCAATGAAGCTAATCGGTGAGCAGCTCTTTCTGCCTGCCTGCCTTCCTGCCTAGATTTGTGGACTTCAACTCCCAGCAAAGCTGGCTGAGGAATTCTGGGAGTTGAAGTCCACAAGTCTTAAAGTTGCCAAGGTTGGAGACCCCTGTTCTATTGGGTAAGTTTTTTCCCCCTTTGGGAGCTTTAAAAAAATAGTTAATTGGGGTTGTTTTTAGTTGTTCTTTTTTTAGACCTAGCCATTTAAAGTTTAGGAAGTTTTAAATTTAACTGCTTTTATATAAAAATAAAAATAAAATAAAATAATATTTGTGCAGCTTTCTGAGATTTAGTGTGTTTCTGTAGTGTTTCACTCTAACTACACAAACACACATAATCTCACAAAGCTGTATGTGGAATTTTGTGTGTGTAAAGTGTGAAAGTTGGTTTTTGGGGCTTTTTGTGGCTGTGTGAGGTTCCTGCTTGTTGCAGGGGCCATTTTGGGTCTAGCACAGCTGCTTTTATATTGTGGGTGAGCCAGTTGTGTTGTGTTGTGTTTTGTAGGTTAAAAAAGGGCAAAGAAGTGACATTGACTTGGCCACGCCCACCCAGTCACCTTACCACAAAGCCCCGCCCACTAATTAAGCCACGCCCAAAGAACCGGTAGCAAAAAAAATTAGATTTCACCCCTGGACCCAATCCATAACAGACTGTCTACCTGGGAAGATCCAGGCCTCTTGGGTAAAAAGGCAAAATGGGATCTTTGGGCTTTCTGGATACAACTGGATCCCCCTCCCACTGGATCCCGTCTGAAAGAGGGTCCTGTGATTTGGGGCTCAGCTCCATTAGGCTATTAGAAATGGTGTCTGCATTTAAAAATCCAGGCAGAGAATTTCTCCCCTTTCTCTGCCCTTAAAAACCATCAAACGAGACTTTGGCCCCCAGAAAAAGAGGTCTGGACCTGAGCAGCAGAAACACAGGGAGCTGACAGAGGGATGTCGCCACAACAACAGCAACACATACACAACAACCCCCCCCCCCCCAGCATCTCAACACAAAGGGAATCGAACTGGAGGCTGAGCAAGAGCTGCATCAGTGAGTCTTGCTCAGTCCTCTAGCTTAGTTGAGCTTCCATAGGAAGAGGCAGTCTACCAGAAAAGAGCCAGGCCTTCTGGGCCAAAAGGGGAGAAATTAGGGGCCTTGGGGGTCTTGGGCTGGGTAGAAAAGGTGGAGGAGGGGAGCTTTGATAGGATCCCAAGGGAGGCCTCTCATCTCCTTGGGGTTCTACTGGCTGGATGATGTCACCCCTCCAGCTCAACTGTCAATCATCTGAGAGAAGATGGCTTTCATAGTCTTCTGGGCTCTTCCCAATTTTGTAGCCAACTTCTGAGAGGGCTGGGAAATTTCAGGGGTGGGAACAGCCGTTTCTTGTCTTCTTAGGAAAGGGAAACTGTCCACAGCGTTTTTTTCAGGACAGTTTTATCTTTAATCCTTTATTGGCACTAAGAGCCTCGTTTGATTACTTTCCATATGATGAGGATCACACAGCATCTTTAACCAGTGGTGGGATTCAAATTTGGCCTGGTGAGTGTGGTCTGGTGGGCGTGGCCAAGTGCTCATGTGACTAGGTGGGCGTGGCCAACTTGACATCACTCATGTCAAGGGCGCTTTGCCCAGCCCCTCCCCTCCCAGCCACTCCTTGTCACCCCCGACCTCAACGTATCTATAGTTCTGTAAAATGTTGTTCGCTTTTTTCGACTTTATTATCTGCATCCACATCCCATAGATATACTTTCATGGACCACGGAAAGGAGGAAAGGGCTCCCATGCTTTGCCCAAGAGGGTGATAGGCAGGTCACAAAACAGGCTTTTGAGGGGCTGCCAGAAAGAAGGGGGGGGCAATGTATTTTCCAAAGCAGCAGAAGGCAAAAGAAGAAGCAATGGATGGAAGCTGAACAGAGAGAGAAGCAACCTAAAACTAAGGAGAAACTTCCTGACAGTGAGAAGAATTAAGCAATGGAAGTGCTTCTCTTCAGAAGTTCTGGGTGCTCCAACCCTTGAGGTGTTCAAGAAGAGACTGGACAGCCATTTCTCTGAAGTGGTCGAGGGTCCCCTCCAAGGTCCCTTCTAAGTATTATTCTGACCCCTTTCCCAGGCCCTCCGCTCAGATCTGGCATCCTCAGTTTTCCTGCCTGAGCAGGGGGTTGGACTAGAACAGGGGTCTTCACACTTGGCAGCTTCAAGACTTGTGGACTTCAAGCATGGCTGGCTGGAGAATTCTGGGAGTTGAAGTCCACAAGCCTTAAAGCTGCCAAGTTTGGGGGCCCCTGGACTACAAGACCTCCAAAGTCCCTTTAAGCTCTGTTATTCTCTTAGTCCTAAAATAAATAGCTGAGACCAGAGGTGGGTTGCTCCCGGTTCTCCCCAGTTCGGGGAGATGGCAGGCAAAGCGCATGGACGAAGGGAACCGGTGGTAATAGCGGTTAGAACCCACCACTGGCTAAGACCCTCACTGGGACCCTCCCTCTTTTGCTCCCTCTGGACTGAGGAGTTCAAGAGCTGCCTCCAGACATTCCTTTCAAGGAGAGTTTTTAGAATCCTGCAGTTGAAAGTTCTTCATGTCTCCTTTTCCTGAAGACCCCATTTCATTTGGACTTTAATCCCCAACTGATTGTCCTTTTGGCATTTCTCTTGACGCTTCTCCAAAATGCACCCCCAAGAAGCCCCCTCCCTCTCCCCCTCCCTCTCCCCCCTCCCCCCTCCCTCTCCCTCTCCCCCCCCCCCACACACACAGAGAGGTTGGATTGGGTCTCTCTCCCACCCTCCTTCCCTTCTGCTTCAGGCTTGGAGAGTCTGCCAGGGCTGCTCCTCATCTGGCAAGGCTGAAGGGGAATTGGGGGCTGGAGCCAGGTGACGGTCTCATCTCTGCCACAGGTGAGGCTCTCAGAAAGACTTTCTGGCAGGCAGCCAAGCCTTCTCCTCAGACTCTCCGCACTCAGGAGCAGGGCCGGATTTTCCTATAGGCTAACTAGGCTTCAGCCTAGGGCCTCAAGATCAAGAGGGGCCTGCATTCAAATTGTTAGCAAAATTAAAATTACACTTTCACTATAGGTGAAAGGGCCTCATAAGTGGAATAGCCTAGGGTCTCTTTTCATCTAAATCCGGCACTGCTCAGGAGAGATGCAGCTCTACTGCCCAGCGGAGGCAAAGCATCTCATTTTCTACAAACCATTTGCAGGGATTTTTTTAAAAAATATTTTCCCTAGGAAGTGGGGGGAGGGGGCTACCGAAATGGGCAGGGTGCCTCTGCCTAGGGGGAGACTCTCCACCCCACAAAAGCCAATGGCTTGAAAGCGGCTCCTCTGCCCCCCCCCCATTCCCCCGCTGCCTTCCCCAAACACCTCCCCCCATTGCAAAGGCGGCGTGCCCTTCGGGTGGGAAATGCCTGGAACGCAATGAAGCCCCCCAACTCACCTCCGGCTGGCAGGCTGGCTAACGGGGGGAGAGGAGAGGCGGGGGAGCCGATCGGAGGGAATTGCAGGTGCTCCAGGATGCTGCGGATGCCCTCGCTCGCCCTTTGTCTGCCTTCCCTCCTCAGGGCTCGCTCGGGCTCCCCCCTCCCCAGTCCAGCTTGCTTGCAGGCGGAGCCCCGTTGCCTTGTGCGAGGCCGCTGTCGGAGAAGCCGGTGAGGGCTCTTTGCATCCTTTTGTCCGGCTGTCCGGGGAGCATGGCTTCCTCCCCAGGACCCCGTCCGTCCCCCCCCCCGACAGCGGGACAAAGCCAGGCAAAAAGCCACCCTCACCAGCGCCCAGCTTCATCGACAGCAGGCTTGGAAAGGGCAATGTGAGCTTCTACCTGTGCCAACCTAGACTGGGGAGGGAAAGAGCGCGAGAGCCAGAGGCCCTTCCCTCCAGCCTTTGCCCAAAGCCCCCTGCCGCACCAGGAGGCTGAAGTTTGCATTTCTTTCCCCCTCCGACCCACGTGTACCTGGGCAATGGGACCCTTTCTCTCCCCCCCTTTCCCAGCTGCTGGATCAGAGGGAGGAGCCGAGCTTTGCTGCCCATTGCAGCCAGGAACCTCAAAGCCCAGGAGGAACCTTTGTGCTACAAGCAGCCCCCGATCGGCCTCCTGCCAACTCTGCCTCTCCAGGAGCCCGGCCGGACTTTTCGCGCACCACTGGCTGCGGCGGAGGCTGGGCTGGAGCTCCTGGGTGCCCAAAGGACCCGTCCCGTCATCGGGAGTCCCGGAGCCTCCGCGGGTGAAACTTCGGCCGGGCTCCTCGGAAGACCACGGAGCTTGCAGTCTCCTGCCTGGCTAGTGCCCAGATTGGCGGCTGCAACACCAGGATTCCTTCCGGGCTTTATGTGAGGTTCCCAGCCAAGCTAGGACCGGCCCCAGCCGCCTTTCCCACCCAGGAGCCTCTGCTGACCGGGAGAGAAGGCGCCGCCTCCCCCTGTGCAAGAGCGGAGGCAGGAGGGCAGAGCCAGCGGTGCTTCTGAAGAGCCGGCTGGCCTCTTTCTTCCCCCTCGCTCCCCAGGCAGCCGGGAAGCACAACACGAGGCCGCAGAGGCTGTGCAGCGTTTCTGGGACGATGGGAGCTGCTGCTGCTGCTGCTCTTCCAGAGGGTGGGGGGGATAGCTGGGAGGCCAGGCACCCCCACAACCTGACCGGGTGGAGGGGTGGGCGAGAGCCGGCTGAGGAGGGCGATCGTTCCTTCACTCGCGGGTTTGGGCTGGGCTGCTGGCTTGCATGATGTTGGCAGGGATCATGGCTCAGGGGTGAAGGGTGGGGGGGTGACCTCCCCCGGGTGGCTCCAAAATTAAACGCGGGAGGAGGCATACCACGGGAGGGAGACCCGCTCCAGACCTGCCCGTTCAGAGTCCGACTGAGCCCCATCATCCACTTCCCTCCCTGCCTGGGGTCAGCTGAATTCCTCCATTCAGACAACAGGAAAAAGGGAGTTTGAACCAAGCCTCAGGATCAGTCTCCATTCTTCCACACAGAGGGCCCCACTCACTCCTCAAACCCAAATTCTCCCTCATTTCCTGGATGCCTCCAGATATCACTCGGCTGAGAAATTGGGACGGAAGGGACCACAAATCTTTCCAGCCACAAGAGACACTTGGACACAGACTGTGGTCTGACAGAAGCTCCTATGGTGCCTTTATGTGGCAGTGGGAAGGTTATGTGATCAATCTCACAACACTCATCCTGTAGGGCTGCCCCATCTGTTGTCCCTGGTGGCAGATGGAAGATTGTGACTCCCACTCCTGACACCAATTTCTGTGGAATCAAACACAGGAGCCAAAAAACCAACAATCCAGGCTCACTGCAGTTGTTATTTATTCAGTGTCCACTGGAGGAATTTCCGTCCAGAAAATAGTGACAGGAAATTTTTACAGACAAAAGGATGCAGTCCTATTTATAAACTCCAGGAAAGGGGGAGAAAATGACAATCATATATATGCATATTTCATTTAATAGATGATGTGAGCATGAATATTCAGAATTAGCAAGGTACCTCCCCAGCCTTGTATTGTTGCTACCCTCAATAAAAAGTTATTGTGTAAACAAAAAGAAACGTCTCAGTTGCTAGAGCAGTTTGGGTGAAATGTACTGAGAAATGAGGGCATCAACGTTGCTCCATACATTCCTTCTATATTTCTGTCTTGCTAACATGCTCCCATTTTTCCAAGAAATTTGTCTCCTCACTATCTTCCACAAACCCTTTATTTATTTCAAGAAAAAGAGTTGGCCCACTCATGCATGGAGAAGAGCTTGGACCATTTTCTATGTTTGGACTGTGGAAAATGTTAAAAGTTGAAATTCCTCAGTCTCACATTTCACATTTCTTCTGGCTGTAAGCTGATCCTTTGTGAAGAATTCAAAAATTTCCAAATTTGAAACATATACATCTGATTTTCTCAAAGAAATGGAAAGAATATCTCCTTTCTAATACAAGAACTGTTAACAATTCTTCCAATATCATAATGGTGTTATATCTCATGCTTTTACATTTGTTCTGCCCGTAAGATGCTCCTTTGTGTTGAGGTCTGGCCTCAAGAGGATAATGTAGCACTTGGGGATGAAGATGCAGCCCAGCAGACCAGCACTGGAGGCCAGGATGGAGAAGACCTGCACAGCCACCATGTATTTCCCTTTGGTGCTCAGGTAGGTGGGCACAAAAGTCACCCAGACACTGCAGAAGACCAGCATGCTGAAGGTGACCAGCTTGGCTTCGTTGAAGGCCCCAGGCAGGTTCCTGGCCAGGAAAGCCACCGTGAAGCAGATGGCAGCCAGGAAGCCCATGTAGCTGAGGGTGACGTAGAACATGACAACGGCCCCTTCATTGCATTGCAGGATGATCTCTCCAGGCTGGGAGTGGAGGTCAGAGTCAGGGAAGGGGGCAGAAACTCCCAGCCAGATGGAGCAGATGACAATTTGGACAGCAGAACAAGAAAAGATGATGGAATTGGCCAAGCTCTTCCCCAACCATCTCTTCACTCGGTTTCCTGGTTTTGTGGCCAGGAAGGCCAGCACCACCATGATGGTTTTGGCTAAGAGAGAAGAAACGGCAACTGAGAAGATGATGCTGAAAATCATTTGTCTGAGAAGGCAGGTGGCTTTCCTTGGTTGACCAATGAAGAGAGAAGGAGACAAGAAGCAAAGCAGGAGGGAGACCAGGAGGATGTAGGAGAGGTCCCGGTTGTTGGCTTTGACAAGGGGAGTTTCTCGATACTTAATGAAGATGATTAAAACAAGGCCTGTGGTTAGGAAGAAGAGGAGGGCAAAAGAGACCAGGATGATGCCCAGATGTTCTTCATAAGAGAGGAAAGTTATAACCTTGGGGATACATTGGACTCTGTTCTTATTTGGATATTTATCATCTGGACACTTGGTGCATTTTTCTGTATCTGTGAAAGCCAAAAAGCAATATTTCTTTAATATTCTGTTTTTTTACATTTCAAAAAATAACTTTTTTGGACAAAGCCCGATTCCAGGAATATTTTCCAAGATATGTTGTTTAACCATTCCACAGAAAAAAAAATGATAATATAATTTTCTAATACTTTTACAGCTAAGGAATATGAAATCAGAGGATTTCTAGTGCATTTTGAATAAACAAAAAAAGAGTTGAGCTTCAATGCATGTTTTAATTTGCACTTTCATCAAAGTGCTCTGGATAAATCCATTTCCACCAGGCCTTTTCTGCATCTGAGAAACCAAAAAGCAATTTTGTTTAATAGTCTGTCCTTTTATCTTACAAGAAATACCTTCTTTGGATCGGTATATGACGTTGAAGGAAGTCCCTGGATGTTAATTATTTCTGGTGTAATGAGTTGAATCTTCATAGGAATCTACTTTATTGCAGGTTAATAATGAATCATATAATCTTTTAGGCAAACATCCTGAGTCCTCGCAGTGAGAACAATTAGCCAGTGGAACAGCTGGCCTCCAGAACTTGTGGGTGCTTCAACATTGGAGGTTGTTAAGAAGAGACTGGACAGTCACTTGTCTGAAATGGTCTAGGGTCTCCCGCTTGAGCAGGGAGCTGGACTAGAAGACCTCCAAAGTCCCTTCCAGCTCTTTTCTGATGGATTGATTGATTGATTGATTGATTGATTGATTGATCTACATGACTGGCAGAATATTTGTGTAATGAGTTCCCCCCATAACTATCCACAGCACCAGATTATGGACCAGTGACACCTTCTCAGTGATTCTCAAGGGGAGCCCAATATACAGTGATTTGCAAGATTTTTCAGAAGGTGGACCTGAAACAATTCATCTCGTTTCAAAGATCTCAGATGTTCCTAGAAAGGTAAACTTAGCAGCACATATCCAAACTAAAAAGCAGAAGAGATATTTCCTCTGCTGTTAGTAAAGCTTGTCCAATCTGCCACCCCCTCCTCCAATCTCTTCCCAGCCCCTCCTTCCAAGTCTTTTTGATTTACTTCCTTTTAGATGAGAAATTATGCAGGTTAAAAATAAAAAACCCATGTGAGCTTCAATCTGTTTTTTCATTTGGATCCAGTTCCACAAAGCCTCCCATTTTCCTCTGTGTGACCCACCTTCCTGCGTGGAGAAGGTCCCCTCCGGACAAGGAACGCAGTCGTAGCAGCAAACTGGCTCTCCTTCTCGAGCCCTCTTGACAAATCCAGGATGACAACTTTCCACACATTCGGACTGAGGCAGAGACTGAGCAGAAGAAAAGGAATGCCAAAGAAAATCAGTTAGGACTCTCTGTCCATGGAAAATGGAGGGAGAAATGGAGGGAGACAAGTAGCCTCTGGTCTTCACTGAGGTAAACATGAAACCTCTGACTACTTCTAAACAGATGCAGGAGGTAAAACAACTGGCAGATTCTTCATTTAATTCCTCCCTTTCGCTTCTGGCATTTAACACTTCAATAAAGGACTTTTCTATTTAATGTAGTCTAGAGAGATGGAGTTGAAAAAAGTTTTAAATATTATGATATATTCTTATTAAAACTGATAATAAAGTTTACTGTAAAAGATTTAGAAAACTTTTATTCCATTAGGTTTTTTAATATGAAATTAAAATGTGATGAAGAAAGAAACCTCTGATTATTTTATTATTATTCATATTTCTATGCCGCCCACTCTCCAAGGATTCTGGGCGGCTTACAACAATTGACAGTATACTAAATAGCATATTGCCCCCAACAATCTGGGTCCTCATTTTACCCACCTCGGAAGGATGGAAGGCTGAGTCAACCTTGAGCCGGTGAGATTTGATCCGCTGATCTGCTGAACTAGCAGTCAGCTGAAGTAGCTGCAGTACTGCACTCTAACCACTGTGCCACCTCGGCTCTTTCTAGATCTTGAAAGGTTTCCATAAAACATGGCAAAGCCACTCTACTTAGGTCCCGTCTGTTGAAGAACTTCCATGAGATGACACCACCTGGCACGGGAGGCCAACCACCCTGGAGACTCTAGGCTTTGCCCACTTGAAATGGGACCTCAGGCTTTGGAAAACAGAGGAAAGACAGCAAAATTTCTCTCACCTTATTGAGCAACTTTATCTGTGAAAGAGCATCTTGTTCGATAGCAAGTCTCTGTCTTTGAAAATAAGCCAGAATCTCTCTCCTGGCATCCTCCTTGGGGAGAACCAAGAAGCCTTGAATGCCCAGATCTGCTGTTATCTCCCCATTTCGGTCCAAGTATAGTTTCCTCTCAGAAATATTCCAAAATTCATTCTTCTCTAGAAAGGGATGAAACTAGAATAGGAAAATCCAGGAATTTGAAAATCAGAAAACTTTGTTTCTTATCCCATATTGAATTTTTCTTCTACAATTGTCTGGTCTCAGAATAGAATAGAATAGAATAGAATAGAATAGAATAGAATAGAATAGAATAGAATAGAATAGAATAGAATAGAATAGAATAGAATTCTTTATTGGCCAAGTGTGATTGGACACGCAAGGAATTTGTCTTGGTGCATACGCTCTCGGAGTACATAAAAGAAAAGATACGTTCATCAAGAATCATAAGGTACAACACTGAATGAAAGTCATAGGGAAACAGTCAATATAAATCTTAAGGATACCAGCAACAAGGTTACAGCCATACAGTCATAAGTGGGAGGAGATGGGTGATAGGAACGATGAGTTATGGTTAAACATGGTTAAATAAGATACAAATACTGTCATCATCTTCATAAGTGAACGAAAAAGTTTGTGGAAAATGTGTTAATCATATACTGACAAAATATAGAGAAAATATAATTGACACAATTAGTCAATTATAGGGTACATTCTAGAGCAGATGACAAATAAAATGATTAGAGAGAGAAAAAAGATGATTCATAAACTCTTTGAAAACAACAGGTTGATTCCCAGAAAACATGGGTTGATCAAGAAGTTGTCAGGCTAATCTTCTCCCTGGTCATCCTGATGGAAAACACATCCAGATGTGCTAATTCTACTTCATTGAAATAAGACATTAACAAAATTTTGCATATCTGGAAGTACAAATCTCCCATCAACTCTTTTTTTTCAGCCTCAAAAGTTAGTGAGGATCCTTTCTGAGTTTCTTTCTCTCCCATTATGCAGCTGCAGGATTCTCCCCTCTTAGCTGATGCTTCCCTAGGCAGCCTCTCTTCCCCTCATCCCAAAAGTCATTCTCACCTATCATTACACTTCCTAAGTAGATTATGGGACTTCTGGTGGCACCGTAGGCGTTGAAGATGCTCCTTTGTGAGCACCAGCCCCATGATCGCGTAAAGCCGCTAGAATAGCGCAAATCAGCTGTCTAGCAGCTTGGAAACTTTCTTCCCGGGAAAAGGGGAGGAAGAGAGCAGACGGGTGTAGGTAGAGCTCCCCAAGAAGCCCCAGGAACAATTCTGGGGCTTGAAGGTTGAGAGCTCCCTGGAAGCCTGACAGAGCTCTGGATCCAGGACGTTTCTGCTTTAAGCAGAACAAGACGCTGCAACCACCCCTGCAAACAACACTTTGAATGAAACATTGGATTTGGAAGCAGGCTGAGCAAAGACAGGAGAGATCAGATTTGCAAGTACTAAACTTTAACTTTAAATGTGTATTACTTCCTTCTGAGTTATTAAGGGAAGAAAGTGAAACCAAGATGGCGATTGAGCTCTAATGGGGCGTGAAAGTGAAAGTTAAAAGGAAAGTTTCGTTTAGCGCTGGCAGCCCCTGTCTAAAACTAGAGATCTTTGCTTTGAAAGAAAGAAGATTTAAAGGCTTAAAAGACTATAGTAGTGATTTTAAAAAATCATTGATATTATTTAAGGACTGGAAATTTTTGGATCTGGTGGATTTGTTGTTCTGGTTGCTGAATAAATTCAAATTGGAAATTAAAAATGGCTTCAAAACAAATAAAGACTGTTGCTTCTAAAAGCGCTGGGAGCTTGCCAGCTCAAACGTCCAAATTGCAATCCCTCTCTGCTCCAACGGAACTACCAATATTAACACTTGAAATGTTGCAGGAAGCTCTTAAAACACAAGCCTCTGTTACAGAAAAAAAATTACTTCGGTGTTTGAGGATAAAATTCGAGATGTTGCTGATGAGATGGCTGAAATTAAAGAGTTTATTCAAAATCGAAATCAGGAAATTAGAGAAGATATTGTCATGGCAGTCCAAGGTCTGGCAAGCCATATTGAAATATTAGATGAAAAAGTGGAAGAAATTAAGCAGTCTAACGCGAATTTGGAAAATAAAATGGGAGAGATTCAGAATAAGATGGAAAGAGCAGAGGCCGATGTCTCCCCGTTTCTTATGGCAGCTGAAGCAGGCAAGCTGAGGCTGACACAATGATACAATATAAAGACATGGAATTGCTTTGAGAATAAGAGGCCTGAAGGAAAATAAGCAAGAGAATTTGAGAGAGATTTTTTCAGAAGCATATTCACAGATAATGGGAGAACAAAAAGCAAATCTTGAATGGCAAATTGATAAAATTTACCGTGTCAATTCATGGGTCGCCAGACAGAAACATTTACCAAGAGACATTGTAGTCTATTTTACTACAAGGAGAATACGCAATGAAATTTTACAAGCCACTTTTAAAAATAAACTTCAAGAGCAGGGGCAGGAGGTTTTAATACTGAAAGAAATCCCCCCCCCCAAAATGTTGAGAGCTAGAAGGGATTATGCCTTCCTGGTGGAAGAACTGAGAAACCATCAGATACAGTACAGTACAGTACAGTACAGATGGGAGGTTCCAGTTGGACTAGTGGTGAATTATTCAGGAGAAAGATATCGTCTTAATTCAGTGTGGAAGGCAAGAGATTTTTACACCAATGTACTAAAGGCTGGATGCCCACAGTCCCCAGAAGCCAGAAGGAAGACGGAAGCAGAGGGGGTAAGAAAGCGGGAGAAGGAAGAATCGTTGGTACAGGCCCAAAGGGGAGCTTTGATTATTCAAGAAGATTTAATACAACTTTCGACTACTGCTCAAGCTTTGGAGGTATTCGAAAAAATAGAAGAACCTAAGGATCAAAGACAGACCCGAGCGGCAGCCAAGCGTCAAGAAGAATTAAGAGTGCAGCAACTCCAGATGACAACTCAAGAAACTACAAAAACAGAAGCAGTGGGAGGAGCAAGGCCAAAAAGCAAAATGCATGGAGATTTCCAGCAGATGCTCCGCAACCTTCAGGATGCCAAGAATGGCAACTAGATTTCTGACTTGGAATGTTAATGGCCTAAATTCACCACAAAAGAGGAGAAAAATATTTCATTATCTGAAACAGTTTAAAAATGAAGTAATCTGTCTACAGGAGACTCATATTAGAAGGAAAGATCAAAAATATTTAATAAATGCAAGGTTAGGTACACATTTTGTTGCATCTGCTCCTGAGAGAAGAATGGTATAGTTATATACCTAAAAAAAAGACTTAATTGCTAAACTAATTGAAGCAGATGATCAAGGAAGATTCATAGCAATTGAACTTTTAATAAAAGGGGAAAAATAATTTTAATTGGAGTATCTGCACCGAACCAACAACAGGAAAAATTTTACAAGCGTTTACATTCCAAGTTACTACAATGGGATTATAAATCATGCATTTTATTGGGTGATTGGAATGGAGTTTTGGACACTAAAAAAGATAAGAAGGGGCTCTTGCAAAATATCTCAATGCGTGCAGATTGCCAAAATCGTTTTTTGAAATGATGGATGATATGGAGTTGAGAGATATCTGGCGAGAGAGGAACTCTGAAGAAAAAGATTTTACTTTCTTTTCTGATAGACATCAATCTTTCTCTAGGATTGATTTCATATTAATTACTAATGATCTCTTTTCTAGGGTGAAGAAGACGAAGATCTGTCCAAAGTTTTAACGGATCATAGTCCAGTTTGGATGGAATTAGAGTATGGAAAGGGATTTAAGAGGTCTTGGAGGTTAAATGAAAATCTGTTTAGATATGAGGAAAATGTAAAAGAATGTAAAAAATTTATGAAAGAATTTTTCATTATGAATATGCATAAGGGTACATCTATGGAAATGGTTTGGGATGCAAGTAAAGCATATATGAGAGTTATTTTGATATATTTGAATAATAAATATAGACATAAACAGGAAAAAAAATGAGGGACTTAGAGAGGGGGGATGAGGGATGGGGGGCGGGTGGAGGAGGGATGGGGAGGTAGGTGGAGGAGGGATGGGGGGAGGAGGGATGGGAAAAATTGTTGTAATACTTGATAAAACTTTTTAATTAAAAAAATAGATTATGGGAACTCTGGTGATAGAACTGGATTTCAGTAAAGGACTTGGAAACAATTTTTGTGATACGATTAGAAACCTGAGGGGTGGTATGATAACTAAGTAGATAAAAATACTTTGTCTAATTTTGTTTTGTCTTTGTAATTGTTTTATTTTCCAAAACTTGTATTTTACCTTTTTGAATAAAATAAAATGTAATAAGAGGAATATCAAGTTTCCAGAGACAATAATTATGATTAGGAAACAGAGAAGGGTGCATGAGTAAAAAGCAATAGAAAAATATCTGATTTTAAGCAACTAGGACTTGACTAAGAATAGAGTCTCATATAAGAACATTAATGATGGACTGGAAGAAAGATGAGGGATACCAAACTTTATATTTATGTTTGAGAAAATGATCTCAAAATCGTAGTTAACTGGAAAAAGACTATGAGTCAGCAGGGAGATGTTCATGGAAAGAAGGCAAATGCAGCCATAAGGATCTCAGGAAGGGAACATTCTGATTTCGGGAGACCTCAACTCAAGGACCAGGTCCCCTTGCAGGCACCATGCTTGGAGGAGAATTTGCTGTTTTAGAACTGAGCTTGTAAAACAGAATTTCAGTCTCCTCTTCATGGATTATATGAATGCAGAGACTGAGCAGCCATCAGTCAGAGAAGCTTTAACTAGGATTCCAGCAGAGAGGAGGGGTTGGGCTAGATGGTCTCAGGGTCTCCTTCAAATTTATAAAGGCTGTCATGCCATAACATGTATCTATTGTGCTGTTGTTGCTCTAGCCCCACCTAGTGGCCAGGGGCAGATAAGCCTAACTGTATGGTCTGAAGCCAGACTCCCTTTTCTCTCAGCCCTTGGAGGAGACGGAAGCAGCCGGTTTGACCGAGACACATGGTCATCCGGAGACGGCCTCCATCCCTCACACGGAGCATCCCTGGAGAGGTTCCAACTGCTTCTTTGTTGGCTGTTAGTTAATGCTGCCTATCTCCTATTTATATTTGATTCTCACTCTTTGCATTTCCTCAGTTTCTCCGTGCCCTTTTCTCCCAAGGAAACACCCAGATCCACCCCAGGCTCCCTTTCACTGGAGGAGAAGAGGGGGGTTTAGCTGCCTGTTGAGCTGCACACAGACCCACCTGCAGTTGGGACGGAACAAGGAAGAAATTCCACCATGCTCATCACAAACCCACAAATACAGGAATTTTATTTAAAAAAGAACACAGCATTTTCAAATGAGCAGTGTGTAATATTAAATGCCATGGTATCTACTCTTTGGAACCATTATTCCCTGAGTAATTTTTTTTTTATTGCAAAAGTTTTACAATTACATTTTCACCCCTTTCCCCCCCCTCCACCCCCCCAAACTTCCCAACCTCCCTAACCCTCCCTAACCCTCCCCGCCCCCCAGACTTCCCTATAATATACTCATAACTCGTAAAAAAAAAAAAAACACAAGAAAAAAACCCCTTAATATAACACTTATATGTAAACTTGAACCCCTCCCTCCCCTGTATAATTTTTCTTTTTACCTCATTACATTAAAATATTTCTAAAACATTATTTTCAAATAAAAGCTATTTGATACTTTCTAGTTTGATATTTGTTCTGAACATATTCTATCCATCTTTTCCATTCCCATTCATAAGTCTCTTGTGAGCAATCTTTTAAGTATGCTGAAATCTTTGCCATCTCTGCAAAACTGGCCATCTTCAAAGTCCATTCCTCAATAGTGGGCAAAGCTTCATTTTTCCAATATTTACCTATCAACAATCTTGCTGCTGTTATCATATACAATATCAGTTTTGTTTCACCCGATGTAAAACCCTTAACTATACCCAATAAAAACAATTGTGGAGAGAATTGAATTTTTTTCTTCAAAACATTCTGCATGACCCACCAGATTTTTATCCAAAAAGCCTTAACTTTCCTACAGGTCCACCAAACATGATAATACGTAGCATCCAAACATTCACATCTCCAACATTTTGGCTGAACATTAGGGTACATACATGACAACTTTTTGGGATCTAAATGCCATCTATAAAACATTTTATAAAAATTTTCCCTCAGGTTCTGCGACTGTGTAAATTTAACATTCTGAACCCAAATTTTTTCCCATGTTTCCAACATCACTGGTTCTTCAAAATTTTGTGCCCACTTAATCATACAATCTTTAACTAATTCGGTTTCTGAATCCCTTTCTAGCATAACATTATAAAGCCTTTTGATATGCATTGGACCTTTCTCTTTTATATGTCTAACCAATTCTTCTTCGTGCAACATAATACCAGTTTTTTGGTCCTCTTTCCATCTGAATTGTAATTGATTATATTGTAACCATGTTAGATTAATCCCTTCGTCCAACAGTGTCTGCAATGTCTTCAGCTGCCATCTGCCCGCATCTGTAAAAAGAACCTCTTTGTATAAAAACCCCCCGAGTGACATTATATTTGTATTCCACAAAGTATGACCAAGATCCAGCCATAGCGGTATTTTATAATCCCATTTGAGTCGGTGCTTCTTCCAAACTCTCATCAAAGAGTCTCTAAGTATATGACTTTTAAATACTTTATCAACTTTGTCATCATAAAATAAGTAAGCATGCCATCCAAATTCGAGATCAAAACTTTCTACATTCAATATTCCAGTCTTTTTCCTTCCAAACCAATCACTTGTTAAAGTTAAAGCTGCTGCATCATAATATAACTGTAGGTTTGGAAGTTTAAGACCTCCTCTTTCTGGAACATCTTGCATAATTTTCAATTTCACTCTCGGCTTTTTCTCGTTCCAGACAAACTTATTCACTCCAGTTTGCCAGACTTTCAATTGTTTATCACTTTTAAGCACCGGAATCATTTGAAACAAAAAAAGAAATCTTGGCAAAATGTTCATCTTAACTGCTGCTATTCTTCCAAGTAGAGACAGCTGCAGTTTTTTCCAAGTCTCCATGTCTTTCTGCACCTCTCGCCACAACACCTCATAGTTATTTTGAAACAATTTCATGTTTGATTCTGCAACCTGAACTCCTAGATATTTTACCTTAGGTACAGTCTCAAAACCTGCCCTCCTTTCTAGCTCATGTTTACGATCTTGTGTCATGTTTTTAGCTATCATTTTAGTCTTTTTTGGATTCAGTCTAAAACCTGAAACTTTACCATAGTCTTGTATAATGTCCTTCATCAAGATTATTGATTCCATTGGTTGTGATAGGGTAACAACCAGATCATCTGCAAATGCCTTTATTCTGTAATCCTCTTGCCTAATCATTATACCTTTCAAGATATTAGAGTCCCGTATTGTATTTAGCAAGACTTCTAATGTTAGAATAAATAAAAGTGGGGACAACGGACATCCCTGTCTTGTTCCTTTTTCAATTTTAAACTCTGTTGTCAAACTTCCATTAATAATGATCTGTGCCTTTTGCTCTTGGTAAATTGCTGAAATCGCCTGTATAAATTGATCCCCAAAATCCATCTTTTTTAAAGTCTTTAGTAGAAAATTCCAATCCACTCTATCAAAGGCCTTCTCTGCATCCAAAAAGACCAGCACTGCAGGAATCTGTTTATTCTTCTCAAGATATTCCAATAAATCTATTACTTGCCTTACATTATCCTTCATGTGTCTGCCCTCGATAAATCCCGCTTGATCGTCATGAATCACCTTTTGGATTACTGGCATCAACCTGTTGGCTAATACTTTCGCATAGATTTTATAGTCTGTATTCAAAAGAGATATTGGTCTATAATTCTCTGGTTTTTTAGGACCAACTTGTTCTTTTGGTATCAAAGATATATAAGCAGTTGTCCATGATGGGGGTATTTTACCCCCTTGTTGAATATTGCAAAATAAGTCTCTAAGTTGTCCCACCATTTCAGCTTGCAAAGTTTTGTAATACACTGCGGTCAAACCATCCATGCCAGGAGCTTTGGCTGTTTTTAACTGTTTAATTGCTACTATTATCTCCTCCTCTGTTATAGGATAATTCATTCTTTCCTTTTGTTGATCAGTAATTTTTGTAACTCTTTTATCGTTTAAATATTTTTCTATAAGTCCATTCTGCACCTCCTCTTTGGCATATAGTTTAGTGTAATAGTCCACAAAAGCTTCTTTAATTAATTTTTGTTGAAAGATTTCTTTCCCTCCAATATCAATACTATCAATAGTCCGTATACTTTGTTTTTTCCTCAATGTGTAAGCCAACCATCTGCCCGGTTTATTAGCGTTACAAAATGTATTATGCTTCGCATATTGTAAATTTGTTGCAACTTGTTCCGCCATAAGCATTTGAAATTGGTCTTTCAAAAGTTTTATAGCACTACATATTCTTTCATCTGTTGGATTTTTAATAAGTAACTGTTCTTTATTCTTTATTTCTATTTCCAATTCAGATCTTTTCTTTTGTCGAAACAGTCTATGTTTAGAGTTCATGTAGATAAGTACCCCTCTCATATAAGCTTTACTTGCGTCCCACACAATTTCAATTGGGGTACCTTTATTCAAATTTATTTCAAAAAATTCTTTCAAATGCTTTTTAAGTTCTGTTATATTTTTTTCGTATCTAAACAAGTTCTCATTTAATCTCCAAGAACGTCTCTCAACCTTATCCATCTCAATTTCTATCCATACTGGGCTATGGTCAGTCAAAGTTCTTGGAAAAATCTTTGTTCTTTTTGTCTTGACAAGTAAGTCATCTGACAACAAAATGAAATCAATCCTAGAGAAGGATCTGTGTCTGTCAGAAAAAAAAGTGTAGTCCAATTCTTTTGGATTATGTATTCTCCAAACATCTTTTAGTTCCATATCTTCTTTCATGTCAAAAAAGGTCTGTGGTAATCTGATCCTAGACTTTGCCAAACTCTTTTTATCTAATTTGGAATCAATTACTCCATTCCAGTCTCCCATAATTAAAATAGATCTGTAGTCCCATTGCAGTATTTTAGTATGTAACATCTTATAGAAATGGTCCTGTTGTTGATTGGGAGCATAAATTCCAATCAGAAGAATTTGGCCATTTGCTGTAAGCAATTCAATTGCTACAAACCTACCATCTTCATCTGCTTCTATAACTTTAGCTGTTAGCTTTTTATTTACATAAATAACCACACCATTCTTTTTTTGCGAAGTTGAAGATATAAAATGTGTTCCTAGTTTGGAGTTTGTCAAATATTTTTGATCTTGAGTTGTGATATGCGTTTCTTGTAAACAAATTATATCATTGTTAAATTGTTTCAAATATGTAAATAATTTCTTCCTTTTCTGTGCTGAATTCAACCCGTTAACATTCCAAGATAAACACTTAAACATCATCTTCATCTTTCTGGAGCAAAGAGCAGAATAATCGAAGGTCATCCGAAAGCTTCGATCTCGCTCCCCCCATGGCTCCAGTCTCTTGTGCAGTACTCTTAACTGCCTTCTTGTCTTGTCTTTCCTGTTGTTGTTGTTGCTTTTGTTTAAGTAACTTAGATTGAGCTCGAGTTATACGTTGATCCTTAACTTCGATCATCCGAGCCGGGTCCAAGATTGGAGAAGATTCCAGCAGAGGCTCATCCAGAAAACCTCCTTCTGCGCCTTGCATTTCCTCTAATTCCTGCTTAGACTGTTCTTGCAGTTCTCGTTGAGGTTGCTTCTCTTCACTCTCCTTAATCTCCAAAACTGTAGATGTACGTGGAGATGGTGTTCTTTCCTTAAGAATAGTAGTATAAAAGTGCTGTGCCTTCTCCACGGTATTCAAACGATATCTTTCTCCCTTGTATCTGAAAATTATACCAACTGGGGCGTCCCACCGAAATGGTATCTGTAAATTTTGCAATTCCTTAACAAGAAAGCCAAATTCTTTTCTAGTTTTCAGCATTTTAGGAGGTAATTCTTTATAAATTCCAATTTGTGAGCCCCCCACTTGCACAGAAGTGTAAAAGGATTTTTGCAGGATGTCGTTTCTTATTTCTCTATCTGTAAAATATATGACCACATCTCTGGGCAATTGTCTTTGTCTGGCCACCCAAGAATTCACTCTGTAAATTTTGTCTATTTTGTGAAAAACCACATCAGGATTAACTTGTAGAATCTTGGCCAGGGCCTCAGAACAAACTTGTCTCAAATCCTGTCTTTCCTCTTCTCGAATTCCTCGAAGCCGTATGGCAAACTCCATTGCCCTGAATTGTACCATGACAATCTCATTTTCAACTCTTTGCATTTTATTTTCAACATCAGCAATTTTATAATCATTGTCTTTCATCTTAACATTAACTTCTAATTTAAGTTCTTCAACTTTAGAATCAACTTTCCCAATAAATTCTGCCAGGCCAGACGCCACTTCTGATATTTTTTTGGTCACCTTGTTTTGATTCTGTTTCACCATATCTTTAACTTCATTAATTTCCTGCATAAATTCCTGATGTGATTTTTGAAGTTTATCATCTATCTCCTGTTGAGATTTTTGAAATTTATCATCCAAAGTTTTAGAAATAAATTATTTTAAATCTCCCACATCAAAATCTTTTTTCTGAGTCTGTATCTGTTGTGCTGGGGGAGGCTGTGCTTTATGTGTGGGAGATCCACCTCCTGTTGCCTTCGCTTCCTGCTTCTTTGAGGCCATCCTGCCACGTAGGCTGGTTTTACTAAAAAGGGAAGTTCTTCTTCCTCTCCCACCTCCACAAAGACTTCTAAAAAAGTCCCCCAGATTTAATCAAATAAGAACCAAAGTAAAACAAAGTCCAGTATTAAAAAAGGAGAAATTTCTCTGTTATTCTCTTGTTACAAGCGAAGCAACTTTGTAGCAACTTAGTAACTTTGTAACAAAGCAAGATAACTTCACCAATCCACACTTGCTGGCTCGTTAACTCTAATGCTGAGCGCCATATTTTTTCAAGTCACTTTCACTCATTCGCATTTTTTCTTAAATTGAAAAGTCAACAAAGCGCTAATACTTGCGATTCCAAGTTTCAGGGTTCAAGTGTATATCCGCTGCTTGTTAAAGTTAATTCCTTTCGCTTTAAATGTTTACTGCAGCCGGCTTGTTCTGCAGAAGCAGAATCGTCCCACGCCGCCCGGAGTCTCAGCAGGTTGGGAGGGAGCCGCACCTGTTTCTCCCCAGAAACGATTCCCTGGGGGGTTACAGGGGCTCGACCTGTGCCCTGCTATCTCTCCTCCAACAATCCTCAGGATTTTGAAGTTTTCGAGCCGCTTCTCAATCGCGAAGCGGCTCTACAGGTGGTGGGGCTGGCGGAGCTTCAAAAGGCACCGCCGCTGCCGAAGGCTAGCAAACCGGAAGTCCTATTCCCTAAGTAATTGAATTGGCCAGGAGGAGTTGGTTCCCCTCCTTCTCCTCTGGATTCCTCCTCCAAAGGATCTTAGATTAATGGATCCATATCGGGACCCCCATACCTGCCACGGCTGCAGCCTTTGAATCCCCAACCTCTTTTCTCCCTCCTTCCTCCTCCTCCTCCTCAATCTGGAGGAATAAGCGGCATTTAAGACCTGGGCCAGAGTCTTCATCATACTGTAACGTTGGTAGTCATTTGAAATCCGGATCCTTTTCTTCTGGGTCTCCAGTGGGGCTTTCTGGGTGCATCTTCTGCGGCCTTTGACAGAAAAGACGTTCTTTGAAAGATAACAGTGGAAATAATGATCTTGAAACTTTTCTTCCACAAAGAAATTGGGTTCAAAGGCAGAATCCCTTGGCCTTTTTTTTACCAGATAACCAAAGTTCCAAATACTATGGATGTATTTGAAAAGTCTGTGCTTGTTTATTTTATACCCTCCAAAATTTGTGATGATCCAGACTTTCCCGTCAATGGGTCTTGGCAGACGCATAAATGTTAAATGGAAAGGAAGAATTCTCCCCCAAATGGACTCATTTTCCATGAAGTGAACAAAGACGTTGACTTGTCTCCACGTAGAGAGGGAATCCCTGAGGTATGCTGTATATCCAGTTGTTGAGAACAGTTGTGATATAACCACACAAATTCCATTCCTGACAAGCACAGGAGGAAAAATCCTCATGAAATTCTCTCCCTTCTCTGTGTCTGAAGCAAAGAGGCCAATCAGGGTCCATCTGAAATGGAGGAGCAGTTGGACAATTGCTGGGTACTGGATCCCTTCTTTGTGATTCATCCGGTGGAAAAAAAGGAATTGACTCAGAATCTCTGGAGCAGCTACAGCACTGATCTGAAAAAGCAATGAAGGATGCTCTTTTATTATATGGGTCAGATCAAGTTCAGAATATTAGATTTTAATAAATCCAACCTGGTTCTCCTGAATGTATTAGAATAGTTTGTTAATCAGACATTATTTAAAATATTAAAGACAGAATATTAGCAAGATTAAAAAAAAGATTGTATCATGATAATGGAAAATAATAAGCCACTTAAAAACAATAAAAATGTAAATCATATTACTGTATCACCCCTACAATTGATCACAATTAGATTAACATTTGCAAATGCCAATTGGAGTATTCTATTCCAATAAAGGGCCTATTATAATTTTTGAGGATTGCTGCATCTTTTTTTGCTTCTATATCCCAGATTCTTTCTGGAGGAAATTTTTTAACTTCTTTCTCCAGTTGTACAAGAAACAGGAAGACCTCAAAGCCTAATAAGATTTATCAGTTGCATAATCCAAGTTTGGTCTTTCATTGAAGTTTTAACTGAAATCCACAGTTTTCAGTTTCCATAGATTAAATTTTATGCCAATGCCCATATTTTCTGAATTTAGACAAAGCAGAAGTTGTGTAAATTCCCAAATCAGCTCTGAGGGCAGCAGCCGGAGTCCTTTTACCCACCCCAAGATCCTCCTCAGAGGCTGAGATTGGGTTGGTTCTGCTGGTGGTTTCTCTCTGGAGCCCCAAACATCAGATGGATGTAAGAACATGGGGGAAAACTGGGCCTCAGATACTTTAATAACTGGGGCTGAGGAAGCTGGAGAGCTATGAGGTTTTCATTTAAGCACCACTTTCACTCCTGCCCTTTCTCTAACGGAGCTCCTTGGATGATGAGGGAGCCAAGATTCAGGCTCAGAGAAAACAACCCCAGGTAAGGAAAGGCGTTACTTGCTCTAATGGCTGATCATTTATGGCTATGATGTCATTTCCCAAAGACCATAACTTTTGAACTTTTGAAATAAAAGGGTTGGAAGGGACCTTGGAGGTCCTCTAGTCTAACCCCCTGTTCAAGCAAGAAACCAGGCATAATAGCAGTAACTGTGAGAGGGATCCTGGAGTCTTAGTGGACAACCAATTAAATATGAGTGAAGAGTGTGCAGCGGCAGCCAAAAAAGCCAATGCAATCCTAAATTGCATTAACAGAGGGATACAATCAAGATCAAGGGAGGTACTAATACCACCCTATAAAGCCCTAGTAAGACCACACCTAGAATCCTGCATCCAGTTTTGGTCACCACACTATAAAAAAGATGTTGAGACTCTAGAAAAAGTGCAGAGAAGAGCAACCAAGAGGATTAGGGGACTGGAGGCTAAAACATACAATGAACGGTTGCAGGAACTGGGCATGGCTGGTCTAGTGAAGAGAAGGACCAGGGGAGACATGATAGCAGTCTTCCAATATTTCAGGGGCTGCCACAGAGAGGAGGGGTCAAGCTATTTTCCAAAGCACCCAAAGGCTGCACAAAGGCCAGACAAAGAATAATAGATGGAAACTGAACAAGGAGATATTCAACCTGGAAATAAAGAGATAAAGTTGCCTTCAGAAGTTGTGGGAGCTTCATCACTGGAAGCTTTCAAGAAGAGACTGGACCGTCATCTGCCAGAAATGGTGTAGGGTCTGCTTGGACTAGATGACCTACAAGGTCCCTTCCAACTCTCTTAATCTGTATCTATCTATATTATTCCAGACAAGTGGCTGTCCAGTCTCTTCTTAAAAGCCTCCAGTGATGGACCACCCACAATTTCTGAAGAGGAGACGTTCCATTCCTCACCATTAGAAAATTTCTCCTTAGTTCTAGGTTGTTTCTCTCCTTCATTAGTTTCCCTCCATTGTTTCTTGTCTTGCCTTCTAGTACTTTGGAAAATAGGTGACCTCCTCTTCTTTGTGGCAGCCCCCCAAATATTGGTACATTGCTATTATGTCACCCTTAGTCCGTTTCACTAGACTAGACATACTGAATTCCTGCAACTGTTCCTCATATGTTTTAGTCTCCAGGCCTTTAATCATCTTTTCTGCACTCTTTCCAGAGTCTCTATGTCTTTTTTATAATATGGAGACTAAAACTGGATGCACTATTCCAAGTGTGGCCTTTCCAAGGCATTATAAAGCAGTACCAATACTTCATGTGATCTTGATTTTATCTCTCTGTTAATGCAACCTAGGAGTGAATTAACTTTTTTGGCTGCTGCCACACATTGCTGGCTCATATTTAAGTGATTGTCCACTAGGACTCCAAGATCCCTTTCACAGTTACTGCTATTGAGCCAGGTTTCACCTCATCTGTAAGTGTACTTGTACATTTGGTTTTTCTAGCCTAAATATAAAACCTTACTTTTCTCTACAATGAATTTCATTTTGTTAGGTAGGCCCAGGGCTCAAGTTTATCTACATCCATCTGGATCTTCAGCCTATCTTCTGGGGTGTTGGCTATTCCTGCCACTTTAGTGTTGTCTTCAAATTTGATGATTTCCCCATTTCTCCCCTCATCCAAATCATTCATGAAGATGTTGAAGAGAACTGGGCCTAAAATGGAACCTTGGGGTCCCCCACTGCTTGTTTCCCTCCATGCAGACGTAGTTCCATTGAGGACCACAGGCTGACTCCATCTGGGGGTGATGCTGTCTCTCCCACATATTTTTAGCTTACCAAGAAGTAGATGATGGTTTACATTGTCAAAGCCTTTCTGAAATCCAAGTATACTGCATTTCGCTGGTCCACTAATTTAGAAATTTTGGTCAAAGAATGAAATAACATTTATCTATGATCTGTTTTTGGATCCTTCATTAGTTGAAGTAAGTCATTCATATTTACACTGAATAAGAAGGGTTTAAATATGCATCTTTCCCTTCCCCCTTGGTAAGCATAGATCCTTCTTCTCATGGCTCCATTGAGCCCAAACCTCCCTCTCAAACAAGGGCTTGGATCAGGGCCAACAGTCTGCGCTCCATTTTGAAGGCAATCAATTTTCTCCATCATAATTTTCTCTTTATTGAGTCAAATGCTACACTAACATCTAGAAAGCAGCAAACCTTGTTTTACCTCACTGATATAGATGAGATATTTCAGGACAAATTTGTTACCAATATTAGTTTGTTAACTTGTGCATTATTCCTTATAAAATCTATATAGCTTTTAACTCTACCTAAAACCTTCTGGTTCTTCTGCAAGGAATGCATTTTTCTAAAGTTTAACTAAGAGGATCATGGCATAAATTTTAGCCACAATATCTGCTAGTCTATTTGGCCTATAATTGCTACAGTAATTTTTATTCCACTTTTTAGATGGATAAAATGCTACTATTGCCAACTTCAATCCGACTGGATATGGCAGACATTATTTATCTATGAAAATGAAGATGCCAATAGATGCCCCAACAACCAGGGATATTTTTTGATCAGTTAAATAGTTGTTAGAATATCTTCTCCAAGGAATGTATTGCTTGCATTTCAGCCTTTTATGATTAATCTCAACATGAACATAATGGGGTAAAATATTGAGAATATGGAGAAAAGCAGCTCTTGAATTCCATGGAGAAGACATGATTGCATCTATTGCTCACCCACCACCACCCACCCCTCACTTTACCAGATGGAGAAAAACACACACAAACCTGCGGGATTTTGTAGGTGCCTCCTAATGTTGACATCTGGATGGAGATCTCCCTGTCAACTCCATCAAGAAGAGTCAGAAGATTCTCCTTCCTTCCACAGCTGTAGTTGGGGACATTGGCTTCTCCAGTGGAGAGCATGTCCAGCAAGGCATCTGAAGTCTGGAAAGTGCTCACATAGTTGTCATGGATGTTGTAGCCCAGTGTGAGGTTGTGCAGGAGCTGGGAATTCTTGTTGAACGTTTGAATGTTGAAAATGAATTGTAAGCCATATAAAAAACCAAAAACATTCCTATTGGGAAAACATGTTATTATAATCAAAAGCTACAATACTGTTTTTAATATACCATATAATCCTCCACAAGCCTACTGAGCCTTAAGCCAACATTGATCCAAAAGCAATGATTAGTTACACAAATACGGAAATTGGCTGAGGTATGGCAAGTATAACTAATTCCACCACTACTTTAAATCCATTATTCAAGTGATAAATTAAGGATTGAACAGAGAGAAGAAAATAATCTGCAGCCCTTTCAGCTTTTTTTCAGACCCCTTTTTGAGTCTCTTGCACAAAATGAAACCAAAGAGAGAAGCCTGGAAATCAAAATCATTCAGAAAATTCAACATATTCTCCAATATAGGAATAAATGAAAAATAAAAAATAGAAAAGAAGGAGAGTGTTAGAATGGAGGGAGTGCAACTCCATCACCCTCAATGACTTACATATCATGGAAAACAAACTGAAGAGAAGGAGCCACGTTGAAAAGCAACTTTGTATGCAATCTTTCTGATCCACTGGTGACTATACTGATTAGATGGTCTCCTGGTGTGTAGTAGCTCCATGGTTTCCCATCCTGGTTCTTCAAACTCAGCGGACATTTCATTCTCAGCTTCCCAGAGACTGGATGGGACAAAAGCAGCATCAGAGGCAGAAGCAGGAGGTCCATAATTCATGGCGTGAATCAATGAATCCCTTTCCTGTTTCTAAAGAAGAATTAGAAGAATTCAAAGGACTCTCACAAGGTGGAATATAATCCAATTGCTTTCCTTCTACAAACACTCAGCTTCATTTGGAAAGGAGAGAGACGTACATTCAAGAGCACAGACTCTGCCTGTCGCAAAACTCCATATTTGTCTGCCCAAAGTCTCCCCTGGAGGATTCGGCTAAAGAGCAGAGCTGAAACTTTTATCATAATTCTCCCTCTCAGGAGGGATCCCTGGATAATTCAGCTAGTTCTTGCAGTCAAAGATTGTTGGGAAATTCTCTGGAGGGAAATGAAAGGGAAATAATCCCCATGTGATTCATAATAACAGGGGCAGAGATGGAATTAAATCGGTCATCTAGAATTGAGAGGTTTGAGATCTCCATGCTTGAAAGTGGCCCTGGGAGAAAAACACGGCATCTGTGGCTGAAGAAATAAATAAATCTGATATTTGTTTGCATAGTGATGAAAGACAAAACTCGGGGGGGGCAGTTAATGCCAAGCCATATCACAGATCTGAAATACCTGGCAGCTGAGTAGAAACCAAAATTTACTTTATTTTGAAAGCTAATGCTCAGGGGCATCGCACAAAAGGGCTGATGCAATAGTGCAGCCAGTCTCTAAGAACAAAATCAACCTTAGTGAAAAACTAGTTTTTCAAACTTTGCAGAATTAAAAAAAAATCAGAGCGAGAGAGAAGTTAGAAAAAACCAAGTGAAAAGAGATGGAGAAATCAAGGCTGCCAATGTGGGGAGGGAGGGAGGGGGAGGGGGAGGGGGAGCTCAGGACCCTCGTGTTGCAGATAAAAAAAGCTGATCTTCAAAATCCAACTTCCACCTTCAGAGACCTGGGAATGCAGAAGCCCCTATCCCATGTTCCCCTGACACCCTTTCCCATGCAGAGGCCAGGCAAGGGGGCTCTTGCAAGGGATGCCAGACAGGCCTCTGCCCGGCTGAGTGGGGAGCCCCTCTTGGGAGAAGGAAGCTGGGGAGCCTCATGGTGGGGGAGGGAAGCAGATCTGCAAAATCTCCCTCCAGGTTCCATCCCCTGAGTCCTGGAAATGGGGGAGACCATATCCCATGTTGCTCAGCCACCCTTTCCATGCATGGGGCACTCAGGGGAAAAAGCAAAGCCCAGACCCACGGAGAAAGCCCAGGATGGCCAGGGAGGAGGAGGCAATCGGGGGCATTCCTGGGAAGAGGCTAACCTGGTTTATGGGTCCCAGGGTTGAATGTTGGGGGGACGTAGCCCCTGGGGTTTCTCCAGCCTCACTTGGCCTCCTTGTCTCTCCAGGAGAGGCTCCTGTGGGGGAGAAGCCATGCAGGGCTGGGTCTTCCGAGGGGGATCCCACATTGCCTGGGAGGAAAAGACAGCCAGCTTCACCCTGGAGGGGGCCCTCCATGACTCTGAGGAAGATGTGGGTCCCCTATGGCCCCTCCAGAGCCCCCAGCTGAGGAGACCCTCTTCATTGCAGCCTTTTCTGGGGAAGGGGCTTAAGCCCCCCCCCACCCTCTGCAATTCTGGGAGCTTTTGCCTCCTTCTCATCCCCCCCAAAGCTTTGAATTTTGCTCTTTATTTGACCCCCCACCCTTTTGGCTTGGCTTCTTCAGCCTCTTCTCCATCTGTAATGATTGCCTCTCCTTCCAACTTAAGAAAGTAAAGACTCTTGAAACGTGATAGTTCAAAAGGATCCTTTTATTAAGCAGAAATGATAGCAACCCAGTTAAAGAAAGAGCTGAATACCCTTAGGCAAGACAAGTAGGATTAAAGCAGTAGAAGCCCCTCCCTTTTAGTCAGAATGCAGATTTTAGTCAATACACAAGTGTGAAGATGTTTTCTTTACTAGTTTCCCTGAGAACCGGAACAAACATGCATTCCCACCGTTATCTTTTTTTTTTATTGAAAAGTTTTATAAGAAATACAAACATTTCCCCACCACCACCCTTTCCCCCTCCCCCCCTTTACCCCCCTCCCCCCTCCCTAGACTTCCCAGAACAGGCACAGGGTATAGCATTCACAAACATAAAGCTAAAATATGCTAACAAATTATTGCATTCATATTCTCCCTAGGTCTTTAACTCCTTATAGCTCAAAAACTATAAACATAAACTACTTAAAAATATTTCATTCATAAGCTATATGAATCTTCTTGTTCGGGTACTTTTTTTTGCATATAGTCAGTTCATCTTCTCCATTCTGATATATATCTTTAATTTGAATGATCTTTAAGATATGATGAAATTTTTGCCATCTCAGCCAGATGCACAACTTTTAATGTCCATTTCTCAATGGTAGGTGGATCTTCCTTCTTCCAGTACTGTGCAACCAGTAACCTGGCAGCTGTTATTAAATTCAAAACCAACTTAGTCTCTATTACAGTACAATCCGTGACTATTCCCAACAAAAAAAAACTGTGGTGTAAATTTAATTTTTTTCCTTAAAATATTTTGAATAATCCACCATATTTTAATCCAAAAAGCCTTAATTTTTTTACGTGTCCACCATATATGAAAATATGTAGCATCTTCACACTCACATCGCCAACACTTGGGTTGTAAATTTGGATACATGCAAGCTAGTTTTTTTGGGTCTAAATGCCATCTATAAAACATTTTGTAAAAGTTCTCTCTTAAGTTTTGAGCTTGTGTGAATCTTACATTTCTAACCCATATCTTTTCCCATGTATCCAACATTATTATCCTTTAAAGTGAAACAACCCACATGGCTATCATAAACATTCCTCCACGTTAAGAGGATCTCAGGGATCTTTGGCGCCAGGATATAGGTTGTAAAATATTTGTTGACACAGGCAATGCTAGTAAATCGAATCCAAGTCTCCCCCTTCTCCCAATTGATTGGCAGTATCATTTTTAGGGATCTGACAGGTGATTTAAATTCATTGGTTCACGCTACAGGTGGGAAATTCAAGAGATCTCAGCAGCTGAGCTGTCAGACAGCTCCCTTTAAAAGAGGGAGCTGCTGGACAGCTCATTCACTTCTTCTTGTACCAGTCTACCAAATAAATGAGCTGTTGTCTTAGCCGAGAGTCCTGCCTCTTCACTTGACCCACACTTAACACTTTCCACACTCCGTGCATGGATCTGGTTTCCTCCTGAGGGGATCCTTTGATGGGAAGGGAGGGATCTCCTCTTCCTGAGACTCTTTCCATCCATCAAGAGTTGAAATGGTTTCTCCTCTTGGCTCTATGGCTGCTTTTCCTCCGGCCTTTTGAGGTCCTCATTGAGATGGAGGGGACTCTCCTCCCGGGTTACGTCCAGTTCCTTGCAAGATTTGGCTCATCCACTCCTAGACACAAATAAAGAAACTCCCATTAAAATACAAGAACAAGAGATCCGTCTATCTACTTTGTGTGTCTTCTTTTACCACCACCAATATATTTTTTCCCTCTGCTTATAATTGGAGGACCCTGAGGTTGTTTTCCTTCTGACTCCATCCCAGACAATTTAAGGCCTCCTTGTTGGGCCTTTCCTGTCGGTCACAAGAGAAACTGATTTGTCTCTATTCCTAAGTGGGTCCCACTTCCGTTAGACTCAGAGAATGAGGGAGTGGCAGGAAAGACCGGACTAAAGAGGAAAAAGTCACCTCTAAGAAACCATAAACCTTTTCTTACATCTCCTGCAGAGGGGAGTGAAATGCGGCCTGAAGGAGCTTTTCCTCCAGGAGCCCCTCCTGCTTCTAGAAAGCCCCCTCCTTGTCCTTGCTTCTGCCCCTCCACAAGGGGAGACTTTGCTTCTTGGAGAACCCACAACTTTCCTTTCCTCTCTTTGGGAAGACAAAGGGGTCCCGGGAAGAGAGACCAGGGTCCTTCTCCAGGTGCCTGAAGGTCCCAGCGCTTTGGATGGGGGACAAAACCTTCAGCTGAACCTGGCAGGAGTGAAGGGGGCTCCTGAGTTGTTTTCTCCTTTTGGTTCTGGGACTTTATCACCTCTGAGGATGGATGGGAGGGCACCAGCCCAGACCCCCCCACCCAGGGCCTGATCTGGGGGTCCTTCTGGAGCCAAAACTCCTGCCTGAGGATCAGGGGGCAGCCGTAGTTAGGAGGGGCCATGGCAGAGTTTTGGGTTTGCCTCAGTCACTCCCTTTCCTGGGCCACCTGGCTCCCTTCATGGCCACTCACGCCCTGCTCGCCCCCAGGATGGACTACTGCAGAGCTCTCTCTGTGGGGCTGCCCTTGGAGAGCATCTGGGGACTCCGACTGAGGCAGAAGGCAGCTGCGAGGACAGTTGTGTCTCTGCTGAAACAGCGATGGACAAAGAACAAAGGGACCTCGACTTACAACAGTCCTTTTAGTGACGGTTCAAAGTTACGAGGACACTAAAAAAGGACTTATGACCGTTTTTCACGCTTACAATTATTGCAGTATCCCCATGGTCACGGGATCAAAACTCAGATGCTTGGAAACTGTCTCAAATTTATGACGGTCGTAGTGTCTCGGACTCAGGTGATGGCATTTAGGGACCTTCTGGGAAGCAAAGTCAATGGGAAGCCAGATTTGCTTAATGACCATGTTGCTAACTTAACAACTGTGGTGATTCACTTAACAACTGAGACAAGAAAGGTTGTAAAATGGGGCAAAACTCACTTAATGACTGCCTTATTTAGCAACATAAAATTCTAAGCTCCATTGTGGTCATAAGTCGAGGACCGTCTATAGACCTATTTGGAAGCCTCCTTCCCAAATGGTGAAGTGACATTCGACACAAAGACACACAATCGCGCACAAAGGGCCAGAGTGCGACTGTGACAGAAGGGGATGAATGGAGGCAGGTGGGAAGTCCTGGGACTTTGCTGCCTTCAGACGGAGCCCTTCCTCCCCTGGGATGAGCCCCGAGTTAGATCCCCCAGGGAGATCACACACACACACACACACACACACACACACACACACACAGAGTGTGGCTGTTTTGGGGGGGGCTGTGCAGGTTCCCTCTTGCATGGGAGGGGTCCCCTCCATGACAGCCTCTTCACCTGGAGGCCAAGAAAAGGGGGAGTCAAAGGTAGCAGCCAAGAAGGGCTGAATTCAAACTCTCTGCTGCCATTTTGCCAGCTCTGAGCCAGCCGGGAGAAGGGAAACGATCCGGGCAAAGCAAAGGGGAAGAGAGATTTTTTCTTTCCGGCCTCCGTCCCAGGAAAGACCACCAGGGAGGCACAGAAGATGCAGGAAAACGGATCAGCTCTTCTCCCCTGTTGGGAATCCTCCCCCTGCGGCTCCTCCTCCTCTTCCGGGCTGAGGAAGAAGCCTTCTGCTGGGGAAAGGTCTCCCCTCCCCCGTCCCAAATCCAGCTCTGGTCTCCAGGGACAGGATGGCCGGAGCTGCTCTGGGACCCCCAGGTGCCCCATCTGAGCTTCTGGGGTCTTCCTGCTTCAGCCACAAAGGATGGTGGAGGCAGCTGCCATTTTCCCAGGGCCCCTCCGGGTAACACAACTCTTGAAGTGGGGATGTTGTAGACCAAAACTTGCGTGGTTCCTTCCTGTGGATTGTCTGTCCTGAGGCTTGGCCAGAGCTTCCCAAGAGGCCCATTTCCCAGAATGATGAGGGGGGGCTTTTCCCCACCTCTGCCGCCCTGCAAAGCCTCTTTTCCATGGGGCTGACATGGAACCTCCTGGACCTGCCAAGAGGAAAGTGGTTTCTGGAGACCAGGAATTCCCTTGGCCTGTTCCAGGAGCTCTTTACTCCCTCCAGACAGGGAGAAGTTTCCCTTCTTACAAGAGATCCTTTCCTCTCTCCAATCGATCCTATGGATCTGGATCTTGTTAGGAAAACACCTCCAGATTAAAGAGTAATTTGGGGGGTGCAATCCAATGGGATGCAGCTGCCCCTCTTCCCCCCCAAATAACCAGCATTCCCCCAAATACAGTCCTGGTTAGGCTGTTTTCTCCTTTGGCTTTGCAAAGGGGGATTTTTCTCATTTCTCTTGATCTGAAAGGGTTCGGGGCAGCCAGCAGCACATTCTGGGGCCTCTGCCCACCTGCTCCAGGCACAGAATCCGCCTCCGTCCCTTTGGGCCAGCACCAGCGGTTCTTCCAGGGTCTCTGGTTGAGAAGGGCGTCCAAAGTGCCTGAGATCTCTGGTCCCTCCAGGCTGGCTCTTCAGGACCAAGCAAGCATCCCTCTCTGGGGTCCCAAGTGGGTCCCCTAAGTGGCTGGAGGGAGTCTGCCCAGGGCTCCCTTCCTTGGAGTTGGACAGAAACGGCCCTTCCCAACCTTCTCCCTCCCTTTTGGCCTCCCATCTGCGGAGGGGAGGGGGATCCAGCCAGGCTGAGTCTTGGACGGGATTAGCCCTCCAACCTCACAGTCCAGCTGAGGGGCCATAAGGGGCCAGCCAGGCAGACATTTTGACAGATGTAACAGTAGGGGGCTTAGATCCGACTCCCTCCCATGAGGGTCCCCCAACCTCCCCCCACCTGAGTCTTGGATTGACCCTCCCAACTTTCTGTTGGAGATCCATAAGGGCCCCAGATAGACACACAGACAAACACAGACAGAGGGAGGGGAAAGTTTGTCTCGCTGTCTCTCCAAGGAGGGGTCCCAAAATGCCCGCCTCCCAGCCCCCTGAATGGAACCCCCAGCAACGCTGCCAGCAGCTTCTTTCCTGCAGAGAAATCCTGGATTGTCCGGGGGGCTAGTGGGGGGGAACAGTGGCTGCCCACCTTTTACTTGGCAATGCTGGGGAGACCCCCGAAGGGCAGGAGGGATTCCTTCCTGGGGCTCCCAGAGAGCATCCAAACTTTCCTGGCATGGAGAGGAAAAAAAGCCTAAAAGGAGAGAAATTCCTGCGTTGGCTGCGATTGTGGCTGGGAGGAGATAGGAAACCCCCCTCCTTGCAAGACCCCCCCCCACTGCAGCCTTCCATCTGGTGGGACCCCCTTCCTGGGGATGCTCCTCCCAGCCCCTCCCTCCCTGCCAGGCCCCCTTGCAGCCTTTTGGCCCCGGAGGGGGGGACTGGGTGGGTGTCTGGGTGCAAAGGGTGGGGGTGAGGGGACCCCCGTGTTTTTCCATCAGTTGAGGGAGCGAGAGAAGCAGAGATGGGCAAAGGGCAGAGGCACATGCTCAGTTCCCTTCTGAGGCTCACAGGCTGCCAGGAGTTCGCCGCCTGCGGAGGGAGCCCCCTGGTGGTCCCCGCCGGCCACAGCAGCTCCGCTTGCAGGAGACGTGTCTTTGCCTCCTTCGTGCCGCCATCCAAGCGGTGTTGAGATCTGATGGGTGGGGGGAGTGGATGACGGGACACAGAGGAGAAAAGGCCCAACACCAACTGACTGCCTGTAGTCTGCATACATAGGCCACAGCATCTACGTCGGTCTGATTGAGGCGCAGCGCAAGGGTTAAGGCCAAAGAGGTGTTGAGTCCTAGAGCAGAAAGGAGTTCCGGCTTCCTTGCAA
Organism: Pituophis catenifer annectens; assembly: GCF_029215685.1. Lineage (NCBI taxonomy): Eukaryota > Metazoa > Chordata > Lepidosauria > Squamata > Colubridae > Pituophis > Pituophis catenifer. Next base: position 3,057,385 of record NW_027256899.1, on the reverse strand, counting down.
AAGATCCTCCCACATGGAATTCTCCTCCTCCATCCGGGAGTGACTGTGGACAACGCTCCCTTGCGCATGCTCCGTTTGTCCTCTGAAGCTGCCAAGGCCACTTCTCCCAGGCGTTCTGCGCGTGAGGCTCGGAGGCTTCCCTCAAGCTGGGGAGTTAGGGGGGGAAGGAGAGGTTATCCTCTCAACTCTGCCCCCCCCCGCAAGGAGGCAGGGCCAGGGGAACTTGGCCCCTCCCTTTTCCCTGCGTTGAAGTGTTCGGATGGGCGCCGTCAGGGGTTTGAGGGGCCTGTGGGGGGGCTACAAGGGCCCTTTCTGGGTCCCCCCTTTGGCAGAGTAGGGGGGGAGGAGGGACTCTTGGCGGGTGCTGCTAAAAGGGCCTGGGTGCCCCTCCCCATGGGAAAGGAGCAGTGGATTATCCCATGGGGGAGGGGGGACAAATCTGGTATTAAGAGGGAATTATGGCTTTTTGGTCCAGGATATCTGTTGGAGGGTGGAGTTCTGGGGATGTTCTAGTGTTTCTCTCTTTTTCCCCTCCCCCCCTCTCACACAGACACAAACTATCACAAATGACAGAGTAGAATTATTAATAACTACCCAGCCCAGCAAAATGACGTCTCTCTTCCACATCTGGAGGAGCCCCAAAGGTCCCATTCCCAGCCAACTCCCCAGTGGAAGAAGGGGAAAGTTCTTACCCCACCACATCTGGAGGGCCCAGGATCCCCAACCCTTCTACATGATAAAGAGGGGCTTGCAGTGGGGGCGTTGAAGGGGGACAATACAAGGGGCTCAACAAGAAACTTGCACCTGTTGGAAGAAAGCAGAGCTCTCTTTTGGGAAGATGGAAAAGGGGGATCTTTTGGGGGGTGATCCTGGGCAGTAGAAAGAGGGCTCCCTTTGCCCTCAGCTCTTCTTTTCTCGAGATTAGCCCCCTTTGATGGGAAGGGATCCAGGCAGCCCTGATCTTCAGTGGGGAGGGAAGTCCAGAGTCTGAAATTGTTCAGTGAAACTTTTTGCCTGAAGCCAAGTTCTCTGGCAGGAAAAGTTTCCATTCGGGGCCTTCAGGGTCAGGGGAAGAAGACAGAAGCTACCTACAAGTCCCTGGGTCTCTGCCCAAAGTCTCCCCCAGAAGATTCAGCCAAACAGCAGAGCAGAAACTCGGAGGGTAATAATTCTCCCTCTCAGGAGGGATCCCTGGATAATTCAACGAGTTCTTGAACTCCGAGATTGTTGGGCATTTCTCTGGAGGGAAGTGAGAGGGAAATAATCCCCATGTGGTTCATAATGGTAGAGCAGAGATGGAATTAAATCTGTCATCTAGAATTGAGAGCTTTGGGATCTACAGCCTTGAAATTGGCCCCAGAGGGAATTCACGGCACCTGTGGCTGAAGATAAAAAGAAATATGACATTTGTTTGCATAGCAGTTAAAGAGAAAACCTCGGGGGACAGTTAATGCCCGAGCATGTCACGGATCTGCTTGTTGAGTTGGAGCCAAACTTTACTTTACTTTGAAAGCTGATGCTCAACGACAAAAGGGCTGATGTAATAGTGTGACCTGACTCCAAGAACTAAATGAAAAAATAGTGAAAACTACTTATCAGAACTTTACATAGTTGGAAAAAAAAAACCACATGCACACACAAACAGAGAGAGGGAGAAGTGAGAGAAAACCAAGTGAACAGAGATGGAGAAATAAAGGAAGCAATTCACCTCTGGAAGGGAGGGAGGGAGGGAGGGATATGGAAAGCAGTTATGCAAAATCCCCTTCAAACTTCCATTCTCTGAGACCAAGGAATGAGGAAGCCCATATCCCATGTTCCCCATGCCCAGGCCAGGCAAGGGGGCTCTTGCAGGGATGCCAGGCAGGACTCTGCCTGGATGAGTGGGGAGCCCCTCTTGGGAGAAGGAAGCTGGGGAGCCTCGTGTTGGGGAAGGAAAGCAGAGCAAAATCTCCCTCCAGGTTCCATCTTCTGAGTCCTGGAAACGGGAGAAACCATATCCCATGTTCCACTGCCACTTCTTTCCATGTATGGGGCACTCAGGGGAAAGCAAAGCCCAGACCCATAGAGAAGGCCCAGGATGGCCAGGAAGGAGGAGGGGATCTGGGGCAACTCCCCACCCTCCACCCCCCATTCCTGGTGTTGGAAGGGAAAATCCATTTGGTTCAGTTCCAATCTGGAGAAAGACGCTGGAAATAAAATGGAGGCTCCTTGGGAAGAAGATCCATTTGTTGATCAAGCAGAACCACCAGGGCTCTGGACCAGCTGAACAACTAGCTGGACAAAGGCCAGGATTTTGTGCAGGTCCTGAAATGCTGCTGGGGGGTGGTGAGGGGTGAGGGGTTGTGCAATCCCTGAAATGCCCTTAGGAAATTGAGCCATGTAGTGAGCTCTGTGTCTTCTGCTAAATGGTGGTGGGTTAATTCTAAATGGTCCTGTCCTGTTCTTAGAATTTGGGAGGAGAAGGCAAATTTTCAGTCCCATCGTTGGAGGCGAAGGTCTTTTGTTTCTTAATGGGCACAAAATATTTGCTGGGGTCTATTAAGAAAGACCGAGTCTGCTTTCTGTCTTTAAAAGCCTCTTTCTCCATTTCTCCTTTAGGGATATATAATATTCTGCCTTTTTAATATTTCCCAAAATATTTCATTCTTTGGGGGGAGGGGGGGGCTTCCCACACTGGGAATAGACAAACCTGGTTTATGGGTCCCAGGGTTGAATGTTGGGGGGACACAGCCCCCGGGGTTTCTCCAGCTTCCCTTGGGCTCCGTGTTTTTCCAGGAGAGGCTCCTGTGGGGGAGAAGACATGCAGGGCTGGGTCTTCCAAGGGGGATCCGGGGTTGCCCTGGAGGAAAAGGCAGCAGGCTTCACCCTGGAATAGAGTAGAATTCTTTATTGGCCAAGTGTGATTGGAGACACAAGGAATTTGTCTTTGGTGCAAAAGCTCTCAGGGTACATAAAAGAAAAGGTATGTTTGTCAAGTGGGGAAAGTTGGACAGGGAGGGGAGGGAGGCTGGTGCACTTTTGCCTGCTCCCTTAGGGACCTCTTAAGAAGCGCGTAAAGTCCATGGCAGACAGTTGAAGGTCAAAGGTGAGAGGATCAGGTAGAGTGTTCCAGATGTTTCCTATTCTTAGGGCTGAAGTATTTTCTGCAGTCAAGATTAGAGGGGATGGATTGCATGTGGTTTGAAGGGATGGATAGCCCTTGTGATATTGCAGTTGAAGTTAAAGTGGGCATTAACAGGTAGGATATTATGGTAGATGATCTTGTGTACTAAGCTGAGGTCAGGACGGAGGCTGCCTAGTTCAAAGCTATCCAGGTCTAAGCTTTCACGTCTGGGGCTATAAGGGATTTCATGGTGAGCAAAATGACTCTGGACCAGTGGTGAAATGTAAAATTTGTTACTACCAGTTCTGTGGGCGTGGCTTGGTGGTGGTGGTGGGGTAATATGATTGAGTGGGTGTGGCCAACTTTTTCTTTTTCTTTTACTTTTAAAACCATTTTCTCTACAATCTCTTCGGCCGAAGAGGTTGTAGAAAAAATGCTTTAAAAAACCTCTGATGATCCCAGCTGAGCCACGCGATCATCATAGGCTTTTTTTTTTAACTTTTCAAAGCATTTTTTCAGCCAAAGAGGTTGTAGAAAAAATGCTTTTAAAAGTTAAAAAGCCTATGATGATTGCGCGGTTCACTTGGGCATGGGGGGGGGGAGGTGCATGGATTTTTGCTACCGGTTCTCCGAACCACCCATTGCTACCGGATCGGGTGATCCAGTCCGAACCAGGAGCATTTCACCCCTGCTCTGGAGCCTCTCTAAGGCCTCGGCCTCCGAAAGACAGCCAGGACTCCAGGCAGCCTCCAAGGACAGGCCTGGCCAAGGTTTCGGAGGCCCCACTTGGAAGCAGAGCCTTCAAGGGAGGAAGGTTCCCCCCCACCAGAATGAGGGAGACAGAGGGAGCCTATTTCGGAATCTCAGTCCCTGTTTTCAGGGCCTCCACGGCCGACCCAGGAAGAGGCCCCTGGTCCTCCGCTCTGGCAGGCCTCCTCCACACCCACCCACACAGGCCGCCCTCAAAGGGCCCACAGGCAGCTCAGAGGCCCTGGAGGGAAACCTCCAGGAGGGTGGAAGGGCTCCTGCTTGGGCCGGGGGTCCGTCTGGATGACCTCTGGGGGCCCTTCCGGCCCTGGGATCCTCTGGGGCTCCCCCGAAAGAACCAGGAGGGTATGCTGATCTCCCCTCCCCCAACCTCCCTCCCCCCCTTTGGGGAACCTTCCCGACTCCTGGCTGGAGAGGAGAGAAAATCTCCCCACAGCTTTTTTCTCCCCTCAAAATGGAGGGAGGGAGAATCGCCTCAGGAAAAAAGAGGCCACAAAATGGAGGACGCTGCGGGGTCTTTGCCCGCTTTAGCTGTCCTGCTCACTGCCTGTGGGGGCCAGCTGGGGCTGAAAGGCCGGACTGTAGGCTGCCCCCTACAGGCAGCGTGAGGGACAGCTAAAGTGTGGAAAGAGGATCCCGAGTGCTGGACAGGGGATTCTGGGAGTTGAAGTCCAGAGCCTTTGCTGAGGTTGAGCCACCTGCCTACCCTGGGAGGCCCTGCACTGGACACTCGGACACGGGGGCAGGAGGGGGATATGGGACACTGGAGGGCAACCAGGGAATGAAGGATTTTTCCCTCTTTTTTAACATATATATAAATTATTTATTTTCCTCCTCCATCAGCAGAGGATCTAAAGCCTCCACCTTCATTATTCTGGTTCTGTGGCTGGGCAGAGGCCGAGGCAGAGCCGGGGGAGCCGAGGGGAGAGGAAGGGCCAGGCCTCCCTTCCCCCCTCAGAGCCTCCATCCTGGCTTCTCTCCTCAGGGGGGACCTGCTGGCCGATCGGCCCAGGAAGCTCTTTGGGGGCCCCGAAGCCTCTGAATCCAGGGGGGGAGGAAGGTGGGAGCCTGGATGGAGACCATGGGAGAGAAGCCGGAGAGGCTCTTCCTCCTGCGAGGCTCCTCTTCAGCCCAGACTCTCCTCCGCCCAGTGTGGGGAAAGGTCCCCCCGGCCTCCCTGAGAGGAAAGCGGCCCCAGCCGCCCCTGCCCCCCTCCCCTGGGCCTCTCCTGGGCCCCCGTCTTTCTCTGGCCCCCTCCCCTCTGGGCCCCTCCAGGCTCCAGGGAGACCCGGCAGAGACCCTCCGGGAGGAGAGGAGCCCCTTCCCAGGCCTCCGCCTGGCCTTCCACCCAGAGCCCCCCAGGACCTCCTAGCCAGGCCCTGAGAGGAGAACCTGGGATGGGGACCCTCCTCTCCCTTCAGATCAGCCCCCTCCCCAGTTCTCCCTCCTGGGCAAAGGGGAACCTCTCCGTCTTCCTCATCCAGAGAAGAGACACAATCCTCAGCTTCAAAGCACTCGGAGGCTTTTTAGGGAAGGGGGCTTCACCCCACAGCCTCAGAGATGGGAACGTCAGAGGGGTCCCACTTTTTAAAATCAGCTCCAATTTATGAAGTTCTGATATGAAAGAAAAGCCTAAACAGGCCCCACTCTTCACCTTAGGCAGAATCCAAGGGGACTGATTGCTTCCTTGACCTTAGAAGAAAGGCAGCACAAGAGTTAAGGGTCACCAACCTGGAGTGGCACCAAACTCCATACTTCTGGGTGACCTTCTCCAGCAGACTCTGGGGACAAGAGACCCTGTTGAAGGACAGCAGAGGTCAATTCCCTTGTTATTGAACTATTTTCCTCCAGCATCACTTTCCTGAGATGTCCTGACAGGAAGGACCACAACCATGACAGGAATTGACCCCAGGAATGTAGTTGTGGCTTTTCACAAAGAAGCTTTTCTCCAGCCTCCCCTCTGCACATATGGAGCCCAGAAGAAGCTCAGGATCCCAAGAGGAGAAGTTGCTTCTCCCTGTAATTAATAATGATTATCTGGGCCTTGGAGATCTCCATACCTGTGATAGAGAGAGCAGATTGAAGCCATAAGCAAAGGATCTTGTATCAGAAAAGGATAAATTTATCAAGCTCTGTAGGAAAAGGTTTGGGACAGGCAGGATCTGTGCTCTTGATTGTTCCTTTTTCTCCTTTCCAGGTGAACCTGAGTGTTTCTCTGTTTATGTCAGGAAAGTCGCTGGCATTTCCATCTTCTGAGAGTGCTTTGAATTCTCCCAACTGTTCCTGCTGTGGGTGTTAGAAACAGGAAGAGGATTAATAAATTATGGACTTCCTGCTTTTTCTTCTGATGCTGCTTTTGTCCCATCCAGTCTCTGGGAAGCTAAGAAGGAAATGCCCTCTGAGTTTGGAGCACCAGGATGGAAAACAACCATGGAGCTTTTACAGGCCAGGAGACCATCTCATTGGTATAGTCACAACTGAAACACAAGTATCACCTATAATGTTGCCTTTTGACAGTCCTCCTTCTATACCTTCTCATGCGTAAGTCATTCAGGGTGATGGAGGTGCATCCCCTCCATTTGCATTCTGACATTCTCCTTCTTTTTTGTCTTATTTCACGTACTTTTATATTATAGGACTTGTCTATTTTCCTGAATGATTTTGATTTCTATAACTTGCCTCCTTTTTTATTTTGTAGAAATCCAAAGATGGGGTTAAAAAACCTGAAGGCAATGCAGATTATTTTCCGTTCTCCCCGTTCACTCCTGAATTCATCACTTGAATTCATTTTGTTTAAAGGAGGGACTGAAACAGTTGTAGTTGCCTCTGCCCAGCCCATTCCCAGATTTCTATAACCGATTATTGGTTTTCGATCAATATTGGCTAAAGGCTCAGTAGGCTTGTGGAGGCAAAAAGGAATAAATTCTTTTTAAAAGTTTGTTGTTACTGTTGATAATAACTTGAACATTTTTCTACAGTGTGTTTTCTTCTAGTTTTAAATACACCCTACAATTCATTTTCAACATTCAAGGGGTCAACAAGAACTCCCAGCTCCTGCACAACCTCACACTGGGCTACAACATCCACGACAACCGTTTGGATACTTTACACACTTCAGATGCCTTGCTGGACATGCTCTCCACTGGAGAAGCCAATGTCCCCAACTATGGTTGTGGAAGGAAGGAGAACCTTCTGGCTCTTCTTGATGCAGCTAACAGGGACATCTCCATCCAGGCGTCAACATTAGCAGCACCTTACAAAGTCCCACAGGTTTGTGTGTCCTTTTTCTCTCTCTGGGCGGGTGAAGGGCGGGTGAGCAATAGATGCAATCATGTCTTCTCCATGGAATTCAAGAGCTGCTTTTCTCCATATTAGCAAACATGTCAGTTATGTTTTTTTTCTCTTACATTCTTGTTCAAATTTCTCATACAAGGCCAGAAAAGCAACAAGACGGCAATAGTAGCATCTATATGTGTGTGTGTGTGTAAAAAAGATTTAAGTAGAGTAAAAAGTTTCATAAAGTTGTATAGTAATCAATCAATTAATAATCTAATATTGTCAACACATTAGTTTTGAAGTATCTAATTACACAATATGTCAGTCGGGTAAACCAGTTTTCTAGCTTTTATAGATGTTAGTGCAGCATTTGACACAAAGAGCAGATCAATATGATGGAGGAAATTGATTGCCTGCAAAGTGTAACTAGCCTGTTGGCCCTGATCCAAGCCCTTGTTTGAGAGGGAGGTTGGGGCTCAATGGAGCCACGAGAAAAAGGATCGATACTTACCAAGGGGTAACAAAGAAGAATGAATATTTGAACCCTTGTTTTTCAGTCTGGATATTAATGACTTACCAGGACTAAGGAAGGATTCTCATGTATATGGCTAAAGTGCTAAAATATTTACTTATTTAGCATATGGCAAAGGTATAATTAGCTAGGAGTCTACAATGTTAGTACATAGTATTTGTTTCGCTGCCAAAGAGTGCGAGTCCATTCAGTTTGTGCCCATGAGCTTCTCCAGGGTGCACCACAGGGGGTGAACCAGTTCCGCACCAGAAAGCTGAGAGGTGTCCTGTGGCATCATCTGGGCCTTCTCTCGCCACCGATGTTGCCTCACAGTTGGGTGTCACATCCAAGCAAGTCCAGCATTGTTAGGGGCCTGACATCTGTACCAAACATGCCACATTTCCCACCAAAGCGGTACCTATTTAACTACTAGTGTTGTCACATGCTTTTCAACTGCTACCGTGTTTCCGTGAAAATAGGACATGTCCTGAAAATAAGGCCAAGCCTGATTTTTGGGGTGGCGTAAATATACACCCTCCCCCCAAAATAAGCCCTAGTGCTGGTATGGCCAGCACAGGAGACAGCCCTTCCCTTCCACCGGTCACCTCAGGGCTTCTCGGCCCCTTAATCGGATCAGCTGAGCAGCTCAGGCCGCCATTCACAGCTGATTCGCGGGTGCTGCTCAGGCCGCTGCCTCCATCAAGCGCAGCCCCTTTTGCAGCCAATTGCGGCTGCAAAAGAAGCCGGAGGCCAAGCGATGCACCCTTTACGCCTCACACCCTCCTTACCTAATAATGAGAGTTACAGCAGGCAGTTCTGTCCATGGAACAGCTGCCTCATAGGTGTCAATCCGGCCGGCGGCTCCAGCAAGCACAGCTGTTTTTGCCATGGATTGGGGCCACTTCTGCAGCAGGAGGCCAAGCGATGCGCCCCATGTGCCTCGCGCCGGCCTTCCAAAGACTACTGGAGCAGCAGCTATCCACAATTTTTTAACCCTTGTTTCGTTCTGACCGTACTGGGTCATGTGGGTCAGGATGAAATAAGGGTTAAAAAATTGTAGATAGCTGCTGCTCCAGTAGCCTTTGGAAGGCCAGCGTGAGTCTTGAGTCTGCTGCTGCAGAAGTGGCTGTGCCTGAATACCACTTTTGGGAGAGAAGGAAAAGGGGAAACTCCCGCCCCGCTCCCACCTCTCCACCAGGCAACTCCTGGCAGGCCCAGACACCCAAAGCCCACACCCGCCCGGCTTCCTTTTCCACAGTGCCCGGCTCCTTGTCAAGGGAGGTGGCAGGTGGGGTGGAGGAGAAGCGAGACGCATGGAGGAGACAGGGCTCACTCCTCTTGCCGTCTCTTCTCCCCCTCTCACCGGGCATGGCAGGGCTTCCAGCCCCTGTCCAAATTGGATGCAATTTGGGGGTGGCAGGTGGGGAGGGGTGGGTCTGGGGAGACACGATAAGCGCATCTTACCTGCCTTGCAGCTCTGTTGTATGTCTCGCTCTTGTCTGCAGGCAAACATGTTGTAGGGTAAAACCAAACTTCTCGCGAGTTCGAGAACTCGCAAGAGTTTTTTTTTACCCTACAACATGTTTGCCTGCAGACAAGAGCGAAACACGCGACAGAGCTGCAAGGTAGGTAAGATGCACGTCTCAGGTCTCCCTGGTCCCTGGTGAGGGGGGGAGAAGAGACGGCAAGAGGAGCAAGCCACGTCTCACTCCACGTGTCTTGCTTCTCCCCCGCCCCACATGCCAACCCCTGCAGTAAAGAGCCGGGTGCTGTGGAAAAGAGCAGCGCAACACAGCAGTAGTCATGAGGTGGCCGCGCTCGCCACCTCCTGCACCCCCAAAATAATAAGACACCCCCCTTATTTTGGGGTTCAAAAAAATATAAGAAAGGGTCTTATTTTTGGGGAAACATGGTAGGTGGGCAGAAGCTGAGGCAAGTGGTGGGAGTTCACCCCACCATGCAGTGGTAGAACTTGAACTGCCGGAACAGATCCAGTGTCTTTAAGCCACTGAGGCTCCTACTTGCTAAATACACGTTGGTTTAAACTGATAGTACAGGACAATTATCCTGTGGGTTAGATTGCGTAAACCAGGGGTCGGCAACCCACGGCTCCGGAGCTACAAGTGGCTCTTTGGGCCCTCTGCCCTGGCTCTCTGTCCCATCACTGGTTGGCCCCGTCCCTCATTTCTTTTTTGGACTCCAGCCCGAAGCGGCAGGAAGCAAAAGCTGCCTTATGTGCAAATGTGGCTTGAAGGCAGGTACAGGACAGTTTCACTCCTGCACTCTCCTCCCCTCCTCCTCCTCTTGTGACCCCCTGGCCGGCTGTGGCTGAGCTGGGAGCGTGCGCAGGTACAGGGAGACCCTCCTCTCCTCAAGCAAGCGCCAAAGCTCAGGAAAGGTGGGCACGGGGAGGGCAGCAGCTCACTTAAGGAGGGCCTCCCCATGTGTGAGCATGCTCCCAGCTCAGCCACAGCTGGCCAGGGGGTTACGAGAGGAGGAGGGGGAGGAGGGTGAAGGAGCGAAGCTGCCCTGGACCTGCCTTCGTGCCACATTTGCACCTAAGGCAGCCTCCACTTCCTGCCGCTTCGGGATGGAGTCCAAAAAATGAAATAAGAGGGGTGGGGCCAATCAGTGATGGGAGAGGAATGGAAACTCCTCACTTTGAAATGGCAACACAAATCCCCAAGGTAATTCCTATCCATGTTGGACAAGAGAGAGAGGAACACATTGCTTTGGCAATTCCCATGACTTCCTAATATGAAACTATGACACATCCACAAGAACTTTTCAATGGCCTCAACAGAGTTCAAGTTCCTCCCTCAGGAAAGACGCTCCCTCCGCGCACGGCCGAAGAGCTGCCAGGGGTGGGCGATGACATGGACGGCTCCATGACTGGAGCATTAGTGCAGGAGAGAAGCCGTGTCCTGTTAAGACCCTCCTTAAGCAAGCGCCCCCCCCGCATGCGCCTTTGCTGCGCTTTGCTCCCGGCCAGGGAGTTATGAGAGGAGAGGGGGAGGAGGAGGACGATTGCCCAAAGGGAGGGGGAGACACACACACACACACACACACACACACATAGAGGCATAGAGAGATACATACAGAGTGATACATAGAGAGCAGGTGAGAGGGGAAGAGAGGGAGAGGGACAGACCGAGGGATACATAAAGGGAGGGGAGAGAGAGAGAGAGACATAGAGAGACACATACAGAGTGATACATAGAGAGCAGGTGAGAGGGGAAGAGAGGGAGAGGGACAGACACAGGGATACAGAAAGAGAGGGGAGAGGGGGAGAGAGACATAGAAAATGGTTGTGTGGCTGGATGGGACTGGGGGACTGGGTGGGAGTGACTGGGTGGGAGTGAGTGACTGAGTTGGCCATGCCCACCCAGGCTTTGTGGCTCCCGGTGTATTTTTTTTCTGTAGGAAACAGGTCCAAGTGGCTCTTGGAGTGTTTAAGGTTGCTGACCCCTGGCGTGGACTCTGGAGAAAAGGTGGCTCCTTCTGAGAGAATAATTCTGATTATTGATAAATCAAAGTCAAAAGTTTTGGTCTTTGGAAAACAAATGTGGCCAATGCAGCAAGTAACACTTTTCTTTACTCAGTGTCACTTTTCTCTGAGACGGAATCTTGGATCTGCCGTCATCAAAGGAGCTCACCTAAAGCAATGGCAGGATTGAATTTAAAGTTTAAATGGTGAACCTGGAAAAGGAAATCATAGCTATCCAGCTTTCTCCCCAATTATTAGAGAATATAATGCCAAAGTTACCCCCAAGCCCTTCTATTGAACTGAAGTTTGGGGCTTAATATCTACCTCTACTGGAACAAGCCCAATCACAGCACCTGAGGAGTATTTTGGGGGTGGATAAAAGGACTTCAGGTGCTGATTCAGAGCTGAGTTGGGAATTTCCACAATTTCCCCTTTCTCTAAAATCAGAGGAAATACAGTCATGTGAAAAGGAAAGTTCGCCCTCTTTGAGTTCTTACGATTTTATGTATCAGGACATTGGATAAATGTTCTTTGCTATAGAATGATGGACGTTAAATTGTTTGGAAATGGCCTTGTAATTCTTCCCAGATTGATAGGCAGCAACAATGGCTTCTCTCAGATCACTGCTGGAGTCTTTGCCCTTTGGCATTGTGTTAACACAGACCTCAATGCTGGAGACCAGCAAACTCCTGAAACTTTGGCTTTTATAGAGGCCGTCACACTTGTGATGATCGATTAATCCAGGTCCCTTGATCAGCAGCACCAGGCTTCCTCTCAGCCTCTTCACACCTATGGAAGCAGTCAGGGTGTCCTTAGCCTTTCACACCTGGCTCCTCCATTTCGGCTCTCTTTCTGTAAAATAAAGGAGGACAGGGTGTTATATCTCCTGTGTTGCTGTTCACCTGAGGTTGCATTTACCTCCTTTTAAGAACTGCTGAAGACCAGATGCTTTTTACTGTGTCCTGATACATGAAACCAGAGAACTCACAGAGGGTCTCCTTCCTTTTCCACAGGACTGAATTTCTTAGTGTACAGTTAAACCTCTGGAACCTGACAGAGTCCCCAAGTTCTCTGGGTTAGAAGATGCAGAATTTCAAATAAAGCTCTCTAGGATTATGCATCTGACAAATTATATTAGGAGCTCTGGTCTCCTTATCTCTTGTGTAACTAGAGAACAGGCCCAAAAATAATCAAGGTGGTATATAAATAAATAAGCAAATATTGCTTCACCAAGAATCTGGAATATTGAATGTCAACTGCATAAGAAAGAGAGAGATGAGAGTCTTAGGCTGCACATTAGACAAACAACCTATTGGGAAACTTGTGTTAAAACAACACATTTGCTGTTCAGTCAGAATTAAAGATATAATATGGCCCTTTATTGGAACAAAACATTCACTTGACACCTGCACATCTGGATCTGATTGTCCCAAAGGTGCTTTTTTCAAGAGGCAACTGGACTTTCTGGTTTTTCTTTGAAGACCTTTTGCTTCTCATCCAGAGCTGAAGAACCTGGACGACTGAGAATCTCCATAGACATGTGGGTCTGATTGCAATAAGTTGTGATACAGAAATATGTTTTTTTATTCTTATTCTTTTTTATTTAATTTGTTTCTTGTGCTCCGTTTTTATATACAGTGTTGTTAACACTGTGCTTAATATTCTGTTTATTGATATGGCATAATTGCTAATCAACAATAAGCTATTTAATTTGCTCATCAATACCAAGTTGAATTTATTAAAAAATAAAGTTTTGGACTTTATCTGACCCCCAATATAACACAGCTTTCTTCATTGCTTTTTCAGATCAGTCATACAATTGTTTCAGAGGCTCTGAGTGATAAAAGGAAATTCCCCTTTTTCCATCAGATGCTCCCCAAAGAAGGATTCCACTACCCAGCAATTGTCCACCTGCTCCTCCATTTCAGATGGACCCTAATTGGCCTCTTTGCTTCAGACACAGAAAATGGAGAGAATTTCATGAGGATTTTTCCTCCTATGCTTCTCAGGAGTGGAATTTGTGTGGTTATATCACAACTGTTCTCAACAACTGGATACACAACAGCCCTCAGGGATTCCCTCTCTAAGTGGAGACAAATCGAGGTCTTTGTTCACTTCATAGAAAATGTTTCCATTTGGGAGAGAATTCTTCCTTTCCATTTAACACTTATGCGTCTGCCAGGACCCATTGAAGGGAAAGTCTGGATCTATACAGTTGTGGGAAGATTAAAATTGGAAAAGCACAGACTTTTCAAATACGTACATAGCATTTGGACCTTTTCTTTTGTGGTAAAAGAAAGGCCAAGAGATTCTGCCTTTGAACCCCATTTCTTTGTGGAAAGAAAGTTTCAAGATCTTTATTTCCGCTGTTCTCTTTCAAAGAACGTCTTTTCTGTCAAAGGCACCCAGAAAGCCCCTCTGGAGACCCAGGAGAAAAAGAACAGAAGAAATATACAAAATTATTACCTTTTCTACAGTCTCATTCAGACTCTGGCCCAGGCCTTGAACGCTGCCTATTCCTCCAGAGGGAGAAGGGGAAGGAAGGAGGGCGAAGGGAGGTTGGGGGCTCCAAGGCTGCAGCCGTGGCAGGTATGGGGGTCCTGATATTGTGGGATATGAAGAATTGCTTCTAAAATAATGTTTCATTACAGCTTCCACTTCTGCGTAATAAATAAAGAAAATAAGGGACTAGAAAGTCAAGGATTTTTTTGAAAAACTGGTTAAAATGGTATTGTTCTTACAGTGAACAAAGTGGTTCAGAAAAGTCTAGAAAGAAAAGGGGGGAGGGATTTCTGAGCAAGAGCTTAATGGACACATTTCAAAATATAAACAATTTATGCAAAAGAGCAATGGAAAGTTACTGATGCAGAATCACACCAGGCCATGGAGACAGGGGGTTGCTGGGGAAAATAAGGCCATATTGTTGAACAGGAGCTCTGGATAGGTCAAGAGCTTGCTAGTCCTTCAGCCAATAGAGAAGCAGGACAGGGTTGAGTGACGGGAGGAAGGGCGTAAAACCTCTTGCATGCTTTGATCCAGGTCCACCTGGTGGATTTGAATTGAAAAGAATTTTTTATTGGCCAAGTGTGATTGGACACACAAGGAATTTGTCTTGGTGCATAGGCTCTCAGTGTACATAAAAGGAAAAGATACGTTCATCAAGAATCATAAGGTCGAACACTTAATGACTATAATTATAACCCTATGACTATAATTAAGTGTTGTGATATGGTTGAATCTAGAATTTTGACGGTCTCTACTGTGGATACTGTGTTGTCTAGTATTGTGAGAGGTGGAAGTATGGGAGGGTTTCTCCTAAAGTCCACCACCATTTCTACGGTTTTGAGTGTGTTCAGTTCCAGATTGTTCTGGTCGCACCACGAGGCTAGTTGTTCAACCTCCCGTCTGTATGCGGATTCATCATTGTCTCGAATGAGGCCAATCACTGTTGTGTCACCTGCGAACTTCAGTAGTTTAACAGATGGATCCTTGGAGATGCAGTCATTGGTATACAGAGAGAAGAGAAGTGGGGAGAGCACACAGCCTTGGAGGGGTTGGGGGGCTGTGCTAATTGCAGATGCTTTGATAAACTTTTGCTCCTTTAGGGTACCAGATTGCCTCCCTTGCTTTATTGCTGGTTTCCTATTTCTAACAATATGGATCCATCAATCTTAGATCCTTCAGAGAAGGAACCCAAAGGAGAAGGAGGGGAACCTTCTCAATCACATTGGGCTTCAGAAGGTCAACAGTTGGGCCAATCTGGCTGGAGACATCATCTTCTTTTGGTTCTAAACACAGTTAATTTTAAAAGGATGTATGCATTTTTAAATACACTCATGTCTTTATGGGTTTGTGATTAGCATAGTTGAATTTTACCTTAATAACTTTGAAGGACACCCTGAGACCATCTAGCCCAACCCCTCCTCTCTGCAGGAATCCCAGTCAAAGCTTCTCTGACTGTCGGCAGCTCAGTCTTTGCCTCCTCAGTGAAGGGGAGGTTGAACTTCTCTGCTTTGAGGGCTCAGCTCTGAAATGGCTCCTCTTTTCAGGGTCTTTTTCCTCTCCTTCAGCCAGAGTCTCCTCCCTTCTGACTGAGCTCATTTCCCCATTTCCCCTCCTCCCTCTGGAGGAACATGGAGGAGATCTGGAGTTTCTGGGCAACTTCTTCCAGTTATTGGAAGAGGCAGAATGGGATTTACGACCACAGTTGAGCTCAGCATTTCTGTTGCTAAGCAAGATGGTTGTTAAGTGGGTTTTGCTCTATTTTATGACTTTCTTACCTTTTCTTCTTAAGTGAATCATCGCAGTTGTTAACATAGTTGTTAAGTGAATCTGGCTTCCCTGTTGATTTTGCTTGTCAGAAGTCGCAAAAGGAGATCAGGCGACCCTAAAACTCTGCAACCATCATAAGTGGATGCCAAGAATTCAGATGTTGATCACCTGGAGACCCTGGGGATGCTGCCATGATCCTGGGAAAATGATCAGTGCCGTTGTAACTTTGAAATGGTCACTAAATGAACCATTTTTTATAATCAACCTGATGTTTTCCAGGAGTTTATGAATAATCTTTTTTTGCTATGATTCATTTTATCATCTTCTCTAGAATGTCCCCTATAATTTACCAATTGCATCAATTATATTTTATTAATATATATTTTGCTAATATATGGTTGAGCAATTTGCTGAACTTTTGTTTTATTTATGAAGGTAATAACACCTATTTTTCTAAATGTATATTTTAATGTTAGGCAGCTGTAGAAAAAGATTCAAATGTGTAAAGGCTAAATGGGATTTTTTAAAAAAAGCTTTCAGATTTTAAACTTCCTGGATGTTCCCCTTCTAGTTCCATCCTTTCCTGCAGAAGAATGAGTATTGCAATATTTCTGAGAGGGAACTCTACTTGGATCAAAATGGAGATGTAGCAGCAGATCTGGCAATTGTGAGCTGGTTGATTCTCCCCAAGAGGGATCCCATCAAACTTCGAATGGGGACTTTGAAAAGACAGAGACCTAATATCCACCAAGGAGCTCTTTCACAGCTAAAGTTGCTCAACAAGGTGGGAGAAATTTTGGGGTCTTTCCTCTTTTTTCTAAAGATTTGGGACCCGTTTCATTTGGACTAAGCCCAGTTTCCAGGGTCCGTGACCTTCACTGGGAATTGAACATGGGGAGTAGAAACCTTATAGTTTCCTTTCTATAGACCACTTGGGAGCCTTCAGTACTTTAGACCAAGCTGTTCTTCAGCTGCTGTAATACTGAAGACTCTTTGTAGCTGGTTCAGCCATGTCCAACCTGGGATGAGAAACCCTCAAGTGCTGGAGGTTGTGTTGTTAAGAGCCTCAGGTTCGTTTGTTCCTTGTCCTGAAAGAGCAAAGCTGAAGGGGATTCTGTTGAAGAGACCCTGAATTGAGGTTTGGACTGAATGAGATGAAATTGGATCATGGCTGGATGGAGCTCCTGGGGGTTCCATTGGGAGAGAAGCTTCCTCTTGTCCTGCTTAGGGAAAGGAGGTTGGGAAATGGTTCCCTGAAAGGGCAGGTCCATGGTCTGTAATGTGTTTAAGTAGTCCAGACCTGGTCAAAGGTAGCCATATCTGTCTTTCACCCAACTGGGGGGAGCAATTGATCTTCTGCCCCTAGGAAGGAGGTCCAAGACTTTCAGGTCACATAAAATGAGAGTGACCAGTGAGAGAATCCCTTGTCCCAGAAACCTGAAACACAACTTTAGTTCAAAGAAAAGGTCTTCCCGATATCAGAAGTAAGGAGACAGATTGTGACAGGAAATGCTACTTAGATTTGGCCTTTGATAATTAAGAGGGCTCTTCATCTGAAAATGAATGGCCTTGTTGATATTGAGTGTTAGCCACCTTCAGTCCCTCTGCTTGAAAAGGAGTCTCCAAATTCAACTACTATTAAATGTGGGTCAGTCTTTCCATGCCAGTTGGAGTCTCTTAATAGGAGTTCTTCAACACAAAGGACTTTTTCTTGGATAACTGGATGGGCCTCAGAAATATCCCCTCCTGACCCAGGACTCACACTCATGTCCCCTCTGTTGCAGCCAAAGGTTTGCGACTTAACCTTTTTCAGGGACACCTTCTCATGATCTCCCCTCAATCTCACTACAGTTCTAGAAACTATGCAGAAACCTTCAGTCTTAATAAAGGAGAATATTTGTAGCTCAGGGCTGACATGAGGGCTCCTTGGTGCTCTCTGAGCTTGCTTGTTTTCTTCCAGGCGTTTCATTACCCAACTAGGTAACATCATCAGCTATAATTTATGAGGAATTTTTGCTTTGTCTCTTAACGGGGAGACTGTTTTGAACTAGTGTCAAAGGGGACCAGCTTTGCAAGGCTTTCTGTAGTCCAGAAGAAACCTTTCCAGACCCTACTGGTCAGAAGTTTCCTTTTTAATAACGTTTTTGTCAGATGTAAATGCCTTATTCTCTAATGTGTAAATAATGTATATATGGAACATCAGGGGTTAACTTATTCTTTGGACTTTAATGTATTCATATTTTACCACTCCCATTCCTGGCTCCACCCCTTGTATATATAAGGAGCCATCCTCCCCATTTTCCTTGCTTCTATCTTGAATATTCAGCGAATATAGAATGCCTATTATGAATAAAGAGAGATATATTTAAATCTCTAACTTCTATTATCTTTATTGAGTCTGATCCTGAAAATATTGCAACAAGCTGGTAGCAGAGGATGGTTAATTGACTCAATAAGTAATTAAAAATGTCCAAGAAAGATAGGCCCAACACCAGGGCCTACAGCAAAGAAATAGAAACTGATCAAGAGATGATCAACGAATCCAATAATGCGATTTCGAGAGAATCCGAAGAATACACCACTGAAGAAGAAGAACTGATGAGTGAAAATAACGACCAGGAAGAAATTGAGTTAGAAAATAACGAACTCAGGTCAGAGATATTAAAGATACTAAAAAGCCAAAAGAATGATGAAAGCCTCATCGCGGACCTCCAGGAGATGCTGAGGAACAGCGGAGCAGCGAGAGAGAAAAACGTCATTAAAGAAAAACCCAAAGATCAAAAAACTGTGAGTGAAATGACTACTGAGAAAATAGTTGTAAAAAAGAAAAGATGTGACCTCGCGCGAAATTTTGAATGGCAGCCATCTTGGTTTCAACGAACTTCAAAAGAGAGTGAAGCAGAGCCAATCAAAACGCTCAGTTCAAAATTTCTGGCGCGAAAAACGCTATCAGACGAAGAAAGTGAAAAAGAAGTCTCAAACTCTTCAGATGAAACAAAATCAGAAAGTGAAGACGATTTAACAAAGTCTCAAGTAAAGTCAGCAATGAAAACGCTTTTTGCTGCTTTTGGGCCAAGATTGAAAATTTCTAAGACATCAACGAAGAAGCAAGAAATCAAACCGACAACTCAAGACCTGCACGCTCCCATCCTGACTTCGAAAACGACGACACCCGAGCCCAGAGAGCCATGCCGATTCCGTCCTACACCGCAGACAGAATCGAGTGCCAGCGCACACAAGAGAAAGAGAAGAACCGTCGCCATCACCAAAGCCCCAAAAACCGAGCCAGAGACCGACTCATCTGAAGAGGAGCGGATCGAGAGAGCTGAAATGGAGAGAACCTTCCACAACGGCGCCAAAGAAGAAATGAGCAACGCGCATGTGCAAAACTACGTAGACGGCCCCGAAAGACTTGAACTGGCCAGAGAACCGCGCAGACTCGTTACAAGCATCCCAATGCCGTTCTGTAATTTCCTGCACTTGAGAGACCACGGACTGCCTCAGGTTGTAAGTAATGGACAAAATAATGTGGGGAACTTACCCAGTGACTTCCCAAAACTTAGAGTTGATGGCATTAATTTACAAGAGTGGTACCAACAGCTTCAGGTTATTTACATGAAAGAAAATTTACTATTCTTTATAACTAGTCCTCCAAGAAGACCTTGGACTTTAAAAATAGATTGTTTACATCATAGAGCATTTTTCATAATAATTTCTAGCGTGTCTCCTGCAATGTATCATAGCATCAAACCAAACCTAACTGTATCAGAAATAATTCAATGCATGTTTAATCTATTTCACAGCGATAGCGTAGCCACAACCACAAGAATGTCTAAGGATTTCTTTTCTTCTAGAGTGAAACCAGGGGTTTCTATAAGTGAGCATTTGATAAATCTAAACAAAATAAGAGCTGAGCTGCAATTGAGGGGGGAAGTGATTTCAGATCAAACAATGAAAAGTGTTATTATCAATTCACTTGATCCATCATGGGATAGCTTTATGTCACACTTAGATACCATTAATTTGGGATATTTATCAATAGAAAGTCTATCTAACAAATTGATAGCAGAAGACAATTCAAGAAAAAATCGTTCCAGTAACCAAACAGAACACAAATCTTTTAGGAAAGTAGTCTTTCAAGATAAATATAATGAGGCCTTTAGATGCCACAATTGTGGATCCAGGGAACACAGTAGAAGAGACTGTCCCAAAGTCCCAAGGGAGAGACATAGGCCAGAATATAGGAGCAAATACAATTACAGACAATCTTCCACAGATAGACACAAATATAGAAGTCCACCAAATTACAGAGAAAGTAGAGGGGGTAGAGAAAATTCAAAAGAGAGAAAATCTGGGTCACTAAATGGGCTAAATAAACAAGACAGCACCAGAACACAACAAGATGAGAACAATAATTGGCTTATTGATTCTGGTGCAACAAATCACACCACTAACAACAAAAGTATATTATCTTCATTTACAGAAGATAAGTTTGTGATAAAGGTAGCTAATCAAGAAAAGGTTCAAGTATTAGGCAGAGGAAATGTGACCTTGCCTGGTTTAGGGAAAATAGAGGGGGTATTATTAATCCCAGAAATACCTCACAACATACTGAGTGCTATAAAACTAAGCAGAGAATCTGACATCAATATAGTTTTCTCAAAGGGAAAAGCAACTATAGAAAAGAACAAAACAAATGTAGGTACTGTGATGATAAAAGGGGGTCTACCCTATCTGATAACCAAAGAAAGATGGTTACATAACATTGATTCAAATATGGAAGATTGTATTGAAGCAGATGATGAAAATGTCAATAACAGTGACAATGATGAATGTAAAATAACTCATGATAACAAAAATACACACAATGAGAAGAAACCAAAAATAGGTAAACCAATTCATGATGAGTGTGCTCACATCTTACATAGGAAGTTAGGACATGCAAGCTTTCCCGTAGTACAAAAAATGACTGAACACGCAGAAGGTGTCAAAATAAAAAATTGTGAAAATTATTTGGAATGCTCAGTATGTAAATCCACCAAACTAAAAACCAGTCCCAGACCAAAAAAATCTAACAGATCAACTAACAATATTTTTGATTTGGTACATATGAACTTAGTTGGTCCATTAACTCCATCAATTACCTATAGAAAACGTTACTTCCTAACAATAGTGGATGATTACAGTCGCTATGGTTTTGTTTACACATTAAAGCACAAGGATGAAACCTTTCAGAAATTTAAGGAATTCTACAAACGCATAGAAACACAGCATAATATCAGAATAAAACAAATTATGACAGATAGGGGATGTGAATTCATGTCTAAAGAATTCTCCCAATGGTTAAAGGATAGAGGGATGCTACATTTCACGTCCAATCCATTTTCTGCATTTCAAAATGGGATTGCAGAGAGAAAGAATTCCACACTGCAAACCATGATTAGATGCACATTAGAGGATGCTGGTTTAGGCAAACAATTTTGGTCAGAAGCCTTACATTATTCAAATTACACTCAAAATAGAACATGGTCCAGTATTGTGAATAAGACACCATATGAGGTGATGTACAATAGAAAACCCAAATTAGCACACATGCACATATTTGGAGTTACTGCAGACGTACACATACCTAAACAATTGAGGAGAAAGGGAGAAAACGTATCCAGGAGATTAAGATTCATGGGATACGAAACCGGAACCAAAGGGTACAGATTCATTGATAGTAATAACAAATTTATAGTATCCAGAACAGCTGTGTTCCATGAGCAGGCCAATTGGTCTAAATTGCACCTTAATGAAATATTTCCTAATAAAAGCAAAGATAATATATCTTGCGAGGAAGGAACAACAGAAAATCAAAATATTAACAAAAATAAAAACAAAACCAAAACTTGGACAAATAGTCAGCATAAAATAAAGACAGACACATTAACAAAAAAGGAAGCCAGATATTTGCATGACAACCATAGCAAACCTGAAAGAAATATTAGAAACAATAGAAACCAAATACCAAATAAATACAAAGATTACATAATGCATATGGATGGAGAACAAATAACACCTAATACATATGAGGAAGTATTGAAACTTCCCCGTGAAGAAAGAGAAAAATGGGAACTAGCTATGGAAAAAGAGATGGAAAGTTTACAAGGATTAAATGTATTCACACCTGCGATCGCACCTAAGGATAAAACAATTATAGGTACCAGGTGGATTTATAAAATTAAGAATTTGGAAGGAGGTAACACCTTATACAAGGCCAGACTAGTTGCACAAGGTTATGCACAAAAATATCCAGAAGACTATACTGACACTTATTCACCAACAGTGAGAACAGAGAGTGTCAAAACAGCTCTTGTAGTAGCATCTGCACTCAATCTGGACGTGTTTCAATATGACATACAGACTGCATACTTACACGCAAAATTAGATAAGGAAATATATGTAAGAGCACCACACAGTCAATACACTAATAAGAACGAAATTTGGTTATTAAATAAGAGTCTGTACGGATTGAAGCAATCTGGCAAAAGATGGTACGATTGTTTGGTAAAAGTACTTAAGACCATGGATTTCAACGCCACCACTGCTGATAACTGTTTCTTTGTAAAAAAGAGTAATGATCATATTGAATTTGTATTAATTTATGTGGATGATATTTTATATATTGGAAAGCATAAAGAGAGCAGGGAAATCTTTGTAAATAAGTTAAACGAACATTTCTCATTGAAATCACTAGGTAGAGTGAATAAATACCTTGGTGTACAAATTAACAAAACTAAAAGGGGATTCAAACTTACTCAGAAAGATAAAATCATTGAACTCCTAAACAAATGTAACTTAAATAATGCCAAAACATGTGACACACCTATGCAAACTGATTTTCTTAGAAACACTGATGAATCTTCCCCTGAGTTTAAAAACAACACATTTTACAGATCAGTTATAGGTTCACTCCTTTATATATCTAATTGGACTAGGCCAGATATTGCATTACCTCTCAATTTATTGTCAAGATATGTTAGCAAACCAACCTTGTATCATTGGGAAGCTGTCAAAAGAATTTTAAGATATCTGAAAAGTACATTAGATTTTTGTTTAATATTGGAACCAAATAATGACAAAGAACCAAAAATTACTTGTTATGCTGATGCAGATTGGGCTGGTGATACATCATGCAGAAAGAGTACCTCTGGTTATGTTTTTCTATTGAACGATTGTCCAGTTTACTGGTATACTGGTAAACAAGAACTGGTAGCCACTTCTACCACAGAAGCGGAATATGTTTGCTTGTCTAAAGCTGCAAATAACCTTGTATGGTTCAATGATTTGATCACAGATGTTTGGAAGAAACCTACTTTACCATTTATTATGCATGAAGACAATAAAGCGGCCATTGAAATATCTAGATCCGATGCAATTGGACAAAGGTCCAGGCATATTGATATAAAATTTAAGCACGTAAGACAACTATCTCAAGACGGATTCATCAAAGCAATACATTGTGATACTTCTGAACAATTAGCTGATATATTAACAAAACCCTTACCTTCTAAACAACACAAATATTTAACTTCTAAATTATATGTATTATATTGTCCTGAATCTGAATGTAACTGGTGTTGTATAACGAACCGGCATTTAGAGGGGGATTTGTCAGATGTAAATGCCTTATTCTCTAATGTGTAAATAATGTATATATGGAACATCAGGGGTTAACTTATTCTTTGGACTTTAATGTATTCATATTTTACCACTCCCATTCCTGGCTCCACCCCTTGTATATATAAGGAGCCATCCTCCCCATTTTCCTTGCTTCTATCTTGAATATTCAGCGAATATAGAATGCCTATTATGAATAAAGAGAGATATATTTAAATCTCTAACTTCTATTATCTTTATTGAGTCTGATCCTGAAAATATTGCAACAGTTTTACTCTACTTAAATAAATCTTTATTAAATAAAATAATTTAATAAATCTTTGACAATGACTGTATTTAAAAATTTAATATGATCATCATCACCATGGATAGATAAATGAAGAGTGGAGGAATGCCTTTTAATACAGTCATGAGGGGGAACCTTTAAGTTTCTCACAATGCTTAAATCTTTTCTCAATTCCGTCCTTCAAGACTTTATTAAGTAGAAAAGCCCTTTATTATTCCAAAGTGTTGTGCCAGAAGCAAAAGGGAGGAACTAAAGGAAGAACCTGCCAGGGTCACATCTCCTACACCTGTTTGGAAGGAGTCAGAGATTTCATATTTACCTCAGTGAAGCATAGAGGCTACTTGTCTCCATCCATTTCTACCTCCATTTTCCATGGACGGAGAGTCCTAACACCTTTTCTTTGGCATTCCTATTTTTTCTGCTTAGTCTCTGCCTCAGTCCAAATGTGTGGAAAGTTGTCATCCTGGATTTGTCAAGAGGGCTCGAGAAGGAGAGCCAGTTTGCTGCTACGACTGTGTTCCTTGTCCGGAGGGGACCTTCTCCACTCAGGAAGGTGGGTGACACCAGGGGAAAGGAAGACCTGGTGGAAATGGACTTATCCAGAGCATTTTGATGAAAGTGCAAATTAAAACATGCATTGAAGCTCAACTCTTTTTTTGTTTATTCAAAATGCACTAGAAATCCTCTGATTTCATATTCCTTAGCTATAAAAGTATTAGAAAATTATATTATCATTTTTTTTCCCTGTGGAATGGTTAAACAACATATCTTGGAAAATATTCCTGGAATCGGTTTTGTCCAAAAAAGTTATTTCTTGAAATGTAAAGGACAGAATATTGAGGAAATATTGCTTTTTCCTTTTCTCAGATACAGAAAAATGCACCAAGTGTCCAGATGATAAATATCCAAATAAGAACAGAGTCCAATGTATTCCCAAGGTTATAACCTTCCTGTTTTATGAAGAACTTCTGGGTATCACCCTGGTCTCTTTTGCCCTATTCTTCTTCCTAACCACAAGCCTTGTTTTAATCATCTTCATTAAATACCGAGAAACTCCCCTTGTCAAAGCCAACAACAGGGACCTCTCCTACATCCTCCTGGTCTCCCTCCTGCTCTGCTTCTTGTCTCCTTCTCTCTTCATTGGTCAACCAAGGAAAGCCACCTGCCTTCTCCGACAGACAGTCTTCAGCCTCATCTTCTCAGTGGCCGTTTCTTCTCTCTTGGCCAAAACCATCACGGTGGTGCTGGCCTTCCTGGCCACAAAACCAGGAAACCGAGTGAAGAGATGGTTGGGGAAGAGCTTGGCCAACTCCATCATCCTCTCTTGTTCCGCTATCCAAATTATCATCTGCTCCATCTGGCTGGGAGTTTCTGCCCCCTTCCCTGACTCTGACCTCCACTCCCAGCCTGGAGAGATCATCCTGCAATGCAACGAAGGGGCCGTTGTCATGTTCTACGTCACCCTCAGCTACATGGGCTTCCTGGCTGCCATCTGCTTCACGGTGGCTTTCCTGGCCAGGAACCTGCCTGGGGCCTTCAACGAAGCCAAGCTGATCACCTTCAGCATGCTGGTCTTCTGCAGTGTCTGGGTGACTTTTGTGCCCACCTACCTGAGCACCAAAGGGAAATCCATGGTGGCTGTGCAGGTCTTCTCCATCCTGGCCTCCAGTGCTGGTCTGCTGGGCTGCATCTTCATCCCCAAGTGCTACATTATCCTTCTGAGGCCAGACCTCAACACAAAGGAGCAGCTCACAGCCAGAACAAATGTAAAATCATGAGATATAACACCTTTATGATATTGGAAGAATTGTTAACGGTTCTTTTATTTGAAAGGAGATATTCTTTCCATTTAGATAGTATGCAGGAGTCAAAGAAAATCATATGTATATGTTTCAAAATGGGAAATTGTTGAATGACTGGAATTCTTCTAGCTCTCTTCCCTTTCAGCTCAATAAAGAGAACTCTGTAAGAGTCATTCAGAGAAATTTTCTGTTCAGCAACAGCTACTGAATGTGACACCTTATAAAAAATAATTCGGCCACTTCTTCCTACAGCTAAAAGTGTATGTGAGAGAGAGAGAGCAGGAAAAGAGGTAAGGAGGAAGCTGTGGGAACAGCCTGGTTGCCTGATCCTCTCCGTGAAAATGCCGGAATGATGTGAAATGCCATGTTTGACTGGCTCTCAGCTGAGGAGGGAAATCTTCATCTCTCTTATATAATTCTTTCTTGATTTCCTCATAAAAACCTCCTTTGCAGAAAGAATTCAGCAGAACAACTGTCTGGGATTTCAGTTTGGGGTTGTTTTTATTTGTTGTTTGGTACTTTACACCAAAATAAAAAAAATAAAGTAAATAAAAAAACTAAAGTGTGTAAAGAAATTTCCACTGTATATTTTTTCTTTCATCAACCAGAGAAATAAAATAGCAGTTTTCAGGCTGTTTAATTTTCCACTTTACAATTTGTACGTAAAGGATTTCTTGTCTGTGAAGGGCTGGAGAAGATGCCCAGAGAAAGGGGACCTGGAGACTCTCCCCAGGAGAAGGTTGAGGGGATCCTGTCTAAAGGCAGCCGCATCCCTGACCAGGTCACAAACCTTCAATGCTGCATAATATTCATCCAGGTCCAAGAAGGGGGTGAATAGAGGGGGGGGGAGACTTCCTGGTTTCTAGGGAGAGGCACCCATGGAAGCTGTTCTGCTCTCCAACCACACAGATTGCTGATCAATTGGGAATCCATGTTTAGTTCTCAGAACGGCTCCTAATTGTGAATAATTTGCAAATTCCATTTTAAGGAGCTAAGAAAAGCTCTGATGGATCAGACCAAGATCAGTCTAAGATTCACAGGGACCACACAAATCCCTCTGGTTCTCCCACAAGCAGAAGGCAGAGAGACTTATGGCTTTGCCCAACATGGAACTGGTCTTTTCCCACAATTTCACTTTCCTCCATCAAACCACACAATATTGGACACTCGGCCATCTCACAGTCTAGGAATCCCCAATTCTGCCATCACAAATTAATCTGAGAAAATATTTTCCATGTTTCACTGCCCCAATTCAAAAGTACTAAAGTGGGATTAGAACTCAGGAGTCTCCTAGGGATCATCCCAAAGTCACTGAGGAAACTTTCATGTCTAAGGGAGGATTAGAACTCAGAGCCTCCTAGACCTTGGCTCAAACTCACCCAGCTGGCTTTCATGCCTGAGGCAGGACTAGAACTCACAATATTCTAACGATTGTCTCAAAGTCGCCCATGTGGCTTTTATTTGAAAGCTGGTTTTGAAAGTTTGGATCTCTGCCCCTCCCAGGGCACTCCTGGCCCCCCTTATTCCCCCCCCAGAACAAAAGGTTCTTTCTACGCTGCTTCCCTTCTCCCCTCCCCCGTCGCCCGAACAGACAGCTGTCACTCAAGCCCCTGTCCTGCCGCCTCCCTCGTGCCCCCCCTTTTGATCTGCCTCCAGTGAAAGGGGCTTCCTTTGTCCCTCACCCCACCCGCCCCTCCCACCACGGCGCTCCTCCTGCCTGGCAGCTGCCTGCCCAGAAGCCCTGGAGGGGCAGCCAAGGACCCTTCAAACCCCCCCCAGGACCGAAAAGCCCCCTTTCTGCCTCTCTCAAGGGCTGCGCTGAGGCCCCTTCGCTCCCAGACCCCCCCCCCAGTACCCGGATCTTCTGGGGGGGAAGTTGCGGGGGGTGATGGGGAAGCTCAGCCTGTCTTCACCCCCCCCCAACTACCGACGGCAACATCTGGGCTAGGTGAGGCTTCGTCCCCCTTGCGGGAGATACAAGAGATGGGAGCCCTCCAGATGCCTCCCGCCACTCTTCAGAGACCGAAGCCCTGATTGGAGGAGGTTGTGGGTTGAAGAGGCGCTTAAGAGAAAGGCTGGTTTTCTAGACCTGAAGGGGGGGAAATGGAGGTTGTGTGGCTGGTGTGTCTTGTCCCACGTTCCCCAGATACAAAGGGAGTGGGACAGGGAAGGAGCGGGCTGTAAGTTTGGGCAAGGCGAGAGGAGGGCAGGGAGACACCTTACTATCCGTCCATCCATCCATCCATCTGTCCGTCCATCCATCTTCCATCCATCCTTCCTCCATCCATCCATCCTCCATCCATCCATCCATCCATCCATCCATCCTCCATCCATCCTTCCTTCCTTCCTCCATCCATTCATCCTCCATCCATCCATCCATCCATCCTCCATCCATCCATCCATCCTCCATCCAGCCATCCATCCATCCTCCATCCATCCATCCATCCATTCATCATCCATCCATCCTCCATCCATCCATCCATCCATCCATCCATCCTCCATCCATCCATCCTCCATCCATCCATCCATCCATCCATCCATCCACCCATCCATCCTCCATCAATTCTCCATCCATCCATCCATCCATCCATCCTCCATCCATCCATCCACCCATCCATCCATCCATCCATCCATCCATCCATCCTCCATCCATCCATCCATCCATCCATCCATCCATCCATCCATCAATCCATCCTCCATCCATCCATCCATCCATCCATGCCTGAGACTAGGTTGAGTGTCCATCACTCTCCGTTAAATAAACCCATAAAGAGAAGGTGGGATTTCTCTCTAATCTCCTGTCAACGGCCTCATCAAGGCCCCCCTGGAGAATTGGGGATTTGCATGAAGTCTGCCTGAGTTGGGGGGAAACGGGGAGGGAAGGAGGGGTTGTAAGAGGAGGGGGAGGAGAAGGGAAGGGGAAGAAACCCCCGTCATCTTTCCTTGTCTTTGGGTGGTTTTGTAAGTGACAAATAGCTGAAGAAGAATCAGCCTGACCTGCTCAAAACTTCCGAGATCAAAGCAATCCGAAGGCCGCCCTCTTCAGAAGGGACCCCCTGCAGCTGTCTGGGCTTCTGGGCATTTGTAGATTTCTCTCCCTCCCTCCCCCCTCCCTCTCCCCTCCCTCCCGTCTTTTCAGTCAACGGACTTTCCCTCCCTCCGCACCTGCCACCAGGTGTCCGCAACATATTTGTGACCTTCCCTTACGCAGCAGAGCAAACCCCACCCAGCCAGATCAAGGTCCCTGCCGCAGTTGAAGAGGAAGGGATCCAGTGGGACGGCCAGTCTGAGAAGTTTGACCGAAGAAGGGAGGGTCTCCTGGGACTGAAGGGGCCTCTGCAGATCCCCAGAGCCAGAAGGTCTGGAGGGGAGGAACCGGGTCCACCTGAACTCGAACAAAAGGAGGATTTCTCCCCTCCCCCCAATCTGGGCAGCTGCATCTTTTCTCTCCTCCCCCAAAGCAGAGGAAGCCCCTCCTTCTCCAGATGTTGCTGGCTACAGTTGTGGGAGTGAAGAAGGGCCCAGTTGTCTCAATCACCTCCCTCACCTGCAACTTCCAAATAAACCCGACCCCGAGATCGGGCTGGGGGGGAGGTTTGGGAGCCCCCAGGCCTCAGCCCAACTGCCGCCCACAAAGGCAGAAGGAGAAGGGGGAAAGGGGGGGTCTGGCCTTGGGCACAGCTCCCCTCGTCCCTCCCTCCATTCGCCTCTCAGCCAGCAGCTGCCGGGCAGGAGGAGCAAAGTGGGCGAGAGAAGAGCGGGGGGGTGGGGGCGGGGGGGGCAGAGGAGGATTTGTCCTAGGCCGCCTGCAGGATAGGGGGGGCAGTCTGCGCTCTTCCCTCCATCACCAGGTCAGGGCTCCGATTACAGAGCCTAAGCGGGGCTTGAGCCTACGCAGGACCTTTCCATGGCAGGGGGAGCCTCCTTCGGCACCTCCAGGGGAGACACTGGACCGGCCCCTCGGCCTCCAGAACGGGGCTCCCCAAAAGCCGCCCGGAGTTCTTGCCCTTCTCTGCGCCCGGATGGGGAGGAAAGATGCTGGGTTCGCCGGGGGGTGCAGGCAGTTCTGAGAGGCGACATTGCCCAGCTGTTGGGTGCAACAGTCCCAGGGGCTTCCTTGGCTCAAGGTCTCCAAGGAAGCATCGGCCAAGTCTGTGCTCCATTGTCCAAAGGCATCGGAAGGCCACGGGCTTTGCGAGGGGCCTGGAGCCTCTCTGGAGCTGGGATGGGATTCTTTAGGAGGATGAAAAGCCTTCAGTGAAATTGTCCCTTCCTTGTGTCTCTTTCCTGCCTGATGTGGGCAGCAGGAACTGGCATGGGGGTCAGTGACGGGTGAGCCATTGGCCCTGCGCCCACCTGGCTGGACCCTGAGCTGAGAAGCTGGCAGATCATCAGGGAAGGACCTCCCCATCGCCCACACCCCATGGACCCCTCCCTCCCTCCCTTCCTTTGGGGCAGGGCTGGTTAGCTGACTCTATTTCAAGATGGAGGCTAAGAACTCTTCAGCCACCTCTTCATTCTTGGCCTTTTGCGGAGGCTTGGAGGCTTCTTCTGAGGGGCTTGTCCAGAGCAACAGAGGCAGGAGAAGACACACAAGTGGGAGGCCGCCACTCAGGATGACTCATTGCAGGGGATTCTTCCTCTTTCCTGGAACTGAGGAGGGAGGCAGGAAGTGGGGGAGGGAAAAGAGCTCCTGGGTGCAAACATGGAGTCCATCTCCAGGAGGGGATCCAGGAGGCGTCTTAATCTGTCCCTGGGATGGATTTCCTCATCTTGGCAGTTTCAGATAGGTAGAGTAAAGACCATTGTGCCACAAGACACAAAGACACACAAACACACACACAGAGTTCACAAGACCTTCATCTATGCAAGGTATAAAGGTTTTTGCAAGAGTTTCAGGAAAGGATACCCATAGTTATAGCAGCCAAAGTCCAGTTGACATCTTGAAGTAACTGTTCAGAAGCTGCAAGTAAGAGCAGGATTTCCTTAAGGAATCAGGCCCACAAATTTCTCCTTCCAAGGTTGGAGATCAAAAGGCAGAGAGGCCACTTCTGTGCTCTCTCCATCAAGATCATAGACTTGAGATGCCCTTCAAGAGGAGAGGGGCCTGGGCAGTTCCTGGGAGCTACCGGTCCATGTGAAAGTCCAAGGATCTGCTCACTAATGTTGAGCTCCGCTGTTATTTTAGGTCCCCCGGGGCTGCAGCAGCAGACACAACATCAAAGGTTCGGTCTCTGGTCTACAAACGGAGCAGCACCAGTGTTGGCAAACACATCTGGGTCTTTCTCGGAGGAAGGTGGACTTGTTGCCAAGCATGAATCAGGACCAGGCATTCATTCACCTCTGGAGGCCATCAGATCTGGGCAGGCTGTTCTAAGTCATTATCAGCAAGTAACAGAGACTTAACAGCAATGAATGAACAGGCCCCTGTCCAGCAATTAAAGGTTAGTCCTATCCTATTTTTTAAGATGTGATCACTGCAACCTCAAAGTGATGGTGCATTTCTTTAAGACACAAGAATTGTTCCTTTATCTGAGGAAAGTATTCACTACATGGGGAACAGTCAACTCTATCATATGCCTTTTTAGTACCCTTCTTGGTAAATCGAATTGCATCAAATCAAGTTTATTACATCAAAGACCAGAGATCAGAACAAATAAAAACACTCAAGGAATATCCAGTTAAAAATCCTAGAATGAAATAATAAACAGATAAACTCTATATTAAAATCACAATTTGGCATCCAATGTCAGTTACATATGGCCTAAGGATATTATAATTTCACTCCTTAAACTGTGAGGCCCATAGTCATTAAATGCAAAGGAGTTGTAATGCAAAAGGATTTGCTACTTTAGTTGTGTGAAATAGCTATGGTGGATTATTCACATGTTTCCCATGAATCCCCAGGGCTGCTGCGGAGAATGTAGCCACCTTTGCTGTAACCACAGTCTGTTCCTCCTTAAGCAGCCACTGGAGCTAAGCAGAGTCGGAATGGCCAGGATGCCTATTGGTTATTGGTTTAAAATATCTCCATAGAAAGAGCATCATGTCCAACTGTCTGTCCAGGAGAGGATGGAGGATTGGGGGAGAGAGGGGGGAGGGAGGGAGGTGGGGTGGGGGACTTGCTACCTCGTGTGCCAGGTGAGTCTGGCCAGAGCCGGATGTGGGAGCCAGAACTGAGCCGCCGAATAGGCTGAGCAGTCGGGGGCCGAATAGCCTGCAGGAGAGGAGGAGAGAGGAGAGCAGCCAGAAGCTGGAGGGGAGTCCAGGGGTCCCCAGGAGAGGCCGAGGGGGAGCAGAGACCCCCAGAGGCCACAAGGCTGAGGGAGCAGGGGGGCAGAACGGGAGGACAGGGCTGGGTGGAGGGTCTCAGAGGAGGCAGAAGCTCCTGCTGCTCCAGAGCCTCTCAGGAGGAAGCAAGAGAAGGAGGAGGCCATGCCTAACATCTACCTGCACTTTTGCTCCCCCACATCCTCATGCAGACACCCCATACCACCCCATAGATGGCCTCTCCCACTGGTCAGACCAGCACATCCACACCACACCAGACCCAACTCTCAGCCCATAAAGAAACTGGCAAACTTCCCATTCAGCCCCTCTGGCTGTAGACCTCTGGGGAGCCCCCCAAACATACTTCATCAAGCACAGGGAACCTAACCAATAGGAATAGTCCAAGAGAGTTGGAAGGGACCTTGGAGGTCTTCTGGTCCAAGCAATGCTCCAACAGGCTGAGAGTTGAGTCTTTAAGAGAGCTGACTTCAACAAGCTAAGAGAGATCCAACAAAATGAAATTCAAAGCAGAGAAAAGTAAAAGTCTTACACTTGGGTAAGAAAAACCAAAAGTACACATATAGACTGGGTGAAACCAGGCTTAATAGCAGTAACTGTGAGAAGATCTTGGAGTCTTAGTGGACAACCAGTTAAATATGAGCCAGCAGCAAAAAAAAAAAAAAAAAAAAAAAAAGCCAATGCAATCCTAAATTGCATTAACAGAGGGATACAATCAATATCAAGAGAGGTACTAATACCACCCTATAAAGCCTTAGTAAGACCACACCTAGAATCCTGCATCCAGTTTTGGTCACCACACTACAAAAAAGATGTTGAGACTCTAGAAAAAGTGCAGAGAAGAGCAACCAAGAGGATTAGGGGACTGGAGGCTAAAACATACAATGAACGGTTGCAAGAACTGGGCATGGCTGGTCTAGTGAAGAGAAGGACCAGGGGAGACAGGATAGCAGTCTTCCAATATTTGAGGGGCTGCCACAGAGAGGAGGGGGTGAAGCTGTTTTCCAAGGCACTTGAAGGCCAGACAAGGAATAATGGACGGAAACTGAACAAGGAGAGATTCAAACTGGAAATAAGGAGAAATTTTCTGACAGTGAGAGCCCATCAATCCATGGAACAGAAGTTGCCTTTGGAAGTTGTGGGAGCTTCATCACTGGAAACTTTCAAGATGAGACTGGACTACCATTTGCCGGAAATGGTGTAGGGTTAGTAGAACGTGGAATGCGGAATTTGGAATGTGGAACTCAGAATTCGGAACACGGAATGCGGAATTTGGAACTCAGAACTCGGAATGCGGAATGCGGAATGCAAAATGAGGAACTCAGAACTCGGAACTCAAAATTTAGAATTCGGAATTTGGAATTCCGCATTCCGCATTCCACATTCCGCATTCTGCATTCCTCATTCTGAATTCCGGATTCCGCGTTCCGAATTCCGAGTTCTGAGTTCCGAATTCCGAGTTCTGAGTTCCGAGTTCCAAGTTCTGTATTCCATATTCCGCATTCTGCGTTCCAAATTCAGAGTTCCGCATTCTGTTTTCCAAATTCCAAGTTCCGAGTTCTGCGTTCCAGGTGGGAGGTGGGCGCAGGCCACAAGGCTGGCTGCAGGGTGAAGCGATCAGATGTGGTAGGTCAGGGGTCTGCAACTTTAAACACTTAACCTTAAACAGTTAAAAACAACCTTAAACCTGGGTGGGCATTGCCAACTCCATATCATTTACTCCCACCCAGTCACATGACCACCGCCAGCCACACCTATTCAGTATTTTCTTTCAAACAGGTATCTCTGTGTGTCTCTTTCATCTCTCTCATCTTTCTTTCTCCACCCATCTATCTCTCCTTCATCTCTCTTTCTCTCCATCTCTCTTTCTCCTCTCCTGCCTGGGCAACGGCGGCAGCACACCATCATGTCGCCCCCTCGGCCTGGAGGTGGCATCTTAGGCCTGCGCCCCCCTGTGTTGTGGCTCCGACCCCCGAGCCCATCTTATCGGAGGAAGAAGGCTCCAAACATGAAGGAGAGGAGCCGGCCAGGCCTCCCTCTCCAGGCCCCTCCTCTCTGGCAATGCCTCAGGTGTCTGCCAAGGGAGAGGAGATTGGCCAGGAGCCAGGTGTCTCCGATGACA
This sequence comes from Pituophis catenifer annectens, assembly GCF_029215685.1. Classification (NCBI taxonomy): domain Eukaryota; kingdom Metazoa; phylum Chordata; class Lepidosauria; order Squamata; family Colubridae; genus Pituophis; species Pituophis catenifer. The sequence goes on along the minus strand of NW_027256899.1, from coordinate 3,023,808 downwards.
GCGACGGTGATAAGTTGTTCCTGGATCCACGCCAACGAAGGCGAGATAAACGTTTGCAGCAGATGAGGAGGCGTGCCTGTCAGCGTTCCAAATTAGGCTTTCTTCCAGCGCTGACATAACAAGTTGAAGCAGAAAGAGCGGAAGCTTGATTTATTGCTGAGATGAACTTTTACCTAGTTTTGTATATACAGATAGGGTTTCCTGGGAGACGAGGGTGGGGGGCTGCATTCCTGTGAAAAGAACGTGCCGGGATGTAGAGATGGATTTGTATGATGGCCAATGGGACGTTGGGGCTGGAGAGCGGAAGAGGAGGGGGTTGGAAGGAGGGGCCAGTTTGGCTGCAAATTTGAGTCAGAAATGTCGGATTCTGCTATGCTTAAAAATAAAATGTTTCATTAGACAGCTTGTGCTTGAGAATGAAGTTTATTCAAGATAGCACCGAAACCTGACATCTCCAGGCCTCCCTCTCCAGGCCCCTCCTCTCTGGCAACGCCTCAGGTGTCTGCCAAGGGAGAGGAGATTGGCCAGGAGCCAGGTGTCTCCGATGACAGCGACGGTGATAAGTTGTTCCTGGATCCACGCCAACGAAGGCGAGATAAACGTTTGCAGCAGATGAGGAGGCGTGCCAGGGATTAAGCTGAGTCACTGGACCACACCCCACAGGCTATATAAGAGAGTGTGGTGGCCATTTAGACTCTGTGACGGACAAAGCTAACTTCTGGCTAGTCACTTTGTACAACACCGAATCTGCTGAAGTTTCCATGTTTGAGCTGGACTGTTTTGGAAACTGTGTGTATTTGTTGCTGTTATCTGGTGGAGGGACACTGCCTCTTCTTGTAGTAAAGCACTTGGCCGACGGTTATCGTATTGCTGCCAAGTTCCTGATAACGAACCTTGTGTGTGCCAAGTAATTCTTTAACCCCCGGCTGGCTGTTTGTGTGTGTGTGGGGACGGGGACAGAACACACTGCGCATGGGCCTTCCCAGCTGTGCATGCAGCCGGCTCTGGTTGCTCTTACTGAACCTCACAATGGGGCAGATGGCGCCCCTCCTCCTCCTGGAGCCCATTACGATGTGGAGCATCGGCTGCAGCCTGGTCAGCTAGTGTTCCGGGGCGGAGAAAAGTCGCACGTCTCCCCCAGCGACTGGATGGGGTAGGGTAGGCTGGCGCTGTGCGGGTGGGAGGCAGCCTCAGAACAGTCCTGCTGGGTCAGTGGCAGGACGAGATGCTTGGATTGGGTAGCCAGCGGCCGCCAGCCGCTGGCCACGTGATCCAAGAGCCTTGCTAGCCATGTGGCTGCTGACCACAGCCTATCCCCATCCAAGCACCTCGCTAGTGAATGGCGGCCAAAGATTTATTTTTTCTTCAGCCACAGGTGCCATGTATTCCCTCTGGGGCCAGTTTCAAGCATGGAGCTCCCAAACCTCTCAATTCTAGATGAGGAATTTAATTCCATCTCTGCCCCTGTTATTATGAATCACATGGAGATTATTTCCCTTTCATTTCCCTCCAGAGAATTTCCCAACAATCTCCAAGTCCAAGAACTACTTGAATTATCCAGGGATCCCTCCTGAAAGGGACAATTATGGTAAAAGTTTCAGCTCTGCTCTTTAGCCGAATCCTCCAGGGGAGACTTTGGGCAGAGAAATATGGAGGTTTGGGACAGGCAGAGTCTGTGCTCTTGAATGTATCTCTCCCTCCTTTCCAGGTGAAGCTGAGTGTTTCTCTGTGTTGAGAAAAAGCAACTGGATCATATTCCACCTTATGAGAGTCCTTTGAATTCTTCTAATTCTGCTTTAGAAACAGGAAAGGGATTCATTGATTCACGCCATGAATTATGGACCTCCTGCTTCTGCTTCTGATGTTGCTTTTGTCCCATCCAGTCTCTGGGAAGCTGAGAATGAAATGCCCGCTGAGTTTGGAGAACCAGGATGGAAACAGTCCATGGAGCTTTTACAGCCCAGGAGATCATCTTCTTGGTATAGTCACCACTGGAAAGGAAAGATTGCGTACGAAGTTCCTTTTCAACGTGGCTCCTTCTCTTCAGTTTGTTTTCCATGATCCGTAAGTCATTCAGGGTGATGGAGTTGCAGTCCCTCCATTCTAACACTCTCCTTCTTTTCTGTTTTTTATTTTTCATTTATTCCTATATTGGGGAATATGTCTAATTTCCTGAATGATTTTGATTTCCATGGCTTCTCTCTTTGGTCTGATTTTGTGAAAGAGACTCAAAAAGGGGTCTGAAAAAAAGATGAAAGGGCTGCTGATTATTTTCCTCTCTCTGTTCAATCCTTAATTTATCACTTGGATAATGAGTTTTATTTAAAGTAGTGGTGGAATCAATTGTAACTACCATACCTCAGCCCATTTCCATATTTGTGTAACTGATCTTTGCTTTTGGATCAATGTTGGCTTAAGGCTCAGTAGGCTTCTGGTGGATTATATATATTATATATAACAAAAGTATTTGTTGTGGCTGTTGATTATAATAACTTTTTTTTACCATAGGAATTCTTATACTTTTTTACATTTCTCACGATTCATTTTCAACATTCAAATGGTCAACAAGAATTCCCAGTTCCTGCACAATCTCACATTTGGCTACAACATCCATGACAACTATTGGAGCCCTTTTCGCACTTCAGATGCCTTGCTGGACATGCTCTCCACTGGAGAAGCCAATGTCCCCAACTACAGCTGTGGAAGGAAGGAGAACCTCCTGGCTCTTCTTAATGGAGCTAGAAGGGACATCTCCATCCAAATGTCAACAATAGGAGGAACCTACAAAGTCCCACAGGTTTGTGTGTGTTTTTCTCCATCTGGTAAAGTGAGGGGTGGGTGAGCAATAGATTCAATAGATTCATGGAATCCAAGCATATTTGCAAAAAAGTCAATATTTTACCTCATTATGTTCATGTTGAGATTAATCAGAAAAGGCCTGAAATGCAAGCAATACATTCCCTGGAGAAGACATTCTACCAACTATTTAACTGATCAAAAAATATCCCTAGTTGTTGGGGCCTCTATTGGCATCTTCATTTTCACACATAAATAATGCCTGCCATATCCAGTTGGATTGAATTTGGCAATAGTAGCATTTTATCTAGCTAAAAAGTGGAATAAAAAGGACTCTAGCAATTACAGACCAAGTAGACTAGCAGATATTGTGGCTAAAAGTTATGCCATGATCCTCTTAGTTAAACCTGAGAAAAATGCATTCTTTGCAGAAGAATCAGAAGGTTTTAGGTAGAGTGAAAAGCTAAATAGATTTTATAAAAAATAATGGATAAGTTAAATTGGCAACAAATTTGTCTTGAAATATCTAATCTATATCAGTGAGGTAAAACAAGGTTTGCTGCTTTCTAGATATTAGTGCAGCATTTGACTCAATAAACAGAGAAATATGATGGAGAAAATTGATTCCCCTCAAAATGGAGCTCAGACTGTTGGCCCTGATCCAAGCCCTTGTTTGAGAGGGAGGTTTGGGCTCAATGGAGCCATGAGAAGAAGGATCTATGCTTACCAAGGAGGAAAGGAAAGGTGCATATTTGGACCCTTGTTATTCAGTATAGATATGAATGACTTACTAGGACTAATGCAGGATCAAAAAACAGATAATAAATAAATGTTATTTCATTCTTTGACAAAAATGACTAAATTAGTGGACCAATGAAATGCAGTGCATGTAGTATACAGTACTTGGATTTCAGAAAGGCTTTGACAAAGTAAACCACAACCTATTTCTTGGGAAACTGAAAATATGTGGGATAGACAGCATCAGCCCCAGATGGAGTCAGTCTGTGGTCCTCAATGGAACTATGTCTGCATGGAGGGAAACAAGCAGTGGGGGACCCCAAGGTTCCATTTTAGGACCAGTTCTCTTCAAAATCTTCATCAACAATTTGGATGAGGGGAGAAATGGGGAAATCATCAAATTTGAAGACAACACTAAAGTGGCAGGAATAGCCAACACCCCAGAAGAGAGGCTGAAGATCCAGATGGATCTAGGTAGATTTGAACCCTGGGGCTATCTAACAAATGTAATTCAATGTAGAGAAATGTAAGGTTTTACACTTAGGCTAGAAAAACCAAAAGACCACTTACAGATGAGATGAAACCTGGCTCCATAGCAGTAACTGTAAAAGGGATCTTGGAGTCCCACTTAAATATATGCCAGCAATATGTGGCAGCAGCCAAAAAAGCCAACGCAGTCCTAGGTTGCATTAACAGAGTGTTGTGGCTCCGTTGCCTGAGCCTGGGCTATCGACAGATGCAGACTCTGAGAGTGAGGGAGAGGAGTTGGCAAGGCCTCCCTCTCCAGGACCCTTCTCTCTGGCAATGCCTCCGGAGGACACTGAAGGCCAAACGATAGGCTCAGAGCCAAGCACGTCCCCGCAGCCACAGGTGGACAGTGACGAAGGAGGTAAGTGCTGGCTGGACCCTCGGCAGAGGCGCAGGGAGAAGCGTGCACAGCAGAGGGGAAGGAGTGCCAGAGATTAGCTGAGTCACTGGACCACACCCCACAGGGTATAAATGTGGGTGTTGTGGCCGGTTCAGTTTGTGACGAGCAAAAACTGGAAATACTCCATGATCTCTGCGTTACTGGACTTCTGCCTGCTTTATCAGACTGCATTTGGATTAATCCTTGTATTGTTGACACTCTGCCTGTTTTATCAGAATGCTTGCAGTCTAATCTTTGTTTTGTGTGAGTAAAGTCTGAATTGGCAGCTAGCCACTGGGTTGCTGCCAGCTTTATCTTCAAAGAGTTTTGTCGTGTGGCTTATTAACTCCGGGCCGTCTGTGGGGGTGCGGGGACAGAACACAGAGGGATAAAATCAAGATTATATGAAGTATTGATACCCCTTTATAATGCCTTGGCAAGACCACACTTGGAATAACACATCCAGTTTTGGTCACCATATTGTAAAAAAAAAGATCTGGAAAGAGTGCAGAAAAGAGGAACTAAGATGATTAAGGCCCTGGAGACTAAAACTTATGAGGAATAGTTGCAGGAATTCAGTATGTCTAGTCTAGTGAAAAGGACGAGGGGTGACAACATAGCAATGTACCAATATTTGGGGGGCTGCCACAGAGAAGAGGAGATCCACCTATTTTCCAAAGTACTAGAAGGCAAGACAAGAAACAATGGAGGGAAACTAATGAAGGAGAGAAACAACCTAGAACTAAGGAGAAATTTTCTAATGGTGAGGAATGGAACGTCTCCCCTTCAGAAATTGTGGGTGGTCCATCACTGGAGGCTTTGAAGAAGAGACTGGACAGCCACTTGTCTGGAATAGTATAGATAGATACAGATTAACAGAGTTGGAAGGGACCTTGTAGGTCATCTAGTCCAAGCAGACCCTACACCATTTCTGACAGATGACGGTCCAGTCTCTTCTTGAAAGCTTCCAGTGATGAAGCTCCCACAACTTCTGAAGGCAACGTCTGCTCCATTGGTTGATTGCTCTCACTCTCAGTAAATTTCTCCTTATTTCCAGGTTGAATGAGAGGAGGTAGAGCTGATGTTGCGACGGTACAATGGACGATCTTGAAGCTCCGAGATCGCCATCGATATCTCTGCTGCTGGACAGTCCATTTTGGACCTCACCATCCCGTAGAGATGGTGATAGTGGAGGGCACATCCTGCTGATGCCAGGGACATCGCAAAATCCCTGGTTGATCCAGGAGAAGCCCTTTTTTCCAGCGGTGAAGAGGCAGCCATTCAAGCTGCTGAAGTTGGGACAGCTCCAGAACGGAGGAGATCAGAAAGAAAGTGTGACAGTTTGGTGAGATTTTTAAGGATTTTAATTGAGAGAACACCCTGAGGTTAAAATAAAATTAAAATTGAAGACAGAAGAGGTTAAGCGGTGGAATTAAGCCTGAGTCTAAAGTAGTTATCCCTATTTTTTTTTTCAATATATCTTTACGTGTGGATGTTTATGGACACTTTTACTTTTTAATTTGGACTGGACTGGATTGAATTGGAGATTTCCATTTTTTTTTTAATTAATAAATTTTTGGTGCCTTTTTGTATAAATTGGTTTTATTCTTTGTTTACTTTTTTACTTTTTTCTTTATTTGATTGTGTATTGGATATAAGAAGGGAAAATAAGTGGAGATAATAAGTAACACTGCCATCTAGTGGATTGGAAGTATTGTGGTTTTTTTTTTTTAGTTTAAGAAAGTAACAACTGTGTTTCTATGTTACACATCAAGGACTTTATAGATAAGATAGTGGGAAGAACATCAAAGACTGTTCATATGATTGTTTATTCAGGTGTTCTCCTGGGAAACTATCAATGGCAGGAGTCTGAGTTTGAAAAGAAAGAGATTGCAGTGACTCTGGAAAGAGAGCTGTAAATATTATTTGAAACTCAACAAAAGAGTTTTGGTGTATTATAGAGTGGTGGATTTTCCCTTCAAGACAAAAGGCTTGTTTTCTTCTTTTTTCTTTTTTGGTGTTGCTTCTCCGCTTCCCCCTTATTTAATTATCATTAGTTGGACAGTTACCTTTTGGAAGACATTCAACTTTTTCATACACATATAGATTTTTGTCTATGGGCTTTTTTTCCTTTTTTTGGGGTGGGGGGCTTTGTTTTCTTTATCATTCTCCTTCTTTGAATGGAGATTGTTAATGTGGTCAATATCTTTCATTTAACTGGATTAAGGCATACAAGAGCCTGAATATTTTTTTCTTCCTTTTTACATATAAGTGGATTAAGGTATAGAAGAACCTGAAGATTTTTACTTGTTTAAACTTTTGGCAATCACTATACAGAAATGAGTAGAAAGGCAACAGCTGTTGGCTCTTTCACATCAACTCCTTCCTCTTCACCATCTGGAGGACAACGATCAATACAGATGATGTTGTAACAGTAAAAGGAGAAGGAACGAGAGAAGGAAAAGGAAGTGACACTGCAGATGATTTGGCAAGGAATTCAAAACATACAATCAAGAGTAGAGAATATTGAACAGAGAGCAGAAAAAATTGAACAAACAACAGAAAAAACAGATGAAAAAGTGGAGAACATACACCAAATGATGAGGAAATATGAGGATAGATTTCAAAAAATTGAAGAAAAGGAAGAACAAAGGGATAAAAAAATTAGAGATATTGACAGTAGATTGGATGAGGTTGAACGAGACAAGAGTGGAATAGGATGGGAGATGGACAAATCAGAATTTTACCTCAGATTTCAAAATATAGAAGAAGAAAAGGGTGAAAACTTGGCAGAAAAAATTGATAGAAATCTTAGCAGAAGCATTAGAAATTTCTAAAGAAAAAATGATGGATGGCATAGATGAGGTATTTCAAGTCTTTACAAGATACGCAATAAAAAATAAGCTACCAAGAGAAGTCCACATAAGATTCACTAAGAAATCAATTAAAATGCAAATACTGCAGATCACAAGAGAGAAAACACTGAAATATAAAGATAAGGAAATTGTGGCTCTGAAACAAATACTAAAAAGAGTGAAAGAGATGAGAAGAGAATATCATTTTCTGACCAAAATACTACTCAAGAAAGGTGTGAATTATGGATGGTTGATACCAGAAGGTCTTGTGTTTACATGGCAACAACAAAAATACAGAATAGATTCAATTGGGCCTCCTCAGGGTGCCGTCCACCAGACAGTGTCAGCTGGCAACCCCCAGGGGGAGAGGCTTCTCTGTGGTGGCACCCGCCCTCTGGAACAACCTCCCCCCAGAGATACGTACAATATCAGACTTCCGGATTTTTCGTTGGGCCCTGAAAACTTATTTATTTCAACTAGCCGGGCTGGCTTGATCCCACAGTTTTGGGTTAAATTTTAAGTGATTTTAAATTGGGTTTGTTTTAAATTGCGGCCAAAAATATTTAATTATTTTAAACTGTTTTTAAATTTTGTATGTTTTGTTTTTATTTTGGCTGTTCACCGCCCTGAGTCCTATTGGAGAAGGGCGGTATACAAATTGAAACAAATAAATAAAATAAATAAATAAATTGACAAAGCAAAAGCATTCTAGGCAGAATATCTTAGAGAGAAAGAAGAGGAAAGAGGAAGAGAAGATATATTGATTGAATTGCAAGAAGAATGCTCCGCAATGACTGAAAAAGAAGAAGGCGCAGTGGGTGGCAACGTGGAATACAGAGAGCAACGTGAACCAAGGTCTACTAGAGCAATAAACCCTTCTTATAAAATATAAATATGGAAGAGAAAAAATTGATTACAATAAACATAAATGGACTTAACTTAGCCATTAAAAGAAGAAAGATATTTCATAAATTAGAGAAATTAAAGTTTGATATAATTTGTTTACAAGAGGTACATATTAAGAAACAGCATGCACAAATATTGATACAGCCAAAATTAGGGAAAATATTTACTTCATTGCCACAATGTAAAAAAAGAGGAGTTGTTTTATATATTAGAGACACAATCCCAGTGGAGCAAATTTACACAGTTGATGATGGAAGAATCTTGATGGTTGAAATTTGTTTGTTTGTTTTATTTGATTTGTATACCGCCCTACTCCCGAAGGACTCAGGGCGGTGAACAGCCAAGCAATAAGATACATAAATACAAAAATTTAAAAAACCAGTTAAAATCGAATTAAATCATTTTTTGGCCCAGACAAATTAAAACACCCCAATAATTTAAGAACAGATTTAAAATTTATGTATTAAAAGAGGGAGGAGATTAGGCCAAGCCTGCTTGATGGAATAAAAGAGTCTTCACAGCGCGGCGGAAGGTGCGCAGACCCGGGATCCTCCGTATCTCTGGGGGGAGCTCATTCCAGACGGTAGGTGCCCCCACAGAGAAGGCTCTCCCCCTAGGGGTCGCCAGCTGACATTGTTTGGCTGACGGCACCCGGAGGAGTCCCTCTCTATGAGAGCGTACTGGCCGGTGGGAGGCTATTGGTGGTAGTAGGCGGTCCCGTAAATAACCAGGTCCTAAGCCATGGAGCGCTTTAAAGGTGGTAACCAAAACCTTGAAGCGCACACGGAAGACCACCGGGAGCCAGTGCAGCTCGCGCAGGAGAGGTGTCACATGGGAGCGCCATGACGTTCCCATTACCACCCGCGCGGCTGCACTCTGCGCCAGTTGGAGCCTCCGGGTGCTCCTCAAGGGGAGCCCCATGTAGAGAGCATTACAATAGTCCAGGCGGGAGGTGACGAGGGCATGAGTGACTGTGCGTAATGAGTCCCGATCCAGAAAGGGACGCAACTGGCGAATCAGGCGAACCTGATAAAAAATTCCTCCCGGTCACGGCCGTCAAGTGCTCTTCTAAAGACAGCCGTGAATCCAGGAGGACGCCCAAGTTGCGAGCCCTCTCCGTGGGGGCCAGTGATTCGCCCCCAATAGTCAGAGATGGCGTCAACTGACTATATCGGGACGTCGGAAACCACAGCCACTCGGTCTTGGATGGGTTGAGCCTGAGCCTGTTCCTCCCCATCCAGATCCGTACGGCCTCCAGGCACCGGGACATCACTTCAAGGGCATCGTTGGGGTGATCCGGGGTGGAGATGTACAGCTGGGTGTCGTCAGCGTACTGATGGTACTCCACCCCGAAACCATGGATGATCTCGCCCAGCGGCTTCACATAAATGTTGAACAGGAGAGGCGAGAGGACCGACCCTTGCGGCACCCCACATATGAGGGGCCTCGGGGTCGACCTCTGTCCCCCTGTCAACACAGACTGCGACCGGTCAGAGAGAAAGGAGGAGAACCACCGTAACACAGTGCCTCCCACTCCTAACTCTTCCAACCGGTGCAGCATGATACCATGGTCGATGGTATCAAAAGCCGCTGAAAGATCTTACAGGACCAGGACAGAGGAGCACCCCCTGTCCCGAGCCCTCCAGAGATCATCAACCAACGCGACCAATGCCGTTTCCGTGCTGTACCTGGGCCTGAAACCCGACTGGAACGGATCCAGATACGTTGTTTCATCCAGGTGCTGGGGGAACTGTTTCGCGACCACACTCTCAACAACCTTCGCCACAAAACGAAGGTTGGAGACCGGACGATAATTTACCAACATTGCCGGGTCCAGGGATGGCTTCTTGAGGAGAGGCCTCACCACCGCCTCTTTCAAGGCGGCAGGAAAGACACCCTCACCCAACGAAGCATTTATAATCCCCTGGAACCAGCCTCGTGTCACCTCCCGAGAAGCCAGCACTAACCAGGAGGGACACGGGTCCAATAAACAAGTGGTCGCGTTCAGTCTACCCAGAATCCTGTCCACATCCTCAGGGGTCACAGGATCAAACTCATCCCAGATAACATTCTCAAGACCTGCCCCTGTCCCTCCTCCTGAGACTACCCAGTCGGAGTCCAGATCTTCCCGAATCTGAGTGATTTTGTCATACAGATATTGAACAAAATCCTCGGCTCTACCCTCCAAGGGGTCCTCCCGCGCTTCCTGGTGGAGCAGGGAGCGGGTCACCCTGAACAGGGCGGCCGGGCGATTATCTGATGACGCAATAAGAGCAGCAAAATAGCTACATTTCGCTGCTTTTATCGCCACTAGGTAAGTCCTAATATGAGATCTTACCAGTGTCCGGTCCGATTCAGAACGGCTGGCCCTCCAACTGCTCTCTAGGCGTCTTTTCCGGCGCTTCAACTCCCTCAGCTCCTCGGTAAACCAAGGAGCTAAATGAGATCGGCGCCGGGTCAGAGGCCGCAAAGGCACGACCCGGTCCAGAGCTCCAGCGGCCGCCCTATCCCAGGCGGCCACTAGGTCTCCAGTCGGGGTGTGTGCCAGAGCCTCAGGGAATGGCCCAAGCTCCATCTGGAACCTGTCAGGTTCCATCAGGCGCCTGGGGCGGAACCATCTTACCGGCTCCGCCTCCCTGCGGCGGGGTGTAGCGGTTCGAAGGTCGAGCGAAGGAGAGAGTGATCCGACCATGACAAGGGCTCGGTGACTATATCCCCTATCTCAAGATCACTCAACCACTGTCCAGAGACAAAAACCAGATCCAGCGTGTTTCCCCCCGTGTGTGTAGGGCCATGAATTAACTGGGTCAGGTCCATAGCTGTCATGGAAGCCATGAACTCCCGAGCCACCTCAGACGCCTCGCCCATGGACGGTAGGTTGAAATCCCCCATGACCATAAGCCTGGGGGTATCAACCGCCACCGCGGCGATGACGTTGAGTAGCTCGGGCAGGGCTGCTGCCACGTGGCAGGGAGCCAGGTACGTGAAATTATAGATAATAATGTGAAAATACTTTTAATAGCAATATACGCTCCAAATGACAACAAAGAAGAATTTTATAGAAAATTACATACAAAAATAATTGAGTTGGATAATGACAATATTTGTATGATGAAGATTTCAATGGCATAATAGACGAGAAACTAGATTACAATGCACAGAAAACAACAAAGCAAAGTAGAAAGATTCTTTCGAAATCTTTCTTTAAAATGATAGAGGAAACAAATTTGAAAGACGCATGGAGAGAAAGAAATGCAAAAAATAGACAATATACTTTTTATTCAAATAGATATTCATCATGGTCTAGAATAAATATGATATGGACGACAGTGGAATTGACATTTAACATAGAAGAAATTGATATAGAAGCAAGTACCTGGGCAGATCATAATCCAATGATAATGAAATGGAAAGGACAAAGGAGAAGATCTAGATGGACCTTAAATAATACAATATTAAAAGAAAAGGAATTTGTACAGAAAATGGAGAAAGAATTGGCTTTTTTCTTTAAAGAAAATAGAAAAAAGGACACATCAATGCAAAATCTTTGGGATACAATGAAGCCTATGCTAGAGGCCTGATAATAGACTATACAAGGAAAAGAAATATTAAGAAAAGACAAGCTTATAAAACATCAGAAGATTATTACAAGAAACTTGAAAAAGAATTACAGAAATCTCCACAAAATAAGGACATTAAAATAAAAATGGACACAATTAAACATAAAATGGGACTAATAGAAAAAGAGGATTTAGCACAAAAAATTAGAAGTGCCAAACAGAATTATTTTGAAGATGCAAATAAACCAGGTAGATGGTTAGCATGCAAACTGAAAAAAGAGAGGGAATCAAGAAAAATAACACAACTAGTAGACAACCAAGGGCAAATGAGATATGGGAATAAAGAGAAGAAAAAAATTATACAAGATTATTATAAGAAATTGTATGAGCATGAGAATATTGAGGAGGAAGATGTTGAACGATACCTGCAGAAAGCGAATTTACCCCAGATTTCCAAAGACACTGAAATGATGCTAGAAGGAAATATAACAATGATGGAATTAACTGAAGCACTTAAAAAACAAAAGAATGGGAAGGCAGCAGGCCTGGATGGACTGCCAGCGGAATATTAAAAGACGCTACAGGAATCGTTGGGTCTCCCATTGTTAGAAGTCATGAACGAAGTTATGTTAAAGATGAAAATACCCAAGTCATGGTCAGAAGCATATATTACACCGACCCACAACCAATCAAGAACTATAGGCTCATATCCTTGTTAAATTCAGACCATAAAATCTTCACTTCGATATTGGCAGACAGACTCAAAAGATACTTAAATAATCTCATACACTCTGATCAAAATGGGTTTCTGCCAAAAAGACAGATCAGAGACAATTTGAGGATAATTCTGGACACTTTGGAATATTATGAGGCACACCCTGAAAAACAAATGGCTTTGATGTTTCTAGATGCACAGAAAGCCTTCAATAATGTGAATTATCGAAGCTTCTTCACCCCCAATTATTAAAGTATCTGAGGCCCAGTTTTCCCCCATGTTCTTACATCAATCTGATGTTTGGGGCTTCAGAGAGAAACCACCAGCAGAACCAACCCAATCTCAGCCTCTGAGGAGGATCTTGGGGTGGGTAAAAGGACTCCAGCTGCTGCCCTCAGAGCTGATTTGGGAATTTACACAATTTCTGCTTTGTCTAAATTCAGAAAATATGGGCATTGGCATAAAATTTAATCTATGGAAACTGACAGACTCTGAAAATTGTGGCTATTGGAACAGACAAAACTTCAGTCAAAGACCAAACTTGGATTATGCAACTGACAAATCTTATTAGGCTTTGAGGTCTGTCTGTTTCTTGTATAACTGGAGAAAGAAGTTAAAAAATTCCCTCCAGAAAGAATCTGGGATATAGAAGCAAAAAAAGATGCAGCAATCCTCAAAAATTATAATAGGCCCTTTATTGGAATAGAATACTCCAGTTGGCATTTGCACATGTTAATCTAATTGTGATAAATTGTAGGGGTGACACAGTAATATGATTTGCATTTTTATTGTTTTTTAATTTGCTTATTATTTTCCATTATGATACAATCTTGCTAATATTCTATCTTTAATATTTTAAACAATGTCTGATTAACAAACTATTCTAATATATTCATGAGAACCAGGTTGGATTTATTAAAATCTAATATTTTGGATTTGATCTGACCCCAAATCTAACACAGCATTCTTCACTGCTTTTTTAGATCAACTATGAAACAGCTTCAGAGGCTCTGAGTGATAAAAGGAAATTCCCTTTTTTCTACCACTTGCTCCCCAAAGAAGGGATCCAGTACCCAGTAACTGTCCAACTGCTCCTCCATTTCAGATGGACCCTGATTGGCCTCTTTGCTTCAGACACAGAAAATGGAGAGAATTTCATGAGGATTTTTCCTCCTATGCTTGTCAGGAATGGAATTTGTGCTGTTATATCACAACGATTGTCAACAACTGGATATACAGCAGCCCTCAGGGATGCCCTCTCTAAGTGGAGACAAGTCAATGTCTTTGTTCACTTCATGGAATTTGATTCCATTTGGAAGAGAATTCTTCCTTTCCATGAAACACTTCTACATTTGCCAGGACCCATTGAGAGGAAAGTCTGGATCCTCACAAATTTTATAGGGTATCCAATAAAGCAGCACAGAATTCTCAAATACATCCATAGTATTTGGAGCTTTGGTTATCCGACAAAAAAAAGGCCAAGAAATGATGCCTTTGAACCCCAATTCTTTATGGAAGAAAAGTTTCAAGATTATTATTTTCGCTGTTCCCTTTCAAAGAATGTCTTTTCTGTCAAAGGCCGGAGAAGATGCACCCAGGAAGCCCCACTGGAGACCGAATGGAAAGGGAACAGAATAAGGTTCATAAGTAACTATCAATATTACAGTATCATGAAGACTCTGGCCCATGTCTTGAATGCTGCTTATTCCTCCAGATCGAGAAGAAGGAAGGAGGGTGAAAATATCTTGGGGTCTCCAAGGCTGCAGCCATGGCAGGTATGGGATCCCAATATGGATCCATTAATCTTAGATCCTTTCGAGGAGGAATCCATCTCAACAGATCTGGCCAATTTAATTATTCAGGGAATAATGGTTCCAAAGAGTAGATACCATGGCATTTTGATATTTTGCACTGCTAATTTGAAAATTCTGTATTCTTTTTTAAACAAAATCCTGTATGTACGGCTTTGTGATTAGCTTCATGGAATTTTACCTTTATAAATTTGGAGGAGACCCTGAGACCATCTAGCCCAACCCCTCCTCTCTGCAGGAATCCCAGTTAAAGCTTCTCTGACTGATGGCTGCCCGGTCTTCTTTGCATTCAGACAATCCATGAAGAGGAGTGAACTTCTTCTGCTTTACTGAGCCTGCTTTACTGGCTCAGTTTTAAAACAGCTTCTCCTCCAAACTTGGTGCCTGTAAGGGGACCTGGTCCTTGAGTTGGGGTCTCCCCAAACCACAACGTTCACTTCCTGAGATTCTTATGGCTGCATTTGCCTTCTTTCCATGAACATCTCCCTGCTGACTCAGATTCTGTTTCTAGTTAACTACGATTTTGAGATCATTTTCACAAACATAAATATCAAGTTTGGTATCCCTCATCTTTCTTCCAGTACATCATTCGTGTTCTTATATGAGACTCTATTGTTAGTCAAGTCCTAGTTGCTAAAAATCAGATATTTTTCTCCTGCTTTTTACTCATGTACCCTTCTCTGTGTGGAAATCATATTGTTTTTGGAAACTTGATATTCCTCTTATTAAAATTTATTTTATTCAAAAAGGTAAAATACAAGTTTTGGAAACTAAAACTATTACAAAGATAAAGCTAAATTAGACAAAACATTTTTTTAAAAAATTGTGCATTAAAAACAGACAAAAACATGCATATTGTCCCCCCAGTTGAATACAATACAGCAATAATACTTTCTCCCCCTTGCAAAATAGGCCCACAGTTATAAACTTCTACACGTCTACACGGGTTTGTGATGAGGATGGTGGAATTTCCCCTTTGTTCCGTCCCCACTGCAGGAGGGTCTGTGTGCAGCTCAACAGGCAGCTAAACCCCCCTCTTCTCCTCCAGTGAAAGGGAGCCTGGGGTGGATCTGGGTGTTTCATTGGGAGAAAAGGGCACGGAGAAACTGAGGAAATGCAAAGAGTGAGAATCAAATATAAATAGGAGATAGGCAGCATTAACTAACAGCCAACAAAGAAGCAGCTGGAACCTCTCCAGGGATGCTCCGTGTGAGGGAGGGAGGCCTCCGGATGACCATGTGTCTCGGTCAAACCGGCTGCTTCCGTCTCCTCCAAAGGCTGAGAGAAAAGGGAGTCTGGCTTCGGACTATACAGTTAGGCTTATCTGCCCCTGGCCACTAGGTGGGGCTAGAGCAACAACATCACAATAGATACATGTTGTGGCATGACAACCTTTATAAATTTGGAGGAGACCCTGAGACCATCTAGCCCAACCCCTCCTCTCTGCAGGAATCCCAATTAAACTTCTCTGACTGACAGCTGCTCAGTCTTTGCACTCAGATAATCCATGAAGAGGTGACTGAACTTTTCTGCTTTATCGGCTCAGCTCTTGTAACTGAATTCATTTTTCTGTGTTTGACACTCTGGAATAATAGTGAGCAGATCTTACACTCGTGTGTAACCTGTATCAGTGATTGGAAGAGGGCTGCATCCTCCCTTCTCCAACCGAGAGATTGTGTCAGTTGGAAAAGGGGCTCCCAGACTCCTCCTGATCTTCAGCTCTTCTCCTTGTTCTCTTTCCTCAAGGCTAAGAGCAGCTCCTTTGATCTCTTCCTTGGCTTATTTCTCCTTCCCTGAAGTTCACATGTAGATTTTTTGCAAATTCTCCTCCAAGCGTGATGCCTGCAAGGGGACCTGGTCCTTGAGTTGGGGTCTCCCCAAACCAGAACATTCACTTCCTGAGATTCTTATGGCTGCATTTGCCTTCTTTCCATGAACATCTCCCTGCTGACTCAGATTCTGTTCACAGTTAACTACGATTTTGAGATCATTTCCACAAACATGCCTATCAAGTTTGGTATCCCTCATCTTTCTTCCAGTCCCTCATTCATGTTCTTATATGAGACTCTATTGTTAGTCAAGTCCTAGTTTGCTAAAATTCAGATTTTTTTCTATTGCTTTTTACTCATGTACCCTTCTCTGGGTGGTGATGATAAATATTGTTTCTGGAAACTTGATATTCCTCTCACTAAATTTTATTTTATTCAAAAAGGTAAAATACAAGTTTAGGAAAATAAAACTATTACAAAGACAAAACAAAACATTTTTCAAAAATTGTGTATTAAAAACAGACAAAAACATGCATATTGTCCCCCCAGTTGAATACGGTACAGCAATAATAGTTTCTCCCCCTTGCAAAATAGATCCACAATTATAAATTACACATCTATTTGCATCTACTTGACTTGTCATCTATCTGCTGTATATAAAAAACATATTTAACAGGCAATCCAACAATAAAGTTAAATTTAAAAACTTCAAAATGGTCTGTTATCTGCTATTCTATTTTACTCACAGAAAATTTACAGGGGCTTCTTATCTACCATGGACCACCACAATCATTACCTCTGATCCATCCAGAATCTGTCCAGAGTTAAACACCTTTGTTTGATTCTTAATAATAATACATTTCCTTAAAATTTTAATTAGGTTCTTTCCCAACAACTGCTTTCCATTCCCCAAAGTCACAGGACCTCCTGTAAATTGAAACACAACAACTCTTAAGACTTGTTTTCCAGTTAAATATGACAAGTCCATTCCCCAATCTCCCTCAATCTTCTTGAAAGAATCCATTTCTTCAGTCATCCGTTCTGCCCACTTTGAGTCTTCAGGGTCCATGGCCTCTCCAGCCATCTCCAAGCAGCCTGCCTTCAAACCAGACTCCTCCTTCATGGATGCCAGCAGCAGATTCAGTTCCAGTCCATCCATCCTATTCATCCTATTCAAGAATTGTTGCTTGCTTCTGATTATCGCCTTTAAGTTGATTTAAAACTATTGTTATTTTATTAAACTTTTTAAATGAAGTTTCAAATAAGGCTTGTAAATTGAAAGACTTTATAGTCTTTAAATCACATCAAATTAGCTTATTCTACGATTGTATTAATTACCGTATTAATAACAATGTAGAAAAATTAATGACAAATGGCAAATTGTTATCCATCACCTTCAGATTTCATAGGAAAGATTTAAAAGGATTAAAAATTATTTGAGTATCATTTTGAAGACAGTTTTTATCTACTTAGTTATCATACCATCCACCCCTCAGTTTTCTAATCACATCACAAAATTGTTTCTGAGTCCTTTGCTGAAATCCAGTTCTATCACCAGAGTTCCCATAATCTATTTAGGAAGTGTAATGATGTATGAGAATGACTTTTGGGATGAGGGGAAGAGAGGCTGCCTAGGGAAGGATCAGAGAAGAGGGGAGAATCCTGCAGTTGCATAATGGGAGAGAAAGAAACTCAGAAAGGATCCTGGCTAACTTTTCAGGCTGAGAAAAGAGTTGGTGGGAAATTTGTTCTGCAAAATTTTGTTAATGTCGCATTACAATCAAATAGAATTGGCACATCTGGAGGTGTTCTCCATCAGAATGACCAGGGAGAAGATTAGCCTGACAACTTTCTTCTTGATCAACCCATGCTTTCTAGGAATCAACCTCTTGTTTTCTCTGTTCATTTTATTTGTTATCTGCTCTAGAATGTTCCCTATAATTGATCAATGGTATCAATTATATACTTTCTCTATATTTTGTCAGTAAATGATTGACAATTTTTTCTCAAACTTTTTCATTCACATATGAAGATAATGGCAGTATTTGTATCCTAATTAACCATATTTGGAGATTAGGCAATTGTGGAAGAAAGATTCAATGTGGGATAAGTAACAAAGTTCTCTGTTTTTCAAATTCCTGGATATTCCCATTCTAGTTTCATCCCTTTCTGGAGAAGAACGAGTTTCTCAATATTTCTGAGAGAAAACTGTACTTGGACCAAAATGGAGAGATAACAGCAGATCTGGGTATTGAAAGCTGGTTGGTTCTCCCCAAGGAGGATCCCAAGAGTGAGATTCTGGCGTATTTTCTAAGACAGAGACTTATTATCAACCCACATGCTCTTTCACAGCTGAAATTGCTCAATAAGGTGGGAGACATTTTGGTGTCTTTTCTCTGTTTTCCAAAGCCTGAGGTCCCATTTCCAGTGGGCAAAGCCTTGAGCCTCCAGAGTTGTTGGCCTTCCATGCCAGTTGGTATCATCTAATGGAAGTTCTTCAACAGACGGGACCTAAGTGAAATGGCTTTGCCATGTTTTATGGAAACCTTTCAAGATCTTACTGGACAGAGGTTTCTTTCTTCATCATAGTTTTATTCTACATTAAAAAATCTAATGGAATAAAAGTTTCCTAAAATTTTTACAGTAAACTTTGTTCTCAGTTTTACGATGAATATATCATCATATTTAAATCTTTTTTCAATTCCATCCCTCTTGACTTTATTAAGTAGAAAAGTACTTCATTGTAATGTTTAATTCCAAAAGAAAAAGGGAGGAACTAAATGAAGAATCTGCCAGTTGTTTTACCTCCTGCATCTGTTTAGGAGTAGTCAGAGATTTCATATTTACCTCAGGGAAGACCAGAGGCTACTTGTCTCCATCCATTTCTACCTTCGTTTTCCATGGATGGAGAGTCCTAACACCTTTTCTTTGGCATTCCTTGTTTTTCTGCTTAGTCCCTGCCTGAGTCCAAATGTGTGGAAAGTTGTCATCCTGGATTTGTCAAGAGGGCTCGAGAAGGAGAGCCAGTTTGCTGCTATGACTGCGTTCCTTGTCCGGAGGGGACCTTCTCCACTCAGGAAGGTGGGTCACACTGAGGAAAATGGGAGGCTTTGTGGAACTGGATCCATCCAGAACCTTTTCATGAAAGTGCAAGTTAAAAGACACATTTAAGCTCACCTGTATTTTTTTATTTTTAACCTGCACAATTTCTCATCTGAAAGGAAGTAAACCAAAAAGACTTGGAAGGAGCAGGAGGGACTGGGAAAGAGATGGGAGGAGGGGGTGGCAGACTGAGCAAGCTTTACTAACGGCAGAGGAAATATCTCCTACGCCTTTTAGTTTAGATTTCAGGGGTGGGTTCTGCTTACCTTTACCATCGGTGATCACCTATGTCATGTAGATCGATCAATCAATCAATCAATCAGAATAGAGTAGAAGGAACTTTGGAGGTCTTCTAGTCCAGCCCCCTGTTCAAGCAGGAGACCCTATACCATTTCAGACAAGTGACTGTCCAGTCTCTTCTTAAAAACCTCCAATGTTGAAGCACCCACAACTTCTGGAGGCCAGTTGTTCCACTGGCTAATTCCTCTCACTGATAGGGAGTTTCTCCTGAATTCCAGGTTCCTTCTAGGTGTTACAAGGTGCTGTAGGTGTCCTCCGAGTCCAGGATATTAACTGCCATGTGGGAGGACTCAGGATGTTTGCCTAAAAAGATTATATGATTCATTATTTACCTCTAATAATATAAGTTCTTATGAAGATTCTACACATTACACAGGAAATAATTAACATCCTATGTCTTCGCTCACCTTCATATACCTAGCTACATTTTTAAAAAAATATCCTTCGTATGCTCTTTTTAATGAAATAGTTAAGAAATACTTCTTGGAAAATGTCTGTGGTATCATCTGTTATCCAAAGAAGGTTTTTCTTGCAAGAGAAAAGAACAGAATGTTAAAGAAATATTGCTTTTTTTCTTTCTCAGATACGGAAAAATGCACCAAGTGTCCAGATGATAAATATCCAAATGAGGCCAGAGTCCAATGTATCCCCAAAGTCATAACCTTCCTCTCTTATGAAGAACATCTGGGCATCATCCTGGTCTCTTTTGCCCTATTCTTCTTCCTAACCACAGGCCTTGTTTTAATCATCTTCACTAAATACCGAGAAACTCCCCTTGTCAAAGCCAACAACCGGGACCTCTCCTACATCCTCCTGGTCTCCCTCCTGCTTTGCTTCTTGTCTCCTTTTCTCTTCATTGGTCAACCAAGGAAAGCTACCTGCCTTCTCCGACAGACAGTTTTCAGCATCATCTTCTCAGTTGCCGTTTCTTCTCTCTTGGCCAAAACCATCACGGTGGTGCTGGCCTTCCTGGCCACAAAACCAGGAAACCGAGTGAAGAGATGGTTGGGAAAGAGCTTGGCCAACTCCATCATCCTTTCTTCTTCTGCTGCCCAAATTATCATCTGCTCCACCTGGCTGGGAGTTTCTGCCCCCTTCCCTGATTCTGACCTCCACTCCCAGCCTGGAGAGATCATCCTGCAATGCAACGAAGGGGCCGTTGTCATGTTCTACGTCACCCTCAGCTACATGGGCTTCCTGGCTGCCATCTGCTTCACGGTGGCTTTCCTGGCCAGGAATCTGCCTGGGGCCTTCAACGAAGCCAAGCTGATCACCTTCAGCATGCTGGTCTTCTGCAGTGTCTGGGTGACTTTTGTGCCCACCTACCTGAGCACCAAAGGGAAATACATGGTGGCTGTGCAGGTCTTCTCCATCCTGGCCTCCAGTGCTGGTCTGCTGGGCTGCATGTTCATCCCCAAGTGCTACATTATCCTTCTGAGGCCAGACCTCAACACAAAGGAGCAGCTCACAGCCAGAGTAAATATAAAAACATGAGATCTAACACCATTGTGATATTGGAAGAATTATTAAAGTTTCTTTTATTTGAAAAAAGATATTCTTTCCATTTAGATAGTAGGCATGAATCAAAGAAAATCATATGTATATGTTTCAAATTTGGAAATTATTGAATTCTTCACAAAGGAGCAACTTACAGCCAGAAGAAATGTGTAAATGTGAGACTGAGGAATTTCAACTTTTAACATTTTCCACAGTTCAAACATAGAAAATGGTCCAAGCTCTTCTCCATGCATGAGTGGGCCAACTATTTCTCTTGAAATAAATAAAGGGTGTGTGGAAGATTGTGAGGAGACAAATTTCTTGGAGAAATGGGAGCATGTTAGCAAGACAGAAATATAGAAGGAATGTATGGAGCAATGTTGATGCCCTCATTTCTCAGTACATTTCACCCAAACTGCTGTGGCAACTGAGAGGTTTCTTTTTGTTTACACAATAACTCTTTCTTGAGGGTAGCAACAATACAAGGCTGGGGAGGTAACTTGAGTCTTGCTAATTCTGAATATTCATGCTCACATCATCTATTAAATGAAATATGTATGATTATCATTTTCTCCTCCTTTCCTGAAATGTATAAATATGAGTGCATCCTTTTGTCTGCATCATAAATAATGATTGCAGCGAGCCTGGATTATTGGTTTTTTTGGCTCCTGTGTTTGATTCCACAGAAACTGATCTCAGGAATGGGATTCACAATCTTCGATCTGCCACTAGGGACAACAGATGGGGCAGCCCTACAGGATGAGTGTTGTGAGATTGATCCCATAACCCTTCCTACTGCCACATAAAGGCACCATAGGAGCTTCTGTCAGACCACAGTCTGTGTCCAAGTGTCTCTTGTGGCTGGAAAGGTTTGTGGTCCCTTCCGTCCCAGTTTCTCAGCCACCCTGGCCCTGCTGTGAGCTCAGCCGAGTGATGTCTGGAGGTATCCAGGAACTGAGGGGGAATTTGGCTTTGCGGAGTGAATGGGACCCTCTGTTGAAGAATGGAGGCTGACCCTGAGGTTCTGTGCAAACTCCCTTTTTCCTATTGTCTGAATGGAGGAATTCAGCTGATCCCAGGCAGGGAGGGAAGTGGATGATGGGGCTCAGGCAGACTCTGATTGGGGAAGGAATCTTTCCCAAAGAAACAGAGAAACCTGCTGTGTCTCAGGGCTGGGAGGGGGTCCGATACCCCCACTGGTGCCCCCAAAGGCTGCAAAAGAAGGGAGTGAGTGAAATTTGGAAGGGATGATTAAAAAAAAACTTTTCCTCCTTGTGAGAAGAGAAATTCCTGTATCTGCACAAGGCTGTGACAGATTCCATGCAAACAGAAGCAGGAAAGCCGGTTTTTATTTTTGTTAGATTTTCCCCCCACTGTTTTATTATTTTTTCAAATAACTAAAAGAGATGAATATGTCCAACTGTTCTTCCTCTTCCTCTTTTCCCCACAACAATCACCCTGTGAGGTGGGCTTGTCTGAAAGAGAGTGTCTGTCCCGAGGTCAGCAAACAGGCTTTCAGGGCTAAGGCAGGACTTGAACTCAGGATCTCTTGCTTCCTAGCCTGATGCCTTAACCATTGTCAATGTTAAGGCAGGGCGGATTTTGGGCAAAGGCCCTGCTGGTCACCACTGCTGCCTCGTCTTCCAGCAGAACACCAAGTCATCCCCTCCCCCCCCCGGGTCTTTCTGGGGTAGAGCAGCCCCATCCGAGAGCAAAGGAGAGAAACTCCTGGACACAGAGAGCCCCTCCCCCCATCACAGCCCCTCCCTCTTGCCAAGGTTCAGCTAAGACTCACTGCCTGTAGGGGGCAGCATAGAGTCTGGCCCTGAAGTCCTAGCTGGGCCCTGGGAATTGAAATCGGGGCCTCCAGGTGATTGGCTCAAAGCTCCCAGCCACCTTTGATGCCTAAGGCGGGACTAGAACTCAGAGTCACTTACTGATTGGTTCAAAGTCATTAAAGGCCCCCCCACCTAATTTTCTTGATAGCAAGATAGGTTGGCCACTGCCTTCTCCTCAACCTACCCCTGGCATTTCCTGGTGGTCTCCCAGCCCTGCTTAAGCTTTTCCAAATCAGCCTGCTGCTCCATCCTGCAGATAGTCCTCCACTTACAACCAGAATTGGGACCAGAAATGGCATTGCTAAGCTAGGCGGTCGTTAAGTGAGTTGTGCTGAATTTTACCATGTTTATTTCCACCGTTGTTAAGCGAATCACTGGGGTTGTTGAGTGAATCCTGCAGCCATGAAACAAACGTCGTTTCGCCCACTGATTTTCCTGGTCATAAATCCGTGTTGATTGCCAGGCACCCAAATAGCGACTTTGTGTCCAAGGGGATGCTGCACTAGTCGTAAGTGCGAGGACCCATCATAGATGGCTTTTTTTTAATGGCCATGGAACTTGGAACTGTCGCCAAATGAATGGATATAAATCGAGGACTCCCTGTAGGATACTTGGTTAGGGACTGAACCAGCGGTGAAATGTAAAATTAGTTACTACCAGTTCTGTGGGCGTGGCTTGGTGGGGGGGGGTAATGTGACTGGGTGGGCGTGGCCAACTTTTTTTTTTTTAACTTTTAAAAGCATTTTTTTTCAGCTGAAGAGGTTGTAGAAAAAATGCTTTTAAAAGTAAAAAAAAAAAAAAGCCTCTGATGATCGCACAGCTGAGCTGGGCTTGTGGGGGGGGAGGGGGCACAGGGATTTTTGCTACCGGTTCCCTGAACCACCCGCCGCCATCGCTACTGGATCAGGAGATCCGGTCAGAACCGAGAGCATTTCACCCCTGCCTTGGGGGGAGGGGAAACAGGGTCAGAGCCCAGGTGCGAATTATGTGAGGTCAGAGTTGGCTTCCCTTGGTCCGGGCCTACCTGAAGCTCCTAATCAATACCTGGATTTCTTCTGAAGCTCCGCTTGAGGCTCACGATTTAATTAGGGCATCGGTCGGAACCCTGACAGCCTCCCTGAGCCCCATCATCCACTTCCCAACTAGCATGAATTACCTTGGCTAAACGAGAGGAAAAAGCCAAGGAAACCGGCACTTTTCAGACTCCTTGCCGGCCTTTGAGAGACAAACTAATTCAAATCAAATCACAAAATGCACAAAACCAGCCTCTAAATTCCAAAATGCTGCAGAAGAAACTGCCTCCAAATCCCCGTCCTGACCGAACCGAGAATCGAAGGCTGTGGTGGCTTCCGCCTCCATTCAAGCTTCTTTTTGAGCTGCTGGCTTCCCTCTTCCTTCTTCCTCGGATCCTCCCAGCTGAGGACCCAGCGGATCTCTTCCCTGAGATTGGCAAGATCCTACTGATCTTGCGCAGAATCCAAAGGATTCCCCCTCCTTTGATCTAGAAATTAGAAATCCTTCTGGGTTAAATACCAGGCAGGTAGGAGTTCATATAGGGGATCTTCCTTAGTTTCCCCTAATGAATATAGTACAGGTAAGTCCTCGATTGACAGGAATTCATTTAGTGACCGTTCAAAGTTACAACGGCGTCACTGAAAAAAGGTGACTTATGACCATTTTTTACACTTTCGACCTTTCTAGCATCCCATGATCACTTGATCAGAATTCAGACACTTGGCAAATGGTTCAGACTTATGACCGTCGCTGTGTCCCAAGGTCACGGGACCCCCCTCTTGCAACCTTTCCACAAGGAAAATCAAGGGGGAAGACAGATTCACTTAACAACCGTGATACAAACTTAACAACTGTGGTAATTCACTTAATGACTATGGTGAGAAAGGTCATAAAATGGGACAAAATTCACTTAACAAACATCTCCCCTAACAACATACATTTGAAGTTCAATTGTGGTCGTAAGTCAAGGACCACCTGTAACTCCTTTTTCATGCAATGTCCTGGTGTCTGATCTTTGTCTCATCCCAGCTATGAACTCAGCCTAAAGTCTCCTCTGATATCCACCGTTTCCCTCGTCTCCTGATAACCCCATTCCTTCCTTCACCCTCCGTTGTGGCTGACCTAGTCAATGGGGAGGGGGGGATCTGGCAGCCCCTCTTAGTTCCTCAAACTGATCTCCCCCCCACCCCCCTTGGATGCTTTCCTCCCAAGGTCCTCCTGGCTGGAGGGGCAGAGAGGAGCCAAGGCCTGGCTTTTCCAGAGGGGTCTGTGGATGGAAGCCTCCCCGGTGCTTCCTAAACCCCTAGAGAAGCTCCTGTTCAATGTAGGCTTCCTGGTCATGAAAAAGAGCACAGAGTGTGTTAGTTCAAGGCCAGTTTGACCTTCCTTTGAAAGACTCTTGGAATCTTGTGCTGCACAAAAGGTCAATTTATATCAGGAAGGGAAGTTGGGTTCTGCCAGCTGAAGGTTTCTGATTTGACCATTACTAAGTGAATTACGAGGTGTTTTTTTTTATGCTTCAGATGATAATGAGTCTCTTTAGAGCCAGACTTTTACTGTTTTTACTACTTTTATTCGTTTTTCAACACTGCACTGTTGCCCTGCCTGGTTGATGCTCTCAGGACAAACTGTATAAAATATATACCATCCTCATTCAGATACTGTTAAGTCTGCTGTTCTCTATAACCTTCACACAGATCATAAGATTTCTACTGTCCATCCTACGAGTCAAATGGACAGAAACAGAAGCAATCTGGGGGGGGGGAGAGAGAGAGAGGGAGAGGGAGAGAGAGAAATGGACCCAAATGAGCTGCTGTGGCCATCCCTTGACAGACCCCAGAACGTCCTTGGAGACCCCTGGAAAGTGACCTTGTTTGTCCTTGGGGTCTATGCATTGGTTGGCCTCTGCGTTTTCTTCCACCAGTGCAGGTAAGTTGCTCCTGATCAGGGGAGTGGCCTCACCACAACCTGGGGAGCCCTGGGGCACTGAAAGCCTCCCAAAATGTTAGTGGGACTAACAGAAGAAAGGATAGAATCCCTCGGGGCTGGAAGGGGCCTTGGAGGTCTTCTAGTCCAATCCCCAAGCTTTCCTTGAAAATCTCCACTAATGGGGCCCCCATTAAGAATATGTTTATTATCCTTGTTAAGAAAAGAATGTACCAGTCAGTGATATTTTATTCTCTTTTTCTTCTCCAATCCCCAGAAAAAGGGCTACAGAACTGCTGCGGCCATCCAGAGAGAAAGCACCAAAGTTCCTTGGAGACCCTGGAAAGTGACCTTGTTCCTCTTTGGGGTCCGTGCTTGGTTTGGCTTCTGCGTTGAAGGGGTTGCAAGCGTCACCAGAAGCACCAGCTGAAGATGTGGAGGCCGCCATCATTACGGTGGAACCCTACATACGCGAACCCATCAACCCCAAAATCACCATCATTGATGAACGAAGGAGGATGTCAGACATTCTACCTTGCACGACAATGTGATGGTTGGTAAGTGTTTGAACTAATCTGGTTGTCAGTTTTTCTTTATTTTTCTATTTGAAAGATATTGTTATTATTGTTGTTGTTATTTAATTCTTAATGCCTTTTGTTTTGCATTTCTTGCTTTGGGGTTTTGGGTGGGGGTGGTTGGACTATGGAAGCCAACAGGAAAGAAAACTAGGAGCCTTTAATCTTAATTTGGTTGCTCAGTTTTATAAATTGTTTTGTTTCTTGCTTACTGTTTCTTTATTATTAAAATATTCAATCTGTGCTTCTTTTGCCCCAGGACAAAGAGCGGCCATGGCTGAGATGCCATCCATCGCATTGTTGACCAGGGCTGAACGTCTGGCATCATCTCTCATCAATGATGGTGATGTGGGAAGTGATGGATTCCGGTATGGAGGTTCCACAGTGATTGAAGCCGCCTCCTCATCTTCAGCTGGTGCTTCTGGTGACGCTTGCAACACCTTCAACGCAGAGGCCAAACCAAGCATGGACCGCAAAGAGGAAGAAGGTCACTTTCCAGGGTCTCCAAGGAACTTTGGGGGTTTCTGTCTGGATGGCCGCAGCAGTTCTGTATTTGTAAATATGTATTATACATGCAATATATATAACTATGTAATATACCTTTTCTTCTGTTTGTGTATTTGGGGCTGTAATAAATTCATTTTAAATTCAAGATTGCTCTCTAAATATTTCTTCTTTCAGATCTTCTTTCTTTCAGATTTATTTTGGTCTGATTTTTATTTATTTATTTATTTTGGTGTCTCAGAAACCTCAGAAACGTCTCAGCATTTTAATGGGGTCTGTAGACTTTCTACCTTGCACGACAATGTGATGGTTGGTAAGTGTTTGAACTAATTTGGTTGTCAGGTTTTTCCCATTATGATGATATTATTGTTATTTAATTCTTGGATGGATTCCATTCAAGAGACGGAAAAACCCAGGTGACTGCAGTCAGTGGACAACTTGGAGGCGGCAAGAAGTGAGTGGACCAAGGATTTGTCCGAAAGAAGAGTCCTAGCTGAAGGGAGAGGATTTGGGGTCTCTTGAGGTCACCTGGTGTCCTGGGTTGCTTTGCATTTCCTGCTTTGGGTTTTTGGGTGGGGATGGCTGGCCTTGGAAGCTAAAAAGAAAGAAGAGTGGGAGCCTGGTAATTTTAAATACTAATTTGATTGCTAAGTTTTATTTATTTATTGCTTCTTGCTTATTTATTATTTTATTATTAAAATATTAAATTGGTGCTTGTTTTGCCCCAGGACTAACTGGCAGCTGGGGTGAAATCCCAAAACAATTGGAGCCCCATTTGGACCCCATCGGCATTGACAACTTCACCATCGGTCAATTGCCAAAGGCAGCTTTCCTTGGAAGAGCTGACATCCAGTCTGGCTGACAGTGTGAAGAACCACAATCCCCCCTGTGAGGCAGGACCTTGACGTGGTTGTGGGGCTTGTGTGCTCAGAGGAAGATGAGGGCTACACCTGAGGTTCAACCATACTGGACAGGACTCATGAGAGGAACCGGACAAAGAATGCCTCTCCCATAAACAATAGGGAAAAACACACATGACAGAAACCCAGGTGGGCTCTCCAGTTGCCCAGGTCAGGAAGGACCGTGCCAGGGGTTCAAATTCCTGGACATCTGGTAGAAAATGACCTGTAGGACTCAAGACTGCTGGCTGAGCATCCAGGGGTGGCAGCTGCTGAACCACTGGAAGGAAAGTGTTTTTCCGACTCTCCCCAAGATGGCAGCCAGACTCAGCAGGGTGTTTTTCCCTTACTTCTGGTTTCCTCACCTGAACTGGTTCTTTTCTTCCCTTTTTTCTTTTTATGCACTTTTTAATCTAGTTTTATTTAGCTTTGGGGGCTTGTTTGTCATTTTTTTTTCATTTTTTGGAGGTTTTGAATGAAATAAAAAATTGATTTGAAAAAAAGAAATGATATGAGAAAAAGTACAAATGAAATCTTAATGAAAGATTCACATTGTAGCTGCCATTCGTTTGTTCTTATATAAAATAGGAGAGCTTGTTAAGTCCTCCTGCTAAAAATTATATATTTTTCTACTGGATTTTACTTACGCACTCTATTAGGAAATTATAGATATTGTTCTAAAAACTGGGTGGTATTTTTAAAACAACATCAAAGTAGCTTTGTCTAAGAGTCGATATAAATGTTGCATCCTGAAAAAATCCTATTTCTTCAATTGTCCCACCTGTATTAATGACAATATAGAAGAATAGAGGAGAAGATGCTGCACAGGGAACGATCGGATAAGGGGGGAAGGGAGCCCCCAGGTGCATAATTGGCAGAGAAAGAACCTCAGAAAGGACCCTCCCTCATTTTTCAGGCTTTCAAAAGCGTTGGTGGGAGATTTGTACTTTCAGACATGCAAGGTTCTCTTATGTGCCCTTCCAATAAAGTAGAGTTACATCATGTTTCTCATCTGATGTACCTGGGAGAAGATGGGGAGACTTGCGACCTAATGTGCCAGTTGAGTCTGGCCAGAGCCGGATCTGGGAGGTTAGATGTGGCTGCTGCAGACTTTTGAGGTCCTCCTGCTTCTTTTCTCTCATAGTCCGACTTTCTCAGTTGGCTGTAATGGCTTTTCTCCACATGGTAACAGTGGTCCATCTCAGCCAGTTGATGCTGCAGACTCTGGAGCTGCTTCTTAACCCCTGGCAGAAGGTTCCTCACCTCTTCGAGGTCTTTCTCAGAGTCAGGCTTCTCTTGGTTGAGATGGACACTTGGCTAGTGACCTCATGCAGTTCTTTGTGGCATTCTTCAATGTATTTCACCAAAGATTTCTTCTCTAGCTCTAACTGATGGCATGATCTTCTGCAGGTTTTCTGCAGGTCTTCTGTTGTGGTCTTAAGTTGATCCACTTTCTCCTGGAGGCAGCTGTGCTGATCTTTCATCTATTGATTTTTTTTTCTGGACTTTCTGGGACTGAAAGTCAAAGGAGTCTCTCAGTTCATCAACCTGGAGGTTGGGACCATCAGTGGTCACTGAGAGATCTCCCAAGGATATTGACCATTTCTTCCTTGTTGCTGACCTGTTTGAAAAATGGAGAGACACAGTCACATCCTCTCTCCGTTCAGGGCCAATTTTGCTAACCTGCCTTTTCCACTCTGGTTTTTTCCTACAGTTTTGGAGTCCATCATCTTCTGCTAGAATGAGATGCGGGAGGAGTGAAGACCCAATGGACAATCTGCAGAGGGGTCTCCTGCCAAAGGATCCTTTAGATATAATCTACCCAGATCTGTTCTCAACTAAAAACCACCAGGTTCAAAATATCATATTTGAGGGCACATCAAGTGAAAACCAGCTCTCTGGAGATGTTCCTAATGCTGGGAAAGGTGGAAGGGAAGAGAAGGAGGGGACAATTTGGGATAAGGTTAATGGATTTGATTACTGTATGGATGCGTGAACTTTAGGGAGACCTGAAAATCCAGACTGGGGACAGGTCATCCATCTACCTCTTTGGCCACTCAGAGTCCACACAGTTTCAATGCTGTCAATCAATGCAGGCGAAGCTCCCTGGAGAAGTCGGTAATGCTGACATGGGTGAAGGAAAGAAAAGAAGGGAAGGATCACTAGTAAGCAGCTATAGTGGGGATGGGGGAAGGTTGGGAGACCCGAAGGACCAGGTGGGGCAGATCTACACGGAGAAAATCATCTATGGGTTGCTAGGCATCAACATTCAACTTCATGACATAGAATTAATCCATCAATCAGTCAATCAATCAATTAGGCAAGCAGGCAGTTGACTTACAAGGTTCCTTTCAGCTGTAGGCTTCTATTGACTACTTCCTTTTCATTGTCACCTTAACCTACAAATAGGGAACAGATGAGAGTTAATACAATCAAATGACAATAGCCTAAAGCAGTTATTAAATTACAGTATAACAACTTTGTGTAAAAACCACAGTCTTGGCCCCTTTAACACATGGATGGTCTTCAACTCCCAGAATTCTGCATGCTGGCTGGCTGGAGAATTCTGGGAGTTGAAGTCTCCCCCCCATACCTTAAAGGGGCCTAGTTCAAGAAACGCCAACAGAATCCCTCAATACTGATCTCTCTTCAAATTCTCCTGACTTCCCATTTGATTCCGAGTCCAACTCAAGGCATGTCGTTGCTCATAACCCTCCAAAGGAGTTGGCTCTCCATCAATTTGGCCGTCTTTGTATTGCTATGATTTCTGATAACAGGAAAAGGTGATGACCATTGGAATTAAGACAGATCCCCCCCCAAGTACTTAGGAGTCTCATCTCAGCCATGAAAGCCAGGTGGGAGACCTGGAACCAGTCTCTCTCTCAGCCTTCACAAGGTTGTTTTTGTGGGGATGAAGGAATCTTAGATAGGTTCACTGCCTTGAGCTATTTAGAGAAATAATAAAAGTGGTATACAAACCTAAGTAATAAAAAATGAAAATAAATGAATACTTCAGTTGCCAAGCCAAATGTGTTTGGGAAATAACTACTATCTGGCCAATGGAATCACAGTTTAGGTTAATTTCCCCAAATCATTGAGCAGGTCAACCTCTAGCTTTGGGGTCACAATCTCCATCCAACTGGGACAGCCTGAAGCCAATTTTTGGGCCTTAAACCTTGCAGATTTTTCCTAGCGCACTTCACCACCAGCCAGCCAGCCAGCCCCAGCCCCTTTCCCGAGACAAGGACCTTCGACATGGTGGATGAGGAGTTTGGTGACAGGTATGGAGGCTGCAGACACGGCAGGTATCAGCACGTCTGTCGTGTTTGGTTGAACCCCATTTCACTCATCTCTCCCCCCCCATAATTCTGCCTTAAAGGGGAGGGTCTCTCCCTCCTGAGGAGCCCAGGCGAGGGAGGCCCTGCGATGCCCCCAGTGCTGCCATCCAATTCAGCCACTTTCCAGGGATGCTGAGCAGAGCCTCCATGATGTGGTCCAGACTCCCCAAGGATGCTGGAAGTTGCCATGGTGAGCTCCAGCCAATGAGCTCAGGAGGAGCCTCTGACGTCACAAGCCAAGGCTCTGATTGGCCTGGACCTGAGATTTGAATAATGACCCCCAACTGCCTGCCTTCACCTGGGGGCGGGGCTTATCCATGGATGAACCGACTCTGAAGGGGCTTCAAGCCCCGAATTCCCTTCAGCCACAGCGGCTCCTTCTGAAGGGGGAACCGTTGGTCGCCTGGAGAGGTCGGGGAGCCCCAGATTCTGCCCCTTCTCTGGGGATGGAGCCCAGATTGAAATGTCGCCCCTTGGATCTGGAATGAAAGCTCCAGAGAGTCCAGGTTTTCCTCTCCAGGCCCAGATGATGAAGGGGAGCTGAGAGGGAAACACCACAAAAGATTAAATATTATTCGTATCCAAAAGGCCTTGTGAAAATGTACCTAAAGGAACACAGGGGTCTTTGCCAGCTTTAGGTGTCCTCCTCGCTGCCTGCAGAGGCCAAGTATGGCTTAAGGGTCAGAGTATAGGCTGCCCCCTACAGGCAGTGAGAGGGACCACTAAATCATGGAAGGACCCAGTGGAGGAAGGACCCTGAGTGCTGACTGGAATTCTGGGAGTTGAAGTCCACATCTCTTCAGGTTGCTAAGGCTGAGAAAGACGCTCTAGTAAACCCTTCACTGGGCAGTTGGACGGATGACCTCTGAGGTCTCTTTTGACTCCATTTGTCCATTATTCTAACTCCTCCCTCTTTACGGAGGGCAAAAGAATCCTCTCCAAAAAGGGACTTGGGCAACAAAATGGAGGTTATGGGGGTCTTTTCCAGCTTTAGCTGTCCCTCTCACTGCCTGCAGAGGCCAGGTGTGGCTTAAAGGCCAGAGTATAGACTGCCCCCTACAGGTAGTGAGAGGGTCAGCTAAAGCGCAGCCTCCTCCATTTTGTGGCGGGAACCTCCAGTAGAAAGAGGGAAAGGAGGAAACTGGATGTAGCTAGAATTCTCTTCGTGGCTTTTTTCATCCCTTTCTAAACTCTGTTCTGTGTGTGGAACTTAATCTCTTCTTTTGGCTCCTTTAATAAAGTCAATCTTGGTTTAAGCCCCGGAGTTTCCTCAGGGCCTCCCTGTCTCCCCCTCAGGCCGGCTGAGCCCCTGAGTCCCAAGGCCAGAGCTTCTCCCCTCGATCCCCTCCTGGCTCCCCAGAATCAGAATATGATGAATTACCCTCAGAGAAGCAAATAGCGCTGCTGTTTTCAGATGCACAAAAGGCGTTTGATAACGTGCATTATGGCAATTTATGATAAAACAGTTGAAAATGATGGATTTTGGAGACAGATTCATAAATATGATCCAAACTATATAGAGAGACCAAGCGGCAAAGGTGAAATGACAAAGAAAATAGATATCAGAAAAGGAACAAGACAAGGATCCCCTTCATCTCCGTTATTATTTATATTGACATTAGAGGTTTTAAATAGAAAAGTGAGACAGGAAAAGGAAATAAAAGGAATGAGAATCAAAAAAGAAGAATATAAACTACAAGCATTTGCAGATAATTTGGTGTTTATCATGCAAGCTCCAATAGAGACAGCACCAAAACTATTAGAGCAAATAGAAGAATATGGGAAAGTAGCAGGACTGAAAATCAACAAAGATAAGACAAAAATATTAGTTAAAAATATGAGAGAAAATCAAAAAAAGGAGATGATGGAGAAACTGGATATCCAAATTGTGAAGAAAGTGAAATATTTGGGCATCCATCTGACATCAAGATGTGCAATGCTCAAGGAAGACAATCATTATAAACTGAAAAAACAAATCGAAACAGACCTGGAGAAATGGGGAAACTTGCAATTATCACTAATGGGAAGAATAGCATTAATAAAAACGAATGTATTACCAAAAATATTATTTTTATTTCAAACTAGACCAATAAAACTGGAGAAAAAAATACTTTGAAGAGCTGAAGAAAATAACGTGGAAATATGTGTGGCAAGGAAAGAGAGCAAGAATTAACTTAAAAATGCTACCAGAGTTGGTTTTGCTTGGTGGGCGTGGCAGGGGAAAGTTACTGCAAAATCCCCATTTCCTCCTGATCAGCTGGGACTCCGGAGGGAGAGAATAAATGGGAGTGGCACCAGTTAGAGGTGCAATTTACTGGTTCCCCGAACTACTCAAAATTTCCGCTACTGGTTCTCCAGAACTGGTCAGAACCTGCTGAAACCCACCTCTGTTCCAGTCGCGCCTTAGTCCTTTTTGATTGGGGGTGTGAAACTTGGAAAAATATTCTCAGATTGATGTGGGATATCAGAATTGGGGATTTCTAGAGTGTGAGATGGCTGAGTGTCCAATATTGTGTGGTTTGATGGAGGAAAGTGAAAGTGTGGAAAAATGCCTGTTCCATGTTGGGCAAAGCCATAAGTCTCTCTGCCTTCTGCTTGTGAGAGAACCAGAGGAATTTGTGTGGTCACTGTGGATCTTACACTGATCTTGGTCTGATCCATCAGAGCTTTTCTTATCTCCTTAGAATGGAATTTGCAAAGGGAACCTGTTTGCAATTAGGACCCATTATAAGACATAAAAATTGATTCCCAATTGATCAGCAATTTGTGTGGTTGGAGATCAGAACAGCTTCCATGGGTGCCTCTTCCTAGAAACCTGGAAGTCCCCCCACCACATTCACCCCCTTCTTGGACCTGGATGAATATTATGCAGCATTGAAGGTTTGTGACCTGGTCAATGATGCGGCTGCCTTTAGACAGGATCCCCTCAACCTCTTCCTGGGGAGAGTCTCAAGGTCCCCTTTCTCTGGACATCTTTTCCAGCCCTTCACAGATAAAACAATCTTGGAAGAGGAGCAGAGAAATTGCTTTAGGTAGAAATTATAATTTCTGCTAAAACTGCTATTTTGTTTGTTTGGTTGCTTGGTTGGTTTTTTAGATTTATATACCGCCCTACTCCCGAAGGACTCAGGGCGGTGAACAGGCACAAAATAAAATACATAAATACAAAAGTTAAAAGACATAATTAAAACCAGATTAAATAATTTAGCCTGAGACAATTAAAAAATCCCAATAATTTAAAACAGATTAAAATTTCGATTTAAAAGAATTTTAAAAAGGGGGAGAAAATTAGGCCAGGCCGGCTTGCTGGAATAGGAGAATCTTAAGAGCACGGCGGAAAGTGCGTAGATCCGGGATCCTCCGTATCTCTGTGGGGAGATCGTTCCAGATAGTGGGTGCCCCCAGAGAGAAGGCCCTCCTCCTGGGGGCCGCCAGTTGACATTGTTTAGCTGACGGCACCCGGAGGAGCCCCTCTCTATGAGAGCGTACCGGCCGGTGGGAGGCTGCTTTTGGTAGTAGGCGGTCCCGTAAATAACCAGGTCCTAAGCCATGGAGCGCTCTAAAGGTGGTGACCAAAACCTTGAAGCGCGCCCGGAAGACCACCGGGAGCCAGTGCAGCTCGCGCAGGAGAGGTGTCACACGGGAGCGCCATGTTGCTCCCATAACCACCCGCGCGGCCGCACTCTGCGCCAGTTGAAGCCTCTGGGTGCTCCTCAAGGGGAGCCCCATGTAGACAGCATTGCAGTAGTCCAGGCGGGAAGTGACGAGGGCATGAGTGACTGTGTGTAGGGAGTCCCGATCCAGAAAGGGACGCAACTGGCGAATAAGGCGAACATGATGAAAAATCCTCCCGGTCACGGCCATCAAGTGCTCTTCTAAAGACAGCCGTGAATCCAGGAGGACACCCAAGTTGCGAGCCCTCTCCGTGGGGGCCAGCGATTCGCACCCAATAGTCAGCGATGGCATCAACTGACTATATCGGGACGTCGGAAACCACAGCCACTCGGTCTTGGATGGGTTGAGCCTGAGCCTGTTCCTCCCCATCCAGATCCACACAGCCTCCAGGCACCGGGACATCACTTCAAGGGCATCGTTGGGGTGGTCCGGGGTGGAGATGTACAGCTGGGTGTCATCAGCGTACTGGTGGTACTTCACCCCAAAACCACGGATGATCTCACCCAGCGGCTTTACATAATTCTACGGTTGATGAAAGAAAAAAAATACAGTAGCAATTTCTTAATACACTTTAATATTTATTTATTATTTTGGTGTGAAGCACACACAAAAAAAAACCCCCAAACCAATCCCAAACTGAAATCCCAGACAGCTGTTCTGCTGAACACTTTCTGCAAAGGAGGTTTTAATCAGCAACTCAACAAAGAATTATATAAGAGGGATGAAGATTTCCCTCCCCAGCTGAGAGCCGGTCAAACATGGCATTTCACATAATTCTGGCATTCTCACGGAGAGGATCAGGCAACTAGGCTGGTGTTTGGTTCTCACAGCTTCCTCCTGGCCTCTTTTCCTGCTCACTCTCTCTCACACACACTTTTAGCTGTAGGAACAAGGGCCCAAATTATTTTTTATAAGGTGTCACATTCAGAAGCTGTTTCTGAACAGCAAATTTCTCTGAATGACTTTTACAGAGTTCTCTTTATTGAGCTGAAAGGGAAGAAAGCTAGAAGAATTCCAGTCATTCAACAATTTCCCATTTTGAAACATAGATATATGATTTTCTTTTCCTGCATACTATCTAAATGGAAAGAATATCTCCTTTCAAATAAAAGAAACTTTAATAATTCTTCCAATATCACAATGGTGTTATATCTCATATTTTTACATTTGTTCTGTCTATGAGCTGCTCCTTTGTGTTGAGGTCTGGCCTCAGAAGGATAATGTAGCACTTGGGGATGAAGATGCAGCCCAGCAGACCAGCACTGGAGGCCAGGATGGAGAAGACCTGCACAGCCACCATGGATTTCCCTTTGGTGCTCAGGTAGGTGGGCACAAAAGTCACCCAGACACTGCAGAAGACCAGCATGCTGAAGGTGATCAGCTTGGCTTCGTTGAAGGCCCCAGGCAGGTTCCTGGCCAGGAAAGCCACCGTGAAGCAGATGGCAGCCAGGAAGCCCATGTAGCTGAGGGTGACGTAGAACATGACAACGGCCCCTTCATTGCATTGCAGGATGATCTCTCCAGGCTGGGAGTGGAGGTCAGAGTCAGGGAATGGGGGAGAAACTCCCAGCCAGATGGAGCAGATGAGAATTTGAACAGCAGAAGAAGAAAGGATGATGGAGTTGGCCAAGCTCTTCCCCAACCATCTCTTCACTCGGTTTCCTGGTTTTGTGGCCAGGAAGGCCAGCACCACCGTGATGGTTTTGGCCAAGAGAGAAGAAATGGCCACTGAGAAGATGATGCTGAAAACCGTTTGTCGGAGAAGGCAGGTGGCTTTCCTTGGTTGACCAATAAAGAGAGAAGGAGACAAGAAGCAAAGCAGGAGGGAGACCAGGAGGATGTAGGAGAGGTCCCGGTTGTTGGCTTTGACAAGGGGAGTTTCTCGATATCTAATAAAGATGATTAAAACAAGGCCTGTGGTTAGGAAGAAGAGTAGAGCAAAAGAGACCAGGATGATGCCCAGATGTTCTTCATAAGACAGGAAGGTTATAGCTTTGAGGAAACACTGAACTCGGTCCTTATTTGGGTATTTATCATCTGGGCACTTGGTGCATTTTTCAGTATCTGAGAAAGAAAAAAAGCAATATTTCTTTAATATTCTGTCCTTTTATCTTACTGAAAATACCTTCTTTGGATAACAGCTGATACCTCAGGCATTTTCCAAGAAGTATTTCTTAACGATTTCATTAAACAGTCACTCCTTTGAAATGGCATAAGGTCTCCTGCTTGATCAGGGGGTAGGGCCAAAAGACCTCCAAGCTCCTTTCGAGCTCTGTTCTGATTGATTGATGCACATGACTGGCAGACTATTTGTGTAATGAGTTCCACCCAATAACTATCCATAGAACCACATAGAAGTGACACCTTCTCAGTGATCCTCAAGGGGAGGATCCAATATACAGTGGATTGAAAGGTCTTTCAGAAGGTGGACCTGAAACAATTCAAGTTTCAAAGAATTCAGATGTTCCTAAGTCCAAACTAAAAAGCAGGAGAGATATTTCATCTGCTATTAGTATAGCTTGCCCAGTCTGCCACCCCCTCCTCCCATCTCCTCGCAACCCCTCCAGAGTGGAGATGGTCCCCTCCAGACAAGGAACGCAGTCCTAGCAGCAAACCGACACAATGACAATTTTCCTCCATTTAGACTCAGGCAGGGACTAAACAGAAAAAAGGGAATGCCAAAGAAAAGATGTTAAGACTTTCCATCTATGGAAAATGGAGGTAGAAATTGATGGAGACAAGGGTTCTACAAAGAAATGGGGTTCCTTTTTTGGCCTTTTTTTTGACAGATAACCAAACTTCCAAATACTATGGATGGATTTGAGAAGACTGTGCTTGTTTATTGTATAGTCTTTAAAATTTGTGAGGATCCGGACTCTCCCTTCAATGGGTTTTGGCAAACACCTAAGTGTTAAATG
The DNA here is from genome assembly GCF_029215685.1 of Pituophis catenifer annectens. NCBI lineage: Eukaryota > Metazoa > Chordata > Lepidosauria > Squamata > Colubridae > Pituophis > Pituophis catenifer. The sequence goes on along the minus strand of NW_027256899.1, from coordinate 2,986,165 downwards.
GAAAGGAAGAATTCTGGTCCAAGGGGAAACATGTTCTATGAGGAGAACAAAGACATTGACTTGTCTCCACTTAGAGAGGGCATCCCTGAGGGGGGCTGTATGTTCAGATGGTGAAAATTGTTGTGATATATCAAGACAAATTCCATTCCTGTCAAGCACAGGAAGGAAAGTCCTATTGAAATTCTCTCCCTCTTCTGTGTCTGAAGCAAAGAGGCCAATCAAGGTCCATCTCAAATGGAGGACCAGTTGGAGAATTGCTGGGTACGGGAATCCTTCTTTGGGACGCATCTGGTGGAAAAAGGGGAACTGTATCTTGTAACATCTGGAAGCGACCTGGAATTCAGGAGAAATTTCCTAATAGTGAGAACAATTAACCAGTGGAACAGATCTACATGACTGGCAGACTATTTGTCTAATGAGTTCCCCCCATAACTATCCACAGCACCAGATTATGGACCAGTGACACCTTCTCAGTGATCCTCAAGGGGAGGCCAATATACAGATTACAGATCAACAGAGTTGGAGGGGACCTTGTAGGTTATCTAGTCCACTCCTCCCTGCCTAAGCAGAGACCCTACACCATTTCTGACAAATGGCAGTCCAGTCTCTTCTTGAAACCTCCAGTGATGAAGCTCCCACAACTTCTGAAGGCCTTTCAGAATGTGGACGTATAACAATTCATCTAGTTTCAAAGATCTCAGATGTTCCTAGAAAGGTGAACTTTACTAATTGCTGTTAGTAAAGCTTGCCCAGTCTGCCACTCCCTCCTCCCATCTCTTTCCCAGCCCCTCCTTCCAAGTCTTCTTGATTTACTTCCGTTTAGATAAGAAATTGTGCAGGTTAAAAATAAAAAACCAGGTGAGCTTCAATCTGTTTTTTAATTTGGATCCAGTTCCAGAAAGCCTCCCATTTTCCTCAGTGTGACCCACCTTCCTGAGTGGAGAAGGTCCCCTCTGGACAAGGAACACAATCATAGCAGCAAACTGGCTCTCCTTCTCGAGCCCTCTTGACAAATCCAGGATGACAACTTTCCACACATTTGGACTGCGGCAGGGACTGAGTAGAAAAACAAGGAATGCCAAAGAAAAGATGTTAGGACTCTCCGTCCATGGAAAATGGAGGCAGAAATGGATGGAGACAAGTAGCCTCTGTTCTTCATTGGGGTAAATATGAAACCTCTGACTACTTATAAAGAGATGCAGGAGGTAAAACAACTGGCAGATTCTTCATTTAGTTCCTTTTGCTTTCGGAATTTAACATTACAATAAAGGACTTTTCTATTTAATAAAAGTCTACAGAGATGGAGTTGATTTTTTTAAAAATATGATGATATATTCTTATTAAAACTGATAATAAAGTTTACTGTAAAAGACTTAGGAAGCTTTTATTCCATTAGATATTTTAATGTAGAGTAAAACCTGTGATGGAGAAAGAAACCTCTGACCAGTAAGATCTTGAAAGATTTCCATAAAACATGGCAAAGCCACTCCACTTAGGTCCCGTCTCTTGAAGAGCTTCCATGAGATGACACCACCTGCCATGGGAGGCCAACCACCCTGGAGACTCCAGGCTTTGCCCCAGTGGTGAAATGTAAAATTTGTTCTTACCGGATATGTGGGCGTGGCTTGGTGGGCGTGGCTTGGTGGGGTCATGTGACTGGGTGGGCTTGGCCAACTTTTTTTTTTTACTTTTTTAAAGCATTTTTTTACTACCGGTTCCAGCGAATAGATAGTAAAAAAATGCTTTAAAAAGTAAAAAAAAAAAAAAGGTTCCGATGATTACAGCTGTGCTGCGCGATCATTGGAACCTTTTTTTATCTTTTAAAAGTATTTTTACTACCAGTTTGCCCAAACCAGAGTGAACCGGTAGCATTTCACCCCTGCTTTGCCCACTTGAAATGGGACCTCAGGCTTTGGAAAACAAGAAAAGACACCAAAATTCTCCCACCTTATTGAGCAACTTTAGCCGTGAAAGAGCACCTTTTTTGATAAAAAGTCTCTGTCTTTGAGAATACACCAGAGTTTCTTCCTTGACATCCCCCTTGGGGAGAACCAAGAAGATTCCGATGCCCAGATCTGCTTTTATTTCTCCATTTTGGTCCAAGTACAGTTTGCTATCAGAAATATTCCAAAATTCGTTCTTCTCCAGAAAGGGATGAAACTAGAATGGGAACATCCAGGAATTTGAAAAACAGAGAACTTTGTTTCTTATCCCACATTGAATCTTTCTTCCACAATTGTCTAATCTCCAAATATGGTTAAATAGGTTACAAATAATGCCATTATCTTCATAAGTGAATGAAAAGTTTTGAGAAAGATTTGTCCATCATATACTGACAAAGCATAGAGAAAATATCATTGACACAATTGATCAATTATAGGGAACCTTCTAGAGCAGATGACAAATAAAATGAACAGAGGGAAAAAAAGATGATTCATAAACTCTTTGAAAACAAGAGGTTGATTCCCAGAAAGTTGATCAAGAAGAAAGTTGTCAGGCTAATCTTCTCCCTGGTCATCCTGATGGAAAACACCTCCAGATGGAGAGTGGCTGGCTCTGGAGAATTTGATCGCTGAAGAGCCAGCCGGGTTTAGAGAGGGGAGAGGCACTACCGATCAGTGCTTAGTTCTTCATCAACTGATGGAAAAATACATATCAAATAGACCTGCATCATTCTACGCCTGCTTTATAGATCTCAAGGCAGCCTTTGATACGGTTCCCAGGACTAAGCTATGGGAGAAGCTGGAAGCTGCCTCAATTGACCACAGGCTTCTTCATCTATTACCTGCCCTACATACTAAAACATCCCTCAAGGTGAGGTGTGATATGCAGGGGTCCCTCTCAAAGTCAGTTAAAACTCAAAAGGGGGTTAAACGGGGGCATTTTGGCCCCCCTGCTTTTCAACTTTTACATAACTGGCATGGTAAAATGGCTAAACAAACCAAATCACCCACCCCAAAAAAATAGGTGACCGAAGCATCGCCCTCCTGCTCTATGCAGATGCCCCTGTGATCCTCTCCAGAACACCAGAAGGCCTTAAAAGAGCCTTGCGAGCCCTTCTCCAGCACTGTAATTACAATCAACTGGGCATCAATGATGAGAAAACAAAGATTAAAAAGGTCAAAACTTGATTCATGGTATCTAAATGGCCACTAAATAGAGCAGGGAAGCCCCTTCAAATCCCTGGGGGTGGCCATTCAGGCCAAGGGTTCAAGAAACATGCAGCTGCCCTGGGCCAAAGATCAGCCAGCACCATTCTTAATTGTTTCCGCAAAAAGGGAGGCTACTATGTCCCTGCTGCTATTCAGCTTTTTGTGCCCAAGTCACTAGCACAGCTCCTTTATGGGACGTTGCTCGGATCGTCAGCTTCATGTTTTACATCATTAGAACTAGTTCAGTCCAAATTCACCAGATCAATTCTCCAGGTGCCACGTTGTGTCTCAAATGCACTTCTGCGCCTGGAGACAGGATTGACAGAAGTCGAAGGAAGAATCCGTATAGCTGTTGGGTCCCACCAGTAGCAAGTGGAGCTGGCAGCAGATTCGGACAGTGAGGAGGTTGGGGAGGGACATGGGCCAGTCCTAGAGTCTGGGGGAGGCTCTGATGGGGGCTCTGTGGTAGTGCACACACATTTGCGAACCGGTAGGGAAGGTGAGTGAATTTCACCCCTGGATTCTCCCCTCTTCTCTGATCCTTCCCTAGGCAGCCTCTCTTCCCCTCATCCCAAAAGTCATTCTCACCCATCATTGCACTTCCTAAATAGTTTATGGGGATATCACTGGATTTCAGTAATGGACTCACAAACAATTGTGTGATGTGATTAGAAAACTGAGGGGCGGATGGTATGATAACTAAATGGATAAAAACTGTCTTCAAAGTGATACTCAAATAATTTTTCATCTTTTTAATTTTTTCGTACAACACCTGAAGATTATCTTTGTTTACTTGCTTGATTAGTCCATGGGCCAAATCAAAGTGCAGAGTTCCAAACACAAATTATTACTAAAATCCGATAAAAACAATTTAAAATGGAGTTTGAATAAAATACAATTTAAAATGAGATAGGAATAGAATATAATAATATATGGATAAATAAAATATGATAAAATTATATTTCAATATCACCCCTTCAGCCTACCCCAATCAGCCCCACAAATGCCGATCTCAACCGAGCCATTTTGCTCAAGTACTGAGCTGCATTAAATGTTGTTTTCAAATTCTGGCTGCAGATAAGGTGAGTGGTTTTGATATGGGATTCCCAATGGGTCCTTCGTTTGGTATATGGACCAAGGTACCTGCCTCTCATCCTCTTATGCAGGCAGCAATCAAACAGGATGTGAGCCAGGTCTTCTGCCTCTGCCACTCTGCAAATGCAGAGAGCTCCATTATAAGGTCTAGAGTGGAATCTCCCATATCTGACCATTGTGTCCAGCTGTTTGAATCTCGCTCGCATAAATCTCTCCCTAAGATGTTTTGGCAGTTGTAACTTTAAATAGTTGTCTAGTTGAAAAGTAGGTTTGTATTTGCTCAGCCATTTCAACTTACCCACCTTACTAAGAATAGCCATGTCATTTTGTGCTTCTACATCCTTAATTCTTTGGGCAGCTGTTTTTTTGAATTGTTCTCCTTTTACGCAAGAGACAGGAAGGCCACAGCTACTTCCAAAATTAATCAGTTTAGTGATCGAAGAGGTTTGTGATTGTGAGTTTATCTGCTCTAGTAAGCATAACTCCATTTCATTTCATTGACTTTGTGCCAGTGGTTATATGCTTTGATTTTGGATAGTGGATGAATTGTATATATTCCCAATCCAGCTCTAACTGCTGCAGCAGATGTCCTTAGATCTACACCCACAATACAGCTCAGGTGCTGGGACTGTGTTTGTTCTAGTACTGTGGTTGAGTAGAAATCCCAAACTTCTGCTCCATACAAGAGCATAGGGGGAACCTTTATATCAGGGGTGAAATGCTCCCGGTTCAGACCGAATTGCCCAATCCGGTAGTGATGGAGGTGAGTGGTTCGGAGAACCGGTAGCAAAAATCCCTGCCCCCCCCCCCCCCCCGATGCCTAACTGAGCCACACAATCATCAGAGGATTTTTTTTTACTTTTAATAGCATTTTTTCTACAACCTCTTCGACCAAAAAATGCTTTTAAAAGTAAAAAAACAAAGCCTCTGATGATCATGTGGCTCAGCTGGGATCGTCAAAGGCTTTTAAAAGAAAAAAACCTTTTAGTATTCTATTTTATTCTATTTAGTAGAATATGACCTGATGGAAGAAGTGGTTAAAGATCCAATGTTAGCATGGGCCAAAAATATTGGGAAAAATATAAATTTGGAAGAATGGGATCAAATATGGAATAACAATATAAGACTTACTAAGGCAACTACCTACAAGGAGAACCAGTACAAGATGATCTATAGGTGGCACCTAGCACCAGCTAGGATTGCCAAGATTTATCCCAACTTAAATCCAAAGTGCTGGAAGTGCGGACACTAGCAAGGTACTTTTTACCATTGCTGGTGGACCTGCTCTCAAGCAAAAAAATATTGGAAGATGATTGGCAATTGGCTTTCAGCAATAATAGGTGAAACCTTTGAATTAGATCCTAAAATATTCCTCCTGGGAATTCTCAAGACGGAAATGGCAAAAAAGAAGAAATATTTGGCAGTGCATATAACAACAGCAGCAAGAATCGCCTTCGCTCAACAATGGAAAGAGAAAAAAATACCAACTAAGGAACAAGTAATTGGCAAAATAATGGAATGTGCCGAGATGAATAAATTAACGCTAGAAATTAATGATAGAGAAGATTCTGACTATTATAGCGTGTGGGACAAGTGGTACGGGTGGTTAGAGAAGAGGAAGATGAAATAAAAAATGAAAGAGACCAGACTGAGTACAAGAAATAGTTAAATGAAATAGAAAGAGAAGATGTACTGTGGATGGTAGAAAATATAACGAAGTAAGGAAAGGTTACATAGGTAAGCAAAAGATATGACTTATGTATTTATTAATTTACCTTTAAAGACCTATGATATACATATACATTAAGAATGATTCCACCAAACATGATAATATGTAGCATCTAAACTATCACATCTCCAACATGGAATTGTAAGAAAGTCAAGGCTTTTTGGATAAAAATATGGTGGGTTTCTTTTAAATGCCTCTGATGATCCAAGCTGAGTTGCCTGATTGGCAGAGGTTTTTTTAAAAAGCCTCTGCCGATCAGGTAACTCAGCTGGGATCGTCAGAGCATTTTGAAAGCATTTTTTTACGCCAAAGAGGTTGTAGAAAAAAAAAGTTAAAAAAAAATTAGCCCCTCCCCTCCAAGCCATACCCACAGAACCGGTAGTAACAAATTTTAGATTTCACCACTGCTTTATATACTTTAATTAATAGGCCAGGGATTGAAGGTTAGGGATAACTTTTTGCTATTGGACATCAATTTTTCTATGTTATTATTAATACAGTCAAGTTGATAAATCCCCTTCACGCAAGATTTGATCTAAGATGTAGATCCTAGAGTAAGCTAATTTGATGTAATTTAATGTGAGAGATAAGTCCTCTCAGGATTAGCTGTGACCATTGATTGGTTATCAACTTGTAAACTTGAACTGACCAATCATGCCACAGTAACTGATTTCAAGTTTTCCCGGGCTTTTCCAACGGACATTCTTGAAGTATATAAGGGAGGGCTTTCCTAGCCCGCAACACACACTGAGAGACTGAAACACGCTCACGCAGACAGAGAGAGAGAAAAAGCTGAAGTCACTTCAAAGGAGCAAAAGAGCTGAGTCACTGCCTTGTTTCCGAGGAAGCAGAGAAAGGACCGAGAACTCCCTATGCTGATGGAAGACTCCATGAAGAGCTGATGGACTTCGCTTCATTTAAAAAGTTTGATAAAATAACAGTGGTTTTAAATCAACTTAAAGGCGATAATCAGAAGCAAGCAACAATTATTGAATCGGATGGATTGGATGGATGGACTGGAACTGAATTTGCTGCTGTCATCCCTGAAGGAAGAGTCTGGTTTGAAGGCAGGCTGCTTGGAGATGGCTGGAGAGGCCATGGACCCTGAAGACTCAAAGTGGGCAGAACTAAAGGAAATAAATAAAGGTCATTCTTTTATCAATTGTAAAGTGTGAGACTATCTGCCTGCTGTTTTCTGACTATGTAAAGTGACCACAAATGGTAATCAGTGGAGACAATGCATTATGACTTGCTAAGAGCTCCCCAGGAAACAGGAACTGAAGCCTTGAGCAAAAAGCTATCAGGAGACAGGAACATCTGGGATGGAGGGAAATTGTCAAGAAGACCCTTTAAAGTGTAAAACAACTTAAAGGATGACTTAAGAGAATAAGGGGGTGTTATGTATGTATCTAATTTGAGCAAGAGTTTCAAATGGGGAAATGTTTGTGATTGTCTAATGAAACCCTTCGACCCAACCTGGGAGAAATGGGGGTCGTATCTAACCAGGTTCGAGTGTTCCCTGGAAACCAGCGAGATGCAAGGACTCTCAGCAAATCGCAAGAGAGCCCTCTTCTTGAGCCACTGCAGGCCAGACGTGTTCGAGATGGAGGAATCCCTATGAGAACCAACGCCGGTCCAGACCGTTCCAAGCCACTCTCAAAACCCACTACGCTCCTGTGCCTTCTAAATTTGTACAGCGCTATGAATTCCAGCAACGAGTACAAAGGGAAGGAGAACCGGTCAGCGCATACATGGCAAGCCTCCAAAAAGCCGCAACCCATTGCGACTATCGAGATCTGGACGACGCGCTTCTCGAGCAATTAATTTGTGGCGTTAAAGACACGAGACTGCAGAGGCGGCTACTCGCAAAGCCAGACTTAACCCTAGCCGGTGCTCTAGACGAGGCCAGAGCGGATGAAGCTTCCACAAAAGCCGCCGAAGCTCTACAACGCCTGCTATTGAGCAAAGACACTCCTAAGTCGACGCCGGTGCACCGGGAGGAAGCGCAGACCAGCATCGAGGAGGAGTCGGACGAGGACATCTTCCACACAGAGAGAAGGAAGAAGGAACAAAACAACTGCCGAGGAAACTGCTCGAGTTGTGGTGGGGCTCACGAGAGACAGACCTGCAAATACCGAGACGCCGTTTGCAGGCGTTGTGAGAAGAAAGGACACTTGGCAAGGGTCTGTAGAGCCATAATTCCAAGAAACTACCAACCACGTGACCACCACAGCCAACCAGAACCAGTGCGACATAAACAGCCAACCAAAGATGGCGGCGCGAGAAACCGGCGCGAGAATCAAAAGCAGGAAGCCTACAGCACGAAAATCGACCAAGCCAGCACGTCCGTCAAAGAGAAAATCTACACCAAAGTAGAAATCGAAGGGAGGCCATGCGAGATGGAGATCGACACCGGGTCTGCCCTGTCAATCATGTCCTGGGCGACACTAAAGACTCTTCTACCCAACTTCAGCAAACAGCAAACAGCCTGCTTTACCTACGTTTTCATTTTCAGCATAGCTTGGTTAGCACAAGCGGAAAAAATCTGCTCCAGCAATTTACCTCTTTGCAGCAAGCAGCAGAGCCCTGTGCAAATCAGCTGAGAGTTGGGAGGCCGATCCAATCAACTTGTGCTAAATAGGATGTGCTGAAGCTGAAAGGAGCTGTTTTTTATTGCTGTTTGCTTGCAAGGAGGCAGAGGCCAAAGGGTGGGGGCCAGTGGGTGGGCCAGGCTATATTTGGTGTATAAGACACACCTAAATTTTCACCCCCTTTTAGGGGGGGGGGGAAGGTGCATCTTATACTCTGAAAAATACAGTAACTGGAAACAGAATCTGAGTCAGCAGGGAGATGTTCATGGAAAGAAGGCAAATGCAGCAGTAAGAATCTCAGGAAGTGAACGTTCTGGTTTGGGGAGACCCCAACTCAAGTACCAGGTCCCCTTGCAGGCACCACGCTTGGAGGAGAATTTGCTGTTTTAGAGTTGAGCCAGTGAAGCAGAGAAGTTCAGTCTCCTCTTCATGGATTGTCTGAATGCAAAGACGGAGCAGCCATCAGTCAGAGAAGCTTTAACTGGGATTCCTGCAGAGAGGAGGGGTTGGGCTAGATGGTCTCAGGGTCTCCTCCAAATTTATAAAGGTTGTCATGCCACAACATGTATCTACTGTGCTGTTGTTGCTCTAGCCCCACCTAGTGGCCGGGGGCAGAAAAGCCTAACTATATGGTCTAAAGCCAGACTCCCTTTTCTCTCAGCCTTTGGAGAAGACGGAAGCAGCCGGTTTGACCGAGACACATGGTCATCCACAGGCCTCCGTCCCTCACACGGAGCATCCCTGGAGAGGTTCCAGCTACTTCTTTGTTGGCTGTTAGTTAATGCTGCCTATCTCCTATTTATATTTGATTCTCACTCCTTGCATTTCCTCAGTTTCTCCGTGCCCTTTTCTCCCAATGAAACACCCAGATCCACCCCAGGCTCCCTTTCACTGGAGGAGAAGAGGGGGGTTGAGCTGCCTGTTGAGCTGCACACAGACCCACCTGCAGTGGGGACGGAACAAAGGGGAAATTCCACCATGCTCATCACAAACCCACAAATACAGGAATTTTATTTAAAAAAGAATACAGCATTTTCAAATGAGCAGAGTTTAATATAAAAATGCCATGGTATCTACTCTTTGGAACCATTATTCCCTCAGCAATTGAATTGGACAGATCTGTTGAGGTGGTTCCCCACCTTCTTCTCTGGATTCCTCCTACAAAAGATCTAAGATTAATGGATCCATATTGGGACCCCCATACCTGCCATGGCTGCAGCCTTGGAGACCCCAAAGTCTTTTCTCCCTCCTTCCTTCTCTTCCTCGATCTGGAGGAATAAGCAGCATTCAAGGCCTGGGCCAGAGTCTTCATGATACTATAACATAGAGAGTGATTTGGGACCCGGATCCTGTTCCTTTTCTCCTGGGTCTCCAGTGGGGCTTTCTGGGTGCATCTTCTGCGGCCTTTGACAGAAAAGACGTTCTTTGAAAGAGAACAGCGGAAATAAAGATCTTGAAACTTTCTTTCCACAAAGAAATGGGGTTCAAAGGCAGAATCAATTGGCCTTTTTTTTACCTGATAACTAAAGTTCAAAATACTATGGATGTATTTGAGAAGTCTGCGCGTTCTATGCTTGTTTATTTTATACCCTATAAAATTTGTGAGGATCCAGACTTTCCCTTCAATGGGTCCTGGCAGACGCATGAATGTTAAATGGAAAGGAAGAATTCTGCCCCAAATGGAATCAAATTCTATGAAGTGAACAAAGACGTTGACTTGTCTCCACTTAGAGAGGGAATCCCTGAGGTATGCTGTATATCCAGTTGTTGAGAACAGTTGTGATATAACCACACAAATTCCACTCCTGACAAGCACAGGAGTAAAAGTCCTCATGAAATTCTCTCCCTTCTCTGTGTCTGAAGCAAAGAGGCCAATCAGGGTCCATCTGAAATGGAGGAGCAGTTCGACAATTGCTGGGTACTGGAATCCTTCTTTGGCCTCCATATGGTGGAAAAAAGGGAATTGACTTTTATCACTCAGAGCCTCTGAAACCATGTCATGACGGATCTGAAAAAGCAATGAAGAATGCTATGTTATATTTGGGGTCAAATCAAGTCCAAAATATTAGATTTTAATAAATCCAACCTGGTTCTCATGAATGTTATTAGAATAGTTTGTTAATCAGACATTGTTTAAAATATTAAAGACAGACTATTAGCAAAAAGAGCCTGTAGTACAGTGGACTAAAGCACTGTTATTAACATCTGCTGCTTGCAATTACTGCAAGTTCAAATCTCACCAGGCTCAAGATTGACTCAGCCTTCCATCCTTTCTAAGGTAGGTGAAATGAAGACCCAGATTGTGGGGGCAATAAGCTGACTTTGTATAAATATACAAAAGTATCAAGGCTATTGCTTAACGCATTGTAAGCTGCCCTGAGTCTCCGGAGAAGGGCGGCATATAAATTAAAGCAAAAAAAAAAAAAAAAAGATTGTATAATAAAAGTGGAAAATAATGAGCAAATTAAAAAACAATAAAAATGTAAACCATATTACTGTATCACCCTTACAATTGATTACAATTAGATTAACACGTGCAAATGCCAACTGGAGTATTCTATTCCAATAAAGGGCCTATTATAATTTTCCGAGGATTGCTGCATCTTTTTTTGCTTCTCTATCCCAGATTCTTTTTGGAGGAAATTTTTTAACTTCTTTCTCCAAGAAACAAGAAACATACAAGAAACAGGCAGACCTCAAAGCCTAATAAGATTTGTCAGTTGCATAATCCAAGTTTGGTCTTTAATTGAAGTTTTGTCTGTTCCAACAGCCACAATTTTCAGAGTCTGCTAGTTTCCATAGATTACATTTTATGCCAATGTCCATTTTCTGAATTTAGACAAAGCAGAAATTGTGTAAATTCCCAAATCAGCTCTGAGGGCAGCAGCTGGAGTCCTTTTACCCACCCCAAGATCCTCCTCAGAGGCTGAGATTGGGTTGGTTCTGCTGGTGGTTTCTCTCTGAAGCCCCAAACATCAGATTGATGGAAGAACATGGGGGAAAACTGGGCCTCCTATACTTTAATCATTGGGGCTGAGGAAGCTGGAGAGCTGTGAGGTTTTCATTTAAGCACCACTTTCACTCCTGCCCTTTCTCTAACTGAGATCCTTGGATGATGAGGGAGCCAAGATTCAGGCTCAGAGAAAACAACCCCAGGTAAGGAAAGGTGTTACTTGCTCTAATGGCTGACCATCTATGGCTACAATGTCATTTCAGAAAGACCATAACTTTTGAACTTGATTTATTAATTATCAGATAATTATTATGACAAAACAATTCAAGTCTTCTTCACAGGGTATACAATCCAATGTGTAAATAGTATAATATCACATTATCTCTGTAAATCAGTGTATTCCAATAGGAATTTAGCAGGCCAAACATGTGTACCTATAACAGAACTTATAACAAAATAAAAGGGTTGGAAGGGACCTTGGAGGTCCTCTAGTCCAACCCCCTGTTCAAGCAGTAAACCAGGCATAATAGCAGTAACTGTGAGAGGTTCCTGGAGTCTTAGTGGACAACCACATAAATATGAGTGAAGAGTGTGCAGCGGCAGACAAAAAAGCCAAAGCAATCCTAAATTGCATTAACAGAGGGATACAATCAAGATCAAGAGAGGTACTAATACCACCCTATAAAACCTTATTAAGACCATACCTAGAATTCTGCATCCAGTTTTGGTCACCACACTATAAAAAAGATGTTGAGACTCTGGAAAAAGTGCAGAGAAGAGCAACCAAGAGGATTAGGGGACTGGAGGCTGAAACGTACAATGAACGGTTGCAGGAAATGGGCATGGCTGGTATAGTGAAGAGAAGGACCAGGGGAGACATGACAGAAGTCTTCCAGTATTTGAGGGGCTGCCACAGAGAGGAGGGAGTCAAGCTATTTTCCAAAGCACCCAAAGGCCGGACAAAGGCCAGACAAGGAATAATGGATGGAAACTGAACAAGGAGAGATTCAACCTGGAAATAAAGAGATAAAGTTGCCTTCAGAAGTTGTGGGAGCTTCATCACTGGAAGCTTTCAAGAAGAGACTGGACCGTCATCTGTCAGAAATGGTGTAGGGTCTGCTTGGACTAGATGACCTACAAGGTCCCTTCCAACTCTGTTAATCTGTATCTATCTATACTATTCCAGACAAGAGGCTGTCCAGTCTCTTCTTAAAAGCCTCCAGTGATGGATCACCCACAATTTCTGAAGGGGAGACGTTCCATTCCTCACAGTTAGGAAATTTCTCCTTAGTTCTAGGTTGTTTCTCTCCTTGATTACTTTCCATCCATTGTTTCTTGTCTTGCCTTCTAGTACTTTGGAAAATAGGTGGACCTCCTCTTCTCTGTGGCAGCCCCCCCAAATATTGGTACATTGCTATGATGTCACCCCTCGTCCTTTTCTGTATACTACATGCACTGCATTTCATTGGTCCACTAATTTAGTCATTTTTGTCAAAGAATGAAATAACGTTTATTTGTGATCTGTTTTTTGACCCTGCATTAGTCCTAGTAAGTCATTCATATCTAGACTGAAGAACAAAGGTTCAAATATGCACCTTTCCCTTCCCCCTTGGTAAGCATAGATTCTTCTTCTCATGGCTCCATTGAGCCCAAACCTCCCTCTCAAACAAGGGCTTGGATCAGGGCCAACAGGCTGAGCTCCATTTTGAGGGCAAAACATTTTCTCCATCATATTTCTCTGTTTATTGAGTCAAATGCTGCACTAACATCTAGAAAACCTGCAAACATTGTTTTACCTCACTGATATAAATTAGATATTTCAAGACAAACTTGTTGCCAATATTAGATTATTAATTTATGCATTATTTTTTACAAAATCTACAAAGCATTTAACTCTACCTAAAACCTTCTGCTTCTTCTGCAAAGAATGCATTTTTCTCAAGTTTAACTAAGAGGATCATGGCATAAATTTTAGCCAGAATATCTGCTAGTCTATTTGGCCTATAATTGCTAGAGCCCTTTTTATTCCACATTTAGACAGGTAAAGTGCTATTATTGCCAACTTCATTCCAACTGGATAGGGCTGACATTATTTATCTGTGAAAATGAAGATGCCAATAGAAGCCCCAACAACCAGGGATATTTTTTGATCAGTTAAATAGTTGATAAAATGTCTTCTCCAGGGAATGTATTGCTTACATTTCAGGCCTTTTTTGATGAATCTCAACATGAACATAATGGGGTAAAACATTGATGTTTTTGCTAATATAGAGAAAAGCAGCTCTTGAATTCCATGGAGAAGACATGATTGCATCTATTCCTCACCCACCACCACCCACCCCTCACTTTACCAGAGGGAGAAAAAAAGACAAACCTGTGGGACTTTGTAGGTGCCTCCAAATGTTGATATCTGGATGGAGATCTCCCTGTCAGCTCCATCAAGAAGAGCCAGAAGATTCTCCTTCCTTCCACAGCCGTAGTTGGGGACATTGGCTTCTCCAGTGGAGAGCATGTCCAGCAAGGCATCTGAAGTGCGGAAAGGGCTCAAATGGTTGTCATGGATGTTGTAGCCAAGTGTGAGGTTGTGCAGGAGCTGGGAATTCTTGTTGACCATTTGAATGTTGAAAATGAATCGTACGCCATATGAAAAACCATAAAGATCCCTATTGTTAAAACATGGTATTATAATCAAAAGCAACAATAAATATTGATTTTAATATATAATCCTCCACAAGTCTACTGAGCCTTAAACCAACATTGATCCAAAAGCAATGATCAGTTACACAAATATGGAAACGGGCTGAAATACAGCAACTACAACTGATTTCACCACTACTTTAAATTCATTATTCAAGTGATAAATTAAGGATTGAAGTGAGAAAGGAAAATAATCTGCAGCCCTTTCAGCTTTTTTTCAGACCCATTTTTGGATTTGAGTCTCTTTCACAAAATCGAACCAAAGAGAGAAGCCATAGAAATCAAAATCATTCAGGAAATTAGACATATTCCCCAATATAGGAATAAATGAAAAATAAAAAAACTGAAAAGAAGGAGAGTGTTAGAATGGAGAGAGTGCAACTCCATCACCCTGAATGACTTACGGATCATGGAAAACAAACTGAAGAGAAGGAGCCACGTTGAAAAGCAACTTTCGATGCGGTATTTCATTTCCAGTGAGGACTATACCAATGAGATGGTCTCCTGGGCTGTAAAAGCTCTGTGGTTGTTTCCCATCCTGGTTCTCCAAACTCAGCGGGCGTTTCATTCTCAGCTTCCCAGAGACTGGATGAGACAAAAGCAGCATCAGAAGCAGAAGCAGGAGGTCCATCATTCATGGGGTGAATCAATCAATCCCTTTCCTGTTTCTAAAGAAGATTTAGAAGAATTCAAAACACTCTCACAAGTTGGAATATGATCCAGATGCTTTACTGATTCAAACACAGAGAAACACTCAGCTTCATCTGGAAAGGAGAGAGACGTACATTCAAGAGCACAGACTCTGCCTGTCCCCAAACTCCATATTTCTCTGCCCAAAGTCTCCCCTGGAGGATTCAGCCAAAGAGCAGAGCTGAAACTTTTACCATAATTCTCCCTCTCAGGAGGGATCCCTGGATAATTCAACTAGTTCTTGCAGTCAAAGATTGTTGGGAAATTCTCTGGAGGGAAATGGAAGGGAAATAATCCCCATGTGATTCAAAATAACAGGAGCAGAGATGGAATTAAATCCATCATCTAGAATTTAGAGTTTTGGGAGCTCCATGCAGGGAATACATGACACCTGTGGCTGAAATAACAAATAAATCTGATATTTGTTTGCATAGTGATGAAAGACAAAACTCTGGGGGCCAGTTAATTCCAGAGGTTGACACAGATCTGAAATAGCTGCCAGCTGAGTTGGAGCCAAAATTTACTTTATTTTGAAAGCTAATGCTCAAGGGCACCGCAGAAAAGGGCTGATGCAATAGTGCAGCCAGTCTCTAAGAACAAAATCAACTTTAGTGAAAAACTATAGTAGTTTTTCGAACTTTGCAGAGTTAAAAAAAAATTAGAGAAAGAGAGGGGGGGAGAGAGAGAGGGATGTTAGGAAAAAAAACAAGTGAAAAGAGATGAAGAGATTAAACTTTAATGAGAAAGTAGTTATCAGAACTTTGCATAGTTGAAAAAACACACAGAGAGACATAAACACAGAGAGGTTAGCAAAAAAACAAGTGAAAAAAGATGGAGAAATCAAGGCTGCCTCTCACCCCATGTGGGGAGGGGAGTGAGGGAGGGAAGGGGAGCTCAGGACCCTCGTGTTGCAGATGGAAAGCTGATCTGCAAAATCCAACTTCCATCTTCAGAGACCTGGGAATGCAGAAGCCCATATCCCATGTTCCCCTGCCACCCTTTCCCATGCACAGGCCAGGCAAGGGGACCTCTGCCTGGCTGAGTGGGGAGCCCCTCTTGGGAGAAGGAAGCTGGGGAGCCTGATGGTGGGAAAGGGAAGCAGATCTGCAAAATCTCCCTCCAGGTTCCATCTTCTGAGTCCTGGAAACAGGGGAGACCATATCCCATGTTGCTCAGCCATCTCTTTCCATGCATGGGGCACCCAGGGCAAAGCAAAGCCCAGACCCATGGAGAAAGCCCAGGATGGCCAGGGAGGAGGAGGGGATCTGGGGAATTCCTGGGAAGAGACTAACCTGGTTTATGGGTCCCTGGGTTGAATGTTGGGGGGACGCAGCCCCCAGGGTTTCTCCAGCCTTGCTTGGGCTCCATGTCTTTCCAGGAGAGGCCCAATTGGGGGAGTAGCCATGCAGGGCTGGGTCTTCCAAGGGGGATCCCACATTGCCCGGGAGGAAAGGGCAGCCAGCCTCACCCTGGAGGGGACCCTCTGTGACTCTGAGGAAGATGGGGGTCCCCTGTGGCCCCTCCAGAGCCCCCAGCTGAGGAGACCCTCTTCATTGCAGCCTTTTCTGGGGAAGGGGCTTAAGCCCTCCCTCTGGAGTTCTGGCAGCTTTTGCCTCCTTCTCATCCCCCCCAAAGCTTTGAATTTTGCTCTTTATTTGACTCCCCTCCCCCCTTTGGCTTGGCTTCTTCAGCCTCTTCTCCATCACGCTGAGGGCAGGGAAGCTCCCAGGCAACCGTCTCTTCCCCCTCTTTGACTGGCTACAGGGTTGTCATGACGAAGGGGGTGGGAATAGAAGCAGCCACTAGAGAGAAAGAGAGGCGGGACTTTTGTCTTCCCTGAGAACTGGAGAATTTGAATGCGAAATCTGCTTTCTTTTAGGAAATCCTGTTCAGATGAGGCCCAGAATCAGAAGGAGAGAAGAGACGGAGAAAATGATGGAACGTTTAAAAGATACAGTAAAGAATGAAAGAAAAATTAAAACTTTGAGAGAAGAATAGAAAACAGAAACTAAAAGCAGATTTTAAAAAAGATCAAAGTCTGTAGGAAAAGGAATTTAGCTTTATAAAGAGTGACTCTTGAGAGACATATTGCAATTAAAACCAAAGAATTATAAATGTCGGCCTCAATCAACTATTTTGGAAATGTGAGGTGTATCCGCAGTTTCTCAGCTTGTTCCTGGCTTCTTGGTGAGGCTGCTAATCAACCCAGAGATATAAAACAACATCTTAAAAGGAGGAAGCCTAACCAGGGATTAGCTGAACAAACTAGGATTCATTGCAAAATGGTCTCCGGCTTATTCAGCAATGTTTGAATTAGCCAAGTTTTGGTGCAGGGCTTTAACTCCTTATATAAGGGAATAATGTCGACCAGCATTTTTCAAGCTTGGAATTTTAAGAAGAATGGACTTTTAATTCCCAGAATCTCCTGGCCAGTATGATGAAGTCCCTGCATTGTTGGGTGGGGAATCCTGGGTGTTGAAGTCCATTCATCTTAAAAGTTTGAAAAACACAGACTTCCGGTTGGCTCCGCAAGCTTTGAAGACGCTCTTTTACGAGCGCCCGATCCCCAGTTCCGTAAAAGCCCCAGAACAGCTGAAAAACAGCTGTCTGGAGGCTTGGAACCCTCTCCCCGGGCAAAGGGGAGAGAGAAGAGTCGACAGGCGGAGGTAGAACCCCCTAAGTGCGCTAGGAGAAATCCTGGGGCGCAAAGGGTGTGGGCTCCCTGTAGAAGCCTGTCAAGCTGCTCCAGACCAGGGACGACTCCACCAAAGCAGAGCTAGAAGCTGCGACCAAAATCTGCTGAAAATCAATGGGGGGACTTTTAACATCTTTACTTTGATTCCAGACAGAGCAAATCAGGAGAAAACAAAAGGAAAACTTGCAAGTAACACTTAAACTCCGTTTTAAAATGCAGAAAATGGCGCCTGAGGGCGGGAGGAGGAAACTACCAGGGAAAGTGCTTGTTAAGGCTTGTTAAAGTTTGCAACAGTGATACAGCTACTGGATTACACCCTAAGAGAAAGTTTTAAAGGGGAAGCGTCCATGGAAAGAATTTGGTATTGAGGAAAAGAATTTGGTACTGACTTTAACTAAAATCTGGTGTGGAAAAGAGTTGAATTGTTGTCCTGATAGCTGGATGAATACAAAGTGGCTGAAATATGGCTGACAACAGGGCTGGTGAATCAGCAAATTCCCAAGCCGTGACTGTCCAGGCTTTTCAAGAACTTCTAGACTCTTTTACTTCAGCCCTGTTGAATACAATTGAAAGGGGCTTTTTCAAAAAACAGCTTGGGAAAATATAAGCAGTTGTTAGAGGGACAGCAGGAAATTATTCAGAAGAATTTGTTTTTGGAAGATCAGGAGATGGACAGGATTAAGAGACTGGCTGGCACAGTTGAAACAAAGATTTTGGTGGACGTTTCCAGTCAAATGACAGAAAAGCAACAAATAGTTTCTTTATTGCAAGCTGACAATCTTTATGGCAACAAATTTTGGCTATATGGACAAAGAAATGGACTGAATGATTATACAAGCAAGACAAGACGAACTGGGGATTTCAAGTTAGAAAACGTGACCTCAAGAAGAGAGCGAGTATTTCAGAAACATCAACCTCAAATCACCATTTTAAAAGTTTCAAAAATAAAATTGGGGGGGCTGTTGAAAGAATTTATAAAAAAAAGGATTGGAAAAAATATAGAAAGAAGAGAAGAACAGAAGATTAAGAAAGATATCTACCTGTGGATTTTGAAATTGGCATCGGGCAAATATGTGTTTTAATGGTATTAAGAGATTTATAAAATGTTTAACATAAGGTTATATTATTTTAAAAGATATATGAGATAAATTGTATAAGCTTTTAAGATGCCTAACCCTTTGAAGCGAAGAGGATTAATGTTAAATTCAGAATTTTATTGCAAAATGATAATTAGTTTTGGTAGTAAAGGGCTGCTCTCTAAAATGTTAGAGGTATTAAGACGGTTAATTGAAAATTTGAAAGACATCCTCCTGTAGATTCTGAAATTTATATTTGGTAAACAAGTGTTTCAAAGGTACCAAGATATTTTTAAAATGCTTAACATAAGACTATATTATTTTAAAAGATATATGAGATAAAATGTGTAAGATTTTAAGATGAAAAATTTTTCTTTCCTTTTTTTTTTCTTTTCTCTTTCTTTTCTCTCTTTGAAGGAAGAGGATTAATATTAAACTCAGAATTTCACTAGGGAGTAATGTTTAAAAAGAATGATGTTCGAGGGTATAGAAATGGAATTTATTCATGATTTTTACTGTTTGTAAGACTGCTAAAGTATCGGATTATACATCAAGGAAAAAAAAATTTTTTATAAGTAGGAAGAATGAACTTAATTTAATTGGTTTTGAGAATATATAAAAGGGAGGTTGATGAATTGGAGCAAGGGAGTTAAAGAACATGTGAGAGTTTTGAACTTTATAATTTGTTAGTTTATTTTAGCATATGTTTGTTAGATGCTATACCCTGTTTTTGCTCTGGGAAGTCAGGGGGGGTGGGGAGGGTGGGATAAGGGATGGGGGGGGAAAGTGGTCAATAGAGAAAGGTTGTAGCAGAAGAAAGTATATTCTATGAGTAGAATATAGGAGTTGCTCAGACACTAAAGGAGGAAAATATTTCACAGCAAAGAAGTTAGAAAGGAGAGAGGAGGAGAGGGTAGGAAGAGGAGAGGGAGGGTGAGGAATGGAAGAAAGGAGAGGAGGAAGGGAAGGGAAGGGGACAGGAGTAGGAGTGAAGGTGAGAAGGGGGAAAGAAGAGAGAAGTGGGGGAAAGGGAAAGGAAGTAGGATAAGGTGACCAGACGTCCCGCTTTTGGCGGGACAGTCCTGCTTTTGAGCAATTTGTCCCGCGTCCCGCGGCGTTTCAAAAAAGTCCCGATTTTTCTTGAGCCCCAGCTGATGGCTAGAAGAAAAAAAAACTGTTTAAACTCTTGCCCGGGGCTTCAAAGGGCCGCCCTAGAGGCAATCAGTGTAAAGCAGTTTTTTTTTCCCCTAGCTAAGCTTCAGAAACGAAAATGAAACCGAAACCAGGGTCTTTGGTGCAGCGTGACAAAATGAGGCAGAGAGAGATTTATTTTTATTTTTATTTTTCCTCCCCAAAAAAGGTAGGTGAAAAACTGCAAACAATGGGAAATTTAGGAGGAGAGTTCAAAATTTTAAAACACAAAGGAAAAAAAGCTGTATTTAACTAGGGAATTGTAATAATTGAGATACTATTAATTGTATATTGTGTTGAAAGCAGAAATGGTTAAGTTGTGGTTCGGAGGAATATATGGGAGAAATTATTTGGTTTATTATTATTGGTAAATATAATTAATTGATTTGTAAGAAATTGGATTGCATGGAAATAATTGGAATATTCATGTTCATATTGATTAATATACAAAAAAGATAGTTTTATAACTAATTGATTTATATTAAAATGTTGAATTTGTATTAAACAACTGTATTACATAATTACATAATTAAACAATGTGAGGATGGATATAAAAATAGATGACAATGGGAAGGGGTATAATATAGAATAGAAGGGAAAAATTGAATTTGATTAAGATTAGAGATGAGGATGAAGGGTAATATTGGTTTTTTTAAAAAATAGATGAGGAATAAATATGGCAAAAAGGAAATATAGAAATTGTAAATTTAATTGAAATGACTAAACGCTGTTTAAATTTGTGAACCAGCCAAATATTCTGTTCAAAGAAAATACATTGTATGTTTGTATGTGTGTTTCTAATTATTGCTATTTATTCATATTTGTTCTCTTTTATTCTTTAAAGTTTAACAATTCATTCTTTATCTTAATATCTTTATATTTGTTTGGGGTTGGCTTTCTTCCCTTTCATCTTTTTTATTGTACAGCAATCTTTCTCCTCAAACCTACCACCTCTCTCTTTTCTTTCCTTCTTACTTTCTCTTCCCCCCACCCTCTTTTTCTCCTCCCTACTTCCTCTTTCTTTCTCCTTCTCCTCCTCTCTTCCTCCCTCTCTTACCCTCACTCCTACTCTAATTTCCATTCCTTCATCCCTCTCTATTGCTGTAATCCTTTAATGCATATGGACTACTCAGAGGGCTGAAAAAGTTATTTTTGACTGGTCCTCACACTTTTGACCAGTCCTCGAACTTACGACTGTCCTCACATTTTACATTTTTGCCCTATCTTGTCATCATGGTGAAGAGAAGCAGTTGTGAAATGAGTGACATGGTTGTTAAGAATGCTGCATGGGCATAAATGTGAGGATGGTCATAAGTGTGAGGACCAGTCAAAAGTGCGAGGACCTGTCAGAAATGACTTTTTTCAGCCCTCTGGTTAGTCCTTTTGTGCATATGGACTACTCAGAGGGCTGAAAAAGTTATTTTTGACTGGTCCTCACACTTTTGACCAGTCCTCGAACTTACGACTGTCCTCACATTTTACGTTTTTGCTCTATCTTGTCACCATGGTGAAGAGAAGCAGTTGTGAAATGAGTGACATGGTTGTTAAGAATGCTGCACGGGCATAAATGTGAGGATGGTCATAAGTGTGAGGACCAGTCAAAAGTGTGAGGACCTGTCAGAAATGACTTTCCAGCCCTCTGAGTAGTCCCTATACACATAGCCATGGCCACCCGGTCACATGACCAGCTAGCCACGCCCACCCAGTCACATGGCCTCCAAGCCACGCCCACACAATAAGCCACGCCCACAATGGTGTCCCTCTTACCAATGTTAAAATCTGTTCACCTTACCCTATACACATAGCCATGGCCACCCGGTCACATGACCAGCTAGCCACGCCCACCCAGTCACATGACCAGCTAGCCACGCCCACAAAATAAGACACGCCCACAATGTCCCTCTTTACCAATGTTAAAATCTGGTCACCTTAAAGTAGGATGAGGTGGGAGAGGAGGCAGGAGAAAGTAGGAGAGAAGAGGAGGGAGGGAGGGAAGGGAAAGAAAGGAGGAGAAGAAGAAGGTTTGTTGTGGAATGAGGGGAGAAAGAGAAGAAGAATGTAATTAAAATGTCTTATTTTAATGCTTTCTTTAAGGGAAACATGTATATGTAGGATTTCTTATGTATAAGAAAATGTACAATTTCTATTATGTGGGGAAGGGGAAAGGGTGGAGGGGAGAAATTGTTTGTATTTCTTATAAAACTTTTCAATAAAAAAAAGAGGATGCAGTAGTGGACTGATCTGGACAAGCTGAAGCAGACTTGGATTTAAACAGGGGTGGGAGACCACCAGGAGATGCCAGGGTTCGGATGAGAAGGGAGCCGGAAGCTTTTTCTCCCTTTTCCCTCCCCCGTTTTCCCTACCATTTTCTCCTGCATTTCTGCATTTTATATTATAATCTGAGAAAAAAATGAAAAAGCAGAGAGAGAGAAAAAGGCAGAGGCCGACCTCTCCTGCTCTCAAGAAAACTGCCTGGATGCAGCCATCCTATTCATGGGGCTGATCCCACCACACCAAGGGCAGGGGGGCTTTCATTCCTGTGGGACCTGCAGAGTGACCAGCTGATGTCGGAAATACTCAGTTAATGACAATGACTATTGCAAGGACCCACCTCCAGAACCCGAGGAGTTGGGGGGGGGGGCTCTCTGTGTCCAGGAGGTTCTCTCCTTTGCTCTCGGATGGGGCTGCTCTACCCCAAAAAGACCCAGGGGGTGGGGGGACTTGGGGCTTCCTGCTGGAAGACGAGGCGGCAGTGGTGACCAGCAGGGCCTTTGCCCAAAATCCGCCCTGCCTTAACATTGACAATGGTTAAGGCAGCAGGCTAGGAAGCAAGAGATCCTGAGTTCAAGTCCTGCCTTAGCCCTGAAAGCCTGTTTGCTGACCTCGGGACAGACACTCTCTTTCAGACAAGCCCACCTCACAGGGTGATTGTTGTGGGGAAAAGAGGAAGAGGAAGAAGAGTTGGACATGTTCACCTCCTTTAGTTGTTTGAAAAAATAATAAAACAATGAAAATAAAATCTAACAAAAATAAAAACTGGCTTTCCTGCTTCTGTTTGCATGGATTCTGTCACAGCCTTGTGCAGATACAGGAATTTCTCTTCTCACAAGAAGGAAGAGGGTTTTTTTTAATCATCCCTTCCAATTTCACTCACTCCCTTTTTTTGTAGTTTGGGGGCACCAGTGGGGGCATCGGACCCCCTCCCAGCCCTGGGACACAGCAGGTTTCCCTGTTTCTTTGGGAAAGATTCCTTCCCCAATCAGAGTCCACCTGAGCCCCATCATCCACTTCCCTCCCTGCCTGGGATCAGCTGAATTCCTCCATTCAGACAACAGGAAAAAGGGAGTTTGCACAGAACCTCTGGGTCAGCCTCCATTCTTCCACACAGAGTGTCCCACTCACTCCACAAACCCAAATTCTCCCTCAGTTCCTGGATAACTCCAGATATCACTCGGCTGAGCTCACAGCAGGGCCAGGGCGGCTGAGAATTGGGATGGAAGGGATCACAAACACCCCACAAACCTCCCAGCTACAAGAGACTCTCAGACACAGACTGTGGTCTCACACACACTCCTAAACGGTGCCTTTATGTGGCAGTGGGAAGGGTTATGGGCTCAATCTCACAACACTCACCCTATAGGGCTGCCCCATCTGTTGTCCCTGGTGGCAGATGGAAGATTGTCAATCCCACTCCTGACACCAGTTTCTATGGAATCAAACACAGGACCTAAAAAAACGAATAATCCAGGCTCACAGCAGTTGTTATTTATTCAGTGTCCATTGGAGGAATTTCTCCCCAGAAAATAGTGGGAGGAAATCCTACAGACAGAAGGATGGACTCATATTTATACATACCAGGAAAGGAGGAGAAAATGATAATCATACATATGCATATTTCATTTAATAGATGATGTACGCACGAATATTCAGAATTAGCAAGACTCAAGTTATCTCCCCACCCTTGAATTGTTGCTACCCTCAAGAAAGAGTTATTGTGTAAACAAAAAAAAAAGTCTCAGTTGCGTTGCCAAAGCAGTTTGGGTAAAATGTACTGAGAAATGAAGGCATCAACATTGCTCTATACATTCCTTCTATATTTCTGTCTTGCTAACATGCTCCCATTTCTCCAAGAAATTTGTCTCCTTAAAATCTTCCACACACCCTTTATTTATTTCAAGAAAAATAGTTGTCTCACTCATGCATGGAGAAGAGCTTGGACCATTATCTATGTTTGAACTGTGGAAAATGTTAAAAGTTGAAATTCCTCAGTCTCACATTTACACATTTCTTCTGGCTGTAAGCTGCTCCTTTGTGAAGAATTCAATAATTTCCAAATCTGAAACATATACATATGATTTTCTTTGACTCCTGCATACTATCTAAATGTAAAGAATATCTCCTTTCAAATAAAATCTTTAACAATTCTTCCAGTATCATAATGGTGTTATATCTCATGTTTTTACATTTGTTCTGACTGTGAGCTGCTCCTTTGTGTTGAGGTCTGGCCTCAGAAGGATAATGTAGCACTTGGGGATGAAGATGCAGCCCAGCAGACCAGCACTGGAGGCCAGGATGGAGAAGACCTGCACAGCCACCATGGATTTCCCTTTGGTGCTCAGGTAGGTGGGCACAAAAGTCACCCAGACACTGCAGAAGACCAGCATGCTGAAGGTGATCAGCTTGGCTTCGTTGAAGGCCCCAGGCAGGTTCCTGGCCAGGAAAGCCACCGTGAAGCAGATGGCAGCCAGGAAGCCCATGTAGCTGAGGGTGACGTAGAACATGACAACGGCCCCTTCGTTGCATTGCAGGATGATCTCTCCAGGCTGGGAGTGGAGGTCAGAGTCAGGGAAGGGGGCAGAAACTCCCAGCCAGATGGAGCAGATGAGAATTTGGACTCCAGAACAAGAGAAGATGATGGAGTTGGCCAAGCTCTTCCCCAACCATCTCTTCACTCGGTTCCCAGGTTTTGTGGCCAGGAAGGCCAGCACCACCGTGATGGTTTTGGCCAAGAGAGAAGAAACAGCAACTGAGAAGGTGATGCTGAAAACCGTCTGTCGGAGAAGGCAGGTGGCTTTCCTTGGTTGACCAATGAAGAGAGAAGGAGACAAGAAGCAAAGCAGGAGGGAGACCAGGAGGATGTAGGAGAGGTCCTGGTTGTTGGCTTTGACAAGGGGAGTTTCTCGGTATTTAATGAAGATGATTAAAACAAGGTCTGTGATTAAGAACAAGATTAGGGCAAAAGCGACCAGGATGATTCCCAAAAATTCTTCATAAGACAGGAAGGTTATAATTTTGGGGATACATTGGACTCTGGCCTCATTTGGATATTTATCATCTGGACACTTGGTGCATTTTTCTGTATCTGAGAAAACAAAAAAGCAATATTTCTTTAATATACTGTTTTTTTTACATTTCAAGAAATACCCTTTTTGGATGACAGCTGTTATCACGGGCATTTTTCAAGAAGTATTTCTTAGCTATTTCATTAAAAAGAGCATAAGAAGGATTTTTTTTTAATTAAAAAATGTAGCTAGATATATGAAGTTGAGGGAGGTTCTAGGATGTTAATTATTTCCTGTGTAATGTGTAGAATCTTCATAGGAACCTACATTATTAGAGGTTAATAATGAATCATATAATCTTTTTAGGCAAACATCCTGAGTCCTGCCCCATGGCAGTTAATATCCTGGACTTGGAGGATACCTACAGTATCCTGTAACATCTGGAAGCAACCTGGAATTAAGGAGAAACTTCCTATCACTGAGAGCAATTCACCAGTGGAACAGTTGGCCTCCAGAAGTTGTGGGTGCTTCAACATTGGAGGTTTTTAAGAAGAGACTGGACAGTCACTTGTCTGAAATGGTATAGGGTGGATTAAGAGACTCCAAGGTCCCTTCCAGCTCTATTCTATTCTGATTGATCGATCGATCAATCGATCTACATGACTGGCAGAATATCTCTGTAATGAGTTCCCCCCATAACGATCCACAGCATCAGATTATGGACCAGTGACACCTTCTCAGTGATCCTCAAGGGGAGGATACAATATACAGTGGATTGCAAGGTCTTTCAGAAGGTGGACCTAAAACAATTCATCAAGTTTCAAAGATCTCAGATGTTCCTAGAGAGGTAAACTTAGCAGCACATATCCAAAGTAAAAAGCAGAAGAGATGTTTCCTCTGCTGTTAGTAAAGCTTGCCCAGTCTGCCACCCCCTCCTCCCATCTCTCTCCCAGCCCCTCCTTCCAAGTCTTTTTGATTAACTTCTGTTTAGATGAGACATTGTGCAGGTTAAAAAAAACAACAACAGGTGAGCTTCAATCTGTCCTTTAACTTGCACTTTCATGAAAATGTTCTGGGTGGATCCAGTTCCACAAAGCCTCCCATTTTCCTCAGTGTGACCCACCTTCCTGAGTGGAGAAGGTCCCCTCCGGACAAGGAACGCAGTCATAGCAGCAAACTGGCTCTCCTTCTCGAGCCCTCTTGACAAATCCAGGATGGCAACTTTCCACACATTTGGACTGAGGCAGGGACTGAGCAGAAGAAAAGGAATGCCAAAGAAAATACGTTAGGACTCTCCGTCCATGGAAAATGGAGGGAGAAATGGATGGAGACAAGTAGCCTCTGGTCTTCACTGAGGTAAATATGAAATCTCTGACTACTTCTAAACAGATGCAGGAGGTAAAACAACTGGCAGATTCTTCACTTAGTTCCTCCCTTTCGCTTTTGGAATTTAACATTACAATAAAGTACTTTTCTACTTAATAAAAGTCAGGAGGTATAGAATTGAAAAAAGATTTATGTATGATGATATATTCTTATTAAAACTAAGAAGAAAGTTTACTGTAAAATATTTAGGAAACTTATTCCATTAGATTTTTTAATACGAAATTAAACTGTGATGAAGAAAGAAACCTCTGACCAGTAAGATCTTGAAAGGTTTCCATTAAACATGGCAAAGTCACTCCACTTACTGCATTTTTTGGAGTATAAGACGCAGCTTCGTTTTCGGGGAGGAAAATGGGGGGGGGAATCTGCCTGCCAGGTATTCATCTGGCTAGCATCCTTCGTCTGGTCAGCTCAGCACATTAGTTTGCTGGTTTTTTATTCCCTGCTTGGGGATGAAAAACAGCTTCTAAGGCACAGCTGAGAGGAAGCAGCAATGAGAGAAGCAGGCAAAGTACGGGGGGAGATCGCTTCACTTGGCTGGTGCCTCATTAGGGCTGGAAAAAAATCTTCAAAAAAGCTACATTTGGAGTATAAGACACACCCAAATTTTCAGCCTCTTTTAGGGGGGAAAAAGGTGCGTCTTATACTCCGAAAAATACGGTAGGTCCCGTCTGTTGAAGAACTTCCATTAGATGACACCACCTGTCATGGAAGGCCAACCACCCTGGAGACTCTAGGCTTTGCCCACTGGAAATGGGACTTCAGGCTTTGGAAAATGGAGAAAAGACAGAAAAATTTCTCTCACCTCATTGAGCAACTTTATCTGTGAAAGAGCACCTTCTCTGATAGTAAGTCTCTGTCTTTTAAAATACGCCACAGTCTCTTCTCTGGGAGACTCCTTGGGGAGAACCAATAAGCTGTCAATTCTCAGATCTGCTTTTATCTCTCCATTTTGGTCCAAGTACAGTTTTCTTTGAGAAATATTGAAAAATTCATTCTTCTCCAGAAAGGGATGAAACTAGAATGGGAACGTCCAGGAATTTGAAAAACAGAGAACTTTGTTTCTTATCCCACATTGAATCTTTCTTCTGCAATTGTCTGATCTCCAAATATGCTTAATTAGAATACAAATACTGTCATTATCTTCAAAAGTGAATGAAAAAGTTTGAGAAAAAAATTTGTCAATCATATACTGACAAAATAGAGAGAAAATATAATTGATACAATTGGTCAATTATAGGGAACCTTCTAGAGCAGATGACAAACAAAATGAACAGAGAGAAAAAAAGATGATTCATAAACTCTTTGAAAACAACAGGTTGATTCCCAGAAAGCATGGGTTGATCAAGAAGAAAGTTGTCAGGCTAATCTTCTCCCTGGTCATCCCGATGGAAAACATCTCCAGATGTGCTAATTCTATTTGATTGTAGAACATTAACAAAACATTGCAGATCTGAAAGAGCAAATCTCCCACCAACTCTTTTCTCAGCCTGAAAAGTTAGCCAGGATCCTTTCTGAGTTTCTTTCTCTCCCACTATGCAGCTGCAGGATTCTCCCCTCTTCTCTGATCCTTCCCTAGGCAGCCTCTCTTCCCCTCATCCCAAAAGTCATTCTCACACATCATTACACTTCCTAAATAGATTATGGGTAAGGTGACCAGATTTTAACATTGGTAAAGCGGGACACCATTGTGGGCGTGGCTTATTTTGTGGGCGTGGCTTGGATGTCATGTGACTGGATGGGCGTGGCTAGCTGGTCATGTGACCGGGTGGCCATGGCTATGTGTATAGGGACTACTCAGAGGGCTGAAAAAAGTCATTTCTGACAGGTCCTCACACTTTTGACTGGTCCTCACACTTATGACCATCCTCACATTTATGCCCGTGCACCATTCTTAACAACCATGTCACTCATTTCACAACTGCTTCTCTTCACCATGATGACAAGATAGGGCAAAAATGTAAAATTTGAGGACAGTTGTAAGTTTGAGGACTGGTCAAAAGTGTGAGGATCAGTCAAAAATAACTTTTTCAGCCCTCTGAGTAGTCCATATGCATAAAAGGATACAGCAATAGAGAGGGATGAAGGAAGGGAAGGGAAATTAAAGTAGGAGTGAGGGTAAGAGAGGGAGGAAGAGAGGAGGAGAAGGAGAAAGGAAGAGGAAGTAGGGAGGAGAAGAAGAGGGTGGGGGGAAGAGAAAGTAAGAAGGAAAGAAAAGAGAGAGATGGTAGGAGAAAGATTGCTGTACAATAAAAAAGATGAAAGGGAAGAAAGCCAACCCCAAACAAATATAAAGATATTAAGATAAAGAATGAATTGTTAAACTTTAAAGAATAAAAGAGAACAAATATGAATAAATAGCAATAATTAGAAACACACATACAAACATACAATTCTTTGAACAGAATATTTGGTTGGTTCACAAATTTAAACAGTGTTTAGTCATTTCAATTAAATTTACAATTTCTATATTTCTTTTTTGCCATATTTATTCCTCATCTATTTTTTAAAAAAAACAATATTACCCTTCATCCTCATCTCTAATCTTAATCAAATTCAATTTTTCCCTTCTATTCTATATTATACCCCTTCCCATTGTCATCTATTTTTATATCCATCCTCACATTGGTTAATTATGTAATTATGTAATATAGTTGTTTAATACAAATTCAACATTTTAATATAAATCAATTAGTTATATAACTATCTTTTTTGTATATCAATATGAACATGAATATTCCAATTATTTCCATGCAATCCAATTTCTTACAAATCAATTAATTATATTTACCAATAATAATAAACCAAATAATTTCCCCGATATATTCCTCCAAACCACAACTTAACCATTTCTGCTTTCAACACAATATACAATTAATAGTATCTCAATTATTACAATTCCCTAGTTAAATAGAGCTTTTTTTCTTTTGTGTTTTAAAATCTTGGACCTCCTCTTTTGCCCTAAATTTCCCATTGTTTGCAGTTTTGCACCTACCTTTTTTGGTGAGGAAAAAGAAAAAGAAATCTCTCTCGGTCTCATTTTGTCACGTTGCAGCAAAGACCCTACTTTATTTTCACTTTTGCTTTTTCAGCATAGCTAGGGGGAAAAAAATCTGCTCCAGGAACTCTTTGCAGCTAGCAACAGAACAGACCCCTGCGCAAAACAGCTGAGAGCAAATCAGCTGAGAGTGGGGAAGCCGAGCTAATCAACTTGTGCTAATTAACCTATGCAGAAGCTGTAAGGGGCTATTTTTTCTATTTTTGCAGACATTGGTCTGCTCATTTGTTTTCTTTTAACACTGATCAACTGTAGGGCGGCCCTTTGAAGCCCCGTGGCAAGAGTTTAAACAGTTTTTTTCCCTCTAGTCATCAGCTGGGACTCAGGAGGCAACCGGCATTCAGGAGGCAGAATGAAAAATCAGGCCTTTTTTAAAACGCCGCAGGACGCGGGACAAATTGTTAAAAATCGGGACTGTCCCACCAAAAGCGGGACGTCTGGTCACCTTAATTATGGGAACTCTGGTGACATCACTGGATTTCAGGAAAGGACTCTGTAAGGTCCGGCCTCACCTCCTCATTCAGGAAAGTACAGACTCTTGAAACTTGGCCTTTCAAAAGGAACCTTTTATTGGGAAGGAGTGGTGGAAGGACGGAATCAAAGGAGGCTCTGAGGGCCCTCAGGCAACACAGTTAGAATAAAGGAAAGTAGAAACCCTCCCAACAGTCCAGTGGGGATTCAGCCAATCCGCAGGGGTGAAGATGTTATTGTACCGGACACTCTGAGAAAGTGATAAGGGAACTTTCCCAGGGTCATCTTCCGACACATGGCCCCCCCTCCCCTTACGTTCCCCAAAAGGTGAGAAAATGCCAGGCCGCTTAGGCACCAGGCTAAAGATTATAAATCGATCAGCGGCAGGATACAAGATACATGGGGGGAGGAAAGCGGTAGGAGGTAAAGTATAAATGTAATCCGGGGTCCCCTCCTTCCCCCAAAGAAAGGCAGATTCACGGATCTGACAGACTCACAAACAATTGTGTGATGCGATTAGAAACCTGAGGGGCGGATGGTATGATAACTAAGTGGATAAAAACTGTTCAAAATGATACTCAAATAATTTTTAACCCTTTTAAATCTTTCCTATGAAACCTGAAGGTGATGGATAACAATTTTCCATTTCCCATAAATTTTTCTATGTTGTCATTAATACAGTAATTAATACAATCTTAGAATAAGCTAATATGATGTGATTTAAAGAATATAAAGTCTTTCAATTTACAAGCCTCATTTGAAACTTCATTTAAAAAGTTTGATGAAATAACAATGGTTTTAAATCAATTTAAATCAGAAGCAAGCAACAATTGTTGAATCGGATGGATTGAATGGATGGATGGACTGGAAATTAATTTGCTGCTGGCATCCCTGAAGAAAGAGTCTGGTTTGAAGGCAGGCTGCTTGGAGATGGCTGGAGAGGCCATGGACCCTGAAGACTCAAAGTGGACAGAACGGATGACTGAAGAAATGGATTCTTTCAAGAAGATTGAGGGAGATTGGGGAATAAACTTGTCATATTTAATTGGAAAACAAATCTTAAGAGTCATTGTGTTTCAATTTACAGGAAGTCCTATGACTTTGGGGAATGGAAAGCAGTTGTTGGGAAAGATCCTAATTAAAAATTTAAGGAAATGCATTATTATTAAGAATCAAACAAAGATGTTTAAACCTGGACAGATTCTGAATGGATCATAGATGATGATTGTGGTGGTCTGTGGTAGATAAGAAGCTCCTGTAAATTTTCAGTGAGTTAAGTGCAACAGCAGATAATAGAACATTTTGAAGTTTTGAAATTTAACTTTATTGTTGGATTGCCTGTTAACTACGTTTTTTTATATACAGCAGATAGATGACAAGTCAGGTAGTTGAAATTAGATGTGTAGTTTATAATTGTGGGCCTATTTTGCAAGGGGGAGAAACTATTATTGCTGTATTGTATTAAACTGGGGGGAGAATATGCAAGTTTTTGTCTGTTTTTAATGCACAATTTTTAAAAAATGTTTTGTGTAAATTTTTTTTGTCTTTGTGATTGTTTTATTTTCCAGAACTTGTATTTTACCTTTTTGAATAAAATAAAATTTAATAAGAGGAATATCAAGTATCCAGAAACAATATTTATGATTAAGACACAGAGAAAGGTGCATGAATAAAAAGCAATAGAAAAAAATCTGAGTTTTAGCAATTAGGACTTGACTAACAATAGAATCTCATATAAGAACATTAATGAGGGACTGGAAGAAGGATGAGGGATACCAAACTTGATAGGCATGTTTGTGGAAATGATCTCAAAATCATAGTTAACTGGAAACAGAATCTGAGTCAGCAGGGAGATGTTCATGGAAAGAAGGCAAATGCAGCCATAAGAATCTCAGGAAGTGAAGATTGTGCTTTGGGGAGACCCCAACTCAAGGACCACGTCCCCTTGCAGGCACCACACTTGGAGGTGAATTTGCACAAAATCTACATGTGAACTTCAGGGAACGAGAAATAAGCCAAGGAAGAGATCAAAGGAGCTGCTCTTAGCCTTGAGGAAAGAGAACAAGGAGAAGAGCTGAAGATCAGGAGGAGTCTGGGAGCCCCTTTTCCAACTGACACAATCTCTCGGTTGGAGAAGGGAGGATGCAGCCCTCTTCCAATCACTGACACAGGTTACACACGAGTGTAAGATCTGCTCACTATTATTCCAGAGTGTCAGACATGGAAAAATGAATTCAGTTACAAGAGAGGAGATTTTAGCTGAAGGAGAAAAAAATATGATAAAAGTTTGAGCTGTTTTAGAGCTGAGCCAGTGAAGCAGAGAAGTTCAGTCTCCTCTTCATGGATTATCTGAGTGCAAAGACTGAGCAGCCGTCAGTCAGAGAAGCTTTAACTGGGACTCCTGCAGAGAGGAGAGGTTGGGCTAGATGGTCTCCGGGTCTCCTCCAAATTTATGAAGGTTGTCATGCCACAACATGTAACTATTGTGCAGTTGTTGTTCTAGCCCCACCTAGTGGCCAGGGGCAGATAAGCCTAACTGTATGGTCTGAAGCCAGACTCCCTTTTCTCTCAGCCTTTGGAGGAGACGGAAGCAGCCGGTTTGACCGAGACACATGGTCATCCTGAGGCCTCCGTCCCTCACACGGAGCATCCCTGGAGAGGTTCCAGCTGCTTCTTTGTTGGCTGTTAGTTAATGCTGCCTATCTCCTATTTATCTTTGATTCTCACTCTTTGCATTTCCTCAGTTTCTCCGTGCCCTTTTCTCCCAATGAAACACCCAGATCCACCCTAGGCTCCCTTTCACTGGAGGAGAAGAGGGGGGTTTAGCTGCCTGTTGAGCTGCACACAGACCCACCTGCAGTGGGGACGGAACAAAGGGGAAATTCTACTATGTGGATAAAAGAAAGGAATCATACAGAGTCAGATATATGAGCTCTAAAGGACCCTCTCTATTCTCATTATTATAAGGGGAAGACGTGCTTAGATACATGAACTCTGAGAGAACCTCTCTATTTACATTATTATAAGATAGAAAAGTGCTTATTGGAAATTACATTAACAAACAGTTAAACCTCATTAAGTGGTAATATATCTTCTGATGAGACCTAGATGTCATGAAAGGACAGCCATATGGAAAACATCTGAGTGACCTCACTATGAATGACACACAGACATATATGTTACAAAGAGTTACTTAATCCAATAAATTTACCTAAGGACAGCAGTAAATTTCCCATTAACAACTACAAGCAACTAATGGTTTAGTAATTAGATGAACATATTAACCAATGTATGTAACCATATAGGGAAAATCGGATGTATGATCTCATGTTAACCATATATGGAAAATGTATGATCTCACTGAATCCTTTGTCTTAGAAATGTATAAAAACAGAGATATCACAGCTCTTGGGTTGTTCAAAGCTTCAGGTACAATTCCTGGCTCTGAACCTTGCGCAATAAAAACTGTCTCTGTCTGACCCAGGAATGTTGTTTGGTCCTATCATTCCATATCACTACCATGCTCATCACAAAACCACAAATACAGGAATTCATTAAAAAAAAGAATACAACATTTTCAAATGAGCAGTGTGCAATATTAAAATGCCATGGTATCTACTCTTTGCAACCATTATTCCCTGAGTAATCGAATCGGACAGATCTGTTGAGATGGTTCCCCTCCTTCTCCTCTGGATTCCTCTTCCAAGGGATCTAAGATTGATGGATCCATCCCGGGACCCCATACCTGCCATGGCTGCAGCCTTGGAGACCCCAAACTTTTTTCTCCCTCCTTCCTTCTTCTCCTCAATCTGGAGGAATAAGCGGCATTCAAGGCCTGGGCCAGAGTCTTCATCATACTGTAACATTGATAGTAATTTGGGATCAGGATCCTGTTCTCTTTCTCCTGGGTCTCCAGTGGGGCTTTCTGGGTGCATCTTCTGCGGCCTTTGACAGAAAAGACATTCTTTGAAAGAGAACAGCAGAAATAATAATCTTGAAACTTTCCTTCTACAAAGAAACAGGGTTCAAAGGCATCATCCATTGGCCTTTCTTTTAACAGATAATCAAAGATCCAAATACTATGGATGTATTTGAGAAGTCTGTGCTTTTTTATTTTATACCCTACAAAATTTGTGAGGATCCAGACTTTCCCTTCAATGGGTCCTGTCAGACCCATAAATGTTAAATGAAAAGGAAGAATTCTCTCCCAAATGGAATCAAATTCTACAAAGTGAACAAAGACGTTGACTTGTCTCCACTTAAAGAGGGAATCCCTGAGGGTTGTTGTGTATCCAGTTGTTGAGAACAGTTGTGATATAACAACACAAATTCCACTCCTGACAAGCACAGGAGAAAAAATCCTCATGAAATTCTCTCCATTTTCTGTGTCTGAAGCAAAGAGGCCAATCAGGGTCCATCTGAAATGGAGGAGCAGGTGGACAATTGCTGGGTACTGGAATCCTTCTTTGGGGAGCATCCGGTGGAAAAAGGGGAATTGATTTTTATCACTCAGAGCCTCTGAAGCAGTTTCAAGATTGATCTGAAAAAGCAATGAAGAATGCTGTGTTATATTTGGGGTCAGATCAAGTCGAAAATATTAGATTTTAATAAATCCAACCTGGTTCTCATGAATGTATTAGAATTGTTTGTTAATCAGACATTGTTTAAAATATTAAAGGCAGACTATTAGCAAGATTGTATAATTTATCACAATTAGATTAACAGGTGAAAATGCCAACTGGAGTATTCTATTCCAATAAACGGCCTATTATAATTTTCGAGGATTGCTGCATCTGTTTTTGCTTCTATATCCCAGATTCTTTCTGGAGGAAATTTTTTAACTTCTTTCTCCAGTTATACAAGAAACAGGCAGACCTCAAAGCCTAACAAGATTTGTCAGTTGCATAATCCAAGTTTGGTCTCTAATTGAAGTTTTGTCTGTTCCAACAGCCACAATTTTCAGAGTCTGTCAGTTTCCATAGATTAAATTTTATGCCAATGCCCATATTTTCTGAATTTAGAGAAACCAAAAATTGTGTAAATTCCCAAATCAGCTCTGAGGGCAGCAGCTGGAGTCCTTTTACCCACCCCAAGATCCTCCTCAGAGGCTGAGATTGGGTTGGTTCTGCTGGTGGTTTCTCTCTGAAGCCCCAAACATCAGATTGATGTAAGAACATGGGGGAAAACTGGGCCTCAGATACTTTAATCATTGGGGCTGAGGAAGCTGGAGAGCTATGAGGTTTTCATTTAAGCACCACTTTCACTCCTGCCCTTTCTCTAACTGAGCTCCTTGGATGATGAGGGAGCCAAGATTCAGGCTCAGAGAAAACAACCCCAGGTAAGGAAAGGTGTTACTTGCTCTAATGGCTACGATGTCATTTCACAAAGACCATAACTTTTGGACTTGCTTTATAAATTATCAGATAATTATTAAGACAAAACAATCCAAGTCTATACAATCCAATGTCTAAGTATGATAATATCACATTATCTGTATAAATCAGTGTATTCCAATAGGAATTTAGCAGGCTAAACATGTGTACCTATAACAGAACTTATAACAAAATAAAAGGGTTGGAAGGGACCTTAGAGGTCTTCTAGTCCAACCCCCTGTTCAAGCAGTAAACCAGGCATAATAGCAGTAACTGTGAGAGGGATCCTGGAGTCTTAGTGGACAACCAGTTAAATATGAGTGAAGAGTGTGCAGCGGCAGCCAAAAAAGTCAATGCAATCCTAAATTCCATTAAAGGAGGGATACAATCAAGATCAAGAGAGGTACTAATATCACCCTATAAAGCCTTAGTAAGACCACACCTAGAATCCTGCATCCAGTTTTGGTCACCACACTATAAAAAAGATGTTGAGACTCTAGAGAAGAGCAGAGCAGAGAAGAGCAACCAAGAGGATTAGGGGACTGGAGGCTAAAACATACAATGAACGGTTGCAGGAACTGGGCATGGCTGGTCTAGTGAAGAGAAGGACCAGGGGAGACATGATAGCAGTCTTCCAATATTTGAGGGGCTGCCACAGAGAGGAGGAAGTCAAGCTGTTTTCCAAAGCACCCAAAGGCCGGACAAAGGCCAGACAAGGAATAATGGATGGAAACTGAACAAGAAGAGATTCAACCTGGAAATAAAGAGATAAAGTTGCCTTCAGAAGTTGTGGGAGCTTCATCACTGGAAGCTTTCAAGAAGAGACTGGACTGTCATCTGTCAGAAACGGTGTAGGGTCTGCTTGGACTAGATGACCTACAAGGTCCCTTCCAATTCTGTTAATCTGTATCTATCTATATTATTCCAGACAAGTGGCTGTCCAGTCTCTTCTTAAAAGCCTCCAGTGATGGACCACCCACAATTTCTGAAGGGGAGACGTTCCATTCCTCACAGGTAGGAAATTTCTCCTTAGTTCTAGGTTGTTTCTCTCCTTGATTAGCTTCCATCCATTGTTTCTTGTCTTGCCTTCTAGTACTTTGGAAAATAGGTGACCTCCTCTTCTTTGTGGCAGCCCCTCAAATATTGGTACATTGCTATGATGTCACCCCTCGTCCTTTTCACTAGACTAGACATACAGAATTCCTGCAACTGTTCCTCATATGTTTTAGTCTCCAGGCCTTTAATCATCTCTTCTGCACTCTTTCCAGAGTCTCTACATCTTTTTTATAATATGGTGACCAAAAGTGGATGCACTATTCCAAGTGTTGTCTTGCCAAGGCATTATAAAGCGGTACCAATACTTCATGTGATCTTGATTTTATCCCACTGTTAATGCAACCTAGGACTGAATTAGCTTTTTTAGCTGCTGCTGGCTCATATTTAAGTGATTGTCCACTAGGACTCCAAGATCCCTCTTACAGTTACACTTATTGAGCCAGGTTTCACTTCATCTGTAAGTGGACATTTGGTTTTTCTAACCTAAGTATAAAACCTTACTTTTCTCTACATTAAATTTCATTTTGTTAGATAGGCCCAGGGTTCAAGTCTACCTAGATCGATCTGGATCTTGAGCCTATCTTTTGGGGTATTGGCTATTCCTGCCACTTTAGTGTTGTCTTCAAATTTGATGATTTCCCCATTTCTCCCCTCATCCAAATCATTCATGAAGATGTTGAAGAGAACTGGGCCTAAAATGGAACCTTGGGGTCCCCCACTGCTTGTTTCCCTCCATGCAGACGTGGCTCCATTGAGGACTACAGGCTGACTCCATCTGGGGGTGATGCTGTCTACCCACATATTTTCAGCTTCCTGAGATATCTTTTTTACTTTTTACTTTATCAAAACCTTTCTGAAACTCAAGTTCTGTATATTACATGCACTGCATTTCATTAGTCCACTAATTTAGTCGTTTTTGTCAAAGAATGAAATAACATTTATTTATGATCTGTTTTTTGATCCTGCATTTGTCCTAGTATGTCATTTCATATCTATTCTGAAGAACAAGGGTTCAAATATGCATCTTTCCCTTCCCCCTTGGTAAGCATAGATCCTTCTTCTCATGGCTCCATTGAGCCCAAACCTCCCTCTCAAACAAGGGCTTGGATCAGGGCCAACAGGCTGAGCTCCATTTTGAGGGCAACACATTTTCTCCATCATATTTCTCTGTTTATTGAGTCAAATGCTGCACTAACATCTAGAAAGCAGCAAAGCTTGTTTTACCTCACTGATATAGATTAGATATTTCAGGACAAATTTGTTGCCAATATTAGATTAGTAACTTATCCATTATTTCTTATAAAATCTATATAGCTTTTCACTCTACCTAAAACATTCTGGTTGTTCTGCAAGGAATGCATTTTTCTCAAGTTTAATTAAGAGGGTCCTTGCATAAATTTTAGCCACAATATCTGCTAGTCTAATTGACCTATAATTGCTAGTGGAATGTGTGGGAGTAGGAATACAGATGAGAAGCCAAACTTCTAGCAGCAATGTTTATTGCAGATAATGACTCAGTAGAACCAACGTGCAACTTCCGGCTGATAGCCCCTTTTTAAGGGAAACTATCAGCTTTAACCAATAACATTAAAATATGTCCCGCACCTGTGTGGCAGAAGAAAAGTCTCTGCTCACGCCTGCGCGGACATAACACCCCTTCCCCCTTCCTCGGGGAAACTTCATATAGCACAAACATAATCATCCAGATACATTGGTCTACGGAGGCTTCGCATCGACTGGTGGCTCTCCTGTATTTCTGTCGGGCCCTCACATGTCGACTGCATTCTCGACGATTCTTCAACTACATCAGATGGCTTACACATACTCTCTGGGGGCCCCTCCTGAAGATATCCCTCAGTTGGAGTTGGGGAAAAGCGAGATGAGCTCCATGGCAATTGACCCTCAATAACAGGTGTTTCATTCTGCACTGGCCTCAGCCCTTCAGATACACTTTCACTGCATTGTTGTTCCTCTCGCTCTTCTAGATTCCTACCCCAGTATATTTCATCCAGCTCCCTAACGACTGTCCCCCTCACTCAGCTCCGAAGCTGATCGATATGTCAGCGCCACAGGCACCCATCCTCGAGCTCCACCCAGTATGAACGGGGACCCATAACATATATAATCTGTGCCGGCACCCATATGGGTTGACCAGTATAATTCTGGGTGTATACTAGGTCACTTTGCTTAAAGGTTCTGACTGTACTTTCCCAGTCTGTGAGGGTTTCTGTCGAATAATTGGGATGTATTCTATCTAAATTTATTCTCAGCTGACAACCCATAAGTAATTCGGCTGGGCTCTTTCCGGTGGCTACACAGGGAGCGACATGTTGGTTGAACAAATACTTATCAAGTTTTTCCTGATAGTCCCCTGGACCCATTCGAGTCAAAGCCTCTTTTGTTATTCACAGCATTCGCTCCGTCTGCCCGTTACTCATGGCGTGAAATGGTGCGACCAGGGTGTGACATATTCCTCACTTTACTAGGAATAACTCAAATGCTGTTGCCGTAAATTGTGACCCATTGTCCGATACCAACATGCCCGGCAACCCATGTGTTGCAAACATTTTGTTTAATACTCTCACAACAGCATCCGTTGTGGTTGACCTCATTATGGCCACCTCCAGCCATTTGTAATAGGCATCCACAACAATTAGGAAGGACAAGCCCTTTATTGGCCCTGCAAAATCGAGATGTATTCTAGACCAGGGGCCTTTTGGTGTTTCCTAGTCCCGTGGTGGTGCTGCAGGAGGTGCCGGTCTCGATTCCTGGCATGCTTGACACAACACCACCCACTCTGCAATATCTCTGTCTATATTTGGCCACTACAGATAACTAAGGGCCAACGCCCTCATCCTTACAACTCCGGGGTAGCCTTTGTGTAGAGTCTCTAATAATGATTTCTTTAGCCTTGTGGGTATCACTACCTGATTCTCCCACAATAGGTAACCCTTCTGCACTGAAAGTTTACATTGCCTTGCCTGGAATGGCTTAAACTCTACACTCCCTGTCTCTTTAGGCCATCCCCTCCATACCCAGTTTAACACTTGCATGATTGTTCAGTCTTTTCTCGACTAGGTTGTCACTTCTGCTGCCGTAACAAGAATGGATGGCATGGTCTCAATCAGCAGTACTGATGCTGCTGGAGCTGGATCCTCCACTAGATTAGGTAGCGGACATCGGCTTAGGCCATCAGCATGGCCCAGTTCTATGCCGGGTCGATGTATAAGTTGATAACTATATGCTGCTAAGAACTCTGTCCAACGTGTCATTCTTGGGGACAGGACCTGCGGTGTTTGCCGGTCCCCCATGATTAGTCCCAATAGTGGCTTATGATCTGTCACTAAATCAAATCTCCTTCCATAAACATATTTGTGAAATCTCTTAATTCCCACCACCGCAGCCAACTCCTCTTTATCAAGTTGGCTGTAGTTTCTCTTGGCAGATGATAATGTCCTAGAAAAGAATGCTATTGGAGCCTCACGATTGTCTGAAGGTGATGATTCAAAACTCCCCCTACTCCAAATGGGGATGCATCACATGTCAGGACTAACGGCAGACATTCA
Source organism: Pituophis catenifer annectens (assembly GCF_029215685.1). NCBI lineage: Eukaryota > Metazoa > Chordata > Lepidosauria > Squamata > Colubridae > Pituophis > Pituophis catenifer. The sequence continues at coordinate 2,946,105 of NW_027256899.1, read as the reverse complement.
TTAAACTGAACTAAGATTCTATCCAAAGAAATTAATTTTTTTACCCCCACAAATGCAGCTGCTTCTCTGCGCCCCCATACCCATGGCACCTTTTTTCCCAATAGTCGATGTAGTTGTTCAGCAACAGATACCTTTTGTTGCAAAAACACACTATAGAAATTGAGGAGCCCTAAAAAGACCTGGAGTTCCATCTTTTTCCTTGGTGTTGGCACAGCCTATATAGCTTGTACTTTCTCCTTGGTGGGGTGCAATCCAGATGCATTGACCAGGTATCCCAGGAACTCGACTTGATTTACTGCTACTTTACACTTTTCTTTCTTTACCTTTAGTCCAGCCTCTTGAAATCTTTGTAGCACTAGTCATAGTCATTCAAATAATTCCGTTTTGTTGGTAGCAGAGATGAGCATGTCATCAAAATAGGGCACAACCCCAGCGATGCCATATAACAAATGTTCCATCAGGCTTTGAAACAAACCTGGGGCCACGCTCACCCCAAACTGTAGGCGGTGACAACAGAACGCCCCCTGATGCATTATGATTGTTTGGGCTTCTGCAGTGGCATCATCTACAGGGGGCTGCTGATACGCTTGGGCAAGATCTAACTTTGCGAAGATCTTACACACACACCCATGAATGTAACAAGTGCTGCACACTGGTAACAGATAAGCATTATGTTGAAGAGCCCTATTCAACGTACATTTATAATCCGCACAAATTCGGACCGACCCGTCTAGTTTCACTGGTGTCACGAAAGGGGTCTCCCACTTGGCGTGGTCCATTGGTTCCAGTAAGCCTTGCTGAATCAATTTATCTAGTTGTTCATCAACTTTGGACTTTAGTGCAAATGGCACCCTCCTCAATTTCATTCTTATTGGTGCCACCTTGGGGTCCAAACTGAAGGATATCAGGGTACCCCTATATTCTCCCAACTTTCCATCAAACACATCGGCGAATTCTTTACTCAACTCTCCAATGGTTTCTCCCTGTATTTTATGAACCCCGGTAATCTCTAGCCCCAATGCTGCAAACCAATCCAGTCCCAGGAGGTTAGGCAATGTGTCTTCAACAACAATCAATTTAAGTGGCCTGGAGAAGTCTTTATATTCTACGTGGAACGTTCCGCTACCCTTAATGGGGATGTTATTTCCTTGATAATCTCTCAGACGAATACGACTACGCATAAGTTTCCGCTTGGCTCCGTGTGGCACCGATTTCTGTAGAGTCTGCCAGGATACAATTGTTGTTGTTGACCCTGTATCCACTTCCACTGTATCCACTATTGTGGGAGATCCCACAATAAGGACAGTAATGTAAATTTTACTACTTCCTGGAATCCTGGTTTGATTGCTCACCCTTTCTGAACAACACGCATCCGTGTTAATAGTAAAACACTCGTCCTCTGGGGTTTTTAGTCTTAGTGGGCCACACTCCCCCCCCCATTTTGAATTGAAGTCTGTCCATTTGGGGGGGGGCAAGCAATGCAGCACGGCAAACTTGTGCTAAGTGATCCTTCTTCCCACACTGTCTACAAATGGTGTTTTTATGGCGACATATAGCTCTTGGGTGGTTTCTGCCACACCCTATACACGAGGAGAACAACTTTCAATCCTCTGTCCATCTATGCTCCTTGCTAGCTGCTCTCAACAGATGGACATCATCATGATTATTTCCCTCATCTTCAGTGTCTTCCCGTAATTCCACCTCTCCCTGATGGACGGTTTCCCCCCTTCTAGCTGCCAGGGGGCTACCCAACTTCTGTATTTCTTCTGTCGATTGATTCGATGATTCGGCAGCTTGCACCTCCTCTACTGCTGTCTGTAGCGTTAATGTTGGTTTTGCCAATAATCGTCTCTGTAACCGAACATCCCAAACCCCACAGACCAATCTGTCTTGAAGGGCTTCATCTAAGTTGCTAAACTCACAATAGATAGCTGCTTTCCTGAGGGCTGCCATATAACAACTGATAGACTCACCCTCTGCCTGGTCCCTATGGTAAAACGCATGTCTTCTAGCAATGCAAGATGGTCGAGGAGCATAATGTTCTCTCAATTTGCTTAATAATATGTCCCAAGGAACTGTCTGCAGGGGTTGGGGCACAATGAGGGCCCTCGCCAACTCAAACACTTCTTTTCCACAAATGCTCAAAAAAAGTGCTCGTTTACTATTGTCTGTGATATTGGTATAGTCATTAGCTTCCAATATACAGTCAAAAAGAATTGGATAAGAGTCCCACATCTGTGTTTCAGGATCAAACAGAACAAACTGTGGTGAGTTAGCCATTCTTTTTCCAAAACAAACAGTATCCACTCACACGTGCCTCTTTTATCTCTACTTTGGCTCAGGGCCCGGCAATTCCTCCTTCATCGCCAATGGAATGTGTGGGAGTAGGAATACAGATGAGAAGCCAAACTTCTAGCAGCAATGTTTATTGCAGATAATGACTCAGTAAAACCAACATGCAACTTCCGGCTGATAGCCCCTTTTAAAGGAAAACTATCAGCCTTAACCAATAACATTAAAATATGTCCCACACCTGCATGGCAGAAGAAAAGTCTCTGCTCACGCCTGTACGGACATAACAGATAGAGTAATTTTTATTCTACATTTTAGATCAGTGATAGTCAACCTGGTCCCTACCGCCCACTAGTGGGCTTTCCAGCTTTCATGGTGGGCGGTAGGGGTTTTGTCCGATACTGAACCACTTTCCTTTTTTAAAAAAATTTAATTGACTTTAAAAAAAAAAAATCATAGCATTATTTAAAAACATTTTCATTAGGTTTTCATAAAATTCCCCGTGAAAATTTAAATGTCTGAAAATCTCCATTACTGTGGAACCGGTGGGTGATTAGAAAATTTTACTACTAACAGAGATACAAAAGTATAAAAAGTATACATAGGTATAGGTATAAAAAGGTTGACTACCCCTGTTTTAGATAGATAAAATGCTACTATTGCCAACTTCAATCCAACTGGATAGGGCAGGCATCATTTATCTGTGAAAATGAAGATGTCAATAGAGGCCCCAACAACCAGGGATATTTTTTGATCAGTTAAATAGTTGGTAGAATGTCTTCTCCAGGGAATGTATTGCTTGCATTTCAGGCCTTTTATGATTAATCTCAACATGAACATAATGGGGTAAAATATTGACATTTTTGATAATATGGAGAAAAGCAGCTCTTGAATTCCATGGAGAAGACATGATTGCATCTATTACTCACCCACCACCATCCATCCCTCACTTTACACACACACAAACCTGCGGGACTTTGTAGGTGCCTCCTAATGTTGACATTTGGATGGAGATGGTCCTGCCAGCTGCATCAAGAAGAGCCAGGAGGTTCTCCTTCCTTCCACAGCTGTAGTTGGGCACATTGGCTTCTCCAGTGGAAAGAATGTCCAGCAAGGCATCTGAAGTGTGGAAAGTGCTCAAATAGTTGTCATGGATGTTGCAGCCCAGTGTGAGGTTGGGGAAGAGCTGGGAATTCTTGTTCACCAGTTGAATGTTGAAAACGAATAGTAAGAAATAAAAAAAATCATAAGAAGTCCTATTGAAAAAAAAGTTATTATAATCAACAGCCACAACAAATACTTTTGTTATATATAATATATATAATCCTCCAGAAGCCTACTGAGCCTTAAACCAACATGGATCCAAAAGCAATGATCAGTTAGACAAATATGGAAACGGTCTGAGGTATGGCAACTACAACTGATTCCACCACTACTTTAAATAAAACTCATTATTCAAGTGATAAATTAAGAATTGAACAGAGAGACGAAAATAATCTGCAGCCCTTTCAGCTTTTTTTCAGACCCCATTTTGAGTCTTTTTCACAAAATCAGACCAAAGAGAGAAGCTATGGAAATCAGCATCATTCAGGAAATTAGACATATTCTCCAATATAGGAATAAATGAAAAATAAAAAACAGAAAAGAAGGAGAGAGTTAGAATGGAGGGAGTGCAACTCCATCATCCTGAATGACTTACGGATCATGGAAAACAAACTGAAGAGAAGGAGCCACATTGAAAGGCAACTTTCTATGCAATCTTACATCTCCATTGGTGACTATACCAATGAGATGGTCTCCTGGGCTGTAAAAGCTCTGTGGTTGTTTTCCATCCTGGTTCTCCAAACTCAGCAGGCATTTCATTCTCAGCTTCCCAGAGACCGAATGGAACAAAAGCAGCATCAGAAGCAGAAGCAGGAAGTCCATAATTCATGGTGTGAATCAATGAATCCCTTTCCTGTTTCTAAAGAAGAATTAGAAGAATCAAACGAGTCTCACAAGGTGGAACATGCAGTTGCTTTTTCTCAACACAGAGAAACACTCAGCTTCACCTGGAAAGGAGGGAGACTTACATTCAAGAGCACAGACTCTGCCTGTCCCAAAACTCCATATTTCTCTGCCCAAAGTCTCCCCTGGAGGATTCAGCCAAACAGCAGAGCTGAAACGTTTATCACAGTTCTCCCTCTCAGGAGGGATTCCTGGATAATTCAACTAGTTCTTGGACTTGGAGATTGTTGGGAAATTCTCTGGAGGGAAATGAAAGGGAAATAATCCTCATGTGATTCAAAATAACAGGAGGAGAGATGGAATTAAATCCATCATCTAGAATTGAGAGTTTTGGAAGCTCCATGCAGGGAATACATGATACCTGTGGCTGAAATAACAAATAAATCTGATATTTGTTTGCATAGTTATGAAAAACAAAACTCCGGGGGCCAGTTAATGCTGGAGCATGTCACAGATCTGAAATAGCTGCCAGCTGAGTTGGAACCAAAATTTATTTTATTTTGAAAGCTAATGCTCAAGGGCATCGCAGAAAAGGGCTGATGCAATAGTGCAGCCAGTCTCTGAGAACAAAATCAACTTTAGTGAAAAAGTAGTTTTTCAAACTTTGCAGAGTTAAAAAAAAATCACAGGGAGAGGGAGACAGAGAGAGAGGGGGGAAGGGGGGTAGAGAGGGAGAGAGAGGTTAGAGAAAGCCAAGTGAAAGGAGATGGAGAAATTAAGGCTGCCTCTCTCCCCATGTGGGGAGGGGAGGGAGGGACTGTTGTGGAATGAAAGGACCAAGCAACATTCCTAGGTCAGCCAGAGACAGTTTTATTGCGCAAGGTTCAGAGCCAGTTTTGTACCTGGAGCTTTGAACAACGAGAGAACTCTGATACAACGGTTTTTATACATTTCTAAGACAAAGGATTCAGTGAGATCATACATTTTCCATATATGGTTAACATGAGATCATACATCCGATTTTCCCTATATGGTTACATACATTGGATAATGTGTTCATCTAATTACTTAAACAATTAATTTTAGTTTATAAAATTATCTTAGCCACACAATTTTTCTTAAGTGCTTGTAGTTGCTAATGGGAGAGTTACTGCTGTCCTTGGGTAAATTTATTGGATTAGGTAACTCTTTGTAACATATAGGTCTTTGTGTCATTCACAGTGAGGTCACTCAGATGTTTTCCATATGGCGGTTCTTTTCGTGACATCTAGGTCTCAGAAGATATATTACCACTTAATGGGGTTTAACTGTTTGTTAATGTAATTTCCAACAAGCACTTTCCTCTCTTATAATAATGTGAATAGAGAGGTTCTCTTAGAGTTCATGTATCTAAGCACGTCTTCCCCTTATAATAATGTGAATAGAGAGGGTCCCCCAGAGCCCATATATCTGACTCTGTATAATTCCTTTTTTTATTCACATTATTTCTTTTATCTACATTATTCCCCACTTTGAAAGTTTTTCCATGCAGAAACTTTCACTATTCCTTACATGTTCAACTCTTTAGTAAATATTATTCCATTTCTTTAGATAAACAAAGCTAACATATAATATCTAACAAAATATGACTAATCTAGGCAAGAGATAGGTATTTCTTGATCTTCACTCTATTAATCCTTGGAGGTACTCCCTCCATTCTTTTCCAGACTCCATTTCTACATATGTATCTGTTTCAGAGTTTCTATCTTCAAGAAAGCGCTCTGTCAAAACTAATTCCTTCTCAGTCTGTATCTCTTTCATTGCTCTGATAGATAGCTGTTTCAGCACAGGGATTGCACAAGGAATAAAAGCTAGGCCTGCCACAGCCATATCAACAAGAATAACATTTGTTTAATCCAGCCGGATCCAGACAACCAAGAAAACCACCTGTCAGTTGTTTGTAACCTCTGATTTATCTTGGATGCCCTATCCTGCAATTCCTTGGCAATTTCTCTGACCACATCTGATTTATTCATATAGAAACAACAGTTTATTATTGGTTGAGAATAATCGAGATGGAGGAAGGGAGGTTACCAAAATTAGCGCTAATGGAGCAGATTATCTCAAGTAATAAAAATAACTGGTTATCAAGAGTTCTGAAGCAGGTATCTAGCTCTGGTATCCCTTTAAATTGGCAGCAGTACGACTATAGGCAGATCCAAAATTGAATTTCAGAGAGATTTAAGGACATAAGTGCCCAATCAGATATTGCACAGGTGACAGCAGTAAAAGTTTGCCCCTGGTTATCAGCCAATAAACAAATTTTCAAAATAGAAAAATATTTAGCTGTGCCTTTGTTTCCTGTCCTGAGAAGATTCTTTACAAAATTGAGGTTGGACCAACTTGGAACAAATATGCTCTGGGGTAGATATAAGGGTATTCCTGTAAGGGAAAGGGTCTGTCTATGTGGGACGGGGGAAGTCGAAACAACGTCCCACGTAATTTTTGATTGCCCCCTATATTCAGACCTGAGGGAACATCAACTGGGCAGGATCTTTTATACCAGCACCCCTAAGTCTAAAGAGCACTTTTTGTGATATTGTTTGCTAGGTTCCAACTTGCAGTTGGTAAAATGGATTGCTAAATTTGTGGTAAAGTTGATGGGAAGGAGGACAAAGTTGGTGCAGCAAAATGCGGTAGATTGTAAGAATGACCACTTGATCTAATAATGTAATTTTAATAGCAGTTAACACTGATTGGGTAGATGCAGGGGTGACATTATAATATAATTTTAATTATATTTAAATGGTACTTTAAATTATTGTATTTTATCCCAATTTTATTTTAGATCGTATTTTATTCTAATTGTATTTTAATTGCGAGTTATTCCAATCTTACTTAATTTGTTTTACCAAACCTTTGTAATGATTTGTCTTTGTAATTCTGCACTTGATATGGCCCAAAGGGCTAATCAATAAATAAAATGGAATAACAACAGTCTTCTGCCAGAAATGCACACATACCCCCTCTCTCTGCGGTTAGGAGGTCTAAGGCATGTTGATTTTGTAGGACCACTGCTGCCAATGAATCTGTCTGGTCTTGGACTTCTACCAGGGTTCCAGCAATTTGGTTCAGGCTTTCTTGGAGCTCCTCTGATAATTGCTGAAACTGTACTACTGAGTGTGTCACTCCACCTACACCTGTTCCACTGCAGTTCCTATCCCCATGATTACTAATAGTAGGACTAGGATTGGTGCCTGTTTCTGAACATGCCCCATGAGAGGAACAGGGATGGTATGTTCTCCACTGACAACACCTATTTTAGGAAAGTGTGCATGTTCCAGTCCAATTTGTTGGCAAACATAAATACACATCCTTCCCGCAGAAGGGGGTGAATAAGAGGGGGAGGGGCACTTTCAGGTTTCTAGGAAGAGGCACCCATGGAAGCTGTTCTGCTCTCTAACCACACAGATTGCTGATCGGTTGGTAATCAATTTTTGTGTCTTATTATGGCTCCTAATTGCAAACAGGATCCCTTTGCAAATTCCATTCTAAGGAGATAAGAAAAGCTCTGATGGATCAGACCAAGATCAGTCTAAGATTCACAGTGACCACCCAAATCCCTCTGGTTCTCCCACAAGCAGAAGGCAGAGAGACTTCTGGCTTTGCCCAACATGGAACAGGCATTTCCCCACAATTTCACTTTCCTCCATCACACCACACAATATTGGACACTCAGCCATCTCACACTCTAGGAATCCCCAATTCTGATATCCCACATCAATCTCAGAATATTTCCCCAAGTTTCACACCCCCAATCAAAAAGGACTAAGGCAGGACTGGAACAGAGGTGGGTTTCAGCAGGTTCTGACCAGTTCTGGAGAACCGGTAGCGGAAATTTTGAGTAGTTTGGGGAACTGGTAAATTGCACCTCTGACTGGCGCCGCCCCCAACTATTCTTTCCCTCCAGAGTCCCAGCTGATCGGGAGGAAATGGGGATTTTGCAGTAACCTTCCTCTGCCACGCCCACCAAGCCAAGCCACCTCTAGTAGCATTTTTAAACTTAATTCTTGCTCTTTCCTTGTCACACATATTTCCACGTTATTTTCTTCAGCTCTTCAAAGTATTTTTTTTCTCCAGTTTTATTGGTATAGTTTGAAAGAAAAATAATATTTTTGGTAATACATTCATTTTTATTAATGCTATTCTACCCATTAGTGGTAATTGCAAGTTTCTCCATTTCTTCAGGTCTGTTTCGATTTGTTTTTTCAGTTTATAATAATTGTCTTCCTTGAGCATTGCACGTCTTGATATCAGATGGATGCCCAAATATTTCACTTTCTTCACAATTTGGATATCCAGTTTCTCTGTCATCTCCTTCTTTTGATTTTCTCTCATATTTTTAACTAATATTTTTGTCTTATATTTGTTGATTTTCAGTCCTGCTACTTTCCCATATTCTTCTATTTGCTCTAATAGTATTGGCGCTGTCTCTATTGGTCTTCCATGATAAACACCAAATCATCCGCAAATGCTTGTAATTTATATTCTTCTTTTTTGATTCTCATTCCTTTTATTTCCTTTTCCTGTCTCACTTTTCTATTTAAAACTTCTAATCTCAATATAAATAATAATGGAGATGAAGGGGATCCTTGTCTTGTTCCTTTTCTGATTTCTATTTTCTTTGTCATTTCACCTTTGCCACTTGGTCTTTCTATATAGTTTGGATCATATTTATGAATCTGTCTCCAAAATCCATCATTTTCAACTGTTTTATCATAAATTGCCATAATTCACGTTGTCAAACGCCTTTTGTGCATCTGAAAACAGCAGCGCTACTTGCTTCTCTGAGGATAATTCATAATATTCTATTTCTGGGGAGCCAGGAGGGGATCGAGGAGAGAAGCTCTGGCCTTGGGACTCAGGGGCTCAGCCGGCCTGAGGGGGAGACAGGGAGGCCCTGAGGAAACTCCGGGGCTTAAACCAAGATGGACTTTATTCAAGGAGCCAAAATAAGAGATTAAGTTCCACACACAGAACAGAATCTGAAAAGGGATGAAAAAAGCCATGAAGAGAATTCTAGCTACATCCAGTTTCCTCCTTTCCCTCTTTCTACTAGAGGTTCCCGCCACAAAATGGAGGACGATATGCTTTAGCTGTCCCTCTCACTGCCTGTAGGGGGCAGTCTACGGTCTGGTCTTTAAGCCACACCTGGCCTCCGCAGGCAGCGAGAGGGACAGCTAAAGCTGGAAAAGACCCCGTATCCTCCATTTTGTCCCCCAAATCCCTTTTTGGAGAGGATTCTTTTGCCCTCTGTAAAGAGGGGAGGAGTTAAAATAATGGACAAATGGAGTCGAAAGAGACCTCAGAGGTCATCCGTCCAACTACCGGACGGTAGTGAAGGGTTTACTAGAGCGTCTTTCTCAGCCTTAGCAACCTGAAGAGGTGTGGACTTCAACTCCCAGAATTCCAGTCAGCATTCAGGGTCCTTCCTCCACCGGGTCCTTCCATGATTTAGTGGTCCCTCTCACTGCCTATAGGGGCAGCCTATACTCTGGCCTTTTAAGCCATACTTGGCCTCTGCAGGCAGCGAGGAGGACACCTAAAGCTGGCAAAGACCCCTGTGTTCCTTTAGGTACATTTTCACAAGGCCTTTTGGATATGAATAATATTTAATTTTTTGTGGTATTTCCCTCTCAGCTCCCCTTCATCATCTGGGCCTGGAGAGGAAAACCTGGACTCTCTGGAGCTTTCATTCCAGATCCAAGGGGCGACATTTCAATCTGGGCTCCATCTCCAGAGAAGGGGCAGAATCTGGGGCTCCCCGACCTCTCCAGGCGACCAACGATTCCCCCCTCAGAAGGAGCCGCTGTGGCTGAAGGGAATTCGGGGCTTGAAGCCCCTTCAGAGTCAGTTCATTCATGGATAAGCCCCACCCCCAGGTGAAAGCAGCCGTTGGTGGTTATTTTTCAAATCTCAGGTCCAGGCCAATCAGAGCCTTGGCTTGTGATGTCAGAGGCTCCTCCTGAGCTCATTGGCTGGAGCTCACCATGGCAACCACCAGCATCCTTGGGGAGTCTGAACCACATAATGGAGGCTCTGCTCAGCATCCCTGGAAAGTGGCTTGATTGGATGGCAGCACTGGGGGCATCGCAGGGCCTCCCTCGCCTGGGCTCCTCAGGAGGGAGAGACTCTCCCCTTTAAGGCAGAATTAAGGGGGGGAGATGAGTGAAATGGGGTTCAACCAAACACGACAGACGTGTTGATACCTGCCGTGTCTGCAGCCTCCATACCTGTCACCAAACTCCTCATCCACCATGTTGAAGGTCCTTGTCTCGGGAAAGGTCCTTGTCTCGGCAAAGCAACCCAGGACACCAGGTGACCTCAAGAGACCCCAAATTCTCTCCCTTCAGCTAGGACTCTTCTTGTGGACAAGTCCTTGGTCCACTCACTTCTTGCCACCTCCAAGTCACCTGAGGTTTTCTGCCTCTTGAATGGGATCCATCTAAGAATTAAATAACAATAATATCATCATAATGGGGAAAAAACTTAACAACCAAATTAGTTCAAACATTTACCAACCATCACATTGTTGTGCAAGGTAGAACGTCTGACATCCTTCTTCATTCATCAATGATGGTGATGTTGGGGTTGATGGATTCGGGTATGTAGGGTTCCACAGTGATGGAGGCCGACTCAACATCCTTAGTTGGTTGCTCTGGTGACACTTGCAAACACCTTTTTCTGGGGATTGAAGAAAAAAACAATAATTCCCATATCACCATAATTGATGAGAGATGATGCCAGACGTTCAGCCTTGGTCAACAATGCGATGGATGGCATCTCAGCCATGGCTGCTGTTTGTCCTGGGGCAAAAGAAGCACAGACTGAATATTTTAATAATAATGAAATAGTAAGCAAGAAACAGAACAAAACTGAGCAACCAAATTAAGATTAAAGGCTCCTAGTTTTCTTTCCTGTTGGCTTCCATAGTCCAACCACCCCCACCCAAAACTCCAAAGCAAGAAATGCAAAACAAAAGGCATTAAGGATTAAATAACAACATAATAACAGAATATCTTTCAAATAGAAAAATAAAGAAAAACTGACAACCAAATTAGTTCAAACATTTACCAACCATCACATTGTTGAGCAAGGCAGAACGTCTGACATCCTCCTTCGTTCATCAATGATGGTGAGGTTGGGGTTGATGGGTTCTGGTATGTAGGGTTCCACCGTGATGATGGCAGCCTCCACATCTTCACTTCGTTCCTCTGGTGACACTTGCAGACACCTTTTTCTGGGGATTGGAGAAGAAATAAAGAATAAAATATAACTGACTGGTACATTCTTTTCTTAACAAGGATAATAAACCTATTCTTAATGGGGGCCCCATTAGTGGAGATTTTCCAGGAAAGCTTGGGGGTTGGACTAGAAGACCTCCAAGGCTCCTTCCAGCCCTGAGGGACTCTATCCTTTCTCCTGTTAGTCCCACCAACATTTTGGGAGGCTTTCAGTGCCCCAGGGCTCCCCAGGTTGTGGTGAGGCCACTCCCCTGATCAGGAGCAACTTACCTGCACTGGTGGAAGAAAACGCAGAGGCCAACCAATGCATAGACCCCAAGGACAAACAAGGTCACTTTCCAGGGGTCTCTCTCTCTCTCTCTCTCTCTCTCTCTCTCTCTCTCTCTCTCTCTCTCTCTCTCTCTCTCTCTCTCTTTTTTATAGCCTGCATGGCACCACCCTAATTCACCCATTGAAATAATTTAACAACCGGTTCTGTGCCCTCATGACCATTTTAACTATAAAACAATGGATATTAAGTCTTATTTTGGGGGATCTTACTTTACAGCAGGCGGGGGGAGGGAGGCTGCACAGAATTCAGCACCTGCCCCCCAGATTGCTTCTGTTTCTGTCCATTTGACTCGTATGATGGACAGTCCAAATCTTATGATCTGTGTTAAGGTTATAGAGAACAGCAGACTTAACAGTATCTGAATGAGGATGGTATATATTTTATACAGTTTGTCCTGAGAGCATCAACCAGGCAGGGCAACAGTGCAGTGTTGAAAAACGAATAAAAGTAGTAAAAACAGTAAAAGTCTGGCTCTAAAGAGACTCATTATCATCTGAAGCATAAAAAAAACACCCCGTAATTCACTTAGTAATGGCTGAATCAGAAACCTACAGCTGGCAGAACCCAACTTCCCTTCCTGATATAAATTGTGCAGCAGAAGATTCCAAGAGTCTTTCAAAGGAAGGTCAAACTGGCGTTGAACTGACACACTCCATGCTCTTTTCCATGACCAGGAAGCCTACATTGAAAAGGAGCTTCTCAAGGGGTTTAGGAAGCAGCGGGGAGGCTTCCATCCACAGACCCCTCTGGAAAAGCCAGGCCTTGGCTCCTCTCTGCCCCTCCAGCCAGGAGGACCTTGGGAGGAAAGCATCCAAGGGGAGTGGGGGGGAGATCAGTTTGAGGAACTAAGAGGGGCTGCCAGATCCCCCCCTCCCCATTGACTAGGTCAGCCACAACGGAGGGTGAAGGAAGGAATGGGGTTATCAGGAGACGAGGGAAACGGTGGATATCAGAGGAGACTTTAGGCTGAGTTCATAGCTGGGATGAGACAAAGATCAGACACCAGGACATTGCATGAAAAAGGAGTTACAGGTAGTCCTTGACTTACGACCACCATTGAACCCAAAATTTCTGTTGTTAGGGGAGATGTTTGTTAAGTGAATTTTGTCCCATTTTACAACCTTTCTCACCACAGTCATTAAGTGAATTACCACAGTTGTTAAGTTTGTATCACGGTTGTTAAGTGAATCTGGCTTCCCCCTTGATTTTGCTTGTGGAAAGGTTGCAAAAGGGGATCCCGTGACCTTGGGACACAGCGACGGTCATAAGTCCGAACCATTTGCCAAGTGTCTGAATTCTGATCAAGCGATCATGGGATGCTAGAAAGGTCGAAAGTGTAAAAAATGGTCACAAGTCACCTTTTTTCAGTGACGCCCTTGTAACTTTGAACGGTCACTAAAAGAATTCCTGTAAGTCGAGGACTTACCTGTACTATATTCATTAGGGGAAACTAAGGGAGATCCCCTGTATGAACTCCTACCTGCCTGGTATTTAACCCAGAAGGATTTCTAATTTCTAGATCAAAGGAGGGGGAATCCTTTGGATTCTGCGCAAGATCAGTAGGATCTTGCCAATCTCAGGGAAGAGATCCGCTGGGTCCTCAGCTGGGAGGATCCGAGGAAGAAGGAAGAGGGAAGCCAGCAGCTCAAAAAGAAGCTTGAATGGAGGCGGAAGCCACCACAGCCTTCGATTCTCGGTTCGGTCAGGACGGGGATTTGGAGGCAGTTTCTTCTGCAGCATTTTGGAATTTAGAGGCTGGTTTTGTGCATTTTGTGATTTGATTTGAATTAGTTTGTCTCGCAAAGGCCGGCAAGGAGTCTGAAAAGTGCTGGTTTCCTTGGCTTTTTCCTCTGGTTTAGCCAAGGTAATTCCTGCTAGCTGGGAAGTGGATGATGGGGCTCAGGGAGGCCGTCAGGGTTCCGACCGATGCCCTAATTGAATCGTGAGCCTCAAGCGGAGCTTCAGAAGAAATCCAGGTATTGATTAGGAGCTTCAGGTAGGCCCGGACCAAGGGAAGCCAACTCTGACCTCACATAATTCGCACCTGGGCTCTGACCCTGTTTCCCCTCCCCCCAAGGCAGGGGTGAAATGCTCTCGGTTCTGACCGGATCTCCTGATCCAGTAGCGATGGCGGCGGGTGGTTCAGGGAACCGGTAGCAAAAATCCCTGTGCCCCCTCCCCCCCCACAAGCCCAGCTCAGCTGTGCGATCATCAGAGGCTATTTTTTTTTTTTACTTTTAAAAGCATTTTTTCTACAACCTGAAAAATGCTTTTAAAAGTTAAAAAAAAAGTTGGCCACACCCACCCAGTCACATTACCCACCAAGCCACGCCCACAGAACTGGTAGTAACTAATTTTACATTTCACCACTGGTTCAGTCCCTGACCAAGTATCCTACAGGGAGTCCTCGATTTATATCCATTCATTTGGCGACAGTTCCAAGTCCCACGGCCATTGAAAAAAAGCCATCTATGATGGGTCCTCGCACTTACGACTAGTGCAGCATCCCCTTGGACACAAGGTCACTATTTGGGTGCCTGGCAATCAACATGGATTTATGACCAGGAAAATCAGTGGGCGAAACGGCGTTTGTTTCATGACTGCAGGATTCACTCAACAACCCCAGTGATTCGCTTAACAACGGTGGCAATAAACATGGTAAAATTCAGCACAACTCACTTAACGACCGCCTAGCTTAGCAATGCCATTTCTGGTCCCAATTCTGGTCATAAGTGGAGGACTATCTGTAGGATGCAGCAGCAGTCTGATTTGGAAAAGCTTAAGCAGGGCTGGGAGACCACCAGGAAATGCCAGGGGTAGGTTGAGGAGAAGGCAGTGGCCAACCTATCTTGCTATCAAGAAAATTAGGTGGGGGGCCTTTAATGACTTTGAGCCAATCAGTAAGTGACTCTGAGTTCTAGTCCCGCCTTAGGCATCAAAGGTAGCTGGGAGCTTTGAGCCAATCACCTGGAGGCCCCAATTTCAATTCCCAGGGCCCAGCTAGGACTTCAGGGCCAGACTCTATGCTGCCCCCTACAGGCAGTGCGTCTTAGCTGACCCCTGGCAAGAGGGAGGGGCTGGGATGGGGGGAGGGGCTCTCTGTGTCCAGGAGTTTCTCTCCTTTGCTCTCGGATGGGGCTGCTCTACCCCAGAAAGACCCGGGGGTGGGGACTTGGGGTCCTGCTGGAAGACGAGGCAGCAGTGGGAACCAGCAGGGCCTTTGCCCAAAATCCGCCCTGCCTTAACAGTGACAATGGTTAAGGCATCAGGCTAGGAAGCAAGAGATCCTGAGTTCAAGTCCTGCCTTAGCCCTGAAAGCCAGCTGGGTGACCTCGGGACAGACACTCTCTTTCAGACAAGCCCACCTCACAGGGCGATTGTTGTGGGGAAAAGAGGAAGAGGAAGAAGAGTTGGACTTGTTCACCTCCTTTAGTTATTTGAAAAAATAATAAAACACGGGAAAACTCTAACAAAAATAAAAACTGGCTTTCCTGCTTCTGTTTGCATGGATTCTGTCACAGCCTTGTGCAGATACAGGAATTTCTCTTCTCACAAGGAGGAAGAGTTTTTTTTTTTAATCATCCCTTCCAATTACATTCTCTCCCTTTTTTGCAGTTTTGGGGGCACCATTGGGGGCATCGGACCCCCTCCCAGCCCTGGGGCACAGCAGGTTTCTCTGTTTCTTTGGGAAAGATTCCTTCCCCACTCAGAGTCTGCTGGAGCCCCATCATCCACTTCCCTCCCTGCCTGGGATCAACTGAATTCCTCCATTCAGACAACAGGAAAAAGGGAGTTTGCACAGAACCTCTGGGTCAGCCTCCATTCTTCCACATGGAAAGGTCACTCTGACCCCTCCCCCCCAAAGCCAAATTCACCTCGGTTTCTGGACACCTCCAGACATCGCTCGGCTGAGCTCACAGCAGGGCCAGGGCAGCTAAGAATTGAGACGGAAGGGACCACAAACACCCCACAAACCTTTCCAGCCACAAGAGACTCTTGGACACAGATTGTGGTCTCACACACATTCCTAAACGGTGCCTTTATGTGGCAGTGGGAAGGGATATGGGCTCAATCTTACAACACTCATCCTGTAGGGCTGCCCCATCAGTTGTCCCTGGTGGCAGATGGAAGATTGTGAATCCCACTCCTGACACCAGTTTGTGTGGAATCAAACACAGGAGCCAAAAAAACAATAATCCAGGTTCACTGCAGTTGTGATTTATTTAGCGTCCATTGGAGGAATTTTGCTCCATAAAATAGTGGGAGGAAATATTTACAGACAAAAGGATACACTCATATTTATACATTTCAGAAAAGGAAGAGAAAATGATAATCATACATATTTCATTTAATAGATGATATGAGCATGAATATTCAGAATTAGCAAGACTCAAGTTACCTCCCCAGCCTTATATTGTTGCTACCCTCAAGAAAGAGTTATTGTGTAAAAAAAAGAAACGTCTCAATTGCGTTGCCACAGCAGTTTGGGTGAAATGTACTGAGAAATGAGGGCATCAACATTGCTCCATACAATCCTTCTATATTTCTGTCTTGCTAACATGCTCCCATTTCTCCAAGAAATTGGTCTCCTCACAATCTTCCACACACCCTTTATTTATTTCAAGAAAAATAGTTGGCCCCCTCATGCATGCAGAAGAGCTTGGACCATTTTCTATGTTTGAACTGTGGAAAATGTTAAAAGTTGAAATTCCTCAGTCTCACATTAACAGATTTCTTCTGGCTGTAAGCTGCTCCTTTGTGAAGAATTCAATAATTTCCAAATTTGAAACATACTGTATACATATGATTTTCTTTGACTCCTGCATACTATCTAAATGGAAAGAATATCTCCTTACAAATTCTTCCACTATCATATTTGTGTTATATCTCATGTTTTTACATTTATTCTGCCTGTGAGCTGCTCCTTTGTGTTGAGGTCTGGCCTCAGAAGGATAATGTAGCACTTGGGGATGAAGATGCAGCCCAGCAGACCAGCACTGGAGGCCAGGATGGAGAAGACCTGCACAGCCACCATGGATTTCCCTTTGGTGCTCAGGTAGGTGGGCACAAAAGTCACCCAGACACTGCAGAAGACCAGCATGCTGAAGGTGATCAGCTTGGCTTCGTTGAAGGCCCCAGGCAGGTTCCTGGCCAGGAAAGCCACCGTGAAGCAGATGGCAGCCAGGAAGCCCATGTAGCTGAGGGTGACGTAGAACATGACAACGGCCCCTTCGTTGCATTGCAGGATGATCTCTCCAGGCTGGGAGAGGAGGTCAGAGTCAGGGAAGGGGGGAGAAACTCCCAGCCAGGTGGAGGAGATGAGAATTTGGACTATAGAACAAGAGAAGATGATGGAGTTGGCCAAGCTCTTCCCCAACCATCTCTTCACTCGGTTTCCTGGTTTTGTGGCCAGGAAGGCCAGCACCACCATGATGGTTTTGGCCAAGAGAGAAGAAACGGCAACTGAGAAGATGATGCTAAAAACTGTTTGTCGGAGAAGGCAGGTGGCTTTCCTTGGTTGACCAATGAAGAGAGAAGGAGACAAGAAGCAAAGCAGGAGGGAGACCAGGAGGATGTAGGAGAGGTCCCGGTTGTTGGCTTTGACAAGGGGAGTTTCTCGGTAATTAGTGAAGATGATTAAAACAAAGTCTGTGATTAAGAACAACAGTAGAGCAAAAAAAACCAGGATGATACCCAGAAGTTCTTCATAAGACAGGAAGGTTATGACTTTGAGGATACATTGGACACTGTCCTCATTTGGGTATTTATCATCTGGACACTTGGTGCATTTTTCCATATCTGAGAAAGCAAAAAAGCAATATATCTTTAATAGTCTGTCCTTTTTTCTTGCAAGAAAAACCTACTTTGGATAACAGCTGATATCACAGACATTTTCCAAGAAGTATTTCTTAACTATTTCATTAAAAAGAGCATAAAAGGGATTTTTTTTTAAATTAAAAAATGTAGCTAGGTATATGAAGTTGAGGAAGGCTGCAGGATGTTAATTATTTACGGTGTAATGCGTAGAATCTTCATTGGAACCTACATTATTAGAGGTTAATAATGAATCATATAATCTTTCTAGGCAAACATCTTGAGTCCTACCACATGGCAGTTAATATCCTGGACTTGGAGGATACCTACAGCATCTTGTAACATCTGGAGAAACTTCCTATCAGTGAGAGCAATTAACCAGTGGAACAGCTGGCCTCCAGAAGTTGTGGGGGCTTCAACATTGGAGGTTTTTAAGAAGAGACTGGACAGTCCCTTGTCTGAAATGGTATAGGATCTCCTGCTTGAACAGGAGGTAGGATTAAAAGACCTCCAAAGTTCCTTCTACTCTATTCTGATTGATTGATTGATTGATTGATTGATTGATTGATTGATTGATCTACATGACTGGCAGACTATTTGTGTAATGAGTTCCCCCCATAACTATCCACAGCACCAGATTATGGCTCAGTGACACCTTCCCAGTGATCCTCAAGGGGAGGATCCAATAAATGATGAATTGCAAGGTCTTTTAGAAGGTGGACCTGAAACAATTCATCAAGTTTCAAAGATCTCAGATGTTCCTAGAAAGGTGAACTTAGCAGCACATATCCAAACTAAAAAGCAGAAGAGATATTTCCTCTGCTGTTAGTAAAGCTTGCCCAGTCTGCCACCCCCTCCTCCTATCTCTTCCCAGCCCCTCCTTCCAAGTCTTCTTGATTTACTTCCATTTAGATAAGAAATTGTGCAAGTTAAAATTAAAAAACCAGGTGAGCTTCAATCTGTTTTTTAATTTGGATCCAGTTCCACAAAGCCTCCCATTTTCCTCAGTGTGACCCACCTTCCTGAGTGGAGAAGGTCCCCTCCGGACAAGGAACGCAGTCGTAGCAGCAAACTGGCTCTCCTTCTCGAGCCCTCTTGACAAATCCAGGATGGCAACTTTCCACACATTTGGACTGAGGCAGGGACTGAGCAGAAGAAAAGGAATGGCAAAGAAAAGGTGTTAGGACTCTCCGTCCATGGAAAATGGAGGTAGAAATGGATGGAGACAAATAGCCTCTGGTCTTCACTGAGGTGAATAGGAAACCTCTGATCTAAACAGATGCAGGAGGTATAACAACTGGCAGGTTCTTCATTTAATTCCTCCCTTTCGCTTTTGGAATTTAACATTACAATAAAATACTTTTCTATTTAATGTAGTCTAGAGGGATGGAGTTGAAAAAATATTTAAATATTATGATCTATTCTTATTGAAACTGATAATAAAGTTTACTTTAAAAGATTTAGGAAATTTTATTCCATTAGATTTTTTAATATGAAATTAAACTGTGATGAAGAAAGAAACCTCTGACCAGTAAGATCTTGAAAGGTTTCCAGAAAACATGGCAAAGCTACTCCACTTAGGTCCCGTCTGTTGAAGAACTTCCATTAGATGACACCACCTGGCATGGGAGGCCAACCACCCTGGAGACTCTAGGCTTTGCCCACTTGAAATGGGACCTCAGGCTTTGGAAAACAGAGAAAAGACACCAAAATTTCTCTCACCTTATTGAGCAACTTTAGCTCTGAAAGAGCATCTTGTTTGATAGTAAGTCTCTGTCTTTGAAAATATGCCAGAACCCCTCTCCTGACATCCTCCTTGGGGAAAACCAAGAAGCCGTGAATGCCCAGATCTGCTTTTATCTCTCCATTTCGGTCTAAGTACAGTTTTCTCCCAGAAATATTCCAAAATTCATTCTTTATCAGAAAGGGATGAAACTAGAATAGGAAAATCCAGGAATTTGAAAAGCAGAAAACTTTGTTTCTTATCCGACATTGAATCTTTCTTCTACAATTGTCTGATCTCTAAATAGACTAGACTAGACTAGACTAGACTAGACTAGACTAGACTAGACTAGACTAGACTAGACTAGACTAGACTAGACTAATTTATTGGTCAAGTGTGATTAGACACACAAGGAATTTGTCTTGGTGCATATGCTCTCAGAGTACATAAAAGAAAAGATACAGGTGAAACTCGAAAAATTAGAATATCGTGCAAAAGTTCATTTATTTCAGTAATGCAACTTAAAAGGTGAAACTAATATATGAGATTGACTCATTACATGCAAAGCGAGATAGTTCAAGCCTTGATTTGTCATAATTTTGATGATTATGGCTTACAGCTCATGAAAACCCCAAATTCACAATCTCAGAAAATTAGAATATTACATGAAATCAATAAAACAAGGATTGTACATAGAACAATATCGGGCCTCTGAAAAGTATAAGCATGCATATGTACTCAGTACTTGGTTTGGGCCCCTTTTGCATCAATTACTGCCTCAATGCGGCATGGCATGGATGCTATCAGCCTGTGGCACTGCTGAGGTGTTATGGAAAACCAGGATGCTTCAACAGCGGCCTTCAGCTCTTCTGCATTGTTCGGTCTCATGTCTCTCATCTTTCTCTTGGCAATGCCCCATAGATTCTCTATGGGGTTCAGGTCTGGTGAGTTTGCTGGCCAATCAAGCACAGTAATCCCATGGTCATTGAACCAGGTTTTGGTACTTTTGGCAGTGTGGGCAGGTGCCAAGTCCTGCTGGAAAATGAAGTCAGCATCCCCATAAAGTTCATCTGCAGAAGGAAGCATGAAGTGCTCCAAAATCTCCTGGTAGATGGCTGCGTTAACCCTGGACTTAATGAAGCACAGTGGACCAACACCAGCAGATGAAATGGCTCCTCAAATCAACACAGACTGTGGAAACTTCACACTGGACTTCAAGCATCTTGCAGTGTGTGCCTCTCCATTCTTCCTCCAGACTCTGGGTCCTTGGTTTCCAAATGAGATGCAAAAGTTGCTCTCATCAGAAAAGAGGACTTTGGACCACTGAGCAACAGACCAGCTATTTTTTTCTTTAGCCCAGGTAAGACATTTCTGATGTTGTTTGTTGTTCAGGAGTGGCTTGATGAAGAATATGACATAGGCTTGAACTATCTCGCTTTGCATGTAATGAGTCTATCTCATATATTAGTTTTACCTTTTAAGTTGCATTACTGAAATAAATGAACTTTTGCATGATATTCTAATTTTTTGAGTTTTACCTGTACATTCGTCAAGAATCATACGGTACAACACTTAATGATAGTCATACAGAAACAGTCAATATAAATCGTAAGGATACCAGCAACAAGGTTACAGTCATACAGTCATAGGTGGGAGGAGATGGGTGATAGGAACGATGAGTTATGGTTAAATATGGTTAAATAGGATACAAATACTGTCATCTTCATAAGTGAATGCAAAAGTATGTGAAAAATGTGTCAATCATTTACTGACAAAATATAGAAAAAGTATATAATTGATACAATTGGTCAAATATAGGGAACATTCTAGAGCAGATGAAAATAAAATGAACAGAGAAAAAAAAATGATGATTCATAAACTCTTTGAAAACAACACGTTGATTCCCAGAAAACATGGGTTGATCAAGAAATTGTCAGGCTAATCTTCTCCCTGGTCATCCTGATGGAAAACACATCCAGATGTGCTCATTTTACTTCATTGAAATAAGACAATAACACAATTTTGCAAATCTGGAAATACAAATCTCCCATCAACTATTTTTTCAGCCTCAAAAATTAATGAGGATCCTTTATGAGTTTCTCTCCCATTATGCAGCTGCAGGATTCTCCCCTTTTAGCTGATCCTTCCCTACGCAGCCTCCCTGCTCCTCATCCCAAAAGTCATTCTCACCTATCATTACACTTTCTAAATAGATTATGGGAACACTGGTGATATAACTGAATTTCAGAAAGGACTCAGAAACAATTTTTGTGATATGATTAGATTAGATAGATATGATTAGTGGTATGATAACTAAGTGGATAAAAACTGTCTTCAAAATGATACTCAAATAATTTTTAACTGAAGTCTTTCAACTTACAAGCCTTATTTGAAACGTCATTTAAAAAGTTTGATAAAATAACAATGGTTGTAAATCAACTTAAAGGCGATAATCAGAAGCAATCAACAATTGTTGAATCTGACGGATTGGATGGATGGACTAGAATTTAATTTGCTGCTGGCATCCCTGAAGGAGGAGTCTGGTTTGAAGGCAGGCTGCTTGGAGATGGCTGGAGAGGCCATGGACCCTGAAGACTCAAAGTGGGCAGAATGGATGACTGAAGAAATGGATTCTTTCAAGAAGATTGAGGGAGATTGGGGAATGGACGTGTCATATTTAACTGGAAAAGAAGTCTTAAGAGTCATTGTGTTTCAATTTACAGGCAGTCCTATGACTTTGGGGAATGGAAAGCAGTTGTTGGGAAAGATCCTAATGAAAATTTTAAGGAAATGCATTATTATTAAGAGTCAAACAAAGGTGTTTAACCCTGGACAGATTCTGGATGGATCAGAGATAATGATTGTGGAGGTCTGAGGTAGATAAGAAGCTCCTGTAAATTTTCTCTGAGTTAAATACAATAGCAGATAACAGACCATTTTGAAGTTTTTAAATTTAACTTTATTGTTGGATTGCCTGTTAACTCCGTTTTTTATATACAGCAGATAGATGACAAGTCAAGTAGTTGCAAATAGATTTGTAGTTTATAATTGTGGGCCTATTTTGCAAGGGGGAGAAATTATTATTGCTCTATTGTATTAAACTGGGGCCACAATATGCAAGTTTTTGTCTGTTTTTAATGCCCAATTTTTTAAAAAATATTTTTTCTAGTTTTGTTTTGCCTTTCTAATAGTTTTATTTTCCAAAACTTTCATTTTGCCTTTTTGATTAGCATTTTGATTTATGATTAGCACACAAAGAAGGGTACATGAGTAAAAAGCAATAGAAAATATCTGAGTTTTAGCAACTAGGACTTGACTAACAATAGAGTCTCATATAAGAACACGAATGATGTACTGGAAGAAGGATGAGGGATATCAAACTTGATAGGCATGTTTGTGAAAATGATCTCAAAATCGTAGTTAACTGGAAACAGAATCTGAGTCAGCAGGGAGATGTTCATGGAAAGAAGGCAATTGCAGCCATAAGAATCTCAGGAAGTGAATGTTTTGGTTTGGGGAGACCCCAACTCAAGGACCAGGTCCCCTTGCAGGCACCACTCTTGGAGGAGAATTTGCAAAAAATCTACCTGTGAACTTCAGGGAAGGAGAAATAAGCCAAGGAAGGGATCAAAGGAGCTGCTCTTAGCCTTGAGGAAAGAGAACAAGGAGAAGAGCTGAAGATCAGGAGGAGTCTGGGAGCCCCTTTTCCAACTGACACAATCTCTCCGTTGGAGAAGGGAGGATGCAGCCCTCTTCCAATCACTGACACAGGTTACACACGAGTGTAAGTTCTGCTCACTATTATTCCAGAGTTTCAAACACAGAAAAATGAATTCAGTTACAAGAGAGGAGATTTTAGCTGAATGAGAGAGAAAAATATGATAAAAGTTTGAGCTGTTTTAGAGCTGAGCCAGTAAAGCAGAGAAGTTCATTCTCCTCTTCATGGATTGTCTGAATGCAAAGAAGGAGCAGCCATCAGTCAGAGAAGCTTTAACTGGGATTCCTGCAGAGAGGAGAGATTGGGCTAGATGGTCTCAGGGTCTCCTCCAAATTTATAAAGGTTGTCGTGCCACAACATGCACACAGACCCACCTGCAGTGGGGACAGAACAAAGGGGAAATTCCACCATGCTCATCACAAACCCACAAATGCAGGAATTTTATTTAAAAAAGAATACAGCATTTTCAAATGAGCAGAGTTTAATATTAAAATGCCATGGTATCTACTCTTTGGAACCATTATTCCCAGAGTAACTGAACTGGACAGATCTGTTGAGATGGTTCCCCTCCTTCTCCTCTGGATTCCTCCTCCAAAGAATCTACGATTAATGGATCCATATCAGGACCCCATACCTGCCATGGCTGCAGCCTTGGAGACCCCAAACTCTTTCCTCCCTCCTTCCTTCTCCTCCTCCTCACTCTGGAGGAATAAGCAGCATTCAAGATCTGGGCCAGAGACTTCATCATACTGTAATATTCATAGTCATTTGGGATCCTTCCTCTGTTCCTTTTCTTCTGGGTCTCCAGTGGGGCTTTCTGGGTGCATCTTCTGCGGCCTTTGACAGAAAAGATGTTCTTTGAAAGAGAACAGAGAAAATAAAGATCTTGAAACTTTCCTTCCACAAAGAAATTGGGTTTAAAGGCAGAATCTTTTGGCCTTTTGTTTGGCAGATAAGCAAAGTTCCAAATACTATGGATGTATTTGAGAAGTCTATGCTTGTTCATTGTATACCTTCCAAAATTTGTGAGGATCCAGACTTTCCCTTCAATGGGTCCTGGCAGAAGCATAAATGTTTCAAGGAAAGGAAGAATTCTCTCCCAAATGGAATCAAATTCCATGAAGTGAACAAAGACGTTGACTTGTCTCCACTTAGAGAGGGAATCCCTGAGGTATGCTGTATATCCAGTTGTTGAGAACACTTGTGATATAACCACACAAATTCCACTTCTGACAAGCACAGGAATGAAAGTCCTCATGAAATTCTCTCCATTCTCTGTGTCTGAAGCAAAGAGGCCAATCAGGGTCCATCTGAAATGGAGGAGCAGTTGAACAATTGCTGGGTAGTTGAATCCTTCTTTGGGGAGAATATGGTGGAAAAAGGGAAATTTCCTTTTATCACTCAGAGACTCTGAAGCAGTTTTAAGACTGATCTGAAAAACCAATGAAGAATGCAGTTATATAAGTCCAAAATATTAGATTTTAATAAATCTAACCCGGTTCTCATAAATGTATTAGAATAGTTTGTTAATCAGACATTGTTTAAAATATTAAAGACAGAATATTAGCAAGATTGTATCATAATAATGGAAAATAATAAGCAAATTAAAAAACAATAAAAATGTAAATCATATTACTGTATCACCCCTACAATTGATCACAATTAGATTAACAGGTGCAAATGCCAACTGGAGTATTATATTCCAATAAAGGGCCTATTATAATTTTCGAGGATTGCTGCATCTTATTTTGCTTCTCTATCCCAGATTCTTTCTGGAGGAAATTTTTTAACTTCTTTCTCCAGTTATACAAGAAACAGATTGATGTAAGAACATGGGGGAAAACTGGGCCTCCGATACTTTAATAATTGGGGCTGAGGAAGCTGGAGAGCTATGAGGTTTTCATTTAAGCACCACTTTCACTCCTGCCCTTTCTCTAACTGAGCTCCTTGGATGATGAGGGAGCCAAGATCCTGATCAGAGAAAACAACCCCAGGTAAGGAAAGGTGTTACTTGCTCTAATGGCTGACCATCTATGGCTATTATGTCAGTAACTGTGAGAGGGATCCTGGAGTCTTAGTGGACAACCAATTAAATATGAGTGAAGAGTGTGCAGCGGCAGCCAAAAAAGACAATGCAATCCTAAATTGCATTAACAGAGGGATACAATCAAGATCAAGAGAGGTACTAATACCACCCTATAAAGCCTTAGTAAGACCACACCTAGAATCCTGCATCCAGTTTTGGTCACCACACTATAAAAAAGATCTTGAGACTCTAGAAAAAGTGCAGAGAAGAGCAACCAGGATGATGAGGGGACTGGAGACTAAAACATGCGATGAACGGTTGCAGGAACTGGACGTGGCTGGTCTAGTGAAGAGGAGGACCAGGGGAGACATGATAGCAGTCTTCCAATATTTGAGGGGCTGCCACAGAGAGGACGGGGTCAAGCTATTTTCCACAGCACCCAAAGCCTGGACAAGGAATAATAGATGGAAACTGAACAAGGAGAGATTCAACCTGGAAATAAAGAGATAAAGTTGCCTTCAGAAGTTGTGGGAGCTTCATCCCTGGAAGCTTTCAAGAAGAGACTGGATCGTCATCTGTCAGAAATGGTGTAGGGTCTGCTTGGACTAGAT
The DNA here is from genome assembly GCF_029215685.1 of Pituophis catenifer annectens. Taxonomy (NCBI): domain Eukaryota; kingdom Metazoa; phylum Chordata; class Lepidosauria; order Squamata; family Colubridae; genus Pituophis; species Pituophis catenifer. The sequence continues at coordinate 2,920,360 of NW_027256899.1, read as the reverse complement.
GACCTACAAGGTCCCTTCCAACCCTGTTAATCTGTATCTATCTATACTATTCCAGACAAGTGGCTGTCCAGTCTCTTCTTAAAAGCCTCCAGTGATGGACCACCCAGAATTTCTGAAGGGGAGACGTTCCATTCCTCACCATTAGGATATTTCTCCTTAGTTCTAGGTTGTTTCTCTCCTTGATTAGTTTCCCTCCTTTGTTTCTTGTCTTGCTTTCAAGTACTTTGGAAAATAGGTGGACCTCCTCTTCTGTGTGGCAGCCCCCCAAATATTGGTACATTGGTATGACGTCACCTTTAGTCCTTTTCACTAGACTAGACATACTGAATTCCTGCAACTGTTCCTCATATGTTTTAGTCTCCAGGCCCTTAATCATCTTTTCTGCACTCTTTCCAGAGTCTCTACATCTTTTTTATAATATGGAGACTAAAACTGGATGCACAATTCCAAGTGTGGTCTTGCCAAGGCATTATAAAGCAGTACCAATATTTCATGTGATCTTGATTTTATCCCTCTGTTAATGCAATCTAGAATTGCAATGGCTTTTTTGGCTGCTGCCACAGATGGCTGGCTCATATTTAAGTGATTGTCCACTAGGTCTCCCAGATCCTCTCACAGTTTCTGCTATGGAGAAAGGTTTCACCTCATCTGTAAGTGGACATTTGGTTTTTCTAGCCTAAGTATAAAACCTTACTTTTCTCTACAATGAATTACAGTTTGTTAGATAGGCCCAGGGTTCAAGTCTACCTAGATCCATCTGGATTTTCATCCTATTTTCTGGGGTGTTGGCTATTCCTGCCACTTTAGTGTTGTCTTCAAATTTGATAATTTCCCCATTTCTCCCCTCATCCAAATCATTCATGAAGATGTTGAAGAGAACTGGGCCTAAAATGGAACCTTGGGGTCCCCCACTGCTTGTTTCCCTCCATGCAGACGTAGTTCCATTGAGGACCACAGGCTGACTCCATCTGGGATTGATGCTGTCTCTCCCACATATTTTCAGCTTCCCGAGAAATAGGTTGTGGTTTACTTTGTCAAAGCCTTTCTGGAATCCAAGTACTGTATACATGCACTGCATTTCACTGGTCCACTAATTTAGTCATTTTTGTCAAACAATGAAATAACGTTTATTCTCTTTTTTGATCCTGCATTAGTCCTAGTAAGTCATTCATATCTACACTGAAGAACAAGGGTTCAAATATGCATCTTTCCCTTCCCCCTTAGTAGGCATAGATCCTTCTTCTCATGGCTCCATTGAGCCCAAACCTCCCTCTCAAACAAGGGCTTGGATCAGGGCCAACAGGCTGAGCTTCATTTTGAGGGCAAAACATTTTCTCCATGTTTCTCTGTTTATTGAGTCAAATGCTGCACTAACATCTAGAAAGCAGCAAACCTTGTTTTACCTCACTGATATAGATGAGATATTTCAGGACAAATTTGTTGCCAATATTAGATTATTAATTTATCTATTATTTCTTATAAAATCTATATAGCATTTAACTCTACCTAAAACATTCTGGTTCTTCTCCAAAGAATGCATTTTTCTCAAGTTTAACTAAGAGGATCATGACATAAATTTTAGCCACAATATCTGCTAGTCTATTTGGCCTATAATTGCTAAAGTCCTTTTTATTCCACTTTTTAGAAAGATAAAATGCTACTATTGCCAACTTCAATCCGACTGGATAGGGCAGGCATTATTTATCTGTGAAAATGAAGATTCCAATAGAGGCCCCAACAACCAGGGATATTTTTTGATCAGTTAAATAGTTGGTAGAATATCTTCTCCAGGGAATGTATTGCTTGCATTGCAGGCCTTTTATGATTAATCTCAACATAAACATAATGGAGTAAAATATTGAGATTTTTGCTAATACGGAGAAAAGCAGCTCTTGAATTCCATGGAGAAGACATGATTAAATCTATTGCTCACCCACCACCACCCACCCCTCACTTTACCAAAAGGAGAAACACACACACAAATCTGAGGGACTTTGTAGGTGCCTCCTAATGTTGACATCTGGATGGAGATCTCCCTGTCAGCTCCATCAAGAACAGCCAGGAGATTCTCCTTCCTTCCACAGCTGTAGTTGGGGACATTGTCTTCTCCAGTGGAGAGAATGTCCATCAAGGCATTTGAAGTGTGGAAAGTGCTCACAAAGTTGTCATGGATGTTGTAGCCAAGTGTGAGATTGTGCAAGAGTTGGGAATTCTTGTTGGCCAGTTGAATGTTGCAAATGAACATTAAGCAATAAAAAAAATCGTAAGAAGTCCTATTGAAAAAAAAGTTATTATAATCAACAGCCACAACAAATACTTTTGTTATATGTAATATATATAATCCTCCAGAGGCCTACTGAGCCTTAAACCAACATTGATCCAAAAGCAATGATCAGTTGCACAAATATGGAAATGGGCTGAGGTACAGCAACTACAACTGATTCCACCACTACTTTAAATAAAATTCATTATTCAAGTGATAAATTAAGGATTGAACTGAAGGAAGAAAATAATCTGTAGCCCTTTCAGCTTTTTTTCAGACCCATTTTTGGATTTGAGTCTCTTTCACAAAATCAGACCAAAGAGAGAAGCCATGGAAATCAAAATCATTCAGGAAATTGGACATATTCCCCAATATAGGAATAAATGAAAAATAAAAAACAGAAAAGGAGAGTGTTAGAATGGAGGGACTGCAATTCCATCACCCTGAATGACTTACGAATCCTGGAAATCAAACTGAACAGAAGGAGCCACATTAAAAAGCAACTTTGTATGTAATCTTTCCTTTCCACTGGTGACTATACTGATTAGATAGTCTCCTGGTCTGTAAAAGGTCTGTGGTTGTTTTCCATCCTGGTTCTCCAAACTCAGCGGGCATTTCATTCTCAGCTTCCCAGAGACTGGATGGGACAAAAGCAGCATCAGAAGCAGAAGCTGGAGGTCCATCATTCATGGTGTGAATCAATGAATCCCTTTCCTGTTTCTAAAGAAAATTTAGAAGAATCAAAGGAGTCTCACAAGGTGGACCCTGAGGTGTCTTTCCTTCTTCAAACACAGAGAAGCACTCAGCTTCACCTGGAAAGGAGAGAGACGTACATTCAAGAGCACAGACTGCCTGTCCCCAAACTCCATATTTCTCTGCCCAAAGTCTCCCCTGGAGGATTCGGCCAAAGAGCAGAGCTGAATCTTTTACCATAATTCTCCCTCTCAGGATGGATCCCTGGATAATTCAAGTAGTTCTTGCAGTCAAAGATTGTTGGGAAATCAATGAACAAGATAAAGTGACAGCCGAAGAAATAGAACAGTATCTAAGTGCGGAAGGAATGTCAATATTAACAGAGGAAGAAAAAGAGATATTAAATAAGGACATCACCACAGGGGAGTTAAAGGAAGCAGTGAAGAGCCAAAAAAACAATAAAACTCCAGGGACTGATGGCTTACCAACTGAATTCTACAAAGGTTTAGGAGAAACACTGAATTGGATATTATTAGAGACATATGTTTATGTTTATGTTTATTGGACTTCTATACTGCCCTTCTCCCAAAGGACTCAGGGCGGTGTACAGCCATATTAAAACACATATAGATTTACAAAATTTAAAAACAATTTAAAATCGAATATATAAAAATTTGGCCCACACATTATAAACTAACATACACTCATTATAAAATTTATATTAGGCCAGCCCGGCTTGTTGGAACAGAAGGGTCTTCAGGGCGTGGCGAAAGGTACGCAGGTCGGGGATCATACGAACCTCTAGGGGCAGCTCATTCCAGAGGGCTGGTGCCCCCACAGAGAAGGCTCTCCCCCTGGGTGTCGCCAGTTGGCATTGTTTGGCCAACGGCACCCTGAGGAGCCCCTCTCTGTGGGAGCATATTGGCCGGTGGGAGGCTATCGGTGGCAGAAGGTGGTCTCGTATATACCCCGGTCCTAAGCCATGGAGCGCTTTAAAGGTGGTGACCAACATCTTGAATCCACTGGGAGCCAGTGCAGCTTGCGCAGGAGAGGTGTTACATGGGTGCGCCAAGTCACCCCCATAATCACCCGCACGGCCACATTCTGGACCAGTTGGAGCCTCCGAGTGCTCTTCAAGGGGAGCCCCATGTAGAGAGCATTACAGCAGTCCAGATGGGATGGGACAAGAGCATGAGTGACCGTGCGCAGGGCATCCTGAACCTGATAAAAAGCTCCCCTAGCTACGGCCGTCATATGATCTTCCAAAGACAGCCGTGCATCCAGGAGAACACCCAACTTGCGAGCCCTCTCTGAGGGGGCCAAGACCTCGCCCCCAATAGTCAGCGATGGAACCAGCTGACTATGACGGGATGCCGGAAACCACAGCCACTTATCTCGCTGATACTGAAGGAAGGAGTAGATACAATACAAATAAAGAATTACAGACCGATCTCCCTATTAAATACCAATTACAAAATCTTTATGAACATACTGGCAAACAGGATGAAAAAAATATTGAATCATAGAATATACCCAGATCAGAACGGGTTCTTACCCACAAGACAAATAAAAAATAATATAAGAATATAAGAATACTTGTTAAAACTTTTTAATAAAAAAAAAATTCATGTGGGAGGGAAAAAAACCAAGAATTAAATTAAGTATTTTACAAGAAAACAGAATTAGAGGTGGATTTGGATTACCGGCATGGGAAAAATATTACAAAGCAACAAGTCTTACATGGATTAGAGAATGGGTGACCCTGGAAAATCAGAGATTATTAAAAATAGAAGGACATGATTTAATGAAGGGGTTGCACACCTATTTATGGAGTGCCAGGAGCAAAACATATAAACATTTTAATAACCATATTATTAGAAATTCATTAATGGGTACATGGCAAGAAACTAAAAATAAACATTATATGAAAATTCCCGGATGGTTATCGACAATAGAGACGATAATGCACCCCAACACATTAGCAAAGCAAAAGATAATAAGATATAGAGATATATTGGATTCACAGGGATTATTGAAAACACAAGAAGAACTTAAAGAACAAGGAATATTAGTAGATTGGTGGCCATACTTACAAATAAAAACAAGATATAGAAAAGAGGAAGGAGGAATAGAACCAAAACCAAATCAATTAGATAAATTATTGGAAACCAAGGAAAGAAAATTAATCTCAAAAATTTATAAATATTTATTAGAATTCGATTTAGCAGAAGAACTAGTTAAAGGACAAATGATAGCATGGGCAAGAAACATTGGACGTATCATACAGTTAGAAGAATGGGAAAGGGCATGGGAAACCAATTATAGCATGACGAAATCAGTAGCATATAAGGAGAATCAGTACAAAATGTGGTATAGGTGGTATCTGGCCCCTTCGAGGTTAGCGAAGATGTATCCGAACCTGAATCCAGCATGCTGGAAGTGTAAACAAGCCCAGGGTACTTTCTTTCATGTCTGGTGGCTTTGCCCAAAAATTAAGGAATATTGGAGGAAAATAAAAATTTGGATATCAGAAATAACAGCAGAAGAAATAGAATTAGAACCAGAAATTTTTTTATTAGGTATGATTAAAGAAAATATTAGAAAAGAAATAAAATACTTAACATTACATATAATTACGGCAGCCAGATTGGCATTAGCACAATTTTGGAAAACAGATCGAGTGCCAACAGACCGGCAAGTAATTATATATATATATATATATATATATATATATATATATATATATATATATATATATATATATATATATATATATATATGTGTGTGTGTGTGTGTGTGTGTGTGTGTGTGTGTGTGTGTGTGTGCAGAAATGGATAAATTAACACTGAAACTAAAAGATAAGGAAGACTCAAAATTTTTTAAGGTATGGAATAGATGGTATGAGTGGATAAACCAAAAGAAAAGAGGGTAAAGGTAAAATTTAGTAAGAATTAAAATCAATAAATAGGCACCGTCATTAAGATAAAAGAGGTAATAAGTCTATATACATGTATATACAGATTTATATATATTTAGTTAGTATGTTGTGATTTGTATTGTTTTATGTAATTTTAAGGTCGTGAATACTTTGTATAGTTTTTAATTCTTTTTAAATTCAATAAAGTTTGTTTTTTAAAACCTAATTTTTTTTTTATTTTATTTTTAAATAGAATTGAGAGGTTTGGGAGCTCCATGCTTGAAACTGACCCCGGAGGGAATACATGGCACCTGTGGTTGAAGAAAAAATAAATCTGATATTTGTTTGCATAGTGATTAAAGAGAAAATCCCAGAGGCCAGTTAATGCCGGAGCATGCCACAGATCTGAAATAGCTGCCAGCTGAGTTGGAGCCAAAATTTACTTTATTTTGAAAGCTAACGCTCAAGGGCACCGCACAAAATGGCTGATGCAATAGTGTGGCCAGACTAGAAGAACAAAATCAACTTTAGTAAAAAAAAAAACCTAACTAGAAAAAAAAAGAAATGAAAAGAGATGAAGAGATTAAACTTCAATGAAAAAGTAGTTATCAGAACTTTGCATCGTTGAAAAAACACACAGAGAGACAGAAACACAGAGAGGTTAGCAAAAAAACAAGTGAAAAGAGATGGAGAAATCAAGGCTGCCTCTCACCCCATGTGGGGAGGGGAGGGGGGGGAAGGGGAGCTCAGGACCCTCATGTTGCAGATGGAAAGCTGATCTTCAAAATCCAACTTCCATCTTCAGAGATCTGGGAATACAGAAGCCCATGTCCCATGTTCCCCTGCCACCAGGGCCGGATTTTCCTATAGGCTAACTAGGCTTCAGCCTAGGGCCTCAAGATCAAGAGGGGCCTACATTCAAATTGTTAGCAAAATTAAAATTACACTTTCACTATAGGTGAAAGGGCCTCATAAGTGGAATAGCCGAGGGCCTCTTCTCATCTAAATCCGGCCCTGCCTGCCACCCTTTCCCATGCAGAGGCCAGGCAAGGGGACTCTTGCAGGGATGCCAGGCAGGCTCTGCCCGGCTGAGTGGGGACCCCCTCCTGGGAGAAGGAAGCTGGGGAGCCTCGTGGGGGGGGAAGGGAAGCAGATCTGCAAAATCCCCCTCCAGGTTCCATCTTCTGAGTCCCGGAAACGGGGGAGACCATATCCCATGTTGCTCAGCCACCTCTTTCCATGCATGGGACATTCAGGGGGGAAAGCAAAGCCCAGACCCACAGAGAAAGCCCAGGATGGCCAGGGAGGAGGAAGGGATCTGGGGCATTTCTGGGAAGAGACTAACCTGGTTTATGGGTCCCAGGGTTGAATGTTGGGGGGGGGGGATGCAGCCCCCGGGGTTTCTCCAGCCTCATTTGGGCTCTGTGTCTTTCCAGGAGAGGCTCCTGTGGGGGAGAAGCCATGCAGGGCTGGGTCTTCCAAGGGGGATCTGGGGTTGCCTGGGAGGAAAAGGCGATCAGCCTCACCCTGAAGGGGACCCTCCGTGACTCTGAGGAAGATGGGGGTCCCCTGTGGCCCCTCCAGAGCCCCCAGCTGAGGAGACCCTCTTCATTGCAGCCTTTTCTGGGGAAGGGGCTTAAGCCCCCCTCCCTCTGCAATTCTGGGAGGTTTTGCCTCTTTTCTCATCCCCCTCCCCCAAAGCTCTGAATTTTGCTCTTTATTTGACCCCCCCCCCCTTTGGCTTGGCTTCTTCAGCCTCCTCTCCATCAGGCTGAGGGCAGGAAAGCTCCCAGGCAACCGTCTCTTCCCCCTCTTTGATTGGCTACAGGGTTGTCATGACGAAGGGGGCGGGCCAAGAATAGAAGCAGCCAGTAGAGAGAAAGAGAGGCGGGACTTTTGTCATCCCTGAGAACTGGAGGATTTGAATGCGGAATCTGCTTTCTTTTATAAAACCATTTATATTATTATGGAAAAGTAAAAAGAGCCTGGTGGCGCAGTGGACTAAGTGCTGTTAAAGTAGCACTTAGTTGCCAGCTGCCTGCAATTACTGCAAGTTCAAATCTCACCAGGCTCAAGGTTGACTCAGCCTTCAATCCTTTCGAGGTAGGTAAAATGAGACCCAGATTGTGGGGGCAATAAGTTGACTTTGTATAAAAAAGAACATCGCTGGGGGGGGGCGAAAGCCCTACTAAGCAGGTATATACAAAAGTATGAAGGCTTTTGCTTAATGCATTGTAAGCCACCCTGAGTCTCTGGAGAAGGGCAGCATATAAATCGAACTAATAAATCGATCTAATAAATAAAAAGTTGAGATTCGATTTTAATGCTTTATTTTACTGCAACAGAGGAAGTCTGAAGTCAGCACTTTTTTCCTTTCCCCCACTTCTCTTTTCCCTTCCCCCATTTCTTCCTCTTTGTTTTATTTTTATTTTTGTATTTTATTCTATAATCTAATAAAATGTTTTTTTTTTTTAAAAAAAAAAAGTACTGGAGGATTTGAATGCAAAATCTTATTTCTTCTGTTCAGATGCAGCCCAGAATCAGGAGGGAAGGGTCAGAGAAAATGAAGGAATATTTAAAAATATATTTAAAAAAACAAAGGAAAACTTAGACTTTGACAGAAGAAAAATAAAAAGTGAACACCAAAAAAAGAGAGAAATTATCAAACTCTGTAGAAAAAGTTCTTTAGCTCTGTAGAGTGTGATCCATGAGATATATAGCAATTAAAGGAAAGAATGATAAAAGTCAGCCTTTGTCACATATGTAAATGCCTAATATATATGTTTCTGTATGTTTACAGAATTTGTATGTTTATCAAAGGCTGCCAATAACCTCATATGGTTCGACGATTTAATAACTACCATATGGAATGAACCCAGTTACCCCATCATCATTTGTGAAGATAACAAAGCAGCAATAGAAATTTCCAAATCAGATGCAGTGGGTCAAAGATCCAGACACATCGATATTAAATATAAGCATGTGAGACAGCTGTCTAATATTGGATTTTTAAAAACCATACATTGTGAAACGAATGAACAAATAGCAGACATACTTACGAAACCCTTACCTAATAAACAGTATTTGTACTTAAGATCTAAGTTAAACATACAAATATCTTAGGCATTTAGAGGGGGTTCTGTCACATATGTAAATGCCTAATATATATGTTTCTGTATATATCTATAGTTAACTCCCACTTTATCTACCTCATTCCCAACACCACTCCCACTTACCTCTGACCACTCCCCTCTTGTATATATATATCGAATCCTCCCTGATTCTTAGTTCTTCCTCTGTATCTCCTGCAAGAGATCAGATGTGAATAAATGATTATTATTATCATAAAAGACTCTGAGTAATTATTGGGCAAGATCCTCGAATTCTGACAGCCTTAAGCAAATCTATTGGAGACGCAGAGCAGAATGATCGGAAGATGAAGTGAAATTGGACATTAAAGAAAATAGTGTCGTCAAACAGCTTATAGAAAATAGCTAAAATAGTTATAGTGTTAACATTACTTTCTGCACAGGTTGAAAGGATGTAGAATTTAGAATTTTTCTTTATTTTGATAACAAAATGTGTAAGCTTTCCTATTTCTGAAATAAAAATCTCACCCCAGCCATTGAAGGGAGAGACAAAAAACCCGAAATCAAATTCTAGTTTCTAGTGTTTGTGAGTATGGAGTCTGGGTCAATCTGGTCTTTGGTGGTATATATATATATATATATATGGAAAAGAGCCTCGGCTGTTGGAGGGAGAGAATTTGGTCCGGGGAGATCTCATCCCCTCCAGGGAATGGCCTCCCAAATACCCGGAGCTTCTCCTGGGCCACCCGAGATGGGAGAGGCTGAAGGGGAAGCTCTTCCAGGCCAGGAGACCATCTCATGGGGAGAATCCTCAGTTGAACAAGAAGATTGCATAGAACAAGGACTTCCAACCAGGCTCCTCCTTGTCAGTTTCATTCCTAAGTCATTCCCTGTGCTGGAGTTTCCTTCCCTCTCTTTGCATTTCTAACACTTTCCTTCTTTCCTTTTTATTTCACTTCCTCCTGTATTAACGGACCTGTCTAATTTCCTGAATGGTCTGGATTTCCAAAGCTTCTCTCTTTTTCTCTTATTTTCTGGAAGTCGCTGGAATCCAAAGATGGGACGGAATACAAACGGTAACAACTCCAGATTTTTTTCCCTCTCTCCATCTAAACTTGAGTTCATCACTTGAATGCTAACTTTTGTTTAAAGTAGTGATTAAAATGGTTGTAATGGCCCCTGCCCAGCCCAGCCCCATATTTTTATAACTGCTGATTAATACACAATTCCTGATCCTTAGAAATAGAATAGAATAGAATAGAATAGAATAGAATAGAATAGAATAGAATAGAATAGAATAGAATAGAATAGAAACAGGAATGGAATGGAATGGAATGGAATGGAATGGAATGGAATGGAATGGAATGGAATGGAATAAGAATTAGATTAGAACAGAACAGGAATAGAATAGAATAGAATAGAATAGAATAGAATAGAATAGAATAGAATAGAATAGAATAGAATAGAATAGAATAGAATAGAAACAGGAATGGAATGGAATGGAATGGAATGGAATGGAATGGAATAAGAATTAGATTAGAACAGAACAGGAATAGAATTAGAATAGAATAGAATAGAATAGAATAGAATAGAATAGAATAGAATAGAATAGAAACAGGAATGGAATGGAATGGAATGGAATGGAATGGAATGGAATAAGAATTAGATTAGAACAGAACAGGAATAGAATAGAATAGAATAGAATAGAATAGAATAGAATAGAATAGAATAGAATAGAATAGAAATTAGAATTGAATTGAATTGAACTAGAATTAGAATTAGAATAGAATTAGGATAGAATTAGAATAGAATAGAATTAGAATAGAATAGAATAAACATAGAATAGAATTAGAATAAAATAGAATTAGAATTAGAATAGAATTAGAATCGAATTGAATTAGAATTAGAATAGAATTAGAATAGAATAGAATAAAATAGAATTAGAAGAGAAGAGAATTAGAACAGAACAGAACAGAACAGACATAGAATAGAATTAGAATTAGAATTAGAATTAGAATTAGAATTAGAATTAGAATTAGAATTAGAATAAAATAGAAATAGAATTGAATTAGAATTGAATTGAATAGAATTAGAATAGAATAGAATAGAATAGAATAGAATAGAATAGAATAGAATAGAATAGAATAGAATAGAATAGAATAGAATAAACTTTATTGTCACTTTAAATATAGACTAATTGGCATACATTAAAATGAAATTTCATTGCATAGAGGTCTCAAAGGGTCAACACCCCTGCCCCACTGGTGCCCCCAAAGGCTGCAAAAAGGGAGTGAGTGAAATTGGAAGGCATGAGAAAAAAAAACCTCTTCCTCCTTGTGAGAAGAGAAATTATCTGCACAAGACCGTGACGGATTCCATGCAAACAGAAGCAGGAAAGCCGGTTTTTATTTTTGTTAGATTTTTTCCTCAGTGTTTTATTATTTTTTCAAATAACTAAAGGAGGTGAACATGTCCAACTCTTCTTCCTCCTCCTCTTTTCCCCTCAACAATCACCCTGTGAGGTGGGCTTGTCTGAAAGAGAGTGTCTGTCCCGAGGTCAGCAAACAGGCTTTCAGGGCTAAGGCAGGACTTGAACTCAGGATCTCTTGCTTCCTAGCCTGATGCCTTAACCATTGTCACTGTTAAGGCAGGGCGGATTTTGGGCACAGGCCCTGCTGGTCACCACTGCTGCCTCGTGTTCCAGCTGGACCCTCAACCCCCCCCCCCCCTCGTACCTTTCTGGGGTAGAGCAGCCCCATCCGAGAGCAAAGGGGAGAAACTCCTGGACACAGAGAGCTCCCCCCGCAACCCCTCGGGTTCTGGAGGTGGGTCCTTGCTGGTCACTCTGCAGGTCCCAGAGGAATGAAAGCCCCCCTGCCTTTGGTGTGGTGGGATCAGCCCCATGAATAGGATGGCTGCATCCAGGCGGTTTTCTTGAGAGCAGGAGAGGTCGGCCTCTGCCTTTTTCTCTCTCTCTGCTTTTTCATTTTTTTCTCAGTTTATAATATAAAATGCAGAAATGCAGGAGAAAATGGGAGGGAAAACGGGGGAGGGAAAAGGGAGAAAAAGCTTCTGACTCCCTTCTCAACCGAACCCTGGCATCTCCTGGTGGTCTCCCAATCCTGTTTAAATCCAAACTTGCTTCACCTTTTCCAGATCAGTCGGCTGCTGCATCCTTAAGATAGTCCTTGACTTATGACCAGCATTGCAATTGCTAAGCAGGTGGTCCTTAAGTGAGTTGCTCTCAGTTTTGCAATGTTTCTGCCATGGTTATTAAGCAAATCTCTGCATTGTTTAGTGAATCAGGTGGTCATTAAGCAAGTTCAGTTTCCACCTTTGATGTTGCTTGTCGTATTTCCGTGCCCGTTGTCAGGAGCGTGTGACCATGGGGAGGCTGCTTTCAGTCATAAGTGCGAGGACCCGTCATAAATCCCTTTTTTCAGGGCCATCAGAACCTGGGACTCTCCTGGTTGTAAGCAGAAGACGACTACGGGGTCCTTGATTAGGGACTGTGTGAAATTGAATCCCTGCGTTTCTTCAGCCACCTTCTCACCATCTCTTCTTCAGCTGAATGATCCCTGATCCTTCCTCCCATTTCTCTTCCAACTCCTCTTCAGCTGGGCCTGGACAGGAAAGCCTGGATTCCCTGGCTCTCTAATGCCAGACTCCAGATACAAGGGACCACCTTTTAATTTGGACTGCACCCCCAAACAAGGGGAACAACCTGTGGCTTCCCAGCTCTCCAGACAACTGACAGCTGTCCGTTCAGATGGACGAGCTCTGATTGACGCGATTCAGGGCTTGCTTGCAAGAGCCCTTTAAGAGTTGGCTCATCAGTGGATAAGCCACGCCCCCAGGTGAAGGCAGCCGTTGGTGGTTATTTTTCAAATCTCAGGTCCAGGCCAATCAGAGCCTTAGCTTGTGATGTCAGAGGCTCCTCCTGAGCTCATTGGCTGGAGCTCACCATGGTAACCTCCAGCATCCTTGGGGAGTCTGGACCACATCATGGAGGCTCTGCTCAGCATCCCTGGAAAGTGGCTGGATTGGATGGCAGCACTGGGGGCATTGCAGGGCCTCCCTCTCCTGGGCTCCTCAGGAGGCAGAGACCCTCCCCTTTAAGGCAGAATTAAGGGGGGGGAGATGAGTGAAATGGGGTTCAACCAAACACGACAGACGTGCTGATACCTGCCGTGTCTGCAGCCTCCATACCTGTCACCAAACTCCTCATCCACCATCTCGAAGGTCCTTGTCTCGGGAAAGGGGCTGGGGCCGGGCGGCTGGGGGGCAGCGATATCAACTAGGGAAAAAATTGGCTTCGGGATGTCCCAGTTGGAGAGGCATTGAGACCCCAAAGCTGGAAACTGACCTGGGGAAATTAACCTAAAAAGGGATTCCGTTGGCCAGATGTAGTTATTCCCCAAACAGACTCGGTCTGGTGATTGACTTATTTATATGTTTTCATTTTTTATTGCTTAGATTTTTATCCACCTTTATTGTTTCTCTAAATAGCTCAAGGCATGAATATACTGAAGATGCCTTTGCCCTCACAACAACCTTGTGAGGTAGGCTACGGCTGAGAGGGAGGGACTGGCCCAAGGTGACCCTCCAGGCTTTCGTGCCTTGGATGGGACTGGTAAGTCCTTGGAGGGGGGGCTCTTTCCTAATCCGAATGGTCACCTCCCCCTTTCCCTGTGATCAGAAGCCCCCTAGCAGTGCCAGAGATGGCCGAATTGATCGATCGCTGATTCTGACTCCTTTGGAGAGTTTTGATCGATGAGATGCCTCGAATTGGAGCCAGAATCAAATGGGAAGTCTGGACAGTTTGAAGGGAGACCAGTTGTGATGGATTCTGTCAGTGTTTCTCAAACTGGGCCCCTTGAAGGCATCTGTGGACTTAAGGCCGGTTAGCAAAATGTCCCCTGAACTGAGAGAGGAAGTGACTGTGTCTCTCCATTTTTCAAACAGGTCAGCACCAGGGAAGAAAAGGTCCTTTAGGGAAGATCCTTGGGGAATCTCTCAGCGAGCAGTGATGGCCTCCATCTCCAGATTAACCGGCTGAGAGATTCCTTTGACTTTCAGATCCAGGAATTCAAGAAAGACAAACAACAGATGGAAGAGCAGCACAGTTGTCTCAAGCAGACATTGGATCAACTTCAGACCACAACAGAAGACCTGCAGAAAACTCTGCTGGAGAACAAATGGAGGTTGGACCATGCCAACACGATGATCCACCAGTTAGAGGTAGAGAACAAGTCTTTGGTGAAACACACTGAAGAAATGTCTGGGGTTACTAATCAAGTGGCCTTCCTCAGAGTTGAGAAGGCTGCCTTAGAACCTCTGAGAAACTCCTCAAAGAGGTCTTGAACCTTCTTAAGAAGTTAAGAAGCACCTCTAGAGTCTTCAGCATGAACTGGCTGAGAGGGACAAAAGTTCCACTTTATGGAGAAAAGCCCCTCCATCCAACTGAGGCAGAAAGTCACCCCTCTTCAGAATGTGAGGGGAAATGAGAAGAAGCACCTCAACAATCGGCATCAGCAGCAGACCTGTGTTTACCAGGCCACAATGGAAGACCAGCAGAAAACTCTGGAGGACAACAGAGAAGGAGTGAACCAGGTCAGAATGGCCATCCAAGAATCAGAGCTGCAGAACAGGCGTTTGGAGAAAGTCAGAGAAGGTCTCCACAGAGAGGTCACCAGCCAAGTGGGCTTCTTCAGAAATGATGTTGGCATTCCTGAGTGACCAGCACATGGCAGAACTTTGCTGACACTCTCTCCCCATAGCTGGAATGGAGGAATGGGGGCCTTTTACCCATTTGAGAAAGAAAAGAGACTCTTCCCCTCCCTTCTCTTGACTTGCCACCCAGTGTGCCAGGGGAGTCATGTGAGCCCCACCATTACCAGGTGAAGCCCCTCCCTTACCCCCACCTTACCAGTCACTGCAGGACTGGCAGCTGAGCTGAAAGCCTCCCAGCCACCCAGCATCAGGGCCTGAGAGCACGGAGGAATCCCAGGGCTCCGAGCCAAGAAGGAGGGTGGAGGTGATGGCTGTGGCAGTGGTGAAGTGAGGTTGGTAACGGTGAGTCCCCAGGGTCAGATCCAACCTTCGGAGTGCCAGCTGAGGCCGAGGGGCAGCAGTGATGAGGGTGAGGGCTCTGCTGTGGGGAGAGCAGAGATCTGGGAGCCAGAACTGAGCACCCGAAGGAGCTGAGCAGCTGGGAGCAGGGCAGCCGCAGGAGAGGAGGAGAAAGGAGAACAGCTAGAAGCCGAACTGGGAGCTGAGGGGTCTGCAGGAGATGCCCAGAGGCAGCAGAGACCCCCGGAGGCCGCAAGGCTGGTGGAGCTGGTGGCAGAGCTGGAAGACAGGGCTGGGTTGAGGGTCTCGGGGGCAGGCAGAGACTCCTGCTGCTCCAGAGGCTGCAAGAGAGGAGCAACAGGAGGGGGAAGCCGGGGGCCACCAAGGCCAACTAGAGCTGCTCAGTGGCCGGTGGGTGGAGAAGTCGTCTTAGGGATGGTAGAACATAGGAGATAGATTGATAGGGCCGGAAGGGACTTTGGAGGTCTTCTAGTCCAACCCTCTGCTCAAGGCAGGAACTTTATACCATCCGGTTCTCTTGTCCACTTTGGAAACTTCCAGAGATGGAGCCCTCACTCCTTTGGGAGGCAACCTATTCCATTGCTTGATTCTTCCTACTGACTGAAAATTTCTCCTGACTTCTAGATTGGGTCTCTCTTTAACAACCCCCCCCATTTCCTCTTGTCCTTCCCCCCAGTGCTCTGGAGATGAAGCCCCTCCCCTCTTCTCTGTCAGATCCCTAAAAGTGCCGGAAGATTCTATCATGGCTGCCCAATCCTTCCCACCTTGTCTCAGCCAGACATAGCAAACTCCCTCAACCGTCCATCAAGTGATTTAGACTCCAGACCTTAAATCATCTTTGTTCCTCTTCTCTTCACACTGAATCTCCACAACTTTTTCTTTTTCTAGAGTCTCAACATCTTTTTTATAGTGTGGTGACCAAAACTGGATGCGGTATTCTAGGTGCGGGTGGGGGAGGGGCTGCACTCCCTGCCCAAAAGGTTCCCCATCAACTGTCCTAAAACATCAACTGTCATTTTATGTAAATCTTCATCCATTCGAATTGATAGTATATGTACAAATACAGGTAATTTTGTGCGTAAGAACAACAACAGTAATAATATACATACTTCTTCTTTTGGAACTTTATTTTACAAAATTAGGGATTTTATTGCAGTACAATAAATTTTAGTAGTAAGCTTTCTAATCTTCTAATTTTCAGCTCTTCTTCCATCCCTTAAGGGCAGACTCTTCATCCTGGAATCATGTTTTGGCTCTAATGTTACTTTATCTTGCTCGATGAAAGAAAGAAAGTTTTGCATGTAAGTAGAGATCAGGAAATCTCTACTTTCTCCGTCTCTGCCATGGATGGTCTGAGAAAGTCCGTGTCTCACCTCCTCAGTCGCTCCGTGAAGTCCTTTCTGATATTCTCCTTTTCTTCGGTCAAAACCCTTTTCTCAGTTACAAGGCTCTCAATTTTACGCTGGAGTTCCAGTCTCTCGTTCTCCATCACACCTATGATTGTTTCTGTTCTGTAAGTTTAGAAGACCGGAGAGAAATTAGCCTTCTAAGTTTTTTTGCTTCCATCACCAAGCATAATTAAGTTCTTAATTGTTTTTACCCTGCATTTGCTTCTATCTTATATACATAAACATATACACACACAGATATACACTTATTTCCTTTTGACCCCCGAAAAAACAGCTAGGGCTTCTTTTTTGGGGAGAGGGGGTCTTATTTCCCCCCCCCACAGTACCGGGAGGCAGGGATGAGTTGCCCCTCACACCTCCTTGCCTAACTGTCTTACCAGCAGCTTACTCTGTGAAACAGCTGATCGGCGGGTGGGCTCCTGCCGGCAGCTCCAAGGAGCACGGCCACTTTTGCAGCCTCAATCCACAGGCTCCGGACATACAGCTACGCTGAGCCTGGCGGTCTTTGGGCCCAGCAGCCTCCACTACCTTCCACTGGAGCTACTCCACACAGAGATGAGAAGAGAGCTACAGCTCCCATCAGGGCCTGAAGTGAGCCAGGCTCAGCATGGCTGTAAGCCCCATGCCTGCAGCACCGAATAGGCAGGCAGGCCGGCATTCAGCAGCCCAAAGGCATCAGTGGGCAAGGCGACATAGGCAGCACAGCTCCACCGGTGGCTGATCAAAAAGGGGCCCTGGCAGACTGGCAGCCCAGCAGGGCTGCTGAGAGCAGAGCTGCCAGGAGGGCGAAGAGGCCCCGTGACACCAGCAGCAACAGGGGCAGCTGCTTGGCAGCCAGTACGGGGCATGCCGCAGCCGAGACGTGCCCAGCAGTAGCTTTTTCTTTCTTTCTTTCTTTCTTTCTTTCTTTCTTTCTTTCTTTCTTTCTTTCTTTCTTTCTTTCTTTCTTTCTTTCTTTCTTTCTTTCTTTCTCTCTTTCTCTTTCTTTCTTTCTCTTTCTTTCTTGTCTCTCTCTCTCTTTCTTGTCTCTCTCTCTCCCCACCCCCTTCCCTCCCTCCTTCCTCCTTCAAAGGCTAGGAAAGAGAGACCCACCCGAGACATGCGAGGTGGGAGGCCCGAGAGAAAGCGCCTGGTCTGGGCACACAGCCCTCCATGATGAAGCCCTTCCCAGGGAGCAAAGCAAGAACTTACCGATCCTGATCCTGATGGTGAGCTCCAGCCACGGCAGCGGTGGCGGAAGGAGAGCTCCAGAGCGGTGGCAGTGGTGCTCCGGGAGGGCAGCCCTCAGGGCCCAGGGAAAGCGCACAGCCAGGAGTTGCCACTTTGGGTCCTCCCAGTCCAGAAAACGCTGCAGGCAGCAGAGCTCTCCTGTTGGGAGTGAAGTCGGACCCAAAGCTAAATTTCGCTGTGCTGCGAAAGACTCTTTCCCATTCCCAGCAAGAGCAGCAGGGGAAAGAAGCAGCCGCTGACCCAGAAAACACGCCCACAAAATAAGCCACGCCCACAGAACCCGTAGGGAAGATGTTTCGATTTCGCCCCTGTTCTCCTGCCTTTCAGCCCTGCACAGATAACTCTGCAACCTGTGGAAGCAGATCACACTGATCCAGAATTTTATATTTTATATTTTTGAGATGCAATGTAGACTTACGTGGCATTCTTCTCCCTCACACTCCTCAGCGTTTCCCCCCCGGATGTTGTAGGAGCCTGGAAAAGTTAAAATAAATAACAGGTGTGGAATATACTTATAAATCAGCTCGCTCACCCTCCGCTATCCCCAACCCTCACATCTTATTATGACAGGCACAATTTTTCAGGTATAACCACTCCTGGTTAAAGAAAAATGGGGTTTTCACAAGGTTATTTGTTATGTGAGAGAATTGATCTCTCAGCCCAGGGGTGAAATCTAACAGGTTCTGGAGAACTGGTAGCAGAAATTTTGAGCAGTTCAGAGAACCAGCAAATATCATCTCTGGCTGGCCCCAGGAGTGAGGAGGGAATGGGGATTTTGCAGTATCCTTCCCATGGAGTGTGGAGGGAATGGGGATTTTGCAGTATCCAACCCCTGCCACGCCCACCAAACCATACCCACAGAACTTGTAGTAAAAAAAATTTGGATTTCACCACTGTCTCAGCCTGATTCGTTCACATAATAAAAGGATAATGTGAAAATTTGCCATCCTTAGTCATGGACACTTAGACCATTCCCCAGAAGATTTAGACTGCTTACCTGAGGGGGGCGGGGGGTGATGGACTGCTGAGGAGGAGGAGGCCCTTGTTGGATGGGGGGCAGCTGGCCGGCACCTGAAGCCTTCTGCTGAAAAGCCATGGAGGTCATGAGGACGTTGGGCCTGGACACGAGGGAGACCCCCAAGCCCAGCTAACACAGGCACCCTGGGTCCTATAGATGGGTTGGAACTATATATTACATACCTCCGTGTGCCTCCATAAGCCCAAGTCCAGCGTCTCTTCTGGTACCACTGGGGAAAAAAATAGACTTCTTTAAAAACACAAACTTATTGATTGCGATTAAAGACATTCATTTTTTCAGCCACAGTTTGATCTGGGTTCTTTATTCCCCAATATTAGGAGCCAGCTGATACTTCTGGCATCTAAACTCTTCACCCTTCCTGCTCAAGTTAAGTAGAGAATGCTGTTTTTTAATTGTATTCTACCTCTATTTGTAGACTTTCCCTTCCTTTTCATTACAGGGTTGAGTAATTACTATTCTAACTGCTAAAGTCAAGTGTTATAATAAGTCTCTTTTTAATTTCATCCTATCTCTATTTGAGAACTTCCTCTTCATTCTCATCCGTTGTAGGAAATTGCCTGCCATTGTCAGAGAGGAAATGCTCTTTCCTTCAGCACTCAACCCCTTGGGTGACCCAGAGCAGCCCAGGAGACCTTCTATGACACGGGCTACGATGTCACAATCTTTGGCCCAGCTGTGGGGAGAGGCCAGGGGTGCCCCTTGGGCAGCTCTGGGCCTCACAGGAGGAAGGGGTTGCAAGCCCAGATAGAGATCCTGGGAGGTCTCAGGCAAAGTCTGTGGAATAAAAAAAGAATTTTTTTCTTTCTAGAATATTTCTTATTCTATTCTATTCTATTCTAATTCTATTCTATTCTATTCTATTCTATTCTATTCTATTCTATTCTATTCTATTCTATTCTATTCTATTCTATTTCTAAGGATCAGGGATCGTGTATCAATCAGCGGTTATAAAAATATGGGGCTGGGCTGGGCAGGGGCCATTACAACCGTTTTAATCACTACTTTAAACAAAAGTGAGCATTCAAGTGATGAACTCAAGTTTGGATGGAGAGAGGAAAATAATCTGGAGTTGTTACGGTTTTTATTCCATCCCATCTTTGGATTCCAGCAACTTCCACAAAATAAGAGAAAAAGAGAGAAGCTTTGGAAATCCAGACCATTCAGGAAATTAGACAGGTCCGTCAATACAGGAGGAAGTGAAATAAAAAGGAAAGAAGGAAAGTGTTAGGAATGCAAAGAGAGGAAAGGAAACTCCAGCACAGGGAATGGCTTAGGAAGGAAACTGACAAGGAGGAGCCTGGTTGGAAGTCCTTGTTCAACTGAGGATTCTCCCCATGAGATGATCTCCTGGCCTGGAAGAGCTTCCCCTTCAGCCTCTCCCATCTCAGAAGGCCCAGGAGAAGCTCCGGGTATTTGGGAGGCCGTTGCCTGGAGGGGATGAGATCTCCCTGGACCAAATTCTCTCCCTCCGACAGCCAAGGCTCTTTTCCTTTGCACTGGGAGCACCTAGAGATCTCCTGGAGCAATTGTTGACAGTATATATTTTTGTTGAACCACCAAAGACTTGATTGATGCAGACGCCATTCTCACAAAGTAAACTTGAATTTGATTTGGGGTATTTTTCTCTCCCTTCAATAGCTGGGGTGAGATTTTTATTTCACAAATAAGAAAGCTTACAAATTTTTAAAATTAAAATAAACAAATTCTAAATTCTAAATATTTTCAATCAGCACAGGATGTAATGTTAATACTATAACTATTTTAGCTATTTTCTATAAGCCATTTGACGACACTATTTTCAGCCCAAGCGAGGCTGAAGAAACCCCAGGGGCTGCATCGTCCCCCCAACATTCAACCCTTGGACCCATAAACCCAGATCCCCTCCTCCTTCCTGGCCATCCTGGGCTTTCTCCGTGGGTCTGGGCTTTGTTTTCCCCCCTGAGTGCCCCATGCATGGAAGGAGGTGTCTGAGCAACATGGGATATGGTTTCCCCCCTTTCCAGGACTCAAAAGATGGAAGTTGGATTTTGCAGATCAGCTTTCCATCTGCAACACGAGGGTCCTGAGCTCCCCTTCCCTCCTTTCTTCCCTCCCTCCCCTCCCCACATGGGGAGAGAGGCAGCCTTGATTTCTCCATCTCTTTTCACTTGGCTCTCTCTCTCTCTCTCTCCCTCTCTCTCTCTCTCTCTCTCTCTCTCTCTCTCTCTCTCCCCTTTTCTCCCTCTCTCTCTCCCTCTCCCTGTGATTTTTTTTTAACTCTGCAAAGTTCAAAAAACTAGTTTTTCACTAAAGTTGATTTTGGTCTAGGAGTCTGGCTACACTATTGCATCAGCCCCTTTGTGCGATGCCCTTGAGCATTAGCTTTCAAAATAAGGTAAATTTTGGCTCCAACTCAGCTGGCAGCTATTTCAGATCTGTGGCAGGCTCCGGCATTAACTGGCCCCCAGAGTTTTGTCTTTCATCACTATGCAAACATATATCAGATTTATTTGTTATTTCTTCAGCCACAGGTGCCATGTATTCCCTGCATGGAGCTCCCAAATCTCTCAATTCAAGATAATGGATTTAATTCCATCTCTGCTCCTGTTATTTTGAATCACATGGGGATTATTTCCCTTTCATTTCCCTACAGAAAATTTCCCAATGATCTTTGACTGCAAGAACTACTTGAATTATCCAGGGATCCCTCCTGAGAGGGAGAATTATGATAAAAGTTTCAGCTCTGCTCTTTGGCCGAATCCTCCAGGGGAGACTTTGGGCAGAGAAATATGGAGTTTTGGGATAGGCAGAGTCTGTGCTCTTGAATATACGTCTCTCTCCTTTCCAGGTGAAGCTGAGTGTTTCTCTGTGTTGAGAAAAAGCAACTGGATCATATTCCACCTTGTGAGAGTCCTTTGATTCTTCCAATTCTTCTTTAGAAACAGGAAAGGGATTCATTGATTCATACCATGAATTATGGACCTCCAGCTTCTGCTTCTGATGCTGCTTTTGTCTCATCCAGTCTCTGGGAAGCTGAGAATGAAATGCCCGCTGAGTTTGGAGAACCAGGATGGGAAACCATGGAGCTACTACAGACCAGGAGACCATCTGATCAGTATAGTCACCAATGGAAAGGAAAGATTGCATGCAAAGTTGCTTTTCAACGTGGCTCCTTCTCTTCAGTTTGTTTTCCGTGATTCGTAAGTCATTCAGGGTGATGGAGTTACACTCCCTCCATTCTAACACTCTCCTTCTTTTCAGTTTTTTATTTTTCATTTCTTCCTATATTGGGGAATATGTCTAATTTCCTGAATGATTTTGAGTTCCATGGTTTCTCTCTATGGGCTGATTTTGTGAAAGAGACTCAAAAAGGGGTCTGAAAAAAAGCTGAAAGGGGTGCAGATTATTTTCCTCTCCCTGTTCAATCCTTAATTTATCACTTGAATAATGGATTTTATTTAAAGTACTGGTGGAATCAGTTGTAGTTGCCGTACCTCAGCCCATTTCCATATTTGTGTAACTGATCATTGGTTTTGGATCAATGTTGGTTTAAGGCTCAGTAGGCTTGTGGAGGATTATATATATTATATATAACAAAAGTATTTGTTGTTGCTGCTGATTATAACATTTTTTAAACAATAGGAATTCTTATGTTTTTTCATATGGCTTGATTTTAATTTTTTCCATTCAAATGGTCAACAAGAATTCCCAGCTCCTACACAATCTCACACTGGGGTACAACATCCATGACAACTATTGGAGCACTTTCCACACCTCAGATGCCTTGGTGGACATGCTCTCCACTGGAGAAGCCAATGTCCCCAACTACAGCTGTGGAAAGAGGGAGAATCTCCTGGCTCTTCTTGATACAGCTGACAGAGACATCTCCATCCAGATGTCAACATTAGGAGGCACCTACAAAGTCCCACAGGTTTGTGTGTGTTTTTCTCCTTCTGGTAAAGTGAGGGGTGGGTGGTGGTGGGTGAGCAATAGATGCAATCATGTCTTCTCCATGGAATTCAAAAGCTGCTTTTCTCCATATTAGCAAAAACGTCAATATTTTACCCCATTATGATCATGTTGAGAGGCCTGAAATGCAAGCAATACGTTCCCTGGAGAAGACATTCTACCAACTATTTAACTGATCAAAAAATATCCCTGGTTGTTGGGGCCTCTATTGGCATCTTCATTTTCACACATAAATGATGCCTGCCCTATCCACTCAAATTGAAGTTGGCAATAGAAGCATTTTATCCATCTAAAATGTGGAATAAAAATTACTCTAGCAATTATAGGCCAAATAGACTAGCAGATATTGTGGCTAAAATTTATGCCATGATCTTCTTAGTTAAACTTGAGAAAAATTCATTCCTTGCAGAAGAAGCAGAAGGTTTTAGGTAGAGTTAAATGCTATATAGATTTTATACGAAATAATGCATGTTAATAATCTAATATTGGCAACAAATTTGTCCTGAAATATCTTATCTATATCAATGAGGTAAAACAATGTTTGCTGCTTTCTAGATGTTAGTGCAGCATTTGACTCAATAAAAAGAAAATTATGATGGAGAAAATGGATGGCCCTCAAAATGGAGCTCAGCCTGTTGGCCCTGATCCAAGCCCTTGTTTGAGAGGGAGGTTTGGGCTCAATGGAGCCATGAGAAGGAGGATCTATGCTTACCAAGGGGGAAGGGAAAGATGCATATTTGAACCCTTGTTCTTCAGTCTAGATATGAATGACTTACTAGGACTAATGCAGGATCAAAAAACAGATCATGAATAAATGTTATTTCGTTTTTTGACTAAAATTACTAAATTAGTGGACCAAGGAAATGCAGTGCATGTAGTATACAGTACTTGGATTTCAGAAAGGCTTTGACAAAGTAAACCACAACCTATTTCTCAGGAAGCTGAAAATATGTGGGATGGACAGCATCACCCCCAGATGGGCTCAGCCTGTGGTCCTCAATGGAACTACGTCTGCATATTATATTATAAAAACGATGTAGAGACTCTGGAAAGAGTGCAGAAAAGATGATTAAGGGCCTGGAGACTAAAACATATGAGGAACAGTTGCAGGAATTCAGTATGTCTAGTCTAGTGAAGAGGACTAAGGATGACATCATAGCAATGTACCAATATTTGGGGGGCTGCCACAGAGAAGAGGAGGTCCATCTATTTTCCAAATTACTAGAAGGCAAGACAAGAAACAATGGATGGAAACTAATCAAGGAGAGAAACAACCTAGAACTAAGGAGAAATTTCCTAATGATGAGGAATGGAACGTCTCCCCTTCAGAAATTGTGGGTGGTCCATCACTGGAGGCTTTTAAGAAGAGACTGGACATCCACTTGTCTGGAATAGTATAGATAGATACAGATTAACAGAATTGGAAGGGACCTTGTAGGTCATCTAATCCAAGCTGACCCTACACCATTTCTGACAGATGATGGGCCAGTCTCTTCTTGAAAGCTTCCAGTGATGAAGCTCCCACAACTTCTGTAGGCAACTTTATCTCTTTATTTCAAGGTTGAATCTTTCCTTGTTCAGGTTGCATCCATTATTCCTTGTCCGGCCTTTGTCCGGCCTTTGGGTGCTTTGGAAAATAGCTTGACCCCCTCCTCTCTGTGGCAGCCCCTCAAATATTGGAAGACTGCTAAATTCCTATTGGAATACACTGATTTATACAGATAATGTGATAGTATCATACTTACACATTGGATTGTATAGACTTGGATTCTTTTGTCTTAATAATTATCTGATAATTTATAAATCAAGTTCAAAAGTTATGGTCTTTGTGAAATGACATCATAGCCATAGATGGTCAGCCATTAGAGCAAGTAAGGAAAGTACCTTTCCTTACCTGGGGTTGTTTTCTCTGAGCCTGAATCTTGGCTCCCTCATCATCCAAGGAGCTCAGTTAGAGAAAGGGCAGGAGTGAAAGTGGTGCTGAAATGAAAACCTCATAGCTCTCCAGCTTCCTCAGCCCCAGTTATTAAAGTATCTGAGGCCCAGTTTTTCCCCATGTTCTTACATCAATCTGATGTTTGGGGCTTCAGAGAGAAACCACCAGCAGAACCAACCCAATCTCAGCCTCTGAGGAGTATCTTGGGGTGGGTAAAAGGGCTCCAGCTGCTGCCCTCAGAGCTGATTTATTTTATTTTATTTAAATTTGTATACCGCCCTTCTCCTACTGGACTAAGGGCGGTGCACAGCCAAGTAAAAAATATTTCAATACAAAATTTAAAAATTTAAAAGAATTATACACTTTGGCCGAAAATTTAAAAACCTCACAAGTAAAACCCATTAGACAATTAAAAATCTAATATCTAAAAAAGAAAAAGGGGGGAGGGTTCACGCCAGCCCTGCTTGAAGGAAAAGAAAAGTTTTTAGGGGACGGCGAAAAGCCCGGAGATCTGGTATCCTCCATATCTCCGGGGGCAAATTGTTCCAGAGGGTGGATGCTGCCACAGAGAAGGCCCTCCCCCTGGGGGTCACCAGCCGACATTGCCTGTCTGATGGCACCCTGAGGAGTCCCTCTCTGTGGGAGAGTACTGGCCGGTGGGAGGCTATTGGCGGCGGAAGGCGGTCCTGCAAATACCCAGGTCCGATGCCATGGAGCGCTTTAAAGGTGGTAACCAGCACCTTGAAGCGCACCCGGAAGTCCACCAGGAGCCAATGCAGCTCACGCAGGAGAGGTGACACATGGGAGCGCCCCCTCGCTCCCATAATCCCCCGTGCGGCCGCATTCTGCACCAGCTGGCGCCTCTGGGTGCACCTCAAGGGGAGCCCCATGTAGAGAGCATTGCAGTAGTCCAGGCGGGAAGTGACGAGTGCCTGAGTGACTGAGCATAAGGAGTCCCGATCCAGAAAGGGACGCAACTGGCGAATCAGGAGAACCTGATGAAAAGCTCCCCTGGCCACGCCCGTCATATGCTCTTCTAAAGACAGCCGTGCATCCAGGAGGACAGCCAAGTTGCGAGCCCTCTGAGTCATGAGTCAGAGCCTTAGGAAATGGCCCAAGCTCCATCTGGAACCTATCCGGATCCATCAGGCACCTAGGGCAGAACCATCTGTTTTTTTCTGCCTCCCTGCGGCGGGGTGTGGCGGTTAGAAAGTCAAGCCTAAGAAGGGAATAATCCGACCATGACAAGGGCTCAATCGCTACTGCCCCCATCTCAAGATCATTCGTCCACTGCCCAGAGACAAAAATCAAGTCCAGAGTGTGTCCTCCTGTGTGAGTGGGTCCATGAATTAGCTGGGTCAGGTCCATGGCCCTCATGGAAGCCATGAACTCCCGAGCCACCTCAGACGTTTCGCCGACGAAACGTTAGGAATTTAGGAATTTACACAATTTCTCCTTTGTCTAAATTCAGAAAATATGGGCATTGGCATAAAATTTAATCTATGGAAACTGACAGACTCTGAAAATTGTGGCGGTTGGAACAGAGAAAACTTCAATTAAAGACCAAACTTGGATTATGACAAATCTTATTAGGGTTTGAGGTCTGCCTGTTTCTTGTATAACTGGAGAAAGAAGTTAAAAAAATTCCTCCAGAAAGAATCTGGGATAGAGAACCAAAAAAAGATGCAGCAATCCTCGAAAATTATAATAGGCCCTTTATTGGAATAAAATACTCCAGTTGACATTTGCATGTGTTAATCTAATTGTGATCAACTGTAGGGGTGATACAGTTATATGATTTACATTTTTATTGTTTTTTAATTTGCTTATTATTTTCCATTATTATGATACAATCTTGCTAATATTCTATCTTTAATATTTTAAACAATGTCTGATTAACAAACTTTTCTAATACATTCATGAGAACCAGGCTGGATTTATTAAAATCTAATATTTTGGACTTGATCTGATCCCAAATGTAACACAGTATTCTTCATTGCTTTTTCAGATCAGTCATACAATTGTTTCAGAGGCTGTGAGTGATAAAAGTCAATTCCCCTTTTTCCACCAGATGTTCCCCAAAGAAGGATTCCACTACTCAGCAATTGTCCACCTGCTCCTCCACTTCAGATGGACCCTGATTGGCCTCTTTGCTTCAGACACCGAGAAGGGAGAGAATTTCATGAGGATTTTTCCTTTTGTGCTTGTCAGGAGAGGAATTTGTGTGGTTATATCACAACTGTTCTCAACAACTGGATATACAGCATACCTCAGGGATTCCCTCTCTAAGTGGAGACAAGTCAACGTCTTTGTTTACTTCATGGAATTTGAGTCCATTTGGGACAGAATTCTTCCTTTCCATTTAACGTTTATGCGTCTGCCAGGACCCATTGAAGGGAAAGTCTGGATCCTCACAAATTTTTGGGGGTATCCAATGAACAAGCATAGACTTCTCAAATACATCCATAGTATTTGGAACTTCGGTTATTTGCCAAAAGAAAGGCCAAAAGATTCTGCCTTTGAACCCTGTTTCTTTGTGGAAGAAAAATTTCAAGATTATTATTTCCGCTGTTCTCTTTCAAAGAACGTCTTTTCTGTCAAAGGCCGCAGAAGATGCACCCAGAAAGCCCAACTGGAGACCCAGAAAAAAAGAAACAGGATCCGGGCCCCAAATTACTATAAATATTACAGTATGATGAAGACTCTGGCCCAGGCCTTGAATGCCGCTTATTCCTCCAGATCGAGGAGGGGAAGGAAGGAGGGAGAAAAGACTTTGGGGTCTCCAAGGATGCAGCCATGGCAGGTATGGGATCCCTATATGGATCCATTAATCTTAGATCCTTTGGAGGAGGAATCCAGAGGAGAAGGAGGGGAACCAACTCAACAGATCTGTCCAATTCAATTACTCAGGGAATAATGGTTCCAAAGAGTAGATACCATGGCATTTTAATATTACACACTCCTAATTTGAAAATGCTGTGTTCTTTTTTGAAATGAATTCCTGTATTTGTGGGTTTGTGATGAGGATGGTGGAATTTCCCCTTTGTTCCGTCCCCACTGCAGGTGGGTCTGTGTGCAGCTCAACAGGCAGCTAAACCCCCCTCTTCTCCTCCAGTGAAAGGGAGCCTGGGGTGGATCTGGGTCTTTCATTGGGAGAAAAGAGCACGGAGAAACTGAGGAAATGCAAAGAGTGAGAATCAAATATAAATAGGAGATAGGCAGCATTAACTAACAGCCAACAAAGAAGCAGCTGGAACCTCTCCAGGGATGCTCCGTGTGAGGGACGGAGGCCGTCTCTGGATGACCATGTGTCTCGGTCAAACCGGCTGCTTCCGTCTCCTCCAAAGGCTGAGAGAAAAGGGAGTCTGACTTCAGACCATACAGTTAGGCTTATCTGCCCCCGGCCACTAGGTGGGGCTAGAGCAACAACTGCACAATAGATACATGTTGTGGCATGACAACTTTTATAAATTTGAAGGGGACCCTGAGACCATCTAGCCCAACCCATCCTCTCTGCAGGAATCCCAGTTAAAGCTTCTCTGACTGATGGCTGCTCAGTCTTTGCACTCAGATAATCCATGAAGAGGTGACTGAACTTCTCTGCTTTACTGGCTCAGTTCTAAAACAGCTCAAACTTTTATCATATTTTTTTCTCTCCTTCAGCTAAAATCTCCTCTCTTGTAACCAAATTCATTTTTCTGTGTCTGACACTCTGGAATAACAGTGTGCAGATCTTACACTCGTGTGTAACCTGTGTCAGTGATTGGAAGAGGGCTGCATCCTCCCTTCTCCAACCGAGAGATTGTGTCAGTTGGAAAAGGGGCTCCCAGACTCCTCCTGATCTTCAGCTCTTCTCCTTGTTCTCTTTCCTCAAGGCTAAGAGCAGCTCCTTTGATCTCTTCCTTGGCTTATTTCTCCTTCCCTGAAGTTCACACGTAGATTTTGTGCAAATTCTCCTCCAAGAGTGGTGCCTGCAAGGGGACCTGGTCCTTGAGTTGGGGTCTCCCCAAACCAGAACATTCACTTCCTGAGATTCTTATGGCTGCATTTGCCTTCTTTCCATGAACATCTCCCTGCTGACTCAGATTCTGTTTCCAGTTAACTACGATTTTGAGATCATTTTCACAAACATAAATATAAAGTTTGGTGTCCCTCATCTTTCTTCCAGTCCACCATTTGTGTTCTTATATGATACTCTATTGTTAGTCAAGTCCTAGTTGCTAAAAATCAGATTTTTTCTATTGCTTTTTACTCATGTACCCTTCTCTGTGTCCTAATCATAAATATTGTTTCTGGAAACTTGATATTCCTCTTATTAAATTTTATTTTATTCAGAAAGGTAAACTACAAATTTAGGAAAATAAAACTATTACAAAGACTAAAATAACTAGACAAAATATTTTTTTTTAAATTGTGCATTAAAAACAGACAAAAACTTGCATACTGTCCCCCCAGTTGAATACAATACAGCAATAATAGTTTCTCCCCCTTGCAAAATAGGCCCACAATTATAAACTACACATCTATTTGCAACTACTTGACCTGTCATCTATCTGCGGTATATAAGAAATGTAGTTAACAGGCCATCCAACAATAAAGTTAAATTTAAAAACTTCAAAATGGTCTATTATCTGCTATTGTATTTAACTCAGAGAAAAATTACAGGAGATTCTTATCTACCACAGACCACCACAATCATTATCTCTGATCCATCCAGAATCTGTCCAGGGTTAAACACCTTTTTTTGATTCTTAATAATAATACATTTCCTTAAAAATTTTAATTAGGATCTTTTCCAAGAACTGCTTTCCATTCCCCAAAGTCACAGGACCTCCTGTAAATTGAAACACGACGACTCTTAAAACTTGTTTTCCAGTTAAATATGACAAGTCCATTCCCCAATCTCCCTCAATCTTCTTGAAAGAATCCATTTCTTCAGTCATCCGTTCTGTCCACTTTGAGTCTTCAGGGTCCATGGCCTCTCCAGCCATCTCCAAGCAGCCTCCCTTCAAACCAGACTCTTTCTTCAGGGATGCCAGAAGCAAATTAATTTCCAGTCCATCCATCCATTCAATCCATCCAATTCAACAATTGTAGCTTGCTTCTAATTATTGCCTTTAAGTTGATTTAAAACCATTGTTATTTTATCAAACTTTTTAAATGAAGTTTCAAATAAGGCTTGTAAGTTGAAAGACTTTATATTCTTTAAATCACATCAAATTAGCTTATTCTAAGATTGTATTAATTACCGTATTAATGACAACATAGAAAAATTGATGATCAATGGCAAATTGTTATTCATCACCTTCAAGTTTCATAGGAAAGATTTAAAAGGGTTAAACATTATTTGTGTATCATTTTGAAGACAGTTTTTATCCACTTATTATCCAGCCCTCAGGTTTCTAATCACATTACAAAATTGTTTGTGAGTCCTTTACTGAAATCCAGTGATATCACCAGAGTTCCCATCATCTCTTTAGGAAGTGCAATGATGTGTGAGAATTACTTTTGGGATGAGGGGAAGAGAAGCTGCCTAGGGAAGGATCAGAGAAGAGGGGAGAATCCTGCAGCTGCATAATGGGAGAGAAAGAAACTCAGAAAGGTTCCTGGCTAATTTTTCAGGCTGAGAAAAGAGTTGGTGGGAGATTTCTTCTTTCAGAGTTGCAAAATTTTGTTAATGTTGCATTAAAATTAAATAGAATTAGCACATCTGGAGGTGTTTTCCATCAGGATGACCAGGGATAAGATTAGTTTGACAACTTTCTTCTTGATCAACCCAGGCTTTCTGGGAATCAACCTGTTGTTTTCAAAGAGTTTATAAATCATATTTTTTCTCTCTGTTCATTTTATTTGTCATCTGCTCTAGAATGTTCCCTATAATTGACCAATTGTGTCCATTATATTTTTTCTATAATTTGTCAGTATATGATTGACACATTTTTCTTAAACTTTTTCATTCACTTATGAAGATAATGGCAGTATTTGTGTCCTATTTAAGCATATTTGGAGATCAGACAATTGTAGAAGAAAGATTCAATGTGGGATAAGAAACAAATTTTTCTTTTTAAATTCCTGGATATTCCCATTCTAGTTTCATCCCTTTCTGGAGAAGAACGAGTTTTTCAATATTTCTGAGAGAAAACTGTATGTGGACCAAAATGGAGAAATAACGGCAGATCTGGGTATCAAAATCTTCTTGGTTCTCCCCAAGGAGGATGTCAGGAGAGAGACTCTGGCGTATTTTGAAAGACAGACACTTACTATCAGAGGAGGTGCTCTTTCACAGCTAAAGTTGCTCAATAAGGTGGGAGAAATTTTGCTGTCTTTTCTCTGTTTTCCAAAGCCTGAAGTCCCATTTCAAGTGGGCAAAGCCTGGAGTCTCCAGGGTGGTTGGCCTCCCATGCCAGGTGGTGTCATCTCATGGAAGCTCTTCAAGAGACGGGACCTAAGTGGAGTGGCTTTGCCATGTTTTATGGAAACCTTTCAAGATCTTACTGGTCAGAGGTTTCTTTCTTCATCACAGTTGAATTTCATATTATAAAATCTAATGGAAAGAAGTTTCCTAGATCTTTTAGAGTAAACTTTATTCTCAGTTTTAATATGAATAGATCATCATACTTAAAAAAATCAATTCCATTTCTCTAGACTTTATTAAATAGAAAATTACTTTAATGTAATGTTAAATTCCAAAAGCGAAAGGGAGGAACTAAATGAAGAATCTGCCAGTTGTTTTACATCCTGCATCTGTTTAGAAGTAGTCAGAGGTTTCATGTTTACCTCAGTGAAGACCTGAGGCTACTTGTCTCCATCCATTTCTACCTCCATTTTCCATGGACGGAGAATCCTAATCTCTTTTCTTTGGCATTTCTTTTCTTCTGCTCAGTCTCTGCCTCAGTCCAAATGTGTGGAAAGTTGTCATCCTGGATTTGTCAAGAGGGCTCGAGAAGGAGAGCCAGTTTGCTGCTACGACTGCGTTCCTTGTCCAGAGGGGACCTTCTCCACTCAGGAAGGTGGGTCACACTGAGGAAAATGGGAGGCTTTGTGGAACTGGATCCATCCAGAACCTTTTCATGAAAGTGCAAGTTAAAAGACAGATTGAAGCTCACATGGGTTTTTTATTTTTAACCTGCACAATTTCTTACCTAAAAGGAAGTAAATCAAAAAGACTTTGAAGGAGGGGTTGGGAAGAGATGGGAGCTGAGAGATAGTGGCTGGCCCAAAGCTATCTATTCCAATTTCATGTTTAAAGTGAAAATTTCTCTTTAGTGTGGATGTTTCCTGCCACATTTACCTCTCTGGAACCATCTGAGTTGTTTGAAACTTGAGGAACTGTCTTAGATCCATCACCTGGAAGGATTACTATGATACCTTCTACATGGGCCTCCCCTTGAGGATCTCCGAGTTGCTAGTCCACAGGGAGGTAGTGTGGACAGTTATGGGGGAACCTCATTACACAAATATTCTGACAGCCAATTAAATATCCCTGGATAGGAACCCTCTGAGTCAATATAGGAAGAAGTGCCATGGGTCAGATCTCAGGATGTTTGCTTAGAAAGATTAGCTGATTCATTATTAACCTCTAATAATGTAGGTTCCTATGAAGATTCTGCACATTAACCAGTGAATAATTAACATCCTAGGACTTCCTCCAGTTTCATAGACTTCGCTCTACATTTGTTTGCAAATACCTATTCTTTTGGTGAAATTGTTAAGGAACACATCTTAGAAAGTGATCCTGCTATCAGTTTAAGATCTTTGTTGAAAGATAGAAGGATAGAACATTAAAGAAATATTATTTTTTGGCTTTCTTAGATACACAAATGTGCACCAAGTGTCCAGATGATAAACATCCAAATGTGGACAGAGTCCAATGTATCCCCAAAGTTATAACCTTCCTGTCTTATGAAGAACATCTGGGCATCATCCTGGTCTGTTTTGTCCTACTCTTCTTCCTAACCACAGGACTTGTTTTAATCATCTTCATTAAATACCGAGAAACTCCCCTTGTCAAAGCCAACAACCGGGACCTCTCCTACATCCTCCTGGTCTCTCTCCTGCTTTGCTTCTTGTCTCCTCTTCTCTTCATTGGTCAACCAAGGAAAGCCACCTGCCTTCTCCGACAAATGGTTTTCAGCCTCATCTTCTCAGTTGCCGTTTCTTCTCTCTTGGCCAAAACCATCACGGTGGTGCTGGCCTTCCTGGCCACAAAACCAGGAAACCGAGTGAAGAGATGGTTGGGGAAGAGCTTGGCCAACTCCATCATCTTCTCTTGTTCTGCAGTCCAACTTGTCATCTGCTCCATCTGGCTGGGAGTTTCTGCCCCCTTCCCTGACTCTGACCTCCACTCCCAGCCTGGAGAGATCATCCTGCAATGCAACGAAGGGGCCGTTGTCATGTTCTACGTCACCCTCAGCTACATGGGCTTCCTGGCTGCCATCTGCTTCACGGTGGCTTTCCTGGCCAGGAATCTGCCTGGGGCCTTCAACGAAGCCAAGCTGATCACCTTCAGCATGCTGGTCTTCTGCAGTGTCTGGGTGACCTTTGTGCCCACCTACCTGAGCACCAAAGGGAAATCCATGGTGGCTGTGCAGGTCTTCTCCATCCTGGCCTCCAGTGCTGGTCTGCTGGGCTGCATCTTCATCCCCAAGTGCTACATTATCCTTCTGAGGCCAGACCTCAACACAAAGGAGCAGCTCACAGGCAGAACAAATGTAAAAGCAGGAGACATAACACAAATATGATATTGGAAGAATTATTACATTTTCTTTTATTTGAAAGGAGATATTAAGTCCTTATATAGTATGCAGAAGTCAAAGAAAATCATATCTATATGTTGCACAATGGAAATTTTTGAATGACTGGAATTCTTGTTGTTCCCTCCCCTTTCAATAAATCTTGCTAAAGAGAACTCTGAAAGTTATTCGGAGGAATTTGCCAGCTACTTTATGTGACACTTATAAGAAAATAATGTGGGCACTTGTTCCTACCGACAGCAGCTAAAAGTGTGTTTGTGAGAGGGAAGGAGTAGGAGAAGAGGCCAGGAGGAAGCTGTGGGAACCAAGCACCAGCCTGGTTGCCTGATCCTCTCCGTGAGAATGCCGGAATGATGTGAAATATGCCATGTTTGACTGTCTCTCAGCTGGGGAGAGAAATCTTATACAATTCTTTCTTGATTTCCTGATAAAACTTCCTTTGCAGAAAGAATTCAGCAGGATAGCTGTCTGGGATTTCAGTTTGGGATTGTTTAAATTTTGGTATGTACTTTACACTAAAATAATAATACAAAGTAAATAAAAGAATAAAGTGTGTAAAGAAATTTCAACTGTATATTTTTTTTCTTTCCTCAACCAGAGAAAGAAAATAGCAGTTTTCAGGCCCTTTAATTTTCAATTCCACAATTTCTGCCTAAAGCAATTTCTCTGCTCCTCTTCCAAGCTTGTCTTGTCTGTGAAGGGCTGGAGAAGATGCCCAGAGAAAGGGGACCTTGAGACTCTCCCCAGGAGGAGGTCGAAGGCAGGGGTGAAATTCAAAAATTTTCCCTAACGGTTCTGTGGGCGTGGCTTGGTGGGTGTGGCTTGGTGGTCATGTGACTGGGTGGCCGTGGCTTGGTGGTCATGTGACCAGGAAAACCCACTATCAGACTTTATACAAAAATAACACAAAAGCTACACAACTGACTCAGACATAATGCAAAAGCAGCTGGACTTCACACAAAATGTTTGTCACAGAGAGCTCAAAAACAAACTATCACACTTTACACAAAAATTGTGTTTTGTGATGAGCTTTCCCCCCCAGAAATGTGCATTTCCAGCTGTGGAACAAGAAGAGCTCCGAAAACAAAATGTTCCTTTTTATTTTTTATTAAGATGATCATGGCATAAAATAGAAAATAAAGCTAGGAAAGAAATGGGAAAGGGAAAGAAAGGGGAAGAAGAAGGGTGGAATTAAAGGGGAAAAGAAAATAAAGGTAGGAAAGAAATGGAAAAGGGAAAGGGAAAAGGAAAGAAAGGAGAAGGAGAAGAAGAGATATCTTCGAGACCGCCTGCTGCTACCAATGGCCTCCCACCGACCAGTGCGCTCCCACCGAGAGGGCCTCCTCAGGGTGCCATCGGCCAAGCAATGTAGGCTGGTGGCCCCCAGGGGGAGGGCCTTCTCTGTGGGGGGACCTGCCCTCTGGAATCAGCTGCCCCAGAGATACGAAGAGTCCAAGACCTCGGTGCCTTCCGCGTGCCCTGAAGACCTTTCTTTTTCAGCAAGCCGGGCTGGCTTAACACCTTTTTGAAATGTTTTTAATATGTTTGTTATTGTTGTTTTTTTTAACTATGGGGCCAAACGCATATATATCTTTTTAACTGTATTTTAATGTTTGTATTTATGTTTTTACTTTGGCTGTGCACCACCTTGAGTCCTTTGGGAGAAGGGCGGTATATAAATCTGATAATAAATGAATCAATAAATAAGCGTGGAATAAAGGGGAAAAGAAAAGAAAGGGGAAGAAAAGGAAAGGAGTGGAGTAGAATAGCTGAAAAGTCCAAAGTCCAAGAAAAAGGCTTCTTCCCCCCAATTCAGAACCTCTGGGGTTGGAAGCATCTGGCCAGGACACCCCCCTCCTCCCTCCTTCCTTTCTCCCCCCCCCCCCCAATTCATTGAAGGCGAAGATTCTGCTGTCGGAAGAGTTGCTGCCTGGATGAGGAGGGGGGAGAGGCAGAGGGGGGAGAGACTTGGGGGTCACAGACAGACACCCCCCAATCTGAAGGGAAGACAGGAAACCCCTCAGCTAAACCAGGAACAGGCGGAGAGGATCTGCAGGGATCCCTCCTAATCCAGAAGGATCCTCCTTCCCTCCAGCCCCCCTCCCAATAACCCCCCTTCGCCATCTGACAGCTGCTGTTTTCTTCTTTTGCCTCGCCTAGCCAGCCTTTTTGTCTCTGCTTCTCCCCCCCCCCATGGAATGATAGAGGCGGGGGGGGGGGCAGAAGCAGCCCCTTCCTTCAGCGAAGCCCCCTCCGGGTTTCCAAGGCCCAGGAGCCGCTGCGATGTCCCTGGACTTCTCCGCGCAACCCACCCTCCGACAGAAGCAATTCAGAGATCCAGTAGATTCCGCTCCCATCCCGCCCGCCCGCCCGGCCATTGGCTGGCCATTCCTGCAGGATTCGCACCTTCTGCCCTCGGAGGTTGGGAATCCGCCTCCCTTCTAACCTGGCTGCCTTCGAGTTTGATCCCGGACTGAGCGCCGCTCGCAGGCTTTCTCCCCCCCCACCCCCGCCCCTTACTTTCGAAAAAAAAGAAAGAAAAGACGGGAATGAGACGTGTGAAGAGGGATTTCTCTGTCCCCACCAAAAAGACAATCGCAAAGCAGGAGGGGGGAGCTGGCACAGAATGGAAGGAAAGCCCCCCCCCTTAATAAAGGACCCTCAGGGAGAGAGAAGCGAAAGGAAAGGAGGGAGAGAGAGAGAGAGAGAGAGAGAGAATGACAGCGCAGACCCCCCACCCCCCAGGCCAAGCGTCCCGCTGCTGCCCCGCCTGCCCCCGCCCAGCGCCTCCAGGGCTCGGCAGAGAGAGAGCCCTCCTCGGAGCCCCGGTTGGCCACGGAGCCCCTCCAGCGGAGCCTGAGCGCCGGGGGCTGTGCAGGGGCTGGAGGGCCGGGGCCAAGGCTAGGCAAGCCCCCCGCCCAACTTCTCCGGAGGGGCGGCGGAGTTCCCGGCCAGGATCCTCCCGGGCAGAGAAAGGTCTCGGGGCCGCACCTGGCGCTCTGCACATGCTCGGGTGCCCCGCGTCGCTCTCGCAATCAGCCCGCTCAGGACCCAGCGGGACAGAAAGGCCCCCCCACCCCCACCCGCCGCAATGGAGAAGACCCAGGGGGAGGGGAGGGGAAGCCGCCGCCCGCCTTCCTCTCGGCCCCCGCCCGGACGAGGCAGCCCTGCTCTCCCCCTCCTGCCACAGCCCCTTCCCCGCCTCCGCTGCCGTCCCTGCTGCCAGCCCCTCGCAACTGGAAGGCCGGCCGGTGCCCGAAGAGGCCGAAGTGGAACAAGGGTTTCCGCTGCCCAAAGAGCCCCCCTCCCGCCCTCTCTTGCCCGGGCTTTCCAGGGGTCGCAGAGGAAGGCGGATTTCCCCTCCTGGGCAGGTTGCTTAGAG
This sequence comes from Pituophis catenifer annectens, assembly GCF_029215685.1. Lineage (NCBI taxonomy): Eukaryota > Metazoa > Chordata > Lepidosauria > Squamata > Colubridae > Pituophis > Pituophis catenifer. Next base: position 2,883,608 of record NW_027256899.1, on the reverse strand, counting down.
GGGGGGAGACCCAGCCCAGGACGCGGCCGCCCCTCCCCTCTCGGCTTCCCCCGCTCCAAGGGGCAGGTCCTCCTACGTGCCCCCCCCCCCAGGGAAGCCCCCAGCCCCCAGGAGCAAGAGGGGCCCCCGCGGCAGCCCCCTCGCCCTCCAGCCCCCTGGGCTTCCCCACCCGCAACCGAAACCCCCGAGGAAGCCTCCGGACCCGCCCAGCCACGGTCGGTCTCCACTGCAGAGACTGGCGTTGAGTTGCAGCGTGGAAGAAGAGCCGGAGGGGCTGATGGGCTCTGGAGTCTCTCCAGCAATGGGGTCACTCAGTGGGCAACGGCTGGTTTAGAATGTCGCGTTCTTCGCCTTTGGGCTAAAGCAATTTGACTGGTTTCCTACGTCTTTCCCCCCCATATTCCATTGTATGGAGCTTTATTTGGCTTCCCTGACTCAACAAGGGAACTTTTCCTGGAAACTCCCCATGCGGAAGGCTGCAGCTGCCCAGCAGAGGAGGAAATCCCGGTCAGTGAAGCCCTTTAAGCTTCCTCTGGGCATCAAAGGACGGATAAGACCATCCGGGTCCTTGAAAGCCACCCAGGGATTCCGAGTCCCTCCTTCCCTCCAGGATCTACTCCGTTTGTGGACTTCTGGTTCTTCCTTTCATCTCCGACTGCAATGCCTCTCCTTGGGATCCAGGGATCAACAGCTTCTGCCAATCAGGAGGTTTCCTATACAATCATCCCAGACCCCCCCCCAATACAAATTCCTAATTCTCCAGGGTGACCTTGATGAGGCCCTTGGACAGGAGATTGAACAGAAGTGCAAGGCAGTGGGACAGGCAAAGGGCTGTAAGTTTGGGCAAGGCGAGAGGGGGTCGTGGGGAGAGCCTTACTACACATCTGTTCATCCATCCATCCATTCACCCATCCATCCATCCATCCACGTGTGTCTGAGACTAAGTTGAGTGTCCACCTCTCCGCTAAATCAACAAAGAGAAGGTGGCATTTCTCTTTCATCTCCAACGGCCTCATCCAGGCCCCCCTGGAGAAGGAGGAATCTGCATGAAGTCTGCCTGAGTTGGCGGGAAACGGGAAGGGAAAGAGGGACCGAAAGAGGAGGGGGAGGGGAGGGGGAAGGAAGGGGAAGGAAGCCCCGTCCCCTTCCCTTGTCTTTGGATGATTTTCTAAGTACAAACACCTGAAGAAGAATCAGCCTGACCTGCTCAAAACTTCCGAGATCAAAGCAATCCGAAGGCCGCCCTCTTCAGAAGGGACCCCGTGCAGCTGTCTGGGCTTCTGTTGAGTTCCCTCCCCCTCCCCCTCTTTCCCCCTCTTCCCCCCTCCCTCTCGTCTTTTCCTCCCTCCTCACCTGCCACCAGGTGTCCGCAACATATTTGTGATGTTCCCTTACGCAGCTCTTACGCAGAAGAGCAAACCCACCCAGCCAGTCGACCTCAAATCCAACCCCAAATACCCAGGAGCTGCCAGTCATCCCCAGCCAGACCGAGGTCCCTGCCAGAGTTGAAGAGGAAGGGATCCAGTAGGACGGCCAGTCTGAGCCCTTTGACCGAGGAAGGGAGGGTCTCCTGGGACTGAATTGAAGGGCCCTCGTGAAGGGGCCTCTGCAGATCCCCAGAGCCGGAAGGTCTGGAGGGGAGGAACCGGGTCCACCTGAACTCAAACAAAAGGAGGATTTTGCCCCCCTGAATCTGAGCAGCTGCCCTTATTTCTCTCCTCCCCCAAGGCAAAGGAAGCCCCGCCTTCTCCAGATGTTGCTGTCTACAGTTGTGGGACTGAAGAAGAGCCGAGTTGTCCCAATCACCCCTCCCCCACCTGCAACTTCCCAATAAATCCGACCCAAAGTCGGGCTGGGGGGGGGGAGGTTCGGGAGCCCCCGGGACTCAGCCCAGCCTCCGTTGACAAAGGCAGAGGGGGAAAGGGAGAAAGCGGGTTTTCTGGCCTTGGGCACAGCTCCCCTCGCCCCTCCCTCCATTCGCTTCTCAGCCAGCAGCTGCGGGGCAGAAGGAGCGCAGAGGGCGAGAGAAGAGCTGAAGAGGGAAAGCGGGGGGGGGGGAGGGGAGGAGGGGCTGGACTGCCTTCCTCCCAGGCCGGCTGCAGGATCGGGATGGGTACCGCGGGCGGTCCACGCTTCTTCCCTCCAAGGCCAGGTCTGCTGTGGCCCGGGGGGGGGGAGGGGCCGGGCACCCACTGCGGGCAGGCGAGCGAGCAGGCTGCCTAAGGGGGGCTTGAGCCCACGCGGGACCTTTACGCGGAGAGGGAGCCTCACTCGGCGCCTCAGGGCTAGACGGTGGATCGGCCACTCCAGGCTCCAGACCTGGCCTTTCTGAGAGCCCCTCGGATTTCTCGCCCTTCCAGGTTGCGCTGCGCCGGGATGGGGCAGAAGGGCGCTGGGTCCGCCGGGGGCTGCAGGCAGTTCGGAGAGGCGACACTGGCCGAGTGTTGGGTTCGAGAGTCCCGGACCTGCCCGTCCCTCGATCCCTCGGAAGGAACCTTCGGCCCTTCCAGAAGCCCTTCTGGCAAGCCTTCCTTTGCCCCCGAAAGAACACAGAGGGATCCTGAAAACAGGCTTTAAAGTCAGAGCAGCTTTGGGGGGTCCTCTGTCAGCTCCCCCAACCCCAAAACCCCTCAGCCTCCACCGCTCAGGGCGACTCCCTCCGTGGGCAGAGCAGAGCAAGAAAGAGGGTGGGGGGTCCGGAGGCTGAAGCAGTGGATGACAGATGAAGGGACGGGGGGGGGGGGAATGTCCAGTCCAAGGAAGGGAAGGGCTGCAGGGGATGGGACAGCATCGCCCAATACTTGGGTGGCTCTCACGGAGAAGAGGGGCTCCATTCATCCTCCGGAGCCCCTGAAGGCAGGAAGAGAAGCAACGGGTGGAAGCCCAGCGAAGAGAGATCCAACCTAGAAGTCAGGAGAGATTTTCTGACAGTTTTAAGCTTTAAGCTTTATTATTAATTCAAGCAAATTAAACCAAAATGCAAATGCGAAGCCTAAGAAACATACACCCGAAGGAGGATGATACCCAGCCTCCCCCCAAAGTTTCTTACTGAGGACAACCGAGAGACCCGAAGAGGGCGGCCAATTTCCAGAGGACCCAGCGCCAAGCTCCATCCAGAGGCTCCCAGGTCAACGGCAACTTCGGGGCTTCCATCCCAGTCTGGACTCAGGACCTCCTGCCTGTTTGCAGGGCACCTCAATTGGGGCAGCCCAGCCTGGCTGCATGGAGACCCTGGTTGAGGCCCCCTCCCAAATGCCTGGGAGACAATGGAGAGGAGTATATGCTTCTGTCAGGGCTCTCAGGGTTCTCTCTTCTTCCCCTCCCAGCCCAACTTCAAGTGGAAGGGAAAGGCAAGCAGGTGAGCTCAGAAAGACCTCTAAACTTCTAAGAGACAGATTGTGATTTCTTCTCCACGCTAAGGAGATTCTAGAGTCCAGCCTCCCACACTCGGGCAATGGGGCAAGGCGAGAGGGGAGCAGGGAGGCGCAGCTGCCTGGATGGTCTCTGGTGCTAAGCAGGGATGCTGAGGGTCTCCTCTGGATGGGCGACCACAGAGATCGCTGCGGAAAAACCAGCCAGCCAGCAGGGAAGCCTGTTTCCCCCCAAGAAAAGCAGCCCCCTCCTCAAAATCCCAGCTCCTCCTTCCCCTTCGCTCTGACCCCCAGTTCCCGGGTGAGCCCCTATTAGGACAGCTCCGCCACACCTTCCCACAGGGGGCGCTCTTCCTCCCCATTGGCCAAAAACCTTCAGCCCCACCGAGGCTCCCTCCGCAGCCCCGGAGAGCTCCAGCCCCCCCCGCCCCCCCCCGTCTTTGGACTCCCAGGCGCCGTTCGGGGCCTCCGCCAGCCGAGCTGAAGGGCGCGAAGGAAGCTGGGAAGGCGCCGAGCAGCCCTTCAGCTCCGCCGTCCCAGGGGCTCTTCCTGCCTCCTCTCCGCCTTCTCAGCCTGGCCGTCCCTCGGCCTCCCTCCCGCTTCTCCTGGGCCACGGAGCTGCTCTGGCCGGGGATGATGGGCGCTCCCGGGGATTCTGCCTTGGTGGTTGAGTTGGACTGGCTGGCTGGGCTGAACTGGTTGAACTGGTTAAGTCTCCGCCTGACCGACTCAAACCTTCAGAGTTCAAACCAAGGAGAAGCTTCTGGGCATTTATTCATTTCTCTCCCCCCCCCCACAGCCCCCCCCCCTTTCCTTCCATGGCGTTTTCCTCCCCATCGGCTGCCCCAAAGTCTCCGGAGCTCTTCGTGGCGCCTCTCATCACGCAGCCCTTCCACAGCGGAGCCGAACCCAGCCAGCCCCAAATCCCCGGAGCCTCGCTCAGCCCCGGGAAGCCGGAGGTCCCAGCCCCAGTGGCAGAGAGAGGGAGCCCGCGGGAGAGCCGCTCGGAGGAAGGCAGAGGCTCTGGGACTCTCCGGGGCGGCGGAGTCCTTGGGCGGGGCGGGGGCGGCGGAGGAGCCTGGGGGGGGGCGGAGGGGAGGGGGGAGGGGGAGAGCGCCCCCTGGGGGAAGGGCCAGGAGAGCCGGGGGGGCTTTGGGGACCGTCGGGCAGGGCGAAGGCAAAGGAGGAGCGGCGCTTGTGGGCGGGGGAGCCTCTCCTGCTGCTGCTTCGGGGGAGGGAAGAGGGAGGGGAGGCCTTCCCGGCTCTTGGGCTCCTCCGCAGCGCCCATCCAGGCGAGACCTTCCGCATCCCTGCTTAGCCCCGGAGACGCTCCAGCCGCTGCGGGAGAATCTCCGCGGTTCTTCGGCCCCTTCAACTCTGCAGCCGCCGCTTCCTCCGGCCGCGGCCCCTTCCTCTCCCCCGGACCCCAAAAGCTCCTCCGGCAGCGCCGCCTCCCTGCTCCCTTTTCCCCTTCGCCTGCCCCAAACGCCCCTCCGCCTTCCCCTGCCTGCCCCGCCCCCTTGTGCCCCCTTCCCTCCCCCCCCTCCCTCCAAGTCCTGGTCCCCCACTGCCCCAACCCCCCCCCCCCCGCCCTCTGCCCCCTGCGGTCGCCCCTCCGACCTCTCACCCGCGGAGGACACGGCACCCACCGCCTCTAATCCATTGCCCCCCCCATTTTCTCAACGATTCCTGCCTTTTAAAAAAAAACTTTAACAATGTGATTAAACCACGAAGACCTCGGTAAACAGGCACAGAAGTAGAAATAAGGGGCGAGGGGCTGAATAAGAGAAGTATTTGAATCCCCCTTTTCTTTTCTTTTCTTTTCTTTTCTTTTCTTTTCTTTTCTTTTCTTTTCTTTTCTTTTCCCTTCCCTTCCCTTCCCTTCCCTTCCCTTCCCTTCCCTTCTCTCCTCTTGATCCTCCTCATATTCCAGACAAGGAATAATGGATGGAAAGTGAACAAGGAGAGATTCAACCTGGAAATAAGGAGAAATTTTCTGACAGTGAGAACTGTTGCAATATTTTAAGGATCAGACTCAATAAATTTAATAAGAGTTAAAGGTTTGAATATTTCTCCTTTTATTTACATTAGGCATTCTATATTCACTGAATATTCACAGATAGAAGCAAGGAAGTGGGTGCATACAGCTCCTTATATATACAATGGGTGGAGCTAGATATGGGAGTGGTGAATTATGAATACATTAAGAAGTGAAGAATAAGTTAACCCCTGATACCCCGTTCATATACTATTTACACATTAGAGAATAAGGCATTTACATCTGACAAATCCCCCTCTAAATGCCGATTCGTTATGCTACACCAATTACATTCAGATTCAGGACAGTACAAAACATATAACTTAGAAGTCAAGTATTTATGCTGCTTAGAAGGTAAAGGCTTTGTCAATATGTCAGCTAATTGTTCTGAAGTTTCACAATGCACTGCTTTAATAAATCCATCCTGAGATAATTGTCTCACATGTTTAAATTTTATATCTATGTGTCTGGACCTTTGTCCAATGGCGTCAGATCTAGATATTTCAATAGCTGCTTTATTGTCTTCATGCATAACAAAAGGTAAAGCAGGTTTCTTCCAAACATCTGAAATTAAATCATTAAACCATACAAGGTTATTTGCAGCTTTAGATAAACAAACATATTCTGCTTCTGTCGTTGAAGTGGCCACTAATTCTTGTTTACCAGTGTACCAGTAAACTGGACAGTCATTTAAGAGGAATATGTAACCAGATGTACTTTTTCTACATGAGGTGTCTCCAGCCCAATCCGCATCTGCGTAACATGTGAGCTTTGGTTCTCTATTATTGTTAGGTTCTAACATTAAACAAAAGTCTAATGTATTTTTCAGATATCTTAATATTCTTTTAACAGCTTCCCAGTGGTACATTGTTGGTTTGCTGACATGTCTGGATAATAAATTGAGGGGTAAAGCGATATCAGGTCTTGTCCAATTGGAGATATAAAGAAGTGAACCTATGACTGATCTATAAAACGTGTTATCTTTGAATTCAGGGGATGATTCATCAGCATTTCTTAGAAAGTCAGTCTGCATAGGAGTATCACAAGGTTTGGCATCACTTAGATTGCATTTGTTTAAGAGCTCTATGATCTTATCTCTCTGAGTAAACTTGAATCCTTTTTTAGTCTTATTAATTTGAACACCAAGATACTTATTTACTTTGCCTAAAGATTTCAATGAGAAATGTTCATTTAGCTTAGTTACAAATGTTTCTCTTCTCTCTTTATGTTTTCCTATGTATAAAATGTCATCCACATAGATCAATACAAACTCTATGTAATCATCACCCTTTTTGACAAAGAAACAGTTATCAGCGGTGGTAGCATTGAAGTCCATAGTTTTAAGTACTTTTACTAAACAATCATACCATCGTTTACCAGATTGTTTTAACCCGTATAAACTCTTGTTTAACAACCAAGTCTCATTCTTGTTTGTGTATTGACTGTGAGGTGCTCTTACATATATTTCCTTATCTAGTTTTGCGTGTAGATACGCAGTCTGTATGTCATATTGGAATACATCGAGATTGAGTGCTGATGCTACTACTAGAGCTGTTTTGACACTCTCAGTTCTTACTGTGGGGGAATATGTGTCAGTATAGTCCTCCGGATATTTCTGTGCATAACCTTGTGCAACTAGTCTAGCTTTGTATAGGGTATTGCCTCCCTCTAAGTTTTTAATTTTATATATCCACCTAGTACCAATAATTGTTTTATCCTTTGGTGCAATTGCAGGTGTAAATACGTTTAATCCTTGTAAACTTTCCATCTCTTTTTTCATTGCTAATTCCCATTTTTCTTTTTCTTTACGAGGAAGTTTTAACACTTCCTCATATGTATTAGGTGTAGTTGACTCACCATCCATATGCATTATGTAATCTTTGTATTTATTTGGCATCTGATTTCTGGTGTTTCTAATTGTTTTTTCAGGTTTACTATTATTATCATGCAAATATCTTGCTTCCTTTTTTGTTAGTGTATCTGTCTTTATTTTGTGTTGGCTATTTGTCCATGTTTTGGTTTTGTTTCTATGTTTGTTGATGTTTTGCTTTTCTATAGTCCCTTTCTCTTGAGATTTTGTATCTTTGTTGTTACTTGGAAATATTTCATTAAGATGTATTTTAGACCAGTTGGCCTGCTCATGGAACACAGCTGTTCTGGAAACTATAAATTTGTTATTATTATCAATGAATCTGTACCCTTTAGTGCCTGTCTCATATCCCATAAATCTGAGTCTTCTGGACACGTTTTCTCCCTTTCTTCTTAATTGCTTAGGTATGTGTACGTCTGCAGTGACTCCAAATATGTGCATGTGTGCCAATTTTGGTTTTCTATTATACATCACTTCATATGGTGTCTTATTTATAATGCTGGACCAGGTTCTATTCTGTGTGTAATTGGAATAATGTAGGGCTTCTGACCAGAATTGTTTGCTTAAGCCAGCATCTTCCAATGTGCATCTAATCATGGTTTGTAATGTTGAGTTCTTCCTCTCTGCAATTCCGTTCTGAAACGCAGAAAATGGACTAGATGTGTAATGTAACATTCCTTTGTCCTTCAACCATTGGGAGAATTCTTTAGACATGAATTCACATCCCCTATCTGTCATGATTTGTTTTATTTTGATATTGTGTTGTGTTTCTATGCGTTTATAAAATTCTTTAAATTTCTGAAAGGTTTCATCTTTGTGTTTTAATGTATAAACAAATCCATAGCGACTATAATCGTCCACTATGGTCAAGAAGTAACGTTTTCTATAAGTGATTGATGGAGTTAGTGGACCAACTAAGTCCATGTGTACTAAATCAAAAATTTTGTTGGTTGACCTAGTAGATTTTCTTGGCCTGGGGCTAGTTTTTAGTTTTGTAGATTTACATACTGAGCATTCCAAATAGTTTTCACAATTTTTTATTTTAACACCTTCTGCGTGTTCAGTCATTTTTTGTACTACAGGAAAACTGGCATGTCCTAACTTCCTATGTAAGATGTGAGCACACTCATCATGAATTGGCTTGCCTATTTTTGTTTTTTTTTTCATTATGTGCATCTTTGTGATCATGAGATATTTTACATTCATCATTGTCACTGTTGCTAATGTTTTCATCATCTACTTCAATACAATCTTCCATATTTGAATCAATGTTGTGCAACCATTTTTCCTTTGTCATTAGATAAGGTAGGCCTCCTTTAATCATCACAGTGCCTATATCTACTTTATTTTTCTCCAAAGTCGCTTTTCCTTTAGAAAAAACAATGTTAATATCAGAATCCCTGCTTAGTTTTATGGCACTTAGTATGTTATGAGGTATTTCAGGTATTAGTAATACCCCCTCTATTTTTCCTAGGCCAGGTAAGATTACATTCCCTCTTCCTAATACTTGAACCTTTTCTTGGTTAGCTACCTTTATTACAAATTTATCTTCTACAAATGAAGATAATATATTTTTGTTATTAGTGGTGTGATTAGTTGCTCCAGAATCAATAAGCCAATTATTGTTCTCATTCTGCTGTATGTTAATGTTGTCTTGTTTATTTAACCCATTCAGTGAACCAGATTTTCTATCCTTTGAATTATCTCTGCCCCCTCTATTCTCTTTGTAATTTGGTGGGCTTCTATATCTATGTCTATCCATGGAAGACTGTCTATAATTGTATTTGTTTCTATATTCTGACCTATGTCTTTCTTTTGAAATTTTGGGGCAATCTCTTCTATTGTGTTCCCTGGATCCGCAGTTGTGACATCTAAAAGTCTCATTATATTTTTCTTGAAAAGCTACTTTTCTATATGGTTTGTGTTCTATGTGATTGTTAGAACGATTCCTTCTTGAATTGTCTTCTGCTATTAACTTATTGGATAGACTTTCTATGGATAAGTATCCTAGATTGATTGTGTCTAAGTGTGACATATAATTATCCCATGATGGGTCAAGTGAGTTGATGATAACACTTTTCATTGTTTGGTCTGAGATCACCTCCCCCCTTAAATGCAGTTCAGCTCTTATTTTGTTTAAAGATATTAAGTGCTCACTTATGGAAACCCCTGGTTTTATCCTAGATGAAAAGAAATCTTTAGACATCCTTGTGGTAGTAGCTACACTGTCACTGTGAAACAAATTGAACATGCATTGAATAATTTCTGAAACAGTCAGATTTTGCTTAATGCTGTGATACATTGCAGGAGATACACTAGAAATTAATAAGAAAAATGCTCTATGATGTAAACAGTCTAATTTTAGAGTCCAAGGTCTTTTTGGGGGACTAGTGATAAAAAACAGTAAGTTTTCTTTCATAAAGACAACCTGGAGCTGCTGATACCATTCTTGTAAATTAATGCCATCTATCCTCAGCTTTGGGAAGTCACTGGGTAAATTTCCGACATTATTAGGTCCATTACTTACAACCTGAGGTAGTCCGTGGTCTCGTAAATGCTGAAAGTTACAAAACGGCATGGGGATGCTCGCAACGAGCCTGCATGGTCTTCTCAGCAATTCATGTCTTCCCGGACCGTCTGCGTAGTCTTGCGCATGCGCGTTGTCCATTTCGTCCCTGGAGTCGTCGTGAGAGGTTCTCGTCGTTGCGGCTCGCTCGTTCTGCTCCTCCTCAGACGAATCGGTCTCTGGCTCGATCTTGGGAGTCCTGACGATGGTGGCTGCTCTTCCTCTTCTTTTGAGAGCGTTGGTGCTTGCTTCGGTCTGTGGCGTGGGGCGGTATCGGCAGGGCTCTCTGGGTTCAGGCGTCGGCGCTCTTGTAGTCAGGATGGGAGCGGTTAGGTCTTGAGGCACTGGCTTGCTCGCTCGCTTCTTAGTTAACTTTTTGGTAATTTTTAGTTTTGGCCCAAATGCAGCAAAAAGCGTTTTCATTGCTGATTTTATCTGATTATTTGTTGAATCACCTTCACTTTCCGATTCTGATTCTTCTGAGGTGTTTGAATCTTCTTTTTCGTTTTCGTTGTCTGATAATGTTTTTCGCGCCAGAAATTTTGAATTGAGTTTTCTGATTGGCTCTGCTTCGCTCACCCTGGAGGTCTGTTGAAACCAAGATGGCTGCCATTCAAAATTTCGCGCGGGATCACCGTTTTTCTTCTTCACAGTACTTTTTTCTGCAGTCATATCACTCACTATTTTTGGGTCTTTTGGTTTTTCATTAGTGATGTGCTTCTCTCTCGCTGCTCCGCTGTTCTTCAGCATGTCTTGGAGGTTCGCGATGAGGCTTTCATCATTCTTCTGACTCTTTAATAGTTTTAATATCTCTGACCTGAGTTCGTTGTTTTCTATTTCAATTTCTTCCCGATCATCATTTTCATCTATTATTTCTTCGTCTTCAGTGGTATATTCTTCGGATTCTCTCGAAATCGCGTTTGTGGATTCGTCGATTATTTCTTGGTCCGTTTCCATTTCTTTGCTGTATGCCCTGGTGTTGGGCCTATCTCTCTTAGACATTTTTAAATTTTTTATTGAGTCAATTAACCATCCTCTGCTACCAGATTGTTGCAATATTTTCAGGATCAGACTCAATAAATTTAATAAGAGTTAAAGGTTTGAATATTTCTCCTTTTATTTACATTAGGCATTCTATATTCACTGAATATTCACAGATAGAAGCAAGGAAAATGGGTGCATACAGCTCCTTATATATACAATGGGTGGAGCTAGGTATGGGAGTGGTGAATTATGAATACATTAAGAAGTGAAGAATAAATTAACCCCTGATACCCCGTTCATATACTATTTACACATTAGAGAATAAGGCATTTACATCTGACAAGAACAATCAACCTTCGGAAGTTTCTTCGGAAGACAAGTCTACTTCTCCAGATGCAGGTGGGCCTTTGTTAGGTGTCTTTGTTAGGGTTGGGTGGGTTCCTCCTCCCCATCCAGCCCTTCGCAGCCTCCAGGCACCACGGAAGCACCGGAGTGAGCAGCGTTGCATGTTTTCCTAGATGCCAAATATGGAAGTTGAAAAAATGGTGTGTGTGTGTGTGTGTGTGTGTGTGTGTGTGTGGTTATTTGGCGGCAGAGCGTGGCGTCTCCTCAGTGAGTGGAAAGTCAAAGGGGCGATGCAGGTGGAGGCTGCCTACTGTGGCTCCTCTCCCAAGAGTAGCGGGGGGGGGTTGGGCAGCGTGGAGCACGGGCGTGAAGATCAGGATGTGTGTGTGTGTGTGTGTTGCTGGTGTGGCTCCTCACCTGCATTGTGGCAAAGGAAGCCCCGCCTGGGTGGCGCTTTCCGCCCTTCTTCTTTCCCTCCCAGAGGGAAACCTTCAGTCCAGGATTGGGAAGATCCAGATCCAGAGAAGGGAAGATGGCGGGATTCACCCATTACTCTTGCTAGTCCATTAGTGGGGAGGGTTGTGCCTTGATCGCAGGTAGGTAAAGGCGGACGGTTAACCTCTGGGATCAGTGATTGGCCCAGAGCCCCCCAGCTGGTGGGATTCGAACCCGGAATCTTTCCATTCCTAGGCTGCTTCTTGGACCACTGGGCCGCCTCAGGCAGCCTCCGTGCAGGGAGAGTGAGCAGCCCCCCTTGCCCTCCCCCAAGCTTCAGGCAGGGCACCATGGCTTCCCGGGAGGTCTGGCTCTGCCCAGGTAGGGAAGCGCCCAGGAGCAATCACCGAGTTGGACCTGACTGCATTCAGCGCAGCGCAGAAGAATCGGACTGAAACGCCTTGAGTGGCAGAGACGGCCTGGACTCTCCACAGGGGAAGATGGGGGCCTAGGAGAGTCAAAGGGGATACGGAAGACCGACTCTCACTCTGGAGGGAGCCACAGAGGGCAGGCAAGGGAGTGCAGCCCTGGGGGTGAGAAAAGCAAGAAGGGCCCCATCCCCTCGGGGGAAGACCAGACGGAGCTGCTCAGCTGACATCATGGCTTTTTTGGGTCACTTTGGCTCCGGTTGTGCCCAAGAGGGAACCCCACACCTTGCAAAGAGCCCAATTGCCCCCCTTGCTCAGTGGACCTTTGGAAGCCGGTTAAAAAGGGGGGCCTGGGCTCCTCCCTGTCACGAGTGTTTTCAGGATTGCTGTGGCTACTTGATCAGTCACAAACAGTATGGTTTCAATCAAGCCATCTCCTGTTTGCAATTACCTGCAAACCTTCCCCGCCCTAGTTAATTGCAGGTTAACTCCCCATATAAGCAACGACTGTTTCGCTTGCTACTGGGGCCTAAATGCTGTTTAGGCCTAGATGCAGAGCTCCTGCTGGAAGCTGGATGCAGAGCTCAGTGCAACGTTGCAGAAGGGAGGAGAACACAGATAAGGACTCCAGACGTTGTTGCAGAGATACTCCTACGGATGCTTGCCTTTTGTTGTTTTGAAGCACGCAAGCCATGATCAGAACTGCTGCTGCTGGACATTCTTCCTCCCACAAGCTTCAAGCTACGTTTGCTGATTGAAATTGTTTTTTCTTCAGGTGACTTTTTTAGCTGTGAAGTTTATGCTGCCGCCCTTCTACTACCTCGATGATGTATCTACACCGAAGCTGCTTATTGTCATGTTAACCTTTTTCTCTTGTGAACTGTTTTGGTATTGTGGAGAGGAATCTAGGGAGATAGCCTGGCTTCACATAACCAAGATAAGACTTTGTTACTAATGTGCTTTTTTAAAGACATACTGCTTTTTAAATGTTTTAAAGTAAATTATATTTTTACACAAGACACCTCTGTCAGATTTATTTCAGTCCTAGTGTGTTTGCTCATGAGCTGGTTCATGGTCCGGAGTACCCCTCAACCCCACTTCATAACAGAGCTGCCATGTGAGAGTTAATCCTTCTGGGACCAGCCATCTATAGTTAACTCCTTTTTGAATCAGGATTTTTGTCAAAAATTGGTATTCTCTTCTCAGCTCTCTAATCTTTTTTGGTATTTGTTTCAAGACAACCACTTCTTTCTCCTTATACTTCAGGGTTTTTTCACTAGCTGCCTGAAGTATTTGTGCTTTAATCAATTTCTTGGTAAATCTTATGTGTACTTCTCTTGGCAGTTTGTTGCGCATAGCATATCTGGTATAAACTCGATAAATTTCATCGACCCCATCCATCATCTTCTCTTTAGTGATTTCTAGTGCCTCAGCCAGCATATTAATCATAATATCTGCCAAATTTTCTCCCTTTTCTTCCTCCACATTTTGGAATCTCAAATAAAATTCTGCTTTGTCCATCTCCCATCCAATAAAACCACTTGTTTCTTGTTCAACCTCTCCCAGTCTATTCTCTATTTCTTTTATTTTTTTCTTCTTTTTGATCATCTCTCTTCTCTAGTTTTGACATTCATTCTTCATATTTTGACATTGTTTGCTGAATACTGACCACTTTTTCATCCATTTTTAAAACTTTCTCATCTGTTTTAAGTAGTTGTTGTTCCATTCTTAGAACTGTTTGAAAAATCATTTGTAGTGATGGGTCTTTATCTTTCTCTTTCTTCTTCTCTTGGTGCAACATTCCTTGTATAGATCATTGTCCTCCAGATGGTGATGAGGAAGATGTGGAGGCAGCAGCTCCCACTGTTGCTACTTTTCTGCTCATTTTGTTAAATATCCAGCCAAAGCAACGTCCAGAAAAAAAACAGTTTTAAAAAGAAAAGGCCAAACAAATTAAAAAAGGAGGAAAAATCAATAAAAAGCCAAATTCTTCAGGTTCTTTCAAACCCTAATCTTTTAAATGTGGATCCAGAAAAGAGGAAGAAGGTGGAAAAAACAAAAAGAAAAAAAGAAAGGAAAAAAGATATGTAGAAATATAACAAAGAGCTAACCCCCCCCCAAAAAAAAGAATAAAAAATAGTGTATAAAGTCTACTTAAATATCTTCAGGCTCTTGAATGCCTTAATCCAATACGATTATTTAAAAATCCCCAAAACAATGAAAATGAAAAGTATAGGGAGAAAACAGAAACAAAAAGGAAAAAATAGTCCTTCAGGCATATTTATATCCGGAAAGCATGAGAGAGTGATTTCTTAGAAGCCACAGATATAAAGAAAAAAGAAAAGAGCAAGAAGCAGCTCAAAAGAAAAGAAAACAAAACAACAATGATATTTCAAGACTCCTACTCCAACTAAGTTTGAGGGAAATACCTGTATAAACAATACAAGTAGTCCACTTTCTCAGATGTTCTCCACTCTTATCAGCATGATCGTACAGAGTCCCTTATATTATGGCTACAGTGTATCTCTGAGCTGTTACTTAAAAAAAACATGGAAACCAAATATCTTTTCCAGTAGGTGGCAGTATTAAACACTCTCCTAACTTCCCTATTTTAAATATTTTATTATTTTAAAGTCTAGGTCTTTTCCATTTAAAATTAATACAGAATTACAAAGGGAGAAAAAGAAAAAGGAAAGAAAAAGAAAAAAGTGTCCATCTAAGCAGTCAAACCAATCTCTTCAATTGTTTTCTTTTAAAAAGGCAGAGTTTAAAAAATTAACAATGCTAATCTTCTCACTTCAATCCAGTCCCAGGCTATAGTGAAAGTGAAACAATTAAGTCTTTCAAATTAGATAATTGGGTGTTAAAAGAAAAACTTTTCCCAGATCATTCCGCCGCTTCTCCTCTCTTACTCTCTATCTCCAGCTTCAAAAATCTTTTTCCTTTAGGGTGTTCTTTGTATCATTTAAAGAAGTAAAGATTCTCTCACCGAGCTGGTTCGCTGTCATTCCTTTCTCTCTTCCTGAAACTGCCCCAGCCTTGGCAGCCTCAATGACTGCTGCTCCAATGCCAGAAAAAGAACTTTCCTGGATCAACCAGGGACTTTGCGATGTCCCTGGGATCCACAGGATGTGCTCTCCACTACCACAGTCAAAGCTTGGACTGTGGGGTCCGAGATGGACCGTCCAGCCAGTGGAGTCATCGGCAGGAATTCTGGAGCCCCAGAAATTCCCGTCCATCTCGCAGCGGCATCAGCTTCCGGCCCCCCAAATATCCTGATAAACCTTAATCTATTTCTTATTGTCATGCTTTTAATTCTGTAATTATCTGTTTTCTGTCATTTTGGTTTTCTTATAGGAATAATATCTCTTCTGCAGGAGAGCCGAATGTCAGCCTCCGCTTTTTCATTGCTTGCTCGGCTGCCATGAAACGCAGGGAGGGGGGAGCTATTGGAATTCTTGGGGGGGGGCGGAAGTGAGCTGGTGGAGAAGAAGAGAGAAACTTTGCTTCAGCATTTCTTTGAAGCTGATAACAACTCAAAGTCAACTGCCGTGGCATAGCAGGAGGATGGCACCACCAGATGTTGCACCCACATGACCCCTGGGGAATTGTGAATTGGATGATTTATGCTGGACAGTGGGGGGAGGGCTTTGGGGATGCTTTCTATATGTAATTTTTGCGCCTTTTGCTTCAGACCTTGCTTTTCTTTGGTTGCATTCAGTTCATACTCAGTAAAAGTACCTTTCTCTATGAAAATGGAGTTGGGGCATGTCTGACATCTGCATGGCTTCTCCCCCACAGGAGCCTCTCCAAGAAAGACACGGAGCCCAAGCCAGTCTGGAGAAACCCCGGGGGCTGCGTCCCCCCAACATTCAACCCTGGGACCCATAAACCAGGTTAGTCTCTTCCCAGGAAGGTCCCAGATCCCCTCCTCCTTCCTGGCCATCCTGGGCTTTCTCCATGGGTCTGGGCTTTGCTTTCCCCCCTGAGTGCCCCATGCGTGGAAAGAGGTGGCTGAGCAACATGGGATATGGTCTCCCCCCTTCCCAGGTCTCAGAAGATAGAAGTTGGATTTTGCAGATCAGCTTTCCATCTGCAACACGAGGGTCCTGAGCTCCCCTTCCCTCCTTTCTTCCCTCCCTCCCTCCCCTCCCCACATGGAGACAGAGGCAGCCTTAATTTCTCCATCTCTTTTCACTTGGCTTTCTCTAACTTCTCTCCCTCTCTCCCCACCCCTTTCCCTCTCCCTGTGATTTTTTTTAACTCTGCAAAGTTCTAAAAACTAGTTTTTCACTAAAGTTGATTTTGTTCTTAGAGACTGGCTGCACTATTGCATCAGCCCTTTTGTGCAGTGCCCTTGAGCATTAGCTTTCAAAATAAAGTAAATTTTGGTTCCAACTCAGCTGGCAGCTATTTCAGATCTGTGGCAGGCTCTGGCATTAACTGGCCCCTGGAGTTTTGTCTTTCACCACTAGGCAAACAAATATCAGATTTATTTGTTATTTCAGCCACAGATGCCATGTATTCCCTGCATGGAGCTCCCAAACCTCTCAATTCTAGATGATGGATTTAATTCCATCTCTGCTTCTGTTATTTTGAATCACATGGGGATTATTTCCCTTTCATTTCCCTCCAGAGAATTTCCCAACAATCTCCAATCCAAGAACTAGTTGAATTATCCAGGGATCCCTCCTGAGAGGGAGAACTGTGATAAAAGTTTCAGCTCTGCTGTTGGGCTGAATCCTCCAGGGGAGAGTTTGGACAGAGAAATATGGAGGTTTGGGACAGGCAGAGTCTGTGCTCTTGAATGTATGTCTCTTTCCTTTTCAGATGAAGCTGAGTGTTTCTCTGTGTTTGAATCAGTAAAGCATCTGGATCATATTCCATCTTGTGAGAGTCCTTTGATTCTTGTAATTCTTCTTTAGAAACAGGAAAGGGATTCATCGATTCACCCCATGAATTATGGATCTCATGCTTCTGCCTCTGATGCTGCTTTTGTCCCATCCAGTCTCTGGGAAGCTGAGAATGAAATGCCCGTTGAGTTTGGAGAACCAGGATGGAAAACAACCACAGAGCTACTACAGCCCAGGAGACCATCTAATCAGTATAGTCACCACTGGAACGGAAAGATTGCATGCAAAGTTGCCTTTCAACGTCGCTCCTTCTCTTCAGTTTGTTTTCCGTGATCCGTAAGTCATTCAGGGTGATGGAGTTGCACTCCCTCCATTCTAACTCTCTCCTTCTTTTCTATTTTCTATTTTTCATTTATTCCTATATTGGGGAATATGTCCAATTTCCTGAATGATTTTTTTTTTTAATTTGATTTATATGCCGCCCTTCTCCGAAGACTCAGGGCGGCTTACAATGTGCTCAGCAATTTTGATTTCCATGGCTTCTCTCTTTGGTCTGATTTTGTGAAAGAGACTCAAAATGGGGTCTTAAAAAAAGCTGAAAGGGCTGCAGATTATTTTCCTCCCTCAGTTCAATCCTCAATTTATCACTTGGATAATGAGTTTTATTTAAAGTAGTGGTGGAATCAGTTGTACTTGCTTTACCTCAACCCATTCCCATATTTGTGTAACTGATCTTTGCTTTTGGATCAATGTTGGTTTAAGGCTCAGTAGGCTTGTGGAGGATTATATATATTATATAAAACAAAAGTATTTGTTGTGGCTGTTGATTATAATACCTTTTTTTTAATAGGTCTTCTCACAAATTTTATTATTGCTTACTATTAATTTTCAACATTCAACTGGCCAACAAGAATTCCCATCTCCTGCACAATCTCACACTGGGCTACAACATCCATGACAACTATTGGAGCACTTTACGCACTTCAGATGCCTTGCTGGACATTCTCTCCACTGGAGAAGCCAATGTCCCCAACTACAGCTGTGGAAGGAAGGAGAACCTTCTGGCTCTTCTTGATGGAGCCAAGAGGGAGATCTCCATCCAGATGTCAACATTAGGAGGCACCTACAAAGTCCCACAGGTTTGTGTGTGTGTTTCTCCTTCTGGTAAAGTGAGGGGTGGGTGGTGGTGGGTGAGCAATAGATGCAATCATGTCTTCTCCATGGAATCAAAGAGCTGCTTTTCTCCATATTAGCAAAAACATCAATATTTTACCCCATTATGTTCATGTTGAGATTAATCATAAAAGGCCTGAAATGCAAGCAATACATTCCCTGGAGAAGACATTCTACCAACTATTTAACTGATCAAAAAATATCCCTGGTTGTTGGGGCCTCTATTGGCATCTTCATTTTCACAGATAAACAATGCCTGCCCTATCCAGTCGGATTAAAATTGGCAATAGTAGCATTTTATCCATCTAAAATGTGGAATAAAAAGGACTCTAGCAATTATAGACCAAATAAACTAGCAGATATTATGGCTAAAATTTATGCCATGATCCTCTTAGTTAAACTTGAGAAAAATTCATTCCTTGCAGAAGAACCAGAATGTTTTAGGTAGAGTAAAATGCTATATTGATTTTGTATGAAATAATGCATAAATTAATAATCTAACATTGGCAACAAGTTTGTCTTGAAATATCTAATCTATATCAGTGAGGTAAAACAAGGTTTGCTGCTTTCTAGATGTTAGTGCAGTATTTGACTCAATAAACAGAGAAATATGATGGAGAAAATGTTTTGCCCTCAAAATGGAGCTCAGCCTGTTGGCCCTGATCCAAGCCCTTGTTTGAGGGGGGGGGGGGGTTGGGCTCAATGGAGCCATGAGAAAAAGGATCTATGCTTATCAAGGAGGAAGGGAAAGGTTTGTATTTGAACCTTTATTATTCAGTCTAGATATGAATGACTTACTACGACTAATGCAGGGTCAAAAAACAGATAATTAATAAATGTTATTTCATTCTTTGACAAAAATGACTAAATTAGTGGACCAATGAAATGCAGTGCATGTAGTATACAGTACTTGGATTTCAGAAAGGCTTTGACAAAGTAAACCACAACCTATTTCTCTGGAAGATGAAAATATGTGGGATAGACAGCATCACCACCAGATGTAGTCAGCCTGTGGTCCTCAATGGAACTACATCTGCATGGAGGGAAACAAGCAGTGGGGGACCCCAAGGTTCCATTTTAGGCCCAGTTCTCTTCAACATCTTCATGAATGATTTGGATGAGAGGAGAAATGGAAAAAATCATCAAATTTGAAGACAACACTAAAGTGGCAGGAATAGCCAACACCCCAGAAGATAGGCTCAAGATCCAGATGGATCTAGGTAGACTTGAATCCTGGGTCTATCTAACAAAATGAAATTTAATGTAGAGAAAGGTAAAGTTTTATACTTAGGCTAGAAAAACCAAATGTACACTTACAGATGAGGTGAAACCTGGCTCAATAAGTGTAACTGTGAAAAGGATCTTGGAGTCCTAGTGGACAATCACTTAAATATGAGCCAGCCACAGCTAAAAAAGCTAATTCAATCCTAGGTTGCATTAACAGAGGGATAAAATCAAGATTACATGAAATATTGGTACTGCTTTATAATGCCTTGGCAAGACCACACTTGGAATAGTGCATCCAGTTTTAGTCTCCATATTATAAAAAAGATGTAGAGACTCTGGAAAGAGTGCAGAAAAGATGATTAAGGGCCTGGAGACTAAAACATATGAGGAACAGTTGCAGGAATTCAGGATGTCTAGTCTAGTGAAAAGGACTAAGGGTGACATCATAGCAATGTACCAATATTTGGGGGGCTGCCACAGAGAAGAGGAGGTTGAATCCAGGTTGAATCTCTCCTTGTTCAGTTTCCATCCATTATTCCTTGTCCGGCCTTTGGGTGCTTTGGAAAATAGCTTGACCCCCTCCTCTCTGTGGCAGCCCCTCAAATATTGGAAGACTGCTGTCATGTCTCCCCTGGTCCTTCTCTTCACTAAACCAGCCATGCCCAGTTCCTGCAACTGTTCATTGTATGTTTTAGCCTCCAGTCTCTTAATCCTCTTGGTTGTTCTTCTCTGCACTTTTTCTAGAGTCTCAACATCTTTTTTATAGTGTGGTGACCAAAACTGGATGCAGTATTCTAGGTGTGGTTTTACTAGGGCTTTATAGGGTGGTATTAGTACCTTATTTTTTTTTTGTAATTTTTTTTTTATTTTCAAATAAAACCAACATAAAAGCATCATCCTTTCAAACAATTACAGACAGCGTTTCGGTCAGTTAAAATCCTTTCGTGCTCACAAAATCTTCAAAATATCAATATATGACACATACTTCTTTTCTCCTAAAAAAACACAAATTTTTACACATTTTATCTTAATTTCACTTCATATATCATATTTAATCTCCATATTTTATTATCTATCCAACAATGAAACAAGCCCTATATCAAATAATATTGATTATCTTCCTGTTCTCTAATTTCAAATGTCAGTTTACTCATTTCGGCACACTCCATCATTTTCTTAATAATTTCTTCATCAGTAGGTATTTTCTCTCCTTTCCAGTTTTTTGCAGATACAATTCTATCCGCTGTTAAGACATTCACAATTAAATATTGCAATTCTCTATTAAATGTCTCTGGTAAGATCCCTTATAATAATATCTCTCGTTTAAAATCAATATGTCTCTGTCATTTTTTCCAACCACGTATGAATCTTAGTCCAATATCTCTTTGCTTTTCCACATGTCCACCACATATGGTAGTATGTTCCTGGCGTCTGGTGACACTTCCAACATTTCTCCGATTTGTTCTTGAACATTCTGGCTATCCTTGCTGGGAGTAGATGTCACCTGTAAAACATCTTATACAAATTCTCCTTATATGCTGCAGACATTGTCATCTTATAATTATGCAACCACAGTTTTTGCCAATTCTCTAAATCGATACCATGACCAAAATTTTTTCCCCAAGCTATCATTGATTCTTTAACTTGTTCTTCTTCCAATTTCATTTCTAACAAATAACCATATAATTTTTTTAATTACATGGTCGTCAGAGCCCATTAAAATCTTATCTAAATTAGTTAAACCATTATAAAAACTTTCTTGTTTAAGATCTTCTTCATATCTAGAGCGTATTTGCATATATGAAAACCAGTCCATCTTATATCCCAAATCGTCTAGTTCTTGCTTCAGTTTAAGTTCATCCTTTTCATTCAATAGTTCACTATACCTAACAATTTGTTCCTTTTTAAATACTATCAAATATGTAAAAGCTTCAATTGTAGACTGGAATTTTCAAATAATATTGCTTTTTGACCTTCTCCCAATTCAACAATAAAGCTTCCTGTATCTGATGTTTTCTAAAATACCCCTGTATTTTTGCACCCTTATACCATAAGAAAGCATGCCAACCCATCAATAAATCATGACCCTCCAAGTTCAATAATCTTGTATTTCTCAAAGTTATCCATTCTTTAATCCACATTAAACATGCTGCTTGATAATAAAGTTCAAAGTTAGGTAAACCAAAGCCACCTCTCATTTTAGCATCTTGTAACAACTTTAACGTTATCCTCACCTTTTCCCCCTGCCAAATATATTTCAATATCATTTTATTGAAATCCTCAAAAAATTCCTTCCCCAACTTAATTGGAATTGTCTGAAATAAGTACAGAATTCTAGGTAAAATATTCATCTTAATAGTTGAAATCCTACCAATCAATAATAATTGCAAGTTTCCCCATTTCACCAAATCTTGCCCTATCTGTTGTTTAAGCTTGTTATAATTATTTTCTTTAAGTGCACCACATCTTGCTGTCAAATGTATCCCCAAATATTTTACCTTGCATCTTTGATATCTCAATCAGTTCTTCTTTTTGTTTTTTCAACATATTTTTAGTCATTATCTTCATTTTATAATTATTAATTTTCAGGCCTGCTACTTTCCCAAATTCACCTATAGTTTCTATCAGTTTATTTATTGTTTTTAATGGTTCTTCTATTATAAAGACCAGGTCATCAGCAAAAGTTAGCAATTT
The DNA here is from genome assembly GCF_029215685.1 of Pituophis catenifer annectens. Lineage (NCBI taxonomy): Eukaryota > Metazoa > Chordata > Lepidosauria > Squamata > Colubridae > Pituophis > Pituophis catenifer. The sequence continues at coordinate 2,861,624 of NW_027256899.1, read as the reverse complement.
GTATTCCTCTTTTTGGATTTTCATGCCTTTTATTTCTTTTTCTTCTCTGATGTTTCTATTTAAAACTTCCAACGTCAATATAAACAAAAGTGGTGATAACGGGCATCCCTGTCTTGTACCTTTTTCTATCTCAATAGCTTCAGTCATTTCTCCATTAATTATTACTTTTGCAGTCTGCTTATTGTATATAGCTTCAATTGCCTGGATAAATTTCCTACCAAAACCCATCTCTCCCATTTGAAGTGTCATAAATCGCCAATTAACATTATCAAAAGCTTTTGAGCGTCTAAAAATTTCAAAGCCATCTGTTTTTCGGGGTGAGCTTCATAGTATTCTAGTGTATCTAAAATTACTCTTATATTGTCTCTTAAATTTGTCTTTTTGGGAGGAATCCATTCTGGTCTATATGTATAAAATTGTTCAAGTATCTCTTTAAACTGTCTGCCAATATTGAAGCAAAAATTTTATAATCCGAGTTTAACAAAGATGTAGGTCTGTAATTTTTGATTTGTTGCGGGTCTGTGTCTTCTTTATGTATCAGCATAATATACGCCTCAGTCCATGAATTGGGTATTTCCTTCTTTGTCATCACTTCATTCATAACCTCTAATAATGGGAGAGCCAAAGGTTCTTGTAATGCCCTATAGTATTCAACCGGTAAGCCATCTGGTCCTGGTGCCTTCCCATTCTTTTGCTTCTTAATTGCTTCTGTTAACTCTATCATTGTTATGTTTCCTTCCAACATTTCCTCAGTATCTGTGGGAATCTGAGGTAATTTTGCTTCTTGTAAGTAGTTTGCCACTTTTCCCTCTTCTATTATCTCTCTTTTATAGAGGTGACTATAATATTCTTGTATTATTTTCCACATCTCTTTATTTCCAAATTTACTTTGTCCTTGATTATCAACTAGTTGAATTATTTTTCTTGATTCTCTTTCTTTTTTCAATTTTTTTTTAAATTTTTATTATTAAAGAATTACGGTACAATTTCACTATTTCCGGTTACATGGTGTTAATATATATATATATATATATATATATATATATATATATATATATATATATATATATATATATATATATATATATATGCATATTCTTTCTAGCCAGGTTTTACCTATGTAAACTTAGTTGTTCTTCAGCCCTAGGTTCTGTGAAATCTCATTCACAAGTTCTTGGGCCCTTTTTCTGCTGCCAAACTGCAACTCTGTGTTGCTTCCTTTTACATAGGTAAAACCTGGCTAGAAAGAATATGCACATAAAAGCCTATGAAAAAAGAAAAAAGATATATATATATATATATATATATATATATATATATATATATATATATATATATATATATATATATATATATATACACAGTAATAGCTTTGCATTAATTACATTGTCATTTACATGGTATTAATTCATTGTCTCAATTCAAGAGTATTATCTGTAGGATTTCTTACTGTTATAATTTGATACCTAGAATTACCTCTCTTTTTCATAAAATTGCATTCTTACTCCCTTTTACCTCCTATCCATATACCCATTTAGCTAATCACCCTTCCAGACTCCTTTATCTCTCTCAAATTCACTTCACTTTTCTTTTCTTCAGCCACTCGTACCACATGTCCCAAACACTGTAATAGTCAGTTTCTTCTCTGTCATTGATTTCTAGCATCAGTTTATTCATTTCGGCACAATATAGTATTTTTCTGATTACGTGCTCTTCAGATGGCAACTTTTTCTCCTTCCAGTGTTGAGCAAAAGAGATTCTCGCTGCTGTTATTATATGTGTAATGAGGTATTTCTACTTTCTTGTGATTTCTTTCTTTAAGATTCCCAGGAGAAATATTTTTGGTTCTAATTCGATTTTTTCTCCTATTATTTCTGACACCCATTTATGTATCCTCCTCCAAAAATTTTTAGCTTGTGGGCATGTCCACCAACAATGATAATAAGTACCTTGCTGATAGTCGCACTTCCAACAATTTGGGGCCATATTTGGATAAATTTTAGCAATCCTGGCCGGTGCTAGGTGCCATCTGTATATCATCTTGTATTGATTTTCCCTATAAGTTGTTGCCCTAGTCATTTTTAAATTATTATTCCAGATTTGGTCCCACTCATTTAAATTTATTGTTTGTCCGAAATTTTTAGCCCAGGATCCTTAACTACTTCCTCCATCAGATCATAGTCTACCAGATAGTTGTAAAGTTTAGCTAAAATTTTATTGTCCGTGCCCATCCATATTTTATCAAAGCCATTGGTACCTATTTCTATGCCATACTCTTCTTTATCTTTTTTGTGTCCTGATTTGATTTGTGTGTATGTCCACCAATCTATATGTGTGCCCTGTTCTTTTAATTCTTCCATCATTTTAAGATTCCCTGCCCCATCTAATATTTCTTTATAATTCGCTGTTTTGCCCAATTCCAATACATTTGGATAGATAATTGCCTCCATAGTTGATAACCATCTGGGAACTTGAGTATATTGTTTTCACCTTATTTCTGCCCATGTTGACATTAGAGTATCCCTAATTTTATGTTTGTAAAAGTATGCTCCTTTTCTTTTCTCTGTGTCCCATAAGTGGGCATGCCATCCCTTCTGGAGATCATGCCCCTCCAGTGTCAAGATTCTTTTATTTCTCAACGTTGCCCATTCTTTTAGCCATACTAAATTTGCTGCTTTTTGATATATTTCCCAGATTGGTAATCCAAGGCCTCCCTTTGTCTTTTTTATCTTGTAAATTTCTAATTGCAATTCTAGGTTTCTTCCCTCCCCAAATAAATTTCCTAATAATAGAATTTAGTTCCCGAAAAAATTTCCTGTCTAATTTAACTGGGGCAGTTTGGAATAAATATAGCATCTTTGGTAAGACGCTCATTTTGATTGCAGCGATCCTCCCTAGGAAGGATATCTGGAGCTTTGCCCATTTTTCTAGGTCTTGTTTGATATTCTTAACTAGAGGTATGTAATTGTCCTCTTTGATGGCTGAACATTTTATTGAGATCCATACTCCCAGATATTTTATTTTCTTTATAATTTGTATCCCCATTGACTCCTCCAACAATTTCTTTTGATCTTCAGTCATATTTTTCGTTAACATTTTAGTTTTCGATTTATTTAACTTGAACCCTGCCACCTTTCCATACTTACCAATTTCTTCCAAAATTTGAATGCCTGTTTCTAATGGTTCCTCCATAATTAATGCCACATCATCCGCAAAGGCTTGGGTTTTATATGTTTCCTTTCTAATTTCAAGTCCCTTAATTTGCTTATTTTCTCTGATCCTTTTTAGTAACACTTCTAATGCCAAGATAAATAAAAGCGGTGATAAGGGGCATCCCTGTCTCACCCCTTTTCTGATTTGGAAGGTTTTTGTTAGTTTTCCGTTCACTAATATGTTGGCCCTTTGTTTCTCATAGATCACATTTATTGTATTCATAAAATTGTATCCGAATCCCATTTTGTTAATTTGTTGCTTCATAAATTCCCAGTTCAAATTATCAAAGGCCTTTTGGGCGTCTAAAAAGACCAGCGCCAGTTCTTTATCAGGGTGTTCCTCCTAGTACTCTAGCACATCTAGAACTGTTCTTATATTGTTTCTTATTTGCCTCCCTGGCAGGAATCCATTTTGGTCGCTATGTATTATCTTATTTAAAATTACCTTTAACCTTTCCGCCATAATACTGATGTAGATTTTATAGTCAGTGTTAAGGAGGGAAATCGGTCTATAGTTTTTTATCAATTTAATGAGGGAAGAATCTGTTCCTTCTTTTTGCAGAAGTGTGACATACGCCTCCCTCCATGATTCTGGGATTTTAGATTTTATCAAAGCCTCATTGAAAATATCTAATAATTTTGGTAGGAGGATATCCTCTAAGTCTAAATTTTGGTATAGTTCCGCTGGGAGTCTGTCCGGTCCCGGTGATTTGTTCTTTTTCAATTTAGCTATCGCGGTCTTCAACTCTGTCCTTGTGATTTCTTTGTTTAACATCTCTCTTTCTTCCTCTCCAATCACTGGAAGGTCTTTTTCCAATAAATATTGCTCTACTTTTTCTTTGGAGATGTCTTCTTCCTTATACAGGGTAGAATAATACTCACGAATGATCTCTAATTTCTCTTCTTCCGTATTAATGATATGGCCCTCTTGGTCTTCTAATTGGTAAATAATCCCTTTCTCTTTTTCTTTTTTATATATAAACTTTATTGAGGTTTTTTACAAAACAAAAAAAAATAAAAAATAGAAAAAAGAAAAAAGGAAAAACAAACATTCAAACAGAAACATAAAACATAAAACACATAAGTATGATAACATTTTCAATTAGTATCGGATGTGCAGTGTTTTAACTATTTACATAAATAGTATTTGGTGACATTTCAACTCACTTTTAACCAATATTTAACACACCTTTAGATCTTTCTTTCATTTTGTCATGTAACCACTTGTACCACCTTTCCCATACCATATAGTAAACTGACTTCTCATCATTTAATTCATAAGTTAATTTAGTCATCTCTGCGCACTCGAGTATTTTCTTAATTGTAAGCTCTTCTGGTGGTTGAGTTTTCTCTTTCCAGTACTGTGCGTATGCCAATCTAGTGGCTGTAATTATGTGGATCATTAAATGTATCATTTCCTTTCTATATGGTTTCTTTATTATTCCCAGGAGGAAAATCTCTGGTGTTAGTTCAATATCTTCGTCAATTATTTCTTGTAACCACCTCCTAATTTTATTCCAGTATCCTTTCGCTTCCGGGCATGTCCACCACATGTGAAAGAAGGTGCCTTGACCATGGCCACATTTCCAACAGTTGGGATGTATATTGGAATATATCTTTGCTAGTCTGGCCGGGGCTAGGTACCATCTATGCAACATTTTGTAATGGTTTTCCTTATATGCCACCGCTCTAGTAAGTTTAAGATTTCTGTTCCATGCCTCCTCCCATTCCCCAAAATTTATATCACGCCCTATATTTTTCTCCCATGCAATTATTTGGTTCTTTGTGACATCTTCGAACTTACCCTCGCCTAATAAATAATTGTATAGTTTTGCCAGAATCTTTTTATTTGTTCCCATCAGGACTTTATCCAATCCATTTGGTCCAAGTTCTAAACCATATTGTTCTTTATCTCTCTGATATCTGGATTTTATTTGTGAGTAGGTCCACCAATCTAGGATTATTCCTTGCTCTCGTAAGGTGTCATTTGGTTTAAGCCTCCCTCCTTCGTCCAAAATATCTTTGTATCTGCCCATTTTCTCCCTCTCCCACCTATTTGGGTGGGTCAGGGCCTCCATCGTTGAGAGCCAATTTGGAATTTTTTTGTAATATTTCTGCCTAATCTGAGTCCATGTTTGAACCAAGGAGTCTCTAATTTTATGTCTGTGGAAATGTGTCTTCCTTTTCTTCTCCATGTCCCAAATGTGGGCGTGCCAGCCTTTTTGCAAGTCATGGCCTTCTAAAGTGAGAATCCTCTCATTTTCCAGGGTGATCCAGTCTCTTAACCATACTAGCTTAGCTGCCCTGTAGTATGTTTCCCAATCCGGGAGTCCAAATCCGCCTATATCTCTTTTGCCCCTTAAAATTTTAATGGAAAATCTCGGTTTTTTTCCCTCCCATATAAATTTTCTAATGATTTGGTCTAATTCTAAAAAAAAATTTTTGTTTAGATTTATCGGTATATTTTGGAATAAGAATAATATTCTGGGGAGGATGTTCATCTTAATTGTGGCTATCTTGCCCAAAAGTGATAGTTTTATTTTTTTCCAGCTATCTAGGTCTTGTTTCATTTTTCTAATTAGGGGAATATAATTATCGTCTTTCAAGGTCGAACATCTAGATGTAATCCAAATTCCTAGGTATTTAATTTTTTTGGCAACCTGTAATCCTAATACTTCTTCTATCTCGTTCTTCTGGCTCTCAGTTGTGTTCTTGATCAATACTTTGGTTTTAGTTTTGTTCAGTATAAAGCCTGCCACCTCTCCATATTTACTTAATTCCTCTAATACTTTAGGTCCCGATTCTATGGGGTCTTCAAGGATTAAAGCTACGTCGTCCGCAAATGCTTGCGTCTTGTAGGTCTCCTTCCTGATCTTCAAACCTTTTATTTCCTCGTTAGATCTAATTTTCCGGAGAAGAACTTCTAGGGCCAAAATAAACAATAAGGGGGATAGGGGACAACCTTGCCTTACTCCCTTACTAATTTGGAATGTTTTGGTCCTATCCCCATTCACCAGGATGCTCGCCTTTTGGTTATTATATATAGATTTAATCATCATTTCAAAATTTGTTCCGAATTTCATAATCTCAATTTGTTTAATCATAAATTTCCAATTTAGATTGTCGAATGCTTTTTGAGCATCAACAAAGATCAGAGCCATCTGTTTTCCGGGGTGTTCTTCATAATACTCTAGTGTGTCTAGCACGATTCTCAAATTATCCCTAATTTGTCTCCCCGGTAAAAATCCGTTCTGGTCTTTGTATATCCAATTATTTAAAATCTTTTTCATTCTTTCTGCCATTATACCCATGAATAATTTGTAGTCAGTATTTAGGAGCGAAATTGGTCTGTAATTTTGAATTTGTTTTAGGTCGGCACCTTCTTTCGGCACAAGTGTAACATGCGCCTCTTTCCATGACTCTGGGATTTTTTGGTCTAACAATACATCATTAAAAATTTCTACTAATTTCGGTTGGAGTATTTCTTCTAATTTTTTATATATTTCCCCTGGGAATCCGTCAGGTCCTGGAGCTTTATTATTTTTCAATTTGGAGAGGGCTGTTTTTAATTCTTCAATTGTAATCTTTCTGTTGAGCATTTCTTTCTCATCTTCAGTTATTTGTGGGAGCTCTGCTTTTATCAAATATTGTTCTATTTTGTCATCCGGTATCGCCTCTTCTTTGTATAGGGATTCGTAGTATTCTCTCACCCTATCCCGTTTTCCTTCCTCGTTAGTCAATAATTCGCCCTTAGAGTCTTCTAAGGTATGAATTATTCCCCTTTCATTTTCCTTTTTTAATTTATAAGCCAGCCACCTGCCCGATTTGTTAGTATTCTCAAAAAGATATTGTTTCGTTCTTTTCATTCTTTGTGCCAGCTCTTCTTGCTCCATGATATTTACTTTATGCTTCCACATCATCCAATTTTCTTTGGCAGCTTCATCTTCTGGGTTATCTTGGAGTTTTCTTTCTGATTCACCTATGTGATTTAAATAGTCTTCCAGGATCTTCCTTTCTTCTTTATTTTTATGTGCAGTATATGAAATCGCGACTCCTCTCAGATAGGCCTTCATTGTATCCCATACTATTGCGCGAGATGTGCCTTTGTTTTCATTTTCCTTAAAAAAGAGGTTTATTTCTTCTTTGAATTTTTGTATACAGTCTTTGTCGCCCAATAATTTAGCATTTAACCTCCACCTCCGTTGGTATTTCCTCTGAACAAGCTTCCATCTAATTTCTAGCGGATTATGATCTGCCCAATCATTTGGGTTAATTACTGCTGTTCCGATTTCTAACCCCAAATTCCTACTAACCCATGCCATGTCAATTCTGGACCACGACTTTTGTGCATTTGAAAAGAAGGTATATTGCCTATCGTTTGGATGCAAGGTACGCCAAATGTCAATTAAATCTAATTCATCGACTAACTCGAAAAAAGCTCTCGGTAAATTTGTCCTTTTATTTTTTTTTTCTTTATTGTTCTTGTGGTCCTTCTCCGGGTCCACAATACCATTGAAATCCCCTATCATACAGATTTCGTTATATGCCATTTTCACTAATTGTTCATGGAGTTTCTTAAAAAATTCTCCCTGTTTTTTATTTGGGGCATAAATGCCCACTAATAATACCTTGGAATTCCCTCTCTTAATTTCAATCATGAGGATTCTACTTTTTGTATCTTTGAATTTCAATTCTGCTTCAATTCCTTTTTTTACGTAAATTACCACCCCCCTTTTCTTTTTCTCTGCCAGCGAATCGAATGTTTGACCGAATTTTTTATATTCTAAACATTTACTCTCTTCTTTTTTTATGTGTACCTCCTGTAAACACATTATATCAACATTTTGTTTACCTAATTTTGTTAAAATTCTTTTCCTCTTTTTGTAATCATTTAGTCCATTGACATTTACAGATATTAGCTTCAAGTCATTCATCTCTATACCTCTATCTGATTATTGGTTCTTGTTTGTTTCTTACGGCCCTTACTGGTCTTGTTTTCTTCTCTTTGGCTTCTTCTTCTTCTTCTGTCTTCCCCTCTGCAGTTGCTTCGTTCGTATTCTGTTGGTGTAGGGCTTCCTCCTCCACTACTGCTGTTTCTAGTTCTTCCTTGCTACCCTGCTCTTCTTCCACACCTCTCAACTGGTCAAGGAAATCTTGTGCTGTACTCAGGCTTTCTATTTTGATTTTTCTTCTTTAATTGATTTTTCTTTTTTAATTCTATAGGACAACCATCTGCCCGACTTATTGGCATTTTCAAAGTGGTATTGTTTAGATCGTTTAATTTCATATGCCAATTTTTCCTCGTCAATTATATTTATTCTGTGCCATATGACATCCAATTTTCTTTTGCCGTTTCGTTGTCCGGGTTCTGTTGTACTTCTTTCTCTGCTTTCTGCAATTCTTCCGACAGTCTCTTCTGGGTCTCCCTTTTTTCTTTATTTTTGTGTGCACCATAGGCTATTGCCAATCCTCTTAGGAACGCCTTCATTGTATCCCAAATTATTCCTCGATCGGTTGGTTCCTTTTCGTTTTCTTCAAAGAAGGTCTTTAATTCTCCCTTAATTCTCTCAATATTTTGTTTATCCCGGAAGAATTGCATATTTAATCTCCATCGGCTATTACCCTTTTTATATTCGCTCCTCCATTTAATCTCCAATGGATTGTGGTCCGCCCAGATATTGAGTGGAATCTCGGCTGACATGATATCCATTCCTACATTTCTACTTGCCCACATCATATCGATTCTGGACCAGGAATTTTGGGGGTTTGAGTAGAAAGTATACTGTCTTTTGTATGGGTGTAAGGTTTGCCAGATGTCTACCAAGTTCAGTTTGTCCACCATCTCAAAGAAGGATTTTGGTAGGTTTTCCTCCTTTTCTTTGGGCCTTTAGGTCTTTTATAGTCTTTATTTGGGTCTACCACTCCATTGAAGTCTCCAATTAAGCAAATATTGTTATTGTTTAATATTATTAATATTAATTATTGGGGTGTTTTAAATTTGTCTTGGGCCAAATTGTTTAATTCTGTTTTATTCTGCTTTTAAATTTTGTATTTATGTGTTTTACTTTATGGCTGTTCAGTGCCCTGAGTCCTTCAGGAGTAGGGCAGTATATAAATCTAATAAAACAAACAAACAAACAAACAAAGGAAAAAACAAAAAAGTATGAAAAAAATATAACAAAAAGCTGAAATCTTCAGGCTCTTGAATACCTTAATCCAATACCGTTATAAAAAATCCCAAAAACAATGAAAATGAGAGATATAAAAAGAAAATAGAAACAACAAAAAAGAAAATAAAAATTAAAAAAAGAAAGTCCTTCAGGCACATTTATATCCAGAAAGCATTCAGAGAGTGATTTCTTAGAAGCCACAAGTTTAAAAAAAATAAGAGAAAAGCAAGTAGCAGCTCAAAAGAGAACAAAAGCCATCAACAATATTTCTAGGCTCCTACTCCACGCAAATACAAGAGAGACACCTGTATAAACAATACAGATTCACTTTCTCAGATGTTCTCCACTCTTATCAGGATGCTAGTACAGAGCCACTTAATTATGGCTACAATGAATCTCTAGACTGTTACTTAAAGAAAAATAGAAATAAAATATCTTTATTACCAGTAGGTGGCAGTATTAAACACTCTCCTATCTTTCCTATTTTAAAGTCCAAACCTTTTCCCTTTGAAATTAATAAAAAGATACAAAAAGAAGGAGAAAAAAAAAAAGAATAAAGCTTCCATCTAAGTAATCAAACCAGTTTCTTCAATTATTTTCTTTTAAAAAGGCAAAATTTTTTAAAAAAATAACATTGCTAATCTTCTCACTTTCAATCCAGTCCCGGTCAATAGTGAAAGTTTTGAGTTTTATTAAATTTGTATACCGCCCTACTCCCGAAGGACTCAGGGCAGTGAACAGGCACAGGATAAAATACAGAAATACAAAAGTTAAAAACAATTTAAAACCAAATTAAATAATATTGGCCCATGACAATTAAAATCCCAATAAATTTAAAACAAATTAAAATTTCAATTTAAAATTTAAAATTTAAAAGAAAGGGGAGAAAAATTAGGCCAGACCGGCTTGCTGGAATAAGAGGGTCTTAAGAGCACGGCGGAAGGTGCGCAGATCCGGGATCTCCGTATCTCCGGGGGGAGCTCGTTCCAGATAGTGGGTGCCCCCATAGAGAAGGCTCTCCCCCTGGGGGCCGCCAGTCGACACTGCTTGGCTGACGGCACCCGGAGAAGACCCTCTCTATGAGAGCGTACCGGCCGGTGGGAGGCTATTTGTGGTAGTAGGCGGTCCCATAAATAACCAGGTCCTAAGCCATGGAGCGCTTTAAAGGTGGTAACCAAAACCTTGAAGTGCATACGGAAGACCACCGGGAGCCAGTGCAGCTCACGCAGGAGAGGTGTTACACGGGAGCGCCATGTTGCTCCCATAACAACCCACGCAGCCGCACTCTGCGCCAGTTGGAGCCTCCGCGTGCTCCTCAAGGGGAGCCCCATGTAGAGAGCATTACAATAGTCAAGGCGGGAGGTGACGAGGGCATGAGTGACTGTGTGTAGGGAGTCCCAATCCAGAAAGGGACGCAACTGGCGGATCAGGCGAACCTGATGAAAAATCCTCCCGGTCACGGCCGTCAAGTGCTCTTCTAAAGACAGCCGTGAATCCAGGAGGACACCCAAGTTGCGAGCCCTCTCCGTGGGGGCCAGCGATTCGCCCCCAATAGTCAGCGATGGCGTCAACTGACTATATCAGGACATCGGAAACCACAGCCACTTGGTCTTGGATGGGTTGAGCCTGAGCCTGTTCCTCCCCATCCAGATCCGCACAGCCTCCAGACACCGGGACATCACTTCAAGGGCATCGTTGGGGTGGTCTGGGGTGGAGATGTACAACTGAGTATCATCAGCGTACTGATGGAACTTCACCCCGAAACCACGGATGATCTCGCCCAGCGGCTTTACATAAATGTTGAACAGAAGGGGCGAGAGGACTGATCCTTGTGGCACCCCACATATGAGGGGCCTCGGGGACGACCTCTGCCCCCCTGCCAACACAGATTGCAACCGGTCAGAGAGAAAGGAGGAGAACCGCTGTAGAACAGTGCCCCCCACCCCTAACTCTTCCAGCTGGTGCAGCATGATACCATGGTCGATGGTATCAAAAGCCGCTGAGAGATCTAATAGGACCAGGACAGAGGAGCAGCCCCTGTCCCGAGCCCTCCAGAGATCATCAACCAACGCGACCAATGCCGTTTCCATGCTGTACCCAGGCCTGAAGCCCGACTGGAACGGATCCAAATACGTCGTTTCATCCAGGTACTGGGGGAGCTGTTGCGCAACCACACTCTCAACAACCTTCGCCACAAAACGAAGGTTGGAGACTGGACGATAAGTAGCCAACACTGCTGGGTCCAGGGAAGGCTTCTTGAGGAGAGTCCTCACCACCGCCTCTTTCAAGGTGGCAGGGAAGTCACCCTCACCCAACGATGCATTTATAATCCCCTGGAGCCAGCCTCGCGTCACCGCCTGGGAAGCCAGCACTAACCAGGAGGGGCATGGGTCCAATAAACAAGTGGTCACGTTCAGTCTACCCAGAATCCGGTCCACGTCCTCAGGGGTCACAGGATCAAACTCATCCCAGATAACATTCTCAAGACCTGCCCCAGTCCCTCCCCCTGAGACTACCCAGTCGGAGTCCAAATCTTCCCATATCTGAGTGATTTTGTCATGCAGATACTGAACAAAATCCTCGGCTCTACCCTCCAAGGGGTCCTCCCGTGCTTCCTGGTGGAGCAGGGAGCAGGTCACCCTAAACAGGGCGGCCGGGCGGTTATCTGATGATGCAATAAGAGCAGCAAAATAACTACATTTCGCTGCTTTTATCGCCACTAGGTAATTCCTAATATGAGATCTTACCAGTGTCCGGTCCGATTCTGAAAGACTGGCCCTCTAATACTCTCTAGGCATCTTTTCCGGTGCTTCAACTCACTTAGCTCCTCGGTAAACCAAGGAGCCAAATGAGATCGGCGCCGGGTTAGAGGCCGCAAAGGCACGACCCGGTCCAGAGCTCCAGCGGCCGCCCTATCCCAGGCGGCCACTAGGTCTCCAGCCGAGGCGTGTGCCAGAGCTTCAGGAAATGGCCCAAGCTCCATCTGGAACCTATCAGGTTCCATCAGGCGCCTGGGGCGGAACCATCTTACCAGCTCCGCCTCCCTGTGGCAGGGTGCAGCGGTTCGGAGGTCAAGACGAAGGAGAGAGTGATCTGACCATGACAAGGGCTCGGTAACTATATCCCCTATCTCAAGATCACTCAACCACTGTCCAGAGACAAAAACCAGATCCAGCACATTTCCCCCCGTGTGGGTAGGGCCATGAATTAACTGGGTCAGGTCCATGGCTGTCATGGAAGCCATGAACTCCCGAGCCACCTCAGATGCCTCACCGATGGACGGCAAGTTGAAATCCCCCATGACCATAAGCCTAGGGGTCTCAACCGCCACCGTGGTGATGACGCTGAGTAGCTCGGGCAGGGCTGCTGCCACATGGCAGGGAGCCAGGTACGTGATCAGCAAACCCATCTGAACCCCGTGACCCCATTTCACAAGGAGGGATTCACAGCCAGCCCTCTGAGGAACAGTGGCCTCCCTTGGTCTCAGACCTTCGTTAATAATAACCGCTACCCCCCCCCCCCCGCCCATACCCTGCAACCTCAGCTGATGGAATGCACGGAAACCTGGTGGGCACATTTCAACGAGAGGGACCGCCCCCTCTTGGCCCAACCAGGTTTCCGTAATACCTGCCAGGTCCACTCCCCCCTCCTGAACAAGATCACAAATGAGGGGGGCTTTATTTACTACAGACCTGGCATTGCATAACATCACACAGAGGCCAGGGCCCTGAGGATCTGTGCCACCTGGAGAACGAGTGGAGCTTTGGGGACTGGAGCATGCCACCACTCGAAGACAGCGGGCGCGCGCTCCCCTAACATGATATGGCCCCCTGCTCCCACCATATCTACCCCTCCCACCCACAGTACTGATGGTAAAAACTTTATCTGGATGAACTTTAGCCCCCCCCTCGACCCCAGCCCCCCACCCCCTGCGCCGTGCTCCACAGCCATACCTGGCCCTCCCCTTAGTGGGTTATCCCCCATACCCACGGCCTTACTTCTGATCCAACCCTCCCCCCCCGGAACCCCTTAAGACATTTGTTAAAACTTTATATAAAAAACCCCTCAACCCCCTCTTCGCAACATGCCACCTCTCTGGGTTCCAAAGCCCTTCATCGAGGTAGGCCTTCCATAACGTGAAAGGCCAGGCTTGCAAGATGGGGGAGTCTCGCAAGGCAAAGAGCTCAGCCGGTGAATACATTCCTGCAAGTCCACCTGGGGAAATGGAATAAGGCTAAGGATTCAATGATGGTACATTTAAAGGTCCAGGAGAGATAGTTCACCATTTTGGCGCATATCAAAACCGGGACTCCACTGTCCTCTCACAGCAGTGGAGAGGAGTCTCAAGCCGATTCCCCAAAAAGCAATGACCAAGCCATCCTCTCACGGCGGCTGGTATCGACAGGTCTAATTCAGTGGCAATAACAGCAAGGTGACTCCCTCGGTGACCACACCCAGGCTTCAGCCTCTCCTCACAGCAAGGCATTGTAAATGTGACTGGGACTGATGATATAGCCGGAAACCGGGGGTCAATTATAGTCAGGTCAGGGGTCCAATAAGTCCAATGCAGTCCAGTGCCGGTGCAGATAAGGTCCAGATCAAATGGCCACGGCCCCGCCCACGCCCATAACCAGGCCGCGGCAGGGATTGGGGCTGGGGAGGGGAAAATGGATACAGGCCAGGGGGAGGCAGGCCAGTCACCCAACTTTGCCAAACCCCCAGTTTCCATAGGGTCTTCTAATCCCCTTTAAGTCCTCGGTCTTCAGGGGTCTTCAGGAGTCAGCAACCAGTCAGACTGCATTCTTCCCTTCCTCCCCTCCGCAGTAAATAACCGACCCTGGTAGAAAGGGCTAAAGTCGGTCTGAAAACAGCCAGGGTAGCGCCGTTCCACCCAGCACCGCCCCAGCGGCCGTTGTTTCATCCCCAGCCACCGCAGCCGCCGCTCCAACTGTCGCGGCCGCTGCTGACAGCCGGGAACCATGTCGGGGTGCTTTTCCGGGGGGGGTATGTCCAGCGACGCTCCAACGAGCTGCTGTCTCCCCACATCCCTCCCTGCTCCGGCCGCCGCTGGGAGGGGCACCAAGGCAAACCGGCGCCGCCCCAACCTTGCTCCAGCCTCCCGTTCGCCGCCGCCGCCATAGCCTCGCGGCGTTTTTCGGCTCCAGCCGCCCACGCCGATTGTCCAGGGGAGCTCAAAAGCTCACAACAGGCCGCCCACACATTCCTCTTGCTGGGCCGGGGCCAACAGCTGATATTCGGGCCCCCGAGAGTCCTCAACAGGCCCTACTTCTCCCCTGAGGCATTGGAGCTTCACCTACGAGCCGCCATCTTTGCGCATGCTCAGAAGGTCTCAGCTAGTACAGAGCCACTTAATTATGGCTACAATGTATTTCTAGACTGTTACTTAAAGAAAAATAGAAATAAAATATCTTTATTACCAGTAGGTGGCAGTATTAAACACTCTCCTATCTTTCCTGTTTTAAAGTCCAAACCTTTTCCCTTTGAAATTAATAAAAAGATACAAAAAAAGGAGAAAAAAAAGAATAAAGCTTCCATCTAAGTAATCAAACCAGTTTCTTCAATTATTTTCTTTTAAAAAGGCAAAATTAAAAAAAAAAATAACATTGCTAATCTTCTCACTTTCAATCTAGTCATGGTCAATAGTGAAAGTAAAACACTTAAGTCTTTCAAATTGAATAATTGGGTGTTAAAAAGAAAAGATTATTTCCAATTCAGTTTGTTGCTTCTCCTCTCTTACTCCCAGTCTCCAATTTCCAAATCTTTTTTCCTTTAGGGTGTTCTTTGTATCATTTAAAAAAGTAAAACTCTCTCATCGGTCCGATTCGCTGTCATTCCTTTCCCTCTTCCTGAAACTGCCTCAGCCTCGGCAGCCACAAAGACTGCTGCTCCGCCGCTAGAAAAAGAGCTTTCCTGGGTCAACCAGGGACTTTATAGTGTCCCTGGGATCCACAGGATGTGCTCTCTCCACTAGCACAGTCAAAACTAAACTGTGGGGTCCGAAATGGACCATCCAGAAGCGTAGTTTTCAGCAGGAATTCTGGCGCCCCAGCAATTCCTGTCCGTCTCGCCGCAATGTCAGCTTCCAGTCCAGTACTTCTTTTGATCTTGATTGTCTCCCTCTGTTAATGCAATTTAGGATTGCATTGGCTTTTTTGGCTGCCGCTGCACACTCTTGACTCATATTTAATTGGTTGTCCACCAAGAGTCCAGGATCCCTCTCACAGTTACTGCTATTATGCCTGGTTTACTGCTTGAAAAGGGGGTTGGACTAGAAGACCTCCAAGGTCCCTTCCAACCCTTTTACTTTGTTTTAAATTCTGTTATAGGTACACATGTTTAGCCTGCTAAATTCCTATTGGAATACACTGATTTATACAGATAATGTGATATTATCAAACTTACACATTGTATTGTATAGACTTGGATTGTTTTGTCTTAATAATTATCTGATAATTAATAAAGCAAATTCAAAAGTTATGGTCTTTGGAAAATGTCATCATAGCCATAGATGGTCAGTCATTAGAGCAAGTAACACCTTTCCTTACCTGGGGTTGTTTTCTCTGAGCCTGAATCTTGGCTCCCTCATCATCCAAGGAGCTCAGTTAGAGAAAGGGCAGGAGTGAAAGTGGTGCTTAAATGAAAACCTCATAGCTCTCCAGCTTCCTCAGCCCCAAATTATTAAAGTATCTGAGGCCCAGTTTTCCCCCATGTTCTTACATCAATCTGATATTTGGGGCTCCAGAGAGAAACCACCAGCAGAACCAACCCAATCTCAGCCTCTGAGGAGGATCTTGGGGTGGGTAAAAGGACTCCAGCTGCTGCCCTCAGAGCTGATTTGGGAATTTACACAATTTTTGCTTTGTCTAAATTCAGAAAATATGGGTATTGTTGGCATAAAATTTAATCTATGGAAACTGACAGACTCTGAAAATTGTGGCTGTTGGAACAGACAAAACTTCAATTAAAGACCAAACTTGGATTATGCAACTGACAAATCTTATTAGGCTTTGAGGTCTGCCTGTTTCTTGTATAATTGGAGAAAGAAGTTTAAAAATTTCCTCCAGAAAAAATCTGGGATATAGAAGCAAAAAAAGATGCAGCAATCCTCAAAAATTATAATAGGCCCTTTATTGGAATAGAATACTCCAGTTGGCATTTGCATGTGTTAATTTAATTGTGATCAATTGTAGGGGTGATACAGTAATAGGATTTACATTTTTATTGTTTTTTAATTTGGTTATTATTTTCCATTATTATGATTCAATCTTGCTAATATTCTGTCTTAAATATTTTAAACAATGTCTGATTAACAAACTATTCTAATACATTCAGGAAAACCAGGTTGGATTTATTAAAATCTAATATTTTGGACTTGATCTGACCCCAAATGTAACACAGCATTCTTCATTGCTTTTTCAGATCAGTCATGACATTGCTTCAGAGGCTCTGAGTGATAAAAGGAAATTCCCCTTTTTCCACAAAATGTTCCCCAAAGAAGGGATCCAGTACCCAGCAACTGTCCAACTGCTCCTCCATTTCAGATGGACCCTGATTGGCCTTTTTGCTTCAGACACAGAAAATGGAGAAAATTTCATGAGGATTTTTCCTCCTATGCTTGTCAGGAATGGAATTTGTGTTGTTATATCACAACTGTTCTCAACAACTGGATACACAACAGCCCTCAGGGATTCCCTCTCTAAGTGGAGACATGTCAACGTCTTTGTTCATTTCATGGAACTTGATTCCATTTGGGTGAGAATCCTTCCTTTCCATTTAACATTTATGCGTCTGCCAGGACCCATTGAAGGGAAAGTCTGGATCCTCACAAATTTTTTGGGGTATGCAATGATCAGGCGTAGACTTCTCAAATACATCCATAGTATTTGGAACTTTGGTTATTTGCCAAAAAAAAGGTCAGAGGATTCTGCCTTTGAACCCCATTTCTTTGTGAAAGGAAAGTTTCAAGATCATTATTTTCTCTGTTCTCTTTCAAATAACGTCTTTTCCGTCAAAGGCCGCAGAAGATGCACCCAGAAAGCCCCACTGGGGAAAAGGGACAGGATCCGGATCCCAAATGACCATCACTTTTACAGTATGATGAAGACTCTGGCCCAGGCCTTGAATGCCGCTTATTCCTCCAGATCCAGGAGGAGAAAGAAGGAGGGAGAAAAGACTTTGGGGTCTCCAAGGCTGCAGCCGTGGCAGGTATGGGGGTCCTGATATGGATCCATTAATCTTAGATCCTTTGGAGGAGGAATCCAGAGGAGAAGGAGGGGAACCAACTCAACAGATCTGTCCAATTCAATTACTCAGGGATTAATGGTTCCAAAGAGTAGATACCATGACATTTTGATATTAAACTCTGCTCATTTGAAAATGCTGTATTCTTTCTTAAATATATTCCCGTATTTCTGGGTTTGTGATGAGCATGATGGAATTTCCCCTTTGTTCCGTCCCCACTGCAGGTGGGTCTGTGTGCAGCTCAACAGGCAGCTAACCCCCCTCTTCTCCTCCAGTGAAAGGGAGCCTGGGGTGGATCTGGGTGTTTCATTGGGAGAAAAGGGCACGGAGAAACTGAGGAGATGCAAAGAGTGAGAATCAAAGATAAATAGGAGATAGGCAGCATTAACTAACAGCCATCAAAGAAGCAGCTGGAACCTCTCCAGCGATGCTCCGTGTGAGGGACGGAGGCTGTCTCTGGATGACCATGTGTCTCGGTCAAACCGGCTGCTTCCGTCTCCTCCAAAGGCTGAGAGAAAAGGGAGTCTGGCTTCAGACCATACAGTTAGGCTTATCTGCCCCCGTCCACTAGGTGGGGCTACAGCAACAATAGCACAATAGTTACATGTTGTGGCATGACAACCTTTATAAATTTGGAGGAGACCCTGAGACCATGTAGCCCAACCCCTCCTCTCTGCAGGAATTCCAGTTAAAGCTTCTCTGACTGATGGCTGCTCCGTCTTTGCATTCAGACAATCCATGAAGAGGAGACTGAACTTCTCTGCTTTACTGGCTCAGCTCTAAAACAGCAAATTCTCCTCCAAGCCTGGTGCCTGCAAGGGGACCTGGTTCTTGAGTTGGGGTCTCCCCAAACCAGAACGTTCACTTCCTGAGATACTTATGGCTGCATTTGCCTTCTTTCCATGAACATCTCCCTGCTAACTCAGATTCTGTTTCCAGTTACCGTATTTTTTGGAGTGTAAGACACACCTTCCCCCCCCCCCTAAAAGGGGGTGAAAATTTAGGTGTGTCTTATACACCAAATATAGCCCTTTCCACCCACTGGCCCCCACCCTTTGGCCTCTGTCTCCTTGAAAGCAAACAGCAAGAAAAAACAGCTCTTTTCAGCTTCAGCACAGACTGATTAGCTCAAGTTGATTGGATCAACCTCCCGACTCTCCACTGATTTGCTCTCAGCTATTTTCTGCAGGGCTTTGCTGGGTTACTGCAAAGAGGTAAATTGCTGGAGCAGATTTTTTTTTCCTTGTGCTAATCAAGCTATGCTGAAAACGAAAATGAAAGTAAAGCAGGCTGTTTGCTGTTTGTTACAACGAGGCAAAATTTCTCAGAGGCAGAGGGAGATTTCTTTTTCTTCTTTTCCTCACCAAAAAAGGTAGGTAAAAGGGTCTTGTATTCCGAAAAATACAGTAACTACGATTTTGAGATCATTTTCACAAACATACATATGAAGTTTGGTGTCCCTCATCTTTCTTCCAGTCCACCATTAATGTTCTTATAGGAGACTCTATTGTTAGTCAAGTCCTAGTTGCTAAAAATCAGATATTTTTCTACTGCTTTTTACATATACACCCTTCTGTGTGTGCTGATGAAAAATATTTTTCTGGAAACTTGATATTCCTCTCATTAAATTTTATTTTATTCAAAAAGGTAAAATATAAACTTTAAAAAATAAAACTATTACAAAGACAAAAATTAGATGAAATGTTTTTTTTAAAAAAATTGTGCATTAAAAACAGATAAAACCACATTCGCATATATTGTTCCCCAGTTGAATACTGACAGATGTACATTTCTCCTACTTGCAAAATAGGCCCACAATTATAAACTTCTACTGATATATTTGCAACCACTTGACTTGTCATCTGTCTGTTGTATATAAAAAATGTAGTTAACAGCAGTGGTGAAATCTAAAATTTTTTACTACCAGTTCTGGTGTGGTGTGCTTGGTGGGCATGGCAGGGAAAGGATACTGCAAAATCCCCATTCCCTCCCCACTCTGGGGCCAGCCAGAGGTGGTATTTGCCGGTTCCCCAAACTACTCAAAATTTCCACTACCGATTCTCCAGAATCTGTCAGAACCTGCTGGATTTCACCCCTGGTTTATTTATTTATTTATTTATTTATTTATTTATTTATTTATTTGTTTAAATTTCTATACCGCCCTTCTCCAAATAGGACTCAGGGCGGTGCACAGCCTAAGTAAAAACAAAGCATACAAAATTTAAAAAACAGTATTAAAATAATTAAATATTCTGGCCGTAAATTAAAACAACCCAATTTAAAATCAATTTAAAATTTAGCTCAAGCCAGCCCAGCTAGTTGAAATAAATAGGTTTTCAGGGCCCGACGAAAAATCCGGAGGTCTGTTATTATACGTAACTCTGGGGGAAGGTTATTCCAGAGGGTGGGCGCCGTCACAGAGAAGGCTCTCCCCCTGGGGGTCGCCAGCCGACATTGTCTGGCGGATGGCACCCTGAGGAGGCCCACTCTGTGCGAGCGTACTGGCCGGTGGAAGGCTATTGGTGGCAGTAGGCGGTCTCGTAAGTACCCCGGCCCTAAGCCATGGAGCGCTTTAAAGGTGGTCACCAACACCTTGAAGCACACCCGGAAGACCACCGGGAGCCAGTGCAGCTCGCGCAGGAGAGGTGTCACATGGGAGCGCCTCGTCGCCCCCATAATCCCCCCGCGCGGCCGCGTCCTGGACCAGCTGGAGCCTCCGGGTGCACCCCAGGGGGAGCCCCATGTAGAGAGCGTTGCAGTAGTCCAGGCGGGAAGTGACTAGTGCCTGAGTGACTGTGCGTAGAGAGTCCCGATCTAGAAAGGGGCGCAACTGGCGTATCAGGCGAACCATGGCTTAGGGCCGGGGTACTTACGAGACCGCCTTCTGCCACCAATAGCCTCCCACCGGCCAGTACGCTCCCACAGAGTGGGCCTCCTCAGGGTGCCGTCCGCCAGACAATGTCGGCTGGCGACCCCCAGGGGGAGAGCCTTCTCTGTGGCGGCGCCCGCCCTCTGGAACAACCTCCCCCCAGAGCTACATACAATAACAGACCTCCGGATTTTTCGTCGGGCCCTGAAAACCCATTTATTTCAACTAGCTGGGCTGGCTTGAGTCAAATTTTAAACGGATTTTAAATTGGAATGTTTTAATTACGGCCAAAATTATTTAATTATTTTAAACAGTTTTAGATTTTGTATGCTTTGTATGTATGTCTTGTTTTTACTTTGGCTGTTCACCGCCCTGAGTCCTACATTGGAGAAGGGCGGTATAGAAATTTAAACAAATAAATAAATAAATAAACCTGATAAAAAGCCCCCCTGGCCACGGCCGTCAAATGGTCTTCTAGAGACAGCCGTGCGCCCAGGAGGACGCCCAAGTTGCGAGCCCTCTCCGTGGGGGCGAGTGATTCGCCCCCAATAGCCAGCGATGGCATCAGCTGGCTATATCGGGACGCTGGAAGCCACAGCCACTCGGTCTTGGAGGGGTTGAGTCGGAGCCTGTTTCTCCCCATCCAGGCCCTCACGGCCTCCAGGCACTGGGACATCACTTCAAGGGCATTGTTGGGATGGCCTGGGGTGGAGATGTACAGCTGGGTGTCATCAGCATACTGATGGAACTCCACCCCGAAGCCACGGATGATCTCACCCAGCGGCTTTACATAAATGTTGAACAGAAGGGGTGAGAGGACTGACCCTTGTGGCACCCCACAAGCAAGGTGCCTCGGGGTCGACCGCTGCCCCCCCCGTCAACACAGATTGCGACCGGTCAGAGAGGTAGGAGGAGAACCACCGCAGAACTGTGCCCCCCACCCCCAACCCCGCCAACCGGTGCAACATGATACCATGGTCGATGGTATCAAAAGCCGCTGAGAGGTCTAACAGGACCAGGATAGAGGAGCAACCCCTATCCCGAGCCCTCCAGAGATCATCCACCAACGCGACCAATGCCGTTTCCATGCTGTGCCCAGGCCGGAAGCCGGACTGGAGCGGGTCTAGATAGACAGTTTCATCCAGGTACCGGGGAAGCTGTTGCGCTACCACACTCTCAACAACCTTCGCAACAAAGCGAAGGTTGGAGACTGGACGATAGTTAGCCAAAACAGCCGGATCCAGAGAGGGCTTCTTGAGGAGGGGCCTCACAACCGCTTCTTTCAAAGCGGCCGGCAGGACCCCCTCACTCAAAGAAGCGTTAACAATCTTCTGGAGCCAGCCTCGTGTCACCTCCCGGGAAGCCAGTACCAACCAGGAGGGACACGGGTCCAATAAACATGTGGTCGCGTTCAGCCGTCCCAGGACCCTGTCCATGTCCTCGGGAGCCACAGGATCGAACTCCCCCCAGATAACACTCTCAAGACCTGCCTCAGTCATCCCGTCCGGACATACCCAGTCAGAGGCCAGCCCTTCCCGAATCTGAGCAATTTTGTCATACAGATACTGCACAAAGTCCTCAGCTCGGCCCTGCAAGGGGTCATCCTGCGCTTCCAGATGGAGGAGGGAGTGGGTCACCCTAAACAGGGCGGCCGGGCGATTATCTGATGACGCGATAAGAGCGGCAAAATAGCTAGATTTTGCCGCTTTTATTGCCACTAGGTAGGTCTTAATATGAGACCTCACCAGTGTTTGGTCGGATTCGGAGCGGCTGGTCCTCCAACTACTCTCCAGGCGTCTTTTCTGGCGCTTCATCTCCCTAAGCTCCTCGGAGAACCAAGGAGCTAGGTGAGTTCGGTGCCGGGTCAGAGGCCGCAAAGGCACGACACGGTCCAAGGCCCCGGCAGCCGCACTATCCCAGGCGGCCACCAGGTCCTCAGCCGAGTCATGAGCCAGAGTCTCAGGAAATGGCCCAAGCTCCATCTGGAACCTATCAGGGTCCATCAGGCGCCTGGGGCGGAACCACCTGGTCGGTCCCGCCTCCCTGCGGCGGGGTGCAGCAGTTAGAAAGTCCAGTCGAAGGAGCGAGTGGTCAGACCATGACAAGGGTTCGATGACTATATCCCCTGTATCAAGGCCACTCGACCACTGACCAGAGACAAAAACTAAGTCCAGAGTGTGTCCACCCATGTGAGTGGGGTCATGAATTAACTGAGTAAGGTCCATGGCCGTCATGGAAGCCATGAACTCCCGAGCCACCTCAGATGTTTCGCCGACAGATGGCAGATTGAAATCCTCCATGACTAGAAGTCTGGGGGTACCAACCGCCACCTCAGCTATGACGTTGAGCAGCTCAAGCAGGGCCATTGCCACGCGGCAGGGAGCCAGGTACGTGATCAACAAGCCCATCTGTACTCCACGACCCCATCTCACAAAAAGGGACTCACATCCGGCTATCTGTGGAACAGTGGTCTCCCTCGGATCAAGACTTTCCTTTATAATAACCGCCACCCCCCCCACCCCTGCCCTGAGCTCTCGGCTGATGGAATGCTCGGAAACCTGGTGGGCACATATCCACGAGGGGAACCCCCCCCATGGCCCAACCAGGTCTCCGTAATACCTGCCAGGTTAACAGGCAATCCAAAAATAAATAAATAAATAAAATTAAAAAAAAAATTAAATTTCAAAACTTAAACTGTCTGTTATCTGCTATTATATTTAACTCTCAGACAATTTGCCGGGGCTTATTATGTACCACAAACCACCACAATCATTATCTCTGAGCCATCCTGAATCTGTTCATGATTCAATATCAAACAATATCTTTGTTTGATTCTTAATAATAATTCACTTCCTTAAAACTTTAATTAGGATCTTTCCCAGCAACTGCTTTCCATTCCCCAAAGTCACAGCACCTCCTGTAAATTGAAACACGATGACTTTTTAAGATTTGTTTTCCAGTTAAATATGACAAGTCCATTCCCTCAATCTCCCTCAATCTCCTTGAAATAATCCATTTTATCAGTCATCCGTTCTGTCCACTTTGAGTCTTCAGGGTCCATGGCCTCTCCAGCCATCTCCAAGCAGCCTGCCTTCAAACCAGACTCCTTCTTCAGGGATCCCAGCAGCAAATTCAGTCCCAGTCCATCCATCCAATCCATCCGATTCAACAATTGTTGCTTGCTTCTGATTATCGTCTTTAAGTTGATTTAAAACCATTCTTATTTTATCAAACTTTTTAAATGAAGTTTAAAATAAGGCTTGTAAGTTGAAAGACTTTATATTCTTTAAATTAAATCACATCAAATTAGCTTACTCTAGGACCATGATGGCGAACCTATGGCACGGGTGCCACAGGTGGCACACGGACACATATCAGTGGGCACGTGAGCATTGCCATAGCTCAGCTCCAGCGTGTATGCGTGCGCTGGCCAGCTGATTTTTGGGCCTTCCGGTCCCACCAGAAGTTGGGAAATGGGCTGTTTCCTGCCTCCGGAGGGCCTCCAGGATGTGTGGGGAAGGCCGTTTTCGCCCTCCCCAGGCTCCTAGAAAGCCTCTGGAGCCCGGGGAGGGTGAAAAACGGGCGTACCGGGCCCACCATGCCATTGCGTTGTTAAAAGCGGGGGAGAGGTGTGCGCACATGCGCAGGGCGCATTGAATTATGGGTGTGGGCACGCACATGGGCAACCTCCCCGCGCTCCCTCCGCTTTTGGCATGTGATGGCAAAAAGGTTAGCCATCACTGCTCTAGGATCTACATCTTAGATCAAATCTTGTGTGAAGGGGATTTATCAACTTGACTGTATTAATGATAACCTAGAAAAATTGATATCCAATAGCAAAAAGTTATCCCTAACCTTCAATCCCTGGCCCATTAATTAAAGTATATAAAGGTTACCCCTGTTATGTTAAAAAGGATCAAGCCAAACAACCCAATATAAATAGAATCAAAATATATGTTTTATTTTGTTTCTAAACTATTAAGTCTATCCATTGACATTCTTTCTAGGTACAATGTATCACTGGTACACAAACGAGAGTGAAGCACAAAGAGAAGGTGATTACCTTTTATATCAGGTGGGAGGGGAAAGTGGAACATTGCATTATGGGACATGTAGTTTAAATAGAACATGTTATATTGGTAATGTTTATTCCAGATTAAAACACTCATCTCAACAATACCCCTTCTAATACCAGATTGGTTTAATCGAAATAATTACAAGTACTGTAACTATAATACACTATTTATATATTTACACATAGTCTCTTTGTTAAATACATATGCTGATTTGATGGTAGTGGTTTAGTTAATATATCTGCGGTTTGTTCTTTCGTTTTACAATGTACCACCTTTATAAATCCCATTTCTGATAACTGTCTCACGTTTATATTTAATGTCTATATGTCTGGATCTTTGACCAATTGCGTCAGCTTTAGATATGTCAATGGCGGCTTTGTTGTCTTCCCATATGATTATTGGATATGCAGGCTCTTTCCAAATGTCTATCATTAAATCATCGAACCATATTAAATTGTTTGCCACTTTCGACAAACATATGAACTCTGCTTCTGTAGTTGAGGTTGATACAAGCTTTTGTTTTCCCATGTACCAATGTATTGGGCTTTCATTTAAATATATGACATAACCTGAGGTGCTTTTTCTCATTTTAATGTCACTAGCCCAATCTGCATCTGCATAACATGAGAGTATTGGTGACTTGGATATGTTTGGGGTGAGTGTTAATGTGGCATTCATTGTATGTTTTAGATACTTTAGCAGTCTTTTAACAGCTTTCCAGTGACATATCTTCGGGTTATTTACATGTCTAGATAGTAAGTTGACAGGGAGAGATATATTGGGTATGGTCCAATTAGCTTTATAGAGCAATGAACCGATTGTTGATCGATATAGTGTATTTTCATTAAAAATTTCATCATCATTATACATATTTCTTATAAAATCAGCCTGCATAGGCGTATCAGATGGTTTAGCATTGGTCATGTTGCATTTCAATAACAATTCTAAAAAAATTTCTTTTTGGGAAAGTATGAAACCATTCTCAGTTTTGGTAATTTGAACTCCCAGGTATTTATCAATCTTTCCTAATGATTTTAGTGAAAAATGTTCATTGAGCTTTTGAGCAAATTGATCACGCTTGGATTTACTTTTACCAATGTCCAAAATATCGTCAACATATACCAATACTTTTTCATAGGAATCTTGATCTCTCTTGACAAACACACATTTGTCAGCTGATGTTGCGGTGAAACCTAACAACCTAAGTGTTTTAGAAAGACAATCATACCAACGCTTACCCAATTGTTGCAGACCATAGAGCCTTTTCTTTAATAATCATGTTTTGCCCTCATCTTGGTCAATTCCTGGTGGTGCTCTGACATAATTTTTTTTATCTAGTTGTGCATGTAAGTACGCTGTCTGTACATCAAATTGAAACACATGTTCATTTAGAATTGATGCAATGACTAGTGCGGTTTTTACACTTTCTGACCTGACTGTAGGAGAATAGGTATCTGTATAATCATCTGGAAATCTTTGAGAAAACCCTTGTGCTACAAGTCTTGCCTTATATAAATTTTTGTTATCTTCTAAATGTTTTATTTTGAATACCCATCGTGTTCCAATTGTTTTTTTGTGTTTTGGAACTGTAGCTGGTGTATATACTTTTAGTGCCCTTATACTATTCATCTCTTTTTGCATGGCGTTTTTCCACTTTATTTGTTCCTCCTCGGGAAGAGTCAAAATGTCCTCATAGTTTTTGGGCATAGTGACATCACAATTAATGGACATCACATAGTCCTTTAAGATTTTAAGTGTGTTTGATCTAGGTGATCTTCTGATGTTTTTGTCTGCATTATTAGTATTTTCAGATGATTTGTTGGTGTCCTCTTTATCAATGTCTCATGTATTAATGATGTTTCCATGCACTTTCCACACCGAGCTGAAGACATGGCTTTTTCAGCAAATTCCCTGATCTGCCATGAGGTTTTTTAATTGTCTGGGGATTTTAAATTGACTAATCTTAGTATTTGGA
Source organism: Pituophis catenifer annectens (assembly GCF_029215685.1). NCBI lineage: Eukaryota > Metazoa > Chordata > Lepidosauria > Squamata > Colubridae > Pituophis > Pituophis catenifer. Next base: position 2,835,060 of record NW_027256899.1, on the reverse strand, counting down.
CTGTTGTGTTGTTTTTATTTTGTGAGCCGCCCTGAGTCCTACGGGAGAAGGGCGGCATATAAATTTGAAAAATAAATAAATAAATAAATAAATAAATAAATAAATAAATAAATAAATGTGATGGCCTTCTTTCCAATCCTTAGTTGCTATTTTATGTTTGATTGATTTGTTGATGTGTATGTGAGATTTTGATTGTGTTTGATTACCTTTATATGTGTGTTTTTGTCTATTATGATTTTGTTTGAATGTATTTTGCTCCAATTTGCATTTTCATCAAAATTCGCCAATCCTGAAATTATTATTTTATGATTGTTGTCCATAAATCTATATGCTTTGGTTTTGGACTCATAATCTACGAATCTCAGTCTTTTTGAGATTTTGTCCCCATTTTTCTAAGTTGTTTGGGAATATGTATGTTGGCCATTACCCCAAAAACGTGAAAGTGAGATAATTTCGGTTTGCATGATTTCATATGGGGTTTTTTGAATTACTCTAGACCATAACCTATTCAACGTATAATTTAAATATAGAATGGCCTCTCCCCAATATGAAAAACTTAATCCTGTGACTTCCAACACACACCTAACCATACTCTGTAAAACATCATTTCTGCGTTCAACTACTCCATTTTGATATGCCAAAAACGGTGAAGTTTTGTAATGTATCAAACCATTTTTGTTAATCCAATTAACAAATTCTTTGCACATGAATTCAGAACCTCTATCTGACATTATCTGTTTGACTTTGATATTATGTTGAGTTTTGACTCTCTTATAAAATTCTTTGAATTTTTCAAATGTTTCGCTTTTGTGTTTGAGGGTGTATACAAAACCGTACCTACTATGATCGTCGACAATCGAAAGGAAGAAACGTTTGTTGCCAATTGAAGGCTTCAATGGGCCTACTATATCCATGTGCACCAGCTGAAAAATGTGTGTGGTGCTCCTTATAGATTTCTTTGGTCGGGGTCTGTTTTTTTAATTTTGAGCTTTTACAAATAGAACACTCTAAATAATTATCACAGTTGTTTACTTTAAGACCCTTTGAACAGTTTAACATCTTTCTTATAATCGGGAAACCAATGTGTCCCAATCTTCGGTGTAATAGGTGGGCGCAATTATCATGTATAGGTTTACCGATAAAAATACATTTGTTATTGATTGGTTCAGTTACAACATGTTCAACATCAATGTTATCAACATTGTTACTATTTTCCCCTTCTGTGTTACAATCATTAGTATTACAACCATCATCTAATTTCTCTTCCCCTTCTTTTCCATAGTCATCAGTATTACAATTGTCATCTATGTTCTCTTCCCCTTCTTTTTCCTCTACACCATCACTATTTTAATCTTCGTTACTAAAGTTAGAATTTATCTGTTCAATAGACTCGTGAGATGGTATATAGTAAGGTAGTCTTCCTGATATGACTATGTTTCCAACTTCTTTTCCATTGTTAGTTAACAATACATTACCATCTCTGAATAATACTTCTATTTTTGTTTCTTTACTTAATTTTACAATAGCAAGAACATTGTAAGGTATTTCTGGTATGAAAAGAACTTCGCTTACATTACCAATACCTGGAATATGAACATTTCTTTTCCCATCAACTTTTAGGAGTTTTTGATTGGCTACTTTTATGTTGAATGACATTTTGTTGAAGGAAGTAAAAGAGCCTTGGTAGTACAGGGGTTTAAGGCACCCTGTTATTAAGCTGGTTATTAAGACCAGCTGCCTGCAATTACTGCAGGGTTCGAATCTCGCCAAGGCTCAAGGTTAACTCAGCCTTCCATCCTTTCTAAGGTAGGTGAAATTAGGACCCAGTTGTGGGGGCAATAAGCTGACTTTGTATAAATATACAAAAGGATGAAGGCTATTGCTGAGCACATTGTAAGCCGCCCTGAGTCTTCGGAGAAGGGCGGCATATAAATCAAATTAAAAAAAAATTCTTATACACATGAACTATGTGACGTAGCTCCAGAGTCTAATAACCAGTAATTTCCTTTCTTACTCATGTTAAAGATGGGATCAATATCCCTGAATCCTTTTACAGATTCACTATTATTCCTATCATTTTCTCTTTCGGATACTCTACCCCTTCTTGGACTAGGTGATTTCTTGCGTCTTGAGTTAATACTTAATCTTTGATTACTAGGGATCCTATCATAATATCTCTGCCTGGAATTACATCTCTTTCTGTTAAAATTGACATTGTATGTTCGGGCATATTCATTAATTGGTCTTCCTCTAAAATTTCTTGGGCAATTTAACCATATTTAACCATATTTGGAGATTAGACAATTGTGGAAGAAAGATTCAATGTCGGATAAGAAACAAAGTTTTCTGTTGTTCAAATTCCTGGATGTTCCCATTCTAGTTTCATCCCTTTCTGGAGAAGAATGAATGTTGGAATATTTCTCGAAGAAAACTGTACTTGGACCAAAATGGAGAGATAACAGCAGATCTTTTCATCAAAATCTTCTTGGTTCTCCCCAAGGAGGATGTCAGGAAAGTGACTCTGGCATATTTTGAAAGGCAGAGACTTACTATCGACCAAGATGCTCTTTCACAGCTAAAGTTGCTCAATAAGGTGGGAGAAATTTTGCTGTCTTTTCTCTCTTTTCCAAAGCCAGAGGTCCCATTTCAAGTGGGCAAAGCCTAGAGTCTCCAGGGTGGTTGGCCTCCCATGCCAGGTGGTGTCATCTCATGGAGCTCTTCAACAGATGGGACCTAAGTGGAGTGGCTTTGCCATGTTTTATGGAAACCGTTCAAGATCTTACTGGTCAGAGGATTCTTTCTTCATCACAATTTAACTTCATATTAAAAAATCTAACAGAATAAAAGTTTCCTAAATATTTTACAGTAAACTTTTTTCAATTCCATTGAACTAAATGAAGAATCTGCCAGTTGTTTTACCTCCTGCATTTGTTTGGAAGGAGTCAGAGATTTCATATTTACCCCAATGACGATCAGACGCTACTTGTCTCCATCCATTTCTACCTCCATTTTCCATGGACGGAGAGTCCTAACACCTTTTCTTTGGCATTCTTTGTTTTTCTCCTTAGTCTCTGCCTCAGTCCAAATGTGTGGAAAGTTGTCATCCTGGATTTGTCAAGAGGGCTCGAGAAGGAGAGCCAGTTTGCTGCTATGACTGCGTTCCTTGTCCGGAGGGGACTTTCTCCACTCAGGAAGGTGGGTCACACTGAGGAAAATGGGAGGCTTTGTGGAACTGGATCCATCCAGAACCTTTTCATGAAAGTGGAAGTTAAAAGACAGATTGAAGCTCACCTCATTTTTTATTTTTAACCTTCATAATTTCTTACCTAAAAGGAAGTAAATCAAAAAGACTTTGAAGGAGGGGTTGGGAAGAGATGGGAGCTGAGAGATAGTGGCTGGCTCAAACCTATCTATTCCGATTTCAAGTGAAAATTTCTCTTTAGTGTGGATGTTTCCTACCACATTTAACTCTCTGGGACCATCCGAGTTCTTTGAAACTTGAAGAACTCTCTTAGGTCCATCACCTGGAAGGATTACTATGATACCTTCTACATGGGCCTTGCCTTGAGGATCTCCGAGTTGCTGGTCCACAGGGAGGTAGTGTGGACAGTTATGAGGGAACCTCATTACACAGATATTCTGACAGCCAATTAGATATCCCAGGATAGGAACCCTCTGATATTAAGAAGTGCCATGGGTCAGGTCTCAGGATGTTTGCTTAGAAAGATTAGCTGATTCATTATTAACCTCTAATAATGTAGGTTCCTATGAAGATTCTGCACATTAACCAGGAAATAATTAACATCCTAGGACTTCCTCCAGTTTCATAGACTTTGCTCTACATTTGTTTGAAAATACCTATTCTTTTGATGAGATTGTTAAGGAACACATCTTGGAAATTGATTCTGCTATCAGTTTAAGATCTTTGTTGAAAGATAGAATGATAGAATATTAAAGAAATATTATTTTTTGGCTTTCTCAGATACACAAATTTGCACCAAGTGTCCAGATGATAAACATCCAAATGTGGACAGAGTCCAATGTATCCCCAAAGTTATAACCTTCCTGTCTTATGAAGAACATATGGGCATCATCCTGGTCTCTTTTGCCCTCCTCTTGTTCCTAACAACAGGCCTTGTTTTGATCTTCTTCATTCAATACCGAGAAACTCCCCTTCTCAAAGCCAACAACCGGGACCTCTCCTACATCCTCCTGGTCTCTCTCCTGCTTTGCTTCTTGTCTCCTTCTCTCTTCATTGGTCAACCAAGGAAAGCCACCTGCCTTCTCCGACAAACGGTTTTCAGCCTCATCTTCTCAATTGCAGTTTCTTCTCTCTTGGCCAAAACCATCACGGTGGTGCTGGTTTTCCTGGCCACAAAACCAGGAAACCGAGTGAAGAGATGGTTGGGGAAGAGCTTGGCCAACTCCATCATCCTTTCTTGTTCTGCTGTCCAAGTTATCATCTGCTCCACCTGGCTGGGAGTTTCTCCCCCCTTCCCTGACTCTGACCTCCACTCCCAGCCTGGAGAGATCATCCTGCAATGCAACGAAGGGGCCATTGTCATGTTCTACGTCACCCTCAGCTACATGGGCTTCCTGGCTGCCATCTGCTTCACGGTGGCTTTCCTGGCCAGGAATCTGCCTGGGGCCTTCAACGAAGCCAAGCTGATCACCTTCAGCATGCTGGTCTTCTGCAGTGTCTGGGTGACTTTTGTGCCCACCTACCTGAGCACCAAAGGGAAATCCATGGTGGCTGTGCAGGTCTTCTCCATCCTGGCCTCCAGTGCTGGTCTACTGGGCTGCATCTTCATCCCCAAGTGCTACATTATCTTTCTGAGGCCAGACCTCAACACAAAGGAGCAGCTCACAGCCAGAACAAATGTAAAAACATGAGTTAGAACACCATTGCAATATTGGAGAATTGTTAAAGTTTCTTTTCTTTGAAAGGAGATATTCTTTCCATTTAGATAGTATGCAGGAATCAAAGAAAATGATATCTAAATGTTCCACAATGGAAATTTTTGAATTACTAGAATTCTTGTTGTTCCCTCCCCTTTCAATAAATCTTGCTAAAGAGAACTCTGAAAGTTATTCAGAGGAATTTGCCAGCTACTTTATGGGACACTTATAGAAAATAATGTGAGCACTTGTTCCTACTGACAGCAGCTAAAAGTGTGTTTGTGAGAGAGAATGAGTAGGAGAAGAGGTCAGGAGGAAGCTGTGGGAACCAAGCACCAGCCTGGTTGCCTGATCACCTCCGTGAAAATGCCGGAATGATGTGAAATGCCATGTTTGACTGGCTGTCAGCTGGGGAGGGAAATCTTATATAATTCTTTCTTCTTTTTTTTTCCAAATCATTTTTTACTTTAAAACAAAAAAAGAAAAAGAAAACATACAAACATCGTTCATTCAATCAAGTACAGACAGTACATCGGTCGGTTTGCATCCCTAGTGCCCTCTCCTCTCTTCACAATAGTGCTACATATCCAAAATTTAATCTTACATGAAATATATCAGTTGTATCATCATTTAAGTATTTTGACATTTGCTTACATATCACCATTTTTTGTTATCTACCCAGTGGTAAAATAAATCCCATATCAAATAATATTGTTTTTCTTCCTGCTCTCTTATTTCAAATGTCAGTTTACTCATTTCGGCATAGTCCAACATTTTCCTAATAATTTCTTCATCCGAAGGTATCATTTCTTCTTTCCAATGTTTTGCAAATATAATTCTAGCTGCTGTTAACAGATTCACGATTAAATACTGCAATTCTTTGTTGTATATTTCTGGTAAAATCCCTAATAAAAATATCTCTGGTTTAAAGTCTATGTGTCTCTTGGTCATTTTTTCCAACCACATGTGTATCTTAGTCCAATATCTCCTTGCTTCTAGACATGTCCACCACATGTGGTAATAGGACCCTGGGGTCTGATGACATTTCCAACACTTCTCCAATTTGTTCTGGAACATTCTGGCGATTCTCGATGGGGATAAGTGCCACCTGTAAAACATCTTATACAATTTTTCCTTATATGCTGTAGATATTGTCATTTTATAATTATGAGACCACAATTTTTGTCATTTTTCTAAATCAATCCCATAACCAAAAATTTTTCCCCCATGCTACCATCGATTCTTTTAACTTGTTCTTCTTCCAGTTTTAACTCTAGCAAAAACCCATACAAATTTTTAATAATATAATCATCAGCTCCCATTAAAATCTTATCTAAATTAGTCAAAGCATTGTAAAACCCTTCTTGTTTACAATCTTCTCGATACCTAGAAAATATTTGCATATATGAAAACCAATCCATCTTAAATCCCTGTTCCTTTAGTTTCTGTTTTAATTGGAGTTCACCCTTTTCATCCAATAGTTCACTATACCTGATAGTTTGTTCCTTTGTAAATATTATGGGATAAGAAAAAGCCTCTGCTATGGATATCCAAACAGGTATTTTCAAATAATAAAGTTTTTTAACCTTCTCCCAATTCAACCATAAAGCTTCACGTATTTGATGTCTTCTAAAACACCCTTGTATTTTTGTTCCTTTATACCATAAGAAAGCATGCCAACCCATCAACAAATCATGTCCCTCCAAATTTAATAGTCTAGTATTGAGTTATCCTTCTTTTATCCACGTTAAACTTGCAGCTTGATAGTACCATTCAAAATTGGGCAGACCGAAGCCCCCCCTTGATTTAGCATCTTGTAACAGCTTTAACTTTATTCTCACCTTTTTCCTTTGCCATATATATCTCATTATCATTTTATCTAAGTCTATAAAAAATTCTTTATCCAACTTAATTGGAATTGTACAAGATTCTAGGCAAGACATTCATCTTAATGGTTGAAATCCTGCCAATCAAAGACAATTGGAAGTTGCCCCATTTCAACAAATCTTGCCCTATCTGTGGTTTAAGCTTGTTGTAATTGTTTTCTTTCAGAGCACTACATCTTGGTGTTAAATGTATCCCCAAGTATTTCACTTTGTTTGTGATCTGCATTTTTGAAATCTCCATCAACTCTTCTTTCTGTTTTTTCAACATATTTTTAGTCATTACTTTCGTTTTATCCTTGTTAATTTTCAAACCAGCTACTTTTCCAAAATCTCCAATAATTTCTATTAATTTACTTATTGTTGAATGGTTCTTCAATAATAATAAAAACCAAATCATCTGCAAAAGCTTGGAGCTTGTCTTCTTCCTTTCAAATCTTCATGCCCTTTATCTCTTTTTCTCCTCTGACACGCCTATTTAAAACTTCTAATGTCAATATAAACAACCATGGGGATAAAGGACATCCTTGTTTCGTGCCTTTTTCTATTTCAATTGCATCCGTCAATCCTCCATTTATCATTACTTTTGCCGTTTGCTTAGAATAGATAGTTTCAATGGCCTGTACAAATTATCTCCCGAAGAGAGCCTTTGAGCACAGAATAATAGGGCATTCTGATGCCCATAGAGAAAAAAAAACGCACATCACCTACAGATTGGGGAAGAGCCGTGTAGTGTGGAGATAGATGGTGGATCCTAGATCTCCATAGTCTCCTGGGCAACTATAAAGAAGGCAGCCCCATGATCAAGGAAACAGCATCCCAGTCCTGGGAAGAGGATTTTCCCCTGTGAAATTCAAGACGTTCAGGGGCCACTAACAATCCTGGATAAGGACCTGCCCAGCCTGCTTGGGGGAGAAAGGTTTAAAGACATTGGCAGAGAAGGAACCATACACACCCTACAAGGAGAGGACTTTCATGTGGGGGGCTGGTGTCCTTGTCCCAACTTTCCCCGGGTGCAAAGGGAGGGGGACACGCAAGGGGCGGCCGCCACGGCTGTGTCTTTGGGCAAGGCAAGGGGGGGGGGTGAGGAGGCGCTTTACTGTCCATCCATCCATCCATCCATCCGTCTGTCTACTAGGTTGAGTAGGTTGAGGCACAGCAGCCCCCCAGCCCCTCCGCTGCCTTTGAAGCCTTTGCGCCGCGCTCCCCGAACCCCTCCCCGCCCTTTGGAGAGGAGCCTTCACCTGCCGTCGCCCCTCCAGCCTCCCACCCGCGGAGGACGCATCACGCTGCGCCGCCAATCAACCGACTCCCCCCCCATTTTCTCCCCCCCCAGGCTTCCCTTGAATGGCCTCATCCCCCCACCACCTCCTCCGCTCAGCGCCTCCGTCTCTGAGGAACGGGGGAGGTTCTGCACCTGGAGGGCCCCGCCTCTCCTATCTCCTCGCCTGGCCCAGATGTTGCCGCCTGGAGTTTGGGGGGCGGAGACGGGCTGAGCTTCCCCATCGCCCCCGCAGCTTCCCCACCAACAGAGGATGCGGGTCTTGGGGGGGGTCTGGAGGGGCCTCAGCGCAGCCCTTGGCAGAGGCAGGAAGGGGGCTTCTCAGTCCTGGGGGGGGAGGGACCTCCGGGGCTTCTGGGCAGCAGCTGCCAGGCAGGAGGAGGGCCGGGTCGGAGGAAGAGCGGAGGAGCGACTGAGGGGGGTGGGAGGGAGAAGGGGAGCCCCTTATCTGGGTGCAGTTCAAAGGGGCGATTCTGACACAGTCACGCAAAGAGCCGCTTCCTCCTTCCAGGAGCCTCCGACTTCACCCCTCCGGCCTCTGCGGGGAGCCCCGCCCGACGGCTACCACCTCGGAGGGAGCGAAACCTTCCAGGGAGCCCGGTGGGGGCCGATCCGCTCCTCCCAAGCGCGGCTTCCCCGCCGCCGCCCCCTCCACAGCGCCCGCCTCGCCCGCCCGCCTCGCAGCGTCTGTGGGAAGAGGGAGAGAGGCTCCCCCTGCAGCCCCCGGGGGTCCCTCCTCGGTTCAGAGCCCCAGAGGCCGCCCGCCCTCCCCCCCCGGGCTTCTCCCGCTCCCAGCCACGCTCGCCTCCCCCGGGTCCTCCGGCCGCTCTCCTCGGTGGGGCCGCCGCAGCCTCTGGAGCCGGAGCCCCGACGTGGCCCGGGAGGGAAGAGGCGCCGGGAGCCCCGCCAGCCACCCCCGCAGCCCGGTTGGGAAGAAGCCGCTCCAGGCGTTCGCTCGCCCGCTGCTCTCCGACCGGCTCCCTGGCGAGGCTCCCTGTCACTGCGTTATTTTATTTACCAGCTGAGCTTCATTATTTCTGGACTGTCAGACTCTCCGTAGCTTTGCCAACTTCTTATCAGTAAGCTACGTGTTTCTGTATCCACCCACATTCCTTCACTTGCTTCTCACACTCTCTTTCCTTTGTTCTCCTGCCAGCAAGGTCCGTCTTGGACCGGCAGGAAAATTATTTTCAAAAATGTAACAATTAACTTTTCTTAGTTAGTGAGGTGTTTTATTTTCTTTATAACAAATAAATGAGTTTTATTAGAAACCTTTTCTCGCGTTTCTTTTCAGATTATTGCAACTTGGATTAAGCCACGACCCATCTCCTCTAAACCAGGGTAATTAGTCCCAGAGCCAAACATGGGATTAATAAATGCCCTGACATTCTGGTAGCAGAGGATGGTTTGATTTATGGCTTTTTTCCTTGTTTTATTATTTCTGATAAGAGCGCATAGGCAATTAGTTTTTAGCTACTGAGGTACGCTAATTATATTGCTGAGATGCCGAAACAGAAGAAGAAAAAAGGAAAAATGAAGCACAGAGCTTTATCCTCTTTGGAAGAAGAACAGGAGATAGTAACACCCTCAAGATTCCAGCCTCTTGCTACGGCTACGCAATTGGAACAAGAAGGTGCCATGGGTGAAGAAGATCTGAAAATGCTTTCGGAAACACATCAAAGGACAGATATCAGAACAGCTGCTTTTGAAGATAATGAACTGCGACTGAGGTCGGTAGCTTTTTCTTCTCAATTTGCATGCTATGAATCTATTCTACCAGAGCCCACAGATTACGATGTGCATGGTGCCAGGCCAAGAAAGTTTCCACAAACGGCAAAGCTTTTTCACCCCCACGCAGAGAGAGAAGTAATTCATTACTCTTCTCAAAGCCCTGAGCTCACCCAGCGTGAGATGGCCATCAAATCCTATCGTGAGCATGTAAAATATTATGAAAATGAACTGTCTCGATTTAAGAGAGATTTGTTTATGCTTGAGCATGATAAGGAAGAATCCCGTGACTTAAATTTTTCAAAAAGCGCCATATTGTCTTCTTGCTCAGAGCCAAAGACACTCCCCCTGGTGGATTCTGTGTCAGGCCAATTAAGACAGACGGCACTGCATACGTCACATGAAAGTCTCCCTGATCAAGTTACATATAAACATGCCACGTCTGCAAAGCTGCCCAAAGGTGCAGCACCATCTGCTGGCGAAAGTAATTTACTACAGGAAGCTGAAATGCCACAAGTGTTTCCACAGGCCCAAACTCAAACACCCCCTGGCGGTGTTGGTGTCCTTTTAGATGGAATGCAGCAAAGGCAAATGACTGCATCTCCAGCAGGTCATGCCAATATTGCAGCTCAAGCACAAATGGCAACTGGAATACAGCAGATTCCAGTGCATCAGCCACAGCAGCTACAAATGCCTGCATATGTGCCCCAGCCACAAGTGCAAATAGGGCCACCTCCTGGCCCACCTCCAATGGCACAACCAAGACCATTTTTAGGTCCACAACAGGCACAGCAAATACCACAGGCATTTCTGCCAGCACAGCCAGCATACCAAGTGCAGGCTCCTCACCAGGCATTTTCTGTCTCTCCACTATCTGGTGAGTCAAAACTAAAAATGTCTGAACTCCACGGTTCGAGACTGAAACCTGGTGAACAAATTGGAGGACATTTGACCAAACTGAAAGGTCTGAGAACAGAATTGAGAGAAAGAGGCCATAACATTGAAGATATTCAAATGATCAGCATCATTATTAACTCTTTGAACTATGAATGGAAAGATGCTGTTACAAAGATTAACCAAGTCCCAATTGCTCAACGCACAGTGGACAATGTTTGTAGACTTTTAATTGAAGAAGAGGCATTCATGTTGGCCACGCCACACTTGAGAGGACCACCCGCATCAAGAGCTCCAGCTAGGCGCCCCTTCCGAGGAAGGACCTACACTCCAAGGATGCCAAGATGCTACACCTGCAACCGTGTGGGACATGCCACCCGGGATTGTCCCCAACGAGTTCCAGCTCCCGTCACGTACCAGCCCAGAGGAACAGATTCCAGAGGCAGAGGCAGAGGCGGTAGACAAGGTCGTCGTGGTCCCCGGCGTGATCCACAAACTCCACTCGCCACATTGGCTTTAACCAATGATCCACAACCTCAACCAGAGTACGACAGACGACTCCTGTGGACTTTGGACAGTGGTGCAGCATTGCATGTTACCTATAGAAAGGAACTTTTCACAGAAATGCACGAGCCTGAACCAGAACTACGTGAACTTTATTCTTTCTCAAATCATCCTTGTCAGGTCAAAGGAAAAGGAACTGTTTATGTTGAAGAGCTCGATGCATTCATTCCTGATGTTTATTACATACCAACAGCAACCAGTAATTTGCTTAGTCAGTGTCACTTGTCTAGAATGTTAAAATTTCAGGTTCACCACCTTGAAAAAGCAAGTTACATAGTTAAAGATGGAGATATTGTTGCTGAAACCATATTAATTGGTGGTGTTTATTACTTAAAGCCAAAGCCTAAACCGCAAACACAGGCAAGTATGCAAACTCCAAAAACGGAAAGCACAGGCCCAGAGAGAGATGCTCCAGTGAGAGATCCTGTTGCTATTCCTAAGGCTCCTAAAGCCAACAAAAATAGAGTTGGTAAACAGGTTGCTCAGAGCAAGCCTGAGGTTCCGCATAAAAATGTTAATGTTGAGAATTCACTAACAGGTAAACCTTTGCATTCCAGGTGTATCCACAAATGGCATAGAAGATTGGGGCATGCCAGTTTCCGTGTTCTTAGGAAGATGCCGGAGTTCGCAAAAGGTTTGGATCTAAAGGGGTGTAAGGTGTTTTTGGATTGTGCTGTATGCAAGAAGGCCAAATCCAAAGCAGCAGCCATTCCCAAACGCGCTACACGCCTGTCAACACGCATTTTTGATTTGGTTCACATTGACATAGTTGGTCCATTCCCGCCATCATTTGGTGGTAGAAAATATTTTCTAACAATTGTTGATAATTACTCTAGATATGGATATATATATCCTATGAAAGAAAAATCAGAGACCTTTCAGATCTTTAAAGACTTTGCAACCCTTGTTTCTACCCAACACCAAGTTCGCATCGCCAGAATCCAGAGTGATCGTGGTGCCGAGTTCATGTCTCAGCGTTTCCAGGACTGGATGCGTAAGAATGGAATTCTTCATCAGACTTCAGCCCCTGACACATCGGCTCACAACGGAGAGGTACTGCAAACCATGATGCGTTGTCTTCTAGAAGACGCCAACCTTGATATGATATACTGGGGTGAAGCTATCAAGTATGCAAATTACATTGTCAACCGTACTTGGAGCAGTGTAACAAATCAGACTCCTTTCTTCATGTTGTATGGCTACAAGCCCGATCTTAAAAACATCCATATTTTTGGTTCATACGCTATGGTGAACATTCCCTTAGCTCAAAGAAGAAAAGGAGGTCCAGCAGCAAAGAGACTGAGATTTATGGGTATTGATGATAACTCAAAGTGGAGCAAATTTATTGACTCTAAACATGCAATTGTGATTTCCCAATCTGCTAATTTTGAAGAAGATATTGACTGGTCCAGGATTCATTCAAATGATCCTGGAGTTTATTTTCCCAGAGATGATACTGCTGATGCCACGCAGATTGATGATCAAGATTCCACTGATTCTTCTCAACCCGATGTTCCGTCTTCGCAAGCCGCGGATGCTGACGCTAGCGACGAAAGTGAGGACGAGGACGAAGAAGAAGACTGGACAGTTGTTCCGAGACGTTCCAAGAGGGCCACAAAAGGGATCCCTCCACAACGATATTCTTGGCAACTGACAAAAGCACCCTTGCCTTTGATTTGCAATGTCACACTTCCACCTGATAATTTCACACAAATCAAGCAGCTCCCTAATTCAGAGCAAGACAAATGGTATGATGCAATGCAGGTTGAAATGGACAGTCTAAAGAAACTTAAAGTATTTACACCTGCAAAACCTCCAGCAAACAAAAAGATCATTGGCACTCGATGGGTCTACAGAATCAAAAAGAAACCAAATGGTGAGTCACTGTACAAGGCCAGACTTGTAGCTCAGGGTTTCGCTCAACGTTATCCTGAGGACTACACAAATACCTACTCACCGACAGTCAGAACTGAGAGTGTAAAAATTGCTTTAGCAACTGCAACTATCCTTGGTTTAGAAGTTTTCCAGTTTGATGTTGACACGGCTTATCTACATGCAGACCTAGACGAAGAGATCTACGTGAAAAGTCCTCCAGGATTCCGACAGCAAGAAGGGGATACCTGGTTCCTAAACAAAAGTCTCTATGGTCTGAAACAATCTGGTTTAATGTGGTATTTATGTCTTACTGACAAACTAAATTCAATGGGCTTTATTAAGTCCGAAACTGATGAGTGCGTGTTCACAAAAAGATCTAACAATGCATATGAGATAGTTCTTGTTTATGTTGATGATATTGTTTATATTGGTCCAAATAAGCAAATGAGTGAAATTTTTGCCAAAGCTTTGCAGAGATACTTCACATTGAAATCATTAGGTCACATTAGCACTTATTTAGGTGTTCAGATTGAAAAGACACAGAAGGGGTTTAGTCTTTCACAAGAAGATAAAATTGAACAAGTTTTGCATCATTGCAACATGAAAGATGCTAACACAACAAAGACACCCATGCAAACAGATTTTCACAACTTGACACAAGAAGAAAGTCCTGAGTTCGAGGATCAAACACTTTATCGTTCAGTCATTGGGTCACTGTTATACATTAGTAGTTGGACCAGACCCGACATTGCACTTAGTGTTAATCTCTTATCTCGACACGTAGGTAAGGCAAAACAGTTTCATTGGACATGTATTAAGAAATTATTGAGATACCTAAAATACACTAAACACATGAAGTTATTGTTAGAACCAACACATACTGATTATGCAGAATTATGTTGTTATGCAGATTCTGATTGGGCAAGTGATAAGAAATCACGTAAAAGTACTTCAGGTTATATGATGTTCTTAAATGGATGTCCTGTTTATTGGCAAGTACGTAAACAGAATTTTGTTTCTTGTTCATCTACTGAAGCTGAATATGCTTGTGTTTCAGATGCATGTAATTCCCTAACTTGGTTTGATGCTTTAGTCACAGATATCTGGACACACCCGATCCGACCGATCACCGTGATGGAAGACAATGAATCGGTGGTTTATATTTCTGAATCTCATTTTACAGGTTCTAGGTCCAGACACATTGACATCCGTTATCAAAACATAAAACATTTAGTGAAAAAAGGTTTTGTCAAAATGCAATATGTATCTACACATGATCAAATTGCTGATATGCTCAACAAACCACTTCCAGCAGCTCAACACGAGTATCTGCGCGAGAAGATGTGCCTTATTTGATGATGAACTGATATTCGCTCAACTGGCAAAAGAAGGGGAATGTCACTGCGTTATTTTATTTACCAGCTGAGCTTCATTATTTCTGGACTGTCAGACTCTCCGTAGCTTTGCCAACTTCTTATCAGTAAGCTACGTGTTTCCGTATCCACCCACATTCCTTCACTTGCTTCTCACACTCTCTTTCCTTTGTTCTCCTGCCAGCAAGGTCCGTCTTGGACCGGCAGAAAAATTATTTTCAAAAATGTAACAATTAACTTTTCTTAGTTAGTGAGGTGTTTTTATTTTCTTTATAACAAATAAATGAGTTTTATTAGAAACCTTCCTCGAGTTTCTTTTCAGATTATTGACAACTTGGATTAAGCCACGACCCATCTCCTCTAAACCAGGGTAATTAGTCCCAGAGCCAAACATGGGATTAATAAATGCCCTGACACTCCCGGCCAGCCCCGAAGAGGCTCCTGTGGGGACAAGGCGGCGGGAGGGGAGGGGAGGGAGGGCCTCAGGCAGACCCCCTGCTGGGGGTGGCCCTGCCCGACCTGGGCGCGAGGGAGCGGGACAGGATGCTTGAGTGACAGCTGTCTTTTTGGGGGAGGGGGGAGGGGAGCCGGGAGGCGCAGGGGCAGGAGGAGCCTTTGATGTGGGGGGGGAGAAGGGGGGCCAGGAGCGCCCAGGGAGGGTGCAGAGAAGCAAATCCAGCCGAGGGACTTTTCTCCCCTCACTACAGTTTTCAAACCAACTTTAGAATAGAATCCAAATGGGCGCCTTTGAGACAATCACTGGGAGATTGTGAGTTCTAGCTCTGCCTTAGGCAGGAAAGCCAGTTGGGGGAGTTTGGGCCAAGGTCCAGGAGGCTCTGAGTTCTAATCTTCCCACAGGCATGAAATCTTCCTGAGTGACTTTGGGCCAATCCCCAGGAGACTCTTGACTTCCAGTCCCGCCTTAGTCCTTTTTGATTGCGAGTGTGAAACTTGGAAATGTATTCTCAGATATATTTGGGAGACCAGAATTGGGGATTCCTAGACTGTGAGATGGCCAAGTGTCCAATATTATGTGATGTGATGGGGGAAATTGTGGGAAAAGACCAGTTCCATGGTGGGCAAAGCCATAAGTCTCTCTGCCTTCTGCTTGTGGGAGAACCAGAGGGATTTGTGTGGTCACTGTGAATCTTAGACTGATCTTGGTCTGATCCATCAGAGCTTTTCTTATCTCCTTAAAATGGAATTTGCAAATTATTCGCAATTAGGAGCCATTCTGAGAACTAAACATTGATTCCCAATTGATCAGCAATCTGTGTGGTTGGAGAGCAGAACAGCTTCCATGGGTGCCTTTTCCTAGAAACCAGGAAGTCCCCCCCCCTCTATTCACCCCCTTCTTGGACCTGGATGAATATTATGCAGCATTGAAGGTTTGTGACCTGGTCAGTGATGCGGCTGCCTTTAGACAGGATCCCCTCAACCTCCTCCTGGGCAGAGTCTCCAGGTCCCCTTTCTCTGGGCTTCTTCTCCAGCCCTTCACAGACAAGACAAGCTTGGAAGAGGAGCAGAGAAAAGGCTTTAGGTAGAAATTGTAGAATGGAAAATTAAAGAAGCTCTTCTGCTGAACACTTTCTGCAAAGGAGACTTTTATGAGGAAATCAAGACAGAACAATATAAGAGAGATGAAGATTTCCCTCTTCAGCTGAGAGCCAGTCAAACACGGCACTTCACATCATTCTGACATTCTCAGGGAGAGGATCAGGCAACCAGGCTGGTTCCCACAGCTTCCTCCTGGCCTCTTTTTCTGGTCACTTTCTCTCACACACAGCTTTAGCTGTAGGAAGAAGTGCCCGAATTATTTTTTATAAGGTGTCACATTCAGTAGCTGTTACTGAACAGAAAATTTCTTTGAATGACTCTTACAGAGTTCTCTTTATTGAGCTGAAAGGGAAGAGAGCTAGAATTACAGTCATGCAAGAATTTCCCATTTTGAAACATATAGAAATGATTTTCTTTTACTCCTGCATACTATCTAAATGGAAAGAATTAATATCTCCTTTCAAATAAAAGAACCGTTAACAATTCTTCCAATATCACAATGGTGTTAGATCTCATGTTTTTACATTGGTTCTGGCTGTGAGATGCTCCTTTGTGTTGAGGTCTGGCCTCAGAAGGATAATGTAGCACTTGGGGATGAAGATGCAGCCCAGCAGACCAGCACTGGAGGCCAGGATGGAGAAGACCTGCACAGCCACCATGGATTTCCCTTTGGTGCTCAGGTAGGTGGGCACAAAAGTCACCCAGACACTGCAGAAGACCAGCATGCTGAAGGTGATCAGCTTGGCTTCGTTGAAGGCCCCAGGCAGGTTCCTGGCCAGGAAAGCCACCGTGAAGCAGATGGCAGCCAGGAAGCCCATGTAGCTGAGGGTGACATAGAACATGACAACGGCCCCTTCGTTGCATTGCAGGATGATCTCTCCAGGCTGGGAGTGGAGGTCAGAGTCAGGGAAGGGGGGAGAAACTCCCAGCCAGATGGAGCAGATGATAATTTGGACAGCAGAAGAAGAAAGGATGATGGAGTTGGCCAAGCTCTTCCCCAACCATCTCTTCACTCGGTTTCCTGGTTTTGTGGCCAGGAAGGCCAGCACCACCGTGATGGTTTTGGCCAAGAGAGAAGAAACAGCAACTGAGAAGATGATGCTGAAAACTGTTTGCCGGAGAAGGCAGGTGGCTTTCCTTGGTTGACCAATGAAGAGAAGAGGAGATAAGAGGCAAAGCAGGAGGGAGACCAGGAGGATGTAGGAGAGGTCCCGGTTGTTGGCTTTGACAAGGGGAGTTTCCCGGTATTTAATGAAGATGATTAAAACAAGGTCTGTGATTAAGAACAAGAGTAGGGCAAAGGAGACCAGGATGATGCCCAGATGTTCTTCATAAGACAGGAAGGTTATGACTTTGGAGATACATTGGACTCTGTCCTCATTTGGGTATTTATCATCTGGACACTTGGTGCATTTTTCCATATCTGAGAAAGCAAAAAAGCAATATTTCTTTAATATTCTGTTCCTTTCTCTTGCAAGAAAAACCTTCTTTGGATAACAGCTGATACCACAGACATTTTCCAAGAAGTATTTCTTAATTATTTCATTAAAAAGAGCATAAGAAGGATATTTTGGGGGTTGGGGGGTGGGTGGGGTAGGGGTTGGCGTTGCGGCGAGACAGCCGGGGAAATAGCAGGTTCTGAGTAGCCCAGCGAAAACCCTGACTGCTGAACCACTGCCGATGGGTCTCCGGACCAGAACCGTCCTGCAGGGACGGGGTAGAAGGAGAGGCACCTCAGACGACCAAGAGGAACAGGGAAGGTCCTCAGAAGGCGGAGGGAACTCTCGGTAAGTCGGCAGTGGGGGGCGGCAGCCATGGCGGCTGCCACGAAGCTGGGACAAACCGGGCTAAGTGATGTGCAGGAGGAAAGCGGAAAGGAACGATGCTCTTTGAAGTCGGGTGAGTGACAACCAACCCAGGCTAGAAACAACGTTTGGAGTAATGGTTTTTTATTTGTAAGACCCCTAGCCTTAAAACAGCAGCTGAGTAACTATGGGGCATAGAAGATTTTAGAATGAAATTTTTAAAAGAAAAGAAAAAGTCCCGACTGAAAATTGATGTTTGAATAGACCAAATTGGAAAAATAAACATTGAGACCTGGTTCAAAACTGATCAAGCTTTAAATTTGAATTGGACTCTTAATGAAAAGAAGCGGAAAAAAAAGAATTATTATTTTTAAAACACAGAAGAAGGAGAGAATCAAGCAGGAATGTTATATGATTGAAACAAAATGGCGATTTGCAGGACTAATGGAAATTGTGGATTGTAGAGAGACACCTTCTGGTTCAAAAGAAACATTGTAACTTGCTCTTTGTTTGGGAACATTGTGAATATTACAGATAACAACCGTGGGATTTTGGCGGTGGAGCTGTTTTTTCTTTGTCTGCAGGCGGCTGGACTTTGGTGAAAAGAAAGGGAAAATATAATGGAACTCCTATAATTGGACTAATTGGCGCAGGAACAAAAGAAGTCAAATGGCGCAGGAACAAAAGAAGAAAATTGATGTGATTTGCTTGAAATAGAAGAAAAAGAATTAAATTGATATATGGAGAATTTAATTGAGAACATTGAAATTGAATATATGCTAACTGACAAGGAAATGAAGAATAAGATGCACACAGCTGGAAAAAAGAAGATAAAAACAATGTGATTAAAAATGAAAAAGCAGTGTATAGATGGATAGTAATAATAAAAAGGAGGTTTTAAAAGAGGGATAAGAATGAATATGAATATGAGAAGAATTTGTTATAGATACATAAAAATTGAAATAAAGAGGGAAGTTAGAATATAAGAGGAACAGAATAGGTTAAAAGAAATTTATTAATTTATATAAGGACGTGTTTGGTGCAAGAACTATGTCTAAATTATTTTAAATTATGGGTATTAATTCAGCCAAATTTATTTAATTCATTTTATTCGATTTTAAATTTTGTATATGTATGTGTTTTATTTCATGGCTGTTCACCGCCCTGAGTCCTTCGGGAGTAGGGCGGTATAGAAATTCAATAAAATAAATAAATAAATAAATGTTAAAGTGCTACAAAGATGATAATGATAATGTGATTGAATATGAATAAGTAATGTATAGATAGATGGTAAAATAAAAGAAAAGTGATTATGCTGATAGGCAGCAAAAATAAAGATGATTCTACTGGGTATAACAGTAAAAATAAAGATAATTATGCTGGGATTGACAGTAAAATAAGATGATTATACTGGGTATAACAGTAAAATTTAAGAAGTTTATGCTGATATTAACAGCCAAAAAAGATGATTAAGATGAAGATTATATACTGGGAGATGATTATACTGGAATTAATATTAATAATGAAATGATTATGTTGTGATGAAGAGTTAAAATAAAGGTGACTATGTTGAGATAAACAGTAAAATGAAGATGATAAATGTTAACAGTTAAAATACTGTGTAAATATCTTGATGATTTATATTTTTAAGATATATCCATCCATGCTAAAAGAAAAAGAAATTGAAATGATATTTGGTTAAGGATTTTAAGATTTAGGTAATGGGTTTTAAGACATTTTTAATTAGATAGAATTTATGGCAATAATGGTATAGAATATTAAGTTGTGTTATTTGGAAATTAAGATTTGAGGTGAAATAATAGAAAGGTAATTGATTTGTGTAAATTAATATAAGTTAGACATTTTTCTTTAAAAAAAAAGATGGTAATTAGTGGGGATTTGGAAAAAGTTTTTGTTAAAAGGAAATTAGTAATTGTACCTACTTATGACCAAATAAGATGTATTGTATGTTTGTGTATTTTAAAAAATAAAAAAAATGTTTTTTTAAAAAAGGATATTTTTATTAAAAATGTAGCTGGGTATATGAAGTTGAGGGAAGTCCTAGGATCTTAATTATTTCCTGTGTAATGTGTAGAATCTTCATAGGAACCTACATTATTAGAGGTTAATAATGAATCATATAAACTTTTTAGACAAACATCCTGAGTCCTGCCTCATGGCAGTTAATATCCTGGACTTGGAGGATACCTACAGCATCTTGTAACATCTGGAAGCAACCTGGAATTAAGGAGAAACTTCCTATCACAGAGCAATTAACCAGTGGAACAGCTGGCCTCCAGAAGTTGTGGGTTCTTCAACATTGAAGGTTTTTAAGAAGAGACTGGACAATCACTTGTCTGAAATGGTATAGGGTCTCCTGCTTGAGGAGGGGGCTGGACTAGAAGACCTCCAAAGTTCCTTCTACTCTATTCTGATTGATTGATTGATTGATCTACATGACTGGCAGAATATTTGTGTAATGAGTTCCCCCCATAACTATCCACAGCACCACATTATGGCCCAGTGACACCTTCTCAGTGATCCTCAAGGGGAGGAGCCAATATACAGTGGATTGCAAGGTCTTTCAGAAGGTGGACCTCAAACAATTCATCTAGTTTCAAAGAACTCAGATGTTCCTAGAAAGGTGAACTTAGCAGCACATATCCAAGCAGGAGAGATGTTTCCTCTGCTGTTAGTAAAGCTTGCCCAGTCTGCCACCCCCTCCTCCCATCTCTTCTCAGCCCCTCCTTCCAAATCTTTTTTTTAAAATATTTTTTATTAATTTTAATAATGAAAAAAATAAAATAAAAAATATATTTTTTTTCAAACATAAACATAAAATATATCTTTTAAGAATGAAGTCTTGATCCGGTCATAGATAGGTACAATCGCTTATATTTGTTAACAAACTCCATTCAAAATTTCCTCATTGCATCTTTTAAAATTACAAATCAAAACAAAATTTTTTAACATAAATTCTAACATCTTAATTTAAGCCATACTATTATATCACCACAAATCTTAATTCCCAAATAAACTCCATTCATTTTTATATGCAATTATAAATCAAAATTCATTCTAACTCCTTCCTAAATTTTCTCCATTACTTCTTTTAACATCAATATCAAAACACAAATTTAAGACCTCTGGATCTAAGTATTTACCTTACTATTTTATCACCACGAATCTTAATTTTCAATATATACAATTCTATTTTTATTTCACTTTATAAATCAAAATTCTATCTGTATTTCTTAATGTCTGGACCCATTTCATCCAATCTTTAGATCTTAAACTTTGTCAATTTTCTTGAGTTTATCATCTATTACACATTTCATTTTACACAAAATAATCTCAAAATCGTTTTGCTTCATTTTAATTGTCTTCCAACATATTTTTTTTCACCCCATATTAATTTGGCTATTTTCCAGTTTTTTCTCCTCTGTATCTCCCACTATTATTTGGCTGATTTCCAGCATATTTTATTTTGGCTGAGTTTCAGCATATTCTCCTCCATAACTCAAACTGTTATTTGGCTGATTTCCAGCATTTTTTTATTTTGGCTGATTTCCAGCATATTTTATTTTGGCTGATTTCCAGCATATTCTCCTCCATACCTCCAACTATCGTTTGGCTGATACCCTGCATACCTTGTTTTGAGTGTTTTCTTTTCAATATATTTATCTGTTATTTAATTATTTCCAAATATACTCTTCCAGGGTGTTTCCTGGAAATCTATTAAGAACCTATTTCTTAATGTTGATCATTTCCAACATACATTAAATTCATTCACAATTTGTTGCTTAAATCTGTGTTTCTTATTTTATCATCCAATAGTTCATTAATCATTCACATTTAATCATATTTACCATTCTCAATTTTGTTTACAGTTTAAAATTAAAACATGTTACATCAAACATATTCTCCACTTGTTCTCCCATAGTCTAATAAATTTTACAATTTAAAATTACATGTTGCATCAGACATATTCTCCACTTATTCTCCCATAGTCTAATAAATTTTCTTAAGTTTGTCTCATATCAATATATACTCTTATGCTTTTATAAAAATATCATTTAACCACCTTAACATCAAATTTCTATTTTAATTACCTTCCTTTATTTTCCATCTTTATTTCTCCATATATATCTCCTGTTTATATTTAAAACTCATTTAAACATTTAGACATTAGACAACCTTGGCGAAGAGGTTGTAAAAAAATGCTTTCAAAAGGCTCTGACGATCCCAGCTGAGTTGCCTGATCAGCAGAGGCTTTTTTAAAAAACCTCTGCCGATCAGGCAATTCAGCTTGGATCATCAGAGGCATTTAAAAGAAAAAAAAAGGTTTTTTTCTTTTAAAAGCCTTTGATGATCCCAGCTGAGCCACGCGATCATCAGAGGCTTTTTAAAAAAACTTTTAAAAGCATTTTTTGGCTGAAGAGGTTATAGAAAAAATGCTTTTAAAAGTAAAAAAAAAAAGCCTCTGATGATTGTATGGCTCAGCTGGGCATGGGGGGGGGGCGGGGATTTTTGCTACCGGTTCTCCGAACCACCCGCCACCATCGCTACCAGATCAGGTGATCCAGTCCAAACCGGGAGCATTTCAGCCCTGTTCTGGATGGATCCAGTTCCACAAAGCCTCCCATTTTCCTCAGTGTGACCCACCTTCCTGAGTGGAGAAGGTCCCCTCCGGACAAGGAACACAGTCATAGCAGCAAACTGGCTCTCCTTCTCGAGCCCTCTTGACAAATCCAGGATGACAACTTTCCACACATTTGGACTGAGGCAGGGACTAAGCAGAAAAAAATAGGAATGCCAAAGAAAATATGTTAGGATTCTCCGTCCATGGAAAATGGAGGGAGAAATGGATGGAGGCAAGTAGCCTCTGGTCTTCTCTG
Source organism: Pituophis catenifer annectens (assembly GCF_029215685.1). Classification (NCBI taxonomy): domain Eukaryota; kingdom Metazoa; phylum Chordata; class Lepidosauria; order Squamata; family Colubridae; genus Pituophis; species Pituophis catenifer. The sequence goes on along the minus strand of NW_027256899.1, from coordinate 2,812,302 downwards.
AGGTAAATAGGAAACCTCTGACTACTTCTAAACAGATGCAGGAGGTAAAACAATTGGCAGATTCTTCCTTTAGTTCCTCCCTTTTGCTTTTGGAATTTAACATTATAATAAATACACCAGCTGCCTGCAATTACTGCAAGTTCAAATCTCACCAGGCTCAAGGTTGACTCAGCCTTCCATCCTTTCGAGGTAGGTAAAATGAGGACTCGGATTGTGGGGGCAATAAGCTGACTTTGTATAAAAAAGAACCGCTTGGGGGGGGGAAGCCCTACTAAGCAGGTATATACAAAAGTATGACGGCTATTGCTTAACGCATGTAAGCCGCCCTGAGTCTCTGGAGAAGGGCGGCATATAAATTGAACCAATAAATAAATAAATAAATAAATAAAATACTTTTCTATTTAATGTAGTCTAGAGGGATGGAATTGAAAAAAGATTTAAATATGATGATATATTCTTATTAAAACTAATAATAAAGTTTACTATAAAAGATTTAGGAAATTTTATTCTATTAGTTTTTTTAATATGAAATTAAACTGTGATGAAGAAAGAACCCTCTGACCAGTAAGATCTTGAAAGGTTTCCATAAAACATGGCAAAGCCACTCCACTTAGGTCCCGTCTGTTGAAGAACTTCCATGAGATGACACCACCTGGCATGGGAGGCCAACCACCCTGGAGACTCTAGGCTTTCCCCACTTGAAATGGGACCTCAGGCTTTGGAAAAGAGAGAAAAGACAGCAAAATTTCTCCCACCTTATTGAGCAACTTTAGCCGTGAAAGAGCATCTTGGATGATAGAAAGTCTCTGTCTTTCAAAATACGCCAGTCTCTCTCTCCTGGGATCCTCCTTGGGGAGAACCAGGTAACTGCCAATGGTCAGATCTGCTGTTATCTCTCCACTTTGGTCCAAGTACACTTCAAAGTGGGAAATATTCCAAAATTCATTCTTCTCCAGAAAGGGATGAAACTAGAATGGCAACATCCAGGAATTTGAAAAACAGAAAACTTTGTTTCTTATGCCACATTGAATCTTTCTTCTACAATTGTCTGATCTTCAAATATGCTTAATTAGGATACAAATACTGTTATCACCTTCATAAGTGAATGAAAAAGTTTGAGAAAAATTTGTCAATCCTATACTGACAAAATATAGAAAAAGTATATAACTGATACAATTGGTCAAATATAGGGAACATTCTAGAGCAGATGAAAATAAAATGAATAGAGAAAAAAAATCATTCATAAACTCTTTGAAAACAACAGGTTGATTCCCAGAAAGCATGGGTTGATCAAGAAGACAGTTCTCAGGCTAATCTTCTCCCTGGTCATCCTGATGGAAAACATCTCCAGATGTGCTAATTCTATTTAATTTTAATGCAACATTAACAAAATTTTGCAAATCTGAAAGAACAAATCTCCCACCAACTTTTTTCTCAGCCTGAAAAGTTAGCCAGGATCCTTTCTGAGTTTCTTTCTCTCCCATTATGCAGCTGCAGGATTCTCCCCTCTTCTCTGATCCTTCCCTAGGCAGCCTCTCTTCCCCTCATCCCAAAAGTCATTCTCACCCATCATTACACTTCCTAAATAGATTACGGGAACTCTGGTGATATCACTGGATTTCAGTAAAGGACTCACAAACAATTTTGTGATGTGATTAGAAACCTGAGGCCTGGATAATAAGTGGATAAAAACTGTCTTCAAAATGATACTCAAATAGTTTTTAACCCTTTTCAATCTTTCCTAGGAAACCTGAAGGTGATGGATAACAATTTGCCATTGGTCATCAATTTTTCTATGTTGTCATTAATACGGTAATTAATACGATCTTAGAATAAGCTAATTTGATGTGATTTAAAGAATATAAAGTCTTTCAATTTACAAGCCTTATTTGAAATTTCATTTAAAAAGTTTGTTAAATTAATAATGGTTTTAAATCAACTTAAAGGCGATAATCAGAAGCAAGCAACAATTGTTGAATCGGATGGATTGAATGGATGGATGTACTGGAGCTGAATTTGCTGCTGGCATCCCTGAAAAAAGAATCTGGTTTGAAGGGAGGCTGCTTGGAGATGGCTGGAGAGGCCATGGACCCTGAAGACTCAAAGTGGACAGAACGGATGACTGATGAAATGGATTCTTTCAGGAAGATTGAGGGAAATTGGGGAATGGACTTGTCATATTTAACTGGAAAACAAGTCTTAAGAGTCATCGTGTTTCAATTTATAGGAGGTCCTATGACTTTGGGGAATGGAAAGCAGTTGTTGGGAAAGATCCTAATTAAAATTTTAAGGAAATGCATTATTATTAAGAATCAAACAAAGATGTTTAAACCTGGACAGATTCTGGATGGATCAGAGATAATGATTGTGGTGGTCTGAGGTAGATAAGAAGCTCCTGTAAATTTTCTCTGAGTTAAATACAATAGCAGATAACAGACCATTTTGAAGTTTTTAAATTTAACTTTATTGTTGGATTGCCTGTTAACTCCGTTTTTTATATACAGCAGATAGATGACAAGTCAAGTAGTTGCAAATAGATGTGTAGTTTATAATTGTGGGCCTATTTTGCAAGGGGGAGAAACTATTATTGCTGTATTGTATTCAACTGGGGGGACAATATGCAAGTTTTTGTCTGTTTTTAATGCACAATTTTAAAAAAATCTTTTGTCTAGTTTTGTTTTGTCTTTGTAATAGTTTTATTTTCCAAAACTTGTATTTTACCTTTTTGAATAAAATAAAATTTAATAAGAGGAATATCAAGTTTCCAGAAACAATATTTATCATTAGCACACAGAGAAGGGTACATGAGTAAAAAGCAGGAGAAAAAAAAAATCTGTTTTTTTTACAGGTTGTCATGCCACAACATGTATCTATTGTGCTGTTGTTGCTCTAGCCCCACCTAGTGGCCGGGGGCAGATAAGCCTAACTGTATGGTCTGAAGCCAGACTCCCTTTTCTCTCAGCCTTTGGAGGAGACGGAAGCAGCCGGTTTGACCGAGACACATGGTCATCCGGAGGCCTCCGTCCCTCACACGGAGCATCGCTGGAGAGGTTCCAGCTGCTTCTTTGTTGGCTGTTAGTTAATGCTGCCTATCTCCTATTTCTATTTGATTCTCACTCTTTGCACTTCCTCAGTTTCTCCTTTTCTCCCAATGAAACATCTAGATCCACCCCAGGCTCCCTTTCACTGGAGGAGAAGAGGGGGGTTTAACTGCCTCTTGAGCTGCACACAGACCCACCTGCAGTGGGGACGGAACAAAGGGGAAATTCCACCATGGTCATCACAAACCCACAAATACAGGAATTTATTTAAGAAGGAATACAGCATTTTCAAATGAGCAGTGTGTAATATTAAAATGCGATGGTATCTACTCTTTGGAACCATTATTCCCTGAGTAATTGAATTGGCCAGATCTGTTGAGATGGTCCCCCTCTTTCTCCTCTGGATTCCTCCTCCAAAGGATCTCAGATTAATGGATCCATATTGGGACCCCATACCTGCCACGGCTGCAGCCTTGGAGACCCCAAAGTCTTTTCTCCCTCCTTCCTTCTCCTCCTCGATCTGGAGGAATAAGCGGCATTCAAGGCCTGAGCCAGAGTCTTCATGAAATTGTAATCATGGTATTGATTTAGTATCCTTTTTCTGTCCCATATCTCCTGGGTCTCCAGTGGGGCTTTCTGGGTGCATCTTCTGCGGCCTTTGACAGAAAAGACGTTCTTTGAAAGAGAACAGCGGAAATAAGAATCTTGAAACTTTCCTTCCACAAAGAAAAGGGGTTCAAAGGCAGAATCCCTTGGCCTTTTTTTTAACAGATAATGAAAGTTCCAAATACTATGGATGTATTCGAGAAGTCTACGGTTTTTCATTTTATACCCAAAAAAATTTGTGAGGATCCAGATTTTCCCTTCAATGGGTCCTGGCAGATGCATAAATGTTTCATGGAAAGGAAGGATTCTCTCCCAAATGGAAATATCTTCTATGAAGTGAACAAAGACGTTGACTTGTCTCCACTTAGAGAGGGAATCCCTGAGGGCTGTTGTGTGTCCAGTTGTTGAGAACAGTTGTGATATAACAACACAAATTCCACTCCTGACAAGCACAGGAGGAAAAATCCTCATGAAATTCTCTCCCTTCTCTGTGTCTGAAGCAAAGAGGCCAATCAGGGTCCATCTGAAGTGGAGGAGCAGGTGGACAATTGCTGGGTACTGGAATCCTTCTTTGGGATTCATCTGGTGGAAAAAGGGGAATTGGCTTTTATCACTCAGAGCCTCTGAAACAATTTTATGACTGATCTAAAAAAGCAATGAAGAAAAAGCTGTGTGATATTTGGGATCAGATCAAGTCCAAAATATTAGATTTATTAGATAAATCCAACCTGGTTCTCATGAATGTATTAGAATACTTTGTTAATCAGACATTGTTTAAAATATTAAAGGCAGAAGATTAGGAAGATTGTATCATAATAATGGAAAATAATAAGCAAATTAAAAAACAATAAAAATGTAAATCATATTACTGTATCACCCCTATAATTTATCACAATTAGATTAACACGTGCAAATGCCAACTGGAATATTCTATTCCAATAAAGGGCCTATTATAATTTTTGAGGATTGCTGCATCTTTTTCTGCTTCTGTATCCCAGATTCTTTCTTGAAGGACATTTTTTAACTTCTTTCTCCAGTTACACAAGAAACAGGCAGACCTCAAAGCCTAATAAGATTTATCAGGTGCATAATCCAAGATTGTTCTTTAATTGAAGTTTTGTCTGTTCCAACAGCCACAATTTTCAGAGTCTGTCAGTTTCCATAGATTACATTTTATGCCAATAATGCCCATATTTTCTGAATTTAGACAAAGCAGAAATTGTGTAAATTCCCAAATCAGCTCTGAGGGCAGCAGCTGGAGTCCTTTTGCCCACCCCAAGATCCTCCTCAGAGGCTGAGATGGGGTTGGTTCTGCTGGTGGTTTCTCTCTGAAGCCCCAAACATCAGATTGATGGAAGAACATGGGGGAAAAACTGGCCTCAGATACTTTAATAATTGGGGCTGAGGAAGCTGGAGAGCTGAGAGGTTTTCATTTAAGCACCACTTTCACTCCTGCCCTTTCTCTAACTGAGCTCCTTGGATGATGAGGGAGCCAAGATTCAGGCTCAGAGAAAACAACCCCAGGTAAGGAAAGGTGTTACTTGCTCTAATGGCTGACCATCTATGGCTATGATGTCATTTCCCAAAGACCATCACTTTTGAACTTGTTTTATAAATTATCAGATAATTATTAAGACAAAAACAATCCAAGTCTATACAATCCAATGTGTAAGTATGAGAATATCACATTATCTGTATAAATCAGTGTATTCCAATAGGAATTTAGCAGGCTAAACATGTGTACCTATAACAGAACTTATAACAAAATAAAAGGGTTGGAAGGGACCTTGGAGGTCCTCTAGTCCAACCCCCTGTTCAAGCAGTAAACCAGGCATAATAGCAGTAACTGTGAGAGGAATCCTGGAGTCTTGGTGGACAACCAATTAAATATGAGTCAAGAGTTTGCAGCGGCAGCCAAAAAAGCCAATGCAATCCTAAATTGCATTAACAGAGGGATACAATCAAGATCAAGAGAGGTACTAATATTTATTTATTTGTTCAACTTGTATGCCGCCTTTCTCTGAAGACTCAAGGCAGTTTACAATGCATTTAAAAACCATATATAAAACATTAAAAGTTAAACCATTAAAAATAATTAAAACCCAATAATTTATACCACCCTATAAAGCCTTATTAATACCACACCTAGAATACTGCATCCACTTTTGGTCACCACACTATAAAAAAGATGTTGAGACTCTAGAAAAAGTGCAGAGAAGAGCAACCAAGAGGATTAGGGGACTGGAGGCTAAAACATACAATGAACGGTTGCAGGAACTGGGCATGGCTGGTCTAGTGAAGAGAAGGACCAGGGGAGACATGATAGCAGTCTTCCAGTATTTGAGGGGCTGCCACAGAGAGGAGGGGGTCAAGCTATTTTCCAAAGCACCCAAAGCCCAGACAAAGGCTAGAGAAGGAATAATGGATGGAAACTGAACAAGGAGAGATTCAACCTGGAAATAAAGAGATAAAGTTGCCTTCAGAAGTTGTGGGAGCTTCATCACTGGAAGCTTTCAAGAAGAGACTGGACCGTCATCTGTCAGAAACGGTGTAGGGTCTGCTTGGACTAGATGACCTACAAGGTCCCTTCCAACTCTGTTAATCTGTATCTATCTATACTATTCCAGACAAGTGGCTGTCCAGTCTCTTCTTAAAAGCCTCCAGTGATGGACCACCCACCATTTCTGAAGGGGAGACGTTCCATTCCTCACAGTTAGGAAATTTCTCCTTAGTTCTAGGTTGTTTCTCTCCTTGATTAGTTTCCATCCATTGTTTCTTGTCTTGCCTTCTAGTACTTTGGAAAATAGGTGGACCTCCTCTTCTCTGTGGCAGCTCCCCAAATATTGGTACATTGCTATGATGTCACCCTTAGTCCTTTTCACTAGACTAGACATACAGAATTCCTGCAACTCTTCCTCATATGTTTTAGTCTCCAGGCCCTTAATCATCTTTTCTGCACTCTTTCCAGAGTCTCTACATCTTTTTTATAATATGGAGACTAAAACTGGATGCACTATTCCAAGTGTGGTCTTGCCAAGGCATTATAAAGCAGTACCAATACTTCATGTGATCTTGATTTTATCCCTCTGTTAATGCAACCTATGACTAAATTAGTTTTTTTATCTGCTGCTGGCTCATATTTAAGTGATTGTCCACTAAGACTCCAAGATCCCTCTCACAGTTACACTTATTGAGCCAGGTTTCACCTCTTCTGTAAGTGGACATTTGGTTTTTCTAGCCTAAGTATAAAACCTTACTTTTGTCTGCATTAAATTTCATTTTGTTAGATAGGCCCAGGGTTCAAGTCTACCTAGATCCATCTGGATCTTGAGCCTATCTTCTGGGGTATTGGCTATTCCTGCCACTTTAGTGTTGTCTTCAAATTTGATGATTTCCCCATTTCTCTCCTCATCCAAATCATTCATGAAGGTGTTGAAGAGAACTGGGCCTAAAATGGAACCTTGGGGTCCCCCACTGCTTGTTTCCCTCCATGCAGACGTAGTTCCACTGAGGACCACAGACTGACTCCATCTGGGGGTGATGCTGTCCATCCCTCTTATTTTCAGGTTACCAAGAAATAGATTGTGGTTTACTTTGTCAAAGCCTTTCTGAAATCCAAGTACTGTATAATACATGCACTGCATTTCATTGGTCCAGTTATTTAGTCATTTTTGTCAAAAAATGAAATAACATTTATTTATGATCTGTTTTTTGATCCTTCATTAGTTGAAGTAAGTCATTCATATTTACACTGATTAAGAAGGGTTTAAATATGCATCTTTCCCTTCCCCCTTGGTAAGCACAGATCCTTCTTCTCATGGCTCCATTGAGCCCAAACCTCCCTCTCAAACAAGGGCTTGGATCAGGGCCAACAGTCTGAGCTCCATTTTGAGGGCAATCCATTTTCTCCATCATAGTTCTCTGTTTATTGAATCAAATGCTGCACTAACCTCTAGAAAGCAGCAAACCTTGTTTTACCTCACTGATATAGATTAGATATTTCAGGACAATTTTTTTGCCAATATTAGATTATTAACTTATGCATTATTTCTTACAAAATCAATATAGCATTTAACTCTACCTAAAACCTTCTGCAAGGAATGAATTTTTCTCAAGCTTAACTAAGAGGATCATGGCATAACTTTTAGCCACAGTATCTCCTAGTTTATTTGGCCTATAATTGCTAGAGTAATTTTTATTCCACATTTTAGATAGATAAAATGCTATTACTGCCAAATTCAATCTGACTGGATAGGGCAGGCATTATTTATCTGTGAAAATGAAGATGCCAATAGAGGCTCCAACAACCAGGGATATTTTTTGATCAGTTAAATAGTTGTTAGAATATCTTCTCCAGGGAATGTATTGCTTGCATTTCAGGCCTTTTATGATTAATCTCAACATGAACATAATGGGGTAAAATATTGACGTTTTTGCTAATATGGAGAAAAGCAGCTCTTGAATTCCATGGAGAAGACATGATTGCATCTATTGCTCACCCACCACCACCCACCCCTCACTTTACTAGAAGGAGAAACACACACACAAACCTGTGGGACTTTGTAGGTGCCTCCTAATGTTGACATCTGGATGGAGATGCCCCTTCTAGCTCCATCAAGAAGAGCCAGTAGGTTTTCCTTCCTTCCACAGCTGTAGTTGGGGACATTGGCTTCTCCAGTGGAGAGCATGTCCAGCAAGGCATCTGAAGTGTGGAAAGTGCTGAAATAATTGTTATGGATGTTGTAGCCAATTGTGAGATTGTGCAAGAGATGGGAATTCTTGTTGACCATTTGAATGGCGAAAATGAATTTTAAGCAATACAAAAATTCATAAAAAGTCCTATTGAAAAAAAAGTTATTATAATCAACAGCCACAACAAATACTTTTGTTACATATAATATATATAATCCTCCACAAGCCTACTGAGCCTTAAACCAACGTTGATCCAAAAGCAATGATCAGTTACACAAATATGGGAATTGGTTGAGGTAAAACAACTACAACTGATTCAACCACTACTTTAAATAAAATTCATTATCCAAGTGATAAATTGAGGATTGAACCGAGAGAGGAAAATAATCTGCAGGCCTTTCAGCTTTTTTTCAGACTCCTTTTTGAGTCTCTTTCACAAAATCAGACAAAAGAGAGAAGCCATGGAAATCAAAATCACTCAGGAAATTAGACATATTCCCCAATATAGGAATAAATGAAGAAAAAAAACAGAAAAGAAGGAGAGTGTTAGAATGGAGGGACTGCAACTCCATCACCCTGAATGACTTACGGATCATGGAAAACGAACTGAAGAGAAGGAGCCACGTTGAAAAGCAACTTTGTATGTAATCTTTCCGATCCACTGGTGACTATACTGATTAGATGGTCTCCTGGTCTGTAGTAGCTCCATGGTTTCCCATCCTGGTTCTCCAAACTCAGCGGGCATTTCATTCTCAGCTTCCCAGAGACTGGATGGGACAAAAGCAGCATCAGAAGCAGAAGCAGGAGGTCCATAATTCATGGTATGAATCGATGAATCCCTTTCCTGTTTCTAAAGAAGAATTGGAAGAATTCAAAGGACTCTCAGAAGGTGGAATCTCCAGTTGCTTTTTCTCAACCCAGAGAAACACTCAGCTTCACCTGGAAAGGAGAGAGACGTACATTCAAGTGCAGAGACTCTGCCTGTCCCAAAACTCCATATTTCTCTGCCCAAAGTCTCCCCTGAAGGATTCGGCCAAACAGCAGAGCTGAAACTTTTACCATAATTCTCCCTCTCTGGAGGGATCCCTGGATAATTCAACTAGTTCTTGCAGTCAGAGATTGTTGGGAAATTCTCTGGAGGGAAATGAAAGGGAAATAATCTCCATGTGATTCAAAATAATAGGAGCAGAGATGGAATTAAATCCATCATCTAGAATTGAGAGTTTTGGGAGCTCCATGCAGGGAATACATGGCACCTGTGGCTGAAGAAATAAATAAATCTGATATTTGTTTGCATAATGATGAAAGACAAAACTCTGTGGGCCAATTAATGCCAGAGCTTTCCACAGATCTGAAATAGCTGCCAGCTGAGTTGGAGCCAAAATTTACTTTATTTTGAAAGCTAATGCTCAAGGGCATCGCACAAAAGAGCTGATGCAATAGTGTAGCCAGACTCCTAGAACAAAATAAATCTTAGTGAAAAACTAGTTTTTAGAACTTTGCGGAGTTAAAAAAAAATCACAGGGAGAGAGAGAGAGAGAGAGAGAGAGAGAGAGAGGGAGAGAGAGGGAGGGAGGGAGGGAGAGAGAGAGAGAGAGAAGTTAGAGAAAGCCAAGTGAAAAGAGATGGAGAAATCAAGGCTGCCTCTTTCTCCATGTAGGGAGGGGAGGGAGGGAAGGGGAGCTCAGGACCCTCATGTTGCAGATGGAAAGCTGATCTGCAAAATCCAAGTTCCATCTTCTGAGTCCTGGAAATGGGGGAGACCATATCCCATGTTGCTCAGCCACCTCTTTCCATGCATGGGGAACTCAGGGAGGAAAGCAAAGCCCAGACCCACGGAGAAAGCCCAGGATGGCCAGGAGGGCGGACGGGATCTGGGGAGAGACTAACCTGGTTTATGGGTCCCAGGGTTGAATGTTGGGGGACGCAGCCCCCGGGGTTTCTCGAGCCTCGCATGGGCTCCGTGTCTTTCCAGGAGAGGCTCCTGTGGGGGAGAAGCCATGCAGGGCTGGGTCTTCCAAGGGGGATCCGGGGTTGCCCTGGAGGAAAAGGTGACCAGCCTCACCCTGGAGGGGACCCTCCGTCACTCTGAGGAAGATGGGGGTCCCCTGTGGCCCCTCCAGAGCCCCCAGCTAAGGAGACCCTCTTCATTGCAGCCTTTTCTGGGGAAGGGTCTTAAGCCCCCCTCCCTCTGCAATTCTGGGAGCTTTTGCCTCTTTCTCATCCCCCCCAAAGCTCTGAATTTTGCTCTTTATTTGACCTCTCCCCCCTTTGGCTTGGCTTCTTCAGCCTCTTCTCCATCAGGCTGAGGGCAGGGAAGCTCCCAGGCAACCTCCTCTTCCCCCTCTTTGATTGGCTACAGGGTTGTCATGACGAAGGGGGTGGGCCAGGAATAGAAGCAGCCAGTAGAGAGAGAGAGAGAGAGAGAGGCGGGACTTTTGCCATCCCTGAGAACTGGAGGATTTGAATGTGAAATCTGCTTTCTTTTACAAAAACCATTTATATTATTATGGAAAAGTAAATAGTTGAGATTTGATTGTAATGCTTTATTTTACTGCAACAGAGGAAGTCTGAAGTCAGCACTTTTTTTCTTTTCTCCCTCCCCCCCTTCTCTTTCCCCTCCTCCCATTTCTTCCTCTTTGTTTTTTTATTTTTGTATTTTATTCTATAATCTAATAAAATGTTTTTTTTAAAAAAAAGAACTGGAGGATTTGAATGCGAAATCTGTTTTCTTCTGTTCAGATGCAGCCCAGAATCAGAAGGAGGGAAGGTCAGAGAAAATGAAGGAATGTTTAAAAATATATTTAAAAAAAAACAAAGGAAAACTTAGACTTTTAAAGAAGAAAATCAAAAGTGAACACCAAAAGAAAAGAGAAATTATCAAACTCTGTAGAAAAAGTTCTTTAGCTCTGTAGAATGTGATCCATGAGATATACAGCAATTAAAAGCAAAGAATGATAAAAGTCAGCCTAAGGAAATCTATGGGAGACGCAGAGCAAAAGGATCGGAAGATGAAGTGAAATTGGACATTAAAGAAAATAGTGTCATCAAACAGCTTATAGAAAATAGCTAAAATAGTTATAGTGTTAACATTACTTTCTGCACAGGTTGAAAGGATGTAGAATTTAGAAATTCTGTTTAATTTTAAAAATGTGTAAACTTTCCTTTTTGTGAAATAAAAATCTCACCCCAGCCATTGAAATGAGAGACAAAAAACCCCAAATCAAATTCAAGTTTCTAGTTCGTGAGTATGGAGTCTGGGTCAATCCGGTCTTTGGTGGTTTATATATATATATATGGAAAAGAGCCTCGGCTGTCGGAGGGAGAGAATTTGGTGCAGGGAGATCTCATCCCCTCCAGGCAACGGCCTCCCAAATACCCGGAGTTTCTCCTGGGCCTTCTGAGATGGGAGAGGCTGAAGGGGAAGCTCTTCCAGGGCAGGAGACCATCTCATGGGGAGAATCCTCAGTTGAACAAGAAGATCACATACAACAAGGATTTCCAACCAGGCTCCTCCTTGCCAGTTTCATTCCTAAATCATTCCCTGTGCTGGAGTTTCCTTTCCTCTCTTTGCATTCCTAACACTTTCCTTCTTTTCTCTTTATTTCACTTACTCCTGTATTAACGGACCTGTCTAATTTCCTGAATGGTCTGGATTTCCAAAGCTTCTCTCTTTTTCTCTTATTTTCTGGAAGTCGCTGGAATCCAAAGATGGGACGGAATAAAAACCGTAACAACTCCAGATTATTTCTCTCTCTCCATCCAAACTTGAGTTCATCACTTGAATGCTAACTTTTGTTTAAAGTAGTGATTAAAACAGTTGTAATGGCCCCTCCCCAGCCCAGTTCCGTATTTTTATAACTGCTGATTAATACACAATTCCTGATCCTTAGAAATAGAATAGAATTAGAATAGAATAGAGTAGAAACAGGAATGGAATGAAATACAATAGAATGGAATGGAATGGAATGGAATGGAATGGAATGGAATGGAATAGAATAGAATAGAATAGAATAGAATAGAATAGAATAGAATAGAATAGAATAGAATAGAATAGAATAAGAAATATTCTAGAAAGAAAAAAAAATCTTTTTTTATTCCACAGACTTTGCCTGAGACCTCCCAGGATCTCTACCTGGGCTTGCAACCCCTTCCTCCTGTGAGGCCCAGAGCTGCCCAAGGGGCACCCCTGGCCTCTCCCCACAGCTGGACCAAAGGTTGTGACATCGTAGCCCGTGTCATAGAAGGTCTCCTGGGCTGCTCTGGGTCACCCAAGGGGTTGAGTGCTGAAGGAAAGAGCATTTCCTCTGTGACAATGGCAGGCAATTTCCTACAACGGATGAGAATGAAGAGGAAGTTCTCAAATAGAGGTAGGATGAAATTAAAGAGAGGCTTATTATAACACTTGACTTTAGCAGTTAGAATAGTCATTACCCAACCCTGTAATGAAAAGGAAGGGAAAGTCTACAAATAGAGGTAGAATACAATTAAAAAAACAACATTTTCTCCTTAACTTGAGCAGGAAGGGTGAAGAGTTTAGATGCCAGAAGTATCAGCTGGCTCCTAATATTGGGGAATAAAGAACCCAGATCAAACTGTGGCTGAAAAAATGAATGTCTTTAATCGCAGTCAATAAGTTTGTGTTTTTAAAGAAGTCTATTTTTTCCCCCAGTGGTACCAGAAGAGACATTGGATTTGGGCTTATGGAGGCACACGGAGGTATGTAATATATAGTTCCAACCCATCTATAGGACCCAGGGTGCCTGTGTTAACTGGGCTTGGGGGTCTCCCTCGTGTCCAGGCCCAACGTCCTCATGATCTCCATGGCTTTTCAGCAGAAGGCTTCAGGTGCCGGCCAGCTGCCCCCCAACCAACAAGGGCCTCCTCCTCAGTGGTCCATCACCCCCCGGCCCCCTCAGGTAAGCAGTCTAAATCTTCTGGGGAATGGTCTAAGTGTCCATTACTAAGGATGGCAAATGTTCACATTATCCTTTTATTATGTGAACGAATCAGGCTGAGACAGTGGTGAAATCCAAATTTTTTTACTACCAGTTCTGTGGGCGTGGCTTTGGTGGGCGTGGTGTGGCTCAGTGGGCGTGGCTTGGTGGGCATGGCAGGGGAAGGATACTGCAAAATCCCCATTCCCTCCTCACTCCTAGGGCCAGCCAGAGGTGGTATTTGCTGGTTTTCCGAACTGCTCAAAATCTCCGCTACCGGTTCTCCAGAACCTGTTAGATTTCACCCCTGGGCTGAGAGATCAATTCTCTCACGTAGCAAATAACCTTGTGAAAACCCCATTTTTCTTTAACCAGGAGAGGTTATACCTGAAAAATTTTTCAGGTCATAATAAGATGTGAGGGTTGGGGATAGCGGAGGGTGAGTGAGCTGATTTATAAGTATATTCCACACCTGTTATTTATTTTAACTTTTCCAGGCTCCTACAACATCCGGGGGGGAACCGCTGAGGAGTGCGAGGGAGAAGAATGCCACGTAAGTCTACATTGCATCTCAAAAATATAAAATATAAAATTCTGGATCAGTGTGATCTGCTTCCACAGGTTGGAGAGTTATCTGTGCAGGGCTGAAAGGCAGGAGAACAGGGGCGAAATCTAAACATCTTCCCTACGGGTTCTGTGGGCGTGGCTTATTTTGTGGGCGTGTTTTCTGGGTCAGCGGCTGCTTCTTTCCCCTGCTGCTCTTGCTGGGAATGGGAAAGAGTCTTTCTCAGCACAGCGAAATTTAGCTTTGGGTCCGACTTCACTCCCAACAGGAAAGCTCTGCTGCCTGCAGCGTTTTCTGGACTGGGAGAACCCAAAGTGGCAACTCCTGGCTGTGTGCTTTCCCTGGGCCCTGAGGGCTGCCCTCCCGGAGCACCACTGCCACCGCTCTGAAGCTCTCCTTCCGCCACCGCTGCCGTGGCTGGAGCTCACCATCAGGATCAGGATCGGTAAGTTCTTGCTTTGCTCCCTGGGAAGGGCTTTATCATGGAGGGCTGTGTGCCCAGACCAGGCGCTTTCTCTAGGGCCTCCCACCTCGCATGTCTCGGGTGGGTTTCTCTTTCCTAGCCTTTGAAGGAGGAAGGAGGGGGGGGAGGGAGGGAGAGAGAGAGAGATAAGAAAGAGAGAGACAAGAAAGAAAGAAAGAGAAAGAAAGAAAGAAAGAAAGAAAGAAAGAAAGAAAGAAAGAAAGAAAGAAACAGAGAGAAAGAAAAAAAGAAAGAAAGAAAGAAAGAAAGAAAGAAAGAAAGAAAGAAAGAAAGAAAGAAAGAAAGAAAGAGAAAGAAAGAAAAAATAGAAAAAGAGAGAAAGAAAGAGGAAGGAAGGGAGAGAGAGAGAGAAGAGGAAGGAAGGACCACAAACCCTGGCACTAGACGTGGCTTCAGAAGATGCATTGAAACAGGACAGCAATCTAGGGCTGGAAGGGACCTTAGAGGCCATCTAGTCCAACCCCCTGCTGCAGCAGGAAACCTTATATCGTCTGGATTATTTGGGTGCCTCTAACAGAGAGGAAAAGTGCCAGAAAGGAGAAGGAGTTTACTAGGACAAGGCTGCCATGCAGAGGAAGGCAGAGATAGTCCTTGATTTATGACCACAATTGAGCCCAAAATTTTGGTTGCTAAGCAAGAGCGTTGTTAAGTGAGTTTCACCCCATTTTACTCCCTCCATGACATCACCGGGCTCTAACAGTCAGGCTAGGGAAGAAGATCTGAAGGCGTCTGTAATGTTCTCATGTACAGAAGTTACAGTTAAATGGGTGGCAGAAAGTGGACTCTGGGTGGGTTTCCCCAAATGCAGTAAGTGAGGCTGAATGTGTATCGTTTTAGAAGAGTTCTCTCTCTCTCTCTCTCTCTCTCTCTCTCTCTCTCTCTGTGTGTGTGTGTGTGTGTGTGTGTGTGTGTGTGTATACATACACAAGCAGTCTATATAGTAGATAATGTATCTTTTTGTGTGCCTATATACACTCTACACTATGTAATATGTATGTACACATATGGCATAGGTACATAGGATTACGTAGTATATTTTGGATGTGCAGTAGTAGTAAATAAATAGACAGGGAAATTGTATCTCGTTGAGGCCTTTGTGGTGAGGAGAGGCCAGGCACCCTAACCCTAACACTTGACGTGAGTGATGTCAAGTTAGCCACGCCCACCCAGTCACATGACCAACCAGCCACACCCACCCAGTCACATGACTAACCAGTCACATGACCACCAAGCCACGCCCACAAAACATGCCACCAAGCCACACCCACCCAGTCTCATGACCATCAAGCCATGCCCACCAATCAAGCCACGCCCACAGAATTTTGAATCCCACCACTGCACACAGGCATGGAGAGATACACATTTCCCTCACTTTTCTGGGCTCTAATGTTAAAATTTAGAGGGACTCAGCTCAAAACTCAAAACTCCCTTTACTACCCTGTTCCAAAGGGCCAAGCTCCAGGAAAAATCCACCCAGAGACTCAATGGGTCCGTCCAGCAAGGGAGGATTACCCGGGGAAGGTCCGTTGGTCAGGTTAGCTTGGAATCCCATCTTGGGGAGCCAAATTGTTGGAAGAAATATCCATCTGGCTCAGTTCCAAGCCGGGAGGAAGGCCCTGGAGACAAAATGGAGGCTGGAAGCTGATCGGAAAGAGGGTCCCTTTACTGATGAAGCAGAACCACGTAGTGGTTTGTGATTCTGGGCAGCTGACCACGTAGAGTGGAGAGTCAGGGATATTGGTACCTTCTCTTGGGCTTTGAACTTGAGCTTCCTATTCCTGTGCAGGAACATGTATTCTATTGGCTGTTGCCAGATTCCAATGGGGCCATGTGGGGTCATGTTTGTCTGAGATAAGTTTGGTTGAAGTTTGCCGGGTGATGCTATGTCCGTAGGAGATATTGCAATGCAGGGAGGTCTGCTACTGGATAATCCTATTATGTCCTGGAGGGTCATGTCTTAATCCCCTCACCCTGGAGCTGAAGGTCTTTTGTCTTGTAGATAGGATGGCCCAGTCTTTCTTCATGGGCACCAAACATCTGCTGGGAAGAGGGAGCTAGTTTCTGTCCTTAGAAACATGTTTCTCCTTTAGAGAAATATAATATTCTGCCTTTTTAAATATTTCTCAAAAGATTTCATTCTTCTAGGAAGGGGGTGACTTTCCTCAAGTGGATATGGAATGTCTACACACCTCTGACAAAATGCCCAGATTTTGAGAAGTAAAACAGATCACCCCAAGATAAATCTCTTCATTTTCTCCCCACCTTTAATATAAAGTGTAAACTATACAATTCAATTGAAAAACGGAAATCTTTTAGGAGGAAAAATGAGAATACAAAACCTACAGGAACGTGGCTGCATAAAGAGGCCTCCTTTAAAAGAATCCTTTGTTGAAACTCCTTTGGATTTTACGAGAGCATCCAGTCTTTCGGCCTTAGAGCCGATCTGCATGGCACATCCTGCCTTGGAAATCTTTGCCCACTCTTCCTTGCAAAAGGGCTCCAAAATTGTCAGATTCTCCTGTGCCCAGCCCTCTTCCGGTCCCCTCCCCAGGTCTCCACTTGGATTTGGGTCCAGGGCTCTGCCAGGGCCATTCCGAAACTTCGATCTCCTTGTAGGGAAGCCATTGTTGTGTTGACTTGGAGGCCTGGTTTGCATCTCTGTGGCATCGAAAGGGGAAATTCCTCTTCATCTTCAGCATTTTGTGCCGAAATTGACTGATACTTGGAACTGTTCATAATTCCCTCTCCTTGGCTGAAGCCCCAGTTCCAGCTGAAGAAAAGCAGCCCCAGAGCAGGATGCTGCCCTGTTGCGTAATTTTGAGGATCAGACTCAATAAATGATTCAGGAACGAAGTATTTGAACAAAGCACTATTTATTTACAGTAGGCATTCTATATTCTCTGAATGATCGTAGATAGAAGCAAGTGGGAGGTCCATACGTCCCCTTTTATATCAGTGAGGCGGAGTAATGGATGGGAGTGGTTACATATGAATACATTAAGAAGGAGATATAAATTCTGTGAATATACATTTTCCTCATTTGAGAATAAGGCATTTACTTGTGACAAATCCCCCTCTAAATGCCGATTCGATATACAACAATAATTGCATTCAGATTCAGAACAATATAAAACTTGTAGTTTGGAAGTTAAATATTTGTGTTGTTTAGATTGCAAAGGCTTAGTCAATATGTCAGCTATTTGTTCTGAAGTTTCGCAGTGAACGGCTTTAATGAAACCATCTTGAGATAATTGTCTTACGTGTTTGAATTTGATATCTATATGTCTGGATCTTTGACCAATAGCATCAGATCTAGATATCTCAATAGCAGCTTTGTTATCTTCATGTATGATAAATGGTAATGAAGGATTTTTCCAAACATCTGATAATAAATCATTAAACCATACAAGATTATTGGAGGCTTTAGACAAACAAACATATTCTGCCTCGGTTGTTGATGTGGCTACTAAATCTTGTTTTCCGGTATACCAGTAGACTGGACAATTATTAAGAAAGAATATATAACCTGATGTGCTTTTTCTGCATTTAGTATCACCTGCCCAATCCGCATCAGCGTAACAAGTGAGGATGGGCTCTTTAATATTATTGGGTTCCAGTAGTAGGCAGAAGTCTAAGCTGTGCTTTAAATACCTTAATATTCGTTTAATGGCTTCCCAGTGATACATTAAGGGTTTACCAACATATCTGGATAACAGATTGAGGGGTAAAGCAATATCAGGTCTAGTCCAATTAGATATATACAAAAGGGAACCAATAACTGATCTGTAAAGTGTATTATCTTTAAATTCAGGGGATGATTCATCCATGTTTCTTAAGAAATCAGCCTGCATTGGAGTATCACAAGTTTTGGCATCATTCAAATTACATTTGTTCAGGAGTTCTATAATTTTATCTTTTTGAGAAAATTTAAATCCTTTTTTGGTTTTACTGATTTGAACTCCAAGATATTTGTTTACTTTTCCCAATGTTTTTAAAGAAAAATGTTCATTTAGTTTTGTTACAAATGTATCTCTTTTCTCTTTATGTTTACCGATATATAAAATATCATCCACATAAATTAACACAAATTCTAATGAGTCACCTTCCTTTTTAACAAAGAAACAATTGTCTGCAGTTGTGGCATTGAAATTCATAGTTTTGAATACGTTGACTAAACATTCATACCATCGTTTGCCAGATTGTTTTAGTCCGTACAAACTTTTATTCAATAACCAAGTTTCATTTTTGTTTGTGTATTGGCTATGAGGTGCTCTTACATATATCTCTTTATCAAGCTTTGCGTGTAAATACGCGGTTTGTATGTCATATTGAAAGACATCAAGATTAAGTGCACAGGATTATAGCTATAATTAAAGCTGTCTTAACACTCTCAGTCCTTACTGTGGGAGAGTATGTGTCTGTGTAATCCTCAGGATACTTTTGAGCATAACCTTGTGCAACTAATCTAGCTTTATATAATGTGTTGCCTTCTTCCAGATTTTTAATTTTGAATATCCACCTGGTGCCTATAATAGTTTTTTCCTTAGGTGCAGGAGTAGGTGTAAATACATTTAATTCTCACAAACTGTCCATCTCTTTGGCCATAGCTAATTCCCATTTTTTTCTTTCTTCAATGGGGAGCTTTAATACTTCCTTGTATGTGTTAGGTGTTGATGTTTCATTATTCAAGTGCATTATGTAATCCTTATATTTACTTGGCACCTGATTTCTGTTACATCTGATTGTTTTTTCTGGTTTGCTATCGTTATCATGTAGATATCTTGTCTCCTTTTTTGTTAATGAATCTGTTTTTATTCTGGGGTGACTATTTGTCCATGTTTTATTTTTGTTTTCATGTGCATTGTGATTGAGTTCTTCTCTATCTATTTTGTCTTGATGTTCAGTGTCTGTTTTTGTAGTTGGGAATATCTCATTAAGATGTATTTTAGACCAATTGGCCTGTTCATGAAATACAGCTGTTCTAGAAATTATGAATTTGTTGTTATTATCAATAAATCTGTACCCTTTTGTGCCTGTTTCGTATCCCATGAATCTAAGTCTTCTGGATACGTTTTCTCCTTTACGCCTCAATTGTTTTGGTATGTGTACATCCGCTGTGACTCCAAATATGTGCATGTGTGTTATTTTGGGTTTTCTATTATACATTAGTTCATATGGCGTTTTGTTTATGATGCTGGACCAAGTTCTGTTTTGAGTATAATTGGAATATAGTAATGCTTCTGACCAGAATTGTTTTCCTAAGCCAGCATCTTCTAATGTACACCTAATCATGGTTTGTAGTGTCGAGTTCTTTCTTTCTACCACTCCATTTTGGAATGCAGAGAAGGGGCTAGATGTGAAGTGTAGCATTCCTTTGTTTTTTAGCCATTGGGAGAATTCTTTTGACATGAATTCAGATCCCCTGTCTGTCATGATTTGTTTTATTTTAATATTATGCTGTGTTTCTACACGTTTGTAAAACTCTTTAAATTTTTGAAATGTTTCATCTTTGTGTTTCAAAGTATAGACAAATCCATAACGACTATAGTCATCTACAATAGTTAGAAAATATCGTTTTCTATATGTGATTGATGGGGTTAATGGACCAACTAGATCCATATGTACCAAATCAAAAATGTGATTAGTTGATCTTGTTGCCTTTTTTGGCTTGGGATTAGTTCTGAGTTTTGAGGACTTACATACTGAGCATTCCAAATAATTTTTACAATTTTTTATTTTAACACCTTCAGCATGTTCAATCATTTTTTGTACTACAGGAAAACTAGCATGTCCCAATTTTCTATGTAATATATGTGCACATTCATCGTGGATTGGTTTTCCAATCGTAGGTTTTTTGTTATTGAGTGTGTCATTAATAGGTGTGTTTTTGTGATTATGATTTGTTTCATGTTCCTCATTATCACTATTGCTATTGTCTTCATTCTCTATGTTAGTGTCATCTTCCATGTTTGAATCAATATTGTGTAGCCATTTTTCTTTTATGACCAAATATGGTAGACCCCTTTGATAACACTACCCAAATTTGTTTTGTTTTTCTCTAGTGTTGCTTTTCCTTTTGAGAATACTATATTTATGTCAGAGTCTCTACTTAGTTTTATTGCACTAAGTATGTTATGAGGTATTTCTGGTATTAATAATACCCCCTCTATTTTCCCTAGACCGGGTAAGTTTACATTTCCTCTACCAATAACTTGGACTTTTTCTTGATTGGCTACCTTAATTACAAATTTATCTTCTATAAAGGAAGATAATATTTTTTTGTCATGTGTTGTGTGATTAGTTGCCCCAGAATCAATGAGCCAAGCATTATCCCCTGAATCCTGTATGTTAGTTATATTATGTTTATCTAATCCATTTAATGATCCAGACTTCCTATCTCTTGAATTATCTCTGCCCCCTCTATGCTCTCTAAAATTAGGTGAGTTTCTATATCTATGTCTATCAATAGACGATTGTCTGTTATGATATCTGCTTCTATAGTCATGTTTTTGTCTTTCTCTAAGAAATTTAGGACAATCTCTTCTACAGTGTTCTTTGGATCCACAATTATAACATTCAATAGATTCTCGATATTTTTCTTGAAATACTACTCTCTTACATTGTCTATGTTCTATGTGTGTATTACAGCGGCTTCTTCTTAAATTATCTTCAGCTATTAGCTTATTCGATAAATTTTCTATGGATAAGTATCCCAAATTAATTGTGTCTAAATGTGATATGTAGTTATCCCACGATGGGTCTAATGAATTAATGATAACACTTTTCATTGTCTGATCTGAAATTATTTCTCCCCTTAAATGTAGCTCTGCTCTGATTTTGTTTAGAGATATCAAATGTTCACTTATAGTAACCCCAGGTTTTATCCTAGCTGAGAAGAAATTTTTAGACATTCTTGTAGTGGTTGCTACACTTTCACTATGAAACAATTTAAACATGCAGTGAATAATCTCTGAGACAGTCAAGTTATGCTTAATACTATGATACATAGCAGGAGATATACTAGATATTAATAAGTAGAATGCTCTGTGGTGCAGGCAGTCCAATTTTAGAGTCCAAGGCCTTTTGGGGGGGTTAGTTATAAAAAATAATAAGTTCTCTTTTAGAAAAACAACCTGAAGTTGTTGACACCATTCCTGTAAATTAATACCATCTATTCTCAGTTTTGGGAAATCATTGGGCAAGTTCCCAATATTATTTGTTCCATTACTTACAACTGGAGGTTGTCCATGATCTTGTAAGTGTTGATAGTTGCAGAATGGTGTGGGTATGCTCACAACGAGTCTGAATGGTTCTCTCTGTTCTTCATGTCCTCCGTAGTTGCCTGCGTGTGTTTGCGCATGTGCGTTGCTCATTTCGCTTCTGAAGCTGTCGGGAGAGGTTCTTGTTGCTGTAGCTCCCTCGTAGTGTTCTTCCTCCGATGACTCGGTCTCCGGTTCGATCTTGGGTGTCCAGGTGACGACTGGCGCTTGCTTCTTTTCGCTGAAGTTGTTCCTGTTGAGGTCTCTGGCCCCTGGAATCGTCTGCGGCGTGGGGGAGTATTTACAGGGTTCCCTGGGCTCAGGCGTTGGTGTTCTCGCCGTTTGGATAGAAGTGGGTAGATTCCGAGACATTTGCTTGCTAGCTTGTCTTTTCTTTATTCTTTGATCGCCAGCTTTCGTTGATTCTTTCGTAATTTTTAAATTCAGGCCGAATGTTGCAAAGAGAGTTTTCATTGCTGATTCTATTTGTAGTTCGATTGAAGTTTCTTCGATGTCTGTATCAGATTCTTCTGAAGAGTAGATTTTTTCTTTTTTACTTTTTACACTATGTAGGGCTTTTCGCGCCAGACATTTTGAATTCTGTTTTCTGATTGGCTCTGCTTCGCTCATCTTAGTGGTCTGTTGAAACCAAGATGGCTGCCATTCGAAATTTTGTGCAGGACCGTTAGTCTTTCTTTTCGTTATATTCTTATCTACAGGCAATTCGCTCACCATTTTTAGTTCTTTAGATTCATCTGTTACGATGTGTTTTTCTCTCGCTGCTCCGCTGTTTTTTATGATGTCTTGGAGGTTCGCGATGAGATTTTCGTCATCTTTTTGGCTTTTTAATCGTCTCAGTATCTCTGATCTGAGTTCGTTGTTTTCTATCTCGTTCTCTTCTTGGTCATTAGTTTCATCGATTATCTCTTCGTTGTCTGTAGCGCAGTCTTCAGATTCTTTTGTTATTATAGTTGTGGATTCATCGATCATTTCTTGATCCGTTTCCATCTCTTTATTGTGTGCCCTGGTGTTGGGTCTTTCTCTTTTGTTTCTGGAGTTTTCTCTCTTAGGCATATCTAGTTTTTATTGAGTCAGTCCAACCATCCTCTGCTACCAGATTGTTGCATAATTTTGAGGATCAGACTCAATAAATGATTCAGGAATGAAGTATTTGAACAAAGCACTATTTATTTACAGTAGGCATTCTATATTCTCTGGATGATTGTAGATAGAAGCAAGTGGGAGGTCCATACGTCCCCTTTTATATCAGTGAGGCGGAGTAATGGATGGGAGTGGTTACATATGAATACATTAAGAAGGAGATATAAATTAACCCCTGATATTCTGTGAATTTACATTTTCCTCATTTGAGAATAAGGCATTTACTTGTGACATGACCCCCACCCCCACCCCCAATGCTTCCCTGTGAGCCTGGTGACTTTGGTGACTTAGAAGATGTGGAGACCAAGGCTGCTGCTGTAAGAGGCACCTGAAGAAATGTCAGAAACCCCCTACTCAACAGCTGAACTCCATGGGGGCTTGAGCAGAGTCCCCTTAACGGGTTTTTCACATATTTAATGACTACTATTTAACATCAGTTTTTTCCCCTTCAAAGATTTCTGTTGTGGAAGTTTTATAGACCGCAGACTTATCTGCTTACAAATGCACCAAACAGGCGAGCCAGAAGAGTTTTAAAAAAACTAGTTTAATAAAAGCAAAGAAAACAAAAAAACAAAGAACATCAGCAGCCATCTCCCTCTCAGCAATGTCCATTCAGCTCTCTTTGCAGTTGCTCCATGCGGTTGGAGCCCAGGATCTTCCTTCCTGAGAAGGAGGCTAAGTGACTGCAGCTCTTGTGTGTGACCCGGGAGAGTACTAAGAAAGCAATGTGCAATGTGCAATGTGTGCTCTCAGCAGCCAGAGCAGCTCCTTATAGACCGAGTGAGTGTCAGTTACAAAGCCCGGGAAACTCAGAGTCAACAGCTGCGCTCTGATTGGCTCATTCAAACCTTCAAACCAGGAACCAATCAAAGCCAATCAATAGGCACAGCAAACCATGAGAGAAGTTTTCTCTCACAACTTCAGTTTGTTTTTCGACTTGAATTGTACATCTTATATGTTATGTTAAAGGAGGAAGTACTCTGAAGTGATTTATCTTGGTCTGATTTTTTTCTTTTACATTTCCAAAACCTGGCCTTTTAATAGGGGTGCGTAGACTTTCTTTGCTAAATACGGAAGTAAAAACTTAAGTAATACAATTCTTATAAACAACTCTTATCAACACATTAAACCTTAATATTTAAGTCACTAATCAAATCCCTTAAGACTACCCTGGAGGTGTATCTAAAGTCCCTCAAACTGTACCCATTGGCCATTTTTACAGAGCCTTTCTAAAAGACCCAATAAATGGTGAAAGGATTGTTGGTAGAAATAGCAACACTGAATTTATACACCGACACAAACATAAAGGTATTTTTAATATTTTTCAATGGAAGAAAAAGTTTGATGAAAGTAAAAAAATTAAGGGTCTAATTTCTCTCTGGTTTTCCTATTTACAGCAACAGAAAGCAGAAGTCGTTCTCCCTGACTGAGGAGCTCCTGCGTCAAAATGCCCAGCTTTCAAAGAAGAACGCAGAACTCTGCAGGGAGATGGAGGAGAAACTGCGGAGGTGAGAAACCCTGACTTTCTCTTCCAGGATTTCCTCTTCAATTCTCCTTAGCTCCCTACCCTGGACACACATTACACAACGTTCTGCGTTGAATTACGTTGCCTGGATGGGTGGGAGACATCATGAATCTCTTGCCTGGGACTTTTCCTGGCCAAATCATCTGAATTTAGGAGGTCCCTGCTTTGATCTCCTCCTCTGCTGCTCACTGACCTCAGTTCTCGGCTCCCCCTCGGCTCTCACCAATTCAGTCTTCTCCCCCTTCTGTCCCCATTAGAAAGTTTGGAAATTGTTTTGAATTGGTTGGTGCCTTTTCTGGTATGAAAGCCAAAAAAGAAAAAAAAAGGTTTTAAGATCTGAAGATTCCTTTGTGGTACTTATAGATTATGTAATGCTAAATACTGAAAGTAAACATTCATTCATTTGCACTTAAATAATGTTGTGAAGACTGAAGAAGCGAATCAAATCCCTTCAGAATATGCTGGAGATGTAGACAGGATCTTCTGATTTGTCAGTTTTTCTGAGCATTTCTGAAGTGCCTAATAAATCATTGACATAATTCCTGCTTTGGTTCCTGTGAGAAGAACTTGGCACTGTAGCTGTGGTAACAGAAATGGCAAAACTCAAGTAATTAAAAAGTAAGGCTGGGTAAAACAAAGGAAGTGCCAGGCATTTTAGTTAGTTTTAATTTTAAAAGGGTTTGATGATTCGGGTGAAGACCTGAGGGGGCTCATTTCCCTCTTGTCTTCCTATTTTACAGAATCCAGATGTTGGAGCAACAAAACCTCCATCTCCACTGCAGGGTTCTGAAGGAAGCTGGGGAGAACCAGGAGCTCCTCGGGGAGAACCAAGAATTGCGGGAACAACTGGAGAGGTAAGAAATACCGTGTTTCCCTGAAAATATGACCTACCCCGAAAATAAGTCCTAGCCTGATTTTTTTGGGGTGGGCCTAATATAAGTGAAGGGGTGGGCATGGCCAGCACAGGAGGCAGCCCCTCCCTTCCCCGGTCACTTCATGGAGGCTCGGCCCCTTAATTGCAGCCCGTGAATCAGCTGAGCCAGCGAGGGCCGGGCAACTCAGCCCAGATCTTTGGAGCACCTCCCCAGCCGCCTGCCTGCCAGGGCTCCCTTCACCAGCAGTCATGCTGCCCTGCATGAGCTCCATGGCGGCCCTGCAGCGAAATGGAGGAGGGAGATCATCCCTTCTTCCTTTGCACCCCAAAACCCCGTCTTCCCTGGCCACCGAGCCCCCTGCATGCCCCCCCTCTCACTGGAGCAGGACGTGCAATTCAATCCTGGTATTACCCATGGAGCCTCCCAAGTGCAACGCTCTGCTGTCGCTTCGGAGCAAACCTCCTCCTTCCCTGCGCAGGAAAATCCCCCCCCCCATTTTCCTACCAATCGTTCTTTCCTTGGCACCACAGGACGTCCCCAAAATGTTCCATCCGAAGGCTTCAGCTTTTGGGAGAGGCCTCTGTGCTGCAATCCCAAATAAAGGACAGTGTGTGTGTGTATGAGAGAGAGAGAGAGAGATTCAACCTCAGAGAGTTATCCAGGGCTGGCAGCAATGTGCTCTCTCTCCCTCTCTGTCTCTCACACACACACAAACACACACACACAAACACACACAAACAAACATACACACACAAACAGAGGTCCCTCAGCCCCCCCCCTCCCACCCCCAAGGCAGCCTCATCCCTTCACTAACCTTCTTTCCAGCTCCGTTCTCCGCTGCACATGCAGGGAAAGGACAGAAGTCTCGGACTCCAGTAAAAGAAATAGTTGAGACCTTCAAACTTTGCGAGATTTTTTTTTTTTTTTTTTGCATGAAAAGTTGGAAGGTCTCAATTATGGTGGGTTTTTTTACCAGAGTCCCACAGACTTCTTGCCCCGCATGCTCAGCGGAGAACGGAGCTGGAAAGCAGGTTAGTGAAGGGATGTCGCTGCCATGGGGGGATGGGGGGTGAGGGACCAGTGTGTGTGTGTGTGTGTGTGTGTGTGTGTGTGTGTGTGTGTGTGTGTGTGTGTGTGTGAGAGAGAGAGAGAGAGAGAGAGAGAGAGAGAGAGAGAGAGAGAGAGAGAGAGAGAGAGAGAGAGAGAGAGAGAGAGAACATCACCACCAGCCCTCCAAGGTTGGATCGGATCTCTCTCTCTCTCTCTCTCCTTCTCTCTTGCAGTGGTGGAGCTTCAGTGGCTGGCCGGTGGGGCGCTTCTCACTCACCCTGCCTGGGGCATGCCGCAGCCAAGACGTGCCCAGCAGTAGCTGGGTCAGTAGGCAGGGTGAGTGAGAAGCTCCAGGCCCTGATGCTGGGTGGCTGGGAGGCTTTCAGCTCAGCTGCTAGTCCTGCAGTGACTGCTAAGGTGGGGTTAAGGGAGGGGCTCCCCCTGGTAAGGGTGGGGCTCTCATGACTCCCCTGGCACACTGGGTGGCAAGTCAAGGGAAGGGAGGGGAAGAGTCTCTTTTCTTTCTCAAATGGGTAAAAGGCCCCCATTCCTCCATTCCAGCTATGGGGAGAGAGTGTCAGCAAAGTTCTGCCATGTGCTGGTCACTCAGGAGTGCCAACATCACTTCTGAAGAAGCCCACTTGGCTGGTGACCTCTCTGTGGAGATCTTCTCTGACTTTCTCCAAATGCCTGTCCTGCAGCTCTGATTCTTGGATGGCCATTCTGACCTGGTTCACTCCTTCTCTGTTGTCCTCCAGAGTTTTCTGCTGGTCTTCCATTGTGGCCTGGTAAACAGAGGTCTGCTGCTGATGCCGATTGTTGAGGTGCTTCTTCTCATTTCCCCTCACATTCTGAAGAGGGATGATTTTTTGCTTCAGTTGGCTGGAGTGGCTTTTCTCCACAAAGTGGAACTTTGGTCCCTCTCAGCCAGTTCATGCTGAAGACTCTAGAGGTGCTTCTTAAGTCCTTAAGAAGGTTCCAGACCTCTTTGAGGAGTTTCTCAGAAGTTCTAAGGCAGCCTTCTCAAGTCTGAGGAAGGCCACTTGACTAGTAACCTCAGACATTTCTTTCTGGAGTTCTTCAGTGTGTTTACCAAAGATTTGTTCTCTAGCTCTAACTGGTGGATCATCATGTTGGCATGGTCCAACCTCCCTTTGTTCTCCAGCAGAGTTTTCTGCAGGTCTTCTGTTGTGGTCTGAAGTTGATCCAATGTCTGCTTGAGACAACTGTGCTGCTCTTCCATCTGTTGTTTGTCTTTCTTGAATTCCTGGATCTGAAAGTCAAGGGAATCTCTCAGCTGGTTAACCTGGAGATGGAGGCCATCACTGCTCTCTGAGAGATACCCCAAGGATCTTCCCTAAAGGACCTTTTCTTCCCTGGTGCTGACCTGTTTGAAAAATGGAGAGACACAGTCACTTCCTCTCTCAGTTCAGGGGACATTTTGCTAACCGGCCTTAAGTCCACAGATGCCTTCAAGGGGCTCAGTTTGAGAAACACTGACACAATCCATCACAACTGGTCTCCCTTCAAACTGTCCTGACTTCCCACTTGATTCTGGCTCCAATTCGAGGCATCTCATCTATCGAAACTCTCCAAAGGAGTCAGAATCAGCGATCGATCAATTCGGCCATCTCTGGCACTGCTAGGGGGCTTCTGATCACAGGGAAAGGGGGAGGTGACCATTCGGATTAGGAAAGAGCCCCCTTCCAAGTACTTACCAGTCCCATCCAAGGCACGAAAGCCTGGAGGGTCACCTTGGGCCAGTCCCTCCCTCTCAGCCGTAGCCTACCTCACAAGCTTGTTGTGAGGGCGAAGGCATCTTCAGTATGTTCATGCCTTGAGCTATTTAGAGAAACAATAAAGGTGGATAAAAATCTAAGCAATTAAAATGAAAATATATAAATAAGTCAATCACCAGGCTGAGTCTGTTTGGGAAATAACTACATCTGGTCAACGGAATCCCTTTTTAGGTTAATTTCCCCAGGTCAGTTTCCAGCTTTGGGGTCTCAATGCCTCTCCAACTGGGACATCCCGAAGCCAATTTTTTCCCTAGTTGATATCGCTGCCCCCCAGCCGCCCGGCCCCAGCCCCTTTCCTGAGACAAGGACCTTCGAGATGGTGGATGAGGAGTTTGGTGACAGGTATGGAGGCTGCAGACACGGCAGGTATCAGCACGTCTGTCGTGTTTGGTTGAACCCCATTTCACTCATCTCCCCCCCTTAATTCTGCCTTAAAGGGGAGGGTCTCTCCCTCCTGAGGAGCCCAGGCGAGGGAGGCCCTGCGATGCCCCCATTGCTGCCACCCAATCCAGCCACTTTCCAGGGATGTTGAGCAGAGCCTCCATTATGTGGTCCAGACTCCCCAAGGATGCTGGAGGTTGCCATGGTGAGCTCCAGCCAATGAGCTCAGGAGGAGCCTCTGACGTCACAAGCCAAGGCTCTGAATAGCCACCCGCCAGCTGCCTTCCAGTTTGTTGTTCAGCTGACCCAGAAACGAACTTCTGAATGTCACTTTGCTTCTGTAAGCAAAAACTTCCCTCCAGCAGTTGCTTCTTGGCTTGTCAATTTAAAGCGACGGCGTCTTGATTTTTTTCCCCTTCTTTCTCAAGTGAACCCTGATTTTTTCCTTCTAGCCGATCAGCTGGGAGTCGAGAGGCAGTGAATAGATTGGGGGTGGGGCCAGGAAGAGGTGGTATTTACCGGTTCTCTGAACTACTCAAAATTTCCACTACCAGTTCTTGCGAACTGGGGAGAACCGGTAGCTACCCACCACTGCAGTGGGGGCATTGGACCCCCTCCCAGCCCTGGGACACAGCAGGTTTCTCTGTTTCTTTGGGAAAGATTCCTTCCCCAATCAGAGTCTGCTGGAGCCTCATCATCCACTTCCCTCCCTGCCTAGGATCATCTGAATTCCTCCATTCAGACAACAGGAAAAAGGGAGTTTGCACAGAACCTCTGGGTCAGCCTCCATTCTTCAACAGAGGGTCCCACACACTCTGCAAAGCCAAATTCCCCCTCAGTTCCTGGACATCACTCGGCTGAGCTCACAGCCGGGCCAGGCAGGCTGAGAAATTGGGACGGAAGGGACCACAAACCTTTCCAGCCACAAGAGACACTTGGACACAGACTGTGGTCTGACAGAAGCTCCTAAACGGTGCCTTTATGTGGCAGTGGGAAGGGTAATGGGATCAATCTCACAACACTCATCCTGTAGGGCTGCCCCATCTGTTGTCCCTGGTGGCAGATGGAAGATTGTCAATCCCACTTCGAACAACAATTTCTGTGGGCAGAAAAAGAGGACCCAAAAAAACCAATAATCCAGGCTCACTGCAGTTATTATTTATTCAGTGTCCACTGGAGGAATTCTCCCCAGAAAATAGTGAGAGGAAATCTTACAGACAAAAGGATGCAATCATATTTATACATTCCAGGAAAGGAGGAGAAAATGACAATCATACATATGCATATTTTATTTAATAGATGATGTGAGCATGAATATTCAGAATTAGGGAGACTCAAGTTACCTTCCCAGCCTTGTATTGTTGCTACCCTCAAGAAAGAGTTATTGTGTAAACAAAAAGAAATGTCTCAGTTGCGTTGCCAGAGCAGTTTGTGTGAAATGTACTGAGAAATGAGGGCATCAACGTTGCTCCATACATTCCTTCTATATTTCTGTCTTTCTAACATGCTTCCATTTCTCCAAGAAATTTGTTTCCTCACAAACTTCCAAACACCCTTTATTTATTTCAAGAAAAATAGTTGGCCCACTCATGCAGGGAGAAGAGCTTGGACCATTTACTATGTTTGGACTGTGGAAAATGTTAAAAGTTGAAATTCCTCAGTCTCACATTTACACATTTCTTCTGGCTCATCCTTTGTGAAGAATTCAAACATTTCTAAATTTGAAACATATACATATAATTTTCTTTGATTCCTGCATACTATATAAATGGAAAGAATATCTCCTTTCAAAAAATAAACTTTAATCAATTCTTCCAATATCACAATAGTGTTAGATCTCATGTTTTTACATTTGTTCTGCCCGCAAGATGCTCCTTTGTGTTGAGGTCTGGCCTCAGAAGGATAATGTAGCACTTGGGGATGAAGATGCAGCCCAGCAGACCAGCACTGGAGGCCAGGATGGAGAAGACCTGCACAGCCACCATGGATTTCCCTTTGGTGCTCAGGTAGGTGGGCACAAAAGTCACCCAGACACTGCAGAAGACCAGCATGCTGAAGGTGATCAGCTTGGCTTCGTTGAAGGCCCCAGGCAGGTTCCTGGCCAGGAAAGCCACCGTGAAGCAGATGGCAGCCAGGAAGCCCATGTAGCTGAGGGTGACGTAGAACATGACAACGGCCCCTTCGTTGCATTGCAGGATGATCTCTCCAGGCTGGGAGTGGAGGTCAGAGTCAGGGAAGGGGGGAGAAACTCCCAGCCAGATGGAGCAGATGATAATTTGGACAGCAGAACAAGAAAGGATGATGGAGTTGGCCAAGCTCTTCCCCAACCATCTCTTCACTCGATTTCCTGGTTTTGTGGCCAGGAAAGCCAGCACCACCGTGATGGTTTTGGCCAAGAGAGAAGAAACGGCAACTGAGAAGATGATGCTGAAAACCGTTTGTCGGAGAAGGCAGGTAGCTTTCCTTGGTTGACCAATGAAGAGAGAAGGAGACAAGAAGCAAAGCAGGAGGGAGACCAGGAGGATGTAGGAGAGGTCCCGGTTGTTGGCTTTGACAATGGGAGTTTCTAAGTATTGAATGAAGATGATTAAAACAAGGCCTGTGGTTAGGAAGAAGAGTAGGGCAAAAGAGACCAGGATGATGCCCAGAAGTTCTTCATAAGACAGGAAGGTTATGACTTTGGGGATACATTGGACTCTGGCCTCATTTGGGTATTTATCATCTGGGCACTTGGTGCATTTTTCCGTATCTGAGAAAGCAAAAAAGCAATATATCTTTAATATTCTGTCCTTTTCTCTTGCAAGAAAAACCTTCTTTGGATAACAACTGATACCACAGACATTTTCCAAGAAGTATTTCCTAACTATTTCATTAAAAAGAGCAGAAGAAGGATTTTTTTTTTAATTAAAAAATGTAGCTAGGAATATGAAGTTAAGGGAAGTCCTAGGATGTTAATTATTTCCTGTGTAATGCATAGAATCTTCATTGTTACCTACATTATTAGAGGTAAATAATGAATCATATAATATTTTTAGGCAAACATCCTGAGTCCTGCCTCATGGCAGTTAATATCCTGGACTTGGAGGATACCTACAATATCTTGTAACATCTGGAAGAAACCTGGAATTAAGGAGAAACTTCCTATCAGTGAGAGGAATTAGCCAGTGGAACAGCTGGCCTCCAGAAATTGTGGGTGCTTCAACATTGGAGGTTTTTAAGAAGAGACTGGACAGTCACTTGTCTGAACTGGTCTAGGGTCTCCTGCTTGAACAGGGGGCTAGACTAGAAGACCTCCAAAGTTACTTCTAATCTATTCTGATTGATTGATTGATTGATTGATTGATTGATCGATCGATCTACATGACTGGCAGAATATTTGTGTAATGAGTTCCCCCCATAACTATCCACAGCACCAAATAATGGACCAGTGACACCTTCTCCGTGATCCTCAAGGGGAGGATCCAATATACAGTGGATTGAAAGGTCTTTCAGAAGGTGGACCTGAAACAATTCATCTAGTTTCAAAGATCTCAGATGTTCCTAGAAAGGTAAACTTAGCAACACATATCCAAACTAAAAAGCAGAAAAGATGTTTCCTCTGCTGTTAGTAAAGCTTGCCCAGTCTGCCACCCCCTCCTCCCATCTCTTCCCAGCCCCTCCTTCCAAGTCTTCTTGATTTAATTCCTTTTAGATAAGAAATTGTGCAGGTTAAAAATAAAAAAATACAGGTGATCTTAAATATATCTTTTAACTTCCACTTTCATGAAAAGGTTCTGGATCAGTGGAGAAATCTAAAATTTGTTACTACTGGTTCTGTGGGCGTGGCTTGGGGGTAATGTGACTGGGTGGGCATGGCCAATTCTTTTTTTTTTTACTTTTAAAACCATTTTTTCTATAACCTCTGAAGAGGTTGTAAAAAAATGCTTTCAAAAGTCTCTGACGATTAGGCAACTCAGCTGGGATCGTCAGAGGCATTTAAAAGAAAAAAGATCGCCTCTGACGATCCAAGCTCTGATGATCCCAGCTGAGTTGCCTAATCGTCAGAGACTTTTGAAAGCATTTTTTTACAACCTCTTTGTGGAAGAGATTGTAGAAAAAATGCTTTTAAAAGTAAAAAAAAAAAAAAGCCTCTGATGATTGTACAGGTAAGCTGGGCATGTGGGGGGGGGGAGCAGGGATTTTTGCTAACGGTTCTCCGAACCACCCGCCTTCATTGCTACCGGATCAGGTGATCCGGTCCGAACCGGGAGCATTTCACTCCTTTTCTGGATGAATCCAGTTCCGCAAAGCCTCCCATTTCCCCCTGTGTGACCCACCTTCCTGAGTGGAGAAGGTCCGCTCCGGACAAGGAACGCAGTCATAGCAGCAAACTGGCTTTCCTTCTCGAGCCCTCTTGACAAATCCAGGATGACAACTTTCCACACATTCGGACTGAGGCAGGGACTGAGCAGAAGAAAAGGAACGTCAAAGAAAAGATGTCAGGACTCTCTGTCCATGGAAAATGGGGAGAGAAATGGACATTAGACAAGTAGATTCTGGGCTTCACTGAGGTAAATATGAAATCTCTGACTCCTTCCAAACAGATGTAGGAGATGTGACCCTGTGTAAGGATTGCCTCTCCTTCTAACTCAAGAAAATGAGAACTCTTGAAACGTGGTTGTTCAAAAGGATTCTTATATTAAGCAGAAGTGAAAACCATTCAGCTAAAGAACGATCTGAATGCCCTTAAGCAAAGCAGTAGGATTAAAGTGGTAGAGGCCCCTCCCTTTAAGTCAGAATGCAGATTTTAGCCAATACACAAGTGTGAAGATGTTTTCTTTACTATTTCCTTTGAGAATCCGAACAAACATGCATTCACACCATTATCCTTTAAAGTGAAACAACCCACATGGCTATCATAAACATTCCTCCACGTTAAGAGAATCTCAGGGCTCTTTGGTGCCAGGATATAGGTTGTAAAATATCTGTTGGCACAGGCAATGCTAGTAAATCGAATCCAAGTTTCCCCCCTCCTCTGATTGAATGGCAGTATCAATTTTAGGGATATGACACCCTGGAAGGTATTTTCTTTAGTTCCTCTCCTTTGCTTCTGGCATTTACCACTGCAATAAAGGACTTTTCTATTTAATGTAGTCTAAAGGGATGGAATTGAAAAAAGATTTAAAAATCATGATATATTCTTATTAAAACTGATACTAAAGTTTACTGTAAAAGATTTAGAAAATTTTATTCTATTAGTTTTTTTAATATGAAATTAAACTGTGATGAAGAAAGAAACCTCTGACCAGTAAGATCTCGAAAGGTTTCCATAAAACATGGCAAAGCCACTCCACTTAAGTCCCGTCTCTTGAAGAGCTTCCATTAGATGACACCACCTGGCATGGGAGGCCAACCACCCTGGAGACTCCAGGCTTTGCCCACTTGAAATGGGACCTCAGGCTTTGGAAAACAGAGAAAAGACACCAAAATTTCTCCCACCTTATTGAGCAACTTTAGCCGTGAAAGAGCATCTTGGTCGATAGAAAGTCTCTGTCTTTCAAAATTCGCCAGAGTCTCTTTCCTGGCATCCTCCTTGGGGAGAACCAAGAAGCCCCAAATGCCCAGATCTGCTGTTATCTCTCCATTTCGGTCCAAGTACATTTCAAAGCGGGAAATATTCCAAAATTCATTCTTATCCAGAAAGGGATGAAACTAGAATGGGAACATCCAGGAATTTGAAAAACAGAGAATTTTGTTTTTTATCCCACATTGAATCTTTCTTCCATAATTGTCTAATCTCCAAATATGCTTAATTAGAATACAAATACTGTCATCATCTTCATAAGTGAACAAGAAAGTTTGAGAAAAAATTGTCAACCATTTACTGACAAAATATAGAAAAAGTACATAATTATACTTTTTCAATTATAAGGAACATTCTAGAGCAATTGACAAATAAAATAAACAGAGAAAAAAAAAGATTATTCATAAACTCTTTGAAAACAAGAGGTTGATTCCCAGAAAGCATGGGTTGATCAAGAAGAAAGTTGTCAGGCTAATCTTCTCCCTGGTCATCCTGATGGAAAACACCTCCAGATGTGCTAATTCTAATTAATTGTAATGCAACATTAACAAAATGTTGCAGATCTGAAAGAACAAATCTCCCACCAACTCTTTTCTCAGCCTGAAAAGTTAGCCAGGATCCTTTCTGAGTTTCTTTCTCTCCCATTATGCAGCTGCAGGATTCTCCCCTCTTCTCTGATCCTTCCCGAGGCAGCCTCTCTTCCCCTCATCCCAAAAGTCATTCTCACACATCATTACACTTTCTAAATAGATTATGGGAACTCTGGTGGTATCAATGTATTTCAGTAAAGGACTCACAAACAATTTTGTGATGTGATTAGAAACCTGAGGGGTGGATAATAAGTGGATAAAAACTGTCTTCAAAATGATACTCAAATAATTTTTAACCCTTTTCAATCTTTCCTAGGAAACCTGAAGGTGATGGATAACAATTTACCATTGCTCATCAATTTTTCTATGTTGTCATTAATACGGTAATTAATATGATCTTAGAATAAGCTAATTTGATCTGATTTAAAGAATATAAAGTCTTTCCATTTACAAGCCTTTTTTGAAACTTCATTTAAAAAGTTTGATAAAATAACAATGGTTTTAAATCAACTTAAAGACGATAATCAGAAGCAAGCTACAATTGTTGAATCGAATGGATTGAATGGATGGACTGGAACTGAATTTGCTTCTGGCATCCCTGAAGAAGGAGTCTGGTTTGAAGGCAGGCTGCTTGGAGATGGCTGGAGAGGCCATGGACCCTGAAGACTCAAAGTGGGCAGAACGGATGACTGAAGAAATGGATTCTTTCAAGAAGATTGAGAGAAATTGGGGAATAGACTTGTCATATTTAACTGGAAAACAAGTCTTGAGAGTTGTTTCAATTTACAGGAGGTCCTGTGACTTTGGGAAATGGAAAGCAGTTGTTGGAAAAGATCCTAATTAAAATTTTAAGGAAATGCATTATTATTAAGAATCACACAAAGATATTGAATCATGAACATATTCATGATGGATCAGACATAATGATTGTGGTGGTCTGTGGTAGATAAGAAGCTCCTGTAAATTTTCTGTGAGTTAAATACAATAGCAGATAACAGACCATTTTGAAGTTTTTAAATTTAATTTTATTGTTGGATTGTCTGTTAACTTCATTTTTTATATACATCAGATAGATGACAGGTCAAAGTAGTTGCAAATAGATGTATAGTTTATAATTGTGGACCTATTTTGCAAGAGGGAGAAATTATTATTGCTGTATTTTATTCAACTGGGGGGACAATATGCAAGTTTTTGTCTGTTTTTAATGCACATTTAAAAAAAATATTTTGTCTAGTTTTGTTTTGTCTTTGTGATAGTTTTATTTTTTGAAGCTTATATTTTACCTTTTTGAATAAAATAAAATTTAATAAGAGGAATATCAAGTTTCCAGAAACAATATTTATGATTAGGACACAGAGAAGGGTACATGAGTAAAAAGCAATAGAAAAATATCTGAGTTTTAGCAACTAGGACTTGACTAACAATAGAGTCTCATATAAGAACATGAATGAGGGACTGGAAGAAAGATGAGGGATACCAAACTTGATATCTATGTTTGTGGAAATGATCTCAAAATCGTAGTTAACTGGAAACAGAATCTGAGTCAGCAGGGAGATGTTCATGGAAAGAAGGCAAATGCAGCCATAAGAATCTCAGGAAGTGAACATTGTGGTTTGGGGAGACCCCAACTCAAGGACCAGGTCCC
Source organism: Pituophis catenifer annectens (assembly GCF_029215685.1). NCBI lineage: Eukaryota > Metazoa > Chordata > Lepidosauria > Squamata > Colubridae > Pituophis > Pituophis catenifer. Next base: position 2,776,129 of record NW_027256899.1, on the reverse strand, counting down.
CTTGAAGGCAGCCGGTTTGACCGAGACACATGGTCATTCAGAGCCCTCCGTCTAGCGATGCTCCGTGTGAGGGACGGAGGGCTTCTTTGTTGGCTGATAGTTAATGCTGCCTATCTCCTATTTATATTTATATTTCCACTTTTTGCATTTCCTCAGTTTCTCCGTGCCCAGATCCACCCCAGGCTCCCTTTCACTGGAGGAGAAGAGGGGGGTTTAGCTGCCTGTTGAGCTGCACACAGACCCACCTGCGGTGGGGACGGAACAAAGGGGAAATTCCACCATGCTCATCACAAACCCACAAATACAGGAATTCATTTAAGAAAGAACACAGCATTTTCAAATGAGCAGAGTTTAATGCTAAAATGCCATGGTATCTACTCTTTGGAACCATTATTCCCTGAGTAATTGAATTGGCCAGATCAATTGGGATGGTTCCCCTCCTTCTCCTCTGGATTCCTCCTCCAAAGGATCTCAGATTAATGGATCCATATTGGGACCCCCATACCTGCCATGGCTGCAGCCTTGGAGACCCCAAAGTCTTTTTTCCCTCCTTCCTTCTCCTCCTCCTCGATCTGGAGGAATAAGCGGCATTCAAGGCCTGGGCCAGAGTCTTCATAAAACAGTAATCATGGTAGTGATTTGTGATCCTTTTTCTGTTCCTTTTCTCCTGGGTCTCCAGTGGGGCTTTCTGGGTGCATCTTCTTCGGCCTTTGACAGAAAAGAAGTTCTTTGAAAGAGAACAGTGGAAATAAAGATTTTGAAACTTTTCTTCCACAAAGAAATGGGGTTCAAAGGCAGAATCTTTTGGCCTTTTTTTTGGCAGATAACCAAAGTTCCAAATACTATGGATGTATTTGAGAAGTCTATGGTTGTTCATTTTATACCGAAAAAAATTTGTGATGATCCAGACTTTCCCTTCAATGGGTCCTGGCAGAAGAATAAATGTTTCATGGACAGAAAGGATTCTCTTCCAAATGGAAACATTTTCTATGAAGTGAACAAAGACGTTGACTTGTCTCCACTTAGAGAGGGAATCCCTGAGGGATGCTGTATATCCAGTTATTGAGAACAGTTGTGATATAACTACACAAATTCCATTCCTGACAAGCATAGGAGGAAAAATCCTCATGAAATTCTCTCCCTTCTCTGTGTCTGAAGCAAAGAGGCCAATCAGGGTCCATCTGAAATGGAGGAGCAGGGGGACAATTGCTGGGTACTGGAATCCTTCTTTAGGATTAATCCGGTGGAAAAAGGGAAATTGACTTTTATCACTCAGAGCCTCTGAAACAATTTTATGACTGATCTAAAAAAGCAATGAAGAATGCTGTGTTACATTTGGGATCAGATCAAGTCCAAAATATTAGATTTTAATAAATCCAACCTGGTTCTCATGAATGTATTACAATAGTTTGTTAATCAGACATAGTTTAAAATATTAAAGACAGAATATTAGCAAGATTGTATCATAATAATGGAAAATAATAAGCAAATTAAAAAACACAAAAAAAATGTAAATCATATTACTGTATCACCCCTACAGTTGATCACAATTAGATTAACACGTGCAAATGCCAACTGGAGTATTCTATTCCAATAAAGGGCCTATTATAATTTTCCAGGATTGCTGCATCTTTTTTTGCTTCTCTATCCCAGATTCTTTCTGGAGGAAATTTTTTAACTTCTTTCTCCAGTTATACAAGAAACAGGCAGACCTCAAAGCCTAATAAGATTTGTCAGTTGCATAATCCAAGTTTGGTCTTTAACTGAAGTTTTGTCTGTTCCAATAGCCACAATTTTCAGAGTCTGTCAGTTTCCATAGATTAAATTTTATGCCAATGCCCATATTTTCTGAATTTAGACAAAGCAAAAATTGTGTAAATTCCCAAATCAGCTCTGAGGGCAGCAGCCGGAGTCCTTTTGTCCACCCCAAGATCCTCCTCAGAGGCTGAGATTGGGTTGGTTCTGCTGGTGGTTTCTCTCTGAAGCCCCAAACATCAGATTGATGTAAGAACATGGGGGAAAACTGGGCCTCAGATACTTTAATAATTGGGGCTGAGGAAGCTGGAGAGCTGTGAGGTTTTCATTTAAGCACCACTTTCACTCCTGCCCTTTCTCTAACTGAGCTCCTTGGATGATGAGGGAGCCAAGATTCAGGCTCAGAGAAAACAACCCCAGGTAAGGAAAGGTGTTACTTGCTCTAATGGCTGACCATCTATGGCTATGATGTCATTTCACAAAGACCATAAATTTTGAACTTGTTTATACATTATCAAATAATATTAAGACAAAACAATCCAAGTCTATACAATCCAATGTGTAAGTATGATAATTTCATATTATCTGTATAAATCAGTGTGTTCCAATAGAAATTTAGCAAGTTAAACATGTGTACCTATAACAGAACTTATAAAAAAATAAAAGGGTTGGAAGGGACCTTGGAGGTCCTCTAGTCCAACCCCCTGTTCAAGCAGTAAACCAGGCATAATAGCAGTAACTGTGAAAGGGATCCTGGAGTCTTAGTGGACAACCAATTAAATATGAGTCAAGAGTGTGCAGCAGCAGCCAAAAAAGCCAATGCAATCCTAAATTGCATTAACAGAGGGATACAATCAAGATCAAGAGAGGTACTAATACCACCCTATAAAGCCCTAGTAAGACGACACCCAGAATCCTGCATCCAGTTTTGGTCACCACACTATAAAAAAGATGTTGAGACTCCAGAAAAAGTGCAGAGAAGAGCAACCAAGAGGATTAGGGGACTGGAGGCTAAAACATACAATGAACGGTTGCAGGAACTGGGCATGGCTGGTCTAGTGAAGAGAAGGACCAGGGGAGACATGATAGCAGTCTTCCAGTATTTGAGGGGCTGCCACAGAGAGGAGGAAGTCAAGCTGTTTTCCAAAGCACCCAAAGGCCGGACAATGAATAATGGATGGAAACTGAACAAGGAGAGATTCAACCTGGAAATGAAGAGATAAAGTTGCCTTCAGAAGTTGTGGGAGCTTCATCACTGGAAGCTTTCAAGAAGAGACTGGACCATCATCTGTCAGAAATGGTGTAGGGTCTGCTTGGACTAGATGACCTACAAGGTCCCTTCCAACTCTGTTAATCTGTATCTATCTATACTATTCCAGACAAGTGACTGTCCAGTCTCTTCTTAAAAGCCTCCAGTGATGGACCACCCACAATTTCTGAAGGGGAGACGTTCCATTCCTCACCATTAGGAAATTTCTCCTTAGTTCTAGGTTGTTTCTCTCCTTGATTAGTTTCCATTCATTGTTTCTTGTCTTGCCTTCAAGTACTTTGGAAAATAGGTGGACCTCCTCTTCTCTGTAGCAGCCCCCCAAATATTGGTACATTGCTATGATGTCACCCCTCATCCTTTTCACTAGACTAGACATACTGAATTCCTGCAACTGTTCCTCATATGTTTTAGTCTCCAGACCCTTAATCATCTTTTCTGCACTCTTTCCAGAGTATCTACATTTTTTTATAATATGGTGACTAAAAGTGGATGCTTTTGGTCACCAAGTGTGGTCTTGCCAAGGCATTATAAAGCAGTACCAATACTTCATGTGATCTTGATTTTATCCCTCTGTTAATGCAACCTAGGACTGAATTAGCTTTTTTTAGCTGCTGCTGGCTCATATTTAAGTGATTGTCCACTAGGACTCCAAGATCCCTCTCACAGTTACACTTATTGAGCCAGGTTTCACCTAATCTGTAAGTGTACATTTGGTTTTTCTAGCCTAAGTATAAAACCTTACTTTTCTCTACAATGAATTTCATTTTGTTAGATAGGCCTAGGGTTCAAGTCTACCTAGATCCATCTGGATCTTGAGCCTATCTTCTGGCGTGTTGGCTATTCCTGCCACTTTATTGTTGTCTTCAAATTTGATGATTTCCCCATTTCTCCCCTCATCCAAATCATTCATGAAGTTGTTGAAGAGAACTGGGCCTAAAATGGAACCTTGGGGTCCCCCACTGCTTGTTTCCCTCCATGCAGACGTAGTTCCATTGAGGACCACAGGCTGACTCGATCTGGGGCTGATGCTGTCTCTCCCACATATTTTCAGCTTCCCAAGATATAGGTTGTGGTTTACTTTGTCAAAGCCTTTCTGAAATCCAAGTATTGTATATTACATGCACTGCATTTCACTGGTCCATTAATTTAGTCAGTTTTGTCAAAAGATGAAATAACTTTTATTTATGATCTGTTTTTTGACCCTGCATTAGTCCTAGTAAGTCATTCATATCTAGACTGAAGAACAAGGGTTCAAATATGCATCTTTCCCTTCCCCCTTGGTAAGCATAGATCTTTCTTCTCATGGCTCCATTGAGCCCAAACCTCCCTCTCAAACAAGGGCTTGGATCAGGGCCAACAGGCTGAGCTCCATTTTGAGGGCCATCCATTTTCTCCATCATAATTTTCTGTTTATTGAGTCAAATGCTGCACTAACATCTAGAAAGCAGCAAACCTTGTTTTACCTCATTGATATAGATTAGATATTTCAAGACAAATTTGTTGCCAATATTAGATTATTAATTTATGCATTATTTCTTACAAAATCAATACAGCATTTAACTCTACCTAAAACCTTCTGCAAGGAATGAATTTTTCTCAAGCTTAACTAAGAGGATCATGGCATAAATCTTAGCCACTGTATCTGCTACTCTATTTGGCCTATAATTGCTAGAGTGATTTTTATTCCACATTTTAGATAGATAAAATGCTACTATTGGCAACTTCAATCTGACTTGATAGGGCAGGCATTATTTATGTGTGAAAATGAAGATGCCAATAGAGGCCCCAACAACCAGGGATATTTTTTGATCAGTTAAATAGTTGGTAGAATGTCTTCCCCAGGGAATGTATTGCTTGCATTTCAGGCCTTTTATGATTAATCTCAACATGAACATAATGGGGTAAAATATTGACGTTTTTGCTAATATGGAGAAAAGCAACTCTTGAATTCCATGGAGAAGACATGATTGCATCTATTGCTCACCCACCATCACCCACCCCTCACTTTACCGGAAGGAGAAACACACACACAAACCTGTGGGACTTTGTAGGTGCCTCCTAATGTTGACATCTGGATGGAGATGCCCCTTCTAGCTCCATCAAGAAGAGCCAGGAGGTTCTCCTTCCTTCCACAGCCGTAGTTGGGGACATTGGCTTCTCCAGTGGAGAGCATGTCCAGCAAGACATCTGAAGTGTGGAAAGTTCTCAAATAGTTGTTATGGATATTGTAGCCAAGTGTGAGATTGTGCAAGAGATGGGAATTCTTGTTGGCCAGTTGAATGTTGAAAATTAATATTAAGCAATATAAAAATTCATGAAAAGCCCTATTGAAAAAAAAGTTATTATAATCAACAGCCACAACAAATACTTTTGTTATATATAATATGTATAACCCTCCACAAGCCTACTGAGCCTTAAACCAACATTGATCCAAAAGCAATGATCAGTTACACAAATATAGAAATGGGCTGAGGTACGGCAACTACAACTGATTCCACCACTACCTTAAATAAAACTCATTATTCAAGTGATAAATTAAAGACTGAACAGAGAGAGGAAAATAATCTGCAGCCCTTTCAGCATTTTTTCAGACTCCTTTTTGAGTCTCTTTCACAAAATCAGATCAAAGAGAGAAGCCATGGAAATCAAAAAATTTTCCATGGCCATCAAAAAAAGGAAGAGTAGTACAGTGGACTAAAGCACAGTTATTAACATCTGCTGCTTGCAATGACTGCAAGTTCAAATCTCACCAGGCTCAAGGTTGACTCAGCCTTCCATCCTTTCAAAAGTAGGTGAAATGAGGACCCAGATGTGAGGGCAATAAGATGACTTTGTATAAATATACAAAAGTATGAAGGATATTGCTTAACGCATTGTAAGCCGCCCTGAGTCTCCAGAGAAGGGCGGCATATAAATTAAAGCCAAAAAAAAAAAAAATCATTTGGAAATTAGACATATTCTCCAATATAGGAATAAATGAAGAAAAAAAAACATAAAATAAGGAGAGTGTTAGAATGGAGGGACTCCATCACCCTGAATGACTTACGGATCATGGAAAACAAACTGAACAGAAGGAGCAACGTTGAAAAGCAACTTTGTATGTAATCTTTCCCTTCCACTGGTGACTATACCGATTAGATGGTCTCCTGGTCTGTAGTAGCTCCATAGTTTCCCATCCTGGTTTTCCGAACTCAGTGAGCATTTCATTCTCAGCTTCCCAGAGACTGGATGGGACAAAAGCAGCATCAGAAGCAGAAGCAGGAGGTCCATAATTCATGGCATGAAACAATCAATCCCTTTCCTGTTTCTAAAGAAGAATTAGAAGAATCAAAGGACTCTCACAAGATGGAATATGACTCAGTTGCGTTTTCTCAACACAGAAACACAACACATTCAAGAGCACAGATCCTGCCTGTCCCAAAACTCCATATTTCTCTACCCAAAGTCTCCCCTGAAGGATTTGGCCAAACAGCAGAGCTGAAACTTTTACCGTAATTCTCCCTCTCAGGAGGGATCCCTGGATAATTCAACTAGTTCTTGGACTTGGAGATTGTTGAGAAATTCTCTGGAGGGAAATGAAAGGGAAATAATCTCCATGTGATTCATAATAACAGGGGCAGAGATGGAATTAAATTGGTCATCTAGAATTGAGAGTTTGGGAGCTCCATGCTTGAAAGTGGCCCCAGAGGGAATACACGGCACCTGTGGCTGAAGAAAGAAAGAAATCTGATATTTGTTTGCATAGTGATGAAAGACAAAACTCCGGGGCCAGTTAATGCCAGAGTATGTCACAGATCTGAAATAGCTGCCAGTTGGATAGCTGAGTTGGAACCAAAATTTACTTTATTTTGAAAGCTAATGCTCAAGGACATCGCCCAAAAGGGCTGATGCAATAGTGTGGCCAGTTTCTAAGAACAAAATCAACTTTAGTGAAAAACTAGATGGAGACATCAAGGCTGCCTCTCACCCCATGTGGGGAGAGGAGGGGAGGGGAGGGAGGGAAGGGGAGCTGAGGACCCTCGTGTTGCAGATGAAAAGCTGATCTTCAAAATCCAACTTCCACCTTCAGAGACCTGGGAATGCAGAAGCCCATGTCCCATGTTCCCCTGCCACACTTTCCCGTGCACAGGTCAGGAAATGGGGCTCTTGCAGGGATGCCAGACAGGACTCTGCTCAGCTGAGTAGGGAGCCTTTCTTGAGATAAGGAAGTTGGGGAGCCTGATGGTGGGAAAGGGAAGCAGAACTGCAAAATCTCCCTCCAGGTTCCATCTTCTGAGTCCTGGAAACGGGGGAGACCATATCCCATGTTGCTCAGCCACCTCTTTCCATGCATGGGGCACTCAGGGGAAAGCAAAGCCCAGACCCACGGAGAAAGCCCAGGATGGCCAGGGAGGAGGAGGCAATCTGGGGCATTCCTGGGAAGAGGCTAACCTGGTTTATGGGTCCCAGGGTTGAATGTTGCGGGGGGGGGATGCAGCCCCTGGGGATTCTCCAGCTTTGCTTGGACTCCGTGTCTTTCCAGGGGAAGCTCCTGTGGGGGAGAAGCCATGCCGGGCTGGGTCTTCCGAGTGGGATCCGGGGTTGCCCGTGGGGAAAAGACAGCCAGCTTCACCCTAGAGGGGGCCCTCCATGACTCTGAGGAAGATGGGGGTCCCTTGTGGCCCCTCCAGAGCCCCCAGCTGAAGAGACCCTCTTCATTGCAGCCTTTTCTGGGGAAGGGGCTTAAGCCCCCCTCCCTCTGCAATTCTGGGATGTTTTGCCTCTTTCTCATCCCTCCCCCCAAAGCTTTGAATTTTGCTCTTTATTTGACCCCCCCCCTTTGGCTTGGCTTCTTCAGCCTCTTCTCCATCTGTAATGATTGCCTCTCCTTCCAACTTAAGAAAGTAAAGACTCTTGAAAAGGATCCTTTTATTAAGCAGAAATGATAGCAACCCAGTTAAAGAAAGAGCTGAATACCCTTAGACAAGACAAGTAGGATTAAAGCAGTAGAGACCCCTCCCTTTAAGTCAGAATGCAGATTTTAGCCAATACACAAGTGTGAAGATGTTTTCTTTACTAGTTTCCCTGAGAACCCGAACAAACATGCATTCCCATCATTATCCTTTAAAGTGAAACAACCCACATGGCTATCATAAACATTCCTCCACGTTAAGAGGATCTCAGGGCTCTTTGGCGCCAGGATATAGGTTGTAAAATATCTGTTGACACAGGCAATGCTAGTAAATTGAATCTAAGTCTCCCCCTTCTCCCAATTGATTGGCAGCATCACTTTTAGGGATCTGACATGCTACCCTCCTTAGAAAATAAAAGGATCCACCTGTAAAAAAAAAAAAACAAATATAAACAAAATTTCATAATAGTATATTAACAAGGTTTGTTAGGGTATTGGGAGTGAAATTTTCTCAGTAAAGTTGGAGCCCTAACATGGTGTTTAGCGACCCATTCATTGTGTGCTGATGGTAAATGTTTCCAAGCAACTAAATATTGGATTTTCCCTCTGTGAATCCTAGAGTCAATGATTTCCTGGATTTCAAAGTGTTGTTCATCTTCAATCATGATGGGAACAGATGGTGTAGATGCAGATGGTCTGAGGATTGAGATTACTTCTCGCTTGAGTAAACTGTTAGGTGTTTTGTGCCAGCCATGGCAGTTTCTTAAAAGGCCACCAGATGGGAGCAAAGAGGCACCTTTGATCCCACTGGTGGGTCAAGGGGCTCTGGCCCCTGCAGCCCCATTGGGGAGAGTTCTTGAATAAATTACAACGGGTGGAAGAAAGGATGCAAAATGGATTAACCCAGACAACATTGATAGAGGAAAGGGAATACTGGCAACACCAGATTAAATTATTAGATCAAGAGGAATTAGCAAATAAAATAAAGTGGACTAAACAAATTTTTTTTGAAAGGGCGAATAAAACAGGAAGATGGTTGGCTTACCGGCTTAGAAAGGAGCAGGAACAACGGAGAATAGAAGGGCTGAAAGATGTAATTGGGAATCTTCATTGTACTAAGGAAGGCAAGCGAATGGTAGCTCAGGATTTTTTCACACAGCTTTATCAGAAAGGAGAGGAAAATATCTGTGAAATTCGGAAATATTTGGAAAAAACAGACTTGCCTAAAGTCTCGGAAACAATGAAGGAAATTCTTAATGCGGAATTTACGATGGAGGAAGTAGAAACAGTTATGAAAGCACAGGCGAATGGCAAAACCCCGGGTAGAGATGGCCTTCCAGTTGAATTATACAAAATAGTGTTTGACGTGATAGGAAGACACATGACGGATTTATTCAATGCGGTTATGAAAGAGGCTCAGGTTCCAGTATCTTGGACTGAGGCTTATATTTCTATTATCCCAAAAGAAGGAACTGATCTATCTCTTATTAAGAACTATAGACCAATATCATTACTAAATTCTGATTATAAGATATTTGCGGGGGTTCTTGCAGCTAGGCTTAGCTGCTTCCTTAACCAATTCATTCACTCAGACCAAAACGGCTTCCTTCCTAATAGATATCTACGAGATAATCTTAGAATTATCATGAATACACTAGAATTTTTCGAAAATCACCCGGATAAACAATTAGCTTTAATTTTTGTTGACGCCCAAAAGGCGTTTGACAGAATCAGTTGGGAATTTATGATTTCTCAATTGGAATATATGAAGTTTGGTGGGAATTTTATTTGGGCAATTCGAGCTATCTACCGGGAGCAGACTGCAAGAGTTCTCATAGATGGAGAGGAGACAGAGAGAATTCAAATTTGTAGAGGTACAAGACAGGGATGTCCCCTTTCCCCATTGCTATTTGTATTAACTTTAGAGCCCCTGCTTAGAGAAGTGAGAGGAAACACGGAAGTAAGAGGAATGAAGATTAGGCAGGAGGAAGTTAAAGTCCAGGCTTATGCAGACGATCTTGTATTTATCTTGGATCAACCACTGGACTCGGGCCTGAAATTATTATGCTTGATTAGAGAGTATGGGAAGGTAGCGAGGTTAAAGATGTATGAAGAAAAAACTAAAATCCTAGTGAAAAATATGACTCAGATGCAAAGGCAACAGCTGGAGCAGTTAATGGGTTTAAGAATAACAAATAAAATTAAATATCTGGGTATATGGTTGACCGCCAGATGTTCCTCCATAAAGGAGGATAACTATCTTCCTCTTTACAGCCAGATGCTCAGAGACTTAGAAAGATGGAAAAATCTCCAGCTATCAATTTTGGGAAGGGTGGCAACCATTAAGATGTGCGTGTTACCCAAATGGTTATTTCTATTCCAAACAGCCCCGGTAAGGTTGAATAAAGAGTTTTTTACAAATTTGGATAGGAGTATATCTAAATTTATCTGGCAGGGAAAGAGGCCGTGGATTAGATTTAAAATGTTACAAGAACCCAAAAATAGAGGAGGATTTGGACTCCCAAATTGGGAGCTCTATCACCAAGCAGCGAACTTGATTTGGGTGAAAGAATGGATGGTCCTACAAAAGAGACGACTTTTGACATTTGAGGGAGCTGGTCTTCAACATGGCTGGCACTATTTTCTATGGCCGGGAGCATCCGGCCGTCCTAGACACTTTGATGCTCACTATTTACGTAGGACGCTTGGGTACACTTGGGAAAAGGTTAGAAGAAGAGTATATTCAAAAGTTCCATGTTGGATTTCGGCGCAGGAAGCTCAGATTTACCCGACATTGTATAAAGGGGAGAAAACCTTGACGTATGAAGGTTTCTTGGATGTTCAGGGTAATCCGAAGTCACGAGAATTATTAACTCTTCAAGGATATAAGATAGATTGGTGGTCTTATTCTCAAGTGCACTCCAGGTATAAAAAAGATTTACATAGTGAAGGAATCTACTGTAAAAGACAAGAATTGGATAAGATCTTATTAGAAGGAGGGAAAGGGATATTATCTAAATGTTATGCATATTTATTGTCTCTGCAGATAGGACAGGATGTAGTGAAGGATTGTATGATAGCATGGGGGCGAAATTTTGGATATCCCCTTGACTTCCAGCAATGGGAACAGATTTGATTGAAAAATATGAAATTAACCATGGCCTCCTCATATAAAGAAAACATATATAAAATGGTCTACCGGTGGCATCTCCCCCCGGCGAGATTAGCTAAAATGTTTCCTGGGACATCTGCCTGCTGTTGGAAGTGCGGTTACAGCAATGGAACCTATTTTCACCAATGGTGGACCTGCCCGCAGACGGTTAAATATTGGAAAAAAATACGGCAATGGATTTTGGAAATTACACAGATTAATTTGGAATTAAGACCTGAGATTTTCCTATTGGAGGCAAAACCTTTGAATGTTAAATCAGATATATGGTTCTTGTTGATTCACATTATCACTGCAGCAAGATTAGCGTATGCGCAGGAGTGGAAAAATCAATACTTACTGATAGATTTGAAAATAATATATAAAATTAATGAGTGTGTGGAATCAGATAGATTAACTAGATTGATCAATGGTAAAAAAGATTCAGAATTTTATAACAGTTGGAAAGTATGGTACGATTGGGTCCAGAAAAGGTGGGATACAATAGATATATGATGATGTATATATATATGGTGGCAAATATGTATGTATAAAGGAATGATTTTATACTTATGGACAATGTAATCATATTATACCATGGTGGTAGGATTGTATATTTTATTTGTGTATTAGTGTATAGAATATATTAATAAAAATTATATATATTTTAAAAAAAAAGAAGAGAGAAGAAGGACAGAAAGGAAAGGAAAGGAAGGAAAGGAAAGGAAAGGAAGGGAAGGGAAGGGAAGGGAAGGGAAAGGAAAGGAAAGGAAAGGAAAGGAAAGGAAAGGAAAGGGAAGGGAAGGGAAGGGAAAGGGAAGGGAAGGGAAGGGAAGGGAAGGGAAGGGAAGGGAAGGAAAGGAAAGGAAAGGAAGGAAAGGAAAGGAAAGGAAAGGAAAGGAAAGGAAAGGAAAGGAAAGGAAAGGAAAGGAAAGGAAAGGAAAGGAAAGGAAAGGAAAGGAAAGGAAGAGAGAAGAAGGACAGAAAGAGAAAGGAAAGGAAAGGAAAGGAAAGGAAAGGAAAGGAAAGGAAAGGAAAGGAAAGGAAAGGAAAGGAAAGGAACTGAGGCTCTGGAGCCCGTGGCCGAAGGGAAGGAGCCAGAAGCTTGACGGGCCCTGCAGCCCCACAGGCGGAATCGGAGGGAGGGGGGGTGAAGAAAGGGGGAGGGGTTCAGGTGAAGCCAGAAAGGACTCTGCCCGGAGACCGATGATGCTCAAGCAGGGAGAATTCTCATTGGTGTAGCCGCTGGTTCTGGCCCTTCCCACCTCCAAAGTCCGAGATCGACGCTTCCTCCCCCCCAGTTCAGACCCCCGATCCCTCCTCTGGGGCTGGAAGCATCTGGCCAGGACACGCACACGCACACACATACACACGTACACGTTTCATTTCACAGATGAGGATTTCTGCCTAGGACGTGCCCAGAAAAGCGTAAGGACCAATGGGAATTCTCCCTTCTGCGACGTCATCGGTCTCTGGGCACAGTCTCCCTTGACTTCACCTGAGGGCAGAGAGTTGGGCGCAGAGAGAGGAGCGGAGAAAGGGGGGGAGGGGTGAAGAAAGGGGGGGTTCATGACACACAAATTTCGTCGTTGGGAGTGCCCCTCCCCCACCCCCTGGGGGTCCCTGCCCTCCCTGCCCCTCCCGGAAGCTCCTGCCTTTTGCTCCCTTCCTGGCAAAGGGGCTGCCGGGGGGTCTGTGGGGGTTTCGGACCCACCGCAAATAAGAGCTCGGTTTTGGGTTCAAGAACCGCTGTTGTGGATGTCAAGGGGGGGGGATAAGAAGGGGGGAAGCGGGAATCCCCGGCTGAGACTCCTGAAGGGAGCAAAGAAAGTGGAGGGTCCCATCTAGGGCTGCCATGAATCCCCTTAAGCTGCTCCCCCCCCACAAATACCGAACAGATTCCCCCCCCCCACATACACACACACAAATTTCTCCATTTCTCTCTCTGTGTCATGAATAAATGCCTTATTCTTGAATGAAGGAAATATATGCTCATGGAATACCAAGGGTTAACTTATTCTTCCTTCCATAATGTATTCCTCTCTAACCACTCCTCCTCTCTAATCCCGCCTCACTGGTATAAAAGGAGATGTACACTCCTCCTTGCTTCTATCTGCAATCACTCTGTGAATATAGAATGCCTTCTGTAAATAAATAATACTTTGTTTGAATACTACAATTCTGAATTCTTTATTGAGTCCGATCCTCGAATTACGGCAACAATCTGGTAGCAGAGGATGGTTGGCTGACTCAATAAGAAACAGACATGCCAAAGAAAGAAAACTCCAGAAACAAAAGAGAAAGACCCAACACCAGGGCACACGACAAAGAAATGGAAACAGATCAAGAAATGATTGATGAATCTACAACTAAAATGACAAGAGAATCTGAAAACTTCAATACAGACAACGAAGAGGTAATCGATGAACCCGACGACTAAGAAGCGAGCGAGACAGAAAACAATACGCTCAGATCAGAAATACTAAAACTACTGAAAAGCCAAAAAGACGACAAAAATCTCATCGCGAACCTCCAAGACATCATAAAAGATAGCGGAGCAGCGAGAGAAAACCACGCCAAAGCACCAGAATCTAAAGATCACAAAATGGTAAGCGAATTACCTATAGATGAGAGTATAACTAAAAGAAAGACTAACGGTCCCGTGCGAAATTTTGAATGGCAGCCATCTTGGTTTTGTCAGCCCACCAAAATGGCCGACTCAGAACCAATCAGAAAGCAGAGTTCAAAACGGCTGGCGTGAAAAGCTTTACACAGCATGAAAAATAAAAAAGAAAAATTCTATTCATCAGAAGAATCTGATACAGATACTGAAGAAACACCAACCGAATTACAAATCGAAACAGCTATGAAAACACTTTTTGCAACCTTCGGTCCGAATTTAAAGATATCGAAGAAATCGACGGAAATACCAAAACCAGCCGATCAAGTAGCAAAGAAAAGACAAACAGCACAACCCAAAAGCAAAGATACAGAAGCAAGCAAGCAAACGTTTCAACATCTATCCACTCCAACCCGAACGACAAGAACGCTAACGCCCGAACCCAGAGAGCCTTGCAAGTACTCGCCCACACCGCAAATGCTTCCGGGAGCCAGAGGCCTCAACCAAGACAACTACGATGGAAGAAAGCAAGCCCCGATCCCCACCTGGACACCTAAAGTCGAGCCAGAGAGCGAGTCATCAGAGGAAGAGCACTACGAGGGAGCTACAGCGATGAGAACCTCTCCCGACAGCTTCAGGAACAAAATGAACTACACGCATGTGCAAATACGCCCAGATGAATATAGAGACAATAAAGAACAGAGAGAACCATTTAGACTAATCGCTAGTATACCTACACCATTCTGCAATTATCAGCATATACAGGACCATGGACAGCCTCCAGTTGTAAGTAATGCAACAAATAACATTGGAAACTTACCTAATGATTTTCCAAAATTGAGAATAGACTGTATTAATTTACAGGAATGGAGTCAGCAACTCCAGGTTGTTTTCTTAAAAGAGAATTTATTGTTTTTCATAACTAATCCTCCTAAAAAACCATGGACCCTAAAATTGGACTGCCTACACCACAGAGCATTTTATTTATTAATCTCTAGTATATCACCTGCTATCTATCATAGTATTAAGCATAATCTAACTGTCTCAGAAATAATTCATTGTATGTTTAAACTGTTTCATAGTGAGAGTGTGGCAACCACAACGAGAATGTCTAAAAACTTTTTCTCAGCCAGGATAAAACCTGGAACTACTATAAGTGAACATTTATTATTACTAAACACAACTAGAGCAGAACTTCATTTAAGGGGAGAAATAATATCTGACCAGACAATGAAAAGCGTTATCATTAATTCATTAGACTCATCATGGGACAATTACATATCACATTTGGATACAATTAATTTAGGATATCTATCTATAGAGAGTTTATCATATAGGTTAATAGCTGAAGATAATTTGAGAAGAAGCCGCTACAGTACATACAAAGAACACAGACAGACCAAAAGAGTAGCATTCCAAGACAGGTATCAAGAATCAATTGAGTGTTATAACTGTGGGTCCAAAGAACATTATAGAAGAGACTGTCCAAAACCTCCTAGGGAAAGACAAAAACATGACACAAGAAGCAGGTACCACGATAGACAATCATCTATTGACAGATACAGACATAGAAACTCACCAAACTTTAGAGAACATAGAGGGGGCAGAGATAACTCAAGAGATAGAAAGTCTGGATCATTGTACGGATTAGATAAGCATACAATAACCAAAAAACAAAACCCAAAGGATAATGCCTGGCTCATTGATTCCGGGGCAACAAATCACACAACACACGATAAGAGAATATTATCTTCCTTCATAGAAGATAGAATTGTAATTAAAGTAGCAAACCAAGAGGAAGTCCAAGTCATTGGAAAAGGAAATGTAGAATTACCCGGTCTAGGGAAAATAGAGGGGGTCCTATTAATACCCAAAATACCTCACAACATTCTTAGTGCAATAAAGCTAAGCAGGGACTCTAACATAAATATAATATTCTCAAAGGGAAAAGTAACTCTAGAGAAAAACAAAATAAACATAGGTAATATAATTATCAAAGGAGATTTACCATATTTGATCACAGAAGAAAGATGGCTACACAACATTGATTCAAACATAGAAAATGACACTAGCATAGAAAATGAAAATGATATTGATAGTGACAATGAGGAACATGAACCAGAACATAATGATGAAACTGTATCTGTCAGCAATACACACACTAACAAAAGACCAATAATTGGAAAACCAATTCATGATGAATGTGCACATATATTACACAGAAAATTAGGACATGCTAGTTTTCCTGTAATACAAAAAATGATTGAACATACTGAAGGTGTTAAAATAAAAGACTGTAAAAATTACTTGGAATGTTCAGTATGTAAATCCTCAAAACTCAGAATCAAGCCCAGACCCAAAAAGGCAACAAGATCATCAAATCATATTTTTAATCTAGTACATATGGATCTAGTTGGTCCATTGACTCCATCAATTACATACAAAAAACGATATTTTCTTACTATTATAGACGACTACAGTCGTTATGGTTTTGTCTACACTTTAAGACACAAAGATGAAACATTCCAAAAGTTTAAAGAATTTTATAAACGTGTAGAAACACAACACAACATAAAAATAAAACAAATCATGACAGACAGAGGATCTGAATTCATGTCAAGGGAATTCTCCCAATGGTTAAAGGGAAAAGGAATGTTACATTTCACCTCTAGTCCTTTCTCTGCTTTTCAAAATGGAGTCGCGGAACGAAAAAACTCGACACTACAAACCATGATTAGATGTACATTAGAGGATGCTGGTTTAGGCAAGCATTTCTGGTCAGAAGCACTATTATATTCCAATTATACACTTAACCGACTTTGGTCTAGTGTCATAAATAAAACACCATACGAATTGATGTATAGTAAAAAACCCAAGATAGACCACATGCATGTATTTGGAGTTACAGCAGATGTACATATACCGAAACAATTGAGACGTAAGGGAGATAATGTATCTAGGAGGCTCAGGTTCATGGGCTATGAAACAGGTACAAAAGGATATAGTTTTATTGACAATAATAACAAATTTGTAATTTCTAGGACAGCTGTATTTCACGAACAGGCCAATTGGTCTAAGATACATCTTAATGAGATACTCCCAATAACAAGACCAGATATTAAAACACAAGATAAAACAAAAGGGGAAGGACAAAACTGTAGTACACTAAAGAGCAACACCAAAACATGGATGGGAAATTGCCCCAAAATCAAAACAGATTCATTAACACAAAAGGAAGCAAGATATTTGCATGATAACAACAGCAGACCAGAAAGAACAATTAGATGCAACAGAAATCAAGTACCAGAAAGATATAAGGATTACATAATGCATATAAATAATGATACATCAACACCTAATACATTTGCAGAAGTATTAAAACTCCCCACAGAAGAAAGAAATGGGAATTAGCCATGGCCAAAGAAATGGACAGTTTACGAGAACTCAAAGTATTCACTCCAACACCAGTTCCAAAAGATAAGACAATTATAGGCACTAGGTGGATATTTAAAATTAAGAATCTCGAAGGGGGTAACACATTATATAAAGCAAGATTGGTTGCACAGGGCTTTGCCCAAAGATATCCTGAGGATTATACCGACACATATTCTCCCACTGTAAGAACTGAAAGTGTTAAGACAGCCCTAGTAATAGCCTCAGCCCTTAATCTTGAAGTCTTTCAATACGATATACAAACTGCATATCTACATGCAAAACTCGATAAGGAAATATATGTAAGAGCTCCTCATAGTCAAAGCACAAATAGAAACGAAACATGGTTACTAAACAAAAGTTTGTATGGATTGAAGCAATCCGGCAAACGCTGGTATGAATGCTTGGTCAACGTACTCAAAACTATGAACTTCAATGCTACAACTGCAGACAATTGTTTCTTTGTTAGAAGAGAAGGTGAATCATTAGAATTTGTGTTAATTTATGTGGATGACATTTTGTATATTGGCAAACATAAAGATAAGAGAGATATATTTGTAACAAAATTGGGAGAACACTTCTCATTGAAGTCATTGGGGAAAGTAAATAAATATCTTGGAGTACAGATTAGTAAAACTAAAAAAGGATTTAGATTGTCTCAGAAGGATAAAATTATTGAACTCTTGAACAGATGCAATATGAATGATGCAAAGCCTTGTGATACCCCAATGCAGGCTGATTTCCTAAAAAATATGAATGAATTATCTCCTGAGTTTAATGACAATACACTTTACAGATCAGTCATCAGTTCTCTTTTATATATTGCTAATTGGACCAGACCTGATATTGCCCTACCCCTTAATTTATTGTCCAGATATGTCAGTAAGCCCCTAATTTATCATTGGGAAGCAATTAAAAGAGTGTTAAGGTATTTAAAACATAGTTTAGACTTTTGCTTATTGTTAGAGCCCAACAATGTTAAAGAGCCTATTCTTACTTGTTACGCTGATGCTGACTGGGCAGGCGACACTAAGAGCAGGAAGAGCACTTCCGGCTATGTATTCTTTCTTAATAACTGCCCAGTCTACTGGTATACTGGAAAACAGGATTTAGTAGCTACATCAACCACTGAAGCAGAGTATATTTGTTTGTCAAAAGCTTCTAATAATCTCATATGGTTCAATGATTTATTAACTAACGTTTGGAAGAGTCCTTCACAACCATTTACTATATATGAAGATAACAAAGCTGCAATAGAGATATCTAGAGCAGACGCTATTGGTCAAAGATCTAGGCATATAGATATCAAATACAAACATGTAAGACAATTGTCTCAAAATGGATTCATTAAAGCTATTCATTGTGACACTACAGAACAAATAGCTGATATATTGACTAAACCTTTACAATCAAAACAACATAAATATTTAACTTCAAAATTGCATGTTCTATATTGTTCTGACTCTGAATGTAATTACTGTTGTGTATCGAATTGGCATTTAGAGGGGGATTTGTCATGAATAAATGCCTTATTTTTGAATGAAGGAAATATATGCTCATGGAATACCAAGGGTTAACTTATTCTTCCTTCCATAATGTATTCCTCTCTAACCACTCCTCCTCTCTAATCCCGCCTCACTGGTATAAAAGGAGATGTACACTCCTCCTCCTTGCTTCTATCTGCAATCACTCTGTGAATATAGAATGCCTTCTTTAAATAAATAATACTTTGTTTGAATACTACAATTCTGAATTCTTTATTGAGTCCGATCCTCGAATTACGGCAACACTCTGCTATGAACTCCCTCCTCCTCCAGGTGAAGGCACAAAAGACTCTGCCCGGAGACCGATGACGCTCAAGCAGGGAGAATTCCTATTGGTGCTCCCTCTGATTCTTGTCCTGCCCACCTCCAAAGTCCGAAATCAAAGCTTCCTCCCCCAATTTAGAACTGCTGATTCCTCCTCTGGGGCTGGAAGCATCTGGACACACACACACACAGAGAGATGTTTTATTTCACAGATGAGGATTTCTGCCCTGGGAAGAGGTTGGGGTGAGGGTGGCGCTGGATGAGAACAGGGGAGCCGCCCCCCATAGCCAGGGAAGACTTGGGGGTCCTTTTCTTGGGTTGTTGTATATTTTATTCTTCTGCACTGAGCCGCCCAGGGATGTTGTGCATGAGAGGGGAGTCCACGTCAGTCTCATCCATAAATGAAGAGGAGTCACTTCTGGGTGGCCTCCTGTCCAGGCGATCCCAATGAAGGAGGAATTTGCATTCCGTCTGGGTCTCTGCCTGGAAAGAGGAGGGGGAGAGGAGAGAAGCCCCTTCCCCTTCCTTTCCCTTTGGGTGAGTCTGTAACTGCAAAGGACTGAAAAGGAATCAGCCTGACCTGCTCAAAGCTTCAGAGGTCAAACCAGGGAGAAGGTTTCCCTCTTCAGAAGGGACCCCAAGTCTTCTGGCCATTCCTTGCTCTCTTTCTCTCTGCCCCCCCCTTTCCCACTCCATCCGGTCTTTTCCTTACCTGCCGTTTTCCTCCCCCATCACCTGCCACCAGGTGTCCTCGGCATATTTGTGAAGTTCCCTTACACAACTCTTACACAGCAAAGCAAACCCCACCCAGCCAGTAGATCTCAAAACCAACCCAAAATGCCCTGGAACTGTCAATCATCCCCGGCCAGATTGAGGTCCCTGCCACAGTTGAAGAGGAAGGGATCCAACGGGACGGACAGTCTGAGAGGTTTGAGGGAGGAAGGGAGGGTGGAGGGGCCTCTGCAGATCCCCAGAGCCGGAAGGTCTGGAGGGGAGGATCCGGGTCCACCTGAACTCGAACAAAAGGAGGATTTCTGCCCCCCCCCATTGGGCAGCTGCATCTTTTCTCTCCTCCCCCAAAGCTGAGGAAGCCCTTCCTTCTCCAGATGTTGCTCTCTACAGTTGTGGGATCACTCCCAGTTGTCTCAATCACCTCCCCTCACCTGCAACTTCCCAATAAACCCGACCCCGAGATCAGGCTGTGGGGGGGGAGGTTTGAGAGCCCCCAGGCCTCAGCCCAACTGCCGCCCACAAAGGCAGAAGGGGAAAGGGGGAAGGGCAGGTCTGGCCTTAGGCACAGCTCCTCTCGCCCCTCCCTCCATTTGCCTCTTAGCCAGCAGCTGCCGAGCAGGAGGAGCAAAGTGGGCGAGAGAAGAGCGGAGGGGGGGCGGGGCGGCAGGGCAGGATTTGTCCTAGGCCGCCTGCAGGATGGGGGGGCGGTCTGTGCTCTTCCCTCCATCACCAGGTCGGGGCTCCGATTGCAGAGCCTGTGGTGCCAAGGGGAGAAGCGCCCCAGGCGAGCAGACCGCCTAAGTGGGGCTTGAGCCTACGCAGGACCTTTCCATGGCAGGGGGAGCCTCCGTCAGCGCCTCTAGGGGAAACGCTGGACCGACTCCTCGGCCTCCAGAACGGGGCTCCCAAAAAGTCGCCTGGAGTTCTCGCCCTTCTCTGCGCCTGGATGGCGAGGAAAGACGCTGGGTTCGGGGGGGGGGGGGTGCAGGCAGTTCCGAGAGGATATACAAGGATATACAGTATGAAAGATATAAAGGTTTAGGCAAGAGTTTCCGGAAAGGATACCCATAGTTATAGCAGCCAAAGCCCACTTGACATCTTGAAGTAACTCTTCAGAAGCTGCAAGTAAGAGCAGGATTTCCTTGAGGAATCAGGCCCACAGATTTCTCCTTCCAAGGTTGGAGATCAAAAGGCAGAGAGGCCATTTCTGTGCTCTCTCCATCAAGATCCAGAGAGCTGAGATGCCCTTCAAGAGGAGAGGGGCCTGGGCAGTTCCTGGGAGCTACTGGTCCAGGTGAAAGTCCAAGGATCTGCTCACAGATATTTATACCTGAGTCTTCGGAGAGGGGCGGCAAATAAATTGAATTAAATTAAAATAAAAAATAAAATAAAATAAAATAAAAATAAATATCCATTCATTTTGCGACAGTTCCAAGTTCCACGGCCATTAAAAAAAAGCCATCTATGATGGGTCCTCGCACTTACGACTAGCGCAGCATCCCCTTGGACACAAGGTCACTATTTGGGTGCCTGGCAATCAACATGGATTTATGACAAGTAAAGTCAGGGGGCAAAACAGCGTTTGTTTCATGGCTGCAGGATTCACTCAACAACCCCAGTGATTCGCTTAACAACTGTGGCAATAAACATGGTAAAATTCAGAAAAACTTCACTTAGCGACCGCCTAGCTTAGCAATGGCATTTCTGGTCCCAATTCTGGTCATAAGCCGAGGACTATATGTAGGATGCAGCAGCAGGCTGATTTGGAAAAGCTTAAACAGGGCTGGGAGACCACCAGGAAATGCCAGGGGTAGGTTGAGGAGAAGGCAGTGGCCAACCTATCTTGCAACCTATCAAGAAAAGGTGGGGCTTTAGTGACTCTGAGCCAATCAGTAAGTGACTCTGAGTTCTTGTCCCGCCTTAGGCATCAAAGGTGGCTGGGGGCTTTGAGCCAATCACCTGGAGGCCCCGATTTCAATTCCCGGGGCCCAGCTAGGACTTCAGGGCCAGACTCTATGCTGCCCCCTACAGGCAGTGAGTCTTAGCTGAACCCTGGCAAGAGGGAGGGGCTGTGATGGGGGAGGGGCTCTCTGTGTCCTGGAGTTTCTCTCCTTTGCTCTCGGATGGGGCTGCTCTACCCCAGAAAGACCCGGGGGGGGGAGGAGGGGGGACTTTTGCCCAAAATCCGCCCTGCCTTAACAATGACAATGGTTAAGGCATCAGGCTAGGAAGCAAGAGATCCTGAGTTCGAGTCCTGCCTTAGCCCTGAAAGCCTGTTTGCTGACCTCTGGAAAGACACTCTCTTTCAGACAAGCCCACCTCACAGGGTGATTGTTGTGGGGAACAGAGGAGGAAGAAGAAGAGTTGGACATGTTCACCTCCTTTAGTTATTTGAAAAAATAATAAAACACTGGGGAAAAATCTAACAAAAATAAAAACCGGCTTTCCTGCTTCTGTTTGCATGGAATCTGTCACAGCCTTGTGCAGATACAGGAATTTCTCTTCTCACAAGGAGGAAGTTTTTTTTTTTAATCATCCCTTCCAATTTCACTCACTCCGTTTTTTCACAGCCTTTGGGGGCACCAGTGGGGCATTGGATCCTCTCCCAGCCCTGGGACACAGCAGGTTTCTCTCTTTGGGAAAGATTCCTTCCCCAATCAGAGTCTTCTGGAGCCCCATCATCCACTTCCCTCCCTGCCTGGGATCAGCTGAATTCCTCCATTCAGATAACAGGAAAAAGGATGTTTGAACCAAGCCTGAGGGTCAGTCTCCATTTTTTGACATGGAAAGGTCACTCTGACCACCACCATCCCCCAAGCCAAATTCCCCCTCAGTTCCTGGATACCTCCAGACATAGCTTGGCTGAGCTCACAGCAAGGCCAGGGCAGCTGAGAAATTGGGACGGAAGGGACCACCAACCTTTCCAGCCACAAGAGATACTTGGACACAGACTGTGGTCTGACAGAAGGTCCTATGGTGGCTTTTATGTGGCAGTGGGAAGGGTTATGGGATCAATCTCACAACACTCACCCTATAGGGCTGTCCCATCTGTTGTCCCTGGTGGCAGATGGAAGATTGTCAATCCCACTCCTGACATCAGTTTCTCTGGAATCAAACACAGGAGCCAAAAAACCAATAATCCAGGCTCACTACAGTTTATTCAGTGTCCACTGGAGGAATTACTCCCCAGAAAATAATGGAAGGAAATCTTACAGACAAAAGGATGCACTCATATTTATACATTCCAGGAAAGGAGGAGAAAATGACAACCATACATATGCATATTTCGTTTAATAGATGATGTGAGCATGAATATTCAGAATTAGGGAGACTCAAGTTACCTCCCCAGCCTTGTATTGTTGCTACCCTCAAGAAAGAGTTATTGTGTAAACAAAAAGAAACGTCTCAGTTGCATTGCCACAGCAGTTTGGGTGAAATGTACTGAGAAATGAAGGAATCAACGTTGCTCCATACATTCCTTCTATATTTCTGTCCTGCTAACATGCTCCCATTTCTCCAAGAAATTTGTCTCCTCACAATCTTCCACACACCTTTTATTTATTTCAAGAAAAATAGTTGGCCCACTCATGCATGGAGAAGAGCTTGGACCATTTTCTATGTTTGGACCGTGGAACATGTTAAAAGTTGAAATTCCTCAGTCTCACATTTACATATTTTTTTCTGGCTATAAACTGCTCCTTTGGGAAGAATTCAATAATTTCCAAATTTGAAACATATATATATGATTTTCTTTGACTCCTGCATATTATCTAAATGGAAAGAAAATCTCCTTTCAAATAAAAGAAACTTTTAAAAATGCTTTCAATATCACATTTGTGTTATATCTCATGTTTTTACATTTGTTCTGGCTGTGAGCTGCTCCTTTGTGTTGAGGTCTGGCCTCAGAAGGATAATGTAGCACTTGGGGATGAAGATGCAGCCCAGCAGACCAGCACTGGAGGCCAGGATGGAGAAGACCTGCACAGCCACCATGGATTTCCCTTTGGTGCTCAGGTAGGTGGGCACAAAAGTCACCCAGACACTGCAGAAGACCAGCATGCTGAAGGTGATCAGCTTGGCTTCGTTGAAGGCCCCAGGCAGGTTCCTGGCCAGGAAAGCCACCGTGAAGCAGATGGCAGCCAGGAAGCCCATGTAGCTGAGGGTGATGTAGAACATGACAACGGCCCCTTCGTTGCATTGCAGGATGATCTCTCCAGGCTGGGAGTGGAGGTCAGAGTCAGGGAAGGGGGCAGAAACTCCCAGCCAGATGGAGGAGATGATAATTTGGACAGCAGAAGAAGAAAGGATGATGGAGTTGGCCAAGCTCTTCCCCAACCATCTCTTCACCCGGTTTCCTGGTTTTGTGGCCAGGAAGGCCAGCACCACAGTGATGGTTTTGGCCAAGAGAGACGAAATGGCAACTGAGAAGATGATGCTGAAAACCGTTTGTCGGAGAAGGCAGGTGGCTTTCCTTGGTTGACCAATGAAGAGAAGAGGAGATAAGAGGCAAAGCAGGAGGGAGACCAGGAGGATGTAGGAGAGGTCCTGGTTGTTGGCTTTGACAAGGGGAGTTTCTCTGTATTTAATAAAGATGATTAGAACAAGGTCTGTGATTACGAACAAGAATAGGGCAAAAGAGACCAGGATGATGCCCAAATATTCTTCATAAGACAGGAAGGTTATGACTTTGGGGATACATTGGACTCTGTCCACATTTGGATATTTATCATCTGGACACTTGGTGCATTTTTGTGTGTCTGAGAAAGCAAAAAAGCAATATTTCTTTAATATACTGGTTTTTTTACATGTCAAGAAATACCCTTTTTGGATGACAGCTGTTACCAGGGGAATTTTCCAAGAAGTATTTCTTAGCTATTTCATTAAAAAGAGCATAAGAAGGATATTTTTAAAAAATGTATCTAGGTATATGAAGGTGAGGGAAGTCCTAGGATGTTAATTATTTCCTGTGTGATGTGTAGAATCTTTATAGGAACCTATATTGTTAGAGGTTAATAATGAATCATATAATCGTTTTAGGCAAACTTCGTGAATCCTGCCACATGGCAATTAATATCCTGGACTTGGAGGATACCTACAGTATCTTGTAACATCTGGAAGCAACCTGGAATTAAGGAGAAACTTCCTATCAGTGAGAGCAATTAACCAGTGGAACAGCTGGCCTCCAGAAGTTTTGGGTGCTTCAACATTGGAGGTTTTAAAGAAGAGACTGGACAGTCACTTGTCTGAAATGGTATAGGGTCTCCTGCTTGAACAGGGGGCTGGACTAGAAGACCTCCAAAGTTCCTTCCACTCTATTCTGATTGATTGATTGATTGATTGATTGATTGATTGATTGATCTATATGGCAGACTGTTTGTGTAATGAGTTCCCCCCATAACTATCCACAGCACCAGATTATGGACCAATGACACCTTCTCAGTGATCCTCAAGGGGAGGATCCAATATACAGTGAATTGCAAGGTCTTTCAGAAGGTGGACCTGAAACAATTCATCTAGTTTCAAAGAACTCAGATGTTCCTAGAAAGGTAAACTTAGCAGCACATATCCAAACTAAAAAGCAGAAGAGATAATTCCTCTGCCATTAGTAAAACCTACTCAGTCTGGCACCCCATCCTCCCATCTCTTCCCAGCCCCTCCTTCCAAGTCTTTTTGGTTTACTTCCGTTTAGATAAGAAATTGTGCAGATTAAAAAAAACAATGACAGGTGAGCTTCAATCTGTCTTTTAACTTGCACTTTAATGAAAATCCTCTGGATGGATCCAGTTCCACAAAGCCTCCCATTTTCCTCACTGTGACCCACCTTCCTGAGTGGAGAAGGTCCCCTCCGGACAAGGAACGCAGTCATAGCAGCAAACTGGCTCTCCTTCTCGAGCCCTCTTGACAAATCCAGGATGGCAACTTTCCACACATTTGGACTGAGGCAGGGACTAAGCAAAAAACCAAGGAATGCCAAAGAAAAGGTGTTAGGACTCTCCATCCATGGAAAACAGAGGTAGAAATGGATGGAGATAAGTAGCCTCTGGTCTTCACTGAGGTGAATAGGAAACCTCTGACAACTTCTAAACAGATGCAGGAGGTAAAACAACTGGAAGATTTTTCCTTTAATTCCTCCCTTTTGCTTTTGGAATTAAACATTACAATGAAGTTCTTTTTTACTTAATAAAGTCAAGAGGGATGGAATTGAAAAAAGATTTAAATATGATGATATATTCATCGTAAACAAAGTTTACTGTAAAAGATTGAGGAAACTTTTATTCCATTAGATTTTTTAATATAGAATAAAACTATGATGAGGAAAGAAACCTCTGACCAGTAAGATCTTGAAAGGTTTCCATAAAACATGACAAAGCCACTCCACTTAGGTCCCGTCTGTTGAAGAACTTCCATGAGATGACACCACCTGGCATGGGAGGCCAACCACCCTGGAGACTCTAGGCTTTGCCCACTTGAAATGGGACCTTTGGAAAACAGAGAAAAGACACCAAAATTTCTCTCACCTTATTGAGCAACTTTAGCAGTGGAAGAGCACCTTCTCTGATAATAAATCTCTGTCTTTGAAAATACGCAAGAGCCTCTGTCCTGGGATCCTCCTTGGGGAAAACCAAGGAGGCCCGAATGGACAGATCTGCTTTTATCTCTCCATTTTGGTCCAAGTACAGTTTCCTCTCAGAAATATTCCAAAATTCATTCTTCTCCAGAAAGGGATGAAACTAGAATGGGAACATCCAGGAATTTGAAAAACAGAAAACTTTGTTTCTTATCCCATATTGAATCTTTCTTATACAATTGTCTAAACTCCAAATATGCTTAATTAGGATACAAATACTGTCATTATCTTCAGAAGTGAATGAAAAAGTTTGAGAAAAATTTGTCTTTTTTAAAAAAAGTTTTTTTTTTATTTTCAAACAGAAAACAACATAAAAGCATCATCCTTTCAAACAATTACAGACAGTGTTTCGGTCGGTTAAAATCTTTTCATGCTCACAAACTCTTCAAGATATCAATATATGACACATGTTTCTTTTCCACTAAGAAAAAAACAAATTTTTACACATTTTATCTTAATTTCATTTCATATATCATATTTCATCTCCATGTTTTATTATCTATCCACTGATAAAATAAATCCCATATCAAATAATATTGTTTATCGTCCTGTTCTTTTATTTCAAATGTCAATTTACTCATTTCAGCACAATCCAACATTTTCTTAATAATTTCTTCATCAATAAGTATCTTCTCTCCTTTCCAATTTTTGGCAAATAGAATTCTAGCTGCTGTTAACACATTCACAATTAAATATTGCAATTCTTTATTAAATGTCTCTGGTAAGATCCCTAATAAAAATGTCTCTGGTTCTGAGAAAAATTTGTCAATCATATACTGACAAAATATAGAGAAAATATAATTGACACAATTGGTCAATTATAGGGAACATTCTAGAGCAGATGACAAATAAAATGAACAGAGAAAAAAAAGATGATTCATAAACTCTTTGTAAACAAGAGGTTGATTCCCAGAAAGCATGGGTTGATCAAGAAGAAAGTTGTCAGGCTAATCTTCTCCCTGGTCAGCCTGATGGAAAACACCTCCAGATGTGCTAATTCTATTTCATTATAATACAACATTAACAACATTTTGCAGATCTGAAAGAACAAATCTCCCACCAACTCTTTTCTCAGCCTGAAAAGTTAGCCAGGATCCTTTCTGAGTTTCTTTCTCTCCCATTATGCAGCTGCAGGATTCTCCCCTCTTCTCTGATCCTTCCCTAGGCAGCCTCTCTTCCCCTCATCCCAAAAGTCATTCTCACACATCATTACGCTTCCTAAATAGATTATGGGAACTCTGGTGACATCACTGGATTTCAGTAAAGGACTCACAAACAATTTTGTGGTATGATTAGAAACCTGAGGGGCGGATGGTATGATTGCTAAGTGGATAAAAACTGTCTTCAAGATGATGCACAAATAATTTTTAACCCTTTTAAATCTTTCCTATGAAACCTGAAGGTGATGGATAACAATTTGCCATTTCCCATCAATTTTTCTATGTTGTCATTAATACAGTAATTAATACAATCTTAGAATAAGTTAATTTGATGTGATTTAAAGAATATAAAGTCTTTCAATTTATAAGCCTTATTTGAAACTTCATTTAAAAAGCTTGATAAAATAACAATGGTTTTAAATCAACTTAAAGACGATAATCAGAAGCAAGCAACAATTGTTGAATCGGATGGATTGAATGGATGGATTGAATGGACTGAGTTTGCTGCTGGCATCCCTGAAGGAGGAGTCTGGTTTGAAGGGAGGCTGCTTGGAGATGGCTGGAGAGGCCATGGACCCTGAAGACTCAAAGTGGACAGAATGGATGACTGAAGAAATGGATTCTTTCAAGAAGATTGAGGGAATGGACTTGTCATATTTAACTGGAAAACAAGTCTTAAGAATCATTGAGTTTCAATTTACAGGAGGTCCTGTGACTTTGGGGAATGGAAAGCAGTTGTTGGGAAAGATCCTAATTAAAATTTTTAAGGAAATGTATTATTATTAAAATCAAACAAAGGTGTTTAACCCTGGACAGATTCTGGATGGATGAGAGATAATGATTGTGGTGGTCTGTGGTAGATAAGAAGCCCTTGCAAATTTTCTGTGAGTTAAATACAATAGCAGATTACAGACCATTTTGAAGTTTTTAAATTTAACTTTATTGTTGGATTGCCTGTTAACCATGTTTTTTATATACAGCAGACAGATGACAAGTCAAGTAGTTGCAAATAGATGTGTAGTTTATAATTGTGGACCTATTTTGCAAGAGGGAGAAATTATTATTGCTGTATTTTATTCAACTGGGGGGACAATATGCAAGTTTTTGTCTGTTTTTAATGCACAATTAAAAAAATATTTTGTCTAGTTTTGTTTTATCTTTGTGATAGTTTTATTTTTTGAAGCTTATATTTCACCTTTTTGAATAAAATAAAATTTAATAAGAGGAATATCAAGTTTCCAGAAACAATATTTATCATTAGGACACAGAGAAGGGTACATGAGTAAAAAGCAATAGAAAAATATCTGAGTTTTAGCAACTAGGACTTGACTAACAATAGAGTCTCATATAAGAACATTAATGGTGGACTGGAAGAAAGATGAGGGATACCAAAATTCATATGTATGTTTCTGGAAATGATCTCAAAATCATAGTTAACTGGAAACAGAATCTGAGTCAGCAGGGAGATGTTCATGGAAAGAAGGCAAATGCAGCCATAAGAATCTCAGGAAGTGAAGATTGTGGTTTGGGGAGACCCCAACTCAAGGACCAGGTCCCCTTGCAGGCACCACACTTGGAGGTGAATTTGCACAAAATCTACATGTGAACTTCAGGGAACGAGAAATAAGCCAAGGAAGAGATCAAAGGAGCTGCTCTTAGCCTTGAGGAAAGAGAACAAGGAGAAGAGCTGAAGATCAGGAGGAGTCTGGGAGCCTCTTTTCCAACTGACACAATCTCTCGGTTGGAGAAGGGAGGATGCAGCCCTCTTCCAATCACTGACACACGTTACACACGAGAGTAAGATCTGCTTACTATTATTCCAGAGTGTCAAACACAGAAAAATGAATTCAGTTACAAGAGAGGAGATTTTAGCTGAAGGAGAGAAAAAAATATGATAAAAGGATGAGCTGTTTTAGAGCTGAGCCAGTGAAGCAGAGAAGTTCAGTCTCCTCTTCATGGATTGTCTGAATGCAAAGACTGAGCAGCCATCAGTCAGAGAAGCTTTAACTGGGATTCCTGCAGAGAGGAGGGGTTGGGCTAGATGGTCTCAGGGTCTCCTCCAAATTTATGAAGGTTTTCATGCCACAACAGGTAACTATTGTGCAGTTGTTGCTCTAGCCCCACCTAGTGGCCGGGGGCAGATAAGCCTAACTGTATGGTCTGAAGCCAGACTCCCTTTTCTCTCAGCCTTTGGAGGAGACGGAAGCAGCCGGTTTGACCGAGACACCTGGTCATCCAGAGACGGCCTCCGTCCCTCACACGGAGCATCACTGGAGAGGTTCCAGCTGCTTCTTTGTTGGCTGACAGTTAATGCTGCCTATCTCCTATTTATATTTGATTCTCACTCTTTGCACTTCCTCAGTTTCTCCGTGCCCTTTTCTCCCAATGAAACACCCAGATCCACCCCAGGCTCCCTTTCACTGGAGGAGAATAGTAGGGTTTAGCTCCCTATTGAGCTGCACACAGACCCACCTGCAGTGGGGATGGAACAAAGGGGAAATTCCACCTTCCTAATCACAAAC
Source organism: Pituophis catenifer annectens (assembly GCF_029215685.1). NCBI lineage: Eukaryota > Metazoa > Chordata > Lepidosauria > Squamata > Colubridae > Pituophis > Pituophis catenifer. The sequence continues at coordinate 2,746,163 of NW_027256899.1, read as the reverse complement.
CCACAAATACAGGAATTCATTTAAGAAAGAATACAGCATTTTCAAATGAGCAGAGTTTAATATAAAATGGACGTTGTCTTACCTGAACGTCCCTTTTCTGGGCGCTGCGTACACTATCCATGCATGGGTTAATCCTTCAGTGCTTGGCAAACAACTTAGTGAAAACAAAAGGCTTTTGTTCCCCTTTCTGGCTCCCAAGCCACACTTCTCGTCCCATGATGCCCCAGTCTGAACGAAGGCGCAGCAGACAAGAAACCACGCTACAAGTAACGTATACAACTCAACTTTATTAACTCAAGTTAACGTAAGGGAAAGAAACTAGTCTCAGCCATCACAGTGACAGGCAGTCCTCACGGGCGGGATATGGATAGTGTACGCAGCGCCCAGAAAAGGGACGTTCAGGTAAGACAACGTCCATTTTCCTGTGCGCTGCTCCCACTATCCATGCATGGGATATACCCAAGCCTACACTCCCTGGGTGGGGGGCTGCCTGCCCTCAGAGTCCTCCTCTGTCAGTACTTTTTGCAGAATTCTGCGGCCAAAGGATGCCTCCGCTGAATTCTAGGCATCGATTCTGTAGTGGCGGATGAACGGTGTGAGAGATGACCACATTGCTGCTCTGCAGATGTCCACGACCGAAGCTTGGGTGGCCCAGGCTGCTGAGGTGGCTGCGCTGCATGTCGAGTGCGGTAGGATCTTGTCGGGGGTCGGTTTGGCGCTCAGGTCATATGCCAGGGCAATGCAGGCCTTGATCCATCTGCTGACTGTGGCTGCTGATATCTTCTGACCCATGGACTTTGGGTTGAAGGAGACCAGGAGTCCCTCCGTATGGCGGAAAGGAGCGGTCCGCCGGATGTAAGTGTGGAGGGCGCGTCGCACATCTAGAGTGTGCCACCTCTCTTCTCTGGGATCGCGAGGTGCGGGGCAAAAGTCCGGTAGGATGAGTTCCTGAGCTCGGTGGAACCACGAGTTGACCTTCGGGATAAAGGCAGGGTCCAGGCGCAGGGTCACCGTGGAGTCATGGAAAATGCACAAATCTCTGCGGACTGACAGAGCCGCGAGCTCTGAAACCCTCCTCGCTGAGGTGATCGCCAGCAGGAAGGTCACCTTAAACGATAGGTACTTAAGCGCTAGGGGCTCGAAGGGGGGCCCCGTCAGTGCCCTCAACACAAGAGGCAGATCCCATGAGGGGTAGTGGTGGACTGTGGGGGGGCCGCAGGTTGGTGGCCCCATGTAGAAACCCCTTGATGCGTGGGTGGTGTGCGAGGGATTGGTACGGGGGGCACGCAATGACTGTTGATAGCGCCGCTGTCTGTCTCCGCAGAGTTGCGGGGGCCAGGCCCTTGTCTAGGCCAGCTTGTAGGAACCGCAGGATGTCGCGAATGGTGGCTGACGTGGGGTCGACGTGCTGTTGGGTGCTCCATCTACAGAACGCCTGCCATGAAGACTCGTAGATACGGGTCGTAGCTGGCCGTCTGGCCGCCTGGATAGTGGTAACCACTTCGTCTGGTAGGCTGTCCTTCTTCAGGATGACCCGTTCAAGTGCCAGATGGCTAATTGCAGCCACTGGGGCTCTGGGTGCGTGACTGCTCCTTGGCACAGTACGAGCTGCTGTGGCGGGATCAGCCATGGCTGTTCTACGGACAGGGCTACTAGGTCGGCGAACCATGGTCTCCGGGGCCAGTTTGGGGCTTCCAGGAGTAGGTCGGCTCTTTCTGCCAGCAGCTTCCGAATGAGTCGCGGGAGTAGCGGGACTGGTGGGAATGCGTACAGGAGACCCTCGGGCCACTTGCAGCGCAGCGCATCGTGGTCCTCCGCTTGTGGTGTCGGGTAGCGCGATACGAAGCGTGGAAGCTGAGCGTTGGTCGGCGTTGCGAAGAGGTCCACGACTGGGTTTCCGAAGCGTGAGGTGAGTTCTTGAAACAGCTGAGGGTGGAGCTGCCACTCCGCTTGATCTATTGTTTCGCGGCTGAGCCAGTCCACCCTCACGTTGGTTACCCCGGAGATGTGATCTGCTCTGATCGAGAGCAGGTGCCTCTCTGCCCAGCTGAACAGCTCCGCGGACTCGTTCATCAGGGTACGGGACTTCGTGCCCCCCTCCCTGTTGACGTGGGCCTTGGCCGAGATGTTGTCGGTCAGAATTAAGACGTGATGCCCCTGCACCGTCTGCTGGAAGTTGCAGAGTGCCAGTCTGATCGCCCGAAGCTCTAGAAGATTGATGCTGCTTTGCTGCTCTTCTTGCGACCATTGCCCCTGTGTGACCAGGTTGTGGAGATGGGCTCCCCACCCTCGAAGGCTGGCGTCTGTGGTGAGTATCAGCCGGTCTGGCTCTAGGAAGCTGGAGCCCTTGAGGAGCGACGGCGACGTCCACCACCTGAGGGACCTGCGGGCCTGTAGGGTGAGGCGGACCTCCCTGTTGGAGCTGGCCCTTCCCGTTCGCTGGAAGGGAAGGAGGAACCACTGTAGGGGTCTCGAGCGTCTGCGTGCCCACGGTACGATGCCGAAGCAGGATACCATCTTCCCGAGGAGGGTTGAGAGGTGGAACAAGGCAACTCTCCTCCTCGTCAGGCACTGCCGAATTAGGGTTCGGATGCTCTGGACTCTGTCCGGTGATAAGAAAACCTGGCTGCTGGCCGAATCTATCAGAGCCCCCAGGTGAAGGAGTCTGGTGGTAGGTAGAAGCTGACTCTTTGCAAAGTTTATGGTGAAGCCGTGATCCTGGAAGGTCTCGATCACCATCTCCATATCTCTGTGAGCCTGGCTGGGCGTGGACGACAAGACTAGAATGTCGTCCAGATAACAGAGTACCCGGATCGGGACGGCTCGGAGCTTGGCCGCCACCACCGCTACCAGCTTGGTAAAGGTGCGGGGGGCCGACGAGAGTCCGAATGGCATCGCCCGGTATTGGTAATGCCGGCCCTCGTATTCGAATCTCAGGTACTGACGGTGGTGCGGATGAATTGGCACGTGCAGATAGGCCTCCCGGAGGTCGACTGATTGGAGGAAGTCGCCTTGCCTCACTCCCGCTAAGATGGACTTGAGGGAGTGCATCTTGAACCTGCGGTATAGTACCGACAGGTTTAGGCATTTTAGATTCAGTATGCCCCTCCAGCCCCCGGAGCTCTTGGGAACCAAGAAGAGGGTTGAGTAGAAACCGGAGCCCCGCTGGCTGTGCGGCACTGGCTCTATGGCCCTGACCTCCAGGAGGTGGGCAATCTCCTGGGACATTAAGTCCTGAAGCTCCGAGGATCGAGGGGTTGGGCAACGGATAAAGCGTTGGGGCGGCTGGCCGGAGAATTCGATGGACAGACCGGAAGAGATCGTATGCCTTACCCAGGAGTCCGAGGTCGATTTGGCCCATTGTCGATGGAAGAGGATGAGCCGACCCCCTATGGGCCCCGTGTGCCTGGAGTCATTTCCCCCTTCTGGCGGGCTTAGGGCCGGCACCACGGAAGTTGCGTTTAGGCTGCTGGTGTCGCCCTCGGTCTCGGAACTGTTGTCTGTCATTGAATCTGTCTCCTCCCTGGTAGTGGGAGCGCTGTGAGGAGGACCCCCTGGGTCCGGCGCCTGCTCGAAAGGGCTGTTGGAGCGGGTAAGGCGTGAACCTGCGTTCCTGGCGCCGGTAGGTCGATGGGAGGATCTTCCTCTTGTCCTTCCCTTCAATTAGTAGGGGTTCCAGCGGGGCCCCGAACAGGTCTGGTGCCTTATATGGGGAAGCTGCCAACTTCCACTTGGCTTTGAAGTTGGCTTTCCATGGCCGAAGCCAGAATAGCCTCCTAGCGGTGAGGGTTGAGGCTAGCGCCCTTGAGGCGAACTTGGCTGAATTCAGGGAACTGTCGGCCGTGTATTCGGTGGCCGCTATTATTTTGTTCAGATCTTGATGCAATCTGGTGTCTTCCGGTGGGAGTCTGTCCTGCAGATGACAAAGCCAGATAAGTGAAGCTCTATTGAAGAAGGAAGAGGCTGTCGCGGTTCTGATTGCCCAGCCGACGGCCTGGTGCGATTTGCGGAAAGCCCATTCCATCCTCTTCTCCTCCGCCTTGAGTGTGTCTAGCGGGTCGGTGGATATCAAGGAGCTGGAGGCTAGAGCTGCCACCGGCTGGTCTACTGAGGGAAGAACCAGGAGGTCCTCCAACTCCGGGGCTGCACAGTAGAGTTTCTTATCCAGGTTGCTGGGTGTCGCCAGGGAGGCCGGCTGCACCCAGGGGTTCTGGATCACGTCTGTAAACAGCTGCAGGCAGGGAATGTAGTCTTTCTGCGGCTTTGATGACTTGAAAAGGGCGTCGTGAGGGCCTGCCGCTGATGTGGCGGGTGTTGTGACATCTCCCGGCACCCCCAGGTTGGTTGTGAGCCGTGCCTTGTGGAGGAGCGATTTGAATAGGGCCGGGCGGAAGAGGCCCGTAAAGGCCGGTGTGTCCAGTGCTAGGCCCTCATTCTCCGATAGCTCCATCTCCTCTGGGGCCTCCTCCGCTTGGTCCGATTCGTCTGATGAGGAGTCTCAGCCTCGTTCTGGCCTGGGGTGGGGCTGGGGCTGGAAAGGCCGTGGGTGGCCCGGAGCTACTTGAGCGGGGCCCTGGGAGGCCTGCTGCATCGTTGCTGTGAAAAAAGATGACAGGGCCGCTGAAAACATGGCCTGGAAGTCCACTGGGGGTGCCAACCCCAGGCCACCCGGACCCTGTGGGTCTGTCCTTGACGGTGTGGCACTTGCCTCTCTAGCCCGACGATGCTGGTTTGGTGTAGAAGCGAGTGAGGCCTCCAGTGCGGGACCTGAAGGTGTCTCGATGCGGGGTGTTGCGCGAGGCGGCCCAACCCCTTCCGGGGTTCTAGGCGTGGCTGTGATGTCGTTCGCAGACGTAAGGCCCTGATCCACCTCTCTTGGGGAGATCGGGATGGGCTCCCCGGGTGTCAGCTCCCTGAGCGGGTTACCTGCAGCCACCCTGTGCGCCTTTCCCACTGTCGCTCCAGGGCGTTGTGTCTCCCTAAGGCATCCCTATCTTGGAGGGGGAGGGAGCCTTCGGACGCCGCCCTGCTGGCCGAGCTCACGTGCCTCTTTTTTGACTTCCTTTTTCCCTTTTTTTCGCTTATACATGGTGGGCTTAGTTCCAGCTCCATGTCTGACGATGGGGGTGTGCGAGACATGGTTGAGGCGGTTGGTAACAACCTTGCCCGGGAACCCTTCAGGCGTTGGAGGCTAGAGGTTGATGCCCCTTTCCGCAGTAGAGGGGGGGGTGCAGGTCTGCAGCTGGCTCCCTGATTGTGGAGGGAAGCGCAAGCTGAATCGTAAGGCCCAAAATGGCGGCCCGAAGGTCCACCAATATGGGGCTGCTCCACGTGGGCAGACTAGGCAGCGGGCTTACAATGGCGGCCCGAGGGTCTGACCAGACGCCGCGCAATCCCCTAACGAGGGGTTATTCTGTAGCGCAGGGGGAGATCGCCTCTCTCTTCAGCGCTCGCCCCGCCCTGCGCCCTTGCTTCGGTGTCCCTCCTGAAGGCTCTGCTTGGAATAGGCCTCCGATCCTCACCACGTGGGCGGCCGGCGCCTCCGACTCCGCTGGCCAGCTGATGAGCGCGCCGCCGCTGAGCGAGGATTCCGAGCGTGGGGCGAGCTTCTGAGTCCCCTTGCTGGCTGGAGCAGGCGCCGATCCTCCCGGTAGCTCCGCCGGCCAGCTGATGAAGCCGCTGCGCGAGGCTGAGCGTTGGGACAGGCTTCGGCTCCTTGCCACGTGGGGAGCCGGCGCTTCCGGCTCTGCCGGCCAGCTGATGAGCGCGCTGCCGCTCCGGCGCGGAGGCGAAATGCTGGTAGCGCTGCGCTCGCACCGAGCTGGCTTGGATTAGACTGGGGGGCTGACGAACGAGCGTGTGAGCGCTCTGCTTCACTCCCCCCTCCCGTTTATTAAGATCCTCAGCTTAGCTGGATAGGCGCGAAAGGGAGCTATTCAAAAATAAAACAAAGTCCTAGGCGCACAAAGAGAAAGGAGAAAGCCAGTAGGATTATAATAATTTTAAGAAATTTAGAAAAACCAAAGGAACCCCCACAGAAGCACAATACTTTAATGATCTGTGGAGCTCCAAAAATCACTACAGTGTTTGCCAGCAACTGAGTGAAGACTGGGGCATCATGGGACGAGAGGTGTGGCTTGGGAGCCAGAAAGGGGAACAAAAGCCTTTTGTTTTCACTCAGTTGTTTGCCAAACACTGAAGGATTAACCCATGCATGGATAGTGGGAGCAGCACACAGGAAAAATGCCATGGTATCTACTCTTTGGAACCATCATTCCCTGAGTAATTGAATTGGACAGATCTGTTGAGATGGGTCCCCTCCTTCTCCTCTGGATTCCTCCTCCAAAGGATCTGAGATCAATGGATCCATATCGGGACCCCCATACCTGCCACGGCGGCAGCCTTGGAGACCCCAACCTCTTTTCTCCCTCCTTCCTTCCCCTCCTCGATCTGGAGGAATAGGCGGCATTCAAGGCCTGGACCAGAGACTTCATGAAACTGTAACGTTGATAGTAATTTCGGGTCCTTCCTCTGTTCTCTTTCTCCTGGGTCTCCAGTGGGGCTTTCTGGGTGCATCTTCTGCGGCCTTTGACAGAAAAGACGTTCCTTGAAAGAGAACAGAGAAAATAATGATCTTGTAACTTTTCTTCCACACATAAATAGGGTTCAAAGGCAGAATCCATTGGCCTTTCTTTTAACAGATAACTAAAGTTCAAAATACTATGGATGTATTTGAGAAGTCTGCGCTTTTTTAGTGTATACGGTATAAAATTCGTGAGGATCCAGACTTTCCCTTCAAGGGGTACTGGCAGACGCATAAATGTTAAATGGAAAGGAAGAATTCTCTCCCAAATGGACTCATATTCCATGAAATAAACAAAGACGTTGACTTGTCTCCACTTAGAGAGGGAATCCCTGGGGGCTGTTGTGTATCCAGTTGTTGAGAACAGTTGTGATATAACCACACAAATTCCACTCCTGACAAGCACAGGAGGAAAAATCCTCATGAAATTATCTCCATTTTCTGTGTCTGAAGCAAAGAGGCCAATCAGGGTCCATCTGAAATGGAGGAGCAGTTGGACAATTGCTGGGTACTGGAATCCTTCTTTGGGGAACAGTTGGTGGAAAAAGGGAAATTTACTTTTATCACTCAGAACCTCTGAAGCAGTTTTAAGAGTGATCTGAAAAAGCAATGAAGAATGCTGTGTTATATTTGGGGTCAGTCAAGTCCAAAATATTAGATTTTAATAAATCCAACCTGGTTCTCATGAATGTATTAGAATAGTTTGTTAATCAGACATTGTTTAAAATATTAAAGACAGAATATTAGCAAGATTGTATCATAATAATGGAAAATAATAAGCAAATTAAAAAATAATGAAAATGTAAATCATATTACTGTATCCCACCCCTACAATTGATCACAATTAGATTAACACGTGCAAATGCCAACTGGAGAATTCTATTCCAATAAAGGGCCTAATATAATTTTCGAGGATTGCTGCATCTTTTTTTGCTTCTCTATCCCAGATACTTTCTGGAGGAAATTTTTTAACTTCTTTCTCCAGTTATACAAGAAACAGGCAGACCTCAAAGCCTAATAAGATTTGTCAGTTGCATAATCCAAGTTTGGTCTTTAATTGAAGTTTTCTCTGTTCCAACAGCCACAATTTTCAGAGTCTGTCAATTTCCATAAATGAAATTTTATGCCAATGCCCATATTTTCTGATTTTAGACAAAGCAGAAATTGTGTAAATTCCCAAATCAGCTCTGAGGGCAGCAGCTGGAGTCCTTTTACCCACCCCAAGATCCTCCTCAGAGGCTGAGATTGGGTTGGTTCTGCTGGTGGTTTCTCTCTGGAGCCCCAAACATAAGATTGATGGAAGAACATGGGGGAAAACTGGGCCTCAGATACTTTAATAACTGGGGCTGAGGAAGCTGGAGAGCTGTGAGGTTTTCATTTAAGCACCACTTTCACTCCTGCCCTTTCTCTAACTGAGCTCCTTGGATGATGAGGGAGCCAAGATTCAGGCTCAGAGAAAACAACCCCAGGTAAGGAAAGGTGTTACTTGCTCTAATGGCTGACCATCTATGGCTATGATGTCATTTCACAAAGACCATAACTTTTGAACTTGATTTATAAATTATCAGATAATTATTAAGACAAAAGAATCCAAGTCTATACAATCCAATGTGTAAGTATGATACTATCACATTATCTGTATAAATCAGTGTATTCCAATAGGAATTTAGCAGTCTTCCAATATTTGAGGGGCTGCCACAGAGAGGAGGGGGTCAAGCTATTTTCCAAAGCACCCAAAGGCCGGACAAAGGCCAGACAAGGAATAATGGATGCAACCTGAACAAGGAAAGATTCAACCTTGAAATAAAGAGATAAAGTTGCCTACAGAAGTTGTGGGAGCTTCATCACTGGAAGCTTTCAAGAAGAGACTGGACCGTCATCTGTCAGAAATGGTGTAGGGTCTGCTTGGACTAGATGACCTACAAGGTCCCTCCCAACTCTGTTAATCTGCATCTATCTATACTATTCCAGACAAGTGACTGTCCAGTCTCTTCTTAAGAGCCTCCAGTGATGGACCACCCACAATTTCTGAAGGGGAGACGTTCCATTCCTCACCATTAGGAAATTTCTCCTTAGTTCTAGGTTGTTTCTCTCCTTGATTAGTTTCCATCCATTGTTTCTTATCTTGCCTTCTAGTACTTTGGAAAATAGGTGGACCTCCTCTTCTCTGTGGCAGCCCCCCAAATATTGGTACATTGCTATGATGTCACCCCTCGTCCTTTTCACTAGACTAGACATACTGAATTCCTGCAACTGTTCCTCATAAGTTTTAGTCTCCAGGCCCTTAATCATCTTTTCTGCACTCTTTCCAGAGTCTCTACATTTTTTTTATAATATGGTGACCAAAAGTGGATGCACTATTCCAAGTGTGGTCTTGCCAAGGCATTATAAAGTGGTACTAATACTTCACATGATCTTGATTTTTATCCCTCTGTTAATGCAACCTAGGACTGAATTAGCTTTTTTAGCTGCTGCTGGCTCATATTTAAGTGATTGTCCACTAGGACCCCAAGATCCCTCTAACAGTTACACTTATTGAGCCTGGTTTCCCCTCATCTGTAAGTGGACATTTGGTTTTTCTAGCCTAAGTATAAAACCTTACTTTTCTCTACATTAAATTTTATTTTGTTAGATAGGCCCAGGGTTCAAGTCAACCTATATCCATCTGGATCTTCTTCAGCCTATCTTCTGGGGTTTTGGCTATTCCTGCCACTTCAGTGTTGTCTTCAAATTTGATGATTTCCCCATTTCTCCCCTCATCCAAATCATTCATGAAGATGTTGAAGAGAACTGGGCCTAAAATGGAACCTTGGGGTCCCCCACTGCTTGTTTCCCTCCATGCAGACGTAGTTCGATTGAGGACCACAGGCTGAGCCCATCTGGGGGTGATGCTGTCCATCCCTCTTATTTTCAGGTTACCAAGAAATAGATTGTGGTTTACTTTGTCAAAGCCTTTCTGAAATCCAAGTACTGTATACTACATGCACTGCATTTCATTTGTCCACTAATTTTTGTCAAAAAATGAAATGTTTATTCATGATCTGTTTTTTGATCCTGCATTAGTCCTAGTAAGTCATTCATATCTACACTGAATAACAAGGATTCAAATATGCATCTTTCCCTTCCCCCTTGGTAAGCATAGATCCTTCTTCTCATGGCTCCATTGAGCCCAAACCTCCCTCTCAAACAAAGGCTTGGATCAGGGCCAACAGGCTGAGCTCCATTTTGAGGGCAAAACATTTTCTCCATTTTCTCTGTTTATTGAGTCAAATGTTGCACTAACATCTAGAAAGCCTGCAAACCTTATTTTACCTTAATGATATAGATTAGACATTTCAAGACAAATTTGTTGTCAATATTAGATTATTAATTTATGCCTTATTTCTTACAAAATCTATATAGCTTTTAATTCTACCTAAAACATTCTGGTTCTTCTACAAGGAATACATTTTTCTCAGGTTTATCTAAGAGGGTCATGGCATAAATTTTAGCCACAATATCTACTAGTCTATTTGGCCTATAATTGCTAGAGTAATTTTTATTCCACATTCTAGATAGATAAAATGCTACTGTTGCCAACTTCAATCTGACTGGTTAGGGCAGCCATTATTTATCTGTGAAAATGAAGATGCCAATAGAGGCCCCAACAACCAGGGATATTTTTTGATCAGTTAAATAGTTGGTAGAATGTCTTCTCCAGGGAATGTATTGGTTGCATTTCAGGCCATTTATGATGAATCTCAACATACACATAATGGGGTAAAATATTGAATTTTTTGCTAATATGGAGAAAAACAGCTCTTGAATTCCATGGAGAAGACATGATTGCATCTATTGCTCACCCACCATCACCCACCCCTCACTTTACCAGAAGGAGAAACACACACACAAACCTGTGGGACTTTGTAGGTGCCTCCTAATGTTGACATCTGGATGGAGATGTCCCTGTAAGCTGCATCAAGAAGGGCCAGGAGGTTCTCCTTCCTTCCACAACTGTAGTTGGGGACATTGGCTTCTCCAGTGGAGAGCATGTCCAGCAAGGCATCTGAAGTGTGGAAAGTGCTCAAATAGTTGTTATGGATGTTGTAGCCAAGTGTGAGATTGTGGAAGAGATGGGAATTCTTGTTGGCCAGTTGAATGTTGAAAATGAATGTTAAGCAATAAAATTTTTTGGAAGAAGTCCTATTGAAAAAAAAGTTATTATAATCAACAGCCACAACAAATACTTTTGTTATATATAATATATATAATCCTCCACAAGCCTACTGAGCCTTAAACCAACATTGATCCCAAAGCAAAGATCAGTTACACAAATATGGAAATGGGCAACTACAACTGATTCCACCACTACTTTAAATAAAATCCATTATTCAAGTGATAAATTAAGGATTGAAAAGAGAGAGGAAAATAATCTGCAGGCCTTTCAGCTTTTTTTCAGACCCCTTTTTGAGTCTTTTTCACAAAATCAGTCCAAAGAGAGAAGCCATGGAAATCAAAATCATTCAGGAAATTAGACACATCCCCCAATATAGGAATAAATGAAAAATAAAAAACAGAAAAGAAGGAGAGAGTTAGAATGGAGGGACTGCAACTCCATCACCCTGAATGACTTACGGATCATGGAAAACAAACTGAAGAGAAGGAGCCACATTGAAAAGCAACTTTGTATGCAATCTTTCTGATCCACTGGTGACTATACTGATTAGATGGTCTCCTGGTCTGTAGTAGCTCCATGGTTTCCCATCCTGGTTCTCCAAACTCAGCGGGCATTTCGTTCTCAGCTTCCCAGAGACTGGATGGGACAAAAGCAGCATCAGAAGCAGAAGCAGGAGGTCCATAATTCATGGCATGACTCAATCAATCCTTTTCCTGTTTCTAAAGAAGAATTAGAAGAAGAAAAAAACCTCTCACAAGGTGGAACATCCAGTTGCTTTTTCTCGACACACAGAGAAACACTCAGCTTCATCTGGAAAGGAGAGAGATGTACATTCAAGAGCACAGACTCTGCCTGTCCCAAAACTCCATATTTCTCTGCCCAAAGTCTCCCCTGGAGGATTTGACCCAACAGCAGAGCTAAAACTTTTATCATAATTCTCCCTCTCAGGAGGGATCCCTGGATAATTCAAGTAGTTCTTGCAGTCAAAGATTGTTGGGAAATTCTCTGGAGGGAAATAAAAGGGAAATAATCCCCATGTGATTCATAATAACAGGGGCAGAGATGGAATTAAATCGGTCATCTAGAATTGAGAGGTTTGGGAGTTCCATGCTTGAAAGTGGCCCCGGAGGGAATACACAGCACCTGTGGCTGAAGAAACAAATAAATCTGATATTTGTTTGCCTAGTGATGAAAGACAAAACTCCGGGGGTAGTTTATGCCAGAGCATGTCACAGATCTGAAATAGCTGCCAGCTGAGTCGGAACCAAAATTTACTTTATTTTGAAAGCTAATGCTCAAGGGTATCGCACAAAAGGGCTGATGCAATAGTGCAGCCAGTCTCTAAGAACAGAATCAACTTTAGTGAAAAACTAGTTTTTCGAACTTTGCAAAATTAAAAAAAATTGAGAGAGAGAGAGAGAGAGAGAGAGAGAGAAGGACGTTAGAAAAAAACCAAGTGAAAAGCGATGGAGAAATCAAGGCTGCCTCTCACCCCATGTGGGGAGGGGAGGAAGCAGTGGTGAAATGCTCCCGGTTCGGACCGGATCACCCAATCCGGTAGCGATGGAGGCCGATGGTTCAGAGAACCAGTAGCAAAAATCCCTGCCCCCCTCATGCCCAGCTGAGCCGCACAATCATCAGAGGCATTTTTTAACTTTTAAAAGCATTTTTTCTACAACCTCTTCCGTCAAAAAAATGCTTTTAAAAGTAAAAAAAAAAGGCCTCTGATGATCTCACAGCTCAGCTTGGATCGTCAGAGGCATTTAAAAGAAAACAACCCTTTTTTTCTTTTAAATGCCTCTGACGATCCAAGCTGAGTTGCTTGATCGGCAGAGGCATTTAAAATAAAAAAAAGCCTCTGCCGATCAGGCAACTCAGCTAGGATCGTCAAAGCCTTTTGAAAGCATTTTTTTACAACCTCTTTGTTCCACATTCCGCATTCCAAATTCCTAGTATCGAGTTCCGTGTTCCGTGTTCTGAGTTCCATGTTCCACCTTCCATATTCTGTATTCCATGTTCCAAATTCCACATTCCGAGTTCCGAGTTCCAAATTCCAAATTCCGATTTGGAGTTCCGATTTCTGAGTTCCGCATTCCGCACTCTGCATTCCACATTCCACATTCTGTATTCTGAATTCCGAGTACCAAGTTCCGAGTTCCGAATTCCGAGTGCTGAGTTCCAAGTTCCGAGTTCTGAGTTCCACGCACCACATTCCGCACTCTGAATTCCGAGTAACAAGTTTCCGAGTTCTGAATTCCGCGTTCCATGTTCCGCATTCCGCATTCCACATTCCGCGTTCCAAATTCCAAATTCTGACTTCCGAGTCCGAGTTCCGAATTCCATATTCCGCATTCTGCATTCTTATTCCGAGTTCCATGTTCCACTTTCCGAATTCTACGTTCCATGTTCTGCATTTCGTGTTCTGAATTCCGCATTCCACATTCTGCGTTCCAAATTCCAAGTTCCGAATTCCGAATTCTAAATTCTGAATTCCACATTCCACATTCTGAATTCCGAGTACCGAGTACCACATTCCGAGTTCTGATTTCTGATTTCCAAATTCCAAATTCCGAGTTCTGTGTTCCGGGTTTCGAGTTCTGAATTCTGCATTCCGTATTCCACATTCCAAACTCCAAATTCCGAGTTCTGAGTTCGGCACTTCGCACTCCGCATTCTGCGTTCCGTGTTCTGTGTTCCGAATTCCAAATTCCTAATTCTGAATTCCAAATTCTGAAATCCGGGTTCCGAGTTCCGAGTTCCGCATTCCCCATTCTAATTCCAAGTTCCGTGTTACACATTCCAAAATCCACGTTCCATGTTCCGTGTTCCACGTTCTGAATTCCGCAATCCGCATTTCGCATTTTCCATTCCATAATCAGTTCCACATTCCGCATTCTGCGTTGCAAATTCCAAGTTCCAAACACTCAGCTTCATCTGGAAAGGAGAGAGACGTACATTCAAGAGCACAGACTCTGCCTGTCCCAAACCTCCCTATTTCTCTGCCCCAAAGTCTCCCCTGGAGGATTCAGCCCAACAGCAGAGCTGAAACTTTCACCATAATTCTCCCTCTCAGGAGGGATCCCTGGATAATTCAGCTAGTTCTTGCAGTCAAAGATGGTTGGGAAATTCTCTGGAGGGAAATGAAAGAGAAATAATCCCCAAGGGATTCAAAATAACAGGAGCAGAGATGGAATTAAATCGGTCATCTAGAATTGAGAGTTTTGGGAGCTCCATGCAGGGAATACATGGCACCTGTGGCTGAAATAACAAATAAATCTGATATTTGTTTGCATAGTGATGAAAGACAAAACTCCAGGTGCCAGTTAATGTAGGAACCTTCCACAGATCTGAAATAGCTGCCAGCTGAGTTGGAACCAAAATTTACTTTATTTTGAAAGCTAATGCTCAAGGGCATCGCACAAAAGGGCTGATGCAATAGTGCAGCCAGTCTCTAAGAACAAAATCAACTTTAGTGAAAAACTAGTTTTTTGAATTTTGCAGAGTTAAAAAAAAAATCAGAGAGAGAGAGAGGGACGTTAGAAAAAAACCAAGTGAAAAGAAATGGGGAAATCAAGGCTGCCTCTCAGCCCATGTGGGGAGGGGAGGGAGGGAGGGAAGGGGAGCTCAGGACCCTCGTGTTGCAGATGGAAAGCTGATCTGCAAAATCCAACTTCCATCTTCAGACCTGGTAATGCAGAAGCCCATGTCCCATGTTCCCCTGCCACCCTTTCCCATGCAGAGGCCAGGCAAGGGGGCTCTTGTAGGGATGCCAGACAGGCCTCTGCCCGGCTGAGTGGGGAGCCCCTCTTGGGAGGAGGAAGCTGGGGAGCCTCATGGTGGGGAAGGGAAGCAGATCTGCAAAATCTCCCTCCAGGTTCCATCTTCTGAGTCCTGGAAACAGATGAGACCATATCCCATGTTCCTCAGCCACCTCTTTCCATGCATGGGGCACTCAGGGGAAAGCAAAGCCCAGACCCACGGAGAAAGCCCAGGATGGCCAGGAAGGAGGAGGGGATCTGGGGCATTCCTGGTTTATGGGTTCCAGGGTTGAATATTGGGGGCGGGGCCGCAGCCCCTGGGGATTCTCCAGCTTTGGTTGGGTTCCGTGTCTTTCCAGGAGAGGCTCCTGTGGGGAGAAGCCATGCAGGGCTGGGTCTTCCAAGGGGGATCCAGGGTTGCCCTGAGGGAAAAGACAGCCAGCCTCACCCTGGAGGGGACCCTCCATGACTCTGAGGAAGATGTGGGTCCCCTGTGGCCCCTCCAGAGCCCCCAGCTGAGGAGACCCTCTTCATTAGAGCCTTTGCTGGGGAAGGGGCTTAAGCCCCCCCACCCTCTGCAATTCTGGGAGCTTTTGCCTCCTTCTCATCCTCCCCAAAGCTTTGAATTTTGCTCTTTATTTGATCCCCCACCCTTTTGACTTGGCTTTTTCAGCCTCTTCTCCATCTGTAATGATTGCCTCTCCTTCCAACTTAAGAAAGTAAAGAAACGTGATAGTTCAAAAGCATCCTTTTATTAAGCAGAAGTGATAGCAACCCAGTTAAAGAAAGAGCTGAATACCCTTAAGCAAGACAAGTAGGATTAAAGCAGTAGAGACCCCTCCCTTTAAGTCAGATTGCAGATTTTAGCCAATACACAAGTGTGAAGATCTTTTCTTTACTAGTTTCCCTGAGAACCCGAACAAATATGCATTCACACTGTTATCCTTTAAAATGAAACAACCCACATGGCTATCATAAACATTCCTCCACGTTAAGAGGATCTCAGGGCTCTTTGGAGCCAGGATATAGGTTGTAAAATATCTGTTGACACAGGCAATGCTAAGTAAATTGAATTCAAGCCTTCCCCTTCTCCCAATTGATTGGCAGTATCACTTTTAGGGATCTGACAGGTGGTTTAAATTGATTGGTTCACACTACAGGTGGGAAATATAAGAGATCTCAGTGGCTGAGCTGTCAGACAGCTCCCTTCAAAAGAGGGAAGAGAGCTGTGACATTCACTCACTGACTTCTTGTACCAGTCTACCAAATAAAAAAGCTGTTATCTTAGCCGAGATTCCTGCCTCTTCACTCTACCCACACTTAACACTTTCCACACTCCGTGCATGGATCTGGTCTCCTCCTGAGGGGATCATTTGATGGGAAGGGACGGATCTCCTCTTCCTGAGACTCTTTCCACCCTTCAAGAGTTGAAATGGTTTCTCCTCTTGGCTCTCTGGCTGCTTTTCCTCCAGCCTTTTGAGGTCCTCATTGAGATGGAGGGGACTCTCCTCCCTGGTTACGTCCAGTTCCTTGCAAGATTTGGCTCATCCACTCCTAGACACAAATAAAGAAACTCCCATTAAAATACAAGAACAAGAGATCCGTCTACCTACTTTGTGTGTCTTCTTTTACCACCGCCAATATATTTTTTCCCTCTGCTTATAATTGGAGGACCTTGAGGTTGTTTTCCTTCTGACTCCATCCCAGACAATTCAAGGCCTCCTTGCTGGGCCTTTCCTGTCGGTCACAAGAGAAACTGATTTGTCTCTATTCCTAAGTGGGTCCCACTTCCGTTAGACTCAGAGAATGAGGGAGGGGCAGGAAAGACCGGAATAAAGAGGAAAAAGTCACCTCTAAGAAACCATCAACCTTTTTTCCATCTCCTGCAGAGGGAAGTGAAATGGGGCCTGAAGGAGATTTTCCTCCAGGAGCCCCTCCTGCTTCTAAAAAGCCCCCTCCTCCCTGAGCTGGTGGCCTCGTCCTTGTTTCTGCCCCTCCACAAGGGGAGACTTTGCTTCTTGGAGCACCCACAACTTTCCTTTCCTCTCTTTGGGAAGACAAAGGGGTCCCGGGAAGAGAGACCAGGGTCCTTCTCCAGGCGCCTGAAGGTCCCAGCGCTTTGGATGGGGGATAAAACCTTCAGCTAAACCTGGCAGGAGTGAAGGGGGCTCCTGAGTTGTTTTCTCCTTTTGGTTCTGGGACTTTATCACCTCTGAGGATGGATGGATGGGGGGGCACCAGCCCAGACCCCCCCCCATGGCCTGATCTGGGGGTCCTTCTGGAGCCACAACTCCTGCCTGAGGATCAGGGGGCAGCCGTAGTTAGGAGGGGCCATGGCAGAGTTTTGGGTTTTGCCCCAGTCGCTCCCTTTCCTGGGCCACCTGGCTCCCTTCACGGCCACTCACACCCTGCTCGCCCCCAGGATGGACTACCACTGAGCTCTCTCTGTGGGACTGCCCTTGGAGAGCATCCGGGGACTCCGACTGAGGCAGAAGGCAGCTGCGAGGACAGTTGTGTCTCTGCTGAAATAACGCTGGACAAAGAACAAAAGGACCTTGACTTACAATGGTTCAAAGTTACGAGGACACTAAAAAAGGACTTATGACTGTTTTTCACGCTTACAATTATTGCAGTATCCCCATGGTCACGGGATCAAAACTCAGATGTTTGGTAACTGTCTCAAATTTATGACGGTCGTAGTGTCTCGGACTCAGGTGATGGCCTTTTGGGACTTCTGGCAAGCAAAGTCAATGGGAAGCCAGATTTGCTTAACGACCGTGTTGCTAACTTAACAACTGCGGTGATTCACTTAACAACTATGGCAAGAAAGGTGGTAAAATGGGGCAAAACTCACTTAACGACTGACTTATTTAACAACATAAAATTCTGGGCTCCATTGTGGTCATAAGATGAGGACCATCTATAGACTTATTTGGAAGCCTCCTTCCCAAATGGTGAAGTGACATTCGACACAAAGACACACAATTACACACAAAGGGCCAGAATGCGACTGTGACAGAAGGGGATGAATGGAGGCAGGTGGGAAGTCCTGGGACTTTGCTGCCTTCAGACGGAGCCCTTCCTCCCCTGGGATGAGCCCTGAGTTAGATCCCCCAGGGGGATCACATGCACACACACATACACACACACACACACACACACACACACACACACACACACACACAGAGTGTGGCTGTTGGGGGGGGTTGTGCAGGTTCCCTCTTGCCTGGGAGGGGTCCCCTCCATGACAGCCCCTTCACCTGGAAGCCAAGAAAAGGGGGAGTCAAAGGTAGCAGTTAAGAAGGGCTGAATTCGAACTCTCTGCTGCCATTTTGCCAGCTCTGAGCCAGCCGGGAGAAGGGAAACGATCCGGGCAAAGCAAAGGGGAAGAGAGATTTTTTCTTTCCGGCCTCCGTCCCAGAAAAGACCAGCAGGGAGGCATGGAAGACGCAGGAAAACGGATCAGCTCTTATCCCCTGTTGGGAATCCTCCCCCTGCGGCTCCTCCTCCTCTTCCGGGCTGAGGAAGAAGCCTTCTGCTGGGGAAAGGTCTCCCCTCCCCCATCCCAAATCCAGCTCTGGTCTCCAGGGACAGGATGGCCGGAGCTGCTCCGGGACCCCCAGGTGCCCCAACTGAGCTTCTGGGGTCTTCCTGCTTCAGCCACAAAGGATGGTGGAGGCAGCCGCCGTTTTCCCAGGGCCCCTCCGGGTAACACAACTCTTGAAGTGGGGATGTTGTAGACCAAAACTTGTGTGGTTCCTTCCTGTGGATTGTTTGTCCTGAGGCTTGGCCAGAGCTTCCCAAGAGGCCCATTTCCGAGAAGGAACGGGGGGGGGGGCTTTTCCCCACCTCTGCTGCCCTGCAAAGCCCCTTTTCCATGGGGCTGACATGGAACCTCCTGGACCTGCCAAGAGGAAAGTGGTTTCTGGAGACCAAGAATTCCCTCGGCCTTTTCCAGGAGCTCTTTACCCCCTCCAGACAGGGAGAAGCTTCCCTTGTCACACGAGATCCTTTCCTCTCTCCAACCGATCCCACTGATCTGGGATCTTGTTAGGAAAACACCTCCAGATTAAAGAGTATTTTTTGGGGGGTGCAATCCGATGGGATGCAGCTGCCCCTCTTCCCCCCAAATAACCAGCATTCCCCCCAACACACTCCTGGCTAGGCTGTTTTCTCCTTTGGCTTTGCAAAGGGAGATTTTTCTCATTTCTCGTGATCTGAAAGGGTTCAGGGCAGCCAGCAGCACATTCCGGGGCCTCTGCCCACCTGCTCCGGGCACAGAATCCACCTCCGTCCCTTTGGGCCAGCACCAGCGGTTCTTCCAGGGTCTCTGGTTGAGAAGGACATCCAAAGTGCCTGGGATCTCTGGTCCCTCCAGGCTTCAGGACCAAGCAAGCATCCCTCTCTGGGGTCCCAAGTGGGTCCTCTAAATAGATGGAAGGAGTCTGCCCAGGGCTCCCTTCCTTGGAGTTGGGCAGAAATGGCCCTTCCCAACCTTCTCCCTCCCTTTTGGTCTCCCACCTGCGGAGGGGAGGGGGATCCAGCCAGGCTGAGTCTTGGATGGGATTAACCCATCAACCTCACAGTCCAGCTGAGGGGCCATAAGGGGCCAGGCAGGCAGACTAATTGACGGATGTAACAGTAGGGGGGCTTATATCCCACTCCCTCCCACGAGGGTCCCCCAACCTCCCCCCACCCGAGTCTTGGAGAGGATTGACCCACCCAACGTTCTGTTGGAGATCCATAAGGGCCCCAGACAGACACATAGACACACACAGACAGAGGGAGGGGAAGGTTTGTCTCTCTCTCCCTCCTAGGAGGGGTCCCAAAATGCCCCCCTCCCAGCCCCCTGAATGGAACCCCAGCAACGCTGTCAGCAGCTCCTTTCCTGCAGGGAAATCCTGGATTTTCTGGGGGGGAAGTGGGGGGGACAGTGGCTGCCCATCTTTTACTTGGAAATGCTGGGGAGACCCCCAAAGGGCAGGAGGGATTCCTTCCTGGGGTTCCCAAAGAGCATCCAAACTTTCCTGGCGTGGAGAGGAAAAGAAGCCTAAAAGGAGAGAAATTCCTGTGTTGGCTGCGATTGTGTCTGGGAGGAGATAGGAAGCCCCCCTCCTTGCAAGAATCCCCCCCCTGCAGCCTTCCATCTGGTGGGACCCTGGGGATGCTCCTCCCAGCCCCTCCCTCCTGCCAGGCCCCCTTGCAGCCTCTTGGCCCTGGAGGGAGGGCTGGGGGGTGTCTGGGTGCAAAGGGCGGGGGGGGGAGAGAGGGGATTCCCATGTCTTTCCATCAGGCAGGGGAGCGAGAGAAGCAGAGATGGGCAAAGGGCAGATGTGCATGCTCAGTTCCCTTCTGAGGCTCGCAGGCTGCCAGGACTTCACCGCCTACGGAGGGCGCCCCCTGCTGGTCCTCGCTGGCCATGGCAGCTCTGCTTGCGAGAGACGTGCCTTTGCCTCCTTCGTGCCACCATCGAAGCGGGGTTAGATCTGATGGGTGGGGGGAGTGTATGAGGGGGACACAGAGGAGACGCCAATTGACAGCATATAGTCCGCATACATAGGCTGCCTCATCTACGCCGGTCTGATTGAGGTGCAGTGCAAGGGTTAAGGCCAGAGAGGTGTTGAGTCCTAGAGTGGAAAGGAGTTCCAGTTTCCTTGCAAAAGATCCTCCCATGTGGAATTCTTCCCCCTCCATCCGGGAGTGACTGCGGGCAACGCTCTCTCGCACATGCTCCGTTTGTCCTCTGAAGCCACGGAGGCCACTTCTCCAGGGCGTTCTGTGAGCAAGGCTCGGAGGCTTCCCTCAAGCTGGGGGGGGGGTTCTGAGAGGGGGGGACTCACGAGGCAATCTGGCTCCACTCACCCTCCTTTTCCCTGCGTTGAACTGTTCAGATGGGTGCCACCGAGGGGTTTTGGGGGGGCTGTTGGGGGGAGGCTGCAAGGGGCCTTTCTGGCAGGTGCTGCTAAAAGGGCCTGGCTGCCCCTCCCCATGGGAAATGAATGGTGGATTCTCCCAGGGGGTGGGGGGGGAGAAGTCTGGTATTAAGAGAGAATTATGGGTTTTGTGGTCCAGGATATCTGTTGGAGGGTGGAGTTCTGGGGTTGTTCTAATGTTTCTTTCTCTTTCTCTTTCCCCTCCCCCCCTCTCACACACACATAAACTATCACAAATCTCAGAGTAGAATATTGATAACTACCCAGCTCAGCAAAGTGACGTCTCTCCTCCACATCTGGAGGAGCCCCAAATGTACCATTCCCAGCCAACTCCCCAGTGGAAGAGGGAGAAAGTTCTTACCCCACCACATCTGGAGGGCCCAGGACCCCCAACCCATACAGAGGGGCTTGCAGGGGGGGCGTTGAAGGGGGACAATACAAGGGACTCAAGAAGAAACTTGCACTCTTTGGAAGAAAGCAGAGCTCTCTTTTGGGAAGATGGAAAAGGGGGGTCTTTTGGGGGGTGATCCTGGGTGGCAGAAAGAGGGCTCCCTTTGCCCTCAGCTCTTCTTTTCCCCAGAGTAGCCCCCTTTGATGGGAAGGGATCCAGGCAGCCCTGATCTTCAGTGGGGAAGGAAGTCCAGAGTCTCAAATTGTTCAGTGAAACTTTTTGCCTGAAGCCAAGTTCTCCAGCAGGAAAAGTTTCCATTCAGGGCCTTTGGGGCCAAGGGGGAGAAGAGAGAAGCTGCCCCCAACTCCCTGGGTCTCTGCCCAAAGTTTCCCGGGAGGATTCGGCCAAAGAGCAGAGCAGAAACTTGGAGGGTAATAATTCTCCCTCTCAGGAGGGATCCCTGGATAATTCAATGACTTCTTGAACTCTGAGATTGTTGGGCGTTTCTCTAGAGGGAAGTGAGAGGGAAATAATTCCCATGTGGTTCATAATGGTAGAGTAGAGATGGAATTAAATCTGTCATCTAGAATTGAGAGCTTTGGGATCTACAGCCTTGAAATTGGGCCCAGAGGGAATACACGCACCTGTGGCTGAAGATAAAAAGAAATGTGACATTTGTTGGCATAGCAATTAGAGAGAAAACCTCAGGGGATAGTTAATGCCTGAGCATGTCACGGATCTGCTTGTTGAGTTGGAGCCAAACTTTACTTTACTTTGAAAGCTGATGCTCAATGACAAAAGGGCTGATGCAATAGTGTGCCCTGACTCCAAGAACTAAATGAAAAAAAATAGTGAAAAACTACTTATCATAACTTTGCATAGTTGGGGGGAAAAAACCCCACGTGCAAAGACAAACAGAGAGAGGGAGAAGTGAGAGAAAACCAAGTGAAAAGAGATGGAGAAATAAAGGAAGCAACTCACCCCTGGGAGGGAGGGAGGGATATGGAAAGCTGTGATGCAGAATCCCCTTCAAACTTCCATTCTCTGAGACCAGGGAATGAGGAAGCCCATGTCCCATGTTCCCCTGCCTCCCTTTCCCATGCCCACGCCAGGCAAAGGGCATCTTGCAGGGATGCCAGACAGGACTCTGCCTGGATGAGTGGGGAGCCCCTCTTGGGAGAAGGAAGCTGGGGAGCCTCGTGTTGGGGAAGGAAAGCAGAGCAAAATCTCCCTCCAGGTTCCATCTTCTGAATCCTGGAAACGGGGGAGACCATATCCCATGTTCCACTGCCACTTCTTTCCATATATGAGGCACTAGGGGGAAAGCAAAGCCCAGACCCAAAGAGAAGGCCCAGGATGGCCAGGAAGGAGGAGGGGATCTGGAGCAGCTCCCCACCCTCCACCCCCCATTCCTGGTGTTGGAAGGGAAAATCCATCTGGTTCAGTTCCAATCCGGAGAAAGACGCTGGAAATAAAATGGAGGCTCCTTGGGAAGAAGGTCCATTGATTGATGAAGCAGAACCACCAGGGCTCTGGACCAGCTGAACAACTAGCTGGACGAATGCCAGGATTTTGTGCAGGTCCTGAAATGCTGCTTGGGGGGGGGGGGTTGTTCAATGCCTGAAATGCCCTTAGGAAATTGTGCCATGTAGTGAGCTCTGTGTCTTCTGCTAAATGGTGGTGGGTTAATTCTGAAGACCGAGTCTGCTTTCTGTCTTTAAAAGCCTCTTTCTCCATTTCTCCTTTGGGGAAATATAATATTCTGCCTTTTTCATATTTCCCAAAATATTTCATTCTTCTAGGAGTGGGTGGGGGAGGGGGGCTTCCCACACTGGGAAGAGACGAACCTGGTTTATGGGTCCCAGGGTTGAATGTTGGGGGGATGCAGCCCCCGGGGTATCTCCAGCCTCACTTGGGCTCCGTGTCTTTCCAGGAGAGGCTCCTGTGGGGGAGAAGTCATGCAGGGCTGGGTCTTCCAAGGGGGATCCAGAAGAGAGAGGGAGAGAAAAAATTGTGTCTGTCTTATTGAGCAACATGTGAGTTGGCCAATTCTTGGTGCAGGGCTTTAATTCCTTATAGAAGGGAGGAATGTAAACCAGCATTTTTCAAACTTGGAATTTTAAGATGAATGGACTTTTAATTCCTAGAATTTCGTGGCCAGTATGATGAAGTCCATGCATTGTTGGGTGGGGAATTCTGGGGGTTGAAGTCCATTCATCTTAAAGTTTGAAAAACACGGATGCAGGCCAAGAACTCTCCACATGTTGCCTCAATTTTGGAAAACAACAGACACCTGAAGAGACCACCAGTGATTGGCCGGCTTGCATAATGCAGAAACCATGATTTGTTACGGCCATCAGAAGTGCCACAATTACTTGGACTGACTTATAACTCTAAGACCCTGATCCTGGTTTGGAAACCATCCTGGTTGGTTCTTAGAACTCTCTAAGCTAACATTGAGCAAAGCCTGAGATGCCCTGCGAATTCGGCCCCTTCCTGGCCCTTCAGACTCAGGCAGAGTCACAAAACCTTCCCAGATATTCCAAGTGAGGCTCTCAGGCCCAAAACCTCCCTGGATCAGGAACGGCTGGCAGGAGCTTCCAGGAGAGCCTCCTTGGCTCTTTCTCTCCAGCTGTAACCACTGAGCCCACCGGCTCGTCCTTGGGGGACAGAACAGCCTCCTCTGAACCTCCATCTTTGGCATCTGCTGATGGCATAGCTGTGGCTGAGGATGATGGGAGCTGGTCCATTCATTTGGAAGGGGAGGATGGGAATTCACTCCATTCAGGCAGGACAGAGATCCATAAAGAGGACTTGGAAAAAGCCTCTTGAAAGTAGCAGCCTCCATTCTTCCTCCCAATGCCTGGCAGGAGAGAGAGAGAGAGAGAAGGGAACCCAGGGAGGGTCACAGCCACATTCTCCCTTCTTCAGTTTTATGGGATTCAAGCCCAGCCTTTCTGCTCTGAGGAGCAGCCCCAGTATCCTGAGCCATGGCCTCACTGGGAATACTGGAAACCAGCATCCAAAGCCATCTCTGGGGCTCCAAGTGGGAGGAGGGGAATCAAAGTGACCAGTGGATCCTCTGAAGAGACACGGAGAGATCTCTGGAAGTCTCCATGAAGGTTTCCAGTTTCAAGGTTCCCATTGATTTTCAGGGTGATAATCAGGGCTTATTTTTTCCTTTAAAGGCCGGAGATCCCTGGAGTAAAGAATGGAGTGAGGAGGGTTCAGTCTGGGATAAGAAGGAATGGATGGAGAGAAAGTCCATCTCTTTCCTCCCCAAACAGCCGGAAAAAAGGATGAGGCCTTTAACTCTCCTGACTCTGTTCTCCTCCTACGTGTCTATTTGGGTGTGTTTGTCCTGAAGCCTCACACAGAGTCATTTTCCTTTCCCTTCTTCATTGACGCTGCTTTGGTTTAATCAGGGTTGGAAGATCAAGCAGGAGGATTATTCTGGCTTCTCATTTTAAGTGGAAAGTGCAGAAAAGATGAACAGCAGTCCTGTAATTCTTCCATTAGCCACCTGCCCTGGTCTTCCCCTCCCCCCCAACCTCCCTCCCCCCCCTTTGGGGAACCTTCCCGACTCCGAAAATCTCCCCACAGCATTTTTCTCCCCTCAAAATGGACGGAGGGAGAATCACCTCAGGAAAAAAGAGGCCACAAAATGGAGGCCGCTGCGGGGTCTTTGCCCGCTTTAGCTGTCCTGCTCACTGCCTGTGGGGGCCAGCTGGGGCTGAAAGGCCGTACTGTAGGCTGCCCCCTACAGGCAGCGTGAGGGACAGCTAAAGCGTGGACAGAGGACGGAGGACCCCTAGTGCTGGACAGGGGATTCTGGGAGTTGAAGTCCAGAGGCCTTTGTCACAACCACTACAGGAATTGACCCCAGGAGTGTAGTTGTGGCTTTTCACAAACAACTTTTTCTCCATCCTCTCCTCTGCACATGGAGCCCAGTAGAAGCTCAGGATCCCAAGAGGAGAAGTTGCTTCTGCCTGTAATTAATAATGATTATCTGGGCCTTGGAGATCTCCATACCTGTGATAGAGAGAGCAGATTGAAGCCATATGCAAAGGATCTTGTATCAGAAAAGGATAAATTTGTCAAGCTCTGTGGGAACAAGTTTTGGGGCAGGCAGGATCTGTGCTCTTGATTGTACCTTTTTCTCCTTTCCAGGTGAAGCTGAGTGTTTCTCTGTTTATGTCAGGAAAGTCGCTGGCATTTCCATCTTCTGAGAGTGCTTTGAATTCTCCCAACTGTTCCTGCTGTGGGTGTTAGAAACAGGAAGAGGATTAATAAAGCTCCATGAATTATGGACCTCCTGCTTCTGCTTCTGATGCTGTTTGTGTCCCATCCAGTCTCTGGGAAGCTAAGAAGGAAATGCCCTCTGAGTTTGGACCACCAGGATGGACAACAACCATGGAGCTTTTACAGGCCAGGAGACCATCTCACTGGTATAATCACAACTGCAACACGTGTATCGCCTATAATGTTACCTTTTGACAGTCCTCCCTCTATACCTTCTCATGTGTAAGTCATTCAGGGTGATGGAGTTGCACCCCCTCCATTTGCAGTCCTAATACTCTCATTCTTTTTTGTCTTATTTCACTTACTTTTATATTACAGGACTTTTCTAATTTCCTGAATGATTTTGATTTCCATAACTTACCTCTTATTTTATAGAAGAGACTCAAATCCAAAGATGGGGTTAAAAAACATGAAGGAAATCCAGATTATTTTCCTCTCCCCATTCACTCCTGAATTCATCACTTGAATTCATTTTGTTTAAAGGAAGGACTGAAACAGTTGTAGTTGCCTCTGCCCAGCCCATTCCCAGATTTGTATAACTGATTATTGGTTTTGCATCAATATTGGCTTAAGACTCAATAGGTTTATGGAGATAAAAATGAATAAATTCTTTTAAAAAGTTACTTGTTACTGATGATGATAATAACATGAACATTTTTTTTTACAGTAACGATTCTTATGGTTTTTCCTACACCCTACGATTAATTTTCAACATTCAAGTGGTCAACAAGAATTCTCAGCTCCTGCACAACCTCACACTGGGCTACAACCTCCGTGACAACCGTTTGAACACTTTATGCACTTCGGATGCCATGCTGGACATACTCTCCACTGGAGAAGCCAATGTCCCCAACTACGGCTGTGGAAGGAAGGAGAACCTCCTGGCTCTTTTTGATGCAGCTGGCAGGGACATCTCCATCCAGGCATCCACATTAGCAGCACGTTACAAAGTCCCACAGGTTTGTGTGTATTTTTCTCTCTCTGGTAAAGTGAGTGGTGGGTGTTGGTGGGTGAGTGTCAGTTATGTTTTTTTCTCTTATGTTCTTGTTCAAATTTCTCCTAAAAGGCCTGAAAATGAATAAGGTCCCTGAACAGGATTTTCTCCCGGCTATTCAGCTACTCAAAAAACATCCCTAGTTGTGGATGAACTATTGGCATGTTCATTTTCACATAGAAATAACACCTGCAGCATGTGTGTGTGCATATGTATATGTTACAAGCCTGTTAGTTTAGTAGGTATTGTGGCTAAAATATTTGCCATGTTCCTCTTAAGTAAACTTGAGGTTGGGTAGAAGAAAAGTGCATTAATTGCAGCAGCAGCAGAAGAAGGTTTTAAATACAGGTAAAAATTTTATAAAGTTGTATAATAATTAATCAATAAATTAATAATCTAACATTGACAAAAGATTTATTTTCAAATATCTAATTACATAATGTGTCAGTTGGATAAACCAGGGTTTGCTGGCAAATGGTTAGTGCACCATTTGACCCAGAGAGCAGATCAATATTACGGAGGAAATTGATTGCCCGCAAAATGTAACTAGCCTGTTGGCCCTGATCCAAGCCCTTGTTTGAGAGGGAGGTTGGGGCTCAATGGAGCCACGAGAAAAAGGATCGATACTTACCAAGGGGTAACACAGAAGAATGAATATTTGAACCCTTGTTTTTCAGTCTGGATATTAATGACTTACCAGGACTAAGGAAGGATTCTCATGTACATGGCTAAAGTGCTAAAATATTTACTTATTTAGCATATGGCAAAGGTATAATTAGCTAGGAGTCTTCAATGTTACTACATAGTATTTGTTTCGCTGCCAAAGAGTGCGAGTCCATTCAGTTTGTGCCCATGAGCTTCTCCAGGGTTCACCACAGGGGGTGAACCAGCTCCACACCAGAAAGCCGAGAGGTGTCCTGTGGCATCATCTGGGCCTTCTCTCGCCACCGATGGTGCCTCACAGTTGGGTGTCACATCCAAGCAAGTCCAGCACTGGCAGTGGCCCAGCCATCTGCCCAAAACACAACACATTTTCTACTGAAGTGGTGTCTATTTATCTGTTGTGGATTTAATAAGACAAACACAACTTTTGGGTTGATCAGAGACAGATTTTATATATTGCGCAATAGGTTCAAGGCTCTGTACATGAAGCGTTGAACAAAGACAGGAATTAGGTACACTGGTTTTATACCCTTCTAGACAAAGGATTCTTTTGAAGTCAGCAGTTCATATGATCCTATACATTTATCAATTTTAATTGACATTACAGAGTTTCTTTGCAAAACAGTCATAATTCTTTTTGTAGATTACTGAAGCATCTCTTTTATCTTTTAACGATGGACAACTTTTAACTCATGTGGATCCCCTTGACCTAACCAACCCTTAAGATGTATGTCATTAGAATGTTCCTTTCTTCTGACAACTTAGAGGCCTCCTAGAGGAACCAAAAGGACCTTGGCTGAGTTTGTACTTTCCAGCCGGATGCATTGCTTTTTAGAATAGAGTGAATAGAAAGTTATCCAGTGGTCATCCATCAGAGCCCGCTTCATTACATTATTCCCCCCTCTGAAAGTTTTTCAATGCAGAAACTTTCACTATTCTCATATAAGTTTAACTTCTGAGTATACAAGATTCCAATAAACAAATCTACCATATATAGGGTCTAACAAAAGATAATTAATAAAAGTAAAGGATAGGTAGTTCTTGTTTTTCTACTCTCTTGATTCTTGGGGAGATTCTCTACCTTTTTCTACAGGTTCCATTTCCTCATATGGGTCTGCCTCAGAATCTTTATGTTCTTCCACAGGATATGGACCAAGTTGATTAAGAAAACGTTCTATCAAAGCTAGTTCCTTTTCAACTTGAATCTCCTTTACTGTTCTTATTTATAGATGTTTCAGCATAGGGATTGCACAAGGAATAAAAGCTAGGCCTGCCACAGCCATATTAATTCACCCGGATCCAGACAACCAAGAAAACCACATGTCAGTTGTTTATAACCTCTGACCTATCTTGGAAGCCCTATCCTGCAATTCCTTGGCAATTTCTCTGACCACACCTGATTTGTTACATGTTCCTGTCCAGTTTGTTGGTAAACACAAATATGCATCCTTTCCACATAAGAAGATTTATGGAAAAGGCATGCACTCAGTAGTTCCTTGCATTAGTCCAGACCCCTAAGTCCCTGCCACAAACATTCCTGCCAGTGGTTGCAATGGGACTTCCAGTGAGAGGTCCTTCTGTTTATCTCTGAGAATTGGTCCTTCAAAAAACATATCGAGAGGTAGTATTTCCAGGTGGAAAAAGGATACACAAATCTAATTTGGACTTCAAGTTGAACCAAAGTGGAAATTCTGAAAGTTGAAATGGTCTTGGACAGATTCCATCCATCCCACTTTCCCTTCTTAAAGTTTATTTCTGGTAGCCTTTGTTCTAACCCAGAGTTGTGGTTTGACAGGAACAGCATGATAAGATGTAGGGCTAGCAGATAAACATAACCAGCATTTCTGACCTAGGGTAGGGTCATACTGTTTAACAAGATCTTGACTTTATTCCAAAATCCGTGATATATAGTCTCCTCTATGCAATTGTTGTAGAGGCCCATTTTCCTTATCTATTCCCCCCTCAGCTGGGAATGTCAATAGTGCAACCTTAGGTGGTGGAGTTGACTTAGGTCTAAAGTAAGAACCCCGTGCATAGACAATGCGTTTTTGGCGGTAGCGAACTTGACCTAAAGTGTCTCCACTTGGGGAATCAATGTTCATCTTATGTTCACCTGAGAGTCCTAGTGCGAATAATGTCCAAAGCCATAAACAAATCATAATCCACTATGGTGTGAAGCTCACTACGTCAGGGAAAGGGTTAGTGGTGCATGTGATTTGGGAAACAGGAGTAGCAATAAAAATCCTAGGTCTACCACAAAAACGTTCCTTATATATGTAAAACAAAATTACTAGCAAAATTAGAAAAACAAATACCCACAAAACATACTCCCAAACTTCTAATAACATTAGCATGTGTAAGAAAGTGTTATATTAAAGCTAATAATATGTATATGTACAATGTGAAGGCAGTTGTCCTCTTTACAAATCTTCCGCCGTGCGTAGAGAATCAGCTTCCGGAGTGATTCAGCAAGGCTGATGGTCACCTGGTATCAGTCTCATCCAGTGGATCCAGGATTGTCCTCCTAAGATCTTAAAAACACAATTACAAAACCAATACATCTGGGCGAGTGCGCAAAGGAATCTGAGCAGTTGTAGTCCTTTTCAGTTGGGAAACAGCATAGGCAACCACTGAATCCTAAGAAAGAAAAAAATACAAAAATAGTCCAGATGATGAAGAATGCTATTCCCACTGGTGGCTGGATCCTTTGGATCATCAACTTCACTGGATTTCCTTGATGAGATTGAGCCCGTTCACTTGGGGTCTAACTTCCGTCCAGTTTGGATTAACATCCAATCATCGTGGTGGAATTTGTGGACTGGAAACTTCAAAGGTGGTGTTTGGGCTAATAGTCCTTGTTTCCTAAAAACTTCAAAATATCTGGACAAGTTATACACATATTGTTTCAATACTTTGTCTCTGGTTTCCAAGGAAGTAATGCATATGCTTCCTGTAGTGAAAACTACTTCAAACAACAGTTCATATGATGATAATCTGTCTAGGTTGGGTAAAACTCTTGACACCACTGTTGCTGTAGCATTACTGCAGATAAAAGCTGCAACCCACCCTGTGAGGTGGTTCACTATGACTAATAAATATTTTACACTCCCCACTTTTGGTAATTCTGTAAAATCCACATGAATACATTGAAATGGTCTTAAAGCTGGTGATACATCTTACACATCTGTTGTTTTCTGACAGCATGTTCATTCACCTTTTTACAAACCAAACATTTGTTTATAATTGATGTTACTAAAGGATATATCCCAATACAATTATAGCTTAGTTTAAAAGTTCATGTACAATAGCTTGAAGTCCCCAATGACTCCACCCATATTTTGCCAAATGATGTCCAGAGACTAAGGGTTACAATGCATTAAGCAATAGCCATCATAAAGTCAGCTTATTGCCCCCCACAAACTGGGTCCTCAATTCACCTACCTTAGAAAGGATGGAAGGCTGAGTCAACCTTGAGCCTGGTGAGATTCGAATTTACAGTAATTGCAGACAGCTGGTGTTAAATTACAATGCATTTATCCACTGAGCTATCCAGGCTCCCTGTCCATAGAGCTTAATTTAATGAATACAATTCAAAGGTTTGAGCAGACCAATTTCGAGGCAATTTGTCTCCAGGGGGTGTCCCTCCAAATCAGGTCTTGTTTTTGTATGTAAGCCAATTATTTCAACACCATAATGTTCTCATCCAAGGTGATCCATTGATCTGGTGTTGGTTAAGAACTGTGCTTGATTCAAATTGAGAACTGTAGTTTAAAATCAAATCTGTGTTGCATTTGTTGCAATATTTTCAGGATCAGACTCAATAATAATAATAAGAGTTAGAGGTTTAAATATATTTCTCTTTAATTATAACAGGCATTCTATATTCACTGAATATTCACAGATAGAAGCAAAGAAAATGGTGAAGGTGGCTCCTTATATATACAAAGGGTGGAGCCAAGAGTGGGAGTGGTGAATTACGAATACATTAAGAATTAAAGAATAAGTTAACCCCCGATATCCCATATATACATTATTTACACATTAGGGAATAAGGCATTTACATCTAACAAATCCCCCTCTAAATGCCGGTTCGCTATACAACACCAATTACATTCAGATTCAGGACAATATAAGACATACAATTTAGAAGTTAAATATTTGTGCTGTTTAGAAGGTAAAGGCTTCGTCAATATGTCAGCTAATTGTTCAGAGGTATCACAATGCACTGCTTTGATAAATCCATCTTGAGACAATTGTCTCACATGCTTAAATTTTATATCTATATGCCTGGACCTTTGTCCAATGGCATCGGATCTAGATATTTCAATGGCTGCTTTATTGTCTTCATGCATAACAAAAGGCAAAGCAGGTTTTTTCCAAACATCTGAAATTAAATCATTAAACCATACAAGGTTATTTGCAGCTTTGGATAAACAAACATATTCCGCTTCTGTGGTTGAAGTGGCTACCAATTCTTGTTTACCAGTGTACCAGTAAACTGGACAGTCATTTAATAGAAAAATATAACCAGAAGTACTTTTTCTGCATGATATATCTCCAGCCCAATCCGCATCTGCGTAACATGTAAGCTTTGGTTCTTTATTATCACTAGGTTCTAATACTAAGCAAAAGTCTAATGTACTTTTCAGATATCTTAAAATTCTTTTGACAGCTTCCCAATGATACATAGTTGGTTTGCTAACGTGCCTTGATAATAAATTGAGTGGTAATGCAATATCTGGCCTAGTCCAATTAGATATATAAAGAAGTGAACCTATGACTGATCTATAAAATGTATTATCCTTAAATTCAGGGGAAGATTCATCAGTGTTTCTAAGGAAATCAGTTTGCATAAGAGTGTCACAGGGTTTGGCATTGTTTAAGTTGCATTTGTTTAGAAGTTCAATAATCTTATCTTTCTGAGTAAGTTTGAATCCCTTTCTAGTTTTGTTAATTTGTACACCAAGGTATTTATTTACTTTACCTAAAGATTTCAACGAGAAATGTTCGTTTAACTTATTTACAAAGGTTTCTCTTCTCTCTTTATGTTTTCCTATATATAAAATATCATCTACATAAATTAATACAAATTCAATGTAATCATCACTTTTTTTGACAAAGAAACAGTTATCAGCAGTGGTAGCGTTGAAATCCATGGTCTTAAGTACTTTTACCAAGCAATCGTACCATCTTTTGCCAGATTGCTTTAATCCGTATAAACTCTTGTTCAATAGCCAAATTTCATTTTTATTAGTGTATTGACTGTGAGGTGCTCTTACATATATTTCCTTATCTAGTTTTGCGTGTAGATACGCAGTCTGTATGTCATATTGAAATACATCAAGATTGAGTGCAGATGCCACTACTAGAGCTGTTTTAACACTCTCTGTTCTCACTGTGGGAGAGTACGTGTCAGTATAGTCCTCCGGATATTTTTGTGCATAACCTTGTGCAACCAATCTAGCTTTGTATAGAGTATTGCCTCCTTCCAGGTTCTTAATTTTATAAATCCACCTGGTACCTATAATTGTTTTATCTTTAGGCGCAATCGCTGGTGTGAATACATTTAATCCTTGCAAACTTTCCATCTCTTTTTTCATAGCTAGTTCCCATTTTTCTTTTTCTTCACGAGGGAGTTTTAATACTTCCTCATATGTATTAGGTGTTATTTGCTCACCATCCATATGCATTATGTAATCTCTGTATTTATTTGGTATTTGATTTCTGTTGTTCCTAATAGCTCTTTCAGGTTTGCTATGGTTGTCATGCAAATATCTTGCTTCCTTTTTTGTTAATGTGTCTGTCTTTATTTTGAGTTGACTATTTGTCCAAGTTTTGGTTTTGTTTTTATTTTTGTTGATATTTTGATTTTCTATTGTCCCTTCCTCACGAGATTTTGTATCTTTGCATTTATTTGGAAATATTTCATTAAGATGTAATTTAGACCAGTTGGCCTGTTCATGGAACACAGCTGTTCTGGAAACTATAAATTTGTTATTATTATCAATGAATCTGTACCCTTTGGTGCCAGTTTCATATCCCATAAATCTTAGTCTCCTGGATACGTTTTCTCCCTTTCTTCTCAACTGTTTAGGTATGTGTACGTCTGCAGTGACTCCAAATATGTGCATGTGTGCTAATTTTGGTTTCCTATTATACATCACCTCATATGGTGTCTTGTTCACAATACTGGACCAGGTTCTATTTTGAGTGTAATTTGAATAATGTAAGGCTTCTGACCAAAATTGTTTGCCTAAACCAGCATCCTCTAATGTGCACCTAATCATGGTTTGTAATGTAGAATTCTTTCTCTCTGCAATCCCGTTTTGGAACGCAGAAAATGGACTAGACGTGAAATGTAGCATTCCTCTATCCTTTAACCATTGGGAGAATTCTTTAGACATGAATTCACATCCCCTATCTGTCATAATTTGTTTTATTCTGATATTATGTTGTGTTTCTATGCGTTTGTAAAATTCCTTAAATTTTTGAAAGGTTTCATCCTTGTGTTTTAATGTGTAAACAAAACCATAGCGACTGTAATAGTCTACTATTGTTAGGAAGTAACGTTTTCTATAAGTGATTGATGGAGTTAATGGGCCAACTAAGTCCATGTGTACTAAGTCAAAAATTTTGTTAGTCGATCTGGTGGATTTTTTTGGCCTGGGACTAGTTTTTAGTTTAGTAGATTTACATACTGAGCATTCCAAATAATTTTCACAATTTTTTATTTTGACACCTTCTGCGTGTTCAGTCATTTTTTGTACTACAGGAAAACTTGCATGTCCTAACTTCCTATGTAAGATGTGAGCACACTCATCATGAATTGGTTTACCTATTTTAGGTTTCTTCTCATTGTGTGTATCTGCGTGATTATGAGATATTTTACATTCATCATTGTCACTGTTACTAATATTTTCATCATCTGCCTCAATACAATCTTCCATATTTGAATCAATGTTATGTAACCATCTTTCTTTTGTTATCAGATAGGGTAGGCCTCCTTTAATCATCACAGTGCCTACATTTGTTTTATTCTTTTCTAAAGTTGCTTTTCCCTTTGAGAAAACTATATTGATGTCAGAATCTCTGCTTAGTTTTATGGCACTTAGTATGTTATGAGGTATTTCTGGTATTAACAATACCCCCTCTATTTTTCCTAGACCAGGCAAGGTCACATTCCCTCTGCCTAATACTTGAACCTTTTCTTGATTAGCTACCTTTATTACAAACTTATCTTCTGTAAATGAAGACAATATATTTTTGTTATTAGTGGTGTGATTAGTTGCCCCAGAATCAATAAGCCAATTATTGTTCTCATTTTGTTGCGTTTTTGTGCTGTCTTGTTTATTTAGTCCATTCAGTGAACCAGATTTTCTCTCTTTTGAATTTTCTCTGCCCCCTCTACTTTCTCTGTAATTTGGTGGGCTTCTGTATTTATGTCTATCTGTGGAAGACTGTCTATAATTGTATTTACTCCTATATTCTGACCTATGTCTTTCCTTTGAAATTTTGGGACAGTCTCTTCTATTGTGTTCCCTGGACCCACAATTATGGCATTTAAAAGTTTCATTATATTTTTCTTGGAAAGCTACCTTCCTAAAAGATTTGTGTTCTGTGTGATTGCTGGAACGATTTTTTCTTGAATTGTCTTCTGCTATCAATTTGTTAGATAGACTTTCTATGGATAAATATCCTAGATTGATGGTGTCTAAGTGTGACATAAAACTATCCCATGATGAATCAAGTGAATTGATAATAACACTTTTCATTGTTTGATCTGAAATCACTTCCCCCCTCAAATGCAGCTCAGCTCTTATTTTGTTTAAAGATATTAAATGCTCGCTTATGGAAACCCCTGGTTTTACTCTGGAAGAAAAGAAATCCTTAGACATTCTTGTAGTGGTAGCTACACTATCGCTGTGAAACAAATTAAACATGCATTGAATTATTTCTGAAACCGTTAAATTTGGTTTGATGCTATGATACATTGCAGGAGACACGCTAGATATTATTAAGAAAAATGCTCTATGATGTAAACAATCTATTTTTAAAGTCCAAGGTCTTCTTGGGGGACTAGTGATAAAAAATAGTAAATTTTCTTTCATAAAGACAACCTGGAGTTGTTGATACCATTCTTGCAAATTAATGCCATCAACTCTAAGTTTTGGGAAGTCACTGGGTAAGTTTCCCACATTATTTTGTCCATTACTTACAACCTGAGGTAGTCCGTGGTCTCGCAAGTGTAGGAAATTGCAAAACGGCATGGGGATGCTCGCAACGAGTCTGCGCGGTTCTCTGGCCAGTTCAAGTCTTTCCGGACCGTCTACGTAGTTTCGCACATGCGCGTTGCTCATTTCTTCTTTGGCGTCGTCGTGGAAGGTTCTCTCCATTGCAGCTCGCTCGCTCCGCTCCTCTTCCGACGAGTTGGTCTCTAGCTCGGTCTTAGGAGTTCTGATGGCGGCGACAGCTCTTTTCTTTCTCTTGGGTGCGTTGGCACTTGCTTTAGTCTGCGGTGTAGGGCGGAATCGACATGGCTCTCTGGGCTCGGGCGTCGTCGCTCTCGAAGTCAGGATGGGAGCGTGCAGGTCTTGAGGTATCGGCTTGTTCGCTTGCCTCTTCGTTGGCGCTTTGGAAATTTTTAATTTTGGCCCAAATGCAGCAAAAAGCGTCTTCATTGCTGACTTTACTTGGGATTTCGTTAAGTCGTCTTCACTTTCTGATTCTGGCTCTTCTGAAGAGTTTGAATCCTCCTTTTCACTTTCGTTGTCTGATAACGTTTTTCGCGCCAGAAATTTTGAACTGAGCATTTTGATTGGCTCCGCTTCGCTCACTTTGGAGGCTTGTTGAAACCAAGATGGCTGCCATTCAAAATTTCGCGCGGGATCACATTTTTTCTTTTTCATAACGACTTTCTCTGTAGTCATATCACTCACAGTTTTTTGGTCGTTGGGTTTCTCTTTAGCGATGTTTTTCTCTCTCGCTGCTCCGCTGTTCTTTAGCATTTCTTGGAGGTTCGCGATGAGGCTTTCATCATTCTTCTGGCTTTTTAATAGCTTCAATATCTCTGACCTGAGTTCGTTATTTTCTATTTCGATTTCCTCCTGGTCATCATTTTCATTTATTAATTCTTCTTCTTCAGTGGTGTATTCTTCGGATTCTCTCGAAATCGCGTTTGTGGATTCGTTGATTATTTCTTGTTCAGTTTCTATTTCTTTGCTGTAGGCCCTGGTGTTGGGCCTATCTTTCTTAGACATTTTTAATTATTTATTGAGTCAATTAACCATCCTCTGCTACCAGCTTGTTGCAATATTTTCAGGATCAGACTCAATAATAATAATAAGAGTTAGAGGTTTAAATATATTTCTCTTTAATTATAACAGGCATTCTATATTCACTGAATATTCACAGATAGAAGCAAAGAAAATGGTGAAGGTGGCTCCTTATATATACAAAGGGTGGAGCCAAGAGTGGGAGTGGTGAATTACGAATACATTAAGAATTAAAGAATAAGTTAACCCCCGATATCCCATATATACATTATTTACACATTAGGGAATAAGGCATTTACATCTAACAGCATTAAAATTGTTTTATTTTTGTTTAGAATTTTGAATCAGATAACCACCACTGAAGGATAGTTCTAACTTGATGTGGGGTGTTTACAATGAGGGCTCCCTCCAAAGGTCAATTGCCTACTTTCTGAGCCAACACCCCTCGTGCAATTCAATTTGTGTGTGTGTGTGTGTGTGTCTACAAAGAGACCGAATGGCTTTTCCAAATTTGGCAAACCCAATACAGGAGCCCCGGTTAAAGCCTGTTTCAAATTTTCAAGGCTTCCTCTTTCATGTCCCTCCCATTTCAAACTCCAAGATCCAGATTCAATTAATTTTGCATAGGATTGTCTTAATTCTTGCTTGTTTACAGATGGAGGCGGAGACGCTACCCCTCCTTTCTATCAGGAGTGAATTTTATTTTTTTCCTCCTGTGGGGGGGGGAGTCTTTCCCTTTAAAGATTGCTGAAAGGCAGAGCTTTCCCCGTCCTGAATTCAAAACTCCTGGAATTAGTTTTATTGTTCCTAGTAAGGCAAGCAAGAAACAAACACATCTTTTATTCTTCCTTTTGTTGTGGAAATAAGGTGGCGTCTCAGTTTCTTAATGGCCCATTGGTAAAGGTGGGGGCTGAACTCTGCCGGAGTTTCTGCCTATTTTCTTTAGGGGAATTTTCTTGTGCTTTTTTAATATTGAGCTTCTCAAATCTTCCAACACTCCCTTCACTGATTAAGTGTATTCAAATGCTTTGTTCACTTAATCTGATCTCTGTCAACGAAAAACACCACTTCTCTTCAGATCACCACTTCTCTCCTACTTCTTAGCACTTCCACATTTCAATCTGCCAACTTCCATAACTTTCCAAAAACAAATCACATACCTTCTCCTTTCCATCAATTCTACTTTCTCTAACTCCTTCTTTATTATAACATTCAATTCCTCCTACCACTGCCATCCTGATTTCCAAGCCAGCACAAGTCTGTGTAGACAAACTTAAAGGCAACTTTCTGACTTCCCTTAAAACTTCCTCTCTTCCTTCAACTACCGTATATCCCTCTATAAACAAATGAGCTCCTCAGCACCAATTATCTAATCTCCCCGCAAACTGAAGTGAACAAAAACAAGCATACTCTCGAGGCAGAATCCAACATTTTAGACAAAAATGCCACTGAATCTCTCCCACCACACATCGCAATTTCCAACTCATCTTTGTGACAATTCCCAAAAAGGGCAGTAACTTGTGCTACTAGCAAACAAACAAATAAAC
This sequence comes from Pituophis catenifer annectens, assembly GCF_029215685.1. Classification (NCBI taxonomy): domain Eukaryota; kingdom Metazoa; phylum Chordata; class Lepidosauria; order Squamata; family Colubridae; genus Pituophis; species Pituophis catenifer. The sequence continues at coordinate 2,708,564 of NW_027256899.1, read as the reverse complement.
AACAAACAAACATACAAACGAACAAACGTGCCATCTGTTAAGGATGCAGAATGCACGCAAACATAAAGAAAACATTTAAGAAAGACAGCTTCAAAAATAAAACAATAGTAAAATGCAAGTCAGATTAAAAAAATCTTTCAAAATAATTTCTTTGAGATAAAATAAAAATAAGAATAAAATAATTTTATTTCTATACCATCCTTCTCCCGAAGGACTCAAGGCGGTGTACAGCCTATTTTGTTTTAAAAAAAAAACAAGGCAAACACCAATTTAAAATAATTAAAAATATTAAATGGATTCGGCTCAATTTAAAACCTCAGAAATTTAAAACATCCGATTTAAAATTATGTTGCTAACCCAGCCTGGCGAAACAACAGGATTCTGAGTACAGGTTTAATGAAGCGTTTTTAAACCTCCAAAAATTTCCAGAAAAAATAAAATCAAAATTGTATTCAGAGCAGAAAAGTTTTCATATGCAAATTAAAGAGACCTAGCAGCAACAGCATTAGCTGATCACCCACTTCCCCTTTCTTTTTCTGGCTGCTCCTCTGAGAGAAAAAAAATGGTTAAACCGTAGCCCCCCTCCCTCTTTCGTGCCTCTCATCTCCCAGGGAAAAAAGGAGGGGGTGAGAGAAAGGAAAAAAGTTAAAAGGAACTGTTTCTCTCTTACAAAGGAAAAGAGGGGGGGGAAGAGGGAAAAAAATGTTGTACAGCATGCAAGGAAGCCTCGCTTCTCTCTTCCATTCAGCATTCTTACAACAAAGCAACACAGTATTATTACTATACTAACATTAGTATTTCTCTAATTTCTCACTTTATCAACACACAGGCTTTTCATATTTGTACTGCAATCGACTTCTTGTTTAAACCAATTTCACATACAAAAAATCCCACTTCATGCAAACCAACCATTACAATAATCTCAAATATCTCTCACAGCCTCAAGCACAAATCATCTCACTTTGCTGGCAGCCACACATATCACAATCAATTAAATTCCATTCAAATTTACACACTATCATTATATATATACACATATATTTAACAGAAATCACACCAAATTGATCAAATCATATCTGTTTTCCCATTTAGACAGGCTTCACCTTTTTAACTGCCTGCTAAACCCCGGGAGGGAAGAACAGTAAACTCTGGCTGTTTAAGAATGTCAGTTTATCAGAAAATTCATAACACTGCAATTAGTTCTTCTCTTACCACACATAAGATTACACACAATACTTAGTACTTAATTCCAATAATTAAATACTTAATTCCAGAGACTTCAGCTCGCCAACTGGTCTCCTAGGAGATTGATCAGATCTCACTCTTCCACCCCTTTAATGGGTAGGTACCTCTAAACAGAGAGACTTTAACTCTCTGATTTATACTTACCTGTTTTCTTTTCCTCTTCCTTCCTTTCTTTTTTCTTCTTATGTATTTTTGTTGAGTCTCTGTTGTCTGATCAACCTTCAAGGATTCTTGACTGGCCTGTCTTCGTCAGCGGGTTTACGGCACCTCCTCACTGAATCTCCATGGACTTCAAAGGAGTCCTAATGGCCGGCCAGTGGATTTTCCTTGGAGAGGTGTCGATTCCCACTGAGGCAGGCTGTCTGGTAGAACAAAAGTTCTCTGCCTTGTAGTCCCATCTGCAGGGTGCCATAAATGTTGTGGATTTAATAAGACAAACACAACTTTTGGGTTGATCAGAGACAGATTTTATATATTGCGCAATAGGTTCAAGGCTCTGTACATGAAGCGTTGAACAAAGACAGGAATTAGGTACACTGGTTTTATACCCTTCTAGACAAAGGATTCTTTTGAAGTCAGCAGTTCATATGATCCTATACATTTATCAATTTTAATTGACATTACAGAGTTTCTTTGCAAAACAGTCATAATTCTTTTTGTAGATTACTGAAGCATCTCTTTTATCTTTTAACGATGGACAACTTTTAACTCATGTGGATCCCCTTGACCTAACCAACCCTTAAGATGTATGTCATTAGAATGTTCCTTTCTTCTGACAACTTAGAGGCCTCCTAGAGGAACCAAAAGGACCTTGGCTGAGTTTGTACTTTCCAGCCGGATGCATTGCTTTTTAGAATAGAGTGAATAGAAAGTTATCCAGTGGTCATCCATCAGAGCCCGCTTCATTACATTATATCTACTAGCGTTGTCACATGCTTTCGAACTTCCAGGTGGGCAGAAGTGATGGGAGCTCACCAGTGGTGGGTTCTAAATTTTTTTTACTACCGGTTCTGTGGGTGTGGCTTATTTTGTGGGCGTGGCTTGGTGTGGGGGGTAATGTGACTGGGTGGGCGTGGCCAACTTTTTTTTTTTACTTTTAAAAGCATTTGCAGAAAAAAATGCTTTGAAAAGCCTCTGACGATCAGGCAACTCAGGTGGGATTGCCAGAGGCTTGTAAGGCATTTTTTTTTCTACCACCACTTCAGCCAAAAAGGTTGTAGAAAAAAATGCTTTTAAAAGTAAAAAAAAAGCCTCTGATGAGGTGGGCGGGGTAAGCGAGCGGCGACCGGTTCGGGGGCATGGACAGCCAATGTTATTATGGGTTCTCCAAACTGCTACAAATTTTTACTACCAGTTCTTGTGAACCGGTGCGAACCAGGAGCAACCCACCACTGGGGTTGCAACCCAACCCCCTCACCCCGCCATGCAGTGACAGAACTTGAACTGTCGGAACAGAGACCATCTCCAGCATCTTTAAGCCACTGAGCCTCTTACTTGCTAAATACACGTTGGTTTAAACCAATGGTCACCAACTGGTGGTCCGTGAGAAAATGTTGGTGGTCCGCAGCACACCAGGGTGGAGGAGCTGCTCCGGGATGAGCAATGGCCAGTCCTGTGACTAGAGCTCCGGAATATGGGACTGGCCAGGCAGCTCATGGTGGGGCTGTAAATCTCCTCTATAGAGGGAGGTTCGTGCAACATGCAACTTCGCAGCGCAGCCCTCGCCGGCCGGAATGAGGTAATGGTGCAAGGGGGGAGGTGGTGCAGGCGGGATGAAGCAACGGGTGGCAGGAACCCCAGGCTGTTTCCTCCCCTTGCTGTAGCTTCCTCTCCGTTGAACCCACCAGTGGCTGTCCCTGCCCCTCGCCCTCCCTTCCCAGTCACTCCTCGCCTGGCCTGGCAAGGGAAGGGCGGGGGATGGAGAGTCACTCCATATTCCAGAGTGGGAGTGAAGCTTCGTCTCTTGCTGGAACTCGCGGCCGTTACTTTCGGCCCTTGTTGGTGCTCCGTGGACCTTGGTTTCTCGGGGAGATGCTTGACTTCCTCTCAGCCCCAAGACACTGGCTGGCCCATGAGATGAGAGAGGGAAAGAGAATCGGAGAATCAGAAAGAGAATCAGAATCAGAGAGAGAGAGAGAGAGAGAGAGAAAGAGACACAGAGAGAATAAGAAAGAGAATGAAAGAGAGAGAGAGAGAGAATGAGAAAGAGGGGAAGAGAGGGGGAGAGATAAAGAGAAAGAGTGGGGGGAGAGAGATGAGAGAGAAAGAGGGGGAAGAGAGATGAGAAAGAGTGGGAGAGGGGGGAGAGAGAAAGAGAGAGAATGAGAGAGAAAGAGAGGGGAGAGAGAATGAGAGTGAGAGAATGAGAGAGAGAGAGACAGAATGAAAGAGAGAATGAGAGAGGGAAAGAGAAAGAAAAAGAAAAAGAGAATCAGAGAGAGAGAGAATGAAAGAAAAAGAGAAAGAGACAGAATGAAAGAGAGAAAGAAAGACAGAGACAGGGAATATGAGAGAGAATGAGAGAGAATGAGCGGGAGACAGAGAGGGGAGAGAGAGAGGGGAGAGAAAGAGAATGAGAGAAAGAGGTGGAGAAGAGAAAGAGAGGGGGAAGAGAGGAGAGAGAAAGAGTGGGAGAGAGAGAGAAAGAGAGAGGAGGGAGAGTGCCTGAAGGACCCATCACTGGGAGTCCAGGCGCTTCAGCAAGCGGTGCGCTGGATTCGTATTAGTGGTCCGCGGGATTTAAAATTATGAACTTGGTGGTCCCTGCAGTCCAAAAGGTTGGGGACCCGTTTCAAACTGATAATGCAATGCTATAACCCTGTGGGTTAGACTGTGTAGACTCGTGAAAAAGTTGGCTCCTACTGACATAATTATTCTGTGATTATTGATAAATCAAAGCCAAACGTTTTGGTCTTTGGAAGACAAATGTAGCCAATACAGCAAATAACCCCTTTCCTTACCAGTGTCACTTTTCTCTGAGACTGAATCTTGTATCTGCCATCATCAAAGGAGCCCACTCACAGCAATGGCAGGATTGAATTTAAAATTTAAATGCTTAAACTTCAAAAGAAAATCATAGCTATCCAGCTTTCTCCCCAATTATTAGACCAGTATATAATGCCAAAATTACCCCCAAGCCCTTCTATTGAACTGAAGTTTGGGGCTTAATATCTACCTCTACTGGAACAAACGCAATCACAGCAGCTGAGGAGTATTTTGGGGGTAGATAAAAGGTCTTCAGCTGCTGACAGAGCTGAATTGGGAATTTATACAATTTCCGCTTTGTCTAAAATCAGAGGAAATGCAGTCATGTGAAAAGGAAAGTATCAGAACAGCTGATAAAAACCATCTGGTCCTTAGCAGTTCTTAAAAGGAGGTAAATACAACCTCAGATGAACAACAAAATAGGACACATTACACCATGTGATCATTTCTTTCACGAAAAGAAAGCCAAAACGGAGAAGCCATGTTTGAAAAACTAAATGCACCTTATGATACAATAGCTTGTAGAATCACCTTTAGCAGCAACAACTTGAAGTAATCATTTTCTGTGTGACTTTATCAGCCTCTGACATCATTGTGAGAGGAATTTTGGTTCCCTCTTCTTTACAACATGGCTTCAGTTCATTGAGGTTTGTGGGGGTTTGTTTCTGCACAGCTCTCTTGAGGTTCCACCACCGCATTTCAATTGGGTTGGGGTCTGGCATTGATTGGGCCATTGCAACTCCTGAATCCTTTCCTTTTTCAGCCACTTGCTGGTCTGCTTGGGATCATCAGCAGTGGTAGGATTCAGCCAATTCGCACCACTTCGGGAGAACCGGTTGTTAACTTTCTGAGCAGTTTGGCAAACTGGTTGTTTTAAGAAATCATTAGGGCAGAGAACCGGTTGTTAAATTACTTGAATCCCACCACTAGTCATCAGCCTTTTGCATGACCCAAAGTCCTCCAAGCTTCAGCTATCAGACAGATGGTCTCACATTGGACTCCCTACTTTTAAGAACTGAAGACCAGATGCTTTTTACTGTGTCCTGATACATGAAACCAGAGAACTCACAGAGGGTCTCCTTCCTTTTCCACATGGATGAATTTCTTAGTGTACAATTAAACGTCTGGAACCTGACAGAGTCCCCAAGTTCTCTGGGTTAGAAGATGCAGAATTTCAAATAAAGCTCTCTAGGATGATGCAACTGACAAATTATATTAGCAACTGTGGTCTCCCTATTTATTTATTTATTTATTTATTTATTTATTAAATTTATATACCGCCCTATTCCTGAGGGACTCAGGGCGGTGAACAGCGAACGATAAAAATACATGTAATACAAAACCATTAACCATTTATTGGTTAATAAAAAACTAATTAAAATATACTAAACACTCTGGTCCTAGATAATTCAAGACATCCCAGTTTAAAATAAAATCAAAAGCAATATAAAGGGAAAGTTAGGCCAGGCCGGCCTGCTGAAACAGGAATGTTTTGAGGGCACGGCGGAAAGTGCGCAGATCCGGAATCTTCTGTATCTCTGGGGGGAGCTCGTTCCAGATGGTGGGTGCCCTCACAAAAAAGGCTCTCCCCCTGGGGGCCGCCAGTCAACACTGTTTGGCTGACGGCACCCTGAGAAGCCCCTCTCTATGGGAGCGTACTGGGCGGTGAGAGGCTATTGGTGGCAGAAGGCGGTCTCGTAAGTACCCCGGTCCTAAGCCATGGAGCTCTCTAAAGGTGGTAACTAAGACCTTGAAGCGCACCCGGAAGACCACAGGGAGCCAGTGCAGCTCGCGCAGGAGAGGAGCCACATGGGAGCGCCATGCTGCTCCCATAACTACCTGCGCGGCCACATTCTGGACCAGCTGGAGCCTCCGGGTGCTCCTCAAGGGGAGCCCCATGTAAAGAGCATTACAGTAGTCCAGGCGTGAAGTGACGAGGGCATGAGTGACCGTATTTAACGAGTCCCGATCCAAAAAGGGATGCAACTGGCGAATCAGGCGAACCTGATAAAAAGACCTCCCAGCCACAGCCGTCAAGTGTTCTTCTAAAGACAGCCGTGAGTCCAAGAGGACGCCTAAGTTGCGAACCCTCTCCGTGGGGGGCAATGACTCATCCCCAATAGTCAGTGATGGCACCAATTGACTATATCGGGACGTCAGAAACCACAGCCACTCGGTCTTGGATGGGTTGAGTCTGAGTTTGTTCCTCCCCATCCAGATCCGTACAGCCTCCAGGCACTGGGACATCACTTTAAGGGCATCATTGGGGTGGTCCGGGGTGGAGATGTATAGCTGAGTATCATCAGCATACTGATGATACTTCACCCCAAAACCACGGATGATCTCACCCAGCGGCTTCACATAAATGTTGAACAGAAGGGGTGAGAGAACCGACCCCTGTGGCACCCCACATACAAGGGGCCTCGGTGTCGACCTCTGCCCCCCTGTCAACACAGATTGCGACCGATCAGAGAGAAAGGAGGAGAACCACCGCAACACGGTGCCCCCCACCCCTAACTCTTCCAACCGGTGCAGCATGATACCATGGTCGATGGTATCAAAAGCTGCTGAGAGGTCTAATAGGACCAGGACAGAGGAGCAATCCCTGTCCCGGGCCCTCCAGAGATCATCTACCAATTTCTTGTATAACTAGAGAAAAGGCCCAAAAATAATCAAGGTGGGAAATAAATAAATAAACAAATATTGCTTCACCAAGCATCTGGAATATTGAATGTCAACTACATAAGAAAGAGAGAGATGAGAGTCTTGGACTGCACATTAGACAAACAACCTATTGGGAAACTTGTGTTAAAGCAACACATTTGCTATGCAGTCAGAATTAAACATTTACATATATTATGGCCTTTTACTGGAACAAAACATTCATTTGACATCCGCATATGTGGATCTGATTGTCCCAAAGGTGCTTTTTCCAAGAGACAAGTGGACTTTGTGGTTTTTCTTTGAAGACGTTTTGCTTTTCATCCAGAGCTGAAGAAGCTTCTTGGATGAGAAGAGAAACATCTTCAAAGAAAAACCAGAAAGTCCAAAGCACCTCTGAGACAACCGTGACCTGGAGGACTGAGAATCTCCATATACATGTGGGTCAGTTTGCAATAAATTGTAGGAGTGGTACAGAAATATAATTTGTTTTTTATTTATTCTTTTTTATTTAATTTGTTTCTTGTATTCCATTTTTATATACGCTGTTGTTAACACTCTGTGCTTAATATTTTGTTTATTAATATGGCATAATTGCTAATCAACAATAATTTATTTAATAATTTATAATAGTTGAATTTATTAAAAAATAAAGTTTTGGACTTTATCTGACCCTCAATGTAACACATCTGTCTTCCATACTTTTTCAGATCAGTATTACCACTGTTTCAGAGGCTCTGAGTGATAAAAGTCAATTCCCCTTTTTCCACCAGTTTCTCCCCAAAGAAGGATTCCACTACCCAGCAATTGTCCACCTGCTCCTCCATTTCAGATGGACCCTGATTGGCCTCTTTGCTTCAGACACAGAAAATGGAGAGAATTTCATGAGGACTTTCACTCCTTTGCTTGTCAGGAGTGGAATTTGTGTGGTTATATCACTACAATTGTCAACAACTGGATACACAACAGCCCTCAGGGATTCCCTCTCTAAGTGGAGACAAGTCAATGTCTTTGTTCACTTCATAGAAAATGATTCCCTTTTGGACAGTCTCCGTTCTTTCCATGAAACATTTATGCATCTCCCAGGACCCATTGAAGGGAAAGTCTGGATCGATACAGGTTTGGGAAAATATGCATTGGAAGGGGACAGACTTCTCAAATATGTCCATAGTATTTGGAACTTTGGTTATCTTACAAAAGAAAGGCCAATGGTTGATGTCTTTGAACCCGATTTCTTTGTGGAAGAAAAGTTTCAAGATCTTTATTTCCGCTGTTCTCTTTCAAAGAACGTCTTTTCTGTCAAATCCCGCAGAAGATGCACCCAGAAAGCCCCACTGGAGACCCAGGAGAAAGAGAACAGAAGATGGATCCCAAATTATCACCTTTTGTACAGTATCATGCAGACTCTGGCCCAGGCCTTGAACTCTGCATATTCCTCCAGATGGAGGAGGGGAAGAAAGGAGGGCGAAGGGAGTTTGGGAGCTCTAAGGCTGCAGCCATGGCAGGTATGGGGTTCCGATATTGTGGAATATGAAGGTTGCTGGGGAAAATAAGGCCATATTGTTGAACAGGTGCGCCAGATAGGTCGAGAGCTTGCTAGTCCCCAGCCAATGGGGAAGCAGGACAGTGTTGAGTGATGGGAGGAGGGGCATTAAACCTCTTGCTTGCTTTGATCTGGGTCTACCTGGAGGATTTGCAGATGCTTTGATAAACTTTTGCTCCTTTTGGGTACCAGATTGCCTTCCTTGCTTTATTGCTGCTTTTCTATTTTTATCAATATGGATCCATTAATCTTAGATCCTTCAGAGAAGGAACCCAAAGGAGAAGGAGGGGAACCTTCTCAACCACATTGGGCTTCAGAAGGTCAACAGTTGGGCAAATCTTTGCTTGAGGTATAATCTTCTAAACAGCAGGCACCATGACAAATAAATTTTGGCTTTAAACACTGCTAATTTTAAAAGGATCTGTGCATTTTTAAATATGTTATTGTCTTTATGAATTTCTGATTAGCATAGTAGAATTTTGCTTGTCAGAAGTCGCAAAGGGAGATCAGGGGACCCTAAACCACTATAACGATCATGAGTGGATGCCAAGAATTCAGATTCTGATTACCTGGGGACCCTGGAGATGCTGCCATGATCCTGGGAAAAACCATCCTAAGTCACCTTTTTCAGTGCCGTTGTAACTTTGTTGGGTCATTAAATGAACTGTTTCTTATAATCAACCTGATGTTTTCTAGGCGTTTATGAATAATCTCCTTTTTCCTATGATTCATTTTCTTTGTCACCTACTCTAGAATGTTTTCTATAACTTACCAATTGCATCAATTATATTTTGTTAATATATATTTTGCCAATATATGGTTGAACAATTTTGCTGAACCTTTGTTTTTTAATTTATGAAGATAGCAGTAACACTTATTTTTCTAAATAAGTATTTTGATGTTAGACAACTGTAGAAAAAAGATTCAAATGTATAAAAGCTAAATGGGATGTTTTAAAAAAAGATTTCAGATTTTAAAATTACTGGATGTTCCCCTTCTAGTTCCATCCTTTCCTGAAGAAGAATGAGTTTTGCAATATATCTAGTAGGAAACTCTACTTGGATCAAAATGGAGATTTAACAGCAGATCTGGCAATCCTGAGCCATTTCATTCTTCCCATGGAGGATCCCATCGAACTTCGAATGGGGACTTTGGAAAGACAGAGACTTACTATCTACCAAGGAGCTCTTTCACAGCTAAAGTTGCTCAACCAGGTGGGAGAAATTTTGGGGTCTTTCCTCTTTTTTCTAAAGATTTGGGACCCATTTCATGTGGACTAAGCCCAGTTTCCAGGGTCCATGACCTTCACTGGGAATTGAACGTGGGGAGTAGAAACCTTATAGTTTCCTTTCTATAGACCACTTGGGAGCCTTCAGTACTTTAGACCAAGCTGTTCTTCAGCTGCTGTAATACTGAAGACTCTTTGTAGCTGGTTCAGCCATGTCCAACCTGGGATGAGAAACCCTCAAGTGCTGGAGGTTGTGTTGTTAAGAGCCTCAGGTTCGCTTGTTCCTTGTCCTGAAAGAGCAAAGCAGAAGGGGATTCTGTTGAAGAGTCCCTGAATTGAGGTTTGGACTGAATGAGATGAAATTGGATCATGGCTGGATGGAGCTCCTGGGGGTCCCATTGGGAGAGAAGCTTCCTCTTGTCCTGCTTAGGGAAAGGCCATTGGGAAATGGTTCCCTGAAAGGGCAGGTCCATGGTCTGTGATGTGTTTACTGTAAGTAGTCCAGACCTGGTCAAAGGTAGCCATATCTGTCTTTGCGGGGAGCAATTGGCCTTCTGCCCCTAGGAAGGAGGTCCAAGGCTTTCAGTTCACGTAAAATGACAGTGACCAGTGAGAGAATCCCTTGTCCCAGAAACCTGAAACACAACTTTAGTTCAAGAAAAGGTCTTCCCGATTTCAGAAGTAAGGAGACAGATTGTGACAGGAAATGCTACTTAGATTTGGCCTTTGGCTCTTAAGCTCTTTTCTTCATTTGAAAATCCCTTGAATGCCCTTGTTTATCTTGAGTGTTAGCCACCTTCAGTCCCTCTGGGCAAAAAGGAGTCTCCAAATTTAACTAATATTAAATGTGGGTCTGTTTTTCCGTGCCAGTTGGAGTCTCCTAATTCCAGTTCTTCCAACACAAAGGACTTTTTCCTGGATAACTGGATGGGCCTCAGAAATATCTCCTTCTGACCCAGGACTCACACTCATGTCCCCTCTGTTGCAGCCAAAGATTTACAACTTAATCTTTTTCAGGGACACGTTCTCATGATCTCCCCTCAATCTCACTGCAGTTGTAGAAAATGTGCAGAAACCTTCAGTCTTAATAAAGGAGAATATTGGTAGCTCAGGGTTGACATGAGGGCTCCTTGGTGCTCTCTGAGCTTGCTTGTTTTCTTCCAGGCGTTTCATTACCCAACTGGGTAACATCATCAGCTATAATTTATGAGGAATTTTTGCTTTGTCTCTTAATGGGGAGACTGTTTTGAACTAGTGTCAAAGGGGAGCAGTTTTGCAAGGCTTTCTGTAGTGCAGATCCTACGAGTCAGAAGTTCCCTTTTTAATAACATCTTATTCTACTTAAATAAATCTAATAAAATAACAACTTATTAAATCTTTGACAACAAATGTATTCACAAATTTAATATGAGTAGATCATCATAACCATGGATAGATGAAGAGTGCAGGGATGCATTTTAATATAGCAATGAAGAGAAACCTATTTTTTCCCCCTTAATGCTTAAATCTTTTCTCAATTCCATCCTCCGGACTTTATTAAGGAGAAAAGTCCTTTATTGCAATGTTAAATGTCAGAAGCAAAAGGGAGGAACTAAAGAAAGAACCTGCCAGGGTTACTGTCGTGCCCAGCCACAGTTTGACACACATACCGAAGGGGGACAGGCATGACAACATGTCCCTCAAGTCTACGCTGTCGTTAAGCACTGAGTGCATTAGAGGTGGTGGCGGAATACCGATTGTGGTGGTGGTTATCGAGTCGGAATGCGTGTAGGTGAAATGAGATAAGACGGCAGGGGAAACGCGATGGAAAAAGCGGTAGAGAATGATGCGGCAGGAACCAGGAAGTGCTGCAACCCGCCGAAACCAGAACCAGCTGAGACGCACTATCGGCAGGTGGGGCGTGGGCGTGGCCGGCATGGACTGTTTAAACAGCGCTGAGAGGCAGTAGCTCTCAGCGCCGACTTTGAGTGGTTCATCCTCGGTTTGTTCTGACACCCGTTTGTTGCAGATTAAAGATTAATGACACCTACAGACTGACTTCGTTTGGTGATTCAGCAAATTCCAGCATGAACGTGGAGTAGACAGCCGAGAGTTACATCTCCTAGACCTGTTTGGAAGGAGTCAGAGATTTCATATTCACCTAACTGAAGCCCAGAATCTAGTTGTCTAATGTCCATTTCTCCCCCCATTTTCTATGGATGGAGAGTCCTAACACATTTCCTTTGGCATTCCTTGTTTTTCTGCTTAGTCTCTGCCTCAGTCCAAATGTGTGGAAAGTTGTCATCCTGGATTTGTCAAGCGGGCTCGAGAAGGAGAGCCAGTTTGCTGCTATGACTGCGTTCCTTGTCCGGAAGGGACCTTCTCCACTCAGGAAGGTGAGTGACACCAGAGGAAAGGAAGGCTTGGTGGAAATGGATTTATCCAGAGCATTTTGATGAAAGTGCAAATTAAAGTATCCATTGAAACTCAACACTTTTTTCTTTATTCAAAATGCACCAGAAATCCTCCATTTTCATATATCTTGGGTATATAAGTATTGGAAAATTATATTATCATTTTTTTCCCGTGGAGTGATTAAACAACACATCTTGGAAAATGTTCCTGGAATCAGACGTTCTTCAAAAATGGTATTTTTTGAAATGCAAAAAAAAAAAAAATCAGAATATTAAAGATATTGCTTTTTGACTTTCTCAGATATGGAAAAATGCACCAAGTGTCCAGATGATAAATATCCAAATGAGGACAGAGTCCAATGTATCCCCAAAGTCATAACCTTCCTGTCTTATGAAGAACTTCTGGGCATCATCCTGGTCTCTTTTGCCCTCCTCTTCTTCCTAACCACAGGCCTTGTTTTAGTCACCTTCATTCAATACAGAGAAACTCCCCTTGTCAAAGCCAACAACCGGGACCTCTCCTTCATCCTCCTGGTCTCCCTCCTGCTTTGCTTCTTGTCTCCTTCTCTCTTCATTGGTCAACCAAGGAAAGCCACCTGCCTTCTCCGACAAACAGTCTTCAGCATCATCTTCTCAGTGGCCGTTTCTTCTCTGTTGGCCAAAACCATCACGGTGGTTCTGGCCTTCCTGGCCACAAAACCAGGAAACCGAGTGAAGAGATGGTTGGGGAAGAGCTTGGCCAACTACATCAGCCTCTCTTCTTCTGCTGTCCAAATTATCATCTGCTCCATCTGGCTGGGAGTTTCTCCCCCCTTCCCTGACTCTGACCTCCACTTCCAGCCTGGAGAGATCATCCTGCAATGCAATGAAGGGGCCGTTGTCATATTCTATGTCACCCTCAGCTACATGGGATTCCTGGCTGCCATCTGCTTCACGGTGGCTTTCCTGGCCAGGAACCTGCCTGGGGCCTTCAACGAAGCCAAGCTGATCACCTTCAGCATGCTGGTCTTCTGCAGTGTCTGGGTGACTTTTGTGCCCACCTACCTGAGCACCAAAGGGAAATCCATGGTGGCTGTGCAGGTCTTCTCCATCCTGGCCTCCAGTGCTGGTCTGCTGGGCTGCATCTTCATCCCCAAGTGCTACATTATCCTTGTGAAGCCAGACCTCAACACAAAGGAGCATCTTACGGGCAGAATAAATATAAAAACATGAGATACAACACCATTGTGATATTGGAAGACTTATTAAAGTTTCTTTTATTTGAAAGAAAATATTAATTCTTCCTACTTAGATAGTATGCAGGAATCCAAGAATATATGTCTATGTTTCTTTAATCTCCTTCCCTTTCAGCTCAATAAAGAAAACTCTGGGAAGGTCATTCAGAGGAATTTTATGTTCAGGAACAGCCAATGAACCTGATGCCTTATAAAAATAATTTGAGCAGGTTTGACAGAGCTGAAAAGTGTCTCTGTGTGAGAGAAAAGCCTGAGGAGGAAAAATGGCAAGATGGAAGCTGTGGGAAAAAAGCTCCAGTCATGTTGTGTGACAATCTCTGAGAGAAGCCATGAAATACCCAAATGATGTGAAGGTTTCACCTGCTCTCCGCTGGGGAGGCAGATCTGCGCAACTCTTAAATGGCTCCTTCTTGATGTCCTGATGAGACCTACTCTAGAGAAAGAGTGGATCACAACAGCCGTCTGGGATTTCACTGGGGCTCACTTTGTCTGGCTCCCTATTTTTTTCTTTCCTTATTCAAGAAATAAAAGAGAAATATCTAACAATGTTCAGGCCCTTTAATAGTCCACTGTATCACTTGTATCTAAAGCCTTTTCTCTGCTCCTCTTCCAAGCTTGTCTTGTCTGGGAAGGGCTGGAGAAGATGGGGACCTGGAAAGGGGTGGAGAGAAAGGGGACCTGGAGACTCTCCCCAGGGGGAGGTCGAAGGGATCCTGTCTAAAGGCATCACAGACTGTGGCATGAGGGTTCAACGCTGCATCTTCATCCAGGTCCAGGAAGGGGGTGAGCAAGGATGGGAAGAGCTGGGTTTCTAGGAAGCTGCTCTGCTCTCCAACCACAGAGTTTGCTGATTAATTAGAAACCAATTTGTATCTTTCAGAATGGCTCCTAATTGCCAATTGAATCCTTTGCAAATTCCATTTTCAGGGGATAAGAAAAGCTCTGATGGGTCAGAAGGTCAGTCCAAGATTCATGATGAGCAGAGAGAGGCCTCTGGTTCTCCCACAGGCAGAAGGCAGAGACTTTGCCCAACACGCAACGGGTGTTTCCTCACAACTGAACTTTCCTCCATCACCCCAGACAGTGCTGGACACTCGGCCATCTCCCCATCTAGGACTCCCCAGTTCTGGGATCAGAATATCTGGGGTATCAGAATTGGGGAGTCCCAGACGGAGGGATGTCTCAGTGCCCAACACTGTCTGGGGTGATGGAGGAAGATTCAGTTGTGGGGAAGCACCCATTGAGTGTTGGGCAAAGCAATAACTCATTAATATGAGAACATTAATATGAGAAGATTCATATGAGAAAATATTTCCAAGTTTCACTCCCCCAATCAAAAAGTACTAAGGCGGGACTGGAACGCAGGAGCCTCTTGGTGATTGGCCCAAAGCCCCCCAGGGAGTTTCCATGCCTAAGGGAGGATTAGAACTCAGAGCCAGCTGGCTTTCATGCCTAAAACAGGAGCAGGACTCCAAGTCCCCCCATGACTGGCTCCAAGTCCCCCATTTGGCTTTTGTTGGAAGGTGGGATTAAAACTCCGGTGATTGGCACAAAGTCCCTCAGCGGCCTTTGACTCCCCCTATGGACTCCAGGCACAACTGATGGCTTCCCACAGACGAAGCTGCTTTCTGCTGCCGCCCCCCTGGCTCCCCTCCGCCTGGCGCCCCTCGCCTGCCCCGCTCGGCCAGCACCCGCTCCGACAGCCCCGCTCCCGCCTCCCTGGCCTCCCTCCCCCGGGGCTGAGCGAGGAGCTTTGCCGCAGGGCTGGAGGGGGGGGATTCCTGCGCCCCTCCCCCCCCGGCCGCCTCGGGGCTCCGTCGGGGAGAGCGGCAGAGGAGCCGTGGGGGGGCGGGATCCGAGAGCGGGAGAGGCACCCCGGGGGGGCAGGCGGGAAGCCTCTGCAGGTCTGAGCGGGACCTCCGGGGGTCTGCGGGGGGGGGGCATCCGGCGAGGCGGCAGGGAAGCAGCCTTTAGGGGAGCGGATCGCCCCCCCGAGCTCCGGGGATGGATTCATCTCCCTGCGAGGTTGCAGCCGTCGGGCTGCTGGGTGGGGAGAAACGGCAGCTCCCTTCACCCCGGAGGAAGGCGAGCGAAGGGCAGCGGCAGCAACGGCGCAGAGCGGGAAGCCCTTGGAAGGGGGGGGCTCGGGAGGGAAGGGAAGGTGCTCGGGGAGAGGAGGGGTAAAGTTCTCAACGTCCCCCCCCCTTTTTTTGTTACCTGCGTCCAGGTGAGCTTCCGAGAGGACCAGCATCACCTGGAGCTTCTCATCCGCTGCAGATTTGAGGTCTCTCAATTCTCCCCCTCCCACCTGAAAAGGCGCACCGCCTCCCCTCCCCCCCCCACCCCCCCCTTAATCCCTTCCCCGGTCTTGGTCCGACCCAGCGCTCCTAGGACGGCGGTCCTTCCCCCCCCCCCCCCGCAGCTCCTGCCCAGAAGCCTTAGGAGGGTCAGCCGACCTCCCCCCTTCCCCCCCCAGGACAGAAAATCTTTTTCTTTCTTTCTTTCTTTCTCTCCTCCTTCCTTCCTTCCTTTCTTTCCTTCCTTTTTCTTTCTTTCTTCCTTTTCTTTCCTTCCTTCCTTTTTCTTTCTTTCCCGTCAGTGGGAACGTTTCCCTCTTCAGAAGAGATCCCGAGTCTCGGATTCCGGCCATTCCTTCATCTCCCCTCCCTCTTTCTCTCTCTCTCTCTTTCTTTCTTTCTCCCTCTTTCTCTCCCTCCCTCTTTCTCTTCCTCTTTCTCTCTCTCTCTCTCTCTCTCTCTCTTTCTCTCTCTCCCTCTTTCTCTCTCCCGTCTTTTCCTTCCACGGAGTTTCCCTCCCTGATCAGCTGCCCCAAAGTCTCTGGAGCTATTTGTGACGCCCTCTTATTATGCAGCCCTTCCACAGCGGAGCAAAGCCCACCCAGCCAGCCTTGCCTGAACAACCAGCCCCAAATCCCCGGGAGGCTGGAGGTCCCAGTGGCAGAGAAAGGGACCCAGAGGGGCCGCTTGGAGACGTTGGACCGGAGGAAGGAGGCGCTTCCTAGGGCGGCGGAGCTGTCGGAATGGCCCTCACAAAGGGCCCCCTGCACCTTCTGCTCCGCCCGGCTGCTCGGCTGAAGTCCGGAGGGCGCTGGACCTGGAGCGTCTCCGGGGCTTCAGCAGGGGCAGCGGAGAGGCCGTCGATTAACCTTCAGCTAATGGGGAGGAAAGCGCCCCCCCCCTGTGGGAAGGAGGCAGAGGAGCTGGCAGAGTTTGGTGACCGTCGGGCAGAGGGAAGGGAAAGGGGGGCGGGGCTTCTGAGAAGGGCGGGGTGTCATAAGTAAATGCCTTATTCTATAACAAGAGATATGTATATATGTACAGGATATTAAGAGTTAATTTATTCCTCCTCCTTTAATGTATTCATATGTAATCACCCCCATCCTTGACTCCTCCCCTTTGATATAAATAGAGAGTGCTTTTACCTCATGCTTGCTTCTCACTGTAAATCTGACAGAATAAGTAGAATGCCTATTATGAATAAACTCTTCTTTAACTGAAGAAATTAATTCTGAATTCATTATTGAGTCTGATCCTCAAAATATTGTAACAAACTGGTAGCAGTCGATGGTTGAACTGACTCAATAAAATCCAACATGCCTAAGAAAGAAAACCTCAAGAATAAAAAAGAAAGACCCAACACCAGGGCAAATGATAAAGAAACAAAAACAGATCAAGAAATGATCGATGAACCAATAAATATGACAATCAAAGAATCTGAAGATAACACCACAGACATCGAAGAAACAGCAGATGAAACCGACAACCAAGAATAAAACGAAATAAAAGACAAAGACCTCAGATCGGAGATACTGAGGCTAATAAAAAGTCAAAAAGATGACCACAAACTCATCGCGGAACTCCGAGGCTTCTTGGAACAAAACGGAACAGCGAGAGAAAAAGACATTGAAAAAGCCAAACCCGAAAATACAAAAATGGTGAGCGAACCTACAACGAAAGAAAAAATGACCAGAAGCAAGACCAGAGGTCCCGCTCAAAATTTTGAAAGGCAGCCATTTTTTCTTCAACCGGCCACAGAAATGAACACGGCTGAACCAATCAGAATACACCATTCAAAAACTCTGGCGCAAAAAAACACAAAAAACAACAAAAAATATATTTATTTTTCTGAAGAGTCAGAAACAGATACAGAAGAATCATCCACCGAACAAGAAATCGAAACACCCATGAGAAAACTATTTAAAACATTTGGCACAAGTCTAACAATTTCAAAAGAATCGATAAAAGCCGATAATGCAAAAATACAAAAGAGACGAAGAAATAAACAGACACCTCAAAGCCTGCATGACTCGATCCGGACAACGATGATGACGACGCCTGAACCCAGAGGGCCCTGCGAACTTTCCCCCACACCGCAAACGATCCAAAGAACAAAATACCCCAAGCAAGAAAGCTCCAAAGAGAAGAGACGAACCACAGCTGCCAGCAGAACACCCAAGATCGAGCCGGAGACCGAATCATCAGAAGGAGAGCACTACGAGGGAGCTACAGCAAAGAGAACCTCTCCCAGCGGCTTCAGCAGAGAAATGAACAACGCGGATGCGCAGATGAACACAGAGAACTACAATGAACTTTATGAAGAAGGAGAACCTCTCAAGCTCATCAGCAGAATACCCACACCATTCTGCAATTTTCAACATCTACAGGACCATGGACTACCCACAGTTGTAAGTAGTGGGAATAATAATATTGGGAATCTACCTAGTGATTTCCCAAAACTTAGAATTGATGGCATCAACTTACAGGAATGGTGTCAACAAATTCAGGTTGTCTTTATGAAAGAAAATTTATTATTTTTTATAACCAATCCTCCCAAAAGACCTTGGACTCTAAAAATGGACTGCCTGCATCACAGAGCATTCTATTTAATAATTTCTAGCATATCACCTGCCATGTACTACAGTATTAAGCATAATCTTACTGTTTCAGAAATAATTCAATGCATGTTCAAATTGTTTCATAGTGAAAGTGTAGCAACAACCACTAGGATGTCTAAAGATTTCTTTTCAGCCAAATTAAGATCTGGAACCACCATAAGTGAACATTTAATATCCTTAAACAAAATCAGAGCAGAATTACATCTAAGAGGAGAAATAATATCAGAACAGACAATGAAAAGCGTTATCCTTAACTCATTAGATTCATCATGGGATAACTACATATCACACTTAGACTCAATCAATCTAGGATACTTATCCATAGAAAGTCTGTCAAACAAGTTAATAGCTGAAGATAATTTGAGGAAAAGTAGATACAATGCATACACAGAACACAGACAGGCGAAGAGAGTAGCCTTCCAAGAGAATCACCAAAAAACAATTGAATGTTACAATTGTGGATCCAGAAAACACTCTAAGGGAGATTGCCCCATGTTTCATAGGGAAAGACAAAACCGTGATTATAGGGGTAGATATCAAGACAGGCAATCATCTATTGATAGATACAGATACAGGGACTCCCCAAACTACAGAGAACGCAGAAAGGATAGAGATAATTCAAGGGATAGAAAATCAGGATCATTAAATGGATTAGATAAACATAATGATGTCATCACACAAAAATCAAAAAATAATACTTGGCTCATAGATTCAGGGGCGACTAATCATACAACAAATAACAAGAAAATACTGTCTTCATTCACAAATGATAAATTTATGATAAGAGTAGCCAATCAAGAAAATGTTCAAGTCATAAGGAAAGGAAATGTAAATATACCTGGTTTAGGTAAAATAGAGGGGGTATTGTTGATACCAGAAATATCACATAACATACTTAGTGCAGTGAAATTAAGCCAAGATTTCAACATAAATATAATCTTCTCTGGAGGAAAAGCAATACTAAAAAAGGATGGGACTAAATTGAATAGTGTAATTATCGAAGGGGGTCTACCCTTTCTTGTAACAGAAGATAAATGGTTGCATAACATTAATGCAGACACTGATGACGACATTAACATAGACAGTGAACATAGTAACAACAATGACAATGAAGAACCCAAAACACACTATAATCACAAAGACACACCCACTAGTGATACACACAATAACAAAAGGCCCAATATAGGCAAACCAATTCATGATGAATGTGCACACATGTTGCATAGAAAATTGGGACATGCAAGTTTCCCTGTAATACAAAAAATGATTGAACATGCTGATGGCGTTAAAATAAAGGATTGTAAAAACTATTTGGAATGCTCAGTATGTAAATCATCAAAACTCAGAACTAACCCAAAACCAAAAAGGGCAACAAGGACCTCTAACCAAATTTTTGATCTGGTACATATGGATCTGGTTGGTCCATTAACACCATCCATCACATACAAAAAAAGATATTTCCTAACTATTGTAGACGACTATAGCCGTTATGGATTTGTTTATACTTTAAAACACAAAGATGAAACTTTCCAAAAATTCAAAGAATTTTACAAACGTGTAGAAACACAACACAATATCAAAATAAAACAAATCATGACAGATAGGGGATCCGAATTCATGTCTAAAGAATTCTCACAATGGATAAAAGACAAAGGAATGCTACACTTCACGACTAGCCCATTTTCTGCTTTTCAGAATGGTACAATAGAACGAAAGAACTCGACACTGCAAACCATGATTAGATGTACATTAGAAGATGCTGGTTTAGGAAAACAATTCTGGTCAGAAGCATTACTATATTCAAACTATACCCAAAATAGGACCTGGTCTAGCATCCTAAATAAAACACCGTACGAAGTGATGTACAATAGGAAACCAAAAATTTCACACATGCACATATTTGGGGTTACAGCAGACGTACACATACCAAAACAATTAAGATGTAAGGGAGATAACGTATCCAGAAGGCTCAGATTCATGGGATACGAAACAGGCACAAAAGGATATAGGTTCATTGACAGTAATAACAAATTCATAGTCTCAAGAACAGCAGTGTTTCATGAACAGGCCAACTGGTCTAAGATACATCTTAACGAGATAATCCAAAATACTAAACCAAACATTAAACAACAAGACAGAATAGAAAGAGAGAAACATGAACATAACACACATGATGACAAAAACAAAACATGGACAGGTAACCACACCAGGATAAAAACAGATTCATTAACCAAAAAGGAAGCAAGATATCTACACGATAATGAGAGCATTCCAATAAGAACAATCAGGTGTAACAGAAGACAATTACCTAATAAGTATAAGGATTATATAATGTGTGTGAATGACGAGATACCAACACCTAACACATACGAGGAAGTGTTAAAACTTCCCATGGAAGAAAGAGAAAAATGGGAATTAGCCATAACAAAAGAAATGAACAGCTTGCGTGAATTAGGTGTATTTACACCAGTCCCTGCACCTAAGAACAAGACAATTATAGGCACCAGATGGATATTCAAAATCAAAGATTTAGAAGAGGGTAATAAATTATATAAAGCTAGATTAGTCGCACAAGGTTACGCTCAAAAATATCCTGAGGATTACACTGACACATACTCTCCCACTGTAAGAACTGAAAGTGTTAAGACAGCTTTAGTCATAGCAGCTATACTCAATCTTGATGTCTTTCAATATGATGTGCAGACTGCATACTTACATGCAAAACTCGACAAAGAGATATATGTAAGGGCACCTCATAGCCAATGTACAAACAGAAATGAGACCTGGTTACTTAACAAAAGCTTGTACGGATTAAAACAATCCGGCAAGCGTTGGTATGAATGTCTTGTCAGCGTGCTTAAAAATATGGATTTCAAAGCCACAACTGCAGACAATTGCTTTTTTGTTAGAAAGGAAGGTGAATCATTAGAATTTGTGTTAATCTATGTGGATGATATTTTGTATATAGGCAAACATAAAGAAAAGAAAGACTTATTTGTATCCAGGCTAAGTGAACATTTCTCTTTAAAGTCGCTAGGAAGGGTAAACAAATACCTTGGAGTTCAAATCAATAAGACAAGAAAGGGATTCAAATTATCTCAGAGAGATAAAATTATAGAACTTCTGGAAAAATGCAATTTAAGAGATGCCAAACCTTGCGATACTCCTATGCAGACTGATTTTTTAAGGAATATGGATGAATCTTCGCCTGAATTCGAGAACAATACATTGTATAGATCAATTATTGGTTCTCTCTTGTATATATCTAATTGGACCAGGCCTGATATAGCTCTGCCACTTAATTTATTATCTAGACATGTAAGTAAGCCACTTATGTATCATTGGGAAGCAGTTAAACGAATACTAAGATATCTAAAGCACAGCATAGATTTCTGCCTACTCTTAGAACCCAATAATATTAAAGAACCTATTATCACCAGTTACGCTGATGCAGACTTGGCAGGTGACATCAAATGTAGAAAGAGCACCTCAGGTTATGTATTATTTTTAAATGGTTGCCCAATATTCTGGTACACTGGGAAACAAGATTTAGTAGCGACTTCCACGACAGAGGCAGAATACGTCTGTTTATCTAAAGCCTCAAATAATTTAGTATGGTTTAATGATTTATTATCTGATATTTGGAAAAATCCAATACTACCATTTGTCATACATGAAGATAATAAGGCAGCTATAGAAATATCAAGATCTGACGCCATTGGTCAAAGATCCAGACATATAGATATCAAATTTAAACACGTCAGACAATTATCTCAGGATGGATTCATTAAAGCAATCCACTGCGAAACCTCAGAACAAATAGCTGATATATTAACTAAACCTTTACCTTCTAAACAACACAAATACTTGACATCAAAATTACAAGTACTATATAGCTCTGAATCCGAATGCAATCATTGTTATATATCGAATCGGCATTTAGAGGGGGATTTGTCATAAGTAAATGCCTTATTCTATAACAAGAGATATGTATATATGTACAGGATATTAAGAGTTAATTTATTCCTCCTCCTTTAATGTATTCATATGTAATCACCCCCATCCTTGACTCCTCCCCTTTGATATAAATAGAGAGTGCTTTTACCTCATGCTGGCTTCTCACTGTAAATCTGACAGAATAAGTAGAATGCCTATTATGAATAAACTCTTCTTTAACTGAAGAAATTACTTCTGAATTCATTATTGAGTCTGATCCTCAAAATATTGTAACAGGTTCTGTGGGTGTGGCTTAATTAGTGGGCGGGGCTTGGTAGTAAGGTGACTGGCTGGGCGTGGGCAAGTCAATGTCACTTCTTTGCCCTTTTTTAACCTACAAAACACAACACAACACAACTGGCTCACCCACAATGTAAAAGCAGCTGTGCTAGACTCAAAATGGCCCCGCAACAAGCAGGAACCTCACACAGCCACAAAAAGCCCAAAAAACCTACTTTCACACTTTACACACACAAAATTCCACATATAGCTTTGTGAGAGTTTGTGTGTTTGTGTAGTTAGAGTGAAACACTACAGAAACACACTAAATCTCAGAAAGCTGCACAAATATTATTTTATTTTATTTTTATTTTTATTTTTATATAAAAGCAGCTAAATTTAAAACTTCCTAAACTTTAAATGGCTAGGTCTAAAAAAAGAACAACTATAAAAACCTCACTTAACTATTTTTTTTAAAGCTCCCAAAGGGGGAAAAAACTTACCCAATAGAACAGGGGTCTCCAACCTTGGCAATTTTAAGACTTGTGGACTTCAACTCCCAGAATTCCTCAGCCAGCTTTGCTGGGAGTTGAAGTCCACAAGTCTAGGCAGAAAGGCGGGCAGGCAGAAAGAGCTGCTCACCGATGAGCTTGATTGCAGGCAGGGAGATTCAGTTGCTTGCTGATGCATGGATTGTAGGTATTACAGTGTTGCGACAGCAGCTAAGGAAAGCAAGCTGGAGGCTGGGAGAGGAGGCGGGGGAGAAAAAAAAACTTTTTTTCTTTTACATTGCTCTGGCAATCCAAGCTGAGTTGTCTGATTCAGGCAACTGGGATGTCAGAGCTTGGCTGGTCAGAGCCGTTTAAAAGGAAAAAAAGGCTCTGATGATTGCGGGGCTCAGATGGGCATGGGGGGCGGGGGCAGGGATTTTTGCTACCGGTTCACCAAACTGCCCACTGGCATCGCTACCTACTCGCCCGAGCCCGTCCAAACTGGGAGCATTTCACCCCTGGAAGGCAGGCTGCTTGTAGATGGCTGGAGAGGCCATTGACCCTGAAGACTCAAAGTGGACAGAACAGATGATTGAAGAAATGGATTCTTTCAAGAAGATTGAGGGAATGGACGTGCCATATTTCCAGAAAAAATATTTATGATTAGGACACAGAGAAGGGTGCATAAATAAAAAGCAGTAGAAAAATATCTGATTTTTAGCAACTAGGACTTGACTAACAATAGAGTCTCATATAAGAACATGAATGATGGACTGGAAGAAAGATGAGGGACACCAAACTTGATAGGCATGTTTGTGGAAATGATCTCAAAATCGTAGTTAACTGGAAACAGAATCTGAGTCAGCAGGGAGATGTTCATGGAAAGAAGGCAAATGCAGCCATAAGAATCTCAGGAAGTGAATATTGTGGTTTGAGGAGACCCCAACTCAAGGACCAGGACCCCTTGCAGGCACCATGCTTGGAGGAGAATTTGCCCAAAATCTACCCGAACTTCAGGGAAGGAGAAATAAGCCAAGGAAGAGATCAAAGGAGCTGCTCTTAGCCTTGAGGAAAGAAAACAAGGAGAAGAGCTGAAGATCAGGAGGAGTCTGGGAGCCCCTTTTCCAACTGACACAATCTCTCGGTTGGAGAAGGGAGGATGCAGCCCTCTTCCAATCACTGACACAGTGAGTGTAAGATCTGCTCACTATTATTCTAGATTGTCAGACACGGAAAAATGAATTCTGTTACAAGAGAGGAGAATTTAGCTGAATGAGAGAAAAAAATATGATAAAAGGATGAGCTGTTTTAGAGCTGAGCCAGTAAAGCAGAGACGTTCAGTCTCCTCTTCATGGATTATCTGAGTGCAAAGACTGAGCAGCCATCAGTCAGAGAAGCTTTAACTGGGATTCCTGCAGAGAGGAGGGGTTGGGCTAGATGGTCTCAGGGTCTCTTCAAAATTTATAAAGGTTGTCATGCCACAACATGTATCTATTGTTCTGTTGTTGCTCTAGCCCCACCTAGTGGCCAGGGGCAGATAAGCCTAACTGTATTGTCTGAAGCCAGACTCCCTTTTCTGTCAGCCTTTGGAGGAGACGGAAGCAACCAGTTTGACCGAGACACATGGTCATCCGGAGGCCTCCGTCCCTCACATGGAGCATCCCTGGAGAGGTTCCAGCTGCTTCTTTGTTGGCTGTTAGTTAATGCTGCCTATCTCCTATTTATATTTGATTCTCACTCTTTGCACTTCTTCAGTTTCTCCGTGCCCTTTTCTCCCAATGAAACACCCAGATCCACCCCAGGCTCCCTTTCACTGGAGGAGAAGAGGGGAGTTTAGCTGCCTGCTGAGCTGCACACAGACCCACCTGCAGTGGGGACGGAACAAAGGGGAAATTCCACCATGTTAATCACAAACCCACAAATACGGGAATTTATTTAAGAAGGAATACAGCATTTTCAAATTAGCAATACTTAATAATGCCATGGTATCTACTCTTTGGAACCATTATTCCCTGAGTAATTGAATTGGCCAGATCTGTTGAGACGGTTCCCCTCCTTCTCCTCTGGATTCCTCCTCCAAAGGATCTAAAATTGATGGATCTATATCAGGACCCCATACTTGCCACGGCTGCAGCCTTGGAGACCCCAACGTCTTTTCTCCCTCCTTCCTTCTCCTCCTCAATCTGGAGGAATAAGCGGCATTCAAGGCCTGGGCCAGAGTCTGAATGATACTGTAATATTGATAGTGATTTGGGAACCTTCCTCTGTCCCTTTTCTTCTGGGTCTCCAGTGGGGCTTTCTGGGTGCATCTTCTGCGGTCTTTGATAGAAAAGACATTTTTTGAAAGAGAACAGCGGAAATAAGGATCTTGAAACTTTTCTTCCACAGAGAAATGGGGTTCAAAGGCAGAATCTTTTGGCCTTTCTTTTTTCAGATAACCAAAGTTCCAAATACTATGGATGTATTTGAGAAGTCTACGATTGTTCATTCTATACCCTACAAAATTTGTGAGGATCCAGACTTTCCCTTCAATGGGTCCTGGCAGACGCATAAATGTTAAATGGAAAGGAAGGATTCTGCCCCAAATGGAATCAAATTCCATGAAGTGAACAAAAACGTTGACTTGTCTCCACTTAGAAAGGGAATCCCTGAGGGCTGTTGTGTATCCAATTCTTGAGAACAGTTGTGATATAACAACACAAATTCCACTCCTGACAAGCAAAGGAGGCAAAATCCTCATGAAATTCTCTCCATTTTCTGTGTCTGAAGCAAAGAGGCCAATCAGGGTCCATCTGAAACGGAGGAGCAGTGGGACAATTGCTGGGTACTGGAATCCTTCTTTGGGATTCATCTGGTGGAAAAAGGGAAATTGACTTTTATCACTCAGAGCCTCTGAAACAATGTCATGACTGATCTGAAAAAGCAATGAAGAATGCGTTATATTTGGAGTCAGATCAACTCCAAAATATTAGATTTTAATAAATCCAACCTGGTTCTCATGAATATATTAGAATAGTTTGTTAATCAGACATTGTTTAAAATATCTTTAATATTTTATTAAATATTAGCAGGATTGTATCATAATAATGGAAAATAATAAGCAAATTAAAAAATAAAAATGTAAATCATATTACTGTATCACCCCTACAATTTACCACAATTAGATTAACACGTGCAAATGCCAATTGGAGTATTCTATACCAATAAAGGGCCTATTATAATTTTCGAGGATTGCTGCATCTTTTTTTGCTTCTCTATCCCAGATTCTTTGTGGAGGAAATTTTTTAACTTCTTTCTCCAGTTATACAAGAAACAGGCAGACCTCAAAGCCTAACAAGATTTCTCAGTTGCATAATCCAAGTTTGGTCTTTCATTATAGTTTTGTCTGTTCCAACAGCCACAATTTTGAGAGTCTGTCAGTTTTCATAGACTAAATTTTATGCCAATGCCCATATTTTCTGAATTTAGACAAAGCAGAAATTGTGTAAATTCCCAAAACAGCTCTGAGGGCAGCAACTGGAGTCCTTTTACCCACCCAGAGGCTGAGATTGGCTGGTTCTGCTGGTGGTTTCTCTCTGAAGCTCCAAACATTTTTTGATCAGTTAAATAGTTGTTAGAATATCTTCTCCAGGGAAGAAAATATTTCAGGCCTTTTATGATTAATCTCAACATGAACATTGTTGTAGGAAAAGATGGGACGAGGCCAAGCTCTTCAATGCAGGAAAGGTTTATTATGCATAAAGGTTCAAACAGCAATAACACAGCAAAATGTTTGAACCCTGAAGGGTGTACAAAGGTGTTGTTCTTATACTCTAAATTACGTATACATGGTCTGGGTGTTACATTTAGACATATATGGTCCTAGGAGGAACCGAAAGATGCCTAGTCCAGACATTTGGTAACAGATAAGGGGGAAAAAGGGAGTCACATGAATATACAGGGAGTTGCATATACTATCATATGTTATACATGACATTTAGGGTGGAATGCAGAAGTGAACAACAGGATGCATCTGTCTGGGTCAGTCTGCTCTTTGCTGATAAAAATACCTTGTGTCATCTCAGCAACTTCTTACTGGCGAAGAGAAAAACTTTTAGCCTTGACCAAAGTTTTGGGCCCTTAATATTGAGGTTTTAGGTCTGAACCAAGACTTTGGCCCGGACCCCAAATCTAGTCCTCCTCACTCCCCCCCTTTGTGACTCATCTGACATATCCAGATGAAGTTGAAGCATACATTGCCTACCAAATTAGTGGTGAGTGTCCAATCTCCATCCTTCCCTTTAGTATAGGATAAATTACCTTTCTGGTCCATTTTTAATACCTTTGAATAGTTTAGCTCCTGGGCTTCCCATGGCCATTTCTCTCCCATGTTGGTCCCTCCACAGACAAAACAATTAGACACATTTAGAGTGTGCGCTATATCTTCAGCTAATTTAACAAATGTGTTAGTTACATATTTGGGGATTTCAGGTATGTTGAGTTTTTCCATTTCTAAATAAAATGACCAAAATAGTCCCTTGGTGTCCTGTAGTTTCCTGGTGATCTTTGTGACTTTCCAACTAAGTGCTACATGAGGATCTGCTCCTTTGGCATAAATTCCTAAGCCATACCTTACATCCCATGTTCTAGTCGGAGTACAGGTAAGCTTAACAGGATTGCATCTATTTCTTTGACAGTTACTGGTTGCCACTCCTGTTTCTAGTTTACACCTCTGATTACTGACAGGAGAGTCCCCAGACCACATAGTTATACAGGACCAATAGGGGCAATAACTATAAGTATTTTGGTCATGACATTCACCTTAATTATAACATATATATTTCTGGTTCAGCATATAGCTCCTCTCCCATTCTAAAGTCCCACAAGAAGCCTTCCAGCAATTCCGATTAATGGCTACGCATGCATCGAAAGATAGTTCGACTTGCCTATTCAAGGACCGGAATTCGGTCTTATTTAACAATTCCTCTCTTCTGCATTCAGTGGTATATATTGACATTTCATATGTGGTTATTAATTTAGCCTCTGCGGGGTTATAACATTGTACTTTACCATTTAATACGCACATATGGTGTACTGTGGTCTTCACCTGACATGTGGGGTTAAAAATTGACCTTTTTCTAATATGGAGAAAAGCAGCTCTTTGATTCCATGGAGAAGACATGATTGCATCTATTGCTCACCCACCACCACCTCACTTTACCAGAAGGAGAAACACACACAAACCTGCGGGACTTTGTAGGTGCCTCCTAATGTTGACATCTGGATCGAGATCTCCCTCTTGGCTCCATCAAGAAGAGCCAGGAGGTTCTCCTTCCTTCCACAACTGTAGTTGGGGACATTGGTTTCTCCAGTGGAGAGCATGTCCAGCAAGGCATCTGAAGTGTGGAAATTGCTCATATAGTTGTTATGGAGGTTGTAGCCAAGTGTGAGATTGTGCAAGAGTTGGGAATTCTTGTTGGCCAGTTGAATGTTGAAAATGAATATTAAGCAATAACAAAATTCATTAAAAGTCCTATTGAAAAAAAAGTTATTATAATCCACAGCCACAACAAATACTTTTGTTATATATAATATATATAATCCTCCAGAAGCCTTAAACCAGCATTGATCTAAAACTAATGATCAGTTAAACAAATATGGAAATGGGCTGAGGTACAGCAACTACAACTGATTCTACCACTACTTAAAATAAAACTCATTATCCAAGTGATAAATTAAGGATTGAACTGAAGGAGGAAAATAATCTGCAGCCCTTTCAGCCTTTTTTCAGACCCCTTTTTGAGTCTCTTTCACAAAATCAGACCAAAGAGAGAAGCCATGGAAATCAAAATCATTCAGGAAATTGGACATATTCCCCAATATAGGAATAAATGAAAAATAAAAAATAGAAAAGGAGAGTATTAGAATGGAGGGAGTGCAACTCCATCACCCTGAATGACTTACGAATCATGGAAAACAAACTGAAGAGAAGGAGCCACATTGAAAAGCAACTTTGCATGCAATCTTTCCTTTCCACTGGTGACTATACCGATTAGATGGTCTCCTGGCCTATAAAAGCTCTGTGGTGGTTTTCCATCCTGGTTCTCCGACCTCAGCGGGCATTTCATTCTCAGCTTCCCAGAGACTGGATGGGACAAAAGCAGCATCAGAGGCAGAAGCAGGAGGTCCATAATTCATGGGGTGAATCAATGAATCCTTTTCCTGTTTCTAAAGAAGAATTAGAAGAATTCAAAGGACTTTCACACGGTGGAACATCCAGTTGCTTTTTCTCAACACAGAGAAACACTCAGCTTCACCTGGAAAGGAGAGAAACGTAGATTCAAGAACACAGACTTTGCCTGTCTCCAAAATCCATATTTCTCTGCCCAAAGTCTCCCCTGGAGGATTCGGCCAAAGAGCAGAGCTGAAACTTTTATCATAATTCTCCCTCTCAGGAGGGATCCCTGGATAATTCAAGTAGTTCTTGGACTTGGAGATTGGTGGGAAATTCTCTGGAGGGAAATGAAAGGGAAATAATCCCCATGTGATTTAAAATAACAGGAGCAGAGATGGAATTAAATTGGTCATCTAGAATTGAGAGTTTTGGGAGCTCCATGCAGGGAATACATGGCACCTATGGTTGAAATAACAAATAAATCTGAGATTTGTTTCCATAGTGATGAAAGACAGAATGGGGTGTGGGGGCCAGTTAATGCCGGAGCATGTCACAGATCTAAAATAGCTGCCAGCTGAGTTGGAGCCAAAATTTACTTTATTTTGAAAGTTAATGCTCAAGGGCATCGCACAAAAGGGCTGATGCAATAGTGCAGCCAATCTCTAAGAACAAAATCAACTTTAGTAAAAAACTAGTTTTTTGAACTTTGTAGAGTTAAAAAAAAATGAGAGAGAGAGAGGGGGAGAGAGAGAGAGACGTACATTAGAAAAAAAAACAAATGAAAAGAGATGGAGAAATCAAGGCTGCCTCTCACCCCATGTGGGGAGGGAGGGAGGGAGGGAAGGGGAGCTCAGGATCCTCGTGTTGCAGATGGAAAGCTGATCTTCAAAATCCAACTTCTATCTTCAGAGACCTGGGAATGCAGAAGCCCATGTCCCATGTTCCCCTGCCACCCTTTCCCATGCACAGGCCAGGCAAGGGGGCTCTTGCAGGGATGCCAGACAGGACTCTGCCCGACTGTGAGAAATAAAGAAATTAGGATTATTCCTGTAAAACCATATAGCCTAAGTTACGCCATTTTAATATCATGTCAAGGCTTTATTTTTTCTGTATAAACTGATTATATAATTTAGCTGACAGTTTAAGGAACATGGGAAAGGAATTGTGTGGTTCCTGTGTTCTTGAGAAAGTGTTTATCTAGCAGAAAGTATGCTTCAGGTCAACTTGCCCTCATTAAGAAGGGGAAGTACGCATATGCTGATATTACACGTATAAGCAATATTTTTAAGTAGGGTATTTTTATACCCTATGGGGAGTTATGGGGACTTTCCATAAAGGGGATATCATGTGTTTATGAGTTTATTTGTTATATAAGGTCTGAAATTGTACTCAAGGGACATGCTTGTATCCTGTAAGGTGTAACCTGAAATTGTATAAAAGACGGCGAGAACGAATGGTAAATTGCTCCCTCACTTTGAGGGGGACCTTTGCAAAGAAATAATTAATAAATTTTATTCTTGTCTTATCTCTCAACTCTCTGTCAATTATTTTCTGGGTGACAGGCATTTCCTGTATATCACACCGACTGAGTGGGGAGCCCCTCTTGGGAGAAGGAAGCTGGGGAGCCTGATGGTGGGAAAGGGAAGCAGATCTGCAAAATCTCCCTCCAGGTTCCATCTTCTGAATCCTGGAAATGGGGGAGACCATATCCCATGTTGCTCAGCCACCTCTTTCCATGCATGGGGCACTCAGGGGAAAGCAAAGACCAGACCCACAGAGAAAATCCAGGATGGCCAGGAAGGAGGAGGGGATCTGGGGCATTCCAGGGAAGAGAGTAACCTGGTTTATGGGTCCCAGGGTTGAATATTGGGGGGATGCAGCCACCAGGATTTCTCCAGCCTCGCTTGGGCTTTGTGTCTTTCCAGGAGAGGCTCCTGTGGGGGAGAAACCATGTAGGGCTGGGTCTTCCAAGGGGGATCCAGGGTTGCCCTGGGGGAAAAGACAGCCAGCCTCACCCTGGAGGAGACCCTCCATGACTCTGAGGAAGATGGGGGTCCCCTGTGGCCCCTTCAGAGCCCCCAGCTGAGGAGACCCTCTTCATTGCAGCCTTTTTTGGGGAAGGGACTTAAGTCCTCCTCCCTCTGCAATTCTGAGAGCTTTTGCCTCTTTCTCATCCCCCCCAAAGATTTGAATTTTCTCTTTATTTGACACCCCCCCTTTGGCTTGGCTTCTTCAGCCTCTTCTCCATCTGTAATGATTTCCTTTCCTTCCATCTTAAGAAAGTAAAGACTCTTGAAACATGATAGTTCAAAAGGATCCTTTTATTAAGCAGAAGAGATGGCAACCCAGTTAAAGAAAGAGCTGAATACTCTTAGGCAAGACAAGTAGGAATAAAGCAGTAGAGACCCCTCCCTTTAAATCAGAATGCAGATTTTAGCCACTACACAAGTGTGAAGATGTTTTCTTTACTAGTTTCCCTGAGAACCTGAACAAACATGGATTCCTACCATTATCGTTTAAAGTGAAACAACCCACATGGCTATCATAAACATTCCTCCAGTTTAAGAGGATTTCAGGGCTCTTTGGTGCCAAAGTTGTAATGGAAAAATATCTGTTGTAAAATATCTGTTGACACAGGCAATGCTAGTAAATCGAATCCAAGTCTCCCCCTTCTCCCAATTGATTGGCAGTATCACTCTTAGGGATCTGACAGGTGGTTTAAATTGATTGGTTCACACTACAGGTGGGAAATTCAAGAGATCTCAGTGGCTGAGCTGTCAGACAGTTCCCTTTAAAAGAGGGAAGAGAGCTGTGACATTCACTCACTGACTTCTTGTACCAGTCTACCAAATAAAAGAGCTGTTGTCTTAGCCGAGATTCCTGCCTCTTCACTCTACCCACACTTAACAATTTCCACACTCCATGCATGGATCTGGTCTCCTCCTGAGGGGATCATTTGATGGGAAGGGAGGGATCTCCTCTTCCTGAGACTCTTTCCACCCATCAAGAGTTGAAATGGTTTCTCCTCTTGGCTCTCTGGCTGCTTTTCATCTGGCCTTTTGAGGTCCTCATTGAGATGGAGGGGATTCTCCTCCCGGGTTACGTCCAGTTCCTTGCAAGATTTGGCTCATCCACTCCTAGACACAAATAAAGAAACTCCCATTAAAATACAAGAACAAGAGATCCGTCTACCTACTTTGTGTGTCTTCTTTTACCACCGCCAATATATTTTTTCCCTCTGCTTATAATTGGAGGACCCTGAGGTTGTTTTCCTTCTGACTCCATCCCAGACAATTCAAGGCCTCCTTGCTGGGCCTTTCCTGTCGGTCACAAGAGAAACTGATTTGTCTCTATTCCTAAGTGGGTCCCACTTCCATTAGACTCAGAGAATGAGGGAGGGGCAGGAAAGACCGGAATAAAGAGGAAAAAGTCACCTCTAAGAAACCATCAACCTTTTTTCCATCTCCTGCAGAGGGAAGTGAAATGGGGCCTGAAGGAGATTTTCCTCCAGGAGCCCCTCCTGCTTCTATAAAGCCCCCTCCTCATCCTTGTTTCTGCCCCTCCACTTTGCTTCTTGGAGCACCCACAACTTTCCTTTCCTCTCTTTGGGAAGACAAAGGGGTCCCGGGAAGAGAGACCAGGGTCCTTCTCCAGGTGCCTGAAGGTCCCAGCGCTTTGGATGGGGGATAAAACCTTCAGCTGAACCTGGCAGGAGTGAAGGGGGCTCCTGAGTTGTTTTCTCCTTTTGGTTCTGGGACTTTATCACCTCTGAGGATGGATGGGGGGGCACCAGCCCAGACCCCCCCCCAGGGCCTGATCTGGGGGTCCTTCTGGAGCCACAACTCCTGCCTGAGGATCAGGGGGCAGCCGTAGTTAGGAGGGGCCATGGCAGAGTTTTGGGTTTTGCCCCAGTCGCTCCCTTTCCTGGGCCACCTGGCTCCCTTCACGGCCACTCACGCCCTGCTCGCCCCCAGGATGGACTACTGCAGAGCTCTCTCTGTGGGGCTGCCCTTGGAGAGCATCCAGGGACTCCGACTGAGGCAGAAGGCAGCTGCGAGGACAGTTGTGTCTCTGCTGAAACAACGCTGGACAAAGAACAAAAGGACCTCGACTTACAATGGTTCAAAGTTACGAGGACACTAAAAAAGGACTTATGACTGTTTTTCACGCTTACAATTATTGCAGTATCCCCATGGTCACGGGATCAAAACTCAGATGTTTGGTAACTGTCTCAAATTTATGACGGTCGTAGTGTCTCGGACTCAGGTGATGGCCTTTTGGGACTTCTGGCAAGCAAAGTCAATGGGAAGCCAGATTTGCTTAACGACCGTGTTGCTAACTTAACAACTGCGGTGATTCACTTAACAACTGTGGCAAGAAAGGTGGTAAAATGGGGCAAAACTCACTTAATGACTGACTTATTTAACAACATAAAATTCTGGGCTCCATTGTGGTCATAAGATGAGGACCATCTATAGACTTATTTGGAAGCCTCCTTCCCAAATGGTGAAGTGACATTCGACACAAAGACACACAATTACACACAAAGGGCCAGAATGCGACTGTGACAGAAGGGGATGAATGGAGGCAGGTGGGAAGTCCTGGGACTTTGCTGCCTTCAGACGGAGCCCTTCCTCACCTGGGATGAGCCCCGAGTTAGATCCCCCAGGGGGATCACACACACACACACACACACACACACACACACACACACACACAGAGTGTGGCTGTTGGGGGGGTTGTGCAGGTTCCCTCTTGCCTGGGAGGGGTCCCCTCCATGACAGCCCCTTCACCTGGAAGCCAAGAAAAGGGGGAGTCAAAGGCAGCAGCCAAGAAGGGCTGAATTCGAACTCTCTGCTGCCATTTTGCCAGCTCTGAGCCAGCCGGGAGAAGGGAAACGATCTGGGCAAAGCAAAGGGGAAGAGAGATTTTTTCTTTCCGGCCTCCGTCCCAGAAAAGACCATCAGGGAGGCATGGAAGATGCAGGAAAACGGATCAGCTCTTATCCCCTGTTGGGAATCCTCCCCCTGCGGCTCCTCCTCCTCTTCCGGGCTGAGGAAGAAGCCTTCTGCTGGGGAAAGGTCTCCCCTCCCCCCTCCCAAATCCAGCTCTGGTCTCCAGGGACAGGATGGCCAGAGCTGCTCCGGGACCCCCAGGTGCCCCATCTGAGCTTCTGGGGTCTTCCTGCTTCTGCCACAAAGGATGGTGGAGGCAGCCGCCATTTTCCCAGGGCCCCTCCGGGTAACACAACACTTGAAGTGGGGATGTTTTAGACCAAAACTTGTGTGGTTCCTTCCTGTGGATTGTTTGTCCTGAGGCTTGGCCAGAGCTTCCCAAGAGGCCCATTTCCAAGAAGGAACGGGGGGGGGGGGCTTTTCCCCACCTCTGCTGCCCTGCAAAGCCCCTTTTCCATGGGGCTGACATGGAACCTCCTGGACCTGCCAAGAGGAAAGTGGTTTCTGGAGCCCAGGAATTCCCTCAGCCTTTTCCAGGAGCTCTTTACCCCCTCCAGACAGGGAGAAGCTTCCCTTGTCACACGAGATCCTTTCCTCTCTCCAACCGATCCCACTGATCTGGGATCTTGTTAGGAAAACACCTCCAGATTAAAGAGTATTTTGGGGGGTGCAATCCGATGGGATGCAGCTGCCCCTCTTCCCCCCAAATAACCAGCATTCCCCCCAACACACTCCTGGCTAGGCTGTTTTCTCCTTTGGCTTTGCAAAGGGAGATTTTTCTCATTTCTCGTGATCTGAAAGGGTTCAGGGCAGCCAGCAGCACATTTTGGGGCCTCTGCCCACCTGCTCCAGGCACAGAATCCGCCTCCGTCCCTTTGGGCCAGCACCAGCGGTTCTTCCAGGGTCTCTGGTTGAGAAGGACATCCAAAGTGCCTGGGATCTCTGGTCCCTCCAGGCTTCAGGACCAAGCAAGCATCCCTCTCTGGGGTCCCAAGTGGGTCCCCTAAGTGGATGGAGGGAGTCTGCCCAGGGCTCCCTTCCTTGGAGTTGGACAGAAACGGCCCTTCCCAACCTTCTCCCTCCCTTTTGGCCTCCCACCTGCGGAGGGGAGGGGGATCCAGCCAGGCTGAGTCTTGGATGGGATTAGCCCTCCAAACTCACAGTCCAGTTGAGGGGCCATAAGGGGCCAGGCAGGCAGACTGATTGACAGATGTAACAGTAGGGGGGCTTAGATCCCACTCCCTCCCACGAGGGTCCCCCAACCTCCCCCCACCCAAGTCTTGGAGACGATTGACCCAACGTTCTGCTGGAGATCCATAAGGGGCCCAGACAGACACACGGACACACACACACAGGGAGGGGAAGGCTTGTCTCTCTCTCCCTCCCAGGAGGGGTCCCAAAATGCCCCCCCTCCCAGCCCCCTGAATGGAACCCCCAGCAACGCTGCCAGCAGCTCCTTTCCTGCAGGGAAATCCTGGATTGTCCGGGGGGGGACAGTGGCCACCCACCCTTTCTTGGCAATGCTGGGGAGACCCCTGAAGGGCAGGAGGGATTCCTTCCTGGGGTTCCCAAAGAGCATCCAAACTTTCCTGGCAGGGAGAGGAAAAGAAGCCTAAAAGGAGAGAAATTCCTGCGTTGGCTGTGATTGTGGCTGGGAGGAGATAGGAAGCCCCCCTCCTTGCAAGAATCCCCCCACTGCAGCCTTCCATCTGGTGGGACCCTGGGGATGCTCCTCCTGGCCCCTCCCTCCTGCCAGGCCCCCTTGCAGCCTCTTGGCCCTGTAGGGGGGGCTGAAGGTGTCTGGGTGCAAAGGGCAGGGGGGAGAGGGGACCCACATGTCTTTCCATCAGGCGGGGGAGCGAGAGAAGCAGAGACGGGCAAAGGGCAGACGCGCATGCTCAATTCCCTTCTGAGTCTCGCAGGCTGCCAGGACTTCTCTGCCTACGAAGGGCGCCCCCTGCTGGTCCCCGCCGGCCATGGCAGCTCCTCTTGTGAGAGACGTGCCTCTGCCTCCTTCGTGCCGCCATCCAAGCGGAGTTAGATCTGATAGGTGGGGGGAGTGTATGAGGGGACACAAAGGAGACGTCAATTGACAGCAGGTAGTCCGCGTACATAGGCCGCCTCATCTACGCCGGTCTGATTGAGGCGCAGTGCAAGGGTTAAGGCCAGAGAGGTGTTGAGTCCTAGAGCGGAAAGGAGTTCCAGTTTCCTTGCAAAAGATCCTCCCATGTGGAATTCTTCCCCCTCCATCTGGGAGTGACTGCGGGCAACGTTCTCTCGCACATGCTCCATTTGTCCTCTGAAGCCACTGAGGCTGCTTCTTCAGGGCATTCTGTGAGCAAGGCTCGGAGGCTTCCCTCAAGCTGGGGGGGGGGGGTTCTAAGGGGGGGACTCACGAGGCAATCTGGCTCCACTCTGCGCCCTCCTTTTCCCTGCGTTGAACTATTCGGATGGGCGCCACTGGGGGTTTTTTGGGGGGGCTGTTGGGGGGGGCTACAAGGGGCCTTTCTGGCAGGTGCTGCTAAAAGGGCCTGGCTGCCCCTCCCCATGGGAAATGAATGGTGGATTCTCCCAGGAGGTGGGGGGCAGAAGTCTGGTATTAAGAGAGAATTATGGGTTTTGTGGTCCAGGATATCTGTTGGAGGGTGGAGTTCTGGGGTTGTTCTAGTGTTTCTTTCTCTTTTCCCTCCCCCCTCTCTCACACACACAAACTATCACAAATCTCAGAGTAGAATATTGATAACTACCCAGCACAGCAAAGTGATGTCTCTCCTCCACATCTGAAGGAGCCCCAGAAGTACGATTCCCAGCCAACTCCCCAGTGGAAGAGGGAGAAAGTTCTTACCCCACATCTGGAGGGCCCAGGACCCCCAACCCTTCTACACAATACAGAGGGGCTTGCAGGGGGGGCGTTGAAGGGGGACAATACAAGGGACCCAAGAAGAAACTTGCACCCCTTGGAAGAAAGCAGAGCTCTCTTTTGGGAAGATGGAAAAGGGGGGTCTTTTGGGGGGTGATCCTGGGTGGCAGAAAGAGGGCTCCCTTTGCCCTCAGCTCTTCTTTTCCCCAGAGTAGCCCCCTTTGATGGGAAGGGATCCAGGCAGCCCTGATTGTTGTGTTCGGTGGCCCCAGCAACTGGGGACGCCACCCCGTGATTGGCCAAGAGGCGTGGCCTCCCTAAAGCGGGAGTATTTGTGGTTGCTGATTGGTTATCGTTTGACAAGCTAAGGAGTATAAATAGGCTGTCAGTTCTCCTCAGCCTTGTTCGTGTTTTCTCAATGCCTGTTGCTGTTTAATAAAGTGTACTGTTTAAATGCAACCTCGGCCTAATTCATGCCTGAACAAACTATTTAACACTGGCGACGAGGAAGAAGAAGAATTCCAATGGCTCCACCGACTTTTGCCCCTTTTGACCCATCCACTGAGGTCTGGGAAGCTTATATGGAATGCTTCGAATGTTTCTTAGAGGCAAACAACTTCACCGACCTTTCTGGAGGTAAAAAGAGAGCTCATTTCTTGAATTCTTGTGGCCCTGAGGTTTTCACGACCGCTCGGGCTTTGTTTGCCCCTACCCCGGTGCACACAGTTGCCTGGGATGTCCTGCGCCTTAAGTTAAAAGACCACTACTCCCCTGCACCTTCCCGATTTGCCCGTCGGTTTCAACTGCGACAGGTGTTACAAGAGGAGGGGGAGTCTATCAATCGTTATGTGGCTCGTTTGAGGACAGCTGCCCTCGATTGTGAATACCGCGACCTTGATGACGCGCTGGTGGAACAACTGGTGTGTGGTGTTAAAGACATCCGTCTGCAAAGACGTTTACTGGCCAAAAAGAATTTAGATCTCCCGACTGCGATCGAGGAGGCACAGGCGGCTGAAATGTCGGACAAATCTACTGCCGACATTAGAAAGTTCTACCCTTCCAGGGGGTTGTCATCTACTACTGTTAACCTGCAAGACGTTGCCTCTGACGAGTCTATGGATGAGGAGGCCGATATTAGTCGTCTACAAGCTTCTAAGCCTAGACCGAAGAACAAACGTTGGCCAATTAAACCTCAGCCCTCTCTATGCTTCAGCTGCGGTGAACAGCATCCAAGGGCGACCTGTCGATTTAGATCTGCAACTTGCTGCCATTGTGGGAAACTGGGCCACATTGCTCGAACATGCCGATCTCTGTCCAAACCTGCTGTTTTGCCAAAGTCTCACTGTCCTAAAAAGGAGGAATGTTTCTCGATTTCGCGCGACTGCCGTATCACTGAGGTGACTTCCCTT
This sequence comes from Pituophis catenifer annectens, assembly GCF_029215685.1. Lineage (NCBI taxonomy): Eukaryota > Metazoa > Chordata > Lepidosauria > Squamata > Colubridae > Pituophis > Pituophis catenifer. The sequence continues at coordinate 2,670,275 of NW_027256899.1, read as the reverse complement.
TCCAGACTACCCAGTAACAACAAACTTTCAATGACAATGCTCATCGAAGGCGCCTCCTGTCTGATGGAGGTGGACACTGGTTCGGCAAAGTCAATCGTGTCATGGGGGGTGTTAAAGCGGCTAATTCCAATGATTCAGAAGAGACGTTTGAAACCCTGCCCTGTCAGATTAAGAGACTACCAGGGGAACTTCATTCCTTTTTAATTGAAACTGAGGGGTTTGTGGGACTTCTTCCATTGATCGTGGTCAAGGGTTTCCTTCCCAGCCTACTGGGAATGGATTGGTTTCGGGCATTGGGGTTACAGGTATCAGGGATTCACTCCACACACGTGGACAGTTTTGGGGGCCTGTTTAATGAGTTTTCTGACATTTTTGATGGGGGCCTGGGTCAGTATGTGGGCTCCCCCATCTCCCTCAATCTGGACCCCCAGGTTGCCCCGATTAGGCTTAAACCGCGCCGTGTCCCTTTTGCTCTTAGGCCAAAGGTGGACGCGGAATTAGATAAGCTCTTAGCACAAGGTGTCCTTGAGCCAACCGATCACTCTAAGTAGGAGACCCCCATCGTGGTTCCCATCAAACCTGATGGGTCTATTAGGATTTGTGGTGACTTTAAATGCACCCTAAAGGCATTGACAGCTAATCCTTACCCTGTTCCTGTAGTTCAACATCTACTACATTCCCTAGGCCCAGGGTCCATTTTTGCCAAATTAGATTTGGCCCAGGCATATCAACAGCTCCCGGTGGATGATGCCTCAGCTGAGGCTCAAACCATCGTGACCCACCGTGGAGCTTTTAAGTGTCGGCGCCTCCAGTTTGGTGTGAACGTAGCCCCGGGCCTCTTTCAAAATTTAATGGAGAGTCTTTTGCAGGGCCTGCCGGGGGTAGTGCCTTACTTTGATGATGTGCTTGTCTCTGCTTCGTGTCGGGGCGAGCTCATCGAACGAGTAAGGGCTGTCCTCCTCCGTTTCCGTGAATCAGGCTTAAAATTAAACAAGAGCAAGTGCAAAATTGGTGTTTCCCAAATTGAATTCTTAGGCTACTTAGTGGATGGTAAGGGGATCCGTCCCACCCCATCTAAGGTCGCTGCCATTAAGCATGCACCGGTGCCCACCTGCCGAGCTGAGTTGCAATCCTTTTTGGGTCTCTTAAATTTTTATAATGTATTTTTACCCCACAAAGCCACGGTAGCCGAACCCCTCCACCGGTTGCTGTCCAAAGCAACTCCCTGTTATCTTTGTCAGCTGTGTTAGTCCAATACAGCTCAGATTTACCCCTCACTCTGACAGCTGATGCGTCCCCATTCGGAATTGGGGCGGTGTTGAGTCACCGTTTTCCGAATGGGTTAGAAGCACCGATAGCGTTCTACTCGAGGACTTTGTCCTCCGCAGAACATAACTACAGTCAGCTTGACCGGGAGGCTCTCGCGGCTGTCGCTTCTATCAAACGCTTTCACGAATATGTGTATGGCAGGCCGTTTGAATTAGTAACAGATCATAAACCCCTGTTAGGGTTACTGGATGGTTGCCGCCAAACGCCTCTGGTCATGTCCCCTCGCATGTCCCGGTGGTCAGTATTCCTGTCCGCTTATAACTACTCATTAGTCTACAGACCGGGTAAGCTCATTCCCCACGCGGACGCACTGAGTCGTTTCCCTTTGCCAGCCCCTGTGCTGGATCCATCTCCGGCCCTCCCCATCCTTCTGGTGGATGAGTTGTCATTACCACTGACCTCCACTGACATAGCAGCCCACTCCCTCCGTGACCCGATCCTCTCTCAGGTTCTCCACTGGGTTACTAAGGGGTGGCCTTTAGGGCAGGTGCCTCCTGCTTTTGCTCCTTACCGTACCCGCCAAAATGAGTTATCGGTCCACCTAGGGTGTCTACTGTGGGGACACAGGGTTGTGGTTCCTCCCTCCCTCCAGCCTGAGGTTCTTAGATGTTTACATACAGGCCACCCAGGCATCGTACGTATGAAAGAGTTAGGGCGTAGTTATGTGTGGTGGCCCTTATTCGACCACGATGTCTCTGCATGGGTCTCCGGGTGTCAGCCTTGTCAGCTCTCCCGGCCAGCACCTCCGTCCACCCCGTCGAGGGATTGGGAAACTCCCCGTGGCCCCTGGTCGAGGCTGCACCTGGATTTTGCCGGCCCTTTCCGGGGCCGACATTTCTTAATCATTGTGGATGCCCTATCAAAATGGGTGGAACTGGAACTCATGCCTTCCACAACCGCCGAGGCCACTGTTAGGGTATTACGACGCCTTTTTACCACCCATGGGATCCCTGATGTGATCATTACTGATAATGGACCTCAGTTCATCTCTGCCACTTTCCAGTCTTTCCTCGCGAGTTTAGGAACCCGTCACGCCCAGATTGCCCCTTACTGGCCGTCAGGGAATGGTTTGGCTGAACAGGCTGTGCGGTCTGCCAAGGACGCGTTGGCCCGGTTTACCTCAGTGAGCTGGCAGGACAAGATTGACACTTATCTGTTTGCTCAACATGTGACTCCTTGCCCGCTCACCCATCACAGTCCCGCGGAGGTTTTTTTTTTTTTTTTATTGCAAAAGTTTTACAATTACATTTTCACCCCTTTCCCCCCCACCACCACCCACCCCAAACTTCCCAACCTCCCTAACCCTCCCTAACCCTCCCCTCCCCCCAGACTTCCACACAATATACTCATATCAGGTAAAAAAAACCCCTTAGTATAAGACTTGTATAAAACTTGAACCCCTCCCTCCCCCTTATAATTTTTCTTTTTATCTTCATTACATTAAAATATTTCTAATACATTATTTTCAAATAAAAGCTATTTGATACTTCCTAGTTTGATATTTGTTCTGAACATATTCTATCCACTTTTTCCATTCCCATTCATAAGTCTCTTGTGAACAATCTTTTAAGTATGCTGAAATCTTCGCCATCTCTGCAAAACTGGCCATCTTCAAAGTCCATTCCTCAATAGTGGGCAAAGCTTCGTTTTTCCAGTATTTACCTATCAGCAATCTCGCTGCTGTTATCATATACAATATCAATTTTGTTTCACCCAATGTAAAACCCTTAACTATACCCAATAAAAACAATTGTGGAGAGAATTGAATTTTTTTCTTCAAAACATTCTGCATGACCCACCAAATTTTTATCCAAAAAGCCTTAACTTTCCTACAGGTCCACCAAACATGATAATATGTAGCATCCAAACATTCACATCTCCAACATTTTGGCTGAACATTAGGGTACATACATGACAACTTTTTGGGGTCTAAATGCCATCTATAAAACATTTTATAGAAATTTTCCCTCAAATTCTGTGACTGTGTAAATTTAACGTTCTGAACCCAAATTTTTTCCCATGTTTCCAACATCACTGGTTCTTCAAAATTTTGTGCCCACTTAATCATACAATCTTTAACTAATTCGGTTTCTGAATCCCTTTCTAACAAAACATTATAATATGCATTTTAATATGCATTGGACCTTTCTCTCTTATATGTCTAACCAATTCTTCCTCATGCAACATAATACCAGTTTTTTGGTCCTCTTTCCATCTCAATTGCAATTGATTATATTGTAGCCAAGTTAAATTAATCCCTTCAGCCAACAGTGTCTGTAGTGTCTTCAGCTGCCATCTGCCCGCATCTGTAAAAAGAACCTCTTTATATAAAACCCCCCCGAGTGACATTATATTTGTATTCCACAAAGTATGACCAAGATCCAGCCATAGCGGTATTTTATAATCCCATTTGAATCGGTGCTTCTTCCAAACTCTCATCAAAGAGTCTCTAAGTATATGGCTTTTAAATACTTTGTTGACTTTGTTGTCATAAAATAAGTAGGCATGCCATCCAAATTCAAGATCAAAACTTTCTACATTCAATATTCCAGTCTTTTTCCTTCCAAACCAGTCACTTGTTAGAGTCAAAGCGGCTGCATCATAATATAGCTGTAGGTTTGGAAGTTTAAGACCTCCCCTTTCTGGAACATCTTGCATAATTTTCAATTTCACTCTCGGCTTTTTCTCGTTCCAGACAAACTTATTCACTCCAGTTTGCCACACTTTCAATTGTTTATCACTTTTAAGCACCGGAATCATTTGAAACAAAAAAAGAAATCTTGGCAAAATGTTCATCTTAACTGCTGCTATTCTTCCAAGTAGAGATAGTTGCAGTTTTTTCCAAGTCAATATCTTTCTGCACCTCTCGCCACAACACCTCATAATTATTTTGAAACAATTTCATGTTTGATTCTGCAACCTGAACTCCTAGATATTTTACCCTTGGTACAACCTCAAAACCTGCCCTCCTTTCAAGCTCGTGTTTACGATCTTGTGTCATATTTTTAACTATCATCTTAGTCTTTTTATGATTCAGTCTAAAACCTGAAACTTTACCATAGTCTTGTATAATGTCCTTCATCAGGATTATTGATTCCATTGGCTGTGTTAGGGTAACAACTAGATCGTCTGCAAATGCCTTTATTCTGTAATCCTCTTGCCTTATCATTATACCTTTCAAGATATTAGAGTCCCGTATTGTATTTAACAAGACTTCTAGTGTTAAAATAAATAAAAGTGGGGACAGCGGACATCCCTGTCTTGTTCCTTTTTCAATTTTAAACTCTGTTGTCAAACTTCCGTTAATAATAATCTGTGCCTTTTGCTCTTGATAAATTGCTGAAATCGCCTGTATAAATTGATCCCCAAAATTCATCTTTTTAAAAGTCTTTAGTAGAAAATTCCAATCCACTCTTTCAAAGGCCTTCTCTGCATCCAGGAAAACCAGCACTGCAGGGATCTGTTTATTCTTCTCAAGATATTCCAATAAATCTATTACTTGCCTTACATTGTCTTTCATGTATCTACCCTCGATAAATCCCGCTTGATCATCATGAATCACCTTTTGAATTACTGGCATCAACCTGTTGGCTAATACTTTCGCATAGATTTTATAGTCAGTATTCAGAAGAGATATTGGTCTATAATTCTCCGGTTTTTTAGGACCGGCTTGCTCTTTTGGTATCAAAGATATGTAAGCTGTTGTCCATGATGGGGGTATTTTACCCCCTTGTTGAATATTACAAAATAGATCTCTGAGTTGTTCCACCATTTCGACTTGCAAAGTTTTATAATAGACTGCAGTCAAGCCATCTGTACCAGAAGCTTTAGCTGTTTTTAATTGTTTAATTGCTACTATTATCTCCTCCTCTGTTATGGGATAATTCATTATTTCCTTTTGTTGGTCAGTAATTTTTGTAACTCTTTTATTATGTAGGTATTTTTCTATAAGTCCATTCTGCACATCCTCTTTAGCATATAATTTAGTGTAATAATCCGCAAAAGCTTCTTTAATTAATTTTTGTTGAAAAATTTCTTTCCCTCCAATATCAATACTATCAATAGTCCGTATACTCTGTTTTTTCCTCAATGTATAGGCCAACCATCTGCCCGGTTTATTAGCATTACAAAATATATTATGCTTCGCATATTGTAAGTTTGTTGCAACTTGTTCCACCATAAGCATTTGAAATTGGTCTTTCAGAAGTTTTATAGCACCACATATTCTTTCATCTGTTGGATTTTTAATAAGTAACTGTTCTTTATTCTTTATTTCTGCTTCCAATTCAGATCTTTTCTTTTGTCGAATCAGTCTATGTTTAGAGTTCATATAGATAAGCACCCCTCTCATGTAAGCTTTGCTTGCATCCCACACAATTTCTATTGGGGTGCCTTTATTCAAATTTATTTCAAAAAATTCTTTCAAGTGCTTTTTAAGTTCTGTTATATTTTTTTCATATCTGAACAAGTTCTCATTTAATCTCCAAGAGCGTCTCTCAGTCTTGCCTATCTCAATTTCTATCCATACTGGGCTATGGTCAGTCAAAGTTCTTGGAAAAATCTTTGTTCTTTTTGTCTTAACGAGTAAATCATCTGACAACAAAATGAAATCAATCCTAGAGAAGGATCTATGTCTGTCTGAAAAGAAAGTATAGTCCAATTCTTTTGGATTGTGTATTCTCCAAATATCTTTTAGTTCCAAATCTTCTTTCATATCAAAAAAGGTCTGTGGTAACCTGATCCTAGACTTCGCCAAACTCTTTTTATCTAATTTGGAGTCAATTACTCCATTCCAGTCTCCCATGATTAAAATAGATCTATAGTCCCATTGCAGTATTTTAGTATGTAACATTTTGTAAAAGTGGTCCTGTTGTTGATTGGGAGCATAAATTCCAATCAGAAGAATTTGGCCATTTGTTGTAAATAATTCAATTGCTACAAACCTACCATCTTCATCTGCTTCTATAACTTTAGCCGAAAATCTTTTATTTACATAAATAACCACACCATTCTTTTTTTGCAAAGTTGAAGATATAAAATGCGTTCCTAATTTGGAGTTTATCAAATATTTTTGATCTTGAACTGTAATATGTGTTTCTTGTAGACAAATTATATCATTATTAAATTGTTTCAAGTATGCAAATAATTTCTTCCTTTTCTGTGCTGAATTCAACCCATTCACATTCCAAGACAAACACTTAATCGTCATCTTTATCTTTCTGGAGCAAAGAGCAGAATAACCGAATGTCTTCCGGAATCTTCGGTCTTGCTCCCCCCATGGCTCCAGTCTCTTGTGTAGTACTCTTAACTCCCTTTTTATCTTGTCGTTCTTGTTGTTGCTTTTCTTTAAGTTGCTTAGATTTTGCTCGAGTTATGCGCTGATCCTTAACTTCAATCATCCGAGCCGGGTCCAAAATTGGAGAAGATTCCAGCAAAGGCTCATCCAAAAAACCTCCTTCAGCGCCCTGCATTTCCTCTGGTTCCTGCTTAGACTGTTCTTGCAGATCTTGTTGAAGTTGCTTCTTATCACTCTCCTTAATCTCCAAAACTGTGGATGTACGTGGAGATGGTGTTCTTTCTTTAAAAATAGTAGTGTAAAAATGCTCCGCCTTCTCCACAGTATTCAAGCGATGTCTTTCTCCCTTGTATCTCAAAATTATACCAGTTGGGGCATCCCACCGAAATGGTATCTGTTGGTTTTGCAATTCTTTAACAAGAAAGCCAAAGTCCTTTCTGGTTTTCAACATTTTAGGTGGTAACTCTTTATAGACTCCAATTTGTGAGCCCCCCACTTGTACAGAAGTATGAAAGGATTTTTGCAGGATGTCATTCCTTATTGCTCTATCTGTAAAATATATGACCACATCTCTAGGCAATTGTCTTTGTCTGGCCACCCAAGAATTCACTCTGTAAATTTTATCTATTTTGTAAAAAACCACATCAGGATTAATTTTTAAAATCGCAGCCTCAGAGCAGACCTGTCTCAAATCCTGTCTGTCATCTTCTCGAATTCCTCGAAGCCGTATAGCGAATTCCATTGCCCTAAATTGCATCATAACAATTTCGTTCTCGACTCTCTGCATTTTCTCATCAACGTCAGAAATTTTATAGTCATTATCTTTCATCTTAACATTAACTTCTGATTTAAGTTCTTCCACTTTAGAATCAACTTTGATAATAAATTCTGCCAGGCCAGACGCAACTTCTGATATTTTTTTGGTCACCTTATTTTGATTCTGTTGCACCATATCTTTAACTTCATTAATTTCCTGCATAATTTCCTGATGAGACTTTTGAAGTTTGTCATCTATTTCCTGTTGGGATTTTTGAAATTTATCATCCAAAATTTTAGAAATAAATTCTTTTAAATCTCCCGCATCAAAATCTTTTTTCTGAGTCTGTGGCTGTTGAGCAGGGGGAAGCTGCGTTTCATGTTTATGTGTGGGGGATCCCCCCCCCCTGTTGCCTTCCCTTCCTGCTTCTTTGAAGCCATCCTGCCACGTAGGCTAGTTTTTCTGAAGAGGGAAGTTCCTTTTCCTTTCCCACCTCCACAGAGACTTCTAAAAAAGTCCCCCAGATTTAGTCAAATAAGAACTCAAGTAAAGCAAAGTCAAGTAATAAAAAGGGAGAAATTTTTCGCTTATTTCTCTTATTACAAACGAAGCAACTTTGTAGCAACTTGAAAACTTTGTAACAAAGCAAGATGACTTCACCAATCCACACTCGCTGGCTCAGTTTCCGGTTTCCTTGTTTTCGGCGACGGCGGTGCCTTTTGAAGCTCCGCCAGCCCCGCCGTCTGTAGAGCCGCTTCGCGACCCAGAAGTGGCTCGAAAACTTCAAAATCCTCAGGATTGCTGAAGAAGAGATCGCAGGGCACAGGTCGAGCCCCTGTAACCCCCCAGGGAATTGTTTCTGGGGAGGGAACAGGCGCGGCTCCCTCCCAACCTGCTGAAACTCCGGGCGGCGTGGGACGATTCTGCTCTTGCGGAACAAGCCAGCTGCAGGAAACTTTAAAGCGAAAGGAACCAGCCTTAATAATCAGAGAAAATCTACTTGAACCCTGAAACTCGGAAACGCAAGTATTAGCGTTTTGTTGACTCTTTAACCTGAGAAAAATGCGAATGAGTGAAAGTGATTTGAAAAAACATGGCGCTCAGCCTTAGAGTTAACGAGCCAGTCCCGCGGAGGTTTTGATGGGGCGGCAGCTGCGAACGGTGATGGATCGTTTGCACCCTACCTATGCTCCAGAGGGCTATCAGGGTGTTAGTGTGGGGCTCAGGGCATTTAAGGAAGGAGACCTGGTGTTTGCCAGAAACTATGGGGGCGAACCTCGTTGGTTACCGGGACGGGTGATAGATGTAACCGGCCCCTGTTCTTACAGGATTCAACTGACTGATGGTCGATCGTGGCGCCGACACGCAGACCAACTGAGGGGCCGACAAGCTACCCCATCAGACGCTGGGGACAGAAGAGACCCAAGCGTAGTCCTACAAGATGCAACACCACCCAGATACGCCCCGGTGGCCGTCACACTTCCTCCTACCCCCCGGGGGCCGAGTCTCGCCCAAGACTTACCAGCACTTCCGGATGTCCCCATTGGCTATGACGACTCGCCGGCCACGCCAGCTCCTGACACTGATCTGCGCCCCTCTGCCGCTGCAGCCGCGCTGGCGCTGAGACGTTCATCTCGTCTGCACAGGCGCCCAGAGTACCTTAAAGACTACGTCTGTTCAAGCCAGGGGTGAAGGAGTGTTGTGTTCGGCGGCCCCGGCAACTGGGGACGCCACCCCGTGATTGGCCAAGAGGCGTGGCCTCCCTAAAGCGGGAGTATCTGTGGTTGCTGATTGGTTATCGTTTGACAAGCTAAGGAGTATAAATAGGCTGTCAGTTTTCCTCAGCCTTGTTCGTGTTTTCTCAATGCCTGTTGCTGTTTAATAAAGTGTTCTGTTTAAACGCAACCTCGGCCTAATTCATGCCTGAACAAACTATTTAACACTGATCTTCAGTGGGGAGGGAAGTCCAGAGTCTGAAATTGTTCAGTGAAACCTTTTGCCTGAAGCCAAGTTCTCTGGCAGGAAAGTTTTCCATTCGGGGCCTTTGGGGCCAGGGGGGAGAAGAGAGAAGCTGCCCCCGACTCCCTGGGTCTCTGCCCAAAGTCTCCTGGGAGGATTCAGCCAAAGAGCAGAGCAGAAACTTTTACCATAATTCTCCCTCTCAGGAGGGATCCCTGGATAATTCTACAAGTTCTTGAACTCCGAGATTGTTGGGCGTTTCTCTGGAGGGAAGTGAGAGGGAAATAATCCCCATGTGGTTCATAATGGTAGAGTAGAGATGGAATTAAATCTGTCATCTAGAATTGAGAGTTTTGGGATCTACAGCCTTGAAATTGGCCCCAGAGGGAATACACGGCACCTGTGGCTGAAGATAAAAAGAAATGTGACATTTGTTGGCATAGCAATTAGAGAGAAAACCTCAGGGGACAGTTAATGCCCGAGCATGTCACGGATCTGCTTGGTGTGTTGGAGCCAAACTTTACTTTATTTTGAAAGCTGATGCTCAATGACAAAAGGGCTGATGCAATAGTGTGGCCTGACTCCAAGAACTAAATGAAAAAATAGTGAAAAACTACTTATCAGAACTTTGCATAGTTGGAAAAAAAACCCCACATGCACAGACAAACAGAAAGAAGGAGAAGTGAGAGAAAACCAAGTGAACAGAGATGGAGAAATAAAGGAAGCAACTCAACCCTGGAAGGGAGGGAGGGAGGGAGGGATATGAAAAGCAGTTATGCAAAATCCCCTTCAAACTTCCATTCTCTGAGACCAGGGAATGAGGAAGCCCATATCCCATGTTCCCCTGCCTCCCTTTCCCATGCCCAGGCCAGGCAAGGGGGCTACTGCAGGGATGCCAGACAGGAGTCTGCCTGGATGAGTGGGGAGCCCCTCTTGGGAGAAGGAAGCTGGGGAGCCTCGTGTTGGGGAAGGAAAGCAGAGCAAAATCTCCCTCCAGGTTCCATCTTCTGAGTCCTGGAAACGGGGGAGACCATATCCCATGTTCCACTGCCACTTCTTTCCATATATGAGGCGCTCGGGGGAAAGCAAATCCCAGACCCATAGACAAGGCCCAGGATGGCCAGGAAGGAGGAGGGGATCTGGAGCAGCTCCCCATCCTCCACCCCCCATTCCTGGTGTTGGAAGGGAAAATCCATCTGGTTCAGTTCCAATCCGGAGAAAGACGCTGGAAATAAAATGGAGGCTCCTTGGGAAGAAGGTCCATTGATTGACGAAGCAGAAGCACCAGGGCTCTGGACCAGCTGAACAACTAGCTGGACGAATGCCAGGATTTTGTGCAGGTCCTGAAATGCTGCTGGGGGGGTATGCAATGCCTGAAATGCCCTTAGGAAATTGTGCCATGTAGTGAGCTCTGTGTCTTCTGCTAAATGGTGGTGGGTGAATTCTAAAGACCGAGTCTGCTTTCTGTCTTTAAAAGCCTCTTTCTCCATTTCTCCTTTGGGGAAATATAATATTCTGCCTTTTTCATATTTCCCAAAATATTTCATTCTTCGGGGGGGAGGGGGGCTTCCACACTGGGAAGAGTTGAACCTGGTTTATGGGTCCCAGGGTTGAATGTTAGGGGGATGCAGCCCCCGGGGTTTCCCCAGCCTCACTTGGGCTCCGTGTCTTTCCAGGAGAGGCTCCTGTGGGGGAGAAGCCATGCAGGGCTGGGTCTTCCAAGGGGGATCTGGGATTGTCCGGAAGAGAGAGGGAGAAAAAATTGTGTCTGGCTTATTGAGCAACGTGTGAGTTAGCCAATTCTTGGTGCAGGGCTTTAACTCCTTATAGAAGGGAAGAATGTAGAGCTGCATTTTTCAAACTTGGAATTTTAAGATGAATGGACTTTTAATTCCCAGAATTTCCTGGCCAGCATGATGAAGTCCATGCATTGTTGGGTGGGGAATTCTGGGGATTGAAGTCCATTCATCTTAAAGTTTGAAAAATACGGATGCAGGCCAAGAACTCTCCACATGTTGCCTCCATTTTGGAAAACAAGAGACACCTGAAGAGACCACCAGTGATTGCATAATGCAGAAACCATGATTTGTTATGGCCATCAGAAGTGCCACAATTAATTGGACTGACATATAACTCTTAAGACCCTGATCCTGGTTTGGAAGCCATCCTGGTTGGTTCTTAGAACTCTCTAAGCCAACATTGAGCAAAGCCTGGGATGCCCTGCGAATTCGGCCCCTTCCTGGCCCTTCAGACTCTGGCAGAGTCACAAAACCTTCCCAGATATTCCAAGTGAGGCTCTCAGGCCCAAAACCTCCCTGGACCAGGAATGGCTTCCAGGAGAGCCTCCTTGGCACTTTCTCTCCGGCTGTAACCACTGAGCCCACCGGCTCCTCCTTGGGGGACAGAACAGCCTCCTCTGAACCTCCATCTTTGGCATCTGCTAACGGCATAGCTGTGTCTGAGGATGATGGGAGCTGAAGTCCATTCATTTGGAAGGGGAGGATGGGAATTCACTCCATTCAGGCAGGACAGAGATCCATAAAGAGGACTTGGAAAAAGGCTCTTGAAAGCAGCAGCCTCCATTCTTCTTCCCAACGCCTGGCAGGGGAGAGAGAGAGAGAGAAGGGAACCCAGGGAGGGTCACAGCCACTGTTCTGAATTGAGAACGGCGGATAAGAGACCAAGATTAGCAACACGGTTTATTCACAGCAACAAACACAAGGGTTAAAATGTAACCTGACATCGGTCGTGCGCAGCCGCTATTTATATTGCAGCTGGGCTCGCACGGCCAATAAAACACTTTAAAACATTCACACCTCCCGCCGGCCGAGCTATCAGCTCAGCTGATCAGGAAGCCTCCCGTTGCTGGGCGGCCGCTCATCAGATTGTAACACTCCTCCCCCTTTAGATAGTACAATAATCGTCCAGATAACCCGGGCGCCTGCATATATGCCCGGACCGGCGCAAATCGCCGTCGAAGCGATCAGGGGGTAACGCCGACTCCGGTACTTCCTGAGATGTCATAGACGGAGGTAGTTGGTCTGAAGATGGTGGAATATATGATGATCGTGCAAGAACATCTACGGGTACCTCTGGCAATGAAGGAGCTGTAATTACAACAGGTTAACGTGAAGACCCCAACGACAGAGCCTCTAGAGTATTATCGTTCACCGGATCAGCCATCGGAAGTGCACCAAACATATCCGGCTCCTCGTTACCCCGGGTCCGAGCCGTAATGTGACTCCTTAGCTGGTCTATATGGCACCGCCAGGTCCGGCCATCCTCACATTCGACCCTGTAAGAACGGGGTCCCATGACTAAAATAATACGTCCAGGAAGCCACAAGGGATCACCCCCATAATTCCTGGCATAAACGCTATCACCAACCCTGAACACCCGGGTCTGGCTAGAGGAATCCACGGGTGCCTCAGCTGTATAATCCGGATGTAGCCTATCTAACACAGTCCTTAGTCGCCGGCCCATAAGAAGTTCGGCCGGGCTACGATTGGATACCGGGCACGGGGTCGAGTGCTGCGCCAAAAGGTACCGCTCCACCTTCTCTTGCCAATCTCCAGGGCCGAAACGGGCCAAAGCGTCCTTGGCCGAGCGGACGGCCCTCTCCGCCCGGCCGTTACTGGACGGATGATAAGATGCCACTAAGGCGTGACGAATACCCAACCCCATCAAAAACATCTGAAACGCTGCCGAAACAAATTGGGGTCCATTGTCCGAGACAATTACATCGGGAAGTCCATGTGTGGCAAATATGTTATAGAGAGCCTTGCTCACAGCGTCCGACGTGGTTGATGCCATACGAACAACCTCCACCCATTTAGAATACGCATCAACCACGATTAGAAAAGTCTGGCCCTGAACCGGCCCTGCTAGATCTATATGCAGCCTGGACCATGGATTCCTCGGTATCTCCCATTCCCTAGGTGTGGCAGCCGGGGGCCCTGGCTGGGATGACTGACAAACTTGACACCTTGCTACCCAATCTATGATGGCCTGATCAAGCTTAGGCCACCAAATATAAGTACGGCCTAAGGCCTTCATTCTCCCAATACCGGGATGGCTATCGTGCAGCCGTTTCAGAATAGTTGGCCGCAATACAGGGGGAACCACCACTCGGCAGCCCCACAAAAGGCACCCCCGGGAAATAGAAAGCTCGTGTTGGTGGATGGAATATGGCTTAACCTCCGTGGGTAACGGCCCACGCGGCCATCCCCTACGCACCCAATCCATGACCTGTACAAGGGTAGGGTCCTTAGCGGAGTGTTTAGCTACATCCGCAGCCATCACAAGGGAAGGAACATCGTCTATCAAAAAACCACCTGGTCCGGAACGGGATCCTCTACGGCCAAAGGAAGGGGGCAGTGGCTAAGGCCGTCCGCATTTCCCAAAGCGCTCCCGGGGCGATAAATTAACTGATAGTTATAGGCGGCCAAGAAAACAGACCACCGCGCCAAACGCGGGGAGATAATCTAGGGAGTAGGCTTATCTCCGGCCAGCAAACCCAAAAGTGGCTTGTGGTCCGTAACTAATTGAAAGGAATGGCCGTAAATATAATCGTGGAACCGCTTTACGGCGGCCACGAATGCCAACGCTTCTTTATCCAGTTGACTATAATTCCTCTCTGTCATCGACAGAGTTCTGGAATAATAGGCAACTGGAGCTTCGGACCCATTGGGCAAAACATGATTCAGCACAGCGCCGATGCCATATGGGAAGGCATCGCAAACCACGGTGAGGGGTATATGGTCACTATACTGGACTAACACAGCATCAGAAGTAAGTAGATCTTTAACAGCCCTGAAAGCAGTAGCTTGGGCTTGCCCCCACTTCCAGGGGGTTGTTCTGTCCAATAGCCGATGGAGTGGTTCCGCCACAGACGCCTTATGCGGCAAAAATATGCTATAGAAATTAAGCAGGCCCAGAAAAGCCTGAAGCTCGGCCCTACATGATGGCATTGGAGCATTCTTTATGGCATCGACCTTATAAGGTGTAGGATGAATGCCAAACTTATCAACAAGGAACCCTAAAAATTCAACCTGGGGAACGCCAAACTTACACTTAGATTTTTTTAAGTTTCAGGCCCTTTGGTTGAAATCTGCATAGCACCTGGCGAACACGTTAGACGAGGTTGTGTTTGGTGGTAGCCGAGATCAAAACATCATCGAAATAAGGAACGACGCCATGAATTCCCTGGAGCAACCGCTCCATAAGGCTCTGAAAAATGCCGGGAGCTACACAGACCCCAAATTGTAATCGGCGGCACTTAAAAGCACCCCAATGCGTGACGATTGTTTGGGCAGCGGCCGTGGCATCATCAACAGGAAGCCTGGGACATATCCAATTTAGCAAAAATAGACCCTTGATCCAAAGAATGTAAGAGGTGTTGAACTACCGGGACCGGATATGGGTGGGCCTGCAAGGCGCGATTAAGGGTACACTTAAAGTCACCACAAATATGGATGGAACCATCCGCCTTAGTGGGGATAACAATAGGGGTCTCCCATCAAGAATGATCCATAGGCTCAAGTACACCCTGAGCCAGCAACTTATCTATCTCAACATCCACCTATGGGCGAAGGGCAAAAGGGACCCGTCGAGGCTTAAGGTGTATAGGTGGCACCTGGGGGTCTAAATTAAGAGATATGGGGGTACCCTTATATTTACCCAAGGTTCCGTCGAAAACCTCAGCGAACTCTGTCGTCAAGGTTTCGAAATCATCACTAGACTTGGTATGGATGCCGGCAATGGAAAGCCCCAACGCCCCGAACCAGTCTAAACCCAAAAGGCTAGGGAGCCTGCCCTTGACTTCCAAAAGTGGGAGGGGACCTGCAAACTCCCCCCACTCCACCATAAACTGGCTGCAACCCAAAATGGGAATGCCATTTCCTTGGTAGTCGTGGAGACGAGTAGAACAGGGTTGCAAACGATCACAAGCGAAGGACGGCACCAGCTCTTTAAGGGTCTGCCAGGCGATGATGGACTTAGATGAACCAGTATCCACTTCCATCCTGCACGGTTTTCCTTCGATACGAACAGTCAGAAAGATCTTCTTGTGACCCGAGACAGCATGGCTGCCAGACGAGAGAAGATCACAGCGGGTAATAGCGAAACAAGAGTCCTGAGGACTGTTGAACCCTTCCCGGCCTAATTTAATGGAAGATGGTACGCCCGTAACGTCCACGGAGGATCTCGAACGGCAAACCTTTGCCAGGTGACCTTTCTTTCCATAGTGGCGGCAAACGGCATTTCGAAAACGGCAAAAAGCACGAGGATGTGAATCCCCACAACCCAAACAAAATGCTGGAGCCCGTCCTTTGGAGGGTGGGCGTCGATTGAAGACCGACGCCTTGAGGCGATCCACCTCCTCTTCGCTATCAGCAACGGTATCAGAGCATTCGTAAGACTCCCCTAGCTGTATGGCTGCACAACGAGAGGCCAGTGGAACGTGCGGGAAGTTTTAAATTTCCGCCGCAGATCAATCAGACATCTCAAATGCAGCCACTTCCTCAACAGCAGTCTCCAAATTGATGACAGATTTGGCCAAAAGGCGGCGCTGCAACCGCAAATCACGCACACCGCAAACTAGTTGCTCGAGGAGGGAGTCATCAAGGTTTTCAAACTCACAATTTATCGCCTCAGTCCGAAGGGCGGCGAGATAGTCATTAATGGACTCCCCTTCCTTTTGCACCCGTTGTTGAAACATGAAACGGCGAAAAATGCAGGAAGGTGCGGGTGCCTAATGGCCCTTCAATTTAGCCAGCAAAGTAGGCCAAGAAACGGTGGACAGCTGTTGGGGCGCTACAAGCGCCCGCGCCGTTGCAAAAATCTGTGGCCCACACGCGTTGAGAAAATGGGCTCGCTTCCGGTCATTGGAAAAGTCAGTATAGTCATTTGCCTGCAAAAAACACTCGAAATGCTCAATATAAGCATCCCAAGTTTCTGCGCTGGGCACAAATGGCGTAAAGATAGCCAAATTACTCATTAGAAAGAGTTGCAGGCCCACAAGGAACGAGAGAGAAGAGAAAAAAAAAATATTTGCCTCACGTAGCTACCTTCCAAAATGACAATTCTTCTCTCATGGCCGTACTCAGTGGGAGTCATCCATCCTCGTCGCCAGTGTTCTGAATTGAGAACAGCAGATAAGAGACCAAGATAAGCAAGACGGTTTATTCACAGCAACAAACACAAGGGTTAAAATGTAACCTGACATCGGTCGTGCGCAGCCGCTATTTATATTGCAGCTGGGCTCGCACGGCCAATAAAACACTTTAAAACATTCACACCTGCCGCCGGCCGAGCTATCAGCTCAGCCGATCAGGAAGCCTCCCGTTGCTGGGCGGCCGCTCATCAGATTGTAACAGCCACATTCTCCCTTTTTCAGTTTTATGGGATTCACGTCCAGCCTTTCTGCTCTGGGGAGCAGCCCCAGTATCCTGAGCCATGGCCTCACTGGGAATTCTGGAAACCAGCATCCAAAGCCATCTCTGGGGCTCCAAGTGGGAGGAGGAGAATCAAAGTGACCGGTGGATCCTCTGAAGAGACACGGAGAGATCTCTGGAAGTCTCCATGAAGGTTTCCAGTTTCATGGTTCCCATTGATTTTCAGGGTGATAATCAGGGCTTATTTTTTTTCTTTAAAGGCCGGAGGTCCCTGGAATAAAGAATGGAGTGAGGAGGGTTCAGTCTGGGATAAGAAGGGATGGATGGATAGAAAGTCCGTCTCTTTCCTCCCCAAACAGCCGGAAAAAAGGACGAGGCCTTTAACTCTCCTGACTCTGTTCTCCTCCTACGTGTCTATTTGGGTGTGTTTGTCCTGAAGCCTCACACAGAGTTATTTTTCTTTCCCTTCTTCATTGACGCTGCTTTGGTTTAATCAGGGTTGGAAGATCAAGCAGGAGGACTATTCCGGCTTCTCATTTTAAGTGGAAAGTGCAGAAAAGATGAAGAGCAGTCCTGTAATTCTTCCATTAGCCACCTGCCCTGGTCTCCCCCTCCCCCTCCCCCCCCTTTGGGGAACCTTCCCGACTCCTGGCTGGAGAGGAAAGAAAATCTCCCTCAGCCTTTTTCTCCCCTCAAAATGGAGGGAGGGAGAATCGCCTCAGGAAAAAAGAGGCCACAAAATGGAGGAGGCTGCGGGGTCTTTGCCCGCTTTAGCTGTCCTGCTCGCTGCCTGTGGGGGCCAGCTGGGGCTTAAAGGCCGGACTGTAGGCTGCCCCCTATAGGCAGCATGAGGGACAGCTAAAGCGTGGAAAGAGGGCGGAGGACCCCTAGTGCTGGACAGGGGATTCTGGGAGTTGAAGTCCAGAGGCCTTTGCTGAGGTTGAGCCACCTGCCCTGGGAGGCCCTGCACTGGACACTCGGACAGTTGACCTCCACTGAAGGGCCCCCAAGGGGGGGAGACCCAACCCCCCCATCCTCTTTTCCCTGATTTCACGGGGGCAGGAGGGGGATATGGGACACTGGGGGGCAACCAGGGAATGAAGGATTTTTCCCTCTTTTTTAACATATATATATAAATGTTTATTTTCCTCCTCCATCAGCAGAGGATCTAAAGCCTCCACCTTCTTCCTTCTGGTTCCGTGGCTGGGCAGAGGCTGAGGCAGAGCCGGGGGAGCCGAGGGGAGAGGAAGGGCCAGGCCTCCCTTCCCCCCTCAGAGCCTCCATCCTGGCTTCTCTCCTCAGGGGGAAGCTGCTGGCCGATCGGCCCAGGAAGCTCTTTGGGGGCCCCGAAGCCTCTGGATTAAGGAGGGGAGGAAGTTGGGAGCCTGGATGGAGACCATGCGAGAGAAGCCGGAGAGGCTCTTTCTCCTGCGAGGCTCCTCTTCAGCCCAGACTCTCCTCCACCCAGTGTGGGGAAAGGTCCCCCCAGCCTCCCTGAGAGGAAAGAGGCCCCAGCCGCCCCTGCCACCCTCCCCTGGGCCTCTCCTGGGCCCCCGTCTCTCTCTCTGGCTCCCTCCCCTCTGGGCCCCTCCAGGCTCCAGGGAGACACAGCAGAGACCCTCCAAGAGGAGAGGAGCCCCTTCCCAGGCCTCCACCTGGCCTTCCACCCAGAGCCCCCCAGGACCTCCTAGCCAGGCCCTGAGAGGAGAACCTGGGATGGGGACCCTCCTCTCCCTTCAGATCAGCCCCCTCCCCAGTTCTCCCTTCTGGACAAAGGGGGACGTCTCCGCCTTCCTCATCCAGAGAAGAGACACAATCCCTGAACAATTGATCCCAAGGAACCAGGGACTCAGGTGCCCCAAGAGCAGCTTCAAAGCACTCGGAGGCTTTTTAGGGAAGGGGGCTTCACCCCACAGCCTCAGAGATGGGAACGTCAGAGGGGTCCCACTTTTTAAAATCAGCTCCAATTTATGAAGTTCTGATATAAAAGAAAAGCCTAAACAGGCCCCACTCTTCACCTGAGGCAGAATCCAAGGGGACTGAATCCTTCCTTGGCATTAAGAAAAAAGGCAGCACAAGAGTTAAGGGTCACCAACCTAGAGTGGCACCAAACTCCATACTTCTCTGTGACCTTCTCCTGCAGACTCTGGAGACAAGAGACCCGGTTGAAGGACAGCAGAGGTCAATTCCCTTGTTATTGAACTACCTTTCTCCAGCATCACTTTCCTAACACGTCCTGACAGGAAGGACCACAACCACTATGTCAGGTTTCGATGCTATCTCAAAAATAAATGAATTTCCAAACTGCCGATCTTTAAGGAAATTTTCTCTTTATTCGAGCACAGCAATCTGATCCTGACTCTTTTGCGGTCAGTACTGACCTTTGCCTCCCAATCCCTCCCTTTCCGATCCCCAATTCTCTGCTTCTCATTGGCTATCTTCCAAGTCACTTTCCTGAGTCCTTCTTCGTCAGATCACAGGAATGTCTCCCCCCTCCCCATCTCCGAGGAGACCGAATCTTCAAAGGGATTTAGCAGGCAAAAGTTCAGGCTTCTCCTCCCTTTTCTATATCAGTGCTGGGACGCTGACACACTACAGGAATTGACCCCAGGAGTGTAGTTGTGGCTTTTCACAAACAAGCTTTTCTCCATCCTCTCCTCTGCACCTGGAGCCCAGAAGAAGCTCAGGATCCCAAGAGGAGAAGTTGCTTCTCCCTGTAATTAATAACGATTATCTGGGCCTTGGAGATCTCCATGCCTGTGATAGAGAGAGCAGATTGAAGCCATATGCAAAGGATCTTGTATCAGAAAAGGATAAATTTGTCAAGCTCTGTGGGAACAAGTTTTGGGACAGGCAGGATCTGTGCTCTTGATTGTACCTTTTTCTCCTTTCCAGGTGAAGCTGAGTGTTTCTCTGTTTATATCAGGAAAGTCGCTGGCATTTCCATCATCTGAGAATGCTTTGAATTCTCCCAACTGTTCCTGCTGTGGGTGTTAGAAACAGGAAGAGGATTAATAAAGCTCCATGAATTATGGACCTCCTGCTTTTTCTTCTGATGCTGTTTGTGTCCCATCCAGTCTCTGGGAAGCTTAGAAGGAAATGCCCTCTGAGTTTGGAGCACCAGGATGGAAAACAACCATGGAGCTTTTACAGGCCAGGAGATCATCTGATTGGTATAGTCGCAACTGAAACACATGTATCACCTATAATGTTGCCTTTCCACAGGGCTCCTTCTATACCTCGTGCGTAAGTCATTCAGGGTGATGGAGTTGCATCCCCTCCATTTGCATTCTAACACTCTCCTTCTTTTTTGTCTTATTTCACTTACTTTTATATTATAAGACTTGTCTAATTTCCTGAATGATTTTGATTTCCATAACTTGCCTCTTTTTTCTTATTTTGTAGAAAAGACTCAAATCCAAAGATGGGGTTAAAAAACCTGAAGGCAATCCAGATTATTTTCCTCTCCCCGTTCACTCCTGAATTCTTCACTTGAATTCATTTTGTGTAAAGGAGGGATTGAAACAGTTGTAGTTGCCTCTGCCCAGCCCATTCCCAGATTTCTATAACCGATTATTGGTTTTGGATCAATATCGCCTTAAGAGTAGGCTTGTGGAGGCAAAAAGAAATAAATTCTTTTAAAAAGTTTGTTGTTACTGTTGATAATAACTTGAACATTTTTCTACAGTGTGGCTTCTTACCATTTTGTATACACCCTACCATGGATTTTCACCATTCAAGGGGTCAACAAGAACTCCCAGCTCCTGCACAACCTCACACTGGGCTACAACCTTCATGACAACTATTTGAACACTTTCCGCACTTCAGATGCCATGCTGGACATGCTCTCCACTGGAGAAGCCAATGTCCCCAACTACGGCTGTGGAAGGAAGGAGAACCTTCTGGCTCTTCTTGATACAGCTGACAGGGACATCTCCATCCAGGCATCAACATTAGCAGCACGTTACAAAGTCCCACAGGTTTGTGTGTGTTTTTTCTCTCTCTGGTAAAGTGAGTGGAGGGGGAGCAATAGATGCAATCATGTGTTCTCCATGGAATTCAAGAGCTGCTTTTCTCCATATTAGCAAACATGTCAGTTATGTTTTTTTTCTCTTACGTTCTTGTTCAAATTTCTCATACAAGGCCTGAAAAGCAATAAGGTCTTGGTAGTACAGGGGTTTAAGGCACCCTGTTATTAAGCTTATTAAGACCAGCTGCCTGCAATTACTGCAGGGTTCGAATCTCTCCAAGGCTCAAGGTTGACTCAGCCTTCCATCCTTTCTAAGGTAGGTGAAATGAGGACCCAGTTTGTGGGGGCAATAAGCTGACTTTGTATAAATATACAAAAGGATGAAGGCTATTGCTGAGCACATTGTAAGCCGCCCTGAGTCTTCGGAGAAGGGCGGCATATAAATCAAATTAAAAAAAAAAAAAAAAAAGGTCATTGAAGAGGATTTTTTCCTGGCTATTCAACTATTCAAAATATATCCTATTTGTCGATAAACTATTGGCATGTTGATTTTTACATAGATATAACACCTGCCATATTCAGTTGTATTCAAGCTGGCAATAGTAGCATCTCTCTTAAAGTGACCAGATTTTAACATTGGTAAAGAGGGACACCATTGTGGGCGTGGCTTATTTTGTGGGCGTGGCTTGGAGGTCATGTGACTGGGTGGGCATGGCTAGCTGGTCATGTGACCAGGTGGCCATGGCTATGTGTATAGGGACTACTCAGAGGGCTGAAAAAAATCATTTCTGACAGGTCTTCGCACTTTTGACTGGTCCTCACACTTATGACCATCCTCACATTTATGCCCGTGCAGCATTCTTAACAACCATGTCACTCATTTCACAACTGCTTCTCTTCACCATGATGACAAGATAGGGCAAAAATGTAAAATGTGAGGACAGTCGTAAGTTTGAGGACTGGTCAAAAGTGTGAGGACCAGTCAAAAATAACTTTTTCAGCCCTCTGAGTAGTCCATATGCATAAAAGGATACAGCAATAGAGAGGATGAAGGAAGGGAAGGGAAATTAGAGTAGGAGTGAGGGTAAGAGAGGGAGGGAGGAGAAGGAGAAAGGAAGAGGAAGTAGGGAGGAAAAGAAGAGGGTGGGGGGAAGAGAAAGTAAGAAGGAAAGAAAAGAGAGAGGTGGTAGGTTTGAGGAGAAAGATTGCTGTACAATAAAAAAGATGAAAGGGAAGAAAGCCAACCCCAAACAAATATAAAGATATTAAGGTAAAGAATGAATTGTTAAACTTTAAAGAATAAAAGAGAACAAATATGAATAAATAGCAATAATTAGAAACACACATACAAACATACAATGTATTTTCTTTGAACAGAGTATTTGGCTGATTCACAAATTTAAACAGTGTTTAGTCATTTCAATTAAATTTACAATTTCTATATTTCCTTTTTGCCATATTTATTCCTTATCTATTTTTTTAAAAAAAACAATATTACCCTTCATCCTCATCTCTAATCTTAATCAAATTCAATTTTTCCCTTCTATTCTATATTATACCCCTTCCCATTGTCATCTATTTTTATATCCATCCTCACATTGGTTAATTATGTAATTATGTAATACAGTTGTTTAATACAAATTCAACATTTTAATATAAATCAATTAGTTATATAACTACCTTTTTTGTATATCAATATGAACATGAATATTCCAATTATTTCCATGCAATCCAATTTCTTACAAATCAATTAATTATATTTACCAATAATAAGAAACCAAATAATTTCCCCCATATATTCCTCCAAACCACAACTTAACCATTTCTGCTTTCAACACAATATACAATTAATAGTATCTCAATTATTACAATTCCCTAGTTAAATAGAGCTTTTTTTCTTTTGTGTTTTACAATCTTGAACTCTCCTCCTAAATTTCCCATTGTTTGCAGTTTTGCACTTACCTTTTTTGGTGAGGAAAAAGAAAAAGAAATCTCTCCCTGCCTCATTTTGTCACGTTGCAGCAAAGACCCTGCTTTCTCTTTCGCTTTTTCAGCATAGCTAGGGGAAAAAAAATCTGCTCCAGGAACTCTTTACACTGATCACCTGTAGGGCGGCCCTTTGAAGCCCCGCAGCAAGAGTTTAAACAGTTTTTTTCCCTCTAGCCATCAGCTGGGACTCAGGAGGCAGCCGGGACTCAGGAGGCAGAATGAAAAATCGGGACTTTTTTAAAACGCCGCGGGACGTGGGACAAATTGCTAAAAATCGGGACTGTCCCGCCAAAAGCGGGACGTCTGGTCACCTTAATCTCTCTATATATATTTAAAAATGGAATAAAACGGAATCTAGCAATTACAAGCCAGTTAGACTAATAGATATTGTGGCTGAAATATATTGCTTGTTCCTCTTGAGTAATTTTGAGATTGGGTGGAACAAAAGTGAATTCCTTGCAGAACAAAAAGGTTTAAGTAGAGTAAAGAGTTTCATAAAGTTGGATAGTAATCAATCAATTAATAATCTAATATTGTGGGGGGGGGTCCCCCACTTATTGGGGGGGGGTTCCCCCACTTATAAGTCACAAGCGCAGTTTCTAAGCTGGCAGACTCAGGGCCAGAGACAGGAGATTGATTTTAGAGACTTGAAGGAATTTATTATTGCGGCTCTGATGAAACAAGATGAGGTTATGGACCAGAAGTTTAAAAAATTTCAACAGGAAACTAAGGAGATGATTCAAGAAAAGTATGACAAGATGAAGCGAGATATTCTGACAGTTTTTTTTTTATTTAAAAAGTTTTACAAATACATTTTCTCCCCAAATTCTCCCCCCCCCAAAACCCTCCCTAACCCTCCCCTTCCCCCATGACTTCCTCAGGATAAAATCGAAATCAAAATACATTTTTTGAAACTTAAACCCCTCCACCCCCTGTGTACTATTTATATCTTCATAGAACTCAGTTAATCTATCCCTACATAATACATTCAGCTAAAAGCTAACTGATATTTCCTAGTTTCATATTTATTCTGCACATAATCTATCCACTTTTTCCACTCCCGTACATAAGTCTCTTGAGTTCGATCTTTTAAATATGCTGAAATCTTCGCCATCTCTGCAAAACTGGCCATCTTCAAAATCCATTCTTCAATAGTAGGCATAGCATCATTTTTCCAATATTGACCTATCAATAATCTCGCTGCTGTCACCATATACAATATCAGCTTTGTTTCACCCAATGTAAAACCCTTAACTATACCCAATAAAAACAGTTGTGGAGAAAACTTTGAAGTTTTTTCTTCAAAACATTTTGCATAACCCACCAAATTTTTATCCAAAAAGCCTTCGCTTTCTTGCAGGTCCACCATATATGATAATATGTGGCATCTAAACAATCACATCTCCAACATTTTGGTTGAACATTAGGATACATACACGATAATTTCTTAGGATCTAAATGCCACCTATAAAACATTTTATAAAAATTTTCCCTCAAATTCTGCGACTGTGTAAATTTAACATTCTGGACCCATATTTTTTCCCATGTTTCCAACATCACTGGTTCTGCAAAGTTTTGTGCCCACTTTATCATACAATCTTTAACCAGTTCATTTTCCGAGTCTCTTTCTAACAAAACATTATAAACCCTCTTAATATGCATTAGACCTTTCTCTTTTATATGTCTAACCAATTCTTCTTCATACATCATTATACCAAGTTTTTGATCTTCTTTCCATCTCAATTGGAGTTGATTATACTGTAGCCAAGTTAAATTAATCCCTTCTTCCAACAGTGTTTCTAATATCTTTAGTTGCCATCTGCCCCCATCCATAAAAAGAACTTCTTTGTATAAACCCCCCCCCCCCCGAGTGACATTATATTTGTATTCCATATAATATGACCAAGATCCAGCCATAATGGTATTTTGTAATCCCATTTGAATCGGTGCTTCTTCCAGACTCTCATCAAAGAGTTCCTAAGTATGTGGCTTTTAAATACTTTATCCACTTTGTTCTCATAGAATAAATATGCATGCCAACCAAATTCAAGATCATGACTTTCTATATTCAATATTCCAGTCTTTATTTTTCCAAACCAGTCACTTGCTTGCGTCAAAGCCGCTGCTTCATAATACAGTTGTACGTTTGGAAGTTTAAGGCCTCCCCTTTCTGGGGCATCTTGCATAATTTTCAGTTTAACTCTCGGCTTTTTCTCATTCCAGACAAACTTATTCACTCCTCTTTGCCATTCACTCAGTTGTTTATCACTTTTGAGCACCGGAATCATTTGAAACAAAAAAAGAACTCTAGGCAAAACGTTCATCTTAACTGTTGCTATTCTTCTAAGTAGCGACAGCTGCAGTTTTTTCCAGGTCTCCATATCCTTTTGTACCTCATGCCACAACACCTCATAATTATTTTGAAATAATTTTGAATTTGAATCTGCAACTTGAACTACTAAATATTTAACCTTTGATACTATTTCAAAGCCTGCCTTGCTTTCAAGTTCCTGCTTTCAAACTTGTGTCATATTTTAACTATCATCTTCATTTTTTTCTGATTCAGTCTAAATCCTGATACCATACCATATGCTTCTATAATGTCTTTCATCTGGATTATTGATTCCATCGGCTGTGTTAGGGTAACAACCAGATCATCTGCAAATGCCCTTGTTCTGTAATCCTCTTGCCTTATAACTATTCCATTCAAAGTACTCGAGTCCTGTATTGTGTTCAACAAGACTTCTAGAGTTAAGATAAACAGCAACGGGGATAACGGACAACCTTGTCTTGTGCCTTTTTCTATACTGAAGTTTGTAGTTAAGCTTCCATTAATGATAATTTGTGCTGTTTGCTCTTGATAAATTGCTGCAACTGCCTGTATAAACTGATCCCCAAAGTCCATTTTTCTTAAAGTCTTTAATAGAAAGTTCCAATCCACTCTATCAAAGG
The DNA here is from genome assembly GCF_029215685.1 of Pituophis catenifer annectens. Taxonomy (NCBI): domain Eukaryota; kingdom Metazoa; phylum Chordata; class Lepidosauria; order Squamata; family Colubridae; genus Pituophis; species Pituophis catenifer. Next base: position 2,644,629 of record NW_027256899.1, on the reverse strand, counting down.
CCTTCTCCGCATCCAAAAACACCAGCACTGCAGAGATCTGTTTATTCTTCTCAAGATATTCCAATAAGTGTATTATTTGCCTTACATTATCCTTCATGTATCTGCCTTCTATAAATCCTGCTTGATCATGATGAATCACTTCTTGAATAACTGGCATTAACCTGTTGGCTAATACTTTTGCAAAAATTTTGTAATCATTATTCAGAAGAGATATTGGTCTGAAATTCTCAGGTTTTTTTAGGACCTGCTTGCTCTTTCGGTATCAATGAAATATAAGCTGCTTTCCATGAGGGAGGTATTTTACCCCCTTGTTGTATACTGCAAAATAAGTCTTTAAGATATTCAACCATTTCTGCTTGTAAAGTTTTATAATACACCGCAGTTAAACCATCCGTCCCTGGTGCTTTAGCTGTTTTCAGTTGTTTAATTGCGGCAATAATCTCCTCAACTGTTATCGGTTGACTCATTCTTTCCTTTTGTTCACTAGATATTTTCATAACTCTTCTTTCTTCTAAATATTTATCTATAAGTCCAGTTTTTATATCATCTTTAGCATATAATTTGGTATAATAGTCTAAGAAAGCTTCTTTAATTAATTTTTGTTGAAAAATTTCCTTTCCTCCGCTCTCAATGCTACCAATAACCCGTGTACTCTGTTGTTTCCTCAATGTGTAGGTCAACCATCTGCCCGGTTTATTAGCATTGCAAAATGTATTATGTTTCCCAAATTGTAAGTTAATTGCTGTTTGTTCCGCCATAAGCATATGAAATTGATCTTTCAAGAGTTTTATAGCTCCTCGTATTCTTTCATCTGTTTGATTTTTTATAAGTAACTGTTCTTTTTTCTTTATCTCTGCTTCCATTTCAAGTCTTTTCTTTTGTCTATTTAATTTGTGTTTAAAGTTCATATAAATGAGTACCCCTCTCATATATGCCTTACACGCGTCCCACACAATTTCAATAGGGGTACCCTTATTCAATTTCATTTCAAAAAATTCTTTCATTTGCTTTTTAAGTTTTTACATTCTTTTCATATCTAAACAAATTTTCATTTACTCTCCATGATCTTCTCTCGGTCTTTCCCATTTCAATTTCTATCCATACCGGGCTGTGGTCAGTTAGAATCCTTGGAAAAATCTTTGTTTTTTTTATTTTAACAAGTAAATCAGATGATAATAAAATAAAATCAATCCTAGAGAAGGATCTGTGCCTGTCTGAGAAGAAAGTAAAGTCCAAATCTTTTGGGTTATGTATTCTCCAAATATCTTTTTATCTATTTTGGGATCAATTACTCCATTCCAGTCTCCCATAATCAAAATAGATCTATAATCCCATTGCAATATTTTAAAGTGCAATGTTTTATAAAAATTTTCTTGTTGTTGATTAGGAGCATAAATTCCAATCACCAAAATTGGACCATTTTCTGTATAAATTTCAATTGCTATAAACCTCCCACAATCTTCAAGGTTATGGTTACTATCTTTAGAGCGCTCCATGGCTCAGGACCAGGGCACTTACGAGACCGCCTCCTGCCACCAGTAGCCTCTCACCGACCAGTTCGTTCCCATAGAGAGGGGCTCCTCGGGGTGCCGTCAGCCAAACAATGTCGACTGGCGGCCCCCAGGGGGAAAGCCTTCTCTGTGGGGGCACCTGCCATCTGGAACGAGCTCCCCCCGGAGATACGGAAGATCCAAGACCTACGCATCTTCCGCCGCACCCTAAAAACGTTTTTATTCCAACAGGCTGGTCTGGCCTAATTCTCTCCCTTTTAAATTGGCCTTTAAATTGGCTTTTAAATTGGTTTTTTAAATCTCTTTTAGATAAATTTAGATGTTTTAATCTTTGAACCTAAACCTAAATGATTTAATCTGTTCTAATAGTTTTTAACTTTTATATGTCTTTGTATTTATTATGGCTGTTCACCCCCCTGAGTCCCTCGGGAGTAGGGCGGTATACAAATATGAAAAATAAATAAATAAATAAATAAATCGTCTGCTTCTATAATTTTAGTTGACAGTCTTTTATTTACATAAATCACTACGCCATTCTTTTTTTCCAAATTTGAAGCTATAAATTGTGTTCCTAATCTAGAGTTTACTAAGTATTTTTGATCTTGTATTCGAATATGAGTTTCTTGTAGACAAATAATATCATTATTAAATTTTCTCAAATAATTAAATAATTTCTTCCTTTTCTGTGGTGAATTTAATCCGTTCACATTCCAGGATAGAAACTTAATTGTCATCTGGAGCCTCTTGAAGTGATAAGAACATCTGCCGAAGACTTTCTTCCAGATTGATAGTCTTCGGCTTAGCTCCTCCCATGGCTTCACATGGTCACCCTGTTGCGCATGCTCCAAGATGGCGGCGACCAAATGAGCTCCGTTTCGGGGATGGGAGAGTTGCCGGTCGTCATGGTCTTCAGGAGCCTTCCTGTCCATCTCCGGCTCCAGTCCCAGTGAGGGGAGCATCCACCCTGCCTGTTGAGGGCTTTTTCGCCCTCTGGAACGTCAGGGCAGGGCTGGACGGCACCGCGTGAGATGGGGTGATGGCTGCAGCAGCTGTTTCCGGTGTCGGGGGGAAGCGGAGGCCAAGGCATCCGGCAGCGGGCGGCGTTTGTGCGGCAGCGGCTTGGAAGTGGCCCCCCCTCACTCCCTATAGCTCTCTGGATCCCTGGGGCACTCTTTTCTGGCGTTTTCGGGGGCTCCGGTGTGCCCTGGGAGCTTGGGGTGCCTGGTTGCGGGCTGGCGACGACGGCGGCGGCGGCGGCGGAGGCAATGGCTGACATGGACCGGCCGGCCAGAGAAACATCCAGGCAGCAGGTTGATGGGGGAGAAGCTGACAGCCTCACCCCTAGGCTACCATCTGGCTCACAGTAGATTTTTTTTACTGTGATGGGGTGTTTTAGAACAAAGCTGTGACTGGGGGTTGTGGAAATTGGGGTTGGAGAGGCGGGAGGCTGACCATGGTTTGGTTGGTTGGTCGCCTCGGGTGGCCTCTCCTCCCCCCCCTTTCCCCCAGGTATGGGTGGGTCAACCACCCCTGGATTGGGCTTTCCTGTCTTGCTACTCCTACTCTCACCTCAAGGAAGATCTTGTGCCCGTGGGTCTATTATCATCTTTATTAACATCTTTATTATTACCATCGTTATTAACATCTACACTTTGGACACTTTGGACCCCTTATTATGCTCCACTCACGCCCTCGCTGGTAGGAGAGACTGTGCACCATTTGAGAGAGCTGAGGGATTTTCCACATCCCAATGGAGAGGATAGAACATTGCTCCCGTTAACTTGTAACGGGACCGGCCATCGTGAGAGGATGGTTGGCCATTAGCCTCTGTTGGAGAAAAAGAACATTGGACCCTCTCCCTGTCGGGAGAGGACAGTGGAGTCCAGCCCTATAAATGGATATTTTGTGACCTTTATGCTCAGTTATCCCTTGGACTATGACAGATTCCCGGACTGGCTTTTCTTTTCCCCATCTTTGGCTCGGTTGATGCTCCAAAAAACCGACCTTCTTGCGCTGCGAGACTCCCCCCTCTCGCAGGCCTGGCCCTCCACGTTATCGAGGGCCTATCTTGATGACGGGCTTTGGGGCCCCGAGAGATGGCATGCAGCAAAGAGGGGGCTGAGGGGTTTTTTAGCTAAATTTTCAAAGAAAATTTTAAGGGGACCCGGGAGGACGGGTGGGGGTTGTAAAAGTGGACCTGGGGGGGTCCAGATAGCGACTGTGCGGGATGATGGGTTGATTAGCTGCAGCAGAGGGGTCGCGAAAGGAAATTTAACCGGGGGGCAGGGGGACGATAGAAAGGGCTGTGTAATTGAAATCATGAGTGGGAGGGGCAGGTATGACGGGCGCAGGGGGTCATACCAAGTGTCGGGGGTGCGCACACGCTGTCTCCGAGCGATTGCGCACTCCGGCCCCCAATGCGTGACTCATGTCCTGGGATGTGTAGAGCCTCAGGCCCAGGGTCCGCGGCAGATGTTATGTAATGCCAGGTCGGTGGTTAATAAGGCCCCCCTCATCTGTGATCTTATATTGGAGAGGGGTGCAGACCTGGCAGGTATTACGGAGACCTGGTTGGGCCAAGAGGGGGGGGTCCCCCTCGTTGAGATGTGCCCGCCAGGTTTCCATGCATTTCATCAGCCAAGGGCCCAGGGGAGGGGTGGGGGAGTGGCGGTGATCATTAGGGAGAGTCTTTGTCTGAGGGAGACCACTGTTCCTCAGATAGCCGGATGTGAGTCCCTTTGTGTGAAGTGGGGCCGTGAGGTGCAGATGGGTTTACTGACTACGTACCTGGCTCCCTGCCACGTGGCAGCGACCCTGCCCGAGCTACTCGACGTCATTGCCGGGGTGGCGGTCGATACCCCCAGACTTATTGTCATGGGGGATTTCAACCTCCCATCCGCAGGTGAGGCGTCAGAGGTGGCTCGGGAGTTCATGGCTTCCATGACGGCCTTGGACCTGACCCAGTTAGTTCAAGGCCCCACTCACATAGGGGGACACACTCTGGACCTGATTTTTATCTCTGGTCAGTGGTTGAATGATCTTGGTAGAGGGGACCTAGATATTAAACCCTTGTCATGGACAGATCATTCACTCCTTCAACTAGACTTTCCTACCGCCTGCCCCCACCGCAGGGAGACGGAACCGACCAGATGGTTCTGTCTCAGGCGCCTGATGGATCCCGAAAGGTTCCTGACGGAGCTTGTGCCGTTTCCTGAGACTCTAACACATGACTCGACTGAAGAGCTGGTAGCCGCCTGGGAAAGGGCGGCCGCTGGAGCTTTGGACCGTGTCGTGCCTTTGCGGCCTCTGACCCGATGCCGATCTCAATTAGCTCCTTGGTTCTCTGAGGAGCTGAGAGAGATGAAGCGTCGGAAAAGACGCCTAGAGAGCATTTGGAGGACTAGTCAATCCGATTCCGACCGGACACAGGTGAGGTCTTATATCAAGACCTACCTAGTGGCGATAAAAGCGGCAAAGTCTAGCCATTTTTCTGCTCTTATCGCATCTGCAGAGAACCGCCCAGCCGCCCTGTTTAGGGTGACCCACTCCCTTCTTCGGGGGGGAGTGTGGGAAGACCCCTTGCAGGGTCGCGCTGAGGATTTTGTGCAATTCCTGCACGATAAAGTCGCTCGGATTCAGGATGGCTTGGACTCCGATTGGATGAGTCCACGGGAGGAGACCGGGGCAGGTCTTGAGAATGTTATCTGGGAGGAGTTTGATCCTGTGACTCCCGAGGATGTGGACAGGGTTCTGGGTAAGATTAGTGCCGCCATGTGTTTATTGGACCCGTGTCCCTCCTGGTTGGTACTGGCCTCCCGGGAGGTTACACGAGGCTGGCTCCAGGGGATTATAGGTGCTTCTCTGAGTGAGGGTGCCTTTCCTGCCGCCTTGAAAGAGGCGGTAGTGAGGCCCCTCCTCAAGAAGCCTTCCCTGGACCCGGCTGAATTAGCCAACTATCGTCCAGTCTCCAACCTTCGTTTTGTTGCGAAGGTTGTTGAGAGCGCGGTGGCACGACAACTTCCCCGGCACCTGGATGAAGCTATCTATCTAGACCCGTGCCAGTCGGGCTTCAGGCAGGGGTACAGCACAGAAACGGCATTGGTCGCGTTGGTGGATGATCTCTGGAGGGCTCGGGACAGGGGTTGCTCCTCTGTCCTAGTCCTATTAGATCTCTCAGCGGCTTTTGATACCATCGACCATGGTATCATGCTGCAGCGGTTGAGGGGGTTAGGAATAGGGGCACCGTTTTGCGGTGGTTCTCCTCCTTCCTCTCCGACCGCTCGCAGTTTGTGTTGTCAGGGGGACAGAGGTCGACCTTGAGGCGTCTCGCATGGGGAGTGCTGCAAGGGTCAGTCCTCTCGCCCCTCCTGTTCAACATTTATGTGAAGCCGCTGGGTGAGATCATCCGTGGTTTTGGGGTGAAGTGTCATCTGTATGCTGACGATACTCAGCTGTACATCTCCACCCCAGACCACCCCAACGATGCCCTTGATGTGATGTCTCGCTGCCTGGAGGCCGTGCGGGTCTGGATGGGGAGGAACAGGCTCAGACTCAACCCCTCCAAGACCGAGTGGCTGTGGCTTCCGGCGCCCCGATATAGTCAGCAGGTGCCATCGCTGACTATTGGGGGTGAATCTTTGCCCCCCACAGAGAGGGCTCGCAATCTGGGTGTCCTCCTGGATGCACAGCTGTCTTTAGAAGAGCACATGACGGCCGTGGCCAGGGGGGCCTTTTATCAGGTTCGCCTGATTCGCCAGTTGCAGCCCTTTCTGGACCGGGACGCCTTGCGCACGGTCACTCATGCCCTTGTCATCTCCCGGTTGGACTATTGTAATGCTCTCTACATGGGGCTCCCCTTGAAGAGCACTCGGAGGCTCCAACTGGTCCAGAATGCGGCCGCGCGGGTGGTTATGGGCGCAACCCGTTGTGCCCATGTGACACCCCTCCTGCGCGAGCTGCACTGGCTCCCAGTGGTCTTCCGGGTGCGATTCAAGGTGTTGGTTACCACCTTTAAAGCGCTCCATGGCATAGGACCCGGGTACCTTCGAGACCGTCTTCTGCCACCAATAGCCTCCCACCGACCAGTCCGTTCCCACAGAGAGGGTCTCCTCAGGGTGCCATCAGCCAAGTTATGTCGGCTGGCGATGCCCAGGGGGAGGGCCTTCTCTGTGGGAGCCCCAGCCCTGTGGAACGAACTGCCCCCGGAAATTCGTAAGATCTCCGACCTCCGGGTGTTTCGCTGCGCATTGAAGACCCTGTTGTTCCGCCAGGCCGGACTATCAACACAATAGTTTTAAATTGGGGTATTTAAATTTATTGGGGTTTTAAATTTGAGCCACTTTATTTAATTATTTTAAATTTTATATTGTTGTTTTGTCTGTGTTTTTAAATAGGCTGTACACCGCCCTGAGTCCTTCGGGAGAAGGGCGGTATAGAAATAAAATTATTATTATTATTATTAATTATTATTATTATTATTATTATTATTATTATTATTATTATTATTATTATTATTCACATGCTTGTGTATTGCCCTTAGCTCCCTTCTTGTCTTGCTGTGGCTTGGGCCTTCCCTGTTGTTGTTTTTCTTTAATTTGCTTATAAGCTGCTCGAGTTATACGCTGATCTTTAGCTTCACACATCCGGGCTAGGTCCAAAGCCACTTCTCTTGTATTCTTGGGTAGTCCAGTTACAGTTTCCAGAGGGAGATCTAACAGGGGCTCATCAAGAAATCCCCCTGTAGCTCCCTGCAATTCCATTGCCTCCCTCTCTGTCTGTTTACACTGCTCTTCAGTCTCTTGCTCAAACTGCTTCTCCTTATCACTCTCCTTTATCTCCAACACTGAAGATGTACGTGGGGATGTTGAATCTGTTTTAAAAAATGTAAAATAAAATTCTTCCGCTTTCTCAACAGTATTTAATCGATATCTTTCTCCCTCAAACCTCAATATTATGCCAGTTGGAGCATCCCACCTAAATGGGATGTTTTGTTTCTTTAGCTCAGGCACCAAAAATGCAAAATCCTTTCTGTCTTTTAACATCTTAGGCGGCAACTCTTTATAAACTCGCCTGTGAAGAGCCGCTTCGAGAAAGGAGAAGCGGCTTGGATAACTCCGAATCCTTAAGGAATCGAGAGAAGAGCCAGCGAGATTAGGTAGAGCCCCTGCGAAGCCCCCAGATTGCTTTTTTTTTTTTGCTTCTGGGGAGGAAACAGGCGAGGCTCCCTATCCAGCTTGCTGAGGCTCCGGACTTCGGAGGCAATTCTACACATCGTAGAACAAGGCGGCAGGACCAGCCTTGCAAGCGAAAACAAAGAGTATTTTTCAAAAGAACAGGGTGAAATTGGGACTTGAACTTCAAAACAGCAAGTATTTGTGTTAGCCCTCTGATTAAATTTAAGTGAAAGATTGAAAGTTTCCTGAAAATGGCGCCCGGCTTCAGCCTTAGTGAAAGCTGAAAGTGAAAGTGGATTTGCATAGTCATTTCAATACGTTACAAAGTAATACTGACTGCAACAAGTGAAGAGAAAGGGAAATTTTCCTTAAGTAAGCCTGATTCTGACTTAACTTTATCTTCAATTTGACTAAACCTGGGGGAATTTTTTAGAGGATTTTGTGGAGGAAGAAAGGGAAAAAAGATTTCCTTCTTTGAAAAAGTCAGACTACGTGGCAGAATGGCCTCAAAACAGACAAAGCAAGAAGTGAAGGCAGCAGGGGGGGGGAATCTCCCACGCACAAGCTGCAACAACAGCCTCCTAGTCAGCAGAGCCAGAGAAAGGAGATTGATCTTGAAAATTTAAAAGAGTTTATTGCTCAGGCTTTGATGAGACAAGATGAAAATATGGATGAAATATTTAAAAAATCTCAGCAGGAAATTAAGCAGGAGATTAAAGAAATTAAAGAGGTGGTTCAAGAAAAATATGATAAGGTGACTAAAAAGTTAATGACAGTGGTGACTGGCCTGTCAGATGCAGTTGTGCAAACTGATAAAAAAGTGGAGGAACTTAGATTAGAAGTAGATAGCAAAATGAAGGAGGCGGACCATAAAATCTTTAATGCTGATAATAAAATGCAAAGGATTGAAAATGAGATGACAATGATGCAATTTAGAACTATGGAATTTGCTATAAGACTTAGAGGTATACGAGAGAATAGCAGAGAAGACCTGAGAAAGATCTGTGCTGATGCTTTAGCTGTGATGTTAAAAATCAACCCTGAAGAGATGGACAAAGTCTATAGAGTGAATTCTTGGGTGGCTAAACAAAGACAACTGCCTAGAGATGTGGTGATATATTTTACAGATAGAAGAATAAGAAATGATATTTTGCAAAGGTCCTTTGTTTCTGCTGTGCAAGTGGACAGAGATATTCTGACAGTTTTGACTGGCTTGTCAGAAGTAATTGTTCAAATTGATAAAAAAAGTGGAAGAAATTAATTTAGAAATAGAGTCTAAAATGAAGGAAGTTGATTATAAGATTGATAATCTGGATAATAAAATGCAAAGGATTGAAAATGAAGTGACAATGATGCAATTCAAATTTATGGAATTTGCTGTAAGATTGAGGGGGATAAAGGAAAACAACAAAGATTTGAGAAGGATTTGTGCTGATGCTTTGGCTGAGATGTTAAAGGTTAGCCCAAGATTGACAAGACTTACAGAGTGAATTCTTGGGTAGCAAGGCAAAGGCAATTGCCAAGAGATGTAGTGATATACTTTACAGATAGAAGAATAAGAAATGACATCTTGCAAAAGTCTTTTGTTTCTACCTTACAACTGGATGGAAGGGAGATTGGGATTTATAAAGAGCTGCCGCCTAAGATGCTAAAAGATAGAAAGGATTTTGGATTTTTGGTGACTGAACGAAAAAAACAACAAATTCCATTTAGATGGGATGCTCCAGTTGGTATAATATTGAGGTATCAAGGAGAAAGATATCGACTAAATACTGTTAAAAAAGCGGAAGAATTTTATCTCAATGTTTTTAAAATTGGTCCAGCATCTCCACGTACATCTTTGGTGTTAATACAGGAGGGTGATAAAGAAAAGCAAAATGAACAAAAGATTGAAGTCCAGTGGAAGCAGATGGAGATGGAGGCAATGGAAATACAAGGAACTACAGGGGGCTCTTTGGATGAGCCGTTCCCGGATCTTCCTTTAAAGGCTAAAGGTGAACCACCTAAAAATACAAGAGAAGTGGCTTTGGATCTTGATCTGATGTCTTACAAAGTTAAAGATCAGCGTATAACCCGATCAGTCTACAAACAAACTCCAGAAAAACAACAACAGCAGAGGTCTAAGCCAGCACAAGGCAAGAAAAAAAGCAGGTTCTACAAAACTAAAATTTTTTAGAATATCTCTTTTGAATATGAATTATAAAGAACTTTTGCAAAACTATTAACCAACAGACTATTGCCAGTTATCTAAGAGTTGATTCATGATTAAGCAGGATTTATAGAAGACAGACACATGAAAGATAATGTGAGGCAAATTATAGATTTATTGGACTATCTTGAGAAGAATAAACAGATCCCTGCAGTGCTGGTGTTTTAGGCTGTGGAGAAGGCCTGTAAGCGAGTGAATTGGAACTTTCTATTACAGATTTTAAGAAAGATGGATTATGTTTACGTTGAAGGGAATAGCTACGAGGCAAGAGGATTATGGAGTAAGGGCGCTTGCAGTTGATCTGGTTGTTACCCTAACATGGTCGATGGAACTAATAATCTAGATGAAAGACTTTACAGAAGATATTATACGGAATATAAATATAAATATACAGTCATTTGTGGGGGTTTCGTATATAGAAGTACTCTTCAATGATGGGGGCAGATGGCAACTAAAGACAAATACACTGTTGGAAGAAGGATTTGATGTAATTGTTTAGATGTTATGAATTATTATATATGTTGTGGGAAAGTGGATGAAACAAAATTAATATGGTATATGGTGATAGGCTAGGTTACTGATTGTTCAATATTGGAAAAGGGATGTTATGTTTATTATAGAAGAATGGATTTTGAAAATGGCCAGTTTCGCAGAAAAGGCAAAGATATTAGCAAACATTAAAGACTGGACCCAAGAGATTTATGTATGGGAGTAGAGGAAATGGATAGATTGTGTGCAGAATAAATATTAAATTAGGAAGTATCAGATAACTTTTAGTTGAATGTTGTGTAGAAATGTATAGTATATAGGGGATAGAATACCAGAATGTTAGGACGAAATGTATACCACACAGGGGGTTGAGTAGATGGGCGGTAAAGTATTATATAATGTGATTTGGATTTGGATTTCATCCTGGAGAAGCCATGGGGGGAGGGGAGGGTAAGGGAGGGTTAGGGAGGGAAAGGGGGGGAGGGGGAAAATTTGTATTTGTAAAACTTTTTCAATAAAAAAAAAATTAAAAAAAATAATCTAATATTGTCAACACATTAGTTTTGAAGTATCTAATTACACAATAGGTCAGTCGGGTAAACCACAGTTTTCTAGCTTTTATAGATGTTAGTGCAGCAATATTTTGGGTATAATAAATTATAGGTGGAAATGTGGAAATTTTTTTAAAGTGAATTGATTTTGAAATGTTTTTAAGAGAGGAGTAAAATATTTTATGTTGGTTATTAGATGTGATTCAAAAGAAACATTGATTTGATTTGGGTCTTTGAAGTAAGGAAAATATATGAAATACTGATTGTTAAAATGATAAGTGAATATTATAAAGAGCTGTTTAGATTTGGAGTTTTAGGGTGATTACATAGTAGAATGTCAAATGCTAGAATAAGATGCTAGACAGAATGATAAAAATTGGGTTTAGATTTGTTCTTTTTTTCCTTTTTTCTCTTTAAGATGTTAATGGATGAAATATGGAACTTATACTTATGTTTTTTTTAAAAAAATTAATTTTATCAAGTTACATAATATTACAATTCTGCTAGCATCGGTTAAGCAGTGTTTGTACATATATACAGAATATATACATGGTGTCTCTTAAATTACTTATTCCTTTTAGCGATCACACCATCCCTTACTCCTTCCTTTCTTTTATCATCCACCCATTTATACCACCCTTCCCATACCGTATAGTAATCTGAATTTTCATCCTCATTTATCTCATAAGTTAGTTTACTCATCTCCGCGCATTCAAATACTTTTCTAATTATATGCTCTTCTGGTGGTAATCTCTTTTCTTTCCAATATTGTGCATATATCAGTCTGGCAGCTGTAGTAATGTGTATTATTAGATACCTCTTTTTTTTGCCATAAGCCCTTTTTAATATTCCCAGGAGAAATGTTTCCGGTGCCAAATCAATGTCTTCTCCAACTATTTCTTGTATCCATTTCTGAATCTTTTTCCAGTATTTCATCGCTTCGGGGCATGTCCACCACATATGGAAGAAGGTACCCTGGCAGTGGCCACACTTCCAACAATTTGAATTTGTATTTGGGTAAATTTTGGCTAATCTTGCGGGGGCTAAATGCCACCTGTATAGCATTTTATATTGATTCTCTTTATACGTTACTGCTCTAGTCAATTTAAAGTTCTTATTCCAGATAGTTTCCCAATCATTCAAATTTATACTATGCCCAATGTTCTTTGCCCACGCAGTCATTTGATTTTTAACCACCTCCTCCACCCTATCGTATTCTAATAAATAATTGTATAATTTGGCCAACATTTTTTTCCCCGTTCCCATCAAAACCTTATCAAATCCATTTCATCCTATTTCTATACTGAATTCCTCCTTATCTTTTTGATATCTAGACCACCAGTCACTTACTGGTGTAAGTATGGTCACCAGTCAATATGAATACCTTGTTCTCTCAAAGAATCCTTGGATTTGAGATTTCCTCCGCCATCCAGAATGTCCTTATATCTACACATTTTCTCCATTCCCAACATATTGGGATGTATCAAAGCCTCCATTATAGAGAGCCACTTCGGGACTTTCATATATTGCCGTTGCCTAATCTCAGTCCAAGTTTGTATTAGTGTGTCCCTAATTTTGTGCCTATGAAAGTATGTTTTTTCCCCCTATCTTTATCCCATAGGTAAGCGTGCCACCCTCTCTGCAAATCGTGGCCTTCCAGAGTTAGGATTCTTTTGTTTTCTAAGATGACCCATTCCCTTATCCACACTAAATTAGCTGCCTTATAATATATTTCCCAATCAGGGAGTCCGAAACCCCCCCGCTCCTTTTTTCCTGTAAAATTCTAAGAGAGATCCTAGGTCCCCCCCCCAGACGAATTTCCTAATATATTTATTCAATTCCGGAAAAAAAAATGTCCAAATTTACCGGTATGGTTTGGAACATATAACTTATGTTATACCGGATCAAACCCTTGCTCTAAAAAGATGTGTTTTATGTTTTTTAAAAAAAGGTTTAAGTAGAGTAAAGAGTTTCATAAAGTTGTATAGTAATCAATCCATTAATAATCTAATATTGTCAACAGATTAATTTTGAAGTATCTAATTACACAATATGTCAGTCGGGTAAACCACAGTTTTCTAGCTTTTATAGATGTTAGTGCAGCATTTGACACAAAGAGCAGATCAATATGATGGAGGAAATTGATTGCCCGCAAAATGTAACTAGCCTGTTGGCCCTGATCCAAGCCCTTGTTTGAGAGGGAGGTTGGGGCTCAATGGAGCCACGAGAAAAAGGATCAATACTTACCAAGGGGTAACACAGAAGAATGAATATTTGAACCCTTGTTTTTCAGTCTGGATATTAATGACTTACCAGGACTAAGGAAGGATTCTCATGTACATGGCTAAAGTGCTAAAATAGTTACTTATTTAGCATACGGCAAAGGTATAATTAGCTAGGAGTCTACAATGTTAGTACATAGTATTTGTTTCGCTGCCAAAGAGTGCGAGTCCATTCAGTTTGTGCCCATGAGCTTCTCCAGGGTTCATCACAGGGGGTGAACCAGCTCCACACCAGAAAGCTGAGAAGTGTCCTGTGGCAACATCTGGGCCTTCTCTCGCCACCGATGGTGCCTCACAGTTGGGTGTCACATCCAAGCAAGTCCAGCATTGTTAGGGGCCTGACATCTGTACCAAACATGCCACATTTCCCACCAAAGCGGTACCTATTTATCCAATAGTGTTGTCACATGCTTTTCAACTGCTACCGTGTTTCCCCAAAAATAGGACATGTCCTGAAAATAAGGCCAAGCCTGATTTTTGGGGTGGGCGTAAATATACGCCCTCCCCGAAAAATAAGCCCTAGTGACGGGGTGGGCATGGCCAGCACAGGAGACAGCCCTTCCCTTCCACCGGTCACCTCAGGGCTTCTCGGCGACTTCAAGAAGTTTGATTGAACTCGCAAGGGTTTTTTTTACTCTACAAAATGTTTGCCTGCAGACAAGACAGAGACACGCGACAGAGCTGCAAGGTAAGATGCGCATCTTGTGTCTCCCCGGTCCCTGGTGAGGGGGGGAGAAGAGACAGAAAGAGGAGCAAGCCACATCTCGCTCCACGTATCTTGGTTCTCCCCCGCCCCACATGCCACCCCTCTTGATAAAGAGCCGGGTGCTGTGGAAAAGGGAGCTGGGTGGGCGCAGGCTTTGGGTGTCTGGGGCTGCCGGGAGTTGCCCAACAGAGAGGCTGGAGCGGGGCTGGAGTTTGTAGGCGAGGGATGGATGGATGGATGGATGGAAAGCGGGCGAGTGCCAAGAACACCAGGGAGATTCCCACCTTTGATTGTCCCAGCGAACAGCTGATGAGCGGCTGTGTTGCTCTGCCATAGCACCCCAACACAGCAGCAGCCATGAGGTGGCCATGCTTGCTGCCTCCTGCACCTCCAAAATAATAAGAACACCCCCCACCCAATAATAAGGCCAAGCCCTTATTTCGGGGTTCAAAAAAATATAAGACAGGGTCTTATTTTCAGAGAAACACGGTAGGTGGGCGGAAGCTGAGGCAAGTGATGGTGATCTGTCCCTGTCCACACACACACACAAACACAGCCAGCCGAGGGTTAAGGAAGCACTTGGAACACACCCAGGTCTTTATCTCCAACTTGGCAGTGATATACACACCGTCTGCCAAGTGCTTTTATTTCCACAGAAAACAGAAAGATAATATACTCAGCGTCCAAAAGTCCAACAACAATAAATATTCCTCTCAGCAGTTCCGGATGAAGCTTTAGTGACTATCCAAGGTTTACTTTTGTTCGTCACAAGGATCACTGGCCACCACCCTCTATTATATAGTCTCTGGGGTGTGGTCCAGTGACTCAGTTCTAATCCCTAGCACGCCTCCTGAGCTGCTGCAATCGTTTATCACGCCTTCGGAGGCGTGCGTCCAGGAATGATGTCTCTCCCTCGCTCTCATCCGAGCCACCTGTCTCCCTGCTAATCTCCTCTCCCTCGGCCGGCACCTGAGACAGTGCCAGAGGGGAGGGGCCTGGAGAGGGAGGCCTGGCTGACTCCTCTTCCTCATGCTCGGAGCTTTCTTCCTCCGATGGGACAGGCTCAGAGGGCGGGGCCACAACAGATGGGAGCTCACCCCACCATGCAGTGGTAGAACTCGAACTGCCAGAACAAATCCAGTGTCTTTAAGCCACTGAGGCTCCTACTTGCTAAATAGACGTTGGTTTAAATTGATAGTAAAGGACAATTATCCTGCGGGTTAGCGAAGTGGCAGAAAGTGAAGGCAGCCTTATGTGCAAATGTGGCATGAAGGCAGGTATGGAGCAGCTTTTCTCCTGCACTCTCCTCCCCTCCTTCTCCTCTTGTGATCCCCTGGCTGGCTGTGGCTGAGCTGGGAGCGTGCACAGGCACAGGGAGACCCTCCTCTCCTCAAGCGAGCACCAAAGCTCAGGAAAGGTGGCCACAGGTCGGGCAGCGGCTCACTTAAGGAGGGTCTCCCCATGCGTGCGCATGCTCCCAGCTCAGCCACAGCTGGCCAGGGGGTTACGAGAGGAGAAGGAAGGGAGGAGAGTGCAGGAGAAAAGCTGCCCTGGACCTGCCTTCACGCTACATTTGCACCTAAGGCAGCCTTCGCTTCCTGCCGCTTCGGGATGGAGTCCAAAAAACGAAATAAGAGGGGTGGGACCAACCAGTGATGGGAGAGGAATGGAAACGCCTCACTTTGAAATGGCAACACAAATCCCCAAGGTAATTCCTATCCATGTTGGACAAGAGAGAGAGGAACACATTGCTTTGGCAATTCCATGACTTCCTAATATGCAACTATGACACATCCACCTGAACTTTTCAATGGCCTCAACAGAGTTCAAGTTCCTCCCTCAGGAAAGACGCTCCCTCCGCGCACGGCCGAAGAGCTGCCAGGGGTGGGCGATGACATGGCCAGGCGATGACTGGAGCATTAGTGCAGGAGAGAAGCCGTGTCCTGTTAAGACCCTCCTTAAGAGAGCGGCCGCCCACCCCACCCCCGCATGCGCCTTTGCTGCGCTTTGATCCCAGCCAGGGAGTTATGAGAGGAGAGGGGAAGGAGGAGGGCGGTCGCCCGAAGGGAGTGGGTGGAGACACACACACACACATAGAAAGACATAGAGAGACACACATACAGAATGATACATAGAGAGCAGGTGTAAGGATTGTCTCTCCTTCCAACTAAAGAAAGTAAAGACTCTTGAAACATGATAGTTCAAACACAAGTGTGAAGATGTTTTCTTTACTAGTTTCCCTGAGAACCCGAGCAACCATGCATTCACACCATTATCCTTTAAAGTCTCGTCTGTCCAAAGGAGAATGTTCCAGAAGTCTTGTGGTCTCTTCAGATGCAACTTGGGAAACCTCAGCTGTGCTGCCATGTTCTTTTTAGAGAGAAGTTTCCTCCTGGCAACCCTTCCAAACAAACCAAACTTCTTCAGTCTTTTTCTGATTCTGCTGTCAGGAACTGGAACATTTAACAGGCTCACTGAGGCCTGTAGAGTCTCAGGTGGAACTCTTGGTCTTTTTTTGCCATGTCTCTGAGCATTGAATGTCTGACCTTGGGTGAACTTTCTGGAATGGTCCCTCCTGGGAAGATTGGCAGCTGCCTCAAATGTTTTCCCCTTCTGAATAATCTTCTTTGCTATAGAATGATGGACGTTAAATTGTTTGGAAATGGCCTTGTAACCCTTCCCAGATTGATAGGCAGCAACAATGGCTTCTCTCAGATCATTGCTGGGTTCTTTGCCCTTTGGCATTCTGTTAACACAGACCTCAATGCTGGAGACCAGCAAACTCCTGAAACTTTGGCTTTTATAGAGGCCGTCACACTTGTGATGATCGATTAATCCAGGTCCCTTGATCAGCAGCACCAGGCTTCCTCTCAGCCTCTTCACACCTATGGAAGCAGTCAGGGTGTCCTTAGCCTTTCACACCTGGCTCCTCCATTTCGGCTCTTTCTGTAAAATAAAGGAGGACAGGGTGTTATATCTCCTGTGTTGCTGTTCACCTGAGGTTGCATTGACCTCCTTTTAAGAACTGCTGAAGACCAGATGCTTTTTACTGTGTCCTGATACATGAAACCACAGAACTCATAGAGGGTCTCCTTCCTTTTCCACAGGGCTGAATTTCTTAGTGTACAATTAAACCTCTGGAACCTGACAGAGTCCCCAAATTCTCTGGGTTAGAAGATGCAGAATTTCAAATAAAGCTCTCTAGGATTATGCATCTGACAAATTATATTAGGAGCTCTGGTCTCCTTATCTCTTGTGTAACTAGAGAAAAGCCCAAAAATAATCAAAGTGGTATATAAATAAATAAACAAATATTGCTTCACCAAGAATCTGGAAGATTGAATGTCAACTGCATAAGAAAGAGAGAGATGAGAGTCTTGGACTGCACATTAGACAAACAACCTATTGGGAAACTTGTGTTAAAGCAAAATATTTGCTGTTCAGTCAGAATTAAAGATATTCCCTAGTTTGATATTTATTCTGCACATAATCTATCCATTTTTTCCACTCCCATACATAAGTCTCTTGAGTCCGATCTTTTAGATATGCTGAAATCTTCGCCATCTCTGCAAAACTGGCCATCTTCAAAGTCCATTCTTCAATAGTGGGCATAGCTTCATTTTTCCAATATTGACCTATCAATAATCTCGCTGCTGTTACCATATGCAATATCAGCTTTGTTTCACCCAATGTAAAACCCTTAACTATATCCAATAAAAACAATTGTGGAGAAAACTGGATTTTTTTCTTCAAAACATTTTGCATAACCCACCAAATTTTTATCCAAAAAGCCTTCACTTTCTTACAAGTCCACCACATATGGTAATATGTGACATCTAAGCAATCACATCTCCAGCATTTTGGTTGAACATTAGAATACATACACGATAATTTCTTAGGATCTAAGTGCCACCTATAAAACATTTTATAAAAATTTTCCCTCAAGTTCTGCAACTGTGTAAATTTAACATTCTGGACCCATATTTTTTCCCATGTTTCCAACATCACTGGTTCTGCAAAGTTTTGTGCCCACTTTATCATATCATATCAGATAGCTTTTAGCTGAATGAATGTATCATGTAGGTATAGAATAATTGAATTTTATGAAGATTTGAATAATATACAGGGGGTGGAGGGGTTCAAGTTTTATAAAATGTGATTTTGATTTGGAATATATGTTGAGGAAGTCAGGGGGGAGGGGAGCATTAGGGAGGGTCAGGGAGGGTTGGGGGGGAAACTGGGGAGGAAATGTATTTGTAAAACTTTTTAAATAAAAAAAAAGAATTAAAGATATAATAGGGCCCTTTATTGGAACGAAACGCTCACTTGACACCTGCACATCTGGATCTGATTGTCCCAAAGGTGCTTTTTTCAAGAGGCAACTGGACTTTCTGGTTTTTCTTTGAAGACCTTTTGCTTCTCATCCAGAGCTGAAGAACCTGGACGACTGAGAATCTCCATAGACATGTGGGTCTGATTGCAATAAGTTGTGATACAGAAATGTGTTTTTTTATTCTTATTGTTAAGTTGGGTGAATGAGGATGCAGCAAGCCAGAGTAGTGAGTGACAACAGCTCTTTATTGTATAGTGAGAATCCAGCAACTAACCCAGGGAGCCAGCTCCCTTTATATACTTTACAGCTGTAGTGGTCAGCCAATCAGCTGAGGGTCAGTTAATTCGAACTTCCCGCCAAACAAACCTATTTACATAACACTCCTCCCCTCCCAGAAGTCACTTGGGGTGTTATTTACATACAAAGTCTCTCAGGTGACTAGGGCGTGTGCGAGTCCTAGTTGACCTGCGCAGTTCAGTCGGAGGGGCGGCGTCGAGCAGGTCGGAGGGACTTTCTGTTTCTCCCTGCTCCGCCAATGAGGCCTCTGGGACTTCCTCGTGGGCGGCGACTTCTCCGGCAGTTTGGACTACCTCGATGGGGCGGCGCTGGATACCAGAATCCTCAGCTAAGTCCTCTGCTCTACCCGGGCTTGTAGTTTGTGTTTCTGGTTGGTAGTCATGGTCAGAGATTGGTTCGTCAAATCTGTCGTCGGTGTCTGCAGTTACTCGTTTTCTTAGTTGGTCAATATGTCTGCGCCAAACTCTCCCGTCCCCCATGTCTACCCTGTATGATTTGGGCCCCGTGATTTCTGTGATTGTCCCGGCCTCCCAGAGTGGGCCCTGTCTGTAGTTTCTAGCGTGTACCGGTGTTCCTATGGTGAACTCTCTAAGCTTCCTCTCCCCCCCCCTTGAAAACCTCTGGGGAGTAATTGGGATTAAGCCTACCTAATATTCCTCAGAGTTTCCGCCCCATTAAGAGTTCTGCTGGGCTTCGGCCTGTGGCTGTACAGGGTGTGGAGTGCTGAGCTATTAGGAACTTGTCTACCCTTTCCTGCCAGTCTCCGGGACTTAAACGTGAAAGGGCCTCCTTTGCTGACCTCACAAATCTCTCAGCCTGTCCATTACTAGCCGGATGAAACGGGGCTGAAAGGACATGTCTGATCCCTAGTCCCGCTAAATAACCCTCGAATTGTGTCGCGGTGAATTGTGGCCCGTTATCTGACACTAGGATGTCCGGTAACCCATGGGTGGCGAATAACTGTCTTAGCTCCCTGATGGTTGCGTCGGTGGTCGTGGCCTTCGTTAGCTTGATCTCTATCCATTTGGAGAATGCATCTACCACGACCATGAAGGTCTGCCCGTGAAATGGGCCAGCAAAGTCAATGTGTATCCTGGACCAGGGTCCCTGGGATCTTTCCCACTCCCTCACGGGTGCCGTTGGTGGATCTGATCTGGACTCTTGGCAGGGTTGGCATCTCCCACCCACTCGGTAATGTCTGTATCCATGCTGGGCCACCAGACGTAGCTCCTGGCTAGCCCCTTCATTCTTACAATCCCAGGGTGCCCCTCATGCAACTATGTTAAAACTTTTTCCCTTAGGCGCAAGGGAATAACAACCCGATCGCCCCATAGTAAACAACCCCCTTGCATTGTCAATTTGTCCCGTTTTCCCACGAACGGTTTAAATTCCCCGCTCCCAATCTTTTCCGGCCACCCCCTCATGACCCAACTTGCGACTGTCCGGATCACGTGGTCTTTGGTTGAGGCTCTCGCAACCTCGGCTGATGTTATGGGCCCGGAGTCCAAAACGTCTATCAGCAAGATGGGGATGCCGGGTGTGGGGTCTTCTAGGCTGTCGGGTAGTGGGCATCGGCTGAGTGCGTCCGCGTTGCCCATGTCGGCCCCTGGTCGATGTACCAGGCGATAGGAATATGCTGCGAGGAAGATGGCCCAGCGTGTCATCCTGGGTGATAGTGCTGCTGGTGTTGGCCGATCTCCCGCGAGGAGACCCAGGAGCGGTCGATGGTCGGTGATTAGCTCAAAGTCTCTCCCGAACAAGTACTCGTGGAATTTCTTTACTCCTGAAATGGCGGCAAGGGCCTCCTTGTCGAGCTGACTATAATTTCGCTCGGCGCTTGACAGAGTTCGGGAGTAGTATGCGATGGGCGCTTCTAGGCCATTTGGGAGTCTATGGCTCAGGACGGCTCCCACCCTGAACGGGGACGCGTCACATGCTAGAACAAGGGGAAGCGTTGCGTTGTACTGGATTAGAAAACTCTCAGCTGATAGCAGTTTTTTAACACTGGCGAATGCCCTGTCTTCAGCCTTCCCCCATTTCCAAATGGCTTTCTTAGTTAACAGTCTATGTAAGGGTTCTGCCACTGTTGCCTTGTCTTTAAGGAAGATGGCGTAAAAGTTTAATAGTCCCAGGAAGGCCTGTAATTCTGCCTTGTCTTTGGGGGTGGGCGCTTCTTTGATTGCTCTGATCTTGCTCTCTGTGGGGTGTATGCCGGTGCCATCTACCCTGTATCCTAGGAATTCGACTGAGGGGACTGCGATCATGCATTTGTTTCTTTTTACTCTGAGTCCCGCGTCCCTGAATTTCCTTAGGACTTCCCTCAGCCTTTCCCTTAGCTGCTGCTCATTGTCGGCAGTAATGAGCACGTCGTCAAAATAGGGTACCACCCCGGGGATTCCCTGTAGTAGCTGCTCCATGGTACTTTGGAACAGTCCGGGGACTACGCTTACTCCGAATTGCAGGCGGGTGCACTTGAAGGCCCCTCTGTGGGTTACAATAGTCTGTGCCTCTGCGGTAGTGCCATCTACCGGCAGTTGCTGGTACGCCTGCGCAAGATCGAGTTTTGCGAAGATCTTGCCGGGGCCCAGGGAAAGCAACAAATGGTGAACGATGGGCACTGGGTAGGCGCTCTGCTGCACGGCCTTGTTAATTGTGCATTTATAATCAGCGCATATGCGCACTGATCCGTCCGGCTTTACCGGTGTAACAATTGGGGTCTCCCATTTGGCGTGGTCGACTGGAACGAGCACCCCTTGTTTGATTAATTTGTCCAGTTCAATGTCAATTTTGGGCTTCAGGGCGAACGGTACCCGCCTAGGCTTTAAACGGATAGGTGCAATATTGGGGTTGAGGTTAAATGAAATCGGGGTCCCCACATACTTGCCAAGGTGTTCGTTGAACACGTCCTGGAATTCTTGCATCAGGTCGTCTTTCAGAGTGCTCCGAACGTTCCTTACTCCGGTGAATCCCATGCCCAGGGCTCTAAATCAGTCCATGCCCACGAGGCTTGGGAGGTTGTCGCTGACGATGGTGAGGGGTAGTTTCTTGGTAAACTCCCCGTACTGTACTTGGAACTCGCCTCTTCCTTCGATGGGTATGCGGTTCCCTTGGTAGTCCTTCAGTCTGCGTTGCTGTGGCTAGAGCTGTCGCTTGTGTACGCTGGGGATGACTTTCTTTAGGTTCTCCCAAGACATGATGGATATCGGCGATCCCGTGTCGATCTCCATCTGGCACTCCCGTCCCTCGATTTCGACCGTGGTGTAGGTCTTTTCTTTGGGCGAGGTGCAGGTCTGTGCAATGCGTATGGTGTAGGCCCCAGCGTCTTCAAATTTCGCGTCCTTCCGGCTGCCGCCATCTTTGTTGGGCCTTCGGTGTGGCGCTGGCTCGGATTGGAAGGTTTGGCCACGTGGTTTGTAGCTCTGGTGTGTCTTGGATCTGCAGACCCGAGCGATGTGGCCCCTTTTCTCACAGGAACGGCAAACGGCGTCCCTGAACTTAAAGTTTTGTTGTGAGTGGGGCCCTCCGCAGCTGGCGCATCCGTCTCTGGGCTCCCTCTGGGCTGTGCGGGACTGCTCGGTGCGGTAGACCTCTTCTTCAGACTCCCCCTCACTCGCGGTACTTACGGCCTCTCGGTGCACTGGCGCCGTCTTCTGCGTTGTTCTGGTTAGGTGGGAGCTCTTTAGCTTCTCTGCAGCCTTTACTGACGATTCCTGTGCTCTTGCCTCGTCCAGGGCGATGTGTAGGGTCAGGTTTGACCTCGCGAGCAGTCTTCTCTGGAGCCGGCTGTCTCTCACTCTGCAAATTAGTTGCTCTAGGAGCATCTCATCCAGGTCTCGGTACTCACACACTGGGTTGCGGCCTTACGCAGGGCAGCGATGTACTCGCTGATTGATTCGCCCTCCTGCTGGAGTCGTTGCCGGAAATCATACCGCTGGACATATTTCGATGGCGTTGGTGCATAGTGGTCTTTCAGCAGGGTCTGTAGCGTCGACCAGGAAATGTTGTGGACCGAGGTTGGCTCCGACAATGCTTCGGCTGTGTCGAAGACCGTGGCCCGCAGTGGCTCAGGAACAGGGCTTTCTTTCGAACGTCCGGCAGCCCTTGCATGTTGTTTGCCACCATGAAGCACTCGAATCGGGACATGTAGGATCCCCACTTCTCTTCCTTGGGGTCAAAAGGCGCTGGTGGGGTGTAGGCAGACATCGTTTCAGGATTCTCCTGTGCTCCGCTCGCTCGCCTGGCTGGATTTGGATGCGGTCTCCGGTCCCCTCTCTGAACGTGGCTTCAGCTCTTTTCTCAAGTGTGGCTTCAGCTCTCCTCTGCTTCTGGCCTCAAAATCCCATCCTCGTCGCCAATGTTAAGTTGGGTGAATGAGGACACAGCAAGCCAGAGTAGTGAGTGACAACAGCTCTTTATTGTATAGTGAGAATCCAGCAACTAACCCAGGGAGCCAGCTCTCTTTATATACTTTACAGCTGTAGTGGTCAGCCAATCAGCTGAGGGTCAGTTAATTCGAACTTCCCACCAAACAAACCTATTAAGATAACACTTATTCTTATTTAATTTGTTTCTTGTGCTCCTTTTTTATATACAGTGTTGTTAACACTGTGCTTAATATTCTGTTTATTGATACGGCATAATCGCTAATCAACAATAATATATTTAATTTGTTCATCAATACCAAGTTGAATTTATTAAAAAATAAAGTTTTGGACTTTATCTGACCCTCATTATAACACAACTTTCTTCATTGCTTTTTCAGATCAGTAAAAACCTTGTTTCAAAGGCTTTGAGTGATAAAAGGACATTTTCCTTTTTCCACCGGATGCTCCCCAAAGAAGGATTCCAGTACCCAGCAATTGTCCACCTGCTCCTCCATTTCAGATGGACCCTGATTGGCCTCTTTGCTTCAGACACAGAGAAGGGAGAGAATTTCATGGGGATTTTTATTCCTATGCTTGTCAGGAATGGAATTTGTGTGGTTATATCACAACTGTTCTCAACAACTGGATACACAGCATACCTCAGGGATTCCCTCTCTAAGTGGAGACAAGTCAACGTCTTTGTTCACTTCATGGAAAGTATTCCCATTAGGGACAGAATTCTTCCTTTCCATTTAACACTTATGCATTTGCCAGGACCCATTGAAGGGAAAGTCTGGATCTATACAACTTTGGGAAGATTAGTTTTGGGAAAGCACAGACTTCTCAAATACATCCATAGTATTTGGAACTTTGACTATCTGGGGAAAAAAAGGCCAAGGGATTCTGCCTTTGAACCCAATTTCTTTGTGGAAGAAAAGTTTCAAGATCTTTATTTTCTCTGTTCTCTTTCAAAGAACGTCTTTTCTGTCAAAGGCCGCAGAAGATGCACCCAGAAAGCCCCACTGGAGACCCAGGGGAAAAGGAACAGAAGAGAGATCACAAATTATCACCTTTTCTACAGTCTCATTCAGACTCTGGCCCAGGCCTTGAACACTGCCTATTCCTCCAGATGGAGGAGGGGAAGGAAGGAGGGCGAAGGGAGGTTGGGGGCTCCAAGGCTACAGCCGTGGCAGGTATGGAGGTTCTGATATTGTGGGATATGAAGAATTGCTTCTAAAATAATGTTTCATTACAGCTTCCACTTCTGCGTAATAAATAAAGAAAATAAAGAACTAGAATATTAAGGATTTTTTTGAAAAACTAGTTAAAATGGTATTGTTCTTACAGTGAACAATGTGGTTCAGAAAAGTCTAGAAAGAAAGGGGGGGGATTTCTGAACAAGAACTTAATGGACACATTTCAAAATATAACCGATTTACGCAAAAGAGCAATGGAAAGTTAGATGCAGAATCACACCAGGCCATGGAGACAGGGGGTTGCTGGGGAAAATAAGGCCATATTGTTGAACAGGAGCTCCGGATAGGTCAAGAGCTTGCTAGTCCCCAGCCAATGGGAAAGCAGGACAGTGTCGAGTGACGGGAGGAATGGCATAAAACCTCTTGCATGCTTTGATCTGGGTCCACCTGGTGGATTTTTTTTTTTTAAATTTGATTTATATGCCGCCCTTCTCCGGAGACTCAGGGCGGCTTACAATGCGTTTGAATAGAATAGAATTGTTTATTGGCCAAGTGTGATTGGACACACAAGGAATTTGTCTTCGGTGCATAGGCTCTCAGTGTACATAAAAGAAAATATATGTTCATCAAGAATCATAAGGTACAACACTTAATGACTATAATTATAACCCTATGACTATAATTAAGTGTTGTATCTTATGATTCTTGGTGAACGTATCTTTTCCTTTTATGTACACTGAGAGCCTATGCACCAAAGACAAATTCCTTGTGTGTCCAATCACACTTGGCCAATGAAAAATTATATTCTATAGGGTACAAATAAGCAATCAAGAAACAATCAATATCAATATAAATTATAAGGATACCAGCAACAAAGTTACAGTCATATAGTCATAAGTGGGAGGAAATGGGTGGTGGGAATGATGAGAAGATGAATAGTAGTGCAGACTTAGTAAACAGTTGGACGGTGTTGAGGGAATTATTTGTTTAACAGAGTGATGGCGTTTGGGAAAAAACTGTCCTTGTGTCTACTTGTTCTGGTGTACAGTGCTCTATAGTGTCATTTTGAGGGTAGAAGTTGAAACAGTTTATGTCCAGGATGCAAGGGGTCTCTAAATATTTTCATAGCCCTCTTTTTGACTCATGCAGGATACAGGTCCTCCATGGAAGGCAGGTTGGTAGCCATTGTTTTTTCTGCCATTCTAATGATCCTCTGAAGTCGGTGTCTGTCTTGTTGGGTTGCAGAGCCAAACCAGACAGTTATGGAGGTGCAGATGACAGACTCAATCATTCCTCTGTAGAACTGGATCAGCAGCTCCTTGGGCAGTTTGAGCTTTCTGAGTTGGCACAAAAAGAACATTCTTTGCTGAGCTTTTTTGATGACGTTTTTGATGTTGGGTCTCCATTTTAGATCTTGTGATATGGTAGAACCTAGAATTTTGAAGGTCTCTACTGTTGATTCTGTGTTGTCTAGTATTGTGAGAGGTGGAAGTATGGGAGGGTTTCTCCTAAAGTCCACCACCATTTCTACAGTTTTGAGTGTCTTCAGTTCCAGATTGTTCCGGTCGCACCACGAGGAGAGTTGTTCAACCTCCCGTCTGTATGCGGATTCATCATTGTCTCGAATGAGGCCGATCACTGTTGTGTCACCTGCGAACTTCAGTAGTTTAACAGATGGATCCTTAGAGATGCAGTCATTGGTATATGGAGAGAAGTGGGGAGAACACACAGCCCTGGGTGGGGGGGTGGGGGGGGCTGTGCTAATTGCAGATGCTTTGATAAACTTTTGCTCCTTTTGGGTACCAGATTGCCTTCCTTGCTTTATTGCTGCTTTCCTATTTCTAACAATATGGATCCATTAATCTTAGATCCTTCAGAGAAGGAACCCAGAGGAGAAGGAGGGGAACCTTCTCAACCACATTGGGCTTCAGAAGGTCAACAGTTGGGCCAATCTAATTGCTGGAGACATCATCTTCTTTTGGTTCTAAACACAGTTAATTTTAAAAGGATGTATGCATTTTAAATACACTCATGTCTTTATGGGTTTGTGATTAGCAGTCAAATTTTACCTTTATAACTCTGAAGGGCACCCTGAGACCATCTAGCCCAAGCCCTCCTCTCTGCAGAAGTCCCAGTCAAAGCTTCTCTGACTGACGGCTGCTCAGTCTTTGCCTCCTCAGTGAAGGGGAGGCTGAACTTCTCTGCTTTGAGGGCTCAGCTCTGAAATGGCTCCTCTTTTCAGGGTCTTTTTCCTCTCCTTTGGCCAGAATCTCCTCCCTTCTGACTGAGCTAATTGCCCCATTCCCCACCCCCCCTCTGGAACAACACTGAGGAGATCTGGAGCTTCTGGGCAACTTCTTCCAGTTATTGGAAGAGGCAGAATGGGATTTACGACCTCAACTGAGCTCAGCATTTCTGTTGCTAAGCAAGATGGCCATTAAGTGGGTTTTGCCCTATTTTATGACCTTTCTTGCCTTTTCTTGTTAAGTGAATCACTGCAGTTGTTAAGTCAGCAACATGATTGTTAAGTGAATCCGGCTTCCCTGTTGATTTTGCTTGTCAGAAGTCGCAAAAGGAGATCAGGCGACCCTAAAACGCTGCAACCATCATAAGTGGATGCCAAGAATTCAGATGTTGATCACCTGGAGACCCTGGGGATGCTGCCATGATCCTGGGAAAACCTACCATGGCACTTTTTTCAGTGCCATTGTAACTTTGAAATGGTCACTAAATGAACCATTTTTCATAATCAACCTGATGTTTTCCAGGAGTTTATGAATAATCTTTTTTTCCTATGATTCGTTTTATTTATCATCTGCTCTCGAATGTCCCCTATAATTTACCAATTGCATCAATTATATTTTGTTAATATATATTTTGCCAATATAGGGTTGAGCAATTTGCTGAACTTTTGTTTTATTTATGAAGGTAGTAATGGCTATTTTTCTAAATGTATATTTTGATGTTAGGCAGCTGTAGAAAAAAGATTCAAATGTATAAAGGATAAATGGGATTTTAAAAAAAGTTTTCACATTTTAAACTTCCTGGATGTTCCCCTTCTAGTTCCATCCTTTCCTGCAGAAGAATCAGTTTTGCAATATTTCTGACAGGAAACTCTACTTGGATCAAAATGGAGATGTAGCAGCAGATCTGTCAATTGTGAGCTGGTTGATTCTCCCCAAGGGGAATCCCATCAAACTTGGAATGGGGGCTTTGCAAAGACAGAGACTTAATATCTTCCAAGATACTCTTTCACAGTTAAAGTTGCTCAACAAGGTGGGAGAAATTATGGTGTGATTCCTGTTTTTCCCAAAGATTTATGACCCATTTCATGTGGACTAAGCCTAGTTTCCAGGGTCCGTGACCTTCACTGGGAATTGAACATGGGGAGTAGAAACCTTATAGTTTCCTTTCTATAGACCACTTGGGAGCCTTCAGTATTATTGACCAAGCTGTTCTTCAGCTGCTGTAATACTGAAGACTCTTTGTAGCTGGTTCAGCCATGTCCAACCTGGGATGAGAAACCCTCAAGTGCTGGAGGTTGTGTTGTTAAGAGCCTGAGGTTCGCTTGTTCCTTGTCCTGAAAGAGCAAAGCTGAAGGGGATTCTGTTGAAGAGTCCCTGAATTGAGGTTTGGACTGAATGAGATGAAATTGGATCATGGCTGGATGGAGCTCCTGGGGGTCCCATTGGGAGAGAAGCTTCCTCTTGTCCTGCTTAGGGAAAGGCCATTGGGAAATGGTTCCCTGAAAGGGAAGGTCCATGGTCTGTGATGTGTTTACTGTAAGTAGTCCAGACCTGGTCAAAGGTGGCCATATCTGTCTTTGGGGGGAGCAATTGGCCTTCTACCCCTAGGAAGGAAGTCCAAGGCTTTCAGTTCACGTAAAATGACAGTGACCAGTGAGAGAATCCCTTGACCAGAAACCTGAAACACAACTTTAGTTCAAAGAAAAGGTCTTCCTGATATCAGAAGTAAGGAGACAGATTGTGACAGGAAATGCTACTTAGATTTGGCCTTTGATAATTAAGAGGGCTCTTCATCTGAAAATGAATGGCCTTGTTGATATTGAGTGTTAGCTGTCTTCAGTCCCTCTGCTTGAAAAGGAGTCTCCACATTCAACTACTATTAAATGCGGGTCTGTCTTTCCGTGCCAGTTGGAGTCTCCTAATTGGAGTTCTTCAACACAAAGGACTTTTTCTTGGATAACTGGATGGGCCTCAGAAATATCTCCTCCTGACCCAGGACTCACACTCATGTCCCCTCTGTTGCAGCCAAAGATTGGCGACTTTATCTTTTTCAGGGACACCTTCTCATGATCTCCCCTCAATCTCACTACAGTTGTAGAAACTGTGCAGAAACCTTCAGTCTTAACAAAGGAGAATATTGGTAGCTCAGGACTGACATGAGGGCTCCTTGGTGCTCTCTGAGCTTGCTTGTTTTCTTCCAGGCGTTTCATTACCCAACTGGGTAACATCATCAGCTATAATTTATGAGGAATTTTTGCTTTGTCTCTTAACGGGGAGACTGTTTTGAACTAGTGAACTAGTCCAGAAGAAACCTTTCCAGATCCTACTGGTCAGAAGTGTCATTTTTAATAACGTTTTACTCTACTTAAATAAATCTTTATTAAATAAAATAATTTAATAAATCTTTGACAATGACTGTATTTAAAAATTTAATATGATCATCATCACCATGGATAGATATATGAAGAGTGGAGGAATGCATTTTAATACAGTCATGAGGGGGAACCTTTAAGTTTGTCACAATGCTTAAATCTTTTCTCAATTCCAACCTTCCAGAATTTATTAAGTAGAAAAGTCCTTTATTATTCCAACGTGTTGTGCCAGAAGCAAAAGGGAGGAACTAAGGGAAGAACCTTCCAGGGTCACATCTCCTACACCTGTTTCAGAGAAGTCAGAGATTTCCTATTTACCTCAGTGAAGCCCAGAATCTCCTTGTCTAATGTCCATTTCTCTCCCCATTTTCCATGGACGGAGAGTCCTAACACCTTTTCTTTGGCATTCCTTTTCTTCTGCTCAGTCTCTGCCTCAGTCCAAATGTGTGGAAAGTTGTCATCCTGGATTTGTCAAGAGGGCTCGAGAAGGAGAGCCAGTTTGCTGCTATGACTGCCTTCCTTGTCCGGAGGGGACCTTCTCCACTCAGGAAGGTGGGTCACACCACAGGAAAGGAAGGCCTGGTGGAAATGGATTTATCCGCAGCATTTTGATGAAAGTGCAAATTAAAACATGCCTTGAAGTTCAACTCTTTTTTGTGTTTATGCAAAATGCACTAGAAATCCTCCAATTTAATATAGTTAGCTACAAATGTATTAGAAAATTATATTATCATTATTTTCTGTGGAATGGTTAAAGAACACATCTTGGAAAATATGGCTGGAATCAGTCCAAAAAAAAAGAGGACTTCTTGAAATGTAAAGGATATTGAGGAAATGTTGCTTTTTCCTTTTCTCAGATACAGAAAAATGCACCAAGTGTCCAGATGATAAATATCCAAATAAGAACAGAGTCCAATGTATCCCCAAGGTTATAACTTTCCTGTCTTATGAAGAACTTCTGGGTATCACCCTGGTCTCTTTTGCCCTACTCTTCTTCCTAACCACAGACCTTGTTCTAATCATCTTCATGAAATATCGAGAAACTCCCCTTGTCAAAGCCAATAACCGGGACCTCTCCTACATCCTCCTGGTCTCCCTCCTGCTTTGCTTCTTGTCTCCTTCTCTCTTCATTGGTCAACCAAGGAAAGCCACCTGCCTTCTCCGACAAACGGTCTTCAGCATCATCTTCTCAGTTGCTGTTTCTTCTCTCTTGGCCAAAACCATCACGGTGGTGCTGGCTTTCCTGGCCACAAAACCAGGAAACCGAGTGAAGAGATGGTTGGGGAAGAGCTTGGCCAACTCCATCATCCTTTCTTCTTCTGCTGGCCAAACTGTCATCTGCTCCATCTGGCTGGGAGTTTCTGCCCCCTTCCCTGACTCTGACCTCCACTCCCAGCCTGGAGAGATCATCCTGCAATGCAACGAAGGGGCCGTTGTCATGTTCTACGTCACCCTCAGCTACATGGGCTTCCTGGCTGCCATCTGCTTCACGGTGGCTTTCCTGGCCAGGAACCTGCCTGGGGCCTTCAACGAAGCCAAGCTGATCACCTTCAGCATGCTGGTCTTCTGCAGTGTCTGGGTGACTTTTGTGCCCACCTACCTGAGCACCAAAGGGAAATACATGGTGGCTGTGCAGGTCTTCTCCATCCTGGCCTCCAGTGCTGGTCTGCTGGGCTGCATCTTCATCCCCAAGTGCTACATTATCCTTCTGAGGCCAGACCTCAATGCAAAGGAGCAGCTCACAGCCAGAACAAATGTAAAAACATGAGATATAACACAAATGTGATATTGAAAGAATTGTTAAAAGTTTCTTTTATTTGAAAGGAGATATTCTTTCCATTTAGATAGTATGCAGCAATCAAAGAAAATCATATTTATGTGTTTCAGAATGGGAAACTGTTGAATGACTGGAATGCTTGTAGTTCCCTTTCCTTTCAGCTCACTAAATCAGCAACAGCTATTGAATGTGACACTTTATAAAAAATAATTTGGGCCCTTGTTCCTACTGACAGCAACTAAAAGTGTGCCTGAGAGAGAGAGAGAGAGAGAGAGAGAGAGAGAGAGAGAGAGAGAGAGAGAGAGAGAGCAGGAAAAGAGGCCAGGAGGAAGCTGTGGGAACCAGCCTGGTTGCCTGATCCTCTCCCTGAGAATGTCAGAATGATGTGAAGAGCCGTGTTTGACTGGCTCTCAGCTGGGGAGGGAAATCTTCATCACTCTTATATTGTTCTGTCTTGATTTCCTGATTAAAACCTCCTTTGCGGAAAATATTCAGCAGAACCGCTGTCTGGGATTTCAGTTTGGGGTTTTTATCTTGGTGTATACTTCACACCAAAATAAAAATAAATAAAATAAATAAAAGAATAAAGCGTATAAAGAAATTTCCACTGTGTTTTTAACTTTCCTCCACCAGAGAAATAAAATAGCAGTTTTCAGGCCCTTTAATTTTCCACTCTACAATTTCTACCTAAAGCTTTTTCTCTGCTCGTCTTCCAAGCTTGTCTTGTCTGCGAAGGGCTGGAGAAGATGCCCAGAGAAAGGGGACCTGGAGACTCTGCCCAGGAGGAGGTTGAAGGGATCCTGTCTAAAGGCAGCCGCATCACTGACCAGGTCACAAACCTTCAATGCTGCATAATATTCATCAAGGTCCAAGAAGGGGATGAATAGAGGGGGGGGGGACTTCCTGGTTTCTAGGAAGAGGCACCCATGGAAGCTGTTCTGCTCTCCAACCACACAGATTGCTCTTCAATTGGGAATCAATGTTTAGTTCTCAGAATGGCTCCTAATTGCAAATAGGATCCCTTTGAAGTTCAGTCTAAGATCCACAATGAACACTCTGGTTCTCCCACAAGCAGAAGACAGAGAGATTTACGGCTTTGCCCAACATGGAAAAGGCATCTTCCCACAATTTCACTTTCCTCCATCAAACCACACAATATTGGACACTCAGCCATCTCACACTCTAGGAATCCCCAATTCTGGCATCCCACATTAATCTGAGAAAATATTTGTTAGATGTAAATGCCTTATTCCCTAATGTGTAAATAATGTATATATGGGATATCGGGGGTTAACTTATTCTTTGATTCTTAATGTATTCGTAATTCACCACTCCCACTCTTGGCTCCACCCTTTGTATATATAAGGAGCCACCTTCACCATTTTCTTTGCTTCTATCTATGAATATTCAGTGAATATAGAATGCCTGTTATAATTAAAGAGAAATATATTTAAACCTCTAACTATTATTATCATTATTGAGTCTGATCCTGAAAATATTGCAACAAGCTGGTAGCAGAGGATGGTTAATTGACTCAATAAAATAAACATGTATAAGAAAGAAATAGAAAGCAACAATCTCAGATCAGAGATACTGAGAATAATAAAAATACAAAAGGATGACTACGATCTCATCGCGAACCTTCAAAACTTCTTGAAAGAAAACGAAGCAGCGAGAGAAAATAGTATCGAGACAGCTGAATTCAAAGAAACAAAAACGGTGAGCAACCCATCTATAAAAGAGAAAATAACGAGAAGAAAGAACAGAGATCCCGCTCAAAATTTCGAATGGCAGCCATCTTGTCTTCAACCGGCCACTGAGACAAGCAAAGCAGAGCCAATCACGATACACCATTCAAAATCTCTGGCGCGAAAAGAATCAAACAGTACAAAAAATAGTAAAGAAAATCTTTATTCTTCAGAAAGATCAAACACGGACACAGAAGAAACATCTATTAAACTGAAAGTAGAAGCGATCAAGAAACAACTATTTAAAACTTCTGATCCAAATTTAAAAATGACGAAAAAATCAACGGAAGTCAATGACCTAAAAGTAAAAAGACAAGCAAGCAAAAGGACAAACCAGAACATATCCAGTTCAATTCGTGCAGAAAGGATGACGACACCTGAGCCCAGAGGACCCTGCAGGTTTTTTCCCACACCGCAGACGGTTCCAGAGGTGGAGAGCTTCAAGCGGAGCGGCTTTGGCGAAAAGAAGCAAGCATCAGCCATCGGCAAGAAGATCAAGGTAGAGATGGAGACCGAATCGTCGGAGGAGGAACCTTACGAAGAAACTGCAGCGACAGAGGCTCCCTATGGCGGCTTCGACAGAAATACAAACTATGCACATGCGCAGATGCATTCAGAGAACTACAGAAGACATTATGATGAAGAAAAACCACTCAGACTAATGCACAGAATACCCACTCCATCCTGTGACTTTCAACACTTACGAGACCATGGACTACCCTCCGTTGTAAGTAGTGGGGATAATAATACTGGGGACTTACCTAGCGATTTTCCAAAACTTAGAATTGATGGCATTAATTTGCAAGATTGGTATCAGCAACTCCAGGTTGCCTTTATGAAAGAAAACCTGCTGTTTTTTATCACCAGTCCCCCAAGAAGACCTTGGACTTTAAAAATAGATTGTTTACACCATAGAGCATTTTTCCTAACAATATCTAGTGTGTCTCCTGCAATGTATCATAGCATCAAACCAAATCTAACTGTTTCAGAAATAATTCAATGCATGTTTAACTTGTTTCACAGCGATAGTGTAGCTACCACTACAAGAATGTCTAAGGATTTCTTTTCTTCCAGAGTAAAACCAGGGGTTTCCATAAGTGAGCATTTAATATCTTTAAACAAAATAAGAGCTGAGCTGCATTTGAGGGGGGAAGTGATTTCAGATCAAACGATGAAAAGTGTTATTATCAATTCACTTGATTCATCATGGGATAGTTTTATGTCACACTTAGACACCATCAATCTAGGATATTTATCCATAGAAAGTCTATCTAACAAATTGATAGCAGAAGACAATTCAAGAAAAAATCGTTCCAGCAATCACACAGAACATAAATCTTTTAGGAAGGTAGTTTTCCAAGAAAAATATAATGAAACTTTCAAATGCCATAATTGTGGGTCCAGGGAACACAATAGAAGAGACTGTCCCAAAATTTCAAAGGAAAGACATAGGTCAGAATATAGGAGTAAATACAATTATAGACAGTCTTCCACAGATAGACATAAATATAGAAGCCCACCAAATTACAGAGAAAGTAGAGGGGGCAGAGAAAATTCAAAAGAGAGAAAATCTGGTTCACTGAATGGACTAAATAAACAAGACAGCACTAAAACGCAACAAAATGAGAACAATAATTGGCTTATTGATTCTGGGGCAACTAATCACACCACTAATAACAAAAATATATTGTCTTCATTTACAGAAGATAAGTTTGTAATAAAGGTAGCTAATCAAGAAAAGGTTCAAGTATTAGGCAGAGGGAATGTGACCTTGCCTGGTCTAGGAAAAATAGAGGGGGTATTGTTAATACCAGAAATACCTCATAACATACTAAGTGCCATAAAACTAAGCAGAGATTCTGACATCAATATAGTTTTCTCAAAGGGAAAAGCAACTTTAGAAAAGAATAAAACAAATGTAGGCACTGTGATGATTAAAGGAGGCCTACCCTATCTGATAACAAAAGAAAGATGGTTACATAACATTGATTCAAATATGGAAGATTGTATTGAGGCAGATGATGAAAATATTAGTAACAGTGACAATGATGAATGTAAAATATCTCATAATCACGCAGATACACACAATGAGAAGAAACCAAAAATAGGTAAACCAATTCATGATGAGTGTGCTCACATCTTACATAGGAAGTTAGGACATGCAAGTTTTCCTGTAGTACAAAAAATGACTGAACACGCAGAAGGTGTCAAAATAAAAAATTGTGAAAATTATTTGGAATGCTCAGTATGTAAATCTACTAAACTAAAAACTAGTCCCAGGCCAAAAAAATCCACCAGATCAACTAACAAAATTTTTGACTTAGTACACATGGACTTAGTTGGCCCATTAACTCCATCAATCACTTATAGAAAACGTTACTTCCTAACAATAGTAGACGATTACAGTCGCTATGGTTTTGTTTACACATTAAAACACAAGGATGAAACCTTTCAAAAATTTAAGGAATTTTACAAACGCATAGAAACACAACATAATATCAGAATAAAACAAATTATGACAGATAGGGGATGTGAATTCATGTCTAAAGAATTCTCCCAATGGTTAAAGGATAGAGGAATGCTACATTTCACGTCTAGTCCATTTTCTGCGTTCCAAAACGGGATTGCAGAGAGAAAGAATTCTACATTACAAACCATGATTAGGTGCACATTAGAGGATGCTGGTTTAGGCAAACAATTTTGGTCAGAAGCATTACATTATTCAAATTACACTCAAAATAGAACCTGGTCCAGTATTGTGAATAAGACACCATATGAGGTGATGTATAATAGGAAACCAAAATTAGCACACATGCACATATTTGGAGTCACTGCAGACGTACACATACCTAAACAGTTGAGAAGAAAGGGAGAAAACGTATCCAGAAGACTAAGATTTATGGGATATGAAACTGGCACCAAAGGGTACAGATTCATTGATAATAATAACAAATTTATAGTTTCCAGAACAGCTGTGTTCCATGAACAGGCCAACTGGTCTAAATTACATCTTAATGAAATATTTCCAAATAAATGCAAAGATACAAAATCTCGTGAGGAAGGGACAATAGAAAATCAAAATATCAACAAAAATAAAAACAAAACCAAAACTTGGACAAATAGTCAACACAAAATAAAGACAGACACATTAACAAAAAAGGAAGCAAGATATTTGCATGACAACCATAGCAAACCTGAAAGAGCTATTAGGAACAACAGAAATCAAATACCAAATAAATACAGAGATTACATAATGCATATGGATGGTGAACAAATAACACCTAATACATATGAGGAAGTATTAAAACTCCCTCGTGAAGAAAAGGAAAAATGGGAACTAGCTATGAAAAAAGAGATGGAAAGTTTGCAAGGATTAAATGTATTCACACCAGCGATTGCGCCTAAAGATAAAACAATTATAGGTACCAGGTGGATTTATAAAATTAAGAACCTAGAAGGAGGCAATACTCTATACAAAGCTAGATTGGTTGCACAAGGTTATGCACAAAAATATCCGGAGGACTATACTGACACGTACTCCCCCACAGTGAGAACAGAGAGTGTTAAAACAGCTCTAGTAGTGGCATCTGCACTCAATCTTGATGTATTTCAATATGACATACAGACTGCGTATCTACACGCAAAACTAGATAAGGAAATATATGTAAGAGCACCTCACAGTCAATACACTAATAAAAATGAAATTTGGCTATTGAACAAGAGTTTATACGGATTAAAGCAATCTGGCAAAAGATGGTACGATTGCTTGGTAAAAGTACTTAAGACCATGGATTTCAACGCTACCACTGCTGATAACTGTTTCTTTGTCAAAAAAAGTGATGATTACATTGAATTTGTATTAATTTATGTAGATGATATTTTATATATAGGAAAACATAAAGAGAGAAGAGAAACCTTTGTAAATAAACTAAACGAACATTTCTCGTTGAAATCTTTAGGTAAAGTAAACAAATACCTTGGTGTACAAATTAACAAAACTAGAAGGGGATTCAAACTTACTCAGAAAGATAAGATTATTGAACTCCTAAACAAATGCAACTTAAACAATGCCAAACCCTGTGACACTCCTATGCAAACTGATTTCCTTAGAAATACTGATGAATCTTCCCCTGAATTTAAGGATAATACATTTTATAGATCAGTCATAGGTTCACTTCTTTATATATCTAATTGGACTAGGCCAGATATTGCATTACCACTCAATTTATTATCAAGGCACGTTAGCAAACCAACTATGTATCATTGGGAAGCTGTCAAAAGAATTTTAAGATATCTGAAAAGTACATTAGACTTTTGCTTAGTATTAGAACCTAGTGATAATAAAGAACCAAAGCTTACATGTTACGCAGATGCGGATTGGGCTGGAGATATATCATGCAGAAAAAGTACTTCTGGTTATATTTTTCTATTAAATGACTGTCCAGTTTACTGGTACACTGGTAAACAAGAACTGGTAGCCACTTCAACCACAGAAGCGGAATATGTTTGTTTATCCAAAGCTGCAAATAACCTTGTATGGTTTAATGATTTAATTTCAGATGTTTGGAAAAAACCTGCTTTGCCTTTTGTTATGCATGAAGACAATAAAGCAGCCATTGAAATATCCAGATCCGATGCCATTGGACAAAGGTCCAGGCATATAGATATAAAATTTAAGCATGTGAGACAATTGTCTCAAGATGGATTTATCAAAGCAGTGCATTGTGATACCTCTGAACAATTAGCTGACATATTGACGAAGCCCTTACCTTCCAAACAGCACAAATATTTAACTTCTAAATTGTATGTCTTATATTGTCCTGAATCTGAATGTAATTGGTGTTGTATAGCAAACCGACATTTAGAGGGGGATTTGTTAGATGTAAATGCCTTATTCCCTAATGTGTAAATAATGTATATATGGGATATCGGGGGTTAACTTATTCTTTGATTCTTAATGTATTCGTAATTCACCACTCCCACTCTTGGCTCCACCCTTTGTATATATAAGGAGCCACCTTCACCATTTTCTTTGCTTCTATCTGTGAATATTCAGTGAATATAGAATGCCTGTTATAATTAAAGAGAAATATATTTAAACCTTTAACTATTATTATCATTATTGAGTCTGATCCTGAAAATATTGCAACAATATTTCCACATTTTACACCCGCAATCAAAAAGCACTAAGGCGGGACTGGAACTCAAGAGCCTCCTGGGGATTGGCCCAAAGTCACTCGGGAAGATTTCATGCCTGTGGGAAGATTAGAACTCGGAGCCTCCTGGACCTTGGCCCAAACTCCCCCAACTGGCTTTCCTGCCTAAGGCAGAGCTAGAACTCACCATCTCCCAGTGATTGTCTCAAAGGCGCCCATTTGGATTCTATTTTAAAGCTGCTTTAGTGAGGGGAGAAAAGTCCCTCGGCTGCCTTTGCTTCTCTGCACCCTCCCCGGAGCACTCCTTGCCCCCCTTCTCTCCCCCCCCAGCACTAAAGGCTCCTCCTGCCCCTGCGCTTCCTGGCTCCCCCCTTGCCTCGCCCAGACAGACAGCTGTCACTCAAGCCCCTGTCCTGCAGCGCCACCCCCAGCAGGCGATCTGCCCGAGTCCCTCCCGCCGCCTCGTCCCCGCAGAAGCCGCCTCAGGAGCCGGTCGGAGGGCAGCGGGCGGGCGGGCGAGTGCCTGGACGGGCTTCCTCCCAGCCACGCTGCGTGGATGGTTGCTGGGTCTCCCGGGCCACGTCGGGGCTCCGTCTCCAGAAGCTGCGGCGGCCCAGCCGAGGAGAGCGGCCCGCGGAATTGAGAGCAGGAGAAGCTCCGGGCGGGCGGGCGGGCTCTGGGAAGCCTCCCTCCCCGCAGACTCTGCCAGGCGGGCGGGCGGGGGCGGCGGGGAAGCCGGTCTCGGGAGGAGAGGAGCTGCCACCGCCGGACTCCGGCCCAGGTTGCAGCCGTCGGGCGGGGGAGGGACGGAGGGCTCCGGCTCCACTCCAGGACAGGCGAGGCCAGGAGCAGCAGCAGCTGCACAGGGGGGGGGGGCTCTCGGAAAGGGGGGGGGAGTCTTCTCGTGGCTGTGGCTGTGTGTGAGAGAGAGAAAATCCCCCCCTTTTTTTACTTGAATTCCGGCTCCCTTTGTCCCTCCCGCCCCCTCAGTCACTTCTCCGCTCTCCGTCCGACCCGCCCCTCCCACCACGGCGCTCCTCCTGCCTGGCAGCTGGGAAAGCCCTGGAGGGGCAGCCGAGGGCCCTCCCCCCCCGGACTGAAAAGCCCCCTCCCTGCCTCTGGTTCCGCGGGGGGGGGGCAGAACCTCCCCCCCCCTTCAGAGGAGTTGGTGGTTTGGTGAGACGGTTCAAAGAAAGGTTTCTAGACCTCAGGGGGGGGGAGGGGAGGGAGGAAAGGCGGGGGGAGCGTGGCGCACCTTCCGCGGGTGGGAGGCTGAAGGGGCACCGCAGGCGGAGGCTCCCCAAAGGACAGCCAGGGGTTTGGGCAGCGCGGGGCAAGGCCTCCAAAGGCAGCGGAGGGGCTGCGTGGCTGCTGTGCCCTGTTCCGACTTCGCCCGGGTGCAAGAGGGAGGGGCAGGCAAGGGGCGGCCGCCACGGCTGTATCTTTGGGCAGGGCGAGAGGGAGGCGGGGAAGCACCTTACTGTCCATCCGTCCATCCGTGTCTGAGACTAGGTTGAGCGTCCGTCTCTCTCTCCGCTAAACCAATAAAGAGAAGGTGGGATTTCTATTTAGCCTCCTGTCCAACGGCCTCATCCAGGCCCTCCGGGAGAAGGAGGAATCTGCATGAAGCCTGCGTGAAACGAGAAGGAAAAGAGGGATTGAAAGAGAAGGAGGGAAGGGGAGGGAAGGGGAGGAAACCCCCAATCCCCTTTCCTTGTCTTTGGATGATTTTCTAAGTTCAAACACCCAAAGAAGAATCTGCCTGACTTGCTCAAAACTTCCGAGATCAAAGCAATCCGAAGGCCGCCCTCTTCAGAAGGGACCCCCTGCAGCTGTCTGGGCTTCTGGGCATTGGTTGATTTCCCTCCCTCCCTCCCCCTCTTCCCCCTCCCTCCCGTCTTTCCTGCCCACGGACTTTTCCTCCCGCATCACCTGCCACCAGGTGTCCACAGAGTATTTGTCACCTTCCCTTACGCAGCTCTTACCCAGCAGAGCAAACCCCACCCAGTCAGTCAACCTCAAAACCAACCCAAAGCTGCCAATCATCCCCGGCCAGATCGAGGTCCCTGCCACAGTTGAAGAGGAAGGGAGGGTCTCCTGGGACTGAAGGGGCCTCTGCAGATCCCCAGAGCCAGAAGGTCTGGACAGGGAGGAACTGGGTCTGCCTCAACTCGAACAAAAGGAGGATTTTGGGGGCCCTGAATCTGGGCAGCTGCATCTTTTCTCTCCTCCCCCAAGGCAGAAGAAGCCCCTCCTTCTCCAGATGTTGCTCTCTACAGTTGTGGGAGTGACGAAGGGCCAAGTTGTCCCAATCACCCCTCCCCCCACCTGCAACTTCCTAATAAACCCGACTGTGAGATCAGGAATGTGGAACTCGGAATTTGGAATTTGGAACATGGAATACGGAATACGGAACACGGAACACGGAATTCAGAACTCGGAACTTTGTACTCTGAATTTGAAATGCAGAATGCAGAATTTGGAATTTGGAATTTGGAACATGGAATACGGAACACGGAACACGGAATTCAGAACTCGGAACTTTGTACTCTGAATTTGAAATGCAGAATGCAGAATTTGGAATTTGGAACTTGGTACTCGGAATTCAGAGTGCGGAGTACAGAGTGCGGAACTTGGAATTTGGAATTCGGAACACAGAACGCGGAATGCAGAGTTCGGAGTGCCGAACTCAGAACTCAGAATTTTGAATTTGGAACGCAGAATACGGAATACAGAATGCGGAACGCGGAATTCAGAATACGGAACTCGGAATTCGGAACCCAGAATCTCTTCCTGCCTTCAGGGGCTCTGGAGGATGAATGGAGCCCCTCTTCTCCGTGAGAGCCACCCAAGTATTGGGCGATGCTCTCTGATCCCCTGCAGCCCTTCCCTTCCTTGGACCAGACATTCCCCGTCCCTTCATCCGTCACCCCCTGGTTCAGCCTCCGGACCCTCCACCCTCTTTCTTGCTCTGCTCTGCCCACTGAGGCCGAGGGGTTTTGGGGTTGGGGGAGGGAAGAGGTGCAGGCTGCCCTTGCCCCCCACCTCCATCCTGCAGCCGGCTAAGGAGGAAGCCTGTCCAACCTCCCCCCCCCTTGCTGCGCTCCTTCTGCCCGGCAGCTGCTGGCTGAGAAGCGAATGGAGGGAGGGGCGAGGGGAGCTGTGCCCAAGGCCACACACCCCCTTTCCCTCTTTTCCCCTCTGCCTTTGTCAACGGGAGCTGGGCTGCGGCCTGGGGCTCCCGAACCTTCCCCCCCACCACCACAGGATGATCTTTATTGGGAAGTTGGATGTGGGGGGGAGGGGTGACTGGGACAACTCTTCTTACCACAACTGTAGACAGCAACATCTGGAGAAGGAGGGGCTTCCTCTGCCTTGGGGGAGGAGAGAAAAGAGGGCAGCTGCCCAGATTTGTGGGGGGGGGGAGGCGAAATCTGCCTTTTATTCCAGTTGAGGCGCACCCGGTTCCTCCCGCCAGACCTCCTCCCCGCAGATCTGGGGATTTGCAGAGGCCCCTTCACGAGGCCCCTTCAGTCCCAGGAGACCCTCCCTTCCTCCGCCAAACGTCTCAGACTGGCCGTCCAGCTGGGTCCCTTCCTCTCCAACTGCGGCAGGGACCTCGGTCTGGCCGGGGATGATTGACAGCTCCTGGGTAGTTTGGGTTGGTTGTTGAGGTAGCCTGGCTGGGTGGGGTTTGCTCTGCTGTGTAAGAGCTGCGGAAGGGAAGGTCACAAATACCCTGCGGACACCTGGTGGCAGGTGAGGAGGGAGGAAAAGACGGGAGGGAGGGGGAGAAGAGGGGGGAAGAGGGAGGGAAATCAACCAATGCCCAGAAGCCCAGACAGCTGCATGCGGCCCCTTTTGAAGAGCCTCCGGATGACTTGGATCGCTGAAGTTTTGAGCAGGTCAGGCTGATTCTTCTTCAGCTGTTTGTGGTTACAAAATCATCCAAAGACAAGAAAAGGCGTTGGGGTTTCTTCCTCTTCCCTTCTCCTTCCCCTCCCCCTCCTCTTACAATCCCTCTTTCCCTTCCCATCAGGTCACACAGATGTCATGCGAATCCCTCGTTCTCCAGGAAGGCCCGGATGAGCCCGTTGGACAGGAGATTAAAGAGAAATGCCAACTTCCCTCTATTGATTTATTTAATGGAGAGAGATGGACACTCAACCTAGTTTCAGACACACCCAGATGGATGGATGGACGGACAGTAAGGCGCCTCCCTGCCCCCCCTCTCGCCTTGCCCAAACATAGAGCCGCGGCGCCCGCCCCTTGCCTGCCCCCCTCCCTTGGCACCCGGGCGAAGTCGGAACAGGGCCCAGCAGCCCCCCAGCCCCTCCGCTGCCTTTGAAGCCTTTGCGCCGCGCTCCCCGACCCCCTCCCCGCTCTCTGGAGAGGAGCCTTCGCCTGCGGTCCCCCCTCCAGCCTCCCACCCGCGGAGGACGCACCACGCTGAGCCTCCAATCAACCGACTCCCCCCCATTTTCTCCCCCCCCCGGCTTCCCTTGAATGGCCTCATCCCCCCACCACCTCCTCCGCTCAGCGCCTCCGTCTCTGAGTAACGGGGGAGGTTCCGCACCTGGAGGGCCCCGCCTCTCGTCTCTCCTCGCCTGGCCCAGGTGTTGCCGCCTGGAGTTTGGGGGGCGGAGACGGGCTGAGCTTCCCCATCGCCCCCGCAGCTTCCCCACCAACAGAGGATGCGGGCATTGGGGGGGTCTGGAGGGGCCTCAGCGTAGCCCTTGGCAGAGGCGGAAAGGGGGCTTTTCAGTCCTGGGGGGGGGGAGGACCTCCGGGGCTTCTGGGCAGCAGCTGCCAGGCAGGAGGAGCGCCGCAGTAGGAGGGCCGGGTTGGACGGAGAGCGGGGAAGCGACTAGGGGTGGGGGTGGGATGCAGATGCAGATGCAGATCAAAAGGGGGGATTTATACACACACATACAAAAAGAGCCGCTTCCCTCCCCCCCCTTCCTTCCAAGAGCCTCCAACTTTGCAGCTGCTGTTCTGGGACTGGAGCCGGGCGCTGTTTCTCCCCCGCCCGACGGCTGCACACTTAGCAGGAGAGCAACCTGGCCCGGATTCCGGTGGTGGCCGATCCATTCCCCCCATGACCGTCTTCCCCGCCGCCCCCTCCGCAGTGCTCGCCCTCCCGCCCGGCTCCCTGGCGAGGCTCCCGCGCAAGGCCCGAGGCGGCTTCTGCAGGGACGAGGCGGCTCAGGCGGATTGCCTGCCGAGGGTGCCGCTGCAGGACAGGGGCTTGAGTGACAGCTGTCTGTTCGGGGGGGAGGGGAGAAGGGAGGCGCAGGGGCAGGAGGAGCCTTTGGTGCTTGGGGGGGGGGAGAAGGGGGGCCAGGAGTGCCCGGGGAGGGTGCAGAGAACCAAAGCCAGCCGAGGGACTTTGCTGGACTCACTAAACTTTTAAAACCAGCTTTAAAATAAAAGCCGAATGGGCGCCTTTGAGACAATCATTGGGAGATTGTGAGTTCTAGCTCTGCCTCAGGCGTGAAAGCCAGTTGGGGGAGTTTGGGCCAAGGTCCAGGAGGCTCTGAGTTCTAATCTTCCCACAGGTATGAAATCTTCCCGAGTGACTTTGGATGAATCCCCAGGAGACTCTTGAGTTCTAGTCCCGCCTTAGTACTTTTTGATTGGGGGTATGAAACTTGGAAACATTTTCTCAGATTAATGTGTCCAATATTGTGTGGTGTGATGGAGGAAAGTGAAATTGTGGGAAAAGACCAATTCCGTGTTGAGCAAAGCCATAAGTCTCTCTGCCTTCTGCTTGTGGGAGAACCAGAGATATTTGTGTGGTTACTGTGAATCTGTCAGAGTTTCTTACGAAAATCAAATCCAGAAGCACACAGAAACTGATTCAGCTGGATTCATTAACTTCTTTATATACACAATAATAATACATGAAGTAAGTTTACAATACCAGCAGCAGTTTCACAGTTTCATTTCAGCTCAGAACAGCAGACAAGTTCACACACTGGTTTCCGTTTCTTTTCTCTGCACAGACTCAGAAGCTGCAGACTAAGACATGCCCTGGATCCAGTCTGTCTCAGCTCTCAATTGGCTGACTTAGTTGCTATGCCTATTCATTGGCTGACTTTGTTATCGTGTCTTCTCAGTCATGAACATTCTGACAGAATCTTAGACTGACCTTGTTCTGATGCCATCAGAGCTTTTCTTATCTCCTTAAAATAAAATTTGCAAAGGGATTCTACTCACAATTGGGAGCCATTCTGAAACATAAAAATTGATTCCCAATTGATCAGCAATCTCTATGGTTCGAGAGCAGAACAGCTTCCATGGATGCCTCTTCCTAGAAAGCTAGAAGTCCTCACCCTTATTCACCCCCTTCTTGGACCTGGATGAATATTATGCAGCATTGAAGATTTGTGACCTGGTTAATGATGCAGCTGCCTTTAGACAGGATCCCCTCAACCTCCTCCTGGGGAGAGTCTACAGGTCCCCTTTCTCTGGACATCTTCTCCAGCCCTTCACAGACAAGACAAGCTTGGAAGAGGAGCAGAGAAAATGCTTTAGGTAGAAATTGTAGAGTGGAAAATTAAAGGCCTGAAAACCGCTATTTTATTTCTCTGGTTGAGGAAAGAAAAAAATATGCAGTGGAAATTTCTTTACACATTTTATTTTTTTTATTTACTTTTTTATTATTATTTTGGTGTGAAGTACATACCAAAATAAAAACAATCCTAAACTGAAATCCCAGACAGCTGTTCTGCTGAATTCTTTCTGCAAAGGAGGCTTTTATGAGGAAATCAAGAAAGAATTATATAAGAGTGATGAAGATTTCCCTCTTCAGCTGAGAGCCAGTCAAACATGGCATTTCACATCATTCTGGCATTCTCACAGAGATGATCAGGCAACCAGGCTGGTGCTTGGTTCCCATAGCTTCCTCCTGGCCTCTCTTACTCCTCACTCTCTTTCA
The DNA here is from genome assembly GCF_029215685.1 of Pituophis catenifer annectens. Taxonomy (NCBI): domain Eukaryota; kingdom Metazoa; phylum Chordata; class Lepidosauria; order Squamata; family Colubridae; genus Pituophis; species Pituophis catenifer. The sequence goes on along the minus strand of NW_027256899.1, from coordinate 2,600,279 downwards.
CACACACTTTTAGCTGCTGTCAGTAGGAACAAGTGCCTCAATTATTTCTATAAGATGTCACATTCAGTAGCTGTTCCTGAACATCAAATTCCGCTAAATGACTTCTACAGAGTTCTCTTTAGCAAGATTTATTGAGCTGAAAGGAAAGGGAGCTAGAAGAATTCCAGTCATTCAACAATTTCCAATTATGAAACATATAGATATGATTTTCTTTGACTCCTGCATACTATCTAAATGTAAAGAATATCTCCTTTCTAATAAAAGAACCGTTAACAATTCTTCCAATATCATAATGGTGTTATATCTCATGTTTTTACATTTGTTCTGCCCGTAAGATGCTCCTTTGTGTTGAGATCTGGCCTCAGAAGGATAATGTAGCACTTGGGGATGAAGATGCAGCCCAGCAGACCAGCACTGGAGGCCAGGATGGAGAAGACCTGCACAGCCACCATGGATTTCCCTTTGGTGCTCAGGTAGGTGGGCACAAAAGTCACCCAGACACTGCAGAAGACCAGCATGCTGAAGGTGATCAGCTTGGCTTCGTTGAAGGCCCCAGGCAGGTTCCTGGCCAGGAAAGCCACCGTGAAGCAGATGGCAGCCAGGAAGCCCATGTAGCTGAGGGTGACGTAGAACATGACAACGGCCCCTTCGTTGCATTGCAGGATGATCTCTCCAGGCTGGGAGTGGAGGTCAGAGTCAGGGAAGGGGGGAGAAACTCCCAGCCAGATGGAGCAGATGATAATTTGGACAGCAGAACAAGAAAGGATGATGGAGTTGGCCAAGCTCTTTCCCAACCATCTGTTCACTCGGTTTCCTGGTTTTGTAGCCAGGAAGGCCAGCACCACCGTGATGGTTTTGGCCAAGAGAGAAGAAATGGCAACTGAGAAGATGATGCTGAAAACCGTTTGTCGGAGAAGGCAGGTGGCTTTCCTTGGTTGACCAATAAAGAGAAAAGGAGACAAGAAACAAAGCAGGAGGGAGACCAGGAGGATGTAGGAGAGGTCCCGGTTGTTGGCTTTGACAAGGGGAGTTTCTCGGTATTTAATAAAGATGATTAGAACAAGGCCTGTGGTTAGGAAGAAGAGTAGGGCAAAAGAGACCAGGATGATGCCCAGAAGTTCTTCATAAGACAGGAAGGTTATAATTTTGGGGATACATTGTACTCTGTCCATATTAGGATATTTATCATCTGGACACTTGGTGCATTTTTTGGTATCTGAGAAAGCAAAAAAAGCAATATTTCTTTAATATTCTGCCCTTTTATCTTACAGAAAATACCTTCTTTGGATAACAGCTGATACCACAGGCATTTACCAAGAAGTATTTCTTAACGATTTTATTAAACAGTCACTCCTTTGAAATGGCATAAGGTCTCCTGCTTGATCAGGGGGTAGGACTAAAAGACCTCTAAGGTTCCTTCCAGCTGTATTCTGATTGACTGATTGATTGATTGATCTACATGACTGGCAGGATATTTGTGTAATGAGTTCCCCCCATAACGATCCACAGCACGACATTATGGACCAGTGACACCTTCTCAGTGATTTATTTATTAGTTCAATTTATATGTCTTTCTCCGGAGACTCAGGGTGGCTTACAATGCATTTTATTTTTTTTTAAAAAAAAATTTATATAATTTTTTTTTTATTAATAATAAAAAGAAAAAACAAACCAACATAAATACATTGAAACAACATACAAAACGAACAGACATCAATTCAGTCCAATGACTGACTCTTAGAAGTTACTACAACGGTGGGTTATTTTCATATTTCTATTTGTATCAATATCTACAGTCACATGTTTACATGGTTATATATATATATATATAATTGACTGCTTATTTACTTCTATGCATTTCTGTTGAATAGTCGAAAGTTATCTTTATATTCCTGTTTTTGCCTCCAGCCAGCTGTACCATCTTTGCCATACTAAATAGTAATCAGTATCATCTTTCTCTTGTATTTCTTTTGTGAGCTTATCCAATTCTGCACATTCTGTAATTTTAGGATATTTCCAGCAACATATTATCAGAGAATCATTGTACAAATCATGGCAAGAGATTAGAAAACATTATACCAAGATTCCACGATGGCTATCGACAATGGAAGCACTAATATATCCCAATGCCATGGATATAGAGAAAATGAGGACTTATAAAGAACTACTGAACAGTGAAGGAGAATTACAAACAAGACAAGAATTACAAAATCAGGGTATAGACATTGATTGGTGGCCATACATGCAAATAGAATCAAGATACAAAACTGATCGGGCACAATTCGGATTCCAAAATGAACCAAATGAATTGGATAAAAGATTACAAAGTACAATGAGAAAATGATTACCAAAATTTATAAGTACCTACTAAAATACAAATTAGAAGAGGAGGTTGTCAAAGAGAATATGATAATATGGGCCAAAAATATAGGATATACTATTGAATTGGATAAGTGGGAAAATTTGTGGAAGATAAATTATAAGATGACATTGTCTATACCCTATAAGGAAAACCTTTACAAAATGTTCTACCGATGGCACCTCCCACTGGCGCGCCTAGCCAAGATGTTCCCAAATACATCTCCGATGTGCTGGAAATGTAAATCACAGAAAGGGACATATCATCTCTGGTGGTCATGCCGAAGGGCAAAACAATACTGGCAACAAATTAAAACAATGATTGAAGAAATCACGAAACAAAAACTGGAAATGAGGCCGGAAACCTTTTTATTGGGAATAATCACAGCACAATATACCAAAGAAATAAAATATCTGATCATCCATATCCTCACAGCAGCACATATACTCTTTGCCCAACATTGGAAATCTGAACAGTTACCCACAGAAGACAAAAAAATAACACTGCATTTTAAAAAACCATTATAAAACATTTAAAAATTAAAATATTAAAACCCATTCACACCATTCCTCAAGGGGAGGATTCAATATACAGTGGATTGTAAGGTCTTTCAGAAGGTGGACCTAAAACAATTCATCAAGTTTCAAAGAACTCAGATGTTCCTAGAAAGGTAAATGTAGCAGCATGTACCCAAACTAAAAAGCAAGAGAGAAATTTCCTCTGCTGTTAATAAAATTTGCCCAGTCCCCCATCTCCTCCTCCCATCTCTTACACAAAGCCTCCCATTTTCCTCAGTGTGGCCCACCTTCCTGAATGGAGAAGGTCCCCTCCGGACAAGGAACGCAGTCATAGCAGCAAACTGGCTCTCCTTCTCGAGCCCTCTTGACAAATCCAGGATGGCAACTTTCCACACATTTGGACTGAGGCAGAGACTGAGCAGAAAAACAAAGAATGACAAAGGAAAGATGTTAGGACTCTCTGTCCATGGAAAACGGAGGGAGAATTAGATGGAGAGAAGTAGCCTCTGGTCTTCATTGGGGTAAATATGAAACCTCTGACTACTTCTAAAGAGATGCAGGAGGTAAAACAACTGGCAGATTCTTCATTTAGTTCCTTTTGCTTTTGGAATTTAACATTACAATAAAATAATTTTCTATTTAATAAAGTCTAGAGACATGGAATTGATTATTTTTTTAAGTAGGATGATATATTCTTATTAAAACTGAGAACAAAGTTTACTGTAAAAATTTTAGGAAGCTTTTATTCCATTAGATTTTTTAATGTAGAGTAAAAACTGTGATGAAGAAAGAAATCTCTGGCCAATAAGACCTTGAAAGGTTTCCATAAAACATGGCAAAGCCACTCCACTTAGGTCCCGTCTCTTGAAGAGCTTCCATGAGATGACACCACCTGGCATGGGAGGCCAACCACCCTGGAGACTCCAGGCTTTGCCCCAGTGGTGAAATGTAAAATTTGTTGTGACTGGTTCTGTGGGCGTGGCTTGGTGGGCGTGGCTTGGGGGGGGTCATGTGACTGGGTGGGCTTGGCCAACTTTTTTTAAAACTTTTTTAAAGCATTTTTTTAATACAGGTTCAGGCGAATAGGTAGTAAAAAATGCTTTAAAAAGTTAAAAAAAGGTTCCGATGATCACAGCTGTGCTGCGTGATTTTTGGAACCTTTTTTTTTTACCTTTTACTTTTTTGCCCACTTGAAATGGGACCTCAGGCTTTGGAAAACAGAGAAAAGACACAAAAATTTCTCTCACCTTATTGAGCGACTTTAGCCGTGAAAGAGCATCTTGGTCGATAAAAAGTCTCTGTCTTTTAAAATATGCCATCATCTCTCTCCTGGCATCCTCCTTGGGGAGAACCAAGAAGATTCTGATGCCCAGATCTGCTGTTATCTCTCCATTTTGGTCCAAGTACAGTTTTTTTTGAGAAATATTGAAAAATTCATTCTTCTCCAGAAAGGGATGAAACTAGAATGGGAACATCCAGGAATTTGAAAAACAGAAAACTTTGTTTCTTATCCCACATTGAATCTTTCTTCTACAATTGTCTAATCTTCAAATATGGTTAAATAGGATAGAAATACGGCCATTATCTTCATAACTGAATGAAAAGCTTTGAGAAAGATTTGTCCATCATATACTGACAAAGTATAGAGAAAATATCATTGACACAATTGGTCAATTATAGGGAACCTTCTAGAGCAGATGAAAATAAAATGAACAGAGGGAAAAAAAGATGATTCATAAACTCTTTGAAAACAAGAGATTGATTCCCAGAAAGCATGGGTTGATCAAGAAGAAAGTTGTCGGGCTAATCTTCTCCCTGGTCATCCTGATGGAAAACACCTCCAGATGGAGAGTGGCTGGCTCTGGAGAATTTGATCGCTGAAGAGGGAGCCGGGCTTAGAGAGGGGAGAGGCACTACCGATCAGTGCTTAGTTCTTCATCAATTGATGGAAAAATACATATCAAATAGATCTGCTTCATAGATCTCAAGGCAGCCTTTGATACGGTTCCCAGGACTAAGCTATGGGAGAAGCTGGAAGCTGCCTCAATTGACCACAGGCTTCTTCATCTCTTACCTGCCCTACATACTAAGACATCCCTCAAGGTGAGGTGTGATATGCAGGGGTCCCTCTCGAAGTCGGTTAAAACTCAAAAAGGGGTTAAACGGGGGCATTTTGGCCCCCCTGCTTTTCAACTTTTACGTAACCGGCATGGTAAAATGGCTAAACAAACCAAATCACCCCCCCAAAAAAAATAGGTGACCGAAGCATCGCCCTCCTGCTCTATGCAGATGCCCCTGTGATCCTCTCCAGGACACCAGAAGGCCTTAAAAGAGCCTTGCGAGCCCTTCTCCAGCACTGTAATTACAATCAACTGGGCATAAATGATGAGAAAACAAAGATCAAAAAGCCCAAAACTTGATTCATGGCATCTAAATGGCCACAAAATAGAGCAGGGAAGCCCCTTCAAATCCCTGGGGGTGGCCATTCAGGCCAAGGGTTCAAGAAACATGCAGCTGCCCTGGGCCAAAGATCAGCCAGCACCATTCTTCATTGTTTCCACACAAAGGGAGGCTACTATGTCCCTGCTGCTCTTAAGCTTTTTGTGCCCAAGTCGCTAGCACATATACAAGAATATATGGATAATTAATATATGATAAAATTATATTTCAATATCACCCCTTCAGTCTACCCCAATCAGTCCCACAAATGCCGATCTCAACCGAGCCATTTTGCTCAAGTACTGAGCTGCATTAAATGCTGTTTTCAAATTCTGGCTGCAGATAAGGTGAGTCGTTTTGATATGGGATTCCCAATGGGTCCTTCGTTTGGTCTAGGGACCAAGGTACCTGCCTCTCACCCTCTTATGCAGGCAGCAATCAAATAGGATGTGAGCCAGGTCTTCTGCCTCTGCCACTCTGCAAATGCAGAGACGTCCATTATAAGGTCTAGAGTGGAATCTCCCATATCTGACCATTGTGTCCAGCTGTTTGAATCTCGCTCACGTAAATCTCTCCCTAAGATGTTTTGGCAGTTGTAACTTTAAATAGTTGTCTAATTGAAAAGTAGGTTTGTATTTGCTCAGCCATTTCAAGTTACTCACCTTACTAAGTGTTAGATCAGGCGCAGGGAAAGGAAGACGTGACCAGCTCGATACATTTAGTAACTTTATTGCAGCAGTAACAAGACTGGCTGTGCGCTGCTGGAGCTCTCCTTATATTCTCTCCGGCAGACGCACCGCCCCTAAAACAGCTATTCAAACTTCCCGCCCGAGGCTGGCAGCCAATCCGGGCGGGTGTCCTTATAAGGACATAACACTCCTCCCCTCCTAGTTAGCAAACAGTCACTCAAAGTCAATGAAAGTCACGTAATCGCGCAGGTACGTGGGACGCCTAGGCGCCCTAGTTGACCTGCGCAGTTTCACTTGTTCGTCGCTGCCGACTTGGACGGACGGGGCTCCTGTGTCTCCTGGTTCCCTCCCTGGAACCAGACTCGGTTCGGCTGGTGAGTGTGCGGGGTCCCTCCCAGCGCCTCCGGCTGAACCTTGGACCTTGGACTGCTGGTTCTGCTGGTCTTCCTCCTGGCCTGTGCATCAGTCGTCTCGCTGCGGTCGCTCGGCGCCGACCCGGGAAGAGCATCTGAGTCTTGGTAAGTCTGTGGTTGTCACTTGCTCCTCCCCAGTCTCCCGGGCTCCGCGGTTCGGCTGTGGTTCGGTTTCCCGTTGTCGGGGGGATGTCTCGGATCGGTGCCCTTGGGCCCGGTCCCCGGCGGTGGGCGGTGTTGACCTTGGTCATGTAGTTCGACCTCACCGGGCTGGTGCAGGCCCCCTTGGTCGGGGTGGCGGAGGCCTTCCTTGCCGGGCTGGCGTTGGCCTATCCTGTCGGGGTGGCGGTGGTTGTCCTGGTCGGGCTGTTGTTGTGGGGCTACCTCCGCGGGGTGGTGGAGGTCTCCCCTGCCGGGGTGGCGCTGGCCTCCCTGGCCGGGTTGTTGTAGGCTTCCCTCTCGCACTAGTCCCCGGTCTACCGCAGGTCGGTGGCTGGGGTCTTCCATGCTGGGGTGTTGTTGCTGGGCTGCCCTCTTGGATGGATGGAGGTCCCCCTCGCCAGGGTGTTGTGTGCCATCTTCACCCGCGTGCTGTGGTGTGCCCTCCTCGGACAGTTCCCGGTCTACTGTTGCCCTTGGTTGGCAGTCCTCCATGCTCTGGGCCCGCCTGCTGCCCCTGCCGGGTGGCCGAGGCTCGCCCTGAGTGAAAAGTCTCCGGTCTACTTCCCGGGAACGCCGCTGCCCTGGTTGGTCAGGTCGTTGCCTCCCCACCTCGCTGGGGTGTTGTAGGCCTGCCTTGTCGGGGTCTGGTAGGCTGACCTCGTCTGGGTGTTGTTGGCTTCCCTCGGTGGGGTGTTGCAGGTCTGCCGCGCCAGGGTGTTGCAGGTCGACCTCGACGGGGTGTTGCAGGCCTACCTCATCGGGGTGTTGTAGGCCTACTTCGTCGGGGTGTTGCAAGGCTACCTCGCCGGGCTGGTTTTGTCCTACTTCCCTCCACCTTTTCCGGAGTTGGTCGATGTGACATCTACAGACCTGTCCATCTTCCAGCTCCACTCTGTAGGACTTTGGGCCGGTTGTGCTTTCTATCTTCCCCTTCAGCCATTTCGGAGAGCCATGGAAATTCAATGCGAAAACCAGATCTCCTATGCTGAAGGCGCGAAGTGGGCGGCTGGCAGTTGTGGTCACTTCTGGGCTGTACTGTGGGTGCAGCCGGCCCAATGGTGACCTTAGCCTTCTGCCCATCAACAATTCAGCTGGGCTCTTGTGGGTGGTGGCATGCGGCATGATGTGTGGGTGAGGAGGAAGGCGTCAATTCTTTCCTGCCAGTCGCCCGTGCCCATTTTGGTGAGTGCCTCCTTGGTGAGTCTCACCATCCATTCAGCCTGTCCATTCCCAGCTGGCCTGTAGGGAGCTGACAGGGCATGGCGTATGCCCAGTCTGGCCAGGAATGCCTCCATGGCCAAGGACGTGAGTTGGGGCCTGTTATCGGAAACCAACACGTCCAGCAGTCCATGGGTGGCGAAGAGACGGCGTAGAGCCCAGATCATCGCTTCCATTGTGGTAGATGCCATGGGTACCACCTCAAGTCACTTGGAGAAGGCATCAACGACGATGAGTAGGTGGCGCCCCTGCATCGGACCCACGAAGTCGATGTGGATCCTTGACCAGGGGCTGCTGGGGGTCTCCCACTTCGTTGGTTCGGCTTGGGGAGGCACTGAGTGTACTTCTTGGCACGGGTCACATCTGGAGACCCATTCCTTGATGTCTCTGTCCAGTGATGGCCACCAGATGTAACTCCGTGCCAGGACTTTCATGCGGACGATGCCGGGGTGCCCATTATGCAAGGTTTCTAGCGTTCTTCTTTGCAGAGTGCTGGGAATCAGCACTCTGTCTCCCCATAGTAAACAGCCTCTCATGGTGGACAGCTCCTTTTGCTTTCTGACAAAGGGGCTGAATTTCTCCTCTGCCTTCTCCGTCGGCCACGCTCTGAGGATCCAGGATTTAATTTGGCGGAGTGTGGGGTCCTTTTGAGTGTGGACGGCCACATCTGCAGATGAGACTGGGCAGCTGTTGTTGTCGTCGATGTGGAAGAGGTCGAGCATGGGGGCTGGGTCTTCCACTGGGTCCTTTGACGGGCATCTGCTCAACGCGTCGGCGTTCCCAATGGACGTGCCTGGCTGGTGCATGAGTCTGTAGGAATAGCCGGCTAGGAAGATGGCCCATCTTGTCATCCGCGGGGACATGAAGGTCGGTGTTGGTTGGTTGCCTGCGAGGAGCCCCAGAAGCGGCTAGTGGTCGGTCACTATGGTGAAGCTCCTCCCGTAGACGTACTCGTGGAATCGTCTGACTCCCGCGACGATAGACAGAGCCTCTTTGTCCAGCTGGCTGTAATTGCATTCCGCGCTGGACATCGTCTTGGAAAAATATGCTATAGGGGCTTCTGAGCCATTCGGAAGTTCATGGCTGAGGACTGCTCCCACCCCGTATGGTGATGCGTTGCAGGTGAGCTTGATTGGGAGCGTCTCATTGTATTGTATGAGGACGCTTTTGGATGTTAAAAGTCCTTTGATGGCCCGAATGCTGCTTCCTTCTCTTGGTCCTACTTCCAGGAAGCCGCTTTCCCCAGCAGGCAGTGGAGTGGCTCAGCAATCGTGGCTTTCTGTTTGAGGGACATGGCATAGAAGTTAAGCAATCCAAGGAATGCCTGAAGCTCCGTTTTGTTTTTTGGGCTGGGAGCTTCATGGATAGCTTTAACATTTTTTTTTATTGCAAAAGTTTTACAATTACATTTTCACCCCTTCCCCCCCCCTCAACGCCCCCAAACTTCCCAACCTCCCTAGCCCTCCCTAACCCTCCCCTCCCCCCGGACTTCCACACAATATACTCATATCAGGTAAAAAAAAACCCTTAGTATAAAATTTATATAAAACTTGAACCCCTCCCTCCCCCTCATAATTTTTCCATCTTCATTACATTAAAGTATTTCTATCTTAAAATATCATTTTCAAATAAAAGCTATTTGATACTTCCTAGTTTGATATTTATTCTGAACATAATCTATCCACTTTTTCCATTCCCGTTCATAAGTCTCTTGTGAACAGTCTTTTAAAAATGCTGAGATCTTCGCCATCTCTGCAAAACTGGCCATCTTCAGAATCCATTCCTCGATCGTGGGCAAAACTTCATTCTTCCAATATTTACCTATCAATAAACTCGCAGCTGTTATCATGTACAATATCAACTTTGTTTCACCCGAAGTAAAACCCAAATTCTGAACCCAAATTTTTTCCCATGTTTCCAACATCACTGGTTCTTCGAAATTTTGTGCCCACTTAATCATACAATCTTTAACCAATTCAGTTTCTGAATCCCTTTCTAACAAAACATTATAAAGCCTTTTGATATGCATTGGACCTTTCTCTTTTATATGTCTAACCAATTCTTCCTCATGCAACATAATACCAGTTTTTTGGTCCTCTTTCCATCTCAATTGTAATTGATTATATTGTAACCAAGTTAAATTAATCCCTTCATCCAACAGTGTCTGTAATGTCTTCAACTGCCATCTGCCCGCATCTGTAAAAAGAACCTCTTTGTATAAAAACCTCCCGAGTGACATTATATTTGTATTCCACATAATATGACTAAGATCCAGCCATAGCGGTATTTTATAATCCCATTTGAATCGGTGCTTCTTCCAAACTCTCATCAAAGAGTCTCTAAGTATATGGCTTTTAAATACTTTGTCCACTTTGTTGTCATAAAATAAGTAAGCATGCCATCCAAATTCAAGATCAAAACTTTCTATATTCAGTATTCCAGTCTTTTTCCTTCCAAACCAATCACTTGCTAGAGTCAAAGCTGCTGCTTCATAATATAACTGTAGGTTTGGAAGTTTAAGACCTCCCCTTTCTGGAACATCTTGCATAATTTTCAGTTTCACTCTCGGTTTTTTCTCGTTCCAGACAAACTTATTCACTCCAGTTTGCCACACTTTCAATTGTTTATCACTTTTAAGTACCGGAATCATTTGAAACAAAAAAAGAAATCTTGGCAAAATGTTCATCTTAACTGCTGCTATTCTTCCAAGTAAAGAAAGCTGCAGTTTTTTCCAAGTCTCCATATCTTTCTGCACCTCTCGCCACAACACCTCATAATTATTTTGAAACAATTTCATATTTGATTCTGCAACCTGAACTCCTAGATATTTTACCTTTGGTACAATCTCAAAACCTGCCCTCCTTTCAAGCTCGTGTTTACGATCTTGTGTCATATTTTTAGCTATCATCTTAGTTTTTCTCTGGTTCAGTCTAAAACCTGAAACTTTACCGTAGTCGTGTATAATGTCCTTCATCTGGATTATTGATTCCATTGGCTGTGTTAGGGTAACGACCAGATCATCTGCAAATGCCTTTATTCTGTAATCCTCTTGCCTTATCATTATACCTTTCAGGATATTAGAGTCCCGTATTGTATTTAACAAGACTTCTAGTGTTAGAATAAATAACAATGGGGATAACGGACATCCCTGTCTTGTTCCTTTTTCAATTTTAAACTCTGTTGTCAAACTTCCATTAATAATAATCTGTGCCTTTTGCTCTTGGTAAATTGCTGAAACCGCCTGTATAAATTGATCCCCAAAGTCCATCTTTTTTAAAGTCTTTAATAGAAAATTCCAATCCACTCTGTCAAAGGCCTTTTCCGCATCCAAAAAAACCAGCACTGCAGGTATCTGTTTGTTCCTCTCAAGATATTCCAATAAATCTATTACTTGCCTTACATTATCCTTCATATATCTACCCTCGATAAATCCCGCTTGGTCATCATGAATCACCTTTTGGATTACTGGCATCAACCTGTTGGCTAGTACTTTTGCATAAATTTTATAATCAGTATTAAGAAGAGATATTGGTCTATAATTCTCCGGTTTTTTAGGACCTGCTTGTTCTTTTGGTATCAAAGAAATATAAGCTGTAACTTAACTTTAACTTAACTTTAATAGCTTTAACTTTTGATTTGGTGGGGTGGATGCCAGTACCATCTATGAGATAGCCCAGGAACTCGACCTCCTGGACTCCTAAGATGCATTTATCTCTCCTGACTCTCAAGCCCTTGGCCTTGAAGCGCTGCAGGACAAGCCTGAGTCTTTCAAGGAGTTGTGCTTTGGAATCTCCGGAGATCAAAACATCATCGAAGTACGGCACCACCCCTGGAATGCCTTGGAGAAGGCGTTCCATCATTGATTGAAAGATTCCGGGGGCAGCGCTGACTCCAAATTGGAGACGGTTGCATTTGAATGCTTCCCTGTGAGTAACTATCGTTTGGGCCTCTGCCATCTTTTCGTCCACTGGCAGCTGCTGGTAAGCCTAGGCCAGGTCCAGTTTGGCAAAAATTGAGCCAGTCCCTAGGGAATGCAGCAGATGTTGCACCATTGGGACTGGGTATGCGCTCTGCGGCAACGCCTTATTGATTGTACACTTATAGTCGGCGCAAATGCGCACAGATCCATCATGCTTCATTGGGGTCACAATGGGGGTTTCCCATGAAGCATGATCGATAGGTTCCAGAACACCTTGGGCGATCAGCTTATCTAGCTGAGCGTCTACTTTTGGCCGCAAGGCAAACGGAACCCGGCAGGGCTTCAGCCTGATTGGGGTGATTCCCTTGTCCAGATTAAAGGAGATTGGCTTTCCCACAAATTTCCCAAGCTTACCATCGAAGACTTCCTTGAACTCTTCGATGAGATTGTCGAGTTCGTCCCTCTGTATCTGATGGATGCCTTCGATTGATAACCCTAGCGGCTTAAACCACTCCACTCCTAGCAGGTTCGGTCGGCTGTGTTCCACGACTGTGATGGGAAGTTTGCCTTGGAGTTCCTTGAAGGTGATGTGGAGTGTGGTTCTGCCCAGGACACCGATGGGGTTTCCGCTGAAATCCACGAGCCTCGACCTCAGGGGCTTAAGCTGGTTCTTTTCACAGGTTGGCTTCAGGCGCTTCAGATGTTGCCAGTCCATAATGGAGTAGATGGAGCCTGAATCTACTTCCATTGTGCACGGTGACCCCTCTGCCAGCAGTGTCACGTTGAATTTGGTGGCACCGTCATCACTTGTGTGGGCGATTGTGTCTGGTGTACTGCTCTGTTGTGGGGATATTCGTCGTCCCCGCACCTAGACTGGTTCGAGGACCGTTTGGATGTCCTCTGGGTGTCTCTGCGATTTTCGCAGAATCTTGGCCTGGGTGGTTCCGGGGCTGGATCTGCTGCTTTGCATGCTTCGGCTATGTTTCCCCTCTTCAGGCAATGACGGCAGGTCGCGTCCCTCCATCTGCAGTTTGCCCTGGGGTGGTCACCTTTGCAACTGCCACAGCGTTCCCCCCGGTCGCCATGTTGGGGATTTTCCTGCCTGGGGGGGCGGGAAACCTTGTGTACGGCCATTTCCTCATCGGATTCTGATGGCGTGGCGGAGTCATCTGAGGAATTTGGGCCCGACTTGTGGATCTTGTGGATCCCTCTTGCCTTCACCATCGCGGCGGCCACTTTCTCGGAAGTCTCAGCGGCTGTGGCTTCTTCGAGGACTTCCTTGAGCTGGATTGTCTTGCGGCTCAGGAACTTCTTCTGGAGACCCACATCCCGCATCCCGAAGACAATGCGGTCCAGGATGGCATTATCAATGTTGTCAAATTCGCAATTGGCAGCGATTTGATGAAGTGCTGCCACAAACTCTTTAATGGATTCACCTTCCCGTTGATTCCTCTGCTGGAAGGTGAATCTGTTGGCAATTGGGGTGCCTGTGGGAGCGTAGTGTTCCTGCAGGACTTCCTGCAGGTCACTCAAGGACATCTCCTCAATATCTCTGGGCGCCACGAGGTCGATGGCCATCTCTAGGACGTCAGAGCCGCAGTGAGCCAGGAACAGGGCTCTCTTGCGTTCATCGTCGAGGTTCTGGTAGCCGTTTCCTCGGAGGAATTGCCGGAATCTGACCATGTACGACCTCCATTTCTCTCTTGCCGGGTCGAATGGATTCAGCGAAGCAATCGGTGCTTGCAGGGTTGCCATTCTGCAGGATGCCGCGGTTGGGTGACTTCAGCTTGGTTAGGCGATCGTGCCCGCGTCTTGTTCAGGTTCTCTCCTCTAGTCCTTCGTCGCCAGTGTTAGATCAGGCACAGGGAAAGGAAGACGTGACCAGCTCGATACATTTAGCAACTTTATTGCAGCAGTAACAAGACTGGCTGTGCGCTGCCGGAGCTCTCCTTATATTCTCTCCGGCAGACGCACAGCCCCTAAGACAGCTATTCAAACTTCCCGCCCAAGGCTGGCAGCCAATCCGGGCGGGTGTCCTTATAAGGACATAACACTAAGAATGTCATTTTGTGCTTCTATATCCTTAATTCTTTGGGCAGCTGTTTTTTTGAATTGTTCTCCTGTTACGCAAGAGACAGGAAGGCCACAGCTACTTCCAAAATTAATCAGTTTAGTAATCCAAGAGGTTTGTGATTGTGAGTTTATCTGCTCTAGTAAGCATAACTTGGGGAGTCTATCTGTCTCCATTTCATTGACTTTGTGCCAGTGGTTAAATGCTTTGATCTTGGATAGTGGATGAATTGTATACATTCCCAATTCAGCTCTAACTGCTGCAGCAGATGTCCTTAGATCTACACCCACAATACAGCTCAGGTGCTGGGACTGTGTTTGTTCTAGTACTGTGGTTGAGTATAAATCCCAAACTTCTGCTCCATACAAGAGCATAGGGGGAACCTTTATATACTTTAATTAATGGGCCAGGGATTGAAGGTTAGGGATAACTTTTTGCTATTGGACATCAATTTTTCTATGTTATCATTAATACAGTCAAGTTGATAAATCCCCTTCACGCAAGAGTTGATCTAAGATGTAGATCCTAGAGTAAGCTAATTTGATGAGATTTAATTTAAATATTATAAAGTTATTCTACTTAGAAACCTTATTTGAAACTGCATTTAAAAAGTTTGATAAAATAACAATGGTTTTAAATCAATTTAAAGATGATAATCAGAAGCAAGCAACTATTGTTGAATCGGATGAATTGGATGGACGGACTGGAACTTAATTTGTTGCTGGCATCCCTGAAGGAGGAGTCTGGTTTGAAGGCAGGCTGCTTGGAGATGGCTGGAGAGGCCATGGACCCCGAAGACTCAAAGTGGGCAGAACGGATGACTGAAAAAATGCAATTTTTCAAGAAGGGAGATTGGGGAATGGACTTGTCATATTTAAGTGGAGAACAAATCTTAAGAGTCATTGTGTTTCAATTTACAGGAGGTCCTGTGACTTTGGGGAATGGAAAGCAGTTGCTGGGAAAGATCCTAATTAAAGTTTAAAGGAAATGTATTATTATTAAGCATCAAACAAAGATATTGAATCATGAACAGATTCAGGATGGATCAAAGATAATGATTGTGGTGGTCTGTGGTAGATAAGAAGCCCCTGCAAATTGTCTGAGAGTTAAAAATAATAGCAGATAACAGACAGTTTTGAAATTTTGAATTTTTTTTTTTATTGTTAACTTCATTTTTTTTATATACAGCAGACAGATGACAAGTCAAGTGGTTGCAATATATCGGTAGAGGATTATAATTGTGGGCGTATTTTGCAAGGGGGAGAAATGTACATCTGTCAGTATTCAACTGGGGAACAATATATGTGTATGTGGTTTTATCTGTTTTTAATGCACAATTTTTTAAAAAAATGTTTCATCTAATTTTGTTTTGTCTTTGTAATAGTTTTATTTTTTGAAGTTTGTATTTTACTTTTTTGAATAAAATAAAATTTAATGAGAGGAATATCAAGTTTCCAGAAACAATATTTATCATCAGCACACACAGACGGCTGCATATCTAAAAAGCAGTAGAAAAATATCTGATTTTTAGCAACTAGGACTTGACTAACTAAATAGAGTGTCATATAAGAACATAAATGATGGACTGGAAGAAAGATGAGGGACACCAAACTTCATATTTATGTTTGTGAAAATGATCTCAAAATCGTAGTTAACTGTGAACAGAATCTGAGTCAGCAGGGAGATGTTCATGGAAAGAAGGCAAATGCAGCCATAAGAATCTCAGGAAGTGAATGTTGTGGTTTGGGGAGACCCCAACTCAAGGACCAGGTCCCCTTGCAGGCACCACACTTGGAGGAGAATTTGCTGTGTTAGAGCTGAGCCAGTGAAGCAGAGAAGTTCAGTCTCCTCTTCATGGATTGTCTGAATGCAAAGACGGAGCAGCCATCAGTCAGAGAAGCTTTAACTGGGATTCCTGCAGAGAGGAGGGGTTGGGCTAGATGGTCTCAGGGTCTCCTCCAAATTGATAAAGGTTGTCATGCCACAACATGTATCTATTGTGCAGTTGTTGCTCTAGCCCCACCTAGTGGCCGGGGGCAGATAAGCCTAACTGTATGGTCTGAAGCCAGACTCCCTTTTCTCTCAGCCTTTGGAGGAGACGGAAGCAGCCGGTTTGACCGAGACACATGGTCATCCAGAGGCCTCCGTCCCTCACACGGAGCATCGCTGGAGAGGTTCCAGCTGCTTCATTGTTGGCTGTTAATTAATGCTGCCTATCTCCTATTTATATTTGATTCTCACTCTTTGCATTTCCTCAGTTTCTCCGTGCCCTTTTCTCCCAATGAAACACCCAGATCCACCCCAGGCTCCCTTTCACTGGAGGAGAAGAGGGGGGTTTGGCTGCCTGTTGAGCTGCACACAGACCCACCTGCAGTGGGGACGGAACAAAGGGGAAATTCCACCATGCTCATCACAAACCCACAAATACAGGAATTCATTTTAAAAAGAATATAGCATTTTTAAATTAGCAGTGTGTAATATCAAAATGCCATAGTATCTACTCTTTGGAACCATTATTCCCTGAGCAATTGAATTGGACAGGTCTGTTGAGATGTTTCCCCTCCTCCTCCTCTGGATTCCTCCTCCAAAGGATCTCAGATTAATGGATCCATATCGGGACCCCATACCTGCCACGGCTGCAGCCTTGGAGACCACAAACTCTTTTCTCCCTCCTTCCTTCTCCTCCTCGATCTGGAGGAATAAGCGGCATTCAAGGCCTGGGCCAGAGTCTTCATGATACTGAAAGATTTATCGTAATTTGGGATATGGATCCTGTCCCTTTTCTCCCGGGTCTCCAGTGGAGCATTCTCGGTGCATCTTCTGCGGCCTTTGACAGAAAAGAGGTTCTTTGAAAGAGAACAGAGAAAATAAAGATCTTGAAACTTTTCTTCCACAAAGAAATGGGGTTCAAAGGCATCATCCATTGGCCTTTCTTTTACCAGATATTCAAAGTTCCAAATACTATGGATGTATTTGTAAAGTCTGCGCTTGTCCATTGTATACCCTGCAAAATTTGTGAGGATCCAGACTTTCCCTTCAATGGGTCCTGGCAGACGCATAAATGTTAAATGGAAAGGAAGAATTCTGTCCCAAATGATCTCATATTTCATGTAGTGAACAAAGACGTTGACTTGTCTCCACTTAGAGAGGGAATCCCTGAGGTATGCTGTATATCCACGTGTTGAGAACAGTTGTGATATAACCACACAAATTCCACTCCTGACAAGCACAGGAGGAAAAATCCTCATGAAATTCTCTCCATTTTCTGTGTCTGAAGCAAAGAGGCCAATCAGGGTCCATCTGAAATGGAGGAGCAGTTCGACAATTGCTGGGTACTGGAATCCTTCTTTCGGGAGCATCCGGTGGAAAAAAGGGAATTGACTTTTATCACTCAGAGCCTCTGAAACAATGTCCTCACTGATCTGAAAAAGCAATGAAGAAAGCTGTTATATTTGGGGTCAGATCAAGTCCAAAATATTAGATTTTAATAAATCCAACCTGGTTCTCATGAATGTATTAGAATAGTTTGTTAATCAGACATTGTTTAAAATATTAAAGACAGAATATTAGCAAGATTGTATCATAATAATGGAAAATAATAAGCAAATTAAAAAAACAATAAAAATGTCAATCATATTACTGTATCACCCCTACAATTTACCACAATTAGATTAACTCGTGAAAAAGCCAACTGGAGTATTCTATTCCAATAAAGGGCCTATTATAATTTCCAAGGATTGATGCATCTTTTTTTGCTTCTATATCCCAGATTCTTTCTGGAGGAAATTTTTTAACTTCTTTCTCCAGTTATACAAGAAACAGGCAGACCTCAAAGCCTAATAAGATTTGTCAGTTCCATAATCCAAGTTTGGTCTTTAATTGAAGTTTTGTCTGTTCCAACAGCCACAATTTTCAAAGTCTGTCAGTTTCCATACATTACATTTTATGCCAATATTTTCTGATTTTCTGAGAAAAAGCAGAAATGTGTAAATTCCCAAATCAGCTCTGAAGGCAGCAGCTGGAGTCCTTTTACCCACCCCAAGATACTCCTCAGAGGCTGAGATTGGGTTTAATAAAAAAACTGGGCCTCGTATACTTTAATAATTGGGGCTGAGGAAGCTGGAGAGCTATGAGGTTTTCATTTAAGCACCACTTTCACTCCTGCCCTTTCTTACAATCCAAGTCTATACAATCCAATGTGTAAGTATGAGAATATCACATTATCTGTATAAATCAGTGTATTTAGCAGGCTAAACATGTGTACCTATAACGGAACTTATAACAAAATAAAAGGGTTGGAAGGGACCTTGGAAGTCCTCTAGTCCACCCCCTGTTCAAGCAGTAAACCAGGCTTAATAGCAGTAACTGTGAGAGGGATCCTGGAGTCTTCGTGGACAACCAATTAAATATGAGTGAAGAGTGTGCAGCGGCAGCCAAAAAAGCCAATTCAATCCTAAATCGCATTAACAGAGGGATACAATCAATATCAAGAGAGGTACTAATACCACCCTATAAAGCCTTAGTAAGACCTAGAATTCTGCATCCAGTTTTGGTGACCACACTATAAAAAAGATGTTGAGACTCTAGAAAAAGTGCAGAGAAGAGCAACCAAGAGGATTAGGGGACTGGAGGCTAAAACGTACAATGAACGGTTGCAGGAACTGGGCATGGCTGGTCTAGTGAAGAGAAGGACCAGGGGAGACATGATAGCAGTCTTCCAATATTTGAGGGGCTGCCACAGAGAGGAGGGGGTCAAGCTGTTTTCCAAAGCACCCAAAGGTCGGACAAAGGCCGGATGAGGAATAATGGATGGAAACTGAACAAGGAGAGATTCAACCTGGAAATAAAGAGATAAAGTTGCCTTCAGAAGTTGTGGGAGCTTCATCACTGGAAGCTTTCAAGAAGAGACTGGACCGTCCTCTGTCAGAAATGGTGTAGGGTCTGCTTGGACTAGATGACCTACAAGGTCCCTTCCAACTCTGTTAATCTGTATCTCTCTATACTTTTCCAGACAAGTGGCTGTCCAGCCTCTTCTTAAAAGCCTCCAGTGATAGACCATCCATAATTTCTGAAGGGTAGACATTCCATTCCTCATCATGAGGAAATTTCTCCTTAGTTCTAGGTTGTTCCTTCATTAGTTTCCACCCATTGTTTCTTGTCTTGTCTTCTAGTTCTTTGGAAAATAAGTGGACCTCCTCTTCTCTGTGGCAGCCCCCCAAATATTAGTACATTGCTATTATTTCACCCCAATCCTTTTCACTAGACTAGATATACCCAATTCCTGCAACTGTTCCTCATATGTTTTAGTGTCCAGGCCCTTAATCATCTTAGTTCCTCTTTTCTGCACTCTTTCCAGAGTCTCTACATCTTTTTTTATAATATGGAGACTAAAACTGGATGCACAATTCCAAGTCTGGTCTTGCCAAGGCATTATAAAGCAGTATCAATAATTCATATGATCTTGATTTTATCCCTCTGTTAATGCAACCTAGGACTGAATTGACTTTTTTGGCTGCTGCCACAGGCTGACTCCATCCGGGGGTGATGCTGTCTATCCCACATATTTTCAGCTTACCAAGAAATAGGTTGTGGTTTACTTTGTCAAAGCCTTTCTGAAATTTACGTACTGTATACTACATGCACTGCATTTCACTGGTCCACTAATTTAGTCATTTTTGTCAAAGAATGAAATAACGTTTATTTATGATCTGTTTTTTGACCCTGCATTAGTCCTAGTAAGTCATTCATATCTACACTGAAGAACAAGGGTTCAAATATGCCTCTTTCCCTTCCCCCTTGCTAAGCCTAGATCCTTCTTCTCATGGCTCCATTGAGCCCAAACCTCCCTCTCAAACAAGGGCTTGGATCAGGGCCAACAGGCTGAGCTCCATTTTGAGAGGAATCAATTTTCTCCATAATATTTCTCTGTTTGTTGAGTCAAATGCTGCATCTAGAAAGCAGCAAACCTTATTTTACCTCACTGATATAGATGAGATATTTCAAGACAAATTTGTTGCCAATATTAGATTATTAACTTATGCCTTATTTCTTATAAAATCTATATAGCTTTTAATTCTACCTAAAACATTCTGGTTCTTCTGCAAGGAATACATTTTTCTCAGGTTTATCTAAGAGGGTCATGGCATACATTTTAGCCACAATATCTACTAGTCTATTTAGTCTATAGTTGCT
This sequence comes from Pituophis catenifer annectens, assembly GCF_029215685.1. Lineage (NCBI taxonomy): Eukaryota > Metazoa > Chordata > Lepidosauria > Squamata > Colubridae > Pituophis > Pituophis catenifer. The sequence continues at coordinate 2,580,299 of NW_027256899.1, read as the reverse complement.
AGAGTCCTTTTTATTCCACATTCTAGACAGATAAAATGCTACTATTGCCAACTTCTAAGCCCCAACAACCAGGGATATTTTTTGATCAGTTAAATAGTTGTTAGAATGTCTTCTTCAGCGAATGTTTTGCTTGCATTTCAGGCCTTTTATGATGAATCTCAACATACACATAACGGGGTAAAATATTGAATTTTTTGCTAATATGGAGAAAAGCAGCTCTTGAATTCTAGGGTGAAGACATGATTGCATCTATTGCTCACCCACCACCACCCACCCCTCACTTTACCAGAGGGAGAAAAATACACACAAACCTGTGGGACTTTGTAGGTGCCTCCTAATGTTGACATCTGGATGGAGATGTCCCTCTCGGCTGCATCAAAAAGACCCAGAATGTTCTCCTTCCTTCCACAGCCGTAGTTGGGGACATTGGCTTCTCCAGTGGAGAGCATGTCCAGCAAGACATCTGAAGTGTGGAAAGTGCTAATATAGTTGTCATGGATGTTGTAGCCAAGTGTGAGGTTGTGTAAGAGATGGGAATTCTTGTTGACCGTTTGAATGTTGAAAATGAATAGTAAGCAATAAAAAAATAGGTAAAAAGTCCTATTGAAAAAAAAGTTATTATAATCAACAGCCACAACAAATACTTTTGTTATATATTATATATATAATCCTCCACAAGCCTACTGAGCCTTAAGCCAACATTGATCCAAAAGCAAAGATCAGTTACACAAATATGGAAATAGGCTGAGGTACGGCAACTACAACTGATTCCACCCCTTCTTTAAATAAAATTCATTATTCAAGTGATAAATTAAAGATTGAACTGAAGGAGGAAAATAATCTGCAGGACTTTCAGCTTTTTTTCAGACCCCTTTTTGAGTCGCTTTCACAAAATCAGACCAAAGAGAGAAGCCATGGAAATCAAAATCACTCAGGAAATTAGACATATTCCCCAATATAGGAATAAATGAAAAATAAAAAAACTGAAAAGGAGAGTGTTAGAATGGAGGGAGTGCAACTCCATCACCCTGAATGACTTACAAATCATGGAAATCAAACTGAAGAGAAGGAGCCACATTGAAAAGCAACTTTGTATGCAATATTTCCGTTCCACTGCTGACTATACCAATGACATGGTCTCCTGGGCTGTAGTAGCTCTGTGGTTGTTTTCCATCCTGGTTCTCCGAACTCAGCGGGCATTTCATTCTCAGCTTCCCAGAGACTGGTTGGGACAAAAGCAGCATCAGAAGCAGAAGCATGAGATCCATCATTCATGGGGTGAATCAATGAATCCCTTTCCTGTTTCTAAAGAAGAATTAGAAGAATTCAAAGGACTCTCACAAGGTGGAATATGATCCAGTTGCTTTTTCTCAACACAGAGAAACACTCGGCTTCCTCTGGAAAGGAGAGAGACGTACATTCAAGAGCACAGACTCTGCCTGTCCCAAACCTCCATATTTCTCTGCCCAAAGTCTCCCCTGAAGGATTCGGCCAAACAGCAGAGCTGAAACTATTATCATAATTGTACTTGTCAAGAGGGATCCCTGGATAATTCAACTAGTTCTTGCAGTCAAAGATTGTTGGGAAATTCTCTGGAGGGAAATGAAAGGGAAATAATCCCCATGTGATTCATAATAACAGGGGCAGAGATTGAATTAAATCAGTTATCTAGAATTGAGAGGTTTGGGGGCTCCATGCTTGAAAGTGGCCCCGGAGGGAATACACGGCACCTGTGGCTGAAGAAACAAATAAATCTGATATTTGTTTGCATAGTTATGAAAGACAAAACTCCGGGGGCCAGTTAATGCTGGAGCGTGCTACACATATGAAATAGCTGCCAGCTGAGATGGAACTTTATTTTGAAAGCTAATGCTCAAGGGCACCCACAAAAGGACTGATGCAATAGTGTGGCCAGACTCCAAGAACAAAATAAACTTTAATGAAAAACTAGTTTTTTGAACTTTGCGGAGTTAAAAAAATCACATCCACAGAGAGAGAGGGGGGGGGAGAGGGAGAGAGAGAGAGAAGTTAGAAAATAAGAGTGAAAAGAGATAGAGAAATCAAGACTGCCTCTCAGCCCATGTGGGGAGGGGAGGGAGGGAAGGAGGGGAAGGGAGCTCAGGACCCTCGTGTTGCAGATGGAAAGCTGTTATGCAAAATCCCCTTCAAACTTCCATCTTCAGAGACCTGGGAATGCGGAAGCCCATGTCCCATGTTCCCCTGCCACCCTTTCCCATGCAGAGGCCAGGCAAGGGGGCTCTTGCAGGGATGCCAGACAGGACTCTGCCCGGCTGAGTGGGGAGCCCCTCTTGGGAGGAGGAAGCTGAGGTTCCTGTGGGGGAGAAGCCATGCAGGGCTGGGTCTTCCAACGGGGATCTGGGGTTGCCCAGGAGGAAAAGGGGGTCGGCCTCACCATAGAGGGTGAGGGACCCTCCATGACTCTGAGGAAGATGGGGGTCCCCTGTGGCCCCTCCAGAGCCCCCAGCTAAGGAGACCCTCTTCATTGCAGCCTTTTCTGGGGAAGGGGCTTAAGCCCCCCTCCCTCTGCAATTCTGGGACCTTTGGCCTCCTTCTCATCCCCCTCAAAGGTCTGAATTTTGCTCTTTATCTGACGACCCCCCCCCCCTTTGGCTTGACTTCTTCAGCTTCTTCTCCATCAGGCTGAGGGCAGGGAAGCTCCCTGGCAACCGTCTCTTCCCCCTCTTTGATTGGCTACAGGGTTGTCATGACGAAGGAGGCAGGAATAGAAGCAGCAGTAGAGAGAAAGAGAGGCGGGACTTTTGTCTTCCCTGAGAACTGGAGGATTTCGATGCGAAATCTGCTTTCTTTTACAAAACCAGTTATATTATTATGGAAAAGTAAAAAGTTGAGTTTTGATTTTAATGCTTTATTTTACTGCAACAGAGGAAGTCTGAAGTCAGGGCTTTTTTTTTTTTTTCTCCCTTCCTCCCACCTCTCTTTCCCCTCCCCTCATTTCTTCCTCCTTTTTTTGGTAATTTATTCTATAATCTAATTAAATTTTTTTTTAAAGAACTGGAGGATTTGAATGCGAAATCTGCTTTCTTCTGTTCAGATGCAGCCCAGAATCAGAAGGAAGGAAGGGTCAGAGAAAATGAAGGAATATTTAAAAATATATTTTAAAAAACAAAGGAAAATTTAGACTTTGACAGAAGAACAATAAAAAGCAAACACCAAAAAAAGAGAAATTATCAAACTCTGTAGAAAAAGTTCTTTAGCTCTGTAGAGTGTGATCCGTGAGATATACAGCAATTAAAAGCAAAGAATGATAAAAGTCAGCCTTAAGCAAATCTATTGGAGACGGAGAGCGGAAAGATCGGAAGATGAAGTGAAATTGGACGTTTAAAAAAATAGTATCGTCAAACAGCTTATAGAAAATAGCTAAAATAGTTATAGTGTTAACATTACTTTCTACACAGGTTGAAAGGATGTAGAATTTAGAATGTTTTCTGAGGTTTTCGCGGTTGTTTGCATGTAGGTCTTTGGTTATTCGGGTTGTCTCCCGCGTAAAATTGTAAGTGTCTTGGCGACGTTTCGACAAAGTCTCATTCGTCATCTTCAGGCTGGTGTTTTCGGCTTCGAGCTTCTAGGAGCAATGTGTGATCGCAGCTGTTTCTTCCTTTTAACTGCCAGTGGGGGTGTGAACTGATTGGGTGGGGGTGTGTTCTGTTTACGTAGGGGCTTGGTTGTGCTCGGGTTAGTCTGAGTTACAGGGGGATTTGAGCTGGTGAGCTGCGTTGCTGTTGTTTGGCTTCACGTTCGTGATCGTGCCACATCTTCATGGTGGGTGTCAGTTTGCTTCCTGTATGGATTGGAGGGGTTTAAAGTGGCTAATGATGCAGCTGTGGTCTGGCTTCTGGTTTGTGGTCATGTCTCATCGGTGTGGGTTTGCTTTTTGTGTGGATGTGTGGTGGTGACATCCTGTGTGGTTTTTGTGAGTGTGGGTCTGGTGTCATTCTTTGTGTTAGGGACTCGTTTGTCAATGAGGGTGGGTTTCCAAATGACTGGTAGGCGGGAGGTATCATCTTGTTTATTCATGCTGTGTGGGCGTTTTTCTATCTCGATGGCTTCTCTGATTATTCTGTTGTTAAAGTGTTCAGTTTTGGCGATAGTTCTGGTCTTTTTAAAGTCAATATCATGTCCTGTGACTTTCAGGCATTGGACCAGGGAAGAAGTTGGTTCCTCTTTTCTGACTGAGTTCTTGTGTTCTTCAATGCGTGCACTTATTCTTCTGTTGGTTTGTGTTACGTGTTTCCAAGGATCTTACCCAATGACTCCAACACGAAATGCAATTGAATCAGAGTTCTTTATTAATCAGATGTTTCTGTTACAGGTAAACGTTTGGAAGCACCTCTGGATCCCTGGACCATACCTTACATACCTGGGAGGTGGGGCCAAGGTAAAGAGGGATCAGGGGAGGGTCTAAGTGGATGGATGGGGTTAACCCTTACTCTGCCATGGGGAGGCAACATTAGGCATTTACATGTAACAAATCCCCCTCTAAATGCCTAACAGTTGGAGCTGTGTGTGTATGTTGTGTGTGTACACCTAGTCTTGAAGTTAGGTAAACGTGCTGTTTATTCTGCAAAGGTTTGGTCAGGATGTCAGCGATTTGCTCAACAGTCTCGCAGTGTATAGCCTTGATGAAACCAATGTTCGTTAACTGTCTGACGTGCTTATGCTTAATGTCTATATGCCTTGATCTCTGGCCCATAGTGTCTGCCATGGATATGTCTATGGCTGCCTTGTTTTTTTTTTTTTTTAATTTGATTTATATGCCGCCCTTCTCCGAAGACTCAGGGCGGCTTACAATGTGCTCAGCAATAGCCTTCATCCTTTTGTATATTTATACAAAGTCAGCTTATTGCCCCACAAACTGGGTCCTCATTTCACCTACCTTAGAAAGGATGGAAGGCTGAGTCAACCTTGAGCCTTGATGAGATTCGAACCCTGCAGTAATTGCAGGCAGCTGGTCTTAATAACCAGCTTAATAACAGGGTGCCTTAAACCCCTGTACTACCAAGGCTCTTGTCTGAGGTTGTCATGAGGTTGTCCTCATGTATTATTATCGGGTAGGCTGGCTCAGTCCAGATGTTGGAGAGCAGGTCATTGAACCATGTCAGGTTGTTGGCTGCCTTGGAGAGGCAGATGTATTCTGCTTCCGCTGTAGATGTGGCCACCAGGTTTTGTTTCCCAGTGTACCAGTGCACTGGGCAGCCGTTGATGAGGAATACATAGCCAGATGTGCTTTTCCTGCTCTTTGTGTCGCCTGCCCAGTCAGCATCAGCATAGCAGGTTAATATGGGCTCTTTGGAGCTCACTGGCTCTAGACTTAGGTAGGCATCTATGCTGTACTTTAGGTATCTGAGCACGCATTTTACACCTTCCCAGTAGTACGTTTTTGGATTGCTGACATGCCTAGACAAGAGGTTGACCGCTAGGAGGGTATCTGGCCTAGTCCAGTTGGCTACATATAGAAGGGACCCAACGACAGACCTATAGAGGGTATTGTCCTTAAATGTTTCACCTTCTTCGTTCATGTGTTTCAGAAAGTCAACTTGCATGGGTGTTTCGCATGTCTTGGCATCCTTCATGTTGCACTTGTGTAGTAGTTCCAATATCTTCTCCTTTTGGGAGATTCTGAATCCTTTCTGTGTTCTGTCGATCTGGACACCCAAATACTTGTTTACCTTTCCCAGAGTTTTTAGTGCGAAATGCTTCCCCAACTTATAAGCGAAATCATCACATTTCTGTTTATGCTGGCCACAGTACAAAATATCGTCCACATAAACAAGCACATATTCAATGGATGTGCCCTCCCTTTTGGTGAAGAAGCATAGGTCAGCGGAGGTTTGTATCCTATTTAACCATATTTGGAGATTAGACAATTGTAGAAGAAAAATTCAGTGTGGGATAAGAAACAATGTCTTCTGTTTTTCAAATTCCTGGATGTTCCCATTCTAGTTTCATCCCTTTCTGGAGAAGAATGAATTTTTCAATATTTCTCAAAGAAAACTGTACTTGGACCAAAATGGAGAGATAATGGCAGATCTGTGCATCAAAATCTTCTTGGTTCTCCCCAAGGAGGATGCCAGGAGAGAGTTTCTGGCATATTTTGAAAGGCAAAGACTTACTATCGACCAAGATGCTCTTTCACGGCTAAAGTTGCTCAATAAGGTGGGAGAAATTTTGCTGTCTTTTCTCTGTTTTCCAAAGCCTGAGGTCCCATTTCAAATGGGCAAAGCCTAGAGTCTCCAGGGTGGTTGGCCTCCCATGCCAGGTGGTGTCATCTCATGGAAGCTCTTCAAGAGATGGGACCTAAGTGGAGTGGCTTTGCCATGTTTTCTGGAAACCTTTCAAGATCTTACTGGTCTGAGCTTTCTTTCTTCATCATAGTTTTATTCTACATTAAAAAAATCTAATGGAATAAAAGCTTCCTCAAATTTTTACAGTAAACTTTGTTCTCAGTTTTAAGATGAATATATCATTATACTTAAATCTTTTTTTCAATTCCATCCCTCAAGACTTAAGTAGAAAAGTAGTTTATTGCAATGTTAAATTCCAAAAGCAAAAGGGAGGAACTACATGAAGAATCTGCCAATTGTTTTACCTCCTGCATCTGTTTAGATGTAGTCAGAGATTTCATACTTACCTCAGGTTACTGAGGCTACTTATCTCCATCCATTTCTGCCTCCATTTTCCATGGACAGAGAGTCCTAACGTATTTTCTTTGCCATTCCTTTTCTTCTGTTCAGTCCCTGCCTCAGTCCAAATGTGTGGAAAATTGTCATCCTGGATTTGTCAAGAGGGCTCGAGAAGGAGAGCCAGTTTGCTGCTATGATTGTGTTCCTTGTCCAGAGGGGACCTTCTCCACTCAGGAAGGTGGGTCACACTGAGGAAAATGGGAGGCTTTGTGGACCTTGATCCATCCAGAACCTTTTCATGAAAGTGCAAGTTCAAAGACAGATGGAAGCTCACCTGGGTTTTTTATTTTTAACCTGCACAATTTCTTACCTAAAAGGAAGTAAATCAAGAAGACTTTGAAGGAGGGGTTGGGAAGAGATGGGAGCTGAGAGATAGTGGCTGGCCCAAACCTATTATTCCAATTTCATGTTTAAAGTGAAAATTTCTCTTTAGTGTGGATGTTTCCTGCCACATTTAACTCTCTGGAACCATCTGAGTTCTCTGAAACTTGAGGAACTGTCTTAGATCCATCACCTGGAAGGATTACTATGATACCTTCTACATGCGCCTCCCCTTGAGGATCTCTGAGTTGCTGGTCCACAGGGAGGTAGTGTGAACAGTTATGGCGGAACCTCATTACACGAACATTCTGACGGCCAATTAAATATCCCTGGATAGGAACCCTCTGAGTCAATATATTAAGAAGTGCCATGGGTCAGGTCTCAGGATGTTTGCTTAGAAAGATTAGCTGATTCATTATTAACCTCTGATAATGTAGGTTCCTATGAAGATTCTGCACATTAACCAGGAAATAATTAACATCCTAGGACTTCCTCCAGTTTCATAGACTTCGCTCTACATTTGTTTGCAAATACATATTCTTTTGGTGAAATTGTTAAGGAACACATCTTGGAAATTGATCCTGCTATCAGTTTAAGATCTTTGTTGAAAGATAGGAGGATAGAATATTAAAGAAATATTATTTTTTGGCTTTCTCAGATACACAAAAATGCACCAAGTGTCCAGTTGATAAATATCCAAATGTGGACAGAGTCCAATGTATCCCTAAAGTCATAACCTTCCTGTCTTATGAAGAACATCTGGGCATCATCCTGGTCTGTTTTGCTCTACTCTTCTTCCTAACTACAGATCTTGTTTTAATCATCTTCATTAAATACCGAGAAACTCCCCTTGTCAAAGCCAACAACCGGGACCTCTCCTACATCCTCCTGGTCTCCCTCCTGCTTTGCTTCTTGTCTCCTCTTCTCTTCATTGATCAACCAAGGAAAGCCACCTGCCTTCTTCGACAAACGGTCTTCAGCATCATCTTCTCAGTTGCCGTTTCTTCTCTCTTGGCCAAAACCATCATGGTGGTGCTGGCCTTCCTGGCCACAAAACCAGGAAACCGAGTGAAGAGATGGTTGGGGAAGAGCTTGGCCAACTCCATCATCCTTTCTTGTTCTGCAGTCCAAATTATCATCTCCTCCATCTGGCTGGGAGTTTCTCCCCCCTTCCCTGACTCTGACCTCCACTCCCAGCCTGGAGAGATCATCTTGCAATGCAACGAAGGGGCCGTTGTCATGTTCTACGTCACCCTCAGCTACATGGGCTTCCTGGCTGCCATCTGCTTCACGGTGGCTTTCCTGGCCAGGAACCTGCCTGGGGCCTTCAACGAAGCCAAGCTGATCACCTTCAGCATGCTGGTCTTCTGCAGTGTCTGGGTGACTTTTGTGCCCACCTACCTGAGCACCAAAGGGAAATCCATGGTGGCTGTGCAGGTCTTCTCCATCCTGGCCTCCAGTGCTGGTCTGCTGGGCTGCATCTTCATCCCCAAGTGCTACATTATCCTTCTGAGGCCAGACCTGAACACAAAGGAGCAGCTCACAGCCAGAACAAATGTAAAAGCATGAGATATAACACCATTGTGATATTGGAAGAATTATTACATTTTCTTTTATTTGAAAGGAGATATTAAGTCCTTATATAGTATGCAGAAGTCAAAGAAAATCATATCTAAAGTTCCACAATGGAAATTTTTGAATGACTGGAATTCTTGTTGTTCCCTCCCCTTTCAATAAATCTTGCTAAAGAGAACTCTGAAAGTTATTCAGAGGAATTTGCCAGCTACTTTATGTGACACTTATAGAAAATAATGTGGGCACTTGTTCCTACTGACAGCAGCTAAAAGTGTGTTTGTGAGAGGGAGTGAGTAGGAGAAGAGGTCAGAGGGAGCTGTGGGAACCAAGCACCAGCCTGATTGCCTGATCTTCTCCGTGAGAATGCCGGAATGATGGGGAGGGAAATCTTATATAATTCTTTCTTGATTTCCTGATAAAACCTCCTTTGCAGAAAGTGTTCAGCAGAACAGCTCTGTGGGATTTCAGTTTGGGATTGTTTTTAATTTGGTATGTACTTTACACTAAAATAATAAAAAAAAAGTAAATAAAAAAATAAAATGTGTAATGAAATTTCAACTGTATTTTTTTTTCTTTCCTCAACCAGAGAAAGAAAATAGCAGTTTTCAGGCCCTTTAATTTTAAACTCCACAATTTCTACCTAAAGCATTTCTCTGCTCCTCTTCCAAGCTTCTCTTGTCTGTGAAGGGCTGGACAAGATGCCCAGAGACAGAGGACCTTGAGACTCTCCCCAGGAGGAGGTGGAAGGCAGGGGTGAAATTCAAAAATTTTCCTTACTGGTTCTGTGGGCGTGGCTTGGTGGGTGTGGCTTGGTGGTCATGTGACCAGAAAAACCAACTATCAGACTTTACACAAAAATAACACAAAAGCTATGCAACTGACTCAGACACAATGCAAAAGCAGCTGGACTTCACAGAAAATGTCTGTCACAGAGAGCTCAAAAACAAACTATCACACTTTACACAAAAGTTGTGTTTTGTGATGAGCTTTCCCCCCCAGGAATGTGCATTTCCAGCTGTGGAACAAGAAGAGCTCCAAAAACAAAATGTTCCTTTTTATTATTATTTTTTTTATGAAGATGATCATGGCATAAAATAAAAAATAAAGGTAGGAAAGGAATGGAAAAGGGAAAGAAAGGAGAAGGAGAAGAGTGGCCTAAAGGGGATAAGAAAAGAAAGGGGAAGGAAAGGAAAGGAGTGGAGTGGAATAGCTGAAAAGTCCGAAGTCCAAGAAAAAGGCTTCTTCCCCCCAATTCAGAACCTCCGATTCCTCCTCTGGGGTTGGAAGCATCTGGCCAGGACACCCCCCTCCTCCCTCCTCCCTTTCTCCCCTCCCCCCCATTCATTGAAGGCGAAGATTCTGCCGTCAGAAAAGTTGCTGCTGCCTGGATGAGGAGGGGGGAGAGGCAGCCCCTCAGCCAGCGAGGACTTGGGGGTGACAGACAGACACCCCCCATCTGAAGGGAAGAGAGGAAACCCCTCAGCTAAACCAGGAGCAGGTGGAGAGGATCTGCAGGGATCCCTCCTAATCCAGAAGGATCCTCCTTCCCTCCAGCCCCCCTCCCAATAACCCCCCTTCGCCATCTGACAGCTGCTGTTTCTTTTGCCTCGCCTAGCCAGCCTTTTTTTCTCTGCATCTCCCCCCCCCACCCCCCACCCCCCATGTCTACATAGGAATCATAGGGGTGAGTTCAAATAATTTTACTAATTTTTAATTGATTTTAATTTAATTTTAAACTGATTTTAATTGTTTATGTAATTCTTTGTTTTGTTTTTGTAAGCTGCCCTGAGTCCTACGGGAGAAGGGCGGCATATAAATTACATAAATCAATCAATAAATAAAATAAATAGAGGCGGGGGGGGGCAGAAGCAGCCCCTTCCTTCAGCGAAGTCCCCTCCAGGTTTCCAAGGCCCAGGAGCCGCTGCGATGTCCCGCCGACTCTCCGGAGTGGACTTCTCCGCGCAACCCACCCTCCGACAGAAGCCAATTCAGAGATCCAGTAGATTCCGCTCCCACCCCACCCGCCCGCCCATTGGCTGGTCATTCCTGCAGGATTCGCACCCTCTGCCCTCGGAGGTTGGGAATCCGCCTCCCTTCTAACCTAACTGCCTTTGAGTTCGATCCCGGACTGAGCCCCGCTCGCAGGCTTTGGGGAGCTGAGGCTTTCTCCCCCCCCCACCCCCGCCCCTTATTTTCGGAAAAAAGAAAGAAAAGACGGGAATGAGAACTTTGAAGAGGGATTTCTCTGTCCCCACCAAAAAGACAATCGCAAAGCAGGAGGTGGAGCTGGCACAGAATGCAAGGAAAGCCCCCCCCTTAATAAAGGACCCTCAGGAAGAGAGAAGCGAAAGGAAAGGAGGGAAAGAGAGAGAGAATGACAGCGCAGCCCCCCCCACCCCCCAGGCCAAGGGTCCCGCTGCTGCCCCGCCTGCCCCCGCCCCCGCCCAGCGCCTCCAGGGCTCGGCAGAGAGAGACCCCTCCTCGGAGCCCCGGTTGGCCATGGAGCCCCTCCAGCGGAGCCTGAGCGCCGGGGGCTGTGCGGGGGCTGGAGGGCCGGGGCCAAGGCTAGGCAAGCCCCCCGCCCAACTTCTCCGGAGGGGCTGCGGAGTTCCCGGCCAGGATCCTCCCGGGCAGAGAAAGGACTCGGGGCCGCACCTGGCGCTCTGCACATGCTCGGGTGCCCCGCGTCGCTCTCGCAATCAGCCCGCTCAGGACCCAGCGGGGAAGAAAGCCCCCCCCCCACCCCCACCCCCCGCAGTGGAGAAGACCCAGGGGGAGGGGAGGGGAAGCCTTCCTCTCGGCCCCCGCCCGGACGAGGCAGCCCCCCACCAGCCGCTCCTGCCCTGCCCCCCCCCTCCTGCCACAGCCCCTTCCCCGCCTCCGCCGCCGTCCCTGCTGCCAGCCCCTCGCAACTGGAAGGCCGGCCGGTGCCCGAAGAGGCCGAAGTGGAACAAGGGTTTCCGCTGCCCAAAGAGCCCCCCTCCCGCCCTCTCTTGCCCGGGCTTTCCAGGGGTCGCAGAGGAAGGCGGATTTCCCCTCCTGGGCAGGTTGCTTAGAGGGGGGGAGACCCAGCCCAGGACGCGGCTGCCCCTCCCCTCCAGGTGGCAGGTCCTCCTAGCTGCCCCCCCCCCGGGAGGCCCCCAGCCCCCAGGAGCAAGAGGGGCGCCCGCGGCAGCCCCATCGCCCTCCAGCCCCCTGGGCTTCCCCACCCGCAACCGAAACCCCCCAGGAAGCCTCCGGATCCGCCCAGCCACGGTCGGTCTCCACTGCAGAGACTGGCGTTGAGTTGCAGCGTGGAAGAAGAGCCGGAGGGGCTGATGGGCTCTCGAGTCTCTCCAGCAATGGGGTCACTCAGTGGGCAACGGCTGGTTGAGAATGTCGCGTTCTTCGCCTTTGGGCTAAAGCAATTTGACTGGTTTCCTACGTCTTTTCCCCCCATATTCCATTGTATGGAGCTTTATTTGGCTTCCCTGACTCAACAAGGGAACTTTTCCTGGAAACTCCCCAGGCGGAAGGCTGCAGCTGCCCAGCAGGGGAGGAAATCCCGGTCAGTGAAGCCCTTTAAGCTTCCTCTGAGCATCCAAGGACGGATAAGACCATCCGGGTCCTTGAAAGCCACCCAGAGATTCCGAGTCCCTCCTTCCCTCCAGGATCTACTCCGTTTGTGGACTTCTGGTTCTTCCTTTCATCTCCGACTGCAATGCCTCTCCTGGGGATCCAGGGATCAACAGCTTCTGCCAATCAGGATGTTTCCTATACAATCATCCCAGACCCTCCCCTCCCCCAATACAAATTCCTAATTCTCCAGGGTGGCCTTGATGAGGCCCTTGGCAGGAGATTAAACACAAGTGCAAGGCAGTGGGACAAGCAAAGGGCAGACGCCACGGCTATAAGTTTGGGCAAGGCGAGAGGGGGTCATGGGGAGAGCCTTACTACGCATCTGTTCATCCATCCATCCATTCACCCATCCATCCATTCACTTATCCATCCATCCATCCATCCATCCATTCACTTATCCATCCATCCATCCATCCATTCACCCATCCATCCATTCACTTATCCATCCATCCATTCACTTATCCATCCATCCATCCATTCACCCATCCATCCATTCACTTATCCATCCATCCATCCATCCATCCATCCATCCATCCATCCATCCATCCATCCATCCATCCATTCACCCATCCATCCATTCACTTATCCATCCATCCATCCATCCATTCACCCATCCATCCATTCACTTATCCATCCATCCATCCATCCATCCATCCATCCATCCATCCATCCATCCATCCATCCGGGTGTGTCTGAGACTAGGTTGAGTGTCCACCTCTCTCTCCCCTAAATCAATAAAGAGCAGGTGGCATTTCTCTCGAATCTCCTGTCCAACAGCCTCATCCAGGCCATCCTGGAGAACGAGGGATTTGCATGAAGTCTGTGTGAGTTGACAGGAAACGGGGAGGGAAAGAGGGATGGTAAGAGGAGGGGGAGGGGGAGGGGAGGGGAAGGAGAAGGGAAGGGAAGGGAAGAAACCCCCCTCATCTTTCCTTGTCTTTGGGTGGTTTTGTAAGTTACAAATAACTAAAGAAGAATCAGCCTGACCTGCTCAAAACTCCCGAGATCAAAGCAATCCGAAGTCCGCCCTCTTCAGAAGGGACCCCCTGCGGCTGTCTGGACTTCTGGGCATTGGTTGATTCCCCTCCCTCCTTCCTCCTCTTCCCCCCTCCCTCCCGTCTTTCCGGTCCAGGGACTTTTCCTCCTTCCTCACCTGCCAGCAGGTGCCCGCGACGTATTTGTAACGTTTTCTTATGATGCAGCTCTTACACAGCAGAGCAAAGCCCACCCAGCTAGGCTACCTCAAAACGAACCCAAAATACCCAGGGCTGTCAATCATCCTAGGCCACATCGAGGTCCCTGCCGCAGTTGAAGAGGAAGGGATCCAGCGGGACACCCAGCCTGAGAGGTTTGACCGAGGAAGGGAGGGTCTCCTGGGACTGAAGGGGCCTCTGCAGATCCCCAGAGGCGGAAGGTCCAGCGGGGATGAACCGGGTCGCATCAACTCAAACAAAAGGCGGATTTTGCCGCCCCTCCTCCTCCCCCAAGGCAGAGGAAGCCCCTCCTTCTCCAGATGTTGCTGCCTACAGCTGTGGGACTGAAGAAGAGGAGTTGTCCCAATCACCCCTCCCCCACCTGCAACTTCCCAATAAATCCGACCCAAAGTCGGGCTGGGGGGGGAGGTTCGGGAGCCCCCGGGACTCAGCCAGCCTCCGTTGACAAAGGCAGAGGGGGAAAGGGAGAAAACGGGTTTTCTGGCCTTGGGCACAGCTCCCCTCGCCCCTCCCTCCATTCGCTTCTCAGCCAGCAGCTGCGGGGCAGAAGGAGCGCAGAGGGCGAGAGAAGAGCTGAAGAGGGAAAGCGGGGGGGGAGGGGGGAGGGGCTGGACTGCCTTCCTCCCAGGCCGGCTGCAGGATCGGGATGGGTACCGCGGGCGGTCCGCGCTTCTTCCCTCCAAGGCCAGGTCTGCTGTGGCCCGGGGGGGGGGGGAGAGGGGCCGGGCACCCACTGAGGGCGGGCGAGCGAGCAGGCTGCCTAAGGGGGGCTTGAGCCCACGCGGGACCTTTACGCGGAGGGGGAGCCTCACTTGCGCCTCAGGGCTAGACGGTGGATCGGCCGCTCCAGGCTCCAGACCTGGCCTTTCTGAGAGCCCCTTGGATTTCTCGCCCTTCCAGGTTGCGCTGCTCCGGGATGGGGCGGAAGGGCGCTGGGTCCGCCGGGGGCTGCAGGCATTTCGGAGAGGCGACACTGGCCGAGTGTTGGGTTCGAGAGTCCCGGAGCTGCCCGTCCCTCGGAAGGAACCTTCGTCCCTTCCAGAAGCCCTTCTGGCAAGCCTTCCTTTGCCCCCGAAAGAACACAGAGGGATCCTGAAAACAGGCTTTAAAGTCAGAGCAGCTTTGGGGGGTCCTCTGTCAGCTCCCCCAACCCCAAAACCCCTCAGCCTCCACCGCTCAGGGCGACTCCCTCCGTGGGCAGAGCAGAGCAAGAAAGAGGGTGGGGGGTCCGGAGGCTGAAGCAGTGGATGACGGATGAAGGGACTGGGGGGGGGAATGTCCAGTCCAAGGAAGGGAAGGGCTGCAGGGGATGGGACAGCATCGCCCAATACTTGGGTGGCTCTCACGGAGAAGAGGGGCTCCATTCACCCTCCGGAGCCCCTGAAGGCAGGAAGAGAAGCAACGGGTGGAAGCCCAGCGAAGAGAGATCCAACCTACAAATAAGGAGAAATTTCCTGACAGTTTTAAGCTTTATTATTAATTCAAGCAAATTAAACCAAAATGCAAATGCGAAGCCTAAGAAACATACACCCGAAGGAGGATGATACCCAGCCTCCCCCCAAAGTTTCTTACTGAGGACAACCGAGAGACCCGAAGAGAGCAGCCAATTTCCAGAGGACTCAGCGCCAAACTCCATCCAGAGGCTCCCAGGTCAACGGCAACTTCGGGGCTTCCATCCCAGTCTGGACTCAGGACCTCCTGCCTGTTTGCAGGGCACCTCAATTGGGGCAGCCCAGCCTGGCTGCATGGAGACCCTGGTTGAGGCCCCCTCCCACATGCCTGGGAGACAATGGAGAGGAGCTGATGCTTCTGTCCAGGCTCTCAGGGTTCTCTCTTCATCCCCTCTGAGCCCAGCTTCAGTGGAAGCTGGAAGTGAAAGGCAAGCAGGCTGTAAACTTCTAAAAGACAGATTGTGATTTCTTCTCCACGCAAAGGAGATTCTAGAGTCCAGCCTCCCACACTCGGGCAACGGGGCAAGGCGAGAGGGGAGCAGGGAGGCGCAGCTGCCTGGATGGTCTCTGGTGCTAAGCAGGGATGCTCAGGGTCTCCTCTGGATGGGCGACCACAGCGATTGCTGTGGAAAAACCAGCCAGCCAGCAGGGAAGCCTGTTTCCCCCCAAGAAAAGCAGATCCCCTCCTCAAAATCCCAGCTCCTCCTTCCCCTTCGCTCTGCCCCCCCAGTTCCCGGGTGAGCCCCTATTAGGACAGCTCCGCCACCCACCCACCCACGTACCACCGCTAGTCTAGCCAGATCGTTGTCTCGCCCTTCCCACAGGGGGCGCTCTTCCTCCCCATTGGCCAAAAGCCTTCAGCCCCCCCCCCCCCGGCTCCCTCCGCAGCCCCGGAGAGCTCCAGCCCCCCCTCGCTCTTTGGACTCCCAGGCGCCGTTCGGAGCCTCCGCCGGCCGAGCTGAAGGGCGCGAAAGAAGCTGGGAAGATGCCGAGCAGCCCTTCGTGGCGCCCTTCAGCTCCACCGTCCCAGGGGCTCTTCCTGCCTCCTCTCCGCCTTCTCAGCCTGGCCATCCCTTCCGCTTTTCCTGGGCCACGGAGCCCGCTCTGGCCGGGGATGATGGGCGCTCCCAGGGATTCTGCCTTGGTGGTTCAGTTGGACTGGCTGGCTGGGTTGAACTGGTTGAACTGGTTGAACTGGCGAAGTCTCCGCCTGACCGACTGAAACCTTCAGAGCTCAAACCAAGGAGAAGCTTCTGGGCATTTATTCATTTCTCTCCCCCCCCCCACAGTCCCCCCCCCTTTCCTTCCATGGCGTTTTCCTCCCCATCAGCTGCCCCAAAGTCTCCGGAGCTCTTCGTGGCGCCTCTCATCACGCAGCCCTTCCACAGCGGAGCCCAACCCAGCAGCCCCAAATCCCCGGAGCCTCGCTCAGCCCCGGGAAGCCGGAGGTCCCAGCCCCAGTGGCAGAGAGAGGGAGCCCGCGGGAGAGCCGCTCGGAGGAAGGCAGAGGCTCCTGGGACTCTCCGGGGCGGCGGGGGAGCCTGGGGGGGGGGGCGGAGGGGAGGGGAGGGGAAGGGCCAGGAGAGCCGGGGTGGGGGCTTTGGGGACCGTCGGGCAGAGCGAAGGCAAAGGAGGAGCGGCGCTTGTGGGCGGGGGAGCCTCTCCTGCTGCTTCTTCGGGGGAGGGAAGAGGGAGGGGAGGCCTTCCCGGCTCTTGGGCTCCTCCGCAGCGCCCATCCAGGCGAGACCTTCAGCATCCCTGCTTAGCCCCGGAGACGCTCCAAGCGCTGCGGGAGAATCTCCGCGGTTCTTCGGCCCCTTCAACTCTGCACCCGCCGCTTCCTCCGGCCGCGGCCCCTTCCTCTCCCCCGGACCCCAAAGGCTCCCCCCTCGCCTGCCCCAAACGCCCCTCCGCCTTCCCTGCCCCGCCCCCTTGCGCCCCTTCCCTCCCCCTCCCTCCAAGCCCTGGTCCCCCACTGCCCAACCCCCCCCCCCGCCCTCTGCCCCTGCGGTCGCCCCTCCAATCTCTCACTCGCAGAGGACACGCCGCCCACCCCCTCCAATCCATTGCCCCCCTCCCCGCATTTTCTCCACGATTCCTGCCTTTAAAAAAAAGCTTTAAGGATGTGATTAAACCAGGAAGACCTCGGTAAACAGGCACAGAAGTAGAAACAAGTATTCGACTCCCCCTTTTCTTTTCTCTTTTCTTTTCTTCTCTGCATCCTCCTCATATTCCAGACAAGGAATAACGGATGGAAACTGAACAAGGAGAGATTCAGCCTGACTTAAACATACAATGAACGGTTGCAGGAACTGGGCATGGCTGGTCTAGTGAACAGAAGGACCAGGGGAGGCAGGAGAGCATCTTCCAATATTTGAGGGGCTGCCACAGAGAGGAGGAAGGGGGTCAAGCTGTTTTCCAAAGCACCCGAAGGCCGGACAAGGAATAATGGTTGGAGACTGAATAAGGAGAGATTCAACCTGGAAATAAGGAGGAATTTTCTGACAATGAGAGCAATCAACCCATGGAACAGAAGTTGCCTTCGGAAGTTGTGGGAGCTTCATCCCTGGAGACTTTCAAGGAGAGACTGGACTGCCCTCTGTCAGGAATGGTGCAGGGTCCCCTGCTTGGGCCGGGGGTTGGACTAGATGACCTCCCAAGCGATGACCTCCCAAGCGTGGCGTCTTCTCCTTGGGTGGGAGGTCGAAGGGGCGACGCAGGTGGAGGCTGCCTACTTTGGCTCCCCTCCCAAGGCCAGCTGGGCGGGGGGGGGGGTTGGGCAGCATGGGGCAAGGGCGTGAAGGTCGGTGTGTGTGTGTGTGTGTGGCTGGTGTGGCTCCTCATCTGCATTGTGGCAAAGGAAGCCCCACCTGCGTGGCACCTTCTGCCCTTCTTTTTCCCCTCCCAGAGGGAAACCTTCAGTCTGGGATTGGGAAGATCCAGGTCCAGAGAAGGGAAGACGGTGGGATTCACCCATTACTCTGATTAGTCCATTAGTCTGGAGGGTTGGGTCTTGATCACAGGAGGGCAAATGCTGACGGTTAACCTCTGGGATCAGCAATTGGCCCAGAGCCCCCCAGCCGGTGGGATTCGAACCCGGAATCTCTCCGTTCCTAGGCTGCTGCTTGGACCACTGGGCCTCCTCAGACCACCTCCATGCAGGAAGAGTGAGCAGCCTCCCCTGCCACCCTCAAGCTCCAGGCAGGGCGCCATGGCTTCCGGGGAGGTCTGGCTCTGCCCGGGTAAGGAAGCGCCCAGGAGCAAAGGCCAAGTCGGACCTGACCGCCTTCAGTGCAGCGCAGAAGAATCGGAGTCTTGAGTGGCTGAGACGGCCTGGACTCCCCGTGGGGGAAGATGGGGGCCCAGGAGAGCCGCAGGGGACACGGAAGACTGACTCTTGCTCCAGAGGGAGCCGTGGAGGGCAGCCAAGGGAGCGCAGCCCCGGGGGCAAGAAAAGCAAGAAGGGCCCCATCCCCTCAGGGGAAGACCAGGCGGAGCTGCTCGGCTGACATCACTGCTTTTCTGGGCCACTTTGGCTCCGGTTGCACCCAAGAGGGAATCCCACGCCTTGCAAAGACCCCAATTGCCCCCCCCCCCGCAGCCTTGCTCGGCAGATCTTTGGAAGCCAGTTAAGAAGGGGGGGCTGGTCCTCCCCTCCCCCTCCTTTTTCTCTCCTTCCTTCTCTTTCTTTCGTCACTTTCTCTTTCTGCGCCTTCGTCTTCTTGGCCGGAGCCCCCTCCCCACCCCCCTCCCGCCTTGGCCCCCCAGGAACCCCCCTTCAGGGCTGGCCAAGAGCCCCTCTGGGAAGCGCAGTGGGCAAGGAAGCAGCGAAGCAGCGGCCGCCTGCATTGCCTTCCTCCCAGCCGGGATGGAGGGCAAAGCAGTTGGCTCTGCGCCTCTCCCTTCCTGGCCCCGTTGGAGCTCAGAGGCTGCAGGAGCCCCACCGAAGAGAGCTGCCTGGGGGATTGGGACGGGGAGGCCTCCGGGACGCTGGAGCCTAAACGGGGCTTCTGAGCCGCAGCTTCACCCAACGCCTCCTCGCAAGAGGCGGACAGCTGGGCGGGCGAGGAGGAGGAGGGCGACTGAGAAGTTATTCTCCGGGGCAGCGGATCCCTCACCGCCGGGCTCCAGGAAACCTCGGAGGCTTCGATTCACAGTGCCCTTCGCTGAGGTTGCAGCCCTGTGGGCTGGGGAGGAGGGGATTAGCTCCGGCTGTCGGAGGGGTCCTTATCACCCACTAAAGGGACGGAGGGGGGAGGATGCGGGATCCCTTAGAAAGCCCTCCTTCCCAGGGGAGGGGCAGCTGTGGGAAAGAGCTGCTGACGGGGTCTCTCAGTGAGCCAGACTTCAGGAACGCCCCCCCCCCCCGGCTTGGTGAACAAGGGTTCTCATGAAGATGAGATGATGGTATAATACTTGGAGGATGGGTCCTACAGCTTCCATCTTACCGCTTTTCCTGCTTTCTTTTTCTACACATCTATATTTTCAGCCACTGACAATATGTGCTCAAATTATAAGCTGTCTGGTTCTTGGGAGCTGCAAAATATTAGAAAATTCCTATCAATGACTTTCACAGATTTCTCTTTAGCTATATTTATTGGGATGAATAATGCCATAATTCCAGGCATTCAACCATTTCCCATTTCAAAACATACTATTTAAGTGGGAATAATTACTGCCTCTTTTCAAATAAAAGGAAATTTTACCATTCTTCAAATATTCTAATAGATTATGTCTCATGTTTTCACATTGATTCTGGCTGTGAGATGCTCCTTTGTGTTCAGGTCTGGCCTCAGAAGGATAATGTAGCACTTGGGGATGAAGATGCAGCCCAGCAGACCAGCACTGGAGGCCAGGATGGAGAAGACCTGCACAGCCACCATGGATTTCCCTTTGGTGCTCAGGTAGGTGGGCACAAAAGTCACCCAGACACTGCAGAAGACCAGCATGCTGAAGGTGATCAGCTTGGCTTCGTTGAAGGCCCCAGGCAGATTCCTGGCCAGGAAAGCCACCGTGAAGCAGATGGCAGCCAGGAAGCCCATGTAGCTGAGGGTGACGTAGAACATGACAACGGCCCCTTCGTTGCATTGCAGGATGATCTCTCCAGGCTGGGAGTGGAGGTCAGAGTCAGGGAAGGGGGCAGAAACTCCCAGCCAGATGGAGGAGATGATAATTTGGACAGCAGAAGAAGAAAGGATGATGGAGTTGACCAAGCTCTTCCCCAACCATCTCTTCACTCGGTTTCCTGGTTTTGTGGCCAGGAAGGCCAGCACCACCGTGATAGTTTTGGCCAAGAGAGAAGAAACGGCAACTGAGAAGATGATGCTGAAAATCGTTTGTCGGAGAAGGCAGGTGGCTTTCCTTGGTTGACCAATGAAGAGAAGAGGAGACAAGAAACAAAGCAGGAGGGAGACCAGGAGGATGTAGGAGAGGTCCCGGTTGTTGGCTTTGACAAGGGGAGTTTCTCGGTATTTAATGAAGATGATTAAAACAAGGCCTGTGGTTAGGAAGAAGAGAAGGGCAAAAGAGACCAGGATGATGCCCAGAAGTTCTTCATAAGACAGGAAGGTTATAACTTTGGGGATACATTGGAGTTTGTCCTCATTTGGGTATTTATCATCTGGACACTTGGTACATTTTTTTGTATCTGAGAAAGCCAAAAAATAATATTTATTTAATATTCTATCCTTCTATCTTTCAACAAAGAATCTTACAAGAAATGCCTTCTTTGGATAACAGCTGATACCAGCAGCATTTTCCAAGAAGTATTTATTAAAGATTTCATTAAAAAGAGTATAAGAAGGATTTTTTTTAAAAAAATGTAGCCAGATATATTAAATTGAGCGAAATTCTACAGTGTTAATTATTTCCAGTGTAATGTATAGAATCTTCATAGGAACCTACACTATTAGAGGTTAATAATGAATCATATAATCGTTTTAGGCAAACATCCTGAATCCTGCCACATGGCAGTTAATATCCTGGACTTGGAGGATACCTACAGTATCCTTTAACATCTGGAAGCAATATGGAATTAAGGAGAAACTTCTAACAGTGAGAGCAATTAACCAATGGAACAGCTGGCCTGCAGAAGTTGTGGGTGCTTCAACATTGGAGGTTTTTAAGAAGAGACTGGACAGTCACTTGTCTGAAATGGTATAGGGTGGAGTAGAAGACCTCCAAGGTCCCTTCCAGCTCTCTTCTGATTGATTGATTGATTGATTGATTGATTGATTGATCTACATGACTGGCAGAATATTTGTGTAATGAGTTCCCCCCATAACTATCCACAGCACCAGATTATGGACCTTTGACACCTTCTCAGTGATCCTCAAGGGGAGGAGCCAATATACAGTGGATTGAAAGTTCTTTCAGAAGGTGGATCTGAAACAATTCATCAAGTTTCAAAGAACTCAGATGTTCCTAGAAAGGTAAACTTAGCAGCACATATCCAAACTAAAAAGCAGGAGAGATGTTTCCTCTGCTGTTAGTAAAGCTTTCCCAACCCCTCCTTCCAAGTCCTTTTGATTTACTTCTGTTTAGATAAGAAATTGTGCAGGTTAAAAATAAAAAAACCCAGGGAGGACTTCCGGTCTGGTGCCGTGGCGCCACAGTCAGAAAAATAGCGGGCTCTAACGAGCCTACGAAAATCCCGACTGACAAACCACTGTCCGATAGGTCTGTGGACCGACCCCGTCTTGCAGGGATGGGGGGTGAAGAGGAGCACCTTGGTGGGCCAAGAGGAACAGGCAAGTTCCTCGGAGGCCAGTGGGAAGCCTCGAAATCAGAAGTGCGGGTAGGCAGCCATGGCAGCTGCCACAAAGCCGCGGCAGACTGGGACAAAGATCGTGCAGGAGGAAAGAAGAAAGAGCAAGTTTCTCGAAGCCGGGTGAGTGACACCAACCCAGACAAAAAAACAACACAATTATAAGGATTTTAACAAATAAGATCCCAAATTTTAAATAGCGGCTACAGAGCTGTGGGGCTTGAAGATTAAGGGGAAAAAATAAAAATGGAAATAAAGACCCATGACAGACTTTGCTTTAGTAAATTGGATTTGGAAGAACTGGCTTTTAATAACCTAGAAAATTGGATTTTTTTTTTTAACTTGGAATGGATTGGAGAAATGTCTCTTTGGGAGTTTACACCTTTGAAAAGTTAATGAAGCTAATGAAAGACAGACGGATGGTTACATAATTGCCATGGAGTCTGCGGTGACTAAGCAGGAGAGTGGATTAAAGAGATTTCCCTTTCATCTGGAAAAGAAACATTTTAAATGGCTTTTTACTTTGGATTACTTTGAAATTAACATTAGATCTATGGATTCTGGAGATTCCTATTCTGTCCTATTCCTATTCTGATTGTATGAAGAAAGAAGGAATATTTTGGACTTTTTACAATGGAAATTAACAAGCCTAGCAAAAAAAAAAAAGGTGTGGTGTAGGAATAAAAGACAGGAAGCTGATGCACCACACATGGAACAGACATTATAAAAGCATTAAAGTGACATACAGAATTTTCAATTTCAACAGATGGACTTTGAAGTGGAATATTTATGGGCAGATAGGAAAAGGAAGAAACAAAGCAGATAAAATTAAATGTAACTAAACTGAAATGCAATGTTTAAAGGCCTAAAGGTATAAATTTTATACCGACCAGTTCGTTCTCACAGGGTGGGACTACTCAGGGTACCCTTAGTCAAATTATGTCGACTGGCGACTCCCAGGGGGAGGGCCTTCTCTGTGGGGGCTCCAACCCTTTGGAATGAACTGCCCCCGGAGATACGGAATATCCCTGATCTCCGTGCTTTCCGCCGTGCCCTCAAGACCCTGATGTTCCAACAGGCGGGGCTAAACATACGAACATGTGAATGATTTTTTAAATGTTATCTAATTCTGGGTTTTATTTAATTGACCAAACTAAGTAATAATTTTAATTAGCAATTTTATGATGTTTGTGTGTCTATATTTTTCTTGACTGTACACTGCCTTGAGCCCTACAGGAGAAAGGCGGTATAGAAATATAATAAATAAATAATAAATAAATAAATAAAATGATTTTTGGATAAAAACAGGAGGGTTCTTGGAGTAATAAAGATAGAAAATAAGCGATGGTAATTAAAATAGAGGATTGATATATAGGTGATCAAATAATAAAGAAGAGTATATACTAATGTGAGACAACTTTAAAAAGTTTATTTTTTGATGCAATATGTTCTAATTCCAATTTGTCAACAAATGTTAGATTGGTGAATATGTTTGATTAAGGTTTTATTGAATGAAACTATAAGATACACAGACTTTAGCAATACATTGTGATTTAATATATATGCTGGAAATGATGGACATTATGAAATATATTGAGAACTAATTTGAAAAAGTATGCTGGGAAATTGATAAGAAAGAAATAATTATATTGCAAGGGGAAATTAAAATAAGAGGCGATGGACATCAACTAGATAAGAGTTTGAGACTTGGAGGAAATATGTTGGAAATTAGTTAAAATGCTGGAAATCAGCCAAACAATAGGAGAGTTGGAGGAGAATATGCTGGAAATCAGCCAAATAATAGAAGGAGGAATGGAGGAGATTATGCTGGTAATTAGCCTAAATAAAGTATGTTTTTGTGACAAATCTGTGTAACATGAAATGTGTAATAAATGATAAGCGGGATAAAATTAAAGATAAATTGATAAGTTTAAGAGATCAAGATTTGATGAAAAGGGTCAAGAGACTATGAAATATAGATAGAATCTTGTCTTATAAATTGTAAGAAAAATGGAGTTGTATTGAGTTTGAAATTAAGATTTGAGGTGATATAATTGTAAGGTAAATAATTAGAATAAAAGATTAGAATATTGTTAAAAATTATTTTGACATTGATGGTAAAAGATATAATAAAGACAATGTGGAGAAGAACTAGATATAATCAGGATTGATATATAGATATAAAAATGAGCTAAATTTAATTTGAAATCAAAATTGTATTGTTTATGTTTATTTTATGTTTATGTTTGGAAAAAATAAAAAAAAATATTTACAAAAATAAATAAATAAATAAAAAACCCAGGTGAGCTTCAATCTGTCTTTTAACTTGCACTTCGTGAAAATCCTCTGGATGGATCCAGTTCCACAAAGCCTCCCATTTTCCTCAGTGTGACCCACCTTCCTGAGTGGAGAAGGTCCCCTCCGGACAAGGAACGCAGTCGTAGCAGCAAACTGGCTCTCCTTCTCGAGCCCTCTTGACAAATCCAGGATGACAACTTTCCACACATTTGGACTGAGGCAGGGACTGAGCAGAAGAAAAGGAATGCAAAGGAAATATATTAGGACTCTCCGTCCATGGAAAATGGAGGGAGAAATGGATGGAGACAAGTAGCCTCTGGTCTTCTCTGAGGTAAATATGAAACCTCTGACTACTTCTAAACAGATGCAGGAGGTAAAACAACTGGCAGATTCTTCCTTTAGTTCCTCTCTTTTGCTTTCAGAATTTAACATTACAATTAAGTACTTTTCTACTTAATGTAATCTAGAGGGATGGAATTGATTTTTTTAAAGTATGATGATATATTCTTATTAAAACAGAGAACAAAGTTTACAGTAAAAATTTTAGGAAGCTTTTATTCCATTAGATTTTTTTAACATAGAGTAAAAACTGTGATGAAGAAAGAAACCTCTGACCAGTAAGATCTTGAAAGGTTTCCATAAAACATGGCAAAGCCACTCCACTTAGGTCCCGTCTCTTGAAGAGCTTCCATGAGATGACACCAACTGGCATGGGAGGCCAACCACCCTGGAGACTCCGGGCTTTGCCCCAGTGGTGAAATGTAAAAATTGTTGTGACTGGTTCTGTGGGCGTGGCTTGGAGGGTCATGTGACTGGGTGGGCTTGGCCAACTTTTTTTTTTTTTTTTTACTTTTTTAAAGCATTTTTTTTTACTACCAGTTTGGGCGAATAGGTAGTAAAAAAATGCTTTAAAAAGTAAAAAACAAAAAGTTCCGATGATCACAGCTGTGCTGCATGATTGTTGGAACCTTTTTTTACCTTTTAAAAGTATTTTTTACTACCGGTTTGCCCAATCCAGAGCAAACCAGTAGCATTTCATCCCTTCTTTGCCCACTTGAAATGGACCTCAGGCTTTAGAAAACAGAGAAAAGACACCAAAATTTCTCCCACCTTATTGAGCAACTTTATCTGTGAAAGAGCATCTTGGTCAATAGAAAGTCTCTGTCTTTTAATATACGCCAAAATCTCTCTCCTGACATCCTCCTTGGGGAGAACCAAGAAGATTTTGATGACCAAATCTGCCGTTATTTCTCCATTTTGGTCCAAGTACAGTTTTCTCTCACAAATATTCCAAAATTCATTCTTCTCCAGAAAGGGATGAAACTAGAATGGGAACATCCAGGAATTTGAAAGGTAGAAAACTTTGTTTTTTATCCCACATTGAATCTTTCTTCTACAATTGTCTAATCTCCAAATATGGTTAATTAGGATACAAATACTGCCATTATCTTCATAAGTGAATGAGAAAGTTTGAGAAAAATTTGTCCCTCATATACTGACAAAATAAAGAGAAAATATAATTGACACAATTGGTCAATTATAGGGAACCTTCTAGAGCGGATGACAAATAAAATGAACAGAGAAAGAAAAAAGACGATTCATAAACTGTTTGAAAACAGGAGGTTGATTCCCAGAAAGCATGGGTTGATCAAGAAGAAAGTTGTCAGGCTAATCTTCTCCCTGGTCATCCTGATGGAAAACACCTCCAGATGGAGAGTGGCTGGCTCTGGAGAATTTGACCGCTGAAGAGGGAGCCGGGTTTAGAGACGGGAGAGGCACTACCAATCAATGCTTAGCTCTTCATCAACTGATTGAAAAATACATATCAAATAGACCTGCATCATTCTACGCCTGCTTTATAGATCTCAAGGCAGCCTTTGATACGGCTACCAGGACTAAGCTATGGGGGAAGATGGAAGCTGCCTCAATTGACCACAGGCTTCTTCATCTCTTACCTGCCCAACATACTAAAACATCCCTCAAGGTGAGGTGTGATATGCAGGGGTCCCTCTCGAAGTCAGTTAAAACTCAAAAGGGGGTTTAACGGGGGCATTTTGGCCCCCCTGCTTTTCAACTTTTACATAACTGGCATGGTAAAATGGCTAAACAAACCAAATCAACCCCCCCACCCAAAAAAATAGGTGACCGAAGCATCGCCCTCCTGCTCTATGCAGATGCCCCTGTGATCCTCTCCAGGACACCAGAAGGCCTGAAAAGAGCCTTGCGAGCCCTTCTCCAGCACTGTAATTACAATCAACTGGGCATCAATGATGAGAAAACAAAGATCAAAAAGGCCAAAACTTGATTCATGGTGTTGTGATTCGTGGAGGCCCTGGCAACAGGGACGCTGCCGGTGGATTGGCTAAAGGGGAGTGGCAAATGCGAGCGGGAAATTGTCTGAGCTCCTATTGGTTAAGCACTTTGGACAGCTCTGAGTATAAAAGAGCTGTCAGTTCCAGAAAACTCTCCGTTCCGTTCCTATTGTTGCTGTTGTGATAAATAAACCGTTCTTCTTCATGCTACCTTGCCTCATTAATGTCTCAGCTGACAACGGAACACTGGCGACGAAGGTGGGATTGCCATGGTAACACCTGCTGAGACATTAGAGGTAGGCAGAAATGGCACCGCCAACATTTGCCCCTTATGATGCGCTCGCAGAATCGTGGGATGCCTACATGGAGAGATTTGAATATTTTCTTGAGGCAAATGATTTCACTGATCTCTCCAGCAGCAAGAAAAGGGCACACTTCTTGAATTCCTGCAGCCCTGAGGTGTTTGCGACTGCCCGAGCATTGTTCACGCCCGCCCCGGTGCACATGGCCCCATGGGACTTGTTACGTGAAAAGTTGAAGAGCCATTACTCCTCGGCCCCTTCTAAAATAGCCCGCCGTTTCAAGCTGCGGCAAGTAGTACAGGAAGAGGGGGAGTCGATAAATCATTACATGGCTCGTTTGAGAATGGCTGCTCTAGATTGCGAATACAGAGATTTAGACGATGCACTAGTGGAGCAGCTGGTGTGCGGGGTCAGTGATATCCGGCTTCAGAGGCGGCTGTTGGCCAAAAAAGATTTGGACCTGCAGACCGCTCTCGAAGAAGCCCAGGCGGCGGAGATGTCGGAGAAATCCACCGCGGATATCAGGAAATCTTTTCCTCCATCAGCCCAGGCAGCTGCCTCAGTGAACCTGCAGGATATCGCCTCAGACAACTCCACTGATGAGGAGGAGACGGACGTCAGCCGCCTACTGGCATCCAAACCCCGGCGGAGTGCTTCAAGAGTGAAGTCGGGACCTCCCGCCGGCTGCCTCAGCTGTGGGGAAGACCATCCCAGAGCGGCATGTCATTTCCGGTCGGCCGCTTGCCGCCATTGAGGCAAACAAGGGCATATTGCTAGAGTCTGCTGTTCGATGGCTAAGGCGCCTGCTGTTCCAAAGCCTCACCGCCTCGGCAAGGAGAGCTGTTTCTCCATTGTCCGCGAACGCAGTGTTGCTGAGGTGACCGCACGCCCATTTAAAACAAATGGCGCTAAACTCTCGATGACAGTAAAAATAGAAGGCGCCTCCTGTCAGATGGAGTTGGACACGGGTTTCGCTAAATCCATAGTGTCCTGGGGGGTCTTGAAACAACTGATCCCCACTATTACAAAGAGACAGATACAGCAGTGCCCAATTAAACTGTGGGACTATCAGGGAAATTTTATCCTGATCCTGGGACAGGGGCGTTTCCTGGTTGAATCAGAGGGTTTTGTGGGGCATGTTCCTTTAATTGTGGTCAAAGGGGTCCTGCCTAGTCTGTTAGGCATGGATTGGTTCAGGGCCTAGGGTTAAAAATATCTGGGATACACTCCACGTCGGTATCTGGAGTAGATGGCCTTTTCACTGAGTTTGCCGACGTGTTCACAGGCACTTTAGGAAAATACGTGGGGTCTCCCATTTCCTTGAACCTAGATCCTAATGTAGCGCCAATACGGCTTAAGCTGCGCAGAGTCCCTCTTGCACTCAGGCCCAAGGTAGACGCAGAATTAGACAAGCTAATTGCCCAAGGGGTCCTGGAACCAACTGACCACTCCAACTGGGAGACACCCATAGTGGTCCCCATAAAACCTGATGGCTCTGTGAGAATCTGCGGAGATTTTAAATGTACTTTAAATAGGGCCTTGCGGGCAAATCCCTACCCTGTCCCTGTAGTCCAACACCTGCTGCACTCCCTGGGGCCTGGGTCCATTTTTGCTAAATTAGATTTGGCCCAGGCGTATCAACAGCTTCCGGTGGATGACGCCTCGGCCGAGGCTCAAACCATCGTCACCCACTGGGGTGCGTTTAAGTGCTGGCGCCTGCAGTTTGGGATTAGCGTTGCCCCTGGCCTTTTCCAAAACCTCATGGAGCGGCTGCTCCATGGCCTGCCGGGAGTAGTGCCCTACTTTGACGATGTGCTCATCTCCGCTTCTTGTCGGGGTGAGCTCATCGAAAGAGTTAGGGCCATCCTTCACCGTTTTCGCTCCTGTGGCCTCAAACTGAAAAGGTCCAAATGTGTCATTGGGGTTTCCAAAATTGAGTTTCTGGGATATCTGCTTGACGCTAGGGGGATCCATCCCACCCCTTCCAAAGTGGCAGCAATTAAACACGCTGCCACGCCCACTTGCCGTGCGGAACTGCAGTCCTTCCTGGGGCTATTAAACTTTTATAATGTGTTCCTGCCCCACAAGGCCTCTGTGGCCGAACCTCTTCATAGGTTACTAGCAAAAGACACCCCATGGTCCTGGAACCACGAACACGACCGTGCCTTTCTGAATGTTAAAGACTTGCTTTCCTTCTCTGCGGTTTTGGTGCAATATAGCTCAACTCTACCTCTCACGCTAACAGCAGACGCCTCCCCCTACGGAATTGGGGCTGTGTTGAGCCATCGTTTTCCCAACGGGGTTGAGGCGCCCATTGCGTCTTATTCCAGGACCATGTCTTCCGCAAAACGTCGGTATAGCCAGCTTGACCGGGAGGCTTTAGCCATTGTGGCCTCTGTTAAAAGATTTCACAACTACCTGTATGGTAGGCCATTTGAACTAGTAATAGACCATAAGCCCCTACTGGGGCTTCTTGCAGGTCACCGCCAAATGCCTCAAGTTCTATTCCCCCGTATGGCCCGGTGGGCTGTTTTCCTGGCCGCGTATAATTACTCTTTAACTTACCGCCCAGGGAAACTAATTCCCCATGCGGATGCCCTGAGTCGCTGCCCCTTGCCAGCGCCAGTGTTAGATCCTGCACCTGCCCTTCCTGTACTTCTGGTAGATGAGGTCGCTTTGCCAGTGACCGCAACCGACATCGCTGCTCACTCCCGCCGTGATAGGGTCCTGTCCCAGGTCCTTGACTGGGTGGGCAAGGGGTGGCCGTTAGGGTGGGTGCCCAGTCAATTTGACCCATACCGGGCCCGGCAGCATGAGCTATCGTGCAATTAGGGTGTCTCTTGTGGGGGCATCGGGTGGTGGTTCCCCCCGATCTACGGGTTAAGGTACTAGAATATTTGCATGCGGGCCACCCAGGCATCATCCGGATGAATGAGTTGAGCCGTAGTTATGTGTGGTGGCCTGCGTTGGACAGGGATGTCTCTGAATGGGTGGCTAAATATCCTAACTGTCAGGGGTTGAGGTCAGCGCCACCTTCCGCCCCTCCCCGGGAATGGGAAACCCCTAGGGGGCCCTGGTCTAGGATTCACCTAGATTTTGCCGGCCCATTCATGGGCCGGACCTTCTTGATAGTGATAGATTCCCTGTTCAAATGGGTCGAGTTGGAACTAATGGGTTCCACAACCTCCGAGGCAACCATCCTGGTGTTGCGCCGCCTATTTGCTACCCATGGCATTCCAGACGTGGTGGTGACAGATAATGGGCCACAGTTTACGTCCGCCACATTCCAGTGCTTCCTTGTCAGTTTGGGAATTTGCCATGCCCAGGTTGCCCCATACCACCCGGCGGGAAATGGATTGGCTGAACGAGCTGTGCGATCTGCCAAAGAGGCTATTGCCCGGCTATCGCCAGTGAACTGGCAAGAGAAAGTGGCCGTCTACCTAACCGCCCAGCACACGACCCCTTGCCTGACTACTCACAGAAGTCCCGCCGAAGTGTTGATGGGACGATGGTTGCAAACAGTCTTAGACCGTCTACACCCCACTTATACCCCAGAGGGTCCCCAGAGTTTTGAAGGGAAAGCCAGGGAGTTCGTAGAAGGGGATATGGTTTTTGCACGCAATTTCGGGGGGGAACCTCGTTGGCTACCAGGACTTGTGAGTGCTGTAACTGGCCCCTACTCTTACAGGGTACTTTTGAATGACGGCCGACTGTGGCGTAGACACGTGGACCAACTAAGGAAGCGACTGACAACGTCCCCAAATATTCTGGACAAGGAGGCCTTTCGGACGGCTCCCCGAGCACAGCCTCTTGCCTGTTCCTGCAGCAAATCCGC
This sequence comes from Pituophis catenifer annectens, assembly GCF_029215685.1. Taxonomy (NCBI): domain Eukaryota; kingdom Metazoa; phylum Chordata; class Lepidosauria; order Squamata; family Colubridae; genus Pituophis; species Pituophis catenifer. The sequence continues at coordinate 2,549,885 of NW_027256899.1, read as the reverse complement.
CACCGCCCACACCGGAAACTCAAGTGTCAAAATGGGACTTACCGGTTGTCGCCACACCCACCGACGAGCAGGAGGAGCTACCAACAGCATCATCCCCGGAAGCAGACCCAGCCGACATCGTACCAGCACCTGCGCTAAGACGTTCGACCCGACTGCGCAAACGCCCAGAATATCTAAAGGACTATGTATGTTATAGCCGGGGATGAAGGAGTGTTGTGATTCGTGGAGGCCCTGGCAACAGGGACGCTGCCGGTGGATTGGCTAGAGGGGAGTGGCTAATGCGAGCGGGAGATTGTCTGAGCTCCTATTGGTTAAGCACGTTGGACAGCTCTGAGTATAAAAGAGCTGTCAGTTCCAGAAAGCTCTCCGTTCCGTTCCTATTGTTGCTGTTGTGATAAATAAACCGTTCTTGTTCATGCTACCTCACTTCATTAATGTCTCAGCTGACAACGGAACACATGGCATCTAAATGGCCACAAAATAGAGCAGGTAAGCACCTTCAAATCCCTGGGGGTGGCCATTCAGGCCAAGGGTTCAAGAAACATGCAGCTGCCCTGGGCCAAAGATCAGCGAGCACCATTCTTCATTGTTTCCGCACAAAGGGAGGCTACTATGTCCCTGCTGCTATTCAGCTTTTTGTGCCCAAGTCGCTAGCACAGCGATGGGACGTTGCTCAGACCATCAGCTTCATGTTTTACATCTGTTAGGTTCAGCTTGTAGCTTACTCCTAACTTGTTGGTCAGGCAATATATCTGTTTCTTTAAGAAACAACTGAGCCACGTAATCAGGGTTTGCTGAACCCTGTAATTAGGCTACAGTGCATAAATAAGCAGCACAGAGAAGCATTCTTTCTTCCTGAGTGTTCCTGATTGATCCTGTTACTGTTGCTTCCTGCGTCTTTCTACTGCTGGGGTTAGACTGAATTGTTATATGGTACTGTATACCGAGAGTTACTAAAGTCTGTTTGCTTTGGTAAGGGAAGATACTTACTGGACTGATATTACTGTTTATGACCTTGGACTGTTTTACTTACACCGAGACTGCTTGTTATCTATAAAGTATTTTTCTCACACGAGCTGTACGTTTATCTCCTTCCCTGTGTGTTTCTGCTCTGCTCGTTGCACAAGCAACAAATACTTTTTACACACACCCTAACATTGGTTATGGGCCCAGAACGTTCCAGGGCTCTTTAATTTGTTTTTGTGGAAGTGAGAAGTGCAGGCAGTGGGTGTAGTAGTCAAGATGATGGCTTTTGAGCAAGGTACAAGTTATTCTACCATAACCCGGTTGGATGGTACAAACTATGTTACCTGGTCCACAAAATGCTGTCTACTTTTGCGAAAAGAAGGACTGTGGGACATGGTTAATAATCCACCGGACATAACTGCACTGAATGCTGCTGACGAAGAAGATGCCAAGAAGATAGCGAAGTTTCACAGGGACAACGAGCGTGCTTTATGCATCATTGGCCTGACACTGGGAGACCAGCAACTTGTCCATTTCCAGGGCAAAGAGTCTGCTGCGAGGTGTTGGACAAAGCTAAAGAAGCTCTACGTTTGTGACTCTGTGGGTGTCCATATCTACCTGACACGGAAATTATTTCGCTTACATCTCCAGAAAGGAGGAGACATGATGGCTCACCTGGACTCCATGACAGGGCTTTTCCAGGAGCTACATGAGAAAGACCTTGTGTTTACTGAACTGCAGCAAGTTTATATTATTCTTTCATCGTTGGATGACAGTTATGACTCTTTTGTTTCATCATTAGAAGTATTGTCTAGAGATGAACTAACATTGGCCAGTATAACTGGTAGGTTACTGGATGAGGCCAAACATAGGCAAGAACGAGACCAGTTAAGGATGCAACAGCAACCAAAAGTGGAAGCTGTATATGAGAATGTTAATATTGTTAAACGCTGTTATGCATGTGGGGCTAAGGGGCACATTGCAAAATATTATTATAATAAGAAAGTGTCTGCTAGAAACTCTGCTAAACCCAGGAAAGGGTGTAATTTAGCAACCAGTTCATCTAATAATATAAAAGATGATTGGTGGGTGATTGATAGTGGTGCCTCTCAATCAATAACAAAAAACAGAAAACTGTTTCTAAATATGAAGAAAAGTACTAAAAAGGTCAAATTAGCTAATGGCTGGAATGTGACTGTAGCTGGGGAGGGACTTGTTCAATGTTCTATTAGTAAGCACCCTTTACCCATGCTTTATATCCCTAGTTTGAAATATAACCTTTTATCTGTAAAGTCATTACTACATTCTGGGTTTACAGTAACTTTTAAAAACAACAAATGTTTGCTGGAATGTGAAGGCACTGTAGTTACTGCAGAATTAGAAAACGACTTATTTGTCATTAGGGATAAGTCATTACTGTTAGTTCAGTCAAAAGCTAAATTTGGAAATGTAAAGCCGCATGATGAATGCGTACATTTATTACATAGAAGGCTTGGTCATCTGAATTTCAGGTTGTTGCATTCGACTGTTAAGCAGTCTAAAGGCATAAAGTTAAGGGCTTGCAGCAAATACCTGAACTGTAATACTTGTAACCAGCATAAAAGTAAAGTTACACCTGCAAACCGCTGCAACGGGTTTAAAACAACTAAACCTTTGGAGGTAGTCTTTTTAGACTTAATAGGGCCAAAGAAACCCAGTTTAGGGGGAGCATGCTATATTTTAAGTATAGTTGATCACTTTACCAGATATGGTTTTTGCTACCTTATGAAGTCCAAAAGTGATACGTTTCAATGTATCACAAATTGGCTTCGTTTTGTTGAAAGGAAGCAGAGGTTTAAGGTGAAATGCATTGTTACTGACAATGGAACTGAGTTTACTAACCATCAGTTGGCTAAGTTTTTGAAGGATGCTGGGATACAGCATAAACGTTCTGCCCCTTTTCGGCCGGAACATAATGCATATATTGAACGAAGAGGCCAGACCCTACAAGCTATGACTAGGACTATGCTGGCTGATGCTTGTTTACCTGATAAATTGTGGGGAGAAGCAATACTATGTGCCAATCATATTTTAAATAATGTGGTGCACTCCTCTACAGGAAAAATACCTTTTACTTTATGGCACGGCAGGAAGCCTGATTTAAGTTATATACATACTTTTGGTGCACCAGCCTGGGTGCATATACCAGTTAGTCAGAGAAGGAAGGACCAACAGAGAGCAAAGAAAATGATTTTTGTTGGCTATGAGGCTAACCATAGGTCCTATAGGTTCTGGGAAAAAGGAACAACAAAAGTTTTGTGTAGCACTAGTGCTAAATTCCTAGAACATGAAGGCTGGGACAGGTTAGAAAAAGCAGACTATGGTTTTACAGATGTGGATGTTAAGGTAGACCATATTCCTGATGATAGTTCATCTGAGATGGATGATAAACCATCTATTAAGGTTGAAGAACAGGAACAGGAATCAGGGTTAGGGGAGGATGAACCCAATATACCTGATGTTAGTCCTGTTATGCCTAGACGATCTTCCAGGGACCGGCATCCACCAGATCGCTATAAAGCCACAGTGGTTTGCCAAGTAGATATCGAACCATCCAGTTATCATGATATAAGATTATATCCAGAAAAGGAGCAAAAAGCCTGGCAAGAGGCAATGGATAGAGAAATTGATTCATTGAAGAGGCTTGGTGTCTATGAAGTTGTAAGAATACCACCAAATGAGAAACTTATAGGCTGTAGGTGGGTCTATAAGGTAAAGAAAAGTGTAGATGGGGTAGTAACCCATAAAGCTCGGCTTGTTGCACAAGGGTTCTCACAGACAGATAGAGACTATGATGAGGTTTTTGCTCCAAGTTTACGAGCGAGCACTTTGAGAACGATGCTTGATTGGGCAGCTAGAAATAAATGCTCTATTACTCATTTAGATGTTGATACAGCTTACCTGAACACTCCATTGAGGCATACAATATATATGAAGAAACCTCGTGGTTATGATACACAGGATAGCACTGAGTGTTGGAGGCTACAAAAAAGCCTATATGGTTTAAGGCAATCAGGTTATGAGTGGAACCAATGTATAGTGCAGGAATTACATAACATTGGGTTCTATGAGGGCGTAGCAGATAAATGTCTGTTTAAAAAAGAACAGGATGGATGTGTTTCATTCTTGTTCCTCTTTACAGACGACATTGCCATAATTACCAGAACTGACGCTGAGGCCAGAGAGATTATCGGTCAGTTGCAAACAAAATTTAAACTTAGAAATCTAGGACATATACGGCATTATCTAGGGCTGGATATCCTGAAAACATCTAGAGGATTTAAAATATCACAATCTAATAAGATCTGCAAATTGTTGAAAAAATATGGGATGGAATTATGTAAACCTGCCAAGACTCCTATGACACAGGAATTCCAGCAGGATAGTTTGCAGAGTCCACAGTTCAGTAAAGAACTGTATCAATCATTAATAGGCAGTTTGTCGTATTTGAGTAACTGGACACGGCCTGATATAGCTTTTAGTGTTAATCAACTAGCACAATATAGTTCAGAGCCTACTGATAGGCATTGGCAGGCTGCTAAACGTGTTCTTAGGTATCTTAAAAGAACATTGCATTTTGCTATGTATTTAGAACCAAATGCCAATATGATATTAAAGGCATATGCTGATGCCAGTTTTGCCAGAAAATCTACGTCTGGAATAGCAATCATGTTGGATAACTGCCTGATTGGATGGAAATCAATTCGCCAGAAACACATCAGTTTGTCTACCATGGAAGCGGAGTTTTCTTGTCTATCACTTACATGTACTGAACTGATTTATTATAAACAGTTGATGGAAGATATTGGATTCAAAATGGACTATCCTATTACGTTTTATGAAGCTAACCAGGCAGCCATTACAATAGCAACGAATCTTGCTGTAAAGACAAGGACTAAATACACTGATATACGTTATCTGAATGTTCGGCAATGTGTTAAGGATAACATGATTACATTGGAATATTGCGCATCAGAGGACAATATTGCCGATAATTTTACCAAAGCGCAAGGTGCCATTAAACACACCAATTGTTGTGAAAGATTTGGATTAAGAATCTGAAATGTAACTGATACCACTGTACAATGTATGATTTGGATGTGTATTTTTGTTTCTATATCTATTGTGTATATTATCCTGCCCAATGGGGAGAATGTTAGGTTCAGCTTGTAGCTTACTCCTAACTTGTTGGTCAGGCAATATATCTGTTTCTTTAAGAAACAACTGAGCCACGTAATCAGGGTTTGCTGAACCCTGTAATTAGGCTACAGTGCATAAATAAGCAGCACAGAGAAACATTCTTTCTTCCTAAGTGTTCCTGATTGATCCTGTTACTGTTGCTTCCTGCGTCTTTCTACTGCTGGGGTTAGACTGAATTGTTATATGGTACTGTATACCGAGAGTTACTAAAGTCTGTTTGCCTTGGTAAGGGAAGATACTTACTGGACTGATATTACTGTTTATGACCTTGGACTGTTTTACTTACACCGAGACTGCTTGTTATCTATAAAGTATTTTTCTCACACGAGCCGTACGTTTATCTCCTTCCCTGTGTGTTTCTGCTCTGCTCGTTGCACAAGCAACAAATACTTTTTGCACACACCCTAACAACATCATTAGAAGCAGTTCAATCCAAATTCACCAGATCAATTCTCCAGGTGCCACGTTGTGTCTCAAATGCACTTCTGCGCCTGGAGACAGAATTGACAGAAGTCGAAGGAAGAATCTGTATAGCTGTTGTGGCCCACCAGTGGCCAGTGGAGCTGGCAGCAGATTCGGACAGTGAGGAGGTTGGGGAGGGACATGGGCCAGTCCTGGAGTCTGGGGGAGGCTCTGATGAGAGCTCTGTGGTAGTGCGCACACATTTGCGAACCGGTAGGGAAGGTAAATTATTTTTATTATTATTATTTATTCAATTTATATACCGCCCTTCTCCTATTTGGACTCAGGGCGGTGCACAGCCAAGGATAAAAAACATACCAATATAAAATTTAAAATCAATAAAAAGAATTATACAGCTTTGGCCCACAATTTAAATCCAATTAAAACCCAATTTACACTTAAAAAGCAAAAAAATAAAAAGAGCTAAAAAAAAGAGCTAAAAAAGAGCTATAAATGAATTTCACCCCTGGATTCTCCCCTCTTAGCTGATCCTTCCCTAGGCAGCCTCTCTTCTCCTCATCCCAAAAGTCATTCTCACATATCATTGCACTTCCTAAATAGATTATGGGAAGACTGGTGATATCACTGGATTTCAGTAACGGATTCAGAAACAATTGTGTGATTAGAAAACTGAGGGGTGGATGGTATGATAACTAAGTGGATAAAAACTGCCTTCAAAGTGATACTCAAATAATTTTTAATCTTTTTAAATTTTTCCTATGACACCTGAAGATTATGTTTGTTTACTTGATTGATTAGTCCATGGGCCAAATCAAAGTGCAGAGTTCCAAACACAAACTATTACTAAAATCCAATAAAAACAATTTAAAATGAGATTGGAATAGAATACAATAATATATGGATAAATAAAATATGATAAAATTATATTTCAATATCACCCCTTCAGTCTACCCCAATCAGTCCCAGATATGCCAATCTCAACTGAGCCATTTTGCTCAAGTACTGAGCTGTATTAAATGTTGTTTTCAAATTCTGGCTGCAGATAAGGTGAGTCATTTTGATATGGGATTCCCAATGGGTCCTTCGTTTGGTCTATGGACCAAGGTACCTGCCTCTCACCCTCTTCTGCAGGCAGCAATCAAATAGGATGTGAGCCAGGTCTTCTGCCTCTGCCACTCTGCAAATGCAGAGACGTCCATTATAAGGTCTAGAGTGGAATCTCCCATATCTGACCATTGTGTCCAGCTGTTTGAATCTCGCTCGCATAAATCTCTCTCTAAGATGTTTTGGCAGCTGTAACTTTAAATAGTTGTCTAGTTGAAAAGTAGGTTTGTATTTGCTCAGCCATTTCAACTTACCCACCTTACTAAGAATAGCCATGTCATTTTGCGCTTCTATATCCTTAATTCTTTGGGAAGCTGTTTTTTTGAATCGTTCTCCTGTTACACAAGAGACAGGAAGGCCACAGCTACTTCCAAAATGAATCAGTTTAGTGATCCAAGAGGTTTGTGATTGTGAGTTTATCTGCTCTAGTAAGCATAACTTGGGGAGTCTTTCAGTCTCCATTTCATTGACTTTGTGCCAGTGGTTAAATGCTTTGATCTTGGATAGTGGATGAATTGTATACATTCCCAACTCAGCTCTAACTGCTGCAGCAGATGTCCTTAGATCTACCCCCACAATACAGCTCAGGTGCTGGGACTGTGTTTGTTCTAGTACTGTGGTTGAGTAGAAATCCCAAACTTCTGCTCCATACAAGAGCATAGGGGGAACCTTTATATACTTTAATTAATGGGCCAGGGATTGAAGGTTAGGGATAACTTTTTGCTATTGGACATCAATTTTTCTAGGTTATCATTAATACGGTCAAGTTGATAAATCCCCTTCATGCAAGATTTGATCTAAGATGTAGATCCTAGAGAAAGCTGATTTGATGTGATTTAATTTAAAGAATATAATTTTTTTCTACTTAAAAACCTTATTTGACACTTCATTTAAAAAGTTTGATAAAATAACAATGGTTTTAAATCAGCTTTAAAGACGATAATCAGAAGCAAGCTACAATTGTTGAATTGGATGGATGGACTGGAAGTGAATTTGCTGCTGGCATCCCTGAAGAAAGAGTCTGGTTTGAAGGCAGGCTGCTTGGAGATGGCTGGAGAGGCCATGGACCCTCAAGACTCAAAGTGGGCAGAACGGATGACTGAAGAAATGGATTCTTTCAAGAAGATTGAGGGAGATTGGGGAATGGACTTGTCATATTTAACTGGAAAACAAGTCTTAAGAGTTCTCGTGTTTCAATTTACAGGAGGTCCTATGACTTTGGGGAATGGAAAGCAGTTGCTTGGAAAGATCCTAATTAAAGTTTTAAGGAAATGAATTATTATTAAGAATGAAACAAAGATATTGAATCATGAACAGATTCAGGATGGATCAAAGATAATGATTGTGGTGGTCTGTGGTAGATAATAAGCCCCTGCAAATTATCTGGGAGTTACATATAATAGCAGATAATAGACCATTTTGAAGTTTTGAAATTTAATTTTTTTTTTGATTGCCTGTTAACTACATTTTTTTATATACAGCAGACAGATGACAAGTCAAGTGGTTGCAAATATATTGGTAGAAGTTTATAATTGTGGGCCTATTTTGCAAGGGGGAGAAATGTACATCTGTCAGTATTCAACTGGGGAACAATATATGCGTATATGGTTTTATCTGCTTTTAATGCACATTTTTTTAAAAAAAATGTTTCATCTAATTTTGTTTTGACTTTGTAATAGTTTTATTTTTTGAAGTTTGTATTTTACCTTTTTGAATAAAATAAAATTTAATGAGAGGAATATCAAATTTCCAGAAACAATATTTATCATCAACACACACAGAAGGGTGCATATGTAAAAAGCAGTAGAAAAATATCTGATTTTTAGCAACTAGGACTTGACTAACAACAGAGTCTCATATAAGAACATGAATGGTGAACTGGAAGAAAGATGAGGGACACCAAATTTCATATGTATGTTTGTGAAAATGATCTCAAAATCATAGTTACCGTATTTTTCGGAATATAAAATGCACCGGAGTATAAGACGCACCGACCTTTTTTGGTGAGGAAAAGAAGACAAAGAAATCTCCCTCTGCCTCTGAGCAATTTTGCCACGTTGCGGCAAACAGCAAACAGCCTGCTTTACTTTCAATTTCATTTCAAGCATAGCTTGATTAGCACAAGGAAAAAAAAATCTTGTCCAGCAATTTACCTCTTTGCAGCAACCAGCAGACCCCTGCGCAAAACAGCTGAGAGTAACTCAGCTGAGAATTGGGAGGCCGATCCAATCAACTTGTGCTAATTAGGCTGTGCTGAAGCTGAAAGGAGCTGTTTTTTGTTTCTTTTTTTTTAATAGTTTTTATTAATAATAAAAAGAAAAAACAAAACCAACATAAATACATTGAAACAACATACAAAACGAACACACATCAATTCAGTCCAATGACTGACTCTTAGAAGATATTACAACGGTGGGTTATTTTTCATATTTCCATTTGTATCAATATCTACAGTCGCCTATTTACTTAGTTATATATGTACATATATAGTTGACTCCTTATTTACTTCTATGCATTTCTATTAAATAGTCGAAAGTCATCTTTATATTCCTATTTTTGCCTCCAGCCAGCTGTACCATCTTTGCCATACTAAATAGTAATCAGTATCATCTTTCTCCTGTATTTCTTTTGTGAGCTTATCCAGTTCTGCACATTCTGTAATTTTAGCTATTATTTTGTCTTCTGTGGGTAGCTGTTCAGATTTCCAATGTTGGGCAAAGAGTATACGTGCTGCTGTGAGGATATGGATAATCAGATACTTTATTTCTTTGGTATATTGTGCTGTGATTATTCCCAATAAAAAGGTTTCCGGCCTCATTTCCAGTTTTTGTTTCGTAATTTCTTCAATCATTGTTTTGATTTGTTGCCAGTATTGTTTTGCCCTTCGGCATAGCCACCAGAGGTGATAATATGTCCCTTTCTGTGATTTACATTTCCAGCACATCGGAGATGTATTTGGGAACATCTTGGCTAGGCGCGCCGGTGGGAGGTGCCATCGGTAGAACATTTTATAAAGGTTTTCCTTGTAGGGTATAGACAATGTCATCTTGTAATTTATCTTCCACAGATTCTCCCACTTATCCAATTCAATAGTATATCCTATATTTTTGGCCCATATTATCATATTCTCTTTGACAACCTCCTCTTCTAATTTGTATTTTAATAGGTACTTATAAATTTTGGTAATCATTTTCTGGTCTGTACTTTGTAATATTTTATCCAATTCATTTGGTTCATTTTGGAATCCAAATTGTGCCCGATCAATTTTATATCTTGATTCTATTTGCATGTATGGCCACCAATCAATGTCTATACCCTGATTTTGTAATTCTTGTCTTGTTTGTAATTCTCCTTCACTGTTCAGTAATTCTTTGTAAGTCCTCATTTTCTCTATATCCATGGCATTGGGATATATTAGTGCTTCCATTGTCGATAGCCATCGTGGAATCTTGGTATAATGTTTCCTAATCTCTTGCCATGATTTGTACAGTGATTCTCTGATAATATGTTGCTGGAAGTATCCGTGGTGCTTGTCCTTTCCCTCCCACAAAAAGGCGTGCCATCCGCGTTGTAATTCAAAGCCCTCTAGTAGTAGCATTCTTTTATTCTTGAGATCTATCCAATCCCTTATCCAGTTTAGCGCCGCTGCTTTATAATATAACTCCCAGTCCGGTAGGCCTAAACCTCCCTTTTTCCCGAATGTCTTGCATGCATTTTATTTTGATTCTGGCCCTTTTCCCATTCCAGATAAATTTTGTTATTATTTTATTAAGGTCCTTAAAAAAGTTCTTTCCTGGCCAGATTGGGGATACTTGAAAAAGGTAGAGTAATCTAGGCAGTATATTCATTTTTATGGATGCAATTTTCCCTAGGAATGACAGTTGTAATTTGTTCCACGTTTCCAAGTCTTTTCTAATTTGTTTCATTAATTTATTATAATTATCTTCTCTAATTGTTATTGCTTTAGTGGTAAGCCAGATTCCTAGATACTTTATTCTCTTTACAATTTGTATTCCTAATTTGTCTTCTAGTTTTGTCTCCTGTACCTTTGTCAAATTCTTTGTTAATACTTTAGTTTTTTGTTTGTTAATTTTAAGCCCTGCGACTCTTCCATATTCCTCTATCTTCGCTAGAAGTTTGGTTCCTGTTATTTCCGGTTGCTCCATTATAAATACCACATCGTCAGCGAAGGCTTGCAATTTATACTCTTCCTTCCGTGTTCTCAAACCTTTTATTTCAGCATCTTTCCTGACTTCATTTAGTAATATTTCCAATGAAATTATGAACAATAGTGGGGATAAGGGGCAGCCCTGTCTCACACCCTTTTGTATATCCAGATTCTCAGTCATATCTCCATTAATCATAATTTTGGCCGTTTGGAGGGAATATACTCTTCTAATCATATGTAAAAATTTAGCACCAAAGTCCATGGTTTCTAGTTGCAATATGAGGAAGTTCCAATTTAAATTGTCAAAGGCCTTTTGTGCGCCTAAGAAGATTAAGGCTACTTGTTTATCAACTCTTTTCTCATAATATTCTAGGACGTTGATAATTGTTCTTATGTTATTTTTGATCTGTCTTCTTGGAACAAAACCATTCTGATCTGTATGTATGTATTTATGAATAATTGTTTTCAGTCTTTGCGTTATAACCAACATGAAAAGTTTATAATCTACATTAAGCAATGAGATCGGCCTATAGTTTTTAACTTGTGTGGGGTCTGTGTCTTCTTTAGGGATAAGTGTAATAATGGTTTCAGTCCAGGATTTGGGAATTTCTGCTTCTAATAATGCATCATTGAGGACTTGGAGTAACAGATCATCGATTGCATTTTGACAGTTTTTATAAAACTCCGTTGGTATTCCATCCGGGCCTGGGACCTTGTTGTTTTTTTGCTTTTTCCTTGCTTCCACCAGCTCAGACATCGTAATTGGTCTATTTAATGCTTCTCTGTGGGACTCCTCTAATTTTGTGATGTTTGTTTTACATAAGTATTCTTTAATGTCTTCATCCCGAATCTCTTCTTTCTTGTAAAGACTTTGAAAAAAATCTTTGACTATACGTTTTTTGTCTAGGTTGGTATGGTATATTTGTCCTGTTTCGTCCTGCAATTGAAATATTGTTCTCCTTTCTTTTTCTTTTTTCAATTTATACGCTAACCAGCGCCCCGTTTTGTTTGCATGTTCAAAATGTTTCTGTTTTGCTAATTTGATTTTCTGTGCAATTTCTGTCTGGGTAATCAGATTGATTTTATATTTAATAAGATTTAATTTTCCTTTTATTGTTTTGTTATGGGGCTCCTTCTGCAATTCTAATTCATATATTCTAAGTTCTTCTAACAACTTATTCCTTGACTGTTGTTTCTCTTTATTTTTTTTTGCCATATACGCAATTGTAAGACCTCTTATGTATGCTTTAATTGTGTCCCAAAGGTTTTGAAGCGATGTCTGTTCTTTAGTGTTTATTTGTAGGAAGATTTTAACCTCTTTCTCGATCATCTGTATATATTCCTTATCTTTTATTATTCCCGTATCCATCATCCACCTCCTTTGCTTTCGATGTCCTTTCCATATTATTTTAATGGGGTTATGATCTGCCCAGGTGTTCACTGCTATTTCGATATTTTTAACCTCCTCTCTGAGGTCTGAGGTCATCCAGGCCATGTCGATCCTAGACCATGACTGGTGTGGGTTCGAATAATATGTATACTGTTTTGTTTGCATGTTTGCCTCTCTCCATACGTCATGTAGATGTAGTTCGTTGATCATGTCTTTGAAAGGTTCCGGTAGGGTTTTCTTTCTGGTTTTACTTTGTTTATTACTCCGATAGTCTTTTTCTATGTCCATAATTGCATTAAAATCTCCTACCATACAGATAGTTTCGTATTCCAGGTCTTTAATCATATTGTGTAGCTTTTTAAAAAAGTCATTTTGGTTTCCGTTGGGTGCATATATGGATATTAATAATATTGTTTTAGATCCTGTTTGTATTTCTATTATTAAGAAACGTCCTTCTGTGTCTGCATATATTTGTTTTGTTTTTAGGTAGTTCTTCACATATATTACAACTCCTCTCTTTTTTTGGTCTCCTAGAGCTGCATATAGTCTTCCTAATCTTTGATTGTCCAGTAGTTTTTGATGCTGTCTTTTGATATGTACCTCTTGGAGTGTTATAATATCTATTTCTAGCTTTTGAAGTTTTGTAAATGTCTGTTTTCTTTTAGCTGGTGAATTAAGTCCGTTTATATTGATTGAAATAAGTTTTAGCTCTTTTTCCATCTCTCTTTATTTATCTATCCGTTGTTTGCAGTCTTTTTGTGTTTCTAGTAATCATTTGCGTCTTTTCCCTCGCTCCCTCTCTCTCCATTCTTTCTCTTTCCAATCTTCTCCCCTCTTCTTGGTCTCTTTCTTCTTTCTCTGTCCGCCGTTCCTCTTGCCTCTTAAGTTCCTCTTCTTTTCTGCTCTCCTGCTCCTCCTCCAGCACGAAGTGTTGGTCGAAGAAGTCCTGTGCTTTTCCTACGTTATCAATTCTGTATTTTTTGTCTTCCCAGGAGATTAGTAGGCCCTCCGGTATTAACCAATGGAATTTTATTTTAAATTTATTCAACTGTGTCATTAGGAAGTTGTAGTTCCTTCTTTGGTCCCTTGTCCTTTTTGGTATCTGTTTGAGGGTTAAGATTTCTTTTCCTTTATACATAGCTGTATCCTCTCTCATCTTCCTATAGATCTCTTCTTTTAAAGATTTTTTTGTAAATCTGATGTGTATTTCTTTTGGTAACTTATTTCTCCGGGCGTAGTTCGTGTGAACTCTATAGATTTCGTCTATTCCACTTCGTATCTCTTCCTTGTCCCTCTGGGTCACTTCTGAGAGTATCTCGGTCATGATTTCTCCTAGGTCCTCCTCCTTTTGCTCTTCTACGTTCTGAAACCTTAAGTAGAAGGATGCCTTCTCCATCTCAAGATATGATACCGTGTCCTCTAAGTCCTTATTTGTGGCTGCTTGGTTATATTCCATCTTCTCCATTCTCTTATTCGTATGTTCTATTCTCTCCTCCACCTTATGAATCCTCTGTTCATTTTCCTCTATTTTGTGTTGTATCTTTCCTATCTTCTCATCCATGTTCCTAATATTATCCTTTATCTCTCCCACATCCATCCTAAGTTCCTCGTGATTTTTCCTTGTCTCCTCATGGTTGTAGGCCATGGTCTCTTGCATTTTATTCATTCCTTCCTGGATCATCGTTAATACGGAGTGAATGTTTTGCATATTAAGGGTGGGAGTTGCTTTATCTTTTTCCGTAGTTTCAACTGTTTTTTGTTGTGCTGGGGAGGCCATGAGTATCATCTGGCTTGATGGTATTTTCTTACTTAACTTAGAAATTGTTGTTGAACTTGTAGTTGCCATTTGTATTTCTTTTATTATCTTCTCCCAGAATTTCATATACTGATTACTATTTGGGCTGTTCTATTTCTTTTGGTATTTATGTTTGATTGGTAATCCCAGGGAGATAAGCAATTAAAATGAGTTTCCTTATCACACTATCACTATCTATATATAAGTTTATCTATAAGTTCTATTTTCACTTTTCGGTATTTTACAGAGTTCTTCAATTCATGGTGGTTGTCTGGCCTATATTACTCTCTAAACATGGGGTAAAATATAAGGGGAGGGAGTGAGGGAAAAGTCGAATACTTCAGCAATTCATCCGTTAGCTATCCTTATAATTAATTACTTACTATCTTATTTAAATTTATTGTTAATTACTATTTATCAAATCAACTACCCTTAATTTCAATCCTAGATTCAATTAATCTGTCTAATATAATTTTTCAAAACTAAACATACAAAACAATATATTTAACTACCAAGATAAAATATAGCACTAAGATAAGTATAAATATAAATTTAGAGTAAATATGAAATTAGGTTAACAGTTATATGTATAGTATATAGGGTTATATATGAGATTTCACAAACAGTACATTTAATATTAATGCTTTTTATGCTTCTTAATCGTTAATTTGTTATCAACTTTTAATACAATTAATTATACTTTACAATTGATTCTTCTTCTTCTGGATCACTCTCTTCTCTTTTTTTTTTTTTCAAATTTGTATCCTTCTTATTTATTGTTCAGAGTCTAATGTCCCAATACTTTTAGATTAAATGTCCAATGTCCACCAAAGCTCCAAGACTCCCGAGTATCCACCTTTCAACAAAGAAAAAAAAAAAAAGAAAGAAGTAAAGGTTAAAATAATCCAAGTCCCAATGTCTAAGTCCAAACCTCCAAAAATCCAAAGTCCAAAAGTCCAAAAGTCCAAAGAAAATATTCTGCTTAGGTTGATTTGATTTAGCTCCAAAAGTCACTAGCTTCCACTTTAAACGGAGTTTTTCTGCCGCTCTCTCTTCCGGTATCGGCTGCTTGTTAATTGTCTCGTTGTCACCTCCACAAAGGGCAAAGTCTATCAAATTAATCCCTTTCTCTCCTTAAATTCCGTCTCTCCTCTGTAGCAAAATATTCAAAATCCAAAATCCAAGTTTCGCTGGGATCACTTTCTCCTCCTGGGTTTCCCCTGGATTTCCTCCGCTTTCGCCGGTTGTTAATTTATGCGCTGTCACTGTCAAGATGGAAGCCGTCTCCGCTTATTTCTCAGTCGCCGCTTGTCTAGCGAAGGTTCGCTTCTTAGTTGGAGTTTTATCTTCTTCCGCCTTCAATTCTCACATTATGGGTTGTAAATACACCTTTTGAGCTCTTTTTCTTCCCGATCTTTCCACCGAAGTCTTCTTTATTTGATTTTCGCTTCCCTCTTAGTCAGCTGTCAACGTTTCTGGCCAGCCGGGGTGGCTGGTTTTTCCCCGATCAGGATTAAGGGGGATTTCCTGAACCTTCGGGGGGATTGCTGTCCTCCCCGAGGTCCTCGGAGTTTCCCCTTTTTTCTATTGACCTCTCCGAGGTCAATAGTGCCTAAATCGGCTCCTAAATCGGAGATCTCAAAATCATAGTTACCGTATTTTTCGGAATATAAAATGCACCGGAGTATAAGACGCACCGACCTTTTTTGGTGAGGAAAAGAAGACAAAGAAATCTCCCTCTGCCTCTGAGCAATTTTGCCACGTTGCGGCAAACAGCAAACAGCCTGCTTTACTTTCAATTTCGTTTCAAGCATAGCTTGATTAGCACAAGGAAAAAAAAATCTTGTCCAGCAATTTACCTCTTTGCAGCAACCAGCAGACCCCTGCGCAAAACAGCTGAGAGTAATTCAGCTGAGAATTGGGAGGCCGATCCAATCAACTTGTGCTAATTAGGCTGTGCTGAAGCTGAAAGGAGCTGTTTTTTCTTGCTGTTTGCTTGCAAGGAGGCAGAGGCCAAAGGGTGGGGGCTAGTAAGTGGGCAGGGCTATATTCGGTGTATAAGAATATATACCTTTAAAAAAGGTGCATCTTATACTCCGAAAAATACGGTAACTGGAAACAGAATCCAAGTCAGCAGGGAGATGTTCATGGAAAGAAGGCAAATGCAGACATAAGAATCTCAGGAAGTGAATGTTCTGGTTTGGGGAGACCCCAACTCAAGGACCAGGTCCCCTTGCAGGCATCACACTTGGAGGAGAATTTGCTGTTTTAGAGCTGAGCCAGTAAAGCAGAAAAGTTCAGTCTCCTCTTCATGGATTATCTGAATGCAAAGACTGAGCAGCCATCAGTCAGAGAAGCTTTAACTGGGATTCCTGCAGAGAGGAGGGGTTGGGCTAGATGGTCTCAGGGTCTCCTCCAAATTTATAAAGGCTGTCATGCCACAACATGTAACTATTGTGCTGTTTTAGCTCTAGCCCCACCTAGTGGCCGGGGGCAGATAAGCCTAACTGTATGGTCTGAAGCCAGACTCCCTTTTCTCTCAGCCTTTGGAGGAGACGGAAGCAACTGGTTTGACCGAGACACATGGTCATCCGGAGGCCTCCGTCCCTCACACGGAGCATCCCTGGAGAGGTTCCAGCTGCTTCTTTGTTGGCTGTTAGTTAATGCTGCCTATCTCCTATTTATATTTGATTCTCGCTCTTTGCATTTCCTCAGTTTCTCCTTTTCTCCCAATGAAACACCCAGATCCACCCCAGGCTCCCTTTCACTGGAGGAGAAGAGGGGGGTTTAGCTGCCTCTTGAGCTGCACACAGACCCACCTGCAGTGGGGACGGAACAAAAGGGAAATTCCACCATGCTCATCACAAACCCACAAATACAGTGATTCATTTAAAATAGAGATCAAATGAGCAGAGTTTAATATCAAAATGCCATGGTATCTAATCTTTGGAACCATTATTCCTTGAGCAATTGAATTGGCCAGATCTATTGAGATGGTTCCCCTCCTTCTCCTCTGGATTCCTCCTCCAAAGGATCTAAGATTAATGGATCCATATCAGGACCCCCATACCTGCCACGGCTGCAGCCTTGGAGACCCCAAACTCTTTTCTCCCTCCTTCCTTCCCCTCCTCGATCTGGAGGAATAAGCGGCATTCAAGACCTGGGCCAGAGTCTTCATCATACTGTAATATTCATAGTCATTTAGGATCGGGATTCCGTTCCTTTTCTCCTGGGTCTCCAGTGGGGCTTTCTGGGTGCATCTTCTGCAGCCTTTGACAGAAAAGACGCTCTTTGAGAGAGAACAGCGGAAAAACGGATCTTCAGATTGATCTTCCACAAAGAAATGGGGTTCAAAGGCAGAATCTCTTTGCCTTTTTTTCACCAGAAAACCAAAGTTCCAAATACTATGAATGTATTTGAGAAGTCTACGCTTGTTCATTGGATACCCTTCAAAATTTGTGAGGATCCAGACTTTCCCTTCAATGGGTCCTGGCAGACGCATAAATGTTAAATGGAAAGGAAGAATTCTTTCCCAAATGGAATCAAATTCTATGAAGTGAACAAAGATGTTGACTTGTCTCCACTTAGAGAGGGAATCCCTAAGGTATGCTGTATATCCAGTTGTTGAGAACAGTTGTGATATAACAACACAGATTCCACTCCTGACAAGCACAGGAGGAAAAATCCTCATGAATTTCTCTCCATTTTCTGTGTCTGAAGCAAAGAGGCCAATCAGGGTCCATCTGAAATGGAGGAGCAGCTGGACAATTGCTGGGTACTGGAATCCTTCTTTGGGGAACATTTTGTGGAAAAAAGGGAATTTCCTTTTATCACTCAGAGCCTCTGAAGCAGTTTTAAGACTGATCTGAAAAAGCAATGAAGAATGCTGTGTTATATTTGGGGTCAGATCAAGTCCAAAATATTAGATTTTAATAAGTCCAACCTGGTTCTCATGAATGTATTAGAATAGTTTGTTAATCAGACATTGTTTAAAATATTAAAGACAGAATATTAGCAAGATTCTGTATCATAATAATGGAAAATAATAAGCAAATTTAAAAAACAATAAAAATGTAAATCATATTACTGTATCACCCCTACAATTTACCACAATTAGATTAACATATGCAAATGCCAACTGGAGTATTCTATTCCAATAAAGGGCCTATTATAATTTTCGAGGATTGCTGCATCTTTTTTTGCTTCTCTATCCCAGATTCTTTTTGGAGGAATTTTTTTAACTTCTCTCTCCAGTTATACAAGAAACAGGCAGACCTCAAAGCCTAATAAGATTTGTCAGTTGTGTAATCCAAGTTTGGTCTTTAATTGAAATTTTGTCTGTTCCAACAGCCACAATTTTCGGAGTCTGTCAGTTTCCATAGATTACATTTTATGCCAATGCCCGTATCTTCTGAATTTAGGCAAAGCAGAAATTGGGTAAATTCCCAAATCAGCTCTGAGGGCAGCAGCTGGAGTCCTTTTACCCACCCCAAGATCCTCTTCAGAGGCTGAGATTGGTTGTTGGTTCTGCTGGTGGTTTCTCTCTGGAGCCCCAAACATCAGATTGATGGAAGAACATGGGGGAAAACTGGGCCTCCGATACTTTAATAATTGGGGCTGAGGAAGCTGGAGAGCTGTGAGGTTTTCATTTAAGCAACACTTTCACTCCTGCCCTTTCTCTAACTGAGCTCCTTGGATGATGAGGGAGCCAAGATTCAGGCTCAGAGAAAACAACCCCAGGTAAGGAAAGGTGTTACTTGCTCTAATGGCTATGATGTCATTTCCCAAAGACCATCACTTTTGAACTTGCTTTATAAATTATCAGATAATTATTAAGACAAAACAATGCAAGTCTATACAATCCAATGTGTAAGTATGATAATATCACATTATCTGTATAAATCAGTGTATTCCAATAGGAATTTAGCAGGCTAAACATGTATACCTATAACAGAACTTATAACATAATAAAAGAGTTGGAAGGGACCTTGGAGGTCCTCTAGTCTGACCCCCTGTTCAAGCAGTAAACCAGGCAAAATAGCAGCAACTGTGAGAGGGATCCTGGAGTTTTAGTGGACAACCACTTAAATATGAGTAACGAGTGTTCATTGACAGCCAAAAAACCTAATTCAATCCTAGGTTGCATTATCAGAGGATTAACAATCAAGATCAAGAGACGTACTAATATCACCCTATAAAGTCTTAGTAAGACCACACCTAGAATTCTGCATCCAGTTTTGGTCACCACACTATAAAAAAGATGTTGAGACTCTAGAAAAAGTGCAGAGAAGAGCAACCAAGAGGATTAGGGGACTGGAGGCTAAAACATACGATGAACCGTTACAGGAACTGGGCATGGCTGGTCTAGTGAAGAGAAGGACCAGGGGAGACATGATAGCAGTCTTCCAGTATTTGAGGGGCTGCCACAGAGAGGAGGGGGTCAAGCTATTTTCCAAAGCACCAAAAGGCCGGACAAAGGCCAGACAAGGAATAATGGATGGAACGGAACAAGGAGAGATTCAACCTGGAAATAAAGAGATAAAGTTGCCTTCAGAAGTTGTGGGAGCTTCATCACTGGAAGCTTTCAAGAAGAGACTGGACTGTCATCTGTCAGAAATGGTGTAGGGTCTGCTTGGACTAGATGACCTACAAGGTCCCTTCCAACTCTGTTAATCTGTATCTATCTATACTATTCCAGACAAGTGGCTGTCCAGTCTCTTCTTAGAAGCCTCCAGTGATGGACCACCCACAATTTCTGAAGGGGAGACGTTCCATTCCTCACCATTAGGAAATTTCTCCTTAGTTCTAGGTTGTTTCTCTCCTTGATTAGCTTCCATCCACTGTTTCTTGTCTTGCCTTCTAGTACTTTGGAAAATAGGTGGACCTCCTCTTCTCTGTGGCAGCCCCCCCAATATTGGTACATTGCTATGATGTCACCCCTCGTCCTTTTCACTAGAGTAGACATACTGAATTCCTGCAACTGTTCCTCATATGTTTTAGTCTCCAGGCCCTTAATCATCTTTTCTGCACTCTTTCCAGAGTCTCTACATCTTTTTTATAACATGGAGACTAAAACTGGATGCACTATTCCAAGTGTGGTCTTGCCAAGGCATTATAAAGCAATACCAATAATTCGTGTGATCTTGATTTTATTCCTCTGTTAATGCAACGTAGGACTGAATTAGATTTTTTAGCTGCTGCCACAGATTGCTGGCTCATATTTAAGTGATTGTCCACTAAGACTCCAAGATCCTCTCACAGTTACTGCTATTTAGCCAGGTTTCACTTCATCTGTAAGTGGACATTTGGTTCTTCTAGCCTAAGTGTAAAACATTACTTTTCTCTACAATGAATTTCATTTAGTTAAAGAGGCCCAGGATTCAAGTCTATGTACATCTATATGGATCTTCAACCTATCTTCTGAGGTGTTGGCTAATCCTGCCACTTTAGTGTCATGTGTAAATTTGATGATTTTCCCCATTTCTACATCATATTTCTCTATTTATTGAGTCAAATGCTGCACTAACATCTAGAAAGCAGCAAACCTTCTTTTACCTCACTGATATAGATGTGATATTTCACAACAAATTTGTTGCAAATATTAGATTATTAATTTATCCATTATTTCTTATAAAATATATATAGCATTTAACTCTATCTAAAACATTCTGGTTCTTCTACGAGGAATGAATTTTCTCGTTTAACTAAGAGGATCATGGCATAAATTTTAGCCACAATATCTGCTAGTGTCAGGTATGCTAGTCTATTTGGACTATAATTGCTAGAGCCCTTTTTATTCCACTTTTTAGATGGATAAAATGCTACTATTGGCAACATCAATCCGATTTGATAGGGCAGGCATCATTTATGTGTGAAAATGAAGATGCCAATAGAGGCCCCAACAACCAGGGATATTTTTTGATCAGTTAAATACTTGGTAGAAAGTCTTCTCCAGGGAATGTATTGCTTGCATTGCAGGCCTTTTATGATTAATCTCAAAATGAACACAATGGGGTAAAATATTGACATTTTTGCTAATATGGAGAAAAGCAGCTCTTGTATTCCATGGAGAAGACATGATTGCGTCTATTGCTCACCCACCACCACCCATCCCTCACTTTACCAGAGGGAGAAAAACACACACAAACCTGAGGGACTTTGTAGGTGCCTCCTAATGATGACATTTGGATGGAGATGTCCCTCTTGGCTCCATCAAGAAAAGCCAGGAGGTTCTCCTTCCTTCCACAGGCGTAGTTGGGGACATTGGATTCTCCAGTGGAGAGCATGTCCAGCAAGGCATCTGAAGTGTGGAAAGTGCTCAAATAGTTGTTATGGATGTTGTAGCCAAGTGTGAGATTGTGCAAGATATGGGAATTCTTGTTGACCAGTTGAAGATTGAAAATGAATACTAAGCAATAAAAAAAATCGTAAAAAGTCCTATTGAAAAAAAGGTTGTTATAATCAACAGCCACAACAAATACTTTTGTTATATATAATATATATAATACTCCACAAGCCTACTGAGCCTTAAACCAACATTGATCCAAAAGCAATGATCGGTTACACAACTGATTCCACCACTACTTTAAATAAAATTCATTATTCATGTGATAAATTAAGGATTGAACTGAGGGAGGAAAATAATCTGCAGCCCTTTCATCTTTTTTTCAGACTCCTTTTTGAGTCTCTTTCACAAAATCAGACCAAAGAGAGAAGCCATGGAAATCAAAATCATTCAGGAAATTAGACACATCCCCCAATATAGGAATAAATGAAAAATAAAAAATAGAAAAGAAGGAGAGTGTTAGAATGGAGGGAGTGCAACTCTATCACCCTGAATGACTTACGGATCATGGAAAACAAACTGAAGAGAAGGAACCATGTTGAAAGGCAACTTTGTATGCAATCTTTCATCTCCACTGGTGACTATACTGATTAGATGGTCTCCTGGTCTGTAGTAGCTCCATGGTTTTCCATCCTGGTTCTCCAAACTCATTGGGCATTTCATTCTCAGCTTCCCAGAGACTGGATGGGACAAAAGCAGCATCAGAGGCAGAAGCAGGAGGTCCATAATTCATGGCGTGAATCAATGAATCCCTTTCCTGTTTCTAAAGAAGAATTAGACGAATCAAAGGACTCTCACAAGGTGGAACATCCAGTTGCTTTTTCTCAACACAGAGAAACACTCAGCTTCACCTGGAAAGGAGGGAGACGTAGATTCAAGAGCACAGACTCTGCCTGTCCCAAACCTCCATATTTCTCTGCCCAAAGTCTCCCCTGGAGGATTCGGCCAAAGAGCAGAGCTGAAACTTTTACCATAGTTCTCCGCCTCAGGAGGGATCCCTGGATAACTCAGCTAGTTCTTGCAGTCAAAGATTGTTGGGAAATTCTCTGGAGGGAAATGAAAGGGAAATAATCCCCATGTGATTCAAAATAACAGGGGCAGAGATGGAATTAAATCGGTCATCTAGAATTGAGAGGTTTGGAGCTCCATGCTTGAAAGTGGTCCCGGATGGAACACACAACACCTGTGCTGAAGAAACAAATAAATCTGATATTTGTTTGCTTGTGATGAAAGACAAAACTTGGGGGGGGGCAGTTAATGCCAGAGCATGTCACAGATCTGAAATAGCTGCCAGCTGAGTTGGAACCAAAATTTACTTTATTTTGAAAGCTAATGCTCAAGGGCATTGCACAAAAGGGCTGATACAATAGTGTGACCAGTCTCTAAGAACAAAATCAACTTTAGTGAAAAACTAGTTTTTCAAACTGCAGAGTTAAAAAAAATGGGAATGTCACATGTCACATGTTCCCCTGCCACCCTTATCCATGCAGAGGACAGGCAAGGGGGCTCTTGCAGGGATGCCGGACAGGACTCTGCCTGGCTGAGTGGGGAGCCCCTCTTGGGAGAAGGAAGCTGGGGAGCCTTGTGGTGGGGAAGGGAAGCAGATCTGCAAAATTTCCCTCCAGGTTCCATCTTCTGAGTCATGGAAACAGGGGAGACCATATCCCATGTTGCTCAGCCACCTCTTTCCATGCATGGGGCACTCAGGGGAAAGCAAAGCCCAGACCCACAGAGAAAGCCCAGGATGGCCAGGGAGGAGGAGGGGATCTGGGGCATTCCTGGGAAGAGACTAACCTGGTTTATGGGTCCCAGGGTTGAATGTTGGGGAGACGCAGCCCCCGGGGTTTCTCCAGCCTCACTTGGGCTCCGTGTCTTTCCAGGAGAGGCTCCTGTGGGGGAGAAGCCATACAGGGCTGGGTCTTCCAAGGGGGATCCCACATTGCCCAGGAGGAAAAGAAAACCAGCCTCACCCTGGAGGGGACCCTTCATGACTCTGAGGAAGATGGGAGTCCCCTGTGTCTTCTCCAGAGCTCCCAGCTGAGGAGACCCTCTTCATTGCAGCCTTTTCTGGGGCAGGGGCTTAAGCCCCCCTCCCTCTGCAATTCTGGGAGTTTTTGACTCTTTCTCATCCCCCCCAAAGCTTTGAATTTTGCTCTTTATTTGACCCCCCCCCCTTTGGCTTGGCTTCTGCAGCCTCTTCTCCAACTGTAATGATTGCCTCTCCTTCCAACTTTAGAAAGTAAAGACTCTTGAAACTTTTATTAAGCAGAAGTGATAGCAACCCAGTTAAAGAAAGAGCTGAATACCCTTAGGCAAGACAAGTAGGATTAAAGCAGTAGAGACCCCTCCCTTTAAGTCAGAATACAGATTTTAGCCAATACACAAGTGTGAAGATGTTTTCTTTACTTGTTTCCCTGAGAACCCAAACAAACATGCATTCACACTGTTATCTTTTAAAGTGAAACAACCCACATGGCTATCATAAACATTCCTCCACGTTAAGAGGATCTCAGGGCTCTTTGGTGCCAGGATATAGGTTGTAAAATATCTGTTGACACAGGCAATGGTAGTAAATTGAATCCAAGTCTCCCCCTTCTCCCAATTGATTGGCAGTATCACTCATAGGGGTCTGACAGGTGGTTTAAATTGTAGTTCACACTACAGGTGGGAAATTCAAGAGATCTCAGTGGCTGAGCTGTCAGACAGCTCCCTTTAAAAGAGGGAGCTCACTCACTTCTTGTACCAGTCTACCAAATAAATGAGCTGTTATCTTAGCCGAGAGTCCTGCCTCTTCACTTGACCCACATTTAACACTTTCCACACTCCGTGCATGGATCTGGTCTCCTCCTGAGGGGATCTTAGCTGAGAGTCACCTCTGAGGATGGATGTGGGGGGTACCAGACGAGACCCCCCCCGCCAGGGCCTGATCTGGGGGTCCTTCTGGAGCACAATTCCTGCCTAAGGATCAGGGGGTAGCCGTAGTTAAAGACCAGCAGGGAGGCATGGAAGATGCAGGAAAACGGATCAGCTCTTCTCCCCTGTTAGGAATCCTCCCCCTGCGGCTCCTCCTCCTCTTCTGGGCTGAGGAAGAAGCCTTCTGCTGGGGAAAGGTCTCCCCTCCCCCGTCCCAAATCCAGCTCTGGTATCCAGGGACAGGATGGGCGGAGCTGCTCCGGGACCCCCAGGTGCCTCATCTGAGCTTCTGGGTCTTCCTGCTTCAGCCACACAGGATGGTGGAGGCAGCCGCCGTTTTCCCAGGGCCCCTCCGGGTAACACAACTCTTGAAGTGGGGATGTTGTAGACCAAAACTTGTGTGGTTCCTTCCTGCGGGTTGTTTGTCCTGAGGCTCGGCCAGAGCTTCCCAAGAGGCCCATTTCCGAGAAGAATGGGGGGGCTTTTCCCCACCTCTGCTGCCCTGCAATGCTCCTTTTCCATGGGGCTGACATGGAACCTCCTGGACCTGCCAAGAGGAAAGTGGTTTCTGGAGACCAGGAATTCCCTCGGCCTGTTCCAGGAGCTCTTTACCCCCTCCAGACAGGGAGAAGCTTTCCTTGTCACATGCGATCCTTTCCTCTCTCCAACCGATCCCACTGATCACCTCCAGATTGAAGAGTATTTTGGGGGTGCAATCCGATGGGATGCAGCTGCCCTTCTTCCCCCCAAATAACCAGCATTCCCCCAAATACAGTCCTGGCTAGGCTGTTTTCTCCTTTGGCTTTGCAAAAGGGGATTTTTCTCATTTCTCTTGATCTGAAAGGATTTGGGGCAGCCAGTAGCACATTCTGGGGCCTCTGCCCACCTGCTCCAGGCACAGAATCCACCTCCGTCCCTTTGGGCCAGCACCAGCGGTTCTTCCAGGGTCTCTGGTTGAGAAGGGCATCCAAAGTGCCTGGGATCACTGGTCCCTCCAGGCTGGCTCTTCAGGACCAAGCAAGCATCCCTCTCTGGGGTCCCAAGTGGGTCCCCTTAGTGGATGGAGGGAGTCTGCCCAGGGCTCCCTTCCTTGGAGTTGGACAGAAACGGCCCTTCCCAACCTTCTCCCTCCCTTTTGGCCTCCCACCTGCGGAGGGGAGGGGGATCCAGCCAGGCTGAGTCTTGGATGGGATTAGCCCAGTAACCTCACAGTCCATCTAAGGGGCCATAAGGGGCCAGGCAAGCAGACTGATTGACAGATGTAATAGTGGGGGGGGCTTAAATCTCATTCCCTCCCACGAGGGTCCCCCAACCTCCCCCCACCCAAGTCTTGGATTGACCCACCCAACTTTCTGTTGGAGATCCATAAGTGCCCCAGATGTCAGCGTTCCAAATTAGGCTTTCTTCCAGCGCTGACATAACAAGTTGAAGCAGAAAGAGCGGAAGCTTGATTTATTGCTGAGATGAACTTTTACCTAGTTTTGTATATACAGATAGGGTTTCCTGGGAGACGAGGGTGGGGGCTGCATTCCTGTGAAAAGAACGTGCCGGGATGTAGAGATGGATCTGTATGATGGCCAATGGGACGTTGGGGCTGGAGAGCGGAAGAGGAGGGGGTTGGAAGGAGGGGCCAGTTTGGCTGCAATTTGAGTCAGAAATGTCGGATTCTGCTATGCTTAAAAATAAAATGTTTCATTAGACAGCTTGCGCTTGAGAATGAAGTTTATTCAAGATAGCACCGAAACCTGACACCAGACAGACACACAGACACACACAGACAGAGGGAGGGGAAGGCTTGTCTCTCCCTCCCAGGAGGGATCCCAAAATGCCCCCCTCCCAGCCCCCTGAATGGAACCCCCAGCAACGCTGCCAGCAGCTCCTTTCCTGCAGGGAAATCCTGGATTATCCGGGGAGTGGGGGGGGGGTACAGTGGCAACCTGCCCTTTGCTTGGCAATGCTGGGGAGACCCCCGAAGGGTGGGATTCCTACCTGGGGCTCCCAGAGAGCATCCAAACTTTCCTGGCATGGAGAGGAAAAGAAGCCTAAAAGGAGAGAAATTCCTGCGTTGGCTGCAATTGTGGCTGGGAGGAGTTAGGAAACCCCCCTCCTTGCAAGACCCCCCCCACTGCAGCCTTCCATCTGGTGGGACCCCCTTCCTGGGGATGCTCCTCCAAGCCCCTCCCTCCCTGCCAGGCCCCCTTGCAGCCTCTTGGAGGGGGGGCTGGGCCTTGGAGGGGGGGCTGGGTGGGTGTCTGGGTGCAAAGGGTGGGGGTGAGGGGACCCCCGTGTCTTTCCATCAGGTGGGGGAGCAAAAGAAGCAGAGATGGGCAAAAGGCAGACGCACATGCTCAGTTCCCTTCTGAGGCTCGCAGGCTGCCAGGACTTCACCGCCTGCAGAGGGAGCCCCCTGGTGGTCCCCGCCGGCCACAGCAGCTCCGCTTGCAGGAGACGCGCCTTTGCCTCCTTCGCGCCGCCATCCAAGTGGGGTTGAGATCTGATGGGTGGGGGGAGTGGATGACAGGACACAGAGGAGAAAAGTCCCAATGCCAACTGACCGCCTGTAGTCTGCATACATAGGCCACAGCATCTACGCCGGTCTGGCTGAGGCGCAGCGCAAGGGTTAAGGCAGTGGTTCTCAACCTTCCTAGTGCTGCGACCCTTTAATACAGTTCCTCATGTTGTGGTGACCCCCAGCCAGGGGTGGGTTCTAAATTTTTTTACTACTGGTTCTGTGGGTGTGGCTTATTTTGTGGGCATGGCTTGGAGGTCATGTGACTGGGTGGGTGTGGCTAGCTGGTCATGTGACCGGATGGCCATGGCTATGTGTATAGGGACTACTCAGAGGGCTGAAAAAAGTCATTTGACAGGTCCTCACACTTTTGACTGGTCCTCATACTTATGACTATCCTCACATTTATGCCCGTGCAGCATTCTTAACAACCATGTCACTCATTTCAAAACTGCTTCTTTTCACCATGGTGATAAGATAGGGCAAAACACATAAAATCTGAGGACAGTCGTAAGTTCGAGGACTGGTCAAAAGTGCGAGGACCAGTCAAAAATAACTTTTTCAGCCCTCTGAGTAGTCCATATGCACAAAAAGACTACCCAGAGGGCTGAAAAAAGTGATTTCTGACAGGTCCTTGCACTTTTGACCAGTCTTCGCACTTATGACTGGTCATCATTTATGCCCATTGTAGCATTCTTAACAACCGTGTCACTCATTTCACAACTGCTTCTCTTCACCATGGTGACAAGATAGGGCAAAAACGTAAAATGTGAGGACAGTCGTAAGTTCGAGGACTGGTCAAAAGTGCAAGGACCAGTCAGAAATAACTTTTTCAGCCCTCTGAGTAGTCCATATGCATAAAAGGATACAGCAATAGAGAGGGATGAAGGAAGGGAAGGGAAATTAGAATAGGAGTGAGGGTAAGAGAGGGAGGAAGAGAGGAGGAAAAGGAGAAAGGAAGAGGAAGTAGGAAGGAGAAGAAGAGGGGGAGGAAGAGAAAGTAAGAAGGAAAAAAAGAGAGAGGTGGTAGGTTTGAGGAGAAAGATTGCTGTACAATAAAAAAGATGAAAGGGAAGAAAGCCAACCCCAAACAAATATAAAGATATTAAGATAAAGAATGAATTGTTAAACTTTAAAGAATAAAAGAGAACAAATATGAATAAATAACAATAATTAGAAACACACATACAAACATACAATGTATTTTCTTTGAACAGAGTATTTGGCCGATTCACAAATTTAAACAGTGTTTAGTCATTTCAATTAAATTTACAATTTCTATATTTCCTTTTTGCCATATTTATTCCTCATCTATTTTTGTAAAAAACCAATATTACCCTTTATCCTCATCACTAATCTTAATCAAATTCAATTTTTCCCTTCTATTCTATATTATACCCCTTCCCATTGGCATCTATTTTTATATCCATCCTCACATTGGTTAATTATGTAATATTACAGTTGTTTAATATAAATTCAACATTTTAATATAAATCAATTAGTTATATAACTACCGTTTTTGTATATTAATCAATATGAACATGAATATTCCAATTATTTCCATGCAATCCAATTTCTTACAAATCAATTAATTATATTTACCAATAATAATAAACCAAATAATTTCCCCCATATATTCCTCCAAACCACAACTTAACCATTTCTGCTTTCAACACAATATACAATTAATAGTATCTCAATTATTACAATTCCCTAGTTAAATAGAGCTTTTTTTCTTTTGTGTTTTAAAATCTTGAACTCTCCTCTTTTTCCCTAAATTTCCCATTGTTTGCACCTACCTTTTTTGGTGAG
Source organism: Pituophis catenifer annectens (assembly GCF_029215685.1). NCBI lineage: Eukaryota > Metazoa > Chordata > Lepidosauria > Squamata > Colubridae > Pituophis > Pituophis catenifer. Next base: position 2,521,221 of record NW_027256899.1, on the reverse strand, counting down.
GAAAAAGAAAAGAAAACTGCCCGCCTAATTTTCTAACGTTGCAGCAACAGCAAAGCCAACAGCCTGCTTTACTTTCAGTTTCATTTTTCAGCATAGCTAGGAGAAAAAAAATCTGCTCCAGCAAGCAGCAGAGCCCTGAGCAAAACAGCTGAGAGCAAATCAGCTGAGAGTCAGGAGCCGATCTAATCAAGGGCTAATTAGCCTATGCTGAAGCTCCTCGGGCCAATTAAATTACAAAAAATCACCGAACCATTTGTTAAATTGCTGGCTCGCCTGCCCCTCGCCCACCACTATTTATTGGCAATAAATAGTGGGGCGGAGGGGCGGGGCAAGGGGTGGGGCGGAACCGGCAGAATCCCACCACTGGTTATAGGGCGGCCCTTTGAAACCCCGCAGCAAGAATTTAAACAGTTTTTTTTTCCTCTAGCCATCAGCTGGGACTCAGGAGGCAGCAATAGATTGGGAGTGGGCAGGGTAAGCGAACGGCCGGCGATCCAACAGAGCAGAGAGTGAGGTGAGTGAAGGCGTGGGGGGAGGTGAGAGAAGGCTTTGGAGACCCCTGTGAAATGGTCGTTCGACCCCCAAAGGGGTTGTGACCCCCAGGTTGAGAACCGCTGGGTTAAGGCTAGAGAGGTGTTGAGTCCTAGAGTGGAAAGGAGTTCCAGCTTCCTTGCAAAAGATCCTCCCATGTGGAATTCTCCCCCCTCCATCCGGGAGTGACTGCGGGCAACACTCTCTTGAGCATGCTCCATTTGTCCTCTGAAGCTGCCAAGGCCACTTCTCCCAGGAGTTCTGTGCGTGAGGCTCGGAGGCTTTCCTCAAGCTCGGGAGTGGGGCGGAAGGAGAGGTAATCTGGCTCAACTCTGCCCCCCCCCGCAAGGAGGTGGGGCCAGGGGAACTTGGCCCCTCCCTTTTTCCTGCCTTGAACTGTTTGGATGGGCGCCGCCGGGGGTTTGAGGGGCCTGTGGGGGGTCTACAAGGGGCCTTTCTGGGTCCCCCCTTTGGCAGAGTGGGCGGGAAAGGAGGGACTCTTGGCAGGTGCTGCTAAAAGGGCCTGGGTGCCCCTCCCCATGGGAAAGGAGCAGTGGATTATCCCATGGGGGGAGGGGGGGAGAAATCTGGTACTAAGAGGGAATTATGGGTTTTGTGGTCCAGAATATCTGTTGGAGGGTGGAGTTCTGGGGTTGTTCTAGCGTTTCTTTCTTTTTCCCCTCCCCCCCACACAGACACAAACTATCACAAATGGCAGAATAGAATTATTGATAACTACCCAGACCAGCAAAGTGACGTCTCTCTTCCACATCTGGAGGAGCCCCAAAGATCCCATTCCCCAGTGGAAGAAGGGGAAAGTTCTTACCCCACCACATCTGGAAGGCCCAGGACCCCCAACTCTTACCCCACCACATCTGGAAGGCCCAGCCCCCCCCAACCATAAAGAGGGGCTTGTGGGGGGGCGGTGAAGGGGGACAATACAAGGGACTCAAGAAGAAACTTGCACCCCTTGGAAGAAAGCAGAGCTCTCTTTTGGGAAGATGGAAAAGGGGAATCTTTTCTGGGGTGATCTTGGGTGGCAGAAAGAGGGCTCCCTTTGCCCTCAGCTCTTCTTTTCCCCAGAGTAGCCCCCTTTGATGGAAAGGGATCCAGGCAGTCCTGATCTTCAGTAGGGAGGGAAGTCCAGAGTCTGAAATTGTTCAGTGAAACTTTTTGCCTGAAGCCAAGTTCTCTGGCAGGAAAAGTTTCTATTCGGGTCCTTTGGGACCAGGGGGGAGAAGAGAGAAGCTGCCCTCAACTCCCTGCATCTCCGCCCAAAGTCTCCCAGGAGGATTCGGCCAAAGAGCAGAGCAGAAACTCGGAGGGTAATAATTCTCCCTCTCAGGAGGGATCCCTGGATAATTCTATGAGTTCTTGAACTCCGAGATTGTTGGGCGTTTCTCTGGAGGGAAGTGAGAGGGAAATAATCCCCATGTGGTTCATAATGATAGGGTAGAGATGGAATTAAATCTGTCATCTAGAATTGAGAGCTTTGGGATCTACAGCCCTGAAATTGGCCCCAGAGGGAATACACGGCACCTGTGGCTGAAGATAAAAAGAAATGTGACATTTGTTGGCATAGCAATTAGAGAGAAAACCTCGGGGGATAGTTAATGCCCGAGCATGTCACAGATCTGCTTGTTGAGTTGGAGCCAAACTTTACTTTACTTTGAAAGCTGCTGCTCAATGACAAAAGGGCTGATGCAATAGTGTGGCCTGACTCCAAGAACTAAATGAAAAAATAGTGAAAAACTACTTATCAGAACTTTACATAGTTGGGAAAAAAACCCCACATGCACACACAAACAGAGAGAAGGAGAAGTGAGAGAAAACCAAGTGAAAAGAGATGGAGAAATAAAGGAAGCAACTCAACCCTGGAAGGGAGGGAGGGAGGGAGGGATATGGAAAGCAGTTATGCAAAATCCCCTTCAAACTTCCATTCTCTGAGACCAGGGAATGAGGAAGCCCATATCCCATGTTCCCCTGCCTCCCTTTCCCATGCCCAGGCCAGGCAGGGGGGCTTTTGCAGGGATGCCAGACAGGACTCTGCCTGGATGAGTGGGAGCCCCTCTTGGGAGAAGGAAGCTGGGGAGCCTCGTGTTGGGGAAGGAAAGCAGAGCAAAATCTCCCTCCAGGTTCCATCTTCTGTGTCCTGGAAATGGGGGAGACCATATCCCATGTTCCACTGCCACTTCTTTCCATGTATGGGGCACTCAGGGGAAAGCAAAGCCCAGACCCATAGAGGAGGCCCAGGATGGCCAGGAAGGAGGAGGGGATCTGGAGCAGCTCCCCACCCTCCACCCCCCATTCCTGGTGTTGGAAGGGAAAATCCATCTGGTTCAGTTTCAATCCGGAGAAAGATGCTGGAAATAAAATGGAGGCTCCTTGGGAAGAAGGTCCATTGATTGATGAAGCAGAACCACCAGGGCTCTGGACCAGCTGGACAACTAGCTGGATGAATGCCAGGATTTTGTGCAGGTCCTGAAATGCTGCTGGGGGGGAGGGGGGAGGGATTGGGCAATGCCTGAAATGCCCTTAGGAAATTGTGCCATGTAGTGAGCTCTGTGCCTTCTGCTAAATGGTGGTGGGTTAATTCTAAAGACCGAGTCTGCTTTCTGTCTTTAAAAGCCTCTTTCTCCATTTCTCCTTCAGGGAAATATAATATTCTGCCTTTTTCATATTTCCCAAAATATTTCATTCTTTGGGGGAGGGGGAGCGTCCCACACTGGGAAGAGACGAAACTGGTTTATGGGTCCCAGGGTTGAATGTTGGGGGGACGCAGCCCCCAGGGTTTCCCCAGCTTCCCTTGGGCTCCGTGTCTTTCCAGGAGAGGCTCCTGTGGGGGAGAAGCCATGCAGGGCTGGGTCTTCCAAGGGGGATCCAGACTTGTCCGGAAGAGAGAGGTAGAGAGAGGGAGGGAAAAAATTGTGTCTGGCTTTTTGAGCAACGTGTGAGTTAGCCAATTCTTGGTGCAGGGCTTTAACTCCTTATAGAAGGGAGGAATGTAGAGCTGCATTTTTTAAACTTGGAATTTTAAGATGAATGGACTTTTAATTCCCAGAATCTCCTGGCCAGCATGATAAAGTCCCTGCATTGTTGGGTGGGGAATTCTGGGGATTGAAGTCCATTCATCTTAAAGTTTGAAAAACATGGATGCAGGCCAAGAACTTTCCACATGTTGCCTCCATTTTGGAAAACAACAAGGACACCTGAAGAGACCACCAGTGATTGCATAATGCAGAAACCGTGATTTGTTATGGCCATCAGAAGGGCCACAATTAATTGGACTGACTTATATCTCTAAGACCCTGATCCTGGTTTGGAAGCCATCCTGGTTGGTTCTTAGAACTCTCTAAGCCAACATTGAGCAAAGGACTTGGAAAATGCCTCGTGAAAGCAGCAGCCTCCATTCTTCCTCCCAAAGCCTGGCAGGAGAGAGAGAGAGAGAAGGGAACCCAGGGAGGGTCACAGCCACATTCTCCCTTCTTCAGTTTGATGGGATTCACGCCCAGCCTTTCTGCTCTGGGGAGCAGCCCCAGTATCCTGAGCCATGGCCTCACTGGGAATACTGGAAACCAGCATCCAAAGCCATCTCTGGGGCTCCAAGTGGGAGGAGGGGAATCAAAGTATCAGGCCTGCCTCCGTTCAAAACCCGAGAAAGAACATCCCCCCCCAACTCCATTGAGGTAGAGAAGAGGTCCTTTTACTGAGTTTGAGATGGTAGCGGCAAAAGCAAGGCAAGATCTGATTCAAAAGGCGTGAAAGTTACAGGTTGAAAGTGAAGGGAAACAATAATAAGGATATAATAAATAATGCTAGGATATGATATACTGGTATACTAGATTCTGTAACCATTAGGTTCTTGTAATACACATATGCCTTTGTATTTGTATCACATATATTATGCCTTTATATTTGTATCTCCTGTAACAAACACATTCTGTTATTAGGCCTGTAATGTATCTGGTATTTGTCAGACATATGTCCCTGCCATTTGACCTGAACCCATATTAATCTTCTCCCTGTTTCTTTCTTGTGCCATCTAAGAGCATGGTACTATCTCAGTCTTAATTTATGTTGATCTGGATAGACTCCTACTTTCCAGGGCCAGGGGGCCTAAGTGGCCAATTGAGTAAACAAAGAAATGCTCAAGATGACTAATTGGGAAGTTTCTATTCCCCCTTGCAGGGCAACAAGGAATGCATGGGCCTGGATTGGGAGGCCAGAGTTGGGTACTAAACTGACGTCTCTGAGGGTATAAAAGGACGCCATACCTTCCCCAAGGTGTGGCTATCTCCTCGCATGCATTGTATCTGTATGTTCTGGATATAGTTCCACCCAGTATTTTGTTTTTGGCCATAAATAAAATCTGTTTTTTTTGCAAGCCTCGTCTTGAGTCTCTCTCTCTCTTTGGCATTCTGGTGACTCAAGTGTATTTTGGGACCTTACATTTCTGGCGCCCGAACAGGGACTTGAAGGCAAAGTTTCTTCAAGGTGGCTGCATTCAGCTTCCCACAAACTGAACCACTTTGAGGCTTGGTGGCCTTCATTAAAGGCAGACGGAAGAAACCAGCTTGGACCAGTACTGAAGTCAAGAGCGCTCCTGGAAAAATTTATCCAGTGACTTTGATCTGGTCATTTGCTGGCAGGCTCCGATCCTGCCTGTCCTGAACGCCTAACAAAGAGGCTTGCACTGTGGGGGGGGTATGGAACTGAGCTCTTCTGGGTGAGTATATATTTTTTTTTCTCTTGGGAAGGGGAGTGTTGCTTTGTGAGTGTGTGAATAAGACGAGGGAAATTCCTCAGAGGTTTGCCCTCGAAGCGATGTGCGGAGATCCAATCTGCGTTTCTGATTATCCGAGAGGAGATCAGCCAGAGACGACCACTTTGAAAGGAGTGTGACTGTTGGAATAAGAATCTGTAGTGCAGGAGAGGGCTCTGACCAAACTTCGGACCCGCAGGGGAGGTCTGGGAAATCTCTTAGGGAAAAAGAGAGGGTTTGGTTAGGCTTCGCACCGACGGAAAGGTGTGGGAAATCTCCTCAGGAAGAAAGAGAGTCTAGTCAGGCTTCGAGCTGACAGAAAGGAATCCCCTGAGAAAAATGGGCAACCATGCTGGTAGCCTGTTTGGAACAAATAACTAGTAACAAGAATTGGGCCGTGTTCTCCATTTGGCTATGTTAGCCCACTGGAACACGTTACAAACAAGTTGTGAAAAAACAAAACAAAACAAAAAAGAGTATAAAAAAATGAATGAAAAATGTTGTGGCAGTAAAAGTTGTCTGTAAAAAGAAAAGTGGAGTTCAAACTTGCTCATGAGAGCCCTGGCTAAATGCAAACGATGTGTATACCTCTTATACATCTTGATCTTTAAAATGGGCCAGCGATTGCTGAGAGGTCCAAGTTAGAATGAGAACACACAGAACACCCCCAGGGCAGAGGCATGTAGTAACAATCTAGTGTCTAAAGAGAGATCTATGGGTGGCAAAGAAATATTGCAATGTTATAAAGATCTTGATAATTTACCATTCTCAAAAGAGCCAGAGAAGTCTGAAAGAACTAAGATGTAGAATTGATTGTGATATGTCTGGCCAGCCTGCAAATTAAGTAAACATCTCGGCTTGGAGCTGTGGGAAACGGAAAGTAGTTAGGGCCCACAATCATATTTATGATTTAAACTGCTCTCTGAGTTTTCCCACTGCTTTAAGAATAAGCTATAGGTTGCCCAAGGAAATAAAATTAAAACAAAAAACAAAAAATAACCTCCACAGGTCTGGAAATGTTTGATGGTATGTGTGTGTATGTGTATGTATGTAATCATTTCCAAACCTGCAGGAGACCCTCTAACAACAGTACACAAAAAGCTATTTAGAAAATGGAGCACATTGGCTTGTGAAAAGCTCCCTGAAATAATTTGGTTTGCATGGAGGAAGCATTAAATGAATTTTTTGTATGTGAAATTGATGTATACAAAAAGTCTGATTGCAGTACAAATGTGAATGTGTGTGTGTGAGATGTCCCGAAGCTCATAAAGTAAAGTGATCCTGAGACCTGTGAATGCCTGTGTGTTGAGGTTACAGAGAAATGCAGAGGGTTGTTTTGTTGAAAGGATGCTGAGAGATGAAAGGAGGAGAGAAGCAGGAAAAAGGGGGGCTGCGGGCTGGTTCTCTGCTGAACCAGCCTGAAAAAGGCAGGATAAAGGGTGATATCTGATACCTGCCTTTGCAGTTTCACTGTTTTTGGCTCGGAATGCAATTTTGACAAGGTGCTCTATCCCAGTGGTCCCCAACCTTTTTATCGCCGCGGACCAATCAGCCTTTGATAATTTTACCGTGGCCCGCTGAGCGCGCGCAGGGGTAGGGGCTTTGGGCCACACGTGCGTACCTGCCCGGGGCTCTCTTCCCTGGAGCCTTTGCGCACGGCCCAGGAGCTTTTGCGCACGGCCCAGGAGCCTTTGCGCTGCAGCGTTCATGTCCCCCGGCCGCTGCGCGGCCCGGTGCCAGGTACTCCACGGCCCGGCACCGGTCCACGGACCGGGGGTTGGGGACCACTGCTCTATCCTATCCGTTTGTTTGTTTGTTTGCTTGCTTGCTTGCTTGCTTGTTTGTTAGCAGCACAATTCCTTTTTAGGAATTGTTACAGAGATGAGTTAGAAATTACAATATGTAGTAAGAGAGAGTCAGTGGCATTTTTGTCTAAAATGTTAGATCCTGCCTGTTAAGGATTTCCAGTTTGTGTTCAAGCAGTGGCAGCTATGGCAGTGTTAATGAAGGAAAGCAGAAAGTTGACTTTTGGAGGAGTCCTAGTGCTCCTAGTTAATTTGTTTATAGATGGGAAGAGAAAGTGGTAGCAGGTAAGAGAAGACATTTAGGTAAGTTGGTTTGCACAGGCTTGTGAAATCAAGCTTTGAATTTCTTTGAAGCTTGGAAGCCAGGAGGGCAACGGCAGAAAGAACTGAATGTTTAGTGTTAGGTGAGAAGTACTAGTTAAAGAAAATGTGAGCAGTAGAAAGAGAAGGTAGGGCTACTTTAGTGTGAGACCATTTCAATGCATTTGAGTTGATTTCATTAGACTAACTTAAGTGGGGAGACTTAGATATTTATTGGTGATAGTGGGTCACTTGACTGGATGGGTTGAGGCTTATCCAGCCATGAGAGCCACTCAGCAGTAGTCACCAAAATTAACAGATAATACCTATATTATACCTATACCTATATATACCTATATAGTAGAAGTAGAAGCTATAGACAGCAACCAAGAGACTCATTTTATTGCAAAAGTGCTTCAATTAATAATGGAGGCAGTGGGAATGTCATGTTCCATGGAATGCAAAATCATCTCTGCTGTGAACCAAAACTTTACCCTTGCCTTGCCTTGCCAAATGATGTTTGGATTACCACGCTTGGACAGAATGGGGGAAATTCCACAATATGAAACTAAAGACATGTTTGTAAAGAACTGTATACTTGGCCTCTATTCTTCTTTATTTTACCTCAGAATCAAAGGACTCCTAGCTCAAACCCTACCTCTCGATTTTGCTGTTCATAAGTTCCAGCCTGGTGATCGGCTCCTGATAAAACCTGATGTGAGGACAAACTTAGCCAAGCCTGGGACAGGTCCTACCAAGTCCTGCTGACTACTGAAACAGCAGTCCAACCTAAAGACAAAGGGTGGACCGTGTAAAAGGACCAGTGGAAGAACTTAAAGAGTGGCAAGTGATTCCTGAAGAAGACCTGCTGAGAATAAACTTTTCCAAAAACTGCTGTGGTCATTGTGGTATGAATGGGTTTTGTTTGTGATTTTTCTTGTTGCAGGAGTAGCAACTTTTTGGACTTTCCAGCCTGAGTGGTGGCCTCTCTTATTCCGTCTGAAGATCCCAACAGCAGCTGTGCAACTTCACACTCTCCAGATTGTGTTGGTCCCGTGATTGTAACTGTATCACTGAATGTTATTGTTACTCTTGTTGTAATTGTGAACTTATACACACCTGTGGGGAATAATAGGACACTGTGCTTGTGTAAATGTGCAAGGGATTGCTCCCCATAGAAACTCTATTCCTATGTATATATCTGTCCTACACTGGAGAATTGAGACATTGAATCAGGTCAATCTGACTTGAACACAGTAGTCCTAGGAGATAGTGATATCATGATCCCTGAAGATATAGAATGGTTCAATTCTATATTTGATTTAATGCAATGGTTCAATATTTGGGACTAATTTTCTTATGCATAGGACTAATATGAGGAGAATATAATGCAATGATCAGTGTGAAAAATCATTTTACATGTAAGGGTGTTTTCTTTGCTTATTGTTACTTTTCAGTCTGGAATTAACCTGACACAACCTAGTAACCCATTTGAAAATATACCTAGACTGAGTGGGTTATGGACGGATCTGGTAACTCTTAATTGGCATGCTCCAGATGGCTTATATTGGATAAATGGAAAATTTGCCTATGTGCAATTGCCTAGCCGATGGTATGAAGCATGTGTATTAGGAACTGTGAAATCTATTTTTCTTCCTTTTTCTACTGACAATACAACAAGGTGAAAAACTGGGTATACCTATTTATGTGGATGTAGGCCATAGAAAGATGAGTGGCCTCCAGAAATAATAGTTCAGGTATACGGACCAGCCACCTGGGCAAAAGATGGTACAGAACTCCCTTTATATGCTGAATAGAATTGTAAGGTTACAGCCAATGATTGCAATGATACCTAATACAACTGCTAGTGCTCTAAATTTCTTAGTTAAACAGCACTCTCTGTTTAAAACAACACTCTGTTGAAAACAGCAATATCCCAGAATAGACTTGCTGTTCACTATTTCTTAGCAAAAGTAGGTGTGTATGGAAAAATTATTTCCACAAATTTTGTTTGCAAAATTGATGATTGTTAACCCTTGGAGGTTTCCTTCTTCTCCCTTGTCTCATTCCTTTAATCCAAAGAATAGTCACATGATTCCCGCGATGGAAAGCATTCCATCATTTAAATAAAAAGTGTGGAATGAAGGGAAACAATAATAAGGATATAATAAATAATGCTAGGATATGATATACTGGTATACTAGATTCTGTAACCATTAGGTTCTTGTAATACACATATGCCTTTGTATTTGTATCACATATATTATGCCTTTATATTTGTATCTCCTGTAACAAACACATTCTGTTATTAGGCCTGTAATGTATCTGGTATTTGTCAGACATATGTCCCTGCCATTTGACCTGAACCCATATTAATCTTCTCCCTGTTTCTTTCTTGTGCCATCTAAGAGCATGGTACTATCTCAGTCTTAATTTATGTTGATCTGGATAGACTCCTACTTTCCAGGGCCAGGGGGCCTAAGTGGCCAATTGAGTAAACAAAGAAATGCTCAAGATGACTAATTGGGAAGTTTCTATTCCCCCTTGCAGGGCAACAAGGAATGCACGGGCCTGGATTGGGAGGCCAGAGTTGGGTACTAAACTGACGTCTCTGAGGGTATAAAAGGACGCCATACCTTCCCCAAGGTGTGGCTATCTCCTCGCATGCATTGTATCTGTATGTTCTGGATATAGTTCCACCCAGTATTTTGTTTTTGGCCATAAATAAAATCTGTTTTTTTTGCAAGCCTCATCTTGAGTCTCTCTCTCTTTGGCATTCTGGTGACTCAAGTGTATTTTGGGACCTTACAAAAGTTTCCCCAAATCCCTTCCTCCCCCCAGGGATCCAGGCTGAAAGTCCAATCCCCGTCCCATATAGTGTCATGTGGGGCCCATCTTTAGGTGTTTTCATCCACCTGGAGTCCTAGGACGGTTGGCCTTGACTGGGTGTAAACAACTCCTCTCAGCAGCGCAGTCATTCATGAGAGCAAACCTCCCTTTTAGTTCAGATGGGTCTCCACCTCACCAGCTCAGCCCCCCAACCCAAATGCTGTGCCCCCCCTCCCCATTACTATGGCAGCCGATAGCAAGCATGCATCCCAGGAGAATCCCAGGCTGGAGATCTGGCTGATACAAAGTCACCAATTCCATCCTCTGAACACACAACCACAAAGCTCTGCAAGTCTCTTATCAAGGTTTGTCCAGAAATTGTGGAAAATCACTGAACCCCCCCCCCCCCACACCGATCTCTAAAGATGCCTCTCTGTCCCTCTGCCACTCTCCCACCTCTTTTCCCTGAATGCCAAACTCTGATCCGATTCACACATCCCGCCAACCCCACTTTGTTTATTTATTTATTTATTTATTTATTTATTATTTTATTTATTTATTTAATTTGTCATCAAGTACAAGGAAACAAGCATCAGTATAAACATAGACATGGACCAAATAAATGGATATAAATTAGCAAACCACAGCCATAAATATATGAAATGAGTACGAATAGGATAGGATAGGATAGGATAGGATAGGATAGGATAGGATAGGATAGGATAGGATAGGACAGGACAGGACAGGACAGGACAGGACAGGACAGGACAGAATTAGAATTAATTAGAATTAGAATTAGAATTAGAATTAGAATTAGAATTAGAATAGAATAAGAAATAGGATAGGAATAGGAATAGGAATAGAATAGGATAGGATAGAATAGAATAGAATAGAATAGAATAGAATAGAATAGAATAGAATAGAATAGAATTCTTTATTGGTCAAGTGTGATTGGAGACAAAGGAATTTGTCTTTGGTGCAAAAGCTCTCAGGGCATAAAAGAAAAGTGGGGACGGTCAGAGGGGGATTCGCAATCTCACAACACTCACCCTATAGGGCTGCCCCATCTGTTGTCCCTGGTGGCAGATGGAAGATTTTATTTTTATTTTTATTTTATTTTGAATTTGTATACCGCCCTTCTCCCTGAGGACTCAGGGCGGTGAACAGCCAAGTAAAAACATCAAGTACAAATATTAAAATACAGTTAAAATATGCATATATAAATTTGGCCCCATTAATTAAAAACAATAAACAAAACACTTAAAAACACTTAAAAAATTAGGCCAGCCCGGCTTGCTGGAAAAGGAAGGTTTTAAGGGCACGGCGGAAGGCACCGAGGTCTTGGATTCTCCTTATCTCTGGAGGCAATTGATTCCAGAGGGTAGGTGCCCCCACAGAGAAGGCCCTCCCCCTGGGGGTCACCAGCCTGCACTGTTTGGCTGATGGCACCCCGAGGAGGCCCTCTCTGTGGGAGCGCACGGGTCGATGGGAGATCGTCGGTGGCAGCAGGCGGTCTCGAAGATAGCTAGGCCCTATGCCATGGAGCGCTTTAAAGGTGATAACCAACACCTTGAAGCGCACCCGGAAGACCACCGGGAGCCAGTGCAGCTCGCGCAGGAGCGGTGTTACATGGGAGCGCCAGGCTGCTCCTGTCACTACCCGCGCTGCTGCATTCTGGACCAGTTGGAGCCTCCAGGTGCTCCTCAAGGGGAGCCCCATGTAGAGAGCGTGATTGTGAATCCCACTCCTGACACCAGTTTCTGTGGAATCAAACACAGGAGCCAAAAAACCAATAATCCAGACTCACTGCAGTTGTTATTTATTCAGTGTCCACTGGAGGAATTTCTCCCCAGAAAATAGTGGGAGGAAATCTTACAGACAAAAGGATGCACTCATATTTATGCATTCCAGGAAAGGAGGAGAAAAGGACAATCATACATATGCATATTTCATTTAATAGATGATGTAAGCATGAATATTCAGAATTAGCAAAACTTGTATTGTTGCTACCCTCAAGAAAGAGTTATTGTGTAAACAAAAAGAAACATCTCAGTTGCGTTGCCACAGCAGTTTTTGGTGAAATGTACTGAGCAATGAGGGCATCAATGTTGCTCCATACATTCCTTCTATATTTCTGTCTTGCTAACATGCTCCCATTTCTCCAAGAAATTTGTCTCCTCACAAACTTCCACACACCCTTTATTTATTTCAAGAAAAATAGTTGTCCCACTCATGCATGGAGAAGAGTTTAGATCATTTTCTATGTTTGGACTGTGGAAAATGTTAAAAGTTGAAATTCATCAGTCTCACATTTACACATTTCTTCTGGCTGTCAGCTGCTCCTTTGTGAAGAATTCAATAATTCTTCATATACATGATTTTCTTTGACTCCTGCATACAATCTAAATGGAAAGAATATCTCCTTTCAAATAAAAGAAACTTTTAATAATTCTTCCAATATCACAATGGTGTTATATCTCATATTTTCACATTTGTTCTGGCTGCAAGATGCTCCTTTGTGTTGAGGTCTGGCCTCAGAAGGATAATGTAGCACTTGGGGATGAAGATGCAGCCCAGCAGACCAGCACTGGAGGCCAGGATGGAGAAGACCTGCACAGCCACCATGGATTTCCCTTTGGTGCTCAGGTAGGTGGGCACAAAAGTCACCCAGACACTGCAGAAGACCAGCATGCTGAAGGTGATCAGCTTGGCTTCGTTGAAGGCCCCAGGCAGGTTCCTGGCCAGGAAAGCCACCGTGAAGCAGATGGCAGCCAGGAAGCCCATGTAGCTGAGGGTGACGTAGAACATGACAACGGCCCCTTCGTTGCATTGCAGGATGATCTCTCCAGGCTGGGAGTGGAGGTCAGAGTCAGGGAAGGGGGGAGAAACTCCCAGCCAGGTGGAGGAGATGATAATTTGGACTGCAGAACAAGAGAAGATGATGGAGTTGGCCAAGCTCTTCCCCAACCATCTCTTCACTCGGTTTCCTGGTTTTGTGGCCAGGAAAGCCAGCACCACCATGATGGTTTTGGCCAAGAGAGAAGAAACGGCAACTGAGAAGATGATGCTGAAAACCGTTTGTCGGAGAAGGCAGGTGGCTTTCCTTGGTTGACCAATGAAGAGAGAAGGAGATAAGAAGCAAAGCTGGAGGGAGACGAGGAGGATGTAGGAGAGGTCCCGGTTGTTGGCTTTGACAAGGGGAGTTTCTCGGTATTGAATGAAGAGGATCAAAACAAGGCCTGTGCTTAGGAAGAAGAGTAGGGCAAAAGAGACCAGGATGATGCCCAGATATTCTTCATAAGACAGGAAGGTTATAACTTTGGAGATACATTTGACTCTGTCCACATTTGGATATTTATCATCTGGACACTTGGTGCATTTTTCTGTATCTGAGAAAGCCAAAAAGCAATATTTCTTTAATATATTGTTTTTTTTACATGTCAAGAAATACCTTTTTTGGATGACACCTGTTACCATGGGCATTTTCCAAGAAGTATTTCTTAGCTATTTCATTAAAAAGAGCAAAAGAAGGATATTTTTTAAAAAATGTAGCTAGGTATATGAAGGTGAGAGAAGACTTAGGATGTTAATTATTTCCTGTGTAATGCGTAGAATCTTCATAGGAACCTACATTATTAGAGATAAATAATGAATCATATAATCTTTTTAGGCAAACATGCTGAGTCCTGCCACATGGCACTTAATATCATGGACTTGGAGGATACCTTCAGTATGCTATAACATCTGGAAGCAACCTGGAATTAAGGAGAAACTTCCTATCAGTGAGAGGAATTAGCCAGTGGAACAGCTGGCCTCCAGATGTTGTGGGTGCTTCAACATTGGAAGTTTTTAAGAAGAGTCTGGACAGTCACTTGTCTGAAATGATAAAGGTTCTCCTGCTTGAACAGGGGGCTGGACTAGAAGACCTCCAAAGTTCCTTCTACTCTATTATGATTGATTGATTGATGTACACTGCTCAAAAAAATAAAGGGAACACAAGCAGAAGACATCCGAGATCTGAATGAATGAAATAGCCTCATTAAATACTTTGTTCGTTACAGTAGTTTTGTGTTCCCTTTAGTTGTTTGAGCAGTGTATAAACTACTGTATGTAAAGAACAAAGTATTTAATGAGGCTATTTCATTCATTCAGATCTCGGATGTCTTCTGCTTGTGTTCCCTTTATTTTTTTGAGCAGTATATATGGCAGACTATTTGTGTAATGAGTTCCCCCCATAACTATCCACAGCACCAGATTATGGCCCAGTGACACCTTCTCAGTGATCCTCAAGGGGAGGATCCAATATACAGTGGATTGCAAGGTCTTTCAGAAGGTGGACCTAAAACAATTCATCAAGTTTCAAAGAACTGAGATGTTCCTAGAAAGGTAAATTTAGCAGCACATAATCAAACTAAAAAGTGGAAGAGATATTTCCTCTACTGTTAGTAAAGCTTGCCCAGTCTGCCACTCCCTCCTCCCATCTCTTCCCAGCCCCTCCTTCCAAGTCTTTTTGATTTACTTCCATTTAGATAAGAAATTGTGCAGGTTAAAAATAAAAAACCAGGTGAGCTTCAATCTGTTTTGGAATTTGGATCCAGTTCCAGAAAGCCTCCCATTTTCCTCAGTGTGACCCACCTTCCTGAGTGGAGAAGGTCCCCTCCGGACAAGGAATGCAGTCAAAGCAGCAAACTGGCTCTCCTTCTCGAGCCCTCTTGACAAATCCAGGATGACAACTTTCCACACATTTGGACTGAGGCAGAGACTGAGCAGAAAAACAAGGAATGGCAAAGAAAATATGTTAGGACTCTCCATCCATGGAAAACGGAGGTAGCAATGGACGGAGATAAGTAGCCTCTGTTCTTCATTGGGGTAAATATGAAACCTCTGACTATTTCTAAACAGATGCAGGAGGTAAAACAACTGGCAGATTCTTCCTTTAGTTCCTCCCTTTTGCTTCTGGCATTTAACACTGCAATAAAGGACTTTTCTATTTAATGTAGTCTAGAGAGATGGAATTTTAAAAAGATTTAAATATGATGATATATTCTTAATAAAACTGATAATAAAGTTTACTGTAAAAGACTTAGGAAATTTTATTCTATTAGGTTTTTTAATATGAAATTAAACAGTGATAAAGAAAGAAACCTGCATCTTCCGTGCCTCCCTGCTGGTCTTTTCTGGGACGGAGGCCGGAAAGAAAAAATCTCTCTTTGCTTTGCCCGGATCGTTTCCCTTCTCCCGGCTGGCTCAGAGCTGGCAAAATGGAGTTCGAATTCAGCCCTTCTTGGCTGCTGCCTTTGACTCCCCCTTTTCTTGGCTTCCAGGTGAAGAGGCTCTCAGGGAGGGGACCCCTCCCAGGCAAGAGGGAACCTGCACAGCCCCCCCCAACACCCACACTCTGTGTGTGTGTCTGTCTGTGTGTGTGTGTGTGTGTGTGTGTGTGTGTGTGTGTGTCTTCCTGGGGGATCTAACTCGGGGCTCATCCCAGGGGAGGAAGGGCTCCGTCTGAAGGCAGCCAAATCCCAGGACTTCCCACCTGCCTCCATTCATCCCCTTCTGTCACAGTCGCACTCTGGCCCTTTGTGCACAATTGTGTGTCTTTGTGTCAAATGTCACTTCACCATTTGGGAAGGAGGCTTCCAAATAAGTCTATAGACGGTCCTCATCTAATGACCACAATGGAGCCCAGAATTTTATGTTGCTAAATAAGGCAGTCGTTAAGTGAGTTTTGCCCCATTTTACAACCTTTCTTGTCTCAGTTGTTAAGTGAATCACCACAGTTGTTAAGTTAGCAACACGGTCGTTAAGCGAATCTGGCTTCCCATTGACTTTGCTTGCCAGAAGGTCCCAAAGGCCATCACCTGAGTCCGAGACACTACGACCGTCATAAATTTGAGACAGTTACCAAGCATCTGAGTTTTGATCCCGTGACCATGGGGATACTGCAATAATTGTAAGCGTGAAAAAGGGTCATAAGTCCTTTTTTAGTGTCCTCCTAACTTTGAACCGTCACTAAATGAACCGTTGTAGGTCGAGGTCCCTTTGTTTTTTGTCCACCGCTGTTTCAGCAGAGACACAACTGTCCTTGCAGCTGCCTTCTGCCTCAGTCGGAGTCCCCGGATGCTCTCCAAGGGCAGCCCCACAGAGAGAGCTCTGCGGTAGTCCATCCTGGGGGCGAGCAGGGCGTGAGTGGCCGTGAAGGGAGCCAGGTGGCCCAGGAAAGGGAGCGACTGGGGCAAAACCCAAAACTCTGCCATGGCCCCTCCTAACTACGGCTGCCCCCTGATCCTCAGGCAGGAGTTGTGGCTCCAGAAGGACCCCCAGATCAGGCCCTGGGGGGGTCTGGGCTGATGCCCCCCATCCATCCATTCTCAGAGATGATAAATCCCAGAACCAAAAGGAGAAAACAACTCAGGAGCCCCCTTCATTCCTGCCAGGTTCAGCTGAAGGTTTTGTCCCCCATCCAAAGCGCTGGGACCTTCAGGCGCCTGGAGAAGGACCCTGGTCTCTCTTCTCGGGACTCCTTTGTCTTCCCAAAGAGAGGAAAGGAAAGTTGTGGGAGCTCCAAGAAGCAAAGTCTCCCCTTGTGGAGGAGCAGAAACAAGGATGAGGCCACAAGCTCAGGGAGGAGGGGGCTTTCTAGAAGCAGGAGGGGCTCCTGGAGGAAAAGCTCCTTCAGGCCGCATTTCACTCCCCTCTGCAGGAGATGTAAAAAAAGGTTTATGGTTTCTTAGAGGTGACTTTTTCCTCTTTAGTCCGGTCTTTCCTGCCACTCCCTCATTCTCTGAGTCTAACGGAAGTGGGACCCACTTAGGAATGGAGACAAATCAGTTTCTCTTGTGACCCACAGGAAAGGCCCAGCAAGGAGGCCTTAAATTGTCTGGGACAGAGTCAGAAGGAAAACAACCTCAGGGAAAAATATATTGGTGTTGGTAAAAGAAGTAGGTAGACGGATCTCTTGTTCTTGTATTTTAATGGGAGTTTCTTTATTTGTGTCTAGGAGTGGAAGAGCCAAATCTTGCAAGGAACTGGACGTAACCCGGGAGGAGAGTCCTCTCCATCTCGATGAGGACCTCAAAAGGCTGGAGGAAAAGCAGCCAGAGAGCCAAGAGGAGAAACCATTTCAATCCTTGAAGGGTTGGAAGAGGAAGAGGAGATCCCTCCCTTCCCATCAAAGGATCCCCTCAGGAGGAAACCAGATCCATGCACGGAGTGTGGAAAGTGTTAAGTGTGGGTCGAGTGAAGAGGCAGGACTCTCAGCTAAGACAACAGCTCGTTTATTTGGTAGACTGGTACAAGAAGTCAATGAGTGAGTGTCCAGCAGCTCCTCTTTTAAAGGGAGCTGTCTGACAGCTCAGCTGCTGAGATCTCTTGAATTTCTGTAGTGTGAATCAATCAATTTAAACCACCTGTCAGATCCCTAAAAGTGATACTGCCACTCAATTGGGAGAAGGGGGAGACTTGGATTCGATTTACTAGCATTGCCTGTGTCAACAGATATTTTACAACCTATATCCTGGCGCCAAAGAGCCCTGAGATCCTCTTAACATGGAGGAATGTTTATGATAGCCATGTGGGTTGTTTCACTTTAAAGGATAACGGTGGGAATGCATGTTTGTTTCAGTTCTCAGGGAAACTAGTAAAGAAAACATCTTCACACTTGTGTATTGGCTAAAATCTGCATTCTAACTTAAAGGGAGGGGTCTCTACTGATTTAATCCTACTTGTTTTGCCTAAGGGTATTCAGCTCTTTCTTTAACTGGGTTGCTACCACTTCTGCTTAATAAAAGGATCCTTTTGAACTATCATGTTTCAAGAGTCTTTACTTTCTTAAGTTGGAAGGAGAGGCGGTTGCCTGGGAGCTTCTCTGCCCTCAGCCTGATGGAGAAGAGGCTGAAGATAAAGAGCAAAATTCAAAGCTTTGGAGGGGATCAGAAGGAGGCAAAAGCTCCCAGAATTGCAGAGGGAGGGGGGCTTAAGCCCCTTCCCCAGCAAAGGCTCTAATGAAGAGGGTCTCCTCAGCTGGAGGCTCTGGAGGGGCCACAGGAGACCCCCATCTTCCTCAGAGTCACGGAGGGTCCCCTCCAGGTTGAGGCTGGCTGTCTTTTCCCTCAGGGCAACCCCGGATCCCCCTCGGAAGACCCAGCCCTGCATGGCTTCTCCCCACAGGAGCCTCTCCTGGAAAGACACGGAGCCCAAACAAAGCTGGAGAATCCCCAGGGGCTGCATCCCCGCCCCCAATATTCAACCCTGGGACCCATAAACCAGGAATGCCCCAGATCCCCTCCTCCTTCCTGCCCATCCTGGGCTTTCTCCGTGGGTCTGGGCTTTGCTTTCCCCTGAGTGCCCCATGCATGGAAAGAGGTGGCTGAGCCACATGGGATATGGTCTCCCCCATTTCCAGGACTCAGAAAATGGAACCTGGAGGGAGATTTTGCAGATCTGCTTCCCTTCCCCAACATGAGGCTCCCCAGCTTCCTCCTCCCAAGAGGGGCTCCCCACTCAGCTGGGCAGAGGCCTGTCTGGCATCCCTGCAAGAGCCCCCTTGCCTGGCCTGTGCATGGGAAAGGGTAGCAGGGGAACATGGGACATGGGCTTCTGCATTCCCAGGTCTCTGAAGATGGAAGTTGGATTTTGAAGATCAGCTTTCCATTTGCAACATGAGGGTCCTGATCTTCCCTTCCCTCCCTCCGTCCCCTCCCCACATGGGTGAGAGGCAGCCTTGATTTCTCCATCTCTTTTCACTTGGCTTTTTTGTAACATCCCTCCCTCCCTCCCTCCCTCTCTCTCTCTCTCTCTCTCTCTTTAATTCTGCAAAGTTCTAAAAACTAGTTTTTCACTAAGGTTGATTTTGTTCTTAGAGACTGGCTGCACTATTGCATCAGCCCTTTTCTGCGGTGCCCTTGAGCATTAGCTTTCAAAATAAAGTAAATTTTGGCTCCAACTCAGCTGGCAGCTATTTCAGATCTGTGACATGCTCCGGCATTAACTGGCCCCCAGAGTTTTGTCTTTCATCACTATTCAAACAAATGTCAGATTTATTTGTTATTTCAGCCACAGGTGCCATGTATTCCCTGCATGGAGCTCCCAAAACTCTCAATTCTAGATAATGGATTTAATTCCATCTCTGCTCCTGTTATTTTGAATCACTTGGGGATTATTTCACTTTCATTTCCCTCCAGAGAATTTCCGAACAATCTTTGACTGCAAGAACTAGCTGAATTATCCAGGGATTTCTCCTGAGAGGGAGAACTGTGATAAAAGTTTCAGCTCTGCTGTTTGGCTGAATCCTCCAGGGGAGACTTTGGGCAGAGAAATATGGAGTTTTGGGACAGGCAGAGTCTGTGCTCTTGAATCTTCGTCTCCCTCCTTTCCAGGTGAAGCTGAGTGTTTCTCTGTATTGAGAAAAAGCAATGGTTCATATTCCACCTTGTGAGAGTTTTTTGATTCTTCTAATTCTTCTTTAGAAACAGGAAAGGGATTCATTGATTCACCCCATGAATTATGGACCTCCTGCTTCTAACTCTGATGCTGCTTTTGTCCCATCCAGTCTCTGGGAAGCTGAGAATGAAATGCCCGCTGAGTTTGGAGAACCAGGATGGGAAACCATGGAGCTACTACAGACCAGGAGACCATCTAATCGGTATAGTCACCAATGGAAAGAAAAGATTGCATACAAAGTTGCTTTTCAATGTGGCTCCTTCTCTTCAGTTTGTTTTCCATGATCCGTAAGTCATTCAGGGTGATGGAGTTGCAGTCCCTCCATTCTAACACTCTCCTTCTTTTCAGTTTTTTATTTCTTCATTTATTCCTATATTGGGGGATGTGTCTAATTTCCTGAATGATTTTGATTTCCATGGCTTCTCTCTTTGGTCCGATTTTGTGAAAGAGACTCAAAAAGGGGTCTGAAAAAAAGCTGAAAGTCCTGCAGATTATTTTCCTCCCTCAATTCAATCCTCAATTTATCACTTGAATAAAAATGTTTATTTAAAGTAGCAGTGGAATCAGTTGTAGTTGCCATACTTCAGCCCATTTCCATATTGTGTAACTGATCTTTGCTTTTGGATCAATGTTGGTTTAATGCTCAGTTGGCTTCTGGAGGATTATATATATTATATAAAACAAAAGTATTTGTTTTGGCTGTTGAATATAATAACTTTTTTTTTTCAATAGGACTTCTTATGATTTTTCTTATTGCTTACGATACATTTTCAACATTCAACTGGCCAACAAGAATTCCCAACTCTTGCACAATCTCACACTTGGCTACAACATCCATAACAACTATGTGAGCACTTTCCACACTTCAGATGCCTTGCTGGACATTCTCTCCACTGGAGAAGCCAATGCCCCCAACTACAGCTGTGGAAGGAAGGAGAACCTCCTGGCTCTTCTTGATGGAGCTGAGAGGGACATCTCCATCCAAATGTCAACATTAGGAGGCACCTACAAAGTCCCACAGGTTTGTGTGTGTTTTTCTCCCTCTGGAAAAGTGAGGGGTGGGTGGTGGTGGGTGAGCAATAGATGCAATCATGTCTTCTCCATGGAATTCAAGAGCTGCTTTTCTTCATATTAGCAAAAATCTCAATATTTTACCCCATTATGTTCATCTTAAGATTAATCATAAAAGGCCTGAAATGCAAGCAATACATTCCCTGGAGAAGATATTCTACCAACTATTTAACTGATTAAAAAAGGTTCCATTTTAGGCCCAGTACTCTTCAACATCTTCATCAATGATTTGGATGAGGGGAGAAATCATCAAATTTGAAGACAACACTAAAGTGTAATGGCTTAATGGGTGTTTTAAATTACTTGAACTATTTTAATTTAAATTTTAAATTGGTTTTATCGGGGTTTTAATGCTGGCCAAGTTTATATAATTCTCTTAATTTAGTTTTAAAGGTGTTGATTTGTTTTTGTATTGTTTTAACCTGGCTGTACACCACCCTGAGTCCTTCGGGAGAAGGGCGGTATAGAAATCTAAACAATAAATAAATAAATAAATAAATAAATAAATAAATAAATAAATAAATAAATAAATAAATAAATAAATAAATAAATAAATAAAGTGGCAGGAATAGCCAACACCCCAGAAGATAGGCTGAAGATCCTGATGGATCTAGGTAGACTTGAACCCTGGGCCTATCTAACAAACTGTAATTCATTGTAGAGAAAAGTAAGGTTTTATACTTAGGCTAGAAAAACCAAATGTCCACGTACAGATGAGGTGAAACTTGGCTCAATAAGTGTAACCGTGAGAGGGATCTTGGAGTCCTAGTGGACAATCACTTAAATATGAGCCAGCAGCATCTAAAAAAGCTAATTCAGTCCTAGGTTGCATTAACAGAGGGATAAAATCAAGATCACATGAAGTATTGGTACCGCTTTATAATGCCTTGGCAAGACCACACTTGGAATAGTGCATCCAGTTTTAGTCTCCATAATATAAAAAAGATGTAGAGACTCTGGAAAGAGTGCAGAAAAGATGATTAAGGGCCTGGAGACTAAAACATATGAGGAACAGTTGCAGGAATTCAGGATGTCTAGTCTAGTGAAAAGGGTGACATCCTAGCAATGTACCAATATTTGGGGAGCTGCCACAGAGAAGAAGAGGTCCACCTATTTTCCAAAGCACTAGAAGGCAAGACAAGAAACAATGGATGGAAACTAATCAAGGAGAGAAACAATCTAGAACTAAGGAGAAATTTCCTAATGGTGAGGAATGGAACGTCTCCCCTTCAGAAATTGTGGGTGGTCCATCACTGGAGGCTTTTAAGAAGAGACTGGACAGCCACTTGTCTGGAATAGCATAGATAGATACAGATTAACAGAATTGGAAAGGACCTTGTAGGTCATCTAGTCCAAGCAGACCCTACACCATCTCTGACAGATGACGGTCCAGTCTCTTCTTGAAAGCTTCCAGTGATGAAGCTCCCACAACTTCTGAAGGCAACTTTATCTCTTTATTTCCAGGTTGAATCTCTCCATGTTCAGTTTCCATCCATTATTCCTTGTCCGGCCTTTGGGTGCTTTGGAAAACAGCTTGACTTCCTCCTCTCTGTGGCAGCCCCTCAAATATTGGAAGACTGCTATCATGTCTCCCCTGGTCCTTCTCTTCACTAGACCAGCCATGCCCAGTTCCTGCAACCGTTCATTGTATGTTTTAGCCTCCAGTCCCCTAATCCTCTTGGTTGCTCTTCTCTGTACTTTTTCTAGAGTCTCAACATCTTTTTTATAGTGTGGTGACCAAAACTGGATGCAGGATTCTAGGTGTGGTCTTACTAAGGCTTTATAGGGCGGTATTAGTACCTCTCTTTATCTTGATTGTATCCCTCTGTTAATGAAATTTAGGATTGCATTGGCTTTTTTGGCTGCAGCTGCACACTCTTGACTCATATTTAACTGGTTGTCCACTAAGACTCCAGGATCCCTCTCACAGTTACTGCTATTATGCCTGGTTTCCTGCTTGAACAGGGGGTTGGACTAGAAGACCTCTAAGGTCCCTTCCAACCCTTTTATTTTGTTATAAGTTCTGTTATAGGTACACATGTTTAGCCTGCTAAATTCCTATTGGAATAAACTGATTTATAGAGATAATGTGATATTATCATACTTACACATTGGATTGTATAGACTTGGATTGTTTTGTTTTAATAATTATGTGATAATTTATAAAGCAAGTTCAAAAGTTATGGTCTTTGGGAAATGACATCATAGCCATAGATGGTCAGCCATTAGAGCAAGTAACACCTTTCCTTACCTGGGGTTGTTTTCTCTGAGCCTGAATCTTGGCTCCCTCACCATCCAAGGAGCTCAGTTAGAGAAAGGGCAGGAGTGAAAGTGGTGCTTAAATGAAAACCTCATAGCTCTCCAGCTTCCTCAGCCCCAATGATTAAAGTATCTGAGCCCCAGTTTTCCCCCATGTTCTTCCATCAATCTGATGTTTGGGGCTTCAGAGAGAAACCACCAGCAGAACCAACCCAATCTCAGCCTCTGAGGAGGATCTTGGGATGGGTAAAAGGACTCCAGCTGCTGCCCTCAGAGCTGATTTGGGAATTTACACAATTTCTGCTTTGCCTAAATTCAGAAAATATGGGCATTGGCATAAAATTTAATCTATGGAAACTGACAGACTCTGAAAATTGTGGCTGTTGGAACCGACAAAACTTCAGTTAATGACCATACTTGGATTACCTAACTGACAAATCTTATTAGGCTTTGACGTCTGCCTGTTTATTGTATAACTGGAGAAAAAAGTTAAAAAAATTCCTTCAATACAGCATATAAGGAAGATTTGTATAAGATGTTTTACAGGTGGCACTTATCCCCATCGAGAATTGCCAGAATGTTCCAGAACAAATTGGAGAAATGTTGGAAATGTCATCAGACCACAGGATCGTATTACCACATGTGGTGGTCCTGCGTAGAAGCAAGGAGATATTGGACTAAAATACACACGTGGTTGGAAAAAATGACTTCGAGACATATTGACTTTAAACCTGAGATATTTTTATTAGGGATTCTTCCTGAAATATACAACAAAGAATTGCAGTATTTAATCGTGAATCTGTTAACAGCAGCTAGAATTGTATTTGCAAAACATTGGAAAGAAGAAACGATACCTAAAGATGAAGAAATTATTAGGAAAATGTTAGTCTGTGCCGAAATGAGTAAATTGACATTTGAAATAAGGGAACAGGAGGAAAAACAATGTTATTTGATATGGGATTTATTTTACCAATGGGTAGATAATAAAAAATGTTGATAAGCTAGCAAATGTTGTATTTTTTAAGTGATAAATGTAAGTGGATTATTTCTTATAAGAATAAATTTTGAATAGATAGGGATACTTAGAAGAGTGGTTAGGGCACAAAGGATATTAACCAACTGATGTACTGTCTGTACTTGTTTGAAAGAATGATGTTTGAATGTTTTATTTTTATTTTTGTT
The DNA here is from genome assembly GCF_029215685.1 of Pituophis catenifer annectens. Taxonomy (NCBI): domain Eukaryota; kingdom Metazoa; phylum Chordata; class Lepidosauria; order Squamata; family Colubridae; genus Pituophis; species Pituophis catenifer. Next base: position 2,497,041 of record NW_027256899.1, on the reverse strand, counting down.
TGTTTGTTTGAAAATAAAAATCATTTGGAAAAAAAAAATCCTCCAAAAAGAATCTGGGATATAGAAGCAAAAAAAGATGCAGCAATCCTCGAAAATTATAATAGGCCCTTTATTGGAATAGAATACTCCAGCTGGCATTTGCACGTGTTAATCTAATTGTGGTAAATTGTAGGGGTGATACAGTAATATGATTTACATTTTTATTGTTTTTTAATTTGATTATTATTTTCCATTATTATGATACAACCTTGCTAATATTCTGTCTTTAATATTTTAAACAATGTCTGTTTAACAAACTATTCTAATACATTCAGGAGAACCAGGTTGGATTTATTAAAATCTAATATTTTGGACTTGATCTGATCCCAAATGTAACACAGCATTCTTCATTGCTTTTTCAGATCAGTCTTAAAACTGCTTCAGAGGCTATGAGTAATAAAAGGAAATTCCCCTTTTTCCACCGGATGAATCCGAAAGAAGGGATCGTGTACCCAGCAATTGTCCACCTGCTCCTCCATTTCAGATGGACCCTGATTGGCCTCTTTGCTTCAGACACAGAGAATGGAGAGAATTTCATGAGGATTTTTCCTCCTATGCTTGTCAGGAGTGGAATTTGTGTGGTCATATCACAACTGTTCTCAACAACTGGATACACAGCATCCCTCAGGGATTCCCTCTCTAAGTGGAGACAAGTCAACGTCTTTGTTCACTTAATGGAATATGAGTCCATTTGGGGCAGAATTCTTCCTTTCCATTTAATATTTATGCATCTGCCAGGACCCATTGAAGGGAAAGTCTGGATCCTCACAAATTTTCTATATTTTCCAAAGAACAAGCACAGACTTCTCAAATACATCCATAGTATTTCGAACTTTGGTTATCCGTTAAAAGAAAGGCCAACGGATGATGCCTTTGAACCCAATTTCTTTGTGGAAGAAAAGTTTCAAAATTATTATTTTTTCTGTTCTCTTTCAAAGAATGTCTTTTCTGTCAAAGGCCGCAGAAGATGCACCCAGGAAGCCTCACTGGAAACCCAGGAGAAAAGGAACAGAAGATGGATCCCAAATAACGACAATAATTACAGTGTGATGAAGACTCTGGCCCAAGCCTTGAATGCCGCTTATTCCTCTAGATCGAGGAGGAGGAGAAGGAAGGAGGGAGAAAAGAGGTTGGGGTCTCCAAGTCTGCAGCCGTGGCAGGTATGGGGGTCCTGATATGGATCCATTGATCTTAGATCCTTTGGAGGAGGAATCCAGAGGAGAAAGAGGGGAACCATCTCAACAGATCTGGCCAATTCAATTACTCTGGGAATGATGGTTCCAAAGAGTAGATACCATGGCATTTTAATATTACACACTGCTCATTTGAAAATGCTGTATTCTTTTTTAAATGAATTCCCGTATTTGTGGGTTTGTGATTAACATAGTGGAATTTCCCCTTTGTTCCGTCCCCACTGCAGGTGGGTCTGTGTGCAGCTCAACGGGCAGCTAAACCCCCTCTTCTCCTCCAGTGAAAGGGAGCCTGGGGTGGATCTGGGTGTTTCTTTTTTCTTTTTTTTTTTAGAAATTTTATTAAATTTATAAACATATATACATTAACATTTACATTAACATCGGATGTGCAGTGGTTATAACTATGTACAAAAATACATTTCTGGTGTCATTTTAATTACTTTTTACTTTTATTTAAGTCACCTTTTTTTTCTTCCTTTCATTTTATCATTCATCCATTCATACCACCTTCCCCACATAGTATAATATTCTGAATTCTCATCATCGTTTATTTCATGGGTTAATTTGGTCACCTCTGCGCACTCCAGTATTTTCCTAATTATAAGCTCTTCTGGCGGTTGGGTTTTCTTTTTCCAATATTGTGCGTAGGCCAGTCTGGCAGCTGTAATTATGTGTATTATTAAGTGGATCTTATCTTTTCCATATGGCTTCTTTACTATTCCCAGGAGAAATATTTCCAGGGTCAATTCAATATCTTCCCTGATTATTTCTTGTAGCCATCCCCTGATCTTACTCCAGTATCCTTTTGCTTCAGGGCATGTCCACCACATGTGAAAGAAGGTGCCTTGACCATAGCCACATTTCCAACAATTGGGATGCATATTGGGATACATCTTTGCTAACCTAGCCGGGGCTAAATACCACTTGTGGAGCATCTTATAATGATTTTCTTTATATGTCGCAGCTCTAGTCAATTTGAGGTTCTTATTCCATGCCCCTTCCCATTCATTAAAATTTATATTATGTCCAATATTTTTCTCCCATGCACTCATTTGATTTTTTATTGTATCCTCAGCCCTATCTTCATCTAATAAATAATCATATAATTTAGCCAGGATCTTTTTATCTGTTCCCATCAGAACTTTATCCAACCCGTTATATCTTAGTTCAACTCCACACTGTTCTTTATCTTTCTGATACCTGGATTTTATTTGGAGATAGGTCCACCAGTCCAAATTTATTCCTTGCTCTCTCAAGGCCTCATTTGGTTTAAGGTTTCCTCCTTCGTCTAAGATGTCTTTATACCTACAGATTTTCTCCATTCCCCATCTATTGGGGTGAATCAGAGCCTCCATCGTAGAGAGCCATCCTGGGACTTTTTAATAATATCTTTGCCTGATTCCAGTCCATGTTTGTATCAATGAATCTCTAATTTTATGTCTATGGAAATATGTTTTCTTATTCTTATCTGTGTCCCATAGGTATGTGTGCCACCCTTTTTGTAGATTGTGACCTTCTAGGGTTAAAATCCTCTTATTTTCCAGGGTGGCCCAATCCCTTAGCCAAACTAGCTTAGCTGCCCTGTAGTATGTTTCCCAATTGGGAAGTCCAAATCCTCCTATATCTCTTTTGCCACGTAAAATTTTAAGAGAAAACCTCAACTTTTTCCCCTCCCATACAAATTCCCTAATAATTTTATTCAGTTCTGAGAAAAATTTTCTATCTAAATTCACCGGAATATTTTGATACAAGAATAGCACTTTGGGGAGGATGTTCATCTTAATTGTAGCTATTTTGCCCAGGAGTGACAATTTTATTTTCTTCCATCTGTCCAGGTCTTGTTTCATTTTCCTAATTAGAGGGGTATAATTGTCATCTTTTAGGGACGAACACCTTGCAGTAATCCAAATTCCTAGATATTTGATTTTTTTTACCACCCAATAGTTCCTCTATCTCTTTCCTCTGTACTTCGGTTACATTCTTAGTCAATATTTTGGTTTTAATTTTGTTCAGTTTGAAGCCTGCCACCTCTCCATATTTGCCCAATTCCTCTAACACTTTTTGTCCCGATTCTATAGGGTCTTCTAGGATTAAGGCTACATCATCTGCAAATGCTTGTGTTTTATAAACCTCCTTTTTAAGCCTTTTATTTCCTCATTGTTTCTAATTTTCCGTAGCAGGACTTCTAGAGCCAAAATAAATAGTAATGGTGACAGGGGACATCCTTGCCTCATGCCCTTTCTAATCTGAAATGTTTTTGTTCTGTCTCCGTTTACTAAGATACTCGCCTTCTGATTATCGTAAATAGATTTTATCATATTTTCAAAATTTGTTCCAAATCTCATAACCTCCATTTGTTTTTTCATAAATTTCCAATTTAAATTGTTGAATGCCTTTTGGGCATCGACAAACACCAAGGCCATCTGTTTTTCGGGGTGTTCTTCATAATACTCCAGAATATCCAGCACGGTTCTCAAATTATCTCTAATTTGCCTCCCTGGGAGGAATCCATTTTGATCTTTATGTATCCAAATGTTAAGTATTTTTTTAATTCTTTCCGCCATTATGCTCATAAATAATTTATAGTCAGTATTTAGGAGAGAAATTGGTCTATAGTTCTGGATTTGTTTTAAATCGGCACCTTCTTTTGGTACTAGTGTGACATGTGCTTCCTTCCACGATTCTGGAATTTTAGAGCTCACCAATACATAATTGAAAATTTCCACTAGTTTTGGTTGAAATATTTCTTCTAATTTTTTGTATATTTCCCCTGGGAATCCATCTGGGCCTGGCGATTTGTTATTTTTGAGTTTAGAGAGAACTGTTTTTAGTTCTTCAGCTGTTATCTTTCTGTTAAGCATTTCTCTCTCGTCTTTTGTTATTTGCGGAAGCTCTGCATTTGCTAAATATTGCTCTATTTTTCCTTCTGGAACCTCCTCTTCTTTATATAGAGTCTCATAAAACTCCCTGGCTCTTTCTAACTTATCTTCTTCTTTGTTCAATAGTTTGCCTTTAGAATCTTCTAATAGATGAATTGTCCCCTTTTCATTTTCCTTTTTTAATTTGTAGGCTAGCCACCTGCTCAACTTGTTGGCATTCTCAAAATAGTATTGTCTTGCTCTTTTTATTTTTTGCTCTAGCTCATCTTGATCCATGATATTCAATTAGTGTCTCCACATCAGCCAGCTTTCTTTAGCTGTTTCGTCTCCCGGGTTATCTTGGAGTTTTCTTTCCACTTCTCCTCAATGATTTAAAAAGTCTTTCAGGGTCTCTCTTTTATCCTTATTTTTGGATGCACTGTAGGAAATTACCACTCCTCTTAAGTAGGCCTTCATTGCGTCCCAAACTATTGCACGGGGTGTTCCTTGATTTTCATTTGCCTTGAAAAAAAGCTTTACTTCCTCTTTAAGTTTTTTTACGCATTCTTTATCACTCAATAATTTGGCATTGAGCCTCCATCTCTGTTGTTTCTTTCTCTTTACACTCTTCCACCTTATTTCTAAGGGGTTATGGTCTGCCCAGGCATTCGGGTTGATTTCTGCCATTCCTATTTCTAATCCCAGCTTCCTGCTGACCCAAGCCATGTCTATTCTAGACCATGACTTTTGTGGGTTTGAATAAAAAGTATATTGTCTGTCGTTTGGATGTAAGGTTCACCATATATCGATCAAATTTAGTTCATCTGCTAAATCAAAAAAAGCTCTCGGTAAATTTGCCCTTTTATTTTTCTTTATTTCATTACTTTTATAATCTTTATCCAAATCTACAATACCATTAAAGTCGCCTATTATGCAAATTTCATTATATTCCATTTTTCCTAATTGCTCATGGAGTTTCTTGAAATATTCTCCCTGCTTTTTATTTGGTATATATATGCCCACTAATAATATTTTGGAATTCCCTCTCCTAATCTCAATCATAAGAGTTCTTCCCTTTGTATCATTGAACTTTAACTCTGCTTCGATTCCATTCTTTACATAAATTACCACTCCCCTCTTCTTCTTTTCTGCTAGGGAAGTAAAAGTTTGACCAATTTTTTTGTATTCTAAACATTTACCCTCTTCCTTTTTTATGTGGACCTCCTGAAGACAGATTATATCTATGTTTTGTTTGACTAATTTTGTTAATGTTAATTTCCTCTTTTTGTAGTCGTTTAATCCGTTAATATTTAGTGATATTAGTTTCAGATTGTTCACTCCTGTTTTCCTCGTCTAGTTTTTAGACTCTTACTGGTCTTGCTCTTTTCCCTTTGGCTTCTTCTTCTGTTTCTGTCCTCTTCTCCTCTGCGATTCCTTCTTTAATATTTTGGTGGTGTGAGGCTTCCTCTTCTACTGCTATTGTCTCTATTTCTTCTTTACTGCTCTGTTCTTCCTCTGCGCCTCTCAGCTGATCGAGGAAGTCTTGTGCTGTGCTCAAACTGTCAATTTTTATTTTCCTCCCTTGCCAAGTGATTAACATCCCTTCTGGCAGGAGCCACCTGAATAATATATTTCTTTTATTCAATTGTACAGCTAGGAATTTATAGTCTTTCCTCACCTCCCTTACTCTTCTTGGTACCTGTTTTAGGATTATCACTTCTTTCCCTCTATATGTTATCGGTTCTTCCCTCGCCATGTTATATAAAATGTCTTTCACCTTTTTTCTTGCAAACTGAACATGCACTTCCCTAGGGAGCCTGTTCCTCCTTGCATAATTTGTCTGAACTCTATATACGTCGTCCACTTCTCTAATTATCTCTTGTTTATCTTGCTGAAGTACTTCTGCAATCAGCTCTGCCATCTTCTCTCCCAGATCCTCTTCTTTGTCTTCGGCAATGTTTTGGAAACGCAAGAAGAAGGCTGCCCAGTCCATCTCCAATTGGATTATTGAATCCTCTAGCTCTCTATTTTGCATTGTCAGAGTTTGGTCTACAGTGTCTAGTTTCTTCTCGGTTTGTTCTACTCTTGTTTCCACTTTCTGAATTCTTTGCTCGTTGTTAAATATTGAGACTTGGATCCCGTTCATCTTCTGGTCCAATGCATGGATATCTGTTTTTAATTCGGCATGATTGTTTGACATTTTCTCCTGCATGGCCATCATAGTTTCTTGGATTAAAGTCAATGATGATTGCATAGTTTGTATTGTTGGTGTTGCTATAAGTTTTTCCATTTTTGCCAATCCTTCCGTTGATTTCTGGGTAGCTGGAGAGGTCATTGCTATAGTGGGATTGGATGGAGTCTTTTTTCCTATTTTCACAATTGTTGCGTTGGAAGAAAAATTGGAAGAAAAAACAGCTCCTTTCAACTTCAGTACAGCCTACTTAGCACAAGTTAATTGGATCGGCCTCCTGATTCTAAGCTCATTTGTTCTCAGCTGTTTTGCGCAGGGCTCTGCTGCTTGCTGGAAAGAGGTAAATTGCTGGAGCAGATTTTTTTCCCCGTGTGCTAATCAAGCTATGCTGAAAATGAAAATGAAAGTAAAGCAGGCTGTTTGCTGCAACGAGGCAAAATTGCTCAGAGGCAGAGTGAGATTTCTTTTTCTTCTTTTCCTCACCAATGAAGGTAGGTGCGTCTTATACTCCGGTGCATTTTATATTCCGAAAAATATGGTAACTATGATTTTGAGATCATTTTCATAAACATTTGCTGATGATAAATATTGTTTCTGGAAAATTGATATTCCTCTCATTAAATTTTTATTCAAAAAGGTAAAATACAAACTTCAAAAAATGAAATTATTACAAAGTCAAAACAAAATTAAATGAAACATTTTTTTAAAAAAATTGTGCATTAAAAACAGATAAAACACATATATTGTTTCCCAGTTGAATACTGACAGATGTACATTTCTCCCCCTTGCAAAATAGGCCCACAATTATAAACTTCTACCAATATATTTGCAACCACTTGACTTGTCATCTGTCTGCTGTATATAAAAAATGTAGTGAACAGGCAATCCAAAAAAAAATTAAATTTCAAAACTTCAAAACTGTCTATTATCTGCTATTATATTTAACTCTCAGACAATTTGCAGGGGCTTCTTATCTACCACAGACCACCACAATCATTATCTCTGATCCATCCTGAATCCGTTCATGATTCAATATCTTTGTTTGATTCTTAATAATAATTCATTTCCTTAAAACTTTAATTAGGATCTTTCCCAACATCTGCTTTCCATTCCCCAAAGTCACAGGACCTCCTGTAAATTGAAACAACTCTTAAGACTTGTTTTCCAGTTAAATATGACAAGTCCATTCCCCAATCTCCCTCAATCTTCTTGAAAGAATCCATTTCTTCAGTCATCCGTTCTGCCCACTTTGAGTCTTCAGGGTCCATGGCCTCTCCAGCCATCTCCAAGCAGCCTGCCTTCAAACCAGACTCCTCCTTCAGGGATGCCAGCAGCAAATTCAGTTCCAGTCCATCCATCCAATCCATCTGATTCAACAATTGTTGCTTGCTTCTGACTATCACCTTTAAGTTGATTTAAAACCATTGTTATTTTATCAAATTTTTTAAATGAAGTTTCAAATAAGGTTTCTAAGTAGAAAAACTTTATAGCCTTTAAATTAAATCACATCAAATTAGCTTACTCTAGGATCTACATCTTAGATCAAATCTTTTTTTTTATTAAAAAGTTTTAACAAATTTTACAACAAATTTCCCCACCCCTCGTCCCCCCTCCCCCCAATCCTCTAATCCTCTTCCCCCCTCCCCCCCAGACTTCCCAGAGCAACTACAGGGTATAACATTTAACAAACATAAACAAACATATACTAATCTCCTATAAATTGCACTCTCCCTCTTGCTCTCTAACTCTCCTTTACCTAACTAAATAATATTCTAAAAGTAATTCTGTTTTTCATTCATAAGCTATTTGAAACTTTTTAGTCTGATATTTATTTTGAATATAATCAATCCATCTTCTCCATTCCTGTATATATCTTTCATTTGAGTGGTCCTTCAAATATGCTGAAATTTTGGCCATCTCTGCTAAATTCGCTACTTTTAATGTCCATTCTTCAATAGTAGGTAAATCTTCCTTCTTCCAGTACTGCGCCATCAAAAGTCTGGCTGCTGTTATTAAATTTAAAATCAATTTAGTCTCTATAACCGTACAATCTGTAATTATTCCCAACAAAAACAACTGTGGAGTAAATTTTATCCTCTTCTTAAGAATGTTTTGCATAATCCACCATATTTTTATCCAAAATGCCTTGATTTTTTTACATGTCCATCATATATGATAATAGGTAGCTTCATCACAATCACATCTCCAACATTTACAGTAGATTGCAAAGTTGGATACATACAAGCTAACTTTTTTGGATCTAGATGCCATCTATAGAACATTTTATAAAAATTCTCTCTTAAATTTTGAGCTTGGGTAAATTTAACATTTCTAACCCATATTTTTTCCCACGTTTCCATCATTATTGGTTCCTCAATATTTTGTGCCCATTTTATCATGCAGTCTTTAACCAGCTTCGTTTCCGAATCTATTTCTACCAATGCATTATACAACCTTCTTATGTGCATTTGACTTTGGTCTCTAATTTGTTTTACCAAATTCTCCTCATGCTGCGAGATACCAATTTTCTGATCTTCTCTCCATCTAGCTTGCAGCTGTCCATACTGAAACCATGTTTGAAATATCTTTTCTTCTTTTAATTCATTCAAAGATTTTAACTTTAATATACCTCTTTCCATATTGAGAAGCTCTTTATAAGTAATCACATCTTGTTTTTGTTCTACACTTATATTCTCTATCGCGTGTCTGGGTATTGCCCACATTGGTAACTTATCGTTTAATTTGTATTGATACTTTTTCCAGACACGCAATAAAGCATTCCTTAGTATGTGGCTTTTAAAAGCCTTGTCCACTTTCTTGTCATATAATAGATAAGCATGCCAACCAAATACCAAGTCATATCCCTCAATATTCAATACTTTTTCTTCTGTTGAATTAATCCAGTCACTAATTGCTGTTAGGACAGCTGCCCCATAGTATAATCTTAAATTGGGCATTTTGAGACCTCCTCTTTCACATATATCTTGCATTATTTTTTGTTTTATTCTTGGTCTCTTTCCTGCCCATACAAAATTACTAATCCCCTTCTGCCATATCTTCAAATTTGCATCTTTTTAAAGTATTGGTATCATTTGAAAAAGAAATAAAAATTTGGCAAAACATTCATTTTTACTACTGCTATTCTTCCCAACAAAGACAGTTGTAATTTTTTCCAGTTTTCAATCTCTCTCTGAATTTTTTGCCACAACGGTTCATAATTATACTTATATAATTTCACATTTGATATCGTAATATAAACCCCTAAATACTTGACCTTTTTTACTATTTCAAATCCTGTTACTCTTTCTAGTTCTTCTTTTTGATTTGTAAACATGTTTTTAGCTATTATTTTTGTTTTCCCTGCATTTATTTTGAATCCAGATACTTGTCCATATTGATTAATTATATCCATTAAACCTCTAACCAATTATACTGGTTGGGTTAAAGTAACAACCAAGTCGTCTGCAAATGCTCGTAATCTGTAATCAAAATGCCTGATTTTAATTCCCTTTATTTTATCTGACCCATGTATTTTATTCAACAAGAATTCCAAGGTCAAAATAAACAGTAGTGGAGACAAGGGACATCCTTGTCTTGTTCCTTTTTCTATATTAAAGTTATCTGTTAAACTACCATTGACTATTATTTGCACTGTTTGTTTCTGATATATTGCCTAAATAGATTGTGTAAAATATTCTCCAAACTGCATCTTTTCTATTATTTTCAATTAAAATTGCCAATTCAATCGATCAAATGCTTTCTCCGCATGAAGAAATATAAGCACCGCAGGGATTTGGTTGTTCTTCCCCAAATACTCCAATAAGTTAACAACTTGCCTTACATTACTTTTCATTTGTCTCCCATTTACAAAACCAGTTTGATCATTATGAATCATTTGTTGCATAACTAACATTAACCTATTTGCTAATATTTTAGCAAAAATCTTATAATCTGTATTTAAAAGTGATATAGGCCTATAATTTTTTGGCTGAGTATGGTCTTGGTCCTCCTTTGGAATCAAAGTAATAAAAGCTGTCCTCCAGGATGGGGGTACCTCTCCTCCAGATTGTATTTTCGTAAATAATTCCTTAAGTGGTCCCACCATTTCTAACTGCAGGTTTTTATAATAAGCAGCTGTCAAACCATCTGTCCCAGGAGCTTTACCCACTTTCAACTGCTTAATTGCAGTTCTTACATTCTTTTACATTTTCCTTATATCTACACAGATTTTCATTTAACCTCCAAGACCTCTTAGGTCCCTTCCCATACTCCAGTTCCATCCAAACCGGTCTATGATCTGTTAAAACTCTTGGGCATATCTTTGTCTTCTTCATCCTAGGAAAGAGATCATTAGTAATTAGTATAAAATCAATCCTGGAAAAGGATTGATGTCTATCAGAAAAAAAGGTAAAATCTTTTTCTTCAACATTCCTCTCTCACCAAATATCTCTCAACTCCATATCATCCATCATTTCAAAAAAAGATTTTGGCAGTCTAGAGCGCATTGAGATGTTTTGCAAGAGCCCTTTTTTATCTTTTTTGGTACCCAGAACTCCATTCCAGTCACCCAGTAAAATACATGATTTATAATCCCAATGTAGTAACTTGGAATGTAAAAGCTTGTAAATTTTTTCTTGTTGTTGATTCGGTGCATATACTCCGATTAAAAGTGTTTTTCCCCCTTTATTAAAAGTTCAATTGCTATAAATCTTCCTTGATCATCTACTTCAATCAATTTAGCCATTAAATCTTTTTTAAAATATATAACTATACCATTTTTCTTCTCTGGAGCAGATGCAACAAAATGTGTTCCTAATCTTGCATTTATCAGATATTTTTGATCTTTCATTCTAATATGTGTCTCTTGTAAACAAATTACTTCATTTTTAAACTGTTTCAGATAATTTTCCTCCTCTTTTGTGGTGAATTTAGACCATTAACATTCCAAGTCAGAAATCTAGTTGCCATCCTTGGCTCTCTGAAGCTTCTGGAGCATTAGCTGAAAATCTTCATGAATTCTCTTTGGCCTTGCTCCTCCCACTGCTTCTGTTTTTGTAGTTTCTTGAGTTGTCATCTGAAGTTGCTGTGCCTTTAATTCCTCTTTACGTTTGGCAGCCGCTCGGGTCTGTCTTTGATCCTTAGGTTCTTCTATTTTTTCAAATACATCCAAAACTTGAGCAGTGCTCATAAGTTGTATTAAATCATCTTGAATAATCAAAGCCCCCCCTTGAGCCTGTGCCAGCATTCCTTCTTTCTCCCCTTTTCTTGCCACCTCTTCTTCCTTCCTCCTTCTAGCTTCTGGAGATTGTGGGCATCCAGCCTTTAGTACATTGACATAAAAATCTCTTGCTTTCCAAACTGAATTAAGACGATATCTTTCTCCTGAATAATTCACCACTAGTCCAGCTGGAATCTCCCATCTGTACTGTATCTGATGATTTCTGAGTTCTTCCACCAAAAATGCATAGTCTTTCTGGCTCTCAACATTTTAGGGGGAATTTCTTTCAGTATTAAAACCTCCTGCCCTTCCACTTGAAGCTTATTTTTAAAGGTGGCTTGTAAGATTTCATTCCGTATCTTCCTTGTAATAAAATAGACTACAATATCTCTTGGTAAATGTTTCTGTCTGGCAATCCATGAATTAACATGGTAGATTTTATCAATTTGCCATTCAAAATTTGCTTTTTGTTCTCCCATTATCTGTGCGAATGCTTCTGCAAAGATCTCTCTCAAATCTTCTTGCTTATTTTCTTTCAAACCTCTTATTCTCAATGTAAACTCCATGTCTCTATATTGTATCATTGTTAATTCTGCCTCTGTTTTTTCCATCTTAATCTGGACCTCACCCATTTTATTTTCGAAATTCACATTGGACTGCTTAATTTCTTCCACTTTTTTGTCTAGCAATTCAATATGGCCTGCCAGACCTTGAACTGCCATAACAATATCTTCTCTAATTTCTTGATTTTGAATTTGAATCCCTTCAGCCACATCTCAAATTTTATCTTCAAACACAGAAGTAATTTTCCCCTCTATAACAGAGGCTTGTATTTTAAGGGCTTCCTGCAACATTTCAAGTGTTAATTGTGATTCCGTTGGGGCTGGTAGAGACTGCAATTTAGCTGTATGAGCTGGTGAACTCCCAGCACTTTTAGGAACAACAGTCTTTATTTGTTTTGAAGCCATTTTTAGATTTTCAATTTAAATTTATTCAGCAGCCAAAACAGCAAATTCAAAAATTTCCAATCTTCTTCTTTCTTTCAAATCAAATCAAAGTCTTATCATTTTAAACAGGGGCTATCAGCACTGAGCAATACTTTCTTTTAACTTTTACTTTCCACGCCCCATTAAAACTCAAATGCCATCTTGCTTTCACTTTCTTCCCTTAATAGCCACAGAAGGAAATAATACACATTCAGAATTAGAGTTTAATACTTGCAGATCTAGTCTCTCCTGGCTTTGCTCTGCCTACTTCCAAATCCAGTATTTTGTTTAAAACGTTGTTTGCAGGGGTGGTCGCGACTTCTTGTTCTGCTTAAAGCAGAAACGTCCCAGATCCGGAGTGCTGTCGGGTTTCCAGGGAGCCCTCACCCTTCAAGCCCCAGAATCGTTCCTGGGGCTCGTGGGGAGCTCTACCTGCACCCATCTGCTCTCTTCCTCCCCCTTTCCCGGGGAGAAAGTTTCCAAGCCACTAGACAGCTGATTTTCGCTGTTCTAGCGGCTTTACGTGATCACGGGGCTGGCGCTCACAGAGGAGCGTCTTTCAACGTCTACGGTGCCACCGGAAGCCCCATCTTAGATTAAATCTTGCAGGAAGGGGATTTATCAACTTGACCGTATTAACGATAACATAGAAAAATTGATGTCCAATAGCAAAAATTTATCCCTAACCTTCAATCCCTGGCCCATTAATTAAAGTATATAAAGGTTAGGCCTATTCTCTTGTATGGAGCAGAAATTTGGGATTTCTACTCAACCACAGTACTAGAACAAACACAGTTCCAGGACCTGAGCTGTATTGTGGGTGTAGATCTAAGGACATCTGCTGCAACAGTTAGAGCTGAATTAGGAATATATACAATTCATATATATCCAAAATCATATATCCAAAATCAAAGCATGTAACCACTGGCACAAAGTCAATGAAATGGAGACTGAAAGACTCCCCAAGTTATGCTTATTAGAGCAGATAAACTCACAATCACAAACCTCTTGGATCACTAAACTGATTCATTTTGCAAGTAGCTGTGGCCTTCCTGTCTCTTGCGTAACAGGAGAACAATTCAAAAAAACAGCTGCCCAAAGAATTAAGGATATAGAAGCACAAAATGACATGGCTATTCTTAGTAAGGTGGGTAAGTTGAAATGGCTGAGCTAATAAAACCTACTTTTCAACTAGACAACTATTTAAAGTTACAACTGCCAAAAACATCTTAGGGAGAGATTTACGCGTGTGAGATTCAAACAGCTGGACACAATGGTCAGATATGGGAGATTCTACTCTAGACCTTATAATGGACGTCTCTGCATTTGCAGAGTGGCAGAGGCAGAAGATCTGGCTCACATCCTATTTGATTGCTGCCTGCATAAGAGGGGGAGAGGTAGGTACCTTGGTCCATATACCAAAGGAAGGACCCATTGGGAATCCCATATCAAAACGACTCACCTTATCTGCAGCCAGAATTTGAAAACAACGTTTAATGCAGCTCAGTACTTCAGCAAAATGGCTCGGTTGAGATCGGCATTTGTGGGACTGATTGGGGTAGACTGAAGGGGTGATATTGAAATATAATTTTATCCTATTTTATTTATTTAGAATATTATTGTATTCTATTCCAATCTCATTTTAAATTGTTTTTATCAGATTTTAGTAATAATTTGTGTTTGGAACTCTGCATTTTGATTTGGCCCATGTAATCAAACATAAACGGCCATGGCCAGGGGGGCTTTCTATCAGGTTCGCCTGATACGCCAGTTGCACCCCTTTCTGGATCGGGACTCCCTATGCACGGTCACTCATGCCCTCGTCACTTCCCGCCTCGACTACTGCAACGCTCTCTACATGGGGCTCCCCTTGAGGAGCACTCGGAGGCTCCAACTGGTGCAGAATGCGGCCGCGCGGGTACTTATGGGGGCGACATGGCGCTCCCATGTGACACCTCTCCTGCACGAGCTGCATTGGCTTACAGTGGTCTTCCGAGTGCGCTTCAAGGTGTTGGTTCTCATCTTCAAAGCGCTCCATGGCTTACTTACGAGACCACCTTCTGCCTCCGATAACCTCCCACCGGCCAACACGCTCCCACAGAGAGGGCCTCCTCAGGGTGCCGTCTGTCAGGCAATGTCGGCTGGCGACCCCCCGGGGAAGAGCATTCTCTGTGGGGGCACCCGCCCTCTGGAATGAGCTACCCCCAGGGATACGACTAATCCCGGACCTCCGGACCTTCCGCCGGGCCCTGCAGACTTTTTTATTTCAGCAAGCCGGGCTGGGTTAAAAATCTTTTAATTGGGGAATTTTATGGGCAAGGGGTTTTAAATTGGAGAAGCCAAAGATAATTTAATTTCGTTTTAATGTATTTTAATATTTGTATTGTGTGTTTTTAATTCTGGCTGTTCACCGCCCTGAGTCCTTCGGGAGAGGGGGCGGTATAAAAATTTAATAAATAAATAAATAAATAATCTTCAGATGTCATAGGAAAAATTTAAAAAGATTAAAAATTATTTGAGTATCATTTTGAAGACAGTTTTTATCATACCATCCGCCCCTCAGTTTTCTAATCACATCACACAATTGTTTGTGAGTCCTTTACTGAAATCCAGTGATATCACCAGAGTTCCCATCATCTATTTAGGAAGTGCAATGATGGGTGAGAATGACTTTTGGGATTAGGAGAAGAGAGGCTGCTTAGGGAAGGATCAGAAAAGAGGGGAGAATTCAGGGGTGAAATTCACTCACCTTCCCTACCGGTTCGCAAATGTGTGCGCACTACCACAGAGCCCTCATCAGAGCCTCCCCCAGACTCCAGGACTGGCCCATGTCCCTCCCCAACCTCCTCACTGTCCGAATCTGCTGCCAGCTCCACAGGCCACTGGTGGGCCACAACAGCTACACGGATTCTTCCTTCGGCTTCTCTCAATCCTGTCTCCAGGCGCAGAAGTGCATTTGAGACACAACGTGGCATCTGGAGAATTGATCTGGTGAATTTGGATTGAACTACTTCTAATGATGTAAAACATGAAGCTGACGGTCCGAGCAACGTCCCATAAAAGAGCTGTGCTAGCGACTTGGGCACAAAAAGCTGAATAGCAGCAGGGACATAGTAGCCTCCCTTTGTGCGGAAACAATGAAGAATGGTGCTGGCTGATCTTTGGCCCAGGGCAGCTGCATGTTTCTTGAACCCTTGGCCTGAATGGCCACCCCCAGGGATTTGAAGGTGGTACCTGCTCTATTTTGTGGCCATTTAGATACCATGAATCAAGTTTTGGCCTTTTTGATCTTTGTTTTCTCATCATTTATGCCCAGTTGATTGTAATTACAGTGCTGGAGAAGGGCTCGCAAGGCTCTTTTAAGGCCTACTGGTGTCCTGGAGAGGATCACAGGGGCATCTGCATAGAGCAGGAGGGCGATGCTTCGGTCACCTATTTGAGGGGGGGTGATTTGGTTTGTTTAGCCATTTTACCATGCCAGTTATGTAAAAGTTGAAAAGCAGGGGGGCCAAAATGTCCCCGTTTAACCCCCTTTTGAGTTTTAACTGACTTCGAGAGGGACCCCTGCATATCACACCTCACCTTGAGGGATGTTTTAGTATGTAGGGCAGGTAAGAGATGAAGAAGCCTGTGGTCAGTTGAGGCAGCTTCCAGCTTCTCCCATAGCTTAGTCCTGGGAACCGTATCAAAGGCTGCCTTGAGATCTATAAAGCAGGCGTAGAATGATGCAGGTCTATTTGATATGTATTTTTCCATCAGTTGATGAAGAACTAAGCACTGATCGGTAGTGCCTCTCCCCTCTCTAAACCCGGCTCCCTCTTCAGCGATCAAATTCTCCAGAGCCAGCCACTCTCCATCTGGAGGTGTTTTCCATCAGGATGACCAGGGAGAAGATTAGCCTGACAACTTTCTTCTTGATCAACCCATGTTTTCTGGGAATCAACCTCTTGTTTTCAAAGAGTTTATGAATCATCTTTTTTTTTCTCTGTTCATTTTATTTGTCATCTGCTCTAGAATGTTCCCTATAATTGATCAATTGTATCAATGATATTTTCTCTATGCTTTGTCAGTATATGATGGACAAATCTTTCTCAAAGCTTTTCATTCACTTATGAAGATAATGGCAGTATTTGTATCCTATTTAACCTTATTTGGAGATTAGACAATTGTGGAAGAAAGATTCAATGTGGGATAAGAAACAAAGTTTTCAACTTTTCAAATTCTTGGATGTTCCCATTCTAGTTTCATCCCTTTCTGGAGAAGAACGAGTTTTTCAATATTTCTCAAAGAAAACTGTACTTGGACCAAAATGGAGAGATAACGGCAGATCTGGGCATCAAAACCTTCTTGGTTCTCCCCAAGGAGGATGTCAGGATAGAGATTCTGGCATATTTTGAAAGACAGAGACTTTCTATCATCCAAGATGTTCTTTCACAGCTAAAGTTGCTCAATAAGGTGGGAGAAATTTTGGTGTCTTTTCTCTGTTTTCCAAAGCCTGAGGTCCTATTTCAAGTGGGCAAAGCCTAGAGTCTCCAGGGTGGTTGGCCTCCCATGCCAGGTGGTGCCATCTCATGGAAGCTCTTCAAGAGACGGGACCTAAGTGGAGTGGCTTTGCCATGTTTTATGGAAACCTTTCAAGATCTTACTGGTCAGAGGTTTCTTTCTCCATCACAGTTTTACTCTACATTAAAAAAAATCTAATGGAATAAAAGCGTCCTCAAATTTTTACAGTAAACTTTGTTCTCAGTTTTAAGATGAATATATCATTATACTTAAATCTTTTTTTTCAATTCCATCCCTCAAGACTTTATTAAGTAGAAAAGTAGTTTATTGCAATGTTAAATTCCAAAAGCAAAAGGGAGGAACTAAAGGAAGAACCTGCCAGTTGTTATACCTCCTGCATCTGTTAAGAAGTAGTCAGAGGTTTCATATTTACCTCAGTGAAGACCAGAGGCTACTTGTCTCCATCAATTTCTCCCTCCATTTTCCATGGATGGAGAGTCCTAACACCTTTTCTTTGGCATTCCTTTTCTTCTGCTCAGTCCCTGCCTCAGTCCAAATGTGTGGAAAGTTGCCATCCTGGATTTGTCAAGAGGGCTCGAGAAGGAGAGCCAGTTTGCTGCTACGACTGCGTTCCTTGTCCGGAGGGGACCTTCTCCACTCAGGAAGGTGGGTCACACTGAGGAAAACGGGAGGCTTTGTGGAACTGGATCCATCCAGAGGATTTTCATGAAAGTGCAAGTTAAAAGACAGATTGAAGCTCACCTCATTTTTTATTTTTATCTTGCACAATTTCTTACCTAAAAGGAAGTAAATCAAGAAGACTTTGAAGGAGGGATTGAGAAGAGATGGGAGCTGAGAGATATCTATTCACATTTCATGTTTAAAGTGAAAATTTCTCTTTAATGTGGATGTTTCCTGCCACATTTACCTCTCTGGAACCATCTGAGTTATTTGAAACTTGAGGAACTGTCTTAGGTCCATCACCTGGAAGGATTACTATGATACCTTCTACATGGGCCTCCCCTTGAGGATCTCCGAGTTGCTGGTCCACAGGGAGGTAGTGTGGACCGTTATGGGGGAACCTCATTACATGAATATTCTGACAGCCAATTAGATATCCCAGGATAGGAACCCTCTGAGTCAATATATTAAAAAATGCCATGGGTCAGGTCTCAGGATGTTTGCTTAGAAAGATTAGCTGATTCATTATTAACCTCTAATAATGTAGGTTCCTATGAAGATTCTGCACATTAACCAGGAGATAATTAACATCCTAGGACTTCCTCCAGTTTCTTTTTTTATTATTATTATTATTTTTAACATTTTATATTTTAAATTACTAACATTACAAACAACATATACAATATTTCACCCTGTGCTATACATAAGAAAGGAAGATTTGGTTCTTCGGATATATCCTCATGATCGCCAAAATCCACGTTCTCGGGGTACAGGTACAGAAGTATCCAATTTTCCCAGCGCATAGTCCACAAATGGTTTCCAAATTTTCCAGAAAATATCTTCTTTATAGTCACCATTTCTAATTTTAATATCACATGTCATTTTATCATTTAAAGCTAATTTCCACATTTCACAATACCATTCTTCTATTCTAAAATTCACATCTAATTTCCAATATCTGGCTATTATAATTCTACCCATTATAATCATAATTCTAATCAATTCTTTCTCATATTTTGTTGGTTCTATTTCCTTAATTATCAACAGTAATATAGTTTCTGGTCTCAATATTATTGCTTTCCCCATCATTTCAAATATCATTTCCTCCAATTGTTGCCAAAACTTTTTAACTTTATCACATTTGTACCACATATGTTCATAAGTCCCTAATTCCATATCACATCTCCAACATTTTTTACTAATTTTGTTATCCATCAATGACAATCTTAATGGAGTCAAATACCATTTCCAAACAACCTTATAATTATGCTCTTTAATCCTTACAGATAAAGTCTTCATAATTCTACTCTTCCAATTCACGTTCCAATCTAAATCTGATATTTTAATATTAAGTTCTTTTTCCCAATTCATCTTCATCACCCTTTGTGGTTTTCCATCAAAATTTATAATCTTATATATCTTACTAACGAGTCCCTTTAGCCCAATTTCATCTTTCATAATTTGGAATACTAAATATTCAAATTCAGTTTTACTTCTACTTATCGAACAATTGTCCCTTACCTTCTTAGTCCATTTTTCTATCTGTATTTTTTCAAACCAGCCTAAACCCAATTTTTCAATGATTTCTTTTTTCCTCCTTTCATTTTCTGAAGTTTTTAACCAATCTATTATAGTTTGTATATTTTCATCTTCCATTACCCTATCACAACTTATATTAGTTTTAATCGGCCAATTTTCAATTGTCTTCCCTAAGAAAATTATATCTGGAATTAAAATTTTAACAAATTTGTTCCAAATTTTACTCAGTCCCTTTAACCAATAGCTATTAATTACACATTTTGATTTTGCTTTATCTAAAAACCATGTTGAGCCAAATCTCTTGATGTCCTTTAATTCTAAATCTCTCCAATGACTATCTTCACCTTTAAATATTTTTACCACAGTCCAAATAGCATAAGCCCAATAATAATTGAGTAGTTTGGGGATTTCTAATCCACCTTCCTTTTGATTTTGATACCACATTTTCTTCACTAATCTAGGTCTTTTCCCACCATTACAAAAATTATCCAATTTCTTCTGATATCCTTCAATATCTTTCTCTGTCAAGTTTAACGGTAACATCTCAAATAAAAAATTAAACTTTGGCAACAACATCATCTTACACATTGCAATTCTACCAAACCAAGACAACTTTATCATTTTATATTTATCTATCTTTTTCTCAATTTCATTCATCACCACATCATAATTTAATTTTTTCATTTCTTTAACTTTGAGTGAAAGTGTTATGCCCAAATATTTCAATGTTTTTTTAATCCTTATCCCAAGTTGTTCTTGCATATTCTCCCACTCCTTACCATTATTATTCATTAATAATTCAGATTTTGACCAATTTATTTTCAAACCTGTCATTTCCTCAAATTCTTCCAAATGCTTATGTATCTTTTTCAAATCTTTCTCTATATCTTTCAAAATAATCAAAGTATCATCCGCATACAGATTTATTTTATATCCCTTATACCCTTCCAATTCTTCATCTTTTTCTATCATTTTAGTCAAAATTTCCATAACTAATAAAAATAATGTTGAAGACAGGGGACATCCTTGTCTTGTACCCGCTTCCAATCTTATCTCTTCTGTCAGCCTTCCATTCACCTTCACTCTTGCACTACTTTTTTGATACAGTTTTGAAATAACATGTATAAACTTATTACCAAAACCTAGTACCTCAACAATTGTTTTAATAGTTTCCCATTGTACAGAGTCAAAAGCTTTAAAAATATCTAATGATATTATACCTATTTTATCAGCATTATATTCAGCAACATCTATAATATTTAATACTCTTCTGACAATATCACTCATGTATCTACCCTTCACAAAACCTACTTGGTTATAACTTATATATCTATCTATAAATCTACTTAATCTATTACTTATAATGGCAGTAAATATCTTTGCATCTTGATTAATTAAGGAGATGGGCCGATAGGACTCAATCCTTTCTAAGTCTTTATCTGGTTTAGGGATTATAGATATCACCGTTCTGTTCCATGACAACGGAACTTCTCCACCATGTAAAATTCCGTTAAATAGTTTTTGCAATTTTGGTATTATTATTTCCTTAAATTCTTTATAAAACTCAGCAGGTAATCCATCTTCACCTGGAGCTTTCCCTAATTTTATTTTTTGTATTACTCCATTAATCTCGTCTTGTGTTATATCTTCTTCCATTAAATCTTTATATGTTTGGTCAATTTTCACAACATGTTTTTCTAAATAGCTTCTCAGTTTTCCCCGATCAATTAATTTTTTCGAATATAAATTTTGAAAAAAGTTCCTGACCACTTCACATTTTTCTAATTTTTTATAGCGTCTTATACCCTTATCATCTATCAAGGCTCCAATTTCTCTCTTCTCTCTTTTAATTTTCGCCATCCTTGCCAAAAACTTAAGAGTTTTTATTGCTAAATTCAAAAAAATTCCTATTTAAATATCTCATATTCTTTTTTACCAATTCTATATCTTCTTCTATCAATTTATTTTTTAGCAAATTTAATTCCTCCCAAAAAAATTTTTCTTTAGTAAGCAAAAATTGATTTTCCAATTCTTTAATCTGGCTTTTATCTTTTTCAATTTTATTTTTATAATTTTTATATTTTCTGCTTGATAACTTGATACTTTCCCCTCTAAACACTAATTTCATCGCATCCCAAACAATTTCAGATTTAACCTCTCCATTATCATTCAATCTCCAACATTCTTCCCGTTTTTTAAATATCCATTTTTTATCCTCCTCATTTTATACAGTTTTTCATCATATCTCCAACAACTTCCTTTTTTCTCAAAATTAAAATCTATTTCCATCGGGGTGGTGGGGGATCCGGAGGGGGTCGAGCTGGTCCAGACTATGCTTTCACCATCAGTACTGTGTGTGGGAGGGGTAGATATGGCGGGAGCAGGGGGCCATATCATGTTAAGGGAGCACGCACCCGCTGTCTTCAAGCGGTAGAGTGCTCCGGCCCCCAAGGCTCCACCCGTTCTCCAGGTAGTACAGACCTTCAGGGCCCGGGCCTTCATCTGATGTTGTGCAACGCCAGGTCTGTAGTAAATAAAGCCCCCCTCATCTGTGATCTTGTTTGTGAGGGGGGAGCGGACCTGGCGGGTATTATGGAGACCTGGTTGGGCCCAGAGGGAGGGGTCCCTCTGGTAGAAATGTGCCCACCAGGTTTCCACGCATTCCATCAGCCAAGGTCACAGGGGAGGGGCGGGGGAGTAGCGGTTATTATTAGAGAAGGCCTTAGGCCGAGGGAGACCACTGTACCTCAGACAGCTGGTTGTGAGTCCCTCCTTGGGAAGTGGGGCCACGGGGTTCAGATGGGTTTGCTGATCACGTACCTGGCTCCCTGCCACGTGGCGGCAGCCCTGCCCGAGCTACTCAATGTTATTGCCGCGGTGGCGGTTGATACCCCCAGACTTCTGGTCATGGGGGATTTCAACCTGCCATCCGTGGGTGAGGCGTCTGAGGTGGCTCGGGAGTTCATGGCTTCCATGACGGCCATGGACCTGACCCAACTAATTCATGGCCCTACGCACACTGGGGGAAACACACTGGACTTGGTTTTTGTCTCTGGACAGTGGTTGAGTGATCTCGAGATAGGGGATATAGTCATCGAGCCCTTGTCATGGTCAGATCACTCGCTCCTTCGCCTTGACCTTCGAACCGCAGCACCTCGCTGCAGGGAGGCGGAACCGGTAAGATGGTACCGCCCCAGGCGCCTGATGGAACCTGATAGGTTCCAGATGGAGCTTGGGCCAATCCCGGAGGTTCTGGCTCACGCCTCATCTGGGGACCTAGTGGCCGCCTGGGATAGGGCGGCTGCTGGAGCCCTGGATCGAGTCGTGCCTTTGCGGCCTCTGACCCGGCGCCGATCTCGCCTGGCTCCTTGGTTCACCGAGGAGCTGAGGGAGATGAAGCGCCGGAAAAGACGCCTAGAGAGCTGTTGGAGGGCTAGTCTTTCTGAATCTGACCGAACACTGGTAAGATCTCATATTAGGAGTTACCTAGTGGCGATAAAAGCAGCAAAATGTACTCATTTTACTGCTCTTATTGCGTCATCAGATAATCGCCCGGCCACCCTGTTTAGGGTGACCCGCTCCCTGCTCCACCAGGAAGCACGGGAGGACCCCTTGGAGGAAAGAGCCGAGGATTTTGTTCAGTATCTGTATGACAAAATCACTCAGATTCGGGCAGGTCTGGACTCTGACGGGATAGATCCAGCGAGGGTGACGGAGACAGGTCTTGAGACTGTTATCTGGGATGAGTTTGATCCTGTGACCCCAGATGACGTGGACAGCATTCTGGGTAGATTGAACGCGACCACATGTTTGTTGGACCCGTGTCCCTCCTGGTTAGTGCTGGCTTCCCGGGAGGTGACACGAGGCTGGCTCCAGGGGATTATAAATGCTTCGTTGGGTGAGGGTGTCTTTCCCGCCGCCTTGAAAGAGGCGGTGGTAAGGCCTCTCCTCAAGAAGCCTTCCCTGGACCCGGCAGTATTGGCTAATTATCGTCCAGTCTCCAACCTTTGCTTCGTTGCGAAGGTTGTTGAGAGTGTGGTTGCGCGACAGCTACCCCAGTACCTGGATGAAGCGTCGTATCTAGATCCGTTCCAGTCGGGCTTCAGGCCTGGGTACAGCACGGAAACGGCATTGGTCGCGTTGGTTGATGATCTCTGGAGGGCTCGGGACAGGGGTTGTTCCTCTGTCCTGGTCCTGTTAGACCTCTCAGCGGCTTTTGATACCATCGACCATGGTATCATGCTGCACCGGCTGGAAGGGTTGGGGGTGGGAGGCACCGTTTTACGGTGGTTCTCCTCCTTTCTCTCTGACCGGTCGCAGTCTGTGTTGACAGGGGGGCAGAGATCGACCCCGAGGCCCCTTATATGTGGGGTGCCGCAGGGATCGGTTCTCTCGCCCCTTCTGTTCAACATTTATGTAAAGCCGCTGGGCGAGATCATCCGTGGTTTCGGGGTGAAGTACCATCTGTACGCTGATGACACCCAGCTGTACATCTCCACCCCGGACCACCCCAACGATGCCCTTGAAGTGATGTCCCAGTGCCTGGAGGCCGTATGGATCTGGATGGGGAGAAACGGGCTCAGGCTCAACCCGTCCAAGACCGAGTGGCTGTGGTTTCCGACGTCCCGATATAGTCAGCTGGCGCCATCGCTGGCTATTGGGGGCGAATCATTGGCCCCCATGGAAAGGGCTCATAACTTGGGCGTCCTCCTGGACTCACGGCTGTCTTTAGAAGAGCACTTGACGGCCGTGACCGGGAGGATTTTTCATCAGGTTCGCCTGATTCGCCAGTTGCGTCCCTTTCTAGATCGGGACTCGTTACGCACAGTCACTCATGCCCTCGTCACCTCTCGTCTGGACTATTGTAATGCTCTCTACATGGGGCTCCCCTTGAGGTGCACCCGGAGGCTCCAACTGGCGCAGAGTGCGGCCACGCGGGTGGTTATGGGAGCAACATGGAGCTCCCATGTAACACCTCTCCTGCGCGAGCTGCACTGGCTCCCGGTGGTCTTCCGGGTGCACTTCAAGGTTCTGGTTACCACCTTTAAAGCGCTCCATGGCTTGGGACCTGGTTACTTACGGGACCGCCTACTACCACCAACAGCCTCCCACCAACCAGTACGCTCCCACAGAGAGGGGCTCCTCCAGGTGCCGTCGGCCAAACAATGTCGGCTGTCGGCCCCTAGGGGGAGAGCCTTCTCTGTGGGGGCACCGACGATCTGGAATGAGCTCCCCCCAGAGATACGGAGGATTCCGGATCTGCGCACCTTCCGCCGCGAGTTAAAGACGCTTTTATTTCATCAAGCTGGCCTCGCCTAAATCTTCTCCCTTTTAAGTGTAAATTCTAAATTTTTAATGTATTTTAAAATATGGGTATCTTAATTTACGGGTATTAATTCAGCCAAATTTATTTAATTCATTTTATTCGATTTTAAATTTTGTATATCTATGTGTTTTATTTCATGGCTGTGCACCGCCCTGAGTCCTTCGGGAGTAGGGCGGTATAGAAATTCAATAAATAAAATAATAAATAAAATAAAATAAACTTCTGCATGATCAGAATCCTTAAAAATTCCCACATCTATCTTATCCACATTATTCAACAAATCTTTAGAAACTAAGATATAGTCAATTCTTGAATATGTATTATGTATCTTAGAGTAAAAAGTGTACACTCTTGCAGTTCCTTTCACTTCTCTCCAGACATCCACCACACCGTTTCGAAACATCCATTTACTTAAGGTCCCCATTTTATTTGCTCCTCCACAACGAGTGGGGTTAGTACTATCTATTTTATCTCTAATTAAATTAAAATCCCCAGCCACAATTACTTTCCCTACACTTTCGATTTCCAAAATTTTAGTTATTTTTTCAAGAAATTCTTTTTGCTTCTCATTTGGTAAATATAAATTAACCAGTGTCACTTTTTCCTCGTTAATATTTCCCACAATTATTACATATCTTCCTTCTTCATCCACAATTACTTGTTCTTTTTCAAAATATACCCTATCTGATATCAATGTAGCAACTCCTCTAGCTTTTGAAGTTCCAAAAGATTTTTCATAAATTTGCATACCCTTTATATACATTTTATTTGAGTCTTCAGATTTCTGATGGGTTTCTTGCAAAAATAATATATCTGGTAGATCTCTTTTAATTTTAAGTTCCAATCGTCTTCTCTTGATCTGATTCCCTGTACCCTTCACATTCCATGTCATTATTTTTATTAAACCCATTTAAACTGTAACTTTTTTAATCCTTTCCCCTCCTCTTTCTTTCTGTGCTCAGATCCCAGCACCAATCTCCCACATTCCAAAACAACATTCAACATAGAAGAAAAAAAAAACAATAAAAAAAAAACAAAAAAGGACAAAAAACACATCAAACATTGAATAACAAACAATCTTCGTCCCCCACATCCTCAATTGGTTTCCGCCTCTATAAAGAGAATGGGGGAGAGGGGACGTGCTAATGGTCGGGTCACTTCTTTCAGGTAGTCTACTTAAATTCATCTCTCAGAGAAAAGGGTGGTAATTTCTCCCCGCACTCAGCTTCCTGCAATTCTTTTTCAAGATCCTTGAATTTCTTATCCGCTCCATCTCCCATTATATCATCACGACTTTTCTTTTGTTCAACCATCGCAGGTGAGATTTCCTTCCGCTTTAGTCCTTTAGGATCTTGTCCTCCAGCAGCCCCTTTTTCTTCTGGTGTTGATGTTTTTGCATATGTTCCACCCATCTTGAGCATTTGATCTTTTATCTCTGTTACGTCCTCATACTTTACAATCAATCCAAGTTCATGTAAGTATAACACTGCATCTGTTTCCAAAGTAATTATTTGCATTCTTCCTTTATAAAAAAATTTTAGTTGCTGTGGCGGTCTCCAGTTATATTTAATTCCATTGTCTCTCAGAACCTTTGTGATTGGTTTCAAAAAAAATCTCCACGCCCTTTCTTCTCTTGATATATCCGGAAAGACTTGAATAATTTTCTCCTCAAATTTCAAAGCTTCACCCATCTCTCTCACTTTCACCATCACTTCCAATTTGTCACTAAGATTTGCAAATCTGACAAGTACATTTCTATTTAAGCCGTTTTGTCTTTTATACCCAATTCTAAAAACACTTGCCAGATTTGTTGCTGTAAATGTGATTTGTTTATCCAAGTCATTGAGCCATTTTAAAACTCGTTGTTTCAAATTGTCCACTTTTTCTTCTTGAATTCCACGAATAACCAGATTATATTTCCTCGCTTCTTCTTCCAAAAGACAAATTTTTTTATCTTGTTGTTCATTTTTAAAAAAGATTTCTCCAATTTGCCGATCTATCTTTGCATCATGTGTATGAATCTGCTCAATTTCATCTTTAATTATTGTCATTTCTGCTGTTTGCTTTGCAAAATTTTCATTCATTTCTTGCTTCATTCTTTTATTTCCAATGTCATATTATCCATACTATCTGACAGTCCTGATATCTTTTCACTAATTTTGGTTAAGGCCACAGCAACTTGTTGCATTTCTAAAGATTGTTGGGTTGCCATTTTTTAATAAGTTTTAATTATCCACTTTTGCCAAGAGGGTCTCTAATGAAGATTAAGGGACAGCAATCCAATATTGAAGCTGAGACAGCTTATTATTGCACTCAAAAGGGCCAGCAATAAAAGTTTATAGTTCACAATTCAGTTTACGTAATTTCCCTAAAAAAAAAAAAAAAAAAAAAAAGGCTAACATCCGTTGGAAGGCACTGCCCAGAAATGCGTTTGCCGCTTCAACTCAGGCACTTTCACAAACAAAAGATCAACTTAAAGTTCACAAATTCTTCCAAGAGAGAGAAAAAAAAAAACCCTTCCACCAGTCTTTTGATGTTCCGTGCCTTTATCCCACAGCAAAAACAAACACAGATCGCGGTAATAATGAGAACAAAGGCAGCTATTTACTCCAAATATGCAATCGCGACTGCCTATCTGGTCACCCCTAGCTCCTTCCACTTTCCCACGCTATGAAAAGCTTCAAAATTTGAGTCGTTCAGGGTGACCTTCCGATTCCAAAGTCAGTCTGCTGGGCCAGTAGCTCTTCCGATACAATTTATAAAATTTTGGTCCTTATCAGTGCATTTCAAACACTTTAATCCACATTTATCTTCCGTAAAATGCCCTGCGAAGTGGAGAAAACGTCCTCACACCACCACGGCCATAACCACGCCCCGACTTCCTCCAGTTTCATAGACTTCGCTCTACATTTGTTTGCAAATACATATTCTTTTGGTGAAATTGTTAAGGAACACATCTTGGAAATTGATCATGCTATTAGTTTAAGATCTTTGTTGAAAGATAAAAGGATAGAATATTAAATAAATATTATTTTTTGGCTTTTTCAGATACACAAATGTGCACCAAGTGTCCAGATGATAAACATCCAAATAAGAACAGAGTCCAATGTATCCCCAAAGTCATAACCTTCCTGTCTCATGAAGAACATCTGGGCATCATCCTGGTCTCTTTTGCCCTACTCTTCTTCCTAACCACAGGCCTTGTTTTAATCATCTTCATTAAATACCGAGAAACTCCCCTTGTCAAAGCCAACAACCGGGACCTCTCCTACATCCTCCTGGTCTCCCTCCTGCTTTGCTTCTTGTCTCCTTCTCTCTTCATTGGTCAACCAAGGAAAGCCACCTGCCTTCTCCGACAAACAGTTTTCAGCCTCATCTTCTCAGTTGCTGTTTCTTCTCTCTTGGCCAAAACCATCACGGTGGTGCTGGCTTTCCTGGCCACAAAACCAGGAAACCGAGTGAAGAGATGGTTGGGAAAGAGCTTGGCCAACTCCATCATCTTCTCTTGTTCTGCAGTCCAAATTATCATCTCCTCCATCTGGCTGGGAGTTTCTCCCCCCTTCCCTGACTCTGACCTCCACTCCCAGCCTGGAGAGATCATCCTGCAATGCAACGAAGGGGCTGTTGTCATGTTCTACGTCACCCTCAGCTACATGGGCTTCCTGGCTGCCATCTGCTTCATGGTGGCTTTCCTGGCCAGGAACCTGCCGGGGGCCTTCAACGAAGCCAAGCTGATCACCTTCAGCATGCTGGTCTTCTGCAGTGTCTGGGTGACTTTTGTGCCCACCTACCTGAGCACCAAAGGGAAATCCATGGTGGCTGTGCAGGTCTTCTCCATCCTGGCCTCCAGTGCTGGTCTGCTGGGCTGCATCTTCATCCCCAAGTGCTACATTATCCTTCTGAGGCCAGACCTCAACACAAAGGAGCAGCTCACAGGCAGAACAAATGTAAAAACATGAGATATAACACCATTGTGATATTGGAGAATTTTTAAAGTTTCTTTCTTTTTTTTTTAATTTGATTTATATGCCGCCCTTCTCCGGAGACTCAGGGCGGCTTACAATGCGTTAAGCAATAGCCTTCATTCTTTTGTATATTTTATACAAAGTCAGCTTATTGCCCCCACAAACTGGGTCCTCATTTCACCTACCTTAGAAAGGATGGAAGGCTGAGTCAACCTTGAGCCTTGGAGAGATTCGAACCAGCAGAAATTGCAGGCAGCTGTGTTAATAACAGGGTGCACTAAACCACTGTACTATAATTTTAATTGAAGGGAGATATTAAGTCCTTATATAGTATGCAGAAGTCAAAGAAAATCATATCTATATGTTCCACAATGGAAATTTTTGAATGACTGGAATTCTTGTTGTTCCCTCCCCTTTCAATAAATCTTGCTAAAGAGAACTCTGAAAGTTATTCAGAGGAATTTGCCAGCTACTTTATGTGACACTTATAGAAAATAATGTGGGCACTTGTTCCTACTGACAGCAGCTAAAAGTGTGTGTGTGAGAGAGAGAGAGCAGGAAAAGAGGCCAGGAGGAAGCTGTGGGAACCAAGCACCAGCCTAGTTGCCTGATCCTCTCCACGAGAATGTCGGAATGATGTGAAATGCCATGTTTGACCGGCTGTCAGCTGGGGAGGGAAATCTTATACAATTCTTTCTTGATTTTCTGATAAAAGTTCCTTTGCAGAAAAAATTTGGCAGAACAGCTGTCTGGGATTTCAGTTTGGGATTGTTTTTATTTTGGTACATTAAATAATTTAATTACACTAAAATAATAAAAAAGTAAATAAAAAAATAAAATGTGTAAAGAAATTTCAACTTTACACTTTGTATATTTTTTTCTTTCCTCAACCAGAGAAAGAAAATAGCAGTTTTCAGGCCCTTTAATTTTCAATTCCACAATTTCTACCTAAAGCATTTTCTCTGCTCCTCTTCCCAGCTTGTCTTGTCTGTGAAGGGCTGGAGAAGATGCCCAGAGAAAGGGGAGCCTGAGACTCTCCCCAGGAGGAGGTCGAAGGCAGGGGTGAAATTCAAAAATTTTCCCTAACGGTTCTGTGGGTGTGGCTTGGTGGTCATGTGACTGGGTGGCTGTGGCTTCGTGGTCATGTGACCAGGAAAACCAACTATCACACATTACACAAAAATAACACAAAAGCTACACAACTCTCTCAGACACAATGCAAAAGCAGCTGGATTTCACACAAAATGTCTATCACAGAGAGCTCAAAAACAAACTATCACACTTTACACAAAAGTTGTGTTTTGTGATGAGCTTTCCCCCCCAGGAATGTGCATTTCCAGCTGTGGAACAAGAAGCGCTCCTAAAACAAAATGTTCATTTTTATTATTATTTTTTTATGAAGATTATCATGGCATAAAATAGAAAATAAAGGTAGTAAAGGAATGGGAAAGGGAAAGGGAAAGAAAGGAGAAGGAGAAGAAGAGTGGAATAAAGGGGAAAAGAAAAGAAAGGGGAAGAAAAGTAAAGGAAAGGAGTGGAGTGGAATAGCTGAAAAGTCCAAAGTCCAAGAAAAAGGCTTCTTCCCCCCAATTCAGAACCGCCGATTCCTCCTCTGGGGTTGGAAGCAGCTGGCCAGGACACCCCCTTCCTTCCTCCTTTCCCCCCCCCCATTCATTTCAGGTGAAGATTCTGCCATCGGAAGAGTTGCTGCCTGGATGGGGGAGAGGCAGAGGGGGGAGAGAATTGGGGGTCACAGACAGACACCCCCCAATCTGAAGGGAAGACAGGAAACCCCTCAGCTAAACCAGGAAGAGGCGGAGAGGATCTGCAGGGATCCCTCCTAATCCAGAAGGATCCTCCTTCCCTCCAGCCCCCCTCCCAATACCCCCCTCCCTATCTGACAGCTGCTGTTTTCTTCTTTTGTCTCGCCTAGCCAGCCTTTTTTTCTCTGCTTCTCCCCCCCCCCATGGAATTATAGAGGCGGGGGGGCAGAAGCAGCCCCTTCCTTCAGCGAAGCCCTCTCCAGGTTTCCAAGGCCCAGGAGCCGCTGCGATGTCCCTGGACTTCTCTGCGCAACCCACCTTCCGACAGAAGCCAATTCAGAGATCCAGTAGATTCCGCTCCCACCCCGCCCACCCATTGGCTGGCCATTCCTGCAGGATTAGCACCTTCTGCCCTCGGAGGTTGGGAATCCACCTCCCTTCTAACCTGGCTGCCTTCGATCCTGGGCTGGACCCCGCTCGCAGGGTTTGCGGAGCTGATGCTTTCTCCCCCCCCACCCACCCCCGCCCCTTATTTTCGAAAAAAAAAGAAACAAACGACGGAAATGAGAAGTTTGAAGAGGGATTTCTCTGTCACCACCAAAAAGACAATTGCAAAACAGGAGGGGGGAGCTGGCAAAGAATGGAAGGAAAGCCCCCCCCTTAATAAAGGACCCTCAGGAAGAGAGAAGCAAAAGGAAAGGAAGGAGAGAGAGAGAAAGAGAGAGAGAGAGAATGTCAGCACAGCCCCCCCCACCCCCAGGCCAAGCGTCCCGCTGCTGCCCCACCTGCCCCCACTCAGCGCCTCCAGGGCTCGGCAGAGACCCCTCCTCGGAGCCCCGGTTGGCCATGGAGCCCCTCCAGCGGAGCCTGAGCGCTGGGGGCTGTGCAGGGGCTGGAGGGCCGGGGCCAAGGCTAGGCAAGCCCCCGCCCAACTTCTCCTCCGGGGCAGAGAAAGGACTTGGGGCCGCACCTGGCGCTCTGCACATGCTCGGGTGCCCCGCATCGCTCTCGCAATCAGCCCGCTCAGTACCCAGCGGGACAGAAAGGCCCCCCACCCCCACCCACCGCAATGGAGAAGAACCAGGGGGAGGGGAGGGGAGGGGAAGCTGCCACCCGCCTTCCTCTCGGCCCCCTCCCGGATGAGGCAGCCCCCCACCAGCCGCGCCTGCCCTGCCCCCCCCTCCTGCCACAGCCCCTCCTCCGCCTCCGCTGCCGTCCCTGTGCCAGCCCCTCGCAACTGGAAGGCCGGCCGGTGCCCGAAGAGGCCGAAGTGGAAGCCGGGTTTCCGCTGCCCAAAGAGCCTCCCTCCCGCCCTCTCTTGCCCGGGCTTTCCAGGGGTCGCAGAGGAAGGCGGATTTCCCCTCCTGGGCAAGGTGCTTAGAGGGGGGGAGACCCAGCCCAGGACGCGGCTGCCCCTCCCCTCTCGGCTTCCTCCGCTCCAGGTGGCAGGTCCTCCTAGCTGCCCCCCCCACAGGGAGGCCCCCAGCCCCCAGGAGCAAGAGGGGCGCCCGTGGCAGCCCCATCGCCCTCCAGACCCCTGGGCTTTCCCACCCGCAACCGAAAACCCCCGAGGAAGCCTCCGGATCCGCCCAGCAACGATCGGTCTCCACCGAAGAGACTGGCATTGAGTTGCAGCGTGGAAGAAGAAGAGCCGGAGGGGCTGATGGGCTCTCGAGTCTCTCCAGCAATGGGGTCATTCAGTGGGCAATGGCTGTTTTTGCTGGGCTGGTTTAGAATGTTGCGTTCTTCGCCTTTGGGCTAAACCAATTTGACGTGGTTTCCTGTGTCTTTTTGTTACAGGATCCATGGATCAGGCCCAATAACAGACATGAGTCAATTGATTGATCAAGTCTCTTTTACTTACAGGTTCATCATTACATCTCATACTGCATCTGAAAGTGAGCCACTTTTTATACCTGTGGGTGGAGACTCAGGTAAGGAGTGGTCTGTGGGTGGAGCTGACCAAGTGGGCGTTGATGTTAACCCCTGCACTACTGTGTCCCTGTTGACCCCTGGCATGAGTAAGGCATTTATATTTGACAAATCCCCCTCTAAATGCCTGACCTGTTGCTGTGGATCTGACTGTTTAAGCGTTGCCCAAGGGCGGATATTGAGTTTGGATACCAGGTGTGAGTGTTGCCTGCCCTGTAGTGGCTTTGTGAGTATGTCTGCAGTCTGTTCTTCTGTGTCGCAGTGTATGGCCTTTACGAACCCGATTTTGGAGAGCTGTCTCACATGCTTGTACTTTATTTCAATATGCCTTGATCTCTGTCCTACTGCGTCAGCCGTGGAGATTTCTATGGTGGCCTTGTTGTCTTCGTAGATGTTTATCGGATATGCTGGTTCGCACCACACACTGGCGAGGAGGTCATCGAACCAGGTGAGGTTGTTTGTGGCCTTGGATAGGCATATATACTCTGCCTCTGTGGTTGAGGTGGCCACCAAGTTTTGTTTACCTGTGTACCAATGCACCAGGCTATTGTTCAAGTAGAATATGTATCCTGATGTGCTTTTCCGGCTTTTGGTGTCTCCAGTCAGCATCAGCATAGCAGGAGAGGACAGGCTCGTTGAACTGTCTGGTTCTAGGACTAGGCATGCATCGGCACTTTGCTTCAGATACCTCAGTACCCTCTTTACAGCATCCCAGTGGTACATGGTAGGTTTGCCCACGTGCCTGGACAATAGATTAACTGATAATGCAATGTCTGGCCTAGTCCAGTTGGCGATATATAAAAGGGAGCCTATGACCGACCTGTACAGAGTGTTGTCTTCAAATTCGGGTGATTCACCATGCATATTTTTTAGGAAGTCCGGTTGCATGGGTGATTCACACCCCTTGACATCTGCCATGTTGCATTTGTGTAGTATTTCTTCTATCTTTTCTTTCTGGGACAGTTGAAAACCTTTGGGGGTTTCATTGACTTGCACGCCTAGGTATCTGTTTATTTTCCCTAGATATTTTAATGTGAAGTGTTCACTTAGTTTACTGGCGAAGGCGTTGTGGTTCCCTTCGTGTTTACTGATGTAAAGTATGTCATCCACGTAGACTAGGATGTATTCTAGTGAATCCCCCTCTCTCCTAGTGAAAAAACAGTTGTCGGCTATGGTTGCGGTAAATCCCATTGACTTCAGGACCTCAACTAGGCATTCATACCAGCGTTTGCCGGATTGTTTCAGTCCATATAGGCTTTTGTGAAGTAGCCAGGTGTCTCCCCTGTTGGTCTCTTTACTATGTGGTGCCCTAACGTATATTTCCTTATCTAGGTTGGCGTGCAGGTAGGCTGTCTGCATGTCGAACTGATGTACTTCTAGTCCTAGCAGGGAGGCTATGACCAGGGCACTCTTGACACTTTCAGTCCTTACGGTAGGTGAGTAAGTGTCAGTGTAGTCTTTTGAGAACCTCTGGGCAAATCCCTGGGCAACCAGCCTAGCCTTGTACAGGTTTTGACCGCCTTCTAGGTTCTTGATTTTGAAGATCCACCTGGTACCTATCGTATTTTTGCCCTCTGGGACCTCAGCTGGAGTGTAAACCTCTAGCTCTCTCAGACTGTCCATTTCCTTGGCCATGGCTGATTCCCATTTCGACCTCTCCTCTTGAGGTAGTCTCAATACTTCTTCATATGAGTTGGGTGTGATATGGTTCGTGTGTATGTGCATCACGTAGTCATTTAACCTTCTGGGTAATTGGTTCCTGGTTGTTCTGACTGGCCTACCTATCGTTTGTTCGGTGTCATGTAAGTACCTGGCTTCCTTTTGCATTAGTGAGTCTACACTTATCTTGGGGTGATTCCCTTTCCATTCCTCAACCTTGATGCCTTGGCGCTTGGGTTTGTGTTCCTTCCTATCCTGTCTATCTGTTGTTTCATGTTTGTCTTGTGCTTGCTCGTCTAGTCTAGTCTCCTGCCTGGTGGATACCTCGTTGAGGTGTATCCTAGACCAGTTAGCTTGCTCATGGAATACCGCTGTCCTAGAGACCATGAATCTGTCGTTATTGTCCACAAATCTGAACCCCTTGGTACCTGGCTCGTACCCCATAAATCTCAGTCTTCTGGATACTTTGTCCCCCTTCCTGCGCAGCTGTTTGGGTATATGGACATCAGCGGTTACGCCGAATACATGTAGGTGTGCTATCTGTGGTTTTTTGTTGTATATGAGTTCATATGACGTCTTGTCTATTACACTGGACCAGGTTCTGTTGAGTGTGTAGTTTGAGTAAACTAAGGCCTCAGACCAAAAGTGTTGACCAATTCCCACGTCCTCTAAGGCGCACCTGATCATGGTCTGTAGCGTGGAATTCCGTCATTCTACGACACCGTTCTGGAAGGCCGAGAACGGGGACGACGTAAAGTGAAGCACGCCTTTGGATCTGAGCCAATGGGAGAAATCCTTTGACAGGAACTCAGATCCTCTGTCGGTCATGATTTGTTTGATTTGGGTGTTGAGACTCAGGTAAGGAGTGGTCTGTGGGTGGAGCTGACCAAGTGGGTGTTGATGTTAACCCCTGCACTACTGTGTCCCTGTTGACCCCTGGCATGAGTAAGGCATTTATATTTGACACTTTTCCCCCCATATTCCATTTTATAGAGCTTTATTTGGCTTCCATGATTCAATAAGGGAACTTTTCCTGGAAACCTCCCCATGCGAAAGGCTGCAGCTGCCCAGCAGAGGAGGAAATTCCGGTCAGTGAAGCCCTTTAAACTTCCTCTGAGCATCCAAGGACGAATAAGACCATCCGGGTCCTTGAAAGCCACCCAGGGATTCCGAGTCCCGCCTTCCATCCAGGATCTACTCCGTTTGTGGATTTCTGGTTCTTCCTTTCATCTCTGACTGCAATGCCTCTCCTGGGGATCGAGGGATCAACAGCTTCTGCCAATCAGGATGTTTCCTATACAATCCTCCCCCGCCCCTCAATACAAATTCCTAATTCTCCAGGGTGGCCTTGATGAGGCCCTTGGACAGGAGATTAAACAGAAGTGCAAGGCAGTGGGACAGGCAAAGGGCAGAAGCCATGGCTGTAAGTTTGGGCAAGGCGAGAGGGGGTCATGGGGAGAGCCTTACTACCCATCTGTTCATCCATCCATCCATCCATCCATCCACGTGTGTCTGAGACTAGGTTGAGTGTCCACCTCTCTCCGCTAAATCAATAAAGAGAAGGTGGCATTTCTCTCTTATCTCCTGTCAACGGCCTCATCCAGGCCCCCCTGGAGAAGGAGGGATTTGCATGAAGTCTGCCTGAGTTGGCGGGAAACGGGAAGGGAAAGAGGGATTGAAAGAGGAGGGGGAGGGGAGGGGGAAGGAAGGGGAAGAAAGCCCCGTCCCCTTCCCTTGTCTTTGGATGATTTTCTAAGTACAAACACCTGAAGAAGAATCAGCCTGACCTGCTCAAAACTTCCAAGATCAAAGCAATGGGAAGGCCACCCTCTTCAGAAGGGACCCCGTGCAGCTGTCTCGGCTTCTGTTGATTTCCCTCCCCCCTCCCTCTCTTTCCCCCTCTTCCCCTCTCCCTCCCGTCTTTTCCTCCCTCCTCACCTGCCACCAGGTGTCCGCAACATATTTGTGACGTTCCCTTACGCAGCTCTTACGCAGCAGAGCAAACCCCACCCAGTCAGTCGACCTCAAAACCAACCCAAAATACCCAGGAGCTGCCAATCATCCCCGATCAGATCGAGGTTCCTGCCAGAGTTGAAGAGGAAGGGATCTAGCAGGATGGCCAGTCTGAGAGGTTTGAGGGAGGAAGAGACGGGGAAGGGGCCTCTGCAGATCCCCAGAGCCGGAAGGTCTGGAGGGGAGGAACTGGGTCCACCTGAACTCAAACAAAAGGAGGATTTTGCCCCCCTGAATCTGGGCAGCTGCCCTTATTTCTCTCCTCCCCCAAGGCGGAGGAAGCCCCTCCTTCTCCAGATGTTGCTGTCTACAGTCTTTGGAGAAGACTTTGGACTGCACCCCCAAACAAGGGGAACAACATGTGGCTTCCCAGCTCTCTAGACAATTGACAGCTGTCCATTCAGATGGACGAGCTCTGGTTGATGGGATTCAGGGCTTGCTTGCAAGAGCCCTTTAAGAGTCGGCTCATCTGTGGATAAGCCCCGCCCCCAGGTGAAGGCAGCTGGTTGGTGGATATAGTTCAAATCTCAGGCCCAGGCCAATCAAAGCCTTGGATTGTGATGTCAGAGGCTCCTCCTGAGCTCATTGGCTGGAGCTCACCATGGTAACCTCCAGCATCCTTGGGGAGTCTGGACCACATCATGGAGGCTCTGCTCAACATCCCTGGAAAGTGGCTGGATTGGATGGCAGCACTGGGGGCATCGCAGGGTCTCCCTCGCCTGGGCTCCTCAGGAGGGAGAGACCCTCCCCTTTAAGGCAGAATTAAGGGGGGGAGATGAGTGAAATGGGGTTCAACCAAAGACGACAGACGTGCTGATACCTGCCGTGTCTGCAGCCTCCATACCTGTCACCAAACTCCTCATCCACCATCTCGAAGGTCCTTGTCTCGGGAAAGGGGCTGGGGCTGGGCGGCTGGGGGGCAGCGATGTGAACTAGGGAAAAAATTGGCTTCGGGATGTCCCAGTTGGAGACGCATTGAGACCCCAAAGCTGGAAACTGACCTGGGGAAATTAACCTAAAAAGGGATTCCGTTGTCCAGATGTAGTTATTTCCCAAACAGACTCAGCCTGGTGATTGACTTATTTATATATTTTTATTTTTTATTGCTTAGATTTTTATCCGCCTTTATTGTTTCTCTAAATAGCTCAAGGCATGAACGTACTGAAGACGCCTTCATCCTCACAACAAGCTTGTGAGGTAGGCTATGGCTGAGAGGGAGGGACTGGCCCAAGGTGACCCTCCAGGCTTTTGTGCCTTGGATGGGACTGGTAAGTACTTGGAGGGGGGGCTCTTTCCTAATCCAAATGGTCACCTCCTCCTTTCCCTGTGATCAGAAGCCCCCTAGCAGTGCCAGAGATGGCCGAATTGATGGATCGCTGATTCTGACTCCTTTGGAGAGTTCTGATAGATGAGATGCCTCGAATTGGAGCCAGAATCAAGTGGGAAGTCAGGGCAGTTTGAAGGGAGACCAGTTGTGATGGATTCTGTCAGTGTTTCTCAAACTGGGCTCCTTGAAGGCATCTGTGGACTTAAGGCCGGTTAGCAAAATGTCCCTGAACTGAGAGAGGAAGTGACCATGTCTCTCCATTTTTCAAACAGGTCAGCACC
This sequence comes from Pituophis catenifer annectens, assembly GCF_029215685.1. Lineage (NCBI taxonomy): Eukaryota > Metazoa > Chordata > Lepidosauria > Squamata > Colubridae > Pituophis > Pituophis catenifer. The sequence goes on along the minus strand of NW_027256899.1, from coordinate 2,459,567 downwards.
AGGGAAGAAAAGGTCCTTTAGGGAAGATCCTTGGGGTATCTCTCAGCGAGCAGTGATGGCCTCCATCTCCAGATTAACCATCTGAGAGATTCCTTTGACTTTCAGATCCAGGAATTCAAGAAAGACAAACAACAGATGGAAGAGCAGCACAGTTGTCTCAAGAAGACTGTGGATCAACTTCAGACCACAACAGAAGACCTGCAGAAAACTCTGCTGGAGAACAAAGGAAGGTTGGACCATGCCAACATGATGATCCACCAGTTAGCGGTAGAGAACAAACTTTTGGTGAAACACACTGAAGAACTCCAGAAAGAAATGTCTGAGGTTACTAGTCAAGTGGCCTTCCTCAGAGTTGAGAAGGCTGCCTTAGAACCTCTGAGAAACTCCTCAAAGAGGTCTGGAACCTTCTTAAGAACTTAAGAAGCACCTCTAGAGTCTGCAGCATGAACTGGCTGAGAGGGACAAAAGTTACACCTTGTGGAGAAAAGCCACTCCATCCAACCAAAGCAGAAAATCACCCGTCTTCAGAATGTGAGGGGAAATGAGAAGAAGCACCTCAACAATCGGCATCAGCAGCAGAGCTGTGTTTACCAGGCCACAATGGAAGACCAGCAGAAAATTCTGGAGGACAACAGAGAAGGAGTGAACCAGGTCAGAATGGCCATCCAAGAATCAGAGCTTCAGGACAGGCGTTTGGAGAAAGTCAGAGAAGGTCTCCACAGAGAGGTCACCAGCCAAGTGGGCTTCTTCAGAAGTGATGTTGGCACTCCTGAGTGACCAGCACATGGCAGAACTTTGCTGACACTCTCTCCCCATAGCTGGAATGGAGGAATGGGGGCCTTTTACCCATTTGACAAAGAAAAGAGACTCTTCCCCTCCCTTCCCTTGACTTGCCACCCAGTGTGCCAGGGGAGTCATGGGAGCCCCACCCTTACCAGGGGAAGCCCCTCCCTTAACCCCACCTTACCAGTCACTGCAGGACTGTCAGCTGAGCTGAAAGCCTCCCAGCCACCCAGCATCAGGGCCTGAAAGCACTGAGGAATCCCAGGGCTCTGAGCCAAGAAGGAGGGTGGAGGTGATGGCCGTGGAAGTGGTGAGGTGAGGTTGGTAACGGTGAGTCCCCAGGCTCAGCTCCAACCTTCGGAGTGCCAGCTGAGGCTGAGGGGCAGCAGTGATGCGGGTGAGGGCTCTGCTGTGGGGAGAGCAGAGAGTCTGGCCAGAGTTGGATCTTGGAGCCAGAACCGAGCACCCGAATGAGCCGAGCAGCTGGAAGCAGAGCAGCCGCAGGAAAGGAGGAGAGAGGAGAACAGCTAGAAGCCGAAGTGGGAGCTGAGGGGTCTGCAGGAGATGCCCAGAGGTAGCAGAGACCCCCGGAGGCCGCAAGGCTGATGGAGCTGGTGGCAGAGCTGGGAGACAGGGCTGGGTTGAGGGTCTCGGGGGCAGGCAGAAACTCCTGCTGCTCCAGAGGCTGCAAGAGAGGAGCAACAGGAGGGGGAAGCCGGGGGCCACCAAGGCCACCTAGAGCTGGTCAGTGGCCGATGGGTGGTGAAGTCGTCTTAGGGATGGTAGAACATGGGAGATAGATTGATAGGGATGGAAGGGACTTTAGAGGTCTTCTAGTCCAACCCTCTGCTCAAGGCAGGAACTTTATACCATCCGGTTCTCTTGTCCAGTTTGGAAACTTCCAGAGATGGAGCCCTCACTCCTTTGGGAGGCAACCTATTCCATTGCTCGATTCTTCCTACTGTATGAAAAATTTCTCCTGACTTCTAGATTGGGTCTCTCTTTAACAAACTCCCCCCCATTTCCTCTTGTCCTTCCCTCCAGTGCTCTGGAGATGGAGCCCCTCCCCTCTTCTCTGTCAGAGCCCCTAAAAGTGCCGGAAGATTCTATCATGGCTGCCCAATCCTTCCCACCTTGTCTCAGCTAGACATAGCAAACTCCCTCAACCGTTCATCAAGTGATTTAGACTCTAGACCTTAAATCATTTTTGTTCCTCTTCTCTTCACACTGTCCAGAATCTCCACAACTTTTTCATTTTTGGGGTGACCAGAATTGGACAAAGTATTCCGAGGGTGGTCTGACCAGTGAGACATAAAGCGGTACCAGAACTTCTCTCCATCTTGGATCTACCCCTCTTTTATTGCTGCCTAAGGCTGCCTTGGCCTCTTTTGTCAGCTGGAGCAGAGTTCTGGCAGATCCTTAAGTGCTTTGTCATGAGATCCTTCCACAGGGACCACTGCTGAGCCAGGTGCCACCCATTCTGTAGCTAGGCATTGGTGATTCCTTCTAAGGATCCTGCAGATCCTGGCTTTTCTCACCAGTGAATGCATCTTGCTAGGGAGGGTCCAACGTTCAAGTCTGTCAAGATCCTTCTGGATAATTGAGCTGATGTTCTAATAATTCCCACAAGCTTGGTGCCATCTGCAAACCTGATGACTTTCCTTTCTGTCTCCTCACATAGATCATTGAGGAAGAGGTGGAAGAGTACTGGGCCCAAGGCAGAACCTTGAGGAACCCCACCAAATGCTTCCCCCCATGTAGATGTAGCTCCATGAAGGACTACTCACTGGGTCCGGTTGGTCAGCCACCTTAGGAATTTTGTGCCTATTTGGAATTGTATAGCGATTCTATCTCTCTCGGTGTCCTTTTCATATTTTGGGTTTTTTTTTCTTTGTGCCTCCAAGAGGTACACATAAAAAAACAAGATGAAAAATACATACAATACAAGAAATTAGGTAAAACATTTGCAGCACTAGCAGAAGAAAAAAAAAGAGGAATTGTGGTATATGTCAAAGAGGGAATACAAAATAATTTAAAGTATGTAGACTTAGAAGGAAGAATATTAATGTTAGAGATAAAATTTAATTATAAAACTATTTTATTAGTGGTTATATATGCACCAAATAGCAGACAGACAGAATTCTATAAAAAAAGTACATGGAAAAATAATATAACAAAAAATGGAGAATGTGTGTATGATTGGCGATTTTAACGCAATTATGGATGTAAGAAAGGATTATAAAAGTGATCAGAAAAATAAAAGGAAGAAAAATGTATTGCCCAGAACCTTCATAGATCTGGTAGAAGAACTAAATTTAGTTGATAGCTGGAGATTTTATAACCCGGAAGTAAAAAAATTTACATATTATTCTAACCCCCATAAATCCTGGTCCAGATTAGATATGGCATGGGTAACTAAAACACCGATACAAGAAATAGAAAAAAATAGAAATAATGCCAAATAATTGGGCCGACCATAATCCAGTAGTGATGACATGGAAGGGACAGCAGAAAAAAAAGAGTAGATGGATGATGAACACACAGATATTGAAAGAAAAAGAATATATTGAATACATGGAAAAGGAATTAGAATTATTTTTAAAAAATAACACAAAATACCATACCTCCCTCCAGAACTTAAGGGATACAACTAAGGCTTATGTAAGAGGATTAACTATAGTTTACAACACAAAATGTAAAAAAGAAAGGGAAAATGAATATAATAAGGTACAAGATGAGATTAAAAAATGGGAAGGGAAACTACAAGACAACCCGGGGGACGAGCAAATTAGAGCCAAATGGATAACAGCCAAACATAATCTGAACATATTAGAACAGGGAAAATACAAAACGGCATTGAAATATATAAAACAGAACCACTTTGAGCATGCAAATAAGCCAGGGAGGTGGTTGGCCTATAGATTGAGGAAAGAAAACGAAAAGAGAATAATCCAACAACTACAGGATAAAAAAGGCAAAATGCAACAGAACTTAGACAAAAAGAAAGAGATAGCAACCCAATTCTATCAAGAACTTTATGAAAAAGATAAAATGACAGACGAAGAGATAGAACAATATCTAAGTGGGGAAGGAATGTCAATATTAACAGAGGAAGAAAGAGAGATACTAAATAGAGACATCACTATAGGGGAAGCAGTGAAGAACCAAAAAAACAATAAATCTCCAGGGACTGATGGTTTACCAACCGAATTCTACAAAGGTTTAGGAGAAACACTGAATTGGATATTATTAGAAACATATAATGAAGCATTGATAGAGGCAAAGCTACCAGACTCATGGAGGGAAGCATATATTTCACTGATACCAAAGGAAGAAGTAGATACAACACAAATAAAGAATTACAGACCGATCTCCTTAGTAAATACGGACTACAAAATTTTCATGAACATAATAGCAAACAGAATGAAAAAAATATTGAATCATAGAATACATCCAGATCAGAATGATTTCCTACCTACAAGACAAATAAAAAAGAATATAAGAACGGTGATCAATGTACTAGAATACTATGAGATGCATCCAGAAAGACAGGTGGCTCTGATATTTCTGGATGCGCCAAAAGCATTGGTCAAAGGACAAATGATAGCATGGGCAAGAAACATCGGACGTAATATACAGCTAGAAGAATGGGAAAGGGTATGGGAAACCAACTATAGCATGACGAAATCAGTAGCGTATAACGAAAATCAATATAAAATGTGGTACAGGTGGTATTTGGCTCCATTGAGGTTGGCGAAGATGTACCCAAACTTAAATCCAGCGTGCTGGAAATGTAAACAAGCCCAGGGTACATTCTTTCATGTCTGGTGGCTTTGCCCAAAAATCAAGAAATACTGGAAGAAAATAAAATTTTGGATATCAGAAATAACAGCAGAAGAAGTAGAATTAGAACCAGAAATTTTTTATTAAGTATGATTAAAGACAATATTAGAAAAGAAACAAAATATCTAATATTACATATAATTACGGCAGCCAGATTGGCATTAGCACAATTTTGGAAAACAGATCAAGTGCCAACAGAACAGCAAGTCATTCAAAAAATTTACACATGTGCAGAAACAGTTAAATTAACACTGAAACTAAAAGATAAGGAAGACTCAAAAATTTTTAAGGTATGGAATAGATGGTATGACTGGATAGACCAAAAGAAAAAAGGGTAAAGGTAAAATTCAGTAAGAAATTGAAAGTAAGAAATAGGCACCGTCATTAAGATAACAGAAGTAACAAGTCACTGTCTAGATACATGTATATAAAGATTTATACATATTTAGTTTGTATGTTGTGATATGTATTGTTTTATGTAATTTTACGGTTGTGAATACTTTGTATAGTTTTTATTTTTTAATCTTAATAAAGTTTGTTTTTTAAAATTAAAAAAAAAGGAAAATAGCTTGACCCCCTTCCTCCTCTCTGTGGCAGCCCCTCAAATATTGGAGCACTGCTATCATGTCTCCCCTGGTCCTTCTCTTCACTAGACCAGCCATGCCCAGTTCCTGCAACCGTTCATTGTATGTTTAAGTCAGGTTGAATCTCTCCTTGTTCAGTTTCCATCCATTATTCTTTGTCTGGAATATGAGGAGGATCCATAGAAGAAAAGAAAAGAAAAGAGAAGAGAAGAGAAGAGAAGAGAAGAGAAGAGAAGAGAAGAGAAGAGAAGAGAAGAGAAGGGAAGGGAAGGGAAAAAAGAAAAGAAAAGGGGATTCGAATACTTCTTTTACTCAACCCCTCGCCCCTTATTTATACTTCTATGCCCTGTTTATGGAGGTCTTCATTGTTTAATCACATTGTAAAAAAAATTTTTTTAAAGGCAGGGATTGTTGAGAAAATTGGGGAGGGGGGGGTCAATGGATTGGCGGCGGTGGACGGCGTGTCCTCTGCAGGTGAGAGGTTAGAGGGCTGACCGCAGGGGCGGGCTGCATGCTCCAGGTCCTCTCCGCAGAGGGTTTGGGCTTGGGCAGTGCGGGACAAGGGCTTGAAGGTTGGGGGAGGGGGGGCTGGGCGCAAGGGAACAGGCAGGCCAGGGGAAGGAGGAGGGGAGTTTGGGCCAGGCGAGCGGGGAGCAGGGAGGCGGCGCTGCCGAAGAAGCATTTTGGGTCCGGGGGAGAGGAAGGGGCAGCAGCAGAAGACAGAACCGGTAGCAAAAATTTTTAGATTTCACCCCTGGCCCCATCCCCTTTTGGGAAGAGCAGGCGGAGCTGCTTGGCTGATGTCACAGCTTTTCTGGGCCACTTTGGCACCAGTTGTGCCCAAGAGGGAACCCCACACCTTGCAAAGACCCCAATTGCCCCCCCACACAGCCTTGCTCGGCGGACCTCTGGAAGCCAGTTAAGAAGGCGAGGCTGCTCCTCCCCTCCCCCTCCTTTTTCTCTCCTTCCTACTTCTCTTTCTTTCATCGCTTTTGCTTTCTGTGCCCTCGTCCTCTCGGCCAGAGCCCCCTCCCCGCCTTGGCCCCTCAAGAGCCCCCCCTCGTGGGTGGCTGAGCGCCCCTCAGGGAAGTGCAGCAAGCGAGGAAGCAGTGGAGCGGCGGCCGCCTGCATCGCCTTCCTCCCAGCCCAGCTGCGGGGACGGAAGGCTAATCAGGTGGCTCTGCGCCTCTCCCCTCCCGGCCCCGTTGGAGTTCAGAGGCTGCGGGAGCCCCGCTAAAGAGGGATGCCCAGGGGAACAGGGTGGGGAGGCCTCTGGAGCCAAAGTGTGGCTTCTGAGTTGCAGCTTCACCCGATGCCTCCCCGCAAGAGGTGGACAGCTGGGCAGGCGAATAGGAGGGGGGCAACAGAGAAGTTATTCTCTGGGCCAGCAGATCCCTCACCACCGGGCTCTGGGAAACCTCAGAGGTTTCGCTTCACAGTGACCTACGTTGAGGTTGCAACTCCACAGGCTGGGGAGGAGGGGATTAGATCCGGCTGTCGGAGGGGTCCTTATCACCCACTAAAGGGACCGAGGGGGGAGGATGCAGGATCCCTTAAAAGCCCTCCTTCCCAGGGGAGGGGCAGCTGCGGGAAAGAGGTGCTGACGGGGTCACTCAGGGAGAGAGCCTTCAGGGACGTCCACCCCCAACCCCTGGCTTGGTAAACAAGGGTTATCATGAAGATGATGGTATAACTCTTGGAGGATGGGTCCTACAGCTTCCATCTTACCTCTTTTCCTACTTTCTTTTTCTACACATCTATAGTTTCAGTCACTGACATTAGGAATATTTGCTCAAATTATAAACTGTCTGGTTCTTGGAAGCTGCAAAATATTAAAAAATTACTATGAATGACTTTCACAGATTTCTCTTTAGCTAGATTTATTGGGATGAATAATGCAACAATTTCAGTCATTCAACCATTTTCCATTTCAAAACATACTATTTAAGTGGGGATAATTACTGCCTTCTTTCAAATAAAAGGAACTTTTACCATTCTTTAAATATTCTAATAGATTACATCTCATGTTTTTACATTTGTTCTGGCTGTGAGCTGCTCTTTTGTGTTGAGGTCTGGCCTCAGAAGGATTATGTAGCACTTGGGGATGAAGATGCAGCCCAGCAGACCAGCACTGGAGGCCAGGATGGAGAAGACCTGCACAGCCACCATGGATTTCCCTTTGGTGCTCAGGTAGGTGGGCACAAAAGTCACCCAGACACTGCAGAAGACCAGCATGCTGAAGGTGAACAGCTTGGCTTCGTTGAAGGCCCCAGGCAGATTCCTGGCCAGGAAAGCCACCGTGAAGCAGATGGCAGCCAGGAAGCCCGTGTAGCTGAGGGTGATGTAGAACATGACAACGGCCCCTTCGTTGCATTGCAGGATGATCTCTCCAGGCTGGGAGTGGAGGTCAGAGTCAGGGAAGGGGGGAGAAACTCCCAGCCAGATGGAGCAGATGATAATTTGGACAGCAGAACAACAAAAGATGATGGAGTTGGCCAAGCTCTTTCCCAACCATCTCTTCACTCGGTTTCCTGGTTTTGTGGCCAGGAAAGCCAGCACCACCATGATGGTTTTGGCCAAGAGAGAAGAAACGGCAACTGAGAAGGTGATGCTGAAAACCGTTTGTCGGAGAAGGCAGGTGGCTTTCCTTGGTTGACCAATGAAGAGAGAAGGAGACAAGAAGCAAAGCAGGAGGGAGACCAGGAGGATGTAGGAGAGGTCCCGGTTGTTGGCTTTGACAAGGGGAGTTTCTCTGTATTTAGTGAAGATGATTAAAACAAGATATGTGGTTAGGAAGAAGAATAGGGCAAAAGAGATCAGGACGATTCCCAGAAGTTCTTCATAAGACAGGAAGGTTATAACTTTGGGGGTGCATTGGACTCTGTCCTCATTTGGGTATTTATCATCTGGACACTTGGTGCATTTTTCTGTATCTGAGAAAGCAAAAAAGGAATATATCCTTAATATCTGTCCTTTTCTCTTGCAAGAAAAAACCTTCTCTGGATAACAGCTGATACCACAGGCATTTTCCAAGAAGTATTTCTTAACTATTTCATTAAAAAGAGCATAAGAAGGATATTTTTTTTCTTTAAAAATGTAGCTGGGTATATGAAGTTGAGGGAGGTTCTAGGATGTTAATTATTTCCTGTGTAATGTGTAGATTCTTCATAGGAACCTATATTATTAGAGGTTAATAATGAATCATATAATCTTTTTAGACAAACATCTTGAGTCCTGCCACATGGCAGTTAATATCCTAGACTTGGAGGATACCTACAGTATCCTGTAACATCTGGAAGCCATGTGGAATTAAGGAGAAACTTCCTAACAATGAGAGCAATTAACCAGTGGAAAGAACTGGCCTCCAGAAGTTGTGGGTGCTTCAACACTGAAGGTTTTTAAGAAGAGACTGGACAGTCACTTGTCTTAAATGGTCTAGGTTCTCCTGCTTGAGCAGGGGGTAGGACTAGAAGACCTCCAAGGTCCCTTCCAGCTCTATTCTATTCCGATTGATTGATTGATTGATCTACATGACTGGCAGAATATTTGTGTAATGAGTTCCCCCCATAACTATCCACAGCACCAGATTATGGTCCTCAAGGGAGGCCAATAAACAATGAATTGCAAGGTCTTTCACAAGTTTCAAAGATCTCAGATGTTCCTAGAAAGGTAAATGTCAGATGTAAATGCCTTATTCTCTAATGTGTAAATAGTATATGAATGGGGTATCAGGGGTTAACTTATTCTTCACTTCTTAATGTATTCATAATTCACCACTCCCACTTATAGCTCCACCCATTGTATATATAAGGAGCCACCTACACCCTTTTCCTTGCTTCTATCTGTGAATATTCAGTGAATATAGAATGCCTATTGTAAATAAAAGGAAGTATATTTAAACCTTTAACTCTCACTAATTTTATTGAGTCTGATCCTGAAAATATTGCAACAAGCTGGTAGCAGAGGATGGTTAATTGACTCAATAAAAAAACTTAAAAAATGTCTAAGAAAGATAGGCCCAACACCAGGGCCTACAGCAAAGAAATGGAAACAGAACAAGAAATAATCAACGAATCCACAAACGCAATTTCGAGAGAATCCGAAGAATACACCACTGAAGACGAAGAAATAATAGACGAAAATGATGACCAGGAGGAAATCGAAATAGAGAATAACGAACTCAGGTCAGAGATATTAAAACTATTAAAAAGCCAGAAGAATGATGAAAGCCTCATCGCGAACCTCCAAGAAATGCTGAAGAACAGCGGAGCAGCGAGAGAGAAAAACATCACTAATGAGAAGTCTAAAGACCCAAAAACAGTGAGTGATATGACTGCAGAGAAAGTCATTACGAAGAAGAAAAACAGTGATCCCGCGCGAAATTTTGAATGGCAGCCATCTTGGTTTCAACAGGCCTCCAAGGTGAGCGAAGCAGAGCCAATCAAAATGCTCAATTCAAAATTTCTGGCGCGAAAAACGTTATCAGACAACGAAAATGAAAAAGAAGATTCGAACTCCTCAGAAGAATCAGAATCAGAAAGTGAAGATGACTCAACAAAATCCCAAATAAAATCAGCAATGAAAACACTTTTTGCTGCATTTGGGCCAAAACTAAAAATTACCAAAGAGCCACCGAAGAAGCGAGCGAGCAAGCCGATACCTCAAGACCTGCCCGCTCCCATCCTGACTTCGAAAGCGACGACGCCCGAACCCAGAGAGCCTTGTCGATTCCGCCCTACACCACAGACCGAAGCAAGTGCCAACGCCCCCAAAAGAAAAAGAAGAGCAGCCGCCGTCGTCAGAACTCCCAAGGTCGAACCAGAGACCGACTCGTCTGAAGCAGAGCAGAGCAAGCGAGCCGCAATGGAGAGAACCTTCCACGACGACTCCAAAGAAGAAATGGACAACGCGCATGCGCGAAACTAGGCAGACGGTCCGGGAAGACATGAACTGGCGAGAGAACCACGCAGACTCGTTGCGAGCATCCCCATGCCGTTTTGCAATTTTCTACACTTGCGAGACCACGGACTACCTCAGGTCGTAAGTAATGGACAAAATAATGTCGGAAATTTACCCAGTGACTTCCCAAAACTAAGGGTTGATGGCATTAATTTGCAAGAATGGTATCAACAGCTCCAGGTTGTCTTTATGAAGGAAAATTTACTATTTTTTATCACTAGTCCCCCAAAAAGACCTTGGACTTTAAAAATAGATTGTTTACACCATAGAGCATTTTTCTTAATAATATCTAGTGTGTCTCCTGCAATGTATCATAGCATCAAACCTAATCTGACTGTTTCAGAAATTATTCAATGCATGTTTAATTTGTTTCACAGCGATAGTGTGGCTACCACCACAAGAATGTCTAAGGATTTCTTTTCATCTAGAGTGAAACCAGGGGTTTCCATAAGTGAGCATTTAATATCTTTAAACAAAATAAGAGCTGAGCTGCATTTGAGGGGGGAGGTGATTTCAGACCAAACAATGAAAAGTGTTATTATCAACTCACTTGATTCATCATGGGACAGTTTTATGTCACATTTAGACACTATCAATCTAGGATATTTATCCATAGAAAGTCTATCCAATAAATTGATAGCAGAAGACAATTCAAGAAGAAATCGTTCTAGCAATCACACAGAACACAAACCTTATAGGAAAGTAGCTTTCCAAGAAAAATATAATGAAACATTTAAATGTCACAATTGTGGATCCAGGGAACACAATAGAAGAGATTGTCCCAAAATTTCAAAGGAAAGACATAGGTCAGAATATAGGAACAAATACAATTATAGACAGTCTTCCATAGATAGACATAGATATAGAAGCCCACCAAATTACAAAGAGAATAGAGGGGGCAGAGATAATTCAAAGGATAGAAAATCTGGATCACTGAATGGATTAAATAAACAAGACAACACTAAAATACAACAAAATGAGAACAATAATTGGCTTATTGATTCTGGAGCAACTAATCACACCACTAATAACAAAAATATATTGTCTTCATTTACAGAAGATAAATTTGTAATAAAGGTAGCTAACCAAGAAAAGGTTCAAGTATTAGGCAGAGGAAATGTAACCTTGCCTGGTCTAGGAAAAATAGAGGGGGTATTGTTAATACCTGAAATACCTCATAACATACTAAGTGCCATAAAACTAAGTAGAGATTCTGACATTAATATAGTTTTCTCAAAGGGAAAAGCGACTTTGGAGAAGAATAAAATAAATATAGGCACTGTGATGATTAAAGGAGGCCTACCTTATCTGATAACGAAGGAAAAATGGTTGCATAACATTGATTCAAATATGGAAGATTGTATTGAAGCAGATGATGAAAATATTAGTAACAGTGACAATGATGAATGTAAAATATCTCATGATCACGCAGATGCACACAATGAGAAGAAACCAAAAATAGGTAAACCAATTCATGATGAGTGTGCTCACATCTTACATAGGAAGTTAGGACATGCCAGTTTTCCTGTAGTACAAAAAATGACTGAACACGCAGAAGGTGTCAAAATAAAAAATTGTGAAAACTATTTGGAATGCTCAGTATGTAAATCTACAAAACTAAAAACTAGTCCCAGGCCAAGAAAATCTACTAGATCAACTAACAAAATTTTTGACTTAGTACACATGGACTTAGTTGGCCCATTAACTCCATCAATCATCTATAGAAAACGTTACTTCCTGACAATAGTAGACGATTATAGCCGTTATGGGTTTGTTTATACATTAAAACACAAAGATGAAACCTTTCAAAAATTTAAGGAATTTTACAAACGCATAGAAACACAACACAATATCAGAATAAAACAAATTATGACAGATAGGGGATGTGAATTCATGTCTAAAGAATTCTCCCAATGGTTAAAGGATAGAGGAATGCTACATTACACGTCTAGTCCATTTTCTGCGTTTCAGAACGGGATTGCAGAGAGAAAGAATTCCACATTACAAACCATGATTAGATGCACATTGGAGGATGCTGGCTTAAGCAAACAATTTTGGTCAGAAGCCTTACATTATTCAAGTTACACACAAAATAGAACCTGGTCCAGTATTGTAAATAAGACACCATATGAAGTAATGTATAATAGGAAACCAAAATTAGCACACATGCACATATTTGGAGTCACTGCAGACGTACACATACCTAAGCAGTTGAGAAGAAAGGGAGAAAACGTATCCAGAAGACTCAGATTTATGGGATATGAAACTGGCACCAAAGGGTACAGATTCATTGATAATAATAACAAATTTATAGTTTCCAGAACAGCTGTGTTCCATGAACAGGCCAACTGGTCTAAATTACATCTTAATGAAATATTTCCAAATAAATGTAAAGATACAAAATCTCATGAGAAAGAGACCATAGAAAAACAGGATATCAACAAATATAAAAGCAAAACCAAAACTTGGACAAATAGCCAACACAAAATAAAGACAGACACACTAACAAAAAAAGAAGCAAGATATTTGCATGATAACAATAGCAAACCTGAAAGAGTCATTAGAAACAACAGAAATCAAATGCCAAATAAATACAGAGATTACATAATGCATATGGATGGTGAGCCAATAACACCTAATACTTATGAGGAAGTGTTAAAACTCCCTCGTGAAGAAAAAGAAAAATGGGAATTAGCTATGAAAAAAGAGATGGAAAGTTTACAAGGATTAAATGTATTTACACCTGCAATTGCACCTAAAGATAAAACAATTATTGGTACCAGGTGGATATATAAAATTAAGAACTTAGAAGGAGGCAATACTCTATATAAAGCTAGATTAGTTGCACAAGGTTATGCACAGAAATATCCGGAGGACTATACTGACACGTATTCCCCCACTGTAAGAACAGAGAGTGTCAAAACAGCTCTAGTGGTAGCATCAGCACTCAATCTTGATGTATTTCAATATGACATACAGACTGCGTATCTACACGCAAAACTAGATAAGGAAATATACGTAAGAGCACCTCACAGTCAATACACCAACAAAAATGAAATTTGGCTGTTGAACAAGAGTTTATATGGATTAAAACAATATGGTAAAAGATGGTATGATTGTTTAGTAAAAGTACTTAAGACCATGGATTTCAACGCTACCACTGCTGATAACTGTTTCTTTGTCAAAAAGGGTGATGATCACATTGAATTTGTGTTGATTTATGTAGATGACATTTTATATATAGGAAAACACAAAGAGAGAAGAGAAACTTTTGTAAATAAGTTAAATGAACATTTCTCGTTGAAATCTCTAGGTAAAGTGAACAAATATCTTGGTGTTCAAATTAATAAGACTAGAAGGGGATTCAAACTTACTCAGAGAGATAAGATTATAGAACTTTTAAATAAATGCAATTTAAACAATGCCAAACCCTGTGATACTCCTATGCAAACTGATTTTCTTAGAAATACTGATGAATCTTCCCCTGAATTCAAGGATAACACGTTTTATAGATCAATCATAGGTTCACTTCTTTATATATCTAATTGGACTAGACCAGATATCGCCTTACCACTCAATTTATTATCCAGACACATCAGCAAACCAACAATGTATCACTGGGAAGCTGTTAAAAGAATTTTAAGATATCTGAAAAGTACACTAGATTTTTGCTTAGTATTAGAACCTAGTGATAATAAAGAACCAAAGCTTGCATGTTATGCAGATGCGGACTGGGCTGGAGACACATCATGCAGAAAAAGTACATCTGGTTATATTTTTCTCTTAAATGACTGTCCAGTTTACTGGTATACTGGTAAACAAGAACTAGTAGCCACTTCAACGACAGAAGCGGAATATGTTTGTTTATCCAAAGCTGCAAATAATGTTGTATGGTTTAATGATTTAATTTCAGATGTTTGGAAAAAACCTGCTTTGCCTTTTGTTATGCATGAAGACAATAAAGCGGCCATTGAAATATCTAGATCTGATGCCATTGGACAAAGGTCCAGGCATATAGATATAAAATTTAAACATGTGAGGCAATTATCTCAGGATGGATTTATTAAAGCAGTGCATTGTGATACTTCAGAACAATTAGCTGACATATTGACAAAGCCTTTACCCTCTAAGCAACACAAATATTTAACATCTAAATTGTATGTCTTGTATTGTCCTGAATCAGAATGTAATTGGTGTTGTATAACGAATCGGCATTTAGAGGGGGATTTGTCAGATGTAAATGCCTTATTCTCTAATGTGTAAATAGTATATGAATGGGGTATCAGGGGTTAACTTATTCTTCACTTCTTAATGTATTCATAATTCACCACTCCCACTTATAGCTCCACCCATTGTATATATAAGGAGCCACCTACACCCTTTTCCTTGCTTCTATCTGTGAATATTCAGTGAATATAGAATGCCTATTGTAAATAAAAGGAAGTATATTTAAACCTTTAACTCTCACTAATTTTATTGAGTCTGATCCTGAAAATATTGCAACAGTAAAATTAGCAGCACATATCCAAACTAAAAAGCAGAAGAGATGTTTCCTCTGCTGTTAGTAAAGCTTGTCCAGTCTGCCACCCCCTCCTCCCATCCCTTCCCAGCCCCCCTCCTTCCAAGTCTTTTTGATTTCCTTCCGTTTAGATAAGAAATTGTGCAGGTTAAAAATAAAAAACCCAGGTGAGCTTCAATCTGTCTTTTAGCTTGCACTTTCCTCAAAATGCTCTGGATGGATCCAGTTCCACAAAGCCTTCCATTTTCCTCAGTGTGACCCACCTTCCTGAGTGGAGAAGGTCCCCTCCGGACAAGGAACGCAGTCATAGCAGCAAACTGGCTCTCCTTCTCGAGCCCTCTTGACAAATCCAGGATGACAACTTTCCACACATTTGGACTGAGGCAGGGACTGAGCAGAAGAAAAGGAATGCCAAAGAAAAGATGTTAGGACTCTCCGTCCATGGAAAATGGGGAAAGAAATGGATGGAGACAAGTAGTCTCTGGTCTTCACTGAGGTAAATATGAAACCTCTGACTACTTCTAAACAGATGCAGGAGGTAAAACAACTGACAGATTCTTCCTTTAGTTCCTCCCTTTTGCTTTCAGAATTTAACATTACAATAAAGTACTTTCCTATTTAATAAAGTCTTGAGGGATGATATGAAGATATATTCATCTTAAAACTGAGAACAAAGTTTACTGTAAAAGATTGAATCTAATTCCATTAGATTTTTTTTTTATTGCAAAAGTTTTACAATTACATTTTCACTCCATTTACCCCCCCCGGCCCCACCCCAAGGTCCCCAACCTAACCCTCCCAAACCCCCCCTAACCCTCCCCTCCCCCCGGACTTCCATAGAATGTACTCCCATCAAAATCCCCTTCATATAAAACTTGAACCCCTCCATCCCCCATATAATTTTTCATCTTCACAAAATTCAAATATTTCTATCTTAATATAATACTGTCATTGAAAAGCTATTTGATACTTCCTAATTTGATATTTGTTCTGCACATATTCTATCCACTTTTTCCATTCCCATTCATAAGTCTCTTGTGAGCGGTCTTTTAGATATGCTGAAATCTTCGCCATCTCTGCAAACTGGCCATCTTCAAAGTCCATTCCTCGATAGTGGGCAAAATTTCATTTTTCCAATATTTACCTATCAATAATCTTGCTGCTGTTATCATATACAATATCAACTTTGTTTCATCCAATGTAAAACCCTTAACTATACCCAATAAAAACAATTGTGGAGAAAATTAAATTTTTTTCTTCAAAACATTCTGCATGACCCACCAAATTTTTATCCAAAAAGCCTTAACTTTCTTGCAAGTCCACCAAACATGATAATATGTAGCATCTAAACAGTCACATCTCCAACATTTTGGCTGAACATTAGGGTACATACACGATAATTTCTTAGGATCTAAATGCCATCTATAAAACATTTTATAAAAATTTTCCCTCAAATTCTGCGACTGTGTGAATTTAACATTCTGGACCCAAATTTTTTCCCATGTTTCCAACATCACTGGTTCTGCAAAATTTTGTGCCCACTTAATCATACAATCTTTAACCAATTCAGTTTCTGAATCCCTTTCTAACAAAACATTGTAAAGCCTTTTAATATGCATTGGACCTTTCTCTTTTATATGTCTAACCAATTCTTCCTCATGCAACATAATACCAATTTTTTGGTCCTCTTTCCATCTCAATTGAAGTTGATTATACTGTAACCAAGTTAAATTAATCCCTTCATCCAACAGTGTCTCTAATGTCTTCAGTTGCCATCTGCCCGCATCTGTGAAAAGAACCTCTTTGTATAAAACCCCCCCGAGTGACATTATATTTGTATTCCACATAATATGACCAAGATCCAGCCATAGCGGTATTTTGTAATCCCATTTGAGTCGGTGCTTCTTCCAAACTCTCATCAACTATTCTCTAAGTATATGGCTTTTAAATACTTTATCCACTTTGTTTTCATAAAATAAGTAAGCATGCCATCCAAATTCAAGATCAAAACTTTCTATATTCAATATTCCAGTCTTTTTCCTTCCAAACCAATCGCTTGCTTGAGTCAGAGCTGCTGCTTCGTAATATAACTGTAGGTTTGGAAGTTTAAGACCTCCCCTTTCTAGAACATCTTGCATAATTTTCAATTTCACTCTCGGTTTTTTCTCGTTCCAGACAAACTTATTCACTCCACTTTGCCATTCTTTCAGTTGTTTATCACTTTTAAGCACCGGAATCATTTGAAACAAAAAAAGAAATCTTGGCAAAATGTTCATCTTAACTGCTGCTATTCTTCCAAGTAAAGACAGCTGCAGTTTTTTCCAAGTCTCCATGTCTTTCTGCACCTCTCGCCACAACACCTCATAATTATTTTGAAACAGTTTCATATTTGATTCTGCAACCTGAACTCCTAGATATTTAACCTTTGGGACAATCTCAAAACCTGCCCTCCTTTCAAGTTCGTGTTTTCGATCTTGTGTCATATTTTTAACTATCATCTTAGTTTTTTTCTGGTTCAGTCTAAATCCTGATACCGTTCCATAGTCTTTTATAATGTCTTTCATCTGGATTATTGATTCCATCGGCTGTGTTAGGGTAACAACCAGATCATCTGCAAATGCCCTTATTCTGTAGTCCTCTTGCCTTATCACTATACCTTTCAAGATATTCGAGTCCTGTATTGTATTCAACAAGACTTCTAATGTTAAAATAAATAACAATGGGGATAACGGACAACCTTGTCTTGTTCCTTTTTCAATATTAAAGTCTGTTGTCAAACTTCCATTAATAATAATCTGTGCCTTTTGCTCTTGGTAAATTGCTGAAACCGCCTGTATAAATTGATCCCCAAAGTCCATCTTTTTCAAAGTCTTTAGTAGAAAGTTCCAATCCACTCTATCAAAGGCTTTCTCCGCATCCAAAAAAACCAGCACTGCAGGGATCTGTTTATTCTTCTCAAGATATTCCAATATATCTATAACTTGCCTTACATTGTCCTTCATATATCTGCCCTCTATAAATCCCGCTTGATCATCGTGAATCACCTCTTGAATTACTGGCATCAACCTGTTGGCTAGTACTTTTGCATAAATTTTATAGTCATTATTCAGAAGAGATATTGGTCTATAGTTCGCCGGTTTTTTAGGACCTACATGCTCTTTTGGTATCAAAGAAATGTAAGCTGTTTTCCATGATGGGGGTATTTTACCCCCTTGTTATATATTACAAAATAAGTTTCTGAGTTGTTCCACCATTTCTGCTTGCAAAGTTTTATAATACACTGCAGTCAAGCCATCCGTTCCAGGAGCTTTAGCTGTTTTCAATTGCTTAATTGCTGCAATTGTCTCCTCAACTGTTATAGGATGATTCATTCTTTCCTTTTGTTGGTTGGTAATTTTTGTAACTCTTTTATGTTCTAAATATTTTTCTATAAGTCCATTCTGCATATCATCTTTAGCATATAATTTGGTATAATAGTCTACAAAGACTTCTTTAATTAATTTTTGTTGAAAAATTTCTTTCCCTCCAATATCGATACTATCAATAGTCCGCATACTCTGCTTCTTCCTTAATGTATAGGCCAACCATCTGCCCGGTTTATTGGCATTACAAAATGTATTGTGCTTCGCATATTGTAAATTTGTTGCAGCTTGTTCCACCATAAGCATTTGAAATTGATCTTTCAAAAGTTTTATAGCACCACGTATTCTTTCATCTGTTGGATTTTTAATAAGTAACTGTTCTTTATTCTTTATTTCTACTTCCAATTCAGATCTTTTCTTTTGTCGATTCAGTTTATGTTTAGAATTCATATAAATGAGTACCCCTCTCATATACGCTTTACTCGCATCCCACACAATTTCAATTGGGGTGCCCTTATTCAAGTTTATTTCAAAAAATCCTTTCATCTGCTTTTTAAGTTCTATTATATTTTTTTCATATCTGAACAAGTTTTCATTTAATCTCCATGATCTTCTCTCAGTCTTTCCCATCTCAATTTCTATCCATACTGGGCTATGGTCTGTTAAAGTTTTTGGGAAAATCTTTGTTCTTTTTGTCTTAACAAGTAAATCATCTGATAACAAAATAAAATCAATCCTGGAAAAAGATCTATGTCTATCAGAGAAGAAGGTATAGTCCAATTCTTTTGGATTATGTATTCTCCAAATATCTTTTAATTCCAAATCTTCTTTCATGTCAAAAAAAGTCTGTGGTAATCTAATCCTTGACTTCGCCAAACTCTTTTTATCTAATTTGGAATCAATTACACCATTCCAATCTCCCATAATTAAAATAGATCTATAATCCCATTGCAGTATTTTAGTGTGTAAAGTTTTATAAAAATGATCCTGTTGTTGGTTAGGAGCATAAATTCCAATCACAAGAATTTGGCCATTTGCCGTATGCAGTTCAATTGCTATAAACCTGCCGCCTTCATCTGCTTCTATAATTTTAGCTGACAGTCTTTTATTTATATAAATGACCACATCATTCTTTTTTTCCGAAGTTGAAGCTATAAAATGTGTTCCTAATTTTGAGTTTATCAAGTATGTTTGATCTTGTGTTCTGACATGAGTTTCTTGTAAGCAAATTATATCATTATTAAATTGTCTCAAGTATGTAAATAACTTCTTCCTTTTCTGTGGTGAATTCAGTCCATTCACATTCCAAGATAAAAACTTAATTGTCATCTACACCGTTTTGAAGCGACGAGCAGAATTGCCGAATATCTTCCGAGAGCTTCGGCTTTGCTCTCCCCATGGCTTCACTTTCTTGTATAGTACTCTTAGCTCCCTTTTTGTATTGTCTTTCCTGTTGTTGCTTTTCTTTCAGTTGCTTAGAAATTGCATGAGTTATATGCTGGTCTTTGGCTTCAGCCATCCGAGCTAGGTCCAAAGCCACATCTCTTGTGGACAAAATTGGGGAAGGTTCTAACGGGCTCCTCCAGAAAACCTCCTGTAGCACCCTGCACTTCCACTGGCTCCACCTGCTTAAGCTGCTCTTCCATCTCTTGCTGAGGTTGCTTCTCCTTGTCACTCTCCTTTATCTCCAACACAGTAGATGTACGTGGAGATGGTGATCTCTCTTTAAAAACAGTAGAATAGAAGCGTTCCGCCTTCTCAACAGTATTCAATCGATATCTTTCTCCATTGTACTTCAGAATTATGCCAGTTGGGGCATCCCACCGAAATGGTATCTGTTGTTTTTTCAATTCATTCACTAAAAAACCAAAATCTTTTCTATCTTTTAATATTTTAGGTGGTAGTTCTTTATAAATTCCAATTTGAGCTCCCTCCACTTGCACGGAAGAGAGGAAGGATTTTTGCAAAATATCATTTCTCATTCTTCTATCTGTAAAATATATCACCACATCTCTAGGCAATTGTCTTTGTCTGGCCACCCACGAATTCACTCTGTAAATTTTGTCTATTTTGTAAAAAATCTCTTCAGAGTTAATTTTTAATAACACAGCCAAAGCATCAGCACAAATCTGTCTCAGGTCTTGTCGATCATTCTCCTTAATACCTCTAATCCTAATGGCAAATTCCATGGACCGGAATTGCATCATCGTGATTTCGTTTTCAACTCTCTGCATTTTATTATCAACATCAGAAATTTTATAGTCAGTATCCTTTATTTTAACATTGACTTCTGATTTAAATTCTTCCAGTTTGGAATCCACTTTAATAATAATTTCTGACAGGCCAGACACCACATTCGATAATTTATTAGTCACCTTGCCATAATTCTCTTGCACCACCTTTTTAATTTCATTAATTTCCTGCTTAATTTCCTGTTGAGATTTTTGAAATTTATCATCCAGAGCCTGAGTAATAAAATCTTTTAAACTTTCAACATCAAAATCTTTTTTCTGACTCTGCTGAGCAGGAGGAAGCAGGAGGAAGCTGCTGCTCAGGTTTATATGTGGGGGATCCCCCCCCTGCAGCCTTTCCTTCCTGTTTCTTAGAAGCCATTCTGCCACGTAGATTAGCTTTTCTGAAAAAGGAGATCCTTTTTCCTTTTCCACCACCACAAAGTCCTCTAAAAAAGTCCCCCAGGTTTAATCAAATTGGGGATAGAATTAGACTGAAGCAAGCTCAGGCTTATTTTTAAAAGAATTTTTCCTCTTCTCCTGTTCCTCCTTGTTACAATCAGCGCGACTTTGTAGCTAGTTAAAATAACTTTACAAATCCACTCTCACTCTCAGCTTGTTAACGCTGAAGCCAGGCGCCATTTTTTCAAGCCGCTTTCACTCACAAAAACAATAATATTTGCAATTTTTAGATTTGAAGTTTCAAGTTGTTATTTCCGCTAATTATTGAAGTTGGTTTCATTTAATTTGGATGGTTGCTGCAGCCGACTTGCTCTGCGGAAAGCAGAGTCGTCCCACGCCGTCCGGAGTCTCAGCAAGTTGAAAGGGAGCCGCGCCTGTTTCCTCCCCAGTAGCGATTTTCTGGGGGCTCACAGGGGCTCAACCAGCTCCTTGCTCACTCTCCTCCTCCAATCCTTCAGATTTGGGAGTTTTCAAGCCGCTTCTTGGGATCGAAGCGGCTCTACAGGCAGCGGGGCTGGCGGTCCTAAAAAGGGACCGTCTTTCATCGGAGGCAGACAAACCAGAAGTCTCCATTATATTTTTTAATGTAGAGTAAAACTATAATGAAGAAAGATCCCTCTGACCAGTAAGATCATGAAAGGTTTCCATAAAACATGGCAAAGCCACTCCACTTAGGTCCCGTCTGTTGAAAAACTTCCATTAGATGACACCAACTGGCATGGAAGGCCAACCACCCTGGAGACTCTAGGCTTTGCCCACTGGAAATGGGACCTCAGGCTTTGGAAAACAGAGAAAAGACACCAACATTTCTCCCACCTTATTGAGCAACTTTAGCCATGAAAGAGCATCTTGGTCGACAGAAAGTCTCTGTCTTTCAAAATACGCCAGAATTTCTCTCCTGGGATCCTTCTTGGGCAGAACCAAGAAGCCAGTAATGGCCAGATCTGCTGTTATCTCTCCATTTTGGTCCAAGTACAGTTTCCTCTCAGAAATATTCCAAAATTCATTCTTCTCCAGAAAGGGATGAAACTAGAATGGGAACATCCAGGAATTTGAAAAACAGAAAACTTTGTTTCTTATCCCACATTGAATCTTTCTTCCACAATTGTCTCATCTCCAAATATGCTTAATTAGGATACAAATACTGCCATCATCTTCAAAAGTGAATGAAAAAGTTGGAGAAAAAATTGTCCATCATATACTGACAAAATATAGAGAAAAATATAATTGACACAATTGGTCAATTATAGGGAATCTTCTAGAGCAGATGACAAATAAAATGAACAGAGCAAAAAAAAAGATGATTCTTTGAATCATCAAAGAGGTTGATTCCCAGAAAGCATGGGTTGATCAAGAAGATAGTTGTCAGGCTAATCTTCTTCCTGGTAATCCTGACAAAAAACACCTCCAGATGTGCTAATTTTATTTAATTTTAATGCGAAATTAACAAAATGTTGCAGATCTGAAAGAACAAATCTCCCGTGGCAGATTTAACCTGCTGTTATTGGTTGGCTAGTCTGCCTGGAGCTCCTTCAAAGACGAGCTCCAGCAGCCCAGCTGGCAGAGCGCAGTCACATTTGCTGGAAATAAAAAGGGTGCTGAATCACTAGAGACTCTCGCCTGCTGCATTTGCACCAATTTAACACTTGTGATGAAGGACAAAAAGGGACCTGAGAACCTCCTCGTGAACCACACAGCTATCTTGCAACAAGGATCCCCGACCACCTGCACAAATGGCATCGGAAGCATCGCTGGCTCCAGCGATCTTTGACCCACAGACAGAAGACTGGCACACATACATGGGCCATTTCAGAATGTTCCTGGAGGCCAACGATTACCAGGAAAGGCCTGACAACAGGAAGCGACAGTTATTCCTGACCTACTGCAGCACCAAGATCTACAACATGGCACAGACGCTGATCACCCCAGCAGATGTGGAGACCGTCGCCTGGGCCACCGTGCAACGTGCCCTAGAAGACCACTACACACCATCCGCTGCCCCCATGGTCAGCAGAAATGAGTTTTACCACCAGTGCCAACAAGAGGGAGAAACCGTCAATGATTTTGTGGCCAGACTCTGGGAGATCGCTACCAGGTGCGAGTTCATAAATCCCGAAGAAATGATGAAGGACCGGATCATCCTGGGGATGAGAGACCTCTCGTTGCAAAAGGAACTGTTGATAAGGAGAGGGGTCTCATTCAAGGACATTGTTGAGGAGGCCAGGGCTGCGGAATCATCAGACAACTTGGCGGCAAACGTGAGGAAGACCAGCGGGGTGCACCACACATACCAGGAGCCTGACTGGTCAACCGAAGTCCCTGAGTACGATGACAACTGGGACGATGCAGACGACACCATCCACCATGTATACCCAGAAAAATGGCAGAACCTCAGGGATGCGGAGAGAAGGCAGCCACGTTGCCCGGGCTGCATGGGTTTCCACACAAGGGTGGCTTGCCATTTCCAGGACGCAACATGTTGCCGATCCCAGAAAAAGGGCCACATTGCTGAAGCCTGCAAAGTGCCCCAACCCATTCATTTTCAGCCAAAGCTTATAGCCCCATCAGGAAGACCAGGGAACCCTAGAGCCGGCCAACAATGGAGCAGATGAAGAGAGGACCAATGCCAAGCTCCCAGAGAAATCCATCACACAACCGTGGGACGCACAGATGCATATGAGCAGGAGAAATACCATGCAATCGTGACCATTGAAGGGGAACTAGGCAAAATGGAGCTCGACACAGGGTCATATTTTACAATCGTATCCTGGCAAACAATCAAGAAGTTGAACCCAGCTGCAAGCAGAAAGTTCCTGAAGCCGCCAAATGTCCACCTGAATGACTATCAAGGGAACCGGATAGAGGTACTAGTCAGAATGGTGGTCGAAGTAACATTCCACGAGTTCCAAGTCCGGCTGCCGCTCACGGTCATTGGCAGCCACCGGCCATTACTGCTGGGAGTAGAATGGTTCAAACTCCTAGGCCTGGACATCACCGGACTGCACAGCGTAACCACCCACAAACTGGACCAGCTATTGGCAGAGTTCGCGGACGTCTTTAATGAGGGCCTAGGTAAATATATGGGGAAACCCATTTCATTTAACCTAGACCCCCAGGTGACCCCCATCAGGCTCAAACCCTGTAGGGTACCATTTGCTTTGTGGCCCAAGGTTGAGGAACAATTAGACAAGCTCATTGCCCAGGGAATCCTCATGCCAACTGACCACGCGGTGTGGGAGACCCCCATAGTCACCCCCATGAAGCCAGATGGGTCCATCCGCATCTGCACAGATTACAAGTGTACACTGAACAAGGCCCTCCAGCAGAGTGCATACCCAGTGCCCATGGTGCAACATCTGTTGCATTCCCTAGGAAGCAGGAAGATATTTGCCAAGCTTGGCCATGCCCAGTCCTATCAGCAACTGCCAGTAGATGAAGCCACCATCGAAGCACAAACCATAGTGACTCACAGAAGGGCATTTAAATGTACCAGGTTGCAGTTTGGGGTCAGCGTAGCCCCAGGACTTTTCCAGTGCCTAATGGAGCGGCTACTGCACGGGATCCCAGGGGTGGTGCCATACTTCAATGACATTTTTATATTGGGAGAGTCAATAGGCCAGTTGATGGAACACATGCGCGAGACCTTGGGGAGGTTCCAGGAAAAAGGACTCAAAGTGAACCCTAATAAATGCAAAATTGGCGTAAGGCAGGTAGAGTTCCTGGACTACCTAATAGATGGGTCGGGCATCCACCCAACTGACAGCAAGATGAAAGCTATTAAGAATGCCCCCACCCCAAGGAATAAGGCACAACTGTAAGCCTTCTTGGGACTGTTAAACTTTTATAGCACATTTTTACAACAGAAGGCCACCATTGCTGAACCGCTCCACAACCTCCTGGGGAAGATGACACCGTGGACCTGGGGACGGTAGGAAGACCAAGCTTTTGCAGCAGTAAAGACCTCCTCTCATCCGACAGCGTCCTGATCCAATATAACCACACGTTGCTGGTTCGGATCACCTGTGACGCCTCTCCTTTCAGAGTTGGGACGGTCCCCAGCCACCGCCTACCAGACAGAATGGAAGCACCAATAGCATACTACTCCAAGACCCTGTCACCGGCCGAGCACAATTACAGCCAAATTGATGAGGAGGCCTTGGCCGTGGCGGCAGGGATCAAGCGTTTCCACGAGTATGTATACGGTAGACATTTCGAGCTTGTACCTGACCATAAGCCCCTATTAGAACTCCTCGCCAGTAACCAACAGACCCCGCCATACATGTCCCCGAGGATGACCAGATGGGCCATTTTCCTCACGGCATACAACTGTGAGCTGATCCACAGCTCAGAAACTCCTTCTCAGGCAGCCGGAGGAACACCAGACTAAACCTCTGCAGCCAAGATCCCGGGGACAAGTGAACTGCGCAGGTCCAGTAGGAAGCTGGCAACCCGCCTACCTAGAGGACTATGTCACATACATAGGCAGGGGATTGGACACTGTTCATTCTAGGAGGGGAGGGGTGTTATGAACGGATTGGCTAGAATCTACATAAGGTTTCATGCTTGCCATGGATTGGATAGAATCTACATAAAGTTTCGTGCTCTCCGCTGATTGATTGTCCTGACCGTGGGAGATTTAACCTGCTGTCATTAGATGGCTGGTCTGTCTGGAGCTTCTTAAAAGACGACCTCCGGAAGCTCAGCCGGCAGAGCGCAGTCACATTTGCTGGAAATAAAAAGGGTGCTGAATCACTAGCGACTCTCGCCTGCTGCATTTGCACCAATTTAACAAATAAAATAAAATTTAATAAGAGGAATGTCAAGTTTCCAGAAACAATATTTATGATTAGGACACAGAGAAGGGTACATGAGTAAAAAGCAGTAGAAAAATATCTGATTTTTAGCTACTAGGACTTGACTAACAATAGAGTCTCATATAAGAACACGAATGATGGATTGGAAGAAAGATGAGGGATACCAAAACTTCATATGCATGTTTTGAAAATGATCTCAAAATCATAGTTAACTGGAAACAGAATCGGAGTCAGCAGGGAGATGTTCATGGAAATAAGGCAATTGCAGCCATAAGAATCTCAGGAAGTGAATGTTGTGGTTTGGGGAGACCCCAACTCAAGGACCAGGTCCCCTTGCAGGCACCATGCTTGGAGGAGAATTTGCACAAAATCTACGTGTGAACTTCAGGGAAGGAGAAATAAGCCAAGGAAGAGATCAAAGGAGCTGCTCTTAGCCTTGAGGAAAGAGAACAAGGAGAAGAGCTGAAGATCAGGAGGAGTCTGGGAGCCCCTTTTCCAACTGACACAATCTCTCGGTTGGAGAAGGGAGGATGCAGCCCTCTTCCAATCACTGACACAGGTTACACACAAGTGTAAGATCTGCTCACTATTATTCCAGAGTATCAGACACAGAAAAATGAATTCAGTTACAAGAGAGGAGATTTTAGCTGAAGGAGAGAAAAAAATATGATAAAAGTTTGAGCTGTTTTAGAGCTGAGCCAGTGAAGCAGAGAAGTTCAGTCTCCTCTTCATGGATTGTCTGAATGCAAAGACGGAGCAGCCATCAGTCAGAGAAGCTTTAACTGGGATTCCTGCAGAAAGGAGGGGTTGGGCTAGATGGTCTCAGGGTCTCCTCCAAATTTATAAAGGTTGTCATGCCACAACATGTAACTATTGTGCTGTTGTTGCTCTAGCCCCACCTAGTGGCCGGGGGCAGATAAATCTAACTGTACGGTCTGAAGCCAGACTCCCTTTTCTCTCAGCCTTTGGAGGAGACGGAAGCAGCCGGTTTGACCGAGACACACGGTCATCCAGAGGCCTCCGTCCCTCACACGGAGCATCCTTGGAGAGGTTCCAGCTGCTTCTTTGTTGGCTGTTAGTTAATGCTGCCTATCTCCTATTTATATTTGATTCTCACTCTTTGCATTTCCTCAGTTTCTCCGTGCCCTTTTCTCCCAATGAAACACCCAGATCCACCCCAGGCTCCCTTTCACTGGAGGAGAAGAGGGGGGTTTAGCTGCCTGTTGAGCTGCACACAGACCCACCTGCAGTGGGGGCAGAACAAGGGAGAAATTCCACCATGCTAATCACATACCCACAAATACAGGAATTCACTTAAAAAAGAATACAGCATTTTCAAATGAGCAAAGTTTAATATAAAAATGCCATGGTATCTACTCTTTGGAACCATTATTCCCTGAGTAATTGAATTGGCCAGATCTCTTGAGTTGGTTCCCCTCTTTCTCCTCTGGATTCCTCCTCCAATGGATCTAAGATTGATGGATCCATATTGGGACCCCCATACCTGCCACGGCTGCAGCCTTGGAGACCCCAAACTCTTTTCTCCCTCCTTCCTTCTCCTCCTCGATCTGGAGGAATAAGCGGCATTCAAGGCCTGGGCCAGAGTCTTCATCACACTATAATATTGATACTCATTTGGGGCCCGGATCCTGTTCCTTTTCTCCTGGGTCTCCAGTGGGGCTTTCTGGGTGCATCTTCTGCGGCTTTTGACAGAAAAGACGTTATTTGAAAGAGAACAGAGAAAATAATGATCTTGAAACTGATATTCCACAAAGAAATGGGGTTCAAAGGCATCATCCATTGGCCTTTCTTTTGGCAGATAAGCAAAGTTCCAAATACTATGGATGTATTTGAGAAGTCTACGCTTCTTCATTGAATACCATAGAAAAGTTGTGAGGATCCAGACTTTCCCTTTAATGGGTCCTGGAAGACGCATAAATGTTAAATGGAAAGGAAGAATTCTGTCCCAAATGGACACATATTCTATGAAGTGAACAAAGATGTTGACTTGTCTCCACTTAGAGAGGGAATCCCTGAGGGATGCTCTTGTGTATCCAGTTGTTGAGAACAGTTGTGATATAACCACACAAATTCCATTCCTGACAAGCACAGGAGGAAAAATCCTCATGAAATTCTCTCCCTTCTCTGTGTCTGAAGCAAAGAGGCCAATCAGGGTCCATCTGAAATGGAGGAGCAGCTGGACAATTGCTGGGTACTGGAATCCTTCTTTGGGATTTATCTGGTGGAAAAAGGGGAATTTCCTTTTATCACTCAGAGCCTCTGAAGCAATTTCAAGATTCATCTAAAAAAGCAATGAAGAATGCTGTTACATTTGGGATCAGATCAAGTCCAAAATATTAGATTTTAATAAATCCAACCTGGTTCTCATGAATGTATTAGAATAGTTTGTTAATCAGACATTGTTTAAAATATTAAAGACAGAATATTAGCAAGGTTGTATCATAATAATGGAAAATAATAAGCAAATTAAATAACAATAAAAATGTCAATCATATTACTGTATCACCCCTACAATTGATCACAATTAGATTAACACGTGAAAATGCCAACTGGAGTATTCTATTCCAATAAAGGGCCTATTATAATTTTTGAGGATTGCTGCATCTTTTTTTGTTTCTATATCCCAGATTCTTTCTGGAGGAAATTTTTTAACTTCTTTCTCCAGTTATACAATAAACAGGCAGACGTCAAAGCCTAATAAGATTTGTCAGTTAGGTAATCCAAGTATGGTCATTAACTGAAGTTTTGTCGGTTCCAACAGCCACAATTTTCAGAGTCTGTCAGTTTCCATAGATTAAATTTTATGCCAATGCCCATATTTTCTGAATTTAGGCAAAGCAGAAATTGTGTAAATTCCCAAATCAGCTCTGAGGGCAGCAGCTGGAGTCCTTTTACCCATCCCAAGATCCTCCTCAGAGGCTGAGATTGGGTTGGTTCTGCTGGTGGTTTCTCTCTGAAGCCCCAAACATCAGATTGATGTAAGAACATGGGGGAAAACTGGGCCTCCGATACTTTAATCATTGGGGCTGAGGAAGCTGGAGAGCTATGAGGTTTTCATTTAAGCACCACTTTCACTCCTGCCCTTTCTCTAACTGAGCTCCTTGGATGGTGAGGGAGCCAAGATTCAGGCTCAGAGAAAACTAACCCAGGTAAGGAAAGGTGTTACTTGCTCTATTGGATTACCCTCAAATAGGCATTTATGGCTATGATGTTGTTTTCCAAAGACCATCACTTTTGAACTTGATTTTTTAATTATCAGATAATTATTATGACAAAAAAATCCAAGTCTTCTTCACAGGGCATACAATCCAATGTGTAAGTATGAGAATATCACATTATCAGTGTAAATCAGTGTGTTCCAATAGGAATTTAGCAGGCTAAATATGTGTACCTATAACAGAATTTATAACAAAATAAAAGGGTTGGAAGGGACCTTGGAGGTCTTCTAGTCCAACCCCCTCAAGCAGGAGACCCTATACACATATAGACTGGGTGGAACCAGGCATAATAGCAGTAACTGTGAGAGGGATCCTGGTGTCTTAGTGGACAACCAATTAAATATGAGTCAAGAGTGTGCAGCGGCAGCCAAAAAAGCCAATGCAATCCTATATTGCATTAACAGAGGAATACAATCAAGATCAAGAGAGGTACTAATGCCATCCTTTAAAGCCTTTTAAATTGTTGGTACAGCCAAAATTAGGCAAATTATTTACTTCATTGCCACAATGTAAGAAAAGAGGAGTTGATTTATATATTAGAGATACAATTTCAGCGGAGCAAATATATACAGATGATTATTTTTATGGTGGAAATAATAGATAATAATATGAAAATACTTTTAATAGCAATATATGCTCCAAATGATAATCAAGAAGATTTTTATAGAAAATGACATATGAAAATAATTGAATTGGACTATGATAATATTTGCATGATGGGAGACTTCAGTGGTATAGTAGATGAGAAATTAGATTATAATACACAGAAGGCAATAAAGCAAAGTAGAAAGACTCTTCCGAAATCTTTTTTCAAAATGACAGAGGAAATAAATTTAAAAGATGCATGGAGAGAAAGAAACACAAAAAGTAGACAATATACTTTTTATTCCAATAGACATTCATCATGGTCTAGAATAGATATGATTTGGACGACAATGGAATTGACTTCAACATAGAAGAAATTGATACAGAAGCAAATACCTGGGCAGATCACAATCCAATGACAGTGAAATGGAAAGGACAAAGGAGAAGGTCTAGATGGACTCTAAATAACACAGTACTAAAAGAAAAGGACTTTGTACAAAAAATGGAGAAAGAATTGACTTTCTTTTTTAAAGAGAATAGAAAAGAGGATATATCAATGCAAAATCTTTGGGATACAATGAAAGCTTATGCTAGAGGTTTGATAATAGACTATACAAGGAAAAGGAATATTAAGAAAAGACAAGCTTATAAAACATTCTAGGATAATTACAAGAAACTGGAAAAAGAATTACAGAAATCTCCACAAAAAAAGGATATTAAAATAAAAATGGATACAATTAAATATAAAATGGGATTGATAGAAAAAGAAGATTTAGCACAAAAAATTAGAAGTCCTAAACAGAATTATTTTGAAGATGCTAACGAACCAGGTAGATGGCTAGCATATAAACTGAAAAAAGAGAGAGAATCAAGAAAAATAACACAGCTAGTGGATGACCAAGGACAAATTAGATTTGGGAATAAAGAGAAGAAAAAAATTATACAAGATTATTATAGAAAACTATGAACAAGAGGATATAGATGAGGAAAATGTTAAAAGAAATTTACAGAAGGCGAATCTACCCCAGATTTCCAAGGATACTGAAATGATGCTAGAAAGAAATATAACAATGATGGAATTAACTGAAGCACTTAAAAAACAAAAGAATGGACTGCCAGCGGAATATTATAAGACATTACAGGAATCATTGAATCTCCCATTGCTAGAAGTCATGAATGAAGTTATGTCAAAGATGAAAATTCCCAAGTCATGGTCAGAAGCATATATTACACTTGTTCCAAAGGAGGATACCGACCCATAACAAATCAAGAATTATAGGCCTATATCCCTGCTAAATTCAGCCTATGATATCTTCTCTTCAATATTGGCAGAAAGACTGAAAAGATATTTAAATAATTTTATACACTCTGATCAAAATGGATTCCTGCCAAAAAGACAGATTAGAGACAATATGAGGATAATTCTGAATATTTGGAATATTATGAGGCACATCCTGAAAAGCAAATTTGGCTTTGATATTTTTAAATGCACAGAAAGCCTTTGATAATGTGAATTGGTGATTTATGTCATTACAACTGGAACAGATGGGCTTTGGTAGAAAATTTATTCAAGCTATAGAAGCCATGTACCATAAACAAACAGCAAGAATAATGATAAATGGAGAATTGACAGAGTCTATTAAAATAAAAAAAGGAACGAGACAAGATTGTCCACTGTCATCTCTGTTGTTTGTGCTAACATTAGAAGTGCTAAACAGGAATATTAGAGAAGGAAAAGATATAAAAGGAATGAAAATTCAACAGGAAGAATACAAATTGCAAGCATTTGTAGATGACCTGGTTTTTATTCTTGAAGATCCATTAGAATCAATAATTATATTGATAGATAAAATTGGAGAATTTGGAAAAGTAGCAAGTTTGAAAATAAATAAAGACAAAACAAAGATTTTGACAAAAAATATGTTAATAAAACAAAAAGAATTGGCGGAAGTATCGAAGATGCAGGTTACAAATAAGTTTAAGTATTTGGGGATACATTTGACAACAAGATGCAGTGCACTCAAAGAGAACAATTATGATAAACGCAAACAACAGTTAGTGACAGATTTGGCAAAATGGGAAAATTTACAATTATCATTGATAGGGAGAATATCAACCATTAAGATGAATATACTGCCTAGAATTCTATACTGGTTCCAGACAATTCCAATTAGGTTGGGAAAAGATTATTTTGAAGATTTGAACAAAATAGTGTTAAAATACATTTGGCAGGGTAAAAAGGTGAGGATAAAATTAAAATTGTTGCAAGACGCTAGAATAAGAGGAGGTTTTGGTTTGCCCAATTGGGAACTATATTATCAAGCGACAAATCTGACGTGGATTAAAGAATGGATAATGTTAAGAAATATTAAATTATTGACTTTAGAAGGACATGACTTGTTGTTGGGATGGCATGCTTTTTTATGGTATAAGGGAACAAAAACACAGGGGTACTTTAGAAGACACTACATACGAGAGGCTCTGTTATTAAATTGGGAGAAGATTAAAAAAAACAACATTATTTAAAAATTCCAGTCTGGTTATCAACTATTGAAGCATTCTTATATTCAATAACATTTAGAAAGAAACAAATTGTTAGATATAGTGAATTACTGAATGAAAAGGGTGAACTTAAATTTATGCAAGAATTAGAAGAACAAGATATAAAGATGAACTGGTTTTCATATATGCAAATACATTCTAGATATGATAAAGATTCTAAGACAGAAGGCTTTTATAATAATTTGACTAATTTGGATAAAATTTTAACAGGTGCAGATGACAATGTAATTAAAAAATTGTATGAATATTTATTAGAGGTTAAATTGGAGGAAGAACAAGTCAAAGAAACAATGATAGCATGGGGGGGGAAATTTTTGGACATGGAATTGACTTAGAGAAATGGCAAAAACTGTGGTTGCAAAATTATCAAATGACAATGTCAACAGCATAAAAGAAAATTTGTATAAGATGTTTTACAGGTGGCATCTACCCACTACGAGGATAGCCAGGATGTTCAAGGGCAAATCTGAAAAATGTTGGAAATGTCATCAGATACCAGGTTCATATTACCATATGTGGTGGACTTGTGCTGAAGCTAAAAGATACTGGACTAAAATCCACACATGGTTGGAAAAAATGACAAAAAAAAACACATAGACTTTAAACCAGAGATCTTTTTATTGGGGATTGTACCTGAAATATACAATAGAGAATTGAAATATTAGATTGTGAATGTATTAACAGGAGCTAGAATTGTGTTTGCTAAAAATTGGAAAAATGAGAAAATACCAACGCAAGAGGAAGTTATTAAGAAAATCATGGAAAGTGCTGAAATGAGCAAATTGACATTTGAAATTAGAGAACAAGAAGATAAACAATATTACAAGATATGGGATCTGTTTTATCAATGGCTAGATAAAAAAACATGGAAATGAAATATGAGTGAGACCTTTATAATATAAGAATTGTAGAAATATATAATATACAATATAATGATGTATGATTATTGGACTGATCTAGGAGGAGGAAATGACTATTATAATATAAATTAACTTAAATTTGAAAATATTTCTACAAAACGTGGGAAGAAATAGCCATTGTTAAATAAATGATTAATGAGGATAATAATACAGGTATATATTAGATTGATAATATGAGAAATTAGATAATAAATAAGCTATGAATATGGTGAAGATGCACAAAAGACTTGTTACCAACCGACACACTGATGATTGATGATGGATGTTTTATGTTTTGTTTAAAAATAAATAAAAAATAAAAAACCCAAAATGGATGCCTTTTGTTTGTCTGAAGTTTATGATATGGAAAATTTGCTTTCTACATGTTTAATCCCAGTATGTAGTAATTCAAAACTTTAGTAATTTGAGTGAGTATTTGTTCGAAGGGAACTTTGACTATAAGAATATAGCTCGTTGGGGGGAAGCTGTATATTATTCACCCCCTAACACAATTGATTTGTTTCAGTTCTTGAAAATGTAACTTTGTTGCTTTAACATTTTAGATGAATCAAGAAACATTCAGCATCAACTTAAAATTTTGTATAATTTTATCATTTGTGCTATTTTAATTGGAGGATGCTGTTTTGTTCAGTGTATTTCTTGCTTTTGTAACATATGTATAACTTCAAGGATATTCCTCTCCTGATAATAACCCCTTTTTCTGGCCCTTGTAAGAGGATGGCTTCACAAACAAGATAAAAAAGAGTGAGATGTAGGGATGGAAGAATTAATTCGGACAGAATGCAGCAAACTGCTTCCATTTCTGATGTCATGTATCTTCTTCCTGGATGATCTCATTCTGGCTCTGGTCTGTGTTATCTGACCTTCCTTCTGAGTGGGGGAACAGGGAGGAGGATTTTCCAATTAGAACGCTGTTGCTGTCCTGCCTTTTATCTGCCTGTGTAAAACTGTATAAAATAAAGCTCTCTGCGAGAGCAGGAGAAACATCTTTGATCAGAGCAAATGCTTGGCCTCTGATTTTCTATAGCCACATATTGCTGGCTCATATTTAAGTGATTGTCCACTAGGACTCCAAGATCCCTTTCACAGTTACTGCTATGGAGCCAGGTTTCACCTACTCTGTAATGTATATTTGGTTTTTCTAGCCTAAGTGTAAAACATTACTTTTCTCTACAATGAAATTCACTTAATTAAATAGGCCCAGGATTCAAGTCTATCTCGATCTATCTGGATCTTGAGCCTATTTTGATGTTGGCTATTCCTGCCACTTTAGTGTTGTCTTCAAATTTGATGATTTCCCCATTTCTCCCCTCATCCAAATCATTCATGAAGATGTTGAAGAGAACTGGGCCTAAAATGGAACCTTGGGGTCCCCCACTGCTTGTTTCCCTCCATGCAGACGTAGTTCCATTGAGGACCACAGGCTGAGCCCATCTGCGGCTGATGCTGTCTATCCCACATATTTTCATCTTAACTGAGAAATAGGTTGTGGAAGACTTTGTCAAAGCCTTTCTGAAATCCATGCACTGCATTTCGCTGGTCCCCTAATTTAATCATTTTTGTCAACGAATAAAATAACATTTATTTATGATCTGGTTTTTTTATCCTTCATTACTCCTAGTAAGTCATTCATATCTAGACTGAATAACAAGGGTTCAAATATGCATCTTTCCCTTCCCCCTTGGTAAGCATAGATCCTTCTTCTCATGGCTCCATTGAGCCCAAACCTCCCTCTCAAACAAGGGCTTGGATCAGAGCCAACAGTCTGAGCTCCATTTTGAGGGCCATCCATTTTCTCCATCATATTTCTCTGTTTATTGAGTCAAATAGAGTCAAATTGAGTCAAATATCGCTGATATAGATTAGATATTTCAAGACAAATTTGTTGCCAATATTAGACTGTTAACTTGTGCAATATTCCTTATAAAATCTATATAGTATTTAATTCTACCTAAAACCTTCTGGTTCTTCTGCAAGGAATGCATTTTTCTCAAGTGTAACTAAGAGGATCATGGCATAAATTTTAGTCACAATATCTGTTAGTTTATTTGGCCTATAATTGCTAGAGTAATTTCTACATTTTAGATGGATAAAATGCTACTATTGGCAACTTCAATCTGACTTGATAGGGCAGGCATTATTTATATGTGAAAATGAAGATGCTAATAGAGGCCCCAACAACCAGGGATATTTTTTGATCAGTTAAATCAAAACTGATTTAAATTTTGAAGTAAGAATATCTTCTCCAGGGAATGTATTGTTTGCATTTCAGGTCTTTTATGATTAATCTCAACATGAACATAATGGGGTAAAATATTGACATTTATGCTAATATGGAGAAAAGCAGCTCTTGAATTCCATGGAGAAGACATGATTGCATCTATTGCTCACCCACCACCACCCACCCCTCACTTTACCAGAACGAGAAACACACACAAACCTGTGGGACTTTGTAGGTGCCTCCTAATGTTGACATCTGGATGGAGATGGCCCTTTCAGCTCCATCAAGAAGAGCCAGAAGGTTCTCCTTCCTTCCACAGCCGTAGTTGGGGACATTGTCTTCTCCAGTGGAGAGCATGTCCAGCAAGCCATCTGAAGTGTGGAAAGTGCTCAAATAGTTGTCGTGGATGTTGTAGCCCAGTGTGAGGTTGTGCAGGAGCTGGGAATTCTTGTTGAACGTTTGAATGTTGAAAATGAATCGTAAGCCATATGAAAAATCATAATAATTCCTATGGTAAAAACATGTTATTATAATCAAAAGCAACAATAAATACTGTTTTTAATACATAATCCTCCACAAGCCTACTGAGCCTTAAACCAACATTGATCCAAAAGCAGTGATCAGTTACACAAATATGGAAATGGACTGAGGTACGGCAACTACAACTGATTCCACCACTACTTTAAATAAAACTCATTATCCAAGTGATAAATTAAGGATTGAACAGAGAGAGGAAAATAATTTGCAGCCCTTTCAGCTTTTTTTCAGACCCATTTTTGGATTTGAGTCTCTTTCACAAAATCAGAGAAATGAGAGAAGCCATGGAAATCAAAATCATTCAGGAAATTAGACATATTCCCCAATATAGTAATAAATGAAAAATAAAAAACAGAAAAGAAGGAGAGTGTTAGAATGGAGGGAGTGCAACTCCATCACCCTGAATGACTTACGGATCATGGAAAACAAACTGAAGAGAAGGAGCCATGGTGAAAAGCAACTTTATATGCAATATTTCATTTCCAGTGATGACTAAACCAATGAGATGGTCTCCTGGGCTGTAAAAGCTCTGTGGTTGTTTTCCATCCTCCTGTTTGAAATTCAGTGGGCATTTCATTCTCAGCTGCCCAGAGACTGGATGGGACAAAAGCAGCATCAGAGGCAGAATCAGGAGGTCCATAATTCATGGGGTGAATCAATGAATCCTTTTCCTGTTTCTAAAGAAGATTTAGAAGAATT
The DNA here is from genome assembly GCF_029215685.1 of Pituophis catenifer annectens. Taxonomy (NCBI): domain Eukaryota; kingdom Metazoa; phylum Chordata; class Lepidosauria; order Squamata; family Colubridae; genus Pituophis; species Pituophis catenifer. Next base: position 2,423,247 of record NW_027256899.1, on the reverse strand, counting down.
TAAAGGACTCTCACAAGGTGGAATATCCAGATGCTTTTTCTCAACACAGAGAAACACTCAGCTTCATCTGGAAAGGAGAGAGACGTACATTCAGGAGCACAGACTCTGCCTGTCCCAAAACTCCATATTTCTCTGTCCAAAGTCTCCCCTGGCCAAAAAGCAGAGCTGAAACTTTTATCATAATTGTACTTGTCAAGAGGGATCCCTGGATAATTCAACTAGTTCTTGCAGTCAAAGATTGTTGGGAAATTCTCTGGAGGGAAATGAAAGGGAAATAATCTCCATGTGATTCATAATAACAGGGGCAGGGATGGAATTAAATCGGTCATCTAGAATTGAGAGGTTTGGAGTCTCCATGCTTCAAATTGGCCCCAGAGTGAATATATGGCACCTGTGGCTGAAGAAAAAATAAACCTGATATTTGTTTGCATAGTGATTAAAGAGAAAATCTCAGAGGCCAGTATGTCACAGATCTGAAATAGCTGCCAGCTGAGTTGGAACCAAAATTTACTTTATTTTGAAAGCTAATGCTCAAGGGCACCACACAAAAGGGCTGATGCAATAGTGCAGCCAGTTTCTAAGAACAAAATCAGCTTTCGTGAAAAAATAGAATTAAAAAAATTACATCCACATACAAACACACACACACACACACACACACACACACACAGAGAGAGAGAGAGAGAGAGAGAGAGAGAGAAGTTATAAGAGATGGAGAAATCAAGGCTGCCTCTCGCTGGAAGGAAGGAAGGGAGGGAGGAACATATCTCATGTTCCCCTGCCACCCTTTCCCATGCACAGGCCAGGCAAGGGGGCTCTTGCAAGGATGCCAGACAGGACTCTGCCCGGCTGAGTGGGGAGCCCCTCTTGGAAGAAGAGAGCTGGGGAGCCTGGTGGTGGGGAAGGGAAGCAGATCTGCAAAATCCCCCTCCAGGTTCCATCTTCTGAGTCCTGGAAATGGGGGAGACCATATCCCATGTTGCTCAGCCACCTCTTTCCATGCATGGGGCATTCAGGGGGGAAAGCAAAGCCCAGACCCACAGAGAAGGCCCAGGATGGCCAGGAAGGAGGAGGGGATTTGGGGCATTCCTGGGAAGAGACTAACCTGGTTTATGGGTCCCAGGGTTGAATGTTGGGGGGGGGGGACGCAGCCCCTGGGGATTCTCCAGCCTCTCTTGGGCTCCGTGTCTTTCCAGGAGAGGCTCCTGTGGGGGAGAAGCCATGCAGGGCTGGGTCTTCCGAGGGGGATCTGGGGTTGCCCTAGGGGAAAAGGCAGCTGGCCTCTCCCTGGAGGGGACCCTCCATGACTCTGAGGAAGATGGGGCTCCCTGTGGCCCCTCCAAACCCTCCAGAGCAGGGGTCACCAACCTTTTGGACTCAGGGACCACTAAAGTCATAATTTTAAATCCCGCAGACCACTAATATGATCTGCCTAATGACCGACTAGGTGGGCGTGGCTAGGTGGTCATGTGGCTGGGTGGGTGTGGCCAACTCGATGCCACTCATCTTGAGGGGTGTCTCGCCGGCCTCTACTCACCCCTCCCTCCCAGCCACTCCTCACCTTCCCCCCCCCCCAGGCTCTTTAGGGTCCCAACAGGAAGCAGATGTTGGAGCTAAGCAGGCACCACGAGAAAGGAGTTGGCAAAACAGCTCAGTTCAAACTGGATCTGACCGAGAAGGAGGCTCAGCAGACGCACCTCACTGAGGACTACGAGCATAGGCTTTCCAAGCAGAGGGAAGACCTGCGGGAGTGCAAGGCCAGGTACTGGCACCTGGGGGCTCAGTGGGCTGAGATGGTCAGCCAGTTCCAGACCATGATGCTGTCCCACTGGAACAAGGTCCTCCGGCTCTTTGCCACCAGCAGCCCTTCCCTCCAGCCTTTGCCCAACGCCCCACATCAGGAGGCTGAAGCAGACCCCAAGGTAGAATTTCTGCCCCCCTCCGACCCACACAAAAAGACCTGGAAGGGGGAGAGTCTCTGCAGCCATCCTGGCATGGGGGACTGCAAGGAGCTGGTGTGGGCCAAGGTGGGACTGCTGCAGCCCATCCTCAGCAGCAGCAGAACAAACTGCAAGGGAGCTCAGGGGCCGGTCGCGAGAAGTCCCAGGCTCCTGGGAAGACGGGGAAGAGGCTTTCTGGTTCGCTGGCCTCTCACTCAGGCACACTTTGACAACTGGACTGTTTCTCTCTATCTGCCTTTCCTGCTTTGTCTGCTGGATCGATGCAGGGGGGACGTCAACCTAGCTTGAGACTGTGTGCCCAGACCAGGTGCTTTCTCTCAGCCTCCTGCCCGTCTCTGCTTCTGTCAGGCCATCGGGTGGGAGGCCCGAGATGAAGCACCTGGTCTGGGCACACAGCCTTCCAGCAACCTCTTTTGTGTTCCTTCTCTCAAGGAGAAGCTTTGTGGTCGATCTGAGTGAAGGAAAAAAGAAAACAGGCAGACTGACCGTAGCTTGTTGATGTCTGTGGGAAAGTCGGTCCCATATTAGTCACAGGACTGGCCCATTGGTCGTCCCGGAGCAGCTCCTCCACCCACGTGCACCGGCTTGCCTGGATGACCAGCCCAGGAGAAGGAGGCACACCTGGCACCGTGACATCCCCATGCACCCATAGGCACTTTCGCACTTGCAACTAAAGCCACCTGCGCTCCTCCCCTCTCCGCCTGCTGTGATCTCTGCTGAGGTTCTCTGCCCCTTCCAGAGTCTGCAAAGGAAGAAAGAGCACTGCTCCTTCGAGGTCTTCCGCAGCCCTGGTGGAGGGGAGGGAGGGGGGTCCTAGCTGGACACCAGCCACAATGCCAACTAAGTTTAGCACGCAAATGCCCTGGTCATGCGTGTTGTGTGAATGCAACCTCTGCAATACCCTCCTCAGGCCCAGGTGCATTGGAAGGGCAGGCGAGTGGAGTGAACAACCCGGGGATTTGGGCAACCTTTACATGGCTGGGATGCCTGCAGGATCCCTGGCTTCTGAGGCCAGCGAGGCCCAACGTTTGGGCTCTGGCGCACTCTTCTCCTCCTGGGCGGCAGGAGTTTCGCATGCCGCTCATTAAAGCACCTGGATTCCCAGGGAGGGAGGGAGGGGCTGGAGCTACTAAACAGGAGGACAAGCTAAGTGCCCGAAAGACCCCATCCCATCACTGGGACTCCGGGCACTTCAGAGAGCAGCACGTGAAACTCCGGCTGAGCTCAAGTGACGGAGTTTGCAGGGACTGATGTAGCGCCCCTGCTGGCTACAAGACAAACGTTCATTGCATGTCTCCGGTCCAGGGGCCATAGTTTGAGGAATATAAAAAATGCAAATAATTTTTCTGCGGACCATTAAAATTTTCTTGCGGACCACCACTGCTCCAGAGCCCCCAGCTGAGGAGACCCTCCTCATTGCAGCCTTTTCTGGGGAAGGGACTTAAGGCCCCCTCCCTCTGCAATTCTAGGAGGTTTTCCCTCTTTCTCATTGTCAGGGCATTTATTAATCCCATGTTTAGCTCTGGGACTAATTACCCTGGTTTAGATTAGATGAATCGAGGCTTATTCCTTGTTGCAATAATCTGAAAAGAAACGCGAGGAAAAGGTTTCTAATAAAACTCATTTATTTGTTATAAAGAAAATAAAACACCTCACTAACTAAGAAAAGTTAATTGTTACATTTTGGAAGTAATTTGGGCCAGCTGCCTTTCAGCAACCGGCACCCGTGGCAAGAGAACAAAGGAAAGAGTGTGAGAAGCAAGTGAAGGAATGTGGGTGGATGGACATGCGTAGTAGCTTACTGATAAGGAACTTGGCAAACTACAGTAAGTCTATTAGTCCAAAAATAATGAAGCTCAGCTGGGAAATAAAATAACGCAGTGACATTCCCCTTCTTTGCCAGTTGAGCGAATATCAGTACATCATCAAATAAGGCACATCTTCTTGCGCAGATACTCGTGTTGAGCTGCTGGAAGTGGTTTGTTGAGCATATCAGCAATTTTTTTTTATTGCAAAAGTTTTACAATTATTACATTTTCACCCCTTTCCCCCCCCTCCACCCCCCCAAACTTCCCAACCTCCCTAACCCTCCCTAACCCTCCCCTCCCCCCAGACTTCCCTATAATATACTCATAACTCGTAAAAAAAAAACACACAAAAAAACCCCTTAATATGACACTTATGTGTAAACTTGAACCCCTCCCTCCCCTGTATAATTTTTCTTTTTACCTCGTTACATTAAAATATTTCTAAAACATTATTTTCAAATAAAAGCTATTTGATACTTTCTAGTTTGATATTTGTTCTGAACATATTCTATCCATCTTTTCCATTCCCATTCATAAGTCTCTTGTGAGCAATCTTTTAAGTATGCTGAAATCTTCGCCATCTCTGCAAAACTGGCCATCTTCAAAGTCCATTCCTCAATAGTGGGCAAAGCAATTTGATCATGTGTAGATACATATTGCATTTTGACAAAACCTTTTTTCACTAAATGCTTTATGTTTTGATAACGGATGTCAGTGTGTCTGGACCTAGAACCTGTGAAATGAGATTCAGAAATATAAACCACCGATTCATTGTCTTCCATCACAGTGATCGGTCGGATCGGGTGTGTCCAGATATCTGTGACTAAAGCATCAAACCAAGTTAGAGAATTACATGCATCTGAAACACAAGCATATTCAGCTTCAGTAGATGAACAAGAAACAAAATTCTGTTTACGTACTTGCCAATAAACAGGACATCCATTTAAGAACATCATATAACCTGAAGTACTTTTACGTGATTTCTTATCACTTGCCCAATCAGAATCTGCATAACAACATAATTCTGCATAATCAGTATGTGTTGGTTCTAACAATAACTTCAAATGTTTAGTGTATTTTAGGTATCTCAATAATTTCTTAATACATGTCCAATGAAACTGTTTTGCCTTACCTACGTGTCGAGATAAGAGATTAACACTAAGTGCAATGTCGGGTCTGGTCCAACTACTAATGTATAACAGTGACCCAATGACTGAACGATAAAGTGTTTGATCCTCGAACTCAGGACTTTCTTCTTGTGTCAAATTGTGAAAATCTGTTTGCATGGGTGTCTTTGTTGTGTTAGCGTCTTTCATGTTGCAATGATGCAAAATTTGTTCAATTTCATCTTCTTATGAAAGACTAAATCCCTTCTGTGTTTTTTCAATCTGAACACCTAAATAAGTGCTAATGTGACCTAATGATTTCAATGTGAAGTATCTCTGCAAAGCTTTGGCAAAAATTTCACTCATTTGCTTATTTGGACCAATATAAACAATATCATCAACATAAACAAGAACTATCTCATATGCATTGTTAGATCTTTTTGTGAACACGCACTCATCAGTTTCGGACTTAATAAAGCCCATTGAATTTAGTTTGTCAGTAAGACATAAATACCACATTAAACCAGATTGTTTCAGACCATAGAGACTTTTGTTTAGGAACCAGGTATCCCCTTCTTGCTGTCAGAATCCTGGAGGACTTCTCACGTAGATCTCTTCATCTAGGTCTGCATGCAGATAAGCCGTGTCAACATCAAACTGGAAAACTTCTAAACCAAGGATAGTTGCAGTTGCTAAAGCAATTTTTACACTCTCAGTTCTGACTGTCGGTGAGTAAGTATTTGTGTAGTCCTCAGGATAACGTTGAGCGAAACCCTGAGCTACAAGTCTGGCTTTGTACAATGACTCACCATTTGGTTTCTTTTTGATTCTGTAGACCCATCGAGTGCCAATGACCTTTTTGTTTGCTGGAGGTTTTGCAGGTGTAAATACTTTAAGTTTCTTTAGACTGTCCATTTCAACCTGCATTGCTTCATACCATTTGTCTTGCTCTGAATCAGGGAGCTGCTTGATTTGTGTGAAGTTATCAGGTGGAAGTGTGACATTGCAAATCAAAGGCAAAGGTGTTTTTGTCAGTTGCCAAGAATATCGTTGTAGAGGGATTCCTTTTGTGGCCCTCTTGGAACGTCTCGGAACAACTGTCCAATCTTCTTCTGGTTCGTCCTCGTCCTCACTTTCGTCGCTAGCGTCAGCATCCGCGGCTTGCGAAGACGGAACATCAGGTTGAGAAGAACCAGTGGTGGAATCTTGGTCGTCAATCTGCGTGGCATCAGCAGTATCATCTCTAGGAAAATAAACTCCAGGATCATTGGAATGAATCCTGGACCAGTCAATATCTTCCTCAAAATTAGCAGATTGGGAAATCACAATTGCATGTTTAGAGTCAATAAATCTGCTCCATTTTGAGTTATCATCAATACCCATAAATCTCAGTCTTTTTGCTGCTGGACTTCCTTTTCTTCTTTGAGCTAAGGGAATGTTCACCATAGCATATGAACCAAAAATATGGATGTTTTTAAGATCAGGCTTGTAGCCATACAACATGAAGAAAGGAGTCTGATTTGTTACACTGCTCCAAGTACGGTTGAATATGTAATTTGCATACTTGATAGCTTCACCCCAGTATATCATATCAAGACTGGCCTCTTCTAGGAGACAATGCATCATGGTTTGCAGTACCTCTCCATTGTGAGCCGATGTGTCAGGGGCCGAAGTCTGATGAATAATTCCATTCTTACGCATCCAGTCCTGGAAACGCTGAGACATGAACTCGGCACCACGATCACTCTGGATTCTGGCGATGCAACTTGGTGTTGGGTAGAAACAAGGGCTGCAAAGTCTTTAAAGATCTGAAAAGTCTCAGATTTTTCTTTCATAGGATATACATATCCGTATCTAGAGTAATTATCAACAATTGTTAGAAAATATTTTCTACCACCAAATGATGGCGGGAAAGGACCAACTATGTCAGTGTGAACCAAATCAAAAATGCGTGTTGACAGGCATGTAGCGTGTTTGGGAATGGCTGCTGCTTTGGATTTGGCCTTTTTGCAGACAGCACAATCCAAAAACACCTTACACCCCTTTAGATCCAAACCTTTTGTGAACTCCGGCATCTTCCTAAGAACACGGAAACTGGCATGCCCCAATCTTCTATGCCATTTATGGATACACCTGGAATGCAAAGGTTTACCAGTTAGTGAATTCTCAACATTAACATTTTTATGCGGAACCTCAGGCTTGCTCTGAGCAACCTGTTTACCAATTCTCTTTTTGTTGGCTTTAGGAGCCTTAGGAATAGCAACAGGATCTCTCTCTGGAGCATCTCTCTCTGGGCCTGTGCTCTCCCTTTTTGGAGTTTGCATACTTGCCTGTGTTTGTGTTTTAGGCTTTGGCTTTAAGTAATAAACACCACCAATTAATATGGTTCCAGCAATAATATCTCCATCTTTAACTATGTAACTTGCATTTTCAAGGTGGTGAACCTGGAATTTTAATGCTCTAGACAAGTGACTCTGACTAAGCAAGTTACTGGTTGCTGTTGGTATGTAATAAACATCAGGAATGAATGCATCAAGCTCTTCAACATAAACAGTTCCTTTTCCTTTGACCTGACAAGGATGATTTGAAAAAGAATAAAGTTCACGTAGTTCAGGTTCAGGCTCGTGCATCTCTGTGAAAAGTTCCTTTCTGTAGGTAACATGCAATGCTGCACCACTGTCCAAAGTCCACAGGAGTCATCTGTCGTACTCTGGTTGAGGTTGTGGATCATTGGTTAAAGCCAAGGTGGCGAGTGGAGTTTGTGGATCACGCCGGGGACCACGACGACCTTGTCTTCCGCCTCTGCCTCTGCCTCTGGAGTCTGTTCCTCTGGGCTGGTACGTGACGGGAGCTGGAACTCGTTGGGGACAATCCCGGGTGGCATGTCCCACACGATCGCAGGTGTAGCATCTTGGCATCCTTGGAGCGTAGGTCCTTCCTCGGAAGGGGCGCCTAGCTGGAGCTCTTGATGCGGGTGGTTCTCTCAAGTGTGGCATGGCCAACATGAATGCCTCTTCTTCAATTAAAAGTCTGCAGACATTGCCCACTGTGCGTTGAGCAATAGGGACTTGGTTAATTTTTGAAACAGCATCTTTCCATTCATAATTCAAAGAGTTAATAATGATGCTGATCATTTGAATATCTTCAATGTTATGGCCTCTTTCTCTCAATTCTGTTCTCAGACCTTTCAGTTTGGTCAAATGTCCTCCAATTTGTTCACCAGGTTTCAATCTCGAACCGTGGAGTTCAGACATGAGTAAACATGAAGATTCAATTGAGATAGGCCTGTAGCAATTTTCCAATTCAGCCCAAATTTGTTGGGCTGTTGTATTTGGTGGAAAAGTGACCTGCAGTTCAGTATCCATGGACATCAATAATGTTATGCGAGCTCTTATCTCTAGATCTCTTATTGCATAAGTCCAAGGTTGAGCAGGAGGATTAAATACCATGCAGTGAGTGCCTTCTCTAAGAAGCAATAGTGTAATCTCACTGACCCAGACTTTGTAATTGTGTCTTGACATTTTTAGTTTTGACTCACCAGTTAGTGGAGAGACAGAAAATGCCTGGTAAGGAGCCTGCATTTGGTACGCTGGCTGTGCTGGCAGAAATGCCTGTGGTATTTGCTGTGCCTGTTGTGGACCTAAAAATGGTCTTGGTTGTGCCATTGGAGGTGGGCCAGGAACTGGCCCCATTTGCACTTGTGGCTGGGGCATATATGCAGGCATTTGTAGCTGCTGTGGCTGATGCACTGGAATCTGCTGTATTCCAGTTGCCATTTGTGCTTGATCTGCAATATTGGCATGACCTGCTGGAGATGCAGTCATTTGCCTTTGCTGCATAAAGCGTGCCTGTGTTCCATCTAAAAGGACACCAACACCGCCAGGGGGTGTTTGAGTTCGGGCCCATGGAAACATTTGTGGCATTTCAGCTTCCTGTAGTAAATTACTTTCGCCAGCAGATGGTGCTGCACCTTTAGCTTCGGGCAGCCCAGTTACAAGGAATGATTGCGTGGCAGGTTTATATGTAACTTGGTCAGGGAGACTTTCATGTGACGTATACAGTGCCCTCTGTCTTAATTGGCCTGACACAGGATCCACCAGGGGGAGTGTCTTTGGCTCCGAGGAAGAAGACAATATGGCGCTTTTTGAAAATCTTAAGTTATCTCCCTTATCTTGCTCAAGCATAGATATAGCCATTTTTGCCTGGGATAGCTCCTGTTCATAGAGTTTTATACGGTCACGATAGGCTTTCATAGCCAGCTCATCCAGGGTGAGCTTAGAGCTTCGAGGAGAATAATGAATTGTTTCTCTCTCTGCGTGGGAGTAATTTTGCTCGGCAGTTTGCTTTGGCCTTGCACCGAGCGTTACAAATTCAGAAGGTTTTAGGAGGACTTTTTTAGAGCTTGGAAAATCAGAAGAAAGTGTTACTGACCTCAGTCGTAAATCATCATCTTCAAAAACAGCTTCTGTCTTATCTCCCTCCATTTCTGTTCCCACGGTTTCTTCTTGTTCCAGGCGTGTGGCTGTAATAAGGGGCTGGAAATCTGAAAACCTCCTTTCTGCCACCTTCTCAGCAAAATACATTTTGTATTTGTTTTTCTTCTCTTTCGGCATCTTAGCAAAGATAATTAGCATACCTCAGTAGCTAAAAACTAATTGCCTATGCGCTCTTATCAGAAATAACAAAACAAGGAAAAAAGCCATAAATCAACCATCCTCTGCTACCAGATGTCAGGGCATTGATTAATCCCACTTTTGGCTCTGGGACAATCACCCTGATTAGAGGAGATGAATCGAGGCTTATTCCTTGTTGCAATATTCTGAAAAGAAACGCGAAGAAAAGTTTCTAATAAAACTCATTTATTTGTTATAAAGAAAATAAAACACCTCACTAACTAAGAAAAGTAATTGCTACATTTTTGAAATAATTCGGGCCAGTTGCTTTCCAGCAACCGGCACTGTGGCAAGAGAACAAAGGAAAGAGTGTGTGAAGCAAGTGAAAGAATGCGGACATGCGTAGTAAAATACTGATAAGGAACTTGGCAAACTACAGTAAGTCTATTAGTCCAAAAATAATGAAGCTCAGCTGGGAAATAAAAAAACGCAGTGACAGAGACTAACCTGGTTTATGGGTCCCAAGGTTGAATGTTGGTGGGGGGATGCAGCCCTTGGGGATTCTCCAGCTTTGCTTGGGCTCCGTGTTTTTCCAGGAGAGGTTCCTGTGGGGAGAAGCCATGCAGGGCTGGGTCTTCCGAGAGGGATCCGGGGTTGCCCTGGGGGAAAAGACAGCCAGCCTCACCCTGGAGGGGACCCTCCATGATGCTGAGGAAGATGGGGGTCCCCTGTGGCCCCTCCAGAGCCCCCAGCTGAGAAGACCCTCTTCATTGCAGCCTTTTCTGGGGAATGGGCTTAAGCCCACCTCCCTCTGTAATTCTGAGAACTTTTGCCTCTCTCTCATCCCCCCCAAAATTTTGAATTTTGCTCTTTATTTGACCTCCCCCCCTTTGGCTTGGCTTCTTCAGCCTCTTCTCCATCTGAAATGATTGCCTCTCCTTCCAATTTAAGAAAGTAAAGACTCTTGAAACATGATGGGTGAAAAGGATCACTTTATTAAGCAGAAGTGGTAGCAACCCAGTTAAAGAAAGTCCTGAATACCCTTATGCAAGGCAAGTAGGATTAAAGCACTAGAAACCCCTCCCTTTTAATCAGAATGCAGATTTTAGCCAATACACAAGTGTGAAGATGTTTTCTTTACTAGTTTCCCCGAGAACCCAAACAAACATGCATTCCCACCGTTATCTTTTAAAGTGAAACAACCCACATCGATATCATAAACTTTCCTCCATGTTAAGAGGATCTCAGGGCTCTTTGGCACCAGGATATAGGTTGTAAAATATCTGTTGACACAGGCAATGCTGTGAATTTTGCTCTTTATTTGACCACCCCCCCCCTTTGACTTGGCTTCTTCAGCCTCTTCTCCATCAGGCTGAGGGCATGGAAGTTCCCAGGCAACCATCTCTTCCCCCTCTTTGATTGGCTACAGGGTTGTCATGATGAAGGGGGCAGGAATAGAGGCAGCCACTAAGGAGAGAGAGGAGGCGGGATTTTTTGGCTTCCCTGAGAACTGGAGGATTTGAATGCGAAATCTGCTTTCTTTTAGGGAACCCTTTATTTTCTTATGGAAAAGTAAAGAGGTTTGATTTTAATGCTTTATTTTACTGCAACAGAGGAAGTCTGAAGTCAGCACTTTTTTCTTTTTTCCCTCCCCCCTCATTTCCCTTTCCTCTTTTCCATCCTTCTGTTTCTTCCTATTTGATTTTGTATTTTTGTATTTTATTCTATAAATAATAAAATGTTTAAAGAGAAAAAGAAAGAACTGGAGGATTTGAATGTGAAATCTGCTTTCTTTTAGGAAATCCTGTTCAGATGCAGCCCAGAATCAGAAGGAATGAAGGGTCACAGAAAATGAAGGAGTATTTAAAAATATATTTAAAAAAACAAACAAAGGAAAACTTAGATTATGACAGAAGAAAAATCAAAAGCGAACACCAAAAAAAAGAAAATTATCAAACTCTCTAGAAAAAGTTCTTTAGCTCTCTAGCATGTGATCCATGAGATATATAGCAATTAAAGGAAAGAATGATAAAAGTCAGCCTTAAGCAAATCTATTGGAGACGCAGAGCCGAGAGGTCGGAAGATGAAGTGAAATTGGACATTAAAGAAAATGATGTCGCCAAACAGCTTATAGAGAACTGGTAGTAAAAAATGCTTTAAAAATGTTTTTAAAAAGATTCCCAAGTTTGCATGCCAGAGCTGATTTCCCCCCCCCCCCAGTGTTCCCCTTGCCTTCCCAAGCCTCCTTTTGGAGCTCAGCCAGGGAACCAGTAGCCAACCGGTCCAGGTTTCCCACTGCCCTGAGGAGGATCTTGGGGTGGGCAAAAGGACTCCAGCTACTGCCCTCAGAGCTGATTTGGGAATTTCCACAATTTCTGCTTTCTCCAAATTCAGAAAATATGGGTGTTATTGGCATAAAATTTAAAGCTAAAAAGAATCCAGGATATAGTAGCAAAAAGAGAAACAGCAATCCTCAAAAAATAAAACAGGCCCTTTATTGGAATAGAATTCTTCTGTTGGCATTTCCACACGTTAATCTAATTGGGGTAAATTGTAGGGTGATATAGTTATATGATTTACACTTTTTTATAGTTTTTTAATTTGTTTGCTATTTTCCATTATTATGATACAATCTTACTAATAATCTGTCTTTCATATTTTGAACAATATCTAATTAGCAGACTATTCTAATCCATTCATGAGAACCAGGTTGGATTTATTAAAAGCGAATATTTTGCCTTTGATCTGACCTCAAATATAGCACAGCTTTCTTCATTGCTTGTTCAGATCAGTTATGAACCTTCTTCAGAGGCTCTGAGAGAGAAAAGCAAATTCCCCTTTTCCACCAGATGCTTCCCAAACAAGGGTTGCAGATGGGGTCTCCTGCTGGAGTAAGGGGTTGGACTAGAAGACCTCCAGGGTCCCTTCCAGCTCTCTTCTGATTCAAAATAGACTCAAAAAAACCTTCCCTCTGCAGAGAGCTTTGAATATCTCACCCCAAACTATGGCATATCAAGGACATTTTAGATTCCTTGAAACCCATTAAATGGATTAGATGGAATTACATTCCTGGGGAAAAAAATCCAGAGGCTTCAGGTTTTCTATTCCACTTTTACTCTGAGGTTTCCCATTGTGCTCAGGTCCAGTCTTACTTGGAAAACCCTGCAACATTTGGGGAGGAAGGTGCAGCCCAGCAGCCCTGCCCTGGAGGCCCAGAGGGAGAAGACCTTCCCCAGATGACCTGCACTGGGCAACCGAAGGGCCCAAAAGCCCCTGGGCCCCTTATTGCCTGGTTCAAAATTCAGGCCAACCCCCCCCCCCCTCCATTCCATTCACAGGCAGTCCTAGACTTACGACCACTGGAATTTCTGCCCTCAGTCGTGGCAGTCATCGAGTCGAAGCAGAGCCAATTTATGAGAGTTTTTATTCTATAATGGGCTTCAGCAGGCAAGAAACAGACCAGCATTTATAATAGAAGAGCATCTATTGACTTAAAACTGGAACTGAGGAACTGCAGGCAAATCCCTGTCATTGATACTCTGGGCCCACACAGGGCCTCAACCAATCACAAGCCTTGAAAAAGACACCCCCCCCCCAAAATACGAATGGTCAAAGTTTCCCCCCAAAAGACTTGGAGTTAAGAGGGAGGCTCCTCTAGATTCACTTTAGCAGCCCTTAAGACAGCTATAGGGACCCAATCAGGGGTGAAATGCTCCCGGTTCGGACCGGCTCAGGCGAGTAGGTAGCGGTGGCAGCAGGCAGTTCAGAGAACCGGTAGCAAAAATCCCTGCCCCCGCCCCCCATGCCCAGCTGAGCCGCGCGATCATCAGAGCCTTTTTTCCTTTTAAACGGCTCTGACGAGCCAAGCTCTGACGATCCCAGCTGAGTTGCCTGCTAATCAGGCAACTCAGCTTGGATCGCCAAGCCATGTAAAAGAAAAGTTTCTTTTTTTCTCTCCCCCCACCCCCCACCCTCCAGCTTGCTTACCTTAGCTGCTGTCGCAACACTGTAATACCTGCAATCCATTGCATCAGCAAGCAACTGAATCTCACTGCCTGCAATGAAGCTAATCGGTGAGCAGCTCTTTCTGCCTGCCTGCCTTCCTGCCTAGATTTGTGGACTTCAACTCCCAGCAAAGCTGGCTGAGGAATTCTGGGAGTTGAAGTCCACAAGTCTTAAAGTTGCCAAGGTTGGAGACCCCTGTTCTATTGGGTAAGTTTTTTTCCCCTTTGGGAGCTTTAAAAAAATAGTTAATTGGGGTTGTTTTTAGTTGTTCTTTTTTTAGACCTAGCCATTTAAAGTTTAGGAAGTTTTAAATTTAACTGCTTTTATATAAAAATAAAAATAAAATAAAATAATATTTGTGCAGCTTTCTGAGATTTAGTGTGTTTCTGTAGTGTTTCACTCTAACTACACAAACACACATAATCTCACAAAGCTGTATGTGGAATTTTGTGTGTGTAAAGTGTGAAAGTTGGTTTTTGGGGCTTTTTGTGGCTGTGTGAGGTTCCTGCTTGTTGCAGGGGCCATTTTGGGTCTAGCACAGCTGCTTTTATATTGTGGGTGAGCCAGTTGTGTTGTGTTGTGTTTTGTAGGTTAAAAAAGGGCAAAGAAGTGACATTGACTTGGCCACGCCCACCCAGTCACCTTACCACAAAGCCCCGCCCACTAATTAAGCCACGCCCACAGAACCGGTAGCAAAAAATTTAGATTTCACCCCTGGACCCAATCCATAACAGACTGTCTACCTGGGAAGATCCAGGCCTCTTGGGTAAAAAGGCAAAATGGGATCTTTGGGCTTTCTGGATACAACTGGATCCCCCTCCCACTGGATCCCGTCTGAAAGAGGGTCCTGTGATTTGGGGCTCAGCTCCATTGGGCTATTAGAAATGGTGTCTGCATTTAAAAATCCAGGCAGAGAATTTCTCCCCTTTCTCTGCCCTTAAAAACCATCAAACGAGACTTTGGCCCCCAGAAAAAGAGGTCTGGACCTGAGCAGCAGAAACACAGGGAGCTGACAGAGGGATGTTGCCACAACAACAGCAACACATACACAACAACCCCCCCCAGCATCTCAACACAAAGGGAATCGAACTGGAGGCTGAGCAAGAGCTGCATCAGTGAGTCTTGCTCAGTCCTCTAGCTTAGTTGAGCTTCCATAGGAAGAGGCAGTCTACCAGAAAAGAGCCAGGCCTTCTGGGCCAAAAGGGGAGAAATTAGGAGCCTTGGGGGTCTTGGGGTGGGTAGAAAAGGTGGAGGAGGGGAGCTTTGATAGGATCCCAAGGGAGGCCTCTCATCTCCTTGGGGTTCTACTGGCTGGATGATGTCACCCCTCCAGCTCAACTGTCAATCATCTGAGAGAAGATGGCTTTCATAGTCTTCTGAGCTCTTCCCAATTTTGTAGCCAACTTCTGAGAGGGCTGGGAAATTTCAGGGGTGGGAACAGCCGTTTCTTGTCTTCTTAGGAAAGGGAAACTGTCCACAGCGTTTTTTTCAGGACAGTTTTATCTTTAATCCTTTATTGGCACTAAGAGCCTCGTTTGATTACTTTCCATATGATGAGGATCACACAGCATCTTTAAGCAGTGGTGGGATTCAAATTTGGCCTGGTGAGTGTGGTCTGGTGGGCGTGGCCAAGTGCTCATGTGACTAGGTGGGCGTGGCCAACTTGACATCACTCATGTCAAGGGCGCTTTGCCCAGCCCCTCCCCTCCCAGCCACTCCTTGTCACCCCCGACCTCAACGTATCTATAGTTCTGTAAAATGTTGTTCGCTTTTTTCGACTTTATTATCTGCATCCACATACTATAGATATACTTTCATGGACCACTGAAAGGAGGAAAAGGCTCACATGCTGATAGGCAGGTCACAAAACAGGCTTTTGAGGGGCTGCCAGAAAGAAGGGGGTGCAATGTATTTTCCAAAGCCCCAGAAGGCAAAACAAGAAACAATGGATGGAAGCTGAACAGAGAGAGAAGCAACCTAAAACTAAGGAGAAACTTCCTGACAGTGAGAAGAATTAAGCAATGGAACTGCTTCTCTTCAGAAGTTCTGGGTGCTCCAACCCTTGAGGTGTTCAAGAAGAGACTGGACAGACATTTCTCTGAAGTGGACTAGGGTCCCCTCCAAGGTCCCTTCTAAGTATTATTCTGACCCCTTTCCCAGGCCCTCCGCTCAGATTTGGCATCCTCAGTTTTCCTGCCTGAGCAGGGGGTTGGACTAGAACAGGGGTCTTCACACTTGGCAGCTTTAAGACTTCTGGACTTCAAGCATGGCTGGCTGGAGAATTCTGGGAGTTGAAGTCCACAAGCCTTAAAACTGCCATGTTTGGGGTCCCCTGGACTACAAGGCCTCCAAAGTCCCTTTAAGCTCTGTTATTCTGTTATTCCTAAACTAAATAGCTGAGACCAGAGGTGGGTTGCTCCCGGTTCTCCCCAGTTCAGGGAGATGGCAGGCAAAGCGCATGGACGAAGGGAACCGGTGGTAATAGCGGTTAGAACCCACCACTGGCTAAGACCCTCACTGGGACCCTCCCTCTTTTGCTCCCTCTGGACTGAGGAGTTCGAGAGCTGCCTCCAGACATTCCTTTCAAGGAGAGTTTTTAGAATCCTGCAGTTGAAAGTTCTTCATGTCTCCTTTCCCTGAAGACCCCATTTCATTTGGACTTTAATCCCAAACTGATTGCCCTTTTGGCATTTCTCTTGACACTTCTCCAAAATGCACCCCCAAGAAGCCCCATCTCTCTCCCCCTCCCTCTCCCTCTTTCTCCCTCCCTCTCCCCCTCCCTGTCTCCCTCCCTCTCCCCCTCCCCCTCCCTCTCTCTCTCCCTCTCTCTCCCTTTCCCCCCCCCACACAGACAGAGAGAGGTTGGGTTGGGTCTCTCTCTCCCACCCTCCTTCCCTTCTGCTTTAGGCTTGGAGAGTCTGCCAGGGCTGCTCCTCATTTGGCAACGCTGAAGGGGAATCGGGGGCTGGAGCCAGGTGACGGTCTCATCTCTGCCACAGGTGAAGCTCTCAGAAAGACTTTCTGGCAGGCAGCCAAGCCTTCTCCTCAGACTCTCCGCACTCAGGAGCAGGGCCGGATTTTCCTATAGGCTAACTAGGCTTCAGCCTAGGGCCTCAAGATCAAGAGGGGCCTGCATTCAAATTGTTAGCAAAATTAAAATTACACTTTCACTATAGGTGAAAGGGCCTCATAAGTGGAATAGCCTAGGGTCTCTTTTCATCTAAATCCGGCCCTGCTCAGGAGAGATGCAGCTCTACTGCCCAGCGGAGGCAAAGCTGCTCATTTTGTACAAACCATTTGCAGGGATTTTTTTTAAAAATATTTTCCCTAGGAAGTGGGGGGGGGGCTACCGAAATGGGCAGGGTGCCTCTGCCTAGGGGGAGACTCTCCACCCCACAAAAGCCAATGGCTTGAAAGCAGCTCCTCTGCCCCCCCCCCATTCCCCCGCTGCCTTCCCCAAACACCTCCCCCCATTGCAAAGGCAGCGTGCCCTTCGGGTGGGAAATGCCTGGAACGCAATGAAGCCCCCCAACTCACCTCCGGCTGGCAGGCTGGCTAACGGGGGGAGAGGAGAGGCGGGGGAGCCGATCGGAGGGAAAGCGCAGGTGCTCCAGGATGCTGCGGCTGCCCTCGCTCGCCCTTTGCCTGCCTTCCCTCCTCAGGGCTCGCTCGGGCTCCCCCCTCCCTAGTCTAGCTTGCTTGCAGGCGGAGCCCCGTTGCCCTGTGCGAGGCCGCTGTCGGAGAAGCCGGTGAGGGCTCTTTGCATCCTTTTGTCCGGCTGTCAGGGGAGCATGGCTTCCTCCCTTCCCTCCAGCCTTTGCCCAAAGCCCCGCGCCACACCGGGAGGCCAAAGTTTGAATTTCTTCCCCCCTCTGACCTGCACGTACCTGGGCAACGGGACCCTTTTCCTTCACCCCCTTTCCCAGCTGCTGGGTCAGAGGGACGAGCCGAGCTTTGCTGCCCGTTGCAGCCAGGAACCTCAAAGCCCCGGAGGAACCTTTGTGCTACAAGCAGCCCCGGATCGGCCTCCTGCCACCTCTGCCTCTCCAGGAGCCCGGCCGGACTTTCGCGCTCCACTCGCTGCAGCGGAGGCTGGGCTGGAGCTCCTGGGTGTCCAAAGGACCCGTCCCGTCATCGGGAGTCCCGGAGCCTCCGCGGGTGAAACTTCGGCTGGGCTCCTCGGAAGACCCCGGAGCTTGCAGTCTCCTGCCTGGCTAATGCCCAGATTGGTGGCTGCAACACAAGGATTCCTTCCGGGCGTTATGTGAGGTTCCCAGCCAAGCTCGGACCGGCCCCGGCCGCCTTTCCCACCCAGGAGCCTCTGCTGACCGGGAGAGAAGGCGCCGCCTCCCCCTGTGCAAGAGCGGAGGCAGGAGGGCAGAGCCAGCGATGCTTCTGAAGAGCCGGCTGGCCTCTTTCTTCCCCCTCCCTCCCCAGGCAGCCGGGAAGCGCAACACGAGGCCGCAGAGGCTGTGCAGCGTTTCTGGGACGACGGAGCTGCTGCTGCTGCTGCCCTTCCAGAGGGCGAGGGGGGGGGGCAGCCAACCTGACCGTGGGGGAGGGCGATCATTCCTTCCCTTGTGGGTTTGGGCTGGGCTGACTGGCTGGCTAGCTTGCATGATGGTGGCAGGGATCACTGTTCGGGTAGGGGGTGGGGGGCTGCCCTCACCCGGGTGGCCCCAAAATTAAACGCGGGAGGTGGCATACCATGGGAGGGAGACCCGCTCCAGACCTGCCCATTTGGCCGAAGGCTCACATCGAGGGCAACATGGCAAAGCCATTGTCAGACATATCAGCCTCATTCAAGACGAGTGGCTGGGCGGGGCAAGGGGAGTGGCCGGCCATGGTTAGCTTCCGGTTCAGGCGAACTGATGCAAACCGGCTGAATCCCACCAGTGGCTTTGAGCCAATCACCTGGAGGCCCCAATTTCAATTTTCAGGGCCCAGCTAGGACTTCAGGGCCAGACTCTATGCTGCCCCCTACAGGCAGTGAGTCTTAGCTGAACCTTGGGAAGAGGGAGGGGCTGTGATGGGGGAGGGGCTCTCTGTGTCCAGGAGTTTCTCTCCTTTGCTCTCGGATGGGGCTGCTCTACCCCAGAAAGACCCGGGGGGGGGACTTGGGGTCCTGCTGGACGACGAGGCGGCAGTGGTGACCAGCAGGGCCTTTGCCCAAAATCCACCCTGCCTTAACATTGACAATGGTTAAGGCATCAGGCTAGGAAGCAGAAGATCCTGAGTTCAAGTCCTGCCTTAGCCCTGAAAGCCTGTTGGCTGACCTCGGGACAGAAACTCTCTTTCAGACAAGCCCACCTCACAGGGTGATTGTTGTGGGGAAAAGAGGAGGAAGAAGAGTTGGACATGTTCACCTCCTTTAGTTATTTGTAAAAATAATAAAACACTGGGGAAAAATCTAACAAAAATAAAAACTGGCTTTCCTGCTTCTGTTTTCATGGATTCTGTCACAGCCTTTTGCAGATACAGGAATTTCTCTTCTCATAAGGAGGAAGAGGGTTTTTTTTAGTCATCCCTTCCAATTTCACTCTCTCCTTTTACAGCCTTTGGGGGCACCAGTGGGGGCATCGGACCCCCTCCCAGCCCTGGGACACAGCAGGTTTCTCTGTTTCTTTGGGAAACATTCCTTCCCCACTCAGAGTCTGCTGGAGCCCCATCATCCACTTCCCTCCCTGCCTGGGATCAGCTGAATTCCTCCATTCAGACAACAGGAAAAAGGGAGTTTGAACCAAGCCTCAGGATCAGTCTCCATTCTTCCACACAGAGGGTCCCACTCATTCTGCAAAGCCAAATTCTCCCTCATTTCCTGGATGCCTCCAGCCATTGCCAGGCTGAGCTCACAGCAGGGCCAGGGCGGCTGAGAAATTGACACTTACAACTGTCCCCACATTTTACATTTTGCGCCCTATCTTGTCACCATGGTGAAGGGAAGCACCACAATTGTGAAATGAGTGGCAC
The DNA here is from genome assembly GCF_029215685.1 of Pituophis catenifer annectens. Classification (NCBI taxonomy): domain Eukaryota; kingdom Metazoa; phylum Chordata; class Lepidosauria; order Squamata; family Colubridae; genus Pituophis; species Pituophis catenifer. The sequence goes on along the minus strand of NW_027256899.1, from coordinate 2,403,784 downwards.
AGTTGTTAAGAATGCTGCAACGGGCATAAATGTGTGGACAGTCATTAGTACGAGGACCATTTCAAAACAAAATATTTAAGTGAGGATGATTACTGCCTTCTTTCAAATAAAAGGAACTTTTACCATTCTTTAAATATTCTAATAGATTACATCTCATGTTTTCACACTGATTCTGGCAGTAAGCTGCTCCTTTGTGTTGAGGTCTGGCCTCAGAAGGATAATGTAGCACTTGGGGATGAAGATGCAGCCCAGCAGACCAGCACTGGAGGCCAGGATGGAGAAGACCTGCACAGCCACCATGGATTTCCCTTTGGTGCTCAGGTAGGTGGGCACAAAAGTCACCCAGACGCTGCAGAAGACCAGCATGCTGAAAGTGATCAGCTTGGCTTCGTTGAAGGCCCCCGGCAGATTCCTGGCCAGGAAAGCCACCGTGAAGCAGATGGCAGCCAGGAAGCCCATGTAGCTGAGGGTGACGTAGAACATGACAACGGTCCCTTTGTTGCATTGCAGGATGATCTCTCCAGGCTGGGAGTGGAGGTCAGAATCAGGGAAGGGGGCAGAAACTCCCAGCCAGATGGAGCAGATGATAATTTGGACAGCAGAAGAAGAAAGGATGATGGAGTTGGCCAAGCTCTTCCCCAACCATCTCTTCACTCGGTTTCCTGGTTTTGTGGCCAGGAAGGCCAGCACCACCGTGATGGTTTTGGCCAAGAGAGAAGAAACAGCAACTGAGAAGATGAGGCTGAAAACTGTTTGTCGGAGAAGGCAGGTGGCTTTCCTTGGTTGACCAATGAAGAGAGAAGGAGACAAGAAGCAGAGCAGGAGGGAGACCAGGAGGATGTAGGAGAGGTCCCGGTTGTTGGCTTTGACAAGGGGAGTTTCTCGGTATTTCATGAAAATGTTTAAAACAAGCCCTGTGGTTAGAAACAAGAGTAGGGCAAAAGAGACCAGGATGATGCCCAGAAGTTCTTCATAAGACAGGAAAGTTATAACTTTGGGGATACATTGGACTCTGGCCTCATTTGGATATTTATCATCTGGACATTCAGTGCATTTTTTGGTATCTGAGAAAGCCAAAAAGCAATATTTTTTTTAATATTCTGTCCTTTCATATTTCAAGAAATACATTTTTTTGGACAATGCCTGATTCCAAGAACATTTCCAAGATTTGTTGCTTAACCATTCCACAGAAAAAAATGATAATATACTTTTCTAACAGCTATATAGCTAAGGTATATGAAATTCGAGGATTTCTAGTGCATTTTTAAAAAAGGAAGAAAAGAGTTGAGCTTCAATACATGTTTTAATTTGCACTTTCATCAAAATGCTGCAGATAAATCCATTTCCACCAGGCCTTCCTTTCCTCCGGTATCACCCACCTTCCTGAGTGGAGAAGGTCCCCTCCGGACAAGGAACGCAGTCATAGCAGCAAACTGGCTCTCCTTCTCGAGCCCTCTTGACAAATCCAGGATGACAACTTTCCACACATTTGGACTGAGGCAGAGACTAAGCAGAAGAAAAGGAGGACTCTCCATCCATGGAAAATGGGAGGAAAAAAGGACATTAGCCAAGTAGCCTCTATGCTTCACTGAAGTAAATATGAAACCTCTGACTCCTTCTAAACAGGTGTAGGAGATGTGACCCTGGCAGGTTCTTCCTTTAGTTCCTCCCTTTTGCTTCTGGCACAACACATTGGAATAATAAAGGACTTTTCTACTTAATAAAGTCTGGAAGGATGGAATTGAGAAAAGATTTAAGAATTGTGACAAAGTTAAAGGTTTCTCCTCATGACTGTATTAAAAGGCATTCCTCCACTCTTCATCTATCTATCCATGGTGATGATGATCATATTAAAATTTTAAATACAGTCATTGTCAAAGATTTATTAAATTATTTTATTTAATAAAGATTTATTTAAGTAGAGTAAAACGTTATTAAAAAGGAAACTTCTGACCAGTAGGGTCTGGTAAGGTTTCTTCTGGACTAGTTCACTAGTTCAAAACAGTCTCCCCGTTAAGAGACAAAGCAAAAATTCCTCATAAATTATAGCTGATGATGTTACCTAGTTGGGTAATGAAACACCTGGAAGAAAACAAGCAAGCTCAGAGAGCACCAAGGAGCCCTCATGTGAACCCTGAGCTACCAATATTCTCCTTTATTAAGACTGAAGGTTTCTGCATAGTTTCTAGAACTGTAGTGAGATTGAGGGGAGATCATGAGGTGTTCCTGAAAAAGATTAAGTCGCAAACCTTTGGCTGCAACAGAGGGGACATGAGTGTGAGTCCTGCATCAGAAGGGGATATTTCTAAGGCCCATCCAGTTATCCAAGAAAAAGTCCTTTGTGTTGAAGAACTCCAATCAGGAGACTCCAACTGGCATGGAAAGACAGACCCACATTTAATAGTAGTTGAAGTTGGAGACTCCTTTTCAAGCAGAGGGACTGAAGGTGGCTAACACTCAAGATAAACAAGGCCATTCATTTTCAGATGAAGAGCCCTCTTAATTATCAAAGGCCAAATCTAAGTAGTATTTCCTGTCACAATCTGTCTCCTTACTTCTGATATCGGGAAGACCTTTTCTTTGAACTAAAGTTGTGTTTCAGGTTTCTGGGACAAGGGATTCTCTCACTGGTCACTGTCATTTTACGTGAACTGAAAGCCTTGGACCTCCTTCCTAGGGGCAGAAGGTCAATTGCTCCCCCCAGTTGGAAGAAAGACAGATATGGCTAACTTTGACCAGGTCTGGACTACTTAAAAACATCACAGACCATGGACCTGCCCTTTCAGGGAACCATTTCCCAATGGCCTTTCCCTAAGCAGGACAAGAGGAAGCTTCTCTCCCAATGGGACCCCCAGGAGCTCCATCCAGCCATGATCCAATTTCATCCCATTCAGTCCAAACCTCAATTCAGGGACTTTTCAACAGAATTCCCTTCTGCTTTGCTCACTAAGGACAAGTGAACCTGAGGCTCTTAACAACACAACCTCCAGCACTTGAGGGTTTCTCATCCTAGGTTGGACATGGCTGAACCAGCTACAAAGAGTCTTCAGTATTACAGCAGCTGAAGAACAGCTTGGTCAATAGTACTGAAGGCTCCCAAGTGGTCTATAGAAAGAAAACTATAAGGTTTCTACTCCCCATGTTCAATTCCCAGTGAAGGTCATGGACCCTGAAAACTAGGCTTAGTCCACATGAAATGGGTCCCAAATCTTTAGAAAAAAGAGGAAAGACCCCAAAATTTCTCCAACCTTGTTGAGCAACTTTAGCCGTGAAAGAGCTCTTTGGTAGATATTAACTCTCTGTCTTTCCAAAGCCCCCATTCGAAGTTCGATGGGATCCCTCTTGGGGAGAATCAACCAGCTCACAATTGCCAAATCTGCTGCTACATCTCCATTTTGATCCAAGTACAGTTTCCTTTCAGAAATATTGCAAAACTGATTCTTTTGCAGGAAAGGATGGAACTAGAAGGGGAACATCCAGGAAGTTTAAAATCTGAAAACGTTTTTTAAAATTCCATTTATCCTTTATACATTTGAATCTTTTTTCTACAGCTGTCTAACATCAAAATATACATTTAGAAAAATAGGTGTTGCTACCTTCATAAATAAAACAAAAGTTCAGCAAATTGCTCAATGATATATTGGCAAGCTATATATTAACAAAATATAATTGCTGAGAAAGCCTTTGATAGATTGAATTGGCAATTTTTATTAAAATTAATAGAAAGGATGCAACTTGGAGAACATTTTATACTATCTATTAAGGCAATATATCAAAAACAAACAGCACAAATAATAATCAATGGTAGTTTAACAGATATTTTTAATATAGAAAAAGGAACAAGGCAAGGTTGTCCCTTGTCTCCATTATTGTTTATTTTGACGCTGGAAATCCTGCTGAGTAAAATACGTGGGATGGATACAATAAAGGGAATTAAAATTAGACAGCATGAGTATAAATTATGAGCGTTTGAGGATGATCTGGTTGTTACCTTAGCCCAACCGGTACAATCGATTACAGCCTTGATGGATATAATTAATTCATATGGACAAGTATCTGGTTTCAAAATAAATACAGCCAAAACAAAGATAATAGCTAAAAATATGACTAGAAGCCAAAAAGAAGAGAGAGAAAGGGATTTGAGATAGTTAAGAAGGTTAAATATTTAGGGGTTTATATTATGACCACAAATATGAAATTATATCAGCACAACTATGAACCATTATGGCAAAAAATACAGAAAGAGATGGAAAATTGGAAAAAATTACAACTGTCTTTGCTGGGAAGGATAGCCGCAGTAAAAATGAATGTTTTACCAAGGTTTTTATTTCTATTTCAAATGATACCTATACTTAAAAAAGATGAAAATTTGAAGGAATGGCAGAAGGGCATAAATAAATTTGTTTGGGCAGGGAAGAAACCGCGAGTAAATCAAAAGATAATGCAAGATACACGAGAAAGAGGAGGTCTTAAAATGCCCAATTTAAGATTGTACTACGAAGCCGCTGCCCTCTCAGCAATTACTGACTGGATTAACTTAACGGAGGAAAGGATATTAAATATTGAAGGATATGGTCTGGTTTACAGATGGCATGCCTATTTATTGTATGATAAGAAAGAAGATAAGATGTTTAAAAGTCTTATACTAAGAAATATTACAACCTAAGTATTGGCGATGCGAGTGTGAAGATGCTACCTATTTTCATATATGGTGGACATGTAAAAAAATTAAGGCTTTTTGGATAAAAATATGGTGGATTATTCAAAATATTTTAAAGAAAAAGATTAAATTTACACCACAGTTTTTTTTTTTTTTGTTGGGAATAGTTACGGATTGTACTGTAATAGAGACTAAGTTGGTTTTGAATTTAATAACAGCTGCCCGGTTACTGGTGGCACAGTATTGGAAGAAGGAAGATCCACCTACTATTGAGGAATGGACACTAAAAGTCATGCATTTGGCAGAGATGGCAAAGATTTCATCATATCTTAAAGACCATTCAAACGAAAGTTATATATCGGAATGGAGAAGATGGATCGACTATATTCAAAACAAGTATCAGACTAAGAAGATTCATTTAGCTTATGAATGAAACATTTTCAATCTTTAGTTTATGTTTATAGGGTTTTGAGCTATAAGGAGTTAAAGACCTAGAGAGAATTTGAAGTCAATAATTTGTTAGCATATTTTAGTTTTATGTTTGTGGATGCTATACCCTGTGCTTGTTCTGGGAAGTCTGGGGGTGGGTGGGGGGGATGGGTGGGAGGGTAAGGGGGGAGGGAGGGGGGAGGGGGGAAGGAGGGGAGAAAATGTTTGTATTTCCTATAAAACTTTTCAATAAAAAAAATAGATGAAAAGTTGGATTCAATACAAGAAATCATATAAAAAAATGATCAACGAATAACAGTCATAAAGAAAAGAACGGAATAGACAGAAGAAAAATTGGACCAGAAAATGATGGGACTAAATAAAGAACTGGAAAACACAATGGCACACCTGGAGATGGAGAGAGCTGCATTCTACTTGTGATTTCAGAACATGGTCGAAGATAGAGAAGAGGACTTGACATTTGTGATGGCGGAAGTGATTGTGGAGGCCCTCCAACAGAATAAGGATGAAATAATAAATGAGCTGGACGAGGTCTACAGGGTCCACACGAACTATGCCAGACAATATAAATTACCAAGGGAGGTCCATGTAAGATTTGTGTGAAGAAAAGTTAGAGACATTGTTTATAAAATAACGAAAAATCGACCCATGTTTTATAGAGGCAAGGAAATAATTATGTTAAAGCAAGTCCCTAAGAGAATAAGAGAACTGAGAAAGGAATACTGGTTCCTAGCCACATTACTAAATAAGTGGCACATACCGTTTAGATGGATAACACCGGAGGGAATGTTGGTGTCATGGCAAGGGAAAAAAATTAAAGTGGACTCACAGAACAAAGCACAGAGCCTTCATGACCAAGTGATGGGCATAGAAGGAGCAAATAGTAACAGGGAGGAGCCAGAACGGAGGACTAAAGGGACTCAGAGACAGGGAGAGCAAGAGGAGGGAGATAAAGAGGAAGTTCAAGAGGAAGAAGGAGTGAGAACAAGAGGTAAGAGAAGGGACAGGAAGTAATAGGAAATATCGCATAGTAGAACCACAAAGGAATGGAACAAAATTTTAAAATTTTATCGTTAAATGTAAATGGTCTTAACTCTCTGGCTAAACGACATCAAATTTTTAGAAAAGTGGCAAAACAAAAAATGGATATTGTGGGCCTCCAAGAGGTACACATAAGGAAACAGATGAAAAATACTTACAATGTAAAAAATTAGGGGAATCATTTGTAACATTAGCGGAAGAAAAGAAAAGAGGAATAGTGGTGTACATTAGAGAAGGAAGAGAGAGTAATTTGAGGTATGCAGATTAAGCAGGAAGAATATTGATGATAGAGGTAAAATTTAAATATAAAAATATTCTATTGGTGGTCATCTACATGCCAAATAGTGGACAATTAGAATTCTATAAAAAAGTACATGAAAAGATAATAGAAGAAAAAATAGAGAATATATATTTGATTCAACGCAATTGTCGATGTAAAAAAGGATTATAGCAGTGATCAGAGTAATAAAAAAAAGAAAAATGTACTTCCTAGAACTTTTGTTTAGTGCTTCTCTATGGATCTCCTCTAATTTTGTAATATTTGTTTTACTTAAATATTCCTTGATGTCTTCATCCCAGATCTCCTCTTGTTTATAGAGATTTTGAAAAAAATCTTTTACTATGTGTTTTTTATCTGGGTTCGTATGATATATTTGTCCTGTTTCATCTTGTAGCTGAAATATTGTTCTTCTTTTTCTTTTTTCAGTTTGTACGCTAGCCAACGACCCGTTTTATTTGCATACTCAAAATGTTTCTGTTTTGCCAGTTTGATTTTCTGTGCAATTTCTGTTTGCGTAATTAGATTAATTTTATGTTTGGCAAGGTTTAATTTTTCTTTTACTGTTTTATTCTGAGGTTGTTTCTGCAATTCTAATTCGTATGTTCTAAGTTCTTCTAATAAATTGTTCCTTGTCTGTTGTTTCTCTTTGTTTTTCTTGGCCATATACGCAATAGTAAGTCCTCTTATGTAGGCTTTAATTGTGTCCCATAGGTTCTGGAGTGATGTCTGTTCTTTGGTATTTATTTGGAGAAACATTTTAGTTTCTTTCTCAATCATCTGTATGTATGCCTTGTCCTTTATTGTTCCAGTATCCATCATCCACCTCTTTTGCTTCCGATATCTTTCCATACTATTTTAATAGGATTGTGGTCTGCCCAAGTATTCAATGTTATTTCAATGTCCTTTATCTCCTCTCTGAGGTCTGAGGTCATCCAGGCCATGTTGATCCTGGACCATGACTGGTGTGGGCTTGAATAGTATGTATATTGTTTTATTTATTTGCCTCTCTCCATGTGTCATATAGGTGCAATTTGTCGATCATGTCTTTGAAGGTATCTGGTAGTGTTTTCTTTCTGGTTTTACTTTTTTTATTGCTCCAGTAATCTTTTTCTATATCCATAATTGCGTTGAAGTCTCCTACCATGAAAATAGTTTTGTATTCTAGGTCTTTAGTTATATTATGTAATTTCTTGAAAAAATCACTTTGGTTTCCATTGGGCACATATATAGATATTAATAGTATTGTTTTTGATTCTGTTTGTATTTCTATTATTAAAATACGTCCTTCTGTATCTGTATATATTTGTTTTGTTTTTAGGTGTTTCTTTACATATATTACGACTCCTCTCTTTTTTTGGTCTCCTAGAGATGCATATAATGTTCCTAATCTTCGATTTTCCAATAATTTTTGGTGCTGTCTTTTAATGTGTACTTCTTATAGGGTTATGATATCCATTTCCAGTTTTTGAAATTTTGTAAATGTATATTTTCTTTTAGTTGGTGAATTAAGTCCGTTTATATTAATTGAGATAATTTTTAGCTCTCTTTCCATCTCTATTTGTTTATCTATTTGTTGTTCTCAGTCTTCTTGTGTTTCTAGTGATTCTTTGCATCTTTTCCCTCACTCCCTCTCTCTCCATTCTTTCTCTCTCTGCTTTTCTCTCTTCTTCTTGGTCTCTTTCTTCTTTTTCTGTCCGCTGTTCCTCTTGCCTCTTGAGTTCTTGTTCTTCTCTGCTCTCCTGCTCCTCTTCCAATACAAAGTGCTGGTCGAAAAAGTCCTGTGCTTTTTCTACGTTGTCAATTCTATACTTTCTGTCCTTCCAGGAGATTAGTAGACCTTCCGGAATTTTATTTTAAATTTATTCAACTGTGCAGTTAGAAAATTGTAGTTCCTCCTTTGGTCCCTTGTCCTTCTTGGTATTTGTTTGAGAGTTAAAATTTCTTTTCCCCTATACATAGTTGTCTCTTCTCTCATCTTCCTATATATCTCTTCTTTTATAGATTTTTTTGTGAACCTGATGTGTATTTCCTTGGGTAACTTGTTCCTCCTTGCATAATTTGTATGAACTCTATAGATTTCGTCTGTTCCACTACGTATCTCATCTTTGTCCCTCTGGGTCACTTCTGCAAGTATCTCAGTCATTATTTCTCCTAGGTCTTCATCTTTTTGCTCTTCTACATTTTGAAACCTTAAGTAAAAAGATGCCTTCTCCATCTCGAGATATGTTAACGAATCTTCCAGTTCCTTATTTATTGCTACTTGATTACATTCCATCTTTTCCATTCTCTTATCTGTATGTTCTATTATCTCCTCCACCTTATGGATTCTTTGTTCATTTTCCTATGTTCTGTTGTATTTTTCCTATCTTCTCATCCATGTTCCTAATATTATCTTTTATCTCTCCCACGTCCGTCCTTAATTCCTCATGTTTTTTCTTTGTCTCTTCATGATTGTGGACCATAGTCTCTTGCATTCTATTCATTCCTTCCTGGATCATCGTTAGTACGGAGTGGATGTTTTGCATACTAAGAGTGGAGGTTGTCTTATCCTTTTCCATAGTTTCAACTGGTTTTTGCTGTGCTGGGGAGGCCATAAGTATCATCTGGTTTGGAGGTATTTTCTTGCTTGACTTAGTAATTGTTGCTGAGTCTGTGATTGCCATTAGTATTTTTTGTATTATTTTTTCCCAGAGTTTCATATACTGATTACTATTTAGATTATATTTCTATTGATATTAATATTCAATTTATAACATTCAATAGTCCCAAGGTGATAAACAATTGAAATATATTTCCTTATCACACAGTCACTGTTTATATGTATGTTATATATATAAGTTTATGTATAAATTCTATCTTTCACCTTTCAATATCTTTCAAAATTCTTCAATATTAGTCACTATTAATCAATATTAGTCTATAAAAATAAGGGGGGAGTAGGGGGAGTGAGTGAGGGAAAAGTCTAAAGTTTCAGCAATTCATCAATTAATTATCCTTACAGTTAATTACTTAATATCTTATTTAAATTATTATTAATAAATATCAATTACCTTTAATTGCAATCCTTAATTTACTTAGTCTATCTAATATAAATCTTCAAATCTAAACATATAAAACAAGATGATGATTAAATATTACAATAATTCGTTAGGTATATATAAAACTGGACTAACAATTATATATAAGATTTCAAAAACAATATAATTATTACTTTTTAATCACTGATTAGTAATCAAACTTAATTGCAGTTAATTTTACTTCACTCTAGTTGGTTCTTCTTCCTCTAGATCACTCTCTTCTTTTTTCAAGCTTGTTTCATTTCAACTTATGTTTCTCTGCTATTTGCTTTCCATGTCCAACGTCCCAATATCTTTTAAGTTAAATATCCACCTAATTTCCAAAACGTCCACCTCTCAGAAAGTCCTAGTCCAAATATCTAAATATCATCCAAATCTCCAAATCTCCAAATGTCCAAGGAAAAGTATTGTTTAAGTTGATTTAATTCCAATGTTCGCCAACTTCCACTTAAACAGAGTTTCGCTGTCACTCTCTCTTCCGGTATCTGTTACTCGTTAATCAACTCGTCACTTTCTCCACAAAAGATCTGTAAAAGGAAAAGATACATTCATCAGGAATCATAAGGTACAACACTTAATTATAGTCATAGGGTTATAATTATAGTCATTCAGTGTTGTACCTTATGATTCTTGATGAACATATCTTTTCTTTTTATGTACACTGAGAGCATATGCACCAAGACAAATTCCTTGTGTGTCCAATCACACTTGGCCAATAAAAAAATTCTATTCTATTCAAATCCACCCAGGTGGACCCGGATCAAAGCATGCAAGAGGTTTTATGCCCTTCCTCCCATCACTCAACACTGTCCTGCTACCCCATTGGCTGGGGACTAGCAAGCTCTCGAACTATCCGGAGCTCCTGTTCAACTCCTGGCCTTATTTTCCCCAGCAACCCCCTGTCTCCATGGCCTGCTGTGATTGTGCACCACTAACTTTCCATTGTTCTTTTGCATATATTGGTTATATTTTGAAATGGTTCTGTTAAACTATTGCTCAGAAAGCCCCCCCCTTTTCTTTCTAGACTTTTCTGAACCACTTTGCTCACTCTAAGAACAATACCATTTTAACTAGTTTTTCAAAAAATTCCTTAATATTCTAGTCCCTTATTTTCTCTATTTATTACGCAGAAGCGGAAGCTGTAATGAAACATTATTTTAGAAGCAATTCTTCATATCCCACAATATCAGGACCCCCATACCTGCCATGGCTGCAGCCTTGGAGCCCCCAACCTCCCTTTGCCCTCCTTCCTTCCCCTCCTCCATCTGGAGGAATAGGCAGCGTTCAAGGCCTGGGCCAGAGTCTGAATGATACTGTACAAAAGGTGATAATTTGTGATCTTTCTTCTGTTCCATTTCCATTGGGTCTCCAGTGGGGCTTTCTGGGTGCATCTTCTGCGGCCTTTGACAGAAAAGATGTTCTTTGAAAGAGAACAGAGAAAATAAGGATCTGGAAACTTTTCTTCCACAAAGAAATGGGGTTCAAAGGCAGAATCTCTTGGCATTTGTTTTCCCAGAAAACCAAAGATCCAAATACTATGGATGTATTTGAAAAGTCTGTGCTTTCTCAATGTTAATCCTCCCAAAGATGTAATGATCCAGACTTTCCCTTCAATGGGTCCTGGCAAAACTTCCAATATTAAATGGAAAGGAAGAATTCTTTCCTTAATGGGAACACTTTCTATGAAGTGGACAAAGACATTGACTTGTCTCCACTTAGAGAGGGAATCCCTGTGTGCTGTTGTGTATCCAGTTGCTGAGAACAGTTGTGATATAACCACACAAATTCCATTCCTGACAAGCACAGGAGTCAAAATCCTCATGAAATTCTCTCCCTTCTCTGTGTCTGAAGCAAAGAGGCCAATCAGGGTCCATCTGAAATGGAGGAGCAGGTGGACAATTGCTGGGTAGTTGAATCCTTCTTTGGGATTAATTTGGTGGAAAAAGGGGAATTTGCTTTTATCACCCAGAGCCTCTGAAACAAGGTTTTTACTGATCTGAAAAAGCAGTGAAGAAAGCTGTGTTATATTGGGGGTCAGATAAAGTCCAAAACTTTATTTTTTAATAAATTCAACTTGGTATCAATGAACAAATTAAATAGATTATTGTTGATTAGCAATTATGCCATATCAAGAAACAGAATATTAAGCAAAGAGTGTTAACAAGACTGTATATAAAAACAGAGCACAAGAAACAAATTAAATAAAAAAGTATAAGAATAAAAAAACATATCTCTGTATCACAATTTATTGCAATCAGACCCACATGTCTATGGAGATTCTCAGTCGTCCAGGTTCTTCAGCTCTGGATGAGAAGCAAAAGGTCTTCAAAGAAAAACCAGGAAGTCCAGTTGCCTCTTGAAAAAAGCACCTTTGGGACAATCAGATCCAGTTGCGTCCTTTCCTAGACCGAGATGCCCTTCGCACAGTCGCTCATGCCCTGGTTACTTCTCGCTTGGATTACTGCAACTCCCTCTACATGGGGCTGCCCTTGAGGTGCACCTGGAGGCTCCAGCTGGTCCAGAATGCGGCCGTGTGAGTGGTTACGGGAGCTCCCCGTTACTCCCGTGTAACACCTCTCTTACATGAGCTGCACTGGCTACCAGCGGTCCCCTGGATCGCTTCAAGGTGCTGGTACTTACCTTTAAAGCCCTACATGGCTTAGGTCCGGGGTATTTGCAGGACCATCTCCTACCCGCCTCCCACCGTCCTATATGCTCACACAGGGCTGCCCTCCTCAGGGTACCGTCGACCAGACAATGTCAGCTGGCGACGTCCAGGGGTAAAGTGTTCTCTGTGGGCGCTCCTGCCCTCTGGAATGAGTTACCCACCGAGCTTCGGACGGCGCCTGACCTCCGCTCCTTTCATCGAGACCTAAAGACTTGTCTGTTTCTACAAATGGGTTGATTCTGATTCCTGGGTTTTATTATTTATTGTCGCTGTTTTAAATTGGTTTTAATTACGTTTTCTTTTATCATTGTATGTTTTTAACCTGCGTTCGCTGCCCTGAGTCCTTAGTGAGAAGGGCGGCATATAAATTTGTATAAATAAATAAATAAATAAGTAAATAAATGTGTAGGTGTCAAGTGAGTGTTTCGTTCCAATAAAGGGCCGTATTATAACTTTAATTCTGACTGGACAGCAAATGTTCAGTCAGAACATTGAGAAACACAAGTTTCCCAATAGGTTGTTTGTCTAATGTGCAGCCTAAGACTCTCATCTCTCTCTTTCTTATGCAGTTGACATTCAATATTCCAGATTCTTGGTGAAGCAATATTTGTTTATTTATTTATCTACCACCTTGATTATTTTTGGGCCTGTTCTCTAGTTACACAAGAGATAAGGAGACCACAGCTCCTAATATAATTTGTCAGTTGCATAATCCTAGAGGGCTTTAATTGAAATTCTGCATCTTCTAACCCAGAGAACTTGGGGACTCTGTCAGGTTCCAGAGGTTTAATTGTACACTAAGAAATTCAGCCATGTGGAAAAGGAAGGAGACCCTCTGTGAGTTCTCTGGTTTCATGTATCAGGACACAGTAAAAAGCATCTGGTCTTCAGCAGTTCTTAAAAGGAGGTCAATGCAACCTCAGGTGAACAGCAACACAGGAGATATAACACCCTGTCCTCCTTTATTTTACAGAAAGAGAGCCGAAATGGAGGAGCCAGGTGTGAAAGGCTAAGGACACCCTGACTGCTTCCATGGGTGTGAAGAGGCTGAGAGGAAGCCCGGTGCTGCTGATCAAGGGACCTGAATTAATCGATCATCACAAGTGTGACGGCCTCTAAAAAAGCCAAAGTTTCAGGAGTTTTCTGGTCTCCAGCATTGAGGTCTGTGTTAACACAATGCCAAAGGGCAAAGACTCCAGCAGTCATCTTAGAGGAGCCATTGTTGCTGCCTATCAATCTGGGAAGGGTTACAAGGCAATTTCCAAACAATTTAAAGTCCATCATTCTATAGCAAAGAAGATTGTTCAGAAGGGGAAAACATTCGAGGCAGCTGCCAATCTTCCCAGGAGGGACCATCCCACCAAGTTCACCCAAGGACAGACTGTGCAATGCTCAGAGACATTCCAGAAAAAGACCAAGAGTTCCACCTGAGACTCTACAGGCCTCAGTGAGCCTGGTAAATGTTCCAGTTCCTGACAGCAGAATCAGAAAAAGACTGAAGAAGTTTGGTTTGTTTGGAAGGGTTGCCAGGAGGAAACTTCTCTCTAAAAAGAACATGGCAGCACGGCTGAGGTTTCCCAAGTTGCACCTGAAGAGACCACAAGACTTCTGGAACATTCTCCTTTGGACAGACGAGACCAGAGTGGAGAAGTTTGGCCATAACGCACAGAGCCACATTTGGTGGAAACCACACACAGCCTATCAACACCATGACACACCAACTGCCAAACACGGAGATGGAGGGGTGAGGATTTGGGCTTCTTTTGGAGCCACAGGACCTGGGCACCCTGCGATCATTGACTCGGCCATGGACTCCTCTGTCTACCAAAACATTCCAGAGTCCAATGTGAGACCATCTGACTGACAGCTGAAGCTTGGTGGACTTTGGGTCATGCAAAAGGCTGATGACCCCAAGCAGACCAGCAAGTGGCTGAAAAAGGAAAGGATCCAGGCGTTGCAATGGCCCAGTCAATGCCAGACCCCAACCCAATTGAAATGAGGTGGTGGGGCCTCCAGAGAGCTGTGCAGAAACAAACCCCCACAAACCTCAATGAACTGTTGTAAAGAAGAAGGGCCAAAATTTCTCCCACAAGGATGTGAGAGACTGATGATGCCATACAAAAAATGATTACTTCAACTTGTTGCTGCTAAAGGTGATTCTACAAGCTATTGTATCATAAGGTGCATTTAGTTTTTCAAACATGGCTTCTCCATTTTGGCTTTCTTTTTGTGAAAGAAATGATCACATGGTGTAATGTCCTATTTTGTTGTTCATCTGAAGTTGTATTTACCTCCTTTTAAGAAGTGCTAAAGAGCAGGTGGTTTTTATCTGATGTCCTGATACATAAAATCATAAGAACTTCAAAGAGGGTGAACTTTCCCTTTCACATGACTGTATTTCCTCTGATTTTAGAGAAAGGGGAAATTGTGGAAATTCCCAACTCAGCTCTAAATCAGCACCTGAAGTCCTTTTATCCACCCCCAAAATACTCCTCGGGGGCTCTGATTGGGCTTGTTCAGTAGAGGTAGTTATTAAGCCCCAAACTTCAGTTCAATAGAAGGGCTTGGGGGTAACTTTGGCATTATATACTCGTCTAATAATTGGGGAGAAAGCTGGATAGCTATGATTTTCTTTTTCAGGTCCATCATTTAAACTTTAAATTCAATCCTGCCATTGCTTTAGGTGATCTACTTTGATGACGGCAGATCCAAGATTCCGTCTCAGAGAAAAGTGACACTGAGTAAAGAAAAGTGTTACCTGCTGTATTGGCCACATTTGTTTTCCAAAGACCAAAACTTTTGACTTTGATTGATCAATCATCAGAATTATTCTCTCAGTAGGAGCCACCTTTTCTCCAGAGTCTATGCCAGGGGTCGGCAACCTTAAACACTCAAGGAGCCACTTGGACCTGTTTCCTACAGAAAAAAACCACACCGGGAGCCACAAAACCTGGGTGGGCGTGGCCAACTCAGTCACTCACTCCCACCCAGTCCTCCAGTCCCATCCAGCCACACAACCATTCTCTATGTCTCTCTCCCCCTCTCCCCTCTCTTTCTGTATCCCTGTGTCTGTCCCTCTCCCTCTCTTCCCCTCTCACCAGTGGTGGATTGCTCCTGGTTCGCACCAGTTCATGCGAACCGTAGGCAGAAATTTGGCCAAGGTCACAGAACCAGTAACGGTGGCCAGCTGGCCACGCCACCGAACTGGTTCCCCCGGTCGCCAGTCGCTTGCCCCGGCCGCCATGGTCGTTGCCGCCATGTTCTTCACACACGTGCATCCCATTGCCTTGCAAGTCCCATGGGATGCACATGCGCAAGGAACATGGCGGCAACAGCAGCAGCTTTCTCTGGTGGTATGTTTTGGCGGCCTGCAGAGAAAGCGGCTGCCAAAGAAGCCTTTTCGGGGGCTTTTTTGCCTGCTGCTTTCCAGCAGTTGTGGCTGGCTGGGGGCTGCTGAAAACTACAGTCAGCTTGCCTTCCGGACTATGGACCAGCCGTGGAAGGTAAGCACCGTAAACAAAGAGGCGGTGGTGGGGGAGGAAGGTGGGCAAGCGGGCCTGGCCATGGGGATTTCCGGGATGCCCCTCCGCTGCTCCCGCACCACTGATGCCTGCAGCGGCAAAAGCTGCGCAGAAAAAGTTTTGGGGCACTGAAGCTCCCGTTTCGACCCTTGCCCTGCCTCCGCCTGCTGCTGCTGCTGCTTCCGCCGCCGTCGGGGCCAGGCATTTTCTCTCGGGCCACCCAGTCTCACTCTCCTAGACTTTGCCCCCCCCCCAAGATGATGATGTCAGCTTAGATCGTCAGAGCCATTTAAAAGAAAAAAAGTTTTAAAGAAAAAAGTTTTTTTCTTTTAAATGCCTCTCACGATCCAAGCTCTGACGATCCCAGCTCAATTGCCTGATTGTCAGAGGTTTTTTAAAAAAGCCTCTGCCGATCAGGCAACTCAGCTGGAATCGTCAGAGCCTTTTGAAAGCATTTTTTAACAACCTCTTCATGGAAGAGGTTGTAGAAAAAATGGTTTTAAAATTTTTTTAAAAATGGCCACGCCCACCCAGTCACATTACCCCACCACCACCACCAAGCCATGCCCACAGAATCTAAAAAAAAATTTAGATTTCACCACTTAGGGTGGGAGAGAGAGAGTGAAAGAAAGAAAGGGGGGGGGAGAGAGAAAGAGACAAAGAAAATGAGAGAAAGAGAAAAAAAGAAAGAAGAAGGGAGAGATAAGAAAGAAAAAGAAAGATACAAAGAAAGAGAAAGAAGGAAAGGAAGGGAGAGAGGGAAAAAAGAGAATGAAAAAAAAAGAGACAGAAAAAACAAAGAAAGAGGAAGGAAGGGAGAGACAGAAAGAGAGAGAGAGGGAAAGAGAGAAAGAAGGAAAGAGGAAGGGAGATGGAAAAAAGAATGAAAGAAAAAGAGACAGAAGAAACAAAGAAAGAGGAAGGAAGGAAAAAAGGAAGGGAGAGACAAAGAAAAAGAGAAAGAAAGAGAGAGAGAAAGGAAGAAAGAAAGAAGGAAAGAGGGAGAGAGGAAAAAAGAAAGAATAAAGGAGAAAGAGATAAAAAACAAAGAAAGAGAAAGAAAGGAAGGATGGGAGAGACAAAGAAAGAAAGAAGAGAAAGAGAAAAGGAAAGCGGAAGGGAGAGAGAAGAAAGAAAATGAAAGAAAAACAAAGACAAAGAAAACAAAGAAAGAGAAAGGAAGAGAAAGGAAGGAAGGGAGAGAGAGACAAGAAAGAGAGAAAGAAGGAAGGAAGAGGAAGGGAGGGAGAGAGAGAAAGAGAGAAAGAGAAAGAAAGAAAGAAAGAAAGAAAGAAAGAAAGAAAGAAAGAAAGAAAGAAAGAAAGAAAGAAAGAAAGAAAGAAGACAAACCCTGGCACTAGACGTGGCTTCAGAAGTCACTTTGAAACAGGACAGCAATCTAGGGCTGGAAGGGACCTTAGAGGCCATCTAGTCCAACCCCTGCTCCAGCAGGAAACCTTATATTGTCTGGATTATTTGGGTGCTTCTAACAGAGAGGAAAATGGCCAGAAAGGAGAAGGAGTTTACTAGGACAAGGCTGTCATGTAGAGAAAGGCAGAGATAGTCCTTGATTTATGACTAGAATTGAGCCCCACATTTTACTCAATCCATGATCTCTCCTGGCTCTAACAGTCACGTGCAGGCTAGGGAAGTAAATCTGAAGGCGTGTGTAATGTTCTAAATGTACAGAAGTTACAGTTAAATGGGTGCGCGGAGGGAGTGTCTTTCTGCTTGTGGCTCCGGAGCTGTGGGTTGCCGACCCCTGGTCTACGCAATCTAACCCACAGGATAATTGTCCTCTACTATCAGTTTAAACCAACGTGTATTTAGCAAGTAGGAGCCTCAGTGGCTTGAAGACACTGGATCTGTTCCGGCAGTTCAAGTTCTACCACTGCATGGCGGGGTGAGCTCCCATCACTTGTCAAACATTTTGTAGGGTTAAAAAAAAACCTTGCGAGTTCAATCAAACTTCTTGAAGTCGCTGAGAAGCCCTGAGGTGACCGGGGAAGGGAAGGGCTGTCCCCTGTGCTGGCCATGTCCACCCCGCCACTAGGGCTTATTTTGGGGGGAGGGCGTATATTTATGCCACCCCAAAAATCAGGCTTGGCCTTATTTTCAGGACATGTCCTATTTTCACGGAAACACGGTAGCAGTTGAAAAGCATGTGACAACACTAGTAGGTAAATAAGTACCGCTTTGTGGGAAATGTGGCATGTTTGGTACAGATGTCAGGCCTCTAACAATGCTGGACTTGCTTGGATGTGACACCCAACTGTGAGGCACCATCGGTGGTGAGAAAAGGCCCAGATGATGCCACAGGACACCTCTCGGCTTTCTGGTGTGGAGCTGGTTCACCCCCTGTGGTGAACCCTGGAGAAGCTCATGGGCACAAACTGAAGGGACTCGCACTCTTTGGCAGCGAAACAAATAGTATGTACTAACATTGTAGACTCCTGGCTAATTATACCTTTGCCATATGCTAAATAACTAAATATTTTAGCACTTTAGCCATATACATGAGAATCCTTCCTTAGTCCTGGTAAGTCATTAATATCCAGACTGAAAAACAAGGGTTCAAATATTCATTCTTCTGTGTTACCCCTTGGTAAGTATCGATCCTTTTTATCGTGGCTCCATTGAGCCCCAACCTCCCTCTCAAACAAGGGCTTGGATCAGGGCCAACAGGCTAGTTACACTTTGCGGGCAATCAATTTCCTCCATCATATTGATCTGCCCTTTGTGTCAAATGCTGCACTAACGTCTATAAAAGCTAGAAAACTGTGGTTTACCCGACTGACCTATTGTGTAATTAGATACTTCAAAATTAATCTGTTGACAAGATTAGATTATTAATGGATTATTATACACTTTTATGAAACTTCTTTAGCCAGGTTCTCCCTACGTAAACCAAGATGTTATGCAGCACGTAGGGAGAACCTGGCTAAAGAGAAAGACACATAAAACCTACGAAAAAGAAAGAAAAACAAATATATGTACGTCTTTGGTTATTCGGGTTTTCTCCTGCATAAAGCCTGAAGATGACGAATGAGACTTCATCGAAACATTGCCGAGACACTTCCAATTTTATGCGGGAGAAAACCCGAATAACCAAAGACCTACATACAAACACCCACGAAAACCTCAGAAAACAAACATTTATATACACACACACACACACACACACACACACACACACACACACACATACATATACATACATACATACATACATATATATATATATATATGCTACTATTGCCAGCTTGCATACAACTGCATATGGCAAGTGTGAAAATCAACATGCCAATAGTTTATCCACAAATAGGATATTTTTTGAATAGCTAGCAGAAAATCCTCCTCAATGACCTTATTGCTTTTCAGGCCTTGTATGAGAAACTTGAACAAGAACGTAAGAGAAAAAAATATAACTGACATGTTTGCTAATATGGAGAAAAGCAACTCTTGACTTCCATGGAGAAGACATGGTTGCATCTATTGCTCCCCCTCCACTCACTTTACCAGAGAGAGAAAAAAGACACACAAACCTGTGGGACTTTGTAAGGTGCTGCTAATGTTGATGCCTGGATGGAGATGTCCCTGTTAGCTGCATCAAGAAGAGCCAGGAGGTTCTCCTTCCTTCCACAGCCGTAGTTGGGGACATTGGCTTCTCCAGTGGAGAGCATGTCCAGCAAGGCATCTGAAGTGCATAAAGTGTTCAAATAGTTGTCATGGAGGTTGTAGCCCAGTGTGAGGTTGTGCAGGAGCTGGGAGTTCTTGTTGACCCCTTGAATGTTGAAAATGAATGGTAAGGTGAATATAAATCTAGAAGAAACGACACTGTAGAAAAATGTTCAAGTTATTATCAACAGTAACAGCAAACTTTTTAAAAGAATTTATTCCTTTTTGTCTCCACAAGCCTACTGAGTCTTAAGCCATCATTGATCCAAAACCAATAATCGGTTATAGAAAATGGGAATGGGCTGGGCAGAGGCAACTACAAGTGTTTCAGTCCCTCCTTTAAACAAAATGAATTCAAGTGATGAATTCAGGAGTGAACGGGGAGAGGAAAATAATCTGCATTGCCTTCAGGTTTTTTAACCCCATCTTTGGATTTGAGTCTTTTCCACAAAATAAGAAAAAAGAGGCAAGTTATGGAAATCAAAATCATTCAGGAAATTAGTTATAATATAGAAGTAAGTGAAATGAGAAGAAAAGAAGGAGAGTGTTAGGACTGCAAATGGACTGCAAATGGAGAGGATGCAGCTCCATCACCGTGAATGACTTACGCATGAGAAATTATAGAAGGAGCCCTGTGGAAAGGCAACATTATAGGTGATATTATTGTTTCAGTTAAAACTATACCAACGAGATGGTCTCCTGGCCTGTAATAACTCCATGATTGTTTTCCATTCTGGTGCTCCAAACTCAGAGGGCATTTCATTCTCAGCTTCCCAGAGACTGGATGGGACACAAACAGCATCAGAAGCAGAAGAAGGAGGTCCATAATTCATGGAGCTTTATTAATCCTCTTCCTGTTTCTAACACCCACAGCAGGAACAGTTGGGAGAATTCAAAGCACTCTCAGACGATGGAAATGCCAGCAACTTTCCTGATATAAACAGAGAAACGCTCAGCTTCACCTGGAAAGGAGAGAAACGTACAATCAAGAGCACAGATCCTGCCTGTCCCAAAACTTGTTCTCACAGAGCTTGACAAAATTCTCCTTTTCTGATACAAGATCCTTTGCATATGGCTTCAATCTGCTCTCTCTATCACAGGTATGGAGATCTCCAAGGCCCAGATAATCATTATTAATTACAGGGAGAAGCAACTTCTCCTCTTGGGATCCTGAGCTTCTTCTGGGCTCCAGGTGCAGAGGAGAGGCTGGAGAAAAGCTTGTTTGTGAAAAGCCACAACTACACTCCTGGGGTCAATTCCTGTATTGGTTGTGGTCCTTCCTGTCAGGACATGTCAGGAAAGCGATGTTGGAGGAAGATAGTTCAATAACAAGGGAATTGACCTCTGCTGTCCTTCAACCGGGTCCCTTGTCTCCAGAGTCTGCTGGAGAAGGTCACCCAGAAGTATGGAGTTTGGTGCCACTCCAGGTTGGTGACCTGAAGGGAAACAATAATAAGGATATAATAAATAATACTAGAATATGATATACTGGTATACTAGATTCTGTAACCATTAGGTTCTTGTAATACACATATGCCTTTGTATTTGTATCACATATATTATGCCTATTTGTATCTCCTGTAACAAACATATTCTGTTATTAGGCCTGTAATGTATCTGGTATTTGTCAAACATATGTCCCTGCCATTTGACCTGAACCCATATTAATCTTCTCCCTGTTTTTTTTCTTGTGCCACCTAAGAGCATGGTACTATCTCAGTCTTCATTTATGTTGATCTGGATAGACTCCTACTTTCCAGGGCCAGGGGGCCTAAGTGGCCAATTGAGTAAACAAAGAAATGCTCAAGATGACTAATTGGGAAGTTTCTATTCCCCCTTGCAGGGCAACAAGGAATGCACGGGCCTGGATTGGGAGGCCAGAGTTGGGTACTAAACTGAGGGTATAAAAGGACGCCATACCTTCCCCAAGGTGTGGCTATCTCCTCACATGCATTGTATCTGTATGTTCTGGATATAGTTCCACCCAGTATTTTGGTTTTGGCCATAAATAAACTCTGTTTTTTTTGCAAGCCTCGTCTTGAGTCTCTCTCTTTGGCATTCTGGTGACTCAAGTGTATTTTGGGACCTTACATTTCTGGTGCCCAAACAGGGACTTGAAGGCAAAGTTTCTTCAAGGTGGCTGCATTCAGCTTCCCACAAACTGAGCCACTTTGAGGCTTGGTGGCCTTCATTAAAGGCAGACAGAAGAAACCAGCTTGGACCAGTACTGAAGTCAAGAGCGCTCCTGGAAAAATTTATCCAGTGACTTTGATCTGGTCATTTGCTGGCAGGCTCCGATCCTGCCTGTCCTGAACGCCTAACAAAGAGGCTTGCACTGTGGGGGGGGTATGGAACTGAGCTCTTCTGGGTGAGTATATTTTTTTTTTTCTTGGGAAGGGGAGTGTTGCTTTGTGAGTGTGTGAATGAGACGAGGGAAATTCCTCAGAGGTTTGCCCTCGAAGCGATGTGTGGAGATCCAATCTGTGTTTCTGATTATCCGAGAGGAGATCAGCCAGAGACGATCGCTTTGAAAGGAGTGTGACTGTTGGAATAAGAATCTGTAGTGCAGGAGAGGGCTCTAACCAAACTTCGGACCCACAGGGGAGGTCTGGGAAATCTCTTAGGGAAAAAGAGAGGGTTTGGTTAGGCTTCGCACCGACGGAAAGGTGTGGGAAATCTCCTCAGGAAGAAAGAGAGTTTAGTCAGGCTTCGAGCTGACAGAAAGGAATCCCCTGAGAAAAATGGGCAACCATGCTGGTAGCCTGTTTGGAACAAATAACTAGTAACAAGAATTGGGCCGTGTTCTCCATTTGGCTATGTTAGCCCACTGGAACACGTTACAAACAAGTTGTGAAAAAACAAAACAAAAAAAAAAGAGTATAAAAAAAATGAATGAAAAATGTTGTGGCAGTAAAAGTTGTCTGTAAAAAAGAAAAATGGAGTTCAAACTTGCTCATGAGAGCCATGGCTAAATGCAAACGATGTGTATACCTCTTATACATCTTGATCTTTAAAATGGGCCAGCGATTGCTGAGCGCTCCAAGTTAGAATGAGAACACACAGAACACCCCCAGGGCAGAGGCACGTAGTAACAATCTAGTGCCTAAAGAGAGATCTATGGGTGGCAAAGAAATATTGCAATGTTATAAAGATCTTGATAATTTACCATTCTCAAAAGAGCCAGAGAAGTCTGAAAGAACTAAGAATAAAGAAGAAATTGTTTATTGTTCTTCCCACCTGGGTTTTAACAGGTAATAAAAATGTAAAACCTGCCTAAATGGGGAGACTCATATAATTTGACTTGATCAATTTGGTGTGATTTCTATTACAAAATTCCTGGATATGCATCTATAATAATAGCATGTAGAATTGATTGTGATATGTCTGGCCAGCCTGCAAATTAAGTAAACATCTCGGCTTGGAGCTGTGGGAAACGGAAAGTAGTTAGGGCTCACAATCATATTTATGATTTAAACTGCTCTCTGGGTTTTCCCACTGCTTTAAGAATAAGCTATAGGTTGCCCAAGGAAATAAAATTAAAACAAAAAACAACCTCCACAGGTCTGGAAATGTTTGATGGTATGTGTGTGTATGTGTATGTATGTAATCATTTCCAAACCTGCAGGAGACCCTCTAACAACAGTACACAAAAAGCTATTTAGAAAATGGAGCGCATTGGCTTGTGAAAAGCTCCCTGAAATAATTTGGTTTGCATGGAGGAAGCATTAAATGAAATTTTTGTATGTGAAATTGATGTATACAAAAAGTCTGATTGCAGTACAAATGTGAATGTGTGTGTGTGAGATGTCCCGAAGCTCATAAAGTAAAGTGATCCTGAGACCTGTGAATGCCTGTGTGTTGAGGTTACAGAGAAATGCAGAGGGTTGTTTTGTTGAAAGGATGCTGAGAGATGAAAGGAGGAGAGAAGCAGGAAAAAGGGGGGCTGCGGGCTGGTTCTCTGCTGAACCAGCCTGAAAAAGGCAGGATAAAGGGTGATATCTGATACCTGCCTTTGCAGTTTCACTGTTTTTGGCTCGGAATGCAATTTTGACAAGGTGCTCTATCCTATCCGTTTGTTTGTTTGTTTGTTTGCTTGCTTGTTTGTTTGTTAGCAGCACAAGTTGCTGCCTTTTTAGGAATTGTTACAGAGATGAGTTAGAAATTACAATATGTAGTAAGAGAGAGTCAGTGGCATTTTTGTCTAAAATGTTAGATCCTGCCTGTTAAGGATTTCCAGTTTGTGTTCAAGCAGTGGCAGCTATGGCAGTGTTAATGAAGGAAAGCAGAAAGTTGACTTTTGGAGGAGCCCTAGTGTCCCTCCTCAAGTGAGGATGATCTTGATTGAGAGTATGCTTGTTTTTGTTTGAATCCAGCTCAGTTTACAAGGAGATTTAGAAGGACAATCAGATATTGGTGCTGAGAAGGGGTTAATTTGTTTATAGATGGGAAGAGAAAGTGGTAGCAGGTAAGAGAAGACATTTAGGTAAGTTGGTTTGCACAGGCTTGTGAAATCAAGCTTTGAATTTCTTTGAAGCTTGAGGTGCTACTTGGAAGCCAGGATGGCAGCAGCAGAAAGAACTGAATGTTTAAGTGTTAGGTGAGAAGTACTAGTTAAAGAAAATGTGAGCAGTAGAAAGAGAAGGTAGGGCTACTTTAGTGTGAGACCATTTCAATGCATTTGAGTTGATTTCATTAGACTAACTTAAGTGGGGAGACTTAGATATTTATTGGTGATAGTGGGTCACTTGACTGGATGGGTTGAGGCTTATCCAGCCATGAGAGCCACTCAGCAGTAGTCACCAAAATTAACAGATAATACCTATATTATACCTATACCTATATATACCTATATAGTAGAAGTAGAAGCTATAGACAGCAACCAAGAGACTCATTTTATTGCAAAAGTGCTTCAATTAATAATGCAGTGGGAATGTCATGTTCCGTGGAATGCAAAATCATCTCTGCTGTGAACCAAATCTTTATGCTTGCCTTGCCAAATGATGTTTGGATTACCACGCTTGGACAGAATGGGGGAAATTCCACACCATGAAACTAAAGTCATGTTTGTAAAGAACTGTATACGTGGCCTCTATTCTTCTTCATCTTACCTCAGAATCAAAGGACTCCTAGCTCAAACCCTACCTCTCGATTTTGCCGTTTATAAGTTCCAGCCTGGTGATCGGGTCCTGATAAAACCTGACGTGAGGACAAACTTAGCCAAGCCTGGGACAGGTCCTACCAAGTCCTGCTGACTACTGAAACAGCAGTCCAACCTAAAGACAAAGGGTGGACCACTACACCCGTGTAAAAGGAGCAGTGGGAGAACTTAAAGAGTGGCAAGTGATTTCTGGAGAAGACCTGCTGAGAATAAACTTTTCCAAAAACTGGTGTGGTCATTGTGGTATGAATGGGTTTTGTTTGTGATTTTTCTTGTTGCAGGAGTAGCAACTTTTTGGACTTTCCAGCCTGAGTGGTGGCCTCTCTTATTCCGTCTGAAGATCCCAACAGCAGCTGTGCAACTTCACACTCTCCAGATTGTGTTGGTCCCATGATTGTAACTGTATCACTGAATGTTATTGTTATTCTTCTTGTAATGGTGAACTTATACACACCTGTGGGGAATAATGGGACACTGTGCTTGTGTAAATGTGCAAGGGATTGCTCCCCATAGAAACTCTATTCCTATGTATATATCTATCCTACACTGGAGAATTGGGGCATTGAATCAGATCAACTTGACTTGAACACAGTAGCCCTAGGAGATAGTGATATCATGATCCCTGAAGATATAGAATGGATTGCTTTAATGCAATGGTTCAATATTTGGGACTAATTTTCTTATGCATAGGACTAATATGAGGAGAATATAATGCAATGATCAGTGTGAAAAATCATATTACACGTAAGGGTGTTTTCTTTGCTTATTGTTACTTTTCAGTCTGGAATTAACCTGACACAACCTAGTAACCCATTTGAAAATATACCTAGACTGAGTGGGTTATGGACGGATGTGGTAACTCTTAATTGGCATGCTCCAGATGGCTTATATTGGATAAATGGAAAATTTGCCTATGTGCAATTGCCTAGACGATGGTATGAAGCATGTGTATTAGGAACTGTGAAATCTATTTTTCTTCCTTTTTCTACTGTCCATACAACAAGGTGAAAAACTGGGTATACCTATTTATGTGGATGTAGGCCATAGAAAGATGAGTGGCCTCCAGAAATAATAGTTCAGGTATACGGACCAGCCACCTGGGCAAAAGATGGTACAGAACTCCCTTTATATTATAAAATTATAAATATAATTTATATTATAAAATTATATTATAAAATTATAAATATATTTA
Organism: Pituophis catenifer annectens; assembly: GCF_029215685.1. Lineage (NCBI taxonomy): Eukaryota > Metazoa > Chordata > Lepidosauria > Squamata > Colubridae > Pituophis > Pituophis catenifer. The sequence continues at coordinate 2,378,059 of NW_027256899.1, read as the reverse complement.
AAATTATAAAATTATAAATAATTTTAGAAATAAAATTATTATTATTATTATTATTGTTATTATTATTATATGCTGAATAGAATTGTAAGGTTACAGCCAATGATTGCAATGATACCTAATACAACTGCTAGTGCTCTAAATTTCTTAGTTAAACAGCACTCTCTGTTGAAAAGAGCCTTGATAGTACAAGGGTTTAGTGCACCCTGTTATTAACACAGCTGCCTGCAATTTCTGCTGGTTCGAATCTCTCCAAGGCTCAAGGTTGACTCAGCCTTCCATCCTTTCTAAGGTAGGTGAAATGAGGACCCAGTTTGTGGGGGCAATAAGCTGACTTTGTATAAAATATACAAAAGAATGAAGGCTATTGCTTAACGCATTGTAAGCCGCCCTGAGTCTCCGGAGAAGGGCGGCATATAAATCAAATTAAAAAAAAAAAAAAAAAACAGCAATATCCCAGAATAGACTTGCTGTACACTATTTGTTAGCAAAAGTAGTGTGTATGGAAAAATTAATCCCACAAATTTTGTTTGCAAAATTGATGATTATTAACCCTTGGAGGTCTCCTTCTTCTCCCTTGTCTCATTCCTTTAATCCAAAGAATAGTCACATGATTCCCGCGATGGAAAGCATTCCATCATTTAAATAAAAAGTGTGGAATGAAGGGAAACAATAATAAGGATATAATAAATAATGTTAGGATATGATATACTGGTATACTAGATTCTGTAACCATTAGGTTCTTGTAATACACATATGCCTTTGTATTTGTATCACATATATTATGCCTTTATATTTGTATCTCCTGTAACAAACATATTCTGTTATTAGGCCTGTAATGTATCTGGTATTTGTCAAACATATGTCCCTGCCATTTGACCTGAACCCATATCAATCTTCTCCCAGTTTTTTTCTTGTGCCATCTAAGAGCATGGTACTATCTCAGTCTTCATTTATGTTGATCTGGATAGACTCCTACTTTCCAGGGCCAGGGGGCCTAAGTGGCCAATTGAGTAAACAAAGAAATGCTCAAGATGACTAATTGGGAAGTTTCTATTCCCCCTTGCAGGGCAACAAGGAATGCACGGGCCTGGATTGGGAGGCCAGAGTTGGGTACTAAGCTGAGGGTATAAAAGGACGCCATACCTTCCCCAAGGTGTGGCTATCTCCTCACATGCATTGTATCTGTATGTTCTGGATATAGTTCCACCCAGTATTTTGGTTTTGGCCATAAATAAAATCTGTTTTTTTTGCAAGCCTCGTCTTGAGTCTCTCTCTTTGGCATTCTGGTGACTCAAGTGTATTTTGGGACCTTACAATTACTTTTGCCATTTGTTTAGAATAGATAGTTTCAATGGCCTGTACAAATTTCCTCCCGAAGAGAGCCTTTGAGCACAGAATAATAGGGCATTCTGGTGGCCATAGAGGAAAAAAATGCACATCACAGTACAGATTGGGGAAGAGCCGTGTAGTGTGGAGATAGATGGTGGATCCTAGATCTCCATAGTCTCCTGGGCAGCTATAAAGAAGGCAGCCCCATGATCAAGGAAAGAGCATCCCAGTCCTGGGAAAAGGATTTTCCCCTGTGAAATTCAAGACGTTCAGGGGCCACTAACAATCGTGGATAAGGACCTGCCCAGCCTGCTTGGGGCAGAAAGGTTTAAAGACATTGGCAGAGAAGGAACCATACATACCCTACAAGGAGAGGACTTTCATGTGGGGGGCTGGTGTCCTTGTCCCAACTTTCCCCGGGTGCAAAGGGAGGGGGACACGCAAGGGGCGGCCGCCACGGCTCTGTCTTTGGGCAAGGCAAGAGGTGGGGGGGGTGAGGAGACGCTTTGCTGTCCATCCATCCATCCGTCTGTCTACTAGGTTGAGTAGGTTGAGGCCCAGCAGCCCCCCAGCCCCTCCGCTGCCTTTGAAGCCTTTGCGCCGCGCTCCCCGAACCCCTCCCCGCTCTTTGGAGAGGAGCCTTTGCCTGCGGTCGCCCTTCAGCCTCCCACCCGCGGAGGACGCATCACGCTGCGCCGCCAATCAACCGACTCCCCCCCCATTTTCTCTCTCCCCCCCGGCTTCCCTTGAATGGCCTCATCCCCCCCCACCTCCTCCGCTCAGCGCCTCCGTCTCTGAGTAACGGGGGATGTTCTGCACCTGGAGGGCCCGTCTCTCCTATCTCCTCGCCTGGCCCAGATGTTGCCGCCTGGAGGTTGGGGGGCGGAGACGGGCTGAGCTTCCCCACCAACAGAGGATGCGGGCATTGGGGGGTCTGGGAGGGGCCTCAGCGCAGCCCTTGGCGGAGGCAGGAAGGGGGCTTCTCAGTCCTGGGGGGGGGGAGGGACCTCCGGGGCTTCTGGGCAGCAGCTGTTGTGGATTTAATAAGACAAACACAACTTTTGGGTTGATCAGAGACAGATTTTATATATATATTGCGCAATAGGTTCAAGGCTCTGTACATGAAGCGTTGAACAAAGACAGGAATTAGGTACAATGGTTTTATACCCTTCTAGACAAAGGATTCTTTTGAAGTCAGCAGTTCATATGGTCCTATACATTTATCAATTTTAATTGACATTACAGAGTTTCTTTGCAAAACAGTCATAATTCTTTTTGTAGATTACTGAAGCATCTCTTTTATCTTTTGACGATGGACAACTTTTAACTCATGTGGATCCCCTTGACCTAACCAACCTTTAAGCTGTATGTCATTAGAATGTTCCTTTCTTCTGACAACTTAGAGGCCTCCTAGAGGAACCAAAAGGACCTTAGCTGAGTTTGTACTCTTTCCAGCCGGATGCATTGCTTTTTAGAATAGAGTGAATAGAAAGTTATCCAGTGGTCATCCATCAGAGCCCGCTTCATTACATTATTCCCCCCTCTGAAAGTTTTTCAATGCAGAAACTTTCACTATTCTCATATAAGTTTAACTTCTGAGTATACAAGATTCCAATAAACAAATCTACCATAATTAATAAAAGTAAAGGATAGGTAGTTCTTGATTGTTTTTCTACTCTCTTGATTCTTGGGGAGATTCTCTACCTTTTTCTACAGATTCCATTTCCTCATATGGGTCTGCCTCAGAATCTTTATGTTCTTCCACAGGATATGGACCAAGTTGATTAAGAAAACGTTCTATCAAAGCTAGTTCCTTTTCAACTTGAATCTCCTTTACTGTTCTTATTTATAGATGTTTCAGCATAGGGATTGCACAAGGAATAAAAGCTAGGCCTGCCACAGCCATATTAATTCACCCGGATCCAGGCAACCAAGAAAACCACATGTCAGTTGTTTATAACCTCTGACCTATCTTGGAAGCCCTATCCTGCAATTCCTTGGCAATTTCTCTGACCACACCTGATTTGTTACATGTTCCTGTCCAGTTTGTTGGTAAACACAAATATGCATCCTTTCCACATAAGAAGATTTATGGAAAAGGCATGCACTCAGTAGTTCCTTGCATTAGTCCAGACCCCTAAGTCCCTGCCACAAACATTCCTGCCAGTGGTTGCAATAGGACTTCCAGTGAGAGGTCCTTCTGTTTATCTCTGAGAATTGGTCCTTCAAAAAACATATCGAGAGGTAGTATTTCCAGGTGGAAAAAGGATACACAAATCTAATTTGGACTTCAAGTTGAACCAGAGTGGAAATTCTGAAGGTTGAAATGGTCTTGGACAGATTCCATCCATCCCACTTTCCCTTCTTAAAGTTTATTTCTGGTAGCCTTTGTTCTAACCCAGAGTTGTGGTTTGACAGGAACAGCATGATAAGATGTAGGGCTAGTAGATAAACATAAGCAGCATTTCTGACCTAGGGTAGAGTCATACTGTTTAACAAGATCTTGACTTTATTCCAAAATCCGTGATATATAGTCTCCTCTATGCAATTGTTGTAGAGGCCCATTTTCCTTATCTATTCCCCCCTCAGCTGGGAATGTCAATAGTGCAACCTTAGGTGGTGGAGTTGACTTAGGTCTAAGGTAACGACCTCGTGTATATACAATGCGTTCTTGGCATGAGTGAACTTGACCTAAAGTGTAGTCATCTAGGGAATCAATGTTCATCTTATGTTCACTTGAGAGTCCTAGTGCGAATAATGTCCAAAGCCATAAGCAAATCATAATCAATTATGGTGTGAAGCTCACTACGTCAGGGAGAGGGTTAGTGGTGCATGTGATTTGGGAAACAGGAGTAGCAATAAAAATCCTAGGTCTACCACAAAAACCGTTCCTTATATATGTAAAACAAAATTACTAGTAAGATTAGAACAACAAGTACCCACAAAACATACTTCCAAACTTCTAATAACATTAGCATGTGTAAGAAAGTGTTATACTAAGGCTAATAATATGTATATGTACAATGTGAAGGCAGTTGTCCTCTTTACAAATCTTCCGCCGTGCGTAGAGAATCAGCTTCCGGAGTGATTCAGCAAGGCTGATGGTCACCTGGTATCAGTCTCATCCAGTGGATCCAGGATTGTCCTCCTAAGATCTTAAAAACACAATTACAAAACCAATACATCTGGGCGAGTGCGCAAAGGAATCTGAGCAGTTGTAGTCCTTTTCAGTTGGGAAACAGCATAGGCAACCACTGAATCCTAAGAAAGAAAAAAATACAAAAATAGTCCAGATGATGAAGAATGCTATTCCCACTGGTGGCTGGATCCTTTGGATCATCAACTTCACTGGATTTCCTTGATGAGATTGAGCCCGTTCACTTGGGGTCTAACTTCCGTCCAGTTTGGATTAACATCCAATCATCGTGGTGGAATTTGTGGACTGGAAACTTCAAAGGTGGTGTTTGGGCTAATAGTCCTTGTTTCCTAAAAACTTCAAAATATCTGGACAGGTTATACACATATTGTTTCAATACTTTGTCTCTAGTTTCCAAGGAAGTAATGCATATGCTTCCTGTAGTGAAAACTACTCCAAACAACAGTTCATATGATGATAATCTGTCTAGGTTGGGTAAAACTCTTGACACCACTGTTGCTGTAGCATTACTGCAGATAAAAGCTGCAACCCACCCTGTGAGGTGGTTCACTATGACTAATAAATATTTTACACTCCCCACTTTTAGTAATTCTGTAAAATCCACATGAATACATTGAAATGGTCTTAAAGCCATTTGTTGTTTTCTGACAGCATGTTCATTCACCTTTTTACAAACCAAACATTTGTTTATAATTGATGTTACTAAAGGATATATCCCAATACAATCATAGCTTAGTTTAAAAGTTCATGTACAATAGCTTGAAGTCCCCAATGACTCCACCCATATTTTGCCAAATGATGTCCAGAGACTAAGGGTTACAATGAATTAAGCAATAGCCGTCATAAAGTCAGCTTATTGCCCCCACAAACTGGGTCCTCATTTTACCTACCTTAGAAAGGATGGAAGGCTGAGTCAACCTTGAGCCTGGTGAGATTCGAATTTACAGTAATTGCAGACAGCTGGTGTTAAATTACAATGCATTTATCCACTGAGCTATCCAGGCTCCCTGTCCATAGAGCTTAATTTAATGAATACAATTCAAAGGTTTGAGCAGACCAATTTCGAGGCAATTTGTCTCCAGGGGGTGTCCCTCCAAATCAGGTCTTGTTTTTGTATGTAAGTCAATTATTTCAACACCATAATGTTCTCATCCAAGGTGATCCATTGATCTGGTGTTGGTTAAGAACTGTGCTTGATTCAAATTGTGAACTGCAGGTAAAATCAAATCTGTGTTGCATTAAAATTGTTTTATTTTTGTTTAGAATCTTGAATCAGATAACCACCACTGAAGGATAGTTCTGACTTGATGTGGGGTGTTTACAATGAGGGCTCCCTCCAAAGGTCAATTGCCTACTTTCTGAGCCAACACCCCTCGTGCAATTCAATGTGTGTGTGTGTGTGTGTGTGTGTGTGTGTGTGTGTCTACAAAGAGACCGAATGGCTTTTCCAAATTTAGCAAACCCAATACAGGAGCCCCGGTTAAAGCCTGTTTCAAATTTTCAAGGCTTCCTCTTTCATGTCCCTCCCAGTTCAAACTCCAAGATCCAGATTCAATTAATTTTTCATAGAATTGTCTTAATTCTTGCTTGTTTACAGATGGAGGCGGAGACGCTACCCCTCCTTTCTATCAGGAGTGATTTTTTTTTTTACTACTCCTGTTGGGGGAAAAAAAGTCTTTCCCTTTAAAGATTGCTGAAAGGCAGAGCTTTCCCTTCCTGAATTCAAAACTCCTGGAATTAGTTCTTCCTTTTGTTGTGGAAATTAAGGTGGCGTCTCAGTTTCTTAATGGCCCATTGGTAAAGGTGGGGGCTGAACTCTGCCGGAGTTTCTGCCTATTTTCTTTAGGGGAATTTTCTTGTGCTTTTAATATTGAGCTTCTCAAATCTTCCAACACTCCCTTCACTGATTAAGTGTATTCAAATGCTTTGTTCACTTAATCTGTTCTCTGTCAACGAAAAACACCACTTCTCTTCAGATCACCACTTCTCTCCTACTTCTTAGCACTTCCACATTTCAATCTGCCAACTTCCATAACTTTCCAAAAACAAATCACATACCTTCTCCTTTCCATCAATTCTACTTTCTCTAACTCCTTCTTATTATAACATTCAATTCCTCCTACCACTGCCATCCTGATTTCCAAGCCAGCACAAGTCTGTGTAGACAAACTTAAAGGCAACTTTCTGACTTCCCTTAAAACTTCCTCTCTTCCTTCAACTACCGTATATCCCTCTATAAACAAATGAGCTCCTCAGCACCAATTATCTAATCTCCCCGCAAACTGAAGTGAACAAAAACAAGCATACTCTCGAGGCAGAATCCAACATTTTAGACAAAAATGCCACTGAATCTCTCCCACCACACATCGCAATTTCCAACTCATCTCTGTGACAATTCCCAAAAAGGGCAGTAACTTGTGCTACTGACAAACAAACAAATAAACAACAAACAAACATACAAACGAACAAACGTGCCATCTGTTAAGGATGCAGAATGCACGCAAACATAAAAAAAACATTTAAGAAAGACAGCTTCAAAAATAAAACAATAGTAAAATGCAAGTCAGATTAAAAAAATCTTTCAAAATAATTTCTTTGAGATAGAATAAAAATAAGAATAAAAATAATTTTATTTCTATACCATCCTTCTCCCGAAGGACTCAAGGCGGTGTACAGCCTATTTTGTTTAAAAAAACAAAACAACACCAATTTAAAATAATTAAAAATATTAAATGGATTCGGCTCAATTTAAAACCTCAGAAATTTAAAACATCCGATTTAAAATTATGTTGCTAACCCAGCCTGGCGAAACAACAGGATTCTGAGTACAGGTTTAATGAAGCGTTTTTAAACCTCCAAAAATTTCCAGAAAAAATAAAATCAAAATTGTATTCAGAGCAGAAAAGTTTTCATATGCAAATTAAAGAGACCTAGCAGCAACAGCATTAGCCGATCAATCACCCACTTCCCCCTTCTTTTTCTGGCTGCTCCTCTGAGAGAAAAAAAAATGATTAAACCGTAGCCCCCCCCCTCTTTCGTGCCTCTCATCTCCCAGGGGAAAAAAGGAGGGGGTGAGAGAAAGGAGAAAAGTTAAAAGGAACTGTTTCTCTCTTACAAAGGAAAAGAGGGGGGGGAAGAGGGAAAAAAATGTTGTACAGCATGCAAGGAAGCCTCGCTTCTCTCTTCCATTCAGCATTCTTACAACAAAGCAACACAGTATTATTACTATACTAACATTAGTATTTCTCTAATTTCTCACTTTATCAACACACAGGCTTTTCATATTTGTACTGCAATCAGACTTTTTGTTTAAACCAATTTCACATACAAAAAATCCCACTTCATGCAAACCAACCATTACAATAATCTCAAATATCTCTCACAGCCTCAAGCACAAATCATCTCACTTTGCTGACAGCCACACATATCACAATCAATTAAATTCCATTCAAATTTACACACTATCATTATATATATACACATATATTTAACAGAAATCACACCAAATTGATCAAATCATATCTGTTTTCCCATTTAGACAGGCTTCACCTTTTTAACTGCCTGCTAAACCCCGGGAGGGAAGAACAGTAAACTCTGGCTGTTTAAGAATGTCAGTTTATCAGAAAATTCATAACACTGCAATTAGTTCTTCTCTTACCACACATAAGATTACACACAATACTTAGTACTTAATTCCAATAATTAAATACTTAATTCCAGAGACTTCAGCTCGCCAACTGGTCTCCTAGGAGATTGATCAGATCTCACTCTTCCACCCCTTTAATGGGTAGGTTCCTCTAAACAGAGAGACTTTAACTCTCTGATTTATACTTACCTGTTTTCTTTTCCTCTTCCTTCCTTTCTTTCTTTCTTTTGTATTTTTGTTGAGTCTGTGTCTGATCAACCTTCAAGGATTCTTGACTGGCCTGTCTTCGTCAGTGGGTTTACGGCACCTCCTCACTGAATCTCCATGGACTTCAAAGGAGTCCTAATGGCCGGCCAGTGGATTTTCCTTGGAGAGGTGTCGATTCCCGCTGAGGCAGGCTGTCTGGTAGAACAAAAGTTCTCTGCCTTGTAGTCCCATCTGCAGGGTGCCATAAATGTTGTGGATTTAATAAGACAAACACAACTTTTGGGTTGATCAGAGACAGATTTTATATATATATTGCGCAATAGGTTCAAGGCTCTGTACATGAAGCATTGAACAAAGACAGGAATTAGGTACAATGGTTTTATACCCTTCTAGACAAAGGATTCTTTTGAAGTCAGCAGTTCATATGGTCCTATACATTTATCAATTTTAATTGACATTACAGAGTTTCTTTGCAAAACAGTCATAATTCTTTTTGTAGATTACTGAAGCATCTCTTTTATCTTTTGACGATGGACAACTTTTAACTCATGTGGATCCCCTTGACCTAACCAACCTTTAAGCTGTATGTCATTAGAATGTTCCTTTCTTCTGACAACTTAGAGGCCTCCTAGAGGAACCAAAAGGACCTTAGCTGAGTTTGTACTCTTTCCAGCCGGATGCATTGCTTTTTAGAATAGAGTGAATAGAAAGTTATCCAGTGGTCATCCATCAGAGCCCGCTTCATTACATTACAGCTGCCAGGCACGAGGAGGGCCGGCTCGCCCGAAGAGCGGAGAAGGGACTGAGGGGGGCGGGAGGGACAAGGGGAGCCCCTTATCTGGGTGCAGTTCAAAGGGGCGATTCCTCCTTCCAGGAGCCTCCGACTTCGCCCCTCCGGCCTCTGCGGGGAGCCCCGCCCGACGGCTACCACCTCGGAGGGGGCGAAATCTTCCAGGGAGCCCGGTGGGGCCGATCCGCTCCTCCCAAGCGCGGCTTCCCCGCCGCCGCCCCCTCCGCAGCGCCCGCCTCGCCCGCCCGCCTCGCAGCGTCTGTGGGGAGAGGGAGAGAGGCTCCCCCTGCAGCCCCCGGGGGTCCCTCAGAGCCCCAGAGGCCGCCCGCCTGCCCTCCCCCCCTGCTTCTCCCGCTCCCAGCCATGCTCGCCTCCCCCGGGTCCTCCGGCCGCTCTCCTTGGAGGGGCCGCCGCAGCCTCTGGAGCCGGAGCCCCGACATGGCCCGGGAGGGAAGAGGCGCCGGGAGCCCCGCCAGCCACCCCCGCAGCCCGGTTGGGAAGAAGCCGCTCCAGGCGTTCGCTCGCCCGCTGCGCTCCGACCGGCTCCCTGGCGAGGCTCCCGGCCAGCCCCGAAGAGGCTCCTGTGGGGACGAGGTGGCAGGAGGGGAGGGAGGGGCGGGGAGGGCCTCAGGCAGACCCCTTGCTGGGGTGGCCCTGCCCGACCTGGGCGCGAGGGAGCGGGACAGGACGCTTGAGTGACAGCTGTCTGTTGGGGGCAGGGGGGAGGGGAGAAGGGAGGCGCAGGGGCAGGAGGAGCCTTTGGTGCTGGGGGGGGGAGAAGGGGGGCCAGGAGTGCCCGGGGAGGGTGCAGAGAAGCAAAGGCAGCCGAGGGACTTTTCTCCCCTCACTAAAGTTTTCAAAGCAGCTTTAAAATAAAAGCCAAATGGGCGCCTTTGAGACAATCACTGGGAGATTGTGAGTTCTAGCTCTGCCTTAGGCAGGAAAGCCAGTTGGGGGAGTTTGGGCCAAGGTCCAGGAGGCTCTGAGTTCTAATCTTCCCATAGGCGTGAAATCATCCTCAGTGACTTTGGGCGAATCCTCAGAAGACTCTTGAGTTCCAGTCCCGCCTTAGTTCTTATTGATTGCAGGTGTGAAAGTTGGAAATATTTTCTCAGATTAATGTGGGAGACCAGAATTGGGGATTCCTAGAGTGTGAGATGGCTGAGTGTCCAATATTGTGTGGTTTGGAGGAGGAAAGTGAAATTGTGGGAAAAGACAGTTCCATGTTGGGCAAAGCCATAAGTCTCTCTGCCTTCTGCTTGTGGGAGAACCAGAGGGATTTGTGTGCTCACTGTGAATCTTAGACTGATCTTGGTCTGATCCATCAGAGCCTTTCTTAGCTCCTTAAAATGGAATTTGCAAATTATTCGCAATTAGGAGCCATTATAAGACATAAAAATTTATTAGCAACTGATCAGCAATCTGTGTAGTTGGAGAGCAGAACAGCTTCCATGGGTGCCTCTCCCTAGAAACCAGGAAGTCCCCCCCCCAATTCACCCCCTTCTTGGACCTGGATGAATATTATGCAGCATTGAAGGTTTGTGACCTGGTCAGTGATGCGGCTGCCTTTAGACAGGATCCCCTCAACCTCCTCCTGGGGAGAGTCTCCAGGTCCCCTTTCTCTGGGCATCTTCTCCAGCCCTTCCCAGATAAGAAATGCATTACGTACAAATTGTAAAGTGGAAAATTAAACAGCCTGAAAACTGATATTTTATTTCTCTGGTTGATGAAAGAAAAAATATACAGCAGAAATTTCTTTACACACTTTAGTTTTTTTATTTATTTTTTTATTTTGGTGTAAAGTACCAAACAACAAATAAAAACAATCCCAAACTGAAATCCCAGACAGTTGTTCTGCTGAATTCTGTCTGCAAAGGAGGTTTTTATGAGGAAAGCAAGAAAGAATTATATAAGAGAGATGAAGATTTCCCTCTTCAGCTGAGAGCCAGTCAAACATGGCATTTCACATCATTCCGGCATTTTCACGGAGAGGATCAGGCAACCAGGCTGGTTCCCACAGGTTCCTCCTGGCCTCTTTTTCTGCTCTCTCTCTCTATCACACACACACACACACACACTTATAGTTGCTGTCATTAGGAACAAGTGCCTCAATTATCTTCTATAAGATGTCACATTCAGTAGCTCTTCCTGAACAGCAAATTCTTCTAAATGACTTCTACAAAGTTCTCTTTAGCAAGATTTATTGAGCTGAAAGGAAAGGGAGCTAGAAGAATTCCAGTTATTCAACAATTTCCAATTATGAAACATATAGATCAGTGGTGGTTGTCCCCCGTTTGGACCAATTCTATAGAACCAGTAGTAAAACCAGGGTAAGGCTCCGGCCACTGATCCAGACGTCATCAAAAGTGATAAGCGCATACACAGAGGAGCACACGCGTGTGGGCATGATGCGAACCGGTAGTAAAGTAGAACCCACCCCTGATATAGATATCATTTTTTTTTGATTCCTGCATACTATCTAAATGGAAAGAATATATCCTTTCAAATAAAATAAAACTTAACAATTCTTCCACTATCACATTTGTGTTATATCTCATGTTTTTACATTTGTTCTGGCTGTGAGCTGCTCCTTTGTGTTCAGGTCTGGCCTCACAAGGATAATGTAGCACTTGGGGATGAAGATGCAGACCAGCAGACCAGCACTGGAGGCCAGGATGGAGAAGACCTGCACAGCCACCATGGATTTCCCTTTGGTGCTCAGGTAGGTGGGCACAAAAGTCACCCAGACACTGCAGAAGACCAGCATGCTGAAGGTGATCAGCTTGGCTTCATTGAAGGCCCCAGGCAGGTTCCTCGCCAGGAAAGCCACCGTGAAGCAGATGGCAGCCAGGAAGCCCATGTAGCTGAGGGTGACGTAGAACATGACAACGGCCCCTTCGTTGCATTGCAGGATGATCTCTCCAGCCTGGGAGTGGAGGTCAGAGTCAGGGAAGGGGGCAGAAACTCCCAGCCAGATGGAGCAGATGATAATTTGGACAGCAGAACAAGAGAAGATGATGGAGTTGGCCAAGCTCTTCCCCAACCATCTCTTCACTTGGTTTCCTAGTTTTGTGGCCAGGAAAGCCAGCACCACCGTGATGGTTTTGGCCAAGAGAGAAGAAACGGCAACTGAGAAGGTGAGGCTGAAAACTGTTTGTCGGAGAAGGCAGGTGATTTTCCTTGGTTGACCAATGAAGAGAAGAGGAGACAAGAAGCAAAGCAGGAGGGAGACCAGGAGGATGTAGGAGAGGTCACAGTTGTTGGCTTTGACAAGGGGAGTTTCTCTGTATTGAATGAAGAAGATCAAAACAAGGCCTGTAGTTAGGAACAAGAGTAGAGCAAAAGAGACCAGGATGATGCCCAGATGTTCTTCATAAGACAGGTAGATTATATTTTTCGGGATACATTGGACTCTGTCCACATTTGGATATTTATCATCTGGACACTTGGTGCATTTTTCGGTATCTGAGAAAGCAAAAAAGCAATATTTTTTTAATATTCTGTCCTTTTATCTTACAGAAAGTACCTTCTTTGGATAACAGCTGATACCACAGGCATTTTCCAAGAAGTATTTCTTAGCTATTTCATTAAACAGTCACTCCTTAGAAATGCTATAGGGTCTCCTGCTTGAGCAGGGGGTAGGACTAAAAGACCTGCAAGGTTCCTTCCAACTCTTTTCTGATTGATTGATGTACATGACTGGCAGAATATTTGTGTAATGAGTTCCCCCCATAACTATCCACAGCACCAGATTATGGACCAGTGACCCCTTCTCAGTGATCCTCAAGGGGAGGATCCAATATACAGTGGATTGCAAGGTCTTTCAGAAGGTGGACCTGAAACAATTCATCAAGTTTCAAAGAACTCAGGTGTTCCTAGAAAGGTAAACTTAGCAGCACGTATCCAAACTAAAAAGCAGAAGAGATATTTCCTCTGCTGTTAGTATAGCTTGACCAGTCTGCCACCCCCTCCTCCCATTTCCTCGCAACCCCTCCAGAGTGGAGATGGTCCCCTCCACTCTGGAAGAAGAAATTAAAGCAATATCTTTAAATGTAAATGGATTGAATGTGGCGATAAAAAGAAATAGAACATTGACTAAATTAAATAGTTTGAAGATGGACATTATATGTCTACAAGAGGAACATATCAGAAAACAACATTTAAAATTACTACAATATCCAAAGCTAGGAGTTTTATTTACATCATTGATACAACAAAGTAAAAGAGGAGTGGTGTTGTATATTAAAGAAAAATTAGAACCTAAATTATTCTTTGAAGATGAAGAAGGCAGGATTCTGATGGTGGAAATAAAAATGAATTTTAAACAAATACTTCTGATAGCATTGCATGCACCAAATGAAAAAACAAGAATTTTATCGGAGATTACACAGGAAAATGATAGAACTGGACTATGAAAATGTATGTAAAATGGGTGATTTTAATGCTGTAATAGATGTGGATTTGGACTACAAAACAGTGAAGACAAATAAAAAGTCCAGAAGAACGGAGCTTCCGGTTTCCTCGTCTTCGGCGACGGCGGTGCCTTTTGAAGCGCCGCCAGCCCTGCCGCCTGTAGAGCGGCTTGAAAACTTCAAACTCCTTAGGATTTTTGAAGAAGAGATCGCAGGGCACAGGTCGAGCCCCTGTAACCCCCCAGGGAAGTGTTTCTGGGGAGGGAACAGGAGCGGCTCCTGTTCAACCTGCTGAACCTCCGGGCGGCGTGGGACAAGTCTGCCTTCGCAGAACAAGCCGGCTGCAGGAAACTTTAAAGCGCAAGGAACCAGCCTCAATAATCAGTGAAAATTACTTGAACCCAGAAACTTGGAATCGCAAGTATTAGAGTTTTGTTGGTTTTTTAATTTGAGACAAAATGCGGATGAGTGAAAGTGAACTAAAAAAACATGGCGCTTAGCTTTAGAGTTAACAAGCCTGCGAGTGTGGATTAGCAAACTTATCCTGCTTTGTTACAAAGTTTTTAAGTTGCTACAAAGTTGCTTCATTTGTAATAAGAGAAACAAGAGAAAAATTCCTCCCCTGACTTTGTTCTATTTTAGTCCTCATTTGACTAAATCTGGGGGACTTTTTCAGAAATCTTTGTGGAGGTGGGAAAGGAAGAAGAACTTCCTTTTTCAGGAAAACTAGCCTACGTGGCAGGATGGCCTCAAAGAAGCAGGAAGTGAAGGCAACAGGGGGGGGATCCCCCACACATAAACATGAAACGCAGCTTCCCCCTGCACAACAGATGCAGACTCAGAAAAAAGATTTTGATGTGGGGGATTTAAAAGAATTTATTTCAAAAATTTTGGATGATAAATTTCAAAAATCCCAACAGGAAATAGATGATAAACTTCAAAAGTTTCAACAGGAAATTACGCAGGAAATTAATGAAATTAAAGATATGGTGGAACAGAATCAAAATAAGGTGACCAAAAAAATATCAGAAGTGGCGTCTGGCCTGGCAGAATTTATTATCAAAGTTGATTCCAAAGTTGAAGAATTTAAATCAGAAGTCAATGTTAAGATGAAAGATAATGATTATAAAATTTCTGATGTAGATGATAAAGTGCAGAGAGTTGAAAACGAAATTGTTATGTTACAATTCAGGGCAATGGAATTCGCTATATGGCTTCGAGGAATTCGAGAAGATGATAGACAGGATTTGAGACAGATCTGCTCTGAGGCTTTGGCTGAAATTTTAAAAATCCTGATCTGGTTCTTCACAAAATAGATAAAATTTACAGAGTGAATTCTTGGGTGGCCAGACAAAGACAATTGCTTAGAGATGTGGTCATATATTTTACAGATAGAGCAATAAGAAATGACATCCTGCAAAAATCTTTTTACACCTCTGTGCAAGTGGGGGGCTCACAAATTGCAGTGTACAAAGAATTACCACCTAAAATGTTGAAAACCAGAAAAGACTTTGGCTTTCTTGTTAAAGAATTGCAAAATCAACAGATACCATTTCGGTGGGACACCCCAACTGGCATAATTCTGAGATACAAGGGAGAAAGATATCGATTGAATACTGTGGAGAAGGCAGAGCATTTTTATACTACTATTCTTAAAGAAAGAACACCATCTCCACGTACATCCACAGTGTTGGAGATCAAGGGGAGTGATGAGAAGCAACCTCAACAAGAAATGCAAGAACACTCTAAGCAGGAACCAGAAATGCAAGGCGCTGAAGGAGGCTTTCTGGACGAGCCTTTGCTGGAATCTTCTCCAATCTTGGACCCGGTTCGGATGATTGAAGTTAAGGATCAACGTATAACTCGAGCTAAATCTAAGCAACTTAAAGAAAAGCAAAAACAGGAAAGACAAGATAAGAAGGGAGCTAAGACTATTACCCAAGAGACGAGCTATGGGAGGAGCGAGACCGAAGATTTCAGAAGATATTCGGTTATTCTGCTCTTTGCTCCAGAAAGATAAAGATGATGCTTAAGTGTTTATCTTGGAATGTGAATGGGCTTAATTCAGCACAGAAAAGGAAGAAACTATTTGCATATTTGAAACAATTTAATAATGATATAATTTGTTTACAAGAAACGCATATTATAGTTCAAGATCAAAAATATTTGATAAACTCCAAATTAGGAACACATTTTATATCTTCAATGTTACAAAAAAAGAATGGGGTGGTTATTTATGTAAATAAAAAATTTATGGCTAAAATTATAGAAGCAGATGAAGATGGTAGGTTTGTAGCAATTGAATTACGTACAACAAACAGCCAAATTCTTTTGATTGGAATTTATGCTCCCAATCAACAACAGGATCACTTTTATAAAATGTTACATATCAAAATACTGCAATGGGACTATAGATCTATTTTAATCATGGGAGACTGGAATGGAGTAATTGACTCTAAATTAGATAAAAGGAGTTCCGCGAAGTCCAGGATTAGGTTACCTCAGACTTTTTTCAATATGAAAGAAGATTTGGAATTAAAAGATATTTGGAGAATACACAACCCAAAAGAACTGGATTATACTTTCTTCTCAGATAGACATAGATCCTTCTCTAGGATTGATTTCATTTTGTTGTCAGATGATCTACTTGTTAAGACAAAAAGAACAAAGATTTTTCCAAGAACTTTGACTGACCATAGCCCAGTATGGATAGAAATTGAGATAGATAAGACTGAGAGACGCTCTTGGAGACTAAATGAGAACTTGTTCAGATATGAAAAAAACACAATAGAACTTAAGAAACACCTGAAAGAATTTTTTGAAATAAATCTGAATAAAGGTACCCCAATAGAAATTGTATGGGATGCAAGTAAAGCATACATGAGAGGGGTGCTTATTTACATGAACTCTAAACATAGACTGATTCAACAAAAGAAAAGATCTGAACTGGAAGTAGAAATAAAGAATAAAGAACAGCTACTTATTAAAAATCCAACAGATGAAAGAACACGTGGTGCTATAAAACTCTTGAAAGACCAATTTCAAATGCTTATGGCGGAACAAGTTGCAACAAACTTACAATATGCGAAGCATAATACATTTTGCAATGCTAATAAACCGGGCAGATGGTTGGCCTACACACTGAGGAAAAAACAGAGTATACGGGCTATTGATAGTATTGATATTGGAGGGAAAGAAATTTTTCAACAAAAATTAATTAAAGAAGCTTTTGTGGACTATTATTCTAAACTATACGCTAAAGAGGAGGTGCAGAATGGACTTATAGAAAAATACTTAGATGATAAAAGAGTTACAAAAATTACTGATCAACAAAAGGAAAGAATGAATTATCCTATAACAGAGGAGGAGATAATAGTAGCAATTAAACAATTAAAAACAGCTAAAGCTCCTGGAACGGATGGTTTGACAGCAGTGTATTATAAAACTTTGCAAGCTGAAATGGTGGAACAACTCAGAGATTTATTTCGTAATATTCAACAAGGGGGTAAAATACCCCCATCATGGACAACAGCCTTTATATCTCTGATACCAAAAGAGCAAGCCGGTCCTAAAAAACCAGAGAATTATAGACCAATTTCTCTTCTGAATACAGACTATAAAATTTATGCGAAGGTATTAGCCAACAGGTTGATGCCAGTAATTCAAAAGGTGAGTCATGATGATCAAGCGGGATTTATCGAGGGCAGATACATGAAGGATAATGTAAGGCAAGTAATAGATTTATTGGAATATCTTGAGAAGAATAAACAGATCCCTGCAGTGCTGGTTTTTTTGGATGCAGAGAAGGCCTTTGATAGAGTGGATTGGAATTTTCTACTAAAGACTTTAAAAAAGATGGACTTTGGGGATCAATTTATACAGACGATATCAGCAATTTATCAAGAGCAAAAGGCACAGATTATCATTAATGGAAGCTTGACAACAGAGTTTAAAATTGAAAAAGGAACAAGACAAGGATGTCCGTTGTCCCCACTTTTATTTATTTTAACACTAGAAGTCTTGCTAAACACAATACGGGACTCTAATATCTTGAAAGGTATAATGATAAGGCAAGAGGATTACAGAATAAAGGCATTTGCAGACGATCTGGTTGTTACCCTAGCACAACCAATGGAATCAATCATCCTGATGAAGGACATTATACAAGACTATGGTAAAGTCTCAGAATCAAAAAAAGACGAAAATGACTTCCGGTTTGCAAGCTTCGGCGACGGCGGTGTTTTCTTAAAGACCGCCAGCCCCGCCGCCTGTAGAGCCGCCCCGTGAACGAGGAGTGGCTCGAAAACTCCGAAATCTTGAAGATTGTAGGAGAAGAGACAGCAGGGCACAGGTTGAGCCCCTGTAACCCCCCAGGGAATTGTTTCTGGGGAGAAAAACAGGCGTGGCTCCCTCCCAACCTGCGGAGACTCCGGGCGGCGTGGGACGATTCTGCCTTCAGCAGAACAAGCCGGCAGCAGCAAACTTTTAAAGCGAAAGGAACCAACTTTAACAAACAGCGGAAATACTAACTTGAATCCAGAAACTTGAAAATTGCAAGTATTAGTGTTTTGTTGACTTTTTAATTCAAAAGAGAAAGCGAGTGAGTGAAAGTGATTTGAAAAAACATGGTGCCCAGCATTTGAGTTAACGAGCTAGTGAAAGTGGATTTGTGAAGCCTTCCTGCTTTGCTATAAAGTTACAAAGCTGCTACAAAGTTGCTCTATCTAAAGAAAAAATTTCTTTTTTTAAAAATTTGACTTTGTTTTACTTCAGTTTCATTTGATTAAATCTGGGGGACTTTTTTAGAAGTTTGTGTGGAAGAGGGAAAGGAAAAGGAATTTCCCTCTTCAGAAAAACTAGCCTACGTGGCAGGATGGCTTCAAAGAAGCAGGAAGGGAAGGCAACAGGGGGGGGGATCCCACACACACAAACTTGAAACGCAGCTTCCCCCTGCTCAACAGTTACAGACTCAGAAAAAAGAATTTGATGTGGGAGATTTAAAAGAATTTATTTCTAAAACTTTGGATGATAAATTTCAAAAATCTCAACAGGAGATAGATGATAAACTTCAAAAATCACATCAGGAGATAGATGATAAACTTCAAAAATCACATCAGGAATTTATGCAGGAAATTAATGAAGTTAAAGATATGGTGAAACAGAATCAAAATAAGGTGACCAAAAAAATATCAGAAGTGGCATCTGGCCTGGCAGAATTTATCGGGAAAGTTGATTTTAAAGTTGAAGAACTTAAATTAGAAGTTAATGTTAAGATGAAAGACAATGATTATAAAATTGCTGATGTTGACAATAAAATGCAAAGAGTTGAAGATGAGATTGTTATGATACAATTCAGGGCAATGGAGTTTGCTATACGGCTTCGAGGAATTCGAGAGGAGGAAAGACAGGATTTGAGACAAGTTTGTTCTGAGGCCCTGGCTAAGATTATACAAGTCAATCCTGATGTGGTTTTTCACAAAATAGACAAAATTTACAGAGTGAATTCTTGGGTGGCCAGACAAAGACAATTACCTAGAGATGTGGTCATATACTTTACAGATAGAGAAATAAGAAATGATATCCTGCAAAAATCCTTTTACACTTCTGTGCAAGTGGGGGGCTCACGAATTGGAATTTATAAAGAATTACCTCCTAAAATGCTGAAAGCTAGAAAAGAATTTGGTTTTCTTGTTAAGGAATTGCAAAATTTACAGATACCTTTCCGGTGGGATGCACCAGCTGGAGTAATTTTTAGATATAAGGGAGAAAGACTTTGTTTGAATACCGTGGAGAAGGCACAGCACTTTTACACTACTATTCTCAAGGAAAGAACACCATCTCCACGTACATCTACAGTTCTGGAGATTAAAGAGAGTGAAGAGAAGCAACCTCAACAAGATTTGCAAGGACAGTCTAAGCAGGATTTAGAGGAAAAGCAAGGTGCAGAAGGAGGTTTTTTAGATGAGCCCTTGCTGGAATCTTCTCCAATCTTGGATTCGGTTCAGATGATTGAAGTTAAGGATCAACGTATAACTCGAGCTCAATCTAAGTTACTTAAACAAAAGCAACAACAACAACAGGAAAGGCAAGATAAGGAGGCAGTTAAGAGTACTGCACAAGAGATTGGAGCCATGGGAGGAGCGAGATCGAAGCTTTCGGATGACCTTCAATTATTCTGCTCCTTGCTCCAAAAAGAGGGAGATGATGTTTAAGTGTTTATCTTGGAATGTTAATGGGTTGAATTCAGCACAGAAAAGGAAGAAATTATTTACATATTTGAAACAATTTAATAATGATATAATTTGTTTACAAGAAACGCATATCACAACTCAAGATCAAAAATATTTGATAAACTCCAAACTAGGAACACATTTTATATCTTCAACCTTGCAAAAAAAGAATGGTGTGGTTATTTATGTAAATAAAAAGTTAACAGCTAAAGTTATAGAAGCAGATGAAGATGGTAGGTTTGTAGCAATTGAATTGCTTACAGCAAATGGGGGGGGAGGTGGGGGGGGGAAAAGGGGTGAAAATGTAATTGTAAAACTTTTGCAATAAAAAAAAAAAGACGAAAATGATAGTTAAAAACATGACACAAGATCATAAACACGAGCTTGAAAGGAGGGCAGGTTTTGAGATTGTACCTAAGGTAAAATATCTAGGAGTTCAGGTTGCAGAATCAAACATGAAATTGTTTCAAAATAATTATGAGGTGTTGTGGCGAGAGGTGCAGAAAGACATGGAGACCTGGAAAAAACTGCAGCTGTCTCTACTTGGAAGAATA
The DNA here is from genome assembly GCF_029215685.1 of Pituophis catenifer annectens. NCBI lineage: Eukaryota > Metazoa > Chordata > Lepidosauria > Squamata > Colubridae > Pituophis > Pituophis catenifer. The sequence continues at coordinate 2,357,734 of NW_027256899.1, read as the reverse complement.
GCAGCAGTTAAGATGAACATTTTGCCAAGATTTCTTTTTTTGTTCCAAATGATTCCGGTGCTTAAAAGTGATAAACAACTGAAAGTGTGGCAAACTGGAGTGAATAAGTTTGTCTGGAACGAGAAAAAGCCGAGAGTGAAATTGAAAATTATCCAAGATGTTCCAGAAAGGGGTGGTCTTAAACTTCCAAACCTACAGCTATATTACGATGCAGCAGCTTTGACTTTAACAAGTGATTGGTTTGGAAGGAAAAAGGCTAGAATATTGAATATAGAAAGTTTTGATCTTGAATTTGGATGGCATGCCTACTTATTTTATGACGACAAAGTTGATAAAGTATTTAAAAGCCATATACTTAGAGACTCTTTGATGAGAGTTTGGAAGAAGCACCGATTCAAATGGGATTATAAAATACCGCTATGGCTGGATCTTGGTCATATTTTGTGGAATACAAATATAATGTCACTCGGGGGGTTTTTATACAAAGAGGTTCTTTTTACAGATGCGGGCGGATGGCAGTTGAAGACATTAGAGACACTGTTGGATGAAGGGATTAACTTAACTTGGTTACAATATAATCAACTTCAACTGAGATGGAAAGAGGACCAAAAAACTGGTATTATGTTGCACGAGGAAGAATTGGTTAGACATATAAAAGAGAAAGGTCCAATGCATATCAAAAGGCTTTATAATGTTTTGCTAGAAAGGGACTCAGAAACTGAATTAGTTAAAAATTGTATGATTAAGTGGGCACAAAACTTTGAAGAATCAGTGATGTTGGAAACATGGGAAAAAATCTGGGTTCAGAATGTTAAATTTACACAGTCTCAGAATTTGAGGGAAAATTTCTATAAAATGTTTTATAGATGGCATTTAGATCCCAAAAAGCTGTCGTGTATGTACCCTAATGTTCAGCCAAAATGTTGGAGATGTGATTGTTTAGATGCCACATATTATCATGTTTGGTGGACCTGCAGGAAAGTTAAGGCTTTTTGGATAAAAATTTGGTGGGTCATGCAGAATGTTTTGAAGAAAAAAATTCAATTTTCTCCATAACTGTTTCTATTGGGTATAGTTAAGGGCTTTACATTGGGTGAAACAAAACTGATATTGTATGTGATAACAGTAGCAAGATTGTTGATAGGTAAATACTGGAAAAATGAAGCTTTGCCCACTATTGAGGAATGGACTTTGAAGATGGCCAGTTTTGCAGAGATGGCGAAGATTTCAGCATACTTAAAGGATTGTTCACAAGAGACTTATGAATGGGAATGGAAAAAGTGGATAGAATATGTTCAGAACAAATATCAAACTAGGAAGTACCAAATAGCTTTTATTTGAAAATAATGTATTAGAAATATTTTAATGTAATGAAAAGGGGAAAAAAAATTATAAGGGGGAGGGAGGGGTTCAAGTTTTATACAAGTTTTATATTAAGGGGGGTTTCTTTACTTGATATGACTATATTGTGTGGAAGTCCGGGGGGGGGAGGGGAGGGTTAGGGAGGGTTAGGGAGGTTGGGAAGTTTGGGGTGGGTGCTGGGGGGGGGAAAAAGGGGTAAAAATATAATTGTAAAACTTTTGCAATAAAAAAAAAAAAAAAGTCCAGAAGAACATTGCCAAAATCTTTTTTTACAATGATAGAAGAACTGAGTATTCAAGATACTTGGAGACAAAAACATTTGAAAGAGAGCCAATATACTTTTTATTCAAATAGACATTTATCGTGGTCAAGGATAGATATGATATGGATGTCAACAGAACTTATAGATACTGTACAAGAAGTAAACATTAGCTCAAATATTTGGGCGGATCATAGCCCAATGACAATAGTATGGAAAGGACCAAAGAAAAAGATAAGATGGACTTTGTATGCAACAATATTAAATGAAAAAGACTTTCAGAAGGACTTCCTGTTTGCTGCTTGTCCCCGCTGGACGCTCCTCTGGGATCGTCGAACCCACTGCCTGTAAGAGCCGCCTTTTTCAGCGGAATGGCGGCTCGAAAAAACTCCGTTTCCATTAGGAAACGGAGATAGAGCCGGCTGGGGTGGGTAGAGTCCTCTGCCTAATCCCAAAAGTTTTTTATTTACTTTTGGGAGGGAGCGGAAGAGACTCCCCGTATCCCCAGCCGACGCTCCAGGCTCTGGGAAATCTCTGCTACACGCAGAGCTAGGGGGCAAAAGCAAGCCTGTAAATCTGTCAAATAAATTAATTAAAGAAGATATGAGCTGGACCTTTGATCCTGAAGCGCAAGTATTCCTTTTATTCTATTTTGCCTAAGAAGTGAAGTGAAGGGAAAAAAGTTTTTTTTTAAAATGGCGATTGCTGCTGCGGCTTGAAGAGAGGCTGAAAGGGAAACTCCTTCCGTTTTCAATTACAAAGTAGCAGAATGAATACTTTTGGCTGTAACTGAAGGCAAAATCTCACTCTCATTTCTGTTTTTTTTTTCTTTTTTCTTTTTTCTCTTTGAGGATCTGATATTGATCTTGGTTGGAAAAAAGTTTTTTTTTCTCTCTTTTCCAGTAAATTTTGTCTGCGTGGAAAAATGGCACTGAGACTTATAAAACTAGACAAACAGGCAGTGGGGGGGGATTCCCCCATTAATAAATTACATCAACAAGTTTTAACTCTCCAGTCACAGAAACCTGACTTTAATATAATAGAATTTCTTCTTGAGGAGATTGTAAGAAGGGATGAGATTGTGAATCAGCAACTTGAAAAATTTAAGTTGGAAATCAAAGAAATTGGTGAATTGGTGAAATCTAAGTTTGGCTTTTTGGATCGAAAGATTTTAAAAGTAGCTAATGGCTTAGCAGACTTTATGACTCAGTTGGAAGCAAATACTAACTCTAAAATGAAAGAAACTGAGGAGAATTTGGATGACAAGATCCAAAAAATTAAAAAGGATTTGGCAAACATTCAGGATAATAGTTCAGAAGACAAACTTAAAATGGAGGCTGATCAAAAGACTGTTATTGAAGAAAATGTACAACAGAGGATTGAAAGAGAAGTTTTAATGATCCAATACAATTTTACAGAATATGCAATTAGACTGAGAGGTTTGCAGGAAGATGACAGAGATGATTTAAGGAAGATATCTTCTGAAATTCTGGCTGGGATTTTAAAGGTTCAACCTGATGAAGTGTTTTGCAGGATTGACAGAATTTATAGAATAAACTCCTGGTTGGCAAAACAAAGGCAATTGCCTAGAGATGTGGTGATTTATTTTACAGACAAAGAAATTAGAAATAATATTGTCCAGAATTCTTATGACTCTGCTTTGCAATTTCGTGGAAGAAAGATTTGGATTTTTAAGGAACTCCCGCCCAAGATGTTAATGGAGAGGAAGAAATTTGGTTTTCTAGTGAATGAGTTAAAAAAAAGGAATATTCTATTTAGGTGGGACGTCCCAGTTGGTTTAATATTGAGACACCAAGGAGTAAGATACCAACTGGATACAGTCGAAAAAGCGGAAGAATTTTATCAAAAAATTTTAAAAATAAATTTAACATCTTTAGGCATAACACAGGACAAGCAAAAGGAGTTGGAAATAAAGGGAAAACATCAAATTACAGAGGCTGTGGTAGATAAACTGTCTTTGGACTCCTTGGATACCCCAGCTGGATTGTCTATAAATTTGAGAGCAGTGTCATCTGATTTTAATGTGATGAACTATCAACTTACAGACAAGTGCGTAAATCAACCAGTTGATATACAAGTGAAGGAAAAGACATATGAGATAATAAAACAAAACCAACAAGATCAATTTACAAAGCAGAATGACAACCGATCAGCTGATACACAACTTGTAGGAAGGAAATCTGGATGGAAATGCAACCCGCAAAAGAAAAAGAAAAGAAACAGATCTCGTAGAAATAGTAGTTTCTAAACCAAGCAACAGTGAAGCCAGGGATTTTAAAAAAAAATAAATGAATATGTGAAAAGATATTGGAGGCGAATTATTGTTTAATACTATCTTGAGGAAAGTGGCAGATCTCTGCAATGCCGTGATTTTGGGATGTGGAAAGAGCCTTACATTGTTGGATTTGAAATTGAACTATCTATTTTGGATTTCTTTTACCGATAAATATATTATAACTATTTTGAGTTACAAGGCAAGAGAGTCATGTTGGGGCATGCAGAAGATCTGGCTGTTACCCACAAAGATGATGGGGATTTATAATCCTGATGAAAACCACAATTACAACTATATGGAATATAATTATAATGTCACTCGGGTGGTTGTTTTTATCTTTATATATACATGAGGATATTCATTATTGATGGGGGCAGAAGATGACTGAAGATTTTGAATAAACTGTTGCACCAGGATGCTATGTTACCCTATTATGGATGATGGATTTAACAATCTAGTGGAAAGACATCAAAGAAGATACTAAATGAATTATAAATTTAAAGTTATTGTCTTTTTTTATAAAATGGAATGTATATATAGACATATGTATATTTTAGCAGAGTGGGCAGTGGATTATATTTAGAATTGTAGTGCATGGTAATCTTGCAGGAAACTGGGTTGAAATAGGCTAGTTTAGTGATTGATTAGTTAAAGAAAAAGGATTTTTAAGTCATATATTTTGGGGAGTGGAAGAATCGGATAGAACTGAACAAATGTTAAATTTGGAGAAGGCTGCTTTGAAATGTTAAATTAATATATATAAAAGTAAAGGTTATGTTGTTGTAATAATAATAATATTTTATAAGTTTGGGGGAGGAGAAAAAGGGTAGATTGTGAAAAGCGGAGAAAAGCGGAGTTATAAGAATACTTTGCTAAGGGTCAGTATTTTGAGGAGTGAGTAAGGGCATGGTAAAATATTATGTAATTAATTATGAATTAGCTTATTGTTGTGAAGAAGAAGTCACGGGGGGGATGGGTGGTGAGGGGGGGTTAGGGAAGAAGGGAGGAAAAGGGGGAAAAACTTGTATTTGAAAAACTTTTTCAATAAAAAAAAAGACTTTCAGAAGTTTATGGAAAAAGAACTAGAATTCTTTAAAATAAGTAAAAAAGAGGATACATCACTCCAGAATGTATGGGACACGATGAAAGCATATGTTAGAGGTCTGGCAATAATGTATTTGGGAAAAAAGAACAAAAAGAAAAGGCAGAAACAGACAAAATTGGAAGAGGACTATAGAGAAAGAGTTTCAGAAAGACACTCAAAATAAAAAAAAAATTGATGGAATTGAAAAAACATGAAATAAATTTAAATGAACAGGAATCATTAGCAAATATTTTAAACTATGGGCCAAATTTAATTATTTTAAATCTATTTTTTAATCGTATTTATGTATAAATGTTTTTATTTTGGCTGTTCACCGCCCTGAGTCCGAAAGGAGAAGGGCGGTATAGAAATTCGAATAATAAATAATAAATAAATAAATAAATTGAGAGCAACTAAGCAATTTTTTTTGAAAATGCAAATAAACCAGGAAGGTGGTTAGCATATAAACTAAGAAAAGAGAAGGAGAAGAAAACTATAAAACACTTACAAGATGAAGAAGGGAAACTACAATATAGAAATGAAGAAAAAAAGAAAATAATTCAAAAATATTATGAAAAACTTTATTCTCAAGAGAAGACCTCGGAGGAAGAGATAATATTTGGAAAAATCAGACTTACCTAAAATAACAGAACAATATAAGGGAATGTTAGATGAAAGAATAACAATGATGGAATTAACAGAAGCAATAAAAAGACAAAAAAGTAGGAAAGCACCAGGATTGGATGGTCTACCAGCTGAGTTATACAAAACATTGCAAGAAGTGATTAGTAATGTAATGTTGGAATTATTCAGCAAACTATTAATGAAGGCAAGAGTGCCAGACTCCTGGAGGGAGGCATATGTGACACTTATACCTAAAGAGGACACAGATTTACGATTGATAAAAAATTACAGACCAATTTCCTTGTTAAATGTAGACTATAAGATTTTTGCTTCAATAATAGCAAATAGGTTGAAAAAAACGCTAAATGAATATATTCATACGCATCAAAATGGATTTTTACCAAAAAGGCAAATCAGAGATAATATGAGGATAATTTTGAACACTTGGGAATATTATGAGACTCACCCAGAAAAACAAATGGCGTTGATGTTCTTGGATGCACAAAAAGCTTTTGATAATGTGAACTGGCAATTTATGATAAAACAATTACAGAGAATGGATTTTGGGGAGAGATTTATAAATACTATAAAAACGATTTATGATAGATAATCTGCCAAGATAATGATGAATGGAGAAATGACAGAAAAGATAAATATCATGAAAGGTACTAGACAAGGATCTCCTCTATCACCATTGCTGTTTATTTTGACCTTAGAAGTTTTAAATAGAAATATGAGGCGAAATGAAGAGATAAAAGGGATGAAAATTAAAAAAGAGGAGTATAAATTGCAAGCCTTTGCAGACGATTTGGTATTCATTATAGACCCACAAACAATAGGCCCCAAACTATTAGAACAGACAGAAGGATATGGAAAGGTTTCTGGCTTGAAAATAAATAAAGATAAAACAAAAACCCTGGTGAAAAATATTACAGAAAAACAAAAAAGAGAGATAAAAGAGAATTTAGGTATACAAGTGGTGAAGAGAGTTAAATATCTTGGAGTATACTTAAGATGTGTAACAATAAAAGAAGATAATTATTATAGACTAAAACAACAAATTGAGAGAGACTTGGAGAAATGGAAGAACCTTCAACTATCACTTATGGGACGGATTGCATTAATAAAGATGAATATACTACTAAGATTACTATTTTTTATTTCAAAAAGTACCAATAAAAATTGAGAAGACTTATTTTCAACATCTCGACAAGATAATAAGGAAAGTTATATGGCAAGGGAAAAAAGCAAGAATTAGTATAAAAATGCTTCAAGATACAAGATTACGAGGTGAATTTGGTTTGCCAAATTGGGAATTATATTATCAGGCAGCAACATTGACATGGTTGAAGGAATGGGTTGAACTAAGGAACACAAGATTATTAACATTGGAAGGCCATGATCTACAATTAGGATGGCCTGCATTTTTGTGGTATGGTAGAAATAAGATACATACATATTTTCATAGACATTATGTAAGAATCACATTGTTATTGGTAGGGGAGAAGGTTAGAGATAAATATTATGTGAAAATACCAGTATGGTTGTCAACAATGGAAGCTTTAAATCACCCAAATGTCTTTAATTTTGGAAATATTGTTAGATATAAGGATTTATTAACTGATAAGGGGGAATTGAAAGGGAAACGAGAACTGGAAGAACAGGGAATTGAGACAGATTGGTATATGTATATGCAGGGCCGGATTTAGATTGAAAGAGCCTTGGTAGTACAAGGGTTTAAGGCACCCTGTTATTAAGCTGCTTAAGACCAGCTGCCTGCAATTACTGCAGGGTTCGAATCTCGCCAAGGCTCAAGGTTGACTCAGCCTTCCATCCTTTCTAAGGTAGGTGAAATGAGGACCCAGTTTGTGGGGGCAATAAGCTGACTTTGTATAAATATACAAAAGCATGAAGGCTATTGCTGAGCACATTGTAAGCCGCCCTGAGTCTTCGGAGAAGGGCGGCATATAAATCAAATTAAAAAAAAAAAAAAAGAAAGAAAGAGGCCCTAGGCTATTCCACTTATGAGGCCCTTTCACCAGTGGTGGGATTCAATTTTTTAACAACAGGTTCTGTGGGCATGGTTTAGTTGGAGGTGTGGCTTGGCAATCATGTGACTGGGTGGGTGTGGCTAGCTGGTCATGTGACTGTGTAGGCATGGGTAGCTCGTCATGTGACCGGGTGGGCGTGGCTATGTGCATAGACTTTTTTCAGAGGGCTGAAAAAAGTCATTTCTGACTGGGCCTCGCACTTTTGACCGGTCCTCACACTTATGACCATCCTCACATTTATGCCCGTGCAGCTTTCTTAACAACCATGTCACTCATTTCACAACTGCTTCTCTTCACCATGGTGACAAGATAGGGCAAAAACGTAAAATGTGAGGACAGTCGTAAGTTCGAGGACTGGTCAAAAGTGCGAGGACCAGTCAAAAATAACTTTCAGCCCTCTGAGTAGTCCATATGCACAAAAGGACTACCCAGAGGGCTGAAAAAAGTCATTTCTGACTGGGCCTCGCACTTTTGACCGGTCCTCACACTTATGACCATCCTCACATTTATGCCCGTGCAGCTTTCTTAACAACCATGTCACTCATTTCACAACTGCTTCTCTTCACCATGGTGACAAGATAGGGCAAAAATGTAAAATGTGAGGACAGTCGTAAGTTCGAGGACTGATCAAAAGTGCGAGGACCAGTCAGAAATAACTTTTTCAGCCCTCTGAGTAGTCCATATGCATAAAAGGATACAGCAATAGAGAGGGATGAAGGAAGGGAAGGGAAATTATGAGGACCCAGTTTGTGGGGGCAATAAGCTGACTTTGTATAAAATATACAAAAGAATGAAGGCTATTGCTTAAAGCATTGTAAGCCGCCCTGAGTCTCCGGAGAAGGGCGGCATATAAATCAAATTAAAAAAAAAAAAATTAGAGTAGGAGAGAGAGGGAGGAAGAGAGGAGGAGAAGGAGAAAGGAAGAGGAAGTAGGGAGGAGAAGAAGAGGGGGAGGAAGAGAAAGTAAGAAGGAAAGAAAAGAGAGGTGGTAGGTTTGAGGAGAAAGATTGCTGTACAATAAAAAAGATGAAAGGGAAGAAAGCCAACCCCAAACAAATATAAAGATATTAAGATAAAGAATGAATTGTTAAACTTTAAAGAATAAAAGAGAACAAATATGAATAAATAACAATAATTAGAAACACACATACAAACATACAATGTATTTTCTTTGAACAGAGTATTTGGCCGGTTCACAAATTTAAACAGTGTTTAGTCATTTCAATTAAATTTACAATTTCTATATTTCCTTTTTGCCATATTTATTCCTCATCTATTTTTGTAAAAAACCAATATTACCCTCATCCTCATCTCTAATCTTAATCAAATTCAATTTTTCCCTTCTATTCTATATTATACCCCTTCCCATTGTCATCTATTTTTATATCCATCCTCACATTGGTTAATTATGTAATATTACAGTTGTTTAATATGAATTCAACATTTTAATATAAATCAATTAGTTTTATAACTACCTTTTTTGTATATTAATCAATATGAACATGAATATTCCAATTATTTCCATGCATTCCAATTTCTTACAAATCCATTAATTATATTTACTAATAATAATAAACCAAATAATTTCCCCCATATATTCCTCCAAACCACAACTTAACCATTTCTGCTTTCAACACAATATACAATTAATAGTATCTCAATTATTACAATTCCCTAGTTAAATAGAGCTTTTTTTCTTTTGTGTTTTAAAATCTCCTCTTTTTCCCTAAATTTCCTGTTGTTTGCACCTACCTTTTTTGGTGAGGAAAAAGAAATCTGCCTGCCTAATTTTCCAACGTGCAAAGCCAACAGCCTGCTTTACTTTCTCTTTCGTTTTTCAGTATAGTTGGGGGGAAAAAATCAGCACTCTTTGCAAGCAAGGAGCAGATCCGTGAGCAAATCAGCTGGGGGTCGGGAAGTGATCTAAGCAAGGGCTAATTAGCCTCTGCTGAAGCTCCGGGGGCCAATAAAATTACAAAAAAAACACCGAACCCTTTGTTAAATTGCTGGCTCCCCCGCCCCTTGCCCACCCCTATTTATTGGCAATAAATAGTGGTGTGGAGGGGTGGGGCAAGCCAGCAATTTAACAAAGGGTTCGGCTGCAGCACTGGCTCTAGGGCGGCCCTTTGAAGCCCCGAGGCAAGAATTTGAAGTTTTTTTTTCCTCCAGCCATCGGAGGCAGCAATAGATGGGGAGTGGGCAGGGTAAGAGAACGGCAGAGAGTGAGGGTGAGTGAAGGCGTGGAAGCTGCTTTCTCCATCCTGCTCTCTTGCGTCCGGAGTCCACGTGGATCCCAGGCAGCGGAACTCAGGCTAGGGAAGGGGTGGGCAATTGTGGCTCTTTTACAACCTGTGGCCTTCAACTCCCAGAATTCCTCAGACAGCCAAGCTGTCTCAGGAATTCTGGAAGTTGAAGTCCACAGGTTGTAAAAGAGCCACAATTGCCTACCCCTGGCTACGGTAGGCTGGCGCTGCGCGGGTGGGAGGCGAGGGGCGGGCGAGCCAGCAATTTAACAAAGGGCTCGGTCGAACCCCCTAGAACACCCAGAATCCCACCACTGTGTAGGCCCCTCTTGATCTTGAGGCCCTAGGCTGAAGCCTAGTTAGCCTATAGGAAAATCCGGCCCTGTGTATATGCAGATACAAACAAGATATGAAAAAGATGCTAAATTATATGGTTTTTACTCAGAAAAGACTGAATTGGATAGGATACTCACAGGGACAGAGGATAAATTGATAAAAAAATTATAATTTCTTACTAGGTATTGAATTAGAGGAGGAGCAAGTAAAAGAAACAATGCTAACTTGGGCAAGAAATTTTGGATATTCAATTGATCTTGAAAAATGGCAACAGCTATGGGAAATGAACTATAAAGTAACGATGTTCACTGCATATAAGGAAAATCAAAATAAAATGTTTTATAGATGGCATATGCCACCTGAGAAACTAGCAAAAATGTTTAAAGATAAATCAGCTAAGTGTTGGAAATGCCATCAATTACCAGGATCATATTATCATATGTGGTGGACATGTCCGGAAGCAAAAAATTACTGGAATAAAATTAAGACATGGTTGGAAGAAATGACACAGTAACGTATTGAATTTAAAGCAGAGCTGTTCCTACTGGGTCTCCTACCTGAAAAAATTAGTAAGGAGAATATTTATTTGATTATACATGTAATAACAGCTGCAAGGATTGTTTATGCACAAAATTGGAAAGCAGAGAAAATACCTTCAGAAGGAGAAGTAATTAAAAATTTTTTAGATTGTGCAGAAATGAACAGATTAACTTTGATGATTAAGGACAGAGAAGAGTCAGAATATTTTAAGATATGGAATTATTTTTATCACTGGTTAGAAAAGAGATATAAATGATTAAATTTATAGCTATGTATAAAAGTGTTATGATTAGAATGTGTTAGTGATGAATTGATATAACGGACTGGATAAGATTGAAGACAGGAGAAATAACATATTCATAGAAGAAGAGGAAGAATTCTGGAAGATAACACCGAGATAACACATGGAAAGAATGACTGATGTATTAAATGTCTAAAAAATAAAAATACAAAATACACAAAAAAATAATCTTTTTGATACACTTCCTTTTAGATAAGAAATTGTACAGTTAAAAATAAAAAACCAGGGGTGGAGTTTGCATCACAACGTTGTATCATAGGTTTTGCCTTTGGTTGTCCCTCTACCCCTACCTCAGATGTCTAGAAATATAGATATTGCAAGAATATTCACATTCAAGGCTACGTCTAAATACAATCTTTGCTACTGCTTAAACTTCAATCTGTTTTTTAATTTCGACCCAGTTTGGACAAAGCCTCCCATTTTCCTCTGTGTGACCCACCTTCCTGAGTGGAGAAGGTCCCCTCCGGACAAGGAACGCAGTCATAGCAGCAAACTGGCTCTCCTTCTCGAGCCCTCTTGACAAATCCAGGATGACAACTTTCCACACATTTGGACTCAGGCAGGGACTGAGCAGAAGAAAAGGAATGACAAAGAAAAGAGATTAGGACTCTCCATCCATGGAAAATGGAGGAAGAAATGGATGGAGACAAGTAGCCTCTGGTCTTCACTGAGGTGAACAGGAAACCTCTGACTCCTTCTAAAGGAGTCAGAGATGCAGGAGGTAAAACAACTGGCAGGTTCTTCCTTTAGTTCCTCCCTTTTGCTTTCAGAATTTAACATTACAATAAAGTACTTTTCCACTTAATAAAGTCTAGAGGGATGGAATTGAAAAAAGATTTAAATATGATGATATATTCATATTAAAACTGAGAACAAAGTTTACTGTAAAAGATTTAGGAAACTTTATTCCATTAGATTTTTTAATATGAAATTAAACTGTGATGAAGAAAGAAACCTCTGACCAGTAAGATCTTGAAAGGTTTCCATAAAACATGGCAAAGCCACTCCACTTAAGTCCCGTCTCTTGAAGAGCTTCCATGAGATGACACCACCTGGCATGGGAGGCCAACCACCCTGGAGACTCTAGGCTTTGCCCCAGTGGTGAAATGTAAAATTCATTGTTACCGGTTCTGCGGGCGTGGCTTGGTGGGGGTCATGTGACTGGGTGGGCTTGGCCAACTTTTTTTTTTTTTTTACTTTTTTAAAGCATTTTTTTTACTACCAGTTCAGGTGAATAGGTAGTAAAAAAAATGCTTTAAAAAGTAAAAAAAAAAAAAAAAAGGTTCCGATGATCACAGCTGTTCTGTGCGATCGTTGGAACCTTTTTTTACCTTTTAAAAGTATTTTTTACTACCAGTTTGCCTAAACCAGAGTGAACCGGTAGCATTTCACCCCTGCTTTGCCCACTTGAAATGGGACCTCAGGCTTTGGAAAACAGAGAAATGGCACCAAAATTTCTCCCACCTTATTGAGCAACTTTAGCAGTGAAAGAGCATCTTGGTTGATAGAAAGTCTCTGTCTTTCAAAATACGCCAGAATTTCTCTCCTGGGATCCTCCTTGGGGAGAACCAAGAAGCCCAAAATGCCCAGATCTGCTGTTATCTCTCCATTTTGGTCCAAGTACAGTTTTCTCTCAGAAATATTGAAAAATTCATTCTTCTCCAGAAAGGGATGAAACTAGAATGGGAACATCCAAGAATTTGAAAAACAGAAAACTTTGTTTCTTATCCCACACTGAATCTTTCTTCCACAATTGTCTAATCTCCAAATATGGTTAAATAGGATACAAATACTGCCATTATCTTCATATGTGAATGAAAAGTTTTGAGAAAGATTTGTCCATCATATACTGACAAAATACAGAGAAAATATAATTGACACAATTGGTGAATTATAGGGAACATTCTAGAGCAGACGACAAATAAAATGAACAGAGGGGGAAAAAAGATGATTCATAAACTCTTTAAAAACAGGAGGTTGATTCCCAGAAAGCATGGATTGATCAAGAAGAAAGTTGTCAGGCTAATCTTCTCCCTGGTCATCCTGATGGAAAACACCTCCAGATGGAGAGTGGCTGGCTCTGGAGAATTTGATCGCTGAAGAGGGAGCCGGGTTTAGAGAGGGGATAGGCACTACCGATCAGTGCTTAGTTCTTCATCAACTGATGGAAAAATACATATCAAATAGACCTGCATCATTCTACGCCTGCTTTATAGATCTCAAGGCAGCCTTTGATACGGTTCCCAGGACTAAGCTATGGGAGAAGCTGGAAGCTGCCTCAATTGACCACAGGCTTCTTCATCTATTACCTGCCCTACATACTAAAACATCCCTCAAGGTGAGGTGTGATATGCAGAGGTCCCTCTCGAAGTCAGTTAAAACTCAAAAGGGGGTTAAACGGGGGCATTTTGGCCCCCCTGCTTTTCAACTTTTACACAATTGGCATGGTAAAATGGCTAAACAAACCAAATCACCCCTCCAAAAAAATAGGTGACCGAAGCATTGCCCTCCTGCTCTATGCAGATGCCCCTGTGATCCTCTCCAGGACACCAGAAGGCCTTAAAAGAGCCTTGCGAGCCCTTCTCCAGTACTGTAATTACAATCAACTGGGCATAAATGATGAGAAAACAAAGATCAAAAAGGCCAAAACTTGATTCATGGTATCTAAATGGCCAGAAAATAGAGCAGGGAAGCCCCTTCAAATCCCTGGGGGTGGCCATTCAGGCCAAGGGTTCAAGAAACATGCAGCTGCCCTGGGCCAAAGATCAGCCAGCACCATTCTTCATTGTTTCCGCACAAAGGGAGGCTACTATGTCCCTGCTGCTATTCAGCTTTTTGTGCCCAAGTCGCTAGCACAGCTCCTTTATGGGACGTTGCTCGGACCGTCAGCTTCATGTTTTACATCATTAGAAGTAGTTCAATCCAAATTCACCAGATCAATTCTCCAGATGCCACGTTGTGTCTCAAATGCACTTCTGCGCCTGGAGACAGGATTGAGAGAAGCCGAAGGAAGAATCCGTATAGCTGTTGGGGCCCACCAGTGGCCAGTGGAGCTGGCAGGAGATTCGGACAGTGAGGAGGTTGGGGAGGGACATGGGCCAGTCCTGGAGTCTGGGGGAGGCTCTGATGAGGGCTCTGTGGTAGTGCGCACACATTTCCGAACCGGTAGGGAAGGTAAGTGAATTTCACCCCTGGATTCTCCCCTCTTCTCTGATCCTTCCCTCTCTTCTCCTCATCCCAAAAGTCATTCTCACACATCATTGCACTTCCTAAATAGATTATGGGAAGACTGGTGATATCACTGGATTTCAGTAATGGACTCACAAACAATTTTGTGATGTGATTAGAAAACTGAGGGGCGGATGGTATGATAACTAAGTGGATAAAAACTGTCTTCAAAGAGATACTCAAATAATTTTTAATCTTTTTAAATTTTTCCTATGACACCTGAGGGTTATGTTTGTTTACTTGATTGATTAGTCCATGGGCCAAATCAAAGTGCAGAGTTCCAAACACAAATTATTACTAAAATCCGATAAAAACATTTTAAAATGGAATTTGTATAAAATAAAATTCAAAATGAGATTGGGTCAATGGGTCCTTCCTTTGGTATATGGACCAAGGTACCTGCCTCTCACCCTCTTATGCAGGCAGCAATCAAATAGGATGTGAGCCAGGTCTTCTGCCTCTGCCACTCTGCAAATGCAGAGACCTCCATTATAAGGTCTAGAGTGGAATCTCCCATATCTGACCATTGTGTCCAGCTGTTTGAATCTCGCTCGCGTAAATCTCTCCCTAAGATGTTTTGTTGTAACTTTAAATAGTTATCTAGTTGAAAAGTAGGTTTGTATTTGCTCAGCCATTTCAACTTACCCACCTTATTAAGAATAGCCATGTCATTTTGTGCTTCTATATCCTTAATTCTTTGGGCAGCTGTTTTTTTTAATTGTTCTCCTGTTACGCAAGAGACAGGAAGGCCACAGCTACGTCCAATATTAATCAGTTTAGTGATCCAAGAGGTTTGTGATTGTGAGTTTATCTGCTCTAGTAAGCATAACTTGGGGAGTCTATCAGTCTCCATTCCATTGACTTTGTGCCAGTGGTTATATGCTTTGATCTTGGATAGTGGATGAATTGTATACATTCCCAATTCGGCTCTAACTGCTGCAGCAGATGTCCTTAGATCTACACCCACAATACAGCTCAGGTGCTGGGACTGTGTTTGTTCTAGTACTGTGGTTGAGTAGAAATCCCAAACTTCTGCTCCATACAAGAGCATAGAGGTAACCTTTATATACTTTAAATAATGAGCCAGGGATTGAAGGTTAGGGATAACTTTTTGCTATTGGACATCAATTTTTCTAGGTTATCATTAATACGGTCAAGTTGATAAATCCCCTTCACGCAAGATTTGATCTAACATGTAGATCCTAGAGTAAGCTAATTTGATGAGATTTAATTTAAAGACTATAAAATTTTTCTACTTAGAAACCTTATTTCAAACTGCATTTAAAAAGTTTGATAAAATAACAATGGTTTTAAATCAACTTAAAGGCAATAATCAGAAGCAAGCAACAATTGTTGAATTGAATGGATTGGATGGATGGACTGGAAGTTAATTTGCTGCTGGCATCCCTGAAGAAAGAGTCTGTTTTGAAGGCAGGCTGCTTGGAGAGGGCTGGAGAGGCCATGGACCCTGAAGACTCAAAGTGGACAGAACGGATGACTGAAGAAATGGATTCTTTCAAGAAGATTGAGGGAGATTGGGGAATGGACTTGTCATATTTAACTGGAAAACATGTCTAAAGAGTCATTGAGTTTCAATTTACAGGAGGTCCTGTGACTTTGGGGAATGGAAATCAGTTGCTGGGAAAGATCCTAATTAAAGTTTTAAGGAAATGCATTATTATTAAGAATCAAACAAAGATATTGAATCATGAACAGATTCAGGATGGATCAGAGATAATGATTGTGGTGGTCTGTGGTAGATAATAAGCCCCTCCAGATTGTCTGAGAGTTAAATAGAATAGCAGATAACAGACAGTTTTGAAGTTTTGAAATTTAATTTTTTTTTTTTTTGATAATTTGTTAACTACATTTTTTATATACATCAGGCAGATGACAAGTCAAGTGGTTGCAAATATATCGGTAGAAGATTATAATTGTGGGCCTATTTTGCAAGGGGGAGAAATGTACATCTGTCAGTATTCAACTGGAGAACAATATATGCATATGTGGTTTTATCTGTTTTTAGTGCACAATTTAAAAAAAAAATGTTTCATCTAATTTTGTTTTGTCTTTGTCATAGTTTCATTTTTTGAAGTTTCTATTTTACCTTTTTGAACAAAATAAAATTTAATCAGAGGAATATCAAGTTTCCAGAAACAATATTTATCATCAGCACACACAGAAGGGTGTATATGTAAAAAGCAGTAGAAAAATATCTGATTTTTAGCAACTACAACTTGACTAATAACAGAGTCTCATATAAGAACATGAATGATGGACTCGAAGAAAGATGAGGGACACCAAATTTCATATGTATGTTTGTGAAAATGATCTCAAATTCATAGTTAACTGGAAACAGAATCTGAGTCAGCAGGGAGATGTTCATGGAAAGAAGGCAAATGCAGCCATAAGAATCTCAGGAAGTGAACATTCTGGTTTGGGGAGACCCCAACTCAAGGACCACGTCCCCTTGCAGGCACCAAGCTTGGAGGAGAATTTGCTGTTTTAGAACTGAGCCAGTGAAGCAGAGAAGTTCAGTCTCCCCTTCATGGATTGTCTGAGTGCAAAGACTGAGCAGCCATCAGTCAGAGAAGTTTTAACTAGGATTCCTGCAGAGAGGAGGGGTTGGGCTAGATGGTCTCAGGGTCTCCTCCAAATTTATAAAGGTTGTCATGCCACAACATGTATCTATTGTGCTTTTGTTTCTCTAGCCCCACCTAGTGGCTGGGGGTAGATAAGCCTAACTGTATGGTCTGAAGCCAGACTCCCTTTTCTCTCAGCCTTTGGAGGAGACGGAAGCAGCCGGTTTGACCGAGACACCTGGTCATCCGGAGACGGCCTCCGTCCCTCACACGGAGCATCCCTGGAGAGGTTCCAGCTGCTTCTTTGTTGGCTGTTAGTTAATGCTGCCAATCTCCTATTTATATTTGATTCTCACTCTTTGCACTTCCTCAGTTTCTCCGTGCCCTTTTCTCCCAATGAAACACCCAGATCCACCCCAGGCTCCCTTTCACTGGAGGAGAATAGGGGGGTTTAGCTGCCTGTTGAGCTGCACACAGACCCACCTGCAGTGGGGACAGAACAAAGGAGAAATTCCACCATGCTAATCACACACCCACAAATACCGGAATTCATTTCAAAAAAGAACACAGCATTTTCAAATGAGCAGTGTGCAATATTAAACTGCCATGATATCTATTCTTTGGAACCATTATTCCCTGAGTAATTGAATTGGACAGATCTGTTGAGTTGGTTCCCCTCCTTCTCCTCTGGATTCCTCCTCCAAAGGATCTAAGATTAATGGATCCAATTGGGTTCCCTTACCTGCCACGGCTGCAGCCTTGGAGAGCCCAAAGACTTTTCTCCCTCCTTCCTTCTCTTCCTCGATCTGGAGGAATAAGCGGCATTCAAGGCCTGGGCCAGAGTCTGAATGATACTGTAAAGATGAGGGTCATTTGGGGCCTGGTTCATGTCCTTTTTCTCCTGGGTCTCCAGTGGGGCTTTCTGGGTGCATCTTCTGCGGCCTTTGGCAGAAAAGACGTTCTTTGAAAGAGAACAGAGGAAATAAGGATCTTGAAACTTTTCTTCCACAAAGAAATGGGGTTCAAAGGCAGAATCCATTGGCCTTTGTTTTAACAGATAGCCAAAGTTCCAAATACTATGGATGTATTTGAGAAGTCTACGATTGTTCATTTCATACCCTGCAAAATTTGTGAGGATCCAGACTTTCCCTTCAATGGGTCCTGGCAGACGCATAAATGTTAAATGGAAAGGAAGGATTCTCTCCCAAATGGAATCAAATTCTATTAAGTGAACAAAAACGTTGACTTGTCTCCACTTAGAGAGGGAATCCCTGAGGGCTGTTGTGTATCCAGTTGTTGAGAACAGTTGTGATATAACAACACAAATTCCACTCCTGACAAGCAAAGGAGGAAAAATCCTCATGAAATTCTCTCCCTTCTCTGTGTCTGAAGCAAAGAGGCCAATCAGGGTCCATCTGAAATGGAGGAGCAGGTGGACAATTGCTGGGTACTGGAATCCTTCTTTGGGGAGAATATGGTGGAAAAGGGGGAATTTCCTTTTATCACTCAGAGCCTCTGAACCAGTTGTATGACTGATCTGAAAAAGCAGTGAAGAATGCTGTGTTATATTTGGGGTCAGATCAAATCCAAAATATTAGATTTTAATAAATCCAACCTGATTCTCATTAATATATTAGAATAGTTTGTTAATCAGACATTATTTAAAATATTAAAGACAGAATATTAGCAAGATTGTATCATAATAATGGAAAATAATAAGCAAATTAAAAAACAATAAAAATGTAAATCATATTTCATTATCCCACCCCTACAATTTATCACAATTAGATTAACACGTGCAAATGCCAACTGGAGTATTCTATTCCAATAAAGGGCCTATTATAATTTTCGAGGATTGCTGCATCTTTTTTTGCTTCTCTATCACAGATTCCTTCTGGAGGAAATTTTTTAACTTCTTTCTCCAGTTACACAAGAAACAGGCAGACCTCAAAGCCTAATAAGATTTGTCAGTTGTATAATCCAAGTTTGGTCTTTAATTGAAGTTTTGTCTGTTCCAACAGCCACAATTTTCAGAGTCTGCCAGTTTCCATAGATTAAATTTTATGCCAATAATACCCATATTTTCTGAATTTAGACAAAGCAGAAGTTGTGTAAATTCCCAAATCAGCTCTGAGGGCAGCAGCTGGAGTCCTTTTGTCCATCCCAAGATACTCCTCAGAGGCTGAGATTGGGTTGGTTCATGGGGGAAAACTGGGCCTCCTATAATTTAATAATTGGGGCTGAGGAAGCTGGAGAGCTATGAGGTTTTCATTTAAGCACCACTTTCACTCCAGCCCTTTCTCTAACTGAGCTCCTTGGATGATGAGGGAGCCAAGATTCAGGCTCAGAGAAAACAACCCCAGGTAAGGAAAGGTGTTACTTGCTCTAATGGCTGACCATCTATGGCTATGATGTCATTTCCCAAAGACCATAACTTTTGAACTTGCTTTATAAATTATCAGATAATTATTAAGACAAAATTGCATTAACAGAGGGATACAATCAAGATCAAGAGAGGTACTAATACCACCCTATAAAGCCTTAGTAAGACCACACCTAGAATCCTGCATCCAGTTTTGGTGACCACACTATAAAAAAGATGTTGAGACTCTAGAAAAAGTGCAGAGAAGAGCAACCAAGAGGATTAGGGGACTGGCGGCTAAAACATACAATGAACGGTTGCAGGAACTGGGCATGGCTGGTCTAGTGAAGAGAAGGACCAGGGGAGACATGATAGCAGTCTTCCAATATTTTAGGGGCTGCCACAGAGAGGAGGGGTCAAGCTATTTTCCAAAGCACCCAAAGACCGGACAAAGGCCAGACAAGGAATAATGGATGGAAACTGAACAAGGAGAGATTCAACCTGGAAATAAAGAGATAAAGTTGCCTTCAGAAGTTGTGGGAGCTTCATCACTGGAAGCTTTCAAGCAGAGACTGGACCGTCATCTGTCAGAAATGCTGTAGGGTCTGCTTGGATTAGATGACCTACAAGGTCCCTGTCACAAGTAAATGCCTTATTCTCAATTATGTAAATAGTATTTGAACGGAATATCAGGGGTTAATTTATTCTTCACTTCTTAATGTATTCATACTTCACCACTCCCACATCTAGCTCCACCCATTGTATATATAAGGAGCTGCACTTACTCATTCCTTGCTTCTATCTGTGAATATTCAGTGAATATAGAATGCCTCATGTAAATAAAGAAAGATATATTTGAACTATTAATTCTTAAATGATTTATTGAGTCTGATCCTGAAAATATTGCAACAAGCTGGTAGCAGAGGATGGTTGAATTGACTCAATAAAAACTTAAATATGTCTAAGAGAGATAGGCCCAACACCAGGGCATATAGCAAAGAAATGGAAACGGATCAAGAAATAATCGATGAGTCCACAAATGCGACTTCGAGAGAATCTGAAGAATACACCACTGAAGACGAAGAAATAATAAATGAAAATGATGACCGAGAGGAAAACGAAATAGAAAACAACGAACTCAGGTCAGAGATATTAAAATTGTTAAAAAGCCAGAAGAACGATGAAAGCCTCATCACGAACCTCCAAGATATGCTGAAAAACAGCGGAGCAGCGAAAGAGAAGCACATCGCTACTGAAAAGCCAAAAGATTCAAAAATAGTGAGTGATACGATTATAGACAAAAACGCTGTGAAGAAGAAAAACGGTGATCCCACGCAAAATTTCGAATGGCAGCCATCTTGGTTTCAACAGACCTCCAGGGTGAGCGAAACAGAGCCAATCAGAAAGCTTGATTCAAAATTTCTGGCGCGAAAGACATTACTAGATAATGAAAATGAAAAAGAAAAGTCAAATACCTCAGAAGGATCAGAATCGGAAAGTGAAGGTGATTCAACAGACACACAAATAAAGTCAGCAATGAAAACGCTTTTCGCTGCATTTGGACCGAAACTAAAGATTACCAAAAAATCAACTAGAAAGCAAGCGAGCAAGCCAACGCCTCAGAATCTACCCGCTCCCATCCCGACGACGAGAGCACCAACGCCTGAACCCAGAGAGCCCTGCAGATACCGCCCCACACCGCAGATCGATGCAAGCACCAACGCTCTCAAGAGAAGAAAAAGAACAACCGCCATCGTCAGAACTCCCAAGATCGAGCCGGAGACCGATTCATCTGAGGAGGAGCAGAGCGAGCGAGCCGCAACGACGAGAACCTCTCACGACGACTCCAGGAATGAAATGAGCAACGCGCATGCGCAAGACCACGCAGACGGCCCAGGAAGACATGAGTTGCTGAAAGGATCGTGCAGACTCGTTGCGAGCATTCCCACGCCGTTTTGTAATTTCCAGCATTTACGAGACCACGGACTACCCCCGGTTGTAAGTAATGGACCCAATAATGTCGGAAACTTGCCCAGTGACTTCCCAAAGCTGAGGATAGATGGCATTAATTTACAAGAGTGGTATCAGCAGCTCCAGGTTGTCTTTATGAAAGAAAACTTACTGTTTTTTATCACTAATCCCCCAAAAAGACCTTGGACTCTAAAACTAGACTGCTTACACCATAGAGCATTTTTCTTAATAATCTCTAGTGTATCTCCTGCAATGTATCACAGCATTAAGCAAAATCTGACTGTCTCAGAAATTATTCAATGCATGTTCAATTTGTTTCACAGTGATAGTGTAGCTGCTACCACAAGAATATCTAAAGATTTCTTTTCTTCTAGGATAAAACCAGGGGTTTCCATAAGTGAACATTTAATATATTTAAACAAAATTAGAGCTGAACTGCATTTAAGGGGGGAGGTGATTTCAGACCAAACGATGAAAAGTGTTATCATCAACTCACTTGACCCATCATGGGATAATTATATGTCACATTTAGACACAATCAATCTAGGATATTTATCCATAGAAAGTCTATCCAATAAGTTAATAACTGAAGACAATTCAAGGAGGAGTCGCTCTAACAACCACATAGAACACAAACCATATAGAAAGGTAGCTTTTCAAGAAAGATATCATGAAACATTTAGATGCCACAACTGTGGATCCAAAGAACACAATAGGAGAGATTGCCCCAAAATTTCAAAAGAAAGACATAGGTCAGAACATAGAAATAAATACAACTATAGACAGTCTTCCATTGATAGACATAGATATAGAAGCCCACCAAATTATAAAGAGCATAGAGGGGGCAGAGACAATTCAAAGGATAGAAAATCTGGTTCACTAAATGGACTAAACAAACAAGACAACACTAACGTACAACAAACTGAGAACAATAATTGGCTTATTGATTCTGGAGCAACTAATCATACCACTAATAACAAAAATATATTATCTTCATTTGTAGAAGATAAATTTGTAATAAAGGTAGCTAACCAAGAAAAAGTACAAGTATTAGGTAGAGGAAATGTAACCTTACCTGGCCTAGGAAAAATAGAGGGGGTATTACTAATACCTGAAATACCTCATAACATACTAAGTGCCATAAAACTAAGCAGAGATTCTGATATTAATATTGTGTTTTCAAAAGGAAAAGCGACTTTGGAGAAAAATAAAATAGATATAGGTACAGTAATGATTAAAGGAGGCCTACCTTATTTAATAACAAAGGAGAAGTGGTTACACAACATTGATTCAAATATAGAAGATAGTATTGAACCAGATAATGGAAACATTAGTAACAGTGACAATGATGAATGTAAAGTAGCTCATAATCACAAGGATACACATAATGAAAGAAAACCAAAAATAGGTAAGCCAATTCATGATGAGTGTGCTCATGTTTTACATAGGAAGTTAGGACATGCCAGTTTTCCTGTAGTGCAAAAGATGACTGAACACGCAGAAGGTGTTAAAATAAAAAATTGTGAAAACTATTTGGAATGCTCAGTATGTAAGTCTACAAAACTAAAAACTAGTCCCAGACCTAGAAAATCAACAAGGTCAACCAACAAAATTTTTGATTTGGTACACATGGACCTGGTTGGTCCACTAACTCCTTCAATCACTTATAAAAAACGTTACTTCTTAACCATTGTGGACGATTATAGTCGTTATGGATTTGTTTACACATTAAAACATAAAGATGAAACTTTTCAGAAATTTAAAGAATTTTACAAACGCGTAGAAACACAACACAATATCAAAATAAAACAAATCATGACAGATAGGGGATGTGAATTCATGTCTAAGGAATTCTCCCAATGGCTGAAGGACAAAGGAATGTTACATTACACATCTAGCCCATTTTCTGCATTCCAGAACGGAATTGTAGAGAGAAAGAACTCAACATTACAAACCATGATTAGATGCACATTGGAAGATGCTGGCTTAAGCAAACAATTCTGGTCAGAAGCCCTACAATATTCCAATTACACACAAAATAGAACTTGGTCCAGCATTATAAATAAGACACCATATGAAGTGATGTATAATAGGAAACCAAAATTAGCACACATGCACATATTTGGAGTCACTGCAGACGTACACATACCCAAACAATTAAGAAGAAAAGGAGAAAATGTGTCTAGAAGACTTAGATTTATGGGATATGAGACAGGTACAAAAGGATACAGATTCATTGATAATAATAACAAATTTATAGTTTCCAGAACAGCTGTGTTCCATGAACAGGCCAACTGGTCTAAAATACATCTTAATGAAATATTCCCAAGCAACAACACAGGTACAAAACCCCAAGAGAAAAAAACTATAGAAAAGCAAAATGACAACAAACATAGAAACAAAACCAAAACATGGACAAACAGTCAACACAAAATAAAGACAGATACATTAACAAAAAAGGAAGCAAGATATTTGCATGATAATAATAGTAAACCTGAAAAAACAATTAGGAATACCAGAAATCAAATGCCAAGTAAATACAAGGATTATATAATGCATATGAATGGAGAATCAACGACACCTAATACATATGAGGAAGTGTTAAAACTTCCTCCTAAAGAAAAAGAAAAATGGGAATCAGCAATGACAAAAGAGATGGAAAGTTTACAAGGATTAGATGTATTTACACCTGCAATTGCACCAAAGGACAAAACTATTATTGGCACTAGGTGGATATATAAAATTAAAAATTTAGAGGGAGGCAATACTCTATACAAGGCTAGATTAGTTGCACAAGGTTATGCACAGAAATATCCCGAGGATTATACTGACACATAGTCCCCCACTGTAAGAACTGAGAGTGTCAAAACAGCTCTAGTTGTAGCATCAGCACTCAATCTCGATGTATTCCAATATGACATACAGACTGCGTATTTACATGCAAAATTAGATAAGGAAATATATGTAAGAGCACCTCACAGTCAATACACAAACAAGAATGAGACTTGGTTATTAAACAAAAGTTTATACGGGTTAAAACAATCTGGTAAACGATGGTATGATTGTTTAGTAAAAGTACTTAAAACTATGGATTTCAGTGCTACTACTGCTGATAACTGTTTCTTTGTTAAAAAGAGTGATGATTCCATAGAATTTGTATTAATCTATGTGGATGACATTTTGTACATAGGTAAACATAAAGAAAGAAGAGAAACATTTGTAACAAAGCTAAATGAACATTTTTTCACTGAAATCTTTAGGTAAAGTAAATAAGTATCTTGGTGTTCAAATTAGTAAAACTAGAAGAGGATTCAAACTTTCTCAGAGAGATAAGATCATAGAACTCTTGAACAAATGTAATCTAAGCGATGCTAAACCCTGTGACACTCCTATGCAGACTGACTTTCTAAGGAATGCAGATGAATCATCCCCTGAGTTCAAAGATAACACATTCTATAGATCAATGATAGGTTCCCTTCTTTACATTTCCAATTGGACCAGACCTGATATCGCTTTACCCCTCAATTTATTGTCCAGACATGTCAGCAAACCAACAATGTACCATTGGGAAGCTGTCAAAAGGATATTAAGATATTTAAAGAATACCTTAGATTTTTGTTTGATATTAGAGCCTAATAATGTCAAGGAGCCAAACCTCACATGTTACACAGATGCGGATTGGGCTGGAGACACTTCATGCAGAAAAAGTACATCTGGTTATATATTCCTCCTTAACGGTTGTCCAGTTTACTGGTACACTGGCAAACAAGACTTAGTGGCCACTTCAACAACAGAAGCAGAATATGTTTGTCTATCTAAAGCAGCAAATAACCTTGTATGGTTTAATGACTTAATTTCTGACATTTGGAAAAAACCCACCTTGCCTTTTATTATGCATGAAGATAATAAAGCGGCTATCGAAATATCTAGATCTGATGCCATTGGACAAAGGTCCAGGCATATAGATATAAAATTTAAACATGTGAGACAGTTATCTCAGGATGGATTTATTAAAGCGGTGCATTGTGAGACATCAGAACAATTAGCTGACATATTAACAAAACCTTTGCCATCTAAACAACATAAATACCTGACTTCTAAGTTATATGTTTTGTACTGTCCTGAATCTGAATGTAATTGGTGTAGCATATCGAATCGGCATTTAGAGGGGGATTTGTCACAAGTAAATGCCTTATTCTCAATTATGTAAATAGTATTTGAACGGAATATCAGGGGTTAATTTATTCTTCACTTCTTAATGTATTCATACTTCACCACTCCCACATCTAGCTCCACCCATTGTATATATAAGGAGCTGCACTTACTCATTCCTTGCTTCTATCTGTGAATATTCAGTGAATATAGAATGCCTCATGTAAATAAAGAAAGATATATTTGAACTATTAATTCTTAAATGATTTATTGAGTCTGATCCTGAAAATATTGCAACAGTCCCTTCCAACTCTGTTAATCTGTATCTATCTATACTATTCCAGACAAGTGGCTGTCCAGTCTCTTCTTCAAAGCCTCCAGTGATGGACCACCCACAATTTCTGAAGGGGAGACGTTCCATTCCTCACCATTAGGAAATTTCTCCTTAGTTCTAGATTGTTTCTCTCCTTGATTAGTTTCCATCCATTGTTTCTTGTCTTGCCTTCTAGTGCTTTGGAAAATAGGTGGACCTCTTCTTCTCTGTGGCAGCTCCCCAAATATTGGTACATTGCTATCATGTCATCTTTTCACTAGACTCAACATACTGATTTACTGCAACTGTTCCTCATATGTTTTAGTCTCCAGACCCTTAATCATCTTTTCTGCACTCTTTCCAGAATCTCTACATCTTCTTTATAATATGGAGACTAAAACTGGATGCACTATTCCAAGTGTGGTCTTACCAAGGCATTATAAAGCAGTACCAATAATTCATGTGATCTTGATTTTATCTCTCTGTTAATGCAACCTAGGACTGAATTAACTTTTTTTAACTGCTGCCACACATTGCTGGCTCATATTTAAGTGATTGCCCACTCGGACTCCAAGTTCCTCTCACAGTTACTGCTATGGAGCCAGGTTTCACCTAATCTCTAAGTGTACATTTGGTTTTTCTAGCCTAAGTATAAAACCTTACTTTTCTCTACATTCAATTTCATTTTGTTAGATAGGCCCAGGGTTCAAGTCTACCTAGATCCATCTGGATCTTCAGCCTATCTTCTGTGGTGTTGGCTATTCCTGCCACTTTAGTGTTGTCTTCAAATTTGATGATTTCTCCATTTCTCCCCTCATCCAAATCATTCATGAAGATGTTGAAGAGAACTGGGCCTAAAATGGAACCTTGGGGTCCCCCACTGCTTGTTTCCCTCCATGCAGACGTAGTTCCATTGAGGACCACAGGCTGACTCCATCTGGGGGTGATGCTGTCTCTCCCACATATTTTCAGCTTCCTGAGAAATAGGTTGTGGTTTACTTTGTCAAAGCCTTTCTGAAATTTACGCACTGTATGCTAAATGCACTGCAATTCATTGGTCCACTAATTTAGTCATTTTTGTCAAAGAATGAAATAACTTTTATTTATGATCTGTTTTTTGATCCTGCATTAGTCCTAGTAAGTCATTCATATCTAGACTGAAGAACAAGGGTTCAAATATACACCTTTCCCTTCCCCCTTGGTAAGCATTGATCCTCCTTCTCATGGCTCCATTGAGCCCAAATCTCCCTCTCAAACAAGGGCTTGGATCAGGGCCAACAGGCTGAGCTCCATTTTGAGGGCAATCCATTTTCTCCATCATAATTTTCTGTTTATTGAGTCAAATGCTGCACTAACATCTAGAAAGCCGCAAACCTTGTTTTACCTCACTGATATAGATTAGATATTTCAGGACAAATTTGTTGCCAATATTAGATTATTATCTTTTCCATTATTTCTTATAAAATCCATATAGCTTTTAACTCTACCTAAAACCATCTGCATCTTCTGCAAGGAATGCATTTTTCTCAAGTTTAACTAAGAGGATCATGGCATAAATTTTAGCCACAATATTTGCTAGTCTAATTGACCTATAATTGCTAGAGTAATTTTTATTCCACATTTTAGATGGATAAAATGCTACTATTGGCAACTTCAATCTGATTTGATAGAGCAGGCATTATTTATCTGTGAAAATGAAGATGTCAATAGAAGCCTCAACAACCAGGGATATTTTTTGATCAGTTAAATAGTTGTTAGAATATCTTCTCCAGGGAATGTATTACTTGCATTTCAGGCCTTTTATGATTAATCTTAACATGAACATAATGGGGTAAAATATTGACGTTTTTGCTAATCTGGAGAAAAGCAGCTCTTGAATTCCATGGAGAAGACATGATTGCATCTATTGCTCACCCACCACCACCGTCTGCCACTCTTTACCAGAGGAAGAAAAACACACACAAACCTGTGAGACTTTGTAGGTGGCTCCTAATGTTGACATCTGGATGGAGATGGCCTTGTCAGCTGCATCAAGAAGAGCCAGAAGGTTCTCCTTCCTTCCACAGCCGTAGTTGGGGACATTGGCTTCTCCAGTGGAGAGCATGTCCAGCAAGGCATCTGAAGTGTGGAAAGTGCTTAAATAGTTGTTATGGATGTTGTAGCCAAGTGTGAGATTGTGCAAGAATTGGGAATTCTTGTTGACCAGTTGAATGTTGAAAATGAATTGTAAGAAATAAAAAAAAATGGAAGAAGTCCTATTGAAAAAAAAGTTATTATATTCAACAGCCACAACAAATACTTTTGTTATATATAATATAAATAATCCTCCACAAGCCTACTGAGCCTTAAACCAACATTTATCCAAAAGCAATGATCAGTTACACAAATATGGGAATGGGCTGAGGTACGGCAACTACAACTGATTCCACCACTACTTTAAATAAAACTCATTATTCAAGTGATAAGTTAAGGATTGAACAGAGAGAGGAAAATAACCTGCAGGCCTTTCAGCTTTTTTTCAGACTCCTTTTTGAGTCTCTTTCACAAAATCAGACCAAAGAGAGAAGCCATGGAAATCAAAATCATTCAGGGAATTAGACATATTCCCCAATATAGGAATAAATGAAAAATAAAAAACAGAAAAGAAGGAGAGTGTTAAAATGGAGGGAGGGCCATTCCATCACCCTGAATGACTTACAGATCATGGAAAACAAACTGAAGAGAAGGAGCCACGTTGAAAAGCAACTTTATATGCAATATTTCACTTCCAGTGAGGACTATACCAATGAGATGGTCTCCTGGGCTGTAAAAGCTCCGTGGTTGTTTCCCATCCTGGTTCTCCAAACTCAGCGGGCATTTCATTCCAAGCTTCCCACAGACTGGATGGGACAAAAACAGCATCAGAAGCAGAAGCAGGAAGTCCATAATTCATGGGGTGAATCAATGAATCCCTTTCTTGTTTCTAAAGCAGAATTAGAAGAATTCAAAGGACTCTCACAAGGTGGAACATCCAGTTGCTTTTTCTCAACACAGAGAAACTCTCAGCTTCACCTGGAAAGGAGAGAGACATAGATTCAAGAGCACCGACTCTGCCTGTCCCAAACCTCCATATTTCTCTGCCCAAAGTCTCCCCTGGAGGATTCAGCCAAACAGCAGAGCTGAAACTTTTATCACAGTTCTCCCTCTCAGGAGGGATCCCTGAATAATTCAGCTAGTTCTTGCAGTCAAAGATTGTTGCGAAATTCTCTGGAGGGAAACGAAAGGGAAATAATCCCCATGTGATTCAAAATAACAAGAGCAGAGATGGAATTAAATCCATCATCTAGAATTTACAGTTTTGGGAGCTCCATGCAGGGAATACATGGCACCAGTGGCTGAAATAACAAATAAATCTGAAATTTTTTTGTATAGTGATGAAAGACAAAACTCCGGGGGCCAATTAATGCCAGAGCCTTCCACAAATCTGAAATAGATGCCAGCTGAGTTGGAATCAAAATTTACTTTATTTTGGAAGCTAATGCTCAAGGGCATTGCACAAAAGGGCTGATGCAATAGTGCATCCAGTCTCTAAGAACAAAATCAACTTTAGTGAAAAACTAGTTTTTCGAACTTTGCAGAGTTAAACAAAAATCACATGGAGAGGGAGAGGGAGAGGGAGAGAAAGAGGGAGAGGGAGAGAGAGAGAGAGAAAGAGAGAAGTTAGAGAAAGCCAAGTGAAAAGAGATGGAGAAATCAAGGCTGCCTCTCACCCCATGTGGGGAAGGGAGGGAAGAAAGGAGGGAAGGGGAGCTCAGGACCTTCGTGTTGTAGATGGAAAGCTGATCTGCAAAATCCAACTTCCATCTTCTGAGTCCTGGGAAGTGGGGAGACCATATCCCATGTTGCTCAGACACCTCTTTCCACGCATGGGGCACTCAGGGGGGAAAGCAAAGCCCAGACCCACGGAGAAAGCCCAGAATGGCCAGGGAGGAGGAGGGGATCTGGGGCATTCCTGGGAAGAGAATAACCTGGTTTATGGGTCACAGAGTTGAATGTTGGGGGAACGCAGCCCCCCGGGGTTTCTCCAGCCTTCCTTGGGCTCCGTGTCTTTCCAGGAGAGGCTCCTGTGGGGGAGAAGCCATGCAGGGCTGGGTCTTCTAAGGGGGATCCGGGGTTGCCCTGGAGGAAAAGGCAGCCGACCTCACCCTGGAGGGGACCCTCTGTGACTCTGAGGAAGATGGGAGTCCCCTGTGGCCCCTCCAGACCCCCCAGCTAAGGAGACCCTCTTCATTGCAGCCTTTTCTGGGGAAGGGGCTTAAGCCCCCCTCCCTCTGCAATTCTGGGAGCTTTTGCCTCTTTCTCATCCCCCACAAAGCTTGAATTTTGCTCTTTATTTGACCCCCCCCTTTGGCTTGGCTTCTTCAGCCTCTTCTCCATCAGGCTGAGGGCAGGGAAGCTCCCAGGCAACTGTCTCTTCCCCCCGTTTCATTGGCTACAGGGTTGTCATGACGAAGGGGGCGGGCCAGAAATAGAAGCAGCCACTAGAGAGAAAGAGAGGCGGGACTTTTGTCGTCCCTGAGAACTGGAGGATTTGAACGCGAAATCTGCTTTCTTTTACAAAACCATTTATATTATTATGGAAAAGTAAAAAGTTGAGATTCGATTTTAATGCTTTATTTTACTGCAATGGAGGAAGTCTGAACTCAGCGCTTTTTTTTCTTTCCTCCCTCCCCCCACTTCTCTTTCCCCTCCCCCCATTTCTTCCTCTGCTTGGGGTTTTTTTTTTTTTTTTTGTATTTTATTCTATAATCTAATAAAATGTTTTTTTAAAAAAAAAAGAACTGGAGGATTTGAATGCAAAATCTGATTTCTTCTTTTCAGATGCAGCCCAGAATCAGAAGGAGGGAAGGGTCAGAGAAAACGAATGAATATTTAAAAATATATTTAAAAGAAAACAAAGGAAAACTTAGACTTTGACAGAAGAAAAATAAAAAGCGAACACCAAAAAAAAGATAAGCTATCTGTAGAAAAAGTTGTTTAGCTCTGTAGAGTGTGATCCGTGAGATGTACAGAAATTAAAAGCAAAGAATGATAAAAGTCAGCCTTAAGCAAATCTATTGGAGACGCAGAGCAGAAAGATCGGAAGATGAAGTGAAATTGGACCTTTAAAAGAATAGTGTCGCCAAACAGTTTATAGAAAATATCTAAAATAGTTATAATGTTAACATTACTTTCTGCACAGGTTGAAAGGATTTACAATTTAGAATTTCTGTTTATTTTAATTTTAAAAATGTGTAAGCTTTCCTATTTGTGAAATAAAAATCTCACCCCAGCCATTGAAAGGAGAGACAAAAAAACCCAAATCAAATTCAAGTTTCTAGTGCTTTGTGAGTATGGAGTGCGGGCCAATCTGGTCTTTGGTGGTTTAAAAAATATATATACTGGCAGCAATTGGTGGCAGAGGTGGGATTGCTCCAGGAGATCTCTAAGTGTTTCCAGTGCAAAGGAAAAGAGCCTCAGCTGTCGGAGGGAGAGAATTTGATCTGGGGAGATCTCATCCCCAACGGCCCCCCAAATACCCGGAGCTTCTCCTGGGCCTTCCGAGATGGGAGAGGCTGAAGGGGAAGCTCTTCCAGGCCAGGAGACCATCTCATGGGGAGAATCCTCAGTTGAACAGGAAGATCGCATAGAACAAGGACTTCCAACCAGGCTCCTCCTTGCCAGTTTCATTCCTGAGTCATTCCCTGTGCTGGAGTTTCCTTTCCTCTCTTTGCATTCCTAACACTTTCCTTTTTTCCTTTTTATTTCACTTACTCCTGTATTAACAGACCTGTCTAATTTCCTGAATGGTCTGGATTTCCAAAGCTTCCCTCTTTTTCTCTTATTTTCTGGAAGTCGCTGGAATCCAAAGATGGGATGGAATAAAAACCGTAACAACTCCAGATTATTTTCCTCTCTCCATCCAAACTTGAGCTCATCACTTGAATGCTAACTTTTGTTTAAAGTAGTGATTGAAACAGTTGTAATGGCCCCTGCCCAGCCAAGCCCCATATTTTTATAACTGCTGATTGATACACAATTCCTGATCCTTAGAAATAGAATAGAACCAGAATAGGATAGAATAGAATAGAGTAGAAACAGGAATGGAATGGAATGGAATGGAATGGAATGGAATAGAATAGAATAGAATAGAATAGAATAGAATAGAATAGAATAGAATAGAATAGAATAGAATAGAATAGAATAGAATAGAATAGAATAGAATAGAATAAGAAATTTTCTAGAAAGAAAAATTTTCTGTTTTTATTCCACAGACTTTGCCTGAGACCTCCCAGGATCTCTATCTGGGCTTGCAACCCCTTCCTACTGGGAGGCCCAGAGCTGCCCAAGGGGCACCCCTGGCCTCTCTCCACAGCTGGACCAAAGATTGTGACATCGTAGCTTGTGTCATAGAAGGTCTCCTGGGCTGCTCTGGGTCACCCAAAGGGTTGAGTGCTGAAGGAAAGAGCATTTCCTCACTGAGAATGGCAGGCAATTTCTTACAGTGGATGAGAATGAAGAGGAAGTTCTCAAATAGAGGTAGGATGAAATTAAAGTGAGACTTATTATAACACTTAACTTTAGCAGTTAGAATAGTAATTACTCTACCCTGTAATGAAAAGGAAGGGAAAGTCTACAAATAGAGGTAGAATACAATTAAAAAACAACACTATCTCCTTAACTTGAGCAGGAAGGGTGAAGAGTTTAGATGCCAGAAGTATCAGCTGGCTCCTAATATTGGGGAATAAAGAACCCAGATCAAACTGTGGCTGAAAAAATGAATGTCTTTAATCGCAGTCAATAAGTTTGTGTTTTTAAAGAAGTCTATTTTTTTCCCCAGTGGTACCAGAAGAGACACTGGATTTGGGCTTATGGAGGCACACGGAGGTATGTACTATATAGTTCCAACCCATCTATAAGACCGAGGGTGCCTGTGTTAACTGGGCTTGGGGGTCTCCCTCGTGTCCAGGCCCAACGTCCTCATGACCTCCATGGCTTTTCAGCAGAAGGCTTCAGGTGCCAGCCAGCTGCCCCCCAACCAACAAGGGCCTCCTCCTCAGCGGTCCATCACCCCCTGCCCCCCTCAGGTAAGCAGTCTAAATCTTCTGGGGAATAGTTTAAGTGTCCATTACTAAGGATGGCAAATTTTCACATTATCCTTTTATTATGTGAACGAATCAGGCTGAGACAGTGGTGAAATCCAAATTTTTTTACTACCAGTTCTGTGGGCGTGGCTTTGGTGGGCGTGGTGTGGCTTGGTGGGCGTGGCTTGGTGGGCGTGGCAGGGGAAGGATACTGCAAAATCCCCATTCCCTCCTCACTCCTGGGGCCAGCCAGAGGTGATATTTGCTGGTTCTCTGAACTGCTAAAAATTTCCGCTACTGGTTCTCCAGAACCTGTTAGATTTCACCCCTGGGCTGAGAGATCAATTCTCTTACGTAACAAATAACTTTGTGTAAACCCCATTTTTCTTTAACCAGGAGAGGTTATACCTGAAAAATTGTTCCTGTCATAATAAGATGTGAGGGTTGGGGATAGTGGAAGGTGAGTGAGCTGATTTATAAGTATATTCCACACCTGTTATTTATTTTAACTTTTCCAGGCTCCTACAACATCCGGGGGGGAACCGCTGAGGAGTGCGAGGGAGAAGAATGCCACGTAAGTCTACATTGCATCTCAAAAATATAAAATATAAAATTCTGGATCAGTGTGATCTGCTTCCACAGGCTTATTTTGTGGGCGTGTTTTCTGGGTCAGCGGCTGCTTCTTTCCCCTGCTGCTCTTGCTGGGGATGGGAAAGCGTCTTTCGCAGCACAGCGAAATTTAGCTTTGGGTCCAACTTCACTCCCAACAGGAATGTCACAAGTAAATGCCTTATTCTCCATTATGTAAATAGTATATGAACAGAGTATCAGGGGTTAACTTATTCTTCACTTCTTAATGTATTCATATTTCACCACTCCCATACTTAGCTCCACCCATTGTATATATAAGGAGCTGCATACGTTCATTCTGTGCTTCTATCTGTGAATATTCAGTGAATATAGAATGCCTTATGTAAATAAAGAGAGATATATTTGAACTCTTAATTCTCAAATAATTTATTGAGTCTGATCCTGAAAATATCGCAACAATCTGGTAGCAGAGGATGGTTGAATTGACTCAATAAAAACTTAAATATGCCTAAAAGAGATAGGCCCAACACCAGGGCATACAGCAAAGAAATGGAAACGGATCAAGAATAATCGATGAGTCCACGAATGCAATTTCGAGAGAATCTGAAGAATACACCACAGAAGATGAAGAAATAATAAATGAAGATGATGATCAAGAGGAAAACGAAATAGAAAACAACGAACTCAGGTCAGAGATACTAAAACTTTTAAAAAGCCAAAAGAGCGATGAAAGTCTCGTCGCGAACCTCCAAGATATACTAAAAAACAACGGAGCAGCGAGAGAGAAGCACATCGCTACCGAAAAGTCAAAAGACCCAAAAATAGTGAGTGATATGCTTACAGACAAAAAAGCAGTGAAGAAGAAAAACAACGATCCCGCGCAAAATTTCGAATGGCAGCCATCTTGGTTTCAACAGACCCCCAAGATGAGCGAAGCAGAGCCAATCAGAAAGCAGGATTCAAAATTTCTGGCGCGAGAAGCCTTACTCGACACAAAAAATGAAAGAGAAAAAATATATACCTCAGAAGAATCAGAAACAGAGAACAAAGAAGATTCAACAGACATGCAAATAAAGTCAGCAATGAAAACGCTTTTTGCTGCATTTGGACCGAAACTGAAGATTACCAAAAAAATCAACCAAAAAACAAGCAAGCAAGCCTCAAAATCTACCCGCTCCTATCCAGACGGCGAGAGCACCGACACCTGAACCCAGAGAGCCCTGCAGATACCACCCTACGCCGCAGACTGATTTAAGGACCAGCGCCTTCAGCGAAAGAAAACGAACACCTGCTATCACCAGGACTCCCAAGATCGAGCCGGAGACTGATTCATCGGAAGAAGAACAGAGCGAGGGAGCTGCAGCAGCGAGAACCTCTCACGACGACTCCAGGAACGAAATGAGCAACGCGCATGCGCAAGACTACGCAGACAACCCAGGAAGACATGAGATGCGGAGAGAACCATGCAGACTCGTTGCGAGCATCCCCACGCCGTTTTGCAACTTCCAGCATTTACGAGACCACGGACTACCTCCGGTTGTAAGTAATGGACCCAACAATGTTGGGAATTTACCCAGTGACTTCCCAAAGCTGAGAATAGATGGCATTAATTTGCAAGAATGGTATCAGCAGCTCCAGGTTGTCTTTATGAAAGAAAACTTACTGTTTTTTATCACTAACCCCCCAAAAAGACCTTGGACTCTAAAATTAGATTGCCTACACCATAGAGCATTTTTCTTATTAATTTCCAGTGTGTCTCCTGCAATGTATCACAGCATTAAGCAAAATCTGACTGTCTCAGAAATTATTCAATGCATGTTTAATTTGTTTCACAGTGAAAGTGTAGCCACTACCACAAGAATGTCTAAAGATTTCTTCTCTTCTAGGATAAAGCCAGGGGTTACCATAAGTGAACATTTAATATCTTTAAACAAAATTAGAGCAGAACTGCATTTAAGGGGGGAGGTGATTTCAGATCAAACGATGAAAAGTGTTATCATCAACTCACTTGACCCATCATGGGATAATTATATGTCACATTTAGACACAATCAATCTAGGATACTTATCCATAGAAAGTCTATCCAATAAATTAATAGCTGAAGACAATTCAAGGAGGAGTCGCTGTAACAATCACATAGAACACAAACAATATAGAAAGGTAGCATTTCAAGAAAGATATCATGAAACTTTTAAATGCCACAATTGTGGGTCCAAAGAACATAATAGGAGGGATTGTCCTAAAATTCCAAGAGAAAGACATAGGTCAGAATATAGAAATAGGTACAACAACAGACAATCTTCCATTGATAGACATAGATATAGAAGTCCACCCAATTATAGAGAACATAGAGGGGGCAGAGATAATTCAAAGGATAGAAAATCTGGTTCACTGAATGGACTAAACAAACATAACAACACTAACATACAACAACCAGAGAACAATAATTGGCTTATTGATTCTGGAGCAACAAATCACACTACAAATAATAGGAACATATTGTCTTCATTTGTAGAGGATAAATTTGTAATCAAAGTAGCTAATCAAGAAAAAGTCCAAGTAATAGGTAGAGGGAATGTAACCTTACCTGGCCTAGGCAAAATAGAGGGGGTATTACTAATACCTGAAATACCTCATAACATTCTTAGTGCCATAAAACTAAGCAGAGATTCTGACATTAACATTGTGTTCTCAAAGGGAAAAGCAACATTAGAGAAAAATAGAATAAATATAGGTACAGTAATAATCAAAGGAGGTCTACCTTATTTAATGACAAAGGAGAAATGGATACACAACATTGATTCAAATATGGAAGATGGCAATGAAATAGATTATGGAGACAATAGTAACAGTGACAATGAGGAATGTGAAGTAACTCATAATCACAAAGATACACACGATAAAAAAAAACCTAAAATAGGTAAACCAATTCACGATGAGTGTGCTCATGTTTTACATAGGAAGTTAGGACATGCCAGTTTTCCTGTAGTGCAAAAGATGACTGAACATGCAGAAGGTATTAAAATAAAAAATTGTGAAAACTATTTGGAATGCTCAGTATGTAAATCCACAAAGCTGAAAACTAGTCCCAGACCTAGAAAATCAACAAGATCAACCAACAAAATTTTTGATTTGGTACACATGGACCTAGTTGGTCCACTAACACCATCAATTACTTATAAAAAACGTTACTTTCTAACCATTGTGGATGATTATAGTCGTTATGGATTTGTTTACACATTAAAACATAAAGATGAAACCTTTCAGAAATTTAAAGAGTTTTACAAACGTATAGAAACACAGCACAATATTAAAATAAAACAAATCATGACAGATAGGGGATGTGAATTCATGTCTAAGGAATTCTCCCAATGGCTAAAAGACAAAGGGATGTTACATTACACATTTAGCCCATTTTCCGCATTTCAGAATGGAGTGGTAGAGAGAAAGAACTCAACATTACAAACCATGATTAGATGCACGTTAGAAGATGCTGGCTTAGGTAAACAATTCTGGTCAGAAGCACTACAATATTCTAATTACACACAAAATAGAACTTGGTCCAGCATTGTAAATAAGACACCATATGAAGTAATGTATAATAGGAAACCAAAATTAGCACACATGCACATATTTGGAGTCACTGCAGACGTACACATACCTAAACAATTGAGGCGCAAAGGTGAGAACGTATCCAGAAGACTTAGATTTATGGGATACGAGACAGGTACAAAAGGATACAGATTCATCGATAATAATAATAAATTTATAGTTTCCAGAACGGCTGTGTTCCATGAACAGGCCAACTGGTCTAAAATACATATTAATGAAATATTTCCAAACACCAATCCAGACACCAAAGTCCAAGAAAGAAGGACTATAGAAGAACACAGTAACAACATACATAAAAATAAAACCAAAACATGGACAAACAGTCAACACAAAATAAAGACAGACTCATTAACAAAAAAAGAAGCAAGGTATTTACATGACAATGATAGTAAGCCTGAAAGGACAATAAGAAGTAGCAGGAATCAAGTGCCAAACAAATACAAAGATTATGTAATGTATATGGATGGAGAATCATCAACACCTAATACATATGAGGAAGTGTTAAAACTTCCTCCTGAAGAAAAAGAAAAATGGGAATCGGCAATGACTAAAGAGATGGATAGTTTACGAGGACTAAATGTATTCACACCTGCAATTGCACCAAAGGATAAAACCATCATTGGCACTAGGTGGATATATAAAATTAAAAATTTAGAGGGAGGCAATACTCTATATAAAGCTAGATTAGTTGCACAAGGTTATGCACAGAAATATCCCGAGGATTATACAGACACGTACTCTCCCACAGTAAGAACAGAGAGTGTCAAAACAGCTCTAGTTATAGCATCAGCTCTCAACCTCGATGTGTTCCAATATGACATACAGACTGCGTACTTACACGCAAAATTAGATAAAGAAATATATGTAAGAGCACCCCATAGTCAATACACAAACAGAAATGAGACTTGGTTATTAAATAAAAGTTTATACGGGTTAAAACAATCTGGTAAACAATGGTATGATTGTTTAGTAAAAGTACTCAAAACTATGAATTTTAATGCCACTACTGCTGATAATTGTTTCTTTGTAAAAAAAGAAAAAGATTCTCTAGAATTTGTATTAATCTATGTAGATGACATTTTGTACATAGGTAAACATAAAGAGAAGAAAGAAGCATTTGTAACAAAGCTAAATGAACATTTTTCATTGAAATCTTTGGGTAAAGTAAATAAGTACCTTGGTGTTCAAATCAGTAAAACCAGAAGAGGATTTAAGCTTTCTCAAAGACAAAATCATAGAGCTTTTAAATAAATGCAATTTAAGTAATGCTAAGCCCTGTGACACTCCCATGCAAACTGATTTTTTAAAGAATTCAGAAGAGTCATCCCTGAATTCAAAGATAATACATTTTACAGGTCAGTCATAGGTTCACTTCTTTATATCTCTAATTGGACTAGACCTGATATTGCTTTGCCACTCAACTTATTGTCCAGACATGTCAGCAAACCATCACTATACCATTGGGAAGCTGTCAAAAGGATATTAAGGTATTTGAAGAATAGTTTAGACTTCTGTTTATTATTGGAACCTAATAATGTCAAGGAGCCCATCCTTACATGTTACGCCGATGCGGATTGGGCTGGAGATACCTCATGTAGAAAAAGCACATCAGGTTATATATTCTTTCTTAATGATTGTCCAGTTTACTGGTATACTGGCAAGCAAGATTTAGTAGCCACCTCAACAACAGAGGCAGAATATGTTTGTTTATCTAAAGCAGCAAATAACCTTGTATGGTTCAATGACTTACTTTCTGACATTTGGAAGAAACCCATCTTGCCCTTCGTCATGCATGAAGATAACAAAGCTGCTATCGAAATATCTAGGTCAGATGCTATTGGACAAAGGTCCAGACATATAGA
Organism: Pituophis catenifer annectens; assembly: GCF_029215685.1. NCBI lineage: Eukaryota > Metazoa > Chordata > Lepidosauria > Squamata > Colubridae > Pituophis > Pituophis catenifer. Next base: position 2,318,862 of record NW_027256899.1, on the reverse strand, counting down.
TATTAAATTTAAACATGTGAGACAGCTGTCCCAGGACGGATTTATCAAAGCAGTTCATTGTGAAACATCAGAGCAAATTGCTGACATATTGACAAAGCCTTTGCCGTCCAAACAACATAAATACCTGACTTCTAAGTTAAATGTCTTATATTGTTCTGAATCTGAATGTAATTATTGTAATATATCGAATCGGCATTTAGAGGGGGATTTGTCACAAGTAAATGCCTTATTCTCCATTATGTAAATAGTATATGAACAGAGTATCAGGGGTTAACTTATTCTTCACTTCTTAATGTATTCATATTTCACCACTCCCATACTTAGCTCCACCCATTGTATATATAAGGAGCTGCATACGTTCATTCTGTGCTTCTATCTGTGAATATTCAGTGAATATAGAATGCCTTATGTAAATAAAGAGAGATATATTTGAACTCTTAATTCTCAAATAATTTATTGAGTCTGATCCTGAAAATATCGCAACAAGGAAAGCTCTGCTGCCTGCAGCGTTTTCTGGACTGGGAGGACCCAAAGCGGCAACTCCTGGCTGTGTGCTTTCCCGGGGCCCTGAGGGCTGCCCTCCCGGAACACCACTGCCACCGCTCTGGAGCTCTCCTTCCGCCACCGCTGCCGTGGCTGGAGCTCACCATCAGGATCAGGATCGGTAAGTTCTTGCTTTGCTCCCTGGGAAGGGCTTTATCATGGAGGGCTGTGTGCCCAGACCAGGCGCTTTCTCTCGGGCCTCCCACCTCGCATGTCTCAGGTGGGTCTCTCTTTCCTAGCCTTTGAAGGAGGAAGGAGGGAGGGAAGGGAGGGAAGAGAGAGAGAGAGAGATAAGAAAGAGAGAGAGAGACAAGAAAGAAAGAGAAAGAAAGAAAGAAAGAAAGAAAGAAAGAAAGAAAGAAAGAAAGAAAGAAAGAGAAAGAAAGAGAAAGAAAGAAAGAGAAAGAGAGAAAGAAAGAGAAAGAAAGAGAAAGAAAGAAAGAGGAAGGAAGGGAGAGAGAGAGAGAAGAGGAAGGAAGGACCACAAACCCTGGCACTGGACGTGGCTTCAGAAGATGCATTGAAACAGGACAGCAATCTAGGGCTGGAAGGGACCTTAGAGGCCATCTAGTCCAACCCCCTGCTGCAGCAGGAAACCTTATATCGTCTGGATTATTTGGGTGCCTCTAACAGAGAGGAAAAGTGCCAGAAAGGAGAAGGAGTTTACAAGGACAAGGCTGCCATGCAGAGGAAGGCAGAGATAGTCCTTGTCGTACGACTACAATTGAGCCCAAAATTTGGTTGCTAAGCAAGAACGTTTTTAAGTGAGTTTCACCCCATTTTACTCCCTCCATGACATCACCTGGCTCTAACAGTCAGGCTAGGGAAGAAGATCTGAAGGCGTCTGTCATGTTCTCATGTACAGAAGTTAGAATTAAATGGGTGGCAGAAAGTGGACTCTGGGTGTGTTTTCCCAAATGCAGTAAGTGAGGTTGAATGTGTATCGTTTTAGAAGAGCTGTGTGTGTGTGTGTGTGTGTGTGTACATACACATACAGTCTATATAGTAGATAATGTATCTTTTTGTGTGCCTATACACACTCTATACTATGTAATATGTATGTACACATATGGCATATGTACATAGGATTACGTAGTATATTTTGGATGTTCAGTAGTAGGAAATAAATAGACAGGGAAGAGAGGCCAGGCAGCCTAACCCTAACCCTTGACGTGAGTGACGTCAGGTTAGCCACGCCCACTCAGTCACGTGCCCAACCAGCCACACCCACCAATCAAGCCACGCCCACAGAATTTTGAATCCCACCACTGCACACAGGCATGGACAGATACACATTTCCCTCACTTTTCTGGGCTATAATGTTAAAATTTAGAGGTACTCAGCTCAAAACTCAAACCTCCCTTTACTACCCTGTTCCAAACGGCCAAGCTCCAGGAAAAATCCACCCAGAGACTCAATGGGTCCGTCCAGCAAGGGAGGATTACCCGGGGAAGGTCTGTTGGTCAGGTTAGCTTGGAATCCCATCTTGGGGAGCCAAATTGTTGGAAGAAATTTTCATCTGGTTCAGTTCCAAGCCGGGAGGAAGGCCCTGGAGACAAAATGGAGGCTGGAAGCTGATTGGAAAGTGGGTCCATTTATTGATGAAGCAGAACCACGTGGTGGTTTGTGATTCTGGGCAGCTGACCACGTAGAGTGGGGAGTCAGGGACATTGATACCTTCTCTTGGGCTTTGAACTTGAGCTTCCTGTTCCTGTGCAGGAACATTCTATTGGCTGTTGCCAGACTCCAATGGGGCCATGTGGGGTCATGTTTGTCTGAGATAAGTTTGGTTGAAGTTTGCTGGGTGATGCAATGTCCTTAGGAGATTTTGCAATGCAGGGAGGTCTGCTACTGGATAATCCTATTACGTCCTGGAGGGTCACGTCTTAATCCCCTCACCCTGGAGCTGAAGGTCTTTTGTCTTGTAGATAGGAGGGCCCAATCTTTCTTCATGGGCACCAAACATCTGCTGGGGAGAGGGAGCTAGTTTCTGTCTTTAGAAACATGTTTCTCCTTTAGAGAAATATAATATTCTGACTTTTTAAATATTTCTTAAAAGATTTCATTCTTCTAGGAGGGATGACTTCCCTCAAGCGGATACGGAATGTCTACACACCTCTGACAAAATGCCCAGATTTTGACAAGTAAAACAAATCACCCCAAGATAAATCTCTTCGTTTTCCCCACACCTTTAATATAACACGTAAGCTATACAATTCAACTGAAAAACGCAAATCTTTTAGGAGGAAAAATGAGAATACAAAACTTACAGGAACGTGGCTGCATAAAGAGGCCTCCTTTAAAAGAATCCTTTGTTGAAACTCCTTTGGATTTTATGAGAGCATCCAGTCTTTCGGCCTTAGAGCCGATCTGCATCTTGCCTTGGAAATCTTTGCCCACTCTTCCTTGCAAAAGGGCTCCAAAATTGTCAGATTCTCCTGTGCCCAGCCCTCTTCCGGTCCCCTCCCCAGGTCTCCACTTGGATTCGGGTCCAGGGCTCTGCCAGGGCCATTCCGAAACTTTGATCTCCTTGTAGGGAAGCCATTGTTGTGTTGACTTGGAGGCCTGGTTTGGGTCCCTGTGGCATCGAAAGGGGGAAATTCCTCTTCATCTTCAGCATTTTAGCAGAAGCCGGAAGGTTTTGTGCCGAAATTGACTGATACTTGGAACTGTTCATAATTCCCTCTCCTTGGCTGGAGCCCCAGTTCCAGCTGAAGAAAAGCAGCCCCAGAGCAGGATGCTGCCCCCCCCCACTCCCTCCCCCAATGCTTCCCTGTGAGCCTGGTGGCTTTGGTGGCTTAGAAGATGTGGAGACCAAGGCTGTTGCTGTAAGAGGCACCTGAAGAAATGTCAGAAACCCCCTACTCAACAGCTGAACTCCATGGGGGCTTGGGCAGAGTCCCCTTAACAGATTTTTCACATATTTAATGACTACTATTTAACATCAGTTTTTTCCCTTCAAAGATTTCAGTTTGTTTTTTGACTTGAATTGTACATCTTATATGTTATGTTAAAGGAGGAAGTACTCTGAAGTGATTTATCTTGGTCTGATTTTTTTATTTTACATTTCCAAAACCTGGCCTTTTAATAGGGGTGTGTAGACTTTCTTTGCTAAATACTGAAGTAAAAACTTAAGTAATCCAACTCTTATAAACAACTCTTATCAACACATTAAACCTTAATATTTAAGTCACTAATCCAATCCCTTAAGACTACCCTGGAGGTGTATCTAAAGTCCCTCAAACTGTACCCATTGGCCATTTTTACGGAGCCTTTCTAAAAGACCCAATAAATGGTGAAAGGATTGTTAGTAGAAATAGCAACACTGAATTTATACACCGACACAAACATAAAGGTATTTTTAATATTTTTCAATGGAAGAAAAAGTTTGATGAGTCAAGTAAAAAAATTAAGGGTCTAATTTCTCTCTGGTTTTCCTATTTACAGCAACAGAAAGCAGAAGTCGTTCTCCCTGAATGAGGAGCTCCTGCGTCAAAATGCCCAGCTTTCAGAGAAGAACGCAGAACTCTGCAGGGAGGTGGAGGAGAAACTGCGGAGGTGAGAAACCCTGACTTTCTCTTCCAGGATTTCCTATTCAATTCTCCTTAGCTCCCTACCCTGGACACACATTACACAACGTTCTGCGTTGAATTCCGTTGCCTGGATGGGTAGGAGACATCATGAATCTCTTGACAGGGACTTTTCCTGGCCAAATCCTCTGAATTGAGGAGGTCCCTGCTTTGATCTCCTCCTCTGCTGCTCACTGACCTCAGTTCTCGGCTCCCCCTCGGCTCTCACCAGTTCAGTCTTCTCCCCCTTCTGTCCCCATTAGAAACTTTGGAAATTGTTTTGAATTGGTTGGTGCCTTTTCTGGTATGAAAGCCAAAAAAGGGGGAAAAAAAAAGATTTTAAGATCTGAAGATTCCTTTGTGGTACTTATAGATTATGAAATGCTAAATACTGAAAGTAAACATTCATTCATTTGCATGTAAATAATGTTGTGAAGACTGAAGAAGCGAATCAAATCCCTTCAGAATATGCTGGAGATGTAGACAGGATCTACCGATTTGTCAGTTTTCCTGAGCATTTCTGAAGTGCCTAATAAATCATTGAAATCCTTCCTGCTTTGGTTCCTGCGAGAAGAACTTGGCACTGTAGCTGTGGTAACAGAAATGGCAAAACTCAAGCAATTAAAAAGTAAGGCAGGTAAAACAAAGGAAGTGCCAGGCATTTTAGTTAGTTTTCATTTGAAAAGGGTTTGATGATTCAAGGGAAGACCTGAGGGGGCTCATTTCCCTCTTGTCTTCCTATTTTACAGAATCCAGATGTTGGAGCAACAAAACCTCCATCTCCACTGCAGGGTTCTGAAGGAAGCTGGAGTGAACCAGGAGCTCCTCAGGGAGAACCAAGAATTGCAGGAACAACTGGACAGGTAAGAAATACCGTGTTTCCCCGAAAATACGACCTACCCTGAAAATAAGTCCTAGCCTGATTTTTTGGGGTGGGCCTAATATAAGTGAAGGGGTGGGCATGGCCAGCACAGGAGGCAGCCCCTCCCTTCCCCGGTCACTCCATGGAGACTCGGCCCCCTTAATTGCAGCCCGTGAATCAGCTGAGCCAGCGAGGGCCGGGCAACTCGGCCCAGTTCTCTGGAGCACCTCCCCAGCCGCCTGCCTGCCAGGGCCCCCTTCTCCAGCAGTCGCGGTCTCCTGCATGAGCTCCATGGCGGCCCTGCAGCAAAATGGAGGAAGGAGAGGGAGATCATCCCTTCTTCCTTTGCACCCCAAAACCCCGTCTTCCCTGGCCACTAAGCCCCCTGCATGCCCCTCTCTCACTGGAGCAGGACGTGCAATTCAATACCGGTATTACCCATGGAGCCTCCCAAGTGCAACGCTCTGCTGTTGCTTCGGAGCAAAACTCCTCCTTCCCTGCACAGGAAAATCCCCCCCCCCATTTTCCTACCAATCGTTCTTTCCTTGGTACCACAGGATGTCCCCAAAATGTTCCATCCGAAAGCTTCAGCTTATTTATTTTATTTATTAGTTCAATTTATATGCCGCCCTTCTCCAGAGACTCAGGGCGGCTTACAATGTGTTAAGCAATAGCCTTCATACTTTTGTATAGACCTGTTAGGAGGGCTTTCAGGCCCCCCCAAGCGGTGTTCTTTTTTATACAAAGTCAGCTTATTGCCCCCACAATCCGGTCCTCATTTTACCTACCTCGGAAGGATGGAAGGCTGAGTCAACCTTGAGCCTGGTGAGATTCGAACTTGCAGTAATTGCAGGCAGCTGGTGGCCAGTTAACAGCACATTAGTCTGCTACGCCACCAAGACTCATCTAAGGATATGCCTCTGTGCTGCGATCCCAAATAAAGGACAGTGTGTGTGTGTGTGTGTGTGTGTGTGTGTTGTTGTGAGAGAGAGAGAGAGAGGAGAGAGAAGAGAGAGAGAGAGAGAGAGAGAGAGAGAGAGAGAGAGAGAGTGAGAGAGAGAGAGATTCAACCTCAGAAAGTTATCCAGGGCTGGCAGCGATGTGCTCTCTCTCCCCCTCTCTCTCTCTCTCACACACACACACACACACACACAAACAGAGGTCCCTCAGCCCCCCTTCCCACCCCCAAGTCAGCCTCATCCCTTCCCTAACCTGCTTTCCAGCTCCGTTCTCCGCTGCGCGTGCAGGGAAAGGACAGAAGTCTGTGGGACTTCAGTGAAAGAAACAGTTGAGACCTTCAAACTTTGCGAGATTTTTTTTTTTTACATGAGAAGTTGGAAGGTCTCAACTACGGTGGGTTTTTTAACCGTAGTCCCACAGACTCCTTGCCCCGCATGCTCAGCGGAGAACGGAGCTGGAAAGCAGGTGAGCGAAGGGATATTGCTGCCTTGGGGGGATGGGGGGTGAGGGACCAGTGTGTGTGTGTGTGTGTGTGTGTGTGTGTGTGAGAGAGAGAGAGAGAGAGAAGAGAGAGAGAGAGAGAGAGAGAGAGAGAGAGAGAGAGAGAGAGAGAACATCACCAGCAGCCCTCCAAGGTTGGATCGGATCTCTCTCTCTCCCTCTCTCCTTCTCTCTTGCAATGGTGGAGCTTCAGTGGCTGGCCGGTGGGGCGTTTCTCACTCACCCTGCCTACTGGCCCACTACTGCTGGGCACGTCTCGGCTGTGGCATGCCCCGTACTGGCCGCCAAGCAGCTGCCCCTGTTGCTGCTGGTGTCACGGGGCCTCTTTGCTCTCCTGGCAGCCCTGCTCTCATCAGCCCTGCTGGGCTGCCAGTCTGCCAGGACCCCTTTTGGAGCAGCCACCAGTGGAGCTGTGCTGCCTATGTCGCCTCGCCCACTGCTGCCTTTGGGCTGCTGAGCGCTGGCCTGCCTGCCTATTCGGTGCTGAGCCTGGCTCACTTCGGGCCCTGACAGGTGCTGTAGCTCTCTTCTCATCTCTGCATGGAGTAGCTCCAGCGGAAGGTAGTGGAGGCTGCTGGGCCCAAAGACCGCCAGGCTCAGTGTAGCTGTATGTCCGGAGCCTGTAGATTGAGGCTGCAAAAGCGGCCGTGCTCCTTGGAGCTGCTGGTAGCAACCCACCCGCAGATCAGCTGTTTCACAGAGTAAGCTGCTGGTAAGACAGTTAGGCAAGGAGGTGTGAGGGGCAACTCATCCCTGTCTCCCGGGACTAGGGTGGGGGGGAAACAAGACCCCCCCCAAAAAAGAAGCCCTAGCCATTTTTTGGGCAGTCAAAAGGAAATAAGTGTATATCTCTGTGTGTATATGTTTATGTATATAAGATAGAAGCAAATGCAGGGTAAAAATAATTAAGAACTTAATTATGCTTGGTGATGGAAGCAAAAAAAACTTAGAAGGCTAATTTCTCTCTGGTCTTCTAAACTTACAGAACAGAAACAATCATAGGTGTGATGGGGAATGAGAGACTGGAACTCCAGAGTAAAATTGAGAGCCTCGTAAGTGAGAAACGGGCTTTGATTGAAGAAAAGGAGAATATGAGAAAGGACTTCACGGAGCGACTGAGGAGGTGAGAGACGGACTTTCTCAGACCATCCATGGCAGAGACAGAGAAAGTAGAGATTTCCTGATCTCTACTTACATTCAAAGCTTCATTTCTTTCATCGAGCAAGATAAAATAATGTTAGAGCCAAAACATGATTCCAGGATGAAGAATCTGCCCTTAAGGGATGGAAGAAGAGCTGAAAATTAGAAGATTAGAAAGCTTACTACTAAAATTTATTGCACTACAATAAAATCCCTAATTTTGTAAAATAAAGTTCCAAAAGAAGAAGTATGTATATTATTACTGTTGTTGTTCTTACGCACAAAATTACCTGTATTTGTACATATACTATCAATTCGAATGGATGAAGATTTATATTAAATGACAGTTGATGTTTTAGGACAGTTGATGGGGAACCTTTTGGGCAGGGAGTGCAGCCCCTCCCCCACCCGCACCTAGAATACCTCATCCAGTTTTGGTCACCACACTATAAAAAAGATGTTGAGACTCTAGAAAAAGAAAAAGTTGTGGAGATTCAGTGTGAAGAGAAGAGGAACAAAGATGATTTAAGGTCTGGAGTCTCAATCACTTGATGAACGGTTGAGGGAGTTTGCTATGTCTGGCTGAGACAAGGTGGGAAGGATTGGGCAGCCATGATAGAATCTTCCGGCACTTTTAGGGCTCTGACAGAGAAGAGGGGAGGGGCTTCATCTCCAGAGCACTGGGGGGAAGGACAAGAGGAAATGGGGGGGGGGTGTTAAAGAGAGACCCAATCTAGAAGTCAGGAGAAATTTTCAGTCAGTAGGAAGAATCAAGCAATGGAATAGGTTGCCTCCCAAAGGAGTGAGGGCTCCATCTCTGGAAGTTTCCAAACTGGACAAGAGAACCGGAGGGTATAAAGTCCCTGCCTTGAGCAGAGGGTTGGACTAGAAGACCTCCAAAGTCCCTTCCGGCCCTATCAATCTCTCTCCTATGTTCTACCATCCCTAAGACGACTTCACCACCCACCGGCCACTGACCAGCTCTAGTTGGCCTTGGTGGCCCCCGGCTTCCCCCTCCTGTTGCTCCTCTCTTGCAGCCTCTGGAGCAGCAGGAGTCTCTGCCTGCCCCCGAGACCCTCAACCCAGCCCTGTCTTCCAGCTCTGCCACCAGCTCCATCAGCCTTGCGGCCTCCGGGGGTCTCTGCTGCCTCTGGGCATCTCCTGCAGACCCCTCAGCTCCCATTTCGGCTTCTAGCTGTTCTCCTCTCTCCTCCTCTCCTGCGGCTGCCCTGCTCCCAGCTGCTCGGCTCATTCGGGTGCTCATTTCTAGCTCCCAGATCCAGCTCTGGCCAGACTCTCTGCTCTCCCCACAGCAGAGCCCTCACCCTCATCACTGCTGCCCCTCGGCCTCAGCTGGCACTCCGAAGGTTGAAGCTCAGCCTGGGGACTCACAACTACCAACCTCACCTCACCACTGCCACGGCCATCACCTCTACCCTCTTTCTTGGCTCAGATCCCTGGGATTCCTCCGTGCTCTCAGGCCCTGATGCTGGGTGGCTGGGAGGCTTTCAGCTCAGCTGCTAGTCCTGCAGTGACTGGTAAGGTGGGGTTAAGGGAGGGGCTTCACCTGGTAAGGGTGGGGCTCCCATGACTCCCCTGGCACACTGGGTGGCAAGTCAAGGGAAGGGAGGGGAAGAGTCTCTTTTCTTTCTCAAATGGGTAAAAGGCCCCCATTCCTCCATTCCAGCTATGGGGAAAGAGTGTCAGCAAAGTTCTGCCATGTGCTGGTCACTCAGGAATGCCAACATCATTTCTGGAGAAGCCCACTTGGCTGGTGACCTCTCTGTGGAGATCTTTGCTGTCTTTCTCCAAACGCCTGTTCTGCAGCTCTGATTCTTGGATGGCCATTCTGACCTGGTTCACTCCTTCTCGGTTGTCCTCCAGAGTTTTCTGCTGGTCTTCCATTGTGGCCTGGTAAACACAGCTCTGCTGCTGATGCCGATTGTTGAGGTGCTTCTTCTCATTTCCCCTCACATTCTGAAGAGGGGGGACTTTCTGCCTCAGTTAGCTGGAGGGGCTTTTCTCCACAAAGTGGAATTTTGGTCCCTCTCAGCCAGTTAATGCAGCAGACTCTTCTTAAGTTCTTAAGAAGGTTCCAGACCTCTTTGAGGAGTTTCTCAGAAGTTCTAAGGCAGCCTTCTCAAGTCTAAGGAAGGCACTTGGCTAGTAACCTCAGACATTTCTTCAGTGTGTTTCACCAAAGACTTGTTCTCTAGCTCTAACTGGTGGATCATCATGTTGGCATGGTCCAACCTTCCTTTGTTCTCCAGCAAAGTTTTCTGCAGGTCTTCAGTTGTGGTCCGAAGTTGATCCACAGTCTGCTTGAGACAACTGTGCTGCTCTTCCATCCGTTGTTTGTCTTTCTTGAATTCCTGGATCTGAAAGTCAAAGGAATCTCTCAGATGGTTAATCTGGTGATGGAGGCCATCACTGCTCGCTGAGAGATACCCCAAGGATCCTCCCTAAAGGACCTTTTCTTCCCTGGTGCTGACCTGTTTGAAAAATGGAGAGACACGGTCACTTCCTCTCTCAGTTCAGGGGACATTTTGCTAACCGGCCTTAAGTCCACAGATGCCTTCAAGGGGCCCAGTTTGAGAAACACTGACAGAATCCATCACAACTGGTCTCCCTTCAAACTGTCCTGACTTCCCATTTGATTCTGGCTCCAATTCGAGGCATCTCATCTATCAAAACTCTCCAAAGGCGTCAGAATCAGCGATCGATCAATTCGGCCATCTCTGGCACTGCTAGGGGGCTTCTGATCACAGGGAAAGGAGGAGGTGACCATTCAGATTAGGAAAGAGCCCCCCCTCCAAGGACTTACCAGTCCCATCCAAGGCACGAAAGCCTGGAGGGTCACCTTGGGCCAGTCCCTCCCTCTCAGCCGTAGCCTACCTCACAAGGTTGTTTTTGTGAGGTCGATGGAGTCTTCAGTATGTTCATGCCTTGAGCTATTTAGAGAAACAATAAAGGTGGATAAAAATCTAAGCAATAAAAAATGAAAACATATAAATAAGTCAATTACCAGGCCGAGTCTGTTTGGGGAATAACTACATCTGGACAATGGAATCCCTTTTTAGGTTAATTTCCCTGGTCAGTTTCCAGCTTTGGGGTCTCAATGCCTCTCCAACTGGGACATCCCGAAGCCAATTTTTTCCCTAGTTGATATTGCTGCCCCCCCAGCCACCCGGCCCCAGCCCCTTTCCCCAGACAAGGACCTTCGAGATGGTGGATGAGGAGTTTGGTGACAGGTATGGAGGCTGCAGACACGGCAGGTATCAGCACGTCTGTCGTGTTTGGTTGAACCCCATTTCACTCATCTCCCCCCCCCTTAATTCTGCCTTAAAGGGGAGGGCCTCTCCCTCCTGAGGAGCCCAGGAGAGGGAGGCCCTGCGATGCCCCCAGTGCTGCCATCCAATCCAGCCACTTTCCAGGGATGTTGAGCAGAGCCTCCATGATGTGGTCCAGACTCCCCAAGGATGCTGGTGGTTGCCATGGTGAGCTCCAGCCAATGAGCTCAGGAGGAGCCTCTGACGTCACAAGCCAAGGCTCTGAATATCCACCAGCCAGTTACGTTCACCTGAGGGCGGGGCTTATTCATGGATGAGCCAATCCTGAAGGGGCTTCGCGCCCCCAATTCGCATCAGCCGGATCGGCTCCTTCTGAAGGGGGAACCGTCGGTCGCCTGGGGAGGTCGGGGAGCCCCGGATTCTGCCCCTTCTGTGGGGGTGGAGTCCAGATTGGGAATGTTGACCCTTGGATCTGGAATCTGGTATTAGAGATCCAGGAGATCCAGGTTTTCCTCTTCATGCCCAGATGATGAAGGGGAGGTGAAAGGGAAATAGGCATAAAAGATCAGATGTGATTCATTTGAAAAGGCCTTGTGAGAAGGTGCCTAAAGAAACAACGGATCCAATTTTGTACAGTCCCAAACAGTCCCTACAGGAAGTCCTCTATTTATATCCATTCATTTTGCGACAGTTCCAAGTTCCATGGCCATTAAAAAAGAAGCCATCTATGATGGGTCCTCGCGCTTATGACTAGCGCAGCATCCCCTTGGCACAGAGTCACGATTTGCGTGCCTGGCAATCAACACGGATTTATGACAAGTAAAGTCAGTGGGCGAAACAGTGTTTGTTTCATGACTGCAGGATTCACTCAACAACCCCAGTGATTCACTTAACAACTGTGGCAATAAACATTGTAAAATTCAGAGAAGCTTCATCTAGCGACCGCCTAGCTTAGCAATGGCATTTCTGGTCCCAATTCTGGTCGTAAGTGGAGGATTATCTGTAGGATGCAGCAGCAGTCTGATTTGGAAAAGCTTAAGCAGGGCTGGGAGACCACCAGGAAATGCCAGGGGTAGCTTGAGAAGAAGGCAGTGGCCAACCTATCTTGCTATGAAGAAAAGGTGGGGCTTTAATGACTTTGAGCCAATCAGTAAGTGACTCTGAGTTCTAGTCCCACCTTAGGCATTCAAGGCAGCTGGGGGCTTTGAGCCAATCAACTGGAGGCCCCAATTTCAGTTCCCAAGGCCCAGCTAGGACTTCAGGGCCAGACTCTATGCTGCCCCCTACAGGCAGTGAGTCTTAGCTGAACCTTGGGAAGAGAGAGGGGCTGTGATGGGGGGAGGGGCTCTCTGTGTCCAGGAGTTTCTCCCCTTTCCTCTCGGATGGGGCTGCTCTACCCCAGAAAGACTCGGGGGGGGGAGGGGACTTGGGTTCTGCTGGAAGACGAGGCAACAGTGGTGACCAGCAGGGCCTTTGCCCAAAATCCGCCCTGCCTTAACATTTTTTTAAAATTAAATATACAATTTAAAAACATTAGACTTGGTGTGACTTGTCTGGTACATACTTTTCTAACACTTTTTCTTTCGTGTATATTACAATATAATACCATGCATATTCCTTGGCTTTCGGGCACCCCCACCACATATGATAATCAAAAGACGAGCCTTTGCCCAGAATCCACCCTGCCTTAATAATGACAATGGTTAAGGCATCAGGCTAGGAAGCAAGAGATCCTGAGTTCAAGTCCTGCCTTAGCCCTGAAAGCCGGCTGGGTGACCTCGGGACAGACACTCTTTCAGACAAGCCCACCTCACAGGGCGATTGTTGTGGGGAAAAGAGGAGGAAGAAGAAGAGTTGGACATGTTCACCTCCTTTAGTTATTTGTAAAAATAATAAACCACTGGGGGAAAATATAACAAAAATAAAAACCGGCTTTCCTGCTTCTGTTTGCATGGAATCTGTCCTAGCCTTGTGCAGATACAGGAATTTCTCTTCTCAGAAGGAGGAAGAGGTTTTTTTTAATCATCCCTTCCAATTTCACTCCCTCCCTTTTTTTCAGCCTTTGGGGGCTTCGGACCCCCTCCCTGCCCTGGGACACAGCACGTTTCCCTGTTTCTTTGGGAAAGATTCCTTCCCCAATCAGAGTCTGCTTGAGCCCCATCATCCACTTCCCTCCCTGCCTGGGATCTGCTGAATTCCTCCATTCAGACAACAGGAAAAAGGGAGTTTGAACTAAGTTTCCGAGTCAGTCTCCATTCTTTCACATGGAAAGGTCACTCTGACCCCTCCCCCCGCCCCCAAAGCCAAATTCCCCCTCAGTTCCTTGATATCTCCAGACATGGCTCGGGTCAGTCTCCATTCTTCCACACAGAGGGTCCCACTCACTCTGTAAAGCCAAATTCTCCCTGCCTTCCTGGATGCCTCCGGCCATCACTTGGCTGAGCTCACAGCAGGGCCAGGGTGGCTGAGAATTGGGACGGAAGGGACCACAAACACCTCACAAACCTTTCCAGCCACAAGAGACTCTTGGACACAGACTGTGGTCTCACACAAACTCCTAAATGGTGCCTTTATGTGGCAGTGAGAAAGGTTATGGGCTCAATCTCACAACACTCACCCTATAGGGCTGCCCCATCTGTTGTCCCTGGTGAGAGATGGAAGATTGTGAATCCCACTCCTGACACCAATTTCTGTGGAATCAAACACAGGAGCCAAAAAACCAACAATCCAGGCTCACTGCAGTTGTTATTTATTCAGTGTCCACTGGAGGAATTTCCGTCCAGAAAATAGTGGGAGGAAATTTTTACAGACAAAAGGATGGACTCATATTTATAAATTCCAGGAAAGGAGGAGAAAATGATAATCACACATATGCATATTTCATTTAATAGATGATGTGAGCATGAAGACTCAGAATTAGGGAGACTCAAGTTACCTCACCAGCCTTGTATTGTTGCTACCCTCAAGAAAGAGTTATTGTGAAAAGAAAAAGAAACATCTCAGTTGCGTTGCCACAGCAGTTTGGGTGAAATGTACTGAGAAATGAGGGCATCAACGTTGCTCCATACATTCCTTCTATATTTCTGTCTTGCTAACATGCTCCCATTTCTCCAAGAAATTTGTCTCCTCACAAACTTTCACACACCCTTTATTTATTTCAAGAAAAATAGTTGGCCCACTCATGCTTGGAGAAGAGCTTGGACCATTTTCTATGTTTGGACTGTGGAAAATGTTAAAAGTTTAAATTCCTCAGTCTCACATTTACATATTTTTTTCTGGCTGTAAGCTGCTCCTTTGTGAAGAATTCAATAATTTCCAAATTTGAAACATATACATATGATTTTCTTTGACTCCTGCATACTATCTAAATGGAAAGAATAACGTCTTTCAGATAAAAGAATCGTTAACAATTCTTCCAATATCACATTTGTGTTATATCTCATGTTTTTACATTTGTTCTGCCCGTAAGATGCTCCTTTGTGTTGAGGTCTGGCCTCAGAAGGATAATGTGGCACTTGGGGATGAAGATGCAGCCCAGCAGACCAGCACTGGAGGCCAGGATGGAGAAGACCTGCACAGCCACCATGTATTTCCCTTTGGTGCTCAGGTAGGTGGGCACAAAAGTCACCCAGACACTGCAGAAGACCAGCATGCTGAAGGTGATCAGCTTGGCTTCGTTGAAGGCCCCAGGCAGGCTCCTGGCCAGGAAAGCCACCGTGAAGCAGATGGCAGCCAGGAAACCCATGTAGCTGAGGGTGACGTAGAACATGACAACGGCCCCTTCGTTGCATTGCAGGATGATCTCTCCAGGCTGGGAGTGGAGGTCAGAGTCAGGGAAGGGGGGAGAAACTCCCAGCCAGGTGGAGCAGATGATAATTTGGACAGCAGAACAACAAAAGATGATGGAGTTGGCCAAGCTCTTTCCCAACCATCTCTTCACTCGGTTTCCTGGTTTTGTGGCCAGGAAGGCCAGCACCACCGTGATGGTTTTGGCCAAGAGAGAAGAAACGGCAACTGAGAAGATGATGCTGAAAACCATTTGCCGGAGAAGGCAGGTGGCTTTCCTTGGTTGACCAATGAAGAGAAGAGGAGACAAGAAGCAAAGCAGGAGGGAGACCAGGAGGATGTAGGAGAGGTCCCGGTTGTTGGCTTTGACAATGGGAGTTTCTCGGTATTTAATGAAGATGATTAAAACAAGACCCGTGATTAAGAACAAGAGTAGGGCAAAAGAGACCAGGATGATGCCCAGAAGTTCTTTATAAGACAGGAAGGTTATAACTTTGGGGATACATTGGACTCTGTCCACATTTGGATATTTATCATCTGGACACTTGGTGCATTTTTCTGTATCTGAGAAAGCCAAAAAGCAATATTTCTTTAATATACTGGGTTTTTTTTACATGTAAGCAATATCTTTTTTGATGACAGCTGTTACCATGGTCATTTTCCAAGAAGTATTTCTTAGCTATTTCATTAAAAAGAACATAAGAAGCAGGGGTGAAATGCTCCCGGTTCGGACCGGATCGCCTGATCCGGTAGCGATGGAGGCGGGTGGTTCGGAGAACTGGTAGCAAAAATCCCTACAACCTCTTCGCCGAAGAGGTTGTAGAAAAAATGGTTTTAAAAGTAAAAAAAAAAAATGGCCACGCCCACCCAGTCACATTACCATGCCCAAGCCACGCCCACAGAACTGGTAGTAACAAATTTTAGATTTCACCACTGATAAGAAGGATATTTTTTTAAAAAATGTAGCTAGGTATATGAAGGTGAGGGAAGACATAGGATGTTAATTATTTCCTGTGTAATGCGTAGAATCTTCATAAGAACCTATATTATTAGAGGTTAATAATGAATCATATAATCGTTTTAGGCAAACATCCTGAGTCCTGCCCCATGGCAATTCATATCCTGGACTTGGAGGATACCTATAGTATCGTGTAACATCTGGAAGCCACCTGGAATTAAGGAGAAAATTCTTTTTTTTTTTTATCTTATACATCCAATAAACGTTAAATCTATAGCAGTCATCACAACGCGAGAAGGGAGTAAAACTGTCCCATTACATATATAGGATAACTTACAAAAGTCTATTACATATACCAAGTGATATGCTTATCAAATAGCTCGATTTGCAGCTCGATTTAACATCCAATTATACCATTGACTCCAAGATATATAGTAATCTGTGTCCCCTCATCCTTTCAGTATCATAGTAAACTGGTCTGATTCCGCACAATTAATTATTTTCTGAATTACTACTTGTTCGGGTGGGCTGACCTCCATCTTCCAGTATTGGACCCATGCCAATCTTGCAGCTGTTGTTATATGTAGCAGCAGGTACCATGTTGTTCTATTAACATTTTCAGGTCTTATCCCTAATAATACCTCAGGACACAGTTGTATACACTGCCCCAACATCTCATTAAGCCACTTCTGAATATTCTTCCAAAATTTCATTGCCTCTCGACAAGTCCACCATAGGTGGAAATATGTGCCTTCTTTAACACCACATTTCCAACAGACTGAGGGTGTTCTAAGGAACATTTTGGCAAGTCTGGCCGGCGGTAAATGCCATCGATATGCCATTTTATATATATTTTCTTTATATCCTATTGACCGGGTTAGTTTAATATTCTTAGTCCAGATTTCGTTCCACCTCTCAGGCTCTATTGAATAACCTAGATTCTTCTCCCAGCCATGAACCGAAGTCTTTGCACCTTCCTCACCTACCTCCATAGCCATAAAGAATTTATAGCACTTAGATAACACCTTTTCATCCACCCCCAGTGGTATCCTATCAAGAGTCTGCACCTCTCGGCTAATCCCAAGTCTCTGTTTATCTCTCATATACTTACTACTAATTTGCATGTACGTCCACCAGTCTAAGTTCACTAAGGAGAAACTTCTTATCAGTGAGAGCAATTAACCAGTGGAACAGCTGGCCTCCAGAAGTTGTGGGTGCTTCAACATTGGAGGTTTTTAAGAAGAGACTGGAAGTCCCTTGTCTGAAATGGTATAGAGTCTCATACTTGAGCAGGGGGTGGACTAGAAGACCTCCAAGGTCCCTTCCAGATCTCTTCTGATTGATTGATTGATTGATTGATCTACATGACTGGCAGAATAATTGTGTAATGAGTTCCCCCCATAACTATCCACAGCACCAGATTATGGCCCAGTGACACCTTCTCAGAGATCCTCAAGGGAAGGATCCAATATACAGTGGATTGAAAGGTCTTTCAGAAGGTGGACCTGAAACAATTCATCTAGTTTCAAAGAACTCAGATGTTCCTAAAAAGATAAACATAGCAGCACATATGCAACAGTGGTGGGTTGCCCCTGGTTTGGACCGGTTCGCAAAGACCGGTAGTAAAACCGGCAGAAGACTCCGCCCACCGACCCGGACGTCATCATAGGCGATCTGCTTCCATTGTGAACCGGTGGTAAAGGTAAGCAGAACCCACCCCTGAAATCCAAACTAAAAAGCAAAAGAGATATTTCCTCTGCTGTTAGTAAAGCTTGTCTAGTCGGCCACCCCCTCGTCCCATCTCGTCCCAGCCCCTCCTTCCAAGTCTTTTTTTATTTACTTCCGTTTAGATAAGAAATTGTGCAGGTTAAAAATAAAAAAATAGAGTTGAGCTTAAATGTGTCTTTTAATTTGGATCCTGTTCCACAAAGCCTCCTATTTTCCTCAGTGTGACCCACCTTCCTGAGTGGAGAAGGTCCCCTCCGGACAAGGAACGCAGTCATAGCAGCAAACTGGCTCTCCTTCTCGAGCCCTCTTGACAAATCCAGGATGACAACTTTCCACACATTTGGACTGAGGCAGGGACTGAGCAGAAGAAAAGGAATGGCAAAGAAAACAGATGCAGGAGGTAAAACAACTGGCAGATTCTTCCTTTAGTTCCTTCCTTTTGCTTTTGGAATTTAACATTACAATGAAGTTCTTTTTTACTTAATAAAGTCAAGAGGGATGGAATTGAAAAAAGATTTAAATATAATGATATATTCATCTTAAAACTGAGAACAAAGTTTACTGTAAAAGATTGAGGAAACTTTTATTCTATTAGATATTTTTAGTATGAAATTAAACTGTGATGAAGAAAGAAACCTCTGACCAGTAAGATCTTGAAAGGTTTCCATAAAACATGGCAAAGCCACTCCACTTAGGTCCTGCCTGTTGAAGAGCTTCCATTAGATGACACCACCTGGCATGGGAGGCCAACCACCCTGGAGACTCTAGGCTTTGCCCACTTGAAATGGGACCTCAGGCTTTGGAAAACAGACAAAAGACACCAACATTTCTCTTACCTTATTGAGCGACTTTAGCCATGGAAGAGCACCTTCTTTGATAATAAATCTCTGTCTTTGAAAATACGCAAGAGCCTCTGGCCTGGTATCCTCCTTGGGGAGAACCAAGGAGGCCCGAATGGACAGATCTGCTTTTATCTCTCCATTTTGGTCCAAGTACAGTTTCCTCTCAGAAATATTCCAAAATTCATTCTTCTCCAGAAAGGGATGAAACTAGAATGGGAACATCCAGGAATTTGAAAAACAGAAAACTTTGTTTCTTATCCCACATTGAATCTTTCTTCTACAATTGTCTAAACTCCAAATATGCTTAATTAGGATACAAATACTGTCATTATCTTCAGAAGTGAATGAAAAAGTTTGAGAAAAATTTGTCTTTTTTAAAAAAAGTTTTTTTTTTATTTTTCAAACAGAGAGCAACATAAAAGCATCATCCTTTCAAACAATTACAGACAGTGTTTTGGTCGGTTAAAATCTTTTCGTGCTCACAAACTCTTCAAGATATCAATATATGACAAATGTTTCTTTTCCACTAAGAAAAAAACAAATTTTACACATTTTATCTTAATTTCATTTCATATATCATATTTCATCTCCATGTTTTATTATCTATCCATTGCTAAAATAAATCCCATATCAAATAATATTGTTTATCTTCCTGTTCTCTTATTTCAAATGTCAATTTACTCATTTCAGCACAGTCCAACATTTTCTTAATAATTTCTTCATCAATTTCTTCATCTTCTCTCCTTTCCAATTTTTGGCAAATAGAATTCTAGCTGCTGTTAACACATTCATAATTAATTATTGCAATTCTTTATTAAATGTCTCTGGTAAGATCCCTAATAAAAATGTCTCTGGTTCTGAGAAAAAATTGTCAATCATATACTGACAAAATATAGAGAAAATATAATTGACACAATTGGTCAATTATAGGGAACATTCTAGAGCAGATGACAAATAAAATGAACAGAGAAAGAAAAAAGATTATTCATAAACTCATTGAAAACAGCAGGTTGATTCCCAGAAAACATGGGTTGATCAAGAAGAAAGTTGTCAGGGTAATCTTCTCCCTGGTCATCCTGATGGAAAACACCTCCAGATGTGCTAATTCTAATTAATTGTAATGCAACATTAACAACATTTTGCAGATCTCAAAGAACAAATCTCCCACCAACTCTTTTCTCAGCCTGAAAAGTTAGCCAGGATCCTTTCTGAGTTTCTTTCTCTCCCACTATGCAGCTGCAGGATTCTCCCCTCTTCTCTGATCCTTCCCTAGGCAGCCTCTCTTCCCCTCATCCCAAAAGTCATTCTCACACATCATTACACTTCCTAAATAGATTATGGGAACTCTGGTGACATCACTGGATTTCAGTAAAGGACTCACAAACAATTTTCTGGTATGATTAGAAACCTGAGGGGCAGATGGTATGATAGCTAAGTGGATAAAAACTGTCTTCAAGATGATACACAAATAATTTTTAACCCTTTTTAATCTTTCCTAGGAAACCTGAAGGTGATGGATAACAATTTGCCATTGGTCATCAATTTCTATGGTGTCATTAATAAGGTAATTAGTATGATCTTAGAATAAGCTAATTTGATGTGATTTAAAGAATATAAAGTCTTTCAACTTACAAGCCTTATTTGAAACTTCATTTTAAAAAGTTTGATAAAATAACAATGGTTTTAAATCAACTTAAAGGCGATAATCAAAAACAAGCAACAATTGTTGAATTGGATGGGTTGGATGGTCAGATGGACTGGGACTGAATCTGCTGCTGGCATCCCTGAAGGAGGAGTCTGGTTTGAAGGGAGGCTGCTTGGAGATGGCTGGAGAGGCCATGGACCCTGAAGACTCAAAGTGGGCAGAACGGATGACTGAAGAAATGGATTCTTTCAAGAAGATTGAGGGAGATTGGGGAATGGACGTGTCATATTTAAGTGGAGAACAAGTCTTAAGAGTTGTCATGTTTCAATTTTACAGGAGGTCCTGTGACTTTGGGGAATGGAAAGCAGTTGTTGGGAAAGATCCTAATTAATTTTTTTAAGGAAATGTATTATTATTAAGAATCCAACAAAGATGTTTAACCTTGGACAGATTCTGGGTGGATCAGAGGTAATGATTGTGATGGTCTGTAAAGTTTCTATGAGTTAAATACAAGAGCAGATTACAGACCATTTTGAAGTTTTAAAATTTAACTTTATTGTTGAATTGCCTGTTAACTATATTTTTTTATATACAGCAGACAGATGACAAGTCAAGTAGTTGCAAATAGATGTGTAGTTTATAATTGTGAGACTATTTTGCAAGGGGGAGAAACTATTATTGCTGTATTGTATTCAACTGGGGGCACAATATGCATGTTTTTGTCTGTTTTTAATGCACAATTTTTGAAAAATGTTTTCTCTAGTTTTGTTTTGTCTTTGTAATAGTTTTATTTTTTGAAACTTATATTTTACCTTTTTGAATAAAATAAAATTTAATAAGAGGAATATCAAGTTTCCAGAAACAATATTTATGATTAGCACACAGAGAAGGGTGCATAAGTAAAAAGCAGTAGAAAAATATCTGATTTTTAGCAACTAGGACTTGACTAACAACAGAGCCTCCTAGAAGAAAATGAATGATGGACTGGAAGAAAGATGAGGGATACCAAACTTGATATTTATGTTTGTGAAAATGATCTCAAAATCGTAGTTAACTGGAAACAGAATCTGAGTCAGAAGGGAGATGTTCATGGAAAGAAGGCAAATGCAGCCATAAGAATCTCAGGAAGTGAATGTTGTGGTTTGGGGAGACCCCAACTCAAGGACCAGAATCCCTTGCAGGCACCATGCTTGGAGGAGAATTTGCACAAAATCTACGTGTGAACTTCAGGGAAGGAGAAATAAGCCAAGGAAGAGATCAAAGGAGCTGCTCTTAGCCTTGAGGAAAGAGAACAAGGAGAAGAGCTGAAGATCAGGAGGAGTCTGGGAGCCCCTTTTCCAACTGACACAATCTCTCGGTTGGAGAAGGGAGGATGCAGCCCTCTTCCAATCACTGACACACCTTACACACGAGTGTAAGATCTGCTCACTATTATTCCAGAGTGTCAGACATGGAAAAATGAATTCAGTTACAAGAGAGGAGATTTTAGCTGAAGGAGAGAAAAAATATGATAAAAGGATGGACTGTTTTAGAGCTGAGCCAGTGAAGCAGAGAATTTCAGTCTCCTCTTCATGGATTGTCTGAATGCAAAGATTGAGCAGCCATCAGTCAGAGAAGCTTTAACTGGGATTCCTGCAGAGAGGAGGGGTTGGGCTAGATGGTCTCAGGGTCTCCTCCAAATTTATAAAGGTTGTCATGCCACAACATGTATCTATTGTGCTGTTGTTGCTCTAGCCCCACCTAGTGGCCGGGGGCAGATAAGCCTAACTGTATGGTCTGAAGCCAGACTCCCTTTTCTCTCAGCCTTTGGAGGAGACGGAAGCAGCCGGTTTGACCGAGACACCTGGTCATCTGGAGGCCTCCATCCCTCACACGGAGCATCCCTGGAGAGGTTCCAGCTGCTTCTTTGTTGGCTGTTAGTTAATGCTGCCTATCTCCTATTTATATTTGATTCTCACTCTTTGCACTTCCTCAGTTTCTCCGTGCCCTTTTCTCCCAATGAAACACCCATATCCACCCTAGGCTCCCTTTCACTGGAGGAGAAGAGGGGGGTTTAGCTGCCTGTTGAGCTGCACACAGACCCACCTGCAGTGGGGACGGAACAAAGGGGAAATTCCACCATGCTCATCACAAACCCACAAATACAGGAATTTTATTTAAAAAGAATACAGCATTTTCAAATGAGCAGTGTGTAATATTAAAATGCCATGTTATCTACTCTTTGGAACCATTATTCCCTGAGTAATTGAATTGGACAGATCTGCTGAGATGGTTCCCCTCCTTCTCCACTGGATTCCTCCTCCAAAGGATCTAAGATCAATGGATCCATATCAGTGACCCCATACCTGCCACGGCTGCAGCCTTGGAGACCCCAAAGTCTTTTCTCCCTCCTTCCTTCTCCTCCTCGATCTGGAGGAATAAGCGGCATTCAAGGCCTGGGCCAGAGTCTTCATGAGGCTGTAATATTGATACTCATTTGGTGCCCGGATCCTGTTCCTTTTCCATTGGGTCTCCAGTGGGGTTTTCTGGGTGCATCTTCTGCGGCCTTTGACAGAAAAGACGTTCTTTGAAAGAGAACAGTGGAAATAATAATCTTGAAACTTTCCTTCCAGAAAGAAATGGGGTTCAAAGGCAGAATCTTTTGGCCTTTTATTTGCCAGGTAAGCAAAGTTCCAAATACTATGGATGTATTTGACAAGTCTACGCTTGTTCATTAGATACGCTGCAAAATTTGTGAGGATCCAGACTTTCCCTTCAATGGGTCCTGGCAGACGCATAAATGTTAAATGGAAAGGAAGAATTCTCTCCCAAATGGAATCATGTTGTATGAAGTGAACAAAGACGTTGACTTGTCTCCACTTAGAGAGGGAATCCCTGAGGGCTGTTTTGTGTCCAGTTGTTGAGAACAATTGTGATATAACCACACAAATTCCACTCCTGACAAGCACAGGAGGAAAAATCCTCATGAAATTCTCTCCATTTTCTGTGTCTGAAGCAAAGAGGCCAATCAGGGTCCATCTGAAATGGAGGAGCAGGTGGACAATTGCTGGGTACTGGAATCCTTCTTTGGGATTCATCTGGTGGAAAAAGGGGAATTGACTTTTATCACTCAGAGCCTCTGAAGCAATGTCATGACTGATCTGAAAAAGCAATGAAGAATGCTGTGTTATATTTGGGATCAGATCAAGTCCAAAATATTAGATTTTAATAAATTCAACCTGGTTCTCGTGAATGTATTAGAATAGTTTGTTAATTAGACATTGTTTAAAATATTAAAGACAGAATATTAGCAAGATTGTATCATAATAATGGAAAATAATAAGCAAATTAAAAAACAATAAAAATGTAAATCATATTACTGTATTCCACCCCTACAATTGATCACAATTAGATTAACACGTGCAAATGCCAACTGGAGTATTCTATTCCAACAAAGGGCCTATTATAATTTTCGAGGATTGCTGCATCTTTTTTTGCTTCTATATCCCAGATTCTTTCTGGAAGGAAATTTTTTAACTTCTTTCTTCAGTTATACAAGAAACAGGCAGACCTCGGAGACTTCTGGTTGGCGCTGGGCAATTCAGTTGGGAAATGGCGGGGCTATTACGAGCCCCACGAAAACCCCGGCTGGCGAGCCGCTGCCGACAGGTCTGCGGACCTACCCTGCCCTAAAGCGACAGCGGAAGACAGAGGGACCCCTTGGACAGCCAAGGGGAACGGGCAGGTTCCTTGGGGCCGGAGGAAGCCCTCTGAGCCGATGGCGGGGGAGCGGCAGTCATGGTGACTGCCTCGAAGTCTGGGCCAACCGGAGAAAGCTGGAGGAAGAAGGGAAAGTGAGAGCGAGGCGGATGTCTAGTCTACTGAAGAGAAGGATCAGGCAAAACATGATAGCAGTCTTCCAATATTTGAGGGGCTACCAAAGAGAGGAGGGGGTCAAGCTGTTTTCCAAAGCACCCAAAGGCCGGACAAAGGCTGGACAAGGAATAATGGATGGAAACTGAACAAGGAGAGAGTCAACCTGGAAATAAAGAGATAAAGTTGCCTTCAGAAGTTGTGGGAGCTTCATCACTGGAAGCTTTCAAGAAGAGGCTGGACCGTCATCTGTCAGAAATGGTGCAGGGTCTGCTTGGACTAGATGACCTACAAGGTCCCTTCCAACTCTCTTAATCTGTATCTATCTATACTATTCCAGACAAGTGGCTGTCCAGTCTCTTCTTAGAAGCCTCCAGTGATGGACCACCCACCATTTCTGAAGGGGAGACGTTCCTCACCATTAGGAAATTTCTCCTTAGTTCTAGATTGTTTCTCTCCTTGATTAGTTTCCATCCTTTGTTTCTTGTCTAGACATACTGAATTCCTGCAACTGTTCCTCATATGTTTTAGTCTCCAGGCCCTTAATCATCTTTTCTGCACTCTTTCCAGGGTCTCTACATCATTTTATAATATGGAGACTAAAACTGGATGCACTATTCCAAGTGTGGTCTTGCCAAGGAATTATAAAGCAGTACCAATACTTCATGTGATCTTGATTTTATCCCTCTGTTAATGCAACCTAGGACTGAATTAGCTTTTTTAGCTGCTGCTGGCTCATATTTAAGTGATTGTCCACTCGGACTCCAAGATCCCTTTCACAGTTACACTTATTGAGCCAGGTTTCATCTCATCTGTAAGTGTACATTTGGTTTTTCTAGCCTAAGTATAAAACATTACTTTTCTCTACATTAAATTTCATTTTGTTAGATAGGCCCAGGGTTCAAGTCTATCCAGATCCATCTGGATCTTCTATCTTCTGGGGTGTTGGCTATTCCTGCCACTTTAGTGTTGTCTTCAAATTTGATGATTTCCTCATTTCTCCCCTCATCGAAACCATTCATGAAGATGTTGAAGAGAACTGGGCCTAAAATGGAACCTTGGGGTCCCCCACTGCTTGTTTCCCTCCATGCAGACGTAGTTCCATTGAGGACCACAGGCTGACTCCATCCGGGGGTGATGCTGTCTATCCCACATATTTTCAGCTTCCCGAGAAATAGGTTGTGGTTTACTTTGTCAAAGCCTTTCTGAAATCCAACTACTGTATACTACATGCACTGCATTTCGCTGGTCCCCTAATTTAGTCATTTTTGTCAAAAAATGAAATAACATTTATTTTATGATCTGTTTTTTGACCCTGCATTAGTCCTAGTAAATCATTCATGTCTATACTGAAAACTAGGGTTCAAATATGCACTCCTTCCCTTCTTCCTTGGTAAGCATAGATCCTTCTTCTCATGGCTCCATTGAGCCCAAACCTCCCTCTCAAACAAGGGCTTGGATCAGGGCCAACAGTCTGAGCTCCATTTTGAGGGCAAAACATTTTCTCCATCATAGTTCTCTGTTTATTGAGTCAAATGCTGCACTAATATCTAGAAAGCCAGCAAACCTTGTTTTACCTCACTGATATACGTAGATTAGATATTTCAGGACAAATTTGTTGCCAATATTAGATTATTTATGCATTATTTCTTAGAAAATCAATACAGCATTTAACTCTACCTAAAACCTTCTACAAGGAATGAATTTTTCTCAAGTTTAACTAAGAGGATCATGGCATAAATTTTATCCACAATATCTGCTAGTCTATTTGGCCTATAATTGCTAGAGTAATTTTTATTCCACATTCTAGACAGATAAAATGCTACTATTGCCAACTTCAGTCCGACTGGATAGGGCAGGCATCATTTATGTGTGAAAATGAAGATGCCAATAGAGGCTCGAACAACCAGGGATATTTTTTGATCAGTTAAATAATTGTTAGAATATATTCTCCAGGGAATGTATTGCTTGTATTTCAGGCCTTTTATGATTAATCTCAACATGAACATAATGGGGTAAAATATTGACATTTTTGCTAATATGGAAAAAAGCAGCTCTTATATTCCATGGAGAAGACATGATTGCATCTATTGCTCACCCACCACCACCCACCCCTCACTTTACCAGAGGGAGAAAAACACACACAAACCTGAGGGACTTTGTAGGTGCCTCCTAATGTTGACATCTGGATGGAGATGGCCCTGTCAGCTGCATCAAGAAGAGCCAGAAGGTTCTCCTTCCTTCCACAGCCGTAGTTGGGGACATTGGCTTCTCCAGTGGAGAGCATATCCAGCAAGGCATCTGAAGTTTGGAATGTGCTCAAATAGTTAAAATGGATGTTGTAGCCCAGTGTGAGGTTGTAGAAGAGTTGGGAATTCTTGTTGATCAGTTGAATGTTGACAATGAATAGTAAGCAATAAAAAAATTTGTAAGAAGTCCTATTGAAAAAAAAGTTATTATATTCAACAGCCACAACAAATACTTTTGTTATATATAATATATATAATCCTCCACAAGCCTACTGAGCCTTAAACCAACATTGATCCAAAAGCAATGATCAGTTACACAAATATGGAAATGGGCTGAGGTACAGCAACTACAACTGATTCCACCACTACTTTAAATAAAATTCATTATTCAAGTGATAAATTAAGGACTGAACTGAGAGAGGAAAATAGTATGGAGTCCTTTCATCTTATTTTTCAGACCCCTTTTTGAATCTCTTTCACAAAATCAGACCATAGAGAGAAGCCATGGAAATCAAAATCATTCAGGAAATTAGACATATTCCCCAATATAGGAATAAATGAAAAAAAGCAGAAAAGAAGGAGAGTGTTAGAATGGAGGGAGTGCAACTCCATCACCCTGAATGACTTACGGATCATGGAAAACAAACTGAACAGAAGGAGCCACATTGAAAAGCAACTTTGTATGCAATCTTTCCCTTCCACTGATGACTATACTGATTAGATGGTCTCCTGGTCTGTAGTAGCTCCATGGTTTTCCATCCTGGTTCTCCGAACTCAGCAGGCATTTCATTGTCAGCTTCCCAGAGACTGGATGGGACAAAAGCAGCATCAGAAGGAGAAGCAGGAGGTCCATCATTCATGGCATGAATCAATGAATCCCTTTCCTGTTTCTAAAGAAGAATTAGAAGAGTCAAAGGACTCTCACAAGGTGGAACATCCAGTTGCTTTCCTCACTGAAACACAGAGAAACATTCAGCTTCACCTGGAAAGGAGAGAGACATACATTCAAGAGCACAGACTCTGCCTGTCCCAAAACTCCATATTTCTCTGCCCAAAGTCTCCCCTGGAGGATTCAGCCAAACAGCAGAGCTGAAACTTTTATCATAGTTCTCCCTCTCAGGAGGGATCCCTGGATAATTCAAGTAGTTCTTGGACTTGGAGATTGTTGGGAAATTCTCTGGAGGGAAATGAAAGGGAAATAATCCTCATGTGATTCATAATAACAGGGGCAGAGATGGAATTAAATCAGTCATCTAGAATTGAGAGTTTTGGGAGCTCCATGCTTCCAATTGGCCCCAGAGGGAATACACGACACATGCGGCTGAAGAAACAAATAAATCTGATATTTGTTTGCATAGTGATGAAAGACAAAACTTGTGGGGGCAATTAATGCCAGAGTATGTCACAAATCTGAAATAGCTGCCAGCTGAGTTGGAGCCAAAATTTACTTTATTTTGAAAGCTAATGCTCAAGGGCATCACACAAAAGGACTGATGCAATAGTGCAGCCAGTCTCTAAGAATAAAATCAACTAGTGAAAAACTAGTTTTTTGAACTTTGAGAGTTAAAAAAAAAATCACAGGGAGAGGGAGAGGGAGAGAAAGAGAGAGCGCCAAGTGAAAAGAGATGGAGAAATTAAGGCTGCCTCTCTCCCCATGTGGGGAGGGGAAGGAGGGAAGAAAGGAGGGAAGGGGAGCTCAGGACCTTCGTGTTGCAGATGGAAAGTTGATCTGCAAAATCCAACTTCCATCTTCTGAGTCCTGGGAAGTGGGGAAACCATATCCCATATTGCTCAGCCACCTCTTTCCATTCATGGGGAACTCAGGGAGGAAAGCAAAGCCCAGACCCACAGAGAGAGCCGAGGATGGCCAGGGAGGAGGAGGGGATCTGGGGCATTCCTAGGAAGAGACTAATCTGGTTTATGGGTCCCAGGGTTGAATGTTGGGGGGACGCAGCCCCCGGGGTTTCTCCAGCCTCGCTTTGGCTCCATGTCTTTCCAGGAGAGGCTCCTGTGGGGGAGAAGCCATGCAGGGCTGGATCTTCTAAGGGGGAAGTGGGGTTGCCCTGGGGGAAAAGGCAGCCTGTCTCACCCTGGAGGGGACCCTCCATTACTCTGAGGAAGACGGGGGTCCCCTTTGGCCCCTCCAGAGCCCTCAATGAGGAGAGCCTCTTCATTGCAGCCTTTTCTGGGGAAGGGGCTTAAGCCCCCCTCCCTCTGCAATTCTGGGAGCTTTTGCCTCTTTCTCATCCCCCCCAAAGCTTTGAATTTTGCTCTTTATTTGACCCCCCCCTTTGGTTTGGCTTCTTCAGCCTCTTATCCATCAGGCTGAGGGCAGGGAAGCTCCCAGGCAACCATCTCTTCCCCCTCTTTGATTGGCTACAGGGTTGTCATGACGAAGGGGGCGGGCCAGGAATAGAAGCAGCCAGTAGAAAGAAAGAGAGGTGGGACTTTTATCGTCCCTGAGAACTGGAGGATTTCAATGCAAAATCTGCTTTCTTTTACAAAACCATTTATATTATTATGGAAAAATAAAAAGTTGAGATTCGATTTTAAGGCTTTATTTTACTGCAACAGAGGGAGTCTGAAGTCAGCACTTTTTTTTTCTTTTCTCCCTCCCCCCCACTTCTCTTTCCCCTCCTCCCATTTCTTCCTCTTTGTTTTTGTTTTTTTCTATTTTATTCTATAATCTAATAAAATGTTTTTTTTTAAAGAACTGGAGGATTTGAATGCAAAATCTGATTTCTTCTGTTCACATGCAGCCCAGAATCAGAAGGAGGGAAGGGTCAGAGAAAACGAATGAATATTTAAAAATATATTTAAAAGAAAACAAAGGAAAACTTAGAATTTTAAAGAAGAAAGTCAAAAGTGAACACCAAAATAAGATAAATTATCAAACTGTGTAGAAAAAGTTGTTTCACTTTCTAGAGTGAGATCCATGAGATATACAGCAATTAAAAGCAAAGAATGATAAAAGTCAGCCTTAAGCAAATCTATTGGAGACGCAGAGCAGAGAGATTGGAAGATGAAGTGAAATTGGACGTTACAGAAAATAGTGTCGTCAAACAGCTTATAGAAAATAGCTAAAATAGTTATAGTGTTAACATTACTTTCTACACAGGTTGAAAGGATGTAGAATTTAGAATTTTTCTTTATTTTGATAACAAAATGTGTAAGCTTTCCTATTTCTGAAATAAAAATCTCACCCCAGCCATTAAAGGGAGAGACCAAAAAACCCAAATATATATATATATATATATATATATATATGTTTTCTGAGGTTTTCGCGGGTGTTTGTATGTAGGACTTTGGTTATTCGGGTTGTCTCCCGCATAAAATTGGAAGTGTCTTGGCAACGTTTCGACGAAGTCTCATTCGTCATCTTCAGGCTGGTGTTTTCGGCTTCGTGCTTCTAGGAACAATGTGTGATCACAGCTGTTTCTTCCTTTTAACTGCCAGTGGGGGTGTGAACTGATTGGGTGGGAGCTTGGCTGTGTTCTGATTGGTTGCTGGTTTGGCTGTGCTCTGATTGGATGGGGGTGTGTTCTGTTTAGGTGGGGGCTTGGTTGTGCTCGGGTTAGTCTGAGTTGCAGGGGGATTTGAGCTGGTGAGCTGCGTTGCTGTTGTTTGGCTTCACGTTCGTGGTCGTGCCACATCTTCATGGTGGGTGTCAGTTTGCTTCATGTATGGATTGGAGGGGTTTAAAGTGGCTAATGATGCAGCTGTGGTCTGGCTTCTGGTTTGTGGTTGTGCCTCATCGGTGTGGGTTTGCTTTTTGCGTGGATGTGTGGTGGTGACATCCTGTGTGGTTTTCGTGAGTGTGGGTCTGGTGTCATTCTTTGTGTTAGGGACTCGTTTGTCAATGAGGGTGGGTTTCCAAATGGCTGGTAGGCGGGAGGTATCATCTCATTTATTCATGCTGTGTGGGCGTTTTTTCTATCTCGATGGCTTCTCTGATTATTCTGTTGTTAAAGTGTTCAGTTTTGGCGATAGTTCTGGTCTTTTTAAAGTCAATATCATGTCCTGTGGCTTTCAGGTGTTGGACCAGGGAAGAAGTTGGTTCCTCTTTTCTGATTGAGTTCTTGTGTTCTTCAATGTGTGCACTTATTCTTAAATTGGTTTGTGTTACGTGTTTCCAAGGATCTTACCCAATGACTTCAACACAAAATGTAATTGAATCAGAGTTCTTTATTAATCAGATGTTTCTGTTACAGGTAAACATTTGGAAGCACCTCTGGATCCCTGGACCATACCTTATATACCTGGGAGGTGGGGCCAAGGTAAGGAGGGATCAGGGGAGGGTCTAGGTGGATGGATGGGGTTAACCCTTACTCTGCCATGGGGAGGCAACATTAGGCATTTATATGTAACAAATCCCCCTCTAAATGCCTAACAGTTGGAGCTGTGTGTGTATGTTGTGTGTGTACACCTAGTCTTGAAGTTAGGTAGACGTGCTGTTTATTCTGCAAAGGTTTGGTCAGGATGTCAGCAATTTGCTCAACAGTCTCGCAGTGTATAACCTTGATAAAACCAATGTTCGTTAACTGTCTGATGTGCTTATGCTTAATGTCTATATGCCTTGATCTCTGGCCCATAGTGTCTGCCATGGATATGTCTATGGCTGCCTTGTTGTCCTCATGTATTATTATCAGGTAGGCTGGCTCAGTCCAGATGTTGGAGAGCAGGTCATTGAACCATGTCAGGTTGTTGGCTGCCTTGGAGAGACAGATGTATTCTGCTTCTGCTGTAGATGTGGCCACCAGGTTTTGTTTCCCAGTGTACCAGTGCACTGGGCAGCCGTTGATGAGGAATACATAGCCAGATGTGCTTTTCCTGCTCTTTGTGTCGCCTGCCCAGTCAGCATCAGCATAGCAGGTTAATATGGGCTCTATGGAGCTCACTGGCTCTAGACTTAGGTAGGCATCTATGCTGTACTTTAGGTATCTGAGCACGCGTTTTACACCTTCCCAGTGGTACGTTTTTGGATCGCTGACATGCCTAGACAAGAGGTTGACCGCTAGGAGGGTATCTGGCCTAGTCCAGTTGGCTATATATAGAAGGGACCCAACGACAGACCTATAGAGGGTATTGTCCTTAAATGTTTCACCTTCTTCGTTCATGTGTTTCAGAAAGTCAACTTGCATGGGTGTTTCGCATGTCTTGGCATCCTTCATGTTGCACTTGTGTAGTAGTTCCAATATCTTCTCCTTTTGGGAGATTCTGAATCCTTTCTGTGTTCTGTCGATCTGGACACCCAAATACTTGTTTACCTTTCCCAGAGTTTTTAGTGCGAAATGCTTCCCCAACTTATAAGCGAAATCATCACATTTCTGTTTATGCTGGCCACAGTACAAAATATCGTCCACATAAACAAGCACATATTCAATGGATGTGCCCTCCCTTTTGGTGAAGAAGCATAGGTCAGCGGAGGTTTGTATCCTATTTAACCATATTTGGAGATTAGACAATTGTAGAAGAAAAATTCAGTGTGGGATAAGAAACAATGTCTTCTGTTTTTCAAATTCCTGGATGTTCCCATTCTAGTTTCATCCCTTTCTGGAGAAGAATGAGTTTTTCAATATTTCTCAAAGAAAACTGTACTTGGACCAAAATGGAGAGATAATGGCAGATCTGTGCATCAAAATCTTCTTGGTTCTCCCCAAGGAGGATGCCAGGAGAGAGTTTCTGGCATATTTTGAAAGGCAAAGACTTACTATCGACCAAGATGCTCTTTCACGGCTAAAGTTGCTCAATAAGGTGGGAGAAATTTTGCTGTCTTTTCTCTGTTTTCCAAAGCCTGAGGTCCCATTTCAAATGGGCAAAGCCTAGAGTCTCCAGGGTGGTTGGCCTCCCATGCCAGGTGGTGTCATCTCATGGAAGCTCTTCAAGAGATGGGACCTAAGTGGAGTGGCTTTGCCATGTTTTCTGGAAACCTTTCAAGATCTTACTGGTCTGAGCTTTCTTTCTTCATCATAGTTTTATTCTACATTAAAAAAATCTAATGGAATAAAAGCTTCCTCAAATTTTTACAGTAAACTTTGTTCTCAGTTTTAAGATGAATATATCATTATACTTAAATCTTTTTTTCAATTCCATCCCTCAAGACTTAAGTAGAAAAGTAGTTTATTGCAATGTTAAATTCCAAAAGCAAAAGGGAGGAACTACATGAAGAATCTGCCAATTGTTTTACCTCCTGCATCTGTTTAGATGTAGTCAGAGATTTCATACTTACCTCAGGTTACTGAGGCTACTTATCTCCATCCATTTCTGCCTCCATTTTCCATGGACAGAGAGTCCTAACGTATTTTCTTTGCCATTCCTTTTCTTCTGTTCAGTCCCTGCCTCAGTCCAAATGTGTGGAAAATTGTCATCCTGGATTTGTCAAGAGGGCTCGAGAAGGAGAGCCAGTTTGCTGCTATGATTGTGTTCCTTGTCCAGAGGGGACCTTCTCCACTCAGGAAGGTGGGTCACACTGAGGAAAATGGGAGGCTTTGTGGACCTTGATCCATCCAGAACCTTTTCATGAAAGTGCAAGTTCAAAGACAGATGGAAGCTCACCTGGGTTTTTTATTTTTAACCTGCACAATTTCTTACCTAAAAGGAAGTAAATCAAGAAGACTTTGAAGGAGGGGTTGGGAAGAGATGGGAGCTGAGAGATAGTGGCTGGCCCAAACCTATTATTCCAATTTCATGTTTAAAGTGAAAATTTCTCTTTAGTGTGGATGTTTCCTGCCACATTTAACTCTCTGGAACCATCTGAGTTCTCTGAAACTTGAGGAACTGTCTTAGATCCATCACCTGGAAGGATTACTATGATACCTTCTACATGGGCCTCCCCTTGAGGATCTCCGAGTTGCTGGTCCACAGGGAGGTAGTGTGAACAGTTATGGCGGAACCTCATTACACGAACATTCTGACGGCCAATTAAATATCCCTGGATAGGAACCCTCTGAGTCAATATATTAAGAAGTGCCATGGGTCAGGTCTCAGGATGTTTGCTTAGAAAGATTAGCTGATTCATTATTAACCTCTGATAATGTAGGTTCCTATGAAGATTCTGCACATTAACCAGGAAATAATTAACATCCTAGGACTTCCTCCAGTTTCATAGACTTCGCTCTACATTTGTTTGCAAATACATATTCTTTTGGTGAAATTGTTAAGGAACACATCTTGGAAATTGATCCTGCTATCAGTTTAAGATCTTTGTTGAAAGATAGGAGGATAGAATATTAAAGAAATATTATTTTTTGGCTTTCTCAGATACACAAAAATGCACCAAGTGTCCAGTTGATAAATATCCAAATGTGGACAGAGTCCAATGTATCCCTAAAGTCATAACCTTCCTGTCTTATGAAGAACATCTGGGCATCATCCTGGTCTGTTTTGCTCTACTCTTCTTCCTAACTACAGATCTTGTTTTAATCATCTTCATTAAATACCGAGAAACTCCCCTTGTCAAAGCCAACAACCGGGACCTCTCCTACATCCTCCTGGTCTCCCTCCTGCTTTGCTTCTTGTCTCCTTCTCTCTTCATTGGTCAACCAAGGAAAGCCACCTGCCTTCTCCGACAAACAGTTTTCAGCCTCATCTTCTCAGTTGCTGTTTCTTCTCTCTTGGCCAAAACCATCATGGTGGTGCTGGCCTTCCTGGCCACAAAACCAGGAAACCGAGTGAAGAGATGGTTGGGGAAGAGCTTGGCCAACTCCATCATCCTTTCTTGTTCTGCAGTCCAAATTATCATCTGCTCCATCTGGCTGGGAGTTTCTCCCCCCTTCCCTGACTCTGACCTCCACTCCCAGCCTGGAGAGATCATCTTGCAATGCAACGAAGGGGCCGTTGTCATGTTCTACGTCACCCTCAGCTACATGGGCTTCCTGGCTGCCATCTGCTTCACGGTGGCTTTCCTGGCCAGGAACCTGCCTGGGGCCTTCAACGAAGCCAAGCTGATCACCTTCAGCATGCTGGTCTTCTGCAGTGTCTGGGTGACTTTTGTGCCCACCTACCTGAGCACCAAAGGGAAATCCATGGTGGCTGTGCAGGTCTTCTCCATCCTGGCCTCCAGTGCTGGTCTGCTGGGCTGCATCTTCATCCCCAAGTGCTACATTATCCTTCTGAGGCCAGACCTGAACACAAAGGAGCAGCTCACAGCCAGAACAAATGTAAAAGCATGAGATATAACACCATTGTGATATTGGAAGAATTATTACATTTTCTTTTATTTGAAAGGAGATATTAAGTCCTTATATAGTATGCAGAAGTCAAAGAAAATCATATCTAAAGTTCCACAATGGAAATTTTTGAATGACTGGAATTCTTGTTGTTCCCTCCCCTTTCAATAAATCTTGCTAAAGAGAACTCTGAAAGTTATTCAGAGGAATTTGCCAGCTACTTTATGTGACACTTATAGAAAATAATGTGGGCACTTGTTCCTACTGACAGCAGCTAAAAGTGTGTTTGTGAGAGGGAGTGAGTAGGAGAAGAGGTCAGAGGGAGCTGTGGGAACCAAGCACCAGCCTGATTGCCTGATCTTCTCCGTGAGAATGCCGGAATGATGGGGAGGGAAATCTTATATAATTCTTTCTTGATTTCCTGATAAAACCTCCTTTGCAGAAAGTGTTCAGCAGAACAGCTCTGTGGGATTTCAGTTTGGGATTGTTTTTAATTTGGTATGTACTTTACACTAAAATAATAAAAAAAAAGTAAATAAAAAAATAAAATGTGTAATGAAATTTCAACTGTATTTTTTTTTCTTTCCTCAACCAGAGAAAGAAAATAGCAGTTTTCAGGCCCTTTAATTTTAAACTCCACAATTTCTACCTAAAGCATTTCTCTGCTCCTCTTCCAAGCTTCTCTTGTCTGTGAAGGGCTGGACAAGATGCCCAGAGACAGAGGACCTTGAGACTCTCCCCAGGAGGAGGTGGAAGGCAGGGGTGAAATTCAAAAATTTTCCTTACTGGTTCTGTGGGCGTGGCTTGGTGGGTGTGGCTTGGTGGTCATGTGACCAGAAAAACCAACTATCAGACTTTACACAAAAATAACACAAAAGCTATGCAACTGACTCAGACACAATGCAAAAGCAGCTGGACTTCACAGAAAATGTCTGTCACAGAGAGCTCAAAAACAAACTATCACACTTTACACAAAAGTTGTGTTTTTTGATGAGCTTTCCCCCCCCCCAGGAATGTGCATTTCCAGCTGTGGAACAAGAAGCGCTCCTAAAACAAAATGTTCCTTTTTATTATTATTTTTTTATTCAGATGATCATGGCATAAAATAGAAAATAAAGGTAGGAAAGAAATGGGAAAGGGAAAGGGAAAGAAAGGAGAAGGAGAAGAGTGGACTAAAGGGGAAAAGGAAAGGAAAGGAAAGGAGTGGAGTGGAATAGCTGAAAAGTCCAAAGTCCAAGAAAAAGGCTTCTTCCCCCCAATTCAGAACCTCCTATTCCTCCTCTGGGGTTGGAAGCATCTGGCCAGGACACCCCCCTCCTCCCTCCTCCCTTTCTCCCCTCCCCCCCATTCATTTAAGGCGAAGATTCTGCCGTCAGAAAAGTTGCTGCTGCCTGGATGAGGAGGGGGGAGAGGCAGCCCCTCAGCCAGC
Source organism: Pituophis catenifer annectens (assembly GCF_029215685.1). Taxonomy (NCBI): domain Eukaryota; kingdom Metazoa; phylum Chordata; class Lepidosauria; order Squamata; family Colubridae; genus Pituophis; species Pituophis catenifer. The sequence continues at coordinate 2,283,340 of NW_027256899.1, read as the reverse complement.
GAGGACTTGGGGGTGACAGACAGACACCCCCCATCTGAAGGGAAGAGAGGAAACCCCTCAGCTAAACCAGGAGCAGGTGGAGAGGATCTGCAGGGATCCCTCCTAATCCAGAAGGATCCTCCTTCCCTCCAGCCCCCCTCCCAATAACCCCCCTTCGCCATCTGACAGCTGCTGTTTCTTTTGCCTCGCCTAGCCAGCCTTTTTTTCTCTGCATCTCCCCGCCCCACCCCCACCCCCCATGTCTACATAGGAATCATAGGGGTGAGTTCAAATAATTTTACTAATTTTTAATTGATTTTAATTTAATTTTAAACTGATTTTAATTGTTTATGTAATTCTTTGTTTTGTTTTTGTAAGCTGCCCTGAGTCCTACGGGAGAAGGGCGGCATATAAATTACATAAATCAATCAATAAATAAAATAAATAGAGGCGGGGGGGGGCAGAAGCAGCCCCTTCCTTCAGCGAAGCCCCCTCCAGGTTTCCAAGGCCCAGGAGCCGCTGCGATGTCCCGCCGACTCTCCGGAGTGGACTTCTCCGCGCAACCCACCCTCCGACAGAAGCCAATTCAGAGATCCAGTAGATTCCGCTCCCACCCCACCCGCCCGCCCATTGGCTGGCCATTCCTGCAGGATTCGCACCCTCTGCCCTCAGAGGTTGGGAATCCACCTCCCTTCTAACCTAACTGCCTTTGAGTTCGATCCCGGACTGAGCCCCGCTCGCAGGCTTTGGGGAGCTGAGGCTTTCTCCCCCCCCCACCCCCGCCCCTTATTTTCGGAAAAAAGAAAGAAAAGACGGGAATGAGAACTTTGAAGAGGGATTTCTCTGTCCCCACCAAAAAGACAATCGCAAAGCAGGAGGTGGAGCTGGCACAGAATGCAAGGAAAGCCCCCCCCCTTAATAAAGGACCCTCAGGAAGAGAGAAGCGAAAGGAAAGGAGGGAAAGAGAGAGAGAGAATGACAGCGCAGCCCCCCCACCCCCCCAGGCCAAGGGTCCCGCTGCTGCCCCGCCTGCCCCCGCCCCCGCCCAGCGCCTCCAGGGCTCGGCAGAGAGAGACCCCTCCTCAGAGCCCCGGTTGGCCATGGAGCCCCTCCAGCGGAGCCTGAGCGCCGGGGGCTGTGCAGGGGCTGGAGGGCCGGGGCCAAGGCTAGGGAAGCCCCCCGCTCAACTTCTCCGGAGGGGCGGCGGAGTTCCCGGCCAGGCTCCTCCGGGGCAGGGAAAGCTCTCGGGGCCGCACCTGGCGCTCTGCACATGCTCGGGTGCCCCGAGTCGCTCTCGCAATCAGCCCGCTCAGGACCCAGCGGGGCAGAAAGCCCCCCCCCCACCCGCCGCAATGGAGAAGACCCAGGGGGAGGGGAGGGGAAGCCACTGCCCGCCTTCCTCTCTGTTATGTCCTTATAAGGACATCCGCCCTGATTGGCTGCTAGCAATCGGGCGGGAGATTTGAATCCCTGTCAAGGCGCGGTGCGTCTGCCGGGAGCGAATATAAGGAGAGCTCCGGCAGCGCGCCAGCAGTCTTGTCTTGCTACTTTTGTAACCAATAAAGTTATTAAATGTATCGAGCTGGTCACGTCTTCTGTTCCTGCGCCTGATCTAACACTGGCGACGAAGGACTAGAGAAGAGAACCTGAGAAAGACTCAAGGCACGATCGCCACCGAGCTGAAGTCACTACCACACAGCGACTCTCAGAATGGCAACTCCGCAAGCCCCGATGACCGCGCTGAACCCATTCGACCCATCCAGAGAGAAATGGAGGTCGTACATGGTCCGGTTCCGGCAGTTCCTGCGAGGTAATGGCTACCAGAACCTCGACGATGAGCGGAAAAGAGCCCTCTTCCTGGCTCATTGCGGAGCGGACGTCTTAGAGATGGCGATTGACCTCGTGGCACCCAGGGACATTGAGGAGATGTCCTGGAACGACCTGCAGGAAGTCCTACAGGAGCACTACGCACCTTCAGGCACCCCCATCGCAAACAGGTTCACTGTCAGCACTCCAACTTATGCTCTCTTCCAGTGCTGTCATGAAGACCAGAAGCGCTGAATTATTGCTGAGATGAACTTTTACCTAGTTTTCTGCATGCAAGAGACAGGGTTTTCTGGGGGATGAGGGTGGGGGTCACATTCCTGTGAGAAGTACGTGCCAGGACGGAGAGATGGATTGGCTAATGGCCAATGAGAAATCGGGTTGGAGAGCGGAAGAGGAGGGGGTTGGAAGGAGGGGCCAGTTGAGCTGCAATTAGCCTCAGAAATGTCGGCTATTTCTGTTCTTAATAAAGAATGATTCATTAGAGACTGCGCTTGAAAATGAAACTTATTTTAAGACAGAACCGAAACCTGACAGACAGCTCAACTCTCCTCCAAATCCAGGCTGGCTGAGTTTAAATCATCCCGTTCCCTCCCACACAACTGGTCGGACGGACTATGGCTGAAGCCAAGCTATCGGAGGAAAGCCTGCTTCAAGAAACGGGAGGAGCAGAAGCGGTCGTGATTCCAGCCAACTTGGAAAATACAAAGGTTCAACTTTCTCCACCTTCCCCCCCCGCAGAACTTCAAGCAAAGAAACGTGAAGCAGATAAGTACCCGGGGACTGTGCCAAAAGCCTTAAAGGCGGAATCCCCTTTTGCAAAGTTAAAAGATAAAGAAAAACCCCTAAGTGAATTGGGAAGGGCGAGCTGGGGATGGGAATGGCAGCGAAGCCCAGACAAGGCAGCACCTCCCCACCCCAGGATGAGAGACGAGGCAGATGACTATCAACACCAGGGCTGGCCCTCCAGAGCTCAGCACAGAGAGGAGAGGGCAGAGAGGGAGGAGCCACCCCAGTTCAGAGGGAAGTTCGATGGTGACCCAGACAACCTCGCCCAATTCCTCGATTCAGCTGAGATATACATAGAGCGGTTCGGACACCTCTACCCTTTCCCCAGAGCCCTAGTGAATGCTATCAGGGAAGGGCTGGAGGGAGAAGCAAAGAGGTGGTCAGCATCACTCTACAAATACAGGGCCCCCCAGCTACAAAATGCAGATGGGTTCTTGCAACTATTGAGAGCCCGTTATGAGGAGGAGGAGGAGGACCCCTATGTGGAAAACGAACTCAGAAACCTAATGCAGAGGGGGAAGCCTATCAGAGAGCATATCCATGAATTCAGGAGAATCATTTCCGACAGAGGGGTCCAGTTCACAGCAAAGTTCTGGAGGGAGTTTCTACGATCCATAGGTTCATCCCAAGGGCTCAGCTCAGCATTTCACCCGAGTACCAATGGGGGGGCAGAAAGACTGAACGCTATGATAGAACAGTATTTAAGATGCTACGTCGACTACCAGCAGTCCAATTGGGCAGACCTCCTATCTTTTGCGGAGGTTGCATATAATAATGCTGTCCACAGCAGCACGGGGCTAACCCCGTTCAAAATAGTGAGTGGCATGGATTTTGTTCCCATGCCAGAATACCCGAGGGAGCCCCCTTCCTCAGTCAGTTTGACCGACTGGATGGCAATGTTGAGACAAACTTGGGAAAATGTTAAGAGGGCGCTGGCAAAGGCGGCTCAATCTTATAAGGACCAAGCAGACAAGCACCGAACTCCCCAAAGACCATTTCAGCTGGGAGAGAAAGTTTACCTCTCCACCAAGTACTTGAGACTTAGACTCCCGAGCAGGAAATTGGGCCCAAAATTTATAGGACCATTTCCTATAATAAAAATAATGAACCCCGTTACGGTGCAATTGCAGTTGCCACGGCTTTTGGGGAAAATTCACCCCGTTTTTCACAGTAGCCTTCTAAAACCTGTAGTGGGGTCTACTTTAAGGCCAACACCACGTGAACCCCCTGGGCCCCTGGTTGTTGGGGGCCAAACGCATTATGAAGTGCAGCGGATTCTCGATTCAAGATGGCACAGGGGGCGCCTTCAGTACTTAATTAAATGGAAGGGTTACCCATTGTCAGAGGCTTCCTGGGTGAAGAGCGCAAACATCCAAGCTGATCGACTTATAGCAAAATTCCATGCAGACCACCCGGGAAAGCCGGGAGGGGGGGGGGTGCACAGCCAGGGAGGGGCTGATGGGACTAATCTTCTTGTGTTTTCCCTATGGGATAGGTGATGTCGCAGAAGTGAAGGGAGAGGGGCCGGATGTCAGCACTCCAACTTATGCTCTCTTCCAGTGCTGTCATGAAGACCAGAAGCGCTGAATTATTGCTGAGATGAACTTTTACCTAGTTTTCTGCATGCAAGAGACAGGGTTTTCTGGGGGATGAGGGTGGGGGTCACATTCCTGTGAGAAGTACGTGCCAGGACGGAGAGATGGATTGGCTAATGGCCAATGAGAAATCGGGTTGGAGAGCGGAAGAGGAGGGGGTTGGAAGGAGGGGCCAGTTGAGCTGCAATTAGCCTCAGAAATGTCGGCTATTTCTGTTCTTAATAAAGAATGATTCATTAGAGACTGCGCTTGAAAATGAAACTTATTTTAAGACAGAACCGAAACCTGACATTCACCTTCCAGCAAAGAAACCAGCGGGAAGGTGAATCCATCAAGGAATTCGTGGCAGCGCTTCGCCAAATCGCTGCCAACTGCGAATTCGACAACGTGGAGAATGCCATCCGAGACCGCGTTGTGTTTGGAATGCGAGACGTGGGGCTGCAGAAGAAGTTCCTCAGCCGGAAGAGGATCCCACTCAAAGACGTCCTCGACGAAGCAACAGCGGCTGAAACATCCGAGAAGGCAGCCGCCGCAATGGTGAAAGCCAGAGGGATCCACAAGATCCACAAGTCGGGCCTGACCTCATCAGACGAGGCAACCACGCAATCCGAGTCTGATGAGGAAATGGCCGTCTACAAGGTTTCCCGCCCCCCCAGGCGGGAAAACCCACAGCATGGCGACCGGGGAGAACGATGCGGCAGCTGCAGAGGCGACCACCCCAGGGCAACCTGCAAATGGAGGAACGCGACCTGCCGTCGATGCCTGAAGAGGGGGCACATCGCCGAGGCCTGCAGAGCAACAGATCCAGCCCCGGAACCGCCCAGACCTCGTTTCCGCGAAAATCGCAAGGACAACCAGAGGACATCCAAACGGTCCTCGAACCAGTCCCGGCGCGGGGAGGAGGAATATCCCCGCAACAGAACGGTGCACCAGACCACCATCGCTCACACAAGCGACGAGGGAACCACCAAGTTCCACGTGACGCTGCTGGCAGAGGGGTCACCGTGCAAGATGGAGGTAGACTCCGGATCCGCCTACTCCATCATGGACTGGCAGCACCTACAGCAGCTGAAGCCCTCATACAAAAAGACCCAGCTGAAAACCCCGAAGGTGAGGCTTGTGGACTTCAATGGAAACCCTGTCGAAATCCTGGGCAGAGCCACCATCCACATGAAGTACAACGACTTCAACAGAAAGCTGCCCATCACCATCGTGGAGCACAGCCGACCGAACCTGTTAGGCGTGGAGTGGTTTAAGCCGCTAGGACTTTCAATTCAGGGCATCCACGAGATCCACAGGGACGAACTCGACACCATCATCGAAGAGTTCAAGGAAGTCTTCGATGGTAAGCTGGGGAAATTTGTGGGGAGGCCAATTTCTTTTAATCTGGACAAGGGAATCACCCCAATTAGGCTTAAGCCCCGCCGAGTTCCGTTTGCCCTGCGGCCTAAGGTAGATGAACAGCTGGATAAGCTGATCGCCCAGGGCGTCTTGGAACCGATCGATCATGCTTCATGGGAAACCCCCATTGTGACCCCACTGAAGCATGATGGGTCTGTGCGCATCTGCGCCGACTACCGTTGTACCATCAACAAGGCGTTGGCACAGAGCGCATACCCAGTCCCAGTGGTGCAACACCTGCTGCATTCCCTGGGATCTGGATCAATTTTCGCGAAACTGGACCTGGCCCAGGCTTACCAGCAACTGCCAGTGGATGAAAAAACGGCGGAGGCACAAACAATTGTCACGCACAGGGGGGCATTCAAATGTAACCGCCTCCAATTTGGAGTCAGCGCTGCCCCCGGCATTTTCCAATCCATGATGGAACGCCTTCTCCAAGGCGTTCCAGGGGTGGTGCCTTACTTCGACGATGTGCTCATCTCCGGGGACTCAAGAGCTCAACTCCTTGAAAGGCTCAGGCTTGTCCTGCAGCGGTTCAAGGCCAAGGGCTTGAGGGTCAGGCGTGATAAGTGCATCATAGGAGTACAGGAAGTCGAGTTCCTGGGCTACCTCATTGATAGCACAGGCATCCACCCCACCAAATCAAAAGTGGAAGCAATCCATGAAGCTCCAAGCCCAAAAAACAAAACGGAGCTTCAGGCTTTCCTTGGGTTGCTCAACTTCTATGCCATTTTCTTAAAGCAGAAAGCTACAGTTGCTGAGCCACTCCACTGCCTGCTGGGGAAATCGGCTGCCTGGAAGTGGGGCCAGGAAGAGGAAGCAGCGTTCCGGGCCATCAAGGGACTATTAACGTCCAAAAGCGTCCTCATTCAATACAGTGAGACGCTGACCATCAAGCTGACCTGTGATGCGTCGCCATATGGGGTGGGGGCAGTCCTCAGCCACGAACTGCCCAACGGCATGGAAGCCCCCATCGCCTACTTCTCAAAGACCATGTCCGGCGCAGAACAGAACTACAGTCAGCTGGACAAAGAAGCCCTGGCCATCGTGGCGGGAGTGAAGCGCTTCCACGAATACCTCTACGGAAGACGCTTCACCATAGTCACAGACCACAAGCCACTCCTGGGACTCCTCGCAGGCGACCAACCCACCCCGACCTTCATGTCGCCATGGATGACGAGATGGGCCATCTTCCTAGCCGGCTACTCCTACCGGCTCGTGCACCAGCCAGGCACAGCCATAGGAAACGCCGACGCGCTCAGCAGATGCCCGTCGAAAAATCCAGTAGAAGACCCAGCCCCCACGCTCCACTTATTCCATATTGATGACGACGCCAGCTGTCCGGTGTCATCCGCAGATGTGGCCGTTCACACACAAAAGTACCCCACACTCCGTCAAGTGAAGTCCTGGATCCTCAGAGGGTGGCCATCGGAAAAGCCAGAGGAGAAGTTCAGCCCATTCGCCAGGAAACAGAAGGAGCTGTCCACCATAAAGGGCTGTCTGCTATGGGGAGACAGAGTGCTGATCCCAAGCGCTCTGCAACGGCGGACGCTAGAGACTCTGCACAAAGGGCATCCGGGCATCGTCCGCATGAAGGCCCTGGCACGGAGTTACGTCTGGTGGCCCTCCATGGACAGAGACATTGAGCAATGGGTCTCCAGATGTGACCCGTGCCAAGAAGTTCGCCCAGCGCCGCCGCAATCCGAAGTCGCAAAGTGGGAGACCCCCAGCAACCCCTGGTCGAGGATCCACATCGACTTCGCGGGTCCGATGCAGGGGCGACACCTCCTCATCGTGGTAGATGCCTTCTCCAAGTGGCTAGAGGTGATATCCATGGCATCTACCACAACAGAAGCAACGATCCGAGCCCTGCGCCGTCTGTTTGCCACACATGGACTTCCGGATGTGCTAGTTTCGGACAACGGCCCCCAGCTCACATCCCTGGCCATGGAGTCCTTCCTGGCAGGACTGGGCATCCGCCACGCCCTATCCGCCCCCTACAGGCCGGCCGGAAACGGACAAGCGGAACGCATGGTCAGACTGACCAAAGAAACCCTCACCAAGATGGGCCCGGGAGACTGGCAAGAACGCATCGATAACTTCCTCCTCACCCAGCACATCACGCCACATGCCACCACCCACAAGAGTCCGGCCGAACTGCTGATGGGCAGAAGGTTGAGGTCACCCTTGGACCGGCTGCACCCCCAATACAGCCCGGAAGTAACCGTAACCGCCAGCCGCCCGCTTCGCGCCTTCAGCAAGGGAGATTCAGTTTTCGCGCTGAATTTCAACGGCTCTCCTAAGTGGCTGAAGGGGAAGATTGCCAGCACAACCGGCCCCAAATCCTACACCGTCGAGTTGGAAGATGGACAGGTCTGTAGACGTCACATCGACCAACTCCGGAAAAGGTGGGGGGGATCACACGAAAACCAGCCTGACGAGGGAGGCCTACAACACCCAGACGAGGTAGGCCTCCAACACCCCGGCGAGGTAGACTTACCATGCCCAGATGAGGTAGGCCTACGACACCCCGGCGAGGTAGGCCTACAACACCCCGACGAGGTAGACCTACAACACCCCGACGAGGTAGGCCTACCCCACCCCTGCGAGGCAGAGCAACGCCATCCCGACGAGGTCGGCCCAGCACACTACCAGGTACTGTCACGTCGGCAGTCCAGCGAGGTAGACCGGGGCCAACCACACGGGGGATGGCAACACCAACCCAGCCCACAAGTAGACCGGTACCTGCCCAGAGGAGGAGCAGCGCACCCCACCAGTGACGGCAGCCTACGCCAGCCCAGCCAAGGAGACTGCAGTTCCAGGCGAGTAGACCGGGACCCATCCAAGACGGGCACCCCCCGACCCATGGGCAAGGGTGGCACACGACTCCCCGGCGAGAGGGACCCCCGCCCATCACAAGAGGCAGCCAGAAAACAACAACCCAACCCGGATGGCCCCAGGCACCACCAGACGGTAGACCAGGGACTAGGGGGAAGGGAAAGCCGACAACAACCCGGCCAGGGAGACCTGCACCACCCCGGCAGGGGAGACCTCCGCCGCCCCGCAGAGGTAGTGCCGCAACAACAGCCCGGCCAGGTCGACCACCACCAACCAGACGGGGTAGACCAACACCAGCCCGACCTAGCAGACCAACACCACCCCTGCGAGGTCGAACAACACAACACAAGCCAGCACCACCAGCAGCCGGCGGGCCGGTCCAGAGGGCACCGAACAGAACCACCACTCACCCGACACCAGGCCGAACCGCAACCGAACCGCAGCGCCCGGGAGACCAGGGAGGAGCAAACGATGGACTTACTGAGACTCAGACGCTCTTCCCGGGTTGGAACCGAGCCACCGAGACGAGGCGATAGATCCACAGGCCAGGAGGAAGACCATCAGAACCAGCCATCCAAGGTCTGCGGTCCGGCCGGAGGCGCTGGGGGTGACCCCGCTCACTCGACAGCCGAACCAAGCCCGGTTCCGGAGAGGGAACCGGGAGACGACAGAGCCCCGTCCATCCAGGCCGGAGACGGAGAACAAGTGAGACTGCGCAGGTCAGCTAGGGTGCCGAGGCGTCCTACGTACCTGCGTGATTACGTGACTTTTGTGGATGAGATTGACAGCTCGGACTAAGGGGGGAGGAGTGTTATGTTCTTATAAGGACATCCGCCCTGATTGGCTGCTAGCAATCGGGCGGGAGATTTGAATCCCTGTCAAGGGGCGGTGCGTCTGCCAGGAGCGAATATAAGGAGAGCTCCGGCAGCGCGCCAGCAGTCTTGTCTTGCTACTTTTGTAACCAATAAAGTTATTAATGTATCGAGCTGGTCACGTCTTCTGTTCCTGCGCCTGATCTAACATTCGCCTTTGGGCTAAAGCAAAACGAACCCAAAATACCCAGGGCTGTCAATCATCCTAGGCCACATCGAGGTCCCTGCCGCAGTTGAAGAGGAAGGGATCCAGCGGGACACCCAGCCTGAGAGGTTTGACAGAGGAAGGGAGGGTCTCCTGGGAGTGAAGGGGCGCCTGGAGATCCCAGAGCCGGAAGGTCCAGCGGGGATGAACCGGGTCGCATCAACTCAAACAAAAGGCGGATTTTGCCGCCCCCCCTCCTCCCCCAAGGCAGAGGAAGCCCCTCCTTCTCCAGATGTTGCTGCCTACAGCTGTGGGACTGAAGAAGAGCCGAGTTGTCCCAATCACCCCTCCCCCACCTGCAACTTCCCAATAAATCCGACCCAAAGTCGGGCTGGGGGGGGGAGGTTCCGGAGCCCCCGGGACTCAGCCCAGCCTCCGTTGACAAAGGCAGAGGGGGAAAGGGAGAAAGCGGGTTTTCTGGCCTTGGGCACAGCTCCCCTCGCCCCTCCCTCCATTCGCTTCTCAGCCAGCAGCTGCGGGGCAGAAGGACGCAGAGGGCGAGAGAAGAGCTGAAGAGGGAAAGGGGGGGGGGAGGGGAGGAGGGGCTGGACTGCCTTCCTCCCAGGCCGGCTGCAGGATCGGGATGGGTACCGCGGGCGGTCCGCGCTTCTTCCCTCCAAGGCCAGGTCTGCTGTGCCCCGGGGGGGTGGAGAGGGGCCGGGCACCCACTGCGGGCGGGCGAGCGAGCAGGCTGCCTAAGGGGGGCTTGAGCCCACGCGGGACCTTTACGCGGAGGGGGAGCCTCACTTGCGCCTCAGGGCTAGATGGTGGATCGGCCATCCCAGGCTCCAGACCTGGCCTTTCTGGGAGCCCCTCGGATTTCTCGCCCTTCCAGGTTGCGCTGCGCCGGGATGGGGCGGAAGGGCGCTGGGTCCGCCGGGGGCTGCAGGCAGTTCGGAGAGGCGACACTGGCCGAGTGTTGGGTGCGAGAGTCCCGGACCTGCCCGTCCCTCGATCCCTCGGAAGGAACCTTCGTCCCTTCCAGAAGCCCTTCTGGCAAGCCTTCCTTTGCCCCCGAAAGAACACAGGGGGATCCTGAAAACAGGCTTTAAAGTCAGAGCAGCTTTGGGGGGTCCTCTGTCAGGTCCCCCAACCCCAAAACCCCTCAGCCTCCACCGCTCAGGGCGACTCCCTCAGTGGGCAGAGCAGAGAAGGGAGAGGGTGGGGGGTCCGGAGGCTGAACCAGGGGATGACGGATGAAGGGACGGGGGGGGGGGGAAATGTCCAGTCCAAGGAAGGGAAGGGCTGCAGGGGATGGGACAGCATCGCCCAATACTTGGGTGGCTCTCATGGAGAAGAGGGCTCCATTCACCCTCCGGAGCCCCTGAAGGCAGGAAGAGAAGCAACGGGTGGAAGCCCAGCGAAGAGAGATCCAACCTACAAATAAGGAGAAATTTCCTGACAGTTTTAAGCTTTAAGCTTTATTATTAATTCAAGCAAATTAAACCAAAATGCAAATGCGAAGCCTAAGAAACATACACCCGAAGGAGGATGATACCCAGCCTCCCCCAAAAGTTTCTTACTGAGGACAACCGAGAGACCCGAAGAGAGCGGCCAATTTCCAGGGGACCCAGCGCCAAGCTCCATCCAGAGGCTCCCAGGTCAAAGGCAACTTCGGGGCTTCCATCCCAGTCTGGACTCAGGACCTCCTGCCTGTTTCCAGGGCACCTCAATTGGGGCAGCCAGCCTGGCTGCATGGGGACCCTGGTTGAGGCCCCCTCCCAAATGCCTGGGAGACAATGGAGAGGAGTTGATGCTTCTGTCCAGGCTCTCAGGGTTCTCTCTTCTCCCCCTCCCAGCCCAACTTCAAGCGGAAGCGAAAGAGAAGCAGGTGAGCTCAGAAAGAGCTCTAAACTTCTAAGAGACAGATTTTGATTTCTTCTCCACGCTAAGGAGATTCTAGAGTCCAGCCTCCCACACTCGGGCAATGGGGCAAGGCGAGAGGGGAGCAGGGAGGCGCAGCTGCCTGGATGGTCTCTGGTGCTAAGCAGGGATGCTGAGGGTCTCCTCTGGATGGGCGACCACAGAGATCGCTGTGGAAAAGCCAGCCAGCCAGCAGGGAAGCCTGTTTCCCCCCAAGAAAAGCAGGCCCCCTCCTCAAAATCCCAGCTCCTCCTCCCCCTTCGCTCTGCCCCACAGATCCCAAACTCCCCTTATTAGGACAGCTCCGTCCCCCCCCCCCACACTAGTCTAGCCAGATCGCTGCCTCGCCCTGCCCACAGGGGGCGCTCTTCCTCCCCATTGGCCAAAAGCGTCCAGCCCCACCGAGGCTCCCTCCGCAGCCCCAGAGAGCTCCAGCCCCCCCTCCGGCCCCCCCCCCCCGCTCTTTGGACTCCAACGCGCAGGGACTCTTCCTGCTTCCTCTCCGCCTTCTCAGCCTGGCCGTCCCTCCCGCTTCTCCTGGGCCACGGAGCTGCTCTGGCTGGGGATGATGGGCGCTCCCAGGGATTCTGCCTTGGTGGTTGAGTTGGACTGGCTGGCTGGGCTGAACTGGTTGAACTGGTGAAGTCTCAGCCTGACCGACTCAAACCTTCAGAGCTCAACCCAAGGAGAAGCTTCTGGGCATTTATTCATTTCTCTCCCCCCCCCCCACAGTCCCCCCCCCTTTCCTTCCATGGCGTTTCCCTCCCCATCAGCTGCCCCAAAGTCTCCGGAGCTCTTCGTGGCGCCTCTCATCACGCAGCCCTTCCACAGCGGAGCCCAACCCAGCCAGCCCCAAATCCCCGGAGCCTCGCTCAGCCCCGGGAAGCCGGAGGTCCCAGCCCCAGTGGCAGAGAGAGGGAGCCCGCGGGAGAGCCGCTCGGAGGAAGGCAGAGGCTCCTGGGACTCTCCGGGGCGGCGGAGGAGCCTGGGGGGGGGGCGGAGGGGAGGGGGGAGGGGGAGAGCGCCCCCTGGGGGAAGGGCCAGGAGAGCCGGGGGGGCTTTGGGGACCGTCGGGCAGAGCGAAGGCAAAGGAGGAGCGGCGCTTGTGGGCGGGGGAGCCTCTCCTGCTGCTTCTTCGGGGGAGGGAAGAGGGAGGGGAGGCCTTCCCGGCTCTTGGGCTCCTCCGCAGCGCCCATCCAGGCGAGACCCTCCGCACCCCTGCTTAGCACGGAGACGCTCCAGGCGCTGCGGGAGAATCTCCGCGGTTCTTCGGCCCCTTCAACTCTGCAGCCGCCGCTTCCTCCGGCCGCGGCCCCTTCCTCTCCCCCGGACCCCAAAGGCTCCCCCCTCGCCTGCCCCAAACGCCCCTCCCTCCCCCTCCCTCCAAGCTCTGGTCCCCCACTGGCCAAACACCCCCCCCGCCCTCTGCCCCCTGTGGTCGCCCCTCCGACCTTTCCCCCGCGGAGGACCCGGCGCCCACCGCCTCCAATCCATTGCCCCCCCAATTTTCTCAACGATTCCCGCCTTTAGAAAAAAGCTTTAAGAACGTGATTAAACCACGAAGACCTCCGTAAACAGGGCACAGAAGTAGAAATAAGGGGAGGGGCTGAGTAAGAGAAGGATTTGAATCCCCCTTTTCTTTTCTTTTCTTTTCTTTTCTTTTCTTTTCTTTTCTTTTCTTTTCTCTTTTCTTTTCTTTTCTTTTCTCTTTTCTTTTTTTCTTTTCTTTTCTCTTTTCTTTTTCTCTTCTCTTCTCTTCTCTTCTCTTCTCTTCTCTTCTCTTCTCTTGATCCTCCTCTTATTCCAGACAAGGAATAACGGATGGAAACTGAACAAGGAGAGATTCAACCTGGAAATAAGGAGGAATTTTCTGACAGTGAGAGCAATCAACCCATGGAACAGAAGTTGCCTTCGAAAGTTGTGGGAGCTTCATCACTGGAGGCTTTCAAGAAAAGATTGGACTGCCATTTGTCAGAAATGGTGTAGGGTCTCCTGTTTGAGCGAAGGGGGTTGGACTAGATGACCTATAAGGTCCCTTCCCACTCCGTTATTCTGTTACAATTCATCTCCCCAAACTCTGCTTGAAGGTTTCCTTCTGGGACCCTCGAGCTGCCCCTTCCCAGCCCCCCTTGTGTGCAGCTCCCTCTTTTGCAGAGAGCGAGGCAGGGCTGCCCTTTGCGAAGATGGAAGGGACTGACTGAGTCACCAGGGCTTCAGACTGACTGTGGACAGCAACATCTGGGGAAGGTGAGGTTTCCTCTCCCCGGGGGAAGAGGTAGAAGACGCCGCCTCTCCAGATGCAGGTGGGCCTTTGTTAGGTGTCTTTGTGAGGGTTGGGTGGGTTCCTCCTCCCCATCCAGCCCTTCGCAGCCTCCAGGCACCGCAGAAGCACCGGACTGAGCAGCATTGCACGTTTTCCTAGAGGTCAAATATGGAAGTTGAGAAAATGGTGTTTGTGTGTAGTTAATTGGCGGCAGAGCGTGGCGTCTCCTCCGTGGGAGGGAGGTCGAAGGGGCGACGCAGGTGGAGGCTGCCTACTGCGGTTCCTCTCCCAAGAGCAGCTGGGGGGGGTGGGGGTGGGCACCACGGGGCAAGGGCGTGAAGGTCGAGGTGTGTGTGTTTGTGTGTGTGTGTGTGTGTGTGTGTGTGTGTTTGTTGCTGGTGTGGCTCCTCACCTGCATTGTGGCAAAGGAAGCCCCGCCTGGGTGGCACCTCCCACCTTTCTTCTTCCCCTCCAAGAGGGAAACCTTCAGTCCGGGATTGGGAACATCCAGATCCAGAGAAGGGAAGACGGCGGGATTCACCCATTACTCTTGCTAGTCCATTACTGGGGAGGGTTGTGTCTTGATCGCAGGGGGGCAAAGGCAGACGGTTAACCTCTGGGATCAGAGATTGGCCCAGAGCCCCCCAGCTGGTGGGATTCGAAGCCGGATTCTCTCCGTTCCTAGGCTGTTGCTTGGACCACTAGGCCGCCTCAGGCAGCCTCCGTGCAGGGAGAGTGAGCAGCCCCCCCAAGCTCCAGGCAGGGCACCATGGTTTCCCGGGAGGTCTGGCTCCGCCCAGGTAGGGAAGCGCCCAGGAACGACCGCCGAGTCAGACCCGACCGCCTTCAAGCGCAGCGGAGAAGAATCAGACAGAAATGCCTTGAGTGGCAGAGATGGCCTGGACTCCCCGCGGGTGAAGATGGGGGCCCAGGAGAGCCGCAGGGGACATGGAAGACTGACTCTCGCTCCGGAGGGAGCCGTGGAGGGCAGCCAAGGGAGCGCAGCCCCGGGGGCAAGAAAAGCAAGAAGGGCCCCATCCCCTCAGGGGAAGACTAGGTGGAGCTGCTCAGCTGACGTCACGGCTTTTCTGGGCCACTTTGGCTCTGGTTGCGCTCCAGAGGGAACCCCACACCTTGTAAAGGCCCCAATTGCCCCCCCCCCCCGCAGCCTTGCTTGGTGGACCACTGGAAGCCGGTTAAGAAGGGGGGGGCTACTCCTCCCCTCCTCCTCCTTTTTGTCTCCTTCCTCCTTCTCTTTCTTTCATCGCTTTTGCTTTCTGGGCCCTCATCCTCTTGGCTGGAGTCCCCTCCCCGCCCCCTCCCTCCTTGGCCCCCCAGGAGCCCCCCCCTCGGGGCTGGCTGAGAGCCCCTCTGGGAAGCGCAGCGGACAAGGAAGCAGCGGAGCGGCGATCGTCTGCATCGCCTTCCTCCCAGCCCAGCTGCGGGGAAGGAGGGCTAAGCGGGCGGCTCTGCGCCTCTCCCCTCTTGGCCCCATCGGAGCTCAGAGGCTGCAGGAGCCCCGCCGAAGAGGGCTGCCTGGGGGACTGGGGCGAGGAGGCCTCCGGGGCGCTGGAGCTGAAGCGGGGCTTCTTAGCAGCAGTTTCACCCGAGGCCTCCCCGCAAGAGGCGGACAGCTGGGCAGGCGAGGAGGAGGAGGCCGACGGAGAAGTTATTCTCTGGGGCAGCGGATCCCTCACCACTGGGCTCAGGGAAACCTCGGAGGCTTCGCTTCGCAGTGCCCTTCACCAAGGTTGCAGCCCTGCGGGCTGGGGAGGAAGGGATTAGATCCGGCTGTCGGAGGGGTCCTTATCACCCACTAAAGGAACGGAGGGGGGAGGATGCAGGATGCCTTAGAAAGCCCTCTTTCCCAGGGGAGGGGCAGCTGCGGGAAAGAGGTGCTGATGGGGTCTCTCAGTGAGAGAGCCTTCACGGATGCCCCCGCCCCCCACCTGGCTTGGTGAACAAGGGTTCTCATGAAGATGATCGTATAACTCTTGGAGGATGGGTCCTACAGCTTCCATTTTACCTCTTTTCTTACTTTCTCGTTCTACACATCTATATTTTCAGCCACTGACAATATTTGCTCAAATTATAAACTGTTCTTGGGAGCTGCAAAATGTTAAATTCCTCTGAATGACTTTCACAGATTTCTCTTTAGCTAGATTTATTGGGATGAATAATGCAATAATTCCAGTCATTCAACCATTTCCCATTTCAAAACAAACTATTTAAGTGGGGATAATTACTGCCTTCTTTCAAATAAAAGGAATTTTTAACAATTCTTTCAATATTGCATCTGTGTTAGATCTCATGTTTTCACATTGATTCTGGCTGTGAGATGCTCCTTTGTGTTGAGGTCTGGCCTCAGAAGGATAATGTAGCACTTGGGGATGAAGATGCAGACCAGCAGACCAGCACTGGAGGCCAAGATGGAGAAGACCTGCACAGCCACCATGTATTTCCCTTTGGTGCTCAGGTAGGTGGGCACAAAAGTCACCCAGACACTGCAGAAGACCAGCATGCTGAAGGTGATCAGCTTGGCTTCGTTGAAGGCCCCAGGCAGGTTCCTGGCCAGGAAAGCCACCGTGAAGCAGATGGCAGCCAGGAAGCCCATGTAGCTGAGGGTGACGTAGAACATGACAACGGCCCCTTCGTTGCATTGCAGGATGATCTCTCCAGGCTGGGAGTGGAGGTCAGAGTCAGGGAAGGGGGCAGAAACTCCCAGCCAGATGGAGCAGATGATAATTTGGACAGCAGAACAAGACAGGATGATGGAGTTGGCCAAGCTCTTCCCCAACCATCTCTTCGCTTGGTTTCCTGGTTTTGTGGCCAGGAAGGCCAGCACCACCGTGATGGTTTTGGCCAAGAGAGAAGAAACGGCCACTGAGAAGGTGAGGCTGAAGACTGTTTGTCGGAGAAGGCAGGTGGCTTTCCTTGGTTGACCAATGAAGAGAGAAGGAGACAAGAAGCAAAGCAGGAGGGAGACCAGGAGGATGTAGGAGAGGTCCCGGTTGTTGGCTTTGACAAGGGGAGTTTCTCGGTATTTAACGAAGATGATTAAAACAAGGCCTGTAGTTAGGAAGAAGAGGAGGGCAAAAGAGACCAGGATGATGCCCAGAAGTTCTTCATAAGACAGGAAGGTTATAACTTTGGGGATACATTGGACTCTGGCCTCATTTGGGTATTTATCATCTGGACACTTGGTGCATTTTTTTGTATCTGAGAAAACAAAAAAGCAACTTTCCTTAATATTCCGTCCTTTTATCTTACAAGAAATGCCTTCTTTGGATAACAGCTGATAGCAGCGGCATTTTCCAAGAAGTATTTATTAAAGATTTCATTAAAAAGAGTATAAGAATGATTTTTTTAAAAAATGTAGATATATATTTTATTGAGCTAAATTCTAGGGTGTTAATTATTTCCATTGTAATGTGTAATTATGGCCCAATGACACCTTCTCCGTGATCCTCAAGGGGAGGATTCAATATACAGTGGATTGCAAGGTCTTTCAGAAGGTGGACCTAAAACAATTGATCAAGTTTCAAAGAACTAAGATCAGGGGTGAAATCCAGCAGGTTCTGGAGAACCGGTAGCAGAAGTTTTGAGTAGTTCTAAGGACCGGCTGGTCCCAGAGTGGGTTGGGAATGGAGATTTTGCAATATCCTTCCCCTGCCACATCCACCAAGCCACACCCACAGAACCGGTATGGAAAAAAAATTCATTTCACCCCTGACTCAGATGTTCCTAGAAAGGTGAACTTAGCAGAACGTATCCAAAATAAAAAGCAGAAGAGATATTTCCTCTGCTGTTAGTAAAGTTTGCCAAATCTGCCATCCCTTCTCCCATCTCTTTCCTAGCCCCTCCCAAGTCTTTTTGATTTACTTCCATTTAGATATTGATATTTCCAATTAGAAATTGTGCAGGTTAAAAATAAAAAAACCAGGTGAGCTTCAATCTATCCTTTAACTTGCACTTTCATGAAAATCCTCTGGATGGATCCAGTTCCACAAAGCCTCCCATTTTCCTCAGTGTGACCCACCTTCCTGAGTGGAGAAGGTCCCCTCCGGACAAGGAACACAGTCATAGCAGCAAACTGGCTCTCCTTCTCGAGCCCTCTTGACAAATCCAGGATGACAACTTTCCACACATTTGGACTGAGGCAGGGACTGAGCAGAAAAACAAGGAATGGCAAAGAAAAGATGTTAGGACTCTCCGTCCATGGAAAATGGAGGGAGAAATGGATGGAGACAAGTAGCCTCTGATCTTCATTGGGGTAAATAGGAAACCTCTGACTACAGTACTTCTAAACAGATGCAGGAGGTAAAACTACTGGCAGATTCTTCCTTTAGTTCCTCCCTTTTTCTTTTGGAATTAAACATTACAATGAAATATTTTTCTACTTCCATTAGAATTCCATTAGATTTTTTAATGTAGAGTAAAACTGTGATGAAGAAAGAAACCTCTGACCAGTAAGATCTTGAAAGGTTTCCATAAAACATGGCAAAGTCACTCCACTTAAGTCCCGTCTCTTGAAGAGCTTCCATGAGATGACACCACCTGGCATGGGAGGCCAACCACCCTGGAGACTCCAGGCTTTGCCCCAGTGGTGAAATGTAAAATTTGTTCTTACCGGATATGTGGGCATAGCTTGGTGGGCGTGGCTTGAGGTGGTCATGTGACTGGGTGGGCTTGGCCAACTTTTTCTTTTTACTTTTTTAAAGCATTTTTTTTTACTACCAGTTCGGTCGAATACGTAGTAAAAAAATGTTTTGAAAAGTAAAGAAAAAAGGTTCCGATGATCACAGCTTTGCTGCGCGATTGTTGGAACCTTTTTTTACCTTTTAAAAGTATTTTTTACTACCAGTTCACCCGAACCAGTAGGTTTTATCACTACCGATTTGCCCAAACCAGAGCAAACTGGTACCATTTCACCTCTGCTTTGCCCACTTGAAATGGGACCTCAAGCTTTGGAAAACAGAGAAATTACACCAAAATTTCTCTCACCTTATTGAGCAACTTTAGCTGTGAAAGAGCATCTTGGTCAATAGTAAGTCTCTGTCTTAGAGAATACGCCAGAATCTCTTCCATAACATCCTCCTTGGGGAGAACCAAGAAGCTCTCAATGGCCAGATCTGCTATTATCTCTCCATTTCGGTCCAAGTACAGTTTCCTCTCAGAAATATTCCAAAATTCATTCTTCTCCAGAAAGGGATGAAACTAGAATGGGAACATCCAGGAATTTGAAAAACAGAAAACTTTGTTTCTTATCCCACATTGAATCTTTCTTCTACAATTGTCTGATCTCCAAATATGGTTAAATAGGATAGAAATACGGCCATTATCTTCATAAGTGAATGAGAAAGTTTGAGAAAGATTTGTCAATCATATACTGACAAAGAATAGAGAAAATATAATTGACACAATTGGTGAATTATAGGGAACATTCTAGAACAGATGAAAATAAAATGAACAGAGGGGAAAAAAGATGATTCATAAACTCTTTGAAAACAAGAGGTTGATTCCCAGAAAGCATGGGTTGATCAAGAAGAAAGTTGTCAGGCTAATCTTCTCCCTGGTCATCCTGATGGAAAACACCTCCAGATGGAGAGTGGCTGGCTCTGGAGAATTTGATCGCTGAAGAGAATTTGATCGCTGGGTTTAGAGAGAGGAGAGGCACTACCGATCAGTGCTTAGTTCTTCATCAACTGATGGAAAAATACGTATCAAATAGACCTGCATCATTCTACGCCTGCTTCATAGATCTCAAGGCAGCCTTTGATACGGTTCCCAGGACTAAGCTATGGGGGAAGCTGGAAGCTGCCTCAATTGACCACAGGCTTCTTCATCTCTTACCTGCCCTACATACTAAAACATCCCTCAAGGTGAGGTGTGATATGCAGGGGTCCCTCTCGAAGTCAGTTAAAACTCAAAAGGGGGTTAAACGGGGGCATTTTGGCCCCCCTGCTTTTCAACTTTTAAATAACCGGCATGGTAAAATGGCTAAACAAACCAAATCACCATCCCCCCCAAAAAAATAGGTGACCGAAGCATCGCCCTCCTGCTCTATGCAGATGCCCCTGTGATCCTCTCCAGGACACCAGAAGATCTGAAAAGAGCCTTGCGAGCCCTTCTCCAGCACTGCAATTACAATAAACTGGACATAAATGATGAGAAAACAAAGATCAAAAAGGCCAAAACTTTATTCATGGTATCTAAATGGCCACAAAATAGAGCAGGGAAGCACCTTCAAATCCCTGGGGGTGGCCATTCAGGCCAAGGGTTCAAGAAACATGCAGCTGCCCTGGGCCAAAGATCAGCCAGCACCATTCTTCATTGTTTCCGCACAAAGGGAGGCTACTATGTCCCTGCTGCTATTCAGCTTTTTGTGCCCAAGTCGCTAGCACAGCTCCTTTATGGGACGTTGCTCGGACCGTCAGCTTCATGTTTTACATCATTAGAAGTAGTTCCATCCAAATTCACCAGATCAATTCTCCAGGTGCCACGTTGTGTCTCAAATGCACTTCTGCGCCTGGAGACAGGATTGACAGAAGTCGAAGGAAGAATCCGTATAGCTGTTGTGGCCCACCAGTGGCCAGTGGAGCTGGCAGCAGATTAGGACAGTGAGGAGGTTGGGGAGGGACATGGGCCAGTCCTGGAGTCTGGGGGAGGCTCTGATGAGGGCTGTGTGGTAGTGCGCACACATTTGCGAACCGGTAGGGAAGGTAAGTGAATTTCACCCCTTGGATTCTCCCCTCTTCTCTGATCCTTCCCTAGGCAGCCTCTCTTCCCCTCATCCCAAAAGTCATTCTCACCCATCATTGCACTTCCTAAATAGATGATGGGAACTCTGGTGATATCACTGGATTTCAGTAACGGACTCACAAACAATTGTGTGATGTGATTAGAAAACTGAGGGGCGGATGGTATGATAACTAAGTGGATAAAAACTGCCTTCAGAGTGATACTCAAATAATTTTTAATCTTTTTAATTTTTTCCTTAAGACACCTGAAGGTTATGTTTGTTTACTTGATTGATTAGTCCATGGGCCAAATCAAAGTGCAGAGTTCCAAACACAAATTATTACTAAAATCCGATTAAAACAATTTAAAATGGAATTTGAATAAAATACAATTTAAAATGAGATTGGAATAGAATACAATAATATATGGATAAATAAAATATGATAAAATTATATATCAGTATCACCCCTTCAGTCTACCCCAATCAGTCCAACAAATGCCGATCTCAACGGAGCCATTTTGCTCAAGTACTGAGCTGTATTAAATGTTGTTTTCAAATTCTGGCTGCAGATAAGGTGAGTTGTTTTGATATGGGATTCCCAATGGGTCCTTCGTTTGGTCTATGGAACAAGGTACCTGCCTCTCTCCCTCTGATGCAGGTAGCAATCAAATAGGATGTGAGCCAGGTCTTCTGCCTCTGCCACTCTGCAAATGCAGAGACCTCCATTATAAACTATAGAGTGGAATATCTATGTGGTTGAATATTATTCCCAAACTTCTGCTCCATACAAGAGCATAGGGGTAACCTTTATATACTTTAATTAATGGGCTAGGGATTGAAGATTAGGGATAACTTTTTGCTATTGGACATCAATTTTTCTATATTATCATTAATACGGTCAAGTTGATAAATCCCCTTCACGCAAGATTTGATCTAAAATGTAGATCCCAGAGTAAACTAATTTGATGTCATTTAATTTAAAGAATATGAAGTTTTTCTACTTAGAAACCTTATTTGAAACTTCATTTAAAATTTTGATAAAATAACAATGGTTTTAAATCAAAGGTTATAATCAGAAGCAAGGAACAATTGTTGAATCAGATGGATTGGATGGATGGACTGGAAGTTAATTTCCTGCTGGCATCCCTGAAGGAGGAGTCTGGTTTGAAGGCAGGCTGCTTGGAGATGGCTGGAGAGGCCATGGACCCTGAAGACTCTGTTGGAAGAAACATCCTTCTAGGTTCTGCTCCAAGTGGGGAAAACAGACACTGGAAACATGGAGACTGCTTGGAAAGATGGTTTAATGGTGGACAGGATCACATGGCTTGAGTTCCTGAACAGAAAAAAAAGGGAGATACAGTAAATCCTCTGGTTTTTATGCTCTCTCTGGCTCTGCATTTCTTGGGGCCCCAAAAGAGTATCCTGATTGGTTGTCAGACTCCCAGGGGGTGGGGGCCTTGCTGGCTGATGGTCACATGTGCTTCCCAGGTCACATGTGGTGATTTTCTGCTGCTATTGTGTAGAGGGCTAATCCCATCTTTGGCAATTCCTACTATGGCTCTGCCTGAAGGAGGCAGATCTTTGTTATGTAGAATAGACTGGCCCAGGCCTTAATGGCCCATTGACAAAGGGTGGGGGGCAGGAAGGTGGGAGCTGCTTTGTCTGTAAAATATGCTTCTCATATTTCTCATCCAGGGAAATATAATATTCTGCCTTTTTCATATTTCCTAAAATATTTCACTCTTCCAGGAAAGGGGTGGGTGCTAACTTCCTACAACTCAAAGTGTTGAGAATGGATGACTGAAGAAATGGATTCTTTCAAGAAGATTGAGGGAGATTGAGGGAGATTGGGGAATGGACTTGTCATATTTAACTGGAAAACAAATCTTAAGAGTCATTGTGTTTCAATTTACAGGAGGTCCTGTGATTTGGGGAATGGAAAGCAGATGCTGGGAAAGATCCTAATTAAAATTTTAAGGAAATGAATTATTATTAAGAATCAAACAAAGATATTGAATCATGAACAGATTCAGGATGGATCAGAGATAATTATTGTGGTGGTCTGTGGTAGATAAGAAGCCCCTGCAAATTGTCTGAGAGTTAAATAGAATAGCAGATAACAGACAGTTTTGAAGTTTTGAAATTTAATTTTTTTGTTGGATTGCCTGTTAACTACATTTTTTATATACAGCAGACAGATGACAGGTCAAGTGGTTGCAAATATATCGGTAGAAGTTTATAATTGTGGGCCTATTTTGCAAGGGGGAGAAATATACATCTGTGAGTATTCAATTGGGGAACAATATATGCGTATGTGGTTTTATCTGTTTTTAATGCACAATTTTTTTAAAAAAATGTTTCATCTAATATTGTTTTGACATTGTAATAGTTTTATTTTTGGAAGTTTGTATTTTACTTTTTTGAATAAAATAAAATTTAATGAGAGGAATATCAAGTTTCCAGAAAAAATATTTATCATCAGCACACACAGAAGGGTGCATATGTAAAAAGCAGTAGAAAAATATCTGATTTTAGCAACTAGGACTTGACTAACAACAGAGTCTCATATAAGAACACGAATGATGGACTGGAAGAAAGATGAGGGATACCAAACTTGATATGCATGTTTGTGGAAATGATCTCAAAATCGTAGTCAACTGGGAACAGAATCTGAGTCAGCAGGGAGATGTTCATGGAAAGAAGGCAAATGCAGCCATAAGAATCTCAGGAAGTAAAAGTTCTGGTTTGGGGAGACCCCAACTCAAGGACCAGGTCCCCTTGCAGGTACCAAGCTTGGAGGTGAATTTGCACAAAATCTACGTGAACTTCAGGGAAGGACAATGAAGCCAAGGAAGAGATCAAAGGAGCTGCTCTTAGCCTTGAGGAAAGAGAACAAGGAGAAGAGCTGAAGATCAGGAGGAGTCTGGGAGCCCCTTTTCCAACTGACACAATCTCTCGGTTGGAGAAGGGAGGATGCAGCCCTCTTCCAATCACTGACACAGTGAGTGTAAGATCTGCTCACTATTATTCTAGATTGTCAGACACAGAAAAATGAATTCAGTTGCAAGAGAGGAGAATTTAGCTGAATGAGAGAAAAAATATGATAAAAGGATGAGCTATTTTAGAGCTGAGCCAGTTAAGCAGAGAAGTTCAGTCTCCTCTTCATGGATTGTCTGAATGCAGAGACTGAGCAGCCATCAGTCAGAGAAGCTTTAACTGGGATTCCTGCAGAGAGGAGGGGTTGGGCTAGATGGTCTCAGGGTCTCCTCCAAATTTAGAAATGTTGTCATGCCACAACATGTATCTACTGTGCTGTTGTTGCTCTAGCCCCACCTAGTGGCCGGGGGCAGATAAGCCTAACTGTATGGTCTGAAGCCAGACTCCCTTTTCTCTCAGCCTTTGGAGGAGACGGAAGCAGCCGGTTTGACCGAGACACATGGTCATCCGGAGGCCTCCGTCCCTCACACGGAGCATCCCTGGAGAGGTTCCAGCTGCTTCTTTGTTGGCTGTTAGTTAATGCTGCCTATCTCCTATTTATATTTGACCCTCACTCTTTGCATTTCCTCAGTTTCTCCATGCCCTTTTCTCCCAATGAAACACCCAGATCCACCCCAGGCTCCCTTTCACTGGAGGAGAAGAGGGGGGTTTAGCTGCCTGTTGAGCTGCACACAGACCCACCTGCAGTGGGGACGGAACAAAGGGGAAATTTCACCATTCTCATCACATACCCATATATACAAGAAAATATTTTTTTAAAAATACAGCATTTTCAAATGAGCAGTGTGTAGTATAAAAATGCCATGGTATCTACTCTTTGGAACCATTATTCCCTGAGTAATTGAATTGGACAGATCTGTTGAGATGGTTCCCCTCCTTCTCCTCTGGATTCCTCCTCCAAAGGATCTAATATTGATGGATCCATATCGTGACCCCCATACCTGCCATGGCTGCAGCCTTGAAGACCCCAAAGTCTTTTCTCCCTCCTTCCTTCTCCTTCTCATTCTGGAGGAATAAGCGGAATTCAAGGCCTGGGCCAGAGTCTGAATGATACTGTAAAAGAGATAGTTATTTGGGATCGTGATCCTGTTCTCTTTCTTCTGGGTCTCCAGTGGGGCTTTCTGGGTGCATCTTCTGCGGCCTTTGACAGAAAAGACATTCTTTGAAAGAGAACAGAGAAAATAAGGATCTGGAAACTTTTCTTCCACAAAGAAATGGGGTTCAAAGGCATCATCCATTGGCCTTTCTTTTGTCAGATACCCAAAATTCCAAATACTATGGATGTATTTGAGAAGTCTACGCTTGTTCATTGGATACAGTATAAAATTTGTGAGGATCCAGACTTTCCCTTCAATGGGTCCTGGCAGACGCATAAATGTTAAATGGAAAGGAAGGATTCTCTGCCAAAGGGAAACATTTTCTATGAAGTGAATAAAGACGTTGACTTGTCTCCACTTAGAGAGGGAATCCCTGAGGGATGCTCTTGTGTGTCCAGTTGTTGAGAACAGTTGTGATATAACAACACAAATTCCACTCCTGACAAGCATAGGAATAAAAGTCCTCATGAAATTCTCTCCATTTTCTGTGTCTGAAGCAAAGAGGCCAATCAGGGTCCATCTGAAATGGAGGAGCAGCTGGACAATTGCTGGGTAGTGGAATCCTTCTTTGGGGAGAATATGGTGAAAAAAGGGGAATTGACTTTTATCACTCAGAGCCTCTGAAACAATATCATGACTGATCTGAAAAAGCAATAAAGAAAGCTGTGTTATATTTGGGGTCAGATCAAGTCCAAAATATAAGCTTTTAATAAATCCAACCTGGTTCTCATAAATGTATTAGAATAGTTTGTTAATCAGACATTATTTAAAATATTAAAGACAGAATATTAACAAAATTGTATCATAATAATGGAAAATAATAAGCAAATTAAAAAACAATAAAAATGTAAATCATACTTGCTGTTTACAAGCGATGGCGTGCTCCGGCCCCCAAAGCTCCACCCGTTTTCCAGGTTGCACAGACCCTCAGGGCCCGGGCCTTCGGCTGATGCTGTGCAATGCCAGGTCCGTAGTAAATAAAGCCCCCCTCATTTGTGATCTTATTCAGGAGGGGGGTGCGGACCTGGCAGGTGTTACGGAGACCTGGTTGGGCCATGAGGGGGGGGGGGTTCCCCTCATTGAAATGTGCCCTCCAGGTTTCCTTGCCTTCCATCAGCCGAGGTCACAGGGGAGGGGCGGGGGGGTAGCGGTTATCATTAAGGAAGGTCTGAAACCGAGGGAGGCCACTGTCCCTCAGATGACCGGCTGTGAATCCCTCCTCGTGAAATGGGGCCACGGGGTTCAGATGGGTTTGCTGATCATGTACCTGGCTCCCTGCCATGTGGCAGCAGCCCTGCCCGAGCTACTCAACGTCATCGCCGCCGTGGCGGTTGATACCCCCAGGTTTATGGTCATGGGGGATTTCAACTTGCCGTCCGTCGGTGAGGCATCTGAGGTGGCTTGGGAGTTCATGGCTTCCATGACAGCCATGGACCTGACCCAGTTAATTCATGGCCCTACTCACATGGGGGGAAACACGCTGGATCTGGTTTTTGTCTCTGGACAGTGGTTGAGTGATCTCGAGATAGGGGATATAGTCACCGAGCCCTTGTCATGGTCTGATCACTCTCTCCTTCATCTCGACTTTCGAACCGCTACACCCCGCCGCAGGGAGGCGGAGCCGGTAAGATGGTTCCGCCCCAGGTGCCTGATGGAACCTGATAGGTTCCAGATGGAGCTTGGGCCATTCCCTGAGGCTCTGGCACACGCCTTGACTGGAGACCTAGTGGCCGCCTGGGATAGGGCGGCCGCTGGAGCTCTGGACCGGGTCGTGCCTTTGCGGCCTCTGACCCGGCGCCGATCTCATTTAGCTCCTTGGTTTACCGAGGAGCTGAGGGAGTTGAAGCGCCGGAAAAGACGCCTAGAGAGTAGTTGGAGGGCCAGCCGTTCTGAATCTGACCGGACACTGGTAAGATCTCATATTAGGAATTTCCTAGTGGCGATAAAAGCAGCGAAATGTAGCTATTTTGCTGCTCTTATTGCGTCATCAGATAATCGCCCGGCCGCCCTGTTTAGGGTGACCCGCTCCCTGTTCCACCAGGAGGCGCAGGAGGACCCATTGGAGGGTAGAGCCGAGGATTTTGTTCAATATCTGTATGACAAAATCACTCAGATTCGGGAAGATCTGGACTCCGACTGGGTAGTCTCAGGGGGAGGGACTGGGGCAGGTCTTGAGAATGTTATCTGGGATGAGTTTGATCCTGTGACCCCTGAGGACGCGGACAGGATTCTGGGTAGACTGAACGCGACCACTTGTTTATTGGACCCGTGTCCCTCCTGGTTAGTGCTGGCTTCTCGGGAGGTGACACGAGGCTGGTTCCAGGGGATTATAAATGCTTCGTTGGGTGAGGGTGTCTTTCCTGCCACCTTGAAAGAGGCAGTGGTGAGGCCTCTCCTCAAGAAGCCATCCCTGGACCCGGCAATGTTGGTAAATTATCGTCCGGTCTCCAACCTTCATTTTGTGGCGAAGGTTGTTGAGAGTGTGGTCGCGAAACAGCTCCCCCAGCACCTGGATGAAACGACGTATCTGGATCTGTTCCAGTCGGGCTTCAGGCCCGGGTACAGCACGGAAACGGCATTGGTCGCGTTGGTTGATGATCTCTGGAGGGCTCAGGACAGGGGGTGCTCCTCTGTCCTGGTCCTGTTAGATCTCTCAGCGGCTTTTGATACCATTGACCATGGTATCATGCTGCACCGGTTGGAAGAGTTAGGGGTGGGAGGCACTGTGTTGCGGTGGTTCTCCTCCTTTCTCTCTCACCGGTCGCAGTCTGTGTTGACAGGGGGGCAGAGGTCGACCCCGAGGCCCCTCATATGTGGGGTGCCGCAAGGGTCGGTCCTCTCGCCTCTCCTGTTCAACATTTATGTGAAGCCGCTGGGTGAGATCATCCGTGGTTTTGGGGTGGAGTACCATCAGTACGCTGACGACACCCAGCTGTACATCTCCACCCCGGATCACCCCAACTATACCCTTGAAGTGATGTCCCGGTGCCTGGAGGCCGTACGGATCTGGATGGGGAGGAACAGGCTCAGGCTCAACCCATCCAAGACCAAGTGGCTGTGGTTTCCGACGTCCCGATATAGTCAGTTGACGCCATCTCTGACTATTGGGGGCGAATCACTGGCCCCCACGGAGAGGGCTCGCAACTTGGGCGTCCTCCTGGATTCACGGCTGTCTTTAGAAGAGCACTTGACGGCCGTGACCGGGAGGATTTTTTATCAGGATCGCCTGATTTGCCAGTTGCGTCCCTTTCTGGATCGGGACTCGTTACGCACGGTCACTCATGCCCTTGTCACCTCCCGCCTGGACTATTGTAATGCTCTCTACATGGGGCTCCCCTTGAGGAGCACCCGGAGGCTCCAACTGGCGCAGAGTGCGGCCGCGCGGGTGGTAATGGGAGCGTCATGGCGCTCCCATGTGACACCTCTCCTGC
Source organism: Pituophis catenifer annectens (assembly GCF_029215685.1). Lineage (NCBI taxonomy): Eukaryota > Metazoa > Chordata > Lepidosauria > Squamata > Colubridae > Pituophis > Pituophis catenifer. The sequence continues at coordinate 2,255,444 of NW_027256899.1, read as the reverse complement.
GCGAGCTGCACTGGCTCCCGGTGGTCTTCCGGGTGCGCTTCAAGGTTTTGGTTACCACCTTTAAAGCGCTCCATGGCTTAGGACCTGGTTATCTACGGGACCGCCTACTACCACCAATAGCCTCCCACCGGCCAGTACGCTCTCATAGAGAGGGACTCCTTCGGGTGCCGTCAGCCAAACAGTGTCGACTGGCGGCCCCCAGGGGGAGAGCCTTCTCTGTGGGGGCACCTACCGTCTGGAATGAGCTCTCCCCGGAGATACGGAGGATCCCGGATCTGCGCACCTTCCGCCGCGCTGTGAAGACTCTTTTATTCCATCAAGCAGGCTTGGCCTAATCTCCTCCCTCTTTTAATATATAAATTTTAATCTGTTCTTAAATTATTGGGGTGTTTTAATTTGTCTGGGCCAAAATGATTTAATTTGATTTTAACTGGTTTTTTAAATTTTTGTATTTATGTATTTTATTGCTTGGCTGTTCACCGCCCTGAGTCCTTCGGGAGTAGGGCGGTATACAAATCAGAAATAAATATATATATATATATTACTGTATCACCCCTACAATTTACCACAATTAGATTAACATGTGCAAATGCCAACTGGAGTATTTTATTCCAATAAAGGGCCTATTATAATTTTCGAGGATTGCTGCATCTTTTTTTGCTTCTCTATCCCAGATTCTTTCTGGAGGAAATTTTTTAACTTCTTTCTCCAGTTATACAAGAAACAGGCAGACCTCAAAGCCTAATAAGATTTGTCAGTTGCATAATCCAAGTTTGGTCCTTAATTGAAGTTTTGTCTGTTCCAACAGCCACAATGTTCAGAGTCTGCCAGTTTCCATAGATTAAATTTTATGCCAATAATATCCATATTTTCTGAATTCAGACAAAGCAGAAATTGTGTAAATTCCCAAATCAGCTCTGAGGGCAGCAGCTGGAGTCCTTTTGTCCACCCCAAGATCCTCCTCAGAGGCTGAGATTGGGTTGGTTCTGCTGGTGGTTTCTCTCTGAAGCCCCAAACATCAGATTGATGTAAGAACATGGGGGAAAACTGGGCCTCAGATACTTTAATCATTGGGGCTGAGGAAGCTGAAGAGCTTTGAGGTTTTCATTTAAGCACCACTTTCACTCCTGCCCTTTCTCTAACTGAGCTCCTTGGATGATGAGGGAGCCAAAATTCAGGCTCAGAGAAAACAACCCCAGGTAAGGAAAGGTGTTACTTGCTCTAATGGCTATGATGCCATTTCCCAAAGACCATAACTTTTGAACTTGTTTTATAAATTATCAGATAATTATTAAGACAAAAGAATCCAAGTCTATACAGTCCAATGTGTAAGTATGAGAATATCACATTATCTGTATAAATCAGTGTATTCCAATAGGAATTTAGCAGGCTAAACATGTGTACCTATAACAGAACTTATAACATAATAAAAGGGTTGGAAGGGACCTTGGAGGTCTTCTAGTCCAACCCCCTGTTCAAGCAGGAAACCAGGCATAATAGCAGTAACTGTGAGAGGGATCCTGGAGTCTTGGTGGACAACCAATTAAACATGAGTCTCTACAGAGTTCTAGTAAGTCATTCATATCTATACTGAATAACAAGGGTTCAAATATGCATCTTTCCCTTCCCCCTTGGTAAGCATAGATCCTTCTTCTCATGGCTCCATTGAGCCCAAACCTCCCTCTCAAACAAGGGCTTGGATCAGAGCCAACAGTCTGAGCTCCATTTTGAGGGCCATCCATTTTCTCCATCATATTTCTCTGTTTATTGAGTCAAATGCTGCACTAACATCTAGAAAGCAGCAAACCTTGTTTTACCTCACTGATATAGATTAGATATTTCAAGACAAATTTGTTGCCAATATTAGATTATTAACTTATCCATTATTTCTTATAAAATCTTGATAGCTTTTCACTCTATCTAAAACCTTCTGCAAGGAATGAATTTTTCTCAAGTTTAACTAAGAGGATCATGGCATAAATTTTAGCCACAATATCTGCTAGTCTATTTGGTCTATAATTGCTAGAGTCCTTTTCATTCTACTTTTTAGATGGATAAAATGCTACTATTGCCAACTTCAATCTGTCTGGATAGGGCAGGCATCATGTATGTGTGAAAATGAAGATGCCAATAGAGGCCCCAACAACCAGGGATATTTTCTGATCAGTTAAATAGTTGGTAGAATGTCTTTTGCAGGGAATGTATTGCTTGCAGTTCAGGCCTTTTCTGATTAATCTCAAAATGAACATAATCGGGTAAAATATTGAAGTTTTTGCTAATATGGAGAAAAGCAGCTCTTTGATTCCATGGAGAAGACATGATTGAATCTATTGCTCACCCACCACCACCCACCCCTCACTTTACCAGAGGGAGAAACACACACACAAACCTGTGGGACTTTGTAGGTGCCTCCTAATGTTGACATCTGGATGGAGATCTTCCTCTTGGCTCCATCAAGAAGAACCAGGAGGTTCTCCTTCCTTCCACAGCTGTAGTTGGGGACATTGGCTTCTCCAGTGGAGAGAATGTCCAGCAAGGCATCTGAAGTGTGGAAAGTGCTCAGATAGTTGTTATGGATGTTGTAGCCAAGTGTGAGATTGTGCAAGAGTTGGGAATTCTTGCTGGCCAGTTGAATGTTGAAAATGAATATTAATCCAAATACAGAATTATAAGATTTCCTATTGTAAAAAAAAATTATAATCAACAGCAACAACAAATACTTTTTTTAATATATAATCATCCACAAGCCTACTGAGTCTTAGGCCAACATTGTTCCCAAACCAATGATCAGTTACAAAAATATGGAAACGGGCTGAAATACAGCAACTACAACTGGTTCCACCACTACGTTGAATAAAATTCATTATTCAAGTGATAAATTAAGGATTGGACTGAGAGAGGAAATTAATCTGCAGCCCTTTCAACTTTTTTTCAGACCCATTTTTCACAAAGTCTTTTGAGTCTTTTTCACAAAACCAAAGAGAGAAGCCATGGAAATCAAAACCATTCAGGAAATTAGACATATTCCCCAATATAAGAATAAATGAATTAAAAAGAAAAGAAGAGTGTTAAAATGGAGGGACTGCAACTCCATTACTCTAAATGACTTACGAATCATGGAAAACAAACGGAAGAGAAGGAGCCATGTTGAAAAGAAACTTTGCATGCAATCTTTCCTTTCCACTGATGACTATACTGATTAGATGGTCTCCTGGTCTATAGCAGCTCCATGGTTTTCCATCCTGGTTCTCCAAACTCAGCAGACATTTCATTCTCAGCTTCCCAGAGACTGAATGGGACAAAAGCAGCATCAGAGGCAGAAGCAGGAGGTCCATCATTCATGAGGTGAATTAATCAATATCCTTCCCGTTTCTAAAGAAGAATTAGAAGAATTCAAAGGACTCTCACAAGGTGGAATATCCAGTTGCTTTCCTTCTACAAACACAGAGAAACACTCAGCTTCACCTGGAAAGGAGAGAGACGTACATTCAAGAGCACAGACTCTGCCTGTCCCAAACCTCCATATTTCTCTGCCCAAAGTCTCCCCTGAAGGATTCGGTCAAAGAGCAGAGCTGAAACTTTTATCATAATTCTCCCTCTCAGGAGAGATCCCTGGATAATTCAGCTAGTTCTTGGACTTGGGGATTGTTGGGCATTTCTCTGGAGGGAAATGAAAGGGAAATAATCCCCATGTGATTCAAAATAACAGGAGCAGAGATGGAATTAAATCGGTCATCTAGAATTGAGAGTTTTGGGCGCTCCAAGCAGTGAATACATGGCACCTGTGGCTGAAATAACAAATAAATCTGATATTTGTTTGTATAGTGATGAAAGACAAAACTCCAGGGGCCAGTTAATGCCAGAGGTTGACACAGATCTGAAATAGCTGCCAGCTGAGTTGGAGCCAAATTTTACTTTATTTTGAAAGCTAATGCTCAAGGGCAACACACAAAAGGGCTGATGCAATAGTGCAGCCAGTCTCTAAGAGCAAAATCAACTTTAGTGAAAAACTAGTTTTTAGAACTTTGCAGAGTTAAAAAAAAATCACAGGAAGGGGGAGAGGGGGGGGAAGGGGGGGAGAAAGAGAGGGAGAGAGAGAAGTTAGAGAAAGCCAAGTGAAAAGAGATGGAGAAATCAAGGCTGCCTCTCTCCCCATGTGGGGAGGGGAGGAAGGGAAGAAAGGAGGGAAGGGGAGGGAACTCAGAACCCTCATGTTGCAGATGGAAAGCTGATCTGCAAAATCCATCTTCCATCTTCTGAGTCCTGAAAATGGGGGAGACCATATCCCATGTTGCTCAGCCACCTCTTTCCACGCATGGGGCACTCAGGGGGGAAAGCAAAGCCCAGACCCATGGAGAAAGCCCAGAATGGCCAGGAAGGAGGAGGGGATCTGGGGCATTCCTGGGAAGAGACTAACATGGTTTATGGGTCCCAGGGTTGAATGTTGGAGGGACACAGCCCCCGGGGTTTCTCCAGCCTCGCTCGGGCCCGAGGCTCCTGTGGGGGAGAAGCCATGCAGGGCTGGGTCTTCCAAGGGGGATCCGGGGTTGCCCGGGAGGAAAAGGCAGCCTACCTCACCCTGGAGGGGACCCTCCGTGACTCTGAGGAAGATGGGGTCCTCTGTGGCCCCTCCAGAGCCCCCAGCTGAGGAGACCCTCTTCATTGCAGCCTTTTCTGGGGAAGGGGCTTAAGCCCCCCTCCCTCTGCCATTCTGGGAGCTTTTGCCTCTTTCTCATCCCCCCCAAAGCTTTGAATTTTGCATTTTATTTGAAATCCCCCTCCCCCTTTGGCTTGGCTTCTTCAGCTTCTTCTCTATCAGGCTGAGGGCAGGGAAGCTCCCAGGCAACCGTCTCTTTCCCCCATTTGATTGGCTACAGGGTTGTCATGACGAAGGGGGCAGGCCAGGAATAGAAGCAACCAGTAGAGAGAAAGAGAGGCGGGACTTTTGCCTTGCGATATCTGCTTTCTTTTACAAAACCATTTATATTATTATGGAAAAGTAAAAAGTTGAGATTCGATTTTAATGCTTTATTTTACTGCAATGGAGGAAGTCTGAAGTCAGCGCTTTTTTTTCTTTTCTCCCTCCCCCCCACTTCTCTTTCCCCTCCCCCCATTTCTTCCTCTTTGTTTTTTTATTTTTTTATTTTTGTATTTTATTCTATAATCTAATAAAATGTTTTTTTTTTTAAAAAAAAAAAGAACTGGAGGATTTGAATGTGAAATCTGCTTTCTTCTTTTCAGATGAAGCCCAGAATCAAAAGGAGGGAAGGGTCAGAGAAAATGAAGGAATATTAAAAAATATATTTAAAAAAACAAAGGAAAACTTAGAGTTTGACAGAAGAAAAATAAAAAGCGAACACCAAAAAGAGAAATTATCAAACTCTGTAGAAAAAGTTCTTTAGCTCTGTAGAGTGTGATCTGTGAGATATACAGCAATTAAAATCAAAGAATAGTAAAAGTCAGCCTTAAGGAAATCTATTGGAGACGCAGAGCAGAGAGATCGGAAGATGAAGTGAAATTGGACGTTTAAAAAAATAGTGTCGTCAAACAGCTTATAGAGAATAGCTAAAATAGTTATAATGTTAACATTACTTTCTGCACAGGTTGAAAGGATGTAGAATTTATAATTTTTCTTTATTTCGATAAAAAAATGTGTAAGCTTTCCTATTTCTGAAATAAAAATCAAACCCCAGCCATTGAAGAGACAAAAAACCCCAAATCAAGTTTCTAGTTTGTGAGTATGGAGTCTGGGTCAATCTGTTCTTTGGTAGTATATATATAGAATTTCCAAACTGCCAATCTTTAAGGAAATCTTTTCTTTAATTGAGCACAAGACTGACCTTTTGCTCTCCAATCCCTCCCTTTCCGATCCCCAAATATCTGCTTCTCATTGGCTATCTTCCAAGTCATTCTTCAGACTCCTTGTCTCGTCATTTCCCAGGAATGTCTCCCCCCCTTCATTTCCACGACAACCGGACATCAAAGGGATTTAGCAGGCAGAAGTTCAGAGCTTATCTCACTCTCTCTCTCTCTCTGCTCTCTATGCCAGCGAAATGATGACATCCGGCCCCTCTCCCTTCACTCTCCCAGTGGGGCCTGCATGAGATAAACAACAAATTTAGTACCTCACTCCCTCCGAGGGGGTACCCCACCCCCTCCCGGCTTGTCCAGGTGATCTGCATGGAATTTAGCTATGAGGCGGTCAGCTTGGATGTTTGTGCTCTTCACCCAGGAAGCTTCTGACAAAGGGTAGCCCTTCCACTTAATTAAATACTGGAGGTACCCTCTGTGCCACTTCGAATCGAGAACCCGCTGTACTTCATAGTGGGTCTGGGCTCCAACAATTAAGGGCCCTGGGGGATCACGGGGCACCGGCCTTAACGTTGACCCTATTACAGACTTCAGGAGGCTACTGTGAAAAACGGGGTGTATCCTCCCTAGTAACCGGGGCAACTGCAACTGTACTGTAACCGGGTTGATTACTTTTACTATTGGAAATGGCCCTATGAATTTCGGCCCCAGTTTTCTGGTCAGTTCCTTGAAAGCTGGGCATTTTGACGCAGGAGCTCCTCATTCAGGGAGAACGACTTCTGCTTTCTGTTGCTGTAAATAGGAAAACCAGAGAGAAATTAGACCCTTAAGTTTTTTACTTGACTCATCAAACATTTTCTTCCATTGAAGAATATTAAAAATACCTTTATGTTTGTGTCGGTGTATAAATTCAGTGTTGCTATTTCTACCAATAATCCTTTCACCATTTATTGGGTCTTTTAGAAAGGCTCCGTAAAAATGGCCAATGGGTACAGTTTGAGGGGCTTTAGATGCACCTCCAGGGTAGTCTTAAGGGATTTGATTAGTGACTTAAATATTAAGGTTTAATGTGTTGATAAGAGTTGTTTATAAGAGTTGGATTACTTAAGTTTTTACTTCAGTATTTAGCAAAGAAAGTCTACACACCCCTATTAAAAGGCCAGGTTTTGGAAATGTAAAAGAAAAAAATCAGACCAAGATAAATCCCTTCAGAGTACTTCCTCCTTTAACATAACTTATAAGATGTACAATTCAAGTCAAAAAACAAACTGAAATCTTTGAAGGGAAAAAACTGATGTTAAATAGTAGTCATTAAATATGTGAAAAATCCATTATGTTTTAGCCTCCAGTCCCCTCATCATCTTTGTTGCTCTTCTCTGCACTCTTTCTAGAGTCTCCACATCCTTTTTACATCGTGGCGACCAAAACTGGAATCAATATTCCAAGTGTGGCCTTACCAAGGCCTTAAAAAGTGGCATTAACACTTCACGTGGTCTTGATTCTATCCCTCTGTTGAGGCAGCCTGGAACTGGGTTGGCTTTTTTGGCAGCTGCTGCACACGCCTGGCTCCTGTTTAAACGGTTGTCCACTAGGACTCCAAGATCCCTCTGAGAGTTACTCCTGTTGAGCAAGGTGCCCCATATACTGTCCCTGTGCATTTTGTTTTTCTTGGCTAAATGTAGAACTTTACTTTTTTCACCCTTGAATTTCATTTGTTAGATAGCGCCCAATGTTCCAATTTTGGAGCCCTTTTGAAGGAAGAGTGGGCAAAGATTTCCATGGCAAGATCAGCTCTAAGGCCAAAAGACTAGATGCTCTCATAAAAGCCAAAGGTGTATCAACAAAGGATTCATTTAAAAAATAAATGTTATATTTTATATTCTTTAGGTAAAATGTAGACTTAAGTGCCACTCTTCTCCCTCGGATTCCTCAGCGGTCGCCCCCCAGATGTTGCTGGAGTCTGGAAAAGTTAAAATAACAGCCGTGAAATATATATATCGTCAGAGGCTTTGAAAAGCAATTTTCCTACAAGCTCTTCGACCGAAGAGGTTGTAGGGGAAAAAATGCCTTTAAAAGCCTCTGGCGATCCCAGCTGAGTTGCCTGATCATCAGAGGCTTTTCAAAGCATTTTTTTTCTGCAACCTCTTAAGGTTGTAGAAAAAATGCTTTTAAAAGTTTAATAAAAAAAGGTGGCCACGCCCACCCAGTCACATTAACCCCCACCAAGCCACACCCACAAAATAAGCCACACCCACAGAACCGGGAGTAAAAAAAATTAGAACTCACCCCTGTCCCAGAAGATTTAGACTGCTTACCTTGGGGGGGCGGGTGGTAAAGGACCGCTGAGGGGGAGTACCTTCCTTGATAGGGGGCAGGTTGCCGGCCCGTGAATTCGTCTGCTGAAAAGCAACGGAGGCCATGAGGACGTTGGGCCTGAGCCCAGGAAAAACCCTCAAGCCCGGTTAATCCAGGCCCCCTCACCCAAAAGAGCCATTTTGACTTCCAGGGTTTGGGTCCCATTGGGTACGTGTTGAGAAACAATTAAAGAAATAAATACGACATACCTCCGTCGGTCCCCGTTTTCACAGGATGGGCTGCTCCTCTGGAACCACTGGAAAACAAATAGACTGCTTTAAAAACAGAAACTTATTGACATTGCCTCGACCTGGCCCCGCCTCCTGGCCTCCCTCACCTGGCCCCGCCTGGCCCTTCCCCTCGTGAGGGTCCCCCCCACCCCCTGTGGGGCTTCAAAGGGCCGCCCTACAGCTGATCAGTGTTAGAAGAAAACAAATGAGTAGACCAGTGGTTCCCAAAGTGGGCGGTACCACCCCCTGGGGGGTGGTGGGATGCCTTAAGGGGGCGGTAAGAGGCAAAAGGGGGCAGGAGGGGGGGCACTAAGTGGCAAGGTGGGTGGCCCCCAACCTTTCGCCTGTGCAGTTATCCTTGGAAGCAAACAGCCAGAAAAAACAACTCCTTTCAGCTTCAGCATAGGCTAATTAGCCCATTGATTAGATTGGCCTCCCAACTCTCAGCTGATTTGCTCTCAGCTGTTTTGCACAGGGCTCTGCTGCTTGCTGCAAAGAGCTAAATTGCTGGAGCAGATTTTTTTTTTCTCCTTGTGCAAATCAAGCTGAAAACGAAACTGAAAGTAAAGCAGGCTGTTGGCTTTGCTGTTTGCTGCAACGTTGGAAAATTAGGCAGAGGCAGATTTCTTTTCTTTTTCCTCACCAAAAAAAGGTAGGTGCAGACAATGGGAAATTTAGGCCAAAAGAAGAGAGTTCAAGATTTTAAAACACAAAAGAAAAAAAGCTCTATTTAACTAGGGAAATGTAATAATTGAGATACTATTAATTGTATATTGTATTGAAAGCAGAAATGGTTAAGTTGTGGTTTGGAGAAATATATGGGGGAAATTATTTGGTTTATTATTATAAATATAATTAATTGATTTGTAAGAAATTGGATTGCATGGAAATAATTGGAATATTCATGTTCATATTGATTAATATACAAAAAAGATAATTATATAACTAATTGATTTATATTAAAATGTTGAATTTGTATTAAACAACTGTAATATTACATAATTAACCAATGTGAGGTTGGATATAAAAATAGATGACAATGGGAAGGGGTATAATATAGAATAGAAGGGGAAAATTGAATTTGATTAAGATTAGAGAGGAGGATGAAGGGTAATATTGGTTTTTTAAAAAAAATAGATAAGGAATAAATATGGCAAAAAAGGAAATATAGAAATTGTAAATTTAATTGAAATGACTAAACACTGTTTAAATTTGTGAACTGGCCAAATACTCTGTTCAAAGAAAATACATTGTATGTTTGTATGTGTGTTTCTAATTATTTTTTTTTAATAGTTTTTATTAATAATAAAAAGAAAAAACAAAACCAACATAAATACATTGAAACAACATACAAAACAAACACACATCAATTCAGTCCAATGACTGACTCTTAGGAGATAATACAACGGTGGGTTATTTTTCATATTTCTATTTGTATCAATATCTACAGTCACCTATTTACTTAGTTATATATATACATATATAGTTGACTCCTTATTTACTTCTATGCATTTCTATTGAATAATCGAAAGTCATCTTTATATTCCTATTTTTGCCTCCAGCCAGCTGTACCATCTTTGCCATACTAAATAGTAATCAGTATCATCTTTCTCTTGTATTTCTTTTGTGAGCTTATCCAATTCTGCACATTCTGTAATTTTAGCTATTATTTTGTCTTCTGTGGGTAGCTGTTCAGATTTCCAATGTTGGGCAAAGAGTATACGTGCCGCTGTGAGGATATGGATGATCAGATATTTTATTTCTTTGGTATATTGTGCTGTGATTATTCCCAATAAAAAGGTTTCCGGCCTCATTTCCAGTTTTTGTTTCGTGATTTCTTCAATCATTGTTTTAATTTGTTGCCAGTATTGTTTTGCCCTTCGGCATAGCCACCAGAGATGATAATATGTCCCTTTCTGTGATTTACATTTCCAGCACATCGGAGATGTATTTGGGAACATCTTGGTTAGGCGCGCCGGTGGGAGGTGCCATCGGTAGAACATTTTGTAAAGGTTTTCCTTGTAGGGTATAGACAATGTCATCTTGTAATTTATCTTCCACAGATTCTCCCACTTATCCAATTCAATAGTATATCCTATATTTTTGGCCCATATTATCATATTCTCTTTGACAACCTCCTCCTCTAATTTGTATTTTAATAGGTACTTATAAATTTTGGTAATCATTTTCTGATCTGTACTTTGTAATATTTTATCCAATTCATTTGGTTCATTTTGGAATCCAAATTGTGCCCGATCAGTTTTATATCTTGATTCTATTTGCATGTATGGCCACCAATCAATGTCTATACCCTGATTTTGTAATTCTTGTCTTGTTTGTAATTCTCCTTCACTGTTCAGTAATTCTTTATAAGTCCTCATTTTCTCTATATCCATGGCATTGGGATATATTAGTGCTTCCATTGTCGATAGCCATCGTGGAATCTTGGTATAATGTTTCCTAATCTCTTGCCATGATTTGTACAATGATTCTCTGATAATATGTTGCTGGAAGTATCTGTGGTGCTTGTCCTTTCCCTCCCACAGAAAGGCGTGCCATCCGCGTTGTAATTCAAAGCCCTCTAGTGATAGCATTCTTTTATTCTTAAGGTCTATCCAGTCCCTTATCCAGTTTAGCGACGCTGCTTTATAATATAACTCCCAATCCGGTAGGCCTAAACCTCCTTTTTCCCGAATATCTTGCATACACTTTATTTTGATTCTGGCCCTTTTCCCATTCCAGATAAATTTTGTTATTATTTTATTAAGGTCCTTAAAAAAGTTCTTTCCTGGCCAGATTGGGGTTACTTGAAAAAGGTAGAGTAATCTAGGCAGTATATTCATTTTTATGGATGCAATTTTCCCTAGGAATGACAGTTGTAATTTGTTCCACATTTCCAGGTCTTTTCTAATTTGTTTCATTAATTTATTATAATTGTCTTCTCTAATTGTTATTGCTTTAGCAGTAAGCCAGATTCCTAGATACTTTATTCTCTTTACGATTTGTATTCCTAATTTGTCTTCTAGTTTTGTCTCCTGTACCTTTGTCAAATTCTTTGTTAATACTTTAGTTTTTTGTTTGTTAATTTTAAGCCCTGCGACTCTTCCATATTCCTCTATCTTCGCTAGAAGTTTGGTTCCTGTTATTTCTGGTTGCTCCATTATAAATACCACGTCGTCAGCGAAGGCTTGCAATTTGTACTCTTCTTTCCGTGTTCTCAAACCTTTTATTTCGGCATCTTTCCTGACTTCATTTAGTAATATTTCCAATGAAATTATGAACAATAGTGGGGATAAGGGGCAGCCCTGTCTCACACCCTTTTGTATATCCAGATTTTCAGTCATATCTCCATTAATCATAATTTTGGCCGTTTGGAGGGAATATACTCTTCTAATCATATGTAAAAATTTAGCACCAAAGTCCATGGTTTCTAGCTGTAATATGAGGAAGTTCCAATTTAGATTATCAAAGGCCTTTTGTGCGTCTAAGAAGATTAAGGCTACTTGTTTATCAACTCTTTTCTCGTAATATTCCAGGACGTTGATAATTGTTCTTATGTTATTTTTGATCTGTCTTTTTGGAACAAAACCGTTCTGATCTGTATGTATGTATTTATGAATAATTGTTTTCAGTCTTTGCGTTATAACCAACATGAAGAGTTTATAATCTACATTGAGCAATGAGATCGGCCTATAATTTTTAACTTGTGTGAGGTCTGTGTCTTCTTTAGGGATAAGTGTAATAATGGTTTCAGTCCAGGATTTGGGAATTTCTGCTTCTAATAATGCATCATTGAGGACTTGGAGTAACAGTTCATCGATTGCATTTTGACAGTTTTTATAAAACTCCGTTGGTATTCCATCCGGGCCTGGGACCTTGTTGTTTTTTTGCTTTTTCCTTGCTTCCACCAGCTCAGACATCGTAATTGGTCTATTTAATGCTTCTCTGTGGGACTCCTCTAATTTTGTGATGTTTGTTTTACATAGGTATTCCTTAATGTCTTCATCCCGAATCTCTTCTTTCTTGTAAAGACTTTGAAAAAAATCTTTGACTATACGTTTTTTGTCTAGGTTGGTATGGTATATTTGTCCTGTTTCGTCCTGCAGTTGAAATATTGTTCTCCTTTCTTTTTCTTTTTTCAATTTATACGCTAACCAGCGCCCCGTTTTGTTTGCATGCTCAAAATGTTTCTGTTTTGCTAATTTGATTTTCTGTGCAATTTCTGTCTGGGTAATCAAATTGATTTTATGTTTAGTAAGATTTAATTTTTCTTTTATTGTTTTGTTATGGGGCTCCTTCTGCAATTCTAATTCATATATTCTAAGTTCTTCTAGCAACTTATTCCTTGACTGTTGTTTCTCTTTATTTTTTTTTGCCATATACACAATTGTAAGACCTCTTATGTATGCTTTAATTGTGTCCCAAAGGTTTTGAAGCGATGTCTGTTCTTTAGTGTTTATTTGTAGGAACATTTTAACCTCTTTCTCAATCATCTGTATATATTCCTTATCTTTTATTATTCCCGTATCCATCATCCACCTCCTTTGCTTTCGATGTCCTTTCCATATGATTTTAATGGGGTTATGATCTGCCCAGGTGTTCACTGCTATTTCGATATTTTTTACCTCCTCTCTGAGGTCTGAGGTCATCCAGGCCATGTCGATCCTAGACCATGACTGGTGTGGGTTCGAATAATATGTATACTGTTTTGTTTGCATGTTTGCCTCTCTCCATACGTCATGTAGGTGTAGTTCGTTGATCATGTCTTTGAAAGGTTCCAGTAGAGTTTTCTTTCTGGTTTTACTCTGTTTATTACTCCGATAGTCTTTTTCTATGTCCATGATTGCATTGAAATCTCCTACCATACAGATAGTTTCGTATTCCAGGTCTTTAATTATATTGTGTAGCTTTTTAAAAAAGTCATTTTGGTTTCCGTTGGGTGCATATATGGATATTAATAATATTGTTTTGGATCCTGTTTGTATTTCTATTATTAAGAAACGTCCTTCTGTGTCTGCATATATTTGTTTTGTTTTTAGATATTTCTTCACATATATTACGACTCCTCTCTTTTTTTGGTCTCCTAGAGCTGCATATAGTCTTCCTAATCTTTGGTTGTCCAATAGTTTTTGATGCTGTCTTTTGATATGTACCTCTTGGAGTGTTATAATATCTATTTCTAGCTTTTGAAGTTTTGTAAATGTCTGTTTTCTTTTAGCTGGTGAATTAAGTCCATTTATATTGATTGAAATAAGTTTTAGCTCTTTTTCCATCTCTCTTTATTTATCTATCCGTTGTTTGCAGTCTTTTTGTGTTTCTAGTAATCATTTGCGTCTTTTCCCTCGCTCCCTCTCTCTCCATTCTTTCTCTTTCCAATCTTCTCCCCTCTTCTTGGTCTCTTTCTTCTTTCTCTGTCCGCTGTTCCTCTTGCCTCTTAAGTTCCTCTTCTTTTCTGCTCTCCTGCTCCTCCTCCAGCACGAAGTGTTGTTCGAAGAAGTCCTGTGCTTTTCCTACATTATCAATTCTGTATTTTTTGTCTTCCCAGGAGATTAGTAGACCTTCCGGTATTAGCCAGCGGAACTTTATTTTAAATTTATTCAACTGTGCCGTTAGAAAGTTGTAGTTCCTTCTTTGGTCCCTTGTCCTTTTTGGTATCTGTTTGAGGGTTAAAATTTCTTTTCCCTTATACATAGCTGTATCCTCTCTCATCTTCCTATAGATCTCTTCTTTTAAAGATTTTTTTGTAAATCTGATGTGTATTTCTTTTGGTAACTTATTTCTCCGGGCGTAGTTCGTGTGAACTCTATAGATTTCGTCTATTCCACTTCATATCTCTTCCTTGTCCCTCTGGGTCACTTCTGAAAGTATCTCGGTCATGATTTCTCCTAAGTCCTCCTCCTTTTGCTCTTCTATGTTCTGAAACCTTAAGTAGAAGGATGCCTTCTCCATCTCGAGATATGATAACGAGTCCTCTAGGTCCTTATTTGTGGCTGCTTGGTTATATTCCATCTTCTCCATTCTCCTATCCGTATGTTCTATTCTCTCCTCCACCTTATGAATCCTCTGTTCGTTTTCCTCTATTTTCTGTTGTATCTTTCCTATCTTCTCATCCATGTTCCTAATATTATCTTTTATCTCTCCCACATCCGTCCTAAGTTCCTCGTGATTTTTCCTTGTCTCCTCATGGTTGTAGGCCATGGTCTCTTGCATTTTATTCATTCCTTCCTGGATCATCGTTAATACGGAGTGAATGTTTTGCATATTAAGGGTGGGAGTTGCTTTATCTTTTTCCGTAGTTTCAACTGTTTTTTGTTGTGCTGGGGAGGCCATGAGTATCATCTGGCTTGATGGTATTTTCTTACTTAACTTAGAAATTGTTGTTGAACTTGTAGTTGCCATTTGTATTTCTTTTATTATCTTCTCCCAGAATTTCATATACTGATTACTATTTGGGCTGTTCTATTTCTTTTGGTATTTATGTTTGATTGGTGATCCCAGGGAGATAAGCAACTAAAATGAGTTTCCTTGTCACACTATCACTGTCTATATATAAATTTATCTATAAGTTCTATTTTTCACTTTTCAATATTTTACAGAGTTCTTCAATTCATGATGGCTGTCTGGCCTATATTACTCTTTAAACATGGGGTAAAATATAAGGGGAGGGAGTGAGGGAAAAGTCTAATACTTCAGCAATTCATCCGTTAGCTATCCTTATAATTAATTACTTACTATCTTATTTAAAGTTATTATTAATTACTATTTATCAAATCAATTACCCTTAATTTCAATCCTAGATTCAATTAATCTGTCTAATATAATTTTTCAAAACTAAACATACAAAACAATATGATATTTAACTACCAAGATAAAATATAGCACTAAGATAAGTATAAATATATATTTAGAGTAAATATGAAATTAAGTTAACAGTTATATATATAGTATATAGGGTTATATATGAGGTTTCACAAACAGTACATTTAATATTAATACTTTTTATGCTTCTTAATCATTAATTTGTTATCAGCTTTTAATACAATTAATTATACTTTACAGTTGATTCTTCTTCTTCTGGATCACTCTCTTCTCTTTTTTTTTTTCAACTTTGTATCCTTCTTATTTATTGTTCAGACTCTAATGTCCCAATACTTTTATATTAAGTGTCCAATGTCCACCAAAGCTTCAAGACTCCCGAGTGTCCACCTTTCAACAAAGAGGAAAAAACAAAAAAAAGAAGTAAAGGATAAAATAATCCAAGTCCCAATGTCTAAATCCAAACCTCCAAATATCCAAAGTCCTAAAGTCCAAAAGTCCGAAGAAAAATATTCCGCTTAGGTTGATTTAATTTAGCTCCAAAAGTCACTGACTTCCACTTTAAACGGAGTTTTTCTGCCGCTCTCTCTTCCGGTATCGGCTGCTTGTTAATTGTCTCGTTATCACCTCCACAAAGGGCAAAGTCTATCAAATTAATCCCTTTCTGTCCTTAAATTCCGTCTCTCCTCTGTAGCAAAATGTTCAAAATCCAAGTTTCTCTGGGATCACTTTCTCCTCCTGGGTTTCCCCTGGATTTCCTCCGCTTTCGCCGGTTGTTAATTTGTGCGCTGTCACTGTCAAGATGGAAGCCGTCTCTGCTTATTTCTCAGTCGCCGCTTGTCTAGCGAAGGTTCGCTTCTTAGTTGGAGTTTTATCTTCTTCCGCCTTCGATTCTCACGTTATGGGTTGTAAATATACCTTTTGAGCTCTTTTTCTTCCCGATCTTTCCACCGAAGTCTTCTTTATTTGATTTTCGCTTCCCTCTTAGTCAGCTGTCAACGTTTCTGGCCAGCCGGGGTGGCTGGTTTTTCCCCGATCAGGATTAAGGGGGGTTTCCTGAACCTTTGGGGGGATTGCTGTCCTCCCCGAGGTCCTCGGAGTTTCCCCTTTTTTCTATTGACCTCTCCGAGGTCAATAGTGCCTAAATCGGCTCCTAAATCGGAGATATTAGGGACTTGGAGAACGGAGGTCAGTTCCTTTCGTCCCTAACACGCTGACGTCACCGCCGGAAGACTAATTATTATTAATATAATTATTACTAATTATTGCTATTTATTCATATTTGTTCTTTTTTATTCTTTAAAGTTTAACAATTCATTCTTTATTTTAATATCTTTATATTTGTTTGGGGTTGCCTTTCTTCCATTTCATCTTTTTTATTGTACAGCAATCTTTCTCCTCAAACCTACCACCTCTCTCTTTTCTTTCCTTCTTACTTTCTCTTCCCCCCCTCTTCTTCTCCTCCCTACTTCCTCTTCCTTTCTCCTTCTCCTCCTCTCTTCCTCCCCCTCTTACCCTCACTCCTACTCTAATTTCCCTTCCCTTCCTTCATCCCTTCTCTTCCTTCCCTCTCTCTCCTTCCTTCTTCCATCTCTCGTCTGCTTCCTTCATCCCTCTCTATTGCTGTATCCTTTTGTGCATATGGACTACTCAGAGGGCTGAAAAAGTTATTTTTGACTGGTCCTCGCACTTTTGATCAGTCCTAGAACTTACAACTGTCCTCACATTTTACGTTTTTGCCCTATCTTGTCACCATGGAGAAGAGAAACAGTTGTGAAATGAGTGACACGGTTGTTAAGAATGCTACAATGGGCATAAATGATGACTGGTCATAAGTGCGGAGACTGGTCAAAAGTGCGAGGACCTGTCAGAAATCACTTTTTTCAGCCCTCTGGGTAGTCCTTTTGTGCATATGGACTACTCAGAGGGCTGAAAAAGTTATTTTTGACTGGTCCTCGCACTTTTGACCAATCCTCGAACTTATGACTGTTATCACATTTTACGTTTTTGCCCTATCTTGTCACTATAGTGAAGAGAAGCAGTTGTGAAATGAGTGACATGGTTGTTAAGAATGTTGCACGGGCATAAATGTGAGGATGGTCATAAGTGTGAGGACCAGTCAAAAGTGCGAGGACCTGTCAGAAATGACTTTTTTCAGCCCTCTGAGTAGTCCCTATACACATAGCCATGGCCACCCAGTCACATGACCAGCTAGCCACGCCCACCAGGTCACATGACCAGCTAGCCACGCCAACAAAATAAGCCACGCCCACAGAACCGGTAGTAAAAAAATGTAGAACCCACCCCTGCTTTGGAGGATCCCACTGTCAATTGTTCACATGGCTCAAGCAAAACTAATAGGTGTGAATTAAGTTTTAGCTAAAAAATGGAGCTTTAATTCCAGAAGTCCATTCTTTAAACTTGGACTTCTGGAATTAAAAGGCTCTGGATTAAATGGTCCTCCAGAGAAAAGATGGAGAAGAGTATCTTGCTTTTAGACATGAGAAGAGCTGTCTAGAAAGGTGAGTTATGAGCTATTTTTACGTGATCAGAAATTTAATTTATTACCTGTTAAAAATGCAAAGCCAAGGAGTACAAGGAGCAAATAAGAGACCTTCATGTTGGGGTTGGTTCTGGACCAAATCTTAGCTCTCAGCCCTCCTTGTGACTTCTTGAAAAGCTTCCCCCCCCCCACGCTCCACCGCCTGAGGAGGCAGGGGAGGGCTGCGGGTTGATCCCAAGGGGGTCTGGGCTGGGCTACTGGTCTACCCGTTAAAAGCCTCTGCTAAATCCTAAAGAATTGTCACATGACCATCAAGCCACACCCACAAAATATGCCACGCCCAGGGAACCGGTAGTAAAAATTTTTAGAACCCACCCCTGGTCAACCCCTTCTGATTTCAACCCTGACTCTGTCGGAATTTACCTTTCTTTCTTTCTTTCTTTCTTTCTTTCTTTCTTTCTTTCTTTCTTTCTTTCTTTCTTTCTTTCCTTCCTTCCTTCCTTCCTTCCTTCCTTCCTTCCTTCCTTCCTTCCTTCCTTCCTTCCTTCTCATTATCCACAGGCCCCACTCCCCACCTGCTCTAAAGTAAGACATTCCCCCAAAATAAGACTTAAGAAACGTTTTTTATACTCAAAATGGTCATTAGGGCACAGAACCGTTTGTTAAATTTTCTGAATCCCACCACTGGCTGTATCCTACCTTTATTTCTCCGCTGGACCTTTTTCTGGAAACGATAAAAGAAGTTTCCAGCCATCCCTGCAGTGGTAGCAGTTGAGAATGAGGCAGGACAGCCGGCCAAGGTCTTATGACACGTGCTGTGATGTCATCATCTCTGATCCAGCTGTGGGGAGATGCCAGGCTGCCCCCTCCAGCAACGGTGGACCTTTCCATAGGGAGGCTCACACGCACTAACAGAGAGACCCTGAGAGGTCTGGAAGGAAAAGGGGAAATGGGGGGGGTGAAAGATGGAGGGGAGGCCCCCCAAGGCTCCCAGGAGAACTGAGCCCACAGAATGTTCCGCTAAGTGCTAATATTGTAATATTATGATATTACAATATCATTATAATAGTATAATATTATACAATACAGTACAATATCATAATATTATGACCCCCCTAAGAGGTCTGTAAGGGACGTGCATAAGCACCCCAACGTGCCTTCCGTCCCTGTCCTACTGCCCCCATTTATTCGTATTCATAATCATGTTTATACTTATATCTGTTATCCAATACCTGCTTGACAAATAAATAAAACAAAATGAATAAAAAATAAATAAAAATAAACAAACTATGAAGGCTGCAGTGGAGTGTTGCAGACCCAAGAGATGACCTGTCAATCTCTCTCTCCAAGGTTAAAGGGATCAAGTGGATCACTCATCTCCCTCTCAGTCCACCCTCTCCCCTCCTTCCCCCCTTTCCCTCCTGGATCCTCTAGCCCACTCCTCTCATAAAATGGACTCGCTTCACTTAATTTCCTTGGAGATTTATTTGGTGAGGTGGGACATTGGAGGCAGGCGGGGCAGCTGGGAAGGAGAGATCCGGTCCGGTCCATCATTTAGGGAAAGATCGGATTCCAAAGTCTTTTTGGTCCAGAGGTTTCCCAGCCAACTTTCCCAGCCAGCCTCTGACAATCCAAGTCAATGGGAGAAGCCGGACTCACTTAATGACCAAAGTGGCCAAAGAGGTTGTATATTTATTTGTTCGATTTATGTGCTGCCCTTCTCCGGAGACTCAGGGCGGCTTACAATATAAATTGGATATCGATATCGAAGCATTGTTGGAGACCCCACCCACCCACTCCGGCTCCCCTCTGGGAGGGGATTTCCAAGGATTTCCAGCAGGACTCCCCGATTCTGTAGGGGCTTTACTCCCGATGCCCTCCGCCTGGCAAACTCAGGATGCCTTTTTCTCACCAGGTACATGTACACATCCGAACGAGACTGTGATGTTTCTCTGTGTCAGATAATATAGGTGTGTATGTGGGTATATGCATAATATTTATTTATTTATTTGTTTGTTTATTTATTTATTTATTTAGTCATGATTATGTAGTGTATATTGGAGGTGGCAGCCCTTTGAGAGCTCTACGCAACGAAATTCCATTTTAATGTATGCTGATTAGTGTACATTTAAAATGACAATAAAGTTATCCTGTCCTATCCTATTCTGTATTTACTTTTCTATTATTCCTATTCTATTCTATTCCATTCTATTCCTTCCAACTCTGTCTATTCTATTCTATTCTATTCTATTCTATTCTGTTCTGTTCTGTTCTGTTCTGTTCTGTTCTGTTCTGTTCTGTTCTGTTCTGTTATTTGTTATTTATTTGTTATTTGGGGGGGGTCTGGGAGCGAAGGGGCCTCAGCGCAGCCCTTGACAGAGGCAGAAGGGGGGATTTTCGGTCCTGGCGGGGAGGGAGGAAGGGTCCTCGGCTGCCCCTCCAGGGCTTCTGGGCAGCAGCTGCCAGGCAGGAGGAGCCCCGCGGTGGGAGGGGCGGGTGGGGCGAGGGCCGAAGGAAGCCCCTTTCCCTGGAGGCAGATCAAAAGGCCTCGCTGCCTGCCATGCAGAGTCTGCGGGGAGATGGAGAGAGGCTCCCCCTGCAGCCCCCTGGGGGTCCCGCCTGGGTTCAGACCCCCGAGGCCTCCCGCCTGCCCCTCTCCCCCGGGGCTCCTCCCGCGCTCACATCCAGAGCCCCGACGTGGCCCAGGAGGGAAGAGGCGCAGGGAGAGCCCGCCCGCCACACCTGCAGCCCGGCTGGGAAGAAGCCTGTCCAGCCGCTCCCACCGGCTCCCTGGCGAGGCTCCCGGCCAGCCCCGAGGAGGCTTCTGCGGGGACGAGGCGGTGGGAGGGAGGCAGCTCAGGCAGACCTGGGCGCGAGGGAGGTGGCAGGACAGGGGCTTGAGTGACAGCTGTCTGTTCGGGCGACGGGGGAGGGGAGAAGGGAAGCAGCGACAGAAAGAACCTTTTGTTCTGGGGGTGCGAAGGGGGCCAGGAGTGCCCTGGGAGGGGCAGAGATCCAAACTTTCAAATAAAAGCCACATGGGCGACTTTGAGACAATCATTAGAATATTGGGAGTTCTAGTCCTGCCTCAGGCATGAAAGCCAGCTGGGTGAGTTTGAGCCAAGGTCTTGGAGGCTCTGAGTTCTAATCCTCCCTTAGGCGTGAAAGTTTCCTTGGTGACTTTGGGCTGATCCCTAGGAGACCCCCGAGTTCTAATCCCACTTTAGTCCTTTTGGATTGGGTGTGTGAATCTTGGAAATATTTTCTCAGATACCAAAATTGGGGATTCCTAGAGTGTGAGATGGCCGAGTGCCCAATATTGTGTGGTTTGATGGAGGAAAGTGAAAGTGTGGGAAAAGGCCAGTTCCATGTTGGGAAAAGCCATAAGTCTCTCTGCCTTCTGCTTGTGGGAGAACCAGAGGGATTTGTGTGCTCACTTTGAATCTTAGACTGATCTTGGTCTGATCCATCAGAGCTTTTCTTATCTCCTTAAAATGGAATTTGCAAATTATTCACAATTAGGAGCCGTTCTGAGAACTAAATATGGATTCCCAATTGATCAGCAATCTGTGTGGTTGGAGAGCAGAACAGCTTCCATGGGTGCCTCTCCCTAGAAACCTGGAAGTCCCCCCCCCCTGTTATTCACCCCCTTCTTGGACCTGGATGAATATTATGCAGCATTGAAGGTTTGTGACCTGGTCAGTGATGCGGCTGCTTTTAGACAGCATCCCCTCAACCTCCTCCTGGGGAGAGTCTCCAGGTCCCCTTTCTCTGGACATCTTCTCCAGCCCTCACAGACAAGAAATGCTTTACGTATAAATTGTAAAGTGGAAAATTAAACAGCCTGAAAACTGCTATTTTATTTCTCTGGTTGATGAAAGAAAAAATATACAGTGGAAATTTCTTTACACACTTTAATTTTTTTTATTTACTTTATTTTTTTATTTTGGTGTAAAGTACCAAACAACAAATAAAAACAATCCCAAACTGAAATCCCAGCCAGTTGTTCTGCTGAATTCTTTCTGCAAAGGAGGTTTTTATGAGGAAATCAAGAAAGAATTATATAAGAGAGATGAAGATTTCCCTCCTCAGCTGAGAGCCAGTCAAACATGGCATTTCACATCATTCCGGCATTTTCACGGAGATGATCAGGCAACCAGGCTGGTTCCCTCAGCTTCCTCCTTACCTCTTTTCCTGCTCTCTCTCTCTCTCTCACACTTTTAGCTGTAGGAAGAAGTGCCCAAATTATTTTTTATAAGGTGTCACATTCAGTAGCTGTTGCTGAACACCAAATTTCTCTGAATGATTCTTACACAGTTCTCTTTATTGAGCTGAAAGGGAAGAGAGCTAGAAGAATTCCAGTCATTCAAGAATTTCCCATTTTGAAACATGAGCTGAAAGGGAAGGAGATTAAAGAAACACAGACATATTCTTCTTTGACTCCTGCATACTATCTAAATGGAAAAAAAATCTCCTTTCAAATAAAAGAACTGTTAATAATTCTTCCAATATCACAATGGTGTTATATCTCATGTTTTTACATTTGTTCTGGCTGTGAGCTGCTCCTTTGTGTTGAGGTCTGGCCTCAGAAGGATAATGTAGCACTTGGGGATGAAGATGCAGCCCAGCAGACCAGCACTGGAGGCCAGGATGGAGAAGACCTGCACAGCCACCATGGATTTCCCTTTGGTGCTCAGGTAGGTGGGCACAAAAGTCACCCAGACACTGCAGAAGACCAGCATGCTGAAGGTGATCAGCTTGGCTTCGTTGAAGGCCCCAGGCAGGTTCCTGGCCAGGAAAGCCACCGTGAAGCAGATGGCAGCCAGGAAGCCCATGTAGCTGAGGGTGACGTAGAACATGACAACGGCCCCTTCGTTGCATTGCAGGATGATCTCTCCAGGCTGGGAGTGGAGGTCAGAGTCAGGGAAGGGGGCAGAAACTCCCAGCCAGATGGAGCAGATGAGAATTTGGACAGCAGAAGAAGAAAGGATGATGGAGTTGGCCAAGCTCTTCCCCAACCATCTCTTCACTCGGTTTCCTGGTTTTGTGGCCAGGAAGGCCAGCACCACCGTGATGGTTTTGGCCAAGAGAGAAGAAACAGCAACTGAGAAGATGATGCTGAAAACCGTCTGTCGGAGAAGGCAGGTGGCTTTCCTTGGTTGACCAATGAAGAGAAGAGGAGACAAGAAGCAAAGCAGGAGGGAGACCAGGAGGATGTAGGAGAGGTCCCGGTTGTTGGCTTTGACAAGGGGAGTTTCTAAATACTTAATGAAGATGATTAAAACAAGGCCTGTGGTTAGGAAGAAGAGTAGGGCAAAAGAGACCAGGATGATGCCCAGAAGTTCTTCATAAGACAGGAAGGTTACAACTTTGGGGATACATTGGACTCTGGCCTCATTTGGGTATTTATCATCTGGGCACCTGGTGCATTTTTCAGTATCTGAGAAAAGGAAAAAGCAATATTTCCTCAATATTCTGTCCTTTACATTTCAAGAAATCCTTTTTTTTTGGACTGATTCCAGCCATATTTTCCAAGATGTGTTCTTTAACCATTCCACAGAAAATAATGATAATATAATTTTCTAATACATTTATAGCTAACTATATGAAATTGGAGGATTTCTAGTGCATTTTGCATAAACACAAAAAAGAGTTGAACTTCAAGGCATGTTTTAATTTGCACTTTGATCAAAATGCTGCGGATAAATCCATTTCCACTGGGCCTTCCTTTCCTCTGGTGTCACCCACCTTCCTGAGTGGAGAAGGTCCCCTCCGGACAAGGAACGCAGTCATAGCAGCAAACTGGCTCTCCTTCTCGCGCCCTCTTGACAAATCCAGGATGACAACTTTCCACACATTTGGACTGAGGCAGGGACTGAGCAGAAAAACAAGGAATGGCAAAGAAAATATGTTAGGACTCTCCATCCATGGAAAATGGGAGGAGAAATGGACATTAGATAAGTAGCCTCTATGCTTCACTGAGGTAAATATGAAATCTCTGACTCCTTCCAAACAGGTGTAGGAGATGTGACCCTGGAAGGTTCTTCCATTAGTTCCTCCCTTTTGCTTCTGGCACAACACGTTGGAATAATAAAGGGCTTTTCTACTTAATAAAGTCTGGAAGGATGGAATTGAGAAAAGATTTAAGCATTGTGACAAACTTAAAGGTTCCCCCTCATGACTGTATTAAAATGCATTCCTCCATTCTTCATCTATCTATCCATGGTGATGATGATCATATTAATTTTCTAAATATACAGTCATTGTCAAAGATTTATTAAATTATTTTATTTAATAAAGATTTATTTAAGTAGAGTAAAACGTTATTAAAAAGGAAACTTCTGACCCGTAGGGTCTGGAAAGGTTTCTTCTGGACTACAGAAAGCCTTGCAAAGCTGGTCCCCTTTGACACTAGTTCAAAACAGTCTTCCCGTTAAGAGACAAAGCAAAAATTCCTCATAAATTATAGCTGATGATGTTACCCAGTTGGGTAATGAAACGCCTGGAAGAAAACAAGCAAGCTCAGAGAGCACCAAGGAGCCCTCATGTCAACCCTGAGCTACCAATATTCTCCTTTATTAAGACTGAAGGTTTCTGCACAGTTTCTAGAACTGTAGTGAGATTGAGGGGAGATCATGAGAAGGTGTCCCTGAAAAAGATAACCTTTGGCTGCAACAGAGGGGACATGAGTGTGAGTCCTGGGTCAGAAGGAGATATTTCTGAGGGCCATCCAGTTATCCAAGAAAAAGTCCTTTGTGTTGAAGAACTCCTATTAAGAGACTCCAACTGGCACGGAAAGACTGACCCACATTTAATAGTAGTTGAATTTGGAGACTCCTTTTCAAGCAGAGGGACTGAAGATAGCTAACACTCAAGATAAACAAGGCCATTCATTTTCAGATGAAGAACCCTCATAATTAGCAAAGGCCAAATCTAAGTAGAATTTCTTGTCACAATCTGTCTCATTACTTCTGATATCAGGAAGATCTTTTCTTTGAACTAAAGTTGTGTTTCAGGTTTCTGGGTCAAGGGATTCTCTCACTGGTCGCTGTCATTTTATGTGAACTGAAAGCCTTGGACCTCCTTCCTAGGGGCAGAAGGTCAATTGCTCCCCCCAGTTCGGCTACCTTTGACCTGTCTGGACTACTTAAACACATCACAGACCATGGACCTGCCCTTTCAGGGAACCATTTCCCAATGGCCTTTCCCAAAGCAGGACAAGAGGAAGCTTCTCTCCCAATGGGACCCCCAGGAGCTCCATCCAGCCATGATCCAATTTCATCTCATTCAGTCCAAACCTCAATTCAGGGACTCTTCAACAGAATCCCCTTCTGCTTTGCTCTTTCAGGACAAGGAACAAGCGAACCTCAGGCTCTTAACAACACAACCTCCAGCACTTGAGGGTTTCTCATCCCAGGTTGGACATGGCTGAACCAGCTACAAAGAGTCTTCAGTATTACAGCAGCTGAAGAACAGCTTGGTCAATAGTGCTGAAGGCTCCCAAGTGGTCTATAGAAAGAAAACTATAAGGTTTCTACTCCCCATGTTCAATTCCCAGTGAAGGTCATGGACCCTGGAAACTAGGTTTAGTCCACATGAAATGGGTCCCAAATCTTTGGAAAAAACAGGAATTACACCAAAATTTCTCCCACCTTGTTGAGCAACTTTAGCTGTGAAAGAGCTCCTTGGTAGATATTAAGTCTCTGTCTTTCCAAAGCCCCCATTCGAAGTTTGATGGGATCCCCCTTGGGGAGAATCAACCAGCTCACAATTGACAAATCTGCTGCTACATCTCCATTTTGATCCAAGTAGAGTTTCCTGTCAGAAATATTGCAATACTCATTCTTCTGCAGGAAAGGATGGAACTAGAAGGGGAACATCCAGGAAGTTTAAAATCTGAAAGCTTTTTTAAAAAATCCCATTTAGCCTTTACACATTTGAATCTTTTGCTACAGCTGCCTAACATCAAAATATACATTTAGAAAAATAGGTGTTACTACCTTCGTAAATAAAACAAGTTCAGCAAATTGCTCAACCCTATATTGGCAAAACATATATTAACAAAATATAATTGATGCAATTGGTCAGTTATAGGGGACATTCTAGAGCAGATGATAAATAAAATGAATCATAGGAAAAAAATATTATTCATAAACATCTGGAAAACATCAGGTTGATTATGAAAAATGGTTCATTTAGTGACCAGTTCAAAGTTACAACAGCACTGAAAAAAGTGACATGATAGTTTTTCCCAGGATCCTGGCAGCATCCCCAGGGTCCCCAGGTGATCAACATCTGAATTCTTGGCATCCACTTATGATGGTTGCAGCGTTTTAGGGTCGCCTGATCTCCTTTTGCGACTTTTGACAAGCAAAATCGATAGGGAAGCCAGATTCACTTAACAACCATGTTGCTGACTTAGCAACTGCGATGATGCACTTAAGAAGAAAAGGCAAGAAATCTCATAAAATAGGGCAAAACTCACTTAACCACCGTCTTGCTTAGCAACAGAAATGCTGAGCTCAGTTGTGCTCGTAAATCCAATCCTGCCTCCTGCAGCCCTCCTCCAATAACTGGAAGAAGTTGCCCAGAAGTTCCAGATCTCCTCCATGTTGTTCCCAGGGGAAGGGGGAGGAATGGGGCAATGAGCTCAGTCAGAAGGGAGGAGATTCTGGCTGAAGGAGAGGAAAAAGACCCTGAAAAGAGGAGCCATTTCAGAGCTGAGCCCTCAAAGCAGAGAAGTTCAGCCTCCCCTTCACTGAGGAGGCAAAGACTGAGCAGCCGTCAGTGAGAGAAACTTTGACTGGGACTCCTGCAGAGAGGAGGGGTTGGGCTAGATGGTCTCAGAGTGTCCTTCAAAGTTATAAAGGTAAAATTCGACTATGCTAATCACAAACCCATAAAGAGATGAATATATTTAAAATGCATACATCCTTTTAAAATCAACTGTGTTTAAAACCAAACTCTATCTGTCGTGGGGCCTGGTGCTTAGAAGATGATGTCTCCAGCAATTAGATTGTCCCAACTGTTGACCTTCTGAAGCCCAATATGGTTAAGAAGGTTCCCCTCCTTCTCCTTTGGGTTCCTTCTCTGAAGGATCTAAGATTGATGGATCCATATTGTTAGAAATAGGAAACCAACAATAAAGCAAGGAAGGCAATCTGGTACCCAAAAGGAGCAAAAGTTTATCAAAGCATCTGCAATTAGCACAGCCCCCCCACCCCCCAAGGCTGTGTGTTCTCCCCACTTCTCTTCTCTCCGTATACCAATGACTGCATCTCTAAAGATCCATCTGT
Organism: Pituophis catenifer annectens; assembly: GCF_029215685.1. Taxonomy (NCBI): domain Eukaryota; kingdom Metazoa; phylum Chordata; class Lepidosauria; order Squamata; family Colubridae; genus Pituophis; species Pituophis catenifer. Next base: position 2,228,433 of record NW_027256899.1, on the reverse strand, counting down.
TAAACTACTGAAGTTCGCAGGTGGCACAACAGTGATCGGCCTCATTCGAGACAATGATGAATCCGCATACAGACGGGAGGTTGAACAACTAGCTTCGTGGTGTGACCGGAACAATCTGAAACTGAACACACTCAAAACCGTAGAAATGGTGGTGGACTTTAGGAGAAACCCTCCCATACTTCCACCTCTCACAATACTAGACAACACAGAATCCACAGTAGAGACCTTTAAAATTCTAGGTTCTACCATATCGCAAGATCTAAAATGGACACTGAACATCATCCAAAAAGCTCAAGAAAGAATGTTCTTTCTGCGCCAACTCAGAAAGCTCAAACTGCCCAAGGAGCTGCTGATCCAGTTCTACAGAGGAGTGATTGAGTCAGTCATCTGCACCTCCATAACTGTCTGCTTTGGCTCTGCAACCCAACAAGACAGACAGAGACTTCAGAGGATAATTAGAACTGCAGAAAAAACAATGGCTACCAACCTGCCTTCCATGGAGGACCTGTATCCTGCAGGAGTCAAAAAGAGAGCTGGGAAAATATTTACAGACCCCTCGCATCCTGGACATAAACTGTTTCAACTCCTACCCTCCAAACGACGTTATAGAGCACTGCACACCAGAACAACTAGAAAAAAGGGCAGTTTTTTCCCAAACACCATCACTCTGCTAAACAAATAATCCCCTCAACACCGTCCAACTGTTTACTAAGTCTGGACTACTATTCATCTTCTCATCGTTCCCACCACCCATCTCCTCCCACTTATGACTGTATGACTGTAACTTTGTTACTTGTATCCTTATGATTTATATTGATATTGATATTTTTTTCTGATTGCTTATTTGTACCCTATAGAATAGAATTTTTTATTGGCCAAGTGTGATTGGACACACAAGGAATTTGTCTTGGTGCATACGCTCTCGGAATACCTAAAAGGAAAAGATACGTTCATCAAGAATCATAAGGTATAACACTTAATTATAGTCATAGGGTTATAATTATAGTCATTAAGTGTTGTACCTTATGATTCTTGGTGAATGTATCTTTTCCTTTTATGTACACTGAGAGCCTATGCACCAAAGACAAATTCCTTGTGTGTCCAATCACACTTGGCCAATAAAAAATTCTTTTCAATTCAAATCCACCAGGTAGACCCGGATGAAAGCATGCAAGAGGTTTTATGCCCTTCTTCCTGTCACTCAACACTGTCCTGCTTCCCCATTGGCTGGGGACTAGCAAGCTCTCGACCTATCTGGAGCTCCTGTTCAACAATATGGCCTTATTTTCCCCAGCAACCCCCATCTCCATGGCCTGCTGTGATTGTGCATCACTAACTTTCCATTGTTCTTTTGCGTAAATTGGTTATATTTTGAAATGTGTCACTTAAGCTGTTGCTCAGAAAGCCCCCCCCCACTTTTCTTTCTAGACTTTTCTGAACCACTTTGTTCACTCTAAGAACAAGACTGTTTTCACTTGTTTTCCAAAAAGTTCCTTAACTTTCTAGTTCCTTATTTTCTCTATTTATTACGCAGAAGCGGAAGCTGTAATGAAACATTATTTTAGAAGCAATTCTTCATATCCCACAATATTGGAATCCCATACCTGCCACGGTTGCAGCCTTGGAGCCCCCAGCCTCCCTTTGCCCTCCTTCCTTCCCCTCCTCCCTCTGGCGGAATAGGCAGAGTTCAAGGCCTGGGCCAGAGTCTGAATGAGACTGTAGAAAAGGTAATGATTTGTGACCCGGATCCTGTTCCATTTCCACTGGGTCTCCAGTGCGGCTTTCTGGGTGCATCTTATGCGGCCTTTGACAGAAAAGACGTTCTTTGAAAGAGAACAGCGGAAATATGGATCTTGAAACTTTTCTTCCACAAAGAAATGGGATTCAAAGGCAGAATCCTTTGGCCTTTTTTTTACCAGATAACCAAAGTTCAAAATACTATGGACGTATTTGTGAAGTCTGTGCTTTTTCATTGTTAATCCTCCCAAAGCTGTAATGATCCAGACTTTCCCTTCAATGGGTCCTGGCAAACGCCTAAGTGTTAAATGGAAAGGAAGGATTCTGTCCTTAAAGGAATCAAATTCTACGAAGTGAAGAAAGACATTGACTTGTCTCCACTTAGAGAGGGAATCCCTGAGGGCTGTTGTGTGTCCAGTTGTTGAGAACAGTTGTGATATAACCACACAAATTCCATTCCTGACAAGCACAGGAGTAAAAATCCTCATGAAATTCTCTCCCTTCTCTGTGTCTGAAGCAAAGAGGCCAATCAGGGTCCATCTGAAATGGAGGAGCAGCTGGACAATTGCTGGGTACTGGAATCCTTCTTTGGGGACCATCCGGTGGAAAAAGGGGAATTTCCTTTTATCACCCAGAGCCTCTGAAACAATGGTAACACTGATCTGAAAAAGCAATGAAGAAAGCTGTGTTATATTGGGGGTCAGATAAAGTCCAAAAGTTTATTTTTTAATAAATTCAATTTGGTATCAATGAACAAATTAAATAGATCATTGTTGATTAGCAATTATGCCATATCAAGAAAAAGAATATTAAGCACAGAGTGAAAACAAGAGTAAGAATAAGAATAAAAAAACATATTTCTGTATCACAACTTATTGCAATCAGACCCACATGTCTATGGAGATTCTCAGTCGTCCAGGTTCTTCAGCTCTGGATGAGAAGCAAAAGGTCTTCAAAGAAAAACCAGAAAGTCCAGTTGCCTCTTGAAAAAAGCACCTTTGGGACAATCAGATCCAGATGTGCAGGTGTCAAGTGAGCATTTCGTTCCAATAAAGGGCCGTATTATGTCTTTAATTCTGACTGAACAGCAAAAGTGTTGCTTTAACACAAGTTTCCCAATAGGTTGTTTGTCTAATGTGCAGCCCAAGACTCTCATCTCTCTCTTTCTTATGCAGTTGACATTCAATATTCCAGATTCTTGGTGAAGCAATATTTGTTTATTTATTTATATACCACCTTGATTATTTTTGGGCTTCTTCTCTAGTTACACAAGAGAGAGGGAGACCACCACTCCTAATATAATTTGTCAGTTGCATAATCCAAGAGGGCTTTATTTGAAATTCTGCATCTTCTAACCCAGAGAACTTGGGGACTCTGTCAGGTTCCAGAGGTTTAATTGTACACTAAGAAATTCAGCCCTGTGGAAAAGGAAGGAGACCCTCTGTGAGTTCTCTGGTTTCATGTATCAGGACACAGTAAAAAGCATCTGGTCTTCAGCAGTTCTTAAAAGGAGGTCAATGCAACCTCAGGTGAACAGCAACACAGGAGATATAACACCCTGTCCTCCTTTATTTTACAGAAAGAGAGCCGAAATGGAGGAGCCAGGTGTGAAAGGCTAAGGACACCCTGACTGTTTCCATGGGTGTGAAGAGGCTGAGAGGAAGCCTGGTGCTGCTGATCAAGGGACCTGGATTAATCGATCATCACAAGTGTGACGGCCTCTATAAAAGCCAAAGTTTCAGGAGTTTGCTGGTCTCCAGCATTGAGGTCTGTGTTAACACAATGCCAAAGGGCAAAGACCCCAGCAGTGATCTTAGAGGAGCCATTGTTGCTGCCTATCAATCTGGGAAGGGTTACAAGGCCATTTCCAAACAATTTAACGTCCATCATTCTATAGCAAAGAAGATTGTTCAGAAGGGGAAAACATTCGAGGCAGCTGCCAATCTTCCCAGGAGGGACCATCCCAGCAAATTCACCCAAGGTCAGACCGTGCAATGCTCAGAGACATGGCAGAAAATCCAAGAGTTCCACCTGAGACTCTACAGGCCTCAGTGAGCCTGGTAAATGTTCCAGTTCCTGACAGCAGAATCAGAAAAAGACTGAAGAAGTTGGGTTTGTTTGGAAGGGTTGCCAGGAGGAAACTTCTCTCTAAAAAGAACATGGCAGCACGGCTGAGGTTTCCCAAGTTGCACCTGAAGAGACTGCAAGACTTCTGGAACATTCTCCTTTGGACAGACGAGACCAGAGTGGAGAAGTTTGGCCATAATGCATGGAGCCACGTTTGGTGGAAACCACACACAGCCTATCAGCACCATGACACACCAACCGCCAAGCACGGAGATGGAGGGGTGAGGATTTGGGCTTCTTTTGCAGCCACAGGACCTGGGCACCCTGCGATCATTGACTCGGCCATGGACTCCTCTGTCTACCAAAACATCCCAGAGTCCAATGTGAGACCATCTGACTGACAGCTGAAGCTTGGTGGACTTTGGGTCATGCAAAAGGCTGATGACCCCAAGCAGACCAGCAAGTGGCTGAAAAAGGAAAGGATCCAGGCGTTGCAATGGCCCAGTCAATGCCAGACCCCAACCCAATTGAAATGTGGTGGTGGGGCTTCCAGAGAGCTGTGCAGAAACAAACCCCCACAAACCTCAATGAACTGTTTTAAAGAAGAGAGGGCCAAAATTTTTCCCACAAGGATGTGAGAGACTGATGATGCCATACAAAAAATGATTACTTCAACTTGTTGCTGCTAAAGGTGATTCTACAAGCTATTGTATCATAAGATGCATTTAGTTTTTCAAACATGGCTTCTCCGTTTTGGCTTTCTTTTCGTGAAAGAAATGATCACATGGTGTAATATGTCCTATTTTGTTGTTCATCTGAGGTTGTATTTACCTCCTTTTAAGAAGTGCTAAAGAGCAAGTAGTTTTTTATCAGATGTCCTGATACATAAAATCGTAAGAACTCAAAGAGGGTGAACTTTCCTTTTCACATGACTGTATTTCCTCTGATTTTAGAGAAAGACGAAATTGTGGAAATTCCCAACTCAGCTCTGAATCAGCACCTGAAGTCCTTTTATCCACCCCCAAAATACTCCTCAGGTGCTGTGATTGGGTTTGTTCAGTAGAGGTAGATATTAAGCCCCAAACTTCAGTTCAATAGAAGGGCTTGGGGGTAACTTTGGCATTATATTTTCGTCTAATAATTGGGGAGAAAGCTGGATAGCTATGATTTTCTTTTTCAGGTCCATCATTTAAACTTTAAATTCAATCCTGCCATTGCTTTAGGTGAGCTCCTTTGATGATGGCAGATCCAAGAATCCGTCTCGGAGAAAAGTGACACTGAGTAAAGAAAAGTGTTACTTGCTGCATTGGTCACATTTGTTTTCCAAAGACCAAAACTTTTGACTTTGATTGATCAATAATCAGAATTATTCTCTCAGTAGGAGCCACCTTTTCTCCAGAGTCCACGCCAGGGGTCGGCAACCTTAAACACTCCAAGAGCCACTTGGACCTGTTTCCTACAGAAAAAAACCACACCGGGAGCCACAAAACCTGGGTGGGCAGGGCCAACTCAGTCACTCACTCCCACCCAGTCACTCCCACCCAGTCCCCCAGTCCCATCCAGCCACACAACCATTCTCTATGTCTCTCCCCCCCCTCTCCCTCCCTTTCTGTATCCCTCTCCCTCTCTTCCCCTCTCACCTGCTCTCTATGTATCACTCTGTATGTGTCTCTCTATGTCTCTCTTTCTCTCTGTGTGTGTCTCCCCCACTCCCTTCGGGTGACCGTCCTCCTCCTTCCACTCTCCTCTCATGAATCCCTGGCCGGGAGCAAAGGACAGCAAAGGGGGGTGTGGGGTGGGCAGCCACTCGCTTAAGGAGGGTCTTAACAGGACACGGCTTCTCTCCTGCACTAATGCTCCAGTCATCGCCTGGCCATGTCATCGCCCACCCCTGGCAGCTCTTCAGCCGTGCGCGGAGGGAGCGTCTTTCCTGAGGGAGGAACCTGAACTCTGTTGAGGCCATTGAAAAGTTCAGGTGGATGTTTAATAGTTGCATATTAGGAAGTCATGGGAATTGCCAAAGCAATGTGTTCCTCTCTCTCTTGTCCAACATAGATAGGAATTACCTTGGGGATTTGTGCTGTCATTTCAAAGTGAGGTGTTTCCATTCCTCTCACATCACTGATTGGCCCCGCCCCTCTTATTTCGTTTTTTGGAGTCCATCCCGAAGCGGCAGGAAGTGAAGGCTGCCTTAGGTGCAAATGTGGGACAAGGGCAGCTTCGCTCCTGTACTCTCCAGTGACCCTCCTCCTCCTCCTCCTCTCGTAACCCCCTGGCCAGCTGTGGCTGAGCTGGGAGCATGCGCACGGATGGGGAGACCCTCCTTAAGCGAGCCGCTGCCCTCCCCGCACCCACCTTTCCTGAGCTTTGGTGCTCGCTTGAGAGGAGGGTCTCCCTGTACCTGTGCACGCTCCCAGCTCAGCCACAGCCAGCCAGGGGATCACAAGAGGAGAAGGAGGGAAGGAGAGTGCAGGAGAAAAGCTGCTCCATACCTGCCTTCATGCCACATTTGCACATAAGGCTGCCTTCGCTTTCTGCCACTTCGCTAACCCACAGGATAATTGTCCTTTACTATCAGTTTAAACCAACGTCTATTTAGCAAGTAGGAGCCTCAGTGGCTTAAAGACACTGGATTTGTTCTGGCAGTTCGAGTTCTACCACTGCATGGCAGGGTGAGCTCCCATCACTTGCCTCAGCTTCTGCCCACCTACCATGTTTCCCCGAAAATAAGACCATTTTATATTTTTTTGAACCCCGAAATAAGGGCTTGGCCTTATTATTGGGGGGGGGTTTTCTTATTATTTTGGGGATGCAGGAGGCAGCGAGTGTGGCCACCTCATGGCTGCTGCTGTGTTGTGCTGCTGTGGCAACGCTCATCAGCTGTTCGCTGGGGCAACCAAAGGTGGGAATCTCCCCGGTATTCTTGGCACTCGCCCACCTCCTATCCATCCATCCATCCCTCGCCTGCAAACTCCCGCCCCGCTCCTGCCTCTCTTCCGGGCGACTCCCAGCAGCCCCAGATGCCCAAAGTCTGTGCCAACCCGGCTCCCTTTTCCACAGCACCCGGCTCTTTATTGAGGGGGGTGGCATGTGGGGTGGGGGAGAAGTAAAACACATGGAATGAGACGTGGCTTGCTCCTCTTTCTGTCTCTTCTCCCCCCCTCACCAGGGACCGGGGAGACACGAGACATGCATCCTACCTGTCTTGCAGCTCTGTTGCGTGTCTCACTCTTGTCTGCAGGCAAACATTTTTTAGGGTTAAAATAAAACCTTGCAAGTTCAATCAAACTTCTTGAACTCACCGAGAAGCCCTGAGGTGACCGGGGAAGGGAAGGGCTTTCTCTTGTGCTGGCCATACCGACCCCGTCACTAGGGCTTATTTTGGGGGGAGGGCGTATATTTATGCCCACCCCAAAAATCAGGCTTGGCCTTATTTTCAGGACATGTCCTATTTTTGGGAAAACAGTAGCAGTTGAAAAGCATGTGACAACACTAGTGGATAAATAGGTACCGCTTTGGTGGGAAATGTGGCATGTTTGGTACAGATGGCTTAGGCCCGGGGTACTTGCAGGACCATCTCCAGCCGTTCTCCCATCGTCCTGTCCGCTCTCACAGAGTCGGCCTCCTCAGGGTGCCGTCGGCCAAACAATGTCGGCTGACGACCCCCAGGGGGAGGGCGTTCTCTGTGGGAGCCCCGACCCTCTGGAATGGATTGCCCACTGAGCTCAGGACAGCCCCCGACCTTCTTTCCTTCCGTCGCGAGCTGAAGACGTGGCTCTTCCGCCAATTAAACTGATCCGGTTGGGGGTACACTGGTATAATTTTAAATCGTTTTTAATTGGGTTACTGATTTTAATTTGGTATTGTATTGTGATTTGTATTGAAGTTGTCATTTTGTAAGCCGCCTTGAGTCCCTAGGGAGAAAGGCGGCATATAAATCGCAATAAATAAATAAATAAATAAATAAATAGATGTCAGGCCTCTAACAATGCTGGACTTGCTTGGATGTGACACCCAACTGTGAGGCACCATCGGTGGCGAGAGAAGGCCCAGATGATGCCACAAGACACCTCTCGGCTTTCTGGTGCGGAACTGGTTCACCCCCTGTGGTGAACCCTGGAGAAGCTCATGGGCACAAACTGAATGGACTCGCACTCTTTGGCAGAGAAACAAATACTATGTACTAACATTGTAGACTCCTGGCTAATTATACCTTTGCCATATGCTAAATAAGTAAATATTTTAGCACTTTAGCCATATACATGAGAATCCTTCCTTAGTCCTGGTAAGTCATTATTATCCAGACTGAAAAACAAGGGTTCAAATATTCATTCTTCTGTGTTACCCCTTGGTAAGTATTGATCCTTTTTTCTCATGGCTCCATTGAGCCCCAACCTCCCTCTCAAACAAGGGCCTGGATCAGGGCCAACAGGCTAGTTACATTTTGCAGGTAATCAATTTCCTCCATAATATTGATCTGCTCTTTGTGCCAAAGCTGCACTAACATCTATAAAAGCTAGAAAACTGTGGTTTACCTGACTGACATATTGTGTAATTAGATACTTCAAAATTAATCTGTTGACAATATTAGATTATTGATTTATTGATTATTATACAACTTTATGAAACTTTTTAGTCTACTTAAACCTTTTTGTTCTTCTGCAAGGAATTCACTTTTGTTCCACCAATCTCAAATTTACTTAAGAGGATCAAACAATATATTTCAGACACAATATCTATTAGTCTAACTGGCTTGTAATTGCTAGATTCCTTTTTATTCCATTTTTAAATATATATATAGAGAGAGATGCTACTATTGCCAGCTTGAATACAACTGCATATGGCAGGTGTTATATTTATATGAAAAACAACATGCCAATAATTTATCCACAAATAGGATATTTTTTGAATAGCTGAATAGCTGGGAGAAAATCCTCTTCAATGACCTTATTGCTTTTCAGGCCTTGTATGAGAAATTTGAACAAGAATGTAAGAGGACTTCCGGTGGCACCGCAGGCGCTGGCAGATGTTCCTTTTGGACTGTCAGCCCGGCGATCTCGTTAAAACTGCTAAGACAGCACAAATCAGCTATCTGGCAGTTTGGAAACCTTCCCCTCAGGAGAAGAGAGGAAGGCAAGCAGCCAGATGAAGGTAGAGCTCCCCAAAAGCCCTAGGAGTAATTCTGGGGCTTGGAGGGTGAGAGCTCCCTGGTAGCCCGACTGAGCTCCAGATCCGGGACTTTTCTGCTTTAAGCAGAACAAGACGCTGCGACCACCCCTGCAATCAACATTCAGCTTTAAAATAACCTCAAAGCAGGCAGAACAGAAACAGGAGTCCTAGCAACTGCAAGTACTGAACTTTAACTCTGTGTCTATATTTTTTCCTTCGAAGATTTTTAAAAAGGAAAGGAAAAATGGCGCCTGAATTGTATCAGGGCATGTAAAAAGTGAAAGTTATAGTGAAAGTGATTGTTAACATCGTTAGTGCTTTAAAGGCTGTTCAAGTGTAAAGAAAGAAAGATTTAAAGTGGAAAGACTACAGTTTGGACTCTAAATAAACCATAATACTTACAAAAGACTTAAAAATAATTGGACTTACTGATTTGGTTGCTGTAAGAAGTATAAATTGAAAGTTAAAAATGGCTTCTAAGCAAATAAAATCTGGCTTTAAAAGTGCTGGAGGATCGCCAGCACAACCATCAAAGCTACAGTCTTTGTCTACTTCAAACCCACAAATATTGACTTTGGAAGCTTTACAGGAATCTTTACAGGAGGCTTTTAAGCAACAAACCTCTGTTTTAGAGGGGAAAATTAAGGGAGTGTCTGATGAGATGGCTGAAATTAAGGAAGTTATCCAAACTCGGAATAAGGAAATAAGAGAAGATATAGTAATGGCATTTCAGGGTCTGGCAAAACATATTGAATTGTTGGATGAAAGAGTAGAAGAAATTAATCAGTCTAATGTGAATTTGGAAAATAAAATGGATGAAGTCCAGACCAAGGTGGATAGGGCAGACGATGAAGTGGTGATGTTACAATATAGAGCGATGGAGTTTGCCCTGAGAGTAAGAGGTTTGAGAGAGCACAATAGAGAGAACTTGAGAGAGATCTTTGCAGAGGCTTTTGCAAAGATAACTGGAGAACAACAAGCAGATCTTTCATTGCAAATTGACAAAATATATCGTGTTACTTCCTGGTTTGCTAGACAGAATCAACTGCCAAGAGATATTGTGATTTATTTTACAACAAGGAGGACCCGAAATGAAATTTTACAAGCCTTCTATAAAAATAAACTTCAGCTGGCAGGACAAGAGGTTTTAGTACTGAAAGAAATCCCTCCAAAAATGTTGAGAAGCAGAAAGGAGTTTGTCTTTTTGGTGGATGAACTTAGAAATCGACAGATTCAGTTTAGATGGGATGTTCCAGCTGGACTGGTGGTGAACTACATGGGATAAAGGCATCGCCTTAACACAATTTGGAAGGCAAAAGATTTTTATACTAATGTATTAAAGGCTGGATGCTCATCATCTCCGGAAATGAGGAGAAGAAAAGAAGAGCTGGCAATACAGGGACAGAAGGAAAGTAAACAGCCACAAGCTGCAGGAGAGACATCGCTTATTGAGGAAGATTTACTGCAAGTTTTTGGTACTGTTCAACCTTTGGAAGTAGCAGAAAAAAGAGAAGAACCAAAAGATCAAAGACAGACTCGAGCTGCAGCTAAACGAAGAGAACAAGATTTAAAGACACAGCAAACCCAAATGAAAGCTCAAGAAGTTACAAAAACAGAAGCAGTGGGAAGAGCAAGGCTGAAGAGAAAGGTGCAGGAGGATCTTCAGCTGGTGCTTCAGAAGCTTCAAGGCACCAAAAATGGCAACTAAATTTTTGACCTGGAATGTCAATGGTTTAAATTCACCGCAAAAGAGAAAGAAAATATTTCACTATCTGAAACAGTTTAAAAACGATGTAATTTGTCTACAAGAAACACATATTAGAGTGACAGACCAAAAATATTTGATAAATTCAAGATTGGGAACACATTTTGTTGCATCTGCTCCAGAGAAGAAAAATGGTATAGTTATATACCTAAAGACAGATTTAACAGCCAAACTAATTGAGGCAGATGTACAAGGAAGATACATCTAATAGAAGGGAAGAAAACACTTTTAATTGGAATATATGCTTCCAACCAACAGCAAGAAAAATTTTATAAGCTTTTGCATACCAAAATAATACAATGGGATTATCGTGTATATTAATGGTGATTGGAATGGAGTACTGGATACTCAAAAGGACAAAAAAGGATTACTTCAAAATACCCAAAATCGTGCAAGGTTGCCTAAATCTTTTTTCAACATGATGGATGATATGGAGCTGAGAGATATCTGGCAGAGCGAAATGTTGAAGAAAAGGATTTTACTTTCTTTTCTGATAGACACCAATCTTTTTCTAGGATTGATTTTATACTAATTACTAATGATTTTTTTTCTAGGGTGAAGAAGACAAAGATATGCTCAAGAACCTTAACTGATCATAGCCCGGTGTGGATGGAATTAGAACAGGAAAAGGGAGCTAGAAGGTCTTGGAGGATAAATGAAAATTTGTTTAGATATGAGGAAAATGTGAAAGAATGTAAAAAAACAAATGAAATAATTTTTTGTTATGAATATGCATAAGGGTACACCTATGGAAATGGTTTGGGATGCAAGTAAAGCATATATGAGAGGAACCTTAATAAATTTGAATAATAAATATAGACGTAGACAAGAAAAGAAACGGAGGGACTTAGAAGAGGAAATAAAAAAGAAAGAGGAGGCACTTATATTGAATCCAACAGATAAGAAAATAAAGGAAACAATAAATTTGCTGCGAGGGCAGTTCAACATGTTGATGGCAGATCAAGTGGCAACTAATTTACAATATGCTAAACATAATACTTTCTGTAATGCGAATAAACCAGGTAGATGGTTAGCTTATTTGTTAAGGAAAAAACAAAAGTTACGTACCATAGAAAAAATAGAATACAAAGGTAAAGGGGTATATCAACAAAATATGATTAAAAAAGCCTTTTTAGAATTTTATACAAAGTTATATGCTAGTGATACAATTCAAGGTAAAGACATAGATAGATATTTACAGGAGGAGAATATTCCTGTAGTTACACCAGAGCAAAGGGAAGGACTGAACCAACCAATAACTTCGGAGGAAATTATTTTAGCAATTAAACAGTTAAAGGGGGGTAAAGCTCCAGGCACAGATGGACTGACAGCTGTTTATTATAAAAATTTGCAGTTAGAAATGGTAGAACCGCTTAAGGAATTATTTAGTAAGATTCAAGCTGGAGGAGATGTACCCCCATCCTGGAGAACAGCTTTTATTTCATTGATTCCAAAGGAGGATCAAGATCGTAGTCAACCTAAAAATTATAGGCTAATATCGCTTTTAAATACTGATTATAAGATTTTTGCTAAAATATTAGCAAATAGGTTAATGATAGTTATGCAACAAAATATTCCTAATGATCAATCTGGATTTATAAGTGGGAGACAAATGAAAAGTAATGTAAGACAAATTGTAAACTTATTGGAATATTTGGAAAGAAACAACCAAGTCCCTGCAGCACTTATTTTTTTGGATGCGGAGAAGGCATTTGATCAATTGAATTGGCAATTTTTATTGAAAATAATAGAAAAGATGCAGTTTGGAGAGTACTTTACACAATCTATTAGGGCAATATATCAGAGACAAACAGCACAAATAATAATTAATGGTGGTTTAACAGAAACTTTTAAAATTGAAAAAGGAACAAGACAGGGGTGCCCTTTATCACCATTATTGTTTATTTTAACTTTGGAACTTTTACTGAATAAAATACAAGGGTCAAATCAAATAAAGGGAATTAAAATTAGACATCATGATTATAGACTAAGAGCATTCACAGATTACTTGGTTGTTACTTTAACTCAACCAGTACAATCAGTTACAGGTTTAATGGATATAATTAGCCAATATGGACAAATGTCTGGATTTAAAATAAACAAACAAAAAACAAAGATAATAACTAAAAATATGACGGTAAAGCAAAAAGAAGAATTAGAAAGATTAACAGGATTTGAAATAGTAAAAAGGGTATATATCACAGCTTCAAATGTAAAATTATATAAAACTAATTATGATTTGTTATGGCAAAAAATACAGAAAGAAATGGAGAATTGGGGAAAATTACAATTATCCTTGTTGGGAAGAATAGCAGCAATAAAAATGAACATTTTACCCAGGTTTTTATTTTTGTTCCAAATGATACCAATACTCAAGAAAGATGAAAACTTGAGAGAATGGCAGAAAGGTATTAATAATTTTGTTTGGGCAGGGAAAAGACCGAGAATAAAGTTAAAAATAATGCAAGATATACGTGAAAGAGGAGGTCTTAAAATGCCTAATTTAAGATTATACTATGAAGCAGCTGTCCTATCAATAATTAGTGATTGGATTAATTCAACAGAAGAAAGAATATTGAATATTGAAGGATATGATTTGTTATATGGTTGGCATGCTTATTTATTATATGATAAGAAGGTGGATAAGACTTTTAAAAGCCATATATTAAGGAATGCCTTGTTACGAGTTTGGAAAAAGTATCAATATAAGTTAAATTATAAGATACCTATATGGGCAATACCCAGACATGCGATAGAGAATATAAGTATAGAACAAAAGCAAGAGGTGATTACTTATAAAGAGCTTCTTAAAATGGAAAGGGGTACATTGCAGTTAAAGTCTTTAAATGCATTAAAAGAAGAAAGGATAATTCAAACTTGGTTTCAGTATGGACAGTTGCAAGCCAGATGGAAAGAAGATCAGAGAATTGGTATCATGCAGAACGAGGAAAATTTGGTAAAACAAATTAGAGATCAAGGCCAAATGCATATAAAAAGATTATATAATATATTGATAGAAATAGATTCAGAAACGGAATTAGTTAAGGATTGCATGATAAAATGGGCACAAAATATTCAGGAACCAATAATGATGGAAACTTGGGAAAAGATATGGTTAGAAATGTGAAATTTACGCAAGCACAAAATTTAAGAGAAAATTTTCATAAAATGTTTTATAGATGGCATTTGGATCCTAAAAAGTTAGCTTGCATGTATCCGAATTTGGAATCTAAGTGTTGGAGATGTGATTGTGATGATGCCACTTATTATCATATATGGTGGACTTGTAAAAAAGTTAAAGCATTTTGGATTAAAATATGGTGGATTATCCAAAATATTCTTAAAAAGAAGATAACGTTTATTCCACAATTGTTTTCATTGGGTATAATCACAGATTGTACGGTTATAGAGACTAAATTGATCTTAAATTTAATAACTGCAGCTAGACTTTTGGTGGCGCAATATTGGAAGAAGGAAGATTTGCCTACTATTGAAGAATGGACATTAAAAGTAACGAATTTAGCAGAAATGGTGAAAATTTCAGCTTATTTGAAAGATCACTCACAAGAAAGATATATATCGGAATGGAGAAGATGGATCAATTATATTCAAAACACATATCGGACTAAAAAGTATCAAATAGCTTATGAATGAATAGAAAAATTAAGAGTATTCATATTTAGTTAAGTAAAAGGGGGGTTAAAGTGTGAAGGGGGGGATAGGAATCCATAGATAGTTAGATTAGTTTAGTATGTGATTGTTAATTGTTATACCCTGTATTTTGTTCTGGGAAGTTCGGGGGATGGGTGGGGGGGGTAAGGAAGGGAGGGGGGGAGGGGGAAATATTTGTAAAAAAAATTTTTTTGTAAAACTTTTTAATAAACAAAAAAAATTGTAAGAGAAAAAAACATAACTGACATGTTTGCTAATATGGAGAAAAGCAACTCTTGAATTCCATGGAGAAGACATGGTTGCATCTATTGCTCACCCATCACTCACTTTACCAGAGAGAGAGAAAACACACACAAACCTGTGGGACTTTGTAACGTGCTGCTAATGTTGATGCCTGGATGGAGATGTCCCTGTGAGCTCCATCAAGAAGAGCCAGAAGGTTCTCCTTCCTTCCACAGCCATAGTTGGGGACATTGGCTTCTCCAGTGGAGAGCATGTCCAGCAAGGCATCTGAAGTGTGTAAAGTGTTCAAATAGTTGTCATGGATGTTGTAGCCCAGTGTGAAGTTGTGCAGGAGCTGGGAGTTCTTGTTGACCCCTTGAATGGTGAAAATGAATAGTAGGGTGTACTTAAAACTATAAGAAAACACACTGTAGAAAAATGTTCAAGTTATTATCAACAGTAACAACAAACTTTTTTAAAGAATTTATTCTTTTTTTGCCTCCACAAGCCTACTGAGTCTTAAGCCAATATTGATCCAAAAGCAATAATCGGTTATAGAAATCTGGGAATGGGTTGGGCAGAGACAACTACAACTGTTTCAGTCCTTCCTTTAAACAAAATGAATTCAAGGAGTGAACGGGGAGAAGAAAATAATCTGGATTTCCTTCAGGATTTTTTTAACCACATCTTTGCATTTGAGTCTCTTCTACACAATAAGAAAAGAGGTAAGTTATGGAAATTAAAATCATTCAGAAAATTAGAAAAGTCCTGTAATATAAAAGTAAGCAAAATGAGAAGAAAAGAAGGAGAGTGTTAGGACTGCAAATGGAGGGGATCCAATCCCTCACCCTGAATGACTTACGAATGAGAAGGTATAGGAGCACTGTGGAAAGGCAACATTATAGGCGATATTAGTGTGTCAGTTGTGACTATACCAATGAGATGGTCTCCTGGCCTATAATAGCTCCATGGTTGTTTTCCATCTTGGTGCTCCAAACTCAGAGGGCATTTACTTCTTAGCTTCCCAGAGACTGGATGGGACACCAGCAGCATCAAAAGCAGAAGCAGGAGGTCCATAATTCATGGAGCTTTATTAATCCTCTTCCTATTTCTAACACCCACAGCAGGAACAGTTGGGAGAATTCAAAGCACTCTCAGAAGATGGAAATGCCAGCGACTTTCCTGATATAAACAGAGAAACACTCAGCTTCACCTGGAAAGGAGAGAAAGGTACAATCAAGAGCACAGATCCTGCCTGCCCCAAAACTTGTCCCCACAGAGCTTGACAAATTTATGCTTTTCTGATGCAAGATCCTTTGCCTATGGCTTCAATCTGCTCTCTCTATCACAGGTATGGAGATCTCCAAGGCCCAGATAATCATTATTAATTACAGGGAGAAGCAACTTCTCCTCTTGGGATCCTGAGCTTCTTCTGGGCTCCATGTGCAGAGGAGAGGATGGAGAGAAGCTTGTTTGTGAAAAGCCACAATTACACTCCTGGGGTCAATTCCTGTATTGGTTGTGGTCCTTCCTGTCAGGACATGTCAGGAAAGTGATGCTGGAGGAAGATAGTTCAATAACAAGGGAATTGACCTCTGCTGTCCTTCAACCGGGTCTCTTGTCTTCAGAGTCTGCTGGAGAAGGTCACTCAGAAGTTTGGAGTTTGGTGCCACTCTAGGTTGGTAACCCTTAACTCTTGTGCTGCCTTTCTTCTAAGGCCAAGGAAGCAATCAGTCCCCTTGGATTCTGCCTCAGGTGAAGAGTGGGGCCTGTTTGGGCTTTTCTTTTATATCAGAACTTCATAAATTGGAGCTGATTTTGAAAAATGGGACCCCTATGACGTTCCCATCTCTGAGGCTGTGGGGTGAAGCCCCCTTCCCTAAAAAGCCTCCGAGTGCTTTGAAGCTGCTCTTGGGGCACCTGAGTCCCTGGTTCATTGGGATCCATTGTTCACAGATTGTGCCTCTTCTCTGGATGAGGAAGACAGAGACATCCCCCTTTGCCCAGGAGGGAGAATTGGGGAGGGGGCTGATCTGAAGGAAGAGGAGGGTCCCCATCCCAGGTTCTCCTCTCAGGGCCTGGCTAGGAGGTCCTGGGGGGCTCTGGGTGGAAGGCCAGGCGGAGGCCTGGGAAGGGGCTCCTCTCCTCCCGGAGGGTCTCTGCCGTGTCTCCCTGGAGCCTGGAGGGGCCCAGAGGGGAGGGAGCCAGAGACAGGGGCTCAGGAGAGGCCCAGGGGAGGGGGGCAGGGGCGGCTGGGGCCGCTTTCCTCTCAGGGAGGCCGGGGGGACCTTTCCCCACACTGGGCGGAGGAGAGTCTGGGCTGAAGAGGAGCCTCGCAGGAGGAAGAGCCTCTCCGGCTTCTCTCCTGTCCCCATCCAGGGGGGACGTCCATCTCAGGTCCCCCCTGAGGAGAGAAGCCAGGATGGAGGCTCTGAGGGGGAAAGGGAGGTCTGGCCCTTCCTCTCCCCTCGGCTCCCCCGGCTCTGCCGCGGCCTCTGCCCAGCAACAGAACCAGAAGAAAGAAGGTGGAGGGTTTATATCCTCTGTTGATAGAGGAGGAAAATAAATGTTATATATATGGGTTTTCTCCCGCGTAAAATTGGAAGTGTCTTGGCGACCTACATATATGTGTATGCATGTATGTATGTTATAGAAGAGGCGATAGACATCACAATCTCCGGAACGTTTAAAAGTTTAAAATTTTTATTTTAAAACTTGTGCTAAGCTTTCGTCGGCCCCTACCGACTTCGTCAGAGTATAAAATCCCCATTGAGGAGCTGCTTGCTTTTATGTAATGCTGATCAATTTAGTCATTGCGCGCGTAACAGGCCCACACCCTTGCCTTCCCCCTGTAATTAACTTTTTTTCTGCCACGTTCTGGAGATCGTGATGTCTATTGCCTCTTCTATAACTATACCTGGAACTCGCATTTTTAGGACAATTCTTAATGTATGTATGTATGTATATGTATATGTATATGTATATGTATATGTATATGTATATGTATATGTATATGTATATGTATATGTATATGTATATGTATATGTATATGTGTGTGTGTTAAAAAAGAGGGAAAAATCCTTCATTCCCTGGTTGCCCCCCAGTGTCCCATATCCCCCTCCTGCCCCCGTGAAGTCAGGGAAAAGGGGATGGGGGATTTGGGCCTCCTCCCCTTGGGGGGCCCTTCAGTGGAGGTCATCTGTCCGAGTGTCCAGTGCAGGGCCTCCTAGGGCAGGTGGCTCAACCTCAGCAAAGGCCTCTGGACTTCAACTCCCAGAATCCCCTGTCCAGCACTCAGGGTCCTCTTTCCATGCTTTAGCTGTCCCTCACGCTGCCTGTAAGGGGCAGCCTACAGTCCGGCCTTTCAGCCCCAGCTGGCCCCCACAGGCAACGACCAGGACAGCTAAAGAGGCCAAAGACCCCACAGCGTCCTCCATTTTGTGGCCTCTTTTTTCCTGAGGCGATTCTCCCTCCCTCCATTTTGAGGGGAGAAAAAAGCTGCGGGGAGATTTTCTCTCCTCTCCAGCCAGGAGTCGGGAAGGTTCCCCAAAGGGGGGGGAGGGAGGCTGGGGGGGGAGACCAGCAGCCCCTCCCGGTTCTTTTGGGGGAGCCCCAGAGGATCCCAGGCACAGAGGGGCCCCCAGAGGTCATCCAGCCAGACCCCGGCCCAAGCAGGAGCCCCTCCGCTCTCCTGGAGGTTTCGCTCCAGGGCCTCCGAGCTGCCTGTGGGCCCTTTGAGGGTGGCCTGTGTGGGTGGGTGTGGAGGAGGCCTGCAGAGCAGAGGACCAGGGGCCTCATCCTGGGTCGGCCATGGAGGCCCTGACAACAGGGACAGAGATTCCGAAATAGGCTCCTTCCGTCTCCCTCGTTCTGGTGGGGGGGAACCTCAGCCGGGCCTGTCCTTGGAGGCTGCCTGGAACCCCGGCTGTCTTTGGGAGGCCGAGGCCTTAGAGAGGCTCCAGAGGCCTTTGACGAGGAGAGTCTCTGCTCCCCATGGAAGCCCTCAGAGCCCTCAGAGGAGAGAAAGTTTAGGCTTGGATGGCCTTGAAGTAGTCCGCCTCCCTCCCTCCCTCAGTTTAGTTAGTGCAGAAGATCCTCTCCTCCCATAAGGCCCTGCCTGTTCCTGCCCCCTTTGCCTCCCCTCTCGACTTCAGCCCTAAGAATAGGAAACGTCTGGAAGTCTCTCCCCTTCGACCCTCCAGTGCCTCCCCTGGACCCCCCCCACCTTCTTCTCCAGAGGTCCCTAAGGTCCCCCAGCCCCCTCCCCCTCCCCTCCCCCTCCCGTTCCCCCTCCACCTGTCCCCACTTTTCTTTTATGTACCCTGAGAGCTTCTGCACCAAAGACAAATTCCTTCTGTCTCCAGTCACACTTGGCCAATAAAGAATTCTATTCTATTCCTATTCCTATTCCTATTCCTATTCCTATTCCTATTCCTATTCCTATTCCTATTCCTATTCCTATTCCTATTCCTATTCTATCCTATTATCCTATCCTATCCTATCCTATCCTATCCTATCCTATCCTATCCTATCCTATCCTATCCTATCCTATCCTATCCTATCCTATCCTATCCTATCCTATCCTATCCTACATGTACTCATTTCATGTGTTTATGGCTGTGGTTTGCTAATTTATATCCATTTATTTGTGCCATTTTTTTATGTGCCTATGTCTATGTTTATACTGATAACTTGTTTCCTTGTACTTGCTGACAAATTAAATAAATAAATTAATTAACTAATTAATTAATAAAATAATAAATAAATAAATAAGAGAAGGGGGTTGGCAGGATGTGTGAACCGGATCAGAGTTTGGCATTCAGGGAAAAGAGGTGGGAGAGTGGCAGAGGGACAGAGAGGCGTCTTTAGGGATGGGGGGGGGTTTGAGGGTTTCAGTGATTTCCCACAATTTCTGGTCAAACCTTCATAAGAGACTTGCAGAGCTTTGTGGTTGTGTGTTCAGAGAATCGAATTGGTGACTTTGTATCAGCTGGATCTCCAGCCTGGGATTCTCCTTGGATGCATGCTTGCTATCGGCTGCCATAGTAACGGGGGGGGGGGCACGGCATTTGGGTTGGGGGGCTGAGCTGGTGAGGTGGAGACCCATCTGAACTAAAAGGGAGGTTTGCTCTCATGAATGACTGCTGAGTGCAGTTGTTTACACCCAGTCAAGGCCAACCGTCCTAGGACTCCAAGTGGACGAAAACACCTGAAGATGGGCCCCACAGGACACTATGTGGGACGGGGATTGGACTTTCAGCCTGGGTCCCTGGGGGGAAGGAGGAATTTGGGGAAACTTTCAACCTGTAACTTTCACGCCTTTCGAATCAGATCTTGCCTTGCTTTTGCCGCTACCATTTCAAACTCAGTAAAAGGACCTCTTCTCTACTTCAATGGAGTCGAGGGGGGGGGCTTCTTTCTCGGGTTTTGAACAGAGGCAGGCCTGACACTTTGATTCCCCTCCTCCCACTTGGAGCCCCAGAGATGGCTTTGGATGCTGGTTTCCAGTATTCCCAGTGAGGCCATGGCTCAGGATACTGGGGCTGCTCCCCAGAGCAGAAAGGCTGGGAGTGATATCCCATCAAACTGAAGAAGGGGGAATGTGGCTGTGACCCTCCCTGGGTTCCCTTCTCTCTCTCTCTCTCTCTCCTGCCAGGTGTTGGGAGGAAGAATGGAGGCTGCTGCTTTCATGAGGCTTTTTCCAAGTCCTTTGCTCAATGTTGGCTTAGAGAGTTCTAAGAACCAACCAGGATGGCTTCCAAACCAGGATCAGGGTCTTTGAGTTATAAGTCAGTCCAATTAATTGTGGCACTTCTGATGGCCATAACAAATCATGGTTTCTGCATTATGCAATCACTGGTGTGCTTGTTGTTTTCCAAAATGGAGGTAACATGTGGAGAGTTGTTGGCCTGAATCCGTGTTTTTCAAACTTTAAGATGAATGGACTTCAACCCCCAGAATTCCCCACCCAAAAATGATGGACTTCATCATGCTGGCCAGGAGATTCTGGGAATTAAAGTCCGATCATCTTAAAATTCCAAGTTTGAAAAATGCTGGTCTACATTCTTCCCTGCTATAAGGAGTTAAAGCCCTGCACCAAGAATTGGTTAACTCACACGTTGCTCAATAAACCAGACACAATTTTTTCTCTCTGTCTCCTGAGCAACCCCGAATCCCCCTTGGGAGACCCAGCCCTGCATGGCTTCTCCCCCACAGGAGCCTCTCCTGGAAAGACACGGAGCCCAAGGGAGGCTGGGGAAACCCCGGGGGCTGCGTCCCCCCAACATTCAACCCTGGGACCCATAAACCAGGTTCGTCTCTTCCCAGTGTGGGAAGCCCCCCCCCACTCCTAGAAGAATGAAATATTTTGGGAAATATGAAAAAGGCAGAATATTATATTTCCCTGAAGGAGAAATGGAGAAAGAGGCTTTTAAAGACAGAAAGCAGACTCGGTCTTCAGAATTCACCCACCACCATTTAGCAGAAGACACAGAGCTCACTACATGGCACAATTTCAATGCATTTCAGGCATTGCCCAACCCCTCCTCCCCCCCCAGCAGCATTTCAGGACCTGCACAAAATCCTGGCATTCGTCCAGCTAGTTGTTCAGCTGGTCCAGAGCCCTGGTGGTTCTGCTTCATCAGTCAATGGACCTTCTTCCCAAGGAGCCTCCATTTTATTTCCAGCGTCTTTCTCCGGATTGGAACTGAACCAGATGGATTTTCCCTTCCAACACCAGGAATGGGGGGGTGGAGGGTGGGGAGCTGCCCCAGATCCCCTCCTCCTTCCTGGCCATCCTGGGCCTTCTCTATGGGTCTGGGCTTTGCTTTCCCCCTAGTGCCCCATACATGGAAAGAAGTGGCAGTGGAACATGGGATATGGTCTCCCCCGTTTCCAGGACTCAGAAGCTGGATCCTGGAGGGAGATTTTGCTCTGCTTTCCTTCCCTAACACAAGGCTCCCCAGCTTCCTTCTCCCAAGAGGGGCTCCCCACTCATCCAGGCAGAGTCCTGTCTGGCATCCCTGCAAGAGCCCCCTGCCTGGCCTGGGCATGGGAAAGGGAGGCAGGGGAACATGGGATATGGGCTTCCTCATTCCCTGGTCTCAGAGAATGGAAGTTTGAAGGGGATTTTGCATAACAGTTTTCCATATCCCTCCATCCCTCCCTCCCTCCCAGGGGTGAGTTGCTTCCTTTATTTCTCCATCTCTTTTCACTTGGTTTTCTCTCACTTCTCCCTCTCTCTGTTTGTCTGTGCATGTGGGGTTTTTTTCCAACTATGCAAAGTTATGATAAGTAGTTTTTCACTATTTTTTCATTTAGTTCTTGGAGTCAGGCCACACTATTACATCAGCCCTTTTGTCATTGAGCATCAGCTTTCAAAGTAAAGTAAAGTTTGGCTCCAACTCAACAAGCAGCCATTTGAGATCCATGATATGTTCGGGCATTAACTATCCCCCGAGGTTTTCTCTTTAACTGCTATGCCAACAAATGTCACATTTCTTTTTATCTTCAGCCACAGGTGCCGTGTATTCTCTCTGGGGCCAATTTCAAGGCTGTAGATCCCAAACCTCTCAATTCTAGATGACAGATTTAATTCCATCTCTACTCTATCATTATGAACCACATGGGGATTATTTCCCTCTCACTTCCCTCCAGAGAAATGCCCAACAATCTCGGAGTCCAAGAACTCGTTGAATTATCCAGGGATCCCTCCTGAGAGGGAGAATTATTATCCTCTGAGTTTCCTCTCTGCTCTTTAGCTGAATCTTCTAGGGGAGACTTTGGGCAGAGACCCAGGGAGTTGTGGGCAGCTTCTCTCTTCTCCCCGAAGGCCCCGAATGGAAACTTTTCCTGCTGGAGAACTTGGCTTCAGGCAAAAAAGTTTCACTGAACAATTTCAGACTCCGGACTTCCCTCCCCACTGAAGATCAGGGCTGCCTGGATCCCTTCCCATCAAAGGGGGCTACTCTGGGGAAAAGGAGAGCTGAGGGCAAAGGGAGCCCTCTTTCTGCCACCCAGGATCACCCCCCAAAAGACCCCCCTTTTCCATCTTCCCAAATGAGAGCTCTGCTTTCTTCCAAGGGGTGCAAGTTTCTTCTTGAGTCCCTTGTATTGTCCCCCTTCACCGCCCCCCCCACAAGCCCCTCTTTATGGTGTAGAAGGGTTGGGGGTCCTGGGCCTTCCAGATGTGGTGGGGTAAGAACTTTCCCCTTCTTCCACTGGGGAATGGGATCTTTGGGGCTCCTCCAGATGTGAAAGAGAGACATCACTTTGCTGGGCTGGGTAGTTATCAATAATTCTACTCTGCCATTTGTGATAGTTTGTGTTTGTGTGGGGGGGGGAGGGGAAAAAGAAAGAAACGCTAGAACAATCCCAGAACTCCACCCTCCAACAGATATCCTGGACCACAAAACCCATAATTCCCTCTTAATACCAGATTTCTACCCCCTCCCCCCATGGGATAATCCACTCCTCCTTTCCCATGGGGAGGGGGACCCAGGCCCTTTTAGCAGCACCCGCCAAGAGTCCCTCCTTCCCCCCCAGTCTGCCAAAGGGGGGACCCAGAAAGGCCCCTTGTAGCCCCCCCACAGGCCCCTCAAACCCCCGGCGGGGCCCATCCGAACAGTTCAAGGCAGGGAAAAGGGAGGGGCCAAGTTCCCCTGGCCCTGCCTCCTTGCGGGGGGGGGGCAGAGTTGAGCCGGATTACCTCTCCTTCCCCCCCTAACTCCCCAGCTTGAGGGAAGCCTCCGAGCCTCATGTGCAGAACGCCTGGGAGAAGCGGCCTTGGCAGCTTCAGAGGACAAACGGTGCATGCGCAAGAGAGCGTTGCCCGCAGTCACTCCCGGATGGAGGGGGGAGAATTCCACGTGGGAGGATCTTTTGCAAGGAAGCCAGAACTCCTTTCTGCTCTAGGACTCAACACCTCTCTGGCCTTAACCCTTGCGCTGCGCCTCAGTCAGACCGGTGTAGATGCTGTGGCCTATGTATGCAGACTACAGGCGGTCAGTTGGCATTGGTGCTTTTCTCCTCTGTGTCCCGTCATCCACTCCCCCCACCCGTCAGATCTCAACCCCGCTTGGATGGTGGCATGAAAGAGGCAAAGGCACGTCACTCGCAAGAGGAGCTGCTGTGGCCAGCAGGGACCACCAGGAGGCTCCCTCAGCAGGCAGTGAAGTCCTGGCAGCCTGCGAGCCTCAGAAGGGAATTGAGCATGTGCCTCTACCTTTTGCCCATCTCTGCTTCTCTTGCTCCCCCACCTGATGGAAAGACAAGGGGGTCCCCTCCCCCCGCTCTTTGCACCCAGACACCCCCCAGCCCCCCCTCCGGGGCCAAGAGGCTGCAAGGGGGCCTGGCAGGGAGGAAAGGGCTTGGAGGAGCATCCCCAGGAAGGGGGTCCCACCAGATGGAAGGCTGCAGTGAGGGGGGGGGTCTTTCCAGGAGAGGGGTTTCCTATCTCCTCCCAGCCACAATCGCAGCCAATGCAGGAATTTATCTCCTTTTAGGCTTCTTTTCCTCTCCATGCCAGGAACATTTGGATGCTCTCTGGGAGCCCCAGGTAGGAATCCCGCCCTTCGGGGGTCTCCCCAGCATTGCCAAGCAAAGGGTGGGTGGCCACTGTCCCCCCCACTCCCCCCCCACAGAAAATCCAGGATTTCCCTGCAGGAAAGGAGTTGCTGGCAGCGTTGCTGGGGGTTCCATTCAGGGGGCTGGGAGGGGGGCATTTTGGGATCCCTCCTGGGAGGGAGAGAGAGACAAGCCTTCCCCTCCCTCTGTCTGTGTGTGTCTGTGTGTCTGTCTGGGGCCCTTATGGATCTCCAACAGAAAGTTGGGAGGGTCAATCCAAGACTCGGGTGGGGGGAGGTTGGGGGACCCTCGTGGGAGGGAGTGGGATATAAGCCCCCCACTATTACATCTGTCAATCTGTCTGCCTACCTGGCCCCTTATGGCCCCTCAAATGGACTGTGAGGTTGGTGGGCTAATCCCATCCAAGACTCAGCCTGCCTGGATCCCCCTCCCCTCTGTGAGTGGGAGGCCAAAAGGATGGGAGAAGGTTGGGAAGGGCCGTTTCTGTCCAACTCCAAGGAAGGGAGCCCTGGGCAGACTCCCTCCATCCACTTAGAAGTCCCACTTGGGACCCCAGAGAGGGATGCTTGCCTGGTCCTGAAGAGCCAGCCTGGAGGGACCAGAGATCCCAGGCACTTTGGACGCCCTTCTCAACCAGAGACCCTGGAAGAACCGCTGGTGCTGGCCCAAAGGGATGGAGGCGGATTCTGTGCCCGGAGCAGGTGGGCAGAGGACCCAGAATGTGCTGCTGGCTGCCCCGAACCCTTTCAGAGCAAGAGAAATGAGAAAAATCCCCCTTTGCAAAGCCAAAGGAGAAAACAGCCTAGCCAGGACTGTTTTGGGGGGAATGCTGGTTATTTGGGGGGAAGAGGGGCAGCTGCATCCCATTGGATTGCAACCCCCAAAATACTCTTTACTCTGGAGGTGATCAGTGGGATTGGTTGGAGAGAGGAAAGGATCTCGTGTGACAAGGAAAGCTTCTCCCTGTCTGGAGGGGTAAAGAGCTCCTGGAACAGGCCGAGGGAATTCTTGGTCTCCAGAAACCACTTTCCTCTTGGCAGGTCCAGGAGGTTCCATGTCAGCCCCATGGAAAAGGGGATTTGCAGGGCAGCAGAGGTGGGGAAAAGCCCCCACCCCCATCCTTCTCGGAAATGGGCCTCTTGGGAAGCTCTGGCCAAGCCTCAGGACAAACAACCCACAGGAAGGAACCACACAAGTTTTGGTCTACAACATCCCCACTTCAAGAGTTGTGTTACCCGGAGGGGCCCTGGGAAAACAGCGGCTGCCTCCACCATCCTTTGTGGCTGAAGCAGGAAGACCCCAGAAGCTCAGATGGGGCACCTGGGGGTCCCGGAGCAGCTCCGGCCATCCTGTCCCTGGAGACCAGAGCTGGATTTGGGATGGGGGAGGGGAGACCTTTTCCCAGCAGAAGGCTTCTTCCTCAGCCCGGAAGAGGAGGAGGAGCCGCAGGGGGAGGATTCCCAACAGGGGATAAGAGCTGATCCGTTTTCCTGCATCTTCCATGCCTCCCTGCTGGTCTTTTCTGGGACGGAGGCCGGAAAGAAAAAATCTCTCTTCCCCTTTGCTTTGCCCGGATCGTTTCCCTTCTCCCGGCTGGCTCAGAGCTGGCAAAATGGCAGCAGAGAGTTCGAATTCAGCCCTTCTTGGCTGCTGCCTTTGACTCCCCTTTTTCTTGGCTTCCAGGTGAAGGGGCTGTCAGGGAGGGGACCCCTCCCAGGCAAGAGGGAACCTGCACAGCCCCCCTCCTCCCAACAGCTACTCTCTGTGTATATGTCTGTGTGTGTGTGTGTGTGTGTGTGTGTGTGTGTGTGTGCGTCTCCCTGGGGGATCTAACTCGGGGCTCATCCCAGGGGAGGAAGGGCTCCGTCTGAAGGCAGCCAAATCCCAGGACTTCCCACCTGCCTCCATTCATCCCCTTCTGTCACAGTCGCACTCTGGTCCTTTGTGCGCAATTGTGTGTCTTTGTGTCAAATGTCACTTCACCATTTGGGAAGGAGGCTTCCAAATAAGTCTATAGACGGTCCTCATCTTACGACCACAATGGAGCCCAGAATTTTATGTTGCTAAATAAGGCAGTCGTTAAGTGAGTTTTGCCCCATTTTACAATCTTTATTGCCACAGTTGTTAAGTGAACCACCGCAGTTGTTAAGTTAGCAACACGGTCGTTAAGCGAATCTCACTTCCCATTGACTTTGCTTGCCAGAAGGTCCCTAAAGGCCATCACCTGAGTCCGAGACACTACGACCGTCATAAATTTGAGACAGTTACCAAGCATCTGAGTTTTGATCCCGTGACCATGGGGATACTGCAATAATTGTAAGCGTGAAAAACGGTCATAAGTCCTTTTTTAGTGTCCTCGTAACTTTGAACCATCACTAAATGAAGCGTTGTAAGTCGAGGTCCCTTTGTTCTTTGTCCACCGCTGTTTCAGCAGAGACACAACTGTCCTCGCAGCTGCCTTCTGCCTCAGTCGGAGTCCCCGGATGCTCTCCAAGGGCAGCCCCACAGAGAGAGCTCTGCAGTAGTCCATCCTGGGGGCGAGCAGGGTGTGAGTGGCCGTGAAGGGAGCCAGGTGGCCCAGGAAAGGGAGCGACTGGGGCAAAACCCAAAACTCTGCCATGGCCCCTCCTAACTACGGCTGCCCCCTGATCCTCAGGCAGGAGTTGTGGCTCCAGAAGGACCCCCAGATCAGGCCCTGGGGGGGGGGTCTGGGCTGGTGCCCCCCCCATCCATCCTCAGAGATGATAAATCCCAGAACCAAAAGGAGAAAACAACTCAGGAGCCTCCTTCACTCCTGCCAGGTTCAGCTGAAGGTTTTGTCCCCCATCCAAAGCGCTGGGACCTTCAGGCACCTGGAGAAGGACCCTGGTCTCTCTTCCCGGGACCCCTTTGTCTTCCCAAAGAGAGGAAAGGAAAGTTGTGGTTGCTCCAAGAAGCAAAGTCTCCCCTTGTGGAGGGGCAGAAACAAGGACGAGGCCACCAGCTCAGGGAGGAGGGGGCTTTCTAGAAGCAGGAGGGGCTCCTGGAGGAAAAGCTCCTTCAGGCCCCATTTCACTCCCTCTGCAGGAGATGTAAGAAAAGGTTTATGGTTTCTTAGAGGTGACTTTTTCCTCTTTAGTCCGGTCTTTCCTGCCACTCCCTCATTCTCTGAGTCTAACAGAAGTGGGACCCACTTAGGAATAGAGACAAATCAGTTTCTCTTGTGACCCGCAGGAAAGGCCCAGCAAGGAGGCCTTAAATTTTCTGGGACGGAGTCAGAAGGAAAACAACCTCAGGGTCCTCCAATTATAAGCAGAGGGAAAAAATATATTGGTGGTGGTAAAAGAAGACACACAAAGTAGGTAGATGGATCTCTTGTTCTTGTATTTTAATGGGAATTTCTTTATTTGTGTCTAGGATTGGATGAGCCAAATCTTGCCAGGAACTGGACGTAACCCAGGAGGAGAATCCCATCCATCTCAATGAGGACCTCAAAAGGCTGGAGGAAAAGCAGCCATAGAGCCAAGAGGAGAAACCATTTCAACTCTTGATGGATGGAAAGAGTCTCAGGAAGAGGAGATCCCTCCCTTCCCATCAAAGGATCCCCTCAGGAGGAAACCAGATCCATGCACGGAGTGTGGAACGTGTTAAGTTTGGGTCAAGTGAAGAGGCAGGACTCTCAGCTAAGACAACAGCTCGTTTATTTGGTAGACTAGTACAAGAAGTGAGTGAGTGAGTGTCCGGCAGCTCCCCCTTTTAAAGGGAGCTGTCTGACAGCTCAGCCACTGAGATCTCTTGAATTTCCCACCTGTAGTGTGAACCAATCGATTTAAACTACCTGTCAGATCCCTAAAAGTGATACTGCCAATCAATTGGGAGAAGGGGAAGGCTTGAATTCAATTTACTTAGCATTGCCTGTGTCAACAGGTATTTTACAACCTATATCCTGGCGCCAAAGAGCCCTGAGATCCTCTTAACGTGGAGGAATGTTTATGATAGCCATGTGGGTTGTTTCACTTTAAAGGATAACGGTGGGAATGCATGTTTGTTCGGGTTCTCAGGGAAACTAGTAAAGAAAACATCTTTACACTTGTGTATTGGCTAAAATCTGCATTCTAACTTAAAGGGAGGGGTCTCTACTAATTTAATCCTATTTGTCTTGCTTTAACTGGGTTGCTATCACTTCTGCTTAATAAAAGGATCCTTTTAAACTATCAAGTTTCAAGAGTCTTTACTTTCTTAAGTTGGAAGGAGAGTCAATCATTACAGATAGAGAAGAGGCTGAAGAAGCCAAGCCAAAGGGGGGGGGGGTGTCTAATAAATTGCAAAATTCAGAGAATATTAGAGGGAGGGGGGTTTAAGCCCGTTCCCCAGAAAATCCTGCAATGAAGAGGGTCTCCTCAGCTGGGGGCTCTGGAGGGGCCACAAGGGACCCCCATCTTCCTCAGAGTCACGGAGGGTCCCCTCCAGGGTGTGGCTGGCTGTCTTTTTCCCCAAGGCAACCCCGGATCCCCCTCAGAAGACCCAGCCCTCCATGGCTTCTCCCCACAGGAGCCTCTCCTGGAAAGACACGGAGCCCAAGCAAAGCTGGAGAATCCCAAGGGGCTGAGTCCACCCCCCAACATACAACCCTGGGACCCATAAACCAGGTTAGTCTCTTCCCAGGAATTCCCCAGATCCCCTCCTTCTTCCTGGCTATCCTGGGCTTTCACCGTGGGTCTGGGCTTTGCTTTCCCCTGAGTGCCCGATTCATGGAAAGAGGTGGCTGAGCAACATGGGATATGGTCTCCCCCGTTTCCAGGACTCAGAAGATGGAACCTGGAGGGAGATTTTGCAGATCTGCTTCCCTTCCCCAGCACGAGGCTCCCCAGCTTCCTTCTCCCAAGAGGGGCTCCCCACTCAGCTGAGCAGAGTCCTGTCTGGCATCCCTGCAAGAGCCCCCTTGCCTGGCCTGTGCATGGGAAATGGTGGCAGGGGCACATTTGACATGGGCTTCTGCATTCCCAGGTCTCTGAAGATGGAAGTTGGATTTTGAAGATCAGCTTTCCATCTGCAACACGAGGGTCCTGAGCTCCCCTTCCCTCCCTCCCCTCCGCACATTGGCAGCCTTGATTTCTCCATCTCTTTTCACTTGGTTTTTTCTAACTTATCTCTCTCTGATTTTTTTTTAATTCTGCAAAGTTCTAAAAACTAGATTTTCACTAAAGTTGATTTTGTTCTTAGAGACTGGCTGCACTATTGCATCAGCCCTTTTGTGTGATGCCCTTGAGCATTAGCTTTCAAAATAAAGTAAATTTTGGTTCCAACTCAGCTGCCAGGTATTTCAGATCTGTGGAAGGCTCCTGCATTAACTGGCCCCTGGAGTTTTGTCTTTCATCACTATGTAAACACATATCATATTTATTTATTTCTTCTGCCACAGGTGCCATGTATTCCCTCCGGGCCACTTTCAAGCATGGAACTACCAAACTTCTTACTTCTAGATGACCAATTTAATTCCATCTCTGCCCCTGTTATTATGAATCACATGAGGATTATTTCCCTTTCATTTCCCTCCAGAGAATTTCCCAACAATCTCCAAGTCCAAGAACTAGTTGAATTATCCAGGGATCCCTCCTGAGAGGGAAAATTATGGTAAAGGTTTCAGCTCTGCTCTTTGGCCGAATCCTCCAGGGGAGACTTTGGGCAGAGAAATATGGAGTTTTGGGACAGGCAGAGTCTGTGCTCTTGAATGTACGTCTCTCTCCTTTCCAGGTGAAGCTGAGTGTTTCTCTGTGTTTGAAGAAGGAAAGCAACTGGATCATATTCCATCTTGTGAGAGTCCTTTGAATTCTTCTAAATCTTCTTTAGAAACAGGAAAGGGATTGATTGATTCACCCATGAATTATGGACCTCCTGCTTCTGCCTCTGATGCTGCTTTTGTCCCATCCAATCTCTGGGAAGCTGAGAATGAAATGCCTGCTGAGTTTGAAGAACCAGGATGGAAAACCACCACAGAGCTTTTACAGACCAGGAGACCATCTCATTGGTATAGTCATCAGTGGAAGGGAAAGATTGCATGGAAAGTTGCTTTTCAACGTGGCTCCTTCTCTTCAGTTTGTTTTCCATGATATGTAAGTCATTCAGGGTGATGGAGTTGCACTCCCTCCATTCTAACACTCTCCTTTTCTGTTTTTTATTTTTCATTTATTCCTATATTGGAGAATATGTCAAATTTCCTGAATGATTTTGATTTCCATGGCTTCTCTCTTTGGTCTTATTTTGTGAAAGAGACTCAAATCCAAAAATGAGTATGAAAAAAAGATGAAAAGGGTGCAGATTATTTCCCTTTCTCACTTCAATCCTTAATTTATCACTTGAATAATGAATTTAAAGTAGTGGTGGAATCAGTTATACTTGCCATACCTCAGCCAATTTCCGTATTTGTGTAACTAATCATTGGTTTTGGATCAATGTTGGCTTAAGGCTCAGTAGGCTTGTAGAGGATTACATGGTATATTAAAAACAGTATTTATTGTAGCTTTTGATTATAATAACATGTTTTCCCAATAGGAATGTTTTTGGTTTTTTATATGGCTTACAATTCATTTTCAACATTCAAACGTTCAACAAGAATTCCCAGCTCCTGCACAACTTCACACTGGGCTACAACATCCACGACAACTATTTGAACACTTTCCACACTTCAGATGCCTTGCTGGACATGCTCTCCACTGGAGAAGCCAATGTCCCCAACTACGGCTGTGGAAGGAAGGAGAATCTTCTGACTCTTCTTGATGGAGTTGACAGGGACATCTCCATCCAGATGTCAACATTAGGAGGCACCTACAAAATCCCGCAGGTTTGTGTGTGTTTTTCTCCATCTGGTAAAGTGAGGGGTGGGTGGTGGTGGGTGAGCAATAGATGCAATCATGTCTTCTCCATGGAATTCAAGAGCTGCTTTTCTCCATATTCTCAATATTTTACCCCATTATGTTCATGTTGAGATTAATCATAAAAGGCCTGAAATGCAAGCAATAGTTTCCTTGGAGAAGATATTCTAACAACTATTTAACTGATCAAAAAATATCCCTGGTTGTTGGGGCCTCTATTGGCATCTTCATTTTCATAGATAAATAATGCCTGCCGTATCCAGTCGGATTGAAGTTGGAAATAGTAGCATTTTATCTATCTAAAAAGTGGAATAAAAATTACTGTAGCAATTATAGGCCAAATAGACTAGCAGATATTGTGGCTAAAATTTATGCCATGATCCTCTTAGTTAAACTTGAGAAAAATGCATTCTTTGCAGAAGAACCAGAAGGTTTTAGGTAGAGTTAAAAGCTATATAGATTTTATAAGGAATAATGCACAAGTTAACAAACTAATATTGGTAACAAATTTGTCCTGAAATATCTAATCTATATCAGTGAGGTAAAACAAGGTTTGCTGCTTTCTAGATGTTAGTGCAGCATTTGACTCAATAAACAGAGAAATATGATGGAGAAAATGTTTTGCCCTCAAAATGGAGCTCAGACTGTTGGCCCTGATCCAAGCCCTTGTTTGAGAGGGAGGTTTGGGCTCAATGGAGCCATGAGAAGAAGGATCTATGTGCTTACCAAGGGGGAAGGGAAAGATGCATATTTAAACCCTTCTTATTCAGTGTAAATATGAATGACTTACTTCAACTAATGAAGGATCCATAAACAGATCATAGATAAATGTTATTTCATTCTTTGACCAAAATTTCTAAATTAGTGGACCAACGAAATGCAGTATACTTGGATTTCAGAAAGGCTTTGACAATGTAAACTATCATCTACTTCTTAGTAAGCTAAAAATATGTGGGAGAGACAGCATCACCCCCAGATGGGCTCAGCCTGTGGTCCTCAATGGAACTACGTCTGCATGGAGGGAAACAAGCAGTGGGGGACCCCAAGGTTCCATTTTAGGCCCAGTTCTCCTCAACATCTTCATGAATGATTTGGATGAGGGGAGAAATGGGGAAATCATCACATTTGAAGACAACACTAAAGTGGCAGGAATAGCCAACACCCCAGAAGAGAGGCTGAAGATCCAGATGGATCTAGGTAGACTTGAATCCTTGGCCTATTTAACTAAATGAAATTCATTGAAGAGAAAAGTAGTGTTTTACACTTAGGCTAGAAAAACCAAATGTACACTTACAGATTAGGTGAAACCTGGCTCCATAGCAGTAATTGTGAAAGGGATCTTGGAGTCCTAGTGGACAATCAGTTAAATATGAGCCAGCAGCCAAAAAAGCTAATTCAGTCCTAGGCTGCATTAACAGAGGGATAAAATCAAGATCACATGAAGTATTGGTACCGCTTTATAATGCCTTGGCAAGACCACACTTGGAATAGTGCATCCACTTTTGGTCATTGATTTACACAGATAATGTGATATTATCATACTTACACATTGGATTGTATAGACTTGAATTGTTTTGTCTTAATAATTATCTGATAATTTATGAAGCAAGTTCAAAAGTTATGGTCTTTGTGAAATGACATCCTAGCCATAGATGGTCAGCCATTAGAGCAAGTAACACCTTTCCTTACCTGGGGTTGTTTTCTCTGAGCCTGAATCTTGGCTCCCTCATCATCCAAGGAGCTCAGTTAGAGAAAGGGCAGGAGTGAAAGTTGTTATGTAAATAGGTTTGTTTGGCGGGAAGTTTGAATTAACTGACCCTCAGCTGATTGGCTGACCACCACAGCTGCAAGGTATATAAAGGGAGCTGGCTCCCCTGGTCAGTTGCTGGAGTCTCACCATATAATAAAGAGCTGTTGTCACTAGCTACTCTGGCTTGCTGCGTCCTCATTCACCCCACATAACATTGGCGACGAAGGTGGGATTTTGAGGCCAGAAGCAGAGGAGAGCTGAAGCCACACTCGAGAGAAAGAGCTGAAGCCACGTTCAGAGAAGGGACCAGAGACCGCAACCGAATCCAGCCAGGCGAGCGAGCGGAGCACAGGAGAATCCCCGAAACGATGTCTGCCTACACCCCGCCAGCGCCTTTCGACCCCAAGGAAGAGAAGTGGGGATCCTACATGTCTCGGTTCGAGTGCTTCATGGTGGCAAACGACATGCAAGGGCTACCGGACGTTCGGAAGAAAGCCCTGTTCCTGAGCCACTGCGGGCCAAGGGTCTTCGACACAGCCGAAGCATTGTCGGAGCCGAATTCGGTCCACAACATTTCCTGGTCGACGCTACAGACCCTGCTGAAAGACCACTATGCACCAACGCCATCGAAGTACGTTCAACGCTATGAATTCCGGCAACGGCTACAGCAGGAGGGCGAATCGATCAGCGAGTACGTCGCCGCCCTGCGTAAGGCCGCAACCCAATGTGAGTACCGAGACCTGGATGAGATGCTCCTAGAGCAACTAATTTGCGGAGTGAGAGATAGCCGGCTCCAGAGAAGGCTGCTTGCGAAGTCAAACCTGACCCTACTCATCGCGCTAGACGAAGCCAGGGCGCAAGAGTCGTCAGCAAAGGCCGCCGAGAGATTAAAGAGCTCCCACCTAACCAAAACAATGCAGAAAACGGCGCCAGTGCATCGAGAGGCCGTAAGCACCGCGAGCGAGGGGGAGTCTGAAGAGGAGGTCTACCGCACCGAGCAGTCCCGCACAGCCCGGAGGGAGCCCAGAGACGGATGCGCCAGCTGCGGAGGGTCCCACTCACGACAAAACTGTAAGTTCAGGGACGCCGTTTGCCGTTCCTGCGAGAAGAGGGGCCACATCGCGAGGGTCTGCAGATCGAAGGCACACCAGAACTACAGACCACGTGGCCAATCTGCCCAATCCGAGATGGCGCCACACCGAAGACCCAACAGGGATGGCGGAAACCGGAAGGGCGCGAAATTTGAAGACGCTGGGGCCTACACCATACGCATCGCACAGACCTGCACCTCGCCCGGAGAAAAGACCTACACCACGGTCGAGATCGAGGGACGGGAGTGCCAGATGGAGATAGACACGGGATCACCAATATCCATCATGTCTTGGGAGAATCTGAAGAAAGTCATCCCCAGCGTACACAAGCGACAGCTCCAGCCGCAGCAACGCAGACTGAAGGATTACCAAGGGAACCGCATACCCGTCGAAGGCAGAGGCGAGTTCCAAGTCCAGTACGGGGAGTTTACCGAGAAACTGCCCCTCACCATCGTCAGCGACAACCTCCCCAGCCTCCTGGGCATGGACTGGTTCAGGGCCCTAGGCATGGGATTCACCGGAGTAAGGAACGTTCGAAGCACCCTGAAGGAAGACCTGATGCAGGAGTTCCAGGACGTGTTCGACGAAAGGCTTGGCAAGTATGTGGGGACCCCGATTTCGTTTAATCTAGACCCCAATGTTGCACCCATCCGTTTAAAGCCTAGGCGGGTACCATTTGCCCTGAAGCCCAAAATAGACATTGAACTGGACAAATTAATCAAACAAGGGGTGCTCGTTCCAGTCGACCATGCCAAATGGGAGACCCCAATTGTGACACCGGTCAAGCCGGACGGGTCAGTGCACATATGCGCTGATTATAAATGCACAATTAATAAGGCCCTGCAGCAGAGCGCCTATCCAGTACCCGTCGTTCACCACCTATTGCATTCCCTGGGCCCCGGCAAGATTTTCGCAAAACTCGATCTTGCGCAGGCGTACCAGCAGCTGCCGGTAGATGGCGCTACCGCAGAAGCACAGACCATCGTAACCCACAGAGGGGCCTTCAAGTGCACCCGCCTGCAATTCGGAGTAAGCGTGGCCCCCGGACTGTTCCAAAGTACTATGGAGCGGCTACTACAGGGGATCCCCGGGGTGGTGCCCTATTTCGATGACGTGCTCATTACTGCCGACAATGAGCACCAGCTAAGAGAAAGGCTGAGGGAGGTGTTAAGGAAATTCAGGGACGCAGGACTCAGAGTAAAACGCAACAAATGCATGATCACAGTCCCCTCAGTCGAATTCCTTGGGTACAGGGTTGATGGCACCGGCATCCACCCCACAGAAAGCAAGATCAGGGCAATCCAAGAAGCACCCACCCCCAAAGACAAGGCAGAGCTACAGGCCTTCCTGGGACTATTAAACTTTTACGCCATTTTTCTAAAAGACAAGGCAACAGTGGCAGAACCCCTACATAGACTGTTAACCAAAAAAGCCACTTGGAAATGGGGGAAGGCTGAAGACAGGGCATTCGCCGGCATTAAGAAACTGCTGTCAGCCGAGAGTTTTCTAATCCAGTACAACGCAACGCTTCCCCTTGTTCTAGCATGTGACGCGTCCCCGTTCGGGGTGGGAGCCGTCCTGAGCCACAGACTTCCGAATGGCCTAGAGGCGCCCATCGCATACTACTCCCGAACTCTATCAAGTGCCGAGCGAAATTATAGCCAGCTCGACAAAGAGGCCCTAGCCGCCGTTTCGGGAGTGAAGAAATTCCACGAGTACTTGTTCGGGAGAGACTTTGAGTTAATCACAGACCATCGCCCGCTCCTGGGTCTCCTCGCGGGAGATCGACCAACCCCGGCAGCACTCTCACCCAGGATGACACGCTGGGCCATCTTCCTCGCAGCATACTCCTATCGCCTGGTACATCGACCAGGGGCGGACATGGGCAACGCGGACGCACTCAGCCGATGCCCACTACCCGACAGCTTAGAAGACCCCACACCCGGCATCCCCATCCTGCTGATAGACGTTTTGGACTCTGGGCCCATCACATCAGCCGAGGTTGCGAAAGCCTCAACCAAAGACCACGTGATCCGGACAGTCGCAAGTTGGGTTATGAGGGGGTGGCCGGAAAGGATTGGGAATGGGGAATTTAAACCATTCGCGGGGAAAACGGGACGAGTTGACAATGCAAGGGGGTTGTTTACTATGGGGCGATCGGGTTGTTATTCCTTCACGCTTAAGGGAAAAGGTTCTAACGTTGTTGCATGAGGGGCACCCCGGGATTGTAAGAATGAAGGGGCTAGCCAGGAGCTACGTCTGGTGGCCCAGCATGGATGCAGACATTACCGAGTGGGTGGGGAAATGCCAGCCCTGCCAAGAGTCCAGATCAGACCCGCCAACGGCACCCGTGAGAGAGTGGGAAAGACCCCAGGGACCCTGGTCCAGAATACATATTGACTTTGCAGGCCCCTTCCATGGACAGACCTTCATGGTCGTCGTAGACGCATTCTCCAAATGGTTGGAGATCAAGCTAATGAAGGCCACTACCACCGACGCAACCATTAGAGAGCTAAGACAATTATTCGCCACACATGGGTTACCGGAAAATCCTAGTGTCAGATAACGGGCCACAGTTCACCGCAACACAGTTCGAGGGCTACTTAGCGGGACTTGGGATCAGACACGTCCTTTCTGCCCCGTTTCATCCGGCTAGTAACGGACAGGCTGAGAGATTTGTTAGATCAGCAAAGGAGGCCCTTTCACGCTTAAGCCCCGGGGACTGGCAGGAAAGGGTAGACAAGTTCCTAATAGCTCAGCACTCCACACCCTGTACAGCCACGGGCCGAAGTCCGGCTGAGCTATTAATGGGGCGGAAACTCCGGGGAATACTGGATAGACTCAACCCCAATTACTCCCCAGAGGTATTCAAGGGGGGGGAGAGGAAACTTAGAGAGTTCACCATAGGAACACCGGTACACGCCAGAAACTATGGACAGGGCCCACTCTGGGAGGCAGGAACAATCACAGAAATCACAGGCCCCAAGTCATACCGGGTAGACTTGGGGGACGGGAGAGTTTGGCGCAGACACATTGACCAATTAAGAAAACGAGTAACCACAAACACCGACGAGACATTAGACGACCCCATCTCCGACCACGACTACCAACCAGAGGCACAAACCACTAGCCCGAGTAGAGCGGAGGACTTAGCTGAGGATTCTGGTATCCAGCGCCGCCCCATCGAGGTAGTCCCAGCAGCCGAAGAAGTCGCCGCCCACGAGGAGGTGCCGGAGGCCTCATTGGCGGAGCAGGGAGAAACAAAAAGTCCCTCCGACCTGCTCGACGCCGCCCCTCCGACTGAACTGCGCAGGTCAAATAGGACTCGCACACGCCCTAGTCACCTGAGAGACTTTGTATGCAAATAACACCCCAAGTGACTTCTGGGAGGGGAGGAGTGTTATGTAAATAGGTTTGTTTGGCGGGAAGTTTGAATTAACTGACCCTCAGCTGATTGGCTGACCACCACAGCTGCAAGGTATATAAAGGGAGCTGGCTCCCCTGGTCAGTTGCTGGAGTCTCACCATATAATAAAGAGCTGTTGTCACTAGCTACTCTGGCTTGCTGCGTCCTCATTCACCCCACATAACAAAAGTGGTGCTTAAATGAAAACCTCATAGCTCTCCAGCTTCCTCAGCCCCAATTATTAAAGTATCGGAGGCCCAGTTTTCCCCCATGTTCTTCCATCAATCTGATGTTTGGGGCTTCAGAGAGAAACCACCAGCAGAACCAACCCAATCTCAGCCTCTGAGGAGGATCTTGGGGTGGGTAAAAGGACTCCGGCTGCTGCCCTCAGAGCTGATTTGGGAATTTACACAATTTCTGCTTTGTCTGAGTTCAGAAAATATGGGCATTGGCATAAAATTTAATCTATGGAAACTGACAGACTCTAAAAATTGTGGCTGTTGGAACAGACAAAACTTCAATTCAAGACCAAACTTGGATTATGCAACTGACAAATCTTATTAGGCTTTGAGGTCTGCCTGTTTCTTGTATAACTGGAGAAAGAAGTTAAAAAATTTCCTCCAGAAAGAATCTGGGATATAGAAGCAAAAAAAGATGCAGCAATCCTCGAAAATTATAATAGGCCCTTTATTGGAATAGAATACTCCAGTTGGCATTTGCACGTGTTAATCTAATTGTGGTAAATTGTAGGGGTGATACAGTAATATGATTTACATTTTTATTGTTTTTTAATTTGCTTATTATTTTCCACTATTATGATACAATCTTGCTAATATTCTGTCTTTAATATTTTAAACAATGTCTGATTAACAAACTATTCTAATACATTCATGAGAACCAGGTTGGATTTATTAAAATCTAATATTTTGGACTTGATCTGATCCCAAATATAACACAGCATTCTTCATTGCTTTTTCAGATCAGTCTTAAAGCTGCTTCAGAGGTTCTGAGTAATAAAAGGAAATTCCCCTTTTTCCATCAGATGAATCCCAAAGAAGGATTCCAGTACCCAGCAATTGTCCAACTGCTCCTCCATTTCAGATGGACCCTGATTGGCCTCTTTGCTTCAAACACAGAGAAGGGAGAGAATTTCATGAGGATTTTTCCTCCTATGCTTGTCAGGAGTGGAATTTGTGTGGTTATATCACAACTGTTCTCAACAACTGGATATACAGCATCCCTCAGGGATTCCCTCTCTAAGTGGCAACAAGTCAATCTCTTTGTTCACTTCATGGAAAATGAGTCCATTTGGGAGAGAATTCTTCCTTTCCATTTAACATTTATGCGTCTGCCAGGACCCATTGAAGGAAAAGTCTGGATCATCACAAATTTTGGAGGGTATGAAATAAACAAGCACAGACTTTTCAAATACATCCATAGTATTTGGAACTTTGGTTATCTGAAAAAAGAAAGGCCAAGGGATTCTGCCTTTGAACCCCATTTCTTTGTGGAAGGAAAGTTTCAAGATTCTTATTTCCGCTGTTCTCTTTCAAAGAATGTCTTTTCTGTCAAAGGCCGCAGAAGATGCACCCAGAAAGCCCCACTGGAATCCCAATGGAAAAGGAACAGGATCTGGATTCCAAATGACTACCAACGTTACAGTTTCATTCAGACTCTGGCCCAGGCCTTGACTGCCGCCTATTCCTCCAGATCGAGGAGGAGAAGGAAGGAGGGAGAAAAGACTTTGGGGTCTCCAAGGCTGCAGCCGTGGCAGGTATGGGGTCCCAATATGGATCCATCTAATCTTAGATCCTTTGGAGGAGGAATCCAGAGGAGAAGGAGGTGAACCATCTCAAAAGATCTGGCCAATTCAATTACTCAGGGAATAATGGCTCCAAAGAGTAGATACCATGGCATTTTAATATTACACATTCCTAATTTGAAAATGCTGTATTCTTTTTTAAATAAAATTCTTGTATTTGTGGGTTTGTGATGAGCATGGTGGAATTTCCCCTTTGTTCCGTCCCCACTGCAGGTGGGTCTGTGTGCAGCTCAACAGGCAGCTAAACCCCCCTCTTCTCCTCCAGTGAAAGGGAGCCTGGGGTGGATCTGGGTGTTTCATTGGGAGAAAAGGGCACGGAGAAACTGAGGAAATGTACAGAGTGAGAATCAAATATAAATAGGAGATAGGCAGCATTAACTAACAGCCAACAAAGAAGCAGCTGGAACCTCTCCAGGGATGCTCCGTGTGAGGGACGGAGGCCTCCGGATGACCATGTGTCTCGGTCAAACCGGCTGCTTCCGTCTCCTCCAAAGACTGAGAGAAAAGGGAGTCTGGCTTCAGACCATACAGTTAGGCTTATTTGCCCCCGGTCACTAAGTGGGTCTACAGCAACAAGAGCACAATAGTTACATGTTGTGGCATGACTACCTTTATAAATTTGAAGGAGGCCCTGAGACCATCTAGCCCAACCCCTCCTCTCTGCAGGAATCCCAGTTAAAGCTTCTCTGACTGATGGCTGCTCAGTCTTTGCACTCAGACAATCCATAAAGAGGAAACTGAAATTCTATTTTACAAGCGCTGTTCTAAAACAGCAAATTCTCCTCCAAGCATGGTGCCTGCAAGGGGACCTGGTCCTTGAGTTGAGGTCTCCCTAAATCAGAATGTTCCCTTCCTGAGATCCTTATGGCTGCATTTGCCTTCTTTCCATGAACATCTCCCTGCTGAGTCATAGTCTTTTTCCAGTTAACTACGATTTTGAGATCATTTTCTCAAACATACATATCAAGTTTGGTATCCCTCATCTTTCTTCCAGTCCACCATTAATGTTCTTATATGAGACTCTATTGTTAGTCAAGTCCTAGTTGCTAAAAATCAGATATTTTTCTATTGCTTTTTATTCATGCACCCTTCTCTTTGTGGAAATCATAATTATTGTATCTGAAAACCTGATATTTCTCTTATTCAATTTTATTTTATTCAAAAAGGTAAAATACAAGTTTTGGAAAATAAAACAATTACAAAGACAAAACAAAATTAGACAAAGTATTTTTATCTACTTAGTTATCATACCACCCCTCAGGTTTCTAATCGTATCACAAAAATTGTTTCCAGGTCCTTTACTGAAATCCAGTTCTATCACCAGAGTTCCCATAATCTTTTTTTTTTAATTAAAAAGTTTTATCAAGTATTACAACAATTTTTCCCATCCCTCCTCCCCCCATCCCTCCTCCACCTACCCCATCCCTCCTCCACCCACCCCCCATCCCTCATCCCCCCTCTCTAAGTCCCTCCTTTTTTTTCCTGTTTATGTCTATATTTGTTATTCAAATATATCAAAATACCTCTCATATATGCTTTACTTGCGTCCCAAACCATTTCCATAGATGTACCCTTATACATATTCATAATGAAAAATTCTTTCATAAATTCTTTACATTCTTTTACATTTTCCTCATATCTAAACAGATTTTCATTTAACCTCCAAGACCTCTTAAATCCCTTTCCATACTCTAATTCCATCCAAACTGGACTATGATCTGTTAAAACTCTTGGACAGATCTTCGTCTTCTTCACCCTAGAAAAGAGATCATTAGTAATTAATATGAAATCAATCCTAGAGAAAGATTGATGTCTATCAGAAAAGAAAGTAAAATCTTTTTCTTCAGAGTTCCTCTCTCGCCAGATATCTCTCAACTCCATATCATCCATGATTTCAAAAAACGATTTTGGCAATCTGCACGCATTGAGATATTTTGCAAGAGCCCCTTCTTATCTTTTTTAGTGTCTAAAACATTCCAATCACCCAATAAAATGCATGATTTATAATCCCAGTGTAGTAACTTGGAATGTAAACGCTTGTAAAAATTTTCCTGTTGTTGGTTCGGTGCATATACTCCAATTAAAAGTATTTTTCCCCTTTTATTAAAAGTTAAATTGCTATGAATCTTCCTTGATCATCTGCTTCAATTAGTTTAACAATTAAGTCTTTTTTTAGGTATATAACTATACCATTCTTCTCTCAGGAGCAGATGCAACAAAATGTGTACCTAACCTTGCATTTATTAAATATTTTTGATCTTTCCTTCTAATATGAGTCTTTTGTAGACAGATTACTTCATTTTTAAACTGTTTCAGATAATGAAATATTTTTCTCCTCTTTTGTGGTGAATTTAGGCCATTAACATTCCAAGTCAGAAATCTAGTTGCCATTCTTGGCATCCTGAAGGTTGCGGAGCATCTGCTGGAAATCTCCATGCATTTTGCTTTTTGGCCTTGCTCCTCCCACTGCTTCTGTTTTTGTAGTTTCTTGAGTTGTCATCTGGAGTTGCTGCCTAGGGAAGGATCAGAGAAGAGAGAAGAATCCTGCAGCTGCATAATGGGAGAGAAAGAAACTCAGAAAGGATCCTCACTAACTTTTGAGGCTGAAAAAAAAGAGTTGATGGGAGATTTGTACTTCCAGATATGCAAAATTTTGTTAATGTCTTATTTCAATGAAGTAGAATTAGCACATCTGGATGTGTTTTCCATCAGGATGACCAGGGAGAAGATTAGCCTGACAACTTCTTGATCAACCCATGTTTTCTGGGAATCAACCTGTTGTTTTCAAAGAGTTTATGAATCATCTTTTTTCTCTCTCTAATCATTTTATTTGTCATCTGCTCTAGAATGTACCCTATAATTGACTAATTGTGTCAATTA
Source organism: Pituophis catenifer annectens (assembly GCF_029215685.1). Lineage (NCBI taxonomy): Eukaryota > Metazoa > Chordata > Lepidosauria > Squamata > Colubridae > Pituophis > Pituophis catenifer. The sequence continues at coordinate 2,186,417 of NW_027256899.1, read as the reverse complement.
TATTTTCTCTATATTTTGTCAGTATATGATTAACACATTTTTCACAAACTTTTTCGTTCACTTATGAAGATGATGACAGTATTTGTATCTTATTTAACCATGTTTAACCATAACTCATTGTTCCTATCACCCATCTCCTCCCACTTATGACTGTATGGCTGTAACCTTGTTGCTGGTATCCTTAAGATTTATATTGACTGTTTCCCTATGACTATCATTAAGTGTTGCACCTTATGATTCTTGATGAACGTATCTTTTCTTTTATGTACTCCAAGAGCGTATGCACCAAGACAAATTCCTTGCGTGTCCAATCACACTTGGCCAATAAAGAATTCTATTCTATTCTATTCTATTCTATTCTATTCTATTCTATTCTATTCTATTCTATTCTATTCTATTCTATTCTATTCTATTCTATTCTATTCTATTCTGAGACCAGACAATTGTAGAAGAAAGATTCAATATGGGATAAGAAACAAAGTTTTCTGATTTTCAAATTCCTGGATTTTCCTATTCTAGTTTCATCCCTTTCTAGAGAAGAATGAATTTTGGAATATTTCTGAGAGGAAACTATACTTGGACCGAAATGGGGAGATAACAGCAGATCTGGGCATTCAAGGCTTCTTGGTTCTCCCCAAGGAGGATGCCAGGAGAGAGATTCTGGCTTATTTTCAAAGACAGAGACTTGCTATCGAACAAGATGCTCTTTCACAGATAAAGTTGCTCAATAAGGTGAGAGAAATTTTGCTGCCTTTCCTCTGTTTTCCAAAGCCTGAGGTCCCATTTCAAGTGGGCAAAGCCTAGAGTCTCCAGGGTGGTTGGCCTCCCAGGTGGTGTCATCTCATGGAAGTTCTTCAACAGACGGGACCTAAGTGGAGTGGCTTTGCCATGTTTTATGGAAACCTTTCAAGATCTAGAAAGAGCCAAGGTGGCACAGTGGTTAGAGTGCAGTACTGCAGCTACTTCAGCTGACTGCTAGTTCAGCAGATCAGCGGATCAAATCTCACCGGCTCAAGGTTGACTCAGCCTTCCATCCTTCCGAGGTGGGTAAAATGAGGACCCAGATTGTTGGGGGCAATATGCTATTTAGTATACTGTCAATTGTTGTAAGCCGCCCAGAGTCCTTGGAGAGTGGGCGGCATAGAAATATGAATAATAATAAAATAATCAGAGGTTTCTTTCTTCATCACATTTTAATTTCATATTAAAAAACCTAATGGAATAAAAGTTTTCTAAATCTTTTACAGTAAACTTTATTATCAGTTTTAATAAGAATATATCATAATATTTAAAACTTTTTTCAACTCCATCTCTCTAGACTACATTAAATAGAAAAGTCCTTTATTGAAGTGTTAAATGCCAGAAGCGAAAGGGAGGAATTAAATGAAGAATCTGCCAGTTGTTTTACCTCCTGCATCTGTTTAGAAGTAGTCAGAGGTTTCATGTTTACCTCAGTGAAGACCAGAGGCTACTTGTCTCCCTCCATTTCTCCCTCCATTTTCCATGGACAGAGAGTCCTAACTGATTTTCTTTGGCATTCCTTTTCTTCTGCTCAGTCCCTGCCTCAGTCCAAATGTGTGGAAAGTTGTCATCCTGGATTTGTCAAGAGGGCTCGAGAAGGAGAGCCAGTTTGCTGCTATGATTGTGTTCCTTGTCCAGAGGGGACCTTCTCCACTCAGGAAGGTGGGTCACACTGAGGAAAATGGGAAGCTTTGTGGAACTGGATCCAAATTAAAAAACAGATTGAAGCTCACATGGGTTTTTTATTTTTAACCTGCACAATTTCTCATCTAAAAGGAAGTAAATCAAAAAGACTTGGAAGGAGGGGCTGGGAGATGGGAGGAGGGGGTGGCAGACTGGGCAAGCTTTACCAACATCAGAGGAAACATCTCTTCTGCTTTTTAGTTTGGATATGTGCTGCTAAGTTTACCTTTCTAGGAACATCTGAGATCTTTGAAACGAGATGGATTGTTTCGGGTCCACCTTCTGAAAAATCTTGCAAATCACTGTATATTGGATCCTCCCCTTGAGAATCACTGAGAAGGTGTCACTGGTCCATAATCTGGTGCTGTGGATAGTTATGGGGGGAACTCATTACACAAATATTTTGCAAGTCATGTAGATCAATCAATCAATCAATCAATCAATCAGAAAAGAGCTGGAAGGGACTTTGGAGGTCTTCTAGTCCAGCTCCCTGCTCAAGCGGGAGACCCTATACCATTTCAGACAAGTGACTGTCCAGTCTCTTCTTAACAACCTCCAATGTTGAAGCACCCACAAGTTCTGGAGGCCAGCTGTTCCACTGGTTAATTGCTCTCACTGCGAGGACTCAGGATGTTTGCCTAAAAGATTATATGATTCATTATTAACCTGCAATAAGGTAGGTTCCTATGAAGATTCAACTCATTACACCAGAAATAATTAACATCCAGGGACTTCCTTCAACGTCATATACCGATCCAAAGAAGGCATTTCTTGTAAGATAAAAGGACAGACTATTAAACAAAATTGCTGACTTCCGGTTTGCTGCTTGTCCCCGCTGGACGCTCCTTCGGGATCGTCGAACCCACTGCCTGTAAGAGCCGCCTTTTTCAGCGGAATGGCGGCTCGAAAAAACTCTGTTTCCATTAGGAAACGGAGATAGAGCCGGCTGGGGTGGGTAGAGTCCTCTGCCTAATCCCAAAAGTTTTTTATTTACTTTTGGGAGGGAGCGGAAGAGACTCCCCGTATCCCCAGCCGATGCTCCGGGCTCTGGGAAATCTCTGCTACACGCAGAGCTAGGGGGCAAAAGCAAGCCTGTAAATCTGTCAAATAAATTAATTAAAGAAGATATGAGTTGGACCTCTGATCCTGAAGCGCAAGTATTCTTTTTATTCTATTTTGCCTAAGAAGTGAAGTGAAGGGAAAAAAAAGTTTTTTTTTTAAAATGGCGATTGCTGCTGCGGCTTGAAGAGAGGCTGAAAGGGAAACTCCTTCCGTTTTCAATTACAAAGTAGCGGAATGAATATTTTTGGCTGTAACTGAGGCAAAATCTCACTCTCACTTCTGGTTTTTTTTTTCTTTTTTTTCTTCTCTTTGAGGATCTGATATTGATCTTGGTTGGAAAAAAGTTTTTTTTTTTCTCTCTTTTCCAGTAAATTTTGTCTGCGTGGAAAAATGGCACTGAGACTTATAAAACTAGACAAACAGGCAGTGGGGGGGGATTCCCCCATTAATAAATTACATCAACAAGTTTTAACTCTCCAGTCTCAGAAACCTGACTTTAATATAATAGAATTTCTTCTTGAGGAGATTGTAAGAAGGGATGAGATTGTGAATCAGCAACTTGAAAAATTTAAGTTGGAAATCAAAGAAATTGGTGAATTGGTGAAATCTAAGTTTGGCTTTTTGGATCGAAAGATTCTAAAAGTAGCTAAAGGCTTAGCAGACTTTATGACTCAGTTGGAAGCAAATACTAACTCTAAAATGAAAGAAACTGAGGAGAATTTGGATGACAAGATCCAAAAAATTAAAAAGGATTTGGTAAACATTCAGGATAATAGTTCAGAAGACAAACTTAAAATGGAGGCTGATCAAAAGTCTGTTAATGAAGAAAATGTACAATGTACAAATGTACAACAGAGGATTGAAAGAGAAGTTTTAATGATCCAATACAATTTTACAGAATATGCAATTAGACTGAGAGGTTTGCAGGAAGATGACAGAGATGATTTAAGGAAGATATCTTCTGAAATTCTGGCTGGGATTTTAAAGGTTCAACCTGATGAAGTGTTTTGCAGGATTGACAGAATTTATAGAATAAACTCCTGGTTGGCAAAACAAAGGCAATTGCCTAGAGATGTGGTGATTTATTTTACAGACAAAGAAATTAGAAATAATATTGTCCAGAATTCTTATGATTCTGCTTTGCAATTTCGTGGAAGAAAGATTTGGATTTTTAAGGAACTCCCGCCCAAGATGTTAATGGAGAGGAAGAAATTTGGTTTTCTAGTGAATGAGTTAAAAAAAAGGAATATTCTATTTAGGTGGGACGTCCCAGTTGGTTTAATATTGAGATACCAAGGAGTAAGATACCAACTGAATACTGTCGAAAAAGCGGAAGAATTTTATCAAAAAATTTTAAAAATAAATTTAACATCTTTAGGCATAATACAGGACAAGCAAAAGGAGTTGGAAATAAAGGGAAAACATCAAATTACAGAGGCTGTGGTAGATAAACTGTTTTTGGACTCTTTGGATACCCCAGCTGGACTGTCTATAAATTTGAGAGCAGTGTCATCTGATTCTAATGTGATGAACTATCAATTTACAGACAAGTGCGCAAATCAATTAGTTGATATACAAGTGATGGAAAAGACATATGAGATAATAAAACAAAACCAACAAGATCAATCTACAAAGCAGAATGACAACCGAACAGCTGATACACAACTTGTAGGAAGGAAATCTGGATGGAAATGCAACCCGCAAAAGAAAAAGAAAAGAAACAGATCTCGTAGAAATAGTAGTTTCTAAACCAAGCAACAGTGAAGCCAGGGATTTTAAAAAAAATAAATGAATATGTGAAAAGATATTGGAGGCGAATTATTGTTTAACACTATCTTGAGGAAAGTGGCAGATCTCTGCAATGCCGTGATTTTGGGATGTGGAAAGAGCCTTACACTGTTGGATTTGAACTATCTATTTTGGATTTCTTTTACCGATAAATATATTATATCTATTTTGAGTTACAAGGCAAGAGAGTCATGCTGGGGCATGCAGAAGATCTGGCTGTTACCCACTAAGATGATGGGGATTTATAATCCTGATGAAAACCACAATTACAACTATATGGAATATAATTATAATGTCACTCGGGTGGTTGTTTTTACTTTTATATATACATGAGGATATTCATTATTGATGGGGGCAGAAGATGACTGAAGATTTTGAATAAACTGTTGCACCAGGATGCTATGTTACCCTATTATGGATGACGGATTTAATAATCTAGTGGAAAGACATCAAAGAAGATACTAAATGAATTATAAATTTAAAGTTATTGTCTTTTCTTTTTTTTATAAAATGGAATGTATATATAGACATATGTATATTTTAGCAGAGTGGGCAGTGGATTATATTTAGAATTGTAGTGCATGGTAATCTTGCAGGAAACTGGGTTGAAATAGGTTAGTTTAGTGATTGATTAGTTTAAGAAAAAGGATTTTTAAGTTATATATTTCCGGGAGTGGAAGAATTGGATAGAACTGAATAAATGTTAAATTTGGAGAAGGCTGCTTTGAAATGTTAAATTAATATATATAAAAGTAAAGGTTATGTTGTTGTAATAATAATAATATTTTATAAGTTTGGGGGAGGAGAAAAAGGGTAGATTGTGAAAAGCGGAGAAAAGCGGAGTTATAAGAATACTATGCTAAGGGTCAGTATTTTGAGGAGTGAGTAAGGGTATGGTAAAATATTATGTAATTAATTATGAATTAGTTTATTGTTGTGAAGAAGAAGTCACAGGGGGGGATGGGTGGTGAGGGGGGGTTAGGGAAGAAGGGAGGAAAAGGGGGAAAAACTTGTATTCGAAAAACTTTTTCAATTAAAAAAAAATAATAATTGCTTTTTGGTTTCTCAGATGCAGAAAAGGCCTGGTGGAAATGGATTTATCCAGAGCACTTTGATGAAAGTGCAAATTAAAAAATGCATTGAAGCTCAACTCTTTTTTTTTGTTTATTCAAAATGCACTAGAAATCCTCTGATTTCATATTCCTTAGCTATAAAAGTATTAGAAAATTATATTATCATTTTTTTTACGTGGAATGGTTAAACATCTTGGAAAATATTCCTGGAATCGGGCTTTGTCCAAAAAAGTTATTTTTTGAAATGTAAAAAAACAGAATATTAAAGAAATATTGCTTTTTGGCTTTCTCAGATACAGAAAAATGCACCAAGTGTCCAGATGATAAATATCCAAATAAGAACAGAGTCCAATGTATCCCCAAGGTTATAACTTTCCTGTCTTATAAAGAACTTCTGGGTATCATCCTGGTCTCTTTTGCCCTACTCTTGTTCTTAATCACAGGCCTTGTTCTAATCATCTTCATTAAATACCGGGAAACTCCGCTTGTCAAAGCCAACAACCGGGACCTCTCCTACATTCTCCTGGTCTCCCTCCTGCTTTGTTTCTTGTCTCCTTCTCTTTTCATTGGTCAACCAAGGAAAGCTACCTGCCTTCTCCGACAAACAGTTTTTAGCATCACCTTCTCAGTTGCCGTTTCTTCTCTCTTGGCCAAAACCATCACGGTGGTGCTGGCCTTCCTGGCCACAAAACCAGGAAACCGAGTGAAGAGATGGTTGGGGAAGAGCTTGGCCAACTCCATCATCCTTTCTTCTTCTGCTGTCCAAATTATCATCTCCTCCACCTGGCTGGGAGTTTCTCCCCCCTTCCCTGACTCTGACCTCCACTCCCAGCCTGGAGAGATCATCCTGCAATGCAACGAAGGGGCCGTTGTCATGTTCTACGTCACCCTCAGCTACATGGGCTTCCTGGCTGCCATCTGCTTCATGGTGGCTTTCCTGGCCAGGAACCTGCCTGGGGCCTTCAACGAAGCCAAGCTGATCACCTTCAGCATGCTGGTCTTCTGCAGTGTCTGGGTGACTTTTGTGCCCACCTACCTGAGCACCAAAGGGAAATACATGGTGGCTGTGCAGGTCTTCTCCATCCTGGCCTCCAGTGCTGGTCTGCTGGTCTGCATCTTCATCCCCAAGTGCTACATTATCCTTCTGAGGCCAGACCTCAACACAAAGGAGCATCTTACGGGCAGAACAAATGTAAAAGCATGAGATATAACACCATTATGATACTGGAAGAATTGTTAAAGGTTTATTTTATTTGAAAGGAGATATTCTTTCCATTTAGATAGTATGCATGTGTCAAAGAAAATCATATGTATATGTTTCAAATTTGGAAATTTTTGAATTGTTCACAAAGGAGCAGCTTACAGCGAGAAGAAATGTGTAAATGTGAGACAGGAATTTCAACTTTTAACATTTTCCACAGTCCAAACATAGAAAATGGTCCAAGCTCTTCTCCATGCATGAGTGGGCCAACTATTTTTCTTGAAATAAATAAAGGGTGTGCGGAAGACTGTGAGGAGACAAATTTTTTGGAGAAATGGGAGCATGTTAGCAAGACAGAAATATAGAAGGAATGTATGGAGCAATGTTGATGCCTTCATTTCTTAGTACATTTCACGCAAACTGCTGTGGCAACGCAACTGAGACGTTTCTTTTTGTTTACACAATAAGGGTAGCAACAATACAAGGCTGGGGAGGTAACTTGAGTCTTGCTAATTCTGAATATTCATGCTCACATCGTCTTTTAAATGAAATATGCATATGTATGATTACCATTTTCTCCTCCTTTCCTGGAATTTTTTTTTATTTTTTTTATTTTTTTTTATTTGATTTGTATACCGCCCTACTCCCGAAGGACTCAGGGCGGTGAACAGCCAAGCAATAAAATACATAAATACAAAAATTTAAAAACCAGTTAAAATCAAATTAAATCATTTTGGCCCAGACAAATTAAAACACCCCAATAATTTAAGAACAGATTTAAAATTTATATATTAAAAGAGGGAGGAGATTAGGCCATGTATAAATGTATAAATATGAGTGAATCCTTTTGTCTGTAAGATTTCCTCCCACTATTTTCTGGGGGGAAATTCCTCCAGTGGACACTGAATAAATAACAACTGCAGTGAGCCTGGATTATTGGATTTTTTGGCTCCTGTGTTTGATTCCACAGAAACTGGTGTCAGGAGTGGGATTCACAATCTTCCATCTGCCACCAGGGACAACAGATGGGGCAGCCCTATAGGGTGAGTGTTGTGAGATTGATCCCATTAACCTTCCCACTGCCACAGAAAGGCATCATAGGAGCTTCTGTCAGACCACAGTCTGTGTCCAAGTGTCTCTTGTGGCTGGAAAGGTTCCGTCCCAATTTCTCAGCCGCCCTGGCCCTGCTGTGAGCTCAGCCAAGCGATGTCTGGAGGTATCCAGGAACTGAGGGGGAATTTGGCTTTGAGGAGTGAGTGGGACCCTCTGTTGAAGAATGGAGACTGATCCTGAGGCTCTGTGCAAACTCCCTTTCTCCTATTGTCTGAATTTAGGAATTCAGATGATCCTAGGCAGGGAGGGAAATGGATGATGGGGCTCAGGTGGACTCTGAGTGGGGGAGGAATCTTTCCCAAAGAAACAGGGAAACCTGCTGTGTCCCAGGGCTGGGAGGGGGTCCAATGCCCCCACTGATGCACCCAAAGGCTGCAAAAAAGGGAGTGAGTGAAATTGGAAGGGATGATTAAAAAAAAACTTTTCCTCCTTGTGAGAAGAGAAATTCCTGTATCTGCACAAAGCTGTGACAGATTCCATGCAAACAGAAGCAGGAAAGCCGGTTTAATATTTGGTAGATTTTTCCCCAGTGTTTTTTTATTTTTACAAATAACTAAAGGAGATTAACATAGCCAACTTTTCTTCTTCCTCCTCTTTTCCCCACAACAATCGCCCTGTGAGGTGGGCTTGTCTGAAAGAGAGTGTCTCTCCCGAGGTCAGCAAACAGGCTTTCAGGGCTAAGGCAGGACTTGAACTCAGGATCTCTTGCTTCCTAGCCTGATGCCTTAACCATTGTCAATGTTAAGGCAGGGCAGATTTTGGGCACAACTGTTGTGTCATTTTCCAGCAGAACACCAAGTCCCCCCTCCCCCTCCCGGGTCTTTCTGGGGTAGAGCAGCCCCATCCGAGAGGAAAGGGGAGAAACTCCTGGACACAGAGAGCCCCTCCCCCCATCACAGCCCCTCCCTCTTGCCAGGGTTCAGCTGAAACTCACTGCCTGTTGGGGGCAGCATAGAGTCTGGCCCTGAAGTCCTAGCTGGGCCCTGGGAATTGAAATCGGGGCCTCCTGGTGATTGGCTCAAAGCCCCCAGCCACCTTTGATGCCTAAGGCGGAACTAGAACTCAGAGTCACTTACTGATTGGCTCAATGTCATTAAAAGGCCCCCACCTAATTTTCTTGATAGCAAGATAGGTTGGCCACTGCCTTCTCCTCAATCTACCCCTGGCATCTCCTGGTGGTCTCCCAACCCTGCTTGAATCCAGCCCTGCTTAAGCTTTTCCTAATCAGCCTGCTGCTGCATCCTACAGGTAGTCCTTGATTTACGACCAGAATTGGGACCAGAAATGCTAGACAGTCGCTAAGTGAATATTTATTGCCACAGTTGTTAAGGGAATCACTGGGGTTGTTGAGTGAAAAATGCAGTCATGAAACAAACAAACAAACGAAATAAAGTCGCCCCCTGACTTTACTTGTCATAAATCCGTGTTGATTGCCAGGCACCCAAATCGTGACTATGTGTCCAAGGGGATGCTGAGCTAGTCGTAAGTGCGAGGACTCATCATAGATGGCTTTTTTTTAATGGCCGTGGAACTTGGAACTGTCGCCAAATGAATGGCTATAAATCGAGGACTTCCTGTAGGGACCGTTTGGGACTGTACAAAATTGGATCCGTTGTTTCTTTAGGCACCTTCTCACAAGGCCTTTTCAAATGAATCACATCTGATCTTTTAGGCCTATTTCCCTTTCACCTCCCCTTCATCATCTGGGCATGAAGAGGAAAACCTGGATCCCCTGGATCTCTAATACCAGATTCCAGATCCAAGGGTTAACATTCCCAATCTGGGCTCCACCCCCACAGAAGGGGCAGAATCCGGGGCTCCCCGACCTCCCCAGGCGACCGACGGTTCCCCCTTCAGAAGGAGCCGCTCTGGCTGAAGCAAATTGGGGGCTCGAAGCCCCTTCCGGATTGGCTCATCCATGAATAAGCCACGCCCCCAGGGGAAGGCAGCTGGCTGGTGGCTATTCAGAGCCTTGGCTTGTGACATCAGAGGCTCCTCCTGAGCTCATTGGCTGGAGCTCACCATGGCAACCACCAGCATCCTTGGGGAGTCTGGACCACATCATGGAGGCTCTGCTCAACATCCCTGGAAAGTGGCTGGATTGGATGGCAGCACTGGGGGCATCGCAGGGCCTCCCTTGCCTGGGCTCCTCAGGAGGGAGAGACCCTCCCCTTTAAGGCAGAATTAAGGGGGGGAGAGATGAGTGAAATGGGGTTCAACCAAACACGAGAGACGTGCTGATACCTGCCGTGTCTGCAGCCTCCATACCTGTCACCAAACTCCTCATCCACCATGTTGAAGGTCCTTGTCTCAGGAAAGGGGCTGGGGCCGGGCGGCTGGGGGGCAGCAATAGGAACTAGGGAAAAAATTGGCTTCGGGATGTCCCAGTTGGAGAGGCATTGAGACCCCAAAGCTGGAAACTGACCTGGGGAAATTAACCTAAAAAGGGATTCCGTTGCCCAGCTGTAGTTATTCCCCAAACAGACTTGGCCTGGTGATTGACTTATTTATATATTTTCATTTTTTATTGCTTAGATTTTTATCCACCTTTATTGTTTCTCTAAATAGCTCAAGGCATGAACATACTGAAGACTCCATCGACCTCACAAAAACAACCTTGTGAGGTAGGCTACGGCTGAGAGGGAGGGACTGGCCCAAGGTGACCCTCCAGGCTTTCGTGCCTTGGATGGGACTGGTAAGTCCTTGGAGGGGGGGCTCTTTCCTAATCCGAATGGTCACCTCCTCCTTTCCCTGTGATCAGAAGCCCCCTAGCAGTGCCAGAGATGGCCGAATTGATCGATCGCTGATTCTGACTCCTTTGGAGAGTTTTGATAGATGAGATACCTCAAATTGGAGCCAGAATCAAATGGGAAGTCGGGACAGTTTGAAGGGAGACCAGTTGTGATGGATTCTGTCAGTGTTTCTCAAACTGGGCCCCTTGAAGGCATCTGTGGACTTAAGGCTGGTTAGCAAAATGTCCCCTGAACTGAGAGAGGAAGTGACTGTGCCTCTCCATTTTTCAAACAGGTCAGCACCAGGGAAGAAAAGGTCCTTTAGGGAGGATCCTTGGGGTATCTCTCAGCGAGCAGTGATGGCCTCCATCTCCAGATTAACCAGCTGAGAGATTTCCTTTGACTTTCAGATCCAGGAATTCAAGAAAGACAAACAACGGATGGAAGAGCAGCACAGTTGTCTCAAGGAGACTGTGGATCAACTTCAGACCACAACAGAAGACCTGCAGAAAACTCTGCTGGACAACAAAGGAAGGTTGGACCATGCCAACACGATGATCCACCAGTTAGAGGTAGAGAACAAGTCTTTGGTGAAACACACTGAAGAACTCCAGAAAGAAATGTCTGAGGTTACTAGCCAAGTGGCCTTCCTCAGACTTGAGAAGGCTGCCTTAGAACCCCTGAGAAACTCCTCAAAGAGGTCTGGAACCTTCTTAAGAACTCAAGAAGCACCTCTAGAGTCTTCACCATGAACTGGCTGAGAGGGACCAAAGTTCTACTTTATGGAGAAAAGCCCCTCCATCCAACTGAGGCAGAAAGTCACCCCTCTTCAGAATGTGAGGGAAAATGAGAAGAAGCACCTCAACAATCGGCATCAGAAGCAGACCTGTGTTTACCAGGCCACAATGGAAGACCAGCAGAAAACTCTGGAGTACAACAGAGAAGGAGTGAACCAGGTCAGAATGGCCATCCAAGAATCAGAGCTGCAGAACAGGCGTTTGGAGAAAGACAGCAAAGATCTCCACAGAGAGGTCACCAGCCAAGTGGGCTTCTCCAGAAATGATGTTGGCACTCCTGAGTGACCAGCACATGGCAGAACTTTGCTGACACTCTCTCTCCATAGCTGGAATGGAGGAATGGGGGCCTTTTACTCATTTGAGAAAGAAAAGAGACCCTTCCCCTCCCTTCCCTTGACTTGCCACCCAGTGTGCCAGGGGAGTCATGGGAGCCCCACCCTTACCAGGTGAAGCCCCTCCCTTAACCCCACCTTACCAGTCAATGCAGGACTGCCAGCTGAGCTGAAAGCCTCCCAGCCACCCAGCATCAGGGCCTGAGAGCACGGAGGAATCCCAGGGCTCTGAGCCAAGAAAGAGGGTAGAGGTGATGGCCATGGCAGTGGTAAGGTGAGGTTGGTAACAGTGAGTCCCCAGGCTCAGATCCAACCTTCGGAGTGAGGCCGAGGAGCAGCAGTGATGAGGGTGAGGGCTCTGCTGTGGGGAGAGCAGAGAGTCTGGCCAGAGCTGGATCTGGGAGCCAGAATTGAGCACCCGAATGAGCTGAGCAAATGGGAGCAGGGCAGCCATAGGAGAGGAGAGAGAACAGCTAGAAGCTGAACTGGGAGCTGAGGGGTCTGCAGGAGATGCCCAGAGGCAGCAGAGACCCCCAGAGGCCACAAGGCTGATGGAGCTGGTGGCAGAGCTGGAAGACAGGGCTGGGTTGAGGGTCTCGGGGGCAGGCAGAAACTCCTGCTGCTCCAGAGGCTGCAAGAGAGGAGCAACAGGAGGGGGAAGCCGGGGGTCACCAGGGCAGAGATGAGAAGAGAGCTACAGCACCTGTCAGGGCCCGAAGTGAGCCAGGCTCAGCATGGCTGTAAGCCCGATGCCTGCAGCACCGAATAGGCAGGCAGGCCAGCATTCAGCAGCCCAAAGGCAGCAGTGGGTGAGGCAACAAAGGCAGCACAGCTCCACCGGCGGCTGCTCCAAAAGGGGTCCTGGCAGACTGGCAGCCCAGGAGGGCTGCTGAGAGCAGAGCTGCCAGGAGGGCGAAGAGGCCCCGTGACACCAGCAGCAACAGGGGCAGCTGCTTGGCGGCCAGTACAGGGCATGCCGCAGCCGAGACATGCCCAGCAGTAGCTGGGCCAGTAGGCAGGGTGAGTGAGAAGCACCCCACCGGCCAGCCACTGAAGCTCCGCCACTGCGAGAGAGAAGGAGAGAGGGAGAGAGAGAGATCCGATCCAACCTTGGAGAGCTGGTGATGATGTTCTCTCTCTCTCTCTCTCTCTCTCTCTCTCTCTCTCTCTCTCTCTCTCTCTCTCTCTCTCTCTCACACACACACACACACACACACACACACACACACACACACACTGGTCCCTCACCCCCCATCCCCCCACGGCAGTGACATTCCTTCACTAACCTGCTTTCCAGCTCTGTTCTCCGCTGAGCATCCTGTGCTGGCCACGCCCACCCCTCACTTACACTAGGCCAACCCCAAAAAATCAGGCTAGGATTTTCGGGGAAGGTCGTATTTTCTGGGAAACACGGTATTTCTTACCTCTCCAGTTGTTCCCGCAACTCTTGGTTCTCCCCGAGGAGCTCCTGGTTCTCCCCAGCTTCCTTCAGAACCCTGCAGTGGAGATGGAGGTTTTGTTGTTCCAACATCTGGATTCTGTAAAATAGGAAGACAAGAGGGAAATGAGCCCCCTCAGGTGTTCCCTTGAATCATCAAATCCTTTTAAAATTAAAACTAACTAAAACGCCTGGCACTTTCTTTGTTTTACCTAGCCTTACTTTTTAATTATTTGAGTTTTGCCATAAAGGAATCTTCAGATCTTAAAACCTTTTTTTTTCTTTTTTGGCTTTCATACCAGAAAATTCAAAACAATTTCCAAACTTTCTAATGGGGCAGAAGGGGGAGAAGACTGAACTGGTGAGAGCCGAGGGGGAGCCGAGAACTGAGGTCAGTGAGCAGCAGAGGAGGAGATCAAAGCAGGGACCTCCTAAATTCAGAGGATTTGGCCAGGAAAAGTCCCAGGCAAGAGATTCATGATGTCTCCTACCCATCCAGGCAACGTAATTCAACGCAGAACGTTGTGTAATGTGTGTCCAGGGTAGGGAGCTAAGGAGAATTGAATACGAAATCCTGGAAGAGAAAGTCAGAGTTTCTCACCTCCGCAGTTTCTCCTCCACCTCCCTGCAGAGTTCTGCGTTCTTCTTTGAAAGCTGGGCATTTTGACGCAGGAGCTCCTCATTCAGGGAGAACGACTTCTGCTTTCTGTTGCTGTAAATAGGAAAACCAGAGAGAAATTAGACCCTTAAGTTTTTTACTTGACTCATCAAACATTTTCTTCCATTGAAAAATATTAAAAATACCTTTATGTTTGTGTCGGTGTATAAATTCAGTCTTGCTATTTCTACTAACAATCCTTTCACTATTTATTGGGTCTTTTAGAAAGGCTCCGTAAAAATGGCCAATGGGTACAGTTTGAGGGACTTTAGATACACCTCCAGGGTTAGTCTTAAGGGATTTGATGAGTGACTTAAATATTAAGGCTAAATGTGTTGATAAGAGTTGTTTATAAGAGTTGGATTACTTAAGTTTTTACTTCAGCATTTAGCAAAGAAAGTCTACACACCCCTATTAAAAGGCCAGGTTTTGGAAATGTAAAAGAAAAAAATCAGACCAAGATAAATCACTTCAGAGTACTTCCTCCTTTAACATAACATATAAGATGTACAATTCAAGTCAAAAAACAAACTGAAGTTGTGAGAGAAAACTTCTCTCATGGTTTGCTGTGCCTATTGATTGGCTTTGATTGGTTTCTGGTTTGACTGTTTGAATGAGCCAATCAGAGCGCAGCTGTTGACTCTGAGTTTCCCGGGCTTTGTAACTGACACTCACTCGGTCTATAAGGAGCTGCTCTTGGAGGTGTTGCCCCTTTGAGACCTGTATGCAGTGAAATTTCATTTTAATGTATGCCAATTAGTCTACATTTAAAGTGACAATAAAGTTTATTCTATTCTATTCTATTCTATTTCAATTCAATTCTAATTCAATTCTAATTCTATTTTATTCTAATTCTAATTCTAATTTTATTCTATTCCATGTCTGTTCTGTTCTGTTCTGTTCCTGTTCTGTTCTGTTCTGTTCTGTTCCTGTTCTGTTCTGTTCTGTTCCTGTTCTGATCTGTTCTATTCTATTCTAATTCTCTTCTCTTCTCTTCTAATTCTATTTTATTCTCTTCTCTTCTCATTCTCATTCTCATTCTCATTCAATTCAATTCAATTCAATTCAATTCTATTCTATTCTATTCTATTCTATTCTATTCTATTCTAATTCTATTCTATTCTAATTCTATTCTATTATAATTCTATTCTAATTCTAATTCTATTCTATTCTATTCTATTCTATTCTATTCTATTCTATTCTAATTCTATTCTATTCTAATTCTATTCTATTATAATTCTATTCTAATTCTATTCTATTCTATTCTATTCTATTCTATTCTATTCTATTCTATTCTAATTCTATTCTATTTCTATTCTATTCTATTATAATTCAATTCAATTCTAATTCTATTCTAATTCTATTCTATTCTAATTCTATTCTATTTCTATTCTATTCTAATTCTATTTTAGTCTTATTCTATTCTATTTCTATTCTATTCTATTCTATTCTATTCTATTCTATTCTATTCTATTCTATTCTATTCTATTCTAATTCTATCCTATTCTAATTCTATTCTATTCTAATTCTAATTTAATTCAATTCTAATTTCTATTCTATTCTATTCTATTCTATTCTATTCTATTCTATTCTATTCTATTCTATTCTATTCCATTCCATTCCATTCCATTCCATTCCATTCCATTCCATTCCATTCCATTCCTATTTCTGAGGATACCTGAGAAGAGGGTGTGGCTCACTGATGACGCCTTAAAAGGCAGAAATAGCTATCTGAGTCTCCCAAAGGGCAGCAGAGTTTGCTGTTTGTTAGCAAGAAACAAAAAGCCCAGAAACTTGTGAATGAGTTTTCACAGAACCAGGGCTGCATAACATCATAGCTTACGTAGGTAAAACCTGGCTAGAAAGAATATGCATATATATTTTTATATATATATAAAAACCACCAAAGACCAGATTGACCCAGACTCCATACTCACAAACACTAGAAACTTGGATTTGATTTGGGGTTTTTGTCTCTCCTTTCAATGGCTGGGGTGAGATTTTTATTTCACAAATAGGAGAGTTTACACATTTTTAAAATTAAAATAAACAGAATTTCTAAATTGTAAATCCTTTCAACCAGCGCAGAAAGTAATGTTAACACTATAACTATTTTAGCTATTTTCTATAAACCATTTTATGACACTATTTTCTTTAACGTCCAATTTCTGATTTTCTTCTTTAAAAGTCTAAGTTTTCCTTTGTTTTCTTTTAAATATATTTTTAAATGTTCATTTGTTTCCTCTGACCCTTCCCTCCTTCTGATTCTGGGCTGCATCAGAACAGAAGAAAGCAGATTTTGCATTCAAATCCTCCAGTTCTTTTCTTTTTTTCTCTTTAAATATTTTAATTATTATAGAATAAAATACAAAAAAAACATAATAAAAAAGGAAGAGATGGGGTGGGGGGGGAAGAGAAGTGGGAGGGAGGGAGAAAAACGTGCTCACTTCAGACTTCCTCTTTTGCAGTAAAATAAAGCATTAAATCAAATCTCAAATTTTTACTTTTCCATAATAATATAAATGGTTCTGTAAAAGAAAGCAGATTTTGCATTCAAATCCTCCAGTTCTCAGGGAAGACAAAAGTCCCGCCTCTCTTTCTCTCTACTGGCTGCTTCTATTCCTGGCCCGCCCCCTTCGTCATGACAACCCTTTGGCCAATCAAAGAGGGGGAAGAGACGGTTGCCTGGAAGCTTCCCTGCCCTCAGCCTGATGGAGAAGAGGCTGAAGAAGCCAAGCCGGGGGGGGGGGTCAAATAAAGAGCAGAATTCAAAGCTTTGGGGGGGGGATGAGAAAGAGGCATGAAGAAAGGACAATTCGAACATGGTTTCAATATGTACAGTTGCAAGCTAGATGGAGAGAAGATCAGAAAATTGGTTTTCTGCAAAATGAGGAGAATTTGGTAAAACAGATTAGAGATCAAAGTCAAATGCACATAAAAAGGTTGTATAATGCATTGGTAGAAATAGATTCAGAAACGGAGTTAGTTAAGGACTGTATGATAAAGTGGGCACAAAATATTGAAGAACCAATAATGATGGAAACGTGGGAAAAAATATGGGTTAGAAATGTGAAGTTTACGCAAGCCCAAAATTTAAGAGAGAATTTTTATAAAATGTTTTATAGGTGGCATCTGGATCCTAAAAAGCTAGCCTGTATGTATCCAAGTGTGCAACCTAAGTGTTGGAGAGGTGAATGTGATGATGCCACGTATTATCATATATGGTGGACATGTAAAAAAATTAAGGCATTTTGGATAAAAATATGGTGGATTATTCAAAATATTCTCAAAAAGAAGATAAAATTTACTCCACAGTTCTTTTTGTTAGGCATAATTACAGATTGTACTGTTATAGAGACTAAGTTGATTTTAAATTTAATAACAGCAGCCAGACTCTTGGTGGCGCAGTACTGGAAGAAGGAAGACTTGCCTACTATTGAAGAATGGATGCTAAAAGTAGTGAACTTAACGGAGATGGCCGTTTGAAGGACCACTCAAATGAAAGATATATATCGGAATGGAGAAGATGGATTGACTATATTCAAAACAAATATCGGACTAAAAAGTTTCAAATAGCTTATGAATGAAACCTATATTTTCTTTTTGAAATATGTTTTGTTAGTTGAAAGGGGAGTTAAAGAGCAAGAGGGAGTTTGGAGACTACAGAAAGTTAGCTTATTTTAGTTTATGTTTGTTATGCTATACCCTGTTTTTGCTCTGGGAAGTCCGGGGAGCGGGTGGGGGGAGGGGGGTTGGAGGGAGAGGGGGGATGGGGGGGTGGACAAGGGATGGGGGGAGGAGGGGGAAAAACTGTTGTAATGCTTGTTAAAACTTTTTAATAAAAAAAAGAAAGAAAGAGGCAAAAGCTCCCAGAATTGCAGAGGGAGGGGGGCTTAAGCCCCTTCCCCAGAAAAGCCTGCAATGAAGAGGGTCTCCTCAGCTGGGGGCTCTGGAGGGGCCACAGGGGACCCCCATCTTCCTCAGAGTCACGGAGGGTCCCCTCCAGGGTGAGGCCGGCCTCCTTTTCCTCACGGGCAACCCCGGATCCCCCTTGGAAGACCCAGCCCTGCATGGCTTCTCCCCACAGGAGCCTCTCCTGGAAAGACACGAAGCCCAAGCGAGGCTGGAGAAACTCCGGGGGCTGCATCCCCCCAAATTTCGTGGGGTGCAGATGGGTCTGTTGATCACGTACCTGGCTCCCTGCCACGTGGCAACGACCCTGCCCGAACTCCTCAATGTTATAGCTGAGGTGGCAGCTGATACCCCCAGACTTGTGGTCATGGGGGATTTCAACCTGCCATCCATCGGTGAAGCATCTGAGGTAGCTCAGGAGTTCATGGCTTCCATGACGGCCATGGACCTGACCCAAGTAATTCACGGCCCTACTCACATGGGGGGACACACTCTGGACTTAGTTTTTGTCTCTGGTCAGTGGTTGAGTGGCCTTGATATAGGGGATGTAGATATTGAACCCTTGTCATGGTCTGACCACTCGCTCCTTTGACTTGACTTTCTGACCGCCGTACCCCGTCGCAGGGAGGCGGAACCGATTAGGTGGTTCCGCCCCAGGCGCCTGATGGACCCTGATAGGTTCCAGATGGAGCTTGGGCCATTTCCTGAGACTCTAGCTCATGACTCGGCTGATGACCTGGTGGCCGCCTGGGATAGGGCGGCTGCCGGGGCTTTGGACCGGGTCGTGCCTTTGCGGCCTCTGACCCGGCACCGAACTCACTTAGCTCCTTGGTTTTCCGAGGAGCTGAGGGAGATGAAGCACCGGAAAAGACGCCTAGAGAGCGGTTGGAGGGCCAGTCGTTCCGAGTCTGACTTGACACTGGTAAGGTCCCATATTAAGACCTACCTAGTGGCGATAAAAGCGGCGAAATCTAGCTATTTTGCCGCTCTTATCGTGTCATCAGATAACCGCCCAGCCACCCTGTTTAGGGTGACCCGCTCCCTCCTCCATCTGGGAGCGCAGGAGGACCCCTTGCAGGGCCGAGCTGAGGATTTTGTACAGTATCTGGATGATAAAATAACTCAGATTCGGGAAGACTTGGCCGCCGACTGGGTTAGTTCAGACGAGATGACTGAGGCAGGCCTTGAGAGTGTTATCTGGGAGGAGTTCGATCCTGTGGCTCCCGAGGACGTGGACAGGATCTTGGGGCGGCTGAACGCAACCACATGTTTATTGGACCCGTGTCCCTCCTGGTTGGTGCTGGCTTCCCGGGAGGTTACACGAGGCTGGCTCCAGGGGATTATCAACGCTTCTTTGAGCGAGGGTGTCCTGCCGGCCACCTTGAAAGAGGCGGTGGTGAGGCCTCTTCTCAAGAAGCCATCCCTGGATCCGGCTGTTTTGGCTAACTATCGTCCAGTCTCCAACCTTCGCTTTATTGCAAAGGTTGTTGAGAGTGTGGTGGCGCGACAGCTTCCCCAGTACCTGGATGAAGCTGTCTATCTGGATCCGCTCCAGTCCGGCTTCAGACCTGGGTACAGCATGGAAACGGCATTGGTCGCGTTGGTGGATGATCTCTGGAGGGCCCGGGATAGGGGTTATTCCTCTATCCTGGTCCTATTAGACCTCTCAGCGGCTTTTGATACCATCGACCATGGTATCATGTTGCGCCGGCTGGGGGGACTGGGGGTGGGGGGCACCGTTTTGCGGTGGTTCTCCTCCTATCTCTCCGACCGGTCACAATCCATGTTGACAGGGGGGCAGCGGTCGACCCCAAGGCACCTTGTTTGTGGGGTGCCGCAAGGGTCGGTCCTCTCGCCCCTCCTGTTCAACATTTATGTGAAGCCGCTGGGTGAGATCATCCGTGGTTTTGAGGTGGAGTTCCATCAGTACACTGATGATACTCAGCTGTACATTTCCACCCCAGACCATCCCAATGATGCCTTGGAAGTGATGTCCCAGTGCTGGAGGCCGTGAGGGTCTGGATGGGGAGAAACAGGCTTCGACTCAACCCTTCCAAGACCGAGTGGCTGTGGCTGCCGGCGTCCCGGTATAGCCAGCTGACGCCATCGCTGGTTATTGGGGGCGAATCATTGGCCCCCACGGAGAGGGCCCGCAACTTGGGTGTCCTCCTGGATGCGCGGCTGTCTTTAGAAGGGCATATGACAGCCGTGGCCAGGGGGGCTTTTTGTCAGGTTAGCCTGATACGCCAGTTGTGCCCCTTTCTGGACTGGGACTCCCTACGCATGGTCACTCAAGCACTCGTCACTTCTCATCTGGACTATTGTAACGCTCTCTACATGGGGCTCCCCTTGGGGTACACCCGGAGGCTCCAACTGGTGCAGAATGCGGCTGCGTGGGGGATTATGGGAGCGATGGGGCGCTCCCATGTGACTCCTCTCCTGCGCGAGCTGCATTGGCTTCCGGTGGACTTCCGGGTGCACTTCAAGGTGTTGGTGATCACCTTCAAAGTGCTCCATGGCTTAGGGCCAGGGTACTTACGGGACCGCCTTCTGCCACCAATAGCTTCCCACCGGCCGGTTCGCTCCCACAGAGAGGGCCTCCTCAGGGTGCCGTCGGCCAGACAATGCCGGCTGGTGACCCCCAGGAGGAGAGCCTTCTCTGTGGTGGCACCTACCCTATGGAACAATCTACCCCCAGAGATACGAGTGATCTCCGACCTTCGGATCTTTCGTCGGGCCGTAAAAACTTATTTTTTTCAGTTAGCTGGTCTGTCTTGATTTTAGGGTTAGTTTTAAAATTTTAATATTGATTTTAATTGACAAGTTTTAAATTATGGGCCAAATTTATAAATTATTTTAACTTTGTTTTTAACTGTGATATTTGTATAGATGTTTTTATCTTGGCTGTTCACCGCCCTGAGTCCTAAAGGAGAAGGGCGGTATAGAAATTTGAATAATAAATAAATAATAAATAAAATAAATTTCAACCCTGGGACCCATAAACAAGGTTAGTCTCTTTCCAGGAATGCCCCAGATCCCCTCCTCCTTCCTGGCCATCCTGGGCTTTCTCCGTGGGTCTGGGCTTTGCTTTCCCCTGAGTGCCCCATGCATGGAAAGAGGTGGCTGAGCAACATGTCTTTCATCACTATGCAAACAAATATCAGATTTATTTGTTATTTCAGCCACAGGTGCCGTGTATTCCCTGCATGGAGCTCCCAAAACTCTCAATTCTAGATGATGGATTTAATTCCATCTCTCCTCCTCTTATTATGAATCACATGGGGATTATTTCCCTTTCATTTCCCTCCAGAGAATTTCCCAACAATCTCTGACTGCATGAACTAGTTGAATTATCCAGGGATTTCTCCTGAGAGGGAGAATTATGATAAAGGTTTCAGCTCTGCTGTTTGGCCAAATCCTCCAGGGGAGACTTTGGGCAGAGAAATACGGAGGTTTGGGACAAGCAGAGTCTGTGCTCTTGAATGTACGTCTCTCGCCTTTCCAGGTGAAGCTGAGTGTTTCTCTGTGTTGAGAAAAAGCAACTGGATGTGGCACCTTGTGAGAGTCCTTTGATTCTTCTAAATCTTCTTTAGAAACAGGAAGGAGATTCATTGATTCACGCCATGAATGATGGACCTCCTGCTTCTGCTTCTGATGCTGCTTTTGTCCCATCCAGTCTCTGGGAAGCTGAGGATGAAATGCCCGCTGAGTTTGGAGAACCAGGATGGGAAACCATGGAGCTACTACAGACCAGGAGACCATCTAATCAGTATAGTCAGCAGTGGAACAGAAAGATTACATACAAAGTTGCTTTTCAACGTGGCTCCTTCTCTTCAGTTTGATTTCCATCATCCGTAAGACATTCAGGGTGATCGAGTTGCGCTCCCTCCATTCTAACACTCTTCTTTTCTCTTTTTTATTTTTCATTTATTCCTATATTGGGGAATATGTCTAATTTCCTGAATGATTTTGATTTCCATGGCTTCTCTCTTTGGTCTGATTTTGTGAAAGAGACTCAAAAAGGGGTCTGAAAAAAAGCTGAAAGGGCTGCAGATTATTTTCCTATCTCTGTTCAATCCTTAATTTATCAATTGAATAATGAGTTTTATTCAAAGTAGTGGTGGAATCACTTGTAGTTGTTGTACCTCAGCCCATTTCCATATTTGTGTAATTGATCATTGCTTTTGGATCGATGTTGGTTTAAGGCTCAGTAGGCTTGTGGAGGATTATATATATTATATAGAACAAAAGTATTTGTTGTGGTTGTTGATTATAATAACTTTTTTTTCAATAGGGTTTCTTACGAGTTTCATTCTTGCTTACTATTCATTGTCAACATTCAAATAGTCAACAAGAATTCCCATCTCTTCCACAACCTGACACTTGGCTACAACATCCATAACAACTATTGGAGCACTTTCCACACTTCAGATGCCTTGCTGGACATTCTGTCCACTGGAGAAGCCAATGTCCCCAACTACGGCTGTGGAAGGAAGGAGAACCTCCTGGCTCTTCTTGATGCAGCTAACAGGGAGATCTCCATCCAGATGTCAATATTAGGAGGCACCTACAAAGTCCCACAGGTTTGTGTGTGTGTTTCTCCTTCTGGTAAAGTGAGGGGTGAGTGGTGGTGGATGAGCAATAGATGCAATCATGTCTTCTCCATGGAATTCAAGAGCTGCTTTTCTCCATATTAGCAAAAACATCAATATTTTACCCCATTATGTTCATGTTGAGATTAATCATAAAAGGCCTGAAATGCAAGCAATACATTCCCTGGAGAAGATATTCTACCAACTATTTAACTGATCAAAAAATATCCCTGGTTGTTGGGGCCTCTATTGGCATCTTCATTTTCACAGATACATAATCCCTGGCCTATCCAGTCGGATTGAAGTTGGCAATAGTAGCATTTTATCTATCTAAAATGTGTAATAAAAATTACTCTAGCAATTATAGGCCAAATAGACTAGCAGATATTGTGGCTAAAATTTATGCCATGATCCTCTTAGTTAAACTTGAGAAAAATTCATTCCATGCAGAAGGTTTTAGGTAGAGTTAAATGCTATATAGATTTTTAAAGAAATAATGCATATTAATAAACTAATATTGGCAACAAGTTTGTCTTGAAATATCTAATCTATATCAGTGAGATAAAACAAGGTTTGCTGCTTTCTAGATGTTAGTGCAGCATTTGACTCAATAAACAGAGAAATATGATGGAGAAAATGGATTGCCCTCAAAATGGAGCTCA
Organism: Pituophis catenifer annectens; assembly: GCF_029215685.1. Taxonomy (NCBI): domain Eukaryota; kingdom Metazoa; phylum Chordata; class Lepidosauria; order Squamata; family Colubridae; genus Pituophis; species Pituophis catenifer. Next base: position 2,163,353 of record NW_027256899.1, on the reverse strand, counting down.
GCCTGTTGGCCCTGATCCAAGGCCTTGTTTGAGAGGGAGTTTTGGGCTCAATGGAGCCATGAGAAGAAGGATCTATGCTTACCAAAGGGGAAGGGAAAGATGCATATTTGTGAAGTGGGAAAACCCACTTTCCCAAATGCAGGAGACAAGACCACAGAAGTTGGAGAACACAGGTTTATTTGCTAGCAAAGGTTTGGAGCATTCACATGCCAGATTCCAAATCTTGGGCTACGCCCAAGGTGTACCTTTTATACATTTTGCAATTCTAGCCACGCTAGAGGCATTACGCTTCTGACTCCATTTCCATATATGGGTATACCATCTGTTACTTTCTGTGAACACTTCTGGTAATATGTTTCTTAATATAAGTTCGTTACAGGGATGATATAGAACATAGGTCATTAAGCTCATCAGTACATTTAACAAGTTCCTTATTTCTGTTCCTTGTACTTTCCTGAGGTTTGCAAAATAACTTCTACTCCCACGTCAATACTTCTGAGAGCAACATAATACTGTGAATAATACAATACATAGATTAATATGATTTATAGTATAAGACCCTCCTGTCTCATTCCCCCCTTTGGAACTCTACCTAAATCCCCTGATTACTGTGGAGTTTCATAAACAGGGAAATCATCATCCATCGAGCTACAGTCAGGTCCAGAAATATTGGGACATCGACACAATTCTAACATCTTTGGCTCTATACACCACCACAATAGAGTTGGAATGAAACAAACACGATGTGCGTTAACTGCAGACTGTCAGCTTTAATTTGAGGGTATGTACATCCAACTCAGGTGAACGGTGTAGGACTTACAGCAGTTTGTATATGTGCCTCCCACTTGTTAAGGGACCAAAAGTAATGGGACAATTGGCTTCTCAGCTGTTCCATGGCCAGGTGTGTGATATTCCCTCATTACCCCAATTACAATGTGCAGATAAAAGGCCCAGAGTTCATTTCAAGTGTGCTATTTGCATTTGGAATCTGTTGCTGTCAACTCTCAAGATGAGATCCAAAGAGCTGTCACTATCAGTGAAGCAAGCCATCATTAGGGTGAAGAAACAAAACAAACCCATCAGAGAGATAGCAAGAACATTAGGCGTGGCCAAAACAACTGTTTGAAACATTCTCAAAAAGAAGGAATGCATTGATGAGCTCAGCAACACCAAAAGACCTAGGAGACCATGGAAAACAAGTGTGGTGGATGACCGAAGAATTCTTTCCCTGGTGAAGAAAACACCCTTCACAACAGTTGGCCAGATCAAGAACACTCTCCAGGAGGTAGGTGTATGTGTGTCAAAGTCAACAATCAAGAGAAGACTTCACCAGAATGAATACGGAGGGTTCACTACAAGATGTAAACCATTGGTGAGCTTCAAAAACAGGAAGGCCAGATTAGAGTTTGCCAAACAACATCTAACAAAGCCTTCACAGTTCTGGAACAAGATCCTATGGACAGATGAGACCAAGATCAACTTGTACCAGAGTGATAGGAAGAGAAGAGTATGGAGAAGGAAAGGAATTGCTCATGATCCTAAGCATACCACCTTATCAGTGAAGCATGGTGGTGGTAGTGTCATGGCGTGGGCATGTATGGCTGCCAATGGAACTGGTTCTCTTGTATTTACTGATGATGTGACTGCTGACAAAAGCAGCAGGATGAATTCTGAAGTGTTTTGGGCAATATTATCTGCTCACATTCAGCCAAATGCTGCAGAACTCATTGGACGGCGCTTCACAGTGCAGATGGACAATGACCCAAAGCATACTGCAAAAGCAACCAAAGAGTTTTTGAAGGGACAGAAGTGGAATGTTATGCAATGGCCAAGTCAATCACCTGACCTGAATCCCATTGAGCATGCATTTCACTTGCTGAAGACAAAACTGAAGGGAAAATGCCCCAAGAACAAGCAGGAACTGAAGACAGTTGCAGTAGAGGCCTGGCAGAGCATCACCAGGGATGAAACCCAGCGTCTGGTGATGTCTATGTGTTCCAGACTTCAGGCTGTGATTGACTGCAAAGGATTTGCAACCAAGTATTAAGAAGGGAAAGTCTGATTTATGATTATTATTCTGTCCCATTACTTTTGGTCCCTTAACAAGTGGGAGGCACATATGCAAACTGCTGTAAGTCCTACACCGTTCACCTGAGTTGGATGTACATACCCTCAAATTAAAGCTGACAGTCTGCAGTTAACGCACATTGTATTTGTTTCATTCCAACTCCATTGTGGTGGTGTATAGAGCCAAAGATGTTAGAATTGTGTCGATGTCCCAATATTTCTGGATCTGACTGTATCCTCCCTGTAAAGGCACAGTATCAATTTTCTTACTTCTTCGTAGGGTTTATGTGTGTTTTTCTTCTAGCCAGGTTTTCCCTACGTAGCCAAGGTTTTTTTGTAGCTCCAGCTCAGTAGAATCACATCTACTCGGTTCTGGGCTTTTTTCCTTTCTAACACCTAGCAAGCTCTAACTGCTAGGTGGGAGACCTAAATAGATCCATTTCTAGCTCGTTAGCTGTCATCAGTAGGCCACACCCATATCCTCCCTGTAAAGGCACAGTATCAATTTTCTTACTTCTTCGTAGGGTTTATGTGTGTTTTTCTTCTAGCCAGGTTTTCCCTACAAAGCCAAGCTTTTTTTGTAGCTCCAGCTCAGTAGAATCACATCTACTCGGTTTCCCTACGTACCCTACGAAGAAGTAAGAAAATTGCAGACTTCCGGTTGGTGAGCTGCAGCGACATGGTGCTGAGTGAGTGATCGCTACTCCTCAACACCGCCTGTCACCACGTTTTGGGGATCCCTTCGGGGGCGCGGGACCTGGAGAGCCCTGCGGACAATAGAGGGAGTCCGGTGAGCGAGAAAGTGAAGCGCAAGCACTTCTCGCAAAATCCGGGCGGCTCTGTCAAACCAGCGTGAGTGAGTCAGCCTTTCAATGGCTGACTTGAAGCTGTGGGGAGCTGACAACTAGAAGGAAGCAAGGAAGATCGGAGGTTGCAGTGGTGTGATCGAAACCTACTTTCCCTGCCTATGTGGATTTGAACATCAAAAAGGGGTCGGCGTAGACGAGAACGAGGGGCTCAGAGTGGAAACGAGCGGCGCTGGAGATCAAAGAGCAGTTTGACAAGGCACAGAGCTCGTCTAGCCGGCGCAGAAAAGGAAAGTCTGAGGGCGCTGAAACTGCCTGCGTAAAAAGAGGTTTGGTGGAGTAAGGAACACATAGGAACTCGGAAAAATTTGTTCCTCATTTGCTGGCCATAGCAGGAAGGTGAATAAAGCTGAAGATCAGACTTTACTTGCCTGTATCGGAGAACAGGAAGTGCAGCCATTAAAGAAGCCTGACAGAGCAAAAGCTGAAAAGGACAGGCATAGAGACAATCTAGCTGCGAGATTTATCATAGAGCTTCGGCTGTGGCTAAGGAAGGATTGGAGGAGATTGGAGGAGATTGATGACTGAGTGAAAAAAAAAATCAAAATCAAAAAAACTTTATCTTTGTGGAAATACCATCTGCCCCTTATTGTATCTTGATAGCCTTCCTTTTTACTTTTCTTACTTTTCACAATGCTGTCCTCAACTTCCTGACCTTCTGCATAGTAATAGTGTTATTAATAAGAACTGTTAATTTTTAGGCTATTCAAGCCCTGACCTTACTTGCTTATAAGATATACTATTATACAGTGTTATTTGATTTGCATTCATTTAATTAATTACCTAAGTATTCTTACTTGTATCTATAGTAACGTTGCATACTCTATATATTAACTTATTAATATTCAGTAATATAAGAATTACAGTTTTTTTTTTTGGGTCTAGATATATATAATATACTCTCAAGCTATGATATTTTAAATCTTTCTATATATATTTCAATGCTTAGTATTTATAGTATTTATTAGTATTTTTATAGTATTTAAAATTGTAATTATATTTAAAATCAAGTATTCAAAAATTTCCATTTACAGTATTTATAGTACTTTAAGCATTTAAACGTACAATATTTAGCCAAATTAATTGCTATATTGATACATTGACTGTGAACTGTCTAACTCATATCTATTAAGCTAGTTATATTTGTTTATAATTTAGAAGGAAAAATTAGATATAGGAATATATATATATAAATATATATTTAAAAAAAAAAGATAATAGAGGCGTTAACTGGCGAATGAGAATTTGGAGCAACATTGATAGGATAATTAGAGAGCAAAAGAAAATTTTGAAAGAAATGACAAGCATGTCATTCACAGTGGGGAAAACAGGAAAAAAGACTCCCTCTAATCCCACTATAACAACAACCTCTCCGACAACACAAAAATCAACAGAAAGCCTGGCAATACAAACGCTGCAAGCATCATTAACCCTAATCCAAGAAACGATGATGGCAATGCAGGAAAAATTGTCAAATAATCATGTTGAATTAAAATCAGACATACATGCATTGGATCAGAAAATGAATGAAATCCAAACATCAATAGTTAAGAATGAACAACGAATTCAAAAAGCTGAAACAAGAATTGACCAAACTGAAAAGAAATTAGATATTGTGGATCAAACATTAACAAGTCAAAATAAAGAGTTAGAAGATTCAATAATCCAATTGGAGATGGACCAGGCTTCCTTCTATTTGCGATTTCAGAATGTTGTCGAGGACAAAGAGGAAGACCTAGGTGAAAAGATGGCGGAGCTGATAGCTGATGCACTTCACCAAGACAAACAGGCGATAATTAGGGAGCTGGACGACGTATACAGGGTCCAGACTAACTACGCAAGAAGGAACAAGCTTCCTAGAGAAGTACATGTCCGCTTCGCACGGAAAAAAGTTAAAGATATTCTATACAACATGGCAAGAGATGAACAGATAACATATCGAGGTAAAGAAATAATAATCCTAAAACAGATACCAAGAAGAGTCCGGGAGATGAGGAAGGGATACAGATTTTTGGCCATACAGTTGAATAAAAGAAAGATTCTATTCAGGTGGCTTCTCCCAGAAGGGATGCTAATAACCTGGCAAGGAAGAAAAATTAAAATAGAAAGCCTAAGTACAGCACAAGATTTCCTTGACCAGTTGAGAGGTGTGGAAGAAGAGCAGGGTAGCAAGGAAGAACTAGAAACAGCAGTAGTGGAGGAGGAAGCCCTACATCAACAGAACACGAACGAAGCAACTGTAGAGGAGAAGACAGAAGAAGAAGAAGAAGCCAAAGAGAAGAAAACAAGACCAGTAAGGGCCGTAAGAAACAAACAAGAACCAATAATCAGATAGGGGTATAGAGATGAATGACTTAAAGCTAATATCTGTAAATGTCAATGGACTAAATGATTACAAAAAGAGGAAAAGAATATTAACAAAATTAGGTAAACAAAATGTTGATGTAATGTGTTTACAAGAGGTACACATAAAAAAAGAAGAGAGTAAATGTTTAGAATATAAAAAATTCGGTCAAACATTTGATTCGTTGGCAGAGAAAAAGAAGAGGGGGTGGTAATTTACGTAAAAAAAGGAATCGAAGCAAAATTGAAATTTAAAGACACAAAAGGTAGAATCCTCATGATTGAAATTAAGAGAGGGAATTCCAAGATATTATTAGTGGGCATTTATGCCCCAAATAAAAAACAAGGAGAATTTTTTAAGAAACTCCATGAACAATTAGTGAAAATGGCATATAACGAAATCTGTATGATAGGGGATTTCAATGGCATTGTGGATCCGGAGAAGGACCACAAGAGCAATAAAGAAAAAAAAAATAAAAGGACAAATTTACCGAGAGCTTTTTTCGAGTTAGTCGATGAACTAGATCTAATTGACATTTGGCGTACCTTGCATCCAAATGATAGGCAATATACCTTCTTTTCAAATGCACAAAAGTCGTGGTCCAGAATTGACATGGCATGGGTTAGTAGGAATTTGGGGCTAGAAATTGGAACAGCTGTAATTAACCCTAATGATTGGGCAGATCACAATCCACTAGAAATGAGATGGAAGCCTGTCCAGAGAAAATACCAACGGAGGTGGAGGCTAAATGCTAAATTATTGGGCGACAAAGACTGTATACAAAAATTCAAAGAAGAAATAAACGTCTTTTTTAAGGAAAATGAAAACAAAGGCACATCCCGCGCAATAGTATGGGATACAATGAAGGCCTATTTGAGAGGAGTCGTGATTTCATATACTGCACATAAAAATAAAGAAGAAAGGAAGATCCTGGAAGACTATTTAAATCATATAGGAGAATCAGAAAGAAAACTCCAAGACAACCCAGAAGACGAAGCTGCCAAAGAAGACTGGATGATGTGGAAGCATAAAGTAAACATCATGGAGCAAGAAGAGCTGGCACAAAGAATGAAAAGAACGAAACAATATCTTTTTGAGAACACTAACAAATCGGGCAGGTGGCTGGCCTATAAATTAAAAAAGGAAAATGAAAGGGGAATAATTCATACCTTAGAAGATTCTAAGGGTAAATTATTGACTAACGAGGAAGGAAAACGGGATAGGGTGAGAGAATACTATGAATCCCTATATAAAGAAGAGGAGATACCGGATGACAAAATAGAACAATATTTGATAAAAGCAGAGCTCCCACAAATAACTGATGATGAGAAAGAAATGCTCAACAGAAAGATTACAATTGAAGAATTAAAAACAGCCCTCTCTAAATTGAAAAACAACAAAGCGCCAGGACCTGACGGATTCCCGGGGGAAATATATAAAAAATTAGAAGAAACACTCCAACCGAAATTAGTAGAAATTTTTAATGATGCATTGTTAGACCATAAAATTCCAGAGTCATGGAAAGAGGCGCATGTTACACTTGTGCCGAAAGAAGGTGCCGACTTAAAACAAATCCAAAATTACAGACCAATTTCGCTCCTAAATACTGACTACAAATTATTCATGGGTATAATGGCAGAAAGAATGAAAAAGATTTTAAATAATTGGATATACAAAGACCAGAACGGATTTTTACCGGGAAGACAAATTAGGGATAATTTGAGAATCGTGCTAGACACACTAGAGTATTATGAAGAACACCCCGGAAAACAGATGGCTTTGATTTTTGTCGATGCTCAAAAGGCATTTGACAATCTAAATTGGAAATTTATGTTTAAACAAATTGAGATTATGAAATTCGGAACAAATTTTGAAATGATGATTAAATCTATTTATAATAACCAAAAGGCGAGCATCCTGGTGAATGGGGATAGGACCAAAACATTCCAAATTAGTAAGGGAGTAAGGCAAGGCTGTCCCCTATCCCCCCTATTGTTTATTTTGGCCCTAGAAGTTCTTCTCCGGAAAATTAGAACTAACGAGGAAATAAAAGGATTGAAGATCAGGAAGGAGACCTACAAGACGCAAGCATTTGCGGACGACGTAGCTCTAATCCTGGAAGACCCCATAGAATCGGGACCTAAAGTATTAGAGGAATTAAGTAAATATGGAGAGGTGGCAGGCTTTAAACTGAACAAAACAAAAACCAAAGTATTGATTAAGAATACAACTGAGAGCCAGAAGAACGAGATAGAAAAAGTATTAGGATTACAGGTTGCCAAAAAAATTAAATACCTAGGAATTTGGATTACATCAAGATGCTCGACCCTGAAAGATGATAATTATACTCCCCTAATTAGAAAAATGAAACAAGACCTAGATAGCTGGAAAAAAATAAGACTATCACTTCTGGGCAAGATAGCCACAATTAAGATGAACATCCTCCCTAGAATATTATTCTTATTCCAAAATATACCGATAAATTTAGATAAAAATTTTTTTTTAGAATTAGACAAAATCATCAGAGAATTTATATGGGAGGGAAAAAAACCGAGATTTTCTATTAAAATTTTAAGGGGCAAAAGAGATATAGGTGGATTTGGACTCCCGGATTGGGAAACATACTACAGGGCAGCCAAGCTAGTTTGGTTAAGAGACTGGATCACCCTGGAAAATGAGAGGATTCTCACTTTAGAAGGCCATGACTTGCAAAAAGGCTGGCACATCCACATTTGGGACACGGAAAAGAAAAGGAAGACACATTTCCATAGACATAAAATTAGAGACTCCCTGATACAAACATGGACTCAGATTAGGCAAAAATATTACAAAAAAATCCCAAATTGGCTCTCAACGATGGAGGCCCTGACCCACCCAAATAGGTGGGAGAGGGAGAAAATGGGCAGATACAAAGATATTTTAGACGAAGGAGGGAGGCTTAAATCAAATGACACCTTACGAGAGCAAGGAATAAATTTAGATTGGTGGACCTACTCACAAGTAAAATCCAGATATCAGAGAGATAAAGAACAATACGGTTTAGAACTTGGACCAAACGGATTGGATAAAGTCCTGATGGGAACAAACAAAAAGATACTGGCAAAACTATACAATTATTTATTAGGCGACGATAAGTTTGAAGACATCACAAAGAACCAAATAATTGCATGGGAGAAAAATATAGGGCGCGATATAAATTTTGGGGAATGGGAGGAGGCATGGAACAGAAATCTTAAACTCACTAGAGCGGTGGTATATAAGGAAAACCACTACAAAATGTTGCATAGATGGTACCTAGCCCTGGCCAGACTAGCAAAGATATACCCCAATATACATCCCAATTGTTGGAAATGTGGCTATGGTCAAGGCACCTTCTTTCACATGTGGTGGACATGCCCGGAAGCGAAAGAATACTGGAATAAAATTAGGAGGTGGTTACAAGAAATAATTGACGATGATATTGAACTAACACCAGAGATTTTCCTCTTGGGAATAATAAAGAAGCCATATAGAAAGGAAATGACACATTTAATGATCCACATAATTACAGCCGCTAGATTGGCATACGCACAGTATTGGAAAGAGAAAACTCAACCACCAGAAGAGCTTACAATTAAGAAAATACTCGAGTGCACAGAGATGACTAAATTAACTTATGAATTAAATGATGAGAAGTCAGTTTATTATATGGTGTGGGAAAGGTGGTACAAGTGGTTGCATGACAAAATGAAAGAAAGATCTAAAGGTGTGTTAAATATTGGTTAAAAGTGAGCTGAAATGTCACCAAGCACTATTATGTAAATAGTTAAAACACTGCACATCCGATACTAACTGAAAATGTTATTATGCTTATGTGTTTTATGTTTCTGTTTGAATGTTTGTTTTTCCTTTTTCTCTTTTTTTTTATTTCCTTTTTTTTTTGTTCTGTAAAAAACCTTAATAAAGTTTCTATAAAAAAAAAAAAAAAGAAAATTGCAATTTCTCCTGGAAGCACGAAGCTGAGAACACCAGCCTGAAGATGACGAATGAGACTTCGTCGAAACGTCGCCAAGACACTTCCAATTTTACGTGGGAGAAGACCCGAATAACCAAAGACCTACATACAAACACCCGCGAAAACCTGAGAAAACAAATATATATATAATTTAATAGATGATTTAAGCATGAATATTCAGAATTAACAAGACTTGTATTGTTGCTACCCTTAAGAAAGAGTTATTGTGTAAACAAAAAGAAACGTCTCAGTTGCGTTGCCACAGCAGTTTGAGTGAAATGTACTGAGAAATGAGGGCATCAACGTTGCTCCATACATTCCTTCTATATTTCTGTCTTGCTAACATGCTCTCCTTTCTCCAAGAAATTTGCCTCCTCACAATCTTCCACACACCCTTTATTTATTTCAAGAAAAATAGTTGGCCCACTCATGCATGCAGAACAGCGTGGACCATTTTGTCCAGCATTTTCACGGAGGTGATCAGGCAACCAGGCTGGTGCTTGGTTCCCACAGCTTCTTCCTGATCTCTTTTCCTCTTCACTCTCTCACGCACATACTTTTAGCTGCTGTCAGTACGAACAAGTGCTCACATTTTTTGTAAGGTGTCATATTTAGTAGCTGTTGCTGAACAGCAAATTCCTTTGAATGACTTTCACAGAGTTCTCTTTAGTAAAATTTATTGAGCTGAGAAGAAAGGGAGCTACAAGAATTCCAATCGTTCAACAGTTTCCCATTTTGAAACAGATATTTTTTCTTTTCCTGTATACTATCTAAATGGAAAGAATTAATATCTCCTTTCAAATAAAAGAAACCTTAACCATTTTTCCAATATCACAATGGTGTTATATCTCATGTTTTCACATTGATTCTGGCTGTGAGCTGCTCCTTTGTGTTGAGGTCTGGCCTCAGAAGGATAATGTAGCACTTGGGGATGAAGATGCAACCCAGCAGACCAGCACTGGAGGCCAGGATGGAGAAGACCTGCACAGCCACCATGGATTTCCCTTTGGTGCTCAGGTAGGTGGGCACAAAAGTCACCCAGACACTGCAGAAGACCAGCATGCTGAAGGTGATCAGCTTGGCTTCATTGAAGGACCCAGGCAGGTTCCTGGCCAGGAAAGCCACCGTGAAGCAGATGGCAGCCAGGAAGCCCATGTAGCTGAGGGTGATGTAGAACTTGACAACGGCCCCTTCGTTGCATTGCAGGATGATCTCTCCAGGCTGGGAGTGGAGGTCAGAGTCAGGGAAGGGGGGAGAAACTCCCAACCAGATGGAGCAGATGATAATTTGAACTCCAGAACAAGAGAAGATGATGGAGTTGGCCAAGCTCTTCCCCAACCATCTCTTCACTCGGTTTCCTGGTTTTGTGGCCAGGAAAGCCAGCACCACCATGATGGTTTTGGCCAAGAGAGAAGAAATGGCAACTGAGAAGATGATGCTGAAAACCGTTTGTCGGAGAAGGCAGGTGGCTTTCCTTGGTTGACCAATGAAGAGAAAAGGAGACAAGAAGCAAAGCAGGAGGGAGACCAGGAGGATGTAGGAGAGGTCCCGGTTGTTGGCTTTGACAAGGGGAGTTTCTCCATATTTAGTGAAGATAATTAAAGCAAGACCTGAGTTTAGGAACAAGAGTAGAGCAAAAGAAACCAGGATGATGCCTAGAAGTTCTTCATAAGACAGGAAGGTTACGATTTTGGGGATACATTGGACTCTGTCCTTATTTGGGTATTTATCGTCTGGACACTTGGTGCATTTTTCTGTATCTGAGAAAGCAAAAAAGCAATATATCTTTAATATACTGGTTTATTTACACATCAAGAAATACCTTTTTTGGATGACAGCTGTTACCATGGGCATTTTCCAAGAAGTATTTCTTAGCTATTTCATTAAAAAGAGCATAATAAGGATATTTTTTAAAAAATGAAGCTAGGTATATGAAGGTAAGGGAAGACATAGGATGGTAATTATTTCCTGTGTAATGCGTAGAATCTTCACAAGAACCTATATTATTAGAGGTAAATAATGAATCATATAATCATTTTAGGCAAACATCTTGAGTCCTGCCCATTGGCAGTTAATATCCTAGACTTGGAGGAAACCTACAGTATCCTGTAACATCTGGAAGCCATATGGTATTAAGGAGAAACTTCCTATCAGTGAGAGCAATTAGCCAGTGGAACAGCTGGCCTCCAGAAGTTGTGGGTGCTTCAACATCGGAGGTTTTTAAGAAGAGACTGGACAGTCACTTGTCTGAAATGGTAGAGGGTCTCCTGCTTGAACAGGGGGTAGGACTAGAAGACCTCCAAAGTTCCTTCTACTCTATTCTGATTGATTGATTGATTGATTGATTGGTTGATCTACATGATTGGCAAACTATATGTGTAATGAATTCCCCCATAACTATCCACAGCACCAGATTATGGACCAGTGACACCTTCTCAGTGATCCTCAAGGGGAGGATCCAATATACAGTGGATTACAAGGTCTTTCAGAAGGTGGACCTGAAACAATTCATCTCGTTTCAAAGATGTCAGATGTTCCTAGAAAGGTAAACTTAGCAGCACATATCCAAACTAAAAAGCAGAAGAGATATTTCCTCTGCTGCTAGTAAAGCTTGCCCAGTCTGCCACCCCCTCCTCCCATCTCTTTCCCAGCCCCTCCTTCCAAGTCTTCTTGATTTATTTCCTTTTAGATAAGAAATTGTGCAGATTAAACATAAAAAACCAGGTGAGCTTCAATCTGTCTTTTAACTTGCACTTTCATGAAAATCCTCTGGAGGGATCCAGTTCCACAAAGCCTCCCATTTTCCTCAGTGTGACCCACCTTCCTGAGTGGAGAAGGTCCCCTCCGGACAAGGAACGCAGTCATAGCAGCAAACTGGCTCTCCTTCTCGAGCCCTCTTGACAAATCCAGGATGACAACTTTCCACACATTTGGACTGAGGCAGGGACTAATCAGAAAAACAAGGAATGCCAAGGAAAATATGTTAGGATCTCAATCCATGGAAAATGGGGGGATAAATAGACATTAGACAAGTCAATTCTGGGCTTAACGATGGTAAATATGAGGTCTTTGACTCTTCCAAACAGTCGTAGGAAATGTGACCCTGGCAAGTTTTTTCTTTAGTTCCTCCCTTTTGCTTCTGGCATTTAACACTGCAACAAAGGACTTTTCTATTTAATGTAGTCTAGAGGGATGGAATTGAAAACAGATTTAAATTTGATGATATATTCTTATTAAAACTGATAATAAAGTTTACTGTAAAAGATTTAGGAAATTTTATTCTATTAGTTTTTTTAATATGAAATTAAACTGTGATGAAGAAAGAAACCTCTGACCAGTAAGATCTTGAAAGATTTTCCTAAAACATGGCAAAGCCACTCCACTTAGGTCCCGTGACACCACCTGGCATGGGAGGCCAACCACCCTGGAGACTCCAGGCTTTGCCCACTTGAAATGGGACCTCAGGCTTTGGAAAACAGAGAAAAGACACCAAAATTTCTCCCACCTTATTGAGCAACTTTAGCTGTGAAAGAGCATCTTGGCTGATGGAAAGTCTCTGTCTCTCAAAATACGCCAGAGTCTCTTCTCTGGGATCCTCCTTGGGGAGAACCAACAAGCTGTCAATTCTCAGATCTGCCGTTATCTCTCCATTTTGGTCCAAGTACAGTTTTCTGTCAGAAATATTGAGAAACTCGTTCTTCTCCAGAAAGGGATGAAACTAGAATGGGAACATCCAGGAATTTGAAAAACTGAGAACTTTGTTTCTTATCCGACATTGAATCTTTCTTCTATAATTGTCTAATCTCCAAATATGCTTAATTAGGATACAAATACTGTCGTCATCTTTATAAGTGAAGAAAAAAGTTTGAGAAAAATTTGTCAATCATTTACTGACAAAATATAGAAAAAGTATATAATTGATACAATTGGTCAAATATAGGGAACATTCTAGAGCAGATGAAAATAAAATGAACAGAGAAAAAAAAAGATGATTCATAAACTCTTTGAAAACAAGAGGTTGATTCCCAGAAAGCATGGGTTGATCAAGAAGAAAGTTGTCAGGCTAATCTTCTCCCTGGTCAGCCTGATGGAAAACACCTCCAGATGTGCTAATTCTAATTAATTGTAATGCGACATTAACAAAATTTTGCAGATCAGAAAGAACAAATCTCCCACCAACTCTTTTCTCAGCCTGAAAAGTTAGCCAGGATCCTTTCTGAGTTTCTTTCTCTCCCATTATGCAGCTGCAGGATTCTCCCCTCTTAGCTGATCCTTCCCTAGGCAGCCTCTCTTCCCCTCATCCCAAAAGTCATCCTCACATATCATTACACTTCCTAAATAGATTATGGAAACTCTGGGGATATAGCTGGATTTCAGTAAAGGACTCACAAACAATTTCGTGATGTGATTAGAAACCTGAGGGCTGGATAATAAGTGGATAAAAACTGTCTTCAAAATGATACTCAAATAATTTTTAACCCTTTTAAATCTTTCCTATGAAACTTGAAGGTGTTGAGTAACAATTTGCCATTGGTCATCAATTTTTCTAGATTGTCATTAATACAGTAATTAAAACAATCTTAGAATAAGCTAATTAGATGCGATTTAAAGAATATAAAGTCTTTCAACTTACAAGCCTTATTTGAAACTTCATTTAAAAAGTTTGATAAAAGTTTATCAAAGGCGTTAATCAGAAGCAAGCTACAATTGTTGAATCGAATGGATTGAATAGATGGATGGACTGGAACTGAATTTGCTGCTGGCATCTCTGAAGAAGGAGTCTGGTTTGAAGGCAGGCTGCTTGGAGATGGCTGGAGAGGCCATGGACCCCGAAGACTCAAAGTGGGCAGAACGGATGACTGATGAAATGGATTCTTTCATGAAGATTGAGATGACTTCCGGTGGCACCGCAACGCCGAAAGACGCTCCCTGGTGAGCGCCAGCCCCAGGACTCCGTTAGAGCCGCTAGAACAGCGAAAATCAGCTGTCTAGCGGCTCGAAAAATCTCCCCCTGGGAAAAAGGGGGAGAGAAGAGCAGAAGGGTCTGGGTAGAGCTCCCCTAGATCTCCAGGCTTTCTTTTTTTAAAAACCTGGGGTTTGCAGGGTGAGAGCTCCCTGAAAGCCCTTCAGCTGCTCCGGATCCGGGGTGAGTCTGCTTTATGCAGACGGAGGCGTCGCATCCATACCAGCAATGCAATGTAAGGGATTATAAGAAATTTGGACTTTGGATGCTGGCAGAGCAAAGCAAGAGAATAAAAAAAATGCAAGTATTGATCTTTAACTCCGTTTTAAAAGGGAAAAAATGGTGCCTGAGGGAGTGAAAACGAAACCTACTAGTGAAAGTGTTTGTTAACACTTGCAGCTTTGTCAGAGCTACTGGATTACACTTTTGGAAAAGATTTAAAGTGGAAGCGGAATGGAAATGGTTATGGTATTGAAGTTAACTAATTTACATTTCTAATTGGATTTATTGACCTAATAGCTGAATAAATATAAAGTGAAGATTGAAATATGGCTGACATTAGGGCTGGAGGATCACTGCCTGGTGAGTCAGCAAATTCACAAGCTGTGACTGTAAAGGCTTTTCAAGAACTTTTAAACTTTTATACTTCTGCTCTCTTGGAATCAATTGATAGAACTTTTCAAAAATATAATTTGGAGAACAACAGTGATTTGCTGGCTGTGAAAGATGAAGAAATTAACCAACTTAATGTGACTTTGGAGGATAAAAAAGAAGCTTTCAGGATTGAGATGGAGGTTGGCACAGGGGAAACAGAGGCCTTGGCAGATGCTTCCACGCAACTAATTGGAAAGCAACAAGGAGACTCTTTACTGCAAACTGATAAATTTTATCGTGACAATTTTTGGTCTTACAGACAGAGGAATGAACTGATTGATTACACAAGCAGGAAGAGTCGATATGGGGGTTTCAAATTAGAGGAAATAATTCTAAGACGAGATCGAGTTTCAAAGATACATCAACCTCAAATCAAAATTCAAAAATTCTCAAAAATAAAAGCAGGGCGTGGAGCAATGCTGAAGAAAGGATTATTGAAGAGGAAGGACTGGAAAAAATATAGAAAGAAAGGAAGAATGGAAGATTAATCTTTTTTTGAGGAGGATCTTAGTAATAAATCTGAAAAGTTTATTGTTTTAGTGAAGTTAAAAGGCTTAATTAAAATTGGGTAGTTTTTAAAAACTTACTGAAGTATTAAGATGGTTAACTCAAAATTTAATGGATAGTCTTTTAAAAAGTTTTGAAACTTATATTTTGAAGAATGTCTTATTGATGTTTTAAGAGATTTTAAAATGTTTAATTCTTGAAAATAAAGGCAGGAGTAAGAAAGGAAGAAGGTAGTAAAATGGTTAATTAAAAATTTAATGGATAGCTTCCTGAAGGTTGTGTAATTTATATTTTGAAAAATGAATTAAGAATATCTTATTGATGTATTAAGAGATTTTTAAAATGTTTAATATGAGATTTTAAAGAGGATAAATGTTTAATTTAGAATTTTAATAGGGAGCAATGTTGAAAAAGAATGGTGTTTAAGGGCGTGAAAATGAAACTTATCAGTGCTTGTTAATGTTTGTAATATTCTTAAAGTTACTGGATTATACACCAAGAAAAAGGTTTCTATATCTAGGAAGAAAGAATTTAACCTAATTGATTTTGAGAATTTATAAAAGGGAGGTTGATGAATAATTTGTAAAAGGGGAGTTAAAGTGTGTGAGGGAGTTTTTGAACTTTGCAATAAGTTAGTATATTTTAGCGTATGTTTGTTAAATGTTATACCCTGTTTTTGCTCTGGAAAGTCGGGGGTGGGGGGTGGGGAGGGGGGGGTTGAAGGCTGGGTTGGGATAAAATTTTTGAAAAACTTTTGATAAAATGGAAAGATAGATAAATGTACGAATAGAAAAGTAAATGTGGGGAAAATGTTATAATAAATGAAATGATAATATCAAGATATGAAGGAAAAAAGATGTATTCAGATGATATATTGAATGATTGATTATATATTGTATGTTTGTTTACAAAATAAAAAAAAATTTCTAAAA
Organism: Pituophis catenifer annectens; assembly: GCF_029215685.1. Taxonomy (NCBI): domain Eukaryota; kingdom Metazoa; phylum Chordata; class Lepidosauria; order Squamata; family Colubridae; genus Pituophis; species Pituophis catenifer. The sequence goes on along the minus strand of NW_027256899.1, from coordinate 2,147,026 downwards.
AAAAAAGAAGATTGAGGGAAATTGGGGAATGAACTTGTCATATTTAACTGAAAAAGAAGTCTTAAGAGTCATTGTGTTTCAATTTATATGAGGTCCTATGACTTTGGGGAATGGAAAGCAGTTGTTGGGAAAAATTCAAATTAAAATTTTAAGGAAAGGCATTTTTATTAAGAATCAAACAAAAATGTTTAAACCTGGACAGATTCTGGATGGATCAGAGGTAATGATTGTGGTGGTCTGTGGTAGATAAGAATCTCCTGTACATTTTCTGTGAGTTAAATATAATAGCAGATAATAGACCATTTTGAAGTTTTTAAATTTAACTTTATTGTTGGATTGCCTGTTAAAAAATTTTTTACACAGAGCAGATAGATGACAAGTCAAGTATTTGCAAATAGATGTGTAGTTTATAATTGTGGGCCTATTTTGCAAGGGGGAGAAACTATTATTGCTGTATTGTATTCAGCTGGGGGGGAAATATGCATGTTTTTGTCTGTTTTTAATGCACAATTTAAAAAAAAATGTCTAGTTTTGTTTTGTCTTTGTAATAGTTTTATTTTCCAAAACTTGTATTTTATCTTTCTGAATAAAATATAATTTAATAAGAGGAATATCAAGTTTCCAGAAACAATATTTATCATTAGCACACAGAGAAGGGTGCATAAGTAAAAAGCAGAAGAAAAATATCTGATTTTTAGCAACTAGGACTTGACTAACAATAGAGTCTCATATAAGAACATGAATGGGGGACTGGAAGAAAGATGAGCCATAAGAATCTCAGGAAGTGAACATTGTGGTTTGGGGAGACCCCAACTCAAGGACCAGGTCCCCTTGCAGGCACCACACTTGGAGGAGAATTTGCAAAAGATCTACGTGTGAACTTCAGGGAAGGAGAAATAAGCCAAGGAGGAGATCAAAGGAGCTGCTCTTAGCCTTGAGGAAAGAGAACAAGGAGAAGAGCTGAAGATCAGGAGGAGTCTGGGAGCCCCTTTTCCAACTGACACAATCTCTCGGTTGGAGAAGGGAGGATGCAGCCCTCTTCCAATCACTGACACACGTTACACATGAGTGTAAGATCTGCTCACTATTATTCCAGAGTGTCAGACAAGGAAAAATGAATTCAGTTACAAGAGAGGAGATTTTAGCTGAATGAAAGAAAAAATATGATAAAAGGATGAGCTGTTTTACAGCTGAGCCAGTAAAGCAGAGAAGTTCAGTCTCCTCTTCATGGATTATCTGAATGCAAAGACGGAGCAGCCATCAGTCAGAGAAGCTTTAACTGGGATTCCTGCAGAGAGGAGGGGTTGGGCTAGATGGTCTCAGGGTCTCCTCCAAATTTATGAAGGTTGTCATGCCACAACATGTATCTATTGCGCTGTTGTTGCTGTAGCCCCACCTAGTGGCCGGGGGCAGATAAGCCTAACTGTATGGTCTGAAGCCAGACTCCCTTTTCTCTCAGCCTTTGGAGGAGACGGAAGCAGCCAGTTTGACCGAGACACATGGTCATCCGGAGGCCTCTGTCCCTCACACAGAGCATCCCTGGAGAGGTTCCAGCTGCTCCTTTGTTGGCTGTTAGTTAATGCTGCCTATCTCCTATTTATATTTGATTCTCACTCTTTGCATTTCCTCAGTTTCTCCTTTTCTCCCAATGAAACACCCAGATCCACCCCAGGCTCCCTTTCACTGGAGGAGAAGAGGGGGGTTTAGCTGCCTGTTGAGCTGCACACAGACCCACCTGCAGTGGGGACGGAACAAAGGTGGAATTCCACCATCCTAATCACAAACCCACAAATACAGGAATTCATTTAAGAAAGAATATAGCATTTTCAAATTAGCAGAGTTTAATAAAAGAGCCTTGGTGGTGCAGCAGACTAAAGTGCCAGCTGCCTGCAATTACTGCAAGTTCGAATCTCACCAGGCTCTAGATTGACTCAGCATTCCATCCTTTCGAAGTAGGTAAAATGAGGACCTAGATTGTGGGAGCAATAAGCTGACTTTGTATAAAAAAGAACACTGCTTAGGGGAGGCCAAAAGCCCTACTAAGCAGGTATATACAAAAGTATGAAGGCTATTGCTTAACGCACTGTAAGCCACCCTGAGTCTCCGGAGAAGGGCGGCATATAAATCAAACCAATACATACATACATACATACATACATACATACATACATACATACATAATACCATGGTATCTACTCCTTGGAACCATTATTCCCTGAGTAATTGAATTGGACAGATCTGTTGAATTGGTTCCCCTCCTTCTCCTCTGGATTCCTCCTCCAAAGGATCTAAGATTAATGGATCCATATTGGGACCCCATACCTGCCACGGCTGCAGCCTTGGAGATCCCAAAGTCTTTTCTCCCTCCTTCCTTCTTCTCCTCATTCTGGAGGAATAAGCAGCATTCAAGGCCTGGGCCAGAGTCTTCATGAGACTGTAAGATTCATAGTAATTTGGGATCCATCTTCTATTCCATTTCCATTGGGTCTCCAGTGGGGCTTTCTGGGTGCATCTTCTGCGGCCTTTGACAGAAAAGACGTTCTTTGAAAGAGAACAGAGAAAATAAAGATCTTGAAACTTTCCTTCCACAAAGAAATTGGGTTCAAAGGCAACATCCTTTGGCCTTTCTTTTGCCAGATAACGAAAGTTCAAAATACTATAGATGTATTTGAGAAGTCTGCGTTTTTTTATTGCATAAGGTAGAAAATTTGTGAGGATCCAGACTTTCCCTTCAATGGATCCTGGCAGACGCATAAATGTTAAATGGAAAGGAAGAATTCTCTCCCAAATGGACTCATATTCCATGAAATAAACAAAGACATTGACTTGTCTCCACTTAGAGAGGGAATCCCTGAGGTATGCTGTATATCCAGTTGTTGAGAACAGTTGTGATATAACAACACAAATTCCATTCCTAACAAGCATAGGAGGAAAAATCCTCATGAAATTCTCTCCATTTTCTGTGTCTGAAGCAAAGATGCCAATCAGGGTCCATCTGAAATGGAGGAGCAGTTGGACAATTGCTTGGTAGTGGAATCCTTCTTTGGGATTCATCCGGTGGAAAAAAGGGAATTTCCTTTTATCACTCAGAGCCTCTGAAACAATTTCATGACTGATCTGAAAAAGCAATGAAGAATGCTGTGTTATATTTGGGGTCAGATCAAGTCCAAAATATTAGATTTTAGTAAATCCAACCTGGTTCTCATGAATGTATTACAATAGTTTGTTAATCAGACATTGTTTAAAATATTAAAGACAGAATATTAGCAAGATTGTATCATAATAATGGAAAATAATAAGCAAATTAAAAAACAATAAAAATGTCAATCATATTACTGTATCACCCCTGCAATTGATCACAATTAGATTAATACGTGCAAATGCCAATTGGAGTATTCTATTCCAGTAAAGGGCCTATTATAATTTTTGAGGATTGCTGCATCTTTTTTTGCTTCTATATCCCAGATTCTTTCTGGAGGAAATTTTTTAACTTCTTTCTCCAGTTATACAAGAAACAGGCAGACCTCAAAGCCTAATAAGATTTGTCAGTTGCATAATCCAAGTTTGGTCTTTAATTGAAGTTTTCTCTGTTCCAACAGCCAAAATTTTCAGAGTCTGTCAGTTTCCATAGATTAAATTTCATGCCAATGCCCATATTTTCTGAGCTTAGGCAAAGCAGAAATTGTGTAAATTCTCAAATCAGCTCTGAGGGCAGCAGCTGGAGTCGTTTTACCCACCCCAAGATACTCCAAAGCACCAGGGCCCGATGGCCTACCAGCTGAATATTATAAGACACTACAAGAACCTTTGACCATCCCATTATTGGAGGTGATGAATGAAGTGAAGATAAAGAAGGAAATACCCAAATCATGGACAGAGGCATATATTACTTTGATTCATAAAGAAGATACAGACCCACAACAAATCAAAAACTATAGACCTATATCCTTGTTAAATTCGGACTACAAAATTTTTGCTTCAATATTGGCGGAGAGACTTAAGAGATACTTAAATAATTTCATACATTCGGATCAAAATGGATTTCTTCCAAAAAGACAAATTAGGGATAACATAAGAATAATCTTGGACACTTTAGAGTATGATGAAGCACACCCTGAAAAGCAGATGGCTTTGGTTTTTCTAGATGCGCAAAAAGCCTTTGACAACGTAAACTGGCAGTTTATGACCCTTCAAATGGAAAGGATGGGCTTTGGGAGGAAATTTGAATCAGGCCATTGAAACTATTTATTCTAAACAAACGGCAAAAGTAATGATAAATGGAGGATTGACGGATGCGATTGAAATAGAAAAAGGCACGAGACAAGGATGTCCTTTATCCCCACTGTTGTTTATATTGACATTAGAAGTTTTAAATAGGCGTGTCAGAGGAGAAAAAGAGATAAAGGGCATGAAGATTCAAAAGGAAGAATACTAACTCCAAGCCTTTGCAGATGATTTGGTTTTTATTATTGAAGAACCATTAACAACAATAAGTAAATTGATAGAAATTATTGGAGATTTTGGAAAAGTAGCTGGCTGGAAAATCAATAAGGATAAAACAAAAGTAATGACTAAAATATGTTGAAAAAACAGAAAGAAGAATTGATGGAGATTTCAAAAATGCAGATCACAAACAAAGTGAAATACTTGGGGATACATTTAACATCAAGATGTAGTGCTCTGAAAGAAAATAATTACAACAAGCTTAAACAACAGATAGGGCAAGATTTGTTGAAAGATTTGCGATTGTCTTTGATTGGCAGGATTTCAACCATTAAGATGAACGTCTTGCCTAGAATCCTGTATTTATTTCAGACAATTCCAATTAAGTTGGATAAAGAATTTTTTATAGACTTAGATAAAATGATAACGAGTTATATATGGCAAAGGAAAAAGGCGAGAATAAAGTTAAAGCTGTTACAAGATGCAAGGGGGGGCTTCGGTCTGCCCAATTTTGAATGGTACTATCAAGCTGCAAGTTTAACGTGGATGAAAAAATGGATAACTCTGAGGAATACTAGATTATTAAATTTGGAGGGACATGATTTGTTGATGGGTTGGCATGCTTTCTTATGGTACAAAGGAACAAAAATACAAGGGTATTTTAGAAGATATCAAATACATGAAGCTTTATGGCTGAATTGGGAGAAGGTTAAAAAACTTTATTATTTGAAAATACCTGTTTGGGTATCCACAATAGAGGCTTTTTCTTATCCTGTAACATTTAGAAAGGAACAAACTATTAGGTATAGTGAATTATTGAATGAAAAGGGTGAACTCAAATTAAAACAGGAACTAGAGGAACAGGGATTTAAGATGGATTGGTTTTCATATATGCAAATATTTTCCAGGTATCGAGAAGATTGTAAGCAAGAAGGGTTTTATAATGCTTTGACTAATTTAGATAAGATTTTAATGGGAGCTGATGATCATATTATTAAAAAGTTGCATGGGTTTTTGCTAGAGTTAAAATTGGAAGAAGAACAAGTTAAAGAGTCGATGGTAGCATGGGGGAAAAACTTTGGTTACGGGATTGATTTAGAAAAATGGCAAAAATTGTGGTCTCATAACTATAAAATGACAATGTCTACAGCTTATAAGGAAAATTTGTATAAGATGTTTTACAGGTGACACTTATCCCCATCGAGAATCGTCAGAATGTTCCAGAACAAATTGGAGAAGTGTTGGAGATGTCATCAGACCCCAGGATCCTATTACCACATGTGGTGGACATGTCTAGAAGCAAGGAGATATTGGACTGAGATACACATGTGGTTGGAAAAAATGACCAAGAGACACATAGACTATAAACCAGAGATATTTTTATTAGGGATCTTACCAGAAATATATAACAAAGAACTGCAGTATTTAATTGTGAATCTGTTAACAGCAGCTAGAATTGTATTTGCTAAAAATTGGAAAGAAGAAATGATACCTTCGGATGAAGAAATTATTAGGAAAATGTTGGACTATGCCGAAATGAGTAAACTGACATTTGAAATAAGAGAGCAGGAAGAAAAACAATATTTTTTGATATGGGATTTATTTTACCACTGGGTAGATAACAAAAAATGGCGATATGTAAGTAAATGTTGAAATACTTTAAATGATGATACAGCTGATATATTTTATATAAGAATAAATTTTGGATATGTAGTGATATTGTGAAGAGAGGAGAGGGCACTAGGAATGCAAACTGACCGATGTACTGTCTGTACTTGATTGAATGAATGATGTTTATTTTTGTTTTAAAATAAAAAATGATTTGGCAAAAAAAAAAAAGATCCTCCTCAGAGGCTGAGATTGGGTTGGTTCGGCTGGTGGTTTCTCTCTGAAGCCCCAAACATCAGATTGATGTAAGAACATGGGGGAAAACTGGGCCTCAGATACTTTAATAGTTTGGGGCTGAGGAAGCTGGAGAGCTGTGAGGTTTTCATTTAAGCACCACTTTCACTCCTGCCCTTTCTCTAACTGAGCTCCTTGGATGATGAGGGAGCCAAGATTCAGGCTCAGAGAAAACAACCCCAGGTAAGGAAAGGTGTTACTTGCTCTAATGGCTGACCATCTATGGCTATGATGTCATTTCACAAAGACCATAACTTTTGAACTTGCTTCATAAATTATCAGATAATTATTAAGACAAAACAATCCAAGTCTATACAATCCAATGTGTAAGTATGATAATATATAATATAATATAATATAATATAATATGATATAATATATAATATAATATAATATAATATAATATAATATAATATAATATAATATAATATAATATATAATATATATAGGAGCCTTGGTACTACAGTGGTTTAAAGCACCCTGTTATTAACACAGCTGCCTGCAATTACTGCAGGTTCGAATCTCGCCAGGCTCAAGGTTGACTCAGCCTTCCATCCTTTCTAAGGTAGGTAAAATGAGGACCCAGTTTGTGGGGGCAATAAGCTGACTTTGTATAAATATACAAAAGTATGAAGGCTATAGCTTAACGCATTGTAAGCTGCCTTGAGTCTCCGGAGAAGGACGGCATATAAATCAAATTAAAAAAAAATATATCACATTATCTGTATAAATCAGTGTATTCCAGTAGGAATTTAGCAGGCTAAACATGTGTACCTATAACAGAACTTATAACAAAATAAAAGGGTTGGAAGGGACCTTGGAGGTCTTCTAGTCCAACCCCCTGTTCAAGCAGGAAACCAGGAGTAATAGAAAAAAGCCCAAAGAGCCTTGGTGACGCAGCGGACTAAAGTGCTGTTAAGTAGCACCAGCTGCCTGCAATTACTGCAAGTTCGAATCTCAACAGGCTCAAGGTTGACTCAGCCTTCCATCCTTTCAAAGGTAGGTAAAATGAGGATCCAGTTTGTGGGGGCAATAAGCTGACTTTGTATAAAAAAGAACACCGCTTAGGGGAGGCCGAAAGCCCTACTAAGTAGGTATATACAAAAGTATGAAGGCTATTGCTTAACGCATTGTAAGCTGCCCTGAGTCTCCGGAGAAGGGTGGCATATAAATCGAACCAATAAATAAATAAATAAATAATAGCAGTAACCGTGAGAGGAATCCTGGCGTCTTAGTGGACAACCAATTAAATAAGAGTCAAGAGTGGGCAGCGGCAGCCAAAAAAGCCAATGCAATCCTAAATTGCATTAACAGAGGGATGCAATCAAGATCAAGAGAGGTACTAATACCACCCTATAAAGCCTTAGTAAGACCACACCTAGAATACTGCATTCAGTTTTGATCACCACACTATAAAAAAGATGTTGAGACTCTAGAAAAAGTGCAGAGAAGAGCAACCAAGAGGATTAGGGGACTGGAGGCTAAAACATACAATGAACGGTTGCAGGAACTGGGCATGGCTGATCTAGTGAAGAGAAGGACCAGGGGAGACATGATAGCAGTCTTCCAGTATTTGAGGGGCTGCCACAGAGAGTAAGGGAGTCAAGCTATTTTCCAAAGCACCCAAAGGCCAGACAAGAAATAATGGATGGAAACTGAACAAGGAGAGATTCAACCTGGAAATAAAGAGATAAAGTTGCCTTCAGAAGTTGTGGGAGCTTCATCACTGGAAGCTTTTAAGAAGAGACTGGACCATCATCTGTCAGAAATGGTGTAGGGTCTGCTTGGACTAGATGACCTACAAGGTCCCTTCCAACTCTGTTAATCTGTATCTATATATACTATTCCAGACAAGTGGCTGTCCAGTCTCTTCTTAAAAGCCTCCAGTGATGGACCACCTACAACTTCTGAAGGGTAGACATTCCATTCCTCATCATGAGGAAATTTCTCCTTAATTCTAGGTTGTTTCTCTCCTTCATTAGTTTCCACCCATTGTTTCTTGTCTTGTCTTCTAGTTCTTTGAAAAATTGGTTGACCTCTTCTTCTTTGTGGTAGCCCCTCAAATTTTGGTACATTGCTATTATTTCACCCCAATCCTTTTCACTAGACTAGATATACCCAATTCCTGCAACTGTTCCTCATATGTTTTAGTCTCCAGGCCCTTAATCATCTTTTCTGCACTCTTTCAAGAGTCTCTACATCTTTTTTATAATATGGAGACTAAAACTGGATGCACTATTCCAAGTGTGGTCTTGCCAAGGCATTATAAATCAGTACCAATACTTCATGTGATCTTGATTTTATCCCTCTGTTAATGCAACCTAGAATTGCAATGGCTTTTTTGGCTGCTGCCACAGATTGCTGGCTCATATTTAAGTGATTGTCCACTCGGACTCCAAGATCCTCTCACAGTTACTGTTATGGAGCCAGGTTTCACCTCATCAAGTGTACATTTGGTTTTTTCTGCCTAAGTATAAAACCTTACTTTTCTCTACATTAAATTTCATTTTGTTAGATAGGCCCAGGGTTTAAGTCTAGATCCATCTGGATCTTCAGCCTATCTTCTGGGGTGTTGGCTATTCCTGCCACTTTAATGTTGTCTTCAAATTCGATGATTTCCCTGTTTCTCCCCTCATCCAAATCATTGATGAAGGTGTTGAAGAGAACTGGGCCTAAAATGGAACCTCAGGGTCCCCCACTGCTTGTTTCCCTCCATGCAGATGTAGTTCCATTGAGGACCACAGGCTGAGCCCATCTGGGGGTGATGCTGTCCATCCCACATATTTTCAGCTTCCCGAGAAATAGGTTGTGGTTTACTTTGTCAAAGCCTTTCTGAAATCCACGTACTGTATTCTACATGCACTGCATTTCATTGGTCCACTAATTTAGTCATTTTTGTCAAAGAATGAAATAATTTTTATTTATGATCTGTTTCTTGACCCTGCATTAGTCCTAGTAAGTCATTCATATCTAGACTGAAAAACCCCTAGACTGGTGTCAAGCTGCACTTGATAGTCAGAAAGAGTGCTTGCCCCTACTCCCACTGTAAATTACCCAGAGGTAATGCATAGGGAATATAGGAGCCCAGACACCACTTCGAGTACGCAAGGGGGGATCCATAACATGCAGAATGTGGTGGGCTCCAAGAAACCTCTGTGTTTGTTGCCTTACCCTCAGGTAGACATTTTGTTTATAGCAGTACCAAACTCCCTAACAGCTCTTTCAATAATCGCCCCCTTGTGAGAATGAAGGGACTCGATACTGGTATATAATTCCACTATAAGGTGTCACCTCCTATGGACTCCTTGGGTCCCTGTAAACCTCTGTCCTCGGAATTCAGCCAGGGTACCAGTGTATGATGAAGTTGGAAACATCCGGTCCAAGAGGGCAGCCATTGACACTTCCTTGATTGAAAAGGTTAAAATAGGGCAGAGGGTGGCACCTACGGGTATTGGATCCCCATCTACCTGTTAAACCGCTTGATTAGGCTACAGGCTGTTGTAGAAATAATTACTAATGAAACTGTGAAAGGCCTCACCAGATTAGCTGCTGAGAGCATGAAGTCTCTAACGTATATCATGCAAAACCACTTAGCCTTAGATTACCTCCTAGCCAAGGAAGGAGGGGTGTGTGGTAAATTTAATTTGTCTAATTGCTTTATTGAGATCGATGACAGTGGCAAGGTCATTAAGGAATTGATAAAATGGTCAAAATACTCACGTCCTGGTTCAAACTTGGAAAAGATTTAATTTAGTTGATGCCTTTTCAGGTTGGTTCCCTAAACTGCCAGGCCTGCAAGCTATCATGGCATTGATTGGGTTAATAGCTGCTGGATGTGTAATTTTACCCTGCATTCTTCCCATTTTTGTTCGTACAATTTCTAACAGTCTCTCTCTACTCGTGGATAAAAAGGCAATAGCTCAGGCGATGGCTTGGTGGGAGTATGAGAAACTTACAGTCAGATCCAGAAATATTGGGACATCGACACAATTCTAACATCTTTGGCTCTATACACCACCACAATGGAGTTGGAATGAAACAAATACAATGTGCGTTAACTGCAGACTGTCAGCTTTAATTTGAGGGTATGTACATCCAACTCAGGTGAACGGTGTAGGACTTACAGCAGTTTGCATATGTGCCTCCCACTTGTTAAGGGACCAAAAGTAATGGGACAGAATAATAATCATAAATCAGACTTTCCCTTCTTAATACTTGGTTGCAAATCCTTTGCAGTCAATCACAGCCTGAAGTCTGGAACACATAGACATCACCAGACGCTGGGTTTCATCCCTGGTGATGCTCTGCCAGGCCTCTACTGCAACTGTCTTCAGTTCCTGCTTGTTCTTGGGGCATTTTCCCTTCAGTTTTGTCTTCAGCAAGTGAAATGCATGCTCAATGGGATTCAGGTCAGGTGATTGACTTGGCCATTGCATAACATTCCACTTCTGTCCCTTCAAAAACTCTTTGGTTGCTTTTGCAGTATGCTTTGGGTCATTGTCCATCTGCACTGTGAAGCGCCGTCCAATGAGTTCTGCAGCATTTGGCTGAATGTGAGCAGATAATATTGCCCAAAACACTTCAGAATTCATCCTGCTGCTTTTGTCAGCAGTCACATCATCAGTAAATACAAGAGAACCAGTTCCATTGGCAGCCATACATGCCCACGCCATGACACTACCACCACCATGCTTCACTGATAAGGTGGTATGCTTAGGATCATGAGCAATTCCTTTCCTTCTCCATACTCTTCTCTTCCTATCACTCTGGTACAAGTTGATCTTGGTCTCATCTGTCCATAGGATCTTGTTCCAGAACTGTGAAGGCTTTGTTAGATGTTGTTTGGCAAACTCTAATCTGGCCTTCCTGTTTTTGAAGCTCACCAATGGTTTACATCTTGTAGTGAACCCTCCGTATTCATTCTGGTGAAGTCTTCTCTTGATTGTTGACTTTGACACACATACACCTACCTCCTGGAGAGTGTTCTTGATCTGGCCAACTGTTGTGAAGGGTGTTTTCTTCACCAGGGAAAGAATTCTTCGGTCATCCACCACACTTGTTTTCCATGGTCTCCTAGGTCTTTTGGTGTTGCTGAGCTCATCAATGCATTCCTTCTTTTTGAGAATGTTTCAAACAGTTGTTTTGGCCACGCCTAATGTTCTTGCTATCTCTCTGATGGGTTTGTTTTGTTTCTTCACCCTAATGATGGCTTGCTTCACTGATAGTGACAGCTCTTTGGATCTCATCTTGAGAGTTGACAGCAACAGATTCCAAATGCAAATAGCACACTTGAAATGAACTCTGGGCCTTTTATCTGCACATTGTAATTGGGGTAATGAGGGAATATCACACACCTGGCCATGGAACAGCTGAGAAGCCAATTGTCCCATTACTTTTGGTCCCTTAACAAGTGGGAGGCACATATACAAACTGCTGTAAGTCCTACACCGTTCACCTGAGTTGGATGTACATACCCTCAAATTAAAGCTGACAGTCTGCAGTTAACGCACATCGTGTTTGTTTCATTCCAACTCTATTGTGGTGGTGTATAGAGCCAAAGATGTTAGAATTGTGTCGATGTCCCAATATTTCTGGACCTGACTGTAGCTCGATGGATGATGATTTCCCTGTTTATGAAACTCCACAGTAATCAGGGGATTTAGGTAGAGTTCCAAAGGGGGGAATGAGACAGGAGGGTCTTATACTATAAATCATATTAATCTATGTATTGTATTATTCACAGTATTATGTTGCTCTCAGAAGTATTGACGTGGGAGTAGAAGTTATTTTGCAAACCTCAGGAAAGTACAAGGAACAGAAATAAGGAACTTGTTAAATGTACTGATGAGCTTAATGACCTATGTTCTATATCATCCCTGTAACGAACTTATATTAAGAAACATATTACCAGAAGTGTTCACAGAAAGTAACAGATGGTATACCCATATATGGAAATGGAGTCAGAAGCGTAATGCCTCTAGCGTGGCTAGAATTGCAAAATGTATAAAAGGTACACCTTGGGCGTAGCCCAAGATTTGGAATCTGGCATGTGAATGCTCCAAACCTTTGCTAGCAAATAAACCTGTGTTCTCCAACTTCTGTGGTCTTGTCTCCTGCATTTGGGAAAGTGGGTTTTCCCACTTCACAAATATGCATCTTTCCCTTCCCCTTTGGTAAGCATAGATCCTTCTTCTCATGGCTCCATTGAGCCCAAAACTCCCTCTCAAACAAGGCCTTGGATCAGGGCCAACAGGCTGAGCTCCATTTTGAGGGCAATCCATTTTCTCCATCATATTTCTCTGTTTATTGAGTCAAATGCTGCACTAACATCTAGAAAGCAGCAAACCTTGTTTTATCTCACTGATATAGATTAGATATTTCAAGACAAACTTGTTGCCAATATTAGTTTATTAATATGCATTATTTCTTTAAAAATCTATATAGCATTTAACTCTACCTAAAACCTTCTGCATGGAATGAATTTTTCTCAAGTTTAACTAAGAGGATCATGGCATAAATTTTAGCCACAATATCTGCTAGTCTATTTGGCCTATAATTGCTAGAGTAATTTTTATTACACATTTTAGATAGATAAAATGCTACTATTGCCAACTTCAATCCGACTGGATAGGCCAGGGATTATGTATCTGTGAAAATGAAGATGCCAATAGAGGCCCCAACAACCAGGGATATTTTTTGATCAGTTAAATAGTTGGTAGAATATCTTCTCCAGGGAATGTATTGCTTGCATTTCAGGCCTTTTATGATTAATCTCAACATGAACATAATGGGGTAAAATATTGATGTTTTTGCTAATATGGAGAAAAGCAGCTCTTGAATTCCATGGAGAAGACATGATTGCATCTATTGCTCATCCACCACCACTCACCCCTCACTTTACCAGAAGGAGAAACACACACACAAACCTGTGGGACTTTGTAGGTGCCTCCTAATATTGACATCTGGATGGAGATCTCCCTGTTAGCTGCATCAAGAAGAGCCAGGAGGTTCTCCTTCCTTCCACAGCCGTAGTTGGGGACATTGGCTTCTCCAGTGGACAGAATGTCCAGCAAGGCATCTGAAGTGTGGAAAGTGCTCCAATAGTTGTTATGGATGTTGTAGCCAAGTGTCAGGTTGTGGAAGAGATGGGAATTCTTGTTGACTATTTGAATGTTGAAAATGAATAGTAAGCAAGAATGAAACTCGTAAGAAACCCTATTGAAAAAAAAGTTATTATAATCAACAGCCACAACAAATACTTTTGTTCTATATAATATATATAATCCTCCACAAGCCTACTGAGCCTTAAACCAACATCGATCCAAAAGCAATGATCAATTACACAAATATGGAAATGGGCTGAGGTACAACAACTACAAGTGATTCCACCACTACTTTGAATAAAACTCATTATTCAATTGATAAATTAAGGATTGAACAGAGATAGGAAAATAATCTGCAGCCCTTTCAGCTTTTTTTCAGACCCCTTTTTGAGTCTCTTTCACAAAATCAGACCAAAGAGAGAAGCCATGGAAATCAAAATCATTCAGGAAATTAGACATATTCCCCAATATAGGAATAAATGAAAAATAAAAAAGAGAAAAGAAGAGTGTTAGAATGGAGGGAGCGCAACTCGATCACCCTGAATGTCTTACGGATGATGGAAATCAAACTGAAGAGAAGGAGCCACGTTGAAAAGCAACTTTGTATGTAATCTTTCTGTTCCACTGCTGACTATACTGATTAGATGGTCTCCTGGTCTGTAGTAGCTCCATGGTTTCCCATCCTGGTTCTCCAAACTCAGCGGGCATTTCATCCTCAGCTTCCCAGAGACTGGATGGGACAAAAGCAGCATCAGAAGCAGAAGCAGGAGGTCCATCATTCATGGCGTGAATCAATGAATCTCCTTCCTGTTTCTAAAGAAGATTTAGAAGAATCAAAGGACTCTCACAAGGTGCCACATCCAGTTGCTTTTTCTCAACACAGAGAAACACTCAGCTTCACCTGGAAAGGCGAGAGACGTACATTCAAGAGCACAGACTCTGCTTGTCCCAAACCTCCGTATTTCTCTGCCCAAAGTCTCCCCTGGAGGATTTGGCCAAACAGCAGAGCTGAAACCTTTATCATAATTCTCCCTCTCAGGAGAAATCCCTGGATAATTCAACTAGTTCATGCAGTCAGAGATTGTTGGGAAATTCTCTGGAGGGAAATGAAAGGGAAATAATCCCCATGTGATTCATAATAAGAGGAGGAGAGATGGAATTAAATCCATCATCTAGAATTGAGAGTTTTGGGAGCTCCATGCAGGGAATACACGGCACCTGTGGCTGAAATAACAAATAAATCTGATATTTGTTTGCATAGTGATGAAAGATATGTTGCTCAGCCACCTCTTTCCATGCATGGGGCACTCAGGGGAAAGCAAAGCCCAGACCCACGGAGAAAGCCCAGGATGGCCAGGAAGGAGGAGGGGATCTGGGGCATTCCTGGAAAGAGACTAACCTTGTTTATGGGTCCCAGGGTTGAAATTTATTTTATTTATTATTTATTTATTATTCAAATTTCTATACCGCCCTTCTCCTTTAGGACTCAGGGCGGTGAACAGCCAAGATAAAAACATCTATACAAATATCACAGTTAAAAACAAAGTTAAAATAATTTATAAATTTGGCCCATAATTTAAAACTTGTCAATTAAAATCAATATTAAAATTTTAAAACTAACCCTAAAATCAAGACAGACCAGCTAACTGAAAAAAATAAGTTTTTACGGCCCGACGAAAGATCCGAAGGTCGGAGATCACTCGTATCTCTGGGGGTAGATTGTTCCATAGGGTAGGTGCCACCACAGAGAAGGCTCTCCTCCTGGGGGTCACCAGCCGGCATTGTCTGGCCGACGGCACCCTGAGGAGGCCCTCTCTGTGGGAGCGAACCGGCCGGTGGGAAGCTATTGGTGGCAGAAGGCGGTCCCGTAAGTACCCTGGCCCTAAGCCATGGAGCACTTTGAAGGTGATCACCAACACCTTGAAGTGCACCCGGAAGTCCACCGGAAGCCAATGCAGCTCGCGCAGGAGAGGAGTCACATGGGAGCGCCCCATCGCTCCCATAATCCCCCACGCAGCCGCATTCTGCACCAGTTGGAGCCTCCGGGTGTACCCCAAGGGGAGCCCCATGTAGAGAGCGTTACAATAGTCCAGATGAGAAGTGACGAGTGCTTGAGTGACCATGCGTAGGGAGTCCCAGTCCAGAAAGGGGCACAACTGGCGTATCAGGCTAACCTGACAAAAAGCCCCCCTGGCCACGGCTGTCATATGCCCTTCTAAAGACAGCCGCGCATCCAGGAGGACACCCAAGTTGCGGGCCCTCTCCGTGGGGGCCAATGATTCGCCCCCAATAACCAGCGATGGCGTCAGCTGGCTATACCGGGACGCCGGCAGCCACAGCCACTCGGTCTTGGAAGGGTTGAGTCGAAGCCTGTTTCTCCCCATCCAGACCCTCACGGCCTCCAGCACTGGGACATCACTTCCAAGGCATCATTGGGATGGTCTGGGGTGGAAATGTACAGCTGAGTATCATCAGTGTACTGATGGAACTCCACCTCAAAACCACGGATGATCTCACCCAGCGGCTTCACATAAATGTTGAACAGGAGGGGCGAGAGGACCGACCCTTGCGGCACCCCACAAACAAGGTGCCTTGGGGTCGACCGCTGCCCCCCTGTCAACATGGATTGTGACCGGTCGGAGAGATAGGAGGAGAACCACCGCAAAACGGTGCCCCCCACCCCCAGTCCCCCCAGCCGGCGCAACATGATACCATGGTCGATGGTATCAAAAGCCGCTGAGAGGTCTAATAGGACCAGGATAGAGGAATAACCCCTATCCCGGGCCCTCCAGAGATCATCCACCAACGCGACCAATGCCGTTTCCATGCTGTACCCAGGTCTGAAGCCGGACTGGAGCGGATCCAGATAGACAGCTTCATCCAGGTACTGGGGAAGCTGTCGCGCCACCACACTCTCAACAACCTTTGCAATAAAGCGAAGGTTGGAGACTGGACGATAGTTAGCCAAAACAGCCGGATCCAGGGATGGCTTCTTGAGAAGAGGCCTCACCACCGCCTCTTTCAAGGTGGCCGGCAGGACACCCTCGCTCAAAGAAGCGTTGATAATCCCCTGGAGCCAGCCTCGTGTAACCTCCCGGGAAGCCAGCACCAACCAGGAGGGACACGGGTCCAATAAACATGTGGTTGCGTTCAGCCGCCCCAAGATCCTGTCCACGTCCTCGGGAGCCACAGGATCGAACTCCTCCCAGATAACACTCTCAAGGCCTGCCTCAGTCATCTCGTCTGAACTAACCCAGTCGGCGGCCAAGTCTTCCCGAATCTGAGTTATTTTATCATCCAGATACTGTACAAAATCCTCAGCTCGGCCCTGCAAGGGGTCCTCCTGCGCTCCCAGATGGAGGAGGGAGCGGGTCACCCTAAACAGGGCGGCTGGGCGGTTATCTGATGACACGATAAGAGCGGCAAAATAGCTAGATTTCGCCGCTTTTATCGCCACTAGGTAGGTCTTAATATGGGACCTTACCAGTGTCAAGTCAGACTCGGAACGACTGGCCCTCCAACCGCTCTCTAGGCATCTTTTCCGGCGCTTCATCTCCCTCAGCTCCTCGGAAAACCAAGGAGCTAAGTGAGTTCGGTGCCGGGTCAGAGGCCGCAAAGGCACGACCCGGTCCAAAGCCCCGGCAGCCGCCCTATCCCAGGCGGCCACCAGGTCATCAGCCGAGTCATGAGCTAGAGTCTCAGGAAATGGCCCAAGCTCCATCTGGAACCTATCAGGGTCCATCAGGCGCCTGGGGCGGAACCACCTAATCGGTTCCGCCTCCCTGCGACGGGGTACGGCGGTCAGAAAGTCAAGTCAAAGGAGCGAGTGGTCAGACCATGACAAGGGTTCAATATCTACATCCCCTATATCAAGGCCACTCAACCACTGACCAGAGACAAAAACTAAGTCCAGAGTGTGTCCCCCCATGTGAGTAGGGCCGTGAATTACTTGGGTCAGGTCCATGGCCGTCATGGAAGCCATGAACTCCTGAGCTACCTCAGATGCTTCACCGATGGATGGCAGGTTGAAATCCCCCATGACCACAAGTCTGGGGGTATCAGCTGCCACCTCAGCTATAACATTGAGGAGTTCGGGCAGGGTCGTTGCCACGTGGCAGGGAGCCAGGTACGTGATCAACAGACCCATCTGCACCCCACGAAATTTGGGGGGATGCAGCCCCCGGAGTTTCTCCAGCCTCGCTTGGGCTTCGTGTCTTTCCAGGAGAGGCTCCTGTGGGGAGAAGCCATGCAGGGCTGGGTCTTCCAAGGGGGATCCGGGGTTGCCCGTGAGGAAAAGGAGGCCGGCCTCACCCTGGAGGGGACCCTCCGTGACTCTGAGGAAGATGGGGGTCCCCTGTGGCCCCTCCAGAGCCCCCAGCTGAGGAGACCCTCTTCATTGCAGGCTTTTCTGGGGAAGGGGCTTAAGCCCCCCTCCCTCTGCAATTCTGGGAGCTTTTGCCTCTTTCTTTCTTTTTTTTATTAAAAAGTTTTAACAAGCATTACAACAGTTTTTCCCCCTCCTCCCCCCATCCCTTGTCCACCCCCCCCATCCCCCCTCTCCCTCCAACCCCCCTCCCCCCACCCGCTCCCCGGACTTCCCAGAGCAAAAACAGGGTATAGCATAACAAACATAAACTAAAATAAGCTAACTTTCTGTAGTCTCCAAACTCCCTCTTGCTCTTTAACTCCCCTTTCAACTAACAAAACATATTTCAAAAAGAAAATATAGGTTTCATTCATAAGCTATTTGAAACTTTTTAGTCCGATATTTGTTTTGAATATAGTCAATCCATCTTCTCCATTCCGATATATATCTTTCATTTGAGTGGTCCTTCAAACGGCCATCTCCGTTAAGTTCACTACTTTTAGCATCCATTCTTCAATAGTAGGCAAGTCTTCCTTCTTCCAGTACTGCGCCACCAAGAGTCTGGCTGCTGTTATTAAATTTAAAATCAACTTAGTCTCTATAACAGTACAATCTGTAATTATGCCTAACAAAAAGAACTGTGGAGTAAATTTTATCTTCTTTTTGAGAATATTTTGAATAATCCACCATATTTTTATCCAAAATGCCTTAATTTTTTTACATGTCCACCATATATGATAATACGTGGCATCATCACATTCACCTCTCCAACACTTAGGTTGCACACTTGGATACATACAGGCTAGCTTTTTAGGATCCAGATGCCACCTATAAAACATTTTATAAAAATTCTCTCTTAAATTTTGGGCTTGCGTAAACTTCACATTTCTAACCCATATTTTTTCCCACGTTTCCATCATTATTGGTTCTTCAATATTTTGTGCCCACTTTATCATACAGTCCTTAACTAACTCCGTTTCTGAATCTATTTCTACCAATGCATTATACAACCTTTTTATGTGCATTTGACTTTGATCTCTAATCTGTTTTACCAAATTCTCCTCATTTTGCAGAAAACCAATTTTCTGATCTTCTCTCCATCTAGCTTGCAACTGTACATATTGAAACCATGTTCGAATTGTCCTTTCTTCATGCCTCTTTCTCATCCCCCCCCCAAAGCTTTGAATTCTGCTCTTTATTTGACCCCCCCCCGGCTTGGCTTCTTCAGCCTCTTCTCCATCAGGCTGAGGGCAGGGAAGCTTCCAGGCAACCGTCTCTTCCCCCTCTTTGATTGGCCAAAGGGTTGTCATGACGAAGGGGGCGGGCCAGGAATAGAAGCAGCCAGTAGAGAGAAAGAGAGGCGGGACTTTTGTCTTCCCTGAGAACTGGAGGATTTGAATGCAAAATCTGCTTTCTTTTACAGAACCATTTATATTATTATGGAAAAGTAAAAATTTGAGATTTGATTTAATGCTTTATTTTACTGCAAAAGAGGAAGTCTGAAGTGAGCACGTTTTTCTCCCTCCCTCCCACTTCTCTTCCCCCCCCACCCCATCTCTTCCTTTTTTATTATGTTTTTTTTGTATTTTATTCTATAATAATTAAAATATTTAAAGAGAAAAAAAGAAAAGAACTGGAGGATTTGAATGCAAAATCTGCTTTCTTCTGTTCTGATGCAGCCCAGAATCAGAAGGAGGGAAGGGTCAGAGGAAACAAATGAACATTTAAAAATATATTTAAAAGAAAACAAAGGAAAACTTAGACTTTTAAAGAAGAAAATCAGAAATTGGACGTTAAAGAAAATAGTGTCATAAAATGGTTTATAGAAAATAGCTAAAATAGTTATAGTGTTAACATTACTTTCTGCGCTGGTTGAAAGGATTTACAATTTAGAAATTCTGTTTATTTTAATTTTAAAAATGTGTAAACTCTCCTATTTGTGAAATAAAAATCTCACCCCAGCCATTGAAAGGAGAGACAAAAACCCCAAATCAAATCCAAGTTTCTAGTGTTTGTGAGTATGGAGTCTGGGTCAATCTGGTCTTTGGTGGTTTTTATATATATATAAAAATATATATGCATATTCTTTCTAGCCAGGTTTTACCTACGTAAGCTATGATGTTATGCAGCCCTGGTTCTGTGAAAACTCATTCACAAGTTTCTGGGCTTTTTGTTTCTTGCTAACAAACAGCAAACTCTGCTGCCCTTTGGGAGACTCAGATAGCTATTTCTGCCTTTTAAGGCGTCATCAGTGAGCCACACCCTCTTCTCAGGTATCCTCAGAAATAGGAATGGAATGGAATGGAATGGAATGGAATGGAATGGAATAGAATAGAATAGAATAGAATAGAATAGAATAGAATAGAATAGAAATTAGAATTGAATTAAATTAGAATTAGAATAGAATAGAATTAGAATAGGATAGAATTAGAATAGAATAGAATAGAATAGAATAGAATAGAATAGAATAGAATAGAATAGAATAGAATAGAATAAGACTAAAATAGAATTAGAATAGAATAGAAATAGAATAGAATTAGAATAGAATAGAATTAGAATAGAATTAGAATTGAATTGAATTATAATAGAATAGAATAGAAATAGAATAGAATTAGAATAGAATAGAATAGAATAGAATAGAATAGAATTATAATAGAATAGAATTAGAATAGAATAGAATTAGAATAGAATAGAATAGAATAGAATAGAATAGAATTGAATTGAATTGAATTGAATTGAATTGAATGAGAATGAGAATGAGAATGAGAAGAGAAGAGAATAAAATAGAATTAGAAGAGAAGAGAAGAGAATTAGAATAGAATAGAACAGATCAGAACAGGAACAGAACAGAACAGAACAGGAACAGAACAGAACAGAACAGAACAGGAACAGAACAGAACAGAACAGACATGGAATAGAATAAAATTAGAATTAGAATTAGAATAAAATAGAATTAGAATTGAATTAGAATTGAATTGAAATAGAATAGAATAGAATAGAATAAACTTTATTGTCACTTTAAATGTAGACTAATTGGCATACATTAAAATGAAATTTCACTGCATACAGGTCTCAAAGGGGCAACACCTCCAAGAGCAGCTCCTTATAGACCGAGTGAGTGTCAGTTACAAAGCCCGGGAAACTCAGAGTCAACAGCTGCGCTCTGATTGGCTCATTCAAACAGTCAAACCAGAAACCAATCAAAGCCAATCAATAGGCACAGCAAACCATGAGAGAAGTTTTCTCTCACAACTTCAGTTTGTTTTTTGACTTGAATTGTACATCTTATATGTTATGTTAAAGGAGGAAGTACTCTGAAGTGATTTTTTTCTTTTACATTTCCAAAACCTGGCCTTTTAATAGGGGTGTGTAGACTTTCTTTGCTAAATACTGAAGTAAAAACTTAAGTAATCCAACTCTTATAAACAACTCTTATCAACACATTTAGCCTTAATATTTAAGTCACTCATCAAATCCCTTAAGACTAACCCTGGAGGTGTATCTAAAGTCCCTCAAACTGTACCCATTGGCCATTTTTACGGAGCCTTTCTAAAAGACCCAATAAATGGTGAAAGGATTGTTGGTAGAAATAGCAAGACTGAATTTATACACCGACACAAACATAAAGGTATTTTTAATATTTTTCAATGGAAGAAAATGTTTGATGAGTCAAGTAAAAAACTTAAGGGTCTAATTTCTCTCTGGTTTTCCTATTTACAGCAACAGAAAGCAGAAGTCGTTCTCCCTGAATGAGGAGCTCCTGCGTCAAAATGCCCAGCTTTCAAAGAAGAACGCAGAACTCTGCAGGGAGGTGGAGGAGAAACTGCGGAGGTGAGAAACTCTGACTTTCTCTTCCAGGATTTCGTATTCAATTCTCCTTAGCTCCCTACCCTGGACACACATTACACAACGTTCTGCGTTGAATTACGTTGCCTGGATGGGTAGGAGACATCATGAATCTCTTGCCTGGGACTTTTCCTGGCCAAATCCTCTGAATTTAGGAGGTCCCTGCTTTGATCTCCTCCTCTGCTGCTCACTGACCTCAGTTCTCGGCTCCCCCTCGGCTCTCACCAGTTCAGTCTTCTCCCCCTTCTGCCCCATTAGAAAGTTTGGAAATTGTTTTGAATTTTCTGGTATGAAAGCCAAAAAAGAAAAAAAAAGGTTTTAAGATCTGAAGATTCCTTTATGGCAAAACTCAAATAATTAAAAAGTAAGGCTAGGTAAAACAAAGAAAGTGCCAGGCGTTTTAGTTAGTTTTAATTTTAAAAGGATTTGATGATTCAAGGGAACACCTGAGGGGGCTCATTTCCCTCTTGTCTTCCTATTTTACAGAATCCAGATGTTGGAACAACAAAACCTCCGTCTCCACTGCAGGGTTCTGAAGGAAGCTGGGGAGAACCAGGAGCTCCTCGGGGAGAACCAAGAGTTGCGGGAACAACTGGAGAGGTAAGAAATACCGTGTTTCCCAGAAAATACGACCTTCCCCGAAAATCCTAGCCTGATTTTTTGGGGTTGGCCTAGTGTAAGTGAGGGGTGGGCGTGGCCAGCACAGGATGCTCAGCGGAGAACAGAGCTGGAAAGCAGGTTAGTGAAGGAATGTCACTGCCGTGGGGGGATGGGGGGTGAGGGACCAGTGTGTGTGTGTGTGTGTGTGTGTGTGTGTGTGTGTGTGTGTGAGAGAGAGAGAGAGAGAGAGAGAGAGAGAGAGGAGAGAGAGAGAGAGAGAACATCATCACCAGCTCTCCAAGGTTGGATCGGATCTCTCTCTCTCCCTCTCTCCTTCTCTCTCGCAGTGGCGGAGCTTCAGTGGCTGGCCGGTGGGGTGCTTCTCACTCACCCTGCCTACTGGCCCAGCTACTGCTGGGCATGTCTCGGCTGCGGCATGCCCTGTACTGGCCGCCAAGCAGCTGCCCCTGTTGCTGCTGGTGTCACGGGGCCTCTTCGCCCTCCTGGCAGCTCTGCTCTCAGCAGCCCTCCTGGGCTGCCAGTCTGCCAGGACCCCTTTTGGAGCAGCCGCCGGTGGAGCTGTGCTGCCTTTGTTGCCTCACCCACTGCTGCCTTTGGGCTGCTGAATGCTGGCCTGCCTGCCTATTCGGTGCTGCAGGCATCGGGCTTACAGCCATGCTGAGCCTGGCTCACTTCGGGCCCTGACAGGTGCTGTAGCTCTCTTCTCATCTCTGCCCTGGTGACCCCCGGCTTCCCCCTCCTGTTGCTCCTCTCTTGCAGCCTCTGGAGCAGCAGGAGTTTCTGCCTGCCCCCGAGACCCTCAACCCAGCCCTGTCTTCCAGCTCTGCCACCAGCTCCATCAGCCTTGTGGCCTCTGGGGGTCTCTGCTGCCTCTGGGCATCTCCTGCAGACCCCTCAGCTCCCAGTTCAGCTTCTAGCTGTTCTCTCTCCTCTCCTATGGCTGCCCTGCTCCCATTTGCTCAGCTCATTCGGGTGCTCAATTCTGGCTCCCAGATCCAGCTCTGGCCAGACTCTCTGCTCTCCCCACAGCAGAGCCCTCACCCTCATCACTGCTGCCCCTCAGCCTCAGCTGGCACTCCGAAGGTTGGATCTGAGCCTGGGGACTCACTGTTACCAACCTCACCTTACCACTGCCATGGCCATCACCTCTACCCTCTTTCTTGGCTCAGAGCCCTGGGATTCCTCCGTGCTCTCAGGCCCTGATGCTGGGTGGCTGGGAGGCTTTCAGCTCAGCTAACAGTCCTGCAGTGACTGGTAAGGTGGGGTTAAGGGAGGGGCTTCACCTGGTAAGGGTGGGGCTCCCATGACTCCCCTGGCACACTGGGTGGCAAGTCAAGGGAAGGGAGGGGAAGGGTCTCTTTTCTTTCTCAAATGAGTAAAAGGCCCCCATTCCTCCATTCCAGCTATGGGGAGAGAGTGTCAGCAAAGTTCTGCCATGTGCTGGTCACTCAGGAGTGCCAACATCATTTCTGAAGAATCCCACTTGGCTGGTGACCTCTCTGTGGAGATCTTCTCTGACTTTCTCCAAACGCCTGTTCTGAAGCTCTGATTCTTGGATGGCCATTCTGACCTGGTTCACTCCTTCTCTGTTGTCCTCCAGAGTTTTCTGCTGGTCTTCCATTGTGGCCTGGTAAACACAGGTCTGCTGCTGATGCCGATTGTTGAGGTGCTTCTTCTCATTTCCCCTCACATTCTGAAGAGGGGTGACTTTCTGCCTCAGTTGGATGGAGGGGCTTTTCTCCATAAAGTAACCTTGATGCATCTCAGCCAGTTCATGGTGAAGACTCTAGAGGTGATTCTTGAGTTCTTAAGAAGGTTCCAGACCTCTTTGAGGAGTTTCTCAGGGGTTCTAAGGCAGCCTTCTCAACTCTGAGGAAGGCCACTTGGCTAGTAACCTCAGACATTTCTTTCTGGAGTTCTTCAGTGTGTTTCACCAAAAGTTTGTTCTCTACCGCTAACTGATGGATCATCGTGTTGGCATGGTCCAACCTTCCTTTGTTCTCCAGCAGAGATTTCTGCAAGTCTTCTGTTGTGGTCTGAATTTGATCCACAGTCTTCTTGAGACAACTGTGCTGCTCTTCCATCCGTTGTTTGTCTTTCTTGAATTCCTGGATCTGAAAGTCAAAGGAAATCTCTCAGCTGGTTAATCTGGAGATGGAGGCCATCACTGCTCGCTGAGAGATACCCCAAGGATCTTCCCTAAAGGACCTTTTCTTCCCTGGTGCTGACCTGTTTGAAAAATGGAGAGACACGGTCACTTCCTCTCTCAGTTCAGGGGACATTTTGCTAACCAGCCTTAAGTCCACAGATGCCTTCAAGGGGCCCAGTTTGAGAAACACTGACATCATCCATCACAACTGGTCTCCCTTCAAACTGTCCCGATTTCCCATTTGATTCTGGCTCCAATTCGAGGTATCTCATCTATCAAAACTCTCCAAAGGAGTCAGAATCAGCGATCGATCAATTCGGCCATCTCTGGCACTGCTAGGGGGCTTCTGATCACAGGGAAAGGAGGAGGTGACCATTCGGATTAGGAAAGAGCCCCCCCTCCAAGTACTTACCAGTCCCATCCAAGGCACGAAAGCCTGGAGGGTCACCTTGGGCCAGTCCCTCCCTCTCAGCTGTAGCCTACCTCACAAGGTTGTTTTTGTGAGGTCGATGGAGTCTTCAGTATGTTCATGCCTTGAGCTATTTAGAGAAACAATAAAGGTGGATAAAAATCTAAGCAATAAAAAATGAAAATATATAAATAAGTCAATCACCAGGCCAAGTCTGTTTGGGGAATAACTACATCTGGGCAACGGAATCCCTTTTTAGGTTAATTTCCCCAGGTCAGTTTCCAGCTTTGGGGTCTCAATGCCTCTCCAACTGGGACATCCTGAAGCCAATTTTTTCCCTAGTTGATATCGCTGCCCCCCAGCCGCCCGGCCCCAGCCCCTTTCCCGAGACAAGGACCTTCAACATGGTGGATGAGGAGTTTGGTGACAGGTATGGAGGCTGCAGACACGGCAGGTATCAGCACGTCTCTCGTGTTTGGTTGAACCCCATTTCACTCATCTCTCCCCCCCTTAATTCTGCCTTAAAGGGGAGGGTCTCTCCCTCCTGAGGAGCCCAGGCAAGGGAGGCCCTGCGATGCCTCCAGTGCTGCCATCCAATCCAGCCACTTTCCAGGGATGCTGAGCAGAGCCTCCATGATGTGGTCCAGACTCCCCAAGGATGCTGGAGGTTGCCATGGTGAGCTCCAGCCAATGAGCTCAGGAGGAGCCTCTGATGTCACAAGCCAAGGCTCTGAATAGCCACCAGCCAGCTGCCTTCCCCTGGGGGCGTGGCTTATTCATGGATGAGCCAATCCGGAAGGGGCTTTGAGCCCCCAATTCGCTTCAGCCGGATCGGCTCCTTCTGAAGGGGGAACCGTCGGTCGCCTGGGGAGGTCGGGGAGCCCCGGATTCTGCCCCTTCTGTGGGGGTGGAGTCCAGATTGGGAATGTTGATCCTTGGATCTGGAATCTGGTATTAGAGATCCAGGGGATCCAGGTTTTCCTCTTCATGCCCAGATGATGAAGGGGAGGTGAAAGGGAAATAGGCCTAAAAGATCAGATGTGATTCATTTGAAAAGGCCTTGTGAGAAGGTGCCTAAAGAAACAACGGATCCAATTTTGTACAGTCCCAAACAGTCCCTACAGGAAGTCCTCGATTTATACCCATTCATTTTGCAACAGTTCCACGGCCATTGAAAAAAAGCCATCTATGATGGGTCCTCGCACTTATGACTAAAGGCTCCTGCTGGAAGACGAGGTGGCAGTGGTTACCAGCAGGGCCTGTGCCAAAAATCCGCCCTGCCTTAACATTGACAATGGTTGTTAAGGCATCAGGCTAGGAAGCAAGAGATCCTGAGTTCAAGTCCTGCCTTAGCCCTGAAAGCCTGTTTGCTGACCTCAGGAGAGACACTCTCTTTCAGACAAGCCCACCTCACAGGGTGATTGTTGTGAGGAAAAGAGGAGGAAGAAGAAGAGTTGGACATGTTCACCTCCTTTAGTTATTTGAAAAAATAATAAAACAATGAAAATAAAATCTAACAAAAATAAAAACTGGCTTTCCTGCTTCTGTTTGCATGGAATCTGTCACAGCCTTGTGCAGATACAGGAATTTCTCTTCTCACAAGGAGGAAGAAGTTTTTTTTAAATCATCCCTTCCAATTTCACTCACTCCCTTCTTTTGCAGCCTTTGGGGGCACCAGTGGGGGCATCGGACCCCCTCCCAGCCCTGGGACACAGCAGGTTTCTCTGTTTCTTTGGGAAAGATTCCTCCCCCACTCAGAGTCTGCTTGAGCCCCATCATCCACTTCCCTCCCTGCCTGGGATCAGCTGAATTCCTCCATTCAGACAACAGGAAAAAGGGAGTTTGCACAGAACCTCTGAGTCAGTCTCCATTCTTCCACACAGAGGGTCCCACTCACTCTGCAAAGCCAAATTCCCGCTCAGTTCCTGGAGACCTCCAGACATCGATCGACTGAGCCCACAGCAGGGCCAGGGCGGCTGAGAAATTGACACTTACAACTGTCCTCACATTTTACATTTTGCGCCCTATCTTGTCACCGTGGTGAAGGGAAGTACCACAATTGTGAAATGAGTGGCACGGTTGTTAAGAATGCTGCAACGGGCATAAATGTGTGAACAGTCGTAAGTACGAGGACCGGTCAGTAGTGCAAGGACCGGTCAGAAATCACTTTTTTCAGCCCTCTGAGTAGTCCCTATGCACATAGCCATGCCCACCCAGTCACATGACCAACTAGCTACACCCACAAATAAGCCACGCCCACAGAACCGGTTGTTAAAAAATTTGAATCCCACCACTGCTTAAAGATGCTGTGTGATCCTCATCATATGGGAAGTAATCAAACGAGGCTCTTAGTGCCAATAAAGGATTAAAGATAAAACTGTCCTGAAAAAAACGCTGTGGACAGTTTCCCTTTCCTAAGAAGACAAGAAACGGCTGTTCCCACCCCTGAAATTTCCCAGCCCTCTGAGAAGTTGGCTACAAAATTGGGAAGAGCCCCGAAGACTATGAAAGCCATCTTCTCTCAGATGATTGACAGTTGAGCTGGAGGGATGACATCATCCAGCCAGTAGAACCCCAAGGAGATGAGAGGCCTCCCTTGGGATCCTATCAAAGCTCCCCTCCTCCACCTTTTCTACCCAGCCCAAGACCCCCAAGGCCCCTAATTTCTCCCCTTTTGGCCCAGAAGGCCTGGCTCTTTTGTGGTAGACTGCCTCTTCCTATGGAAGCTCAACTCAGCTAGAGGACTGAGCAAGACTCACGGATGCAGCTCTTGCTCAGCCTCCAGTTCGATTCCCTTTGTGTTGAGGTGCTGGTGTGTGTGTGTGTGTGTGTGTGTGTCTGTGTGTGTTGCTGTTGTTGTGGCGACATCCCTCTGTCAGCTCCCTGTGTTTCTGCTGCTCAGGTCCAGACCTCTTTTTCTGGGGGCCAAAGTCTCGTTTGATGGTTTTTAAGGGCAGAGAAAGGGGAGAAATTCTCTGCCTGGGTTTTTTAATGCAGACACCATTTCTAATAGCCTAATGGAGCTGAGCCCCAAATCACAGGACCCTCTTTTAGACGGGATCCAGTGGGGAGGGGATCCAGTTGTATCCAGAGAGCCCAAAGATCCCATTTTGCCTTTTTACCCAAGAGGCCTGGATCTTCCCAGGTAGACGGTCTGTTATGGATGGGGTCCCTGTAGCTGTCTTAAGGGCTGCTAAAGGGAATCTAGAGGAGCCTCCCTCTTAACTCCAAGTCTTTTGGGGGGAAACTTTGACCATTCATATTTTTTTGGGGGGGGGGGGCTTTTTCAAGGCTTGTGATTGGTTGAGGCCCTGTGTGGGCCCAGAGTATCAATTACAGGGATTTGCCTGCAGTTCCTCAGTTCCAGTTTTAAATAAACAGATGCTAGTTGTATTATAAATGCTGGTCTGTTTCTTGCCTACTGAAGCCCATTATAGAATAAAAACTCTCATAAATTGGCTCTGCTTCGACTCCATGACTGCCACGACTGAGGGCAGAAATTCCAGTGGTCGTAAGTCAAGGACTGCCTGTGAATGGAATGGAGGGGGGGGGGGGGGTTGGCCTGAATTTTGAAGCAGGCAATAAGGGGGCCAGGGGCTTTTGGGCCCTTCGGTTGCCCAGTGCAGGTCATCTGGGGAAGGTCTTCTCCCTCTGGGCCTCCAGGGCAGGGCTGCTGGGCTGCACCTTCCTCCCCAAATGTTGCAGGGTTTTCCAAGTAAGACTGGACCTGAGCACAATGGGAAACCTAAGAGTAAAAGTGGAATAGAAAACCTGAAGCCTCTGGATTTTTTTTTCCAGGAATGTAATTCCATCTAATCCATTTAATGGGTTTCAGGGAATCTAAAATGTCCTTGATATGCCATAGTTTGGGGTGATATATTCAAAGCTCTCTGATTTTTTGAGTCTATTTTATTTATTTATTTATTTATTTATTTATTTATTTATTAATCAAATTTCTATACCGCCCTACTCCCGAAGGACTCAGGGCGGTGAACAGCCAAGATAAAATACAGACAA
The DNA here is from genome assembly GCF_029215685.1 of Pituophis catenifer annectens. Taxonomy (NCBI): domain Eukaryota; kingdom Metazoa; phylum Chordata; class Lepidosauria; order Squamata; family Colubridae; genus Pituophis; species Pituophis catenifer. The sequence continues at coordinate 2,118,170 of NW_027256899.1, read as the reverse complement.
TACAAATATTAAAAATCCCTTAAAATTATTAAATATTTCGGCCGAAACACAGATTAAAACACCCAATTTATAAAATCACGAATTCAAAAATTTAAAATTTAAGAATTTAAAAGAGGGGAGTTAGGCCAGGCCAGCTTGCTGAAATAGAAAAGTTTTGAGAGCACGGCGAAACGTGCGCAGGTCCGGGATCTTCCGTATCTCTGGGGGGAGCTCGTTCCAGATGGTAGGTGCCCCCACAGAGAAGGCTCTCCCCCTGGGGGCCGCCAGTCGACACTGTTTGGCCGACGGCACCCTGAGGAGCCCCTCTCTATGGGAGCGTACTGGTTGGTGAGAGGCTATTGGTAGCAGAAGGCGGTCTCGTAGATACCCCGGTCCGATGCCATGGAGCGCTCTAAAGGTGGTAACCAAAACCTTGAAGCGCACCCGGAAGACCACCGGGAGCCAGTGCAGCTCGCGCAGGAGGGGGGTCACATGGGAGCGCCACGTCGCTCCCATAACCACCCGCGCGGCCGCATTCTGGACCAGCTGGAGCCTCCGGGTGCTCCTCAAGGGGAGCCCCATGTAGAGAGCATTGCAGTAGTCCAAGCGGGAAGTAACAAGAGCATGAGTGACCGTATTTAACGAGTCCCGATCCAGAAAGGGACGCAACTGGCGAATCAGGCGGACCTGATAAAAAATCCCCCTGGCCACGGCCGTCATATGCTCTTCTAAAGACAGCCGTGAGTCCAGGAGGACACCCAAGTTGCGAGCCCTCTCCGTGGGGGGCAATGACTCGCCCCCAATAGTCAGTGATGGCGCCAACTGACTATATCGGGATGTCGGAAACCACAGCCACTCGGTCATGGATGGGTTGAGCCTGAGCCTGTTCCTCCCCATCCAGATCCGCACGGCCTCCAGGCACCGGGACATCACTTCAAGGGCATCATTGGGGTGGTCCGGGGTGGAGATGTACAGCTGAGTATCGTCAGCGTACTGGTGGTACTTCACCCCGAAACCACGGATGATCTCACCCAGCGGCTTCACATAAATGTTGAACAGAAGGGGCGAGAGGACCGACCCTTGTGGCACCCCACATACAAGGGGCCTCGGGGTCGACCTCTGCCCCCCTGTCAACACAGACTGCGACCAGTCAGAGAGAAAGGAGGAGAACCACCGTAGGACGGTGCCCCCCACCCCTAACTCCTCTAGCCGGTGCAGCATGATACCATGGTCGATGGTATCAAAAGCCGCTGAGAGGTCTAATAGGACCAGGACAGAGGAACAACCCCTGTCCCGAGCCCTCCAGAGATCATCAACCAACGCGACCAATGCCGTTTCCGTGCTGTACCCAGGCCTGAAGCCCGACTGGAACGGATCCAGATACGACGATTCATCCAGGTACTGGGGGAGCTGTCGCGCTACCACACTCTCAACAACCTTCGCAATGAAGCGAAGGTTGGAGACTGGACGATAATTTGCCAACACTGCCGGGTCCAGGGAAGGTTTCTTGAGGAGAGGCCTCACCACCGCCTCTTTCAAGGTGGCAGGGAAGACACCCTCACTCAAGGAAGCATTTATAATCCCCTGGAGCCAGCCTCGTGTAACCTCCCGAGAGGCCAGCACCAACCAGGAGGGACACGGGTCCAGTAAACATGTGGCTGCGCTCAGTCTGCCCAGTATCCTGTCCACGTCTTCGGGCGTCACAGAATCAAACTCTTCCCAGATAATACTCACAAGACCTGCCTCTGTCCTCCCCGCTGAATCTACCCAGTCAGAGTCCAGGTGTTCCCGAATCTGAGCGATTTTGTCATACAGATACTGTACAAAATCCTCGGCTCTACCCTCCAAGGGGTCCTCCCGCGCTTCCTGGTGGAGCAGGGAGCGGGTCACCCTAAACAGGGCAGCCGGGCAATTATCTGATGACGCAATAAGAGTGGCAAAATAGTTATACTTCGCCACTTTTATCGCCACCAGGTAGGTCCTAATATGAGACCTTACCAGTGTTCGGTCAGATTCAGAATGGCTGGCCCTCCAACCACTCTCCAGGCGTCTTTTCTGGCGCTTCATCTCCCTCAGCTCCTCGGTGAACCAAGAAGCCAGGCGAGATCGACGCCGGGTCAGAGGCCGCAAAGGCACGACCCGATCCAAAGCTCCAGCGGCCGCCCTATCCCAGGCGGCCACCAGCTCCTCAGTCGAGCCGTGTGCCAGAGCCTCAGGAAATGGCCCAAGCTCCGTCTGGAACCTATCAGGATCCATCAGGCGCCTGGGGCGGTACCACCTCAGTGGTTCCGCCTCCCTGCGGCGGGGTGCGGCGGTTCGAAGGTCAAAGCGAAGGAGGGAGTGATCTGACCATGACAAGGGCTCGATCACTATATCCCCTATCTCAAGATCACTCAACCACTGACCAGAGACAAAAACCAGGTCTAGCGTGTTTCCCCCCGTGTGAGTAGGGCCATGAACTAACTGGGTCAGGTCCATGGCCGTCATGGAAGCCATGAACTCCCGAGCCACCTCAGACGCCTCACCGACGGATGGCAGGTTAAAATCCCCCATGACCATAAGCCTGGGGGTGTCAACCGCCACCGCGGCTATAACGTTGAGCAGCTCGGGCAGGGCTGCCGTCACGTGGCAGGGAGCCAGGTACGTAACCAGCACACCCATCTGCACCCCATGACCCCACTTCACAAGGAGGGACTCACAACCAGCCGTCTGAGGAACAGTGACCTCCCTCGGACCAAGACCTTCTCTAATGACAACCGCCACCCCCCCCGCCCCTCCCCTGTGTCCTCGGCTGATGGAATGCGCGGAAACCGGGTGGGCACATCTCAACGAGGGGAACCCCCCCCTCCTGGCCCAACCAGGTCTCCGTAATACCCGCCAGGTCTGCTCCCCCCTCCTGAACAAGATCACAAATGAGGGGGGCTTTATTTACCACGGACCGGGCGTTGCACAGCATCAGCCGAAGGCCCAGGGCCTGAGGGTCTGTGCAACCTGGGGAACGAGAGGAGCATTGGAGGCCGGAGCGCGCCACCGCTTGGAGCCAGCGGGCGCGTGCTCCCACAACCTGATGTGGCCCCCTGCTCCCGCCATATCTGCCCCTCCCACCCACAGTACTGATGTAATGACCATCCATAACACAAGCTCTAACCCCCACCTTGACCCCGGTTCCCGCATCTCTAGTGCCGTGCTCTTCAGCCGGCTCTGGCCTCCTCCCCAACAGGTTCTCCCCCAAACCCCCCAAACCCACCCCTCTCCCAGAAACCTTTAAAACCTTATCTAAAAATTTCCCTAAAAAACCCCACAACCCCCTCCTCGCCGCATGCCACCTCTCGGGATTCCAAAATCCGTCATCAAGGTAGGCCCTCGATAGTGAGGAGGGCCAAACCTGCGAGAGGGGGGAGTCTCGCAGCTCAAGCAGGTCAGCAGCCGTAAACATCGCACAACATCGTCCTTTGAATCAGAAGAGAGCTGGAAGGGACCCTGGAGGTCTTCTAGTCCAACCCCTTGCTCAAGCAGGAGATCCCGCCTGCAACCCTTGTTTGGGGAGTATCCGGTGGAAAAGGGGGAATTTGCTTTTCTCACTCAAAGCCTCTGAAGAAGGTTCATAACTGATCTGAACAAGCAATGAAGAAAGCTGTGCTATATTTGAGGTCAGATCAATGGCAAAATATTCGCTTTTAATAAATCCAGCCTGGTTCTCATGAATGGATTAGAATAGTTTGCTAATCAGACATTGTTTAATCTATTAAAGGCAGAATATTAGCAAGATTTATATCATACTAATGGAAAATAGCAAACAAATTAAAAAACTATAAAAAAATGTAAATCATATTACTATATCGCCCTACATTTTACCCTAATTAGATTAACACGTGGAAATGCCAACGGAAGAATTCTATTCTAATAAAGGACCCGTTATAATTTTTGAGGATTGTTGCATCTCTTTTTGCTACTATATCCCAGATTCTTTGGGGAGGATTCTTTTTTGCTTTAAATTTTATGCCAATAACGGCCATTTTTTCTGAATTTGGAGAAAGCAGAAATAGTGGAAATTCCCAAATCAGCTCTGAGAGCAGCAGCTGGAGTCCTTTTGCCCACCCCAAGATCCTCCTCAGAGCAGTGGGGAAACCTGGACCGGTTGGCTACTGGTTCCCTGGCTGGGCTCCAAAAGGAGGCTTGGGAAGGCAAGGAGAACCCCATGGGGGGTGGGGTGGGGGAATCAGCTCTGGCACGCAAGCTTGGGAACCTTTTTAAAAACATTTTTTAAAGCATTTTTTACTACCGGTTCTCTATAAGCTCTTTGATGACACTATTTTGTTTAACGTCCAATTTCACTTCATCTTCCGATCTCTCTGCTCTGCGTCTCCAATAGATTTGCTGAAGGCTGACTTTTACCATTCTTTCCTTTAATTGCTATATATCTCATGGATCACACCCTGGAGAGCTAAACAAGTTTTTCTAGAGAGCTTGATAATTTCTCTTTTTTTGGTGTTCGCTTTTGATTTTTCTTCTGTCAAAGTCTAAGTTTTCCTTTGTTGTTTTTTTAAATATATTTTTAAATATTCTTTCATTTTCTGTGACCCTTCATTCCTTCTGATTCTGGGCTGCATCTGAACAGAATTTCCTAAAAGAAAGCAGATTTCACATTCAAATCCTCCAGTTCTTTCTTTTTCTCTTTAAACATTTTATTATTTATAGAATTAAATACAAAAATACAAAATCAAATAGGGAGAAACAGAATGAGGGAGAAGGGGAAAGGGAAATGGGGGGGGGAGAGAGAGAAAAGAACAAAAAGTGCTGACTTCAGACTTCCTCTGTTGCAGTAAAATAAAGCATTAAAATCGAACCTCTTTACTAAAGGTGACCAGATTTTAACATTGGTAAAGAGGGACATTGTGGGCGTGGCTTATTTTGTGGGCGTGGCTAGCTGGTCATGTGACCGGGTGGCCATGGCTATGTCTATAGGGTAAGGTGAACAGATTTTAACATTGGTAAGAAGGACACCATTGTGGGCGTGGCTTATTGTGTGGGCGTGGCTTGGAGGCCATGTGACTGGGTGGGCGTGGCTATCTGGTCATGTGACCGGGTGGCCATGGCTATGTGTATAGGGACTACTCAGAGGGCTGAAAAGTCATTTCTGACAGGTCCTCACACTTTTGACTGGTCCTCACACTTATGACCATCCTCACATTTATGCCCGTGCAGCATTCTTAACAACCATGTCACTCATTTCACAACTGCTTCTCTTCAACATGGTGACAAGATAGGGCAAAAATGTAAAATGTGAGGACAGTCGTAAGTTCGAGGACTGGTCAAAAGTGTGAGGACCAGTCAAAAATAACTTTTTCAGCCCTCTGAGTAGTCCATATGCACAAAAGGACTAACCAGAGAGCTGAAAAAAGTCATTTCTGACAGGTCCTCGCACTTTTGACTGGTCCTCACACTTATGACCATCCTCACATTTATGCCCATGCAGCATTCTTAACAACCATGTCACTCATTTCACAACTGCTTCTCTTCACCATGATGACAAGATAGGGCAAAAATGTAAAATGTGAGGACAGTCATAAGTTCGAGGACTGGTCAAAAGTGTGAGGACCAGTCAAAAATAACTTTTTCAGCCCTCTGAGTAGTCCATATGCATTAAAGGATTACAGCAATAGAGAGGGATGAAGGAATGGAAATTAGAGTAGGAGTGAGGGTAAGAGAGGGAGGAAGAGAGGAGGAGAAGGAGAAAGAAAGAGGAAGTAGGGAGGAGAAAAAGAGGGTGGGGGGAAGAGAAAGTAAGAAGGAAAGAAAAGAGAGAGGTGGTAGGTTTGAGGAGAAAGATTGCTGTACAATAAAAAAGATGAAAGGGAAGAAAGCCAACCCCAAGCAAATATAAAGATATTAAGATAAAGAATGAATTGTTAAACTTTAAAGAATAAAAGAGAACAAATATGAATAAATAGCAATAATTAGAAACACACATACAAACATACAATGTATTTTCTTTGAACAGAATATTTGGCTGGTTCACAAATTTAAACAGCGTTTAGTCATTTCAATTAAATTTACAATTTCTATATTTCCTTTTTGCCATATTTATTCCTCATCTATTTTTTAAAAAAACCAATATTACCCTTCATCCTCATCTCTAATCTTAATCAAATTCAATTTTTCCCTTCTATTCTATATTATACCCCTTCCCATTGTCATCTATTTTTATATCCATCCTCACATTGTTTAATTATGTAATTATGTAATACAGTTGTTTAATACAAATTCAACATTTTAATATAAATCAATTAGTTATAAAACTATCTTTTTTGTATATTAATCAATATGAACATGAATATTCCAATTATTTCCATGCAATCCAATTTCTTACAAATCAATTAATTATATTTACCAATAATAATAAACCAAATAATTTCCCCCATATATTCCTCCAAACCACAACTTAACCATTTCTGCTTTCAACACAATATACAATTAATAGTATCTCAATTATTACAATTCCCTAGTTAAATAGAGCTTTTTTTCTTTTGTGTTTTAAAATCTTGAACTCTCCTCTTTTTCCCTAAATTTCCCATTGTTTGCAGTTTTTCACCTACCTTTTTTGGGGAGGAAAAATAAAAATAAAAATAAATCTCTTTCTGCCTCATTTTGTCACGCTGCACCAAAGACCCTGGATTCGGTTTCGTTTCTGAAGCTTAGCTAGGGGAAAAAAAAACTGCTTTACACTGATTGCCTGTAGGGCGGCCCTTTGAAGCCCCGGGCAAGAGTTTAAACAGTTTTTTTTTCTTCTAGCCATCAGCTGGGGCTCAAGAAAAATCGGGACTTTTTTGAAACGCCGCGGGACGCGGGACAAATTGCTCAAAAGCGGGACTGTCCCGCCAAAAGCGGGACGTCTGGTCACCTTATCTTTACTTTTCCATAAGAAAATAAAGGGTTCCCTAAAAGAAAGCAGATTTCGCATTCAAATCCTCCAGTTCTCAGGGAAGACAAAAAATCCTGCCTCCCCTCTCTCCTTAGTGGCTGCCTCTATTCCTGCCCCCTTCGACCCATAAACCAGGTTATCTCTCCCCCCTGAGCTTTGCTTTCCCCCCTGAGTGTCCCATGCATGGAAAGAGGTGGCTGAGCAACATGGGATATGGTCTCCCCCGTTTCCAGAATACAGAAGATGGAACCTGGTGGGTTTTTTGGCAGATCTGCTTCCCTTCCCCACCATGAGGCTCCCCAGCTTCCTTCTTTCAAGAGGGGCTCCTCACTCAGCCAGGCAAAGTCCTGTCTGGCATTCCTGCAAGAGCCCCCTTGCCTGGCCTGTGCATGGGAAAGGGAAACAGGGGAACATGGGACATGGGCTTCTGCATTTCCAGGTCTCTGAAGATGGAAGTTGGATTTTGAAGATCAGCTTTCTATCTGCGACACGAGGGTCCTGAGCTCCCCTTCCCTCCCTCCCTCCCTCCCTCCCCTCCCCACATGGGCTGAGAGGCAGCCTTGATTTCTCCGTCTCTTTTCACTTGATTTTTTTTCTAACGTTCCTCCCTCCCTCCCTCCCTCTCTCCATCTCTCTCTCTCTCCCCCCCTCTCTCGCTCTAATTTCTTTTTAACTCAAAGTTAAAAACGCAAAGTTCTAAAAACCAGTTTTTCACTAAAGTTGATTTTGTTCTTAGAGACTGGCTGCATTACTGCATCAGCCCTTTTGTGTGATGCCCTTTGATTACCCTCAAAATAAGGTAAATTTTGATTCAAACTCAGCTGGCAGCTATTTCAGATCTGTGGAAGGCTCCTGCATTAACTGTCCCCCCCCCCCCGAGTTTTGTCTTTCATCACTATGCAAACAAATTTCAGATTTATTTGTTATTTCAGCCACAGGTGCCATGTATTCCCTGCATGGAGCTCCCAAACCTCTCAATTCTAGATGCTCCTGTTATTATGAATCACATGGAGATTATTTCCCTTTCATTTCCCTCCAGAGAATTTCCCACCAATCTCCAAGTCCAAGAACTAGTTGAATTATCCAGGGATCCCTCCAGAAAGGGAGAATTATGATAAAAGTTTCAGCTCTGCTGTTTGGCCCAGTCCTTCAGGGGAGACTTTGGGCAGAGAAATATGGAGTTTTGGGACAGGCAGAGTCTGTGCTCTTGAATGTACGTCTCTCTCCTTTCCAGATGAAGCTGAGTGTTTCTCTGTGTTGAGAAAAAGCATCTGGACATTCCACTTTGTGAGAGTCCTTTGATTCTTCTAAATCTTCTTTAGAAACAGGAAAGGGATTCATTGATTCACACGATGAATTATGGACCTCCTGCTTCTGCCTCTGATGCTGCTTTTGTCCCATCCAGTCTCTGGGAAGCTGACAATGAAATGCCCGCTGAGTTTGGAGAACCAGGATGGAAAACAACCACAGAGCTTTTACATGCCAGGAGACCATCTAATCAGTATAGTCGCCAATGGAAAGAAAATACTGCATAGACAGTTGCTTTTCAACGTGGCTCCTTCTCTTCAGTTTGTTTTCCATGATCCGTAAGTCATTCAGGGTGATGGAGTTGCAGTCCCTCCATTCTAACACTCTCCTTTTCTGTTTTTTTTTATTTTTCATTTCTTCCTATATTGGGGAATATGTCTAATTTCCTGAATGATTTTGATTTCCATGGCTTCTCTCTTTTCTCTGGTTTTGTGAAAGTGACTCAAAAAGGGATCTGAAAAAAAGCTGAAAGGGCTGCAGATTATTTTCCTCCCTCAGTTCAATCCTTAATTTATCACTTGAATAATGAATTTTATTTAATGTAGTGGTGGAATCACTTGTAGTTGCCATACCTCAGCCCATTTCCATATTTGTGTAACTGATCTTTGTTTTTGGATCAATGTTGGTTTAAGGCTCAGTAGGCTTGTGGAGGATTATATATATTATATATAACAAAAGTATTTGTTGTGGCTGTTGATTATAATAACTTTTTTTCAATAGGACTCTTTATGATTTTTATTATTGCTTACTATTCATTTTCAACATTCAACTGGCCAACAAGAATTCCCAACTCTTCCACAATCTCACACTTGGCTACAACATCCATAACAACTATTTGAGCACTTTCCACACTTCAGATGCCTTGCTGGACATGCTCTCCACTGGAGAAGCCAATGTCCCCAACTACAGCTGTGGAAGGAAGGAGAACCTCCTGTCTCTTCTTGATGGAGCCAAGAGGGAGATCTCCATCCAGATGTCAACATTAGGAGGCACCTACAAATTACCGCAGGTTTGTGTGTGTGTTTCTCCTTCTGGTAAAGAGTGGCAGACGGTGGTGGTGGGTGAGCAATAGATGCAATCATGTCTTCTCCATGGAATTCAAGAGCTGCTTTTCTCCATATTAGCAAAAATCTCAATATTTTACCCCATTATGTTCATATTGAGATTAATCATAAAAGGCCTGAAATGCAAGCAATACATTCCCTGGAGAAGACATTCTAACAACTATTTAACTGATCAAAAAATATCCCTGGTTGTTGAGACCTCTATTGACATCTTCATTTTCACAGATAAATAATGCCTGCCTTATCCACAGGTATTGAAGTTGCCAATAGTAGCATTTTATCTGTCTAAAATGTGGAATAAAAAGGACTCTAGCAATTATAGGCCAAATAGACTAGCAGATATTGTGGCTAAAATTTATGCCATGATCTTCTTAGTTAAACTTGAGAAAAATTCATTCCTTGCAGAAGGTTTTAGGTAGAGTTAAATGCTATATAGATTTTGTAAGAAATAATACATATTAATAATCTAATATTGGCAACAAATTTGTCTTGAAATATCTCATCTATGTCAGTGAGGTAAAACAAGGTTTGCTGCTTTCTAGATGTTACTGCAGCAATAAACAGAGAAATATGATGGAGAAAATGGATTGCCCTCAAAATGGAGCTCAGCCTGTTGGCCCTGATCCAAGTCCTTGTTTGAGAGGGAAGTTTGGGCTCAATGGAGCCATGAGAAGAAGGATCTATGTTTACCAAGGGGGAAGGGAAAGGTGCATATTTGAACCCTTATTATTCAGTGTAGATTTGAATGACTTACTAGGACTAATGCACGGTCAAAAAAAAGATCATAAATAAACGTTATTTTATTCTTTGACAAAACTGACTAAATTGGTGGACCAATGAATTGCAGTGCATTTAGCATACAGTACGTAAATTTCAGAAAGGCTTTGACAAAGTAAACCACAACCTATTTCTCGGGAAGCTAAAAATATGTGGGAGAGACAGCATCACGTCCAGATGGAGTCAGCCTGTGGTCCTTAATGGAACTACGTCTGCATGGAGGGAAACAAGCAGTGGGGGATCCCAAGGTTCCATTTTAGGCCCAGTTCTCTTCAACGTCTTCATGAATGATTTGGATGATGGGAGAAATCATCAAATTTGAAGACAACACTAAAGTGGCAGGAATAGCCAACACCCCAGAAGATAGGCTGAAGATCCAGATGGATCTAGGTAGACTTGAACCCTGGGCCTATCTAACAAAATGAAATTTAATGTAGAGAAAAGTAAGTTTTTATACTTAAGCTAGAAAAACCAAATGTCCACTTACAGAAGAGATGAAAACTGACTCAATAAGTGTAATTGTGAGAGGGATCTTGGAGTCCTAGTGGAAAATCACTTAAATATGAGCCAGCAGCTGCTAAAAGAAGCTAATTCAGTCCTAGGTTGCATTAACAGAGGGATAAAATCAAGATCACATGAAGTATTAGTACCGCTTTATAATGCCTTGGCAAGACCACACTTGGAATAGTGCATCCAGTTTTTGTCACCATATTATAAAAAAGATGTAGAGACTCTGGAAAGAGTGCAAAAAAGAGGAACTAAGATGATTATGGGTCTGTGGACTAAAACATATGAGGAACAGTTGCAGGAATTCAGTATGTCTAGTCTTTGTCTTAGTCTTTCCTTGTGGGGCTGCCACAAGGAAAAGGAGGTCCACCTATTTTCCAAAGTACCAGAAAGCATGACAAGAAACAAAGGAAGGAAACTAATCAAGGAGAGAAACAACCTAGAACTAAGGAGAAATTTCCTAATGGTGAGGAATGGAACATCTACCCTTCAGAAATTGTGGGTGGTCCATCACTGGAGGCTTTTAAGAAAAGACTGGACAGCCACTTGTCTGGAATAGTATAGATAGATACAGATTAACAGAGTTGGAAGGGACCTTGTAGGTCATCTAGTCCAAGCAGACCCAACACCATTTCTGACAGTCCAGTCTCTTCTTGAAAGCTTCCAGTGATGAAGCTCCCACAACTTCTGAAGGAAACTTTATTTCTTTATTTCCAAGTTGAATCTCTCCATGTTCAGTTTCCATCCATTATTCCTTGTCAGGCCTTTGTCCGGCCTTTGGGTGCTTTGGAAAATAACTTGACCCCCTCCGCTCTGTGGCAGCCACTCAAATTTTGGAAGACTGCTATCATGTCTCCCCTGGTCCTTCTCTTCACTAGACCAGCCATGCCCAGTTCCTGCAACCTTCATTGTATGTTTTAGCCTCCAGTCCCCTAATCCTCTTGGTTGCTCTTCTCTGCACTTTTTCTAGACTCTCAACATCTTTTTTATAGTGTGGTGATCAAAACTGGATGCAGGATTCTAGGTGTGGTCTTACTAAGGCTTTATAGGGTGGTATTAGTACCTCTCTTGATCTTTTTTTTTTTTATTGAAAAAGTTTTCAAATACAAGTTTTTCCCCCTTTCCCCCCCCTCTTCCCTAACCCCCCCTCACCACCCATCCCCCCCTGTGACTTTTTCACAACATTAAGCTAATTCATAACTAATTACATAATATTTTACCATTCCCTTACTCCCTCCTCAAAATACTGACCCTTAGCATAATATTCTTATAACTCCCATTTTCGCAATAATCTGCCCTTTTTCTCCTCCCCCAAACTTATAGTATATTATTACAACAACATAACATTTAATCTTTTATATATATTAATATAACATTTCAAAGCAGCCTTCTCCCCACATCCAAATTTAACATTTATTCAGTTCTATCCAATTCCTCCACTCCCCTAAATATATAACTTAAAAATCCTTTTTCTTAAACTAATCAATCAGTAAACTAACCTATTTCAACCCAGTTTCCTGCAAAATTACTACAATTCTAAATATGAACCACTGCCCACTCTGCTAAAATATACATATATCTATGTATACATTCCATTTTATAAAAAGAAAAAAGACAATGACTTTAAATTTATAATTCATATAATATCTTCTTTGATGTCTTTCCACTGGATTGTTAAATCCATCATCCATAATAGGGTAACATAACATCCTGGTGCAACAGTTTATTCAAGATCTTCATTCATCTTCTGCCCCCATCAGTAATGAATATCCTCATGTATATATAAAAGTAAAAACAACCACCCGAGTGACATTATAGTTATATTCCATATAGTTGTAATTGGTTTTCATCAGGATTATTAATTCCCATCATCCTAGTGGGTAACAGCCAGATCTTCTGCATGCCCCAGCATGACTCTCTTGCCTTGTAACTCGAAATAGTTATAATATATTTATCGGTAAAAGAAATCCAAAATAGATAATTCAAATCCAACAATGTAAGGCTCTTTTCACATCCCAAAATCACGGCATTGCAGATGTCTGCCACTATCCTCAAGATAGTATTAAACAATACTTCGCCTCCACTATTTTCACATATTCGTTCATTTTTTTAAAGTCCCTGGCTTCACTGTTGCTTAGTTTAGAAACTGCTATTTCTATGAGATCTGTTTCTTTTCTTTTTCTTTTGCGGGTTGAATTTCCATCCTGGTTTCCTTCCTACAAATTGTGTATCAGCTGATCGATTTTCATTCTGCTTTATAAGTTGATCTTGTTGGTTTTGTTTTATTATCTCATATTTCTTTTCCATCACTTGCATATCAACTGGTTGATTTACGCACTTGTCTGTAACTTGATAATTCATCACATTGATCTTGATTGTATCTCTCTGTTAATGCAATTTAGGATTGCAGTGGCTTTTTTGACTGCCGCTGCACACTCTTGACTCCTATTTAATTGGTTGTCCACAAAGACTCCACGATCCCTCTCACAGTTACTGCTATTAAGCCTGGTTTACTGCTTGAACAGGGGGTTGGACTAGAAGACCTCCAAGGTCCCTTCCAACCCTTTTATTTTGTTATAAGTTCTGTTATAGGTACACATGTTTAGCCTGCTAAATTCCTATTGGAATACACTGATTTATACAGATAATGTGATATTATCATACTTACACATTGGATTGTATAGACTTGGATTCTTTTGTCTTAATAATTATCTGATAATTTATAAATCAAGTTCAAAAGTTATGGTCTTTGTGAAATGACATCATAGCCATAGATGGTCAGCCATTAGAGCCAGTAACACCTTTCCTTACCTGGGGTTGTTTTCTCTGAGCCTGAATCTTGGCTCCCTCATCATCCAAGGAGCTCCGTTAGAGAAAGGGCAGGAGTGGAAGTGGTGCTTAAATGAAAACCTCACAGCTCTCCAGCTTCCTCAGCCCCAATTATTAAAGTATCGGAGGCCCAGTTTTCCCCCATGTTCTTCCATCAATCTGATGTTTGGGGCTTCAGAGAGAAACCACCAGCAGAACCAACCCAATCTCAGCCTCTGAGGAGGATCTTGGGTGGGTAAAAGGACTCCAGCTGCTGCCCTCAGAGCTGATTTGGGAATTTACACAATTTCTGCTTTGTGTAAATTCAGAAAATATGGGTATTATTGGCATAAAATTTAATCTATGGAAATTGACAAGACTCTGAAAATTGTGGCTGTTGGAACAGACAAAACTTCAATTAAAGACCAAACTTCAATTATGCAACTGACAAATCTTATTAGGCTTTGAGGTCTTCCTGTTTCTTGTATAACTGGAAAAGAAGTTAAAAAATTTCCTCCAGAAAGAATCTGGGATAGAGAAGCAAAAAAACATGCAGCAATCCTCGAAAATTATAATAGGCCCTTTATTGGAATAGAATACTCCAGTTGGCATTTGCACGTGTTAATCTAATTGTGATCAATTGTAGGGGTGATACAGTAATACGATTTACATTTTTATTGTTTTTTAATTTGCTTATTATTTTCCATTATTATGATACAATCTTGCTAATATTCTGTCTTTAATATTTTGAACAATGTCTGATTAACAAACTATTCTAATACATTCAGGAGAACCAGGTTGGATTTATTAAAATCTAATATTTTGGACTTGATCTGAGCCCAAATGTAACACAGCATTCTTCATTGCTTTTTCAGATCAGTTATACAATTGCTTCAGAGGCTCTGAGTGATAAAAGGAAATTCCCCTTTTTCCACCGGATGCTCCCCAAAGAAGGATCCCAGTACCCAGCAATTGTCCAACTGCTCCTCCATTTCAGATGGACCCTGATTGGCCTCTTTGCTTCAGACACAGAGAAGGGAGAGAATTTCATGAGGATTTTTCCTCCTGTGCTTGTCAGGAGTGGAATTTGTGTGGTTATATCACAACTGTTCTCAACAACTGGACACACAACAGCAGCCCTCAGGGATTCCCTCTCTAAGTGGAGACAAGTCAACGTCTTTGTTCACTTCATGGAATATGATTCCATTTGGGACAGAATTCTTCCTTTCCACGAAACATTTATGCGTCTGCCAGGACCCATTGAAGGGAAAGTCTGGATCCTCACAAATTTTGCAGGGTATAAAATAAACAAACACAGACTTCTCAAATACATCCATAGTATTTTGAATTTTGCTTATCTGTTTAAAAAAAGGCCAAGGGATTCTGCCTTTGAACCCAATTTCTTTGTGGAAGAAAAGTTTCAAGATCTTTATTTCCGCTGTTCTCTTTCAAAGAACGTCTTTTCTGTCAAAGGCCGCAGAAGATGCACCCAGAAAACCCCACTGGAGACCCAGGAGAAAAGGAACAGGATCTGGGCCCCAAATGACTATCAATCTTACAGTATCATTCAGACTCTGGCCCAGGCCTTGCATGCTGCCTATTTCTCCAGATCGAGAAGGGGAAGGAAGGAGGGAGAAAAGAGGTTGGGGTCTCCAAGGCTGCAGCCGTGGCAGGTATGGGGGTCCGGATATGGATCCATTAATCTTAGATCCTTTGGAGGAGGAATCCAGAGGAGAAGGAGGGGAAGCAACTCAACAGATCTGTCCAATTCAATTACTCAGGGAATAATGATTCCAAAGAGTAGATACCATGGCATTTTAATGTTAAACTCTGCTCCTTTGAAAATGCTGTATTCTTTTTTAAATAAAATTCCTGTATTTGTGGGTTTGTGATGAGCATGGTGGAATTTCCCCTTTCTTCCGTCCCCACTGCAGGTGGGTCTGTGTGCAGCTCAACAGGCAGCTAAACCCCCCTCTTCTCCTCCAGTGAAAGGGAGCCTGGGGTGGATCTGGGTGTTTCATTGGGAGAAAAGGGCATGGAGAAACTGAGGAAATGCAAAGAGTGAGAATCAAATATAAATAGGAGATAGGCAGCATTAACTAACAGCCAACGAAGAAGCAGCTGGAACCTCTCCAGCGATGCTCCGTGTGAGGGACGGAGGCCTCCGGATGACTGTGTGTCTCGGTCAAACCGGCTGCTTCCGTCTCCTCCAAAGGCTGAGAGAAAAGGGAGTCTGGCTTCAGACCATACAGTTAGGCTTATCTGCCCCCGGCCACTAGGTGGGGCTAGAGCAACAACAGCACAATAGATACATGTTGTGGCATGACAACCTTCATAAATTTGGAGGAGACCCTGAGACCATCTAGCCCAACCCCTTCTCTCTGCAGGAATCCCAGTTAAAGCTTCTCTGACTGATGGCTGCTCCGTCTTTGCATTCAGACAATCCATGAAGAGGAGACTGAACTTCTCTGCTTCACTGGCTCAGCTCTCAAACAGCTCATCCTTTTATCATATTTTTTTCTCTTGTTCAGCTAAAATTTCTCTTGTAACTGAATTCATTTTTCCGTGTCTGACACTCTGGAATAATATTGAGCAAATCTTACACTCACTGTGTCAGTGATTGGAAGAGGGCTGCATCCTCCCTGCTCCAACCGAGAGATTGTGTCAGTTGGAAAAGGGGCTCCCAGACTCCTCCTGATCTTCAGCTCTTCTCCTTGTTCTCTTTCCTCAAGGCTAAGAGCAGCTCCTTTGATCTCTTCCTTGGCTTATTTCTCCTTCCCTGAAGTTCACGTAGATTTTGTGCAAATTTTCCTCCAAGGGTGGTGCCTGCAAGGGGACCTGGTCCTTGAGTTGGGGTCTCCCCAAACCAAAACATTCACTTCCTGAGATTCTTATGGCTGCATTTGCCTTCTTTCCATGAACATCTCCCTGCTGACTCAGATTCTGTTTCCAGTTAACTACGATTTTGAGATCATTTCCACAAACATAAATATCAAGTTTGGTATCCCACATCCTTCTTCCAGTACATCATTCATGTTCTTCTATGAGACTCAATTGTTAGTCAAGTCCTAGTTGCTGAAAATCAGATATTTTTCTACTGCTTTTTATTCATGCACCTTTTTCTGTGTGGAAATCGTAAATATTGTTTCTGAAAACTTGATATTCCTCTTATTAAAGTTTATTTTATTCAAAAAGGTAAAATAGAAGTTTTGGGAAATAAAACTATTACAAAGACAAAACAAAACTAGACAAAATATTTTTTTTAATTGTGTATTAAAAACAGACAAAAACATGCATATTGTCCCCCCAGTTGAATAAAATACAATAATAATAGTTTCTCCCCCTTGCAAAATAGGCCCACAATTATAAACTACACATCTATTTTCAAATACTTGACTTGTCATCTCTCTGCTCTTTATTAAAAATGTATTTAACAGGCAATCCAACAATAAAGTTAAATTTCAAAACTTCAAAATGGTCTGTTATCCGCTATTCTATTTAACTCACAGAAAATTTACAGGAGCTTCTTATCTACCACAGACCACTACAATCATTATCTCTGATCCATCCAGAATCTGTCCATGGTTAAACATCTTTGTTTGATTCTTAATAATAATGCATTTCCTTAAAATTTTAATTAGGATCTTTCCCAACAACTGTTTTCCATTCCCCAAAGTCATAGGACTGCCTGTAAATTGAAACACAATGACTCTTAAGATTTGTTTTCCAGTTAAATATGACAGGTCCATTCCCTCAATCTTCTTGAAAGAATCCATTTCATCAGTCATCCGTTCTGTCCACTTTGAGTCTTCAGGGTCCATGGCCTCTCCAGCCATCTCCAAGCAGCCTGCCTTCAAACCAGACTCCTCCTTCAGGGATGCCAGAAGCAAATTCAGTTCCAGTCCATCCATCCAATTCATCCGATTCAACAATTGTTGCTTGTTTCTGATTATCGCCTTTAAATTGATTTAAAACAATTGTTATTTTATCAAACTTTTTAAATGAAGTTTCAAATAAGGCTTGTAAGTTGAAAGACTTTATATTCTTTAAATCACATCAAATTAGCTTATTCTAAGATCGTAATAATTACTGTATTAATGACAACCTAGAAAAATTGATGACCAATGGCAAATTGTTATCCATCACCTTCAGGTTTCCTAGGAAAGATTAAAAACGGTTAAAAACTATTTGAGTATCATTTTTTTTTTGAATCAAGTTTTATTGATTTTTTCCCCCCACATTCACCCGCATCTTTTTTTGAACAGAGTATTGGCCAATATCTTATTTTATACAATTTTTCAAGTTCAAATACATTTTACTTAATTACAATTTTTGCCAAAATCTTCCTTTTCCCCCTATTTTTTCTTTAATTCATATCTCAATATTTCTATATTTATTTATATAAACATCTTCATTCGCTCTCAAATTCTAATTTTCCTGTTTGTTCACATTTATTCTCTTTTATTTTTTAACAATTTCTTCTTTATCTTCATATATTCATATTTGTGTTCGGCGTTGCCTTTCTTCCATTTCCTCTTTTTTGTTATACAGCAATCTTTCTTCTCAGTCTCTTCCCTCTCCCTCTCTTTCTTCCTTCTTACTTTCTTTCCCTCTTCTCCTGCTCCTAAAAACTATTTGAGTATCATTTTGAAGACAGTTTTTATCCACTTATTATCCAGGTCAGGTTTCTAATCACATCACAAAATTGTTTGTGAGTCCTTTACTGAAATCCAGTGATATCACCAGAGTTCCCATAATCTATTTAGGAAGTGTAATGATGTGTGAGAATGACTTTTGGGATGAGGGGAAGAGAGGCTGCCTAGGGAAGGATCAGAGAAGAGGGGAGAATCCTGCAGCTGCATATTGGGAGAGAAAGAAACTCAGAGAGGATCCTGGGTAACCTTTCAGACTGAGAAAAGAGTTGGTGGGAGATTTGTTCTTTCAAATTTGCAAAATTTTGTTAATGTCGCATTACAATCAAGTAGAATTAGCACATATGGATTTGTTTTCCATCAGGATGACCAGGGAGAAGATTAGCCTGACAACTTTCTTCTTGATCAACCCATGCTTTCTGGGAATCAATGTGCTGTTTTCAAAGTGTTTATGAATCATCTTTTTTTTCTCTCTTCATTTTATTTGTCATCTGCTCTAGAATGTTCCCTATATTTGACCAATTGTATCAATTATATACTTTTTCTATATTTTGTCAGTAAATGATTGACAATTTTTTCTCAAACTTTTTCATTCACTTCTGAAGATAATGATAGTATTTGTATCCCAATTAAGCATATTTGGAGTTTAGACAATTGTAGAAGAAAGATTCAATATGGGATAAGAAACAAAGTTTTCTGTTTTTCAAATTCCTGGATGTTCCCATTCTAGTTTCATCCCTTTCTGGAGAAGAACGAATTTTGGAATATTTCTGACAGAAATCTATATTTGGACCAAAATGGAGAGATGACAGCAGATCTGACCATTGGCAGCTTCTTGGTTCTCCCCAAGGAGAATATCATGGAAGAGATTCTGGCGTATTTTGAAAGACAGAGACTTACTATCAACCAAGATGCTCTTTCATGGCTAAAGTTCTTCAATAAGGTGGGAGAAATGTTGGTGTCTTTTCTCTGTTTTCCAAAGCCTGAGGTCCCATTTCCAATGGGCAAAGTCTATAGTCTCCAGGATGGTTGGCCTCCCATGCCAGTTGGTGTCATCTAATGGAAGTTCTTCAGGAGACGGGACCTAAGTGGAGTGACTTTGCCATGTTTTATGGAAACCTTTCAAGATCTTACTGGTCAGAGGTTTCTTTCTTTATCACTGTTTAATTTCATATTAAAAAACCTAATAGAATAAAATTTCCTAAGTCTTTTACAGTAAACTTTATTATCAGTTTTATTAAGAATATATCATCATATTTAAATCTTTTTAAAATTCCATCTCTCTAGACTACATTAAATAGAAAAGTCCTTTATTGCAGTGTTAAATGCCAGAAGCAAAAGGGAGGAACTAAAGGAAGAATCTGCCAGTTGTTTTACCTCCTGCATCTGTTTAGAAATAGTCAGAGGTTTCATATTTACCTCAGTGAAGATCAGAGGCTACTTGTCTCCATCCATTTTTCCCTCCATTTTCCATGGACGGAGAGTCCATATTTCCTTTGGCATTCCTTGTTTTTCTGCTCAGTCCCTGCCTCAGTCCAAATGTGTGGAAAGTTGTCATCCTGGATTTCTCAAGAGGGCTCGAGAAGGAGAGCTAGTTTGCTGCTACGACTGCCTTCCTTGTCCGGAAGGGACTTTCTCCACTAAGGAAGGTGGGTCACACTGAGGAAAATGGGAGGCTTTGTCCAAACTGGGTCCAAATTAAAAAACAGATTGAAGCTCACCTGGTTTTTTATTTTTAACCTGCACAATTTCTTATCTAAATGGAAGTAAATCAAAAAGACTTGGAAGGAGGGGCTGGGAAGAGATGGAAGGAGGGGGTGGCAGACTGGGCAAGCTTTACTAACAGCAGAGGAAACATCTCTCCTGCTTTTTAGTTTGATTATGTGCTGCTAAATTTACCTTTCTAGGAACATCTCAGTTCTTTGAAACTTGATGAATTGTTTTAGGTCCACCTTCTGAAAGACCTTGTAATCCACTGTATATTGGATCCTCCCCTTGAGGATCACTGAGAAGGTGTCACTGGGCCATAATCTGGTGCTGTGGATAGTTATGGGGGGAACTCATTACACAAATAGTCTGCCATATATACTGCTCAAAAAAATAAAGGGAACACAAGCAGAAGACATCCGAGATCTGAATGAATGAAATAGCCTCATTAAATACTTTGTTCTTTACATACAGTAGTTTATACACTGCTCAAACAACTAAAGGGAACACAAAACTACTGTAACGAACAAAGTATTTAATGAGGCTATTTCATTCATTCAGATCTCGGATGTCTTCTGCTTGTGTTCCCTTTATTTTTTTGAGCACTGTACATCAATCAATCAATCAGAATAGAGTAGAAGGAACTTTGGAGGTCTTCTAGTCCAGCCCCCTGTTCAAGCAGGAGACCCTATACCATTTCAGACAAGTGACTGTCCAGTCTCTTCTTAAAAACCTCCAATGTTGAAGCACCCACAACTTCTGGAGGCCAGCTGTTCCACTGGCTAATTCCTCTCACTGATAGGAAGTTTCTCCTTAATTCCAGGTTGCTTCCAGAAGTTACAGGATACTGTAGGTATCCTCCAAGTCCATGATATTAAGTGCCATGTGGCAGGACTCAGGATGTTTGCCTAATAAAATTATATGATTCATTATTAACCTCTAATAATATAGGTTCCTATGAAGATTCTACGCATTACACAGGAAATAATTAACATCCTAAGTCTTCTCTCACCTTCATATACCTAGCTACATTTTTTAAAAAATATCCTCCTTATGCTCTTTTTAATGAAATAGCTAAGAAATACTTCTTGGAAAATGCCCATGGTAACAGGTGTCATCCAAAAAAGGTATTTCTTGACATGTAAAAAAAACAATATATTAAAAAGAAATATTGCTTTTTGGCTTTCTCAGATACAGAAAAATGCACCAAGTGTCCAGATGATAAATATCCAAATGTGGACAGAGTCAAATGTATCTCCAAAGTTATAACCTTCCTGTCTTATGAAGAATATCTGGGCATCATCCTGGTCTCTTTTGCCCTACTCTTCTTCCTAAGCACAGGCCTTGTTTTGATCCTCTTCATTCAATACCGAGAAACTCCCCTTGTCAAAGCCAACAACCGGGACCTCTCCTACATCCTCCTCGTCTCCCTCCTGCTTTGCTTCTTGTCTTCTTCTCTCTTCATTGGTCAACCAAGGAAAGCCACCTGCCTTCTCCGACAAACGGTTTTCAGCATCATCTTCTCAGTTGCCGTTTCTTCTCTCTTGGCCAAAACCATCATGGTGGTGCTGGCTTTCCTGGCCACAAAACCAGGAAACCGAGTGAAGAGATGGTTGGGGAAGAGCTTGGCCAACTCCATCATCTTCTCTTGTTCTGCAGTCCAAATTATCATCTCCTCCACCTGGCTGGGAGTTTCTGCCCCCTTCCCCGACTCTGACCTCCACTCCCAGCCTGGAGAGATCATCCTGCAATGCAACGAAGGGGCCGTTGTCATGTTCTACATCACCCTCAGCTACATGGGCTTCCTGGCTGCCATCTGCTTCACGGTGGCTTTCCTGGCCAGGAATCTGCCTGGGGCCTTCAACGAAGCCAAGCTGATCACCTTCAGCATGCTGGTCTTCTGCAGTGTCTGGGTGACTTTTGTGCCCACCTACCTGAGCACCAAAGGGAAATCCATGGTGGCTGTGCAGGTCTTCTCCATCCTGGCCTCCAGTGCTGGTCTGCTGGGCTGCATCTTCATCCCCAAGTGCTACATTATCCTTCTGAGGCCAGACCTCAACACAAAGGAGCATCTTGCAGCCAGAACAAATGTGAAAATATGAGATATAACACCATTGTGATATTGGAAGAATTATTAAAAGTTTCTTTTATTTGAAAGGAGATATTCTTTCCATTTAGATTGTATGCAGGAGTCAAAGAAAATCATGTATATGAAGAATTATTGAATTCTTCACAAAGGAGCAGCTGACAGCCAGAAGAAATGTGTAAATGTGAGACTGATGAATTTCAACTTTTAACATTTTCCACAGTCCAAACATAGAAAATGATCTAAACTCTTCTCCATGCATGAGTGGGACAACTATTTTTCTTGAAATAAATAAAGGGTGTGTGGAAGTTTGTGAGGAGACAAATTTCTTGGAGAAATGGGAGCATGTTAGCAAGACAGAAATATAGAAGGAATGTATGGAGCAACATTGATGCCCTCATTGCTCAGTACATTTCACCAAAAACTGCTGTGGCAACGCAACTGAGATGTTTCTTTTTGTTTACACAATAACTCTTTCTTGAGGGTAGCAACAATACAAGTTTTGTTAATTCTGAATATTCATGCTTACATCATCTATTAAATGAAATATGCATATGTATGATTGTCCTTTTCTCCTCCTTTCCTGGAATGCATAAATATGAGTGCATCCTTTTGTCTGTAAGATTTCCTCCCACTATTTTCTGGGGAGAAATTCCTCCAGTGGACACTGAATAAATAACAACTGCAGTGAGTCTGGATTATTGGTTTTTTGGCTCCTGTGTTTGATTCCACAGAAACTGGTGTCAGGAGTGGGATTCACAATCACGCTCTCTACATGGGGCTCCCCTTGAGGAGCACCTGGAGGCTCCAACTGGTCCAGAATGCAGCAGCGCGGGTAGTGACAGGAGCAGCCTGGCGCTCCCATGTAACACCGCTCCTGCGCGAGCTGCACTGGCTCCCGGTGGTCTTCCGGGTGCGCTTCAAGGTGTTGGTTATCACCTTTAAAGCGCTCCATGGCATAGGGCCTAGCTATCTTCGAGACCGCCTGCTGCCACCGACGATCTCCCATCGACCCGTGCGCTCCCACAGAGAGGGCCTCCTTGGGGTGCCATCAGCCAAACAGTGCAGGCTGGTGACCCCCAGGGGGAGGGCCTTCTCTGTGGGGGCACCTACCCTCTGGAATCAATTGCCTCCAGAGATAAGGAGAATCCAAGACCTCGGTGCCTTCCGCCGTGCCCTTAAAACCTCCCTTTTCCAGCAAGCCGGGCTGGCCTAATTTTTTAAGTGTTTTTAAGTGTTTTGTTTATTGTTTTTAATTAATGGGGCCAAATTTATATATGCATATTTTAACTGTATTTTAATATTTGTACTTGATGTTTTTACTTGGCTGTTCACCGCCCTGAGTCCTCAGGGAGAAGGGCGGTATACAAATTCAAAATAAAATAAAAATAAAAATAAAATCTTCCATCTGCCACCAGGGACAACAGATGGGGCAGCCCTATAGGGTGAGTGTTGTGAGATTGCGAATCCCCCTCTGACCGTCCCCACTTTTCTTTTATGCCCTGAGAGCTTTTGCACCAAAGACAAATTCCTTTCTCTCCAATCACACTTGACCAATAAAGAATTCTATTCTATTCTATTCTATTCTATTCTATTCTATTCTATTCTATCCTATCCTATCCTATCCTATCCTATCCTATCCTATTCTATTCCTATTCCTATTCCTATCCTATTTCTTATTCTATTCTAATTCTAATTCTAATTCTAATTCTAATTCTAATTCTAATTCTAATTCTAATTCTAATTCTAATTCTAATTCTAATTCTAATTCTGTCCTGTCCTGTCCTGTCCTGTCCTGTCCTGTCCTATCCTATCCTATCCTATCCTATCCTATCCTATCCTATCCTATCCTATCCTATCCTATTCGTACTCATTTCATATATTTATGGCTGTGGTTTGCTAATTTATATCCATTTATTTGGTCCATGTCTATGTTTACACTGATGCTTGTTTCCTTGTACTTGATGACAAATTAAATAAATAAATAAAATAATAAATAAATAAATAAATAAATAAACAAAGTGGGGTTGGCGGGATGTGTGAATCGGATCAGAGTTTGGCATTCAGGGAAAAGAGGTGGGAGAGTGGCAGAGGGACAGAGAGGCATCTTTAGAGACCGGGGGGGGGGGGTTTCAGTGATTTTCCACAATTTCTGGACAAACCTTGATAAGAGACTTGCAGAGCTTTGTGGTTGTGTGTTCAGAGGATGGAATTGGTGACTTTGTATCAGCCAGATCTCCAGCCTGGGATTCTCCTGGGATGCATGCTTGCTATCGGCTGCCATAGTAATGGGGAGGGGGGCACAGCATTTGGGTTGGGGGGCTGAGCTGGTGAGGTGGAGACCCATCTGAACTAAAAGGGAGGTTTGCTCTCATGAATGACTGAGCTGCTGAGTGGAGTTGTTTACACCCAGTCAAGGCCAACCGTCCTAGGACTCCAGGTGGACGAAAACACCTAAAGATGGGCCCCACATGACACTATATGGGACGGGGATTGGACTTTCAGCCTGGATCCCTGGGGGGAGGAAGGGATTTGGGGAAACTTTTGTAAGGTCCCAAAATACACTTGAGTCACCAGAATGCCAAAGAGAGAGAGACTCAAGACGAGGCTTGCAAAAAAAACAGATTTTATTTATGGCCAAAAACAAAATACTGGGTGGAACTATATCCAGAACATACAGATACAATGCATGCGAGGAGATAGCCACACCTTGGGGAAGGTATGGCGTCCTTTTATACCCTCAGAGACGTCAGCTTAGTACCCAACTCTGGCCTCCCAATCCAGGCCCGTGCATTCCTTGTTGCCCTGCAAGGGGGAATAGAAACTTCCCAATTAGTCATCTTGAGCATTTCTTTGTTTACTCAATTGGCCACTTAGGCCCCCTGGCCCTGGAAAGTAGGAGTCTATCCAGATCAACATAAATTAAGACTGAGATAGTACCATGCTCTTAGATGGCACAAGAAAGAAACAGGGAGAGGATTAATATGGGTTCAGGTCAAATGGCAGGGACATATGTCTGACAAATACCAGATACATTACAGGCCTAATAACAGAATGTGTTTGTTACAGGAGATACAAATATAAAGGCATAATATATGTGATACAAATACAAAGGCATATGTGTATTACAAGAACCTAATGGTTACAGAATCTAGTATACCAGTATATCATATCCTAGCATTATTTATTATATCCTTATTATTGTTTCCCTTCATTCCACACTTTTTATTTAAATGATGGAATGCTTTCCATCGCGGGAATCATGTGACTATTCTTTGGATCAAAGGAATGAGACAAGGGAGAAGAAGGAGACCTCCAAGGGTTAACAATCATCAATTTTGCAAACAAAATTTGTGGAAATAATTTTTCCATACACACCTACTTTTGCTAAGAAATAGTGTACAGCAAGTCTATTCTGGGATATTGCTGTTTTCAACAGAGAGTGCTGTTTAACTAAGAAATTTAGAGCACTAGCAGTTGTATTAGGTATCATTGCAATCATTGGCTGTAACCTTACAATTCTATTCAGCATATAAAGGGAGTTCTGTACCATCTTCTGCCCAGGTGGCTGGTCCGTATACCTGAACTATTATTTCTGGAGGCCACTCATCTTTCTATGGCCTACATCCACATAAATAGGTATACCCAGTTTTTCACCTTGTTGTATTGTCAGTAGAAAAAGGAAGAAAAATAGATTTCACAGTTCCTAATACACATGCTTCATACCATCGGCTAGGCAATTGCACATAGGCAAATTTTCCATTTATCCAATATAAGCCATCTGGAGCATGCCAATTAAGAGTTACCAGATCCGTCCATAACCCACTCAGTCTAGGTATATTTTCAAATGGGTTACTAGGTTGTGTCAGGTTAATTCCAGACTGAAAAGTAACAATAAGCAAAGAAAACACCCTTACATGTAAAATGATTTTTCACACTGATCATTGCATTATATTCTCCTCATATTAGTCCTATGCATAAGAAAATTAGTCCCAAATATTGAACCATTGCATTAAATCAAATATAGAATTGATATCTATATCTTCAGGGATCATGATATCACTATCTCCTAGGACTACTGTGTTCAAGTCAGATTGACCTGATTCAATGTCTCAATTCTCCAGTGTAGGATAGATATATACATAGGAATAGAGTTTCTATGGGGAGCCATCCCTTGCACATTTACACAAGCACAGTGTCCCATTATTCCCCACAGGTGCGTATAAGTTCACAATTACAACAAGAGTAACAATAACATTCAGTGATACAGTTACAATCACGGGACCAACACAATCTGGAGAGTGTGAAGTTGCACAGCTGCTGTTGGGATCTTCAGACGGCATAAGAGAGGCCACCACTCAGGCTGGAAAGTCCAAAAAGTTGCTACTCCTGCAACAAGAAAAATCACAAACAAAACCCATTCATACCACAATGACCACAGCAGTTTTTGGAAAAGTTTATTCTCAGCAGGTCTTCTTCAGGAATCACTTGCCACTCTTTAAGTTCTTCCACTGGTCCTTTTACACGGTCCACCCTTTGTCTTTAGGTTGGACTGCTGTTTCAGTAGTCAGCAGGACTTGGTAGGACCTGTCCCAGGCTTGGCTAAGTTTGTCCTCACATCAGGTTTTATCAGGACCCAATCACCAGGCTGGAACTTATGAACGGCAAAATCGAGAGGTAGGGTTTGAGCTAGGAGTCCTTTGATTCTGAGGTAAGATAAAGAAGAATAGAGGCCACGTATACAGTTCTTTACAAACATTTCTTTAGTTTCATGGTGTGGAATTTCCCCCATTCTGTCCAAGCGTGGTAATCCAAACATCATTTGGCAAGGCAAGGGTAAAGATTTGGTTCACAGCAGAGATGATTTTGCATTCCATGGAACATGACATTCCCACTGCCTCCATTATTAATTGAAGCACTTTTGCAATAAAATGAGTCTCTTGGTTGCTGTCTATAGCTTCTACTTCTACTATATAGGTATATATAGGTATAGGTATAATATAGGTATTATCTGTTAATTTTGGTGACTACTGCTGAGTGGCTCTCATGGCTGGATAAGCCTCAACCCATCCAGTCAAGTGACCCACTATCACCAATAAATATCTAAGTCTCCCCACTTAAGTTAGTCTAATGAAATCAACTCAAATGCATTGAAATGGTCTCACACTAAAGTAGCCCTACCTTCTCTTTCTACTGCTCACATTTTCTTTAACTAGTACTTCTCACCTAACACTAAACATTCAGTTCTTTCTGCCGCTGCCCTCCTGGCTTCCAAGCTTCAAAGAAATTCAAAGCTTGATTTCACAAGCCTCTGCAAACCAACTTACCTAAATGTCTTCTCTTACCTGCTACCACTTTCTCTTCCCATCTATAAACAAATTAACTAGGAGCACTAGGACTCCTCCAAAAGTCAACTTTCTGCTTTCCTTCATTAACACTGCCATAGCTGCCACTGCTTGAACACAAACTGGAAATCCTTAACAGGCAGGATCTAACATTTTAGACAAAAATGCCACTGACTCTCTCTTACTACATATTGTAATTTCTAACTCATCTCTGTAACAATTCCTAAAAAGGAATTGTGCTGCTAACAAACAAGCAAGCAAGCAAGCAAGCAAACAAACAAACAAACGGATAGGATAGAGCAGTGGTCCCCAACCCCCGGTCCGTGGACCGGTGCCGGGCCGTGGAGTACCTGGCACCGGGCCGCGCAGCGGCCGGGGGACATGAACGCTGCAGCGCAAAGGCTCCTGGGCCGTGCGCAAAAGCTCCTGGGCCGTGCGCAAAGGCTCCAGGGAAGAGAGCCCCGGGCAGGTACGCACGTGTGGCCCAAAGCCCCCACCCCTGCGCGCGCTCAGCGGGCCACGGTAAAATTATCAAAGGCTGATTGGTCCGCGGCGATAAAAAGGTTGGGGACCACTGGGATAGAGCACCTTGTCAAAATTGCATTCCGAGCCAAAAACAGTGAAACTGCAAAGGCAGGTATCAGATATCACCCTTTATCCTGCCTTTTTCAGGCTGGTTCAGCAGAGAACCAGCCCGCAGCCCCCCTTTTTCCTGCTTCTCTCCTCCTTTCATCTCTCAGCATCCTTTCAACAAAACAACCCTCTGCATTTCTCTGTAACCTCAACACACAGGCATTCACAGGTCTCAGGATCACTTTACTTTATGAGCTTCGGGACATCTCACACACACACATTCACATTTGTACTGCAATCAGACTTTTTGTATACATCAATTTCACATACAAAAAATTCATTTAATGCTTCCTCCATGCAAACCAAATTATTTCAGGGAGCTTTTCACAAGCCAATGCGCTCCATTTTCTAAATAGCTTTTTGTGTACTGTTGTTAGAGGGTCTCCTGCAAGTTTGGAAATGATTACATACATACACATACACATACATACCATCAAACATTTCCAGACCTGTGGAGGTTATTTTTTGTTTTTTGTTTTAATTTTATTTCCTTGGGCAACCTATAGCTTATTCTTAAAGCAGTGGGAAAACTCAGAGAGCAGTTTAAATCATAAATATGATTGTGGGCCCTAACTACTTTCCGTTTCCCACAGCTCCAAGCCGAGATGTTTACTTAATTTGCAGGCTGGCCAGACATATCACAATCAATTCTACATCTTAGTTCTTTCAGACTTCTCTGGCTCTTTTGAGAATGGTAAATTATCAAGATCTTTATAACATTGCAATATTTCTTTGCCACCCATAGATCTCTCTTTAGGCACTAGATTGTTACTACATGCCTCTGCCCTGGGGGTGTTCTGTGTGTTCTCATTCTAACTTGGACCTCTCAGCAATCGCTGGCCCATTTTAAAGATCAAGATGTATAAGAGGTATACACATCGTTTGCATTTAGCCAGGGCTCTCATGAGCAAGTTTGAACTCCACTTTTCTTTTTACAGACAACTTTTACTGCCACAACATTTTTCATTCATTTTTTTTATACTCTTTTTTTTTGTTTTGTTTTTTCACAACTTGTTTGTAACGTGTTCCAGTGGGCTAACATAGCCAAATGGAGAACACGGCACAATTCTTGTTACTAGTTATTTGTTCCAAACAGGCTACCAGCATGGTTGCCCATTTTTCTCAGGGGATTCCTTTCTGTCAGCTCGAAGCCTGACTAGACTCTCTTTCTTCCTGAGGAGATTTCCCACACCTTTCCGTCGGTGCGAAGCCTAACCAAACCCTCTCTTTTTCCCTAAGAGATTTCCCAGACCTCCCCTGCGGGTCCGAAGTTTGGTCAGAGCCCTCTCCTGCACTACAGATTCTTATTCCAACAGTCACACTCCTTTCAAAGCGATCGTCTCTGGCTGATCTCCTCTCGGATAATCAGAAACGCAGATTGGATCTCCACACATCGCTTCAAGGGCAAACCTCTGAGGAATTTCCCTCGTCTCATTCACACACTCACAAAGCAACACTCCCCTTCCCAAGAGAAAAAAAAAATATACTCACCCAGAAGAGCTCAGTTCCATACCCCCCCCCACAGTGCAAGCCTCTTTGTTAGGCGTTCAGGACAGGCAGGATCGGAGCCTGCCAGCAAATGACCAGATCAAAGTCACTGGATAAATTTTTCCAGGAGCGCTCTTGACTTCAGTACTGGTCCAAGCTGGTTTCTTCCGTCTGCCTTTAATGAAGGCCACCAAGCCTCAAAGCGGCTCAGTTTGTGGGAAGCTGAATGCGGCCACCTTGAAGAAACTTTGCCTTCAAGTCCCACTTCGGGCGCCAGAAATGTAAGGTCCCAAAATACACTTGAGTCACCAGAATGCCAAAGAGAGAGACTCAAGACGAGGCTTGCAAAAAAACAGATTTTATTTATGGCCAAAAACAAAATACTGGGTGGAACTATATCCAGAACATACAGATACAATGCATGTGAGGAAATAGCCACACCTTGGGGAAGGTATGGCGTCCTTTTATACCCTCAGAGACGTCAGTTTAGTACCCAACTCTGGCCTCCCAATCCAGGCCCGTGCATTCCTTGTTGCCCTGCAAGGGGGAATAGAAACTTCCCAATTAGTCATCTTGAGCATTTCTTTGTTTACTCAATTGGCCACTTAGGCCCCCTGGCCCTGGAAAGCAGGAGTCTATCCAGATCAACATAAATGAAGACTGAGATAGTACCATGCTCTTAGATGGCACAAGAAAAAAACAGGGAGAAGATTGATATGGGTTCAGGTCAAATGGCAGGGACATATGTCTGACAAATACCAGATACATTACAGGCCTAATAACAGAATGTGTTTGTTACAGGAGATACAAATATAAAGGCATAATATATGTGATACAAATACAAAGGCATATGTGTATTACAAGAACCTAATAGTTACAGAATCTAGTATACCAGTATATCATATCCTAGCATTATTTATTATATCCTTATTATTGTTTCCCTTCATTATCCTAACCTATCCTTCTATTCTGTTCTCTTCATCCCATCCCATTCCTTTTCTTTCCATTCTCCTTTCTTCCTCCTCCTCCACTTCTCCTCTCCTATCATATTCACCAGTGAATAAAGAGATTTTAAGCTTTATTATTAATTCAAGCAAATTAAACAAAAATGCAAATGCACAACCTAAAAACATACACCCGAAGTAGGATGATACCCAGCCTCCCCCAAAAGTTTCTTACTGAGGACACTTGAGAGACCCGAAGAGGGCGGCCAATTTCCAGAGGACCCAGTGCTAAGCTCCATCCAGAGGCTCCCAGGTCAAAGGCAACTTCGGGGCTTCCATCCCAGGCTGGACTCAGGACCTCCTGCCTGTTTCCAGGGCATCTCTGTCAGATGTAAATGCCTTATTCTCTAATGTGTAAATAATGTATATATGAAACATCAGGGGTTAACTTATTACTTGAGCTTTAATGTATTCATAATTTACCACTCCCATTCCTGGCTCCGCCCCTTGTATATAAAAGGAGCCATCCTCCCCATTTTCCTTGCTTCTATCTTGAATATTCAGCGAATATAGAATGCCTATTATGATTAAAGAGAATTATATTTAAACCTATAACTTCTATTATCTTCATTGAGTCTGATCCTGAAAATATTGCAACAAGCTGGTAGCAGAGGATGGTTAATTGACTCAATAAGTAATTAAAAATGTCCAAGAAAGATAGGCCCAACACCAGGGCCTACAGCAAAGAAATAGAAACTGACCAAGAGATGATCAACGAATCCACTAATGCGATTTCGAGAGAATCCGAAGAATACACCACTGAAGAAGAAGAACTGATGAGTGAAAATAACGACCAGGAAGAAATCGAGATAGAAAATAACGAACTCAGGTCAGAAATATTAAAAATACTAAAAAGCCAAAAGAATGATGAAAGCCTCATCGCGGACCTCCAGGAGATGCTGAGGAACAGCGGAGCAGCGAGAGAGAAAAACATCATTAAAGAAAAACCCAAAGATCAAAAAACTGTGAGTGAAATGACTACTGAGAAAATAGTTGTAAAAAAGAAAAGATGTGACCCCGCGCGAAATTTTGAACGGCAGCCATCTTGGTTTCAACGAACTTCAAAAGAGAGTGAAGCAGAGCCAATCAAAACGCTCAGTTCAAAATTTCTGGCGCGAAAAACGCTATCAAACGAAGAAAGTGAAAAAGAAGTCTCAAACTCTTCAGATGAACCAAAATCAGAAAGTGAAGACGATTTAACAAAGTCTCAAGTAGAGTCAGCAATGAAAACACTTTTTGCTGCTTTTGGGCCAAGATTGAAAATTTCTAAGACATCAACGAAGAAGCAAGCAATCAAACCGACAACTCAAGACCTGCACGCTCCCATCCTGACTTCGAAAACGACGACACCCGAGCCCAGAGAGCCATGCCGATTCCGTCCTACACCGCAGACAGAATCGAGTGCCAGCACACACAAGAGAAAGAGAAGAACCGCCGCCATCACCAAAGCCCCAAAAACCGAGCCAGAGACCGACTCATCTGAAGAGGAGCGGATCGAGAGAGCTGAAATGGAGAGAACCTTCCACAACGGCGCCAAAGAAGAAATGAGCAACGCGCATGTGCAAAACTACGTAGACGGCCCCGAAAGACTTGAACTGGCCAGAGAACCGCGCAGACTCGTTACAAGCATCCCAATGCCGTTCTGTAATTTCCTGCACTTGAGAGACCACGGACTGCCTCAGGTTGTAAGTAATGGACAAAATAATGTGGGGAACTTACCCAGTGACTTCCCAAAACTTAGAGTTGATGGCATTAATTTACAAGAGTGGTACCAACAGCTTCAGGTTATTTTTATGAAAGAAAATTTACTATTCTTTATAACTAGTCCTCCAAGAAGACCTTGGACTTTAAAAATAGACTGTTTACATCATAGAGCATTTTTCATAATAATTTCTAGCGTGTCTCCTGCAATGTATCATAGCATCAAACCAAACCTAACTGTATCAGAAATAATTCAATGCATGTTTAATCTATTTCACAGCGATAGCGTAGCCACAACCACAAGAATGTCTAAGGATTTCTTTTCTTCTAGAGTGAAACCAGGGGTTTCTATAAGTGAACATTTGATAAATCTAAACAAAATAAGAGCTGAGCTGCAATTGAGGGGGGAAGTGATTTCAGATCAAACTATGAAAAGTGTTATTATCAATTCACTTGATCCATCATGGGATAGCTTTATGTCACACTTAGATACCATTAATTTGGGATATTTATCAATAGAAAGTCTATCTAACAAATTGATAGCAGAAGACAATTCAAGAAAAAACCGTTCCAGTAACCAAACAGAACACAAATCTTTTAGGAAAGTAGTCTTTCAAGATAAATATAATGAGGCCTTTAGATGCCACAATTGTGGATCCAGGGAACACAGTAGGAGAGACTGTCCCAAAGTCCCAAGGGAGAGACATAGGCCAGAATATAGGAACAAATACAATTACAGACAATCTTCCACAGATAGACACAAATATAGAAGTCCACCAAACTACAGAGAAAGTAGAGGGGGTAGAGAAAATTCAAAAGAGAGAAAATCTGGGTCACTAAATGGACTAAATAAACAAGACAGCACCAAAACACAACAAGATGAGAACAATAATTGGCTTATTGATTCTGGTGCAACAAATCACACCACTAATAACAAAAGTATATTATCTTCATTTACAGAAGATAAGTTTGTGATAAAGGTAGCTAATCAAGAAAAGGTTCAAGTATTAGGCAGAGGAAATGTGACCTTGCCTGGTTTAGGGAAAATAGAGGGGATATTATTAATCCCAGAAATACCTCACAACATACTAAGTGCTATAAAACTAAGCAGAGAATCTGACATCAATATAGTTTTCTCAAAGGGGAAAGCAACTATAGAAAAGAACAAAACAAATGTAGGCACTGTGATGATAAAAGGGGGTCTACCCTATCTGATAACCAAAGAAAGATGGTTACATAACATTGATTCAAATATGGAAGATTGTATTGAAGCAGATGATGAAAATGTCAGTAACAGTGACAATGATGAATGTAAAATAACTCATGATAACAAAAATACACACAATGAGAAGAAACCAAAAATAGGTAAACCAATTCATGATGAGTGTGCTCATATCTTACATAGGAAGTTAGGACATGCAAGCTTTCCTGTAGTACAAAAAATGACTGAACACGCAGAAGGTGTAAAAATAAAAAATTGTGAAAATTATTTAGAATGCTCAGTATGTAAATCCACCAAACTAAAAACCAGTCCTAGACCAAAAAAATCTAACAGATCAACTAACAATATTTTTGATTTGGTACATATGGACTTAGTTGGTCCATTAACTCCATCAATTACCTATAGAAAACGTTACTTCCTAACAATAGTGGATGATTACAGTCGCTATGGTTTTGTTTACACATTAAAGCACAAGGATGAAACCTTTCAGAAATTTAAGGAATTCTACAAACGCATAGAAACACAACATAATATCAGAATAAAACAAATTATGACAGATAGGGGATGTGAATTCATGTCTAAAGAATTCTCCCAATGGTTAAAGGATAGAGGGATGCTACATTTCACGTCCAATCCATTTTCTGCCTTTCAAAATGGGATTGCAGAGAGAAAGAACTCCACACTACAAACCATGATTAGATGCACATTAGAGGATGCTGGTTTAGGCAAACAATTTTGGTCAGAAGCCTTACATTATTCAAATTACACTCAAAATAGAACATGGTCCAGTATTGTGAATAAGACACCATATGAGGTGATGTACAATAGAAAACCTAAATTAGCACACATGCACATATTTGGAGTTACTGCAGACGTGCACATACCTAAACAATTGAGGAGAAAGGGAGAAAACGTATCCAGGAGATTAAGATTCATGGGATACGAAACTGGAACCAAAGGGTACAGATTCATCGATAATAATAACAAATTTATAGTATCCAGAACAGCTGTGTTTCATGAGCAGGCCAATTGGTCTAAGTTGCACCTTAATGAAATTTTTCCTAATAAAAGCAAAGATAATATATCTTGCGAGGAAGGAACAACAGAAAATCAAAATATTAACAAAAGTAAGAACAAAACCAAAACTTGGACAAATAGTCAGCATAAAATAAAGACAGACACATTAACAAAAAAGGAAGCCAGATATTTGCATGACAACCATAGCAAACCTGAAAGAAATATTAGAAATAATAGAAACCAAATACCAAATAAATACAAAGATTATATTATGCATATGGATGGAGAACAAATAACGCCTAATACATATGAGGAAGTATTGAAACTTCCCCGTGAAGAAAGAGAAAAATGGGAACTAGCTATGGAAAAAGAAATGAAAAGTTTACAAGGATTAAATGTATTCACACCTGCGATCGCACCTAAGGATAAAACAATTATAGGTACCAGGTGGATTTATAAAATTAAGAATTTAGAAGGAGGTAATACCTTATACAAGGCCAGACTAGTTGCACAAGGTTATGCACAAAAATATCCAGAAGACTATACTGACACATATTCACCCACAGTGAGAACAGAGAGTGTCAAAACAGCTCTTGTAGTAGCATCTGCACTCAATCTAGACGTGTTTCAATATGACATACAGACTGCATACTTACATGCAAAATTAGATAAGGAAATATATGTAAGAGCACCACACAGTCAATACACTAATAAGAACGAAATTTGGTTACTAAATAAGAGTCTGTACGGATTGAAGCAATCTGGCAAAAGATGGTACGATTGTTTGGTAAAAGTACTAAAGACCATGGATTTCAACGCCACCACTGCTGATAACTGTTTCTTTGTAAAAAAGAGTAATGATCATATTGAATTTGTATTAATTTATGTGGATGATATTTTATATATTGGAAAGCATAAAGAGAGCAGGGAAATCTTTGTAAATAAGTTAAACGAACACTTCTCATTGAAATCATTAGGTAGAGTGAATAAATACCTTGGTGTACAAATTAACAAAACAAAAAGGGGATTCAAACTTACTCAGAAAGATAAAATCATTGAACTCCTAAACAAATGTAACTTAAATAATGCCAAAACATGTGACACACCTATGCAAACTGATTTTCTTAGAAACAATGATGAATCTTCCCCTGAGTTTAAAGATAACACATTTTACAGATCAGTTATAGGTTCACTCCTTTATATATCTAATTGGACTAGGCCAGATATTGCATTACCTCTCAATTTATTGTCAAGATATGTTAGCAAACCAACCTTGTATCATTGGGAAGCTGTCAAAAGAATTTTAAGATATCTGAAAAGTACATTAGATTTTTGTTTAATATTGGAACCCAATAATGACAAAGAACCAAAAATTACTTGTTATGCTGATGCAGATTGGGCTGGTGATACATCATGCAGAAAGAGTACCTCTGGTTATGTTTTTCTATTGAACGATTGTCCAGTTTACTGGTATACTGGTAAACAAGAACTGGTAGCCACCTCTACCACAGAAGCAGAATATGTTTGCTTGTCTAAAGCTGCAAATAACCTTGTATGGTTCAATGATTTGATCACAGATGTTTGGAAGAAACCTACTTTACCATTTATTATGCATGAAGACAATAAAGCGGCCATTGAAATTTCTAGATCCGATGCAATTGGACAAAGGTCCAGGCATATTGATATAAAATTTAAGCACGTGAGACAACTATCTCAAGACGGATTCATCAAAGCAATACATTGTGATACTTCTGAACAATTAGCTGACATATTAACAAAACCCTTACCTTCTAAACAACACAAATATTTAACTTCTAAATTATATGTATTATATTGTCCTGAATCTGAATGTAACTGGTGTTGTATAACGAACCGGCATTTAGAGGGGGATTTGTCAGATGTAAATGCCTTATTCTCTAATGTGTAAATAATGTATATATGAAACATCAGGGGTTAACTTATTACTTGAGCTTTAATGTATTCATAATTTACCACTCCCATTCCTGGCTCCGCCCCTTGTATATAAAAGGAGCCATCCTCCCCATTTTCCTTGCTTCTATCTTGAATATTCAGCGAATATAGAATGCCTATTATGATTAAAGAGAATTATATTTAAACCTATAACTTCTATTATCTTCATTGAGTCTGATCCTGAAAATATTGCAACAATCTCAATTGGGGGAGCCCAGCCTGGCTGCATGGGGACCCTGGTTGAGGCCCCCTCCCAAATGCCTGGGAGACAATGGAGAGGAGTTGATGCTTCTGTCCAGGCTCTCAGGGTTCTCTCTTCTCCCCCTCCCATCCCAACTTCAAGTAGAAGCGAAAGAGAAGCAGGTGAGCTCAGAAAGAGCTCTAAACTTCTAAGAGACAGATTGTGATTTCTTCTCCACGCTAAGGAGATTCTAGAATCCAGCCTCCCCCACTCGGGCAACGGGGCAAGGCAAGAGGGGAGCAGGGAGGCGCAGCTGCCTGGATGATCTCTGGTGCTAAGCAGGGATGCTGAGGGTCTCCTCTGGATGGGCGACCACAGCGATCGCTGTGGAAAAGCCAGCCAGCCAGCCAGCAGGGAAGCCTGTTTCCCCCCAAGAAAAACAGGTCCCCTCCTCAGAATCCCAGCTCCTCCTTCCCCTTCGCTCTGCCCCCCAGTTCCCAAACTCGCCCCTATTAGGACAGCTCCGCCACCCACCCGCTAGCCTAGCCAGATCGCTGCCTCGCCCTTCCCACAGGGGGCGCTCTTCCTCCCCATTGGCCAAAAGCCTTCAGCCCCACCGAGGCTCCCTCCGCAGCCCCGGAGAGCTCCAGCCCCCCCCTCTCGCTCTTTGGACTCCCAGGCCCTAATATAGATTAGATAATTAGATACTTCGCTGATATAGATTAGATATTTCAAGACAAATTTGTTGCCAGATTGTTAACTTGTGCATTATTCCTTATAAAATCTATATAGTATTTAACTCTATCTAAAACCTTCTGGTTCTTCTGCAAGTTTAACTAACAGAATCATGGCATAAATTTTAGCCATAATATCTGTTAGTCTATTTGGTCTATAATTGCTAAAGTCCTTTTTAGATGGATAAAATGCTACTATTGCCAACTTCAATCTGACTGGATAGAGCAGGCATCATTTATGTGTGAAAATGAAGATGCCAGTAGAGGCCCCAACAACCAGGGATATTTTTTGATCCGTTTGATAGTTGGTAGAATGTCTTCTCCAGGGAATGTATTGCTTGCATTTCAGGCCTTTTATGATTATTCACAACATGAACATAATGGGGCAAAATATTGAGAATATGGAGAAAAGCAGCTCTTGAATTCCATGGAGAAGACATGATTGCATCTATTGCTCACCCATCACCACCCACCCCTCACTTTACCAGAGGGAGAAAAACACACACAAACCTGCAGGACTTTGTAGGTGCCTCCTAATGTTGACATCTGGATGGAGATGCCCCTTCTAGCTCCATCAAGAAGAGCCAGGAGGTTCTCCTTCCTTCCACAGCCGTAGTTGGGGACATTGGCTTCTCCAGTGGAGAGCATGTCCACCAAGGCATCTGAAGTGTGGAAATTGCTCAAATAGTTGTCGTGGATGTTGTAGCCCAGTGTGAAATTGTGCAGGAGCTGGGAATTCTTGCTGAACGTTTGAATGTTGAAAATGAATCGTAAGCCATATGAAAAACCATAAACATTCCTATTGTTAAAACATGTTATTATAATCAAAAGCAACAATAAATACTGTTTTTAATATATAATCCTCCACAAGCCTACTGAGCCTTAAGCCAACATTGATTCAAAAGCAATACACAAATATGGAAATTGGCTGAGATACAGCAACTACAACTGATTCCACCACTACTTTAAATTTATTATTCAAGTGATAAATTAAGGATTGAAGTGAGAAAGGAAAATAATCTGCCCCACTTTCAGCTTTTTTAGGACCCATTTTTGGATTTGAGTCTCTTTCACAAAAATCAGACCACAGAGAGAAGCCATGGAAATCAAAATCATTCAGGAAATTATATTCCCCAATATAGGAATAAATGAAAAATAAAAAAGAGAAAAGAATTAGAGTGTTAGAATGGAGGGACTGCAACCCCATCACCCTGAATGACTTACGAATCATGGAAAACAAACTGAAGAGAAGGAGCCACGTTGAAAAGCAACTTTGTATGCAATCTTTCCTTTCCACTGATGACTATACTGATTAGATGGTCTCCTGGTCTGTAGTATCTCCATGGTTTTCCATCCTGGTTCTCCAAACTGCATAGTTGAAAAAACACAGAGAGAGAGAGAAACACAGAGAGGTTAGAAAAAAACAAACAAATGAAAAGGGATGGAGAAATCAAGGATGCCCCTCACCCCATGTGGGGAGGGGAGGGGAGGGGAGGGGAGGGAGGAAAGGGGAGCTCAGGACTCTCGTGTTGCAGGTGGAAAGCTGATCTTCCATATCCAACTTCCATCTTCAGTAACCCAGGAATGCAGAAGCCCATATCCCATGTTCCCTGCCACCCTTTCCCATGCACAGGCTAGGCAAGGGGGCTCTTGCAGGGATGCCAGACAGGCCTCTGCCCGGCTGAGTGGGGAGCCCCTCTTGGGAGAAGGAAACTGGGGAGCCTCGTGGTGGGGAAGGGAAGCAGATTTGCCACAAAACCCACCAGGTTCCATCTTCTGTATTCTGGAAATGGGGGAGATCATATCCCATGTTGCTCAGCAACCTCTTTCCATGCATGGGGCACTCAGGGGGGAAAGCAAAGCTCAGACCCACGGAGAAAGCCCAGGATGGCCAGGAAGGAGGAGGGGATCTGGGGCATTCCTGGGAAGAGACTAACCTGGTTTATGGGTCCCAGGGTTGAATGTTTATTTATTTATGTATTAGTTCAATTTATATGCCGCCGTTCTCCGGAGACTCAGGGCGACTGACAATGCGTTAAGCAATAGCCTTCATACTTTTGTATATACCTGCTTGGTAGGGCTTTCGGCCCCCCCAAGGGGTGTTCTTTTTTATACAAAGTCAGCTTATTGCCCCCACAATCTGGGTCTTCATTTTACCTACCTCGAAAGGATGGAAGGCTGAGTCAACCTTGAGCCTGGTGAGATTCGAACTTGTAGTAATTGCAGGCAGCTGGAGCTACTTAACAGCACTTTAGTCTGCTGCACCATCAAGGCTCAATGTTGGGGGGACGCAGCCCCCGGGGTTTCTCCAGCCTCACTTGGACTCCATGTCTTTCCAGGAGAGGCTCCTATGGGGGAGAAGCCATGCAGGGCTGGGTCTTCCGAGGGGGATCTGGGGTTGCCCTGGGTGAAAAGACAGTCAGCTTTACCCAGGAGGGGACCCTCTATGACTCTGAGGAAGATGGGGGTCCCCCATGGCCTCTCCAGAGCCCCCAGCTGAGGAGACCCTCTTCATTGCAGCCTTTTGTGGGGAAGGGGCTTAAGCCCCCCCTCCCTCTGCAATTCTGGGAGGTTTTGCCTCTTTCTCATCCCCCCCCCAAAGCTCTGAACTTTGCTCTTTATTTGACCTCTCCCCCCTTTGGCTTGGCTTCTTCAGCCTCTTCTCCATCAGGCTGAGGGCAGGGAAGCTCCAAGGCAACTGTCTCATTTGATTGGCTACAAGGTTGTCATGACGAAGGGGGCAGGAAAAGAAGCAGCCACTAGGGAAAAAGAAAGGCGGGATTTTTGTCTTCCCTGAGGACTGGAAGATTTGGATGCGAAATCTGCTTTTATTAGGAAATCCTGTTCAGATGAAGCCCAGAATCAGAAGGAGAGAAGATACGGAGGAAATGAAGGAACGTTTATGTTGCAATATTTTCAGGATCAGACTCAATAAAGATAATAGAAGTTAGAGATTTAAATATATCTCTTTTTAATCATAATAGGCATTCTATATTCGCTGAATATTCAAGATAGAAGCAAGGAAAATGGGGAGGATGGCTCCTTATATATACAAGGGGTGGAGCCAGGAATGGGAGTGGTAAATTATGAATACATTAAAGTCCAAAGAATAAGTTAACCCCTGATGTTCCATATATACATTATTTACACATTAGAGAATAAGGCATTTACATCTGACAAATCCCCCTCTAAATGCCGGTTCGTTATACAACACCAGTTACATTCAGATTCAGGACAATATAATACATATAATTTAGAAGTTAAATATTTGTGTTGTTTAGAAGGTAAGGGTTTTGTTAATATATCAGCTAATTGTTCAGAAGTATCACAATGTATTGCTTTGATGAATCCGTCTTGAGATAGTTGTCTCACGTGCTTAAATTTTATATCAATATGCCTGGACCTTTGTCCAATTGCATCGGATCTAGATATTTCAATGGCCGCTTTATTGTCTTCATGCATAATAAATGGTAAAGTAGGTTTCTTCCAAACATCTGTGATCAAATCATTGAACCATACAAGGTTATTTGCAGCTTTAGACAAGCAAACATATTCCGCTTCTGTGGTAGAAGTGGCTACCAGTTCTTGTTTACCAGTATACCAGTAAACTGGACAATCGTTCAATAGAAAAACATAACCAGAGGTACTCTTTCTGCATGATGTATCACCAGCCCAATCTGCATCAGCATAACAAGTAATTTTTGGTTCTTTGTCATTATTTGGTTCCAATATTAAACAAAAATCTAATGTACTTTTCAGATATCTTAAAATTCTTTTGACAGCTTCCCAATGATACAAGGTTGGTTTGCTATGGTTGTCATGCAAATATCTGGCTTCCTTTTTTGTTAATGTGTCTGTCTTTATTTTATGCTGACTATTTGTCCAAGTTTTGGTTTTGTTCTTACTTTTGTTAATATTTTGATTTTCTGTTGTTCCTTCCTCGCAAGATATATTATCTTTGCTTTTATTAGGAAATATTTCATTAAGGTGCAATTTAGACCAATTGGCCTGCTCATGGAACACAGCTGTTCTGGATACTATAAATTTGTTATTATTATCAATGAATCTGTACCCTTTGGTTCCAGTTTCGTATCCCATGAATCTTAATCTCCTGGATACGTTTTCTCCCTTTCTTCTCAATTGTTTAGGTATGTGTACGTCTGCAGTAACTCCAAATATGTGCATGTGTGCTAATTTGGGTTTTCTATTGTACATCACCTCATATGGTGTCTTATTCACAATACTGGACCATGTTCTATTTTGAGTGTAATTTGAATAATGTAAGGCTTCTGACCAAAATTGTTTGCCTAAACCAGCATCCTCTAATGTGCATCTAATCATGGTTTGTAGTGTGGAATTCTTTCTCTCTGCAATCCCATTTTGAAATGCAGAAAATGGATTGGACGTGAAATGTAGCATCCCTCTATCCTTTAACCATTGGGAGAATTCTTTAGACATGAATTCACATCCCCTATCTGTCATAATTTGTTTTATTCTGATATTATGCTGTGTTTCTATGCGTTTGTAGAATTCCTTAAATTTCAGAAAGGTTTCATCCTTGTGCTTTAATGTGTAAACAAAACCATAGCGACTGTAATCATCCACTATTGTTAGGAAGTAACGTTTTCTATAGGTAATTGATGGAGTTAATGGACCAACTAAGTCCATATGTACCAAATCAAAAATATTGTTAGTTGATCTGTTAGATTTTTTTGGTCTGGGACTGGTTTTTAGTTTGGTGGATTTACATACTGAGCATTCCAAATAATTTTCACAATTTTTTATTTTGACACCTTCTGCGTGTTCAGTCATTTTTTGTACTACGGGAAAGCTTGCATGTCCTAACTTCCTATGTAAGATGTGAGCACACTCATCATGAATTGGTTTACCTATTTTTGGTTTCTTCTCATTGTGTGTATTTTTGTTATCATGAGTTATTTTACATTCATCATTGTCACTGTTACTGACATTTTCATCATCTGCTTCAATACAATCTTCCATATTTGAATCAATGTTATGTAACCATCTTTCTTTGGTTATCAGATAGGGTAGACCCCCTTTTATCATCACAGTACCTACATTTGTTTTGTTCTTTTCTATAGTTGCTTTCCCCTTTGAGAAAACTATATTGATGTCAGATTCTCTGCTTAGTTTTATAGCACTCAGTATGTTGTGAGGTATTTCTGGGATTAATAATACCCCCTCTATTTTCCCTAAACCAGGCAAGGTCACATTTCCTCTGCCTAATACTTGAACCTTTTCTTGATTAGCTACCTTTATCACAAACTTATCTTCTGTAAATGAGGTTAATATACTTTTGTTGTTAGTGGTGTGATTTGTTGCACCAGAATCAATAAGCCAATTATTGTTCTCATCTTGTTGTGTTCTGGTGCTGTCTTGTTTATTTAGCCCATTTAGTGACCCAGATTTTCTCTCTTTTGAATTTTCTCTACCTCCTCTACTTTCTCTGTAATTTGGTGGACTTCTATATTTGTGTCTATCTGTGGAAGATTGTCTGTAATTGTATTTGCTCCTATATTCTGGCCTATGTCTCTCCCTTGGGACTTTGGGACAGTCTCTTCTACTGTGTTCCCTGGATCCACAATTGTGGCATCTAAAGGCCTCATTATATTTATCTTGAAAGGCTACTTTCCTAAAAGATTTGTGTTCTGTTTGGTTACTGGAACGATTTTTTCTTGAATTGTCTTCTGCTATCAATTTGTTAGATAGACTTTCTATTGATAAATATCCCAAATTAATGGTATCTAAGTGTGACATAAAGCTATCCCATGATGGATCAAGTGAATTGATAATAACACTTTTCATTGTTTGATCTGAAATCACTTCCCCCCTCAATTGCAGCTCAGCTCTTATTTTGTTTAGATTTATCAAATGCTCACTTATAGAAACCCCTGGTTTCACTCTAGAAGAAAAGAAATCCTTAGACATTCTTGTGGTTGTGGCTACGCTATCGCTGTGAAATAGATTAAACATGCATTGAATTATTTCTGATACAGTTAGGTTTGGTTTGATGCTATGATACATTGCAGGAGACACGCTAGAAATTATTATGAAAAATGCTCTATGATGTAAACAATCTATTTTTAAAGTCCAAGGTCTTCTTGGAGGACTAGTTATAAAGAATAGTAAATTTTCTTTCATGAAAATAACCTGAAGCTGTTGGTACCACTCTTGTAAATTAATGCCATCAACTCTAAGTTTTGGGAAGTCACTGGGTAAGTTCCCCACATTATTTTGTCCATTACTTACAACCTGAGGCAGTCCGTGGTCTCTCAAGTGCAGGAAATTACAGAACGGCATTGGGATGCTTGTAACGAGTCTGCGCGGTTCTCTGGCCAGTTCAAGTCTTTCGGGGCCGTCTACGTAGTTTTGCACATGCGCGTTGCTCATTTCTTCTTTGGCGCCGTTGTGGAAGGTTCTCTCCATTTCAGCTCTCTCGATCCGCTCCTCTTCAGATGAGTCGGTCTCTGGCTCGGTTTTTGGGGCTTTGGTGATGGCGACGGTTCTTCTCTTTCTCTTGTGTGCGCTGGCACTCGATTCTGTCTGCGGTGTAGGACGGAATCGGCATGGCTCTCTGGGCTCGGGTGTCGTCGTTTTCGAAGTCAGGATGGGAGCGTGCAGGTCTTGAGTTGTCGGTTTGATTTCTTGCTTCTTCGTTGATGTCTTGGAGATTTTCAATCTTGGCCCAAA
The DNA here is from genome assembly GCF_029215685.1 of Pituophis catenifer annectens. NCBI lineage: Eukaryota > Metazoa > Chordata > Lepidosauria > Squamata > Colubridae > Pituophis > Pituophis catenifer. The sequence goes on along the minus strand of NW_027256899.1, from coordinate 2,074,353 downwards.
AGCAGCAAAAAGCGTTTTCATTGCTGACTTTACTTGAGACTTTGTTAAATCGTCTTCACTTTCTGATTTTGGTTCATCTGAAGAGTTTGAGACTTCTTTTTCACTTTCTTCGTCTGATAGCGTTTTTCGCGCCAGAAATTTTGAACTGAGCGTTTTGATTGGCTCTGCTTCACTCTCTTTTGAAGTTCGTTGAAACCAAGATGGCTGCCGTTCAAAATTTCGCGCGAGGTCACATCTTTTCTTTTTTACAACTATTTTCTCAGTAGTCATTTCACTCACAGTTTTTTGATCTTTGGGTTTTTCTTTAATGACGTTTTTCTCTCTCGCTGCTCCGCTGTTCCTCAGCATCTCCTGGAGGTCCGCGATGAGGCTTTCATCATTCTTTTGGCTTTTTAGTATCTTTAATATCTCTGACCTGAGTTCGTTATTTTCTATCTCAATTTCTTCCTGGTCGTTGTTTTCACTCATCAGTTCTTCTTCTTCAGTGGTGTATTCTTCGGATTCTCTCGAAATCGCATTAGTGGATTCGTTGATCATCTCTTGATCAGTTTCTATTTCTTTGCTGTAGGCCCTGGTGTTGGGCCTATCTTTCTTGGACATTTTTAATTACTTATTGAGTCAATTAACCATCCTCTGCTACCAGCTTGTTGCAATATTTTCAGGATCAGACTCAATAAAGATAATAGAAGTTAGAGATTTAAATATATCTCTTTTTAATCATAATAGGCATTCTATATTCGCTGAATATTCAAGATAGAAGCAAGGAAAATGGGGAGGATGGCTCCTTATATATACAAGGGGTGGAGCCAGGAATGGGAGTGGTAAATTATGAATACATTAAAGTCCAAAGAATAAGTTAACCCCTGATGTTCCATATATACATTATTTACACATTAGAGAATAAGGCATTTACATCTGACAGTTTAAAAGATATATTATAAATGAAAGAAAAATTAAAACTTTGAGAGAACAAGAATAGAAAGCAGAAACTAAAAACAGATTTAAAAAAAGATTAAACTCTGTAGGAAAAAGAATTCAGCTTTATAAAGAGTGACTCTTGAGATACATATTGCGATTAAAACCAAAAAATTATAAATTATAGGCAGATATTTCTCTCTCTGGGAACAATGAGAATATATAAGTGATGTTCCAGTGTCTGGAGGCCTTATGGATCTGGATGGGGAGAAACAGACTCAGGCTCAACCCATCCAAGACCGAGTGGCTGTGGTTTCCGACGTCCCGATATAGTCAGTTGGTGCCATCACTGACTATTGGGGGTGAGTCATTGGCCCCCACGGAGAGGGCTCGCAACTTGGGTGTCCTCCTGGACTCACGGCTGTCTTTAGAACAGCATTTGACAGCTGTGGCCGGGAGGACTTTTTATCAGGTTCGCCTGATTTGCCAGTTGCGTGCCTTTCTGGATCGGGACTCATTAAGTAGGTCACTCATGCCCTCGTCACTTCCCGCCTGGACTACTGCAATGCTCTCTACATGGGGCTCTCCTTGAGGAGCACCTGGAGGCTCCAGCTGGTCCAGAATGCGGCCGTGCGGGTGGTTATGGGAGCGACGTGGCGCTCCCATGTGTCTCCCCTCCTGCGCGAGCTGCACTGGCTCCCGGTGGTCTTCCGGGTGCGTTTCAAGGTTTTGGTTACCACCTTTAAAACACTCCATGGCTTAGGACCGGGGTATCTATGAGACCGCCTTCTGCCACCAGTAGCCTCTCACCGACCAGTACGCTCCCATAGAGAGAGGCTTCTCAGGATGCTGTTGGTCAAACAATGTTGACTGGCGGCCCCCAGGGGGAGAGCCTTCTCTATGGGGGCACCTGCCATCTGGAACGAGCTCCCCCCAGAGATACGGAGGATCCCGGATCTGCGCACTTTCCGCCGTGCCCTTTAAACATTTTTATTTCAGCAGGCTGGCCTGGCCTAACTTCCCTTTTAAATTGCTTTTAAGTTTGTCTTATAAATTGGGGTATTTTAAATTTGTTTTGGGCCAAAGCATTTAATGTATTTTAAATGGTTTTTTAACGTTTTTACTATATGTATTTTATCTTTTGGCTGTTCACCGCCCTGAGTCCTTTGGGAGTAGGGCGGTATATAAATTTAATAAATAATAATAATAATAATAATAATAATAATAATAATAATAATAATAATAATAATAATAATAATAATAATAATAATAATAATAATAATAATAATAATAATACAGTCATAAGTGGGAGGAGATGGGTGGTGGGAACGATGAGAAGATGAATAGTAGTGCAGACTTAGTAAATAGTTTGACAGTGTTGAGGGAATTATTTGTTGAGCAGAGTGATGGTGTTCGGGGAAAAAACTGTCCTTGTGTCTAGTTGTTCTGGTGTGCAGTGCTCTATAGCGTCGTTTTGAGGGTAGGAGTTGAAACAGTTTATGTCCAGGATAATAGGATAGGATAGGATAGGATAGGATAGGATAGGATAGGATAGGATAGGATAGGATAGGGTAGGGTAGGGTAGGGTAGGGTAGCGTAGCATAGGAATAGGAATAGGAATAGGAATAGGAATAGGAATAGGAATAGGAATAGGAATAGGAATAGGAATAGGAATAGGAATAGGAATAGGAATAGGAATAGAAGAGTGGCATCAAACTCCATAGGTCTGGTTAACCTTTCCCAGCAGTCTCTGGAGACAAGAGACCATGTTGAAGGACAACAGGGGTCAATGCCCTTGTTATTCAAGCTTTTCATTTTCAATTGAAGCTTACCGTATTTTTCAGACTATAAAATGCACCGGAGTATAAAATGGACCAAGATTTTGAAGAGGTAAACAAGAAAATAAGTTTTTGGCCTCTGCATGTCCAGTTTTTGCCCTCCCTGGCCCCCAGGAGCATTCTGCAGCTCTCCGAAACCCTCTGTGCGCCCCGTTTTTGCAAAAAATGGGCCCATTTTTGCCCTCCTCACCCCCCAGGAACACTCTGCAGGCCTCCCAGACCCGCTGCGCATCCCGGTTTGTGAAAAATGGATCTGTTTTTTGCAAAAACGGGACACGTGGGGCGGGGTTTTGGGAGGCCAAAAATGGCTGTATTCGGTGTATAAGATGCACCAACATTTCCACCCTCTTTTAGGGTGAAAAAGTATGTCTTACACTCAAAAAGTACAGTAGTTTCTCTCTTTTTGAATCAGAAAAGCACCTGGATAGTCCACCTTCTACTGAGCTCTTCCAGGCCAGGAGACCATCTCATGGGGAAAATCCTCAATTTTAACAAGAATATTGCATACAACAATGACTTCCAACCAGGCTCCTCCTTGTCAGTTTCATTCATAAATCATTCCCTGTGCTGGAGTTTCCTTTCCTCTCTTTGCATTCCTAACACTTTCCTTCTTTCCTTTTTATTTCACTTACTCCTCTATTAACGGACCTGTCTAATTTCCTGAATGGTCTGGATTTCCAATGCTTCTCTCTTTTTGTCTTATTTTGTGGAAGTCGCTGGAATCCAAAGATGGGACAGAATGAGAACCGTAACAACTCCAGATTATTTTCCTCTCTCCATCCAAACTTGAGTTCATCACTTGAATGCTAACTTTTGTTTAAAGTAGTGATTGAAACGGTTGTAGTGCCCCCTGCCCAGCCCAGTTCCATATTTTTATAATTGTTGATAGATATTATAGAATTCCTGATCATTATAGAAACTGGTTCTTTTTAGAATTGATAAATGTTTCTCACATTAAAAGAATCTTCTTCCTTTTATGATAGATCTATTTTAATGATTAAATTATTTTGAATCCCCTTTAGTGGCCAGGTAAAAATTACTACTTCTACAAATAATGGTGTGTTTGTGACTCTTAATATTTCATGTTTTTATATTTATCTTGGTTGTAAGATGCTCCTTTGTGTTGAGGTCTGGCCTCAGAAGGATAATGTAGCACTTGGGGATGAAGATGCAGCCCAGCAGACCAGCACTGGAGGCCAGGATGGAGAAGACCTGCACAGCCACCATGTGTTTCCCTTTGGTGCTCAGGTAGGTGGGCACAAAAGTCACCCAGACACTGCAGAAGACCAGCATGCTGAAGGTGATCAGCTTGGCTTCGTTGAAGGCCCCAGGCAGGTTCCTGGCCAGGAAAGCCACCGTGAAGCAGATGGCAGCCAGGAAGCCCATGTAGCTGAGGGTGACGTAGAACATGACAACGGCCCCTTCGTTGCATTGCAGGATGATCTCTCCAGGCTGGGAGTGGAGGTCAGAGTCAGGGAAGGGGGCAGAAACTCCCAGCCAGATGGAGCAGATGATAATTTGGACAGCAGAACAAGACAGGATGATGGAGTTGGCCAAGCTCTTCCCCAACCATCTCTTCACTCGGTTTCCTGGTTTTGTAGCCAGGAAGGCCAGCACCACCATGATGGTTTTGGCCAAGAGAGAAGAAACAGCAACTGAGAAGATGATGCTGAAGACTGTTTGTCGGAGAAGGCAGGTGGCTTTCCTTGGTTGACCAATGAAGAGAGAAGGAGACAAGAAGCAAAGCAGGAGGGAGACCAGGAGGATGTAGGAGAGGTCCCGATTGTTGGCTTTGACAAGGGGAGTTTCTCTGTATTTAATGAAGATGATTAAAACAAGGCCTGTGGTTAGGAAGAAGAGTAGGGCAAAAGAGACCAGGATGATGCCCAGAAGTTCTTCATAAGACAGGAAAGTTATAGCTTTGAAGATACATTGGACTCTGTCCACATTTGGATATTTATCATCCGGACACTTGGTGCATTTTTGTGTATCTGAGAAAGACAAAAAGCAACATTTCTTTAATATTCTGTTTTTTTACATTTCAAAAAACACCTTTTTTGGACAAAGCCTGATTCCAGGAACATTTTCCAAGATATGTTGCGTAACCATTCCACAGGAAAAAAAATGATAATATAGTTTTCTAATACCTATATAGCTAAGGTATATGATTTTGAATAAACAAAAAAAGAGTTGAGCTTCAATGCATGTTTTAATTTGCATTTTCATCAAAATGCTGCAGATAAATCCATTTCCACCAGACCTTCCTTTCCTCTGGTGTGACCCACCTTCCTGAGTGGAGAAGGTTCCCTCCGGACAAGGAACGCAGTCATAGCAGCAAACTGGCTCTCCTTCTCGAGCCCTCTTGACAAATCCAGGATGGCAACTTTCCACACATTTGGACTGAGGCAGAGACTAAGCAGAAAAACAAGGAATGCCAAAGAAAAGAGGTTAGGACTCTCCGTCCATGGGAAATGGGGGGAGAAATGGAGGGAGACAAGTAAATTCTTCACTGAGGTAACTATGAAATCTCTGACTCCTTCCAAACAGGTGTACGAGATGTGACCCTGGCAGGTTCTTCCTTTAGTTCCTCCCTTTTGCTTCTGGCATTTAACATTGCAATAAAGGATTTTTCTACTCAATAAAGTCTGGAGGGATGGAATTGAGAAAAAACTTTTAGCATTAAGTAACAAACAGCCTGCCAACCTAGCAGTTCAAAAGCACATAAAAAATACAAATAGAAAAATAGGGACCACCTTTGGTGAGAAGGTAACAGAGTTCCGTGCGCCTTTGGCATTGAGTCATGCCGGCCATATGACCACAGAGATGTCCAGAGTCAGGAACGACTAGCACATATGTGTGAGGGCAACCTTTACCTTTTAACAAACAATCGGTTCCTCCTCATGACTGTATTAAAATGCATTCCTCCACTCTTCATCTATCCATGGTTATGATGATTTATTCATATTAAATTTTTGAATAAATTCATTGTCAAAAATTTATTAATTTGTTATTTTATTAGATTTATTTAAGTAGAGTAAAATGTGATTAAGAAGGAAACTTTTAACCTGTAGGGCCTGGAAAGGTTTCTTCTGGACTACATAAAGCCTCGTAAAGCTGCTCTCCTTTGACACTAGTTCAAAACAGTCTCCCAGTTAAGAGAGAAAGGAAAAAATTATCCCACCTTGTTGAGCAACTTTAGCCGTGAAAGAGCTCTTCGGTGGATAGTAAGTCTCTGTCTTTTCCAAGCCCCCATTGGCTGTTGGATGGGATCCTCCTTGGGGAGAATCAAATAGCTCATGATTGCCAGATCTGCTGCTAGAACTCCATTTTGATCCAAGTACAGTTTCCTATCAGAAATATTGCAATACTCATTCTTCTGCAGGAAAGGATGGAACTAGAAGGGGAACATCCAGGAAGTTTAACATCTGAAAGCTTTTTTAAAAAATCCCATTTAGCCTTTACACATTTGAATCTTTTTTCTACAGCTAACATCAAAATATGCTTATTTAGGAAAATAGGTGTTACTACCTTCATAAATAAAAAACAAAGGTTCAGCAGAATTGCTCAATCTTATATTGGCAAATTATATATATATATATATATATATATATATATATATATATATATATATATATATATATATATATATATATATATATATATAAACAAAATATAATTGATGCAATTGGTAAGTTATAGGGGACATTCTAGAGCAGATGATAAATAAAATGAATCATAGGAAAAAAAGATTATTATGTATAGCCTTTATTGTCATTGTACATCATGTATACAATGAAATTATTCATAAATGCCTAGAAAACATCAGGATGATTATGAGAAACGATTCATTTAGTGACCATTTCAAAGTTACAATGGCTCTGAAAAAAGTGATCTATGATCGTTTTTCCCAGGATCATGGCAGCATCCCCAGGGTCTCCAGGTGATCAACATCTGAATTCTTGGCATCCGCTTATGATGGTTGCAGCGTTTTAGGATCACCTGATCTCCTTTTGCGACTTCTGACAAGCAAAATCAACAGGGAAGCCAGATTCACTTAACAACCATGTTACTGACTTAACTACTGCAGTGATTCACTTAAGAAGAAAAGGCAAGAAAGGTCATAAAATGGGGCCTAACTCAGTTAATGACTATCTTCCTTAGCAACAGAAATGTTGAGCTCAGTTGTGGTCGTAAATCCCATCCTGCCTTTTCCAACAACTGGAAGAAGTTGCACAGAAGCTCCAGATCTCCTCCATGTTGCTCCAGAGGAAGGAGGGGAAATGGGGAAATGAGCTCAGTCAGAAGGGAGGAGATTCTGGCTGAAGGAGAGGAAAAAGACCCTGAAAAGAGGAGCCATTTCAGAGCTGAGCCCTCAAAGCAGAGTAGTTCAGCCTCCCCTTCACTGAGGAGGCAAAGACTGAGCAGCCATCAGTCAGAGAAGCTTTGACTGGGACTCTGCAGAGAGGAGGGGTTGGGCTGGATGATCTCAGGATCTCCTTCTAGATGATCTCAGGGTCTCCTTATAATTATAAAGTTAAAATTGCACTATGCTAATCACAAACCCATAAAGACATCCTTTTAAACATCCTGCATACATTCTTTTAAAAGTAGTATTTAAAACCAAAATTTATCTGACATGGTGTCTGGTGCTTAGAAGGTTATGTCTCAAGCAATTAGATGGGCCAAATGTGTTGACCTTCTGAAGCCCAATGTGGTTGAGAAGGTTCCCCTCCTTCTCCTCTGGGTTCCTTCTCCAAAGAAACTGATTATTGATGGATCCATATCAGGACCACCATACCTGCCATGGCTGCAGCCTTGGAGACCCCAAAGTCTTTTCTCCCTCCTTCTTTCCCCTCCTCGATCTGGAGGAATAGGCGGCATTCAAGGCCTGGGCCAGAGTCTTCACGATACTGTAAGGTTGGTAGTAATTTGGGCTCCGTTTCCTGTTCTGCTTCCATTGGGTCTCCAGTGGGGCTTTTTGGATACATCTTTTGCGGACTTTGACAGAAAACTTTAAAAGAAAACATTGGAAATAATGATCGTGAAACTCATCTTCCACAAAGAAATGGGGTTCAAAGGCAGAATCTTCTGGCCTTTCTTTTTCCACAAAAGCGAAGTTCCAAATACTTTGGACGTATTTATAAAGTCTGTGCTTTTTCAATCTGTATGTTCCCAAAGTTGCCATGATCCAGACTTTCCCTTCAATGGGTCCTGGCAAACGCATAAGTATTAAATGGAAAGGAAGAATTCTGTCCGTAATGGGAACATGTTCTATGAAGTGAACAAAGACGTTGACTTGTCTCCACTTAGAGAGGGAATCCCTGAGGGATGCTATATATCCAGTTGTTGAGAACAGTTGTGATACAACAGCACAAATCCCATTCTTGACAAGCATAGGAGGGAAAGTCCTCATGAAATTCTCTCCATTTTCAGTATCTGAAGCAAAGAGGCCAATGAAGGTCCATCTGAAGTGGAAGAGCAGTTGGACAATTGCTGGGTAGTGGAACCCTTCTTTGGGGAGCATCTGGTGGAAAAAAGGAAATTGGCTTTTATCACTCAGCGCCTCTGAAGCAATTGTATCACTGATCTAAAAAAGTAAGGAAGAAAGCTGTGTTATACTGGGGGTCAGATAAAGTCCTAAATTTTATTTTTTAATAAATTCAACTTGGTATTGATGAACAAATTAAATAAACTATTGTTGATTAGCAATAATGCCATAGCAAGAAATAGAATATTAAACAGAGTGTTAACAACACTGTATAAAAATGGAATACAAAAAACAAATTAAATAAAAAAGAATAAGAGTAAAAAATGCAAATCATTTCTGTATCACCCCTACCATTTATTGCAATCAGAGCCACATATGCTGATGTGAAAGGAATATTTTGTTCCAATAAAGGTCCATAAATGTTTAATTCTGATTGAACAAATGTGTTGCTTTAACACAAGTATCCCAAGAGGTTGTTTGTCTAATGTGCAGTCCAAGACATTGATCTCTCTCTTTCTTATGCAGTTGATATTCAATGTTCCAGATGCTTGGTGAAGCTTGCTTGCCTAGTATAGATCTATTTCAAGCTTTTTAGCTCTCATCAGCTAGCCATACCCTTACTTGCATTCGAACTTGGGCTGCCTACATGTTAGGCAGTTGTATTAACCTCTGAACCACAAGTTCTCCTCCCTTCATCAGCTTGAGCCAGGGGAGCTGAAAGGCGAAAGGGATATATACCTTGATTATTTTTGGCCTGTTTTCTAGTTACATAAGAGACAGGGAGACCACAGCTCCTAATATAATTTGTCAGATGCATAATCCAAGAGGCTTTATTTGCAATTTTATATGTTCTAACTAAAGAACCTGTTGATGTGGGTGAAGAAGGAGAGTGCAAAAGTTGGCTTGAAACTCAACATTAAGAAAACTAAGATCATGGCATCTGGCCCTCTCAATTCCTGGCAAATAGATGGGGAAGAAACGGAGGTAGTGACAGATTTTATTTTCCTGGGCTCCAAGATCACCGCAGATGGGGACTGCAGCCAAGAAATTAAAAGACACTTGATCCTGGGGAGGAAAGCTATGGGAAATCTAGAAAGCATACTAAAAAGCAGAGACATGACCTTGCCAATAAAAGCGCGTATAGTCAAGGTGATGGTTTTCCCAGTTGCAATGGATGGCTGTGAAAGTTGGACCATAAGAAAGGCTGAGCGCCAAAGAATGGAGGCCTTTATGGTGCTGGAGAAGAGTCCTGCAAGTCCCTTAGACTGCAAGGCTGTTCTGCCCCAGCTCCAAATCCCAAGGAGTGTGACACACAAAAAGCTCCAAAAACTCTGTTTAGAAATGTAAGGTCCCAAAATATACTTAGTCACCAGAATGCCAAAGAGAGAGACTCAAGTCGAGACTTGCAAAAAAGCAGATTTTATTTTATTTTTATTTTTTTAAAATTTGATTTATATGCCGCCCTTCTCCGGAGACTCAGGGCGGCTTACAATGTGTTAAGCAATAGCCTTCATACTTTTGTATATTTATACAAAGTCAGCTTATGGTCCCCACAAACTGGGTCCTCAATTTACCTACCTTAGAAAGGATGGAAGGCTGAGTCAACCTTGAGCCTGGTGAGATTTGAACTTATAGTAATTGCAGACAGCTGGTGTCAATCACAATGCTATCAGTCTGCTGAGCCACCAAAACAAAATACTGGCCAAAAACAAAATACTGGGTGGAACTATATCCAGAACATACAGATACAATGCATGCGAGGAAATAGCCACACATTGGGGAAGGTATGGCGTCCTTTTATACCCTCAGAGATGTCAGCTTAGTACCCAATTCTGGCCTCCTAATTTAGGTTTGTGTATTCCTTGTTGCCCTGCAAGGGGGAATAGAAACTTCCCCAATTAGTCTTATCTTAAGCATTTCTTTGTTTACCCAATTGGCCATTTGGCCCCCTGGCTTTCCAAGACAGGAGTTTATCCAGATAAAACATAAATTAGGGCTGAGGTGTAAATTATCCCTTTGTTGATGACTGTAGTTCCAACTAGATATGTACCATGCTTTTAGATAGCACAGGAAAATACAGGGAGAAGATTGAGATGGGTTCAGGTCAAATGGCAGGGACATACGTTTGACAAATACCAGATACATTACAGAGGCCTAATAACAGAATATGTTTGTTACAGGAGATACAAATAGAAAGGAATAATATGTGTGATACAAATACAAAGGCATATATGTATTACAGGAACCTAATGGTTACAGAATCTAGTATACCAGTATATCATATTCTAGTATTATTTATTATATCCTTATTATTGTTTCCCTTTCAATACAGAGAGACCCCTTTCAAAATGCAGGCTTCCAGTGCAAATGTCCTTATCAGCCTGCTATGAATTACAGAGAATAAACAAAGTCTGACAAGGGTTGGCAACCAGCCCAGAAACCAAGATGTACAAGAAACTCACTCTCAAAATGCTCTGCGTAGTAATTAAACGTTGTTTCCAGCAGCATGTGCTATCTGTGAGTGAACTTAAATAGGTTAAGGGAATGGCCAATTAGCCCCAAGCCTTACTCTCCAGGAGACCACCTCCTCCTCCTGAGTAGCCACTCCTGCCTTTTGGCAGCCCTGTGTGCTCGAGCATTGAGAAGAGGCTCCTCCAGTTCACTCTCTTCACTTGAAGGAGCCTCTGGAGGTTCTGAAGGTCCTGACTGAGTCTCTGCCTCTGACACCACATCCTCTTCAGCCTCCTCGCTGTCCGACTCAAGCGCTGGCTGCACAGGCTGCTGGCGCAACACCACACCAGCCTCCTCGTCATCAGGATCAGCCACAATCCGTGCAGGCCACTGGTGGGCTACAACAAAGGCGATCCAACCGGTCAGTTCTAGAGGAGATCAACCCTGACTGCTCTTTAAAAGGCCAGATCCTGAAGATGAAATTCAAATACTTTGACCATCCAATGAGAAGGAAGGACTCCCTGGAGAAGAGCTTAATGCTGGGAACGATGGAGGGCAAAAGAAAAAGGGGACGGCTGGATGGAGTCACTGAAGCATCGGCGTGAGCTTAAATGGACTCCGGGGGATGGTAGAGGAGAGGAAGGCCTGGAGGAACATTGTCCATGGGGTCGTGATGGGTTGGACACAACTTCGCAACTAACAACAACAATGTTCTAACCCAGAGAATTTGGGGACTCTGTCAGGTTCCAGAGGTTTAATTGTACACTAAGAAATTCAGCCCTGTGGAAAAGGAAGGAGACCCTCTGTGAGTTCCCTGGTTTCATGTATCAGGACACAGTAAAAAGCATCTGGTCTTCAGCAGTTCTTAAAAGGAGGTCAATGCAACCTCAGGTGAACAGCAACACAGGAGATATAACACCCTGTCCTCCTTTATTTTACAGAAAGAGAGCCGAAATGGAGGAGCCAGGTGTGAAAGGCTAAGGACACCCTGACTGCTTCCATGGGTGTGAAGAGGCTGAGAGGCAGCCTGGTGCTGCTGATCAAGGGACCTGGATTAATCGATCATCACAAGTGTGACGGCCTCTATAAAAGCCAAAGTTTCAGGAGTTTGCTGGTCTCCAGCATTGAGGTCTGTGTTAACAGAATGCCAAAGGGCAAAGAACCCAGCAATGATCTGAGAGAAGCCATTGTTGCTGCCTATCAATCTGGGAAGGGTTACAAGGCCATTTCCAAACAATTTAAAGTCCATCATTCTATAGCAAAGAAGATTATTCACAATAATAGTAGCGGTAGCTATTAAGCCCCAAACCTCAGTTCAATGGAAGGGCTTGAGGGTAACTTTTGCATTATACAGTATTCTCTAATAATTGGGAAGAAAACTGAATAGCTATGATATTTTTTAAAGTTTAAGCAGTAAATTCAATCCTGCCGTTGCTCTAGTTGAGCTCCTTTGATGATGGCAGATCCAAGATTCAGTCTCAGAGAAAAGTAACGCTGGGTAAGGAAAGGCGTTACTTGCTGTATTGCAGGGGTGAAGTGCTCACGGTAGCAATTATGGCAGGTGGTTCAGAGAACTGGTAGCGATGGCGGTGCGAGGCTCCCCTCGCCCACCCGGGTGTTGTTAGTTCCTGCTTTTAAAAGGTTAAAAAAAGGCTCTGACGATCGCGCACCACAGCTGTGATCGCCAGAGCCTTTTTTAAAAAACTTTTAAAAGCATTTCTTTTTACAAGCTCTTCGGCTGAATAGGTTGTAAAAAAATGCTTTAAAAGAGTAAAAAAAAAAAAGTTGGCCACGCCCACCCAGTCACAATACACCCACCAAGCCACGCCCACAGAACATGCCACAGTAACAAATTTTACATTTCACCACTGCTGTATTGGCTACCTTTGTTTTCCAAAGACCACAACTTTTGACTTTGATTTATCAATAATCAGAGAATTATTATCTCAGTAGGAGCCACCTTTTCTCAAGAGTCAACACATTCTAAACCACAGGATAATAGTACTGAATTATTAGTTTAAACCAATGTGTATTTAGCAGGTAGGAGCCTCAGTGGCTTAAAGACACTGGATCTGTTCCGGCAGTTCGAGTTCTATCACTGCATGGCGGGGTGAGCTCCCATCACTTGCCTCAGCTTCTGCCCACCTAGCAGTTCGAAAGCATGTGACAACACTAGTAGATAAATAGGTACCACTTTGGTGGGAAATGTGGCAGTGTTTTGTGGAGATGGCCGGGCCCCTGCCAGTGCTGGACTTGCTCGGATGTGAGGTAACATTGGTGGTGAGAGAAGGCCCGGATGATGCCACAGGATTCTGGTACAGAGCTGGTTCACCCCCTGTGATGCACCCTGGAGAACTTCATGGGCACAAACTGAATGGACTCGCACTCTTCGGCAGTGAAACAAATACTATGTACTAACATTGTAGTTTCCTGGCTAATTATACCTTTGCCATATGCTAAATAAATCATTTAGCATTTTAGACATGCACATGAGAATCCTTCCTTAGTCCTGGTAGGTCATTAATATCTAGACTGAAGAACAAGGGTTCAAATATGCATCTTTCCCTTCCCCCTTGGTATGCATAGATCCTTCTTCTCATGGCTCCATTGAGCCCAAACCTCCCTCTCAAACAAGGGCTTGGATCAGGGCCAACAGGCTGAGCTCCATTTTAAGGACCATCTACTTTCTCCATCATATTTCTCCATTTACTGCGTCAAGTGCTGCAGTAACATCTATACAGCCATCAGACTCTGGTTTATCTGACTGACATATTGTGTAATTAGATATTTCAAAACAAATACGTTATCAATATTAGATTATTAATTTATTGATTAATTATTGTACAACTTTATGAAACATTTTCCTCTATTTAAAACCTTTTTGTTCTTCTGCAAAGAATGCACTTTTGTTCATTTTTGTGTAAATCTCAAGTTTACTTAAGAGGAACATGGCAAATATTTTAGCCACAATGCTTACTAGACTAACTGGCCTGTAATTGCTAGAGTCCTTTTTTAATTCTATTTTTCAATATACATAAATGTATATTATAGTATTGCCAACTTCAATCCAACTGGATATGGCAGGTATTATTAGGAACATGCCAATAGTTCATCCACAACTAGGGATGTTTTTTGAATAGTTGAATGGCTGAGAGAAAGTCCTCTCCAGGGACCTTATTGCTTTTCAGGCCTTTTATGAGGAATTTGAACATGAACATAATAGGAAAAAAACAGGATTGACATGTCTGCTAATATGGAGAAAAGCAACTCTTGAATCCCGTGGAAAACATACAGGTGCATCTGCTGCTGACCCACCAACACCCACCACTCACTTTATCAAAGAGAGAAAAACACACACACAAACCTGTGGGACTTTGTAGGTGCCTCCTAATGTTGACATTTGGATGGAAATGCCCCTTCTAGCTCCATCAAGGAGAGCCAGAAGGTTCTCCTTCTTTCCACAGTCGTAGTTGGGGACATTGAATTCTCCAGTGGAGAGCATGTCCAGCAAGGCATCTGAAGTGCATAAAGTGTTCAAATAGTTGTCATGGATGTTGTAGCCCAGTGTGAGGTTGTGCAGGAGCTGGGAGTTCTTGTTTATCAGTTGAATGGTGAAAATTAATTGTAGGGTGTAGAAAAAACCATAAGAACCCGTGCTGTAAAACAAAAGTTCATGTTATTCTCTTTTTTTTTTGTAAAGTTTTTTTTTATTTTTTACACAAACACACACACAAACATACAATGTATTTTTGCTGGGCAGAGTATTCGGCCGGTTAACAAATTTAAACAATTTTTAGTCCTCTCAATTTCTATACCCTCTTTTTTGCCATAACATTTATTTTCATCTATTTTGTACCAATATTACCCTTCATTTTCATCTCTAATTTTGACCAAATTCCATTTTCCCTTCTATTCTATATTAAAGCCCTTCCCATTATCATCTAATTTTTATATCCATCATCAAATTAATTAATTCTGTGGTGTTACAGTTATTTAATTCTTATATTAATAATAAACCCATTTATTTTATAACATACATTTCCTTAACTAATACAATCCAACATTTTAATATAAATCAATAGATTATATATATATATATATATATGTTTTTCATTTATATATGAATCAGAAGAAGAAAAAACAGTTGAATTTAAAAATATTCTAGCTATTATCCTCTAGATCATGTTATTCTCATCAACAGTAACAACAAATTTATTCCTTTTTTGCCTCGACAAGCCTACTGAGCCTTAAGCCAATATTGACCCAAAACCAATAATCAGTTATATGGGTCGTGGGCTGGGCAGAGGCAACTACAACTGTTTCAGTCCCTCCTTTAAACAAAATGAATTCAAGTGATGAATTCAGGAGTGAACAGGGAGAGGAAAATAATCTGCATTGCCTTCAAGTTTTTATAACCCCATCTTTGGATTTGAGTCTTTTCTACAAAATAAAAAAGGAGGCAAGTTATAGAAATCAAAATCATTCAGGAAATTAGACAAGTCCTGCAATATAAAAGTAAGTGAAATAAGAAGAAAAGAAGGAGAGTGTTAGGAGTGCAAATGGAGGGGATGCAAACTCCATCATCCTGAATGACTTACGCATGAGAAGGTATAGAAGGAGCACTGCTGAATGGCAGCATTATAGGCAATATTTCTGTTTCAGTTAAAACTACACCAATGAGATGGTCTCCTGGCCTGTAAAAGCTCAATGGTTTATTTTCATCCTGGTGCTCCAAACTCAGAGGGCATTTCATTCTAAGCTTCCCAGAGACCGGCTGGGACAAAAGCAGCATCAGAAGCAGAAACAGGAGGCACACATGGAGCTTTATTAATCCTCTTCCTGTTCCTAACACCCACAGCAGGAACAGTTGGGAGAATTCAAAGCATTCTGAGATGATGGAAATGCCAGCGACTTTCCTGATATAAACAGAGAAACACTCAGCTTCACCTGGAAAGGAGAGAAAGGTACAATCAAGAGGACAGATCCTGCCTGTCCCAAAACTTGTTCCCACAGAGCTTGACAAATTTATCCTTTTCTGATACAAGATCCTTTGCATGTGGCTTCAATCTGCTCTCTCTATCACAGGTATGGA
Organism: Pituophis catenifer annectens; assembly: GCF_029215685.1. NCBI lineage: Eukaryota > Metazoa > Chordata > Lepidosauria > Squamata > Colubridae > Pituophis > Pituophis catenifer. The sequence continues at coordinate 2,058,569 of NW_027256899.1, read as the reverse complement.
GATCTCCAAGGCCCAGATAATCATTATTAATTACAGGGAGAAGCAACTTCTCCTCTTGGGATCCTGAGCTTCTTCTGGGCTCCATGTGCAGAGGAGAGGATGGAGAAAAGCTTGTTTGTGAAAAGCCACAACTACACTCCTGGGGTCAATTCCTGTAGTGGTTGTGGTCCTTCCTGTCAGGACGTGTCAGGAAAGGGATGCTGGAGGAAGATAGTTCAATAACAAGGGAATTGACTTCTGCTGTCCTTCAACCAGGTCTCTTGTCTTCAGAGTCTGCTGGAGAAGGTCACCCAGAAGAATGGAGTTTGGTGCCACTCCAGGTTGGTGACCCTTAACTCTGATGCTGCCTTTCTTCTAAGGCCAAGGAAGCAATCAGTCCCCTTGGATTCTGCCTAATATGAAGAGTGGGGCCTGTTTGGGCTTTTCTTTTATATCAAAACTTCATAAATTGGGGCTGATTTTAAAAAGGGGGACCCCTCTGACATTTCCATCTCTGAGGCTGTGGGGTGAAGCCCCCTTCCCTAAAAAGCCTCCGAGTGCTTTTGTTATGGAATGATGGGACCAAACAACATTCCTGTTGTCAACATTCCACTGACAACACCTATTTTAGGAAAAAGGTGTACTAATGTGCATGTCCCTGTCCAGTTTGTTGGTAAACACAAATATGCATCCTTTCCACACAAGAAGAAAACTCCATTTTCCCCTAGAGATACACCCATATTTATGGAAAAGGCATGAGCTCGATGGTTCTTTTCATTAGTCCAGACCCCCAAAGTCCCTGCCACAAACATTCCCGTCAGCGGCTGTAATGGGACTTCTAGGGAAGGGTCCTTTTGCTTATCTCTGAGAGTTGGGCCTTCAAGAAGATAACAGGAGGTTACATTTCCAGAGGGAAAGAGAGCACATAAACATGATTTGGACTTTAAGGTGAACCAGAATGGAAATCGTGTTGGCTGAAATGGCCTCGGACATTTTTCCAAAGATATATTCCATCCTTCCCACCTTCTTTTTTTAATGGTCATATCTGGTGGTATTGAGAAAGTGACTTTTTGTTGAAACAAGTGGTGGGCAGAAGGAGAAATACTTCTGGTTAATTTTACATCTATAAGGTCCATTCTAGGGCCAAAGTATATTTCTGACAGACATTGTTCTTTTGTCAGGGACCTTACAGGAATACCAGATATTTGATGTCTCCTTACGCACATAGAGGGTGTTCCTGTGATTTCTACACCAGTGGCTATAGGGCCAGCTATTGGAAGGTGGCTTACTCCCAATCTTTTGAATGCATCATAAAAATCTCCTTGCAGCTTTGATGTTGCTGCTTTGTATCTAATATCCTTTTTAAGGACTAGGGTAGCTTTTGTCCTTTCCCAGAGATCTTGCTCAACTGGGACAGCATGATAAGATGAAGGACTAGCAGACAAACACAACCAGCAGTTTGACCCAAGGCAGAATCAGATTGATTAATGAGGCTTTGACCTAATTCCAGTATCCTTGACATGTAATTTCCTTCTTTCAATTGTTGCAGGGGTCCGTTCTCTCTTTGTTCTTGTATTCCCCCCTTTACCGGGATTGTCAATTGTTTGACATTAGGTATGGGAGTTGGCTCAGGTCTAAAGTAACGACCCCACCTACTGATGATACTTCGTTGGCGGGAGCAGACTTGACCTAAAGTGTCTTTACTTAGTGACCTGATACTGGTCGGTCCCTTGGGGTTCTCAACATTTCTGGATCCTTCCTCATGGACAAGGGGGATTTCTCGGGCATTCTCACAACAGTGGGAACTATTATTCAAGATATTATCACTTAATAAACCCTCTGCTAAAAACATCCAAAACCATAAAAAGAACATAATCACTTCCTTTCAACACACACACAGGGCCTTAATATCACAACACCCGTAGTTCACAAACTTACCACATCAGGAAGAGGGTTAGGGGTATGTGTAACTTGGGAAAGAGTAGTATCAACCTCAGACCTAGGCTTCCCACAGAACCGGTCCTTATAGATATAACATAATACCAATACTAGGGCTAGGATGGCAACTGCCCAGAGTCCCCACACCCAATCTTCCTCAAACATTAGTATCTTTAAGAATCTCTTACTAGTTTCTATCACAGTTAATGGGTTTTTACATTACAAATTACAATCATGGAGTGTTGCCTTCCTCTGTTCCAAGCTTCGGCCATGTGCTGGGAACCATCTTCCAGGGTGGTTCATCGAGGCTGATGATCACCACCGTGCGTTAAGAGTCCGTTGCCGGTAGGACTCAGCAGGGTGTATTCTTCTTGAACTTCAGCACCAATGGCTTGTCAGTTTTTGTCACTTGGTATGTGACCAGACCACTCTGGTCTGCGGGCTTCAGTCTCTTCCAGTGGACCCAAGATCTTCCTTCTAAGGTCTTAAAAGCATAATTACAAAACCAATACATCTGGGAGAGCACGCAATGGAATCTGATCAGTTGTACTCCTCTTCAGTTGGGGAAACAGCATAGGAAACCACTCAGTCCTAAGAAAGAAAAATACAAAAATAGTTCAGATGATGAAGAACGCTATTCCCACTGGTTGCTGCCCACCAGTCCCTTGGATCCTTTGGATCGGCAACTTCAATGGATCTCCTTGGTGAGATTCCACCTTCCACTCCTTTGGGGCTGGCACGGGCCCTTTCACTTGGGGTTTAACTTCCTTCCAACTCCGGATCCACATCCAATCATTGTGGTGGAATTTGTGGACTGGAAACTTCAAAGGTGGTGTTTGGGCTAATAGTCCTTGTTTCCTAAAAACTTTAAAATATCTGGACAGTTTATACACATATTGTTTCAATACTTTGTCTCTGGTTTCCAGGGAATCAATGCATATGCTTCCTGTAGTGAAAACTACTCCAAACAACAGTTCAGATGATGATAATCTTTCTAGGTTGGGTCTAATAAAATTCTTGACACCACTGTTGCTGTAGCATTGCTGCAGAGAAAAGCTTCAACCCACCCTGTGAGGTGGTCCACTATCACCAATAAATATTTTATTCTCCCCACTTTTGGTAATTCTGTAAAATCCACATGAATACATTGAAATGGTCTTAAAGCTGGTGGTTTCCCACCCATCTGTTGTTTCCTGACAGCTTGTTCATTCACCCTTTTACAAATCAAACATTTGTTTATAATTGATTTTGCTAAAGGATATATCCCAATACAACCATAGCATTTTAAAAGTTCATCTACAATAGCTTGAATTCCCCAATGACTCCACCCATATTTTGCCAAATGTCTGCACTATCCCAAATGCATACTTGGAATCTGCCTATTTTTCCTTGCAAGATGCATAGAGCCCCTTTTATATATACCAAATATATTTTACTGATAAAGAAATAAAGGGAGACTGGTATAGATCTATTTCAAGCTTCTTAGCTCTCATCAGCCAGCCTTACCCTTACTTGGATTCGAACCTGGGCTGCCTGCATGTTAGGCAGCTGTATTAACCACTGAGCCACAAGTTCTCCTCCCTTCATCAGCCTGAGCCAGGGGAAAGATTAAGTGTTTTACCGAGATACCTGGTCTACTCCAACATGTGGGAGAGAGCATTCTGCAATATATATATTGTATGTGAAGGGCACAAAATATCTAATACTACACTTATTAACCGCTGCCAGGATTGCCTTTGCACAATGTTGGAAACAGCCATGGACACCCACAGAGAAACTGGTCATACAAAAGGTCATGAATTGCACAGAAATGGACAAATTAACGCTGAGTCTAAAAGATAAAGAGGCATCGATATTTTACAATGTGTGGGAACAGTCGTATAACTGGATAGAACGGAGGTAGATTGAAGGTAGATAGTTATTAAGTATAAGTAATGATAAAATAAAAATGTAAATACGCACAATTTAATTTTTGTAAATAATGCACAAATTATTATTACAAGAAAAACACCACAAATAGCTGTTGTTGAGTGAAATAATTTTTTTATGTTTTTCATGTAATAAAAGTTTAATAAAGTGTTTAAAAAAAATTTTTTTTCTGATCCATCAGCAGAGGATATAAACCCACCACCTTCTTTTACCGTAAGTGGAACACCGGCTGTGGTTGACATGGCTGTGAAATAGGCTTTTAATTTAAGGCAGCACTTCTGCCAGTTCGGAGAAGGCAAGCACCCACATCCCCCACTCCAACTGTGGAAAAGATCCCGTTTACATTGCTTTCAAAGGTTTTTCAATTAAGGCAGTACTTTTGCAAGCTTTTCAAGCTGCACCAGCGATATCACCCCTCGCTGGCCCTCCCCCTCACCCTTCGGCCTCACCTCCGGCAGCAGCAGCTGCGTGATCAGAAGTGCAGCTCAGCCGGTGAAAGACGTGTGGCTGGAGTGGATGCTCGCTGGAAGATAAAGCTGAGGGTAAGGGGGCGGGGCTTAATCCTACCACTCCGCGGGCTGGATCCATTGCATTGGTGGGCCGTATCTGGCCTGTGGGCCCTAGTTTGAGCATCCCTGCCATAACCCTTCCCACTGCCACACAAAGGCACCATAGGAGCTTCTGTCAGACCACAGTCTGTGTCCAAGTGTCTCTTGTGGCTGGAAAGGTTTGTGGTCCCTTCCGTCCCAATTTCTCAGCCACCCTGGCCCTGCTGTGAGCTCAGCCGAGCGATGTCTGGAGGTATCCAGGCACTGAGGGAGAATTTGGCTTTGCAGAGTGAGTGGGACCCTCTGTGTTGAAGAATGGAGACTGACCCAGAGGCTCTGTGCAAACTCCCGTTTTCCTGTTGTCTGAATGGAGGAATTCAGCTGATCCTAGGCAGGGAGGGAAATGGATGATGGGGTTCAAGCAGACTCTGAGTGGGGAAGGAATCTTTCCCAAAGAAACAGAGAAATCTCCTGTGTCCCAGGGCTGGGAGGGGGTCCAGTGCCCCCAATGGTGTTTCCATAGGCCTCAAATGAAAGGGAGGCTGTGAAATTGGAAGGGATCATACAAAACAACTTTTCCTCCCAGGTGGGAAGAGAAACAGCCCCAGATGTGAATCCAAGGACCCCAATAATCAGCGCAGGGAAGGAAAAGGGGAGGCTGGACAGGAACACCCTCCAATTCCAGACACGGACCGAGTTCAGACAGATCATGATCTGAAGGGGAAACGTCAGAATCTCTGGGAGAAAAGCAAGTGGGAGATTTCTCCACTCTGGGGGTCTCTCAGTGGGACCCACAGGGGCTCCTGATGGTTTTGGGAACACCGGTGGGGAGCTCCGTGTCTGGCTGAATGTCTGAGGCAGTGGACAGAATCAAACTCAGCGGTCATCCTGTGCCCAGGGAAATGGACAAAGACAGCGGGGTGGGGGTCATGGGAGGCTCCTTTTGGCTTGAGATTGGTGGGGTCAGTCTGGGTGCAAATGGAGATGTTATAAATCCCCTCTGCCCTCCAATCCTCCCCTTGATCTGCTGGCCAGTCTGACTTCTGGAGAGATGGGGGTGGCCAGTCTTTGGGCCTTGAAGTGGTTCGGGAATAAACAAGAGGCACAAGCAGGCTAGTGAAAAAAGCTCTTTAATATACAGTGAGACTTCAGCAAAAACTCAGAGGCTGCAGCCCTCCTTATATATAATCCTGGAGGGACTGTCAGCCAATCAGAAACTCAGGCAGGTTTGAAACTCCCGCTGAAAAGTAACAATACATAACACCCCTCCCTTCCCAGAAGGCACTAACACTCAAATATTTACATAAGTACACACAAAATCTCATAGGTGCCCTGGCTGAGTTCTCGTCCTAGTTGACCTGCGCAGTTCAGTGTTTGGTGGGGCGTTGAGCTGGTCGGAGGGACTTTCTGTCTCTCCCGGCTCCGCCAATGGAACCTCCTGGATTTTGTCTGGGGCGTGGTTATCCCCGGTTGGGAGTGGCGACTCGCTGGGGCAGCGCTGGAACCAGGGCTTGTCAGCTAAGTATTCTCTCGAACCCGGGCTTGAGTTAGCTGTTTTGGGAAAGTTATTGAAGTTAGGTTCGGAGATGTCTAAATTGATGTTTGCTTCGCCGACTATTCTTTTTCTAAGTTGGTCTATGTGGCATTTCCAGAGTCTGTCCACCCCTACGTCTACGGTGTATGATTTTGGGCCCGTTATGCCCACTATGGTTCCTGCAACCCATAGAGGTCCGCTAGCATAATTGCGAGCGAACACCGGGGACCCCACCTGGAACTGTCTTAGTCCAGTGGTCTCTCCCTTGAAATTCTCATGTGTGTAATTGGGGTGAAGCCTGTCTAATACGCACCGAAGCTTCCTGCCCATGAGGAGTTCGGCCGGGCTTCTCCCCGTGGCCGTGCATGGTGTGGCATGCTGGACGGCTAGAAATTGGTCTATCCTGGCCTGCCAGTCCCCGTTATCTAGCCTGGACAATGCTTCTTTGGCCGTTCTTACAAAACGTTCAGCCAAGCCATTAGAAGCCGGATGGAACGGGGCCGATAGGGCATGGCGGATGCCCAGCCCGGCCAGGTAGCCCTCAAACAGGGTTGCTGTGAATTGAGGGCCGTTGTCAGATACCAGAGTATCTGGTAGGCCGATTGGATGAGTCCACGGGAGGAGACCGGGGCAGGTCTTGAGAATGTTATCTGGGAGGAGTTTGATCCTGTGACTCCCGAGGATGTGGACAGGGTTCTGGGTAAGATTAGTGCCGCCACGTGTTTATTGGACCCGTGTCCCTCCTGGTTGGTACTGGCCTCCCGGGAGGTTACACGAGGCTGGCTCCAGGGGATTATAGGTGCTTCTCTGGGTGAGGGTGCCTTTCCTGCTGCCTTGAAAGAGGCGGTAGTGAGGCCCCTCCTCAAGAAGCCTTCCCTGGACCCGGCTGAATTAGCCAACTATCGTCCAGTCTCCAACCTTCGTTTTGTGGCGAAGGTTGTTGAGAGCATGGTGGCACGACAACTTCCCCGGCACCTGGATGAAGCTATCTATCTAGACCCGTACCAGTCGGGCTTCAGGCAGGGGTACAGCACAGAAACGGCATTGGTCGCGTTGGTGGATGATCTCTGGAGGGCTCGGGACAGGGGTTGTTCCTCTGTCCTAGTCCTATTAGATCTCTCAGCGGCTTTTGATACCATCGACCATGGTATCATGCTGCAGCGGTTGAGGGGGTTAGGAATAGGGGGCACCGTTTTGCGGTGGTTCTCCTCCTTCCACTCCGACCGCTCGCAGTTCGTGTTGGCAGGGGGGCAGAGGTCGACCTCGAGGCGTCTCGCATGGGGAGTGCCGCAAGGGTCGGTCCTCTCGCCCCTCCTGTTCAACATTTATGTGAAGCCGCTGGGTGAGATCATCCGTGGTTTTGGGGTGAAGTGCCATCTGTACGCTGATGATACTCAGCTGTACATCTCCACCCCAGACCACCCCAACGATGCCCTTGATGTGATGTCCCGCTGCCTGGAGGCCGTGCGGGTCTGGATGGGGAGGAACAGGCTCAGACTCAACCCCTCCAAGACCGAGTGGCTGTGGCTTCTGGCGCCCCGATATAGTCAGCAGGTGCCATCGCTGACTATTGGGGGTGAATCTTTGCCCCCCACGGAGAGGGCTCGCAATCTGGGTGTCCTCCTGGACGCGCGGCTGTCTTTAGAAGAGCATATGACGGCCGTGGCCAGGGGGGCCTTTTATCAGGTTCGCCTGATTCGCCAGTTGCAGCCCTTTCTGGATCGGGACGCCCTGCGCAGGGTCACTCATGCCCTTGTTACTTCCCGGTTGGACTATTGTAATGCTCTCTACATGGGGCTCCCCTTGAAGAGCACTCGGAGGCTCCAGCTGGTCCAGAATGCGGCCGTGCGGGTGGTTATGGGCGCAACCCGTTATGCCCATGTGACACCCCTCCTGCGCGAGCTGCACTGGCTCCCGGTGGTCTTCCGGGTGCGATTCAAGGTGTTGGTTACCACCTTTAAAGCGCTCCATGGCATAGGACCCGGGTACCTCCGAGACCGTCTTCTGCCACCAATAGCCTCCCACCGACCAGTTCGTTCCCACAGAGAGGGTCTCCTCAGGGTGCCATCTGCCAAGCTATGTCGGCTGGCGATGCCCAGGGGGAGGGCCTTCTCTGTGGGAGCCCCAGCCCTGTGGAACGAACTGCCCCCGGAAATTCGTAAGATCTCCGACCTCCGGGTGTTTCGCTGTGCATTGAAGACCCTGTTGTTCCGCCAGGCCGGACTATCAACACAATAGTTTTAAATTGGGGTATTTAAATTTATTGGGGTTTTAAATTTGAGCCACTTATTTAATTATTTTAAATTTTATATCATTGTTTTGTCTGTGTTTTTAAATAGGCTGTACACTGCCCTGAGTCCTTCGGGAGAAGGGCGGTATAGAAATAAAATTATTATTATTATTATTATTATTATTATTATTATTATTATTATTATTATTATTATTATTATTATTATTTTTATGTGTGGCAAATAGTTTGCGAAGGACTTTGATGACTGCCTCGGCTGTGGTAGAGGGCATTAGTATTATTTCGAGCCATTTCGAAAAGGCATCGACTACAATTAAAAATGTTTGCCCATGGAAGGGGCCAGCAAAGTCAATATGGATCCTCCCCCATGGTCCTTTTGGTTTCTCCCACTCTTGGATTGGCGCTATCGGGGGATCGGGCCGAGACTCCTGACAGGGTCTGCACTTCCCCACCCACTCAGATATGACTTGGTCCATGTTGGGCCACCAGACATAACTGCGGGCTAAACTTTTCATTCGAACAATCCCTGGATGCCCCTCGTGCAGTAACTCCAAGACCCTCGTTCTCAGTCTCGTTGGTATTACCACCCTATCACCCCACAACAAACACCCCCCTTGCATAAACAATTCGTTACGTTTGTTAACATAGCCCTGGTACTCTCCACCGACCGCCTTGACCGGCCACCCCTTAAGGACCCAACCCATTACAGTACGAATTACAGGGTCCCTAGCAGAGGCTTTCGCCACCTCGCAAGAGGAGATAGGTCCCAAAGTCATGGTGTCGATCAGTAGAACGGGGGTCTCCGGCGTGGGGTTGACGAGCAAGTCGGGGAGGGGGCAGCGGCTGAGGGCATCCGTGTGGCCCAAGGTCCGTCCGGGTCGATGGACAAGCTGGTATGAATAGGCCAACAGGAAAATGGCCCACCTGGTCAACCATGGGGACAGGGCAGCGGGGGTGGGCTTGTCACCAGCCAAGAGTCCAAGCAGGGGCCGGTGGTCAGTCACAAGTTCGAATTGGCGGCCATAGAGATATTCATGGAATTTTTTAACCCCCACAATTGCAGCCAGAGCCTCTCTGTCCAACTGACTATAGTTCCAACTGACTATAGTTCAGGGTGCGAGAGTAAAATGCAATAGGCGCCTCTAGGCCATTGGGAAGTCTATGGCCCAGGACGGCACCAACCTCCTGGGGGAGGCGTCACAAACCAATACAAGTGGTAGCGCCGCGTTGTATTGTATTAAGAAGCTATCTTCGGATAGAAGTCTCTTTACAGCCTCGAAAGCGGCTGCTTGGGCTTTTCCCCAAACCCAAGGTATATTTTTACCTAAAAGTTTGTGTAAGGGATCTGCAACTGTGGCCTTGTCCTTCAAAAACATTGAATAAAAATTGAGCAGTCCAAGGAAGGCTTGGAGCTCTGCTTTGATTTTGGGGGCTGGTGCGTTTTTGATTGCTCTTACTTTACTTTTGGTGGGATGGATGCCTGTGCCATCCACCCTGTACCCTAAAAATTCGATGGAGGGGACAGCGATCATGCATTTATTTTTCTTTAATTTAAGTCCCGCTTCCCTAAATCTGGATAGGACATTCCTCACTCTGTCCCCTAGTTGACGTTCATCTTGAGCGCTGATTAAAACGTCGTCAAAATAGGGCACCACCCCCGGGAGCCCTTGCAAGAGGCGCTCCATGGTGCTTTGAAAAAGGCCGGGTGCGACGCTCACCCCAAACTGGAGCCTGGTGCATTTGAATGCACCCCTATGAGTTACAATTGTCTGTGCCTCTGCCGTGGCGTCGTCAACTGGTAATTGTTGGTAGGCCTGAGCTAGGTCTAATTTCGCAAAAATTTTGCCGGGCCCCAGGGAGTGTAGTAGATGGTGCACGATCGGCACCGTATAGGCGCTCGGCTGCAAAGCCTTGTTGATCGTGCACTTGTAGTCGGCACAAATTCTGATTGAGCCGTCAGATTTAACTGGGGTCACTATGGGGGTCTCCTATTTCGCGTGGTCAACGGGGACCAACACCCCTTGTTTAATTAATTTGTCCAGTTCCGCATCGATTTTTGGTTTTAATGCGAACGGCACCCGTCTGGGTTTAAGTCTTATTTGGGCTACGTTGGGGTCTAGGTTTAGGGATATAGGGGTCCCCACATACTTGCCCAACGTGTCCCTGAAGACGTCTTGGAACTCATTCAGGAGGCTGTCCTTCAGTGACGGCTCGGACATTCGGTGGACGCCGGTGAAACCCATGCCAAGGGCTCGGAACCACCCCATGCCTAGAAGACTGGGTAGTTGTTTTGACACGATGGTCAGCAGCAGGTCTTTTTCGTAGTCTCCGTAGATGACTCAGAACGTGCCCACGCCTTCGAGGGGGACCCGGTTCCCCTGGTAGTCTAGGATGTGCAGTCTCTGTTTGGAGAGCTGGTCCTTCCGGAACGATGGCAGGAGGGTCTTCAGGGTTGCCCACGACATTATGGAGAGAGCTGATCCGGTGTCGATCTCCATCGAGCATGGCTTGCCATTGATTTCGACCACCGTGCTGACTTTGTCCTGGATCACCATTCTGGCCTGGTCTATGTGTATGCTGCGGCCATCTCGCGGTTCAAATTCACGCCGTTTCTTCGCGCCGCCTTCTCTCATTGGATGCTTCTGACGCGTTGACTCTGGTTGGCTACGGCGCTCACGTGGTTGGTGTTTTCTGGGCAGAATGGCTCTACAGACTCGCGCCAAGTGCTCTTTTTTCTCGCAACGCCTGCAAATAGCCTCTCTGTATTTGCAGGACAGTCTGTCATGGTGCCCGCTGCAGCTGGGGCAGTTTCGCCGAGGGCTGCCTGCGTCTTTTCTGTGGTGCTCAGTTCGGAAGACGTCCTCATCAGACTCAGACTCCGAGCTGGATCCGGCGTCTTCCCTGTGCACTGGTGTGGACTTGGGGCTGTCTTTGCTGGTCAGCGGATGCTGCAGCGTTTCTGCGGCTTTTGTAGAAGCTTCATGAGCCCTGGCCTCATCTAGGGCTCCAGCAAGCGTCAAATCAGGCTTGGCGAGCAGACGTCTTTGTAGCCTTATGTCTCGAACCCCACAGATTAGTTGCTCAAGCAACGCATCGTCCAAGTCCCTATAGTCGCAGTGAGTTGCGGCTTTTCGCAGGCTCGCCATGTACACACTGACCAGTTCTCCCTCTCGTTGTACGCGCTGTCTGAGTTGGTATCGTTGCACAAACTTGGAGGGCACGGGAGCGTAGTGAGCCCGGAGAGTTGCCATCAGGGTGTCCCAGGAAACGGTCTGGACTGGCGTTGGCTCACACAGTGACTCCGCCATCTCGAACACGTCCGGTCCGCAGTGGCTTAAGAAGAGGGCTCTCTTCCGATTAGCGGAGAGCCTTTGCATGTCGCTGGCTTCGAGCAAGCACTCAAACCTTGTTAGGTACGAGACCCATTTTTCGCGGGTCGGATCAAAAGGCTTGGGCGGAACGTAGGCAGACATGTTCGGTATGCCTCCTGTAGTTCGCCTCGTCGCCTAGCTGAAGCTCGTGGTCTCACTGATTCACCTCTTGTGGCCTCAATCCCACCTTCGTCGCCAATGAAGTGTTTCGGGAATAAACGAGAGGCACAAGCAGGCTAGTGACAACAGCTCTTTAATATACAGTGAGACTTCAGCAAAAACTCAGAGGCTGCAGCCCTCCTTATATACAATCCTGGAGGGACTGTCAGCCAATCAGAAACTCAGGCAGGTTTGAAACTCCCGCTGAAAAGTAACAATACATAACAGGCCTCCTGGAGGGATCCAGAGGAGAGTGGGGGAGGGGGCAGTGAGAGGCCTTCTGGCCATAAAGGGAGGACGGGCGAAGACCCCTTTGGAGAAGGAGCCGCTTTCAGCTGTGAAGGAGCAGATGAGGGGTTCCAGAGGGAGTGGAGGAGCATGGGGGTTGGGCGGGAGGGGATTTTTTCTATTTTTCACATTTCTTAAGAGCCCACATCCCTCCCAGCTTGAGTGCAGACAACAAAATCACACACACACACACACACACACACACACACACACACACACACACAAAGAATTAGAACAACAGAAAGTAGCTGACACCACCACCCAAGCAGCTGGACTGTTCTCTTTCAAACTATTACACTAAACTTATACACACACACACACCCACACACACACACACACACACACACACACACACACACTGGGAGGTATTTTTGAATAATTATGAAAAATTAGCCATGTTTTCCACCCACCGAGGACTGAAATGGCTCCTCCTCTTGGCTGTTTGGCTGCTTCTCCTCAGGCCTTTGAGGCCCCAATGGAGCTGGATACGACTCTCCTTCCAGGCCACGTCCAGTTCCTTGCAAGGACATCAGATTTGGCCCCGAATAATTCTCATCAACTCCCTGATAAAAATAAAGAAAATCCCATTAAAATACAAGAATGAGAGATCCGTCTATGTCGATTGTGTATTTGTGGCATTGGGTTCCTGCACGGGGGAGAAGGTTGGACTAGATGGCCATGAAGGTCTCCTCTCACAGCTTCCATGCTGGGATTCTCTGAATGTCTGCAATACTTATGACCATTCATTTAGCAATGGTTGAAAGTTACGACAAAGCTGAGAATCACAACTTAGAAGCAGATGGTTACAGTGTCCCTGCAGTCACGTGATCACAATCCAGGCGTTTGGCAACTGGCTCACATGGACGATAGTTGCAGGGTCCCAGGGTTACGTGGTGGCCATTTGCCATCTTCTCATGGCTTCCAACAGGCAAAGTCAACGGGAAGCCAATGGGGAAGGTTGCAAGCCACGGTCAGGGGAGGTCTCACTTTATGACGAGTTTCTCTGTCCCAACTGTGGTTGAAAGTCAAGGACTTCCTGTACTATGTCCTTCTAAAAGGAGAAATCAGGTTGTGGGACTCCCCAGAATATCATTAATTCTTTGAGAGGCAGTGAGACCCCCAGGTTGAATCCCCCCCTCAAACCTGCCCCCCTGGGAATGGCTGCCTGGTTCCCCAGAGAAGCCGGAGGGAGATTTTGGTCCAGGTGAAGCAGGAGGAAGTTTCTTTCTTTCTTTTTTTTTTTCAATTTTAAAAACAAACTTTATTCAATATAAAAAGATAAAAGATTGTACAAAACGTTCTTAACTCTAAAAAAGAAAGTACAATTCTAAATTACATATATACTAAAACTAACAAGCAGGATTATCTATCTATATTTGAACATGTAAATATATATATACATTAACCTTGATTTCTTAATGACGATGTAAATTTGTTACCCTTGATTTTTTTACTGTGTTTGACTTTAGGTTTTTTTCCATCGATTGATCCATTCATACCATCTGTCCCATATTTTGTAATACTGTGAGTCTTTCTTGTTGTTTAATTTTAAAGTTAATCTATCCATTTCTGCACATATAAATATTTTTTGGATTATTTGTTGTTCTGTTGGCAACTGTTCTAATTTCCAAGTTTGGGCTAGGGTTAATCTAGCCGTCGTAATTATATATAATGTGATGTATTTTATTTCTTTTCTACTACTTTTTTTAAGTATGCCTAATAAAAAAATTTCAGGTTTTAGGTCAATCTCGTCTTCTGTTATTTCTGTTATCCATATTCTAATTTTCATCCAAAATTTTTTAATTTTTGGGCAAAGCCACCAAAGATGATAAAAGGTTCCTGGTGACTGTCTGCATTTCCAACACATCGGATTACAATTTGGGTACATTTTTGCCAATCTAGCAGGGGCTAACTACCACCTATACCACATCTTGTAGCGGTTCTCTTTGTACGTTGTTGCCTTTGTTATTCTACAATTATTTTCCCATATCATTTCCCACTCTTCTAATTGTATATTTCTTCCAATGTTCCTAGCCCAAGCTATCATTTGGCCTTTGACTATGTTTTCTGCCAGGTCCAACTCTAGTAGGTATTTATAGATCTTTGAAATTAATTTTCCCTCTTTAGTTTCTAATAATTTATCTAATTGGTTAGATTTTATTTCAACTCCTCCTTCTTCACTGTCTTTTTTATATCTAGTTTGTATTAGTAAATACGGCCACCAGTCTATTTCTATGCCCTGGTCCCTGAGCTCTTGGCGAGATTTGAGTCTCCCATTAATATCCAGAATTTCTTTGTATCTTATTATTTTTTGAGTAGCTGGTGCGTTGAGGTGTATTGTATTGGGGTGCATTGTTGCCTCTAATGTAGATATCCAGCCTGGGACTTACGTCATATAGTGCTTACGTTTAATTTCCAGCCGTGTCAATTAGTGAATTTCTTATTATATGGTTTTTAAAATGTTTGTAAGTTTTGTTTGTAAGGATTCCCTGTTCCTGCCTGAACCGGATCTGAATGAGCGCATGATTTGCATAACGACCTCCATGAAAACGGTCATAAATTGGCTCTGCTTCGACTCCATGACTGCCACGACTGAGGGCAGAAATTCCAGTGGTCGTAAGTCAAGGATTGCCTGTGAATAGAATTGGGGGAGGAGGGAGGATTGGCCTGAATTTTGAAGCAGGCAATAAGGGGGCCAGGGGCTTTTGGGCCCTTCGGTTGCCCAGTGCAGGTCATCTGGGGAAGGTCTTCTCCCTCTGGGCCTCCAGGGCAGGGCTGCTGGGCTGCACCTTCCTCCCCAAAGGTTGCAGGGTTTTCCAAGTAAGACTGGACCTGAGCACAATGGGAAACCTAAGAGTAAAAGTGGAATAGAAAACCTGAAGCCTCTGGATTTTTTCCCCCAGGAATGTAATTCCATCTAATCCATTTAATGGGTTTCAGGGAATCTAAAATGTCCTTGATATTCCATAGTTTGGGGTGAGATATTCAAAGCTCTCTGCAGAGGGAAGGTTTTATGAGTCTATTTTGAATCAGAATAGAGCTGGAAGGGACCTTGGAGGTCTTCTAGTCAACCCCTTGCTGCGTTGGCTGTGATGGGGGCTTGGAGTTATTATGAATCACATGAGGATTATTTCCCTTTCATTTCCCTCCAGAGAATTTCCCAACAATCTCCAAGTCCAACAACTAGTTGAATTATCCAGGGATCCCTCCTGGGAGGGAGAATTATGTTAAAAGTCTCAGCTCTGCTCTTTGGCTGAATCCTCCAGGGGAGACTTTGGGCAGAGAAATATGGAGGTTTGGGACAGGCAGAGTCTGTGCTCTTGAATCTACGTCTCTCTCCTTTCCAGATGAAGCTGAGTGTTTCTCTGTGTTGAGAAAAAGCAACTGGTTCATATTCAACCTTGTGAGAGTCCTTTGATTCTTCTAATTCTTCTTCAGAAACAGGAAAGGGATTCATTGGTACATGCCATGAATTATGGACCTCCTGATTCTGCCTCTGATGCTGCTTTTGTTCCATTCAGACTCTGGGAAGCTGAGAATGAAATGCCCGCTGAGTTCAGAGAACCAGGATGGAAAACCACGGAGCTACTACAGACCAGGAGACCATCTAATCAGTATAATCACCAGTGGAATGAAACCATTGCATATAAAGTTGCTTTTCAACGTGGCTCCTTCTCTTCAGTTTGTTTTCCATGATATGTAAGTCATTCAGGGTGATGGAGTTGCACTCCCTCCATTCAAACACTCTCCTTCTTTTCTCTTTTTATTTTTCATTTATTCCTATATTGGGGAATATGTCTAATTTCCTGAATGATTTTTATTTCCATGGCTTCTCTCTTTGGTCTGATTTTGTCACAAGGGGTCTGAAAAAAAACTGAAAGGGTTGCAGATTATCCCTGTTCGATCCTTAATTTATCACTTGGATAATGAATTTTATTTAAAGAAATCATTGAAACAGTTGTAGTTGCCGTATCTCAGCCAATTTCCATATTTGTGTAACTGATCATTGGTTTTGAATCAATGTTGACTTAAGGTCAGTACGCTTGTGAAGGACTATATTTATTATACATAACAAAAGTATTTGTTGTTGCTGTTGATTATAATAACAATTTTTTACCATGGGAATTCTTATAGTGTTTTATATGGCTCACAGTACATTTTTGCCATTCAAATGGTCAAAAAGAATTCCCAACTCCTTCACAATCTCACACTGGGCTACAACATCCATAGCAACTATTTGAGCACTTTACGCACTGCAGATACCTTGCTGGACATGCTCTCCACTGGAGAAGCCAATGTCCCCAACTACAGCTGTGGAAGGAAGGAGAATCTTCTGGCTCTTCTTGATGCAACTAAAAGGGAGAACTCCATCCAGATGTCAACATTAGGAGGCACCTACAAAATCCCACAGGTTTGTGTGTGTTTTTCTGTATCTGGTAAAGTGAGGGGTGGGTGGTGGTGGGTGAGCAATAGATTCAATCATGTCTTCTCCGTGGAATCAAAGAGCTGCTTTTCTCCATATTAGCAAATATGTCAATATTTTACCCCATTATCTGAGATTAATCAGAAAAGGCCTGAAATGCAAGCAATACATTCCCTGGAGAAGATATTCTACCAACTATTTAACTGATCAAAAAATATCCCTGGTTGTTGGGGCCTCTATTGACATCTTCATTTTCACAGATAAATAATGCCTGCCCTATCCAGTTGGATTGAAGTTGGCAATAGTAGCATTTTATCCATCTAAAATGTGGAATAAAAAGGACTATAGACCAAATAGACTAGCAGATGTTGTGGCTAAAATTTATTCCATCATCCTCTTAGTTAAATTTGAGAAAAATGCATTCCTTGCAGAAGAAGCAGAATGTTTTAGGTAGAATGAAATGCTATATAGATATTATAAGAAATAATGCATAAATTAATAATCTAATATTGGCAACCAATTTGTCTTGAAATATCTCATCTATATCAGTGAGGTAAAATAAGGTTTGCTGCTTTCTAGATGTTAGTGCAGCATTTGACTCAATAAACAGAAAATTATGATGGAGAAAATGTTTTGCCCTCAAAATGCAGCTCAGCCTGTTGGCCCTGATCCAAGCCTTTGTTTGAGAGGGAGTTTTGGGCTCAATGGAGCCATGAGAAGAAGGATCTATGCTTATCAAGGAGGAAGGGAAAGATGCATATTTGAACCCTTGTTCTTCAGTATAGATTTGAATGACTTACTAGGACTAATGCAGGATCAAAAAACAGATCACAAATAAAAGTTATATCATTCTTTGACAAAAATGACTAAATCAGTGGACCAATAAAATGCAGTGCATGTAGTATACAGTACTTGGATTTCAGAAAGGCTTTGACAAAGTAAACCACAACCTATTTCTCAGGAAGCTGAAAATATGTGGGATGGACAGCATCACGTCCAGAAGGGCTCAGCCTGTGGTCCTCAATGGAACTACGTCTGCATGGAGGGAAACAAGCAGTGGGGGACCCCAAGGTTCCATTTTAGGCCCAGTTCTCTTCAACATCTTCATGAATGATTTGGATGAGGGGAGAAATGGGGAAATCATCAAATTCGAAGACAACAATGGCAGGAATAGCCAACACCCCAGAAGATAGGCTGAAGATCCAGATGGATCTAGGTAGACTTGAACCCTGGGCCTATCTAACAAACTGTAATTCATTGTAGAGAAAAGTAAGGTTTTATACTTAGGCTAGAAAAACCAAATGTCCACATAGAGATGATGTGAAACCTGGCTCAATAAGTATAACCGTGCGAGGGATCTTGTAGTCCTAGTGGACAATCACTTAAATATGAGCAAGCAGCAGCTAAAAAAGCTAATTCAGTCCTAGGTTGCATTAACAGAGGGATAAAATCAAGATCACATGAATTATTGGTACTGCCTTATAATGCCTTGTCAAGACCACATCCAGTTTTAGTCTCCATATTATAAACAAGATGTAGAGACTCTGGAAAGAGTGCAGAAAAGATGATTAAGGGCCTGGAGACTAAAACATATGAGGAACAGTTTCAGGAATTCAGTATGTCTAGTCTAGTGAAAAGGACGAGGGGTGAAATCATAGCAATGTACCAATATTTGAGGGGCTGCCACAGAGAAGAGGAGGTCCCCCTATTTTCCAAAGTACTAGAAGGCAAGATAAGAAACAAAGGAAGGAAACTAATCAAGGAGAGAAACAACCTAGAACTAAAGAGAAATTTCCTAATGGTGAGGAATGGAACGTCTCCCCTTCAGAAATTGTGGGTGGTCCATCACTGGAGGCTTTGAAGAAGAGACTGGACAGCCACTTGTCTGGAATAGTATAGATAGATACAGATTAAGAGAGTTGGAAGGGACCTTGTAGATCATCTAGTCCAAGCAGACCCTACACCATTTCTGACAGATGACGGTCCAGTCTCTTCTTGAAAGCTTCCAGTGATGAAGCTCCCACAACTTCTGAAGGCAACTTTATCTCTTTATTTCCAGGTTGAATCTCTCCTTGTTCAGTTTCCATCCATTATTCCTTGTCCGGCCTCTGTCCGGACTTTGGGTGCTTTGGAAAACAGCTTGACCCCCTCCTCTCTGTGTCAGCCCATCAAATATTGGAAGACTGCTATCATGTCTCCCCTGGTCCTTCTCTTCACTAGACCAGCCATGCCCAGTTCCTGCAACCGTTCATTGTATTTTTTAGCCTCCAGTTCCCTAATCCTCTTGGTTGCTCTTCTCTGTACTTTTTCTAGAGTCTCAACATCTTTTTTATAGTGTGGTGACCAAAACTGGATGCAGTATTCTAGGTATGGTTTTACTAGGGCTTTATAGGGTGGCATTAGTTCCTCTCTTGATCTTGATTGTATCCCTCTGTTAATGTAATCTATGATTTACATTGTTTTTTAATTTGCTTATTATTTTCCATTATTATGATACAATCTTGCTAATGTTCTGTCTTAGTATTTTAAACAATGTCTGATTAACAAACTATTCTAATACATTCATGAGAATCAGGTTGGATTTATTAAAATCTAATATTTTGGACGTGATCTGATCCCAAATATAACACAGCATTCTTCTTTGCTTTTTCAGATCAGTCATGACATTGTTTCAGAGGCTCTGAGTGATAAACGGAAATTCCCCTTTTTCCACCAAATTCTCCCCAAAGAAGGATTCCAGTACCCAGCAATTGTCCACCTGCTCCTCCATTTCAGATGGACCTTGATTGGCCTCTTTGCTTCAGACACAGAGGAGGGAGAGAATTTCATGAGGATTTTTCCTCCTGTGCTTGTCAGGAGTGGAATTTGTGTGGTTATATCACAAGTGTTCTCAACAACTGGATATACAGCATCCCTGAGGGAGTCCCTCTCTAAGTGGAGACAAGTCAACGTCTTTGTTCACTTCATGGAATTTGATTCCATTTGGGACAGAATTCTTCCTTTCCATTTAACATTTATGCGTCTGCTAGGACCCATTGAAGGGAAAGTCTGGTTCCTCACAAATTTTGCAGGATATGAAATGAACAATCGTAGACTTCTCAAATACATCCATAGTATTTGGAACTTTGGTTATCTGTTAAAAAAAAGGCCAATTGATTCTGCCTTTGAACCCCATTTCTTTGTGGAATATCAGTTTCAAGATTATTATTTCCGCTGTTCTCTTTCAAAGAACGTCTTTTCTGTCAAAGGCCGCAGAAGATGCACCCAGAAAGCCCCATTGGAGACCCAGGAGAAAAGGAACAGAGGAAGGATCCGAAATGACTATCAATGTCACAGTCTGATGAAGACTCTGGCCCAGGCCTTGAATGCCGCTTATTCCTCCAGATCGAGGAGGAGAAGGAAGGAGGGAGAAAAGATTTTGGGGTCTCCAAGGCTGCAGCCGTGGCAGGTATGGGGGTCCCGATATGGATCCATTAATCTGAGATCCTTTGGAGGAGGAATCCAGAGGAGAAGGAGGGGAACCAACTCAACAGATCTGGCCAATTCAATTACTCAGGGAATAATGGCTCCAAAGAGTAGATACCATGGCATTTTTTTTTTATTAAATTAATTTTTTATTCAACATTTATATCTTTAACATCCTTGTTACATTTTTACAGCTTTCCGATACCGACATCTGTAATAATATCTATAGATATTCTTGGTAATTATCTTTGTTTTGTTTTTATTTATTTTCAGGCCTGCTACTATTCCCAATTTCTCTATTTCTAGTAGGAGTTTTTCTCCTGTTTCCAAAGGGTCCTCTAATATAAATGCCATGTTGTTATTGTTGTCTGAAACTCTGTTAATGTAATTTCCCCATTCAACATTTCCCTATCTTCATCTGTTATACTTGGCAAGTTCCTCTCCTGTAGGTAATTTATAATATTTTCTTCTTTAATGTTTTCTTGACTATATAGTATTTGAAAATAATTTTGAATAATATTTTTCCCCCCTCAATTCTATGGAGCAAATTTCCTTGCTCGTCTCGTAAATATTGTACCAACTTTTTAGCTTTTTCTTTTTTCAATTTGTGGGCGAGCCATCTCCCTGGTTTATTTGCCGATTCAAAATAGTTTTGTTTTGCCAATTTTCTATTCCTTATCATTTCTTCCTGTTCTAGTATATTAATTTTATGTTTCATTAACTCCATTTCCTTTCTGACTTTCCTGTTTTGGGGATCTTTCTGAAGTGATAATTCTAATTTTTTCAGCTTCTCCAATGTTGACATTCGTTGTTCCTTCTTCTCTTTGTTTCTCCTCACCATATATGCAACAGTTATCCCCCTTATTCATCACCTTCAAGTTTCATAGGAAAGATTAAAAAGGGTTAAAAACTATTTCAATATCATTTTGAAGACAGTTTTTATCCACTTATTATCCAGGCCTCAGGTTTCTAATCACATCACACACTTGTTTGCGAGTCCTTTGCTAAAATCCATTGATACCACCAGAGTTCCCATAATCTATTTAGAAAGTGTAATGATGTGTGAGAATGACTTTTGGGATGAGGGGAAGAGAGGCTGCCTAGGGAAGGATCAGAGAAGAGGGGAGAATCCTGCAGCTGCATAATGGGAGAGAAAGAAACTCAGAAAGGATCCTGGCTAACTTTTCAGGCCAAAGCGCTCGCTGCCCCGGCCGACCTAAGAACGATGATTTGGCCGACTCTACAAGACATCCTAAAGGCACACTACGCACCTCAAGCGTCCTCTCTGGTAAAAAGGCATGAATTTTATCAGAGGGACCAGAAAGAAGGGGAGACGATTAGCGAGTTTGTAGCAACCTTACGGGAAATATCCGCCGCATGCGACTTCATGAGTCTGGAAGAGACCATGAGGGACCATCTGGTATTGGGACTGAGAGACCTAACACTATAGAGCAGGCTGCTGGCCAGACCACAAATCACATTCAAGGAGGCTTTGGAAGAAGCATCAGCAACCGAAGCTTCCCAGAAATCCGCGGCAGCTATGAAAAAAATGAAAAACGGGCCACCAGTAAAGGATGAAGCCTCCGTGCATTATGAGGAAGCAGAGACAGAATCGGGGGAAGACGAAGAGGAGGACGAGGTCCACTACCTACAATCCGGACGTAGGGAAAAGCCACAAGCAAAAGGAAGGAAAGAAATCTGGTGCTCGGGATGCGAAGGAAATCATCCATAATCTGAATGCACATTCTGCAATGTTATATGCCAGCGATGTGAGCGGAAAGGGCACATAGCAAGAGCCTGCAGGGCATCACAGCCAGCGTCCAGAAGAAACCGGCTGCCCCGTTCACCACCCAGTAACAAGAGATTCCCATCCGGAGGAAAAAAGCAGCCTTTTGGATGAGGGCAGAGGAGCGAGAACCACAGAGTAGACCGGGGAGAGACCCACCATACCATCGTGGTGGGCCATGCCAGCGCGGGAAAAGCAAACAAGATGGCGTTGACCATCCTCATAGAAGGGAGGCCCTGTAAGATGGAGGTCAACTCAGGGTCCAGCCTATCAATGGTATCATGGACAACGATAAAGAAGCTAATTCCGCACATCACCAGCCGTGATCTAAAACGACAACAGCTAACACTCATCGACTACCAGGGCCTCAAATTCCTGTAGTGGGCACCGGCACGTTCAACATCGCATACAAGAACTTCAAAGCCAAATTGCCTCTCACCATAGTGGACAGAGACAGGCCCAGCCTATTGGGTATGGAGTGGTTCGAACTGCTTGGACTTGCAATTACCGGCATCCACCATATCTGAGATGACGGCTGGAAGGAAGTCCTAATGAAGGAGTTTGCAGAA
Source organism: Pituophis catenifer annectens (assembly GCF_029215685.1). NCBI lineage: Eukaryota > Metazoa > Chordata > Lepidosauria > Squamata > Colubridae > Pituophis > Pituophis catenifer. The sequence goes on along the minus strand of NW_027256899.1, from coordinate 2,036,332 downwards.
GTTTTTAACGGCGAGCTTGGCAAGTATAAGGGGTCCCCAATTATCTTTAGCCTAGATCCACAGGTAGCCCCTGTCCGGATAAAGCGCCGAAGGGTCCCATTTGCTCTAAGGCCTAAGATAGATGAGCAACTAGACAAGCTGGTTGCTCAGGGAGTCTTAGAACCTACAGATCACGCAAAGTGGGAAACCCCTATAGTGACACCCATCAAGCCAGATGGGTCAGTACATTTGTGCGGGGACTACAAAAGTACCATTAACAAGGCACTTCAGCAAAACGCATACCCCATGCCTGTAGTGCAGCACCTATTGCATTCGCTGGGCTGGGGAAAGATCTTTGCGAAGCTAGATTTGGTGCAAGCATACCAACAGCTCCCAGTAGACAAGGCCACCGCTGAAGCCCAAATGATCGTCACTCACAGGGGGGCATTTAAATGCAAAAGACTACAATTTGGGGTGAGCGTAGCGCCCAGGTATTCCAGAGCCTGATGGAGCGGCTTCTGCAAGGAATCGACAGAGTTGTCCCTTACTTCGACGATGTCCTCATATCAGCAAAAGACCTAACCCAATTGAAGCCAAGATTGCAGGAGGTACTGGCAAGATTTCAAAAAGTAGGGCTTAAGGTGAAGAGAGACTGCTAGGTGAAGTGCCACCTAGCAGAAAAACAGGTTGAATTCTTGGGGTATCTAATCAACGGGTCGGGAATCAGGCCCACACCCGGAAAGCTGAGAGCCATCAAAGAGGCCCCTACACCCAAGAATAAGATGGAGCTGCAGGCATTTCTGGGGTTGCTTAATTTTTATAATATATTCTTGCCACAGAAAGCGACTACTGCTGAACTGCTCCACTGGCTACTGGACAGAATGGTAGAATGGAGATGGGGGGCTACCGAAAAGAAGGCATTTGAAGACATAAAAAAAAACTATTGACGTTGGACAGAGTACTTGTGCAATACAGCGGGACATTGCCAATAAGACTAACGTTTGATGCATCCCCCTTCGGCATTGGAGCGGTATTGAGCCACACCTTGCCAAATGGAAAAGAAGCCCCCATTGCATTTTTCTCTCGGACTCTGTCAAAACCAGAAAGAAACTACAGCCAACTGGACAAAGAAGCATTGGTTGCAGTAGCCGGAATAAAACGGTTTCACGAATACCTCTACGGTCGGAAATTTGAACTCATAACCGACCACAAACCGCTACTTGGTATCATAGCGGGGGAAAGACCCACACCCCCCATCCTGTCACCCCGAATGCTGAGGTGGATAGAATTCTTGGCTGCCTACAACTATACACTCCAACACAAACCAGGAAAAACGATAGACCATGTGGACGCCCTAAGCAGATGCCCACTTCCAGAAACGGGAGAAGATCCTGCCCCAACAACAACTACATTCCTCATCGAAACCTTGGAGGAAAACCGGATATTGGCAGCAGACATCGCGAGAGCCACCATCAGAGACAGGACATTGGCGCGAGTTTTAAATTAGATCTGGAAAGGGTGGCCAGAAGAAGGCGTGGACTCAGAATTCCTGCCATTCAAAAGGAGAGAAAACGGACTCTCGGGGCTGAGGGGTTGTGTACTATGGGGAGACAGGGTCGTCATTCCAAACACACTAAGACAAGGAATACTGAAGCTGCTACATGAAGGACACCCAGGTATCGTGACGATGAAGGCTCTACCTAGGAGCTACGTATGGTGGCCCGGGATGAACAAAGAAATTGAAGCATGGGTGTCAACCTGCGAGCCTTGCCAAGAATTCCAAGCAGCCTCGAAATCAGCGCCCACCCACGATTTGGAGAACCCGGGAACACCATGGTCTAGACTGCATATCGACTTCGCCGGGCCATGCAAAGGAAACACATTCCTAATTATTGTAGACGCATTCTTGAAATGGTTGGAGGTGGCTCTTATGAAATCAATGACATCAGAAGCCATTATACGAGTGCTAAGAAGGCTATTTGCCACTCTCAACCTACCCGACCTCATAGTCTCCGATAACGGCCCCCAGTTCACAGCGAACTCTTTTGAGATGTTCTTAGCAGAACAAGGGATACGACACGCATTGTCAGCATTGGGAAAACCTTCGACGAACGGATTGGCTGAACGAATGGTCAGATCCACAAAAGAAACGTTAACAAGGTTGGGACCAGGGGACATACAAGCAAATATCGACAAACTACTAGCAATACAACACATCACACCAAGCGCCACAACCCACTGGAGCCCGGCAAAACTACTGATGGGAAGGAAATTGAGATCCCAACTAGATAGACTACACCCCCAGTACAGCTCAGAAAAACCAACCGATTCTACGAGCCGAGTCCGGGAGTTCCAGGAAGGAGAGAAAGTCTACGCCAAGAATCTGAACGGAAGCCCCCTCTGGGTACCGGCAGAGATAACACACAAGTAACGGGCCCACTATCATACAGAGTCCAGACGGAAGATGGACAGCACTGAAAGAGGCATATAGACCAACTCAGAGGACGAGTCACGAGAAACGAGAGCGAGCCGGAAAAGAACTGCCAAAAGATTTGGAAAGAAAAAAATACAACGGCAGAAGCGGCGCTACCACAATGGCAAAGAGAAAACTCAAACCCAGATCGAAACATGGGAGACTTAACTGAAGGCCGAGAGGAAGAGCAGGATCCTGGAGAAGAACGCCAAAGACAGCCGAGGGGAGCAGGAAAAGAAATTGAACAGAATAGATCCAACCCAGCCCCAGAGTTCGAGAGAGTTCCAGAGACAGCACCAGGAGAGCAGCAGAACTCGACCTCTCACTCCGAGGACACACAACCGACGGATCTGCGCAGATCCAGTCGAGCCCCACGGTGACCCGCCTACTTGTGGGACTATGTTGCATAGCGGACACCGGATTGGCGGACACTGAGTTAAGTATCGAGTGACAATTCAAATAGTCCTATCAGGAATCAATCCTGAGAGCGGGAACTTTAAAGAAGCGTCAGTGGCTGAAGCCGGGGACAGCTCCCGTATAAAAGGAGCTGCTGCGGCTGCTAGCGCCATTGCAACTACGGAGTTAAATAAATGTGTAAGCTATACAACAAGTCCTCTCCTTCTTTGCACCCACGATCTAACAAATTGTATCAATTATATACTTTTTAAATATTTTGTCAGTATATCAATTGACAAATTTTTCTCAAACTTTCTTGTTCACGTATGAAGACGATGGCAGTATTTGTATCCTAATTAAGCATATTTGGAGATTAGACAATTGTAGAAGAAAGATTCAATGTGGGATAAAAACAAAGTTCTCTGTTTTTCAAATTCCTGGACGTTCCCATTCTAGTTTCATCCCTTTATGGAGAAGAATGATTTTTGGAATATTTCTCGAAGAAAACTGTACTTGGACCAAAATGGAGAGATAAAAGCAGATCTGAGAATTGACAGCTTGTTGGTTCTCCCCAAGGGGGGTATCAGGGAAGAGATTCTGGCATATTTTCAAAGACAGAGATTTACTATCAAACAAGATGCTCTTTCACAAATAAAGTTGCTCAATAAGGTGAGAGAAATTTTGGTGTCTTTTTTCTGTTTTCCAAAGCCTGAGGTCCCATTTCAAGTGGGCAAAGTCTAGAGTCTCCAGGGTGGTTGGCCTCCCATGCCAGGTGGTGTCATCTCATGGAAGCTCTTCAAGAGACGGGACTTAAGTGGAGTGGCTTTGCCATGTTCTATGGAAACCTTTCAAGATCTTACTGGTCAGAGGTTTCTTTCTTCATCACAGTTTAATTTCATATTAAAAAACCTAATAGAATAAAATTTCCTAAATCTTGTACTGTAAATTTTATTATCAGTTTTAATAAGAATATATCATCATATTTAAATCTTTTTTCAATTCCATCCCTCTAGACTACATTAAATAGAAAAGTCCTATATTGCGGTGTTAAATGCCAGAAGCAAAAGGGAGGAACTAACGAAAGAACCTGCCAGAGTCTCATCTCCAAAACCTGTTTGGAAGGAGTCAAAGATTTCATATTTACCTTCATGAAGCCCAGAATCTACTTGTCTAATGTTTATTTTCCCCCATTTTCCATGGATGGAAATCCTAACATATTTTCTTTGGGATTCTTTGTTTTCCTGCTCAGTCCCTGCCTCAGTCCAAATGTGTGGAAAGTTGCCATCCTGGGTTTGTCAAGAGGGCTCGAGAAGGAGAGCCAGTTTGCTGCTATGACTGCGTTCCTTGTCCGGAGGGGACCTTCTCCACTCAGGAAGGTGGGTCACACTGAGGAAAATGGGAGGCTTTGTGGAACTGGATCCATCCAGAGGATTTTCATGAAAGTGCAAGTTAAAGGATAGATCGCAGCTCACATGGGTTTTTTATTTTTAACCTGCACAATTTCTTATCTAAACGGAAGTAAATCAAAAAGACTTGGAGAGAGATGGGAGGAGGGGGTGGCAGACTGGGCAAGCTTTACTAACAGCAGAGGAAATATCTCTTCTGCTTTTTAATTTGGATATGTGCTGCTAAGTTCACCTTTCTAGGAACATCTGAGATCTTTGAAACTAGATGAATTGTTTCAGGTCCACCTTCTGAAAGACCTTGCAATTCATTCTTTATTGGCCTCCCTTGAGGATCGCTGACAACTGGTCCATAATTTGTTGCTGTGGATAGTTATGGGGGGAACTCATTATACAAATAGTCTGCCAGTCATGTAGATCGATCAATCAATCAATCAATCAATCAGAATAGAGTAGAAGGAACTTTGGAGGTCTTCTAGTTCAGCCCCCTGTTCAAGCAGGAGACCCTATACCATTTCAGACAAGTGACTGTCCAGTCTCTTCTTAAAAACATCCAATGTTGAAGCACCCAAAACTTCTGGAGGCCAGCTGTTCCACTGGCTAATTGCTCTCACTGATAGGAAGTTTCTCCTTAATTCCAGGTTGCTTCCAGATGTTACAAGATACTGTAGGTATCCTCCAAGTCCAGGACATTAACTGCCATGGGGCAGGACTCAGGATGTTTGCCTAAAAAGATTATATGATTCATTATTAACCTCTAATAATGTAGGTTCCTATGAAGATTCTACACATTACACAGGAAATAATTAACATCCTAGGACTTCCCTCAACTTCATATACCTAGCTATATTTTTTAAGAAAAAAAATATCCTTCTTATGCTCTTTTTAATGTAAAGAAATTCTTCTTGGAAAATGTCTGTGGTATCAGCTGTTTTCCAAAGAAGGTTTCTATTGGAAGAGAAAAAAACAGAATATTAAAGAAATGTTGCTTTTTGTCTTTCTCAGATACACAAAAATGCACCAAGTGCCCGGATGATAAATATCCAAATGTGGACAGAGTCCAATGTATCTTCAAAGCTATAACTTTCCTGTCTTATGAAGAACTTCTGGGCATCATCCTGGTCTCTTTAGCCCTACTCTTTTTCCTAACCACAGGCCTTGTTTTAATCATCTTCATTAAATACAGAGAAACTCCCATTGTCAAAGCCAACAACCGGGACCTCTCCTACATCCTCCTGGTCTCCCTCCTGCTTTGCTTCTTGTCTCCTTCTCTCTTCATTGGTCAACCAAGGAAAGCCACCTGCCTTCTCCGACAAACGGTTTTCAGCATCATCTTCTCAGTTGCTGTTTCTTCTCTCTTGGCCAAAACCATCACGGTGGTGCTGGCTTTCCTGGCCACAAAACCAGGAAACCGGGTGAAGAGATGGTTGGGGAAGAGCTTGGCCAACTCCATCATCCTTTCTTGTTCTGCTGTCCAAATTATCATCTGCTCCACCTGGATGGGAGTTTCTGCCCCCTTCCCTGACTCTGACCTCCACTCCCAGCCTGGAGAGATCATCCTGCAATGCAACGAAGGGGCCGTTGTCATGTTCTACGTCACCCTCAGCTACATGGGCTTCCTGGCTGCCATCTGCTTCACGGTGGCTTTCCTGGCCAGGAATCTGCCTGGGGCCTTCAACGAAGCCAAGCTGGTCACCTTCAGCATGCTGGTCTTCTGCAGTGTCTGGGTGACTTTTGTGCCCACCTACCTGAGCACCAAAGGGAAATCCATGGTGGCTGTGCAGGTCTTCTCCATCCTGGCCTCCAGTGCTGGTCTGCTGGGCTGCATCTTCATCCCCAAGTGCTACATTATCCTTCTGAGGCCGGACCTCAACACAAAGGAGCAGCTCACAGGCAGAACAAATGTGAAAACCTGAGTTACAGTATAACACAAATGTGATATTGAAGAATTGTTAAAAGTTTCTTTTATTTGAAAAGAGATATTCTTTCCATTTAGATAATATGCAGGAGTCAAAGAAAATCATACATATATGCAATGGTGGGATTCTGCCGGTTCTAGGCGGTTTCGCCAAACCGTTTGTTAAATTGCTGGCTCGCCCCGCCTCTTGCCAATAAATAGTGGGGGCAGAGCGAGGGGCGGGTGAGCCAGTAATTTCATTTCATTTTATTAGATTTAACAAATGGTTCGTGGTTTTTTTGTAATTTATTGGCCTTGCAGTAGTGGTGGGTTGCTACTGGTTCTCCCTGGTTCACAAGGACTGGTAGCGGTAATTTGGGCTGGTTCGGAGAACCGTTAGTAATTGCTGGCTGGCCATGCCCCCAAACTGGTATGCTCGCTCGCCCCGCCCCCCTCCACCCAGTCACTCCTCACTTATACTGTGTGAGTCCTTGCTGAAATACTGAAGTACTGTGCCTGCCAGGTAAGCCTGCGAGTCGCGGCCTACCTAGCTGCCCCTGCAACCCCCCTGCCCCCACCACCCCAGCCTGCCTCCCCTACTCCCTTCCCCACAGCCCGTAACCCTGCCATGCTTCCCTGCCTTCCACGCGGCCTTCCTAGCATCCCCAAGACCAGCTTGCGAAGGCAGGCAAGCAGACCTGGCCACGGGGACTGCCGGGAAGGCAGGCAACTGTGTCAGGGCCACCCGGCTGTGGGGAAGAGAGCTAGCAGCTTCCTTCCTTCCCCGAAGTCCTGCCATGCTTGCCTGCCTTCCACGCTGCCTTCCTGGGGTCCCCATGGCCACCTTGCCACCCACCCCAACCCGCTTCCGTTTTACCTTTCTTTAATGCGCCCCGCTTCTCTCCCAAACCTTGGGAGACGGCGTCCTCCATGCAGCAAAGCCCTCAAGGGGGAAAAGAAAAAAACAAACCTTGGCCTCTTGAAGGCTTCGAACGTGTGTGTGTGTTTGGCGGCACTGAAGGGAGCCACGTGAAGGGAGCCCGCTGGATAACCACGCCAGCTGCGATCGGCCCCTTGCCTTCCACTGCCGCCTCCACCTCTGCCTCTTCCTTCTCTCTGCCAACAGAAGTCAGAGAGGAAAAGGCAGTTGCTTCGCCAAGCATTTCTCCAGCCGCCCTCACTGAAAACACAGAGAAACACTCAGCAAAGCAACTCCTTTCCCCCTCCGACTTCTGTTGGCAGAGAGAAGGAAGAGGCAGCGGAAGGCAAGGGGCCGATTGCGTGGCTCACTTCAGCGCCACCAAACACATACACCCCTTCAAAGCCTTCGAGAGGCTTCAGAGGCCAAGGCTTTTCTTTTCTTTTCCCCCTCCTGCAGCCACCTCAAGGGCTTTGTGGCGCGGAGGACACCGCCTCCCAAGGTTTGGGGCGGGAAGCGGGACACGTTAAAGAAAGGTAAAAGGGAAGTGGGGTGGGGTGGGATCCTCTTCCAAGCGCAGATGGTTCCTCCTTTAATACCTGGTCCTGCACTTGACCTGGCCGGACAGCCCCCCCCCCAGCGCCCTCCTGCCTGTCCTTCCTTCTCCTGACAGGCTGAGGAGACCAAAGGTCCGGCGGGGGGCGGGGGGGGGCTTTGTTGCTCAGGCCGAGAAGCAACATGAGAGAGAGGGAGCCAGATTTGCTGGCTGAGGAACTCTGGGAGTTGAAGTCCAAAGACTAAATGTTGCCAAGGTTGGAGACCCCTGTCCTAGACCACTTTAGGAGCAAAGTGGTGGGTTTTGCTGGCATTTCAGGAGGAAAGGGAGGGAGGGAGAGAGAGAAATAGAAAAAGAGACAAAGGAAGAGACAAAGAAAGAAAGAGAAAGAAGGAAAGAGGGAGAGAGAAAGAAAAGAAAGAGACAAAGAGAGAGAAAGAGAAAAAGAAAGGAAAGAAAGAAAGAAAGAAAGAAAGAAAGAAAGAAAGAAAGAAAGAAAGAAAGAAAAAAGAAAAAAAGGGAGAGAGAGAGAGAGAGGGAAGAGAGAGAGTAAGAAAAAAGACAAAGAAAGAGGAAGGGTGAGAGAGAAAGGGAGAAAGAAAGAAGAGGAAGGAAGAGGAAGGAAGGGGGGAGAGGGAGAGAGAGAGAGAGAAAAGGAAGGAAACAAACCACAAACCACAAAACCTGGCACTAGATGTGGCTTCAGAAGACACGTTGAAACAGGATAGCAATCTAGGGCTGGAAGGGACCTTAGAGGCCATCTAGTCCAACCCCCTGCTCCAGCAGGAAACCTTCCTGGATTATTTTGGGAGAGGAAACTTGTCAGAAAGGAGAAGGAGTTTACTAGGACAAGGCTGCCATGCAGAGAAAGGCAAAGTTATTTTTGACCGGTCCTTGCACTTTTGACCAGTCCTTGAACTTACAACTGTCCTCACATTTTACATTTTGCACCCTATCTTGTCACCGTGGTGAAGAGAAGTAGTGGTGAAATGACTGACATGGTTGTTAAGAATGCCTCAACGGGCATAAATGTGAGGATGGTCATAAGTGCGAGAACCGGTCAAAAGTGCGAGGACTGGTCAGAAATGACTTTTTTCAGCCCTCTGAGTAGTCCCTATGCACATAGCCACGCCCACCCAGTCACATGACCAGCTAGCCATGCCTACCCAGTCACATGACCAGCTAGCCACACCCACCCAGTCACATGACCACCAAGCCACAGCCCCAACTAAGCCACGCCCACAGATCCGGTTGTTAAAAAAATTGAATCCCACCACTGTGTATATGTTTCAAATTTGGAAATTTTTGAATTCTTCACAAAGGAGCATCTTACAGCCAGAAGAAACGTGTAAATGTGAGACTGAGGAATTTCAACTTTTAACATTTTCCACAGTCCAAACATAGAAAATGGTCCAAGCTCTTCTCCATGCATGAGTGGGCCAACTATTTTTCTTGAAATAAATAAAGGGTGTGTGGAAGATTATGAGGAGACAAATTTCTTGGAGAAATGGGAGCATGTTAGCAAGACAGAAATATAGAAGTTGGGGCAACGTTGATGCCCTCATTTCTCAGTACATTTCACCCAAACTGCTGTGGCAACGCAACTGAGACATTTCTTTTTGTTTACACAATAACTCTTTCTTGAGGGTAGCAACAATACAAGGCTGGGGAGGTAACTTGAATCTCGCTAATTCTGAATATTCATGCTTACATCATCTATTAAATGATATATGCATATATACGATTGTCGTTTTCTCCTCCTTTCCTGGAATGTATAAATATGAGTGCATCCTTCTGTCTGTAAAAATTTCCTCCCACTATTTTCTGGGGAGAAATTCCTCCAATGGACACTGAATAAATAATAACTGCAGTGAGCCTGGATTGTTGGTTTTTTGGCTCCTGTGTTTGATTCCACAGAAACTGGTGTCAGAAGTGGGATTCACAATCTTCCATCTGCCACAAGGGACAACAGATGGGGCAGCCCTATAGGGTGAGTGTTGTGAGATTGATCCCATAACCCTTCCCACTGCCACATAAAGGCACCGGATAGGAGTGTGTGGGAGGCCACAGTCTGTGTCTAAGAGTCTCTTGTGGCTGGAAAGGTTTGTGGTCCCTTCCATCCCAATTCTCAGCCGCCCTGGCCCTGCTGTGAGCTCAGCCAAGCAATGGCCGGAGGCATCCAGGAAGGCAGGGAGAATTTGGCTTTACAGAGTGAGTGGGACCCTCTGTGTTGTAGCGCGGGAATAACGAGAGGCACAAGCAAGCTAGTGACAACAGCTCTTTAATTCAGGGTGAGACTTCAGCAAAGGAACACAGGCAACAGCCCTCTTTATATACTATTCAGGAGCAACCGTTAACCAATCACCATTCACAGAACATTTGAATTTCCCGCACAAAATAGATACATACATAACACCCCTCCACGCCCAGAAGGCACTTATCCTATCTATTTACATATTTACATACAAAATCACGCAGGTGACCAGGGCGTGTCTTAGTTCTGGTTGACCTGCACAGTTCAGTTGTTGGCGAGGCGTCGAGCCGGTCAGAGGGACCTCCCGTCTCTCCTGGCTCCGCCAATGGAACCTCCTGGATTTCTCCAGAGGCGTGGTTATCCCCAGCTGGGAGTGCCGACTCGCTGGGGCGGCGCTGGAACTCTTGGTTGCCAGATAAGTATTCTGGCTTACTTGGGCTTGAGGTAGCTGTATCAGGAAAACTTTGGAAGTTAGGATTCACAATGTCTGCGTTTTCGTGCTTTAATCGTCTACGCAATTGACTATGTATCTCCTCCAAATTTTACCATGCCCTAAATCAACCGTGTATGATTTTGGACCGGTGATTCCTACGATGGTTTCCTCTACCCACAAGGGCCCGGTGGTGTAGTTTCTGGCGAATACCGGTGTTCCAATTTGGAATTGTCTTAAACCTCCCTCTTCCCCCTTGAAGTTGTCGGGGGAGTAGTTGGGGTGCAAATCTCTCTGCAAGGCTATTTGAAGCCGGATGAAAAGAGGTGGACAATGCGTGTCGAATGCCTAGCTCAGCCAGGTAGCCCTCGAATTGAGTTGCCGTGAATTGGGGCCCATTGTCAGATACCAGGGTATCCGGCAACCCGTGAGTTACAAAAAGTTTCCTGAGGACTTTGATTACGGCCTCAGAAGTTGTCGATGGCATCAGGGCAATCTCTAGCCACTTTGAATATGCATCTACGATGATGAGGAAATTCTGGCCGTGGAATGGGCCAGCAAAATCGATGTGAATCCTCCCCCACGGTCCCTTGGGTTTTTTCCATTCCCTAACGGGAGCTATAGGGGGATCTGGGTGGGATTCCTGGCAGGGCCTTAACTTCTCCACCCACTCAGTGACGTCTTGATCGAGGTGTGGCCACCATACATAGCTATGAGCTAGGCCCTTCATGCGAACAATACCAGGGTGTCCCCCATGCAGCATTTCTAGAACTCTATGCCTTAACCGAGAAGGAATGACCACAATGACCCTGTCTCCCCACAATAAACAACCCCCCAACATCGACAGTTCATTTCTTTTGTTAAAATACAATTGAAACTCCCCACTGTCCACCTTGGTAGGCCACCCTCGCATCACCCAGCCCATTACAGTGCGCAAAACAGAGTCCCTGGCAGAAACCTTTGCCACCTCGCTGGAAGAAATGGGGCCCAGGGAAATAACGTCAATGAGCAATACAGGGGCTTCTGGAGTCGGATTGTCTAACAGTTTGGGCAATGGGCATCGGCTGAGGGCATCAGCATGTCCCAGAGTCCTGCCCGGCTGGTGGAGCAGTCTGTACGAATAGGCAGCTAAGAAAATGGACCATCTGGTCATCCGGGGGGAGAGAGCAGCCGGGGTGGGTTTGTCTCCAGCCAAAAGTCCCAAAAGAGGCTGGTGGTCCGTGATCAGTTCAAAAGTTCGGCCAAACAAGTACTGATGAAATTTCTTGACCCCAGCTACAGCCGCTAAAGCCTCCCTGTCCAGCTGGCTGTAGTTCCTTTCAGCACTCAATAAGGTGCGAGAGTAATAGGCAATGGGCGCCTTTAACCCATTCGGCAGTCTATGGCTTAACACTGCGCCTACGCCAAAGGGGGAAGCGTCACACACAAGAACTAGAGGTAGTTCTGAGTTGTATTGTATGAGGAAACTGTCCTCGGACAAAAGTTTTTTTACTGCTTGGAATGCAGCCGCTTCTTGTTTGCCCCACACCCAGGGAACGTTTTTTCCCAGGAGCCTGTGCAGTGGCTCCGCAACGGTGGCTTTGTCTCTTAAAAACATGGTGTAGAAATTAAGAAGCCCTAAGAAAGCCTGCAGTTCGGGCTTCGATTTAGGTGTGGGCGCGTTCTGAATGGCCCTGACTTTGCTTTCCATGGGGTGAATGCCTGAGCCATCGATTCGGTAGCCTAAGAATTCCACGGAAGGAACCGCTATTTTGCATTTGGCTCGTTTAAGCTTGAGTCCTGCTTCTCTGAACCTGGTTAGGACTTGTCTAACCCTTTTTCCTAGCTGTGTCTCGTCTTGACCACTAATTAGGACGTCGTCGAAATATGGGACGACTCCTGGGAGGCCTTGGAGAAGGCGCTCCATGGTGCTCTGGAAGAGCCCCGGGGCGATGCTGACCCCAAACTGTAGTCTAGTGCATTTAAAGGCACCTCTGTGAGTTACTATGGTCTGTGATTCTGCCGTAGCGTCATCTACTGGCAGCTGTTGGTACGCCTGCGCAAGGTCTAATTTTGCGAATAACTTGCCAGGCCCCAGGGAGTGTAGTAGATGGTGGACGATCGGAACGGGATAGGCGCTCTGCTGCAACGCCTTGTTGATCGTACATTTATAGTCAGCACATATTCTAATTGACCCGTCCGATTTGATTGGCGTGACTATTGGGATTTCCCACTTAGCATGGTCTACAGGAACTAATACCCCTTGTTTAATTAGCTTGTCGAGCTCCGCATCAATTTTGGACTTTAAAGCAAATGGAACCCGTCTTGCTTTTAGCCTGATTTGGGCCACGTTGGGGTCTAAATTAAAAGAGATAGGGGTCCCCACGTACTAGCCTAGAGTCTCCTCAAAAACGTCCCGAAACTCGTGAAGGAGGGTTTCTTTGAGCGATGGCCCGCCGATGCTGTAGACGCCTGTGAAGCCCATGCCGAGGGCCCAGAACCACGTCATGCCCAGGAGACTTGGTAGCGGCTTGCTAATGATGGTCAGGGGAAGCTCTTTCTGGAACTCACCGTAGGTGACCCAGAACGTGCCCACGCCTTCTACAGGAACTCGGTTTCCTTGGTAGTCGAGAAGGCGAACTTTCTGTCATGACAGTTGGGTCTTCTGTATCTTTGGCAGGAGCGCTTTGAGTTTAGTCCAGGACATGATGGACAGGGTAGACCCGGTTTCGATTTCCATTTCGCATGGTCTCCCTTCAATTTCTACTTTTGTGTAGACCTTCTCGTCGTCGGTTGAGCTGGCTTGGCCGATTCTCATGCTGTAGGTCTCCCGCTTTTGAATCTCGCGCTGTTTTCTCGCGCCTTCGTCTTTGATTGGCTGTTTTGAACGAGCCGGTTCTGGTTGGTCGCGGTAGTCACATGGCTTGCGACTACACGGAAATTGAGCTCTACAAACTCGTGCTAGGTGGCCTTTCTTGTCGCAACACCTGCAAATGGCGTCTCTGTATTTACACAATTGTCTTTCATGATCCCTGCCACAGCTAGAACAGTTCTTGTGGCGGCGACTTTGCTCGCTCTTTTTCTTTTCTGTGTGGAAGACGTCCTCGTTCGACTCTTCCCCCGTGCTGGTTCTCGCCTCCTCTCTGTGAACTGGGGCTGTTTTCGGACCGTCTTTGCTTGGCAGTGGCCATTGTAGCGCTTCAGAAGCCTTCGCGGATGCTTCGTGTGCTCTGGCTTCATCGAGTGTGCCGGCTAACGTTAAATCTGGCTTCGCCAGAAGGCACCTCTGTAGATGAGTGTCTCTAATGCCACAAATCAATTGCTCGAGTAGCGCATGGTCAAGGTCTCTGTAGTCACAATGTGTTGCGGCTTTTCGAAGGGCAGCCACATATGCGCTGACCGATTCTCCTTCCCTTTGTACACGCTGTCGGAGCTCGTAGCGCTGTACAAATTTTGAAGGAACTGGAGCGTAGTGGGCTCTCAGGTTAGCTTGAAGGACGTCCCAGGGGACCGTCTGGACTGGGGTTGGCTCGCAGAGGGACTCGGCCATCTCGAAGATGTCTGGCCCGCAGTGGCTTAAGAACAGGGCTCGTTTTCAGTTTGCTGATAGCCCTTGCATCTCGCTAGCTTCCAGGGAGTACTCGAACATGGTCAGATACGATCCCCACTTTTCTCGGGTCGGGTCGAAGGGTTTTGGCGGAACGTAGGCAGACATTGCCGTGTTTCCATGTTCGCTAGTCATCCTGGCTGAAACTCCAAGCTCTTTTTGATTTGCTTCTTGTGGCCTCAATCCCACCTTCATCGCCAATGTTGTAGCGTGGGAATAATGAGAGGCACAAGCAAGCTAGTGACAACAGCTCTTTAATTCAGGGTGAGACTTCAGCAAAGGAACAAGGCAACAGCCCTCTTTATATACTATTCAGGCGCAACCGTTAACCAATCACCATTCACAGAACATTTGAATTTCCCGCACAAAATAGATACATACATAACACTCTGTGTGGATGAATGGAGACTGACCCTGAGATTTTATGCAAACTCCTTTTTTTCTGTTGTTTGAATGGAGGAATTCAGCTGATCCTAGGCAGGGAGGGAAGTGGATGATGGGGCTCAGGTGGACTCTGATTGGGGAAGGAATCTTTCCCAAAGAAACAGGGAAACTTGCTATGTCCCAGGGCTGGGAGGGGGTCCGATGCCCCCAAAGGCTGCAAAAGAAGGGAGTGAGTGAAATTGGAAGGGATGATTAAAAAAAAAAACTCTTCGTCCTTGTGAGAAGAGAAATTCCTGTATCTGCACAAGGCTATGACAGATTCCATGCAAACAGAAGCAGGAAAGCCAGTTTTTATTTTTGTTAGATTTTTTCTCCAGTGTTTTATTATTTTTTCAAATAACTAAAGGAGGTGAACATGTCCAACTCTTCTTCCTCTTCCTCTTTTCCCCACAACAATCACCCTGTGAGGTGGGCTTGTCTGAAAGAGAGTGTCTGTCCCGAGGTCAACAAACAGGCTTTCAGGGCTAAGGCAGGACTTGAACTCAGGATCTCTTGCTTCCTAGCCTGATGCCTTAACCATTGTCACTGTTAAGGCAGGGCGGATTTTGGGCAAAGGCCCTGCTGGTCACCACTGCCGCCTCATCTGCCAGCAGAACCCTAAGTCCCCCCTCCCCCCCGGGTCTTTCTGGGGTAGAGCAGCCCCATCCGAGAGCAAAGGAGAGAAACTCCTGGACACAGAGAGCCCCCCCCAACGCCTCGGGTTCTGGAGGTGGGTCCTTGCAATAGTCATTGTCATTAAGTGAGTATTTCGGCTGGTCACTCTGCAGGTCCCACAGGAATGAAAGCCCCCCTGCCCTTGGTGTGGTGGGATCAGCCCCATGAATTGGACGGCTGCATCCAGGCGGTTTTCTTGAGAGCAGGAGAGGTCGGCCTCTGCCTTTTTCTCTCTCTCTGCTTTTCTATTTTTTTCTTAGTTTATAATATAAAATGAAGGAGAAAATGGTAGGAAAAATGGGGGAGGGAGAAGGAGAAAAAGAAAGAAAAGGCCTTGGCTTCCGACTCCCTTCTCCACCGAACCCTGGCATCTCCTGGTGGTCACCAACCTTGTTTAAATCCAAGCCTGCTTCAGCTTTTCCAGATCAGTCCGCTGCTGCATTCTTAAGATAGTCCTTGACTTATGACCAGTATTGCAATTGCTAAACTGGGTGGTCGTTAAGTGAGCTGCTCTCAGTTTTGCAATGTTTCTGCCATGCTTATTAAGCAAATCTCTGCATTTTTTGTGAATCACATGGTCATTAAGCAAGTTCAGCTTCGACCTTTGATGTTGCTTGTCGTATTTCCATGCCCGTTGTCAGGAGCGTGTGACAATTGGGAAGCTGCTTTCAGTCATATGTGCGAGGACCCGTCATAAATCCCTTTTTTCAGGGCCATCAGAACCTGGGACTTTCCTGGTTGTAAGCAGAAGACGACTATGGGGTCCTTGATTTGAGACTGTGTGAAATTGAATTCCTGCGTTTCTTCAGCCACCTTCTCACCATCTCTTCTTCAGCTGAATGATCCCTGATCCTTCCTCCCATTTCTCTTCCAACTCCTCTTCAGCTGGGCCTGGAGAGGAAAACCTGGATTCCCTGTCTCTCTAATGCCGGACTCCAGATACAAGGGACAACGTTTCTATTTGGACTGCACCCCCAAACAAGGGGAACAACCTGTGGCTTCCCAGCTCTCCAGACAACTGACAGCTGTCCGTTCAGATGGACGAGCTCTGATTGACGCGATTCAGGGCTTGCTTGTAAGAGCCCTTTAAGAGTCGGCTCATCTCTGGATAAGCCCCGCCCCCAGGTGAAGGCAGCTGGTTGGTGGTTATTATTCAAATCTCAGGTCCAGGACAATCAAAGCCTTGGATTGTGATGTCAGAGGCTCCTCCTGAGCTCATTGGCTGGAGCTCACCATGGCAACCTCCAGCATCCTTGGGGAGTCTGGACCACATCATGGAGGCTCTGCTCAACATCCCTGGAAAGTGGCTGGATTGGATGGCAGCACTGGGGGCATCGCAGGGCCTCCCTCGCCTGGGCTCCTCAGGAGGCAGAGATCCTCCCCTTTAAGGCAGAATTAAGGGGAGGGGAGATGAGTGAAATGGGGTTCAACCAAACACGACAGACGTGCTGATACCTGCCGTGTCTGCAGCCTCCATACCTGTCACCAAACTCCTCATCCACCATGTCGAAGGTCCTTGTCTCGGGAAAGGGGCTGGGGCCGGACGGCTGGGGGGCAGCGATATCAACTAGGGAAAAAATTGGCTTTGGGATGTCCCAGTTGGAGAGGCATTGAGACCCCAAAGCTGGAAACTGACCTGGGGAAATTAATCTAAAAAGGGATTCCGTTGGCCAGATGTAGTTATTTCCCAAACAGACTCGGCCTGGTGATTGACTTATTTATATATTTTCATTTTTTATTGCTTAGATTTTTATCCACCTTTGTTGTTTCTCTAAATAGCTCAAGGCATGAACATACTGAAGACGCCTTCGCCCTCACAACAACCTTGTGAGGTAGGCTACGGCTGAGAGGGAGGGACTGGCCCAAGGTGACCCTCCAGGCTTTCGTGCCTTGGATGGGACTGGTAAGTCCTTGGAGGGGGGGCTCTTTCCTAATCCGAATGGTCACCTCCCCCTTTCCCTGTGATCAGAAGCCCCCTAGCAGTGCCAGAGATGGCCGAATTGATCGATCGCTGATTCTGACTCCTTTGGAGAGTTTTGATAGATGAGATGCCTCGAATTGGAGCCAGAATCAAATGGGAAGTCAGGACAGTTTGAAGGGAGACCAGTTGTGATGGATTGTCTCAGTGTTTCTCAAACTGGGCCCCTTGAAGGCATCTGTGGACTTAAGGCCGGTTAGCAAAATGTCCCCTGAACTGAGAGAGGAAGTGACCATGTCACTCCATTTTTCAAACAGGTCAGCACCAGGGAAGAAAAGGTCCTTGAGGGAAGATCCTTGGGGTATCTCTCAGCGAGCACTGATGGCCTCCATCTCCAGATTAACCAACTGAGAGATTTCCTTTGACTTTCAGATCCAGGAATTCAAGAAAGACAAACAACGGATGGAAGAGCAGCACAGTTGTCTCAAGAAGACTGTGGATCAAATTCAGACCACAACAGAAGACTTGCAGAAATCTCTGCTGGAGAACAAAGGAAGGTTGGACCATGCCAACACGATGATCCATCAGTTAGCGGTAGAGAACAAACTTTTGGTGAAACACACTGAAGAACTCCAGAAAGAAATGTCTGAGGTTACTAGTCAAGTGGCCTTCCTCAGAGTTGAGAAGGCTGCCTTAGAACCTCTGAGAAACTCCTCAAAGAGGTCTGGAACCTTCTTAAGAACTTAAGAAGCACCTCTAGAGTCTGCAGCATGAACTGGCTGAGAGGGACAAAAGTTACACCTTGTGGAGAAAAGCCACTCCATCCAACCAAAGCAGAAAATCACCCCTCTTCAGAATGTGAGGGGAAATGGGAAGAAGCACCTCAACAATCGGCAACAGCAGCAGACCTGTGTTTACCAGGCCACAATGGAAGACCAGCAGAAAACTCTGGAGGACAACAGAGAAGGAGTGAACCAGGTCAGAATGGCCATCCAAGAATCAGAGCTTCAGAACAGGCGTTTGGAGAAAGTCAAAGAAGATCTCCACAGAGAGGTCACCAGCCAAGTGGGCTTCTCCAGAAATGATGTTGGCATTCCTGAGTGACCAGCACATGGCAGAACTTTGCTGACACTCTCTCCTCATAGCTGGAATGGAGGAATGGGGGCCTTTTACTCATTTGAGAAAGAAAAGAGACTCTTCCCCTCCCTTCCCTTGACTTGCCACCCAGTGTGCCAGGGGAGTCATGCGAGCCCCACCCTTACCAGGGGAAGCCCCTCCCTTAACCCCACCTTACCAGTCAATGCAGGACTGGCAGCTGAGCTGAAAGCCTCCCAGCCACCCAGCATCAGGGCCTGAGAGCACGGAGGAATCCCAGGGATCTGAGCCAAGAAGGAGGGTGGAGGTGATGGCCGTGGCAGTGGTGAGGTGAGGTTGGTAGTTGTGAGTCCCCAGGCTCAGATCCAACCTTCGGAGTGCCAGCTGAGGCCGAGGGGCAGCAGTGATGAGGGTGAGGGCTCTGCTGTGGGGAGAGCAGAGAGTCTGGCCAGAGCTGGATCTTGGAGGCAGAACTGAGCACCCGAAGGAGCCGAGCTGCTGGGAGCAGGGCAGCCGCAGGAGAGGAGGAGAGAGGAGAACAGCTAGAAGCCGAAGTGGGAGTTGAGGGGTCTGCAGGAGATGCCCAGAGGCAGCAGAGACCCCCGGAGGCCGCAAGGCTGGTGGAGCTGGTGGCAGAGCTGGAAGACAGGGCTGGGTTGAGGGTCTCGGGGGCAGGCAGAAACTCCTGCTGCTCCAGAGGCTGCAAGAGAGGAGCACCAGGAGGGGGAAGCCGGGGGCCACCAAGGCCAACTAGAGCTGGTCAGTGGCCGGTGGGTGGTGAAGTCGTCTTAGGGATGGAAGAACATAGGAGATAGATTGATAGGGCCGGAAGGGACTTTGGAGGTCTTCTAGTCCAACCCTCTGCTCAAGGCAGGAACTTTATACCATCCGGTTCTCTTGTCCACTTTGGAAACTTCCAGAGATGGAGCCCTCACTCCTTTGGGAGGCAACCTATTCCATTGCTCGATTCTTCCTACTGTATGAAAAATTTCTCCTGACTTCTAGATTGGGTCTCTCTTTAACAAACCCCCCCCCCCATTTCCTCTTGTCCTTCCCTCCAGTGCTCTGGAGATGGAGCCCCTCCCCTCTTCTCTGACAGAGCCCCTAAAAGTGCCGGAAGATTCTATCATGGCTGCCCAATCCTTCCCACCTTGTCTCAGCCAGACATAGCAAACTCCCTCAACCGTCCATCAAGTGATTGAGACTCCAGACCTTAAATCATCTTTGTTCCTCTTTTCTTCAGAATCTCCACAACTTTTTCTTTTTGGGACTGACCGGAATTGGACAAAGTATTCCGAGGGTGGTCTGACCAGTGAGACATAAAGCGGTACCAGAACTTCTCTCCATCTTGAGTCTCCCCCTCTTTTATTGCTGCCTAAGGCTGCCTTGGCCTCCTTTGTCAGCTGGAGCAGAGTTCTGGCAGATCCTTAAGTGCTTTGCCACGAGATCCTTTCACAGGGACCACTACTGAGCCAGGTGCCGCCCGTTCTGTAGCTAGGCATTGGGCTTTCCTGCTAAGGATCCTGCAGATCCTGGCTTTTCTCACCAGTGAATGCATCTTGCTAGGTGGGGTCCAACGTTCAAGTCTGTCAAGATCCTTCTGGATAATTGAGCTGATGTTCTAATAATTCCAACAAGCTCGGTGCCATCTGCAAATCTGATGAGTTCCCTTTCTGTCCCCTCACGTAGATCTTTGAAGAAGAGGTGGAAGAGTCCTGGGCCCAAGGCAGAACCTTGAGGAACCCCTCCGAATGCTTCCCCCCATGTAGATGTAGCTCCATGAAGGACCACTCACTGGGTCCGGTTGGTCAGCCACCTTAGGAATTTTGTGCCTATTCGGAATTGTATCCCAATTCTATCTATCTGAGTGTTCTTTTCATATTTTAGTTTTTTTTTTTCTTTTTGCCTAAAAGAGATTCAAAGAAAAAATTAAGCATTTCTGCATTCACCATTTAGGTCATTCACACGTGGAATCCTTCCCAGTCTCTCTAGAAACTAGAAACAGATTAACAGAGTTGGAAGGGACCTTGTAGGTCATCTGGTCCAACCCCCTTCCCCCCAAGCTGGAGACCCTACACCATTTCTGGCAGATGGCAGTCCAGTCTCTTCTTGAAAGCTTCCAGTGATGAAGCTCCCACAACTTCTGAAGGCAACTTTATCTCTTTATTTCCAGGTTGAATCTCTCCTTGTTCAGTTTTCCATCCATTATTCCTTATCCTGCCTTTGTCCGGCCTTTGGGTGCTTTGGAGCTTCACCTCCTCCTCTCTGTGGCAGCCCCTCAAATATTGGAAGACTGCTATCATGTCTCCCCTAGTCCTTCTCTTCACTAGACCAGCCATGCCCAGTTCCTGCAACCGTTCATTGTATGTTTTAGCCTCCAGTCCCCTAATCCTCTTGGTTGCTCTTCTCTGCACTTTTTCTGGAGTCTCAACATCTTTTTTATAGTGTGGTGACCAAAACTGGATGCAGGATTCTGGGTGTGGTCTTACTAAGGCTTTATAGGGTGGTATTAGTACCTCTCTTGATCTTGATTGTATCCCTCTGTTAATGCAATTTAGGATTTCATTGGCTTTTTTTGGCTGCTGGCTCATATTTAACTGGTTGTCCACTAAGACTCCAAGATCCTCTCAAAGTTACTGCTCTTAAGCCTGGTTTCACCCAGTCTATACTATCGGTTTTTCTTTCCCAAGTGTAAGACTTTACTTTTCTCTACTTTGGATTTCATTGTGTTGGATCTCTCTTAGCTTGTTGGAGTCAGCTCTCTTAAAGACTCAACTCTTAGCCTGCTGGAGCATTGCTTGGACCAGAAGACCTCCAAGGTCCCTTCCAACCCTCTTGGACTGTTCCTGTTGGTTGAGTTCCCTGGGCTTGATGAAGTATGTTTGGGGGGCTCCCCAGAGGCTCAGAGCCAGAGGGGCTGAATGGGAGGTTTGCCAGGTTCTTTATGGGCTGAAAGTTGGGTCTGGTGTGGTGTGGATGTGCTGGTCTGACTGGTGGGAGAGGCCATCTATGGGGTGATAAGGGGTGTCTGCATGAGGATGTGGGGGAGCAAAAGTGCAGGTAGATGTTAGGCATGGCCTCCTCCTTCTCTTGCTTCCTCCTGAGAGGCTCTGGAGCAGCAGGAGCTTCTGCCTCCTCTGAGACCCTCCACCCAGCCCTGTCCTCCCGTTCTGCCCCCCTGCTCCCTCAGCCTTGTGGCCTCTGGGGGTCTCTGCTCCCCCTCGGCCTCTCCTGGGGACCCCTGGGCTCCCCTCCAGCTTCTGGCTGCTCTCCTCTCTCCTCCTCTCCTGCGGGCTGTTCGGCCCCCAACTGCTCAGCCTATTCGGCTGCTCAGTTCTGGCTCCCAGATCTGGCTCTGCCCAGACTCACCTGGCACACAAGGTAGCAAGTCCCCCACCCCACCTGCCTCCCTCCCTCCCTCCCCCAATCCTCCACCCTCTCCTGGACAGACAGTTGGACATGATGCTCTTTCTATGGAGATATTTTAAACCAATAACCAATAGGCATCCTGGCCATTCCGACTCTGCTTAGCTCCAGTGGCTGCTTAAGGAGGAACAGACTATGGTTACAGCAAAGGTGGTTAGATTCTCTGCAGCAGCGCTGGGGATTCATGGGAAACACGGAATAATCCACCATAGCTATTTCACACAACTAAAGTAGCAAATCCTTTTGCATTACTACTCCTTTGTATTTAATGACTATGGGGCTCACAGTTTAAGGAGTGAAATTATAATATCGTTAGGCCATGTGTAACTGACATTGGATGCCAAATTGTAATTTTAATATAGAGTTTATCTGTTTATTATTTCATTCTAGAATTTTTAACTGGATAGTCCTTGGGTGTTTTTATTTGTTCTGGTCTCTGGTCTTTGATTTTAATAAACTTGATTTGATTTGATGCAATTCAATTTACCAAGAAGGGTATTTAAAAAGACATATGATAGAGTTGACTGTTCCTCGTGTAGTGAATACTTTCCTCAGATAAAGGAACAATTCTTGTGTCTTAAAGAAATGCACCATCACTTTGAGGTTGCAGTGATCATATTTCATAAATAGGATAGAACTAACCTTTAATTGCTGTTCAGGGGCCTGTTCATTCATTGCTGTTAAATCTCTGTTACTTGCTGATAATGACTTAGAACAGCCTGCCCAGATCTGATGGCCTCCAGATGTGAATGAATGCCTGGTCCTGATTCATGCTTGGCAACAAGTCCACCTTCCTCCGAGAAAGACCCAGATGTGTTTGCCAACACTGGTGCTGCTCCGTTTGTAGACCAGAGACCGAACCTTTGATGTTGTGTCTGCTGCTGCAGCCCTGGGAGACCTAAAATAACATGGGACCCCAAAATTGTGAGCAGATCTTTGGACTTTCACCTGGACCGGTAGCTCCCAGGAACTGCCCAGGCCCCTCTCCTCTTGAAGGGCATCTCAGCTCTCTGGATCTTGATGGAGAGAGCACAGAAATGGCCTCTCTGCCTTTTGATCTCCAACCTTGGAAGGAGAAATCTGTGGGCCTGATTCCTCAAGGAAATCCTGCTCTTACTTGCAGCTTCTGAATAGTTACTTAAAGATGTCAAGTGGGCTTTGGCTGTTATAACTATGGGTATCCTTTCCGGAAACTCTTGCAAAAACCTTTATATCTTGCATAGATGAAGGATTTGTGAACTCTGTGTGTGTGTTTGTGTGTCTTTGTATCTTGTGGCACAATGGTCTTTATTCTACCTATCTGAAATTGCCAAGATGAGGAAATCCATCCCAGGGACAGATCAAGACGCCTCCTGGATCCCCTCCTGGAGATGGACTCCATGTTTGCACCCAGGAGCTCTTTCCCCTCCCCCACTTCCTGCCTCCCTCCTCAGTTCCAGGAAAGAGGAAGAATCCCCTGCAATGAGTCATCCTGAGTGGCGGCCTCCCACTTGTGTGTCTTCTCCTGCCTCTGTTGCTCTGGACAAGCCACTCAGAAGAACCCTCCAACCCTCCGCAAAAGGCCAAGAATGAAGACGTGGCTCAAGAGTTCTTAGCCTCCATCTTGAAATAGAGCCAGCTAACCAGCCCTGCCCCAAAGGAAGGGAGGGAGGGAGGGAGGGAGGGGTCCATGGGGTGTGGGCGATGGGGAGGTCCTTCCCTGATGATCTGCCAGCTTCTCAGCTCAGGGTCCAGCCAGGTGGGCGCAGGGCCAATGGCTCACCCGTCACTGACCCCCATGCCAGTTCCTGCTGCCCACATCAGGCAGGAAAAGAGACACAAGGAAGTGACAATTTGACCAAAGGCTTTTCATCCTCCTAAAGAATCCCATCCCAGCTCCAGAGAGACTCCAGGCCCCTCAAAAGCCCACTGCATTCCGATGCCTTTGGACCATGGAGCCCAGACTTGGGCGATTCTTCCTTGGAGACCCTGAGAATCGAATGGAGGGAGGGGCGAGGGGAGCTATGCCCAAGGCCAGACCCCCCCTTTCCCTTCTGCCTTTGTGGGCGACATCTGGGATGAGGCCTGGGGGCTCCTGAACCTCCCCCTCCAGCCTGATCTCAGGGTCGGGTGTATAAGTTGCAGGTGAGGGGAGACGATTGAGACAACTGGGCCCTTCTTCACTCCCACAACTGTAGACAGCAACATCTGGAGAAGGAGGGGCTTCCTTGGCTTTGGGGGAGGAGAGAAAAGATGCAGGTGGCCAGATTTGGGGGGGGCAGAAATCCTCCTTTTGTTCGAGTTCAGGTGGACCCGGTTCCTCCCCTCCAGACCTTCCGGCTCTGGGGATCTGCAGAGGCCCCTTCCCCCTCCCTTCCTCCCTCAAACCTCTCAGACTGGCCGTCCTGCTGGATCCTTTCTTCTTCAACTGTGGCAGGGACCTCGATCTTTCCAGGGATGATTGACAGTTCCAGGGTATTTGGGTTGGTTTTGAGGTCGACTGCCTGGGTGGGGTTTGCTCTGCTGTGTAAGAGTTGTGTAAGGGAACTTCACAAATATGCTGAGGACACCTGGTGGCAGGTGATGGGGGAGGAAAACGGCAGGTAAGGAAAAGTCCGGATGGAGTGGGAAGGGGGGGGCAGAGAGAGAGAGACCAAGGAATGGCCAGAAGACTTGGGGTCCCTTCTGAAGAGGGAAACCTTCTCCCTGGTTTGACCTCTGAAGCTTTGAGCAGGTCAGGCTGATTCCTCTTCAGTCCTTTGCAGTTCCAGACTCCCCCAAAGGGAAAGGAAGGGGAAGGGGTTTCTCTCCTCTCCCCCTCCTCTTTCCAGGCAGCGACCCAGACGGAATGCAAATTCCTCCTTCATTGGGATCGCCTGGACAGGAGGCCACCCAGAAGTGACACCTTCTCTTCATTGATGGATGAGACTGACGTGGACTCCCATCTCATGCACAACATCCCTGGGAGGGTCAGTGCAGGAGAATAAAATATAAAACCCAACAAAAGGACCCCCACGTCTTCCCTGGCTATGGGGGGCGGCTCCCCTCCTCTCATCCAGCCCCACCCTCACCCCGACCTCTTCCCAGGGCAGAAACCCTCATCTGTGAAATGAAACGTACGTGTGTGTGTGTGTGTGTGTGTGTGTGTGTGTGTGTCCCCAGCTGCTTCCAGCCCCAGAGGAGGAATCGGGGGTTCTAAATTGGGGGAGGAAGCTTTGATTTCGGACTTTGGAGGTGGGAAGGACAAGAATCAGAGGGAGCACCAATGGGAATTCTCCCTGCTTGAGCGTCATCGGTCTCCGGGCAGAGTCCTTTGTGGCTTCACCTGAAGGAGGAGGGAGTTCATAGCAGAGAGAGAAGCGGAGAAATTGGGGGGGGGGGGATCTGTTCCGTATTTGTGTGTGGGGGGGGGGAAGCAGCTTAAGGGGGTTCATGGCAGCCCTAGACGGGACCCTCCACTTTCTTTGCTCCCTTCAGGAGTCTCAGCCAGGGATTCCCGCTTCCCCCCTTTCTTATCCACCCCCCCCCCATTGACATCCACAACAGCGGTTCTTGAACCCAAAACCGAGCTCTTATTTGCGGTGGGTCCGAAACCCCCACAGACCCCCCGGCAGCCCCTTTGCCAGGAAGGGAGCAAAAGGCAGGAGCTTCCGGGAGGGGCAGGGAGGGCAGGGACCCCCAGGGGTTGGGGGAGGGGCACTCCCAATGATGAAATTTGTGGGTCATGAACCCCCCCCTTTCTTCACCCCTCCCCCCCCCTTTCTCCGCTCCTCTCTCTGCGCCCAACTCTTTGTCATCAGGTGAAGTCAAGGGAGACTCTGCCCGGAGACCGATGACGCTGCAGAAGGGAGCATTCCCATTGGTCCTTATGCTTTTCTGGGCACATCCTAGGCAGAAATCTTCATCTGTGAAATGAAACGTGTACGTGTGTGTGTGTGTGTGTGTGTGTGTGTGTGTGTGTGTGTGTGCGCGTGTCCTGGCCAGATGCTTCCAGCCCCAGAGGAAGGATCGGGGGTGTGAACTGGGGGGGAGGAAGCGTCGATCTCGGACTTTGGAGGTGGGAAGGGCCAGAATCAGCGGCTGCACCAATGAGAATTCTCCCTGCTTGAGCGTCATCGGTCTCCGAGCAGAGTCCTTTCTGGCTTCACCTGAACCCCTCCCCCTTTCTTCACCCCCTCCCCCCGATTCCGCCTGTGGGGCTGCGGGGCCCGTAGAGCTTCTGGCTCCTTTCCTTTCCTTTCCTTTCCTTTCCTTTCCTTTCCTTTCCTTTCCTTTCCTTTCCTTTCCTTTTCCTTTCTTTCCTTCTTCTCTCTTCCTTTCCTTTCCTTTCCTTTCCTTTCCTTTCCTTTCCTTTCCTTTCCTTTCCTTTCCTTTCTCTTTCTGTCCTTCTTCTCTCTTCCTTTCCTTTCCTTTCCTTTCCTTTCCTTTCCTTTCCTTTCCTTTCCTTTCCTTTCCTTTCCTTTCCTTCCCTTTCTCTTTCTGTCCTTCTTCTCTCTTCTTTTCCTTTCCTTTCCTTTCCTTTCCTTTCCTTTCCTTTCCTTTCTGTCCTTCTTCTATCTGCCTTTCCCTTTCCCTTTCCCCTGCCCCTTTCCCCTTTTCTTTTAAGAGTGCTTCTTGTTCCACAGCTGGAATATGCAAATTTCCCTTGCAGGAAAACTGGCAAAATGTCTTCCTGACCCACACTCAGGGAACAGTCACATTTCTGTTTGTCTTTTAAGCAGTCTTTCCTGATGATTGCCAGTTTTATCAATTGTGTTGTCATCCTCCCTCCCTCCCTCCTCCCCTCCCCCTCCCCTCCCCTCCCTTCCCTTCCCTTCCCCTCCCTTCCCTTCCCTTCCCTTCCCCTCCCTTCCCTTCCTCTCTCTGCCCCTCCCCTTCCCTTCCCTCCCCTCCCTTCCCTTCCCCTCCCTTCCCTTCCTCTCTCTGCCCCTCCCCTTCCCTTCCCTCCCCTCCCTTCCCCTCCCCTCCCTTCCCTTCCCTCTCCTCTCCGCTCCTCTCCTCTCCTCTCCTCTCCTCCCCTCCCCTCCCCTCCCTCCCTCCCCTCCCCTTCCCTTCTGGGAACCGTTTTGAAGGGATTGGTGTCTTTTGTGGGATATATGAGAAAAGGATCTTTCCATCTAGAGATGCCTTGGGGATATAAATACAGGCAGTCCTCAATTTACGACAGTTCATTTAGAGACTGTTCGAAGTTTCAACAGTACCGAAAAAGCGACTTGTGGCCGTTTTTCACACTTATGACCCTTGCAGCATCTCCAGGGTCACCTGATTAACATTCAGATAACAAACAGTCAGGTTTAAATGTCATCTCAAATAAATTGCACTCCCAGACAATTAATCTTTGCTGAGATATTCCATTTATTGAGTACGACAGATCTGGCCCCGACTCATTGTCAATAAATAAATAAATAAATAAATAAATAAATAAATAAATAAATAAAACATATTTACAAATACAGAACTGTATTTGCTGCAGCTATCCAGACAGACATCATTTATTTTGAGATAGCATCGATGAGATGCAGAGAATTTTGATTGGGAAGGGAGGGATTGGGGGGCAAAGGTCAGTATTGACAATGAAAGAGCCAGGGACAGATCACTATGCTCAATAAAGAGAAAATTTCCTCAAAGATCGGCAGTTTGGAAATTCATTTATTTTGAGATAGCATCGAAACCTGACAGTACCCTTCACAAACCGAACTCTGAGGCATTCTGTTTCCTCAAAGAACAAATTTATTTAGATACATCATCTTGGCACAAACTGGTGGAAAGCCAGTACTAAAGGTTCCCACGCTTTCCACCCCACTTAAAGTAAAGGTTTCTCATTTTTCCAAAACAATATGTCACACTCTCCAATCGGGATAAGGGCTGGTTGCTTGGCGACTTCTCTCCTCCTGCTCTGGCCAGCCGGCCGTTGGAATGTATCTGACTCATCGGCTAACTACGTTGCTTTGGCTGAAGACTCCATCCACCTCTGCTCTCCCCCTTCAGCTCCAAACTGTGTCAACCTGAATTCACGTGAGAATAACCCGTGATAGAAACAAATCTCCCCACCGGAAAGGAACCGGCCACCGCCGGGTCAGATTCAGGCTTGACACTGAGTTCCATGGTTCATGAACTGGGATGGAAAGAAGCAGCAAGTGGCTGCCATGCAACTCTGAATGTTACACCTCTATCCTTCCAACTGTGAGGCTTCAGCAACCCTGGTGCATCACCAGAAAGCTCCTTTTGCCGCCTTTGGAAAAATGAATGCTTAGCCAAAAACAAATGTATGTCTGTAAAGTTGTCTCCCTCTTAGGAACTTGTGAACACGACGGGTACCTCAAAGCGCTGTTGGATGGCATCCTCCACAAGGCCGCGTGCAGGGAGCCACCTGTGGTGATAGCAGTCCAGCCGGTCTAAGAATTCGTGGCCCACCAGCATCATGGCCTTCTGGAACCCAGCCTGGAAAAGAAGCATGGATTTGGCAATTACACTCTCAATCCAAGGGCGTTTTTAATTTGGAGCCATGCAAGCTGTGCCATGCGATTATAGGAGGGGACCCTGCTAGCCACTTTCTCTCTCTCTGCATTCCTCAGACAAACCCTCATCTGACTCCTCTTTCCTCTTAGCAGCAGAGACATCTGTGAGCTGCTTACACAAAGAGAATTTCCCAAGTCAGAATTTCCCAAATACAGGGAGTCCTCGACGTACGACCACAATTGACCCCAAAACTTCTGTTGCTAAGTGAGTCATTTGTTGTTGTCCCACTTTATACGACGTTCCTTGCTACAGCTGTTAAGTGAATCCCTGCTGTTGTCCAGTTAGTGATGTGACTGTTAAGTGAATCTGGCTTTCCTCCTGAAGGTTGCAGAAGGGGATCACGTGACCCCAGGACACGGCAACAGTCATAAATACGAACCAGTTGCTAAGGCTCTGAATTTTGATCACGTGACCATGGGATGCTGCAATGGTCGTTAAGTGTGAAAAATGGTCACAAGTCACCTTTTTCAGTGCCGATGTAACTTTGAACGGTCACTAAATGAAGTGCTGTAAGTTGAGGACTACCTGTAGCTGGGCTCTCTAGAAAAAAAGATCATGGCCCTGAGTTGATGACGGGTCGGCCAAAACAGCCATGCAACCCCCAGCCCTGGAAGCTCTGGAAGAACTGGCCCAAGGGTCGCCTTCCCTGGCACCCTCCATGGGTCACCATGGCCCCACAAACAGGTGGAAAAAAAGAGGAAGGCCGCCTTTGGGGGGGTTGTCTGGGTCAAAAGACAGCAATGTAAGCAGCAGGCTCCATCTTCTCTATTGACACGCTTCCATCGCAGGAGAGCTGGGCTAGTCTACATTAGCCAAAGACCAGGAGGAGCCTGGTAGCACTTCTTCAGGCTAACACATTTTATGGAAAGGCTTGTATGTTTGACGAAATCAGCCATCGTTCATACAATAGAACAGAATAACAGAGTTGGAAGGGACCTCGGAGGTCTTCTAGTCCAACCCCCTGCTTAGGCAGGAAACCCTACACCACTTCAGACAAATGGTCGTCCAATATCTTCTTAAAAACTCCAGTGTTCCAATAATTTTTTTAAAAAACTAAATTACTATGTCCTTAAATTCATTTGGCAAAACAAAAAACCCAGAATCAAACTTAAAATGCTTCAAGAGCTTAAAGAAAGAGGAGGATTTGGTGTTCCAAAATGGGAATACTACTATCAGGCTGCAAATTTAGTCTGGATCAGGGATTGGATATTGTTGAGAAGAAGGAGGTTGTTGATCCTGGAAGGTGAGGGGCTACATCAAGGTTGGCATTATTTTCTTTGGCAAAACAAAATCCCAAAGCACAGGTGCCTTGCAGGACATTATGTGAGGAATATTCTAATTGAGTCCTGGAGGAAAATTAAGGGCAAATTTTACTTTTCAATCCCCGCTTGGCTGGTCCCACTCGAAGCTATAACGTATAGGCCTCTATATAACAAAGAAAATCACCTCTCTTACTGGGAACTTTTGGACCCCCATGGTAGTCTGAAATCAAGAAATGAGTTGGAGTTGTAGGGAAAACAACTGGACTGGTGGGCTTATGCCCAAATTTGCTCGAAATTTAAAAAAGATAGGGGACAAGATGGTATTAATTTGAATCAGCATGATCTGGACAATATCATTCTAGGAAAAGAGGACAAAATGTTATCAAGGATATATAAACTTTTAATAGACTATTGGATAGGGGATGAAATAGTTAAAGACTCTATGATTGCCTGGGGGAGAAATATTGGCTATCCAATTGATATGACAAAATGGGAAGAAATCTGGCTTAAACATATGAAATTCCTGTGGGCAACATCATACAAAGAAAATGTGTACAAGATGCTGTATAGATGGCACTTTCCACCTGCTCGTCTTTCTAAAATGTATTCAAATCTCTCACCAAACTGTTGGAAGTGTGGGGAGATTGGCACCTATTTCCACATGTGGTGGACCTGTTCCAGGACGACTGAATTCTGGAAAATCATACAGGCATGGATCATGGAAATCACAGGTTATAACCTAATTCTGAAACCAGAGTACTATCTACTGAACATTAGGCCAGACAACATAGGCACAAATATATGGTGTCTGTGTGTTTTTATCACCACGTCAGCAAGAATATGTTTCGCCCAACATTGGAAGGGGAAAGACCTGCCGGCTGAAGACTTGATTTTGGAGAAAATTTTGGATTATGCGGAAGCCGACAGACTGACTAAAGCATTGAAAGATCAAAAGGACTCCGTATATTTCCAATGTTGGGACAAATGGTATGTTTGGTTGAACAACAGATGCCCAAAAAGTCAAATATAACCAGGATTATGTTTAATATTTGTTAAACCTGACTGAAGTCTACATACCATAGAAAGTGTAAATATCATGTAAAGTTCCTGTCGCGATCATTTGTTTGACTATTTCTTTTTCTTGATGTATTGTTTTAAATAAATACATTAAAAAAAAAAAACTTCCAGTGTTGGAGTCTGAAAAACTATCAGACTCCTGATGTTTTCAGGTTTTTTTTTAGATCCACCACAAATTTCCTTTGTATCTGATTTTATTGTTGTTTCTCTGTGTCATATATGTGGGTATATACATAATTTTGTATTTATTTATTTGTTTGTTTATTTATTCTGTCATGGTTTTATTGTCTCAAAGGTGGTGACCCTTTGAGAGCTGTATGCAACAAAATTTCATTATTAATGTATGCCAATTAATGTACATTCAAAGTGACAATAAAACTATCCTATCCTATCCTGTCCTGTCCTTATTGTTAGAATAGAATAACAGAGTTGGAAGGGACCTTGGAGGTCTTCTAGTCCAACCCCCTGCTTAGGCAGGAAACCCTACACCACTTCAGACAAATGGTTATCCAAAATCTTCTTAAAAACTTCCAGTGTTGGAGAATTCACAACTTCTGGAGGCAAGTTGTTCCACTGATTGATGGTTCTAACTGTCAGGAAATTTCTCCTTAGTTCTAAGTTGCTTCTCTCCTTGATTAGTTTCCACCCATCGCTTCTTGTCCTGCCCTCAGGAGCTTTTGGGGAACAGCTTGACTCCCTCTTCTTTGTGGCAGCCCCTGAGATATTGGAACACTGCTATCATGTTATCCAAGATTGGCCAAGCAAATCTTTGTCTTCTGAATCCTACCTCGGTGTCTTGGTCCTTGTCATTCCAAGGAGGATTCAGGGAGCCCATCCTGGAGCCCACGTTGGTGGTCATGGCGTAGCGAGGCTCTTCATCCCACTGGGAGATGCCATTGTCGATTGCCTCTATCTCCTCTATGAAGTTCTCATACAACTCAAAAGGGAGGAGGATGGGAACGAGAAGAGGGTCAGTTCAGCGAGGAATAATTTTTGGAGTGTGCTGCTAAAAGAGACTATCAACAGGACTCTTTACATTCTTCCTGTGAATTATGCATATTGAATCCACTAATAAAAGCTGTTTTAAGTAAGTAAAGATCGATGGCTTTACAGGGCCTTCAGATATTGCTGAACTACCATTCCCACAATACTTCTCCACTGGACATGCTGCCTTGGGCATTACAGGAACTATAGTCCGACACAGAAGTTACTAAGTTGGAGAAAGCCACTTCGGCTGCTGAAAAGGACTCCGTTATTTCTCTTACTCACGCCAGACGTTTTCTTTCACATGTCCCCAAATATGGATCTAGACACCTTGTCACAAAGCAGACACACAACAGGATCTTCCTCCTTTAGGCTCAACTTGTTGGCTAAAATCTGGGAGCCAAAGTGCACATAGACCAGCTCTGCACTGCTCAGCTTGGTCTGCCACCATTGATCAGGTTTTAGGTGGTGCATTGACTCGTTAAATGACCTGGGAGAAGAAGGCAGGGGGTCAGAAGAGCCTGGGAAGGCAGCGAGAGAAACAAAATCACACCACTTTGAGAAAGAGCCCAAACTTTCCAAATTTCTTTTCTTCATAGTCTGGTAGAACTGACTTTTAAAAATATATCTCAAAGCTCTGCCTACAACAAGGAAACCTCGTCCAAAATGTGTTTTCCTCTTTTTTGGTGCTTTTCCTCCTTTCCTTTCTCTGCCATTTTTAGATTGTAAGGCCAAAAGCAAGGACTATGTTAACAGTATTATACCTGAGTCGAAAGATGCTTTGAAAAGCACTTTAAATTGTTGTTTAAAATGCTAAAAATAAAGATGAATAATGGAGGCTCATTTGAAACAAGTTCTTTACCGTTAACAATTCTTCCAATATCGCAATGGTGTTATATCTCATGTTTTTACATTTGTTCTGGCTGTGAGCTGCTCCTTTGTGTTGAGGTCTGGCCTCAGAAGGATAATGTAGCACTTGGGGATGAAGATGCAGCCCAGCAGACCAGCACTGGAGGCCAGGATGGAGAAGACCTGCACAGCCACCATGTATTTCCCTTTGGTGCTCAGGTAGGTGGGCACAAAAGTCACCCAGACACTGCAGAAGACCAGCATGCTGAAGGTGATCAGCTTGGCTTCGTTGAAGGCCCCAGGCAGGTTCCTGGCCAGGAAAGCCACCGTGAAGCAGATGGCAGCCAGGAAGCCCATGTAGCTGAGGGTGACGTAGAACATGACAACGGCCCCTTCGTTGCATTGCAGGATGATCTCTCCAGGCTGGGAGTGGAGGTCAGAGTCAGGGAAGGGGGCAGAAACTCCCAGCCAGATGGAGCAGATGATAATTTGGACAGCAGAACAAGAAAGGATGATGGAGTTGGCCAAGCTCTTTCCCAACCATCTCTTCACTCGGTTTCCTGGTTTTGTGGCCAGGAAAGCCAGCGCCACCATGATGGTTTTGGCCAAGAGAGAAGAAATGGCAACTGAGAAGATGATGCTGAAAACCATTTGTCGGAGAAGGCAGGTGGCTTTCCTTGGTTGACCAATGAAGAGAGAAGGAGACAAGAAGCAAAGCAGGAGGGAGACCAGGAGGATGTAGGAGAGGTCCCGGTTGTTGGCTTTGACAAGGGGAGTTTCCCAGTATTTAATGAAGATGATTAAAACAAAGTCTGTGATTAAGAACAAGAGTAGGGCAAAAGAGACCAGGATGATGCCCAGATGTTCTTCATAAGACAGGAAGGTTATGACTTTGGAGATACATTGGACTCTGTCCTCATTTGGGTATTCATCATCTGGACACTTGGTGCATTTTTCCATATCTGAGAAAGCAAAAAAGCAATATTTCTTTAATATTCTGTTCCTTTCTCTTGCAAGAAAAACCTTCTTTGGATAACAGCTGATACCACAGACATTTTCCAAGAAGTATTTCTAAACTATTTCATTAAAAAGAGCATAAGAAGGATATTTGGGGGGGGGGTTTGGCGTTGCAGCGAGACAGCCGGGGAAATAGCAGGTTCTGAGGAGCCCAGCGAAAACCCTGACTGCCGAACCACCGCCGATGGGTCTCCGGACCAGAACCGTCCTGCAGGGATGGGGTAGAAGGAGAGGCACCTCAGATGACCAAGAGGAACAGGGAAGGTCCTCGGAAGTCGGAGGGAACTCTCGGTAAGTCGGCGGTGGGGGTGGCAGCCATGGCGGCTGCCACGAAGCTGGGACAAACCGGGCTAAGTGATGTGCAGGAGGAAAGCAGAAAGGAACAATGCTCTTTGAAGTTGGGTGAGTGACAACCAACCCAGACTAGAAACAATGTTTGGAGTAATGGTTTTTTATTTGTAAGACCCCTAGCCTTAAAACAGCAGCTGAGTAACTATGGGGCATAGAAGATTTTAGAATGAAATTTTTAAAAGAAAAAAAAAGTCCCGACTGAAAATTGATGTTTGAATAGACCAAATTGGAAAATTAAACATTGAGACCTGGTTCAAAACTGATCAAGCTTTAAATTTGAATTGGACTCTTAATGAAAAGAAGCGGAAAAAAAAGAATTATTATTTTTAAAACACAGAAGAAGGAGAGAATAAAGCAGGAATGTTATATGATTGAAAAAAAATGGTGATTTGCAGGACTAATGGAAATTGTGGATTGTAGAGAGACACCTTCTGGTTCAAAAGAAACTTTGTAACTTGCTCTTTGTTTGGGAACATTGTGAATATTACAGATAACAACCGTGGGATTTTGGCAGTGGAGCTGTTTTTTCTTTGCAGGCGGCTGGACTGTGATGAAAAGAAAGGGAAAATATAATGGAACTCCTATAATTGGACTAATTGGTGCAGGAACAAAAGAAGTCAAATGGCGCAGGAACAAAAGAAGAAAATTGATGTGATTTGCTTGAAATAGAAGAAAAAGAATTAAATTGATATATGGAGAATTTAATTGAGAACATTGAAATTGAATATATGCTAACAGACAAGGAAATGAAGAATAAGATGCACACAGCTGGAAAAAAGAAGATAAAAACAATGTGATTAAAAATGAAAAAGCAGTGTATAGATGGATAGTAATAATAAAAAGCAGGTTATAAAAGAGGGATAAGAATGAATATGAATATGAGAAGAATTTGTTATAGATACATAAAAATTGAAATAAAGAGGGAAGTTAGAATATAAGAGGAACAGAATAGGTTAAAATAAATTTATTAATTTATATAAGGACGTGTTTGGTGCAAGAACTATGTCTAAATTATTTTAAATTATGGGTATTAATTCAGCCAAATTTATTTAATTCATTTTATTCGATTTTAAATTTTGTATATGTATGTGTTTTATTTCATGGCTGTTCACCGCCCTGAGTCCTTCGGGAGTAGGGCGGTGTAGAAATTCAATAAAATAAAATAAAATAAATAAATAAATGTTAAAGTGCTACAAAGATGATAATGATAATGTGATTGAATATGAATAAGTAATGTATAGATAGATGGTAAAATAAAAGAAAAGTGATTATGCTGGGATAGGCAGCAAAAATAAAGATGATTCTACTGGGTATAACAGTAAAAATAAAGATAATTATGCTGGGATTGACAGTAAAATAAGATGTTTATACTGGGTATAACAGTAAAATTTAAGAAGTTTATGCTGATATTAACAGCCAAAAAAAGATGATTAAGATGAAGATTATATACTGGGAGATGATTATACTGGAATTAATATTAATAATGAAATGATTATGTTGTGATGAAGAGTTAAAATAAAGGTGACTATGTTGAGATAAACAGTAAAATGAAGATGATAAATGTTAACAGTTAAAATACTGTGTAAATATCTTGATGATTTATATTTTTAAGATATATCCATCCATGCTAAAAGAAAAAGAAATTGAAATGATATTTGGTTAAGGATTTTAAGATTTAGGTAATGGGTTTTAAGACATTTTTAATTAGATAGAATTTATGGCAATAATGGTATAGAATATTAAGCTGTGTTATTTGGAAATTAAGATTTGAGGTGAAATAATAGAAAGGTAATTGATCTGTGTAAATTAATATAAGTTAGACATTTTTCTTTAAAAAAAAAGATGGTAATTAGTGGGGATTTGGAAAAAGTTTTTGTTAAAAGGAAATTAGTAATTGTACCTACTTATGACCGAATAAGATGTATTGTATGTTTGTGTATTTTAAAAAATAAAAAAAATGTTTTTTTAAAAAAGGATATTTTTATTAAAAATGTAGCTAGGTATATGAAGTTGAGGGAAGTCCTAGGATCTTAATTATTTCCTGTGTAATGTGTAGAATCTACATTATTAGAGGTTAATAATGAATCATATAAACTTTTTAGACAAACATCCTGAGTCCTGCCTCATGGCAGTTAATATCCTGGACTTGGAGGATACCTTCAGTATCTTGTAACATCTGGAAGCAACCTGGAATTAAGGAGAAACTTCCTATCAGTGAGAGCAATTAACCAGTGGAACAGCTGGCCTCCAGAAGTTGTGGGTGCTTCAACATTGAAGGTTTTTAAGAAGAGACTGGACAGTCACTTGTCTGGAATGGTATAAGGTCTCCTGCTTGAGGAGGGGGCTGGACTAGAAGACCTCCAAAGTCCCTTCTACTCTATTCTGATTGATTGATTGATTGATTGATCTACATGACTGGCAGAATATTTGTGTAATGAGATCCCCCCCATAACTATCCACAGCACCACAATATGGACCAGTGACACCTTCTCAGTGATCCTCAAGGGGAGGATCCAATATACAGTGGATTGCAAGGTCTTTCAGAAGGTGGACCTGAAACAATTCATCTAGTTTCAAAGAACTCAGATGTTCCTAGAAAGGTGAACTTAGCAGCACACATCCAAACTAAAAAGCAGAAGAGATATTTCCTCTGCTGTTAGTAGAGCTTGCCCAGTCTGCCACCCCCTCCTCCCATCTCTTCTCAGCCCCTCCTTCCAAATCTTTTTTAAAAAATATTTTTTAAAATATTAATTATTAATTTTAATATTAAAAAATATTAAAATATTGTTTATTTAATTTTTTTCAAACATAAACATAAAATATATCTTTTAAGAATGAAGTCTTGATCCGGTCATAGATAGGTACAATCGCTTATATTTTTTAACAAACTCCATTCAAAATTTCCTCATTGCATCTTTTAAAATTACAAATCAAAACAATTTTTTTTAACATAAATTCTAACATCTTAATTTAAGCCATACTATTATATCACCACAAATCTTAATTCCCAAATAAACTCCATTCATTTTTATATGCAATTATAAATCAAAATTCATTCTAACTCCTTCCTAAATTTTCTCCATTACTTCTTTTAACATCAATATCAAAACACAAATTTAAGAATATTATAACCTCTGGATCTAAGTATTTACCTTACTATTTTATCACCACGAATCTTAATTTTCAATATATACAACTCTATTTTTATTTCACTTTATAAATCAAAATTCTATCTGTATTTCTTAATGTCTGGACCCATTTCATCCAATCTTTAGATCTTAAACTTTGTCAATTTTCTTGAGTTTATCATCTGTTACACATTTCATTTTACACAAAATAATCTCAAAATCGTTTTGCTTCATTTTAATTGTCTTCCAACATTTTTTTTCACCCCATATTAATTTGGCTATTTTCCAGTATTTTCTCCTCTGTATCTCCCACTATTATTTGGCTGATTTCCAGCATATTTTATTTTGGCTGAGTTTCAGCATATTCTCCTCCATAACTCAAACTGTTATTTAGCTGATTTCCAGCATTTTTTTATTTTGGCTGATTTCCAGCATATTTTATTTTGGCTGATTTCCAGCATATTCTCCTCCATACCTCCAACTATCCTTTGGCTGATACCCTGCATACCTTGTTTTGAGTGTTTTCTTTTCAATATATTTATCTATTATTTAATTATTTCCAAATATACTCTTCCAGGGTGTTTCCCAACCTATTTCTTAATGTTGATCATTTCCAACATACATTAAATTCATTCACAATTTGTTGCTTAAATCTGTGTTTCTTATTTTATCATCCAATAGTTCATTAATCATTCACATTTAATCATATTTACCATTCTCAATTTTGTTTACAGTTTAAAATTAAAACATGTTACATCAAACATATTCTCCACTTGTTCTCCCATAGTCTAATAAATTTTACAATTTAAAATTACAACATGTTGCATCAGACATATTCTCCACTTATTCTCCCATAGTCTAATAAATTTTCTTAAGTTTGTCTCATATCAATATATACTCTTATGCTTTTATAAAAATATCATTTTAACCACCTTAACATCAAATTTCTATTTTAATTACCTTCCTTTATTTTCCATCTTTATTTCTCCATATATATCTCCTGTTTATATTTAAAACTCATTTAAACATTTAGACATTTAAGCATTAGATTTTAATTTTATCTATTTTATTTCTACATTTCCCTATCTGTCCATAGGTATTCCACTTCAAAATCAATATATCCATGTTTGAAACTCTGTATATCATTTTAATTCCATTGTAAAGTCTGTTCCATGTAAAATCCATCAGTTTCCCTATTTTTGTTCCTGCGTCACTTCTTTTGTCCCTGTGCCAGTTAGTTTCGATTTTATTAGTTCCATTCTTTTCTTCTTTCTTTATAAAACCACCCATAGGCAGAATAGGAATCTCCAAAATCCAAAAATCCATAGTTATTTTCTAAGTAATCCAGGGTAAATAGCCAGTCAAAATAGTTCTTTTTCAAGCAGAAGGCAAGTCTCCGCAATTTACACTTTTCGCTTAGTCACAGCAATCTCCATTTTGAAGCAATTACATAACCATCCATTCGCCTCGCTTCATCTAACTTTTAAAGGTGTTAAGTCCTTATTTGTCGCTTTTCTCTTTTTCCAAAGATCAAATCTGTTCCAATTTGAAGAAAAACTCAGTTTTCTGGTTTGTTAATAGCCAATTCTTCCAAAACAATCAATACTAAAGTAAATTCCTTAATGGGTCGTTATCCCCTATTGTTACTTTGCAAAATCTTCAAGCCCCACAAATCTACAGCCGCTGTTTAAGTCTAGGGGTCTTATTAGTAAAAGTCCATAGTCTAACGTTGTTTCTCGCCTGGGTGGGTGTCATTCACCCGGCTTCAAAGCACATCGTTCTTTCTTTCTTCTTTCCTCCTGCACAATTCTTTTCCCGGTTTGTCCCAGCTTTGTGGCAGCCGCCATGGCTGCCTCCCCCACTGCTGACTCAGAGGGTTCCCTCCGGCCTTTGAGCAACTTGCCTGTTCCTCTCGGCCATCCGAGGCGCCCCTCTCCTTCCCCTGTCTCTACAAGACAGGTTCGGTCCAAAGACCCATCGGCAGCAGTTCGTCAGTCAGGGTTTTCGCGGGGCTCATT
The DNA here is from genome assembly GCF_029215685.1 of Pituophis catenifer annectens. NCBI lineage: Eukaryota > Metazoa > Chordata > Lepidosauria > Squamata > Colubridae > Pituophis > Pituophis catenifer. Next base: position 1,997,718 of record NW_027256899.1, on the reverse strand, counting down.
AGAGCCCGCTATTTCCCTGACTGCATCGCTGGGACACCAAACCGGAAGTCCACCTTGCAAGTCTTTTTGATTTACTTCCATTTAGATAAGAAATTGTGCAGGTTAAAAATAAAAACCCATGTGATCTTCGATCTGTCTTTTAACTTGCACTTTCATGAAAAGGTTCTGGATCAGTGGTGAAATCTAAATTTTGTTTCTACTGGTTCAGTGGGCATGGCTTGGTGGTGGGGTAATGTGACTGAGTGGTCGTGGCCAATTTTTTTTTAACTTTTAAAACCATTTTTTCTACAACCTCTTCAGTAAAGAGCCTTTGACAATCCCAGCTGAGCCACGTGATCATGAGAGGCTTTTTTTTTTAAACTTTTAAAAGCATTTCTTGGCCGAAGAGGTTATAGAAAAAATGCTTTTAAAAGTTAAAAAAAAAAAGCCTCTGATGATTGTATGGCTCAGCTGGGCATGGGGGGGGGCAGGGATTTTTGCTACCGGTTCTCCGAACCACCTGCCACCATCGCTACCAGATCAGGTGATCCGGTCCAAACCGGGAGCATTTCAGACCTGTTCTGGATGGATCCAGTTCCACAAAGCCTCCCATTTTCCTCAGTGTGACCCACCTTCCTGAGTGGAGAAGGTCCCCTCCGGACAAGGAACGCAGTCGTAGCAGCAAACTGGCTCTCCTTCTCGAGCCCTCTTGACAAATCCAGGATGACAACTTTCCACACATTTGGACTCAGGCAGGGACTGAGCAAAAAAAAAAAGGAATGCCAAAGAAAAGGTGTTAGGACTCTCCATCCATGGAAAATGGAGGTAGAAATGGATGGAGACAAGTAGCCTCTGGTCTTCCCTGAGGTAAGTATGAAATCTCTGACTACTTCTAAACAGATGCAGGAGGTAAAACAATTGGCAGATTCTTCCTTTAGTTCCTCCCTTTTGCTTTTAGAATTTAACATTACAATAAAGTAATTTTCTATTTAATAAAGTCTAGAGAGATGGAATTGATATTTTTTTTAAGTATGATGATATATTCTTATTAAAACTGAGAACAAAGTTTACTGTAAAATTTTAGGAAGCTTTTATTCCATTAGATTTTTTAATATTAAATTAAAGTATGATGAAAGTATGATGAAGAAAGAAACCTCTAACCGGTAAGATCTTGAAAGGTTTCCATAAAACATGGCAAAGCCACTCCACTTAGATCTCGTCTGTTGAAGAACTTCCATGAGATGACACCACCTGGCATGGGAGGCCAACCACCCTGGAGACTCTAGGCTTTGCCCACTTGAAATGGGACCTCAGGCTTTGGAAAACAGAGAAAAGACACCAAAATTTCTCCCACCTTATTGAGCAACTTCAGCTGTGAAAGAGCATCTTGGATGATAGTAAGCCTCTGTCTTAGAGAATACGCCAGAATCTCTCTCCTGGGATCCTCCTTGGGGAGAACCAAGTAGCTGCCAAAGGTCAGATCTGCTGTTATCTCTCCACTTTGGTCCAAGTACACTTCAAAGTGGGAAATATTCCAAAATTCATTCTTCTCCAGAAAGGGATGAAACTAGAATGGGAACATCCAGGAATTTGAAAAACAGAGAACTTTGTTTCTTATCCCACATTGAATCTTTCTTCTACAATTGTCGGATCTTCAAATATGCTTAATTAGGATACAAATACTGTCATCATCTTCATAAGTGAATGAAAAAGTTTGAGAAAAATTTGTCAATCCTATACTGACAAAATATAGAAAAAGTATATAATTGATACAATTGGTCAAATATAGGGAACATTCTAGAGCAGATGACAAATAAAATGAACAGAGAAAAAAAAAGATGATTCATAAACTCTTTGCAATCAAGAGGTTGATTCCCAGAAAGCATGGATTGATTAAGAAGGAAGTTCTCAGGTTAATCTTCTCCCTGGTCAACCTGATGGAAAACACCTCCAGATGTGCTAATTCTAATTAATTGTAATGCAACATTAACAAAATATTGAATATCTCAAAGAACAAATCTCCCACCAACTCTTTTCTTAGCCTGAAAAGTTAGCCAGGATCCTTTCTGAGTTTCTTTCTCTCCCATTATGCAGCTGCAGGATTCTCCCCTCTTCTCTGATCCTTCCCTAGGCAGCCTCTCTTCCCCTCATCCCAAAAGTCATTCTCACCCATCATTACACTTTCTAAATAGATTATGGGAACTCTGGTGATATCACTGGATTTCAGTAAAGGACTCACAAACAATTGTGTGATGTGATTAGAAACCTGAGGCCTGGATAATAAGTGGATAAAAACTGTCTTCAAAATGATACCCAAATAGTTTTTAACCCTTTTCAATCTTTCCTAGGAAACCTGAAGGTGATGGGTAACAATTTGCCATTGCTCATCAATTTTTCTATGTTGTCATTAATACGGTAATTAATACGATCTTAGAATAAACTAATTTGATGTGATTTAAAGAATATAAAGTCTTTCAATTTACAAACCTTATTTGAAATTTCATTTAAAAAGTTTGATAAAATAACAATGGTTTTAAATCAACTTAATAATCAGAAGCAAGCAACAATTGTTGAATCGGATGGATTGGATTGAATTGGATTGGATTGGATTGGATGGATGGACTGGAACTGAATTTGCTGCTGGCATCCCTGACGGAGGAGTCTGGTTTGAAGGCAGGCTGCTTGGAGATGGCTGGAGAGGCCATGGACCCTGAAGACTCAAAGTGGACAGAACGGATGACTGAAGAAATGGATTCTTTCAAGAAGATTGAGGGAGATTGGGGAATGAATTTGTCATATTTAACTGGAAAACAAGTCTTAAGAGTCATTGTGTTTCAATTTATAGGAGGTCCTATGACTTTGGGGAATGGAAAGCAGTTGTTGGGAAAGATCCTAATTACAATTTTAAGAAAATGAATTATTATTAAGAATCAAACAAAGGTGGTTAACCCTGGACAGATTCTGGATGGATCAGAGATAATTATTGTAGTGATAGATAAGAAGCTCCTCTAAGTTTTCTGAGAGTTAAATAAAAATAGCAGATAACAGACCATTTTGAAGTTTTTAAATTTAACTTTATTGTTGGATTGCCTGTTAACTCCGTTTTTTATATACAGCAGATAGATGACAAGTCAAGTAGTTGCAAATAGATGTGTAGTTTATAATTGTGGGCCTATTTTGCAAGGTGGAAAAACTATTATTGCTGTATTATATTCAACTGGGGGGACAATATGCAAGTTTTTGTCTGTTTTTAATGCACAATTTAAAATATATATATATATTTTGTCCAGTTTTGTTTTGTCTTTGTAATAGTTTTATTTTCCAAAACTTGTATTTTACCTTTTTGTATAAAATAATATTTAATAAGAGGAATATCAAGTTTCCAGAAACAATATTTATCATCACCACACAGAGAAGGGTACATGAGTAAAAAGCAATAGAAAAAATCTGAGTTTTAGCAAACTAGGACTTGACTAACAATAGAGTCTCATATAAGAACAGTAATGAGGGACTGGAAGAAAGATGAGGGATACCAAACTTGATATGCATGTTTGTGGGAATGATCTCAAAATCGTAGTTAACTGGAAACAGACTATGAGTCAGCAGGGAGATGTTTGTGGAAAGAAGGCAAATGCAACCATAAGAATCTCAGGAAGTGAACTTTGTGGTTTGGGGAGACCCCATCTCAAGGACCAGGTCCCCTTGCAGACACCACTCTTGGAGGAGAATTTGCACAAAGTCTACGTGAACTTCAGGGAAGGAGAAATAAGCCACGGAAGAGTTCAAAGGAGCTCCTCTTAGCCTTGAGGAAAGAGAACAAGGAGAAGAGCTGAAGATCAGGAGGAGTCTGGGAGCCCCTTTTCCAACTGACACAATCTCTCGGTTGGAGAAGGGAGGATGCAGCCCTCTTCCAATCACTGACACACCTTACACACAAGCATAAGATCTGCCCACTATTATTCCAGAGTGTCAGACACAGAAAAATGAATTCAGTTACAAAAAAGGAGATTTTAGCTGAAGGAGAGAAAAAAATATGATAAAAGGATGAGCTGTTTTAGAGCTGAGCCAGTTAAGCAGAGAAGTTCAGTCTCCTCTTCATGGATTATCTGAGTGCAAAGACTGAGCAGCCATCAGTCAGAGAAGCTTTAAGTGGGATTCCTGCAGAGAGGAGGGGTTGGGCTAGATGGTCTCAGGGTCTCCTCCAAATTTATAAAGGTTGTCATGCCACAACATGTATCTATTGTGCTGTTGTTGCTCTAGCCCCACCTGGTGGCCGGGGGCAGATAAGCCTCACTGTATGGCCTGAAGCCAGACTCCCTTTTCTCTCAGCCTTTGGAGGAGACGGAAGCAGCCGGTTTGACCGAGACACATGGTCATCCGGAGGCCTCCGTCCCTCACACGGAGCATCCCTGGAGAGGTTCCAGCTGCTTCTTTGTTGGCTGTTAGTTAATGCTGCCTATCTCCTATTTATCTTTGATTCTCACTCTTTGCATTTCCTCAGTTTCTCCGTGCCCTTTTCTCCCAATGAAACACCCAGATCCACCCCAGGCTCCCTTTCACTGGAGGAGAAGAGGGGGGTTTAGCTGCCTGTTGAGCTGCACACAGACCCACCTGCAGTGGGGACGGAACAAAGGGGAAATTCCACCATGCTCATCACAAACCCACAAATACAGGAATTCATTTTAAAAAAGAATACAGCATTTTCAAATGAGCAGTGTGTAATATTAAAATGCCATGGTATCTACTCTTTGCAACCATTATTCCCTGAGTAATTGAATTGGACAGATCTGCTGAGTTGGTTCCCCTCCTTCTCCTCTGGATTCCTCCTCCAAAGGATCTAAGATTAATGGATCCATATTAGGACCCCATACCTGCCATGGCTGCAGCCTTGGAGACCCCAAAGTCTTTTCTCCCTCCTTCCTTCTCCTCCTCCATCTGGAGGAATAAGCGGCATTCAAGGCCTGGGCCAGAGTCTTCATGAAACTGTAATCATGGTATTGATTTGGGATCCTTTTTCTGTTCCATTTCTCCTGGGTCTCCAGTGGGGCTTTCTGGGTGCATCTTCTGCGGCCTTTGACAGAAAAGACATGCTTGGAAAGAGAACAGCGGAAATAAGAATCTTGAAACTTTCCTTCCACAAAGAAAAGGGGTTCAAAGGCAGAATCCTTTGGCCTTTTTTTTGCCAGATAACGAAAGTTCCAAATACTATGGATGTATTTGAAAAGTCTACGCTTGTTCATTTTATACCCAAAAAAATTTGTGAGGATCCAGACTTTCCCTTCAATGGGTCCTGGAAGACGCATAAATGTTTCATGGAAAGGAAGAATTCTCTTCCAGATGGAAACATTTTCTATGAAGTGAACAAAGACGTTGACGTGTCTCCACTTAGAGAGGGAATCCCTGAGGGATGCTGTTGTGTATCCAGTTGTTGAGAACAGTTGTGATATAACCACACAAATTCCACTCCTGACAAGCACAGGAGGAAAAATCCTCATGAAATTCTCTCCATTTTCTGTGTCTGAAGCAAAGACGCCAATCAGGGTCCATCTGAAATGGAGGAGCAGGGGGACAATTGCTGGGTACTGGAATCCTTCTTTGGGATTCATCCGGTGGAAAAACGGGAATTTCCTTTTATCACTCAGAGCCTCTGAAGCAATTTCAATATTCATCTAAAAAAGCAGTGAAGAATGCTGTGTTATATTTGGGGTCAGATCAAGTCCAAAATATTAGATTTTAATAAATCCAACCTGGTTCTCCTGAATGTATTAGAATAGTTTGATAATCAGACATTGTTTAAAATATTAAAGACAGAATATTAGCAAGATTGTATCATATTAATGGAAAATAATAAGCAAATTAAAAAGCAATAAAAATGTAAATCATATTATTGTATCCCACCCCTACAATTCATCAGAATTAGATTAACACGTGCAAATGCCAGCTGGAATATTCTATTCCAATAAAGGACCTATTATAATTTTCGACGATTGCTGCACCTTTTTTTGCTTCTCTATCCCAGATTCTTTTTGGAGGAAATTTTTTAACTTTTTTCTCCAGTTATACAAGATACAGGCAGACCTCAAAGCCTAATAAGATTTGTCAGTTGCATAATCCAAGTTTGGTCTTTCACTGAAGTTTTCTCTGTTCCAACAGCCACAATTTTCAGAGTCTGTCAGTTTCCATAGATTATATTTTATGCCAATTCCCATATTTTCTGAATTTAGACAAAGCAGAAATTGTGTAAATTCCCAAATCAGCTCTGAGGGCAGCAGCTGGAGTCCTTTTACCCACCCCAAGATCCTCCTCAGAGGCTGAGATTGGGTTGGTTCTGCTGGTGGTTTCTCTCTGAAGCCCCAAACATCAGATTGATGTAAGAACATGGGGGAAAACTGGGCCTCAGATACTTTAATAACTGGGGCTGAAGAAGCTGGAGAGCTGTGAGGTTTTCATTTAAGCACCACTTTCACTCCTGCCCTTTCTCTAACTGAGCTCCTTGGATGATGAGGGAGCCAAGATTCAGTCTCAGAGAAAACAACCCCAGGTAAGGAAAGGTGTTACTTGCTCTAATGGCTGACCATCTATGGCTAGGATGTCATTTCCCAAAGACCATAACTTTTGAACTTGCTGTATAAATTATCACATAATTATTAAGACAAAACAATCCAAGTCTATACAATCCAATGTGTAAGTATGATAATATCACATTATCTGTATACATCAGTCTATTCCAATAGGAATTTAGCAGGCTAAACATGTGTACCTATAACAGAACTTATAACAAAATAAAAGGGTTGGAAGGGACTTTAGAGGTCTTCTAGTCCAACCCCCTGTTCAAGCAGTAAACCAGGCATAATAGCAGTAACTGTGAGAGGGATCCTGGACTCTTGGTGGACAACCAATTAAATATGAGTCAAGAGTGTGCAGCGGCAGCCAAAAAAGCCAATGCAATCCTAAATTGCATTAACAGAGGGATACAATCAAGATCAAGAGAGGTACTAATACCACCCTGTAAAGCCTTAGTAAGACCACACCTAGAATCCTGCATCCAGTTTTGGTGACCACACTATAAAAAAGATGTTGAGACTCTAGAAAAAGTGCAGAGAAGAGCAACCAAGAGGATTAAGAGACTGGAGGCTAAAACATACAATGAAGGGTTGCAGGAACTGGGCATGGCTGGTCTAGTGAAGAGAAGGACCAGGGGAGACACGATAGCAGTCTTCCAATATTTGAGGGGCTGCCACAGAGAGGAGGGGGTCAAGCTGTTTTCCAAAGCTCCCAAAGGCCGGACAAGGAATAATGGATGGAAACTGAACAAGGAGAGATTCAACCTGGAAATAAAGAGATAAAGTTGCCTTCAGAAGTTGTGGGAGCTTCATCACTGGAAGCTTTCAAGAAGAGGCTGGACCGTCATCTGTCAGAAATGGTGTAGGGTCTGCTTGGACTAGATGACCTACAAGGTCCCTTCCAACTCTCTTAATCTGTATCTATCTATACTATTCCAGAAAAGTGGCTATCCAGTCTCTTCTTAAAAGCCTCCAGTGATGGACCATCCATAATTTCTGAAGGGCAGACGCTCCATTCCTCACCATTAGGAAATTTCTCCTTAGTTCTAGGTTGTTTCTCTCCTTGATTAGCTTCCCTCCATTATTTCTTGTCTTGCCGTGTAGTACTTTGGAAAATAGGTGGACCTCCTCTTCTCTGTGGCAGCCCCCCAAATATTGGTACATTGCTATGATGTCACCCCTCATCCTTTTCACTAGACTAGACATACTGAATTCCTGCAACTGTTCCTCATATGTTTTAGTCTCCAGGCCTTTAATCATCTTTTCTGCACTCTTTCCAGAGTATCTACATCTTTTTTATAATATGGTGACTAAAAGTGGATGCTTTTGGTCACCAAGTGTGGTCTTGCCAAGGCATTATAAAGCATATGATCTTGATTTTATCCCTCTGGTAATGCAGCCTAGGACTGAATTAGCTTTTTTTAGCTGCTGCTGGCTCATATTTAAGTGATTGTCCACTAGGACTCCAAGATCCCTCTCACAGTTACACTTATTGAGCCAGGTTTCACCTCTTCTGTAAGTGGACATTTGGTTTTTCTAGCCTAAGTATAAAACCTTACTTTTCTCTACAATGAATTTCATTTTGTTAGATAGGCCCAGGGTTCAAGTCTTCCTAGATCCATCTGGATCTTCAGCCTATCTTCTGGGGTGTTGGCTATTCCTGCCACTTTAGTGTTGTCTTCAAATTTGATGATTTCTCTATTTCTCCCCTCATCCAAATCAGTCATGGAGATGTTGAAGAGAACTGGGCCTAAAATGGAACCTTGGGGTCCCCCACTGCTTGTTTCCCTCCATGCAGACGTAGTTCCATTGAGGACCACAGGCTGATTCCATCTGGGGGTGATGCTGTCTATCCCACATATTTTCAGCTTCCCAGGAAATAGGTTGTGGTTAACTTTGTCAAAGCCTTTCTGAAATCCAAGTACTGTATACTACATGCACTGCATTTCATTGGTCCAGTTATTTAGTCATTTTTGTCAAAGAATGAAATAACCTTTATTTATGATCTGTTTTTTGACCCTGCATTAGTCCTAGTAAGTCATTCATATCTAGACTGAAGAACAAGGGTTCAAATATGCATCTTTCCCTTCCCCCTTGGTAAGCATAGATCCTTCTTCCTATGGCTCCATTGAGCCCAAACCTCCCTCTCAAACAAGGGCTTGGATCAGGGCCAACAGGCTGAGCTCCATTTTGAGGGCAAAACATTTTCTCCATCATAATTTTGTGTTTATTGAGTCAAATGCTGCACTAACATCTAGAAAGCCTGAAAACCTTGTTTTACCTCACTGATATAGATTAGATATTTCAAGACAAATTTGTTGCCAATATTAGATTATTAACTTATGCATTATTTCATACAAAATCAATATAGCATTTAACTCTACCTAAAACCTTCTGCAAGGAATGAATTTTTCTCAAACTTAACTAAGAGGATCATGGCATAAATTTTAACCACAGTACCTGCTAGTCTATTTGGCCTATAATTGCTAGAGTAACTTTTATTCCACATTTTAGATAGATAAAATGCTATTATTGCCAACTTCAATCTGACTGGATAGGGCAGGCATTATTTTTCTGTGAAAATGAAGATGCCAATAGAGGCCCCAACAACCAGGGATATTTTTTGATCAGTTAAATAGTTGGTAGAATATCTTCTCCAGGGAATGTATTGCTTGCATTTCAGGCCTTTTATGATTAATCTCAACATGAACATAATGGGGTAAAATATTGATGTTTTTGCTAATATGCAGAAAAGCAGCTCTTGAATTCCATGAAGAAGACATGATTGCATCTATTGCTCACCCAACATCACCCACCCCTCACTTTACCAGAAGGAGAAACACACACACAAACCTGAGGGACTTTGTAGGTGCCTCCTAATGTTGACATCTGGATGGAGATGCCCCTTCTAGCTCCATCAAGAAGAGCCAGGAGGTTCTCCTTCCTTCCACAGCCGTAGTTGGGGACATTGGCTTCTCCAGTGGAGAGCATGTCCAGCAAGGCATCTGAAGTGTGGAAAGTGCTGAAATAGTTGTTATGGATGTTGTAGCCAAGTGTGAGATTGCGCAAGAGATGGGAATTCTTGTTGACCATTTGAATGGCGAAAATGAATTTTAAGCAATACAAAAATTCATAAAAAGTCCTATTGAAAAAAAAGTTATTATAATCAACAGCCACAACAAATACTTTTGTTACATATAATATATATAATCCTCCACAAGCCTACTGAGCCTTAAACCAACATTGATCCAAAAGCAATGATCAGTTACACAAATATGGAAATGGTGTGAGGCAACTACAACTGATTCCACCACTACTTTAACTAAAACTCATTATTCAAATGATAAATTAAGGATTGAACAGAGAGAGGAAAATAATCTGGAGTCCATTCAGCTTTTTTTCAGACCCCTTTTTGAGTCTCTTTCACAAAATCAGACCAAAGAGAGAAGCCATGGAAATCAACATCATTCAGGAAATTAGACATATTCCCCAATATAGGAATAAATGAAAAATAAAAAACTGAAAAGAAGGAGAGAGTTAGAATGGATGAATGACTGAATGACTTACGGATCATGGAAAACAAACTGACCAGAAGGAGCCACCTTGAAAAGCAATTTTGTATGTAAACTTTCCGATCCACTGGTGACTATACTGATTAGATGGTCTCCTGGTCTGTAGTAGCTCCATGGTTTCAAATCCTGGTTCTCCGAACTCAGCGGGCATTTCATTCTCAGCTTCCCAGAGACTGGATGGGACAAAAGCAGCACCAGAAGCAGAAGCAGGAGGTCCATAATTCATGGCGTGAATCAATGGATCCCTTTCCTGTTTCTAAAGAAGATTTAAAAGAATCAAAGGACTCTCACAAGGTGGAAAATCCAGTTGCTTTTTCTCAACACAGAGAAACACTCAGCTTCATCTGGAAAGAAGAGAGATGTACATTCAAGAGCACAGACTCTGCCTGTCCCCAAACTCCATATTTCTCTGCCCAAAGTCTCCCCTGGAGGATTTGGCCAAACAGCAGAGCTGAAACTTTTATCATAATTCTCCCTCTCAGGAGAAATCCCTGGATAATTCAGCTAGTTCTTGCAGTCAGAGATTGTTGGGAAATTCTCTGGAGGGAAATGAAAGGGAAATAATCTCCATGTGATTCAAAATAACAGGAGCAGAGATGGAATTAAATCCATCATCTAGAATTGAGAGTTTTGGGAGCTCCATGCAGGGAATACACGGCAACTGTGGCTGAAGAAATAAATACATCTGATATTTGTTTGCATAGTGATGAAAGACAAAATTCTGTGGGCCAATTAATGCCAGAGCCTTCCACAGATCTGAAATACCTGGCAGCTGAGTAGGAATCAAAATTTACTTTATTTTGAAAGCTAATGCTCAAGGGTATCGCACAAAAGAGCTGATGGCATAGTGTAGCCAGACTGCTAGAACAAAATCAATCTTAGTGAAAAACTAGTTTTTAGAACTTTGTGGAGTTAAAAAAAAATCACAGGGAGAGAGGGGGGGAGGGAGATAGAAGTTAGAGAAAGCCAAGTGAAAAGAGATGGAGAAATCAAGGCTGCCTCTCTCTCCATGTACGGAGGGGAGGGAGGGAAGGGGAGCTCAGGACCCTCGTGTTGCAGATGGAAAGCTGATCTGCAAAATCCAACTTCCGGATTTTGAGTCCTGGAAATGGGGGAGACCATATCCTATGTTGCTCAGCCACCTCTTTCCATGCATGGGGCACTCAGGGGGGAAAGCAAAGCCCAGACCCATGGAACCAGCCCAGGAGGAGGAGGGGATGTGGGGCATTCCTGGGAAGAGACTAACCTGGTTTATGGGTCCCAGGGTTGAATGTTGGAGGGACGCAGCTCCCGTGGTTTTTCCAGCCTCGCTTGGGCTCCGTGTCTTTCCAGGAGAGGCTCCTGTGGGGAGAAGCCATGCAGGGCTGGGTCTTCTGAGGGGGATCCGGGGTTGCCCTGGAAGAAAAGACAGACAGCCTCACCCTGGAGGGGACCCTCCATCACTCTGAGGAAGATGGGGGTCCCCCATGGCCCCTCCAGAGCCCCCAGCTGAGGAGACCCTCTTCATTGCAGCCTTTTCTGGGGAAGGGTCTTAAGCCCCCCTCCCTCTGCAATTCTGGGAGCTTTTGCCTCTTTCTCATCCCCCCCAAAGCTCTGAATTTTGCTCTTTATTTGACCCCTCCCCCCTTTGGCTTGGCTTCTTCAGCCTCTTCTCCATCAGGCTGAGGGTAGGGAAGCTCCCAGGCAACCTCCTCTTCCCCCTCTTTGATTGGCTACAGGTTTGTCATGACAAAGGGGGCGGGCCAGGAATAGAAGCAGCCAGTAGAGAGAGAGAGAGGTGGGACTTTTGCCATCCCTGAGAACTGGAGGATTTGAATGTGAAATCTGCTTTCTTTTACAAAACCATTTATATTATTATGGAAAAGTAAAAAGTTGAGATTCGATTGTAATGCTTTATTTTACTGCAACAGAGGAAGTCTGAAGTCAGCGCTTTTTCTTTTCTTTTCTCCCTCCCCCCATTTCTCTTTCCCCTCCTCCCATTTCTTCCTCTTTGTTTTTTTATTTTTGTATTTTATTCTATAATCTAATAAAATGTTTTTTTTTAAAAAAAAAGAACTGGAGGATTTGAATGCGAAATCTGATTTCTTCTGTTCAGATGCAGCCCAGAATCAGAAGGAGGGAAGGTCAGAGAAAATGAAGGAATGTTTAAAAATATATTTAAAAGAAAACAAAGGAAAACTTAGACTTTTAAAGAAGAAAATCAAAAGTGAACACCAAAAAAAAAGAGAGAAATTTTCAAACTCTGTAGAAAAAGTTCTTTAGCTCTGTAGAGTGTGATCCATGAAATATATAGCAATTAAAGCAAAGAATGAATGTGTGTGTGTGTATGTGTGTGTGTACATACACATACAGTAAGTATAGTAGATAATGTATCTTTTTGTGTGCCTATACACACTCTATACTATGTAATATGTATGTACACATATGGCATATGTACATAGGATTAAATAGTATATTTTGGATGTTCAGTAGTAGTAAATAAATAGACAGGGAAATTGTATCTCGTTGAGGCCTTTGTGGTGAGGAGAGGCCAGGCAGCCTAACCCTAACCCTAACCCTTGACGTGAATGATGTCAAGTTAGCCACGCCCACCCAGTCACATGACCAACCAGCCACACCCACCCAGTCACGTGACTAACCAGTCATGTGACCACCAAGCCACGCCCACAAAACACGCCCACCAAGCCACACGCACCCAGTCTCATGACCACCAAACCACGCCCACAAAACATGCCCACCAACTTCAGCCACCCAGTCACATGACCGCCAAGTCAAGCCATGTCCACAGAATTTTGAATCCCACCACTGCACACAGGCATGGATAGATACACATTTCCCTCACTTTTCTGGGCTCTAATGTTAAAATTTAGAGGTACTCAGCTCAAAACTCAAAACTCCCTTTACTACCCTGTTCCAAAGGGCCAAGCTCCAGGAAAAATCCACCCAGAGACTCAATGGGTCCGTCCAGCAAGGGAGGATTACCCGGGGAAGGTCCGTTGGTCAGGTTATCTTGGAATCCCATCTTGGGGAGCCAAATTGTTGGAAGAAATATCCATCTGGCTCAGTTCTATGCCGGGAAGAAGGCCCTGGAGACAAAATGGAGGCTGGAAGCTGATCGGAAAGAGGGTCCCTTTACTGATGAAGCAGAATCACGTCATGGTTTGTGATTCTGGGCAGCTGACCACGTAGAGTGGAGAGTCAGGGACATTGATACCTTCTCTTGGGCTTTGAACTTGAGCTTCCTGTTCCTGTGCAGGAACATGTATGCTTTTGATATAAGATATCAAATAAGATAAGTTTGGTTGAAGTTTGCTGGGTGATGCAATGTCCGTAGGAGATTTTGCAATGCAGGGAGATCTGCTACTGGATAATCCTATTATGTCCTGGAGGGTCATGTCTTAATCCCCTCACCCTGGAGCTGAAGGTCTTTTGTCTTGTAGATAGGAGGATCCAGTCTTTCTTCATGGGCACCAAACATCTGCTGGGGAGAGGGAGCTAGTTTCTGTCTTTAGAAACATGTTTCTCCTTTAGAGAAATATAATACTCTGACTTTTTAAATATTTCTTAAAAGATTTCATTCTTCTAGGAGGGGTGACTTCCCTCAAGCGGATACGGAATGTCTACACACCTCTGACAAAATGCCCAGATTTTGACAAGTAAAATGTCGAGAGTCAAGAAGCACTCGACACCATGCACAAGACTGTTGACCCATGGACGTTCGTCCTACCTGCTAGGAGGAGGGATGAAACGGGCTGCACGGGTGTTGGTGATGGGGACAGGCTGGCGATTAGGCGTTATGATGCATGGGTGTTTATAGGGGCTCGCGGGGATGTAACACATGCATGGAGACAAGCAGCGTAAATGGATCAAGACGGAATGGATGACGGCATTGCTGTGCGCGCGCGAAGAGAGGCGGGAAGTTGAAAACCTCCGCGCAGCTGCTTGTCATTAGAGAAACCCCTATAAAAAGACTCTGTATGGGGCGTGGGATAGCCGCGTCTTTGAATTGCATTGCAGTCCGACTTCCGTACGAACTGTTTGTCACAATAAACCAAGTTGCATCGAATCTCCAATTGCGTTGCTTGTGATTTTGTGAGCACAGACCGGGGGAAGTCGAGAGGAAGACGCGGCTCCTTCCCCCCTCTTTTCATCCAGACTGGTTTCGGAGCTCCGACACGATGGCCGAAGGCGTGACCGAGGATGTGCTGCCCATAGAGGCGTTGCGAGACAAGGAGGCACCGGGGGACGCTGCCGTTTCCGACGCACCTGAGATGGATGAACAGCTGGTGGTGCGGCCGAAGCGACGGGGGCAGCCGAGAGGCAGCGGAGCCGCGGAGCCGCGGCCAGAGACGGGGCGTAAGGAATGGGAGTTGCAAAAGCCGGGGGCGACTGAGGCGCGTCCACAAGCCCCACCTTATGCAGGCGCCCAGTTCCTGGGCTGGAGGGAACGGCAGTGGGTCGAGGAAGAAGAGGGGGAGTGGAGTTACTCCACCGGCCCAGGGGCATCTACTATGGACGTTTTGCGTGATAGATTTGGGGAGGCCAGCTTTCGCGACGCGTCCTCTTGGCAGCCATGGGCCCCCACAGTGGACTCATCCGGTTCTTGGTCCAGTGGTACGGCGGGAGGCAGCTCAGGCAGCAGATTCCGTCTCGCCAGCCCGAAGTTCAAATCTGAGCGGCGAGAACAATGCACACAGCGGATAAGCGGAGAACGCCAGAGCGCTAGCGCCGCTCCGACAGTAAGTGGGGACGGTGTGCACGCCTCCACAGAGACTGTGGCGCAACCCTGCAGGGAGAGGGGGGTAGACCATGGTAGAAGCGGCCAGCAGAACCAGCCGGGTCCGGGGCTTAGACCACCACAGCCACCCCAACTAGACCCTGTACCGGTATGGGGCCATGGGCCATGGACCCCTCGCCAGACACCCTGGGGCTTACCTCCCATACAGGCAGCCTTTGATGGCACTGCAGGAAAGGTGGCGCTTTTTCTCAGCCAAGTGATAAGCCATATGGACCTATATGGTAGGCTTCATCCCTCGCAGTGGTCGATGGTGGTTGCAGTGACGGCAGTGTTAACAGGCGAAGCTGCTGATTGGGTCGCTGACCTGCACAGCGAACATGCCCGCAAATTAATGGATTTAGGGCTTTTCCTGGAAGCGTTGCGGAACCGGTTCGAGGACGAAACCCGAACGCAGGTTATTGAGGGGGAATTGGTAAACCTTAGACAACGGGGCCGTCCAGCAAAGGACTACGTCAATGAATTTCGTAACTTGGCCGGGAAGCTCCGCTCTTGGCCAGAACGCCTTCTGATTCACCAATTCCAGGCGGAGCTTGATAGAGACATCAGACAGGCCTGTGTCTACCGGGGTCTAGGGCCCTGCCTATCTGAGTGGTACAAGGCGGCTGTTAGTTTGGATGTCGGGTTGCGGGAATTCAAGCCCCGTAACGTAAACCTAAATCTATGACGAGGACCAATGGGCCGGTCTAGTGACAGGAACGTTGCTCGAACAGCCCCATTCTTTGGGTCCGCAAGCGGTGAGGTAGCCAGACGACCGTTCCGTTGCTTCAGATGCAATCAGGAGGGGCATCGAGCAGCAGAATGTCCAGTGCCGCCACCTCGGATGTCTACTCCACGTCCGCCACCGGCTACCACACCACAGGACCGGCCTGCACGGACGCCAGAATGATCCAGAGCGGTTACGCAGACATCTTTGGTAGAGGCAACACCTCGTTCCCTCACGGGTGGTCCACCGGGAACGGCCCGCGTGCCCGAGACTCCAGAGGAGACTGACACCGAGGAGGACATACACGATCCTATGGTGAGTGATCCCATCCGTCCATTCCTGATTCCAGTAACCCTTAGGCACCCCGCAACCAACCGGGAGTGCGATCAAGACGCATTGATAGATTCTGGTTGCACCCGTTGCCTTATCCGCCGGTCCATAGCAGAGGCTTTAGGCCTCCGGATACTAACGTTACGCGACCCCATTAAATTCGAACAAGTGGATGGTACTACTCTGGGGGGTGTACCCGCCACTAGCGTAACAGAACCTGTAGTGTTAAAAATAGGGGCCCATCAAGAACGCATCAGGTTCATTGTAATAACACAGATGATAGAACCAATCATCCTTGGTCTTGCCTGGTTGGATAAGTGGCAGCCCCACATCTGGTGGGAGGGGGATTTCCGTAAATTAAGGCTTCTGATCACAGGGGAACCTTGTGTTGCACTCCAGTATGAGGCAGCGCCCCAACAGAAGTACCCTTCCATGTATGCCGATCTTGCTCGAGTGTTTAGCGAGGACGAATGTGACGTATTGCCACCACACCGAGATACAGACTGTGGTATCGAAATCCTCCCCGGCGCTCGACTACCGAAACCCCGAATGTACTCGATGACTCCAAAAGAGCTAGAAGGATTACGCGCATATATAGACAAAAACCTGGCGAGAGGTTTTATCCACCCTAGTAGGTCACACCTAGCAGCACCGGTGCTGTTCCGAGAAAAGAAGGACGGGGGGTTATGATTATGTGTCGACTACCGGGGACTAAATGCTGTCTGTGTCGAGCCGCTATATCCACTTCCGCTGATAACCGATTTACTGACGACTTTGGGCACTGGAAGAATCTTCACGAAACTAGACCTACGTGAAGCCTATTATCGGGTAAGGATACGATCGGGGGACGAATGGAAAACCACGTTCAACAGTCCCCTCGGTAGTTACCATTTCTTAGTGATGCCGTTTGGTCTGCAAGGTGCACCAGCTGTATTCATGCAGCTCATAAACGGAGTGTTACACGAACACCTATATCGGGGGGTACTAGTCTACCTGGACGATATACTTATTTATTCAAACATGATGGAAGAGCACGTCCAGCTCGTTCGACAGGTACTTACCAAATTACTGGAAGCACACCTCTTTGTTAAACTCTCGAAATGCGAATTCCACCGGAGAGAAATAGATTACCTTGGATTTCGGATTAGTGATATGGGAATTCAGATGGATCCGAAAAAAGTAGAAGCAGTGATGGAATGGCAAGCCCCGCGAACACGTAAGCAGTTATAGAGCTTTCTAGGGTTTGCGAATTTTTATCGACAGTTCATCCCGTCCTTCGCAAAGATAGCATTGCCTTTGACCGAGCTCTTAAGAACGAAAGGTATAGTGGCACCCGGGGTAAAACCCAGGCCGGGACATGTGCTGCAATGGTCGTCCGCGTGCCAACAGGCATTCAAAAGTCTCAAATGTCTCTTTGCTAGGGAGCCTGTGCTTAAACATCCAGACACATTACAACCATTCATTGTGCAGGCAGACGCGAGTGACGTGGCCGTGGGGGCTGTGCTACTACAAAAAGATCCAAACGGTAGTCTACGACCCTGCGCATACACCTCGCGTAAATTCACAACAACAGAGAGGAATTGGGCCATATGGGAGAAGGAGGCATACGCTGTGAAGCGGGCCTTGCAGACATGGCGACATCTACTAGAAGGAAGTACAAAGCCTTTTGAGGTCTGGACAGATCACAAAAATCTAGAAGCGCTCCAAACCCCTCGAAAGTTATCCCCAAAACAAATCAGATGGGCACAATACTTTCAGCGCTTCCGGTTCTCTCTCGTCTACAAACCAGCAGGTAAGATGTTTTTGGCTGACGCGTTGTCACGAATGCCTCAATACAGAAGTAGAAGGGATGAGGTTTTACAGGCTATGATTCCACCCGTAAAGGCGTATACGTTGGGGACTCGCCAACCCACTGACTGGTTATTGACACTACGAAAAGAGCTGCTAACGGATAAGTGGGTACAAGACAACCACTCTTCTGTCACCCACCGAAATGGCTTGGTATGGTGGGGGGATAGGTTGTATATCCCCGTTTCCTTGAGGCATCGGGTGTTGACTCAATGCCATGATAACAAAACCGCAGGACATTTCGGGTTCTTAAAAACATTGCATCTAATCCGGAAACAATTCTGGTGGCCCAAAATGAGGAAAGACATTGACCAATACGTCCGCGGGTGTCACATATGTGCTATATCCAAACCACGTCCTGGAAAACCGTTAGGGCTACTACAGACAGTGGCAGAACCAAGCAGGCCGTGGGATGAAATCGCCATGGATTTCATCGTAGAGCTCCCTAACAGTAGGGGATATACAGTCATTTGGACTGTAGTTGATCTTTTTTCGAAACAGGCACACTTCATCCCTTGTAAAGGCTTACCATCCGCAAAATGACTAGTCCGGATGTTTCTCCAACATATCTATCGATTACACGGAGCACCCAAACGAATCATTTCGGATAGAGGGGTGCAATTCACTGCCAGGTTCTGGAGAGGTTTCCTTCATGATATTGGAACAACACAAGGCCTAAGTTCAGCATATCACCCCAGCACGAATGGAGCAGTCGAGAGAGCGAATGCCATGGTGGAACGGTACCTACGTTCCTACGTATCATACCAACAGAGAGACTGGGTGGACTATTTGCTGTTCGCTGAGACGGCATATAACAACGCGGTGCATAGGAGCACCGGATGTACTCCCTTCCACGTTGTTATGGGACGGGATTTCCCAGCTATTCCTGACCTGGACCTCCCCGCTCCACCATCAATGACTCCCCAGGAGTGGGCGGCTAACATACGGAAGATATGGCCTCAAATAAAGCAAGCACTAACCAAAGCAGCTGAGGAATATAAAGAGCAGGCCGACAAAAAACGAACCACATGTCCCTCTTTTCAGGTTGGGGATTTAGTGTATGTGTCCACTAAATATATACGGTTACGGTTGCCCAGTCGAAAACTAGGTCCTAAATATATAGGCCCATTCCCCATCGTAAAAATCATTAACCCGGTAACATTTATGTTAAAACTACCCTCTCTGCTTGGGAAAATTCATCCTGTTTTCCACTCAAGCCTATTAAAACCAGTAACCGTACCCCCTAAGTCAACACAAACAACCCCAGGGCCAGTAACAGGGGCTCACTATGAAATCAAAGATATTCTCAACACGAAAATGCGAAGAGGCCATCTATACTATTTGGTCCGGTGGAAAGGATATCCTGATACAGAGGCCTCATGGGTTCGCAAAAAAGATGTAAATGCTCCGCGGTTGGTGGAGAAATTTCATAAGAAAAACCCCCACAAACCGAAACCGTTATAAGAACACTAACCACTGTTTGTTTTTTGTTCTCCTTTAGGCGGACACCTGGTAGGGGGAGCCGCCTGTCGAGCGTCAAGAAGCACTCGACACCATGCACAAGACCGTTGACCCATGGACGTTCGTCCTACCTGCTAGGAGGAGGGATGAAACGGGCTGCACGGGTGTTGGTGATGGGGACAGGCTGGCGATTAGGCGTTATGATGCACGGGTGTTTATAGGGGCACCCCATAAATCACCCCAAGATAAATCTCTTCCTTTTCTCCCCACCTTTAATATAACACGTAAGCTATACAATTCAATTGAAAAACGGAAATCTTTTAGGAGGAAAAATGAGAATACAAAACTTACAGGAACGTGGCTGCATAAAGAGGCCTCCTTTAAATGAATCCTTTGTTGAAACTCCTTTGGATTTTTCGAGAGCATCCAGTCTTTCGGCCTTAGAGCCGATCTGCATCTTGCCTTGGAAATCTTTGCCCGCTCTTCCTTGCAAAAGGGCTCCAAAATTGTCAGATTCTCCTGTGCCCAGCCCTCTTCCGGTCCCCTCCCCAGGTCTCCACTTGGATTCGGGTCCAGGGCTCTGCCAGGGCCATTCCGAAACTTCAATCTCCTTGTAGGGAAGCCATTGTTGTGTTGACTTGGAGGCCTGGTTTGGGTCCTTGTGGCATCGAAAGCGGGAAATTCCTCTTCATCTTCAGCATTTTAGCAGAAGCTGGAAGGTTTTGTGCCAAAATTGACTGAGACTTGGAACTGTTCATAATTCCCTCTCCTTGGCTGGAGCCCCAGTTCCAGCTGAAGAAAAGCAGCCCCAGAGCAGGATGCTGCCCCCCCCCCCACCCCAATGCTTCCCTGTGAGCCTGGTGACTTTGGTGGCTTAGAAGATGTGGAGACCAAGGCTGTTGCTGTAAGAGGCACCTGAAGAAATGTCAGAAACCCCCTACTCAACAGCTGAACTCGGTGGGGGCTTGAGCAGAGTCACCTTAACAGATTTTTCACATACTTAATGACTACTATTTAACATCAGTTTTTTCCCCTTCAAAGATTTCTGTTGTGGAGGTTTTATAGACCGCAGACTTATCCGCTTACAAATGCACCAAACAGGCGAGCCAGAAGAGTTTAAAACAAACTAGTTTAATAAAAGCAAAGAAAACAAAATCTACAAAGAACATCAGCAGCCATCTCCCTCTCAGCCATGTCCATTCAGCTCTCTTTGCAGTTGCTCCATGCGGTTGGAGCCCAGGATCTTCCTTCTTGAGAAGGAGGCTAAGTGACTGCAGCTCTTGTGTGGGACCCAGGAGAGTAGTAAGAAAGCAATGTGCAATGTGCAATGTGTGCTCTCAGCAGCCAGAGCAGCTCCTTATAGACCGAGTGAGTGTCAGTTACAAAGCCCGGGAAACTCAGAGTCAACAGCTGCGCTCTGATTGGCTCATTCAAACATTCAAACCAGAAACCAATCAAAGCCAATCAATAGGCACAGTAAACCATGAGAAAAGTTTTCTCTCACAACTTCAGTTTGTTTTTCGACTTGAATTGTACATCTTATACGTTATGTTAAAGGAGGAAGTACTCTGAAGTGATTTATCTTGGTCTGATTTTTTTATTTTACCTTTCCAAAACCTGGCATTTTAATAGGGGTGCGTAGACTTTCTTTGCTAAATAATGAAGTAAAAACTTAAGTAATACAATTCTTATAAACAACTCTTACCAACACATTTAGCCTTAATATTTAAGTCACTCATCAAATCCCTTAAGACTAACCCTGGAGGTGTATCTAAAGTCCCTCAAACTGTACCCATTGGCCATTTTTACGGAGCCTTTCTAAAAGACCCAATAAATGGTGAAAGGATTGTTGGTAGAAATAGCAACACTGAATTTATACACCGACACAAACATAAAGGTATTTTTAATATTTTTCAATGGAAGAAAATGTTTGATGAGTCAAGTAAAAAAATTAAGGGTCTAATTTCTCTCTGGTTTTCCTATTTACAGCAACAGAAAGCAGAAGTCATTCTCCCTGAATGAGGAGCTCCTGCGTCAAAATGCCCAGCTTTCAGAGAAGAACTCAGAACTCTGCAGGGAGGTGGAGGAGAAACTGCGGAGGTGAGAAACCCTGACTTTCTCTTCCAGGATTTCCTCTTCAATTCTCCTTAGCTCCCTACCCTGGACACACATTACACAACGTTCTGCGTTGAATTACGCTGCCTGGATGGGTGGGAGACATCATGAATCTCTTGCCTGGGACTTTTCCTGGCCAAATCCTCTGAATTTAGGAGGTCCCTGCTTTGATCTCCTCCTCTGCTGCTCACTGACCTCAGTTCTCGGCTCCCCCTCGGCTCTCCCCAGTTCAGTCTTCTCCCCCTTCTGTCCCCATTAGAAAGTTTGGAAATTGTTTTGAATTGGTTGGTGCCTTTTCTGGTATGAAAGCCAAAAAAGAAAAAAAAAGGTTTTAAGATCTGAAGATTCCTTTGTGGTACTTATAGATTATGAAATGCTAAATACTGAAAGTAAACATTCATTCATTTGCACTTAAATAATGTTGTGAAGCCTGAAGAAGCGAATCAAATCCCTTCAGAATATGGTGGCGATGTAGACAGGATCTACCGATTTGTCAGTTTTCCTGAGCATTTCTGAAGTGCCTAATAAATCATTGAAATCCTTCCTGCTTTGGTTCCTGTGAGAAGAACTTGGCACTGTAGCTGTGGTAACAGAAATGGCAAAACTCAAGTAATTAAAAAGTAAGGCTAGGTAAAACAAAGGAAGTGCCAGGCATTTTAGTTAGTTTTCATTTTAAAAGGGTTTGATGATTCAAGGGAAGACCTGAGGGGGCTCATTTCCCTCTTGTCTTCCTATTTTACAGAATCCAGATGTTGGAACTCCAAAATCTTCATCTCCACTGCAGGGTCCTGAAGGAAGCTGGGGAGAACCAGGAGCTCCTCAGGGAGAACCAAGAATTGCGGGAACAACTGGACAGGTAAGAAATACCGTGTATATCGAAAATACGACCTACCCTGAAAATAAGTCCTAGCCTGATTTTTTTGGGGTGGGCCTAATATAAGTGAAGGGGTGGGTGTGGCCAGCACAGGAGGCAGCCCTTCCCTTCCCCGGTCACTTCATGGAGGCTCGGCCCCTTAATTGCAGCCCGTGAATCAGCTGAGCCAGCGAGGGCAACTCGGCCCAGATCTCTGGAGCACCTCCCCAGCCGCCGGCCTGCCAGGGCTCCCTTCGCCAGCAGTCGCGGTCTCCTGCATGAGCTCTGTGGTGGCCCTGCAGTGAAATGGAGGAGGGAGTGGGAGATCATCCCTTCTTCCTTTGCACCCCAAAACCCTGTCTTCCCTGGCCACCGAGCCCCCTGCATGCCCCCCTCTCACTGGAGCAATACGTGCAATTCAATACCGGTATTACCCATGGAGCCTCCCAAGTGCAACGCTCTGCCGTCACTTCGGAGCAAAACTCCTCCTTCCCTGCACAGGAAAATCCCCCCCCCCATTTTCCTACCAATCGTTCTTTCCTTGGCACCACAGGACGTCCCCAAAATGTTCCATCCGAAGGCTTCAGCTGTTGGGAGAGGCCTCTGTGCTGCGATCCCAAATAAAGGACAGTGTATGTGTGTGTGTGTAAGAGAGAGAGATTCAACCTCGGAGAGTTATCCAGGGCTGGCAGCGATGTGCTCTCTCTCCCCCTCTCCCTCACATACACACAAACTCACACACAAACACACACACACAAACACACACAGACAAACAGAGGTCCCTCAGCCCCCCTCCCCACCCCCAAGGCAGCCTCATCCTTTCACTAACCTGCTTTCCAGCTCCATTCTCCGCTGCACGTGCAGGGAAAGCACAGAAGTCTGGGACTCCAGTAAAAGAAACACTTGAGACCTTCAAACTTTGCAAGATTTTTTTTTTACATGAGAAGTTGGAAGGTCTCAACTATGGTGGGTTTTTTTTTTACCAGAGTCCCACAGACTCCTTGCCCCGCATGCTCAGCGGAGAATAGAGCTGGAAAGCCGGTGAGTGAAGTGATGTCACTGCCTTGGGGGGATGGGGGGGTGAAGGACCTGTGTGTGTGTGTGTGTGTGTGTGTGTGAGAGAGAGAGAGAGAGAGAGAGAGGGAGAGAACATCACCGCCAGCCCTCCGAGGTTGGATCGGATCTCTCTCTCTCCCTCTCTCCTCTCGCAGTGGCGGAGCTTCAGTGGCTGGCTGGTGGGGCGCTTCTCACTCACCCTGCCTACTGGCCCAGCTACTGCTGGGCACGTCTCGGCTGCGGCATGCCCCGTACTGGCCGCCAAGCAGCTGCCCCTGTTGCTGCTGGTGTCACGGGGCCTCTTCGCCCTCCTGGCAGCCCTGCTCTCAGCAGCCCTGCTGGGCTGCCAGTCTGCCAGGGCCCCTTTTGGAGCAGCCGCCGGTGGAGCTGGGCTGCCTCTGTCACCTCGCCCACTGCTGTCTTTGGGCTGCTGAATGCTGTCCTGCCTGCCTATTCAGTGCTGCAGGAATCGGGCTTACAGCCATGCTGAGCCTGGCACACTTTGGGCCCTGACAGGTGCTGTAGCTCTCTTCTCATCTCTGTGTGGAGTAGCTCCAGTGGAAGGTAGTGGAGGCTGCTGGGCCCAAAGACCGCCAGGCTCAGCATAGCTGTATGCCTGGAGCCTGTAGATTGAGGCTGCAAAAGCGGCCGTGCTCCTTGAAGCCGGCGGCAGCAGCCCACCCGCAGATCAGCTGTTTCACAGAGTAAGCTGCTGGTAAGACAGTTAGGCAAGGACATGTGAGGGGCAACTCATCCCTGCTTCCCAGTACTGGGGGGGGGGGGAAATAAGACACCCCCCCCAAAAAAGAAGCCCTAGCCGTTTTTTGGGGTGTCAAAAGGAAATAAGTGTATATGTGTGTGTGTATATGTTTATGTATATAAGATGGAAGCAAATGCAGGGTAAAAATAATTAAGAACTTAATTATGCTTGGTGATGGAAGCAAAAAACTTAGAAGGCTAATTTCTCTCCGGTCTTCTAAACTTACAGAAAAGAAACAATCATAGGTGTGATGAGGAACAAGAGCCTGGAACTCCAGAGTAAAATTGAAAGCCTCGTAATTGAGAAAAGGGCTTTGATCTAAGAAAAGGAGAATATCAGAAAGGATTTCACGGAGAGATGGACTTTCTCAGACCATCCATGGCAGAGACGGAGAAAGCAGAGATTTCCTGATCTCTACTTACATTCAAAACTTCATTTCTTTGATCGAGCAAGATAAAATAACATTAGAGCCAAAACATGATTCCAGGATGAAGAATCTGCCCTTAAGGGATGGAAGAAGAGCTGAAAATTAGAAGATTAGAAAGCTTACTACTAAAATTTATTGCACTACAATAAAATCCCTAATTTTGTAAAATAAAGTTCCAAAAGAAGAAGAAAAAACCCTTAGTATGTATATTATTACTGTTGTTGTTCTTAGGCACAAAATTACCCGTATTCATAGATATACTATCAATTCGAATGGATGAAGATTTACATAAAATGACAATTGATGTTTTAGGACAGTTGATGGCAAAACTTTTGGGCAGGGAGTGCAGCCCCTCCCCCACCCGCACCCAGTTTTGGTCACCACACTATAAAAAAGATGTTGAGACGCTAGAAAAAGAAAAAGTTGTGGAGATTCTGGACAGTGTGAAGAGAAGAGGAACAAAGATGATTTAAGGTCTGGAGTCTCAATCACTTGATGAACGGTTGAGGGAGTTTGCTATGTCTAGCTGAGACAAGGTGGGAAGGATTGGGCAGCCACGATAGAATCTTCCGGCACTTTTAGGGGCTCTGACAGAGAAGAGGGGAGGGGCTCCATCTCCAGAGCACTGGGGGGAAGGACAAGAGGAAATCGGGGGGGAGTTTGTGAAAGAGAGACCCAATCTAGAAGTCAGGAGAAATTTTTCATACAGTAGGAAGAATCAAGCAATGGAATAGGTTGCCTCCCAAAGGAGTGAGGGCTCCATCTCTGGAAGTTTCCAGAGTGGACAAGAGAACCGGATGGTAAAAAGTCCCTGCCTTGAGCAGAGGGTTGGACTAGAAGACCTCCAAAGTCCCTTCCGGTCCTATCAATCTATCTCCCATGTTCTACCATCCCTAAGACGACTTCACCACCCACCGGCCACTGACCAGCTCTAGTTGGCCTTGGTGGCCCCTGGCTTCCCCCTCCTGGTGCTCCTCTCTTGCAGCCTCTGGAACAGCAGGAGTCTCTGCCTGCCCCCGAGACCCTCAACCCAGCCCTGTCTTCCAGCTCTGCCACCAGCTCCATCAGCCTTGCGGCCTCCGGGGGTCTCTGCTGCCTCGAGGCATCTCCTGCAGACCCCTCAGCTCCCAGTTCAGCTTCTAGCTGTTCTCCTCTCTCCTCCTCTCCTGCGGCTGCCCTGCTCCCAGCTGCTCGGCTCATTCGGGTGCTCAGTTCTGCCTCCAAGATCCAGCTCTGGCCAGACTCTCCCCACAGCAGAGCCCTCACCCTCTTCACTGGTGCCCCTCAGCCTCAGCTGGCACTCCGAAGGTTGGATCTGAGTCTGGGGACTCACCGTTACCAACCTCACCTCACCACTTCCACAGCCATCACCCCCACCCTCCTTCTTGGCTCGGAGCCCTGGGATTCCTCCGTGCTCTCAGGCCCTGATGCTGGGTGGCTGGGAGGCTTTCAGCTCAGCTAACAATCCTGCAGTGACTGGTAAGGTGGGGGTAAGGGAGGGGCTTCCCCTGATAAGGGTGGGGCTCGCATGACTCCCCTGGCACACTGGGTGGCAAGTCAAGGGAAGGGAGGGGAAGGGTCTCTTTTCTTTCTCAAATGGGTAAAAGGCCCCCATTCCTCCATTCCAGCTATGGGCAGAGAGTGTCAGCAAAGTTCTGCCATGTGCTGGTCACTCAGGAGTGCCAACATCACTTCTGGAGAAGCCCACTTGGCTGGTGACCTCTCTGTGGAGATCTTCTCTGTCTTTCTCCAAACGCCTGTTCTGAAGCTCTGATTCTTGGATGGCCATTCTGACCTGGTTCACTCCTTCTCTCTTGTCCTCCAGAGTTTTCTGCTGGTCTTCCATTGTGGCGTGGTAAACAGAGGTCTGCTGCTGATGCCGATCGTTGAGGTGCTTCTTCTCATTTCCCCTCATATTCTGAAGAGGGGTGACTTTCTGCCTCAGTTGGATGTAGGGGCTTTTCTCCACAAAGTGGAACTTTGGTCCCTCTCAGCCAGTTCATGCTGAAGACTCTTCTTAAGTTCTTAAGAAGGTTCCAGACCTCTTTGAGGAGTTTCTCAGAGGTTCTAAGGCAGCCTTCTCAACTCTGAGGAAGGCCACTTGATTAGTAACCCCAGACATTTCTTCAGTGTGTTTCACCAAAGACTTGTTCTCTACCTCTAACTGGTGGATCATCGTGTTGGCATGGTCCAACCTTCCTTTGTTCTCCAGCAGAGTTTTCTGCAGGTCTTCTGTTGTGGTCTGAAGTTGATCCACAGTCTTCTTGAGACAACTGTTTTTTTTTGTTTTTTAATTTGATTTATATGCCGCCCTTCTCCGGAGACTCATATTTATACAAAGTCAGCTTATTGCCCCCACAAACTGGGTCCTCATTTAACCTACCTTAGAAAGGATGGAAGGCTGAGTCAACCTTGAGCCTTGGAGAGATTCGAACCAGCAGTAAATTGCAGGCAGCTGTGTTAATAACAGGGTGCTTTAAACCACTGTAGTACCAAGGCTCTTGGTGTGCTGCTCTTCCATCTGTTGTTTGTCTTTCTTGAATTCCTGGATCTGAAAGTCAAAGGAATCTCTCAGTTGGTTAATCTGGAGATGGAGGCCATCACTGCTCACTGAGAAAATACCCCAAGGATCTTCCCTCAAGGACCTTTTCTTCCCTGGTGCTGACCTGTTTGAAAAATGGAGAGACACGGTCACTTCCTCTCTCAGTTCAGGGACATTTTGCTAACTGGCCTTAAGTCCACAGATGCCTTCAAGGGGCCCACTTTGAGAAACACTGAGACAATCCATCACAACTGGTCTCCCTTCAAACTGTCCTGACTTCCCACTTGATTCTGGCTCCAATTCGAGGCATCTCATCTATCAAAACTCTCCAAAGGAGTCAGAATCAGCGATCGATCAATTCGGCCATCTCTGGCACTGCTAGGGGGCTTCTGATCACAGGGAAAGGGGGAGGTGACCATTCGGATTAGGAAAGAGCCCCCCCTCCAAGTACTTACCAGTTCCATCCAAGGCACGAAAGCCTGGAGGGTCACCTTGGGCCAATCCCTCCCTCTCAGCCATAGCCTACCTCACAAGGTTGTTGTAGGGGCAAAGACGTCTTCAGTACGTTCATGCCTTGAGCTATTTAGAGAAACAATAAAGGTGGATAAAAATCTAAGCAATAAAAAATGAAAACATAAATAAGTCAATCACCAGACCGAGTCTGTTTGGGGAATAACTACATCTGGTCAACGGAATCCCTTTTTAGGTTAATTTCCCCAGGTCAGTTTCCAGCTTTGGGGTCTCAATGCCTCTCCAACTGGGACATCCCGAAGCCAATTTTTTCCCTAGTTCATATTGCTGCCCCCCATCCGCCCGGCCCCAGCCCCTTTCCCGAGACAAGGACCTTCGAGATGGTGGATGAGGAGTTTGGTGACAGGTTTGGAGGCTGCAGACACGGCAGGTATCAGCACGTCTGTCGTGTTTGGTTGAACCCCATTTCACTCATCTCCCCTCCTTAATTCTGCCTTAAAGGCGAGGGTCTCTCCCTCCTGAGGAGCCCAGGCGAGGGAGGCCCTGCGATGCCCCCAGTGCTGCCATCCAATCCAGCCACTTTCCAGGGATGTTGAGCAGAGCCTCCGTGATGTGGTCCAGACTCCCCAAGGATGCTGGAGGTTACCATGGTGAGCTCCAGCCAATGAGCTCAGGAGGAGCCTCTGACATCACAAGCTAAGGCTCTGATTGGCCTGGGCCTGAGATTTGAAAAATAACCACCAACGGCTGCCTTCACCTGGGGGCGGGGCTTATCCACTGAATCTTAAAGGGCTCTTACAAGGAAGCCCTGAATCGCGTCAATCAGAGCTCGTCCATCTGAACGGACAGCTGTCAGTTGTCTGGAGAGCTGGGAAGTCACAGGTTGTTCCCCTTGTTTGGGGGTGCAGTCCAAATTAAAAGGTGGTCTCTTGTATCTGGAGTCCGGCATTAGAGAGACAGGGAATCCAGGTTTTCCTCTCCAGGCCCAGCTGAAGAGGAGTTGGAAGAGAAATGGGAGGAAGGATCAGGGATCATTCAGCTGAAGAAGAGATGGTGAGAAGGTGGCTGAAGAAACGCAGGGATTCAATTTCACACCGTCCCTAATCAAGGACCCCATAGTCATCTTCTGCTTACAACCAGGAGAGTCCCAGGTTCTGATGGCCCTGAAAAAAGGGATTTATGACGGGTCCTCGCACATATGACTGAAAGCAGCCTCCCCATGGTCACACGCTCCTGACAACGGGCATGGAAATACGACAAGCAACATCAAAGGTGAAAACTGAACTTGCTTAATGACCATGTGTTTCACAAAAAAGATTTGCTTAATAACCATGGCAGGAACATTGCAAAACTGAGAGCAACTCACTTAACGACCACCCAGCTTAGCAATTGCAATACTGGTCGTAAGTCAAGGACTATCTTAAGAATGCAGTAGCGGACTGATCTGGAAAAGCTGAAGCAGGCTTGGATTTAAACAGGGTTGGGAGACCACCAGGAGATGCCAGGGTTTGGTGGAGAAGGGAGTCGGAAGCTTTTTCTCCCTTTTCCCTCCCCCATTTTCCCTCCCATTTTCTCCTGCATTTCTGCATTTTATATTATAAACTGAGAAAAAAATGAAAAAGCAGAGAGAGAGAAAAAGGCAGAGGCCGACCTCTCCTGCTCTCAAGAAAACCACCTGGATGCAGCCGTCCAATTCATGGGTGATCCCACCACACCAAGGGCAGGGGGGCTTTCATTCCTGTGGGACCTGCAGAGTGACCAGCCGAAATACTCACTTAATGACAATGACTATTGCAAGGACCCACCTCCAGAACCAGAGGGGTTGGGGGGGCTCTCTGTATCCAGGAGGTTCTCTCCTTTGCTCTCGGATGGGGCTGCTCTACCCCAGAAAGACCCGGAGGGGGGGGGGACTTGGGGCTTCCTGCTGGAAGACGAGGCAGCAGTGGTGACCAGCAGGGCCTGTGCCCAAAATCCACCCTGCCTTAACAGTGACAATGGTTAAGGCATCAGGTCAAGTTGCAAGAGATCCTGAGTTCAAGTCCTGCCTTAGCCCTGAAAGCCTGTTTGCTGACCTCGGGACAGACACTCTCTTTCAGACAAGCCCACCTCACAGGGTGATTGTTGTGGGGAAAAGAGGAAGAGGAAGAAGAGTTGGACATGTTCACCTCCTTTAGTTATTTGAAAAAATAATAAAACAATGAAAATAAAATCTAACAAAAATAAAAATTGGCTTTTCTGCTTCTGTTTGCATGGAATCTCCCCTAGCCTTCTGCAGATACAGGAATTTCTCTTCTCACAAGGAGGAAGAGTTTTTTTTTAATCATCCCTTCCAATTTCACTCTCTCTCTTCTTTTGCAGCCTTTGGGGGCACCAGTGGGGGCACCGGACCCCCTCCCAACCCTGGGACACAGCGAGTTTCTCTGTTTCTTTGGGAAGGATTCCTTCCCCAAGCCTTCCCGACCTGCTCTCGAGTTGCCATAGGCAGGGGGTTGGGGAATTGAGCCTCGCAGCTGTATTGAGGTATTTGCACCTCAGTCAAAACAAAGCACATTCCAGCCAGCAAATGTCAAGGCCATCTCCATAGAGATGCAGAGTAGATGGAGGGAGTGACTTCTACAACCCATGAAATTGCTTCATTGGGGAATGAGACTGATGACACACCTTGGGGGGAGGGGGAAACAGAGCCAAGACACAATTAAATGAGGTCAGAGTTGGCTTCACTTGGTCCGTGCCTACATGAAGCTCCTAATCAATACCTGGATTTCTTTTGAAACTCAGCTTGAGGCTCATGATTTAATTAGGGCATCGGTTGGAACCCTAACAGCCTGCCTGAGCCCCATCATCCACTTCCCTCTCTGCCTGATCAGCTGAATTCCTCCATTCAGACAACAGAAAAAGGGTATTTGAACCAAGCCTCCGGGTCATCCTCCATTCTTCCACACAGAGGGTCACACTCACTCCACAAACCCAAATTTCTGGACACCTCCGGCCATCACTCAGTTGAGGTTGCAGCCAGGACAGGGCGGCTGAGAATTGGGATGGAAGGGACCACAAACACCCCACAAACCTCCCAGCAACAAGAGACTCTTAGACACAGACTGTGGTCTCACACACACTCCTAAACGGTGCCTTTATGTGGCAGTGGGAAGGGTTATGGGATCAATATGGGATCAACACTCATCCTGTAGGGCTGCTCCATCTCTTGTCCCTGGTGACAGATCAAAGATTGTGAATCTCACTCCTGACACCAGTTTCTGTGGAAAGAAACACAGGAGCCAATAAAACCTCAAATAATCCAGGCTCACTGCAGTTATGATTTATTTGGTGTCCACTGGAGGAATTTCTCCCCAGAATATAGTGGGAGGAAATCTTACAGACAAAAAGATACACTCATATTTATACATACCAGGAAAGGAGGAGAAAATGATAATCATACATATGCATATTTCATTTAATAGATGATGTAAGCATGAATACTCAGAATTAGAAAGACTCAAGTTACCTCCCCAGCCTTGTATTGTTGCTACCCTCAAGAAAGAGTTATTGTATAAACAAAAAAAAACCAAAAAAAAAAAAACCTCTCAGTTGCGTTGCCACAGCACTTTGGGTAAAATGTGCTGAGAAATGAGGGCATCAACATTGCTCTATACATTCCTTCCATATTTCTGTCTTGCTAACATGCTCCCATTTCTCCAAGAAATTTGTCTCCTCACAATCTTCCACACACCCTTTATTTATTTCAAGAAAAATAATTGGCCCACTCATGCACGGAGAAGACCTTGGATCATTTTCTATGTTTGGACTGTGGAAAATTTTAAAAGTTGAAATTCCTCAATCTCACATTTACACATTTCTTCTGGCTGTAAGCTGCTCCTTTGTGAACAATTCAATAATTCCCAAATTTGAAACATATAGAAATGATTTTCTTTGACTCCTGCATACTATCTAAATGGAAAGAATATCTCCTTTCAAATAAAATAAACTTTTAACAATTCTTCCAATATCACAATGGTGTTATATCTCATGTTTTTACATTTGTTCTGGCTGTGAGCTGCTCCTTTGTGTTGAGGTCTGGCCTCAGAAGGATAATGTAGCACTTGGGGATGAAGATGCAGCCCAGCAGACCAGCACTGGAGGCCAGGATGGAGAAGACCTGCACAGCCACCATGGATTTCCCTTTGGTGCTCAGGTAGGTGGGCACAAAAGTCACCCAGACACTGCAGAAGACCAGCATGCTGAAGGTGATCAGCTTGGCTTCGTTGAAGGCCCCAGGCAGATTCCTGGCCAGGAAAGCCACCGTGAAGCAGATGGCAGCCAGGAAGCCCATGTAGCTGAGGGTGACGTAGAACATGACAACGGCCCCTTCGTTGCATTGCAGGATGATCTCTCCAGGCTGGGAGTGGAGGTCAGAGTCAGGGAAGGGGGGAGAAACTCCCAGCCAGGTGGAGCAGATGACAATTTGGACAGCAGAACAAGAAAGGATGATGGAGTTGGCCAAGCTCTTCCCCAACCATCTCTTCACTCGGTTTCCTGGTTTTGTGGCCAGGAAAGCCAGCACCACCGTGATGGTTTTGGCCAAGAGAGAAGAAACGGCAACTGAGAAGATGATGCTGAAAACTGCTTGTCGGAGAAGGCAGGTGGCTTTCCTTGGTTGACCAATGAAGAGAAGAGGAGACAAGAAGCAAAGCAGGAGGGAGACCAGGAGGATGTAGGAGAGGTCTCGGTTGTTGGCTTTGACAAGGGGAGTTTCTCGGTATTTAATGAAGATGATTAAAACAAGGTCTGTGATTAAGAACAAGATTAGGGCAAAAGCGACCAGGATGATTCCCAAAAATTCTTCATAAGACAGGAAGGTTATAATTTTGGGGATACATTGGACTCTGGCCTCATTTGGATATTTATCATCTGGACACTTGGTGCATTTTTCTGTATCTGAGAAAGCAAAAAAGCAATATTTCTTTAATATACTGGTTTTTTTACATTTCAAGAAATACCTTTTTTGGATGACAGCTGTTACCATGGGTATTTTTCAAGAAGTATTTCTTAGCTATTTCATTAAAAAGAGCATAAGAAGGATATTTTTTTAATTAAAAAATGTAGCTAGGTATATGAAGTTGAGGGAAGTCCTAGGCTGTTAATTCTTTCCTCTGTAATGAGTAGAATCTTCATAGGAACCTACATTATTAGAGGTAAATAATGAATCATATAATCTTTTTAGGCAAACATCCTGAGTCCTGCCACATGGCAGTTAATATCCTGGACTTGGAGGTTACCTACAGTATCCTGTAACATCTGGAAGCAACCTGGAATTAAGGAGAAACTTCCTATCACTGAGAGCAATTCACCAGTGGAACAGTTGTCCTCCAGAAGTTGTGGGTGCTTCAATATTGGAGGATTTTAAGAAGAGACTGGACAGTCACTTGTCTCAAATGGTATAGGGTGGATTAAGAGACTCCAAGGTCCCTTCCAGCTCTATTCTATTCTGATTGATCGATCGATCTACATGACTGGCAGAATATCTCTTTAATGAGTTCCCCCCATAACGATCCACAGCACCAGATTATGGCCCAGTGACACCTTCTCAGTGATCCTCAAGGGGAGGATTCAATATACAGTGGATTGCAAGGTCTTTCAGAAGGTGGACCTAAAACAATTCATCAAGTTTCAAAGATCTCAGATGTTCCTAGAAAGGTAAACTTAGCAGCACATATCCAAACTAAAAAGCAGAAGAGATGTTTCCTCTGCTGTTAGTAAAGCTTGCCCAGTCTGCCACTCCCTCCTCCCATCTCTTCCCATCCCCTCCTTCCAAGTCTTTTTGGTTTACTTCCGTTTAGATAAGAAATTGTGCAGATTAAAAAAAAAACAATGACAGGTGAGCTTCAATCTGTCTTTTAACTTGCACTTTCATGAAAATCCGCTGGATGGATCCAGTTCCACAAAGCCTCCCATTTTCCTCAGTGTGACCCACCTTCCTGAGTGGAGAAGGTCCCCTCCGGACAAGGAACGCAGTCATAGCAGCAAACTGGCTCTCCTTCTCGAGCCCTCTTGACAAATCCAGGATGGCAACTTTCCACACATTTGGACTGAGGCAGGGACTGAGCAGAAGAAAAGGAATGCCAAAGAAAATGTCCGTCCATGGGAAATGGAGGTAGAAATGGATGGAGACAAGTAGCCTCTGATCTTCACTGAAGTGAATAGGAAACCTCTGACTACATCTAAACAGATACATGAGGTAAAACAACTGGCAGATTCTTCATTTAGTTCCTCCCTTTTGCTTTCAGAATTTAACATTACAATAAAGTACTTTTCTATTTAATAAAAGTCAGGAGGAATGGAATTAAAAAAAGATTTATGTATGATGATATATTTTTATTAAAACTGAGAAGAAAGTTTAATGTAAAATATTTAGGAAACTTTTATTCTATTCGGTTTTTTCAATACGAAATTAAACTGTGATAAAGAAAGAAACCTCTAACCAGTAAGATCTTGAAAGGTTTCCATAAAACATGGCAAAGCCACTCCTCTTACCGTATTTTTTGGAGTATAAGACGCAGCTTAGTTTTTGGGGAGGAAAATAGGGGGGGAAATCTGCCTACCAGGTATTCTTCAGGCTAGCGTCCTTAGTCTGGTCAGATCAGCACATTAGCTTGCTGGTTTTTTATTCCCTGCTTGGGGATGAAAAACAGCTTCTAAGGCACAGCTGAGAGGAAGCAGCAATGAGAAAAGCAGGCAAAGCACAGGGGGAGATCGCGTCACTTGGCTGGCACCTCGTTAGATCTGGAAAAAAAGCTTCCAAAAAGCTACATTCGGAGTATAAGACACACCCAAATTTTCAGCCTCTTTTGGGGGGGGGGAAAGGTGCGTCTTATAGTCCAAAAAATAAGGTAGGTCCCGTCTGTTGAAGAACTTCCATTAGATGATACCACCTGGCATGGGAGGCCAACCACCCTGGAGACTCTAGGCTTTGCCCACTTGAAATGGGACCTCAGGCTTTGGAAAACAGAGAAAAGACACCAAAATTTCTCCCACCTTATTGAGCAACTTTAGCTGTGAAAGAGCATCTAGGTCGATAGTAAATCTCTGTCTTTCAAAATACGCCAGAGTCTCTTCTCTGGGATCCTCCCTGGGGAGAACCAAGAAGCTGCCAATGGCCAGATCTGCTGTTATCTCTCCATTTTGGTCCAAGTACAGTTTCCTCTCAGAAATATTCCAAAATTCATTCTTCTCCAGAAAGGGATGAAACTAGATTGGGAACATCCAGGAATTTGAAAAACAGAAAACTTTGTTTCTTATCCCACATTGAATCTTTCTTCCACAATTGTCTAATCTCCAAATATGGTTAATTAGGATACAAATACTGTCACTATCTTCATAAGTGAATGAAAAACTTTGAGAAAAATTTGTCAATTCATATACTGACAAAAATAGAGAAAATATAATTGACACAATTGCTCAATTATAGGGAACATTCTAGAGCAGATGGCAAATAAAATGAACAGAGAAAAAAAGATGATTCATAAACTCTTTGAAAACAACAGGTTGATTCCCAGACAGCATGGGTTGATCAAGAAGAAATTTGCCAGGCTAATCTTATCACTGGTCATCCTGATGGAAAACACCTCCAGATGTGCTAATTCTACTTGATTTTAATGCGACATTAACAAAATGTTGCAGATCAGAAAGAACAAATCTCCCATCAAGTCTTTTCTCAGCCTGAAAAGTTACCCAGGATCCTTTCTGAGTTTCTTTCTCTCCCATTATGCAGCTGCAGGATTCTCCCCTCTTCTCTGATCCTTCCCTAGGCAGCCTCTCTTCCCCTCATCCCAAAAGTCATTCTCACCCATCATTACACTTCCTCAAGAGATTATGGGAACTCTGGTGATAGAACTGGATTTCAGGAAAGGACTCTGTAAGGTCCGGCCTCTCCTCCTCATTCAGGAAAGTGCAGACTCTTGAAACTTGGCCTTTCAAAAGGAAGCTTTTATTGGGAAGGAGTGATGGAAGGACGGAATCAAAGCAGGCTCTGAGGGCCCTCAGGCAATACAGTTAGAATAAAGGAAAGTAGAAACCCTCCCAACAGTCCAGTGGGGATTCAGCCAATCCGCAGGTGTGAAGATGTTATTGTTCCCGCTACTCTGAGAAAGTGATAAGAGAACTTTCCCAGGGTCATCTTCTGACACATGGCCCTCCCTCCCCTTACGCTCCCCAAAAGGTGAGAAAATGCCAGGCCGCTTAGGCACCAGGCTAAAGGTTATAAATCGATCGGCTGCAGGATACAAGATACATGGGGGTAGGAAAGGGGTAGAAGGTAAAGTATAAATGTAAACCGGGGTCCCCTCCTTCCCCCATAGAAAGGCAGATTCACGGATCTGACAGATTCACAAACAATTGTGTGATGTGATTAGAAACCTGAGGGATGGCATGATAACTAAGTGGATAAAAACTGTCTTCAAAATGATACTCAAATACTTTAAGTTTTAATTTTTCCTATGAGACCTGAAGGTTATAAATATCAATTTGCCGTTATCCATCAATTTTTCTATGTTGTCATTAATACAAAATTAATATGGTCTTAGAGTAAGCTAATTTGATCTGATTTAAAGAATATAAAATTTTTCAATTTACAAGCCTTATTTGAAACTCCATTTAAAAAGTTTGATAAAATAACAGTGGTTTTAAATCAACTTAAAGGCGATAATCAGAAGCAAGCAACAATTGTTGAATTGGATGGATGGATGGACTGAATTTGCTGCTGGCATCGCTGAAGGAGGAGTCTGGTTTGAAGGCAGGCTGCTTGGAGATGTCTGGAGAGGCCATGGACTCTGAAGACTCAAAGTGGGCAGAACGGATGACTGAAGAAATGGATTCTTTCAAGAAGATTGAGGGAGATTGGGGAATGGACTTGTCATATTTAACTGGAAAAGAAGTCTTAAGAGTCATTGAGTTTCAATTTACAGGAGGTCCTATGACTTTGGGGAATTATTGTTTCCAGAAACAATATTTTTCATCAGCACACACAGAAGGGTGCATATGTAAAAAGCAATAGAAAAATATCTGATTTTTAGCAACTAGGACTTGACTAACTAAATAGAGTCTCATATAAGAACATTAATGGTGGACTGGAAGAAAGATGAGGGACACCAAACTTCATATGTATGTTTGTGAAAATGATCTCAAAATCGTAGTTACCGTATTTTTCGGAATATAAGACGCATCGGAGTATAAGACGCACCTACCTTTTTTGGTGAGGAAAAGAAGAAAAAGAAATCTCCCTCTGCCTCTGAGTAATTTTGCCTCCTTGCAGCAAACAGCAAACAGCCTGCTTTACTTTCATTTTCGTTTTCAGCATAGCTTGATTAGCACAAGGGGGAAAAAAATCTGCTCCAGCAATTTACCTCTTTGCAGCAACCAGCAGAGCCCTGCGCAAAACAGCTGAGAGCAAATCAGCTGAGAGTCGGGAGGCCGATCCAATCAACTTGTGCTAAATAGGATGTGCTGAAGCTGAAAGGAGCTGGGTTTTTTTTTTTTTGTTTGCTTGCAAGGAGGCAGAGGCCAAAGGGTGGGGGCCAGTGGGTGGGCAGGGCTATATTCGGTGTATAAGACGCACCTAAATTTTCACCTCCTTTTAGGTAATTGATGGTAATTGATTTTCAGTCAGCAGGAAGATGTTCATGTAAAGAAGGCAAATGCAGCCATAAGAATCTCAGGAAATGAACATTCTGGTTTGGGGAGACCCCAACTCAAGGACCATGTCCCCTTGCAGGCACCACGCTTGGAGGAGAATTTGCATGGTCATCCGGAGACGGCCTCCTTCCCTCACACGGAGCATCGCCTGAGAGGTTCCAGTTGCTTCTTTGTTGGCTGTTAGTTAATGCTGCCTATCTCCTATTTATATTTGATTTTCACTCTTTGCATTTCCTCCGTTTCTCCGTGCCCTTTTCTCCCAATGAAACACCCAGATCCGGACTTCCGGCTGGTGAATCGTGGCGGCAGGGTGCTGTAGGAGCGATCTCTGCTCCACGGCACTGTCTTTTCTCCTGTGTCCTGGGGACCCCAAGGGGTGAGACGGCCCGGAGAGCGTCTCGGACAATAGAGGCAATCTGAAGAGCGGAAAAGCGAGGAGCAAGTGCTCTCCGCTCGAACAGATGCCTCTGTCAAACCGGCACGGGTGCGTCCGCTGTTTGATGGCAGACCTGGATCCGTGTTAGCCAGCAACGATGAGGAAGCGAGGAGATCGGGGCGGCCAATGTGAAAAGAAGACCCAGCTACAACCCCTGGAATACCGTGGGGATTGGTCTCAAAGAAGCAGCGAATGGAGCCGGGTGGAAGAGCTCACGGTGAGACAGAGGGCGGCGAGTGAAAGTGACAGAGCAGATCCGGAAAGTGTGGATTGCCGGCGAAGCTGCGAGGAGAAGCAGAGATTGCTGAGGCAAGGGACAGCGCAGCCAGAAGTTGTTGGCACCTTTTCTGAATTAGGCAGCGAACGTGGATATAACTGAACTGGGCTCGATTGTGAGCGCAGGAATTTACAGAAGTATTAAATATTAAATAACAAACTATGGACACTTTGTTCTTTTTTTCCCTTTCTTCTTGAGGAGAGAAACCAGAAGTGCAGCCATAACCTGACTTGGATGATTGACAGCAGAAAAGATCAAGTGGTAACATTTTGAACTGTGCTATTTGGAATTGTACTCCTGATTATTAAGACTTGGCTGTCAGAAAATTTTGGAACTGTTTGAGATCCCCTTCTAATGAACTGAAGTACTGCACTATACAAGAGAAGTGGTTTGAACATTTAACTGTGGCACCAACCTATTAATTATAATGAACTTCTAGATTATTATCCAAACAACTACTTATTAATTAACCTATAAGAACCCCTCTATTTATTTATCCATATAGACATTAACTACTTTAAATAATCTTTCTCAACTCTTTCCGAGTAGACTTATATATTCCTTCTCTATAGTCTAATAGCTTTTGATCTATTTACATATATACAGTATATATACATACACCTAACCTACTTTTTGAACTATATTGAATTGTAAAATAGTTTATATACTAATATTGATACAATAACTGAATGAATTGTACTTGTTGATTTACAGATTAGGTGATTTTATAATTGGATGAATTAGAAATTATTTGCTGTTAGAGAGAGAATAGTGGATGATAATTTGGAGGAATATTGAGGAGATTTTGAGAAATCAGAAGAGAGTTTTAAAAGAGATGACAAGCATCTCATTGGCGGTATTTAAGGCAGGAAAGAAAACACCATCCAACCCTGCAATAACAATGTCCTCTCCAGCGTTGCAAAAATCTGCTGAAGGGCTAACAAAAACAGAAAAATCAACAATGTTACCAACTATGCAAGCAATACAAGTGACCCTATCAATGATACAAGAAACCATGCTCCTACTGCAGGAAAAAATAACAAACAATCATGTAGAATTGAAATCAGACATCCATTTTATTGACCAGAAAATGAGTGAGATCCAAGAGTCCATCTATAAAAATGAGCAGAAGATAATGAAGGTTGAGACTAGGGTGGAGCAGAATGAAAGAAATCTTGATTCTATGGACCAGAAGCTATCGGCACAAAATAGAGAGCTGGAGGACTCCATAATCCAGCTCAAGATGGACCGGGCTGCCTTTTTTCTGCGTTTTCAAAACGTAGTGGAAGACAAAGATGAGGATTTGGGACAGGTCATGGTAAATTTAATAGTTGGAATACTGCAACAGGACAAGGATGATATTATAAAAGAGTTGGACGAAGTCTATAGGGTCCAAACTAACTACGCTAGGAGGAATAAGCTCCCTAGAGAAGTCCATGTTAGATTTGCCCAAAAGAAGGTGAAAGATCTACTATATAACTTAGTAAGAGACGACCCTGTAACTTATAAAGGTAAAGAGGTGATAGTACTGAAACAAGTCCCGAAGAGAGTTCAAGAACTGAGAAGAGACTACAGGTTTCTGGCTATACAGTTAAATAAGAGGAATATCCCCTTCAGATGGATCCTACCAGAGGGGATGCTGATCACCTGGAAGGGAAAAGAATTAAAATAGACAGCCTAGTCTCCGCGCAAGAACTTTTAGATCAGCTGAGGGGTGCTGAGGAAGACCATAGCAGTAAAGATGAACTAGATGTAGCCTCTCAGGAGTCAGTTAGCGTGCAACAAAGGAAATCCAAAGAAGGAACACCAGAGGAACAGGAGATAGAAGAGAAGGAAATTAAAGAAACCAAAGGAAAGAGACAAAGACCACAAAGAGCCGTTCGAGCAAATAAAAACTAGACAGGTTTTATAGAGAGATGGAGGGTTGGAAGTTACTGTCTATTAATGTTAATGGTTTAAATAACGGTAGGAAAAGGAAACATATATTTTCAAAATTAATAAAACAAAATGCAGAAATAATATGTCTCCAAGAAGTGCATATAAAAAGAGAAGAGAGGAAATATTTAGAATTTGAGAAATTTGGTAAGACCTTTACCTCCCTAGCGGAGAAGAAAAAAAGGGGCGTAGCATTATATGTAAAAAAAGGGATTACTGCCGAACTCAAATATTCAGATAATAAAGGGAGGTTGCTGGCGATTGAAATTAGGAGAGGAAGTACCTCAATCCTAGTTGTCGCTATTTATGCGCCAAATAAGAACCTAGGAGAATTTTATAAGAAATTGGGCCACAAAATAAGCGAACTGGACTATAGGAACGTCTGCATAGTTGGGGATTTTAATGGGGTAGTAAATCCAGAAAAAGATTATAAGAGTGGAATAGAGAAAAAGAACAAAAGGGATAAGCTTCCAAAAGCTTTTTTTGATTTGGTTGATGAGCACAACTTAGTAGATATATGGCAAGTACTACACCCGAATGAAAAGCAATTTACCTGTTATTCGAACCCTCAGAAATCCTGGTCAAGGATTGACATGGTCTGGGCCAGTAGGAGTTTGGAGTTGGATATTCATTCAGTAGAAATTACTCCGAATGTATGGGCAGACCACAACCCATTAGAGATAAGGTGGAAGAGTTTAAATAGGGCCAAACAGAAGAGATGGAGATTAAACACCCATATTCTTAGAGACCGAGAATTTACTAAAAAACTCCAGGGAGACCTAAAATTATTCTTCCTGGAAAACGAGAGCCAAGAGATCTCTCAAGCATGTGTCTGGGATACAATGAAAGCCTACTTAAGAGGCCTAGTAATATCGTACAATATTTACAGCAATAAGGAAAAAAGGAAGGCACAGAAAGATTTGACAGCTCAGTTAGGAGAAGCAAAAAAGGGACTACAACGAGATCCAGGTGATGAGGCAAAAAAAGAAAAATGGATGATAATAAGACATAAATTAAATCTACTGGAACAGGAAGAATTGGCAAATAAAATTAAACAATCCAAACAGTATTATTTTGAGAATGCAAACAAGATAGGGAGGTGGCTGTCATATAAATTAAAAAAAGAGAAGGGAAAGGGGATTATAGATTATTTGGAGGATTCGGAAGGAAAGATGTTAGATAAAGAGGAGGAGAAACTCAAATATGCCAGACAATATTACGAGACCCTGTATAGAGAGGAGGAAACCTCAATGGATAATATCACGCAATATCTGGCAAACCAGAACCTCCCACAGATAAAGGAGGAAGAAAGAGAAATGCTCAACAGAGAGATCACAATGGAGGAATTAAAGGGCGTAATATCAAAATTAAAAAATAATAAATCTCCTGGCCCTGACGGGCTTCCAGGAGAATTATACAAAAACCGAGAACTGGAAGAAATACTTGTACCGAAACTATTGGTAATATGTAATGAGGCCCTGCAAAGCTCTATGATTCCAGACTCGTGGAGGGAGGCGTTCATCACATTGGTAGAAAAAGAAGGCACTGACCCGAAACAAATAAAAAACTATAGACCGATTTCCTTACTTAACACAGATTATAAAATATTAATGGGTATACTTGCAGGTAGGATGAAGGCAATATTGAGTAATTGGATCCATCCCGATCAAAATGGATTCCTCCCGGGACAACAGATTAGAAGTAATACGAGGGTGGTGATAGACGTTTTGGAGTATTATGAGGCACACTCAGAGAAGCAAGTGGCATTGGCCTTCCTTGATGCTCAGAAGGCCTTCAACAATTTAAATTGGAGATTCATGACCCAGCAAATCAAAAGGATGAATTTTGGGGAGCACTTTGAGAATGTGACAAACACAATTTATGATAAGCAGAGAGCAAATATTATACTTAATGGAGATATGACTAAAACACTCCAGATCGGCAAAGGAGTAAGACAGGGTTGCCCGCTCTCACCACTCTTATTCATACTGGCTTTGGAGATGTTGTTAAGGAAAATTAGGCAGAATAATGAGATAAGAGGATTGGAAATAAGGAAAGAAAACTTCAAAATTCAAGCATTTGCCGATGATGTGGTAGTGATCATGGAAGAGCCACTAACAACCGGGAAAAGAGTATTAGAAGAGATAGATGAATATGGGAGGTTATCCGGATTTAAATTAAATAAGACAAAAACCAAAATGTTAACTAAAAATATCACAGTAGGAGATCAGAAAATCTTAGAAGAAAATTTGGGCATCCAAATAGTTAAAAAGATAAAGTACTTAGGGATTTGGATTACGGCTAGATGCTCAACCCTGAAAGAGGACAATTATATACCATTATTGGCAAAAATTAAACAAGATTTGGAACAATGGGGGAAGTTACAAATCTCACTGTTGGGTAGGATAGCCACCATCAAAATGAGTATCCTCCCCAAACTGATATATTTATTCCAAACTACGCCAGTCAATGTAGGGAAAAAATATTTTGTAGAATTAAACAAGATAGTCAGGAAATTTATTTGGGGAGGGAAAAAGCCAAGGATTGCGTTCCGAACATTGCAGGAAAAAAGGAATGGAGGTGGATTCGGACTCCCAGTGTGGGAGATATACCATAAAGCCGCTAACCTAGTGTGGCTACGAGATTGGGCCACACTAGGAAATAAAAGAATCTTACAATTGGAAGGGCACGATTTGCAAAAAGGCTGGCACGCCTATCTTTGGGATAAAGGAAAAGGGCAGGGGTATATTTCCACCGACATAAAATTAGAGACGTGTTAATGAAGACATGGAAAGAAATTAGGCGTACACATTACACAAAAATCCCAAAATGGACCTCCATAATGGAGGCAATGATTCATCCAAACACGCTAAGCAAGGAAAAAATGTACACTTATCAAGATATTCTAGACAATAGCGGCAATCTTAAAACAAATGAGACCTTAAAGGAGCAAGGGATTCACATTGATTGGTGGCCCTACTTACAAATTCAATCCCGATATAGGAAAGACAAGCAGGAAGATGGTATAGAAGTGGGAACAAATAGCTTTGATAAGATATGGATGGGTGGTGAGAACAAATTATTAGCCAAATTATATTCATACCTGCTTGAATATGATAGAGAAGGGGAAATACTCAAGGACCAGATGATTGCTTGGGGGAGAAACATCGGACCAAAAATAAATCTAGATGATTGGGAAGAAGTGTGGAACAATAATCTGAAGCTGACAAGAGCGGTAACTTACAAGGAGAATCAGTACAAAATGCTGTATAGGTGGCATCTAGCACCATCTAGGATTGCAAAGATATACCCAAACGCAAACCCTAAGTGTTGGAAATGCGGTCATTGGCAAGGTACTTTCTACCATATGTGGTGGATGTGTCCTGAAGCGAGAAAATTCTGGAAATTGATACAAAAATGGATCCAAGAAATAATAGAGGAGGAGATTGCCCTTATACCAGAAATTTACCTCCTGGGAGTTCTGAAACGAGCTTATGGGAAGAAGAAGAAATATCTAATTATCCACATCGTTACAGCTGCGAGAATCTCTTATGCACAACATTGGAAGGAGAAAAGATGTCCAACTGAGGAGCATATAGTTAACAAAATATTGGAATGCGCAGAAATGTGTAGATTAACATATGTACTAAATGAGAAGGAAGATTCAGAGTTTTATACGGTATGGGATTTGTGGTATAGGTGGTTGGGAAATAAATGCAAAAGTTAATTATTAAGGGGGACAACACTTAATTATTAACTTAACTTATGTACTATTATATTATGACTTATAATACATTAATTTCATAAATATCTTACGATTCTGAATGTAAATTATCTATATAACCTATTAGCTACCATATTTATAAGCATATAGTATGACTACACGTTGCCAAACCGAAAAGGTTGAATTGTAATATATTTGTTTATTCAATAATTTTTTTTTTTTTAAAAAAAAGAAGAAACACCTAGATCCACCCCAGGCTCCCTTTCACTGGAGGAGAAGAGGGGGGTTTAGCTGCCTGTTGAGCTGCACACAGACCCACCTGCAGTGGGGACGGAACAAAGGGGAAATTCCACCATGCTCATCACAAACCCACAAATACAGGAATTCACTTAAAAAAGAATACAGCATTTTCAAATGAGCAGAGTTTAATATCAAAATGCCACCGTATCTACTCTTTGGAACCATTATTCCCTGAGTAATTAAATTGGCCAGATCTGTTGAGATGGTTCCCCTCCTTCTCCTCTGGATTCCTCCTCCGAAGGATCTAAGATTAATGAATCCATATTGGGACCCCATACCTGCCATGGCTGCAGCCTTGGAGACCCCAAAGTCTTTTCTCCCTCCTTCCTTCTCCTCCTCCATCTGGAGGAATAAGCGGCATTCAAGGCCTGGGCCAGAGTCTGAATGAGACTGTAAAAGTGATTGTCATTTGGGATCTTTATTCTGTTCCTTTTCTCCTGGGTCTCCAGTGGGGCTTTCTGGGTGCATCTTCTGCGGCCTTTGATATAAAAGAGATTCTTTG
This sequence comes from Pituophis catenifer annectens, assembly GCF_029215685.1. Lineage (NCBI taxonomy): Eukaryota > Metazoa > Chordata > Lepidosauria > Squamata > Colubridae > Pituophis > Pituophis catenifer. The sequence goes on along the minus strand of NW_027256899.1, from coordinate 1,953,382 downwards.
AAAGAGAACAGCGGAAATAAGGATCTTCAGACTGATCTTCCACAAAGAAATAGGGTTCAAAGGCATCATCATTTGGCCTTTCTTTTACCAGATAACTAAAGTTCCAAATACTATGGATGTATTTGAGAAGTCTACGCTTGTTCATTCTATACCCTTCAAAATTTGTGAGGATCCAGACTTTCCCTTCAATGGGTCCTGGCAAACGCATAAATGTTAAATGGAAAGGAAGAATTCTGTCCCAAATGGAATCATATTCCATGAAGTGAACAAAGACGTTGACTTGTCTCCACTTAGAGAGGGAATCCCTGAGGGCTGTTGTGTATCCAGTTGTTGAGAACAGTTGTGATATAACCACACAAATTCCACTCCTGACAAGCACAGGAGTAAAAGTCCTCATGAAATTCTCTCCATTTTCTGTGTCTGAAGCAAAGAGGCCAATCAGGGTCCATCTGAAATGGAGGAGCAGCTGGACAATTACTGGGTACTGGATCCCTTCTTTGGGCTCCATCTGGTGGAAAAAGGGGAATTTCCTTTTATCACTCAGAGCCTCTGAAGCAATTTTAAGACTGATCTGAAAAAGCAATGAAGAATGCTGTATTATACACTGCTCAAAAAAATAATGGGAACACAAAAATAAGACATCCTAGATCTGAATGAATGAAATATTCGTAGTAAATACTTTGTTCATTACATAGTTGAATGTGCTGACAACAAAATCACACAAAAATTATCAATGGAAATCAAATTTATCAACCCATGGAAGTGTGGATTTGGAGTTACACTCAAAATTAAAGTGGAAAAAAAACCCTGCAGGCTGATCCAACTTTGATGTAATGTCCTTAAAACAAGTCAAAATGAGGCTCAGTAGTGTGTGTGGCCTCCACGTGCCTGTCTGACCTTCCTACAATGCCTGGGCATGCTTCTGATGAGGCGGCGGATGGTCTCCTGAGGGATCTCCTCCCACACCTGGACTAAAGCATCCCCCAACTCCTGGACAGTCTATGGTGCAACATGGCGTTGGTGGATGGAGCGAGACATGATGTCCCAGATGTGATCAATTGGATTCAGGTCTGGGGAATGGGAGGGCCAGTCCATAGCATCAATGCTTTCGTCTTGCAGGAATTGCTGACACACTCCAGCCACATGAGGTCTAGCATTGTCGTGCATTAGGAGGAACCCAGGGCCAACCACACCAGCATATGGTCTCACAAGGGGTCTGAGGATCTCATCTTGGTACCTAATGGCAGTCAGGCGACCTCTGGTGAGCACATGGAGGGCTGTGCGGCCCCCCAAAGAAATGCCACCCCACACCATTACTGACCCACTGCCAAACCGGTCATGCTGGAGGATGTTGCAGGCAGCAGTACGTTCTCCACGGTGTCTCCAGACCCTGTCACGTCTGTCACATGTGCTCAGTGTGAACCTGCTTTCATCTGTGAAGAGCACAGGGCGCCAGTGGCGAAGTTGCCAATCTTGGTGTTCTCTGGCAAATGTGAAACGTCCTGCACGGTGTTGGGCTGTAAGCACAACCCCCACCTGTGGACGTCAGGCCCTCATACCACCCTCATGGAGTCTGTTGCTGACCGTTTGAGCAGCCACATGCACATTTGTGGCCCGCTGGAGGTCATTTTGCAGGGCTCTGGCAGTGCTCCTCCTGTCCCTCCTTGCACAAAGGCGGAGGTAGCGGTCCTGATGCTGGGTTGTTGCCCTCCTACGGCCTCCTCCACATCTCCTGATGTACTGGCCTGTCTCCTGGTAGTGCCTCCATGCTCTGGGCACTACGCTGACAGACACAGCAAACCTTCTTGCCACAGCTCGCATTGATGTGCCATCCTGGATGAGCTGCACTACCTGAGCCACTTGTGTGGGTTGTAGCCTCCGTCTCATGCTACCACTAGAGTGACAGCACCGCCAGCATTCAAACGTGACCAAACCATCAGCCAGAAAGCATAGGAACTGAGAAGTGGTCGGTGGTCACCACCTGCAGAACCATTCCTTTACTGGGGATGTCTTGCTCACTGCCTATGCTTTCCACCTGTTGTCTATTCCATTTGCACAACAGCATGTGAAATTGATTGTCATTCAGTGTTGCTACCTGTTTGATTTCACAGACGTATGATTGACTTGGAGTTACATTGTCTTGTTTAAGTGTTCCCTTTATTTTTTTGAGCAGTGTATTTTGGGTCAGATCAAGTCCAAAATATTAGATTTTAATAAATCCAACCTGATTCTCATGAATGTATTAGAATAGTTTGTTAATCAGACATTGTTTAAAATATTAAAGACAGAATATTAGCAATTGTATCATAATAGTGGAAAATAATAAGCAAATTAAAAAACAATAAAAATGTAAATCATGTAAAACAATGATAGCATGGGGGGAAAATGTGGGTCATGGGATTGACTTAGAGAAATGGGAAAAATTATGGTTGCAGAATTATAAAATGACAATGTCAACAGCATATAAGGAAAATTTGTATAAGATGTTTTACAGGTGGCATTTATCCCTGGTGAGAATAGCTAGAATGTACAAGAATAAATCGGAAAAGTGTTGGAAGTGTCATCAGACTCCGGGCTCATATTACCATATGTGGTGGACAAGCGCAGAAGCTAAAAGATTTTGGACTAAAATCCACAAATGGTTGGAAAAAATGACAAAGAAACACATTGATTTTAAGCCAGAGATATTTTTATTAGGGATTTTACCAGAAATATACAATAGAGAAGTGAGATATTTAATTGTGAATGTTCTAACAGCAGCTAGAATTGTATTTGCTAAAAACTGGAAAGGAGAGAAAATACCAACGGATGACGACGTTATCAAGAAAATTTTGGAGTGTGCTGAAATGAGTAAATTGACATTTGAAATTAGGGAACAAGAAGATAAACAATATTATTTGATATGGGATTTTTTTTATCAATGGTTAGACAAGAAAGAATGGAAATGAAATATGAAATGGATAAGATAACAAAACATATAAAGGGGTTTTTCCCCCTTATGGAGGATAACTTACTGTTAAATAATTGGTAAATGAGATAATAATGTAATGAACTGTTAAATAAGAAAATGTTGGATAGAGGACTAAGCACAAAAGATTTGTAACCGATCAATACACTTTCTGTAATTGTAATGGATGATAATTGTTTTAAGTTTTGTTTAAAAAAAAAAATTCAAAAAAATAAAATAAAAATGTAAACCATATTACTGTATCACCCCTACAATTCATCACAATTAGATTAACATGTGCAAATGCCAACTGCGGTATTCTATTCCAATAAAGGGCCTATTATAATTTTCGAGGATTGCTGCATCTTTTTTTGCTTCTATATCCCAGATTCTTTCCGGAGGAAATTTTTTAACTTCTTTCTCCAGTTATACAAGAAACAGGCAGACCTCAAAGCCTAATAAGATTTGTCAGTTGCATAATCCAAGTTTGGTCTTTAATTATAGTTTTTTCTGTTCCAACAGCCACAATTTTCAGAGTCTGTCAGTTTTCATAGACTAAATTTTATGCCAATAATACCCATATTTTCTGAATTTAGACAAAGCAGAAATTGTGTAAATTCCCAAATCAGCTCTGAGGGAGCAGTCGGAGTCCTTTTACCCACCCCAAGATCCTCCTCAGAGGCTGAGATTGGGTTGGTTCTGCTGGTGGTTTCTCTCTGAAGCCCCAAACATCAGATTGATGTAAGAACATGGGGGGAAACTGGGCCTCAGATGCTTTAATAACTGGGGCTGAGGAAGCTGGAGAGCTGAGAGGTTTTCATTTAAGCACCACTTTCACTCCTGCCCTTTCTCTAACTGAGCTCCTTGGATGATGAGGGAGCCAAGATTCAGGCTCAGAGAAAACAACCCCAGGTAAGGAAAGGTGTTACTTGCTCTAATGGCTGACCATCTATGGCTATGATGTCATTTCACAAAGGCCATAACTTTTGAACTTGTTTATAAATTATCAGATAATTATTAAGACAAAACAATCCAAGTCTGTACAATCCAATGTGTAACTATGATAATATCACATTATCTGTATAAATCAGTGTGTTCCAATAAGTCTTTAGCAGGCTAAACATGTGTACCTATAACAGAATTTATAACAAAATAAAAGGGTTGGAAGGGACCTTGGAGGTCTTCTAGTCCAACCCCCTGTTCAAGCAGTAAACCAGGCATAATAGCAGTAACTGTGAGAGGGAGCCTTCTTACAGTTAAGTGAGAAGAGATAGTGAAGAGAAGGACCAGGGGAGACATGATAGCAGTCTTCCAATATTTGAGGGGCTGCCACAGAGAGGAGGGGGTCAAGCTATTTTCCAAAGCACCCAAAGGCTGGACAAGGAATAATGGATGGAAACTGAACAAGGAGAGATTCAACCTGGAAATAAAGAGATAAAGTTGCCTTCAGAAGTTGTGGGAGCTTCATCACTGGAAGCTTTCAAGAAGAGGCTGGACCGTCATCTGCCAGAAATGGTGTAGGGTCTGCTTGGACTAGATGACCTACAAGGTCCCTTCCAACTCTCTTAATCTGTATCTATCTATACTATTCCAGACAAGTGGCTGTCCAGTCTCTTCTTAAAAGCCTCCAGTGATGGACCACCCACCATTTCTGAAGGGGAGACGTTCCATTCCTCACCATTAGGAAATTTCTCCTTAGTTCCAGGTTGTTTCTCTCCTTGATTAGTTTCCATCCATTGTTTCTTTTCTTGCCTTCTAGTACTTTGGAAAATAGGTGGACCTCCTCTTCTCTGTGGCAGCCCCCAAAATATTGGTACATTGCTATTATTTCACCCCTAGTCCTTTTCACTAGACTAGACATACTGAATTCCTGCAACTGTTCCTCATATGTTTTAGTCTCCAGGCCCTTAATCATCTTTTCTGCATTGTTTCCAGAGTCTCTACATCTTTTTTATAATATGGAGACTAAAACTGGATGCACTATTCCAAGTGTGGTCTTGTCAAGGCATTATAAAGCAGTACAAATAATTCATGTGATCTTGATTTTATCCCTCTGTTAATGCAACCTAGGACTGAATTAGCTTTTTTGGCTGCTGCCACAGATTGCTGGCTCATATTTAAGTGATTGTCCACTAGGACTCCAAGATCCTCTCACAGTTACTGCTATTGAGCCTGGTTTCACCTCATCTCTAAGTGTACATTTGGTTTTTCCTGCCTAAGTATAAAAAATTACTTTTCTCTACAATGAATTACAGTTTGTTAGATAGGCCCAGGTTCAAGTCTACCTAGATCTGTTTGGATCTTCAGCCTATTTTCTGGGGTGTTGGCTATTCCTTCCACTTTAGTGTTGTCTTCAAATTTGATGATTTCTCCATTTCTCCCCTCGTCCAAATCATTCATGAAGATGTTGAAGAGTACTGGGCCTAAAATGGAACCTTGGGGTCCCCCACTGCTCGTTTCCCTCCATGCAGACATAGTTCCATTGAGGACCACAGGCTGACTCCATCTGGGGCTGATGCTCTCTATCCCACATATTTTCAGCTTCCCGAGAAATAGGTTGTGTTTACTTTGTCAAAGCCTTTCTGAAATCCAAGTACTGTATATTACATGCACTGCATTTCATTAGTCAACTAATTTAGTAATTTTTCTTTCAAAATGAAATAACATTTATTTATGATCTGTTTTTTGACCCTGTATTAGTCCTAATAAGCCATTCATATCTAGACTGAATAACAAGGGTTCAAATATGCATCCTTCCCTTCCCCCTTGGTAAGTATAGATCCTTCTTCTCATGCCTCCTTTGAGCCCAAACCTCCCTCTCAAACAAGGGCTTGGATCAGGGCCAACAGGCTGAGCTCCATTTTGAGGGCCATCCATTTTCTTCATCCTAATTCTCTGTTTATTGAGTCAAATGCTGCACTAACATCTAGAAAGCAGCAAACCTTGTTTTACCTCACTGATATAGATTAGATATTTCAAGACAAATTTGTTGCCAATATTAGATTATTAATTTATGCATTATTTTTTTTACAAAATCAATATAGCATTTAACTCTACCTAAAACCTTCTGCAAGGAATGAATTTTTCTCAAGTTTAACTAAGAGGATCATGGCATAAAATGCTACTATTGCCAACTTCAATCCAACTGGATAGGGCAGGCATTATTTATCTGTGAAAATGAAGATGCCAATAGAGGCCCCAACAACCAAGGATATTTTTGATCAGTTAAATAGTTGGTAGAATGTCTTCTCCAGGGAATGTATTGCTTGCATTGCAGGCCTTTTATGATTATTCTCAACATGAACATAATGGGGTAAAATATTGACATTTTTGCTAAGATGGAGAAAAGCAGCTCTTGAATTCCATGGAGAAGACAAGATTGCATCTATTGCTCACCCACCACCATCCACCGCTCACTTTACCAGGTTGAGAAAAAAACATACAAACCTGCGGGACTTTGTAGGTGCCTCCTAATGTTGACATTTGGATGGAGATGTCCCTTCTAGCTCCATCAAGAAGAGCCAGGAGGTTCTCCTTCCTTCCACAGCTGTAGTTGGGGACATTGGCTTCTCCAGTGGAGAGCATGTCCAGCAAGGCATCTGAAGTGTGGAAAGTGCTCAAATAGTTGTTATGGATGTTGTAGCCAAGTGTGAGATTGTGCAGGAACTGGGAATTCCTATTGACCAGTTGAATGTTGAAAATGAATGCTAAGCAATATAAAAATTTGTAAGAAGTCCTATTGAAAAAAAAGTTATTATAATCAACAGCCACAACAAATACTTTTGTTATGTATAATATATATAATCCTCCACAAGCCTATTGATTCTTAAACCAACATGGATCCAAAAGCAAAGATCAGTTACACAAATATGGAAATCGGCTGAGGTACGGCAACTACAACTGATTCCACCACTACTTTAAATAAAACTCATTATCCAAGTATTTTTTTTTTTAATTTGATTTATATGCCGCCCTTCTCCGGAGACTCAGGGCAGCTTACAATGCGTTAAGGATTGTATTAAATTAAGGATTGAACAGAGAGAGGAAAATAATCTGCAGCCCTTTCAGCTTTTTTTCAGACCCCTTTTTGAGTCTCTTTCACAAAATCAGACCAAAGAAAGAAGCCATGGAAATCAAAATTATTCAGGAAATTAGACATATTCCCCAATAAAGGAATAAATGAAAAATAAAAAACTGAAAAGAAGGAGAGTGTTAGAATGGAGGGACAGCAACTCCATCACCCTGAATGACTTACAGATCATGGAAAACAAACTGAACAGAAGGAGCCACGTTGAAAAGCAACTTTGTATGCAAACTTTTTATTCCACTGATGATTATACTGATTAGATGGTCTCCTGGTGTGTAGTAGCTCCATGGTTTTCCAGCCTGGTTCTCCAAACTCAGCGGGCATTTCATTCTCAGCTTCCCAGAGACTGGATGGGACAAAAGCAGCATCAGAAGCAGAAGCAGGAGGTCCATCATTCATGGGGTGAATCAATCAATCTCTTTCCTGTTTCTAAAGAAGAATTAGAAGAATCAAAGGACTCTCACAGGGTGGAATATGATCCAGTTGCTTTTTCTCAACACAGAGAAACATTCTGCTTCATCTGGAAAGGAGAGAGACGTAAATTCAAGAGCACAGACCCTGCCTGTCCCAAACCTCCATATTTCTCTGCCCAAAGTCTCCCCTGGAGGATTCAGCCCAACAGCAGAGCTGAAACTTTTATCATAATTCTCCCTCTCAGGAGGGATCTCGGGATAATTCAACTAGTTCTTGGACTTGGAAATTGTTGGGAAATTCTCTGGAGGGAAATGAAAGGGAAATAATCCCCGTGTGATTCAAAATAACAAGAGCAGAGATGGAATTAAATCCATCATCTAGAATTGGGAGTTTTGGGAGCTCCATGCAGGGAATAGATGGCACCTGTGGCTGAAATAACAAACAAATCTGATATTTGTTTGCATAGTGATTAAAGAGAAAATCCCAGGGGCCAGTTAATGCCGGAGCATGTCACAGATCTGAAATAGCTGCCAGCTGAGTTGGAGCCAAAATTTACTTTATTTTGAAAGCTAATGCTCAAGGGCACCACACAAAAGGGCTGATACAATACTGTGGCCAGACTCCAAGAACAAAATCAACCTTAGTGAACAACTAGTTTTTCGAACTTTGCAGAGTTAAAAAAAAAAATCAGAGAGAGAGGGAGGGAGGAAGGGGAAAGAGAGGGGGGAGAGAGAGAGGGAGAGACGTTAGAAAAAAATCCAAGTGAAAAGACCACCAAGACCACCAAGTGGACTTCCGGGTGCGCTTCAAGGTATTGGTTCTCGGGACTTCCGGGTTGGCTCCGCAGCGCCATTGACGGTCTTTTTAGACCGCCGCCCCCGTGATTCCGTTGAGCCGTTCTGACAGCGTTAATCAGCTGTCAAATGGCTTGAAAATCTCCCCTTCGGGAAAAGAAGGGGAGGAGAGCAGGTGGGTGAGGGTAGAGCTCCCCGAAAACCCCTGGATTAATTCCAGGGGTTAGGAGGGTGAGAGCTCCCCGTTCAGCCCACTGAAGCTCCGGATCCGGGGGGACTCTGTTTTTTTTTTACAGAGCTAGGCGTTGCGCCCAATTTCTGCTGTCAAACAGAAGATTAAATGATTTCAAAAAAGCAGGCGGAACAGAAGCAGGAGGACAAGCTTTTTGCAAGTATAACACTTAACTCCGGGGATACAATGTTTCTAATTGGATTTTCTGAGCTGGAAGTTAAGATGGCGTTTCTTTGTTGCGATTTTAAAAGGGAAAGTTAGAAAAAGTCTTTGCTAATAGACTCGTGCTCAGAGACTGGCTTTAAGTTGCTGGAATAGATTTTGAAGAGCTGTTTGGGAAAAGATTATTTATAAAGAAATTGCTGAAAGCTGCTCAAAAGGATGGCTCTGACTTTATGATTTTATGGTTGTGGGAAGAAAGAAAATTTCTTTAAAATAAAATGGCTTCTAAGAAAGGAGATCTTGAAAGCGCTGGATGCTATTTGGAGGTGTCAGAAACGAAACAGTTGTCTGATTTACAGAGTTGTAAGGATTTTGATGCAGAACTTACAGAATTTATAAAAGAAGCCATGAATAATCATACTGCAGCTATAAGTAACCAAATAGCAATTCTTAAAGGGATAACAACAGAAATGACTGAGGAAACAAAAATAACTACGGAGCATGATGACAATTCAGGAGATATTGCAGCAGAGAGGGTGGAAGAATCTTCTCAAGAATTTTCGAGCTTACTCTCTGCTCTTTTCGGAAAAATTGATAGAATCTTTCAAAATTATGACTTGGTTTGGAAAAAAGTAGTAAATGACCAGACTTTCGAAGTTTCAGAAGATGAAGGAGATTTGTCAGTGGCATCTATACATTTAATAGAAAAGAAACAATTGAACTTTTTTTCACAAACTCTTGATAAACTTTGGTTTTACAGACGAAGGAATGAACTGATTTATATAAGCATGAAGAGGCGATTTGGGGGCTCTAAATCAGAGGAAACTTTCTTAAAAAGGGGACAATCTTTGCAGTTATATCAACCTCAAATTAAAATGAAAAACCTCCTCAAAATAGAAGTAGGAGGGATGCAGAAAGACTGGAAAAAATATAAAAAGAAAGCAAGAATGGAAGATTAACCTTTTCTTTTGGCTTTGTAGTTGTTCTACTCATGGTTAAAAATGATTATGTTGTAGGTATTATAACTACTGAGGGGGAAAAAGTATAAAGTTAAATATTGATTTTTAAATATGATGTATTAATGGTTGATTAATCCTTTTTGGTTTTCTAGTTTATGTATTAATGGTTAATTATGTTGATGATTATCTTTCAAATTTTAAAAGTTGGAGGGAGGAATAATGAAGGGGGGAAATTTAGAAACTTAAAAAAATGTAGAAATTTAATTAGTGAATATCTAAGGTTTATTTTTTGTTATGAGATTTCAAAATAAGAAAGCAAGAATGGAAGATTAATTTTTTCTTTTGGCTTTGCAGTTGTTCTACATGGTTAAAAATGATTATGTTTTAGGTGTTATAACTACTGAGGGGGAAAAAGTATAAAGTTGAATATTGATTTTTAAATATGATGTATTAATGGTTGATTAATCTTTTTTGGTTTTCTAGTTAATGTACTAATGGTTAATTATAAAAATGTAGAAATTTAATTAATGAATATCTAAGGTTTATTTTTTGTTATGAGATTTCAAAATATCTGAACTTTGAGAAAAGTAGGAGGGGGAAAATGTTTTTAGGTTTGAATGTTTAATATTTGTTAATGGTTTTAAAATTCTTAGAGTTATTGGATTACATGTTACTTTGTGTCTATATAAAGGGAGGTTGATGAAATTGTAAAAGGGGAGTTAAGGGGTCTTGGGAGTTATTAAATCTTGCAGTTAGCTAGTTTATTTTAGCGAATGTTTGGTGAAATCTATGCCCTGTTTTTGTTCTGGGAAGTCGGGGGTGGGGGGTGGTGAGGAGGGGTTGAAGATTGAGTTTATTTATTTATTTATTTATTTATTAATCAAATTTCTATACCGCCCTACTCCCGAAGGACTCAGGGCGGTGAACAGCCAAGATAAAATACAGACAATACAAATATTAAAAATCCCTTAAAATTATTAAATATTTCGGCCGAAACACAGATTAAAACACCCAATTTATAAAAACACGAATTAAAAAATTTAAAATTTAAGAATTTAAAAGAGGGGAGTTAGGCCAGGCCAGCTTGCTGAAATAGAAAAGTTTTGAGAGCACGGCGAAACGTGCGCAGGTCCGGGATCTTCCGTATCTCTGGGGGGAGCTCGTTCCAGATGGTAGGTGCCCCCACAGAGAAGGCTCTCCCCCTGGGGGCCGCCAGTCGACACTGTTTGGCCGACGGCACCCTGAGGAGCCCCTCTCTATGGGAGCGTACTGGTCGGTGAGAGGCTATTGGTAGCAGAAGGCGGTCTCGTAGATACCCCGGTCCGATGCCATGGAGCGCTCTAAAGGTGGTAACCAAAACCTTGAAGCGCACCCGGAAGACCACCGGGAGCCAGTGCAGCTCGCGCAGGAGGGGGGTCACATGGGAGCGCCACGTCGCTCCCATAACCACCCGCGCGGCCGCATTCTGGACCAGCTGGAGCCTCCGGGTGCTCCTCAAGGGGAGCCCCATGTAGAGAGCATTGCAGTAGTCCAAGCGGGAAGTGACAAGAGCATGAGTGACCGTATTTAACGAGTCCCGATCCAGAAAGGGACGCAACTGGCGAATCAGGCGGACCTGATAAAAAGTCCCCCTGGCCACGGCCGTCATGTGCTCTTCTAAAGACAGCCGTGAGTCCAGGAGGACACCCAAGTTGCGAGCCCTCTCCGTGGGGGCCAGTGACTCGCCCCCAATAGTCAGTGATGGCACCAACTGACTATATCGGGATGTCGGAAACCACAGCCACTCGGTCTTGGATGGGTTGAGCCTGAGTCTGTTTCTCCCCATCCAGATCCGCACGGCCTCCAGGCACTGGGACATCACTTCAAGGGCATCATTGGGGTGGTCCGGGGTGGAGATGTACAGCTGAGTATCGTCAGCGTACTGGTGGTACTTCACCCCGAAACCACGGATGATCTCACCCAGCGGCTTCACATAAATGTTGAACAGAAGGGGCGAGAGGACCGACCCTTGTGGCACCCCACATACAAGGGGCCTCGGGGTCGACCTCTGCCCCCCTGTCAACACAGACTGCGACCGGTCAGAGAGAAAGGAGGAGAACCACCGTAGGACGGTGCCCCCCACCCCCAACTCCTCTAGCCGGTGCAGCATGATACCATGGTCGATGGTATCAAAAGCCGCTGAGAGGTCTAATAGGACCAGGACAGAGGAACAACCCCTGTCCCGAGCCCTCCAGAGATCATCAACCAACGCGACCAATGCCGTTTCCGTGCTGTACCCAGGCCTGAAGCCCGACTGGAACGGATCCAGATACGACGATTCATCCAGGTACTGGGGGAGCTGTCGCGCTACCACACTCTCAACAACCTTCGCAATGAAGCGAAGGTTGGAGACCGGACGGTAATTTGCCAACACTGCCGGGTCCAGGGAAGGTTTCTTGAGGAGAGGCCTCACCACCGCCTCTTTCAAGGCAGCAGGGAAGACACCCTCACTCAAGGAAGCATTTATAATCCCCTGGAGCCAGCCTCGTGTAACCTCCCGAGAGGCCAGCACCAACCAGGAGGGACACGGGTCCAGTAAACATGTGGCTGCGCTCAGTCTGCCCAGTATCCTGTCCACGTCTTCGGGCGTCACAGAATCAAACTCTTCCCAGATAATACTCACAAGACCTGCCTCTGTCCTCCCCGCTGAATCTACCCAGTCAGAGTCCAGATGTTCCCGAATCTGAGCGATTTTGTCATACAGATACTGTACAAAATCCTCGGCTCTACCCTCCAAGGTTTACCAAATTGATTTTTTTTCTTTTTTTCTGATGATAGTGTGAATGATTGTTTATATTGTATACTTGTTTGATCAGAAAATAAAAACTTTTTTATTAAAAAAAAAAAAAAGGTATTGGTTCTCATCTTCAAAGCACTCCATGGCTTAGGGCCCGGGTATTTACGAGACCACCTTCTGCCACCGATAACCTCCCACCGGCCAATCTGCTCCCACAGAGAGGGTCTCCTCAGGGTGCCGTTGGTCAAGCAATGTCGACTGATGACCCCCAGGGGGAGAGCCTTCTCTGTGGGGGCACCCGCCCTCTGGAACGAGCTACCCCCAGGAATACGACTGATCCCAGACCTCCGTACTTTCCACCGAGTGTTAAAGACCTTCCTCTTTCAGCAAGCTGGGCTGGCTTAAAATTTAATGGGTTATTTTATGGGTAAAGGGTTTTAAATTTTTAAATTTTTAATTCTGTTTTAATTTATTTTAAAGTTTATATTGTATGTACTTTAATCTTGGCTGTTCACTGTTCACCTTCAGGAGAAGGGCGGTATACAAATTTAATGAACCATAAACCATAAACCAAAAGAGATGGAGAAATCAAGGCTGCCTCTCATTGCATGTGGGGAGGGGAGCTCAGGACCCTCGTGTTGCAGATGGAAAGCTGATCTTCAAAATCCAACTTCCATCTTCAGAGACCTGGGAATGCAGATGCCCATGTTCCCCTGCCACCGTTTCCCATGCACAGGTCAGGCAAGGGCGCTCTTGCAGGGATGCCAGACAGGACTCTGCCTGGCTGAGTGGGGAGCGCCTCTTGAGAGAAGGAAGCTGGGAAGCCTCGTTGTGGGGAAGAGAAACAGATCTGCAAAATCTCCCTCCAGTTTTCATCTTCTGAGTCCTGGAAACGTGGAAGACCATATCCCATGTTGCTCAGCCATCTCTTTCCATGCATGGGTCACCCACCTCCTCTCCTTCTTCCATTCCTCTCCCTCCCTCTCCTCTTCCTACCCACTCCACCTCTCTCCTTTCTAACTTCTTTGCTGTGAAATATTCTCCTCCTTTAGTATCTGAGCAACTCCTGTATTCTAATTGTAGATACTTTCTTCTGTTAAAACATTTCTCTATTCACCACTTTTTTTCCCCATCCCAACCCTTATCCCACCCTCCCCACCCCCCCTGACTTCCCAGAGCAAAAACAGGGTATAGCATCTAACAAACATATGCTAAAATAAACTAACTAATTATAAATTTCAAAACTCCCACACGTTCTTTAACTCCCCTTGTTCCAATTCATCAACCTCCCTTTTATAAATCCTCAAGACCAATTACGTTAAATTCATTCATCCTAATTATAAAAAAAAACTTTTTCTTGATGTATAATCCAATACTTTAGCAATATTACAAACAGTAAAAGTCATAAGTAAATTTCATTTCCATACCCTCGAACATCATTCTTTTTGAACATTACTCCCTAATAAAATTCTGAATTTCACATTAATCCTCTTCATTCAAACAATTGGGTATCTTGAGATCTTACACATTTTATCTCATATACCTGTTAAAATAATATAATCTTATGTTAAACATTTTAAAAATCTCTTAATACCTTTAAAACACTTATTTACCAAATATAAATTTCAAAATCTACCAGAGGATATCTTTCAAGTTTTCAATTAACCAATGTTAATACCTCTAACTTTTTAGAAAGCAGCCCTTTTATTATCCAAAACTAATCGTTTTGTAATAGAATTCTGAATTTAACATTAATCCTCTTTACTTCAAAAAGTTGGGCATCCTGAAAGCTTACACAATTTATCTCATATATCTTTTAAAATAATATAATCTTATGTTAAACATTTTAAAAATTTCTTAATACCTTTGAAACACATATTTGCCAAATGCAGATTTCAAAATCTACAGGAAGATATCTTTCAAATTTTCAATTCCTAAAATAGCCTTTAATACCAATGTAATTAAACTTCTCAGTTTATTACTAGAATCTTCCTTCCCCAAAGAGAAAAAAAAAACAAATGCTTAATCTTCAATTCTTCTCTTCTTTCTATATTTTTTCCAGTCCTTTTTTTTATTAATTCTTTCAACATTCCCCCCAATTTTATTTTTGAAAATTTTAAAATGTTGATTTGAGGTTGATGTTTCTGAAATACTCACTCTCTTCTTGAAATCACTTTTTCTAATTTGAGATCTCCATTTTGACTCTTCTTGCTTGTATAGTCCTTCAATCCATTCCTTTGTTCATATAGCCAAAATTTGTTGCCATAAAGTTTGTCAGCTTGCAATAGAGAGTCTATTTGTTGCTTTTCTATCAGTTGAATGGAAGCGTCTACCCAGTTCTTTGTTTCAGCTGTGCCAGCCTGCCTTTCAGTCCTAACAGCCTCTTGATCTTCCAAGGGCAGACTCCTCTGAAAAATTTCCTGCTGCCATCTAACGACTCCTTATAATTTTCCAAGCTGTTTTTTGAAAAAGCTCTTTCAATTATATCCAAAAGCGCAAAATTAAAGGATTCTAGAAGTTCTTGAAAAGCTTTAACAGTTACAGCTTGAGAATTTGCTGATTCACCAGCCCTGCTGTCAGCCATATTTCAGCCACTTTGTATTTATCCAACTATTTTCCACATAGTATAAGAGCAAAATTTTAGTTAAAGTCAATACCAAATTCTTTTCCTAGGCGCTTCCACTTTAAAACTTTCTCTTAAGGTGTAATCCAGTAGCTGTATCAATGTTGCAAACGTTAACAAGCGTAACAAGCACTTTCCCTTGTAGCTTTCTCCTCCCGCCCTCAGGCGCCATTTTCTGCATTTTAAAACGGAGTTAAAGTGTTACTTGCTATTTTTTTTTCTTTTTTCTCCTGGTTTGCTCTGTCTGCAATCAAAGTAAAGATGTTAAAAGTCCCCTCATTTTTTTTTCCCAGCAGATTTTGGTCGCGGCTTCTAGCTCCGCTTTAGCGGAGTCGTCCCTGGTCCGGAGCAGCTTGACAGGCTTCAATAGGGAGCCCACACCCTTCGCGCCCCAGGATTTCTCCTAGGGCACTTGTGGGGGGCTCTACCTCTGCCTGTCAACTCTTCTCTCTCTTCTCTGTTTTTTGGCTGTTCTGGGGCTTTTACGGAACCGGGGATCGGGTGCTCATAAAAGAGCATCTTCAAAGCTCAATTCTGTCTTTATTTTGTGTTGACTGTTTGTCCATGTTTTAGTTTTGTTTCTATGTTTGTTGTCATTTTGCTTTTCTACAGTTCTTTTCTCTTGGGATTTTGTATCTGTGTTGTTGCTTGGGAATATTTCATTAAGATGTATTTTAGACCAGTTGGCCTGTTCATGAAACACAGCTGTTCTGGAAACTATAAATCTGTTATTATTATCAATGAATCTGTATCCTTTTGTACCTGTCTCATATCCCATAAATCTAAGTCTTCTAGACACATTTTCTCCCTTTCTTCTTAATTGTTTAGGTATGTGTACGTCTGCGGTGACTCCAAATATGTGCATGTGTGCTAATTTTGGTTTCCTATTATACATCACTTCATATGGTGTCTTATTTACAATGCTGGACCAAGTTCTATTTTGTGTGTAATTGGAATATTGTAGGGCTTCTGACCAGAATTGTTTGCTTAAGCCAGCATCTTCCAATGTGCATCTAATCATGGTTTGTAATGTTGAGTTCTTCCTCTCTGCAATTCCGTTCTGGAACACGGAAAATGGGCTAGATGTGTAATGTAACATTCCTTTGTCCTTTAGCCATTGGGAGAATTCCTTAGACATGAATTCACATCCCCTATCTGTCATTATTTGTCTTATTTTGATGTTGTGTTGTGTTTCTACGCGTTTGTAAAACTCTTTAAATTTTTGAAAGGTTTCATCTTTGTGTTTTAATGTGTAAACAAATCCATAGCGACTATAGTCATCCACAATAGTTAAGAAGTAACGTTTTTTATAAATGATTGATGGAGTTAGTGGACCAACCAGGTCCATGTGTACTAAATCAAAAATTTTGTTAGTTGACCTTGTTGATTTTCTAGGCCTGGGACTAGTTTTTAGTTTTGTAGATTTACATACTGAGCATTCCAAATAGTTTTCACAATTTTTTATTTTAACACCTTCTGCGTGTTCAGTCATTTTCTGTACTACAGGAAAACTGGCATGTCCTAACTTCCTATGTAAGACATGAGCACACTCATCATGAATTGGCTTACCTATTTTTGGTTTTTTCTCATTATGTGCATCCTTGTTATCATGAGCTATTTTACATTCATCATTGTCACTGTTGCTAATGTTTCCATTATCTGGCTCAATACAATCTTCCATATTTGAATCAATGTTGTGTAACCATTTCTCCTTAGTTATTAAATAAGGTAGGCCTCCTTTAATCATTACTGTACCTATATCTGTTTTATTTTTCTCCAAAGTTGCTTTTCCTTTTGAAAACACAATATTAATATCAGAATCTCTGCTTAGTTTTATGGCACTTAATATGTTATGAGGTATCTCAGGTATTAGTAATACCCCCTCTATTTTTCCTAGACCAGGTAAGGTTACATTCCCTCTACCTAATACTTTGACCTTTTCTTGGTTAGCTACCTTTATCACAAATTTATCTTCTATAAATGAAGATAATATATTTTTATTATTAGTGGTATGATTGGTTGCTCCAGAATCAATAAGCCAATTATTATCCTCAGTTTGCTGTATGTTAGTGTTGTCTTGCTTGTTTAGTCCATTTAGTGAACCAGATTTTCTGTCCTTTGAATTATCTCTGCCCCCTCTATACTCTTTGTAATTTGGTGGGCTTCTATATCTATGTCTATCAATGGAAGACTGTCTATAGGTGTATTTGTTTCTGTGTTCTGACCTATGTCTTTCTTTTGTAATTTTGGGACAATCTCTTCTATTGTGTTTCCTGGATCCACAATTGTGGCATCTGAATGTTTCATTATATCTTTCTTGGAAAGCTACTTTTCTATATGGTTTGTGTTCTATGTGATTGTTAGAGCGACTCTTCCTTGAATTGTCTTCAGCTATTAACTTATTGGATAGACTTTCTATGGATAAGTATCCTAGATTGATTGTGTCTAAATGTGACATATAATTGTTCCATGATGGGTCAAGTGAGTTGATGATAACACTTTTCATTGTTTGGTCTGAAATCACCTCCCCCCTTAAATGCAGTTCAGCTCTTATTTTGTTTAAAGATATTAAATGTTCACTTATGGAAACCCCTGGTTTTATCCTAGAAGAAAAGAAATCTTTAGACATTCTTGTGGTGGTAGCTACACTATCACTGTGAAACAAATTGAACATGCATTGAATAATTTCTGAGACAGTCAGATTTTGCTTAATGCTGTGATACATGGCAGGAGATACACTAGAAATTAATAAGAAAAATGCTCTATGGTGTAAGCAGTCTAACTTTAAAGTCCAAGGTCTTTTTGGGGGATTAGTGATGAAAAACAGTAAGTTTTCTTTCATAAAGACAACCTGGAGCTGCTGATACCATTCTTGTAAATTAATGCCATCTATTCTCAGCTTTGGGAAGTCACTGGGCAAGTTTCCGACATTATTAGGTCCATTACTTACAACCGGAGGTAGTCCGTGGTCTTGTAAATGGTGGAAATTACAAAACGGCGTGGGAATGCTCGCGACGAGTCTGCAGGGTCCTTTCAGCAACTCATGTCTTCCTGGGCCGTCTGCGTAGTCTCGCGCATGCGCGTTGCTCATTTCGTTCCTGGAGTCGTCGTGAGAGGTTCTCGTCGTTGCGGCTCGCTCGTTCAGCTCCTCCTCAGATGAATCGGTCTCCGGCTCGATCTTAGGGGTTCTGACGATGGCGGTTGTTCTTTTTCTTCTCTTGAGAGCGTTGGTGCTTGCATCGGTCTGCGGTGTGGAACGGTATTTGCAGGGCTCTCTTGGTTCAGGCGTCGGTGCTCTCATCGTCAGGATGGGAGCGGGTAGATTTTGAGACGTTGGCTTGCTCGTTCGTTTTCTGGTTGACTTTTTGGTAATTTTTAGTTTTGGTCCAAATGCAGCAAAAAGCGTCTTCATTGCTGACTTTATTTGAGTATCTGTTGAATCACCTTCACTTTCTGATTCTGATTCTTCTGAGGTGTTTGATTTTTCTTTTTCGTTTTCATTATCTAGTAGTGCCTTTCGCGCCAGAAGTTTTGAATCTAGTTTTCTGATTGGCTCTGCTTCGCTCACTCTGGAGGTCTGTTGGAACCAAGATGGCTGCCATTCAAAATTTTGCGCGGGATCACCGTTTTTCTTCTTTATAGTGTTCTTTTCTGTAGTCGTATCACTTACTATTTTTGAGTCTTTTGACTTTTCGGTAGTGATGTGCTTCTCTCTCGCTGCTCCGCTGTTTTTCAACATGTCTTGGAGGTTCGCGATGAGGCTTTCATCGTTTTTCTGGCTCTTTAACAGTTTTAATATTTCTGACCTGAGTTCGTTGTTTTCTATTTTAATTTCCTCTCGGTCATCATCTTCATCTATTATTTCTTCGTCTTCAGTTGTGTATTCTTCAGATTCTCTCGAAATTGCATTTGTGGACTCATCTATTATTTCTTGATCCGTTTCCATTTCTTTGCTGTATGCCCTGGTGTTGGGCCTATCTCTCTTAGACATATTTAAGTTTTTATTGAGTCAATTCAACCATCCTCTGCTACCAGCTTGTTGCAATATTTTCAGGATCAGACTCAATAAATTATATAAGAGTTAAGAGTTCAAATATATTTTCTTTTATTTACATAAGGCATTCTATATTCACTGAATATTCACAGATAGAAGCAAAGAAGAGAGTGTGTGCAGCTCCTTATATATACAATGGGTGGAGCTAGGTATGGGAGTGGTGAAATATGAATACATTAAGAAGTAAAGAATAAATTAACCCCTGATATCCCGTTCATATACTATTTACATATTAGAGAATAAGGCATTTACATGTGACATTTTGAATATAATAAATCCATCTTCTCCATTCCGATACGTATCTTTCTTGCGTGTGGTCCTTCAAGTACACCGAGATTTTCGCCATTTCTGCTAGGTTTGTTACTTTCAATATCCACTCTTCAATAGTAGGCAAAGAGTCCTTCTTCCAATATTGAGCTACCAGCAGCCTAGCTGCTGATATTAAGTTCAAAATCAATTTAGTCTCTGAAACTGTACAGTCCGTAATTATACCCAATAGAAACAATTGAGGAGTAAATTTCAACCTTCTTTTCAAAATGTTCTGCGTCACCCACCAAATTTTTATCCAAAATGCCTTGATTTTCTTACAGATCCACCATATATGATAATAGGTTGCATCATTACATTCACATCTCCAACATTTAGCTTGCAAATTCGAGTACATACATGATAATTTTTTAGGATCTAAGTGCCATCTATAAAACATTTTATAAAAATTCTCTCTCAAATTTTGTGCTTGCGTAAATTTAACATTTCTGACCCAAATCTTTTCCCACGTTTCCATCATCACTGGTTCCTGAAAGTTTTGTGCCCATTTTATCATACAATCCTTAACCAATTCCGTTTCTGAGTCTATTTCCAGTAATGCATTATACAACCTTTTAATATGCATCTGACTTTGATCTCTAATCTGTTTCACCAAATTTTCCTCATTTTGCATAACCCCAATTTTTTGATCCTCCCTCCATCTAGCTTGAAGCTAACCATACTGAAACCAAGTATAAATTATCCCTTCTTCTTTTAATTCATCTAGAGATTTCAGTTGCAATTTACCCCTTTCCAAAAGAAGAAGCTCTTTATAGGTAATCACCTCTATTTTTTGCTCTATACTTATATTTTCTATTACATGTCTGGGATTTGCCCATATAGGTATCTTATAGTTCAGCTTATATTGGTACTTTTTCCAAACCCTCAACAACGCATTTCTGAGTATATGACCCTTAAACACTTTATCCACTTTTTTTCATACAACAAATAAGCATGCCATCCATATAACAAATCATAACCTTCTATGTTTAACATTCTTTCTTCAGTTAAGCTAAACCAATCACTAATTTGTGATAAAGCTGCTGCTTCATAATACAATCTTAAGTTAGGCATTTTAAGACCTCCTCTCTCACGTATATCCTGTATAATTTTCAGTTTCACTCTTGGTTGCTTCCCACCCCAGATGAAAGTATTAACCCCTTTCTGCCATTCCATCAAATTTCCATCTTTCTTAAGCACTGGTATCATTTGGAACAAAAATAAAAACCTGGGTAATACATTCATTTTTATTGCTGCTATCCTTCCCAGTAGTGATAGTTGTTACTTTTTCCATTTTTCCATTTCTTTCTGTACTTTTTGCCAAAGAATTTCATAATTATTTTTATACAATTTCGTATTTGAGGCTGCAATATATACTTCTAGATACTTAACCTTTTTAACTACTTCAAACCCCGTTATTCTCCCTAAATCTTCTCCTTGAGTTATGGTCATATTTTTAGTTATCATCTTTGTCTTGTGTAGATTTACTTTAAATCCAGATACTTTGCCATATTGAGCTACTATGTCCAGCATATAGGGAGCCGCTTCTATAGGTTGAGATAAAGTAAGAACCAGGTCATCTGCAAACACTCTTAGTCTATAATCCTGCTGTCTAATTACAATTCCTTTTATTTTGTCAGAATCACGTAACTTATTTAACAAAACTTCTAAAGTTAAAATAAACAACAAGGGAGACAAAGGACAACCTTGCCTCGTACCTTTCTCAATTTTAAACACATCTGTTAAACCTCCATTAATTATTATTTGTGCTGTTTGTTCCTGATATATTGCTCTAATTGAATGTATGAAATACTCCCCAAAGTGCATTTTTTTCTATTATTTTAAACAGGAATTGCCAGTTCAATCGATCAAATGCTTTCTCTGCATCTAAGAATATAAACGCTGCAGGGACCTGATTATTTTTCTCCAAATATTCCAATAAGTTTATAATTTGCCTAACATTATATTTCATCTGTCTCCCTTTTATAAAACCTGATTGATCATTGTGGATAATTTGTTGCATAACTGGCATTAGTCTATTCGATAGTATCTTAGCAAAAATTTTATAATCCGTGTTCAAAAGTGAAATTGGCCTAAAATTTTCAGGTTTGATACAGTTTTGATCTTCCTTCGGAATCAATGAAACAAAAGCTGTTCTCCAAGAGGGTGGGACTCCTCCCCCTAATTGAATTTTACAAAATAGAGTTCTAAGCAGCTCTACCATTTCAAGCTGTAAGTTCTTATAATAAACAGCTGTTAGTCCATCTGTTCCTGGAGCTTTCCCTATTTTTAACTGCTTAATTGCCGCAACAATCTCCTCAGAAGTTATTAGTTGATTCAATCCTTCCTTCTGTTCCAACGTTAGTTTCAAAATATTCCCTTCCTTTAAATATCTATCTATATCTGTACCTTGTATTGAGTCACTAGCATATAACTTTGTATAAAATTCCAAAAAAGCCTTTTTAATCATATTCTGTTGGTAAACTTCCTTACCTCTATATTCTATCTTACTAATGACTCGTGCTTTCTGTTTTTTCCTCAACATGTAGGCCAACCACCTACCTGGTTTATTGGAATTACAAAATGTATTATGTTTAGCATATTGTAAACTAGTTGCCACCTGATCAGCCATTAACATATTAAATTGCCCTCGTAGTATATTTATTGTTTCTTTTACTTTCTTATCTCCTGGATTAGATATAAGTAATTGTTCTTTCTTTTTTATTTCTTCCTCTATCTCTTTATGCTTCTTTTGTTGTTTTAGTCTATATTTATTGTTCATATGTATTAAGATACCCCTCATATAAGCCTTACTGGCATCCCAGACCATTTCCATAGGAGTACCCTTATTCATATTAATAACAAAAAATTCTCTCATTTGTTTTTTAAGCTCCTTTACGTTTTCTTCATATCTAAATAAGTTTTCATTTAACCTCCAAGACCTCCTTTCTCCCCTCTCCTGTTCAAATTCAATCCAGACCGGACTATGATCAGTTAAAGTTCTTGGACATATCTTCGTCTTCTTCACCCTGGAAATAAAATCATTTGTGATTAGTATAAAATTAATCCTGGAGAAGGATTGATGTTTATCAGAAAAAAAAGTAAAATCTTTTTCCTCCAGGTTACGTTCTCTCCAGATATCTCTCAGTTCTATATCTTCCATCATATTAAAAAAAGATTTAGGTAGTTTTGCACGTGCTGAAGTCTTTGATAAGCTTTTTTTATCTTTCTGCGTATCAATTACTCCATTCCAATCACCCATTAATATAAAAAATTTATAGTCCCACTGTATTATTTTAGTATGTAAAAATTTATAAAACTTGTCTTGTTGCTGGTTAGGGGCATATATTCCAATAAGAAGCATTTTTCCAGACTGTGTCAACAATTCAATTGCAATATATCTTCCTTGATCATCTGCCTCAATTAGATTAGCTGATAATCCTTTCCTTACATATATGACTAGTCCATTTTTCTTCTCTGGCACTGATGCCACAAAATTTGTACCTAATCTTGAATTTATCAAATATTTTTGGTCTGATAATCTAATATGTGTTTCTTGTAAGCAAATAACATCGTTGTTAAATTGTTTCAAGTAGTGAAATACTTTCTTTCTTTTTTGTGGTGAGTTTAGGCCATTGACATTCCAAGATAGGAATTTAGTTGCCATCTTTAGCCTTTCAAAGCCTTGTGAGCATCAGCTGAAGCTCCTCCTCCACCTTACTCTTCGGCCTAGCTCCTCCCACTGCTTCTGTTTTTTGGACTTCTTGAGAAAAATCTTGAGATTGTTGCCCTTTTGATTGTTGTTGTTGCAATTTATAAGTTGATCGGGTCAGTCGTTGTGCTTTCGGCTCTCCCTTCTTAGGTGGTTCCAAAGTTGGGGGTAAGCCCCCCAAATCCAAATCTTCTTCCATAATAATTCCTCCACCTGCAACTTCAGCATAGGTTTGTATCTGTTTTCCATCTTTTTCTTGTTGTAACATCTCCATTTTCTTCCTTCCCCCCCCCCTGGTGAGGGTGGGTATCCAGCCTGTAAAACATTTACATAGAAATCTTTTGCCTTCCAAACTGTGTTTAACTGGTATCTTTCTCGATTATAAGTCACTATTAGACCAATTGGAACGTCCCATCTGTATGCCACTTGTTGATTTCTCAACTCATTTACCAGAAAGCCAAAGTCTTTTCTACTTCTCAACATCTTTGGAGGAATCTCTTTCAAAACCACCACCTCTTGCCCTGCCACCTGAACTTTATTCTTGTAAGAAGCTTGTAGAATTTCATTTCTGATCCTCCTAGTTGTAAAGTAAATCACCACATCTCTTGGCAGCTGTCTTTGTTTTGCCAACCAGGAATTAACCCTGTAAATTTTATCAATTTGGATTGCCACATCTTCTGGTCTTTCTTTAATTATCTCCACCACAGCATCAGCACAAATGTCTTTTAAATTTTCTTTGCTATTTTCCTTCAGGCCTCTCAATCTCAGAGCAAACTCCATGGATCTGTATTGTAACATTACCAATTCATCATCCACTTTCTCTGTTCTAGTCATGACATCACCCATTTTGCTTTCCAAATTTAAGTTGGCTTCGTTAATTTCTTCAACTTTCCCATCAAGCTGGATAACAAGATTTGAGAGTCCTGATACAGCAAAAACAATATCCTCTCTTATTTTATCATGTTCCTTTGCAACTGCTCCCTTGATCGAGCTTATGTCCTCCTCAATTTTCTTAAATTTCCCTTCAACAAGTAGTGTTAAATTATTCATTGCTTCTCTCATTGCTGTTGCTTGATTATTCATGGCTTCTTTCATAGCTTCCTTAAAATCATTAAGTGCTGCATCTTGACTCTGGGTCTGGCTCTGTGAATCAGCCGGAAATTGTGCTTTCTGTGTCACCACTGACACAACTGGAGAACCTCCACCTCCTTTAACAGCTCCTGGTTTCACTTGTCTAGAAGCCATTTTTTTTCCTTTCCCCCTCCCTCTTTTCTTTAAAAGCAACAAAGTCTTTAAAGATGTTAATTTATAGTCTCTAATTTGCCAGACAGAGTAGGGTTTTTTTTATTCTCTTCCCTCCACAAACTCTCAGTTCCCAGCAGTTAATAGGCAGGTAATGCACTCTCCCAGCGCAAAGTTATCAAGCACTTTCATTTCTGGCTTTCACTTTCAAAACCATAACAAAGACGCCATCTTCCGCCTCCAGCTTAAGATTCAAATTGAAACAAAGTAACTTCGGAGTTAAGCTCTGTACTTTTAAGGCTTGTTCTCCTGTTTTCCGCTCTGCCTGCGCTTGAAATCAATCAAACTCACTTTTAAAAGTAGGATTTTTTTTTCTCTGCTTTTCTTTTCTTTTCTAAAAAAGTTTGTCTGGGCGGAAACATGGCATTAAGACTTACAAAGCCGGACAAACAAGCAGTGGGGGGGGGGATTCCCCCATTAACAAACTACATGAACAAGTTCTAAATCTCCAGTCTCAGAAACCTGATTTTAACATAATTGAATTTCTCTTGGAGGAGATTGTAAGAAGGGATGAGATTGTGAATCAGAACTTTAAAAAATTTAAGCAGGAAATTAAAGAATTGGTGCAATTAAAGTTTGATATTTTGGAACGAAAGATTATAAAAATGACTAATGGTTTTACAGAATTTATGATCCAGTTGGATGCAAATACTAATTTATTAGAGTCTAAAATGGAAGAAATTGAGGACAATTTGGACAATAGAATACAAAAAATTGAAAATGACTTGACAAATACTCAAGATAATAGCTTAGAAGAAAAACCTAAAATGGAGGCTGATCAAAAGACTTGTAATGCAGAAAATATACAACAATGGATTGAAAGAGAAGTTTTAATGATGCAATATAATTTCACTGAATACGCGATTAGACTGAGAGGACTGCAGGAAAATAACAGAGATGATTTAAGGAAAATATCTTCTGAAATTCTGGCTGGGATTTTAAAGGTTCAATCTGAGGAAGTATTTTGTAGGATCGATAGAGTTTATAGAATAAATTCCTGGACTGCAAAGCAAAGGCAATTGCCTAGAGATGTGGTGATTTATTTTACAGATAAGGAGATAAGAAATAATATTGTGCAAAATTCTTACAACTCTACTTTGCAATGGTTTGGAAGAAAGATTTGGACATATAAAGAGCTCCCGCCCAAGATGTTATTGGAAAGAAAGAAATTTGGTTTTCTGGTGACTGAACTTAAAAAAAGAAATATTCTATTCAGGTGGGATGCCCCAGTTGGTATTATATTGAGATATCAAGGAGAAAGATATCAATTAAATACTGTTGAAAAAGCGGAAGAATTTTATCAAAAAAATTTGAAAATGAATACAACATCTTTATGCACAATACAGGATAAGCAGAAGGAATTGGAAATAAAGGGAAAACATCGAATTATAGAGGCTTCTGTAGACAAATTGCCTTCGGATTCTTTAGATACCTCAGCTGGATTATTTACAAATAAAAGAGAAGTGGCATCGGATTCTAACGTGATGATGATTCATCAAGTCACAGACAAGCATGGAAATCAATTAGCTGATATACAATTGATAGAAAAGAAATATGAGTTACAAAAGCAAAACCAACAAGATCAAGTCATAAAGCAGAATGAAAATCGATCAGTCGATATACAACTTGTAGAAAGGAAATTAGGATGGAGATCAAACCCACAAAAGGAAAAGAAAAAAAAGGAATAGGTCTCACAAAAATAAAAATTTCTAAATTAAGCAACAGTGAAGCCAGTTTTTTTTTTTTAAAAAAAAATGAATAAATATATGAAAAGACAGTTGAGGCGAAGTATTGGTTAACATTATCCTGAGGAGAGTGACAGACCTCTGCAATGCCGTAATTTTGGGATGTGAAAAGAGCCTTAAATTGGTTGGATTGGAATTATCCATTTTGGATTTCTTTTTATTGATAAATGTATTATATTTATGTTGAGCTATAAGGCAAGAGAGCTACGCTGGGGCACGCAGAAGATCTGGTTGTTACCCATTATGATGATGGGAATTAATAATCCTGAAGAAAACCACAATTACAGATATTATATGGAATATAATTATAATGTCACTCGGGTGGTTGTTTTCCTTTTTTATATATATATGAGGAGATTTATTACTGATGGGGGCAGATGATAACTGTGGATTTTGAACAATCTGTTGCAACTAGGATGCTATGTTACCCTAATATGGATGATGTACTCAACAATCTAGTGGAAAGACATCAAAGAAGATATTATATGGATTATAAATTTAAAGTTATTGATTTTTTCTATATAACGGAATATTTTTTTTAGTAGGGCGGGCAGTAGATTAAAGATTTTAAGAATTGTTGTGTATGGCAATTTTGTAGGAAAGTGGGTGGAGATAGGTTAGTTTACTGATTGTTTAGTTTAAGAAAAGGGATGCTTAAGTGATATATTTATGGGAGTGGAGCAAATGGATGGAGCTGAATGAATGTTAAATTAGGATTTATGGGGAAGGCTGCTTTGAAATGTTATATTAATATACACAAAAGATTAAATGTTACAGCACTAACTTATTATATAGTTTTAAAGTGGAAGGTTGTTATGAAATGTTGTATTAATATACAGATATAAGTATGGGGAGGAGAAAAAGGGCAGATTACTGTTAAATTGGGAGTTATAATAATATTATTATGCTAAATTAGAAGTTATTATGCAATGTTATAGTAGAATGATATTTTGAAATGTATGGTAAAAGGGGGAAGTAATAATATTAATAATATTATTAGTAAGTAAGGGTCAGTATTTAAAGGAGGGAGTAAGGGGATGGTAAAATATTATATAATCTGTTATGAATTAGGTTTTTGTTGTGAAGAAGTCACGGGGGGGATGGCTGGTGAGGGGGGGTTAGGGAGGAGGGGGGGAGAAAAATGCGGGAAAAAATTTGTATTTGAAAACTTTTTCAATAAATAAAAAAAAGTAGGATCGGATCGTGGCTTCTCACTCTGCTTTTGCAGAGTCGTCCTGGCTCCGGAACTTCTTGGCAGGCTGGCTGAGGAGCTCTCACCCTCCAAGCCTCTGGAAATGATCCAGAGGACTTTCGGGGGGCTCTACTCTTGCCCACCGGCTCTCCTCTCCTTCTTTTCCCGAAGGAGAGTTTTTCGGCCGCTAGACAGCCGATTTGCGCTGTCAAAGCGGCTTTTACGGAGAAGCAGGGCTGGCGGTCATAAATGACCATCCACGGAGCCTGGGGTGCCAACCGGAAGTCCCCTAAGTCCACAAGTCTTAAAGCTGCCAAGTTTGAAGACCTCTGTCTTATACAATTTTTCAAGTTCAAATCCATTTTACTCAATTACAATTTTTGCCAAAATCTTCCTTTTCCCCCTATTTTTTCTTTAATTCATATCTCAATATTTCTATATTTATTTATATAAGCAACATCTTCATTCGCTCTCAAATTCTAATTTTCCTGTTTGTTCACATTCTCTTTTATTTTTTAACAATTTCTTCTTTATCTTCATATATTCATATGCGTGTTCGGGGTTTTCTTTCTTCCATTTCCTCTTTTTTGTTATACAGCAATCTTTTTTCTCAGTCTCTTCCCTCTCCCTCTCTTCCTTCCTTCCTTCCTTCTTACTTTCTTTCCCTCTTTTCCTGCTCCTTACTACTTCCCCTTCCCGTCTCCATCTCCTCCTTTCTTCCTCCCTGACTAACCCTCTCTCCTACTCTGATTTCCCCTCCCTCCCTTCCTCCCCTCTCTTCTATCCCTCTCTTTCCTTCCCTTCTCTTCCATCTCTCTACTTCTTCCATCTATCTCTATTGCTGTATAGATTTTCAATTTAATATTTTCACTATGGTGTCCAGGCAACCCCAACCTTTCTTTCATTTATTAAATATCTTTCTCAAAATTCTTCTTATCTTTTTAATTGTTAACAATATATATTTATATTTCACATCTTAATTATTTCTAATTGCCCCTGATCTAATTAGTTCTTATTTTAATCTTAATTCACCTTCTTTCCCTTTTTTGATTAGATTTCAAATATATAGTTTAAAATATTCCAATTTATTACAATTCCCCCAATTAAATTTATTCATATTATTACAACTTATCATTTTATAAACCTCCAACACTGCAATTAAAAGTATGACAATTCTTGCAATTTCTCAAATTTTCAAAGGAGCATATTTAAAACATAAAACATCAAACATAAATCTTACTTCATACATCTCTATAATTTCCCATCATTTCAAGTCACTTAATTGGTATCACTATTTTATCTTTTTTCTAACATTCATCTTATCTGTTAAATCTTACAATTCTAAATTTATTCCCCCTTTCATTTCTTTCTCCCTTTCTCCCTTTCTCCTCTTCTATTTTTTTCTTTTTCCTTCCTCTTCTTTTCTTTTGTGTTTTAAGATTCTGAGCTCTCCTATTCTAATTTCCTGAATGATTTTGATTTCCATGACTTTTCTCTTTTGTCTCATTTTATGAAAAAGACTCACATCTAAAAATGGGTCTGAAAAAAAGTTGAAAGGACTCCAGATTATTTTCCTCTCTCAGTCCAATCCTTAATTTATCACTTAAATAATGAAGTTTATTAAAGTAGTGGTGGAACCAGTTGTAGTTGCTATATCTCAGCTAATTTCCATATTTGTGTAACTCATCATTGGTTTGGGATCAATGTTGGCCTAAGACTCAGTAGGCTTGTGGATGTTGATATATTAAAAGAAGTATTTGTTGTTGCTGTTGATTACAATATTTTTTTTTACAATAGGAATACTTCTGGTTTCTCAAAAGGCTTTAAATACATTTTCAACATTCAAACGGTCAACAAGAATTCCCAGCTCCTGCACAATCTCACACTTGGCTACAACATTCATGACAACCATTTGAGTGCTTTCCGCACTTCAGATGCCTTGCTGGACATGCTCTCCACTGGAGAAGCCAATGTCCCCAACTACGGCTGTGGAAGGAAGGAGAACCTCCTGGCTCTTCTTGATGCAGCTAGAAGGGAGATCTCCATCCAGGCATCAACATTAGGAGGCACCTACAAAGTCCCACAGGTTTGTGTGTGTTTTTCTCCCTCTGGTAAAGTGAGGGGTGGGTGGTGGTGGGTGAGCAATAGATGCAATCATGTCTTCTCCATGGAATTCAAGAGCTGCTTTTCTGCATATTAGCAAAAACGTCAATATTTTACCCCATTATGTTCATGTTGAGATTAATCATAAAAGGCCTGAAATAAAAGCAATACATTCCCTGGAGAAGACATTCTACCAACTATTTAACTGATCAAAAATATCCCTGGTTGTTGGGGCCTCTATTGTAAGGTGACCAGATTTTAACATTGGTAAAGAGGGACATTGTGGGTGTGGCTTATTTTGTGGGCGTGGCTAGCTGGTCATGTGACTGGGTGGGCGTGGCTAGCTGGTCATGTGACCGGGTGGCCATGGCTATGTGTATAGGGTAAGGTGAACAGATTTTAACATTGGTAAGAGGGACACCATTGTGGGCGTGGCTTATTGTGTGGGCGTGGCTTAGAGGCCATGTGACTGGGTGGGCGTGGCTACCTGGTCATGTGACCGGGTGGCCATGGCTATGTGTATAGGGACTACTCAGAGGGCTGGAAAGTCATTTCTGACAGGTCCTCACACTTTTGACTGGTCCTCACACTTATGACCATCCTCACATTTATGCCCGTGCAGCATTCTTAACAACCATGTCACTCATTTCACAACTGCTTCTCTTCACCATGGTGACAAGATAGGGAAAAAAACGTAAAATGTGAAGACAGTCGTAAGTTCGAGGACTGGTCAAAAGTGCGAGGACCAGTCAAAAATAACTTTTTCAGCCCTCTGAGTAGTCCATATGCACAAAAGGACTAACCAGAGGGCTGAAAAAAGTCATTTCTGACAGGTCCTCACACTTTTGACTGGTCCTCACACTTATGACCATCCTCACATTTATGCCCGTGCAGCATTCTTAACAACCATATCACTCATTTCACAACTGCTTCTCCTCACCATGATGACAAGATAGGGCAAAAATGTAAAATGTGAGGACAGTCGTAAGTTCGAGGACTGGTCAAAAGTGCGAGGACCAGTCAAAAATAACTTTTTCAGCCCTCTGAGTAGTCCATATGCATAAAAGGATACAGTAATTGAGAGGGATGAAGGAAGGGAAGGGAAATTAGAGTAGGAGTGACGGTTAAGAGAGGGAGGAAGAGAGGAGGAGAAGGAGAAAGGAAGAGGAAGTAGGGAGGAGAAGAAGAGGGGGGGGAAGAGAAAGTAAGAAGGAAAGAAAAGAGAGGTGGTAGGTTTGAGGAGAAAGATTGCTGTACAATAAAAAAGATGAAAGGGAAGAAAGCCAACCCCAAACAAATATAAAGATATTAAGATAAAGAATGAATTGTTAAACTTTAAAGAATAAAAGAGAACAAATATGAATAAATAGCAATAATTAGAAACACACATACATACAATGTATTTTCTTTGAACAGAATATTTGGCTCGTTCACAAATTTAAACAGTGTTTAGTCATTTCAATTAAATTTACAATTTCTATATTTCCTTTTTGCCATAGTTATTCCTCATCTATTTTTTTAAAAAAACAATATTACCCTTCATCCTCATCTCTAATCTTAATCAAATTCAATTTTTCCCTTCTATTCTATTTTATACCCCTTCCCATTGTCATCTATTTTTATATCCATCCTCACATTGGTTAATTATGTAATTATGTAATACAGTTGTTTAATACAAATTCAACATTTTAATATAAATCAATTAGTTATATAACTATCTTTTTTGTATATTAATCAATATGAACATGAATATTCCAATTATTTCCATGCAATCCAATTTCTTACAAATCAATTAATTATACTTACCAATAATAATAAACCAAATAATTTCCCCCATATATTCCTCCAAACCACAACTTAACCATTTCTGCTTTCAACACAGTATACAATTAATAATATCTCAATTATTACAATTCCCTAGTTAAAAAGAGCTTTTTTTTCTTTTGTGTTTTAAAATCTTGAACTCTCCTCTTTTGCCCTAAATAATTTTCCATTGTTTGCACTTACCTTTTTTGGTGAGGAAAAGGAAAATAAATCTGCTGCCTAATTTTCCAACGTTGCAAGCAAACCGCAAAGCCAACAGCCTGTTTTACTTTCAGTTTCCTTTTGAGCTTGGTTTGCACAAAGAGGAAAAAAAAAACTGAGCAATTTAGCAAGAGCAGAGCCCTGTGCAAATCAGCTGAGAGGGGGAAGCCGAGCTAATTAACGTAGGGCGGCCCTTTGAAGCCCCGCGGCAAGAGTTTAAACAGGTTTTTTCCCTCTAGCCATCAGCGGGGATTCAGGAGGCAGCCGGGAACCAGGAGGCAGAATGAAAAATCGGGACTTTTTTAAAACGCCGCGGGACGCGGGACAAATTGCTCAAAAGCGGGACTGTCCCGCCAAAAGCGGGACGTCTGGTCACCTTACTCTATTGGCATCTTCATTTTCACAGATAAATAATGCCTGCCCTATCCACTCAAATTGAAGTTGGCAATAGAAGCATTTTATCCATCTAAAATGTGGAATAAAAATTACTCTAGCAATTATAGGCCAAATAGACTAGCAGATACTGTGGTTAAAATTTATGCCATGATCCTCTTAGTTAAGCTTGAGAAAAATTCATTCCTTGCAGAAGGTTTTAGGTAGAGTTAAATGCTATATTGATTTTGTAAGAAATAATGCATGTTAATAATCTAATATTGGCAAAAAATTTGTCTTGAAATATCTCATCTAATGTGTATCAGTGAGGTAAAAAAAGGTGTGCAGGCTTTCTAGATGTTAGTGCAGTATTTGACTCAATAAACAGAGAAATATGATGGAGAAAATGTTTTGCCCTCAAAATGGAGCTCAGCCTGTTGGCCCTGATCCAAGCCCTCATTTGAGAGGGAAGTTTGGGCTCAATGGAGCCATGAGAAGAAGGATCTATGCTTACCAAGGGGGAAGGGAAGGAGTGCATATTTAAACCCTTCTTATTCAGTATAAATATGAATGACTTACTAGGACTAATGCAGGATCAAAAAACAGATCATAAATAAACATTATTTCATTTTTGACAAAAATGACTAAATTAGTGGACCTGTGAAATGCAGGTCACGCAGTATACAGTACTTGGATTTCAGAAAGGCTTTGACAAAGTAAACCACAACCTATTTCCCGGGAAGCTGAAAATATGTGGGAGAGACAGCATCACCCCCAGATGGAGTCAGCCTGTGGTCCTCAATGGAACTACGTCTGCATGGAGGGAAACAAGCAGTGGGGGACCCCAAGGTTCCATTTTAGGCCCAGTTCTCCTCAACATCTTCATGAATGATTTGGATAAGGGGAGAAATGGGGAAATCATCAAATTTGAAGACAACACTAAAGTGGCAGGAATAGCCAATACCCCAGAATATAGGCTGAAGATCCAGATGGATCTAGTTAGACTTGAACCCTGGGCCTATCTAACAAAATAAAATTGAATGTAGAGAAAAGTAAGGTTTTATACTTAGGCTAGAAAAACCAAATGTCTACTTACAGATGAGGTGAAAACTGGATGAATACAGGGATCTTGGAGTGAAAGTGGACAATCACTTAAACATGAGCCAGCAGCAGCCAAAAAAGCTAATTTAGTCCTAGGCTGCATTAACAGAGGGATAAAATCAAGATAACATGAAGTATTGGTAAGGTGACCAGACGTCCCGCTTTTGGCGGGACAGTCCCGCTTTTGAGCAATTTGTCCCGCGTCCCGCGGCGTTTCAAAAAAGTCCCGATTTTTCTTGAGCCCCAGCTGATGGCTAGAAGAAAAAAAAACTGTTTAAACTCTTGCCCGGGGCTTCAAAGGGCCGCCCTACAGGCAATCAGTGTAAAGCAGTTTTTTTCCCCCTAGTTAAGCTTCAGAAACGAAACCGAAACCAAGGTCTTTGGTGCAGCGTGACAAAATGAGGCAGAGAGAGATTTATTTTTATTTTTATTTTTCCTCCCCAAAAAAGGTAGGTGAAAAACTGCAAACAATGGGAAATTTAGGAGGAGAGTTCAAGATTTTAAAACACAAAGGAAAAAAAGCTGTATTTAACTAGGGAATTGTAATAATTGAGATACTATTAATTGTATATTGTGTTGAAAGCAGAAATGGTTAAGTTGTGGTTCGGAGGAATATATGGGGGAAATTATTTGGTTTATTATTATTGGTAAATATAATTAATTGATTTGTAAGAAATTGGATTGCATGGAAATAATTGGAATATTCATGTTCATATTGATTAATATACAAAAAAGATAGTTATATAACTAATTGATTTATATTAAAATGTTGAATTTGTATTAAACAACTGTAATATTACATAATTAACCAATGTGAGGATGGATATAAAAATAGATGACAATGGGAAGGGGTATAATATAGAATAGAAGGGAAAAATTGAATTTGATTAAGATTAGAGATGAGGATGAAGGGTAATATTGGTTTTTTAAAAAAATAGATGAGGAATAAATATGGCAAAAAGGAAATATAGAAATTGTAAATTTAATTGAAATGACTAAACGCTGTTTAAATTTGTGAACCAGCCAAATATTCTGTTCAAAGAAAATACATTGTATGTTTGTATGTGTGTTTCTAATTATTGCTATTTATTCATATTTGTTCTCTTTTATTCTTTAAAGTTTAACAATTCATTCTTTATCTTAATATCTTTATACTTGCTTGGGGTTGGCTTTCTTCCTTTTCATCTTTTTTATTGTACAGCAATCTTTCTCCTCAAACCTACCACCTCTCTCTTTTCTTTCCTTCTTACTTTCTCTTCCCCCCACCCTCTTTTTCTCCTCCCTACTTCCTCTTTCTTTCTCCTTCTCCTCCTCTCTTCCTCCCTCTCTTACCCTCACTCCTACTCTAATTTCCATTCCTTCATCCCTCTCTATTGCTGTAATCCTTTAATGCATATGGACTACTCAGAGGGCTGAAAAAGTTATTTTTGACTGGTCCTCACACTTTTGACCAGTCCTCGAACTTATGACTGTCCTCACATTTTACATTTTTGCCCTATCTTGTCATCATGGTGAAGAGAAGCAGTTGTGAAATGAGTGACATGGTTGTTAAGAATGCTGCACGGGCATAAATGTGAGGATGGTCATAAGTGTGAGGACCAGTCAAAAGTGCGAGGACCTGTCAGAAATGACTTTTTTCAGCTCTCTGGTTAGTCCTTTTGTGCATATGGACTACTCAGAGGGCTGAAAAAGTTATTTTTGACTGGTCCTCACACTTTTGACCAGTCCTCGAACTTACGACTGTCCTCACATTTTACATTTTTGCCCTATCTTGTCACCTTGTTGAAGAGAAGCAGTTGTGAAATGAGTGACATGGTTGTTAAGAATGCTGCACGGGCATAAATGTGAGGATGGTCATAAGTGTGAGGACCAGTCAAAAGTGTGAGGACCTGTCAGAAATGACTTTTCAGCCCTCTGAGTAGTCCCTATACACATAGCCATGGCCACCCGGTCACATGACCAGGTAGCCACGCCCACCCAGTCACATGGCCTCCAAGCCACGCCCACACAATAAGCCACACCCACAATGGTGTCCTTCTTACCAATGTTAAAATCTGTTCACCTTACCCTATACACATAGCCATGGCCACCCGGTCACATGACCAGCTAGCCACGCCCACCCAGTCACATGACCAGCTAGCCACGCCCACAAAATAAGCCACGCCCACAATGTCCCTCTTTACCAATGTTAAAATCTGGTCACCTTAAGTATTGGTACCGTTTTATAATGCCTTGGCAAGACCACACTTGGAATAGTGCATCCACTTTGGGTCACCATATTATAAAAAAGATGTAGAGACTCTGGAAAGAGTGCAGAAAAGATGATTAAGGGCCTGGAGACTAAAACATATGAGGAACAGTTGCAGGAATTCAGGATGTCTAGTCTAGTGAAAAGGACTAAGGATGACATCATAGCAATGTACCAATATTTGGGGGGGCTGCCACAGAGAAGAGGAGGTCCACCTATTTTCCAAAGTACTAGAAGGCAAGACAAGAAACAATGGATGGAAACTAATCAAGGAGAGAAACAACCTAGAACTAAGGAGAAATTTCCTAATGGTGAGGAATGGAACATCTACCCTTCAGAAATTGTGGGTGGTCCATCACTGGAGGCTTTTAAGAAGAGACTGGACAGCCACTTGTCTGGAATAGTATAGATAGATACAGATTATTATTTTTTTTAAAATATACTTTATTAGTTTTGTAATTAAAAACATCAAATCTCTACTAAAATCAGAAGTGCAGTGTTTGTACATATTTACAAGATATACATCAGGTACATTTCAGATTTAAATTGCAAAAAATAAGCATACCCTAACATCATAATTTTATCCTATTGTTTAACCATTCATACCACTTTCCCCATACTTCTTGGTGTTTAGATTAGACTATATCCAACGTTTTTTCCCCAAATATTTAATTGATTTCTAGCTATATCTTCTGCCCTTTCCTTATCTAGTAAAAGGTTATATATTTTTGCTAACATTTTCTTTCCCCTCCCCAACAAAATTATGTCTAAATTTCCATGCTTTGCCTCTATGCCATATTGATCCCTATCCTTCTGGTACCTTGAATTTATCTGCAAATAGTTCCACCAATCTAAGTTAAGTCCTTGGTCTCTCAGTATGTCCAGAGATTTGAGGATCCCATTTTCGTCTAATAAGTCCTTGTATGTGCCAAATTTTGTAATGTCTCTTCTATTTGGGGAGGTCAGGGCCTCCATAATAGAGAGCCAGTTTGGTACTTTGGTGTAAAATCGCTGCCTGATTGCCTCCCACATTTGTATAAGGGTCTCTCTTACTTTATGTTTATGAAAATAAGATTTTTTCTTATTTCTTGGGTCCCACAGATGAGCGTGCCATCCTTCTTGTAAATCATGACCCTCTAAGATCAAAATTCTCCTATTTTGGAGTGTGACCCACTCCTTAATCCAGACTAATTTCGCTGCCTTTTGATAAACTTCCCAATCCGGGAGTCCAAAACTGCCCATATTTCTTTTCCCCTGCAGTATGTTATATGAAATCCTCACCTTCTTTCCCTCCCATAAAAAATTCCTAACACTTTTATTGAAATCTAAGAAAAAACTTTTGTCCAGACTCACCGTTATGCTTTGGAATAGAAAAATGGTTTTAGGGAGAATATTCATCTTGATTGCTGCTATTTTGCCCGTGAAAGACAATTTTAACTTTTTCCATCTGTCTAAATCCTGATATATTTTTTGTAGTAGTGGGGTATATTTATCTTCTTTCAATGATGAGTACCTCGATGTAATCCATATTCCTAAATATTTTATTTTCCTCACTACCTGGAGACCTAAAGTATCTTCCAACTCTTTCTTGTATGCATCTGTTACGTTTTTCACTATTATTTTGGTTTTTGTTTTGTTAAGTTTAAAGCCGGCAACTTCTCCATACTTCTGTATTTCCTGTAGTAATTTGGGGCCAGATTCTAAAGGGTCTTCTAATATTAGAGCCACATCATCTGCAAAAGCTTGCATTTTAAAAATTTCTTTCCTAATCTCTAGCCCTTTGATTTCTTTATTAGATCTAATCTTACTTAGTAACACTTCTAACGCCAGAATGAAAAGCAGAGGGCATAGGAGGCATCCCTGCCTTACTCCCTTTTGGATCTGAAATGTTCGAGTCTTGTCTCCATTTATCAATATACTCGCCCTCTGTTTGTGATAAATATTCTCAATCATTTTCCTAAAATTTGCTCCAAATCCCATTAAGTTAGTCTGATTGACCATGAAGCTCCAATTCAGGTTGTCGAACGCCTTTTGGGCGTCCACAAACACTAACGCCAGCTGCTTTTCAGGATGTTGCTCATAGTACTCTATGACATTTAGAACCGTTCTCAGATTATCCCTCATTTGTCTCCCTGGAAGAAATCCATTCTGGTCTTGGTGGATCCAAAGGTTTAAAAAAAATTTCACCCTCTCGGCTATTATACTCATAAACAATTTATAATCCGAATTTAGTAAGGAGATGGGTCTATAATTTGCAATTTGTTTCGGATCGGCACCTTCTTTCAGTATGAGAGTAAGATACGCTTCCCTCCATGTGTCTGGGATTCTTGTGCCCACCAAAACCTCATTAAAGATTTCTAATAATTCTAATTGCAATGTTTCATCGAATTTTATATAAATTTCTCCTGGTAGTCCATCTGGACCTGGGGTTTTATTCTTTTTAATTTTAGTAAGGGCAGTTTTAAGTTTCCCTATTGTAATTTTGTTATTCAACATTTTCCTCTCTTCTTCTGTTATGTGGGGTAGACTACCATCCATCAAATATTGTTCCACCTTAACTGGCTCGATCTCTTCATCTTTGTATAGAGCTTCATAAAATTCTCTTGTTCTTTCTAATTTATCTTCTTCTTTCGTCAGGAGGTTACCCTTTGAATCTTCTAGTACGAGAATTTGACTCTTTTCATTTTCTTTTTTTAATTTATATGCAAGCCACCTTCCGGATTTATTAGCGTTCTCATAGTAATAATGTTTTGTTCTTTTTATTTTTTGCGCTATCTCTTCCTGATCCAAAATATTCAGTCTATGTCTCGCCATCATCCACTTTTGTTTAGCCACTTCGTCTCCCGGATTTTGCTGTAATTTGTTTTCCGCTTCTTCTAACTTTTTAGTATGAGACTCCCTGGCCTTCCTTTTTTCTTTATTTTTAAACGCCATATGATATAGCCACTCCTCTCACATAAGCTTTCATGGTATCCCAAACAATTTCTCTAGCCGTACCTTGATTACCGTTTTCTATAAAAAAGCGCTTTACTTCTTCATTCAATTTAGCTGTAAACTCTTTTTCATTCAATAAATTCGTCTGTAATCTCCATCTTTGTTGTTTCCTCTTCTTCGTATCCTGCCAGTTTATTTCGAGAAGCTTGTGGTCCGCCCAGGCATTTGTGCTCATATCGACCTTCTTAATTTCCAGTCCTAATTTCCTAGTGGCCCATACCATATCTATTCTAGACCAAGAATTTTGCGCGTTCAAATAAAAAGAGTATTGTCTGTCAAAGGGATGCAATGTTCGCCACATATCAATCAGGTTTAATTCATCCACCAGATCAAAAAAACTTTTTGGCAAGGGTGTTCTTTTATTTTTTTTATTTTTTCCGCTTTTATAGTCTCTATCTGGGTCTACAATGCCGTTAAAATCGCCTAACATACAGATTTCATTATGTGTCCAATTTCCTAGCTGTTCATGTAGTTTTCGGTAGAATTGTCCCTGTTTTTTATTCGGGGCATATACCCCTACTAACATCATTTTAGAGTTACCCCTCGTTACCTCAATCATTAGGATTCTCCCTTTAGCATCTTTATATTTTAATTCTGCCTCAATTCCTCTCCTGACATATATAACGACCTCCCCTTTTTTTCTTTTCTCTGCTAAAGACACAAATACTGTACTGAATTTAGTATATTCTAAAGACTTGACCTCTTCTTTTTTTATATGAACTTCTTGTATGCAAATTATATCCGGGTTTTGTTTTACCAATTTTGACAATATTATCCTTCTTTTTTTATAGTCATTTAAGCCGTTAACATTTAGGGAAAAAAAAAATTATACCATTCATTCCTAACCTTTGTACCTAGTTCCTAGTTCTTTTTTGTTTTAAGGTTACTGCTCTCACCGGTCTGGTTTTTTTCCCTTTTTCTTCTTCTTCTCTTTTGTTCTCCTCTTCTATATCTTCCTTTGTATTTTGTTCTTGTGAAGTTTCTTCTTCTGTATTTGCCGTGTCAATTTCCTCCTTGCTATTTTGCTCCTCTTCCCCTCCCCTTAGCTGATCCAGGAAGTCCTGTGCTGCACTTAAATTGTCAATTTTAATTTTCCTTCCCTGCCATGAGATTAACATCCCCTCTGGCAGGAGCCATCTAAATATTATACTTCTTCTATTCAGTTGACTTGTCAAAAATTTTATAGTTCTTCCTCCCTTCCCTCACTCTTCTTGGTATTTGTTTTAAAATAATCACCTCTTTTCCTCTAAATGTGATTTGTTCCTCTCGCGCTATGTTGTATAAGATGTCCCTCACTTTTTTTCTGGTGAATCTTACATGGACCTCCCTAGGGAGCCTATTCCTTCTCGTATAATTTGTTTGGACTCTGTAGACCTCATCAAGCTCTCTAATAATTTCCTGTTTATCTCGCTGGATAGCATCCGCGATCAACTCAGCCATCTTATCACCCAAATCTTCTTCTTTGTCTTCGCCTATATTTTGAAAACGAAGATAGAATGAGGCCTTTCCATTTCAAGATGAATTAAAGAATCTTCCATTTCCTTGTTCTGCATCGAGAGGGTTTGATCTACCATATCCAATTTCTTTTCATTTTGTTCAATCCTTTGTTTTGCTTTTTGGATTCTTTCCTCATTATTAACAATTGCCACTTGGATCTCATTCATCTTTGAGTCTAACACATGAATATCCGATTTTAGTTCTGAGTGGTTGTTCAGCAGTTTCTCTTGCATCGCTAACATAGTTTCTTGGATTAGTGACAGAGAGGACTGTACGGTTTGTAGTGTTGGGGTTATTGGAGTTTTATCTATTTTCTGTAGGCCTTCTAGTGACTTATGTGCAGCTGGGGATGACGTCACTAAAGTAGGATTAGATGGTACTTTTTTACTGGATTTCAGAATTGTTGAAGTCATGGTTGCCATTCTTTCAAAATTAGCTTTTGTTCTCTTATTATTATTTCAATATTTCGCCAAATAATCATTCAGTGGCACTTGCCACTGTTTTCCACTATTGAATACTTCTTAAATTCCTAATCCGGTTGCTTGCTTATTAAGTGAAGGGGGTCTATTTATTTAAGGACTCTTCCTTGAGTTCCTATCTTTGGCCTTCTTTAATTAATCCCAGTAACTTCTTAGTAAAATTATTTCACTTAACAGATAATACCAACAAACACTAAATCTCTTAACTCTTGGCTAATATTATGAGCCTAGTCTAAATCAATTATGAAATTAATTAAATATAGCAATTACTAATGAGCTATTAAAAAAACAATTAGATTTAAGCTTAATATATAATTAATAATTAATTAATTAATTAGCAAGATAATTTTTCACCAAGATATAAATAAAGAAATCTTACAATTTAATTTGTTAATTTACCAGTTAGTAGAAAGTATAAATTTCTCAAGAGAGTTTTGCCAGCAATCCAGAGAAAAGAGTATATGTATATATATTTGTATCAATTTATAACCAATGTCAGAATGTCAGATTTATTATGACTATAGGATTCTTCCTCCGTTTCTCCAAATATCAAGTATATAACGTTCTTTGAAGTTCTTTAATACTCAACCTCCACACTCTTCCAAATCTTGCCAGTCAATTATTCTGACAGTTCTCTATGGTTTTCTGCTGCTAGATTGTCCAACGACAGCCT
Organism: Pituophis catenifer annectens; assembly: GCF_029215685.1. Classification (NCBI taxonomy): domain Eukaryota; kingdom Metazoa; phylum Chordata; class Lepidosauria; order Squamata; family Colubridae; genus Pituophis; species Pituophis catenifer. Next base: position 1,912,585 of record NW_027256899.1, on the reverse strand, counting down.
CTCTGTTGTCTCCTGAGAAATCCTTATAATGGCTGCACTTCCTGTTCTTCTAGGACACTCAGATCTCTCTCCCACTTACTCATTCTCCAATCGGACTGTGGCAATAAACAACGAAGTAAAGATACTTCAAAAGACTTGTCTCTTGCTTTACTCTGCCACCAAGCCTCTTCTTATGCCAATAATCCTAGTGATCGCTTTCTCCTCTCTGCTGGCTCGTCGGGTTCTCTCGTTCTCACTCCTCTCGCTCTCACTCAGCTCCAGTCGCCACTCGCTCCCTTCTGAGACCTTCACCCCGACTCCACCAGCCCCTTCCTCCGATGTCACTCTCACGAACTAGGGAAGGTATGGTAGTCCCACTTCGCCACTGCAACCTCCGATCTCTGATCTCTGATCTCCCGTCTTGTTGCTGGTTACCACCGCTTCAGGTCCGCCATAACTAGCAGACTCACGCGTGCTAGGTTGACAGAGCCGTCCTGGTCTTGCGAAAAGTGATTGTGTTTCACTTTTTCGCTCCCCTGGCTCTCTCTTTCGTCCGCAAAGCTCTCCGGGCTTCACGCCCCCGAAGGGATCCCCAAAACACGGTGACAGGCGGTGATGAGGAGCGGTGGTCACTCACTCAGCACCATGTCGCCGCGGGTCACCAACCGGAAGTCTTTAAAAGAGTTGGAAGGGACCTTGTAGGTCATCTAGTCTAAGCAGACCCTACACCATTTCTGACAGATGACGGTCCAATCTCTTCTTGAAAGCTTCCAGTGATGAAGCTCCCACAACTTCTGAAGGCAACTTTATCTCTTTATTTCCAGGTTGAATCTCTCCTTGTTCAGTTTCCATCCATTATTCCTTGTCCTGCCTTTGTCTGGCTTTTGGGTGCTTTGGAAAATAGCTTGACTCCCTCTTCTCTGTGGCAGCCCCTCAAATTTTGGAAGACTGCTATCATGTCTCCCCGGTCCTTCTCTTCACTAGACCAGCCATTCCCAGTTCCTGCAACCGTTCATTGTATGTTTTAGCCTCCAGTCCCCTAATCCTCTTGGTTGCTCTTCTCTGCACTTTTTCTAGAGTCTCAACATCTTTTTTATAGTGTGGTGACCAAAACTGGATGCAGTTTTCTAGGTGTGGTCTTACTAAGGCTTTATAGGGTGGTATTAGTACCTCTCTTGATCTTGATTGTATCCTTCTGTTAATGCAATTTAGGATTGCATTGACTTTTTTGGCTGCCGCTGCAAACTCTTCACTCATATTTAATTGGTTGTCCACTAAGACTCCAGGATCCTCTCACAGTTACTGCTATTATGCCTGGTTTCCTGCTTGAACAGGGGGTTGGACTAGAAGACCTCCAAGGTCCCTTCCAACCCTTTTATTTTGTTATAAGTTCTGTTATAGGTACACATGTTTAGCCTGCTAAATTCCTATAGGAATACAGTGATTTATACAGATAATGTGATATTATCATTCTTGCACATTGGATTGTTTTGTCTTAATAATTATCTGATAATTTATAAACAAGTTCAAAAGTTATGGTCTTTGTGAAATGACATCATAGCCATAGATGGTCAGCCATTAGAGCAAGTAACACCTTTCCTTACCTGGGGTTGTTTTCCCTGAGCCTGAATCTTGGCTCCCTCATCATCCAAGGAGCTCAGTTAGAGAAAGGGCAGGAGTGAAAGTGGTGCTTAAATGAAAACCTCATAGCTCTCCAGCTTCCTCAGCCCCAATGATTAAAGTATACGAGGCCCAGTTTTTCCCCATGTTCTTACATCAATCTGATGTTTGGGGCTTCAGAGAGAAACCACCAGCAGAACCAACCCAATCTCAGCCTCTGAGGAGGATCTTTGGGTGGGTAAAAGGACTCCAGCTGCTGCCCTCAGAGCTGATTTGGGAATTTACACAACTTCTGCTTTGTCTCAATTCAGAAAATATGGACATTGGCATAAAATTTAATCTATGGAAACTGACAGACTCTGAAAATTGTGGCTGTTGGAACAGACAATACTTCAATGAAAGACCAAACTTGGATTATGCAACTGACAAATTTTATTAGGCTTTGAGGTCTGCCTGTTTCTTGTATAACTGGAGAAAGAAGTTAAAAAATTTCCTCCAGGAAGAATCTGGGATAGAGAAGCAAAAAAAGATGCAGCAATCCTCAAAAATTATAATAGGCCCTGTTATGTATGTATCTATTTTGTGCAGGAAATTCAAATGCACCATTGCTTGTGATTGGTTAACGGTTGTTCCTGAACTGTATATAAAGAGGGCTGTTGCCTGTGTTCTTTGCTGAAGTCTCACCCTGAATTAAAGAGCTGTTGTCACTAGCTTGCTTGTGCCTCTCGTTATTCCCACGCTACAACATTGGTGACGAAGGTAGGATTGAGGCTACAAGAAGCAAATCAAAAAGAGCTTTGAGTTTTAGTCAGGGTGACGAGTGAATACGGAGACATACTGTGATGTCTGCCTACATTCCGCCAAAACCCTTTGACCCAACCCGAGAGAAGTGCGGGTCGTATCTGACCAGCACGAGTGTTCCCTGGAAGCAAGTGAGATGCAAGGGCTCTCTGCAAACCGAAAAAGAACCCTCTTCCTGAACCACTGCCAGACGTTTTCGAGATGGCCAAGTCCCTCTGTGAACCAACTCCGGTTCAGACCGTCCCCTGGGACGTCCTATAAGCAAACCTGAGAGCTCACTATGCTCCAGTTCCTTCGAAGTTTGTACAACGCTACGAACTCCAGCAACAAATACAAAGAGAAGGAGAACTGGCTGCCCTTCAAAAAGCCGCAACGCATTGCGACTACCGGGATCTAGACAACGCACTCCTCGAACAGTTGATTTGTGGCGTGAGAGACACTCGATTGCAGAGGCGCCTACTCGCGAAGCCAGATTTGACATTAGCCGGCGTGCTAGATGAAGCTAGAGGGCACGAAGTGTCCACTAAGGCTTCAGAAGCACTTCAACGTCCACAGTTGGGCTTAGATGGCCCAAAGTCAACACCAGTGCATAGAGAGGAGGCGCAGACCAATACGGAGGAAGAGTTGGACGGGGACATCTTCCACACCGACAAAAAGAAGGGCGAATAAAGTCGTAGCCGAGAATACTGCTTGAGCTGCGGTGGAGCTCACGAGAGACAGTCCTGCAAATACCGAGACACCATTTGCAGGCGTTGTGAAAAGAAAGGCCATTTGGCTAGAGTCTGCAGAGCTCAATTCCCTCAAAATAACAAGCCACGTGACCATCATGACCAACCAGAACCGACACGTTCAAATCAGCCAACCAGAGATGGCAGCGCGAGAAAACGGCGCGAGAATCAAAAGCGAGAGACCTACAGCACGAGAATTGGCCAAGCCAGCACCTCTGTAGAGGAAAAGTTCTACACGAGAGTAGAAATTGAAGGGAGACCATGCGACATGGAGATCGACACCAGGTCTGCCCTGTCAATCATGTCCTGGGTGACGCTTAAAGTACTTCTACCGAAGTTCCAGAGAAACCAGCTTTCACAACAATGAGTTTGCCTCCTCGACTACCAAGGAAACCGAGTTCCTGTGGAAGACGTGGGCACGTTCCGGGTCACCTACGGCGAGTTCCAGAAAGAGCTTTCCCTGACCATCGTCAGCAAGTCGCTGCCAAGCCTCCTGGGCCTAGCTTGGTTCCGAGCCCTCGGCATGGGCTTCACAGGTGTCCACAGCCTCGGCGGACCGTCTCTAAAGGACAGCCTCCTGAACGAGTTCCAGGACGTTTTTGAAGAGATGCTAAGCAAGTATGCGGGGACTCCTATTTCTTTTAATCTAGACCCTAACGTAGCCCAGATTAGGTTAAAGGGAAGACGAGTACCATTTGCCCTAAAGCCAAAAATAGACGCAGAACTTGACAAACTGATCAAACAAGGGATGTTGGTCCCTGTAGATCACGCTAAGTGGGAAACCCCAATAGTCACGCCAGTCAAATCAGACAGATCAATCAGAATCTGCGCTGATTATAAATGCACGATCAATAAGGCACTCCAACAGAGCGCGTACCCAGTTCCAATCGTCCACCATTTGTTGCATTCCCTGGGCCCTGGCAAGATTTTTCCAAAGTTAGACCTTGCGCAGGCGTACCAGCAGCTGCCGGTAGATGACGCTATGGCAGAATCGCAAACTATAGTAACGCACAGAGGTGCGTTCAAATGCACCAGACTGCAGTTTGGGTTTAGCATTGCACCAAGGCTTTTCCAAAGCACTATGGAGCGCCTACTACAAGGACTCCCGGGGGTTGTTCCCTATTTTGACGATGTCCTCATTAGCGGCCAGAATGAGGCTCAGCTTGGAGAAAGAGTTAGACTAGTGCTCACCAGGTTTAGAGAAGCGGGACTTAAGCTCAAAAAGTCTAAATGCAAAATTGCGGTACCCTCCGTAGAATTCTTGGGCTACCAAATTGACAGCACAGGCATTCACCCCACAGAAAGCAAAATAAGGGCCATCCAAAATGCAGCCACACCGAAGTCAAAGGCCGAATTGCAGGCTTTCCTAGGACTCTTGAACTTTTATACCATGTTCCTCAGAGACAAAGCCACTATTGCGGAACCATTACACAGACTGCTAGGAAAAAACGTTCCTTGGGTTTGGGGCAAGTCTGAAGTGGCCGCGTTTAAGGCTGTCAAAAAACTCTTGTCGGAGGACAGTTTCCTTATCCAATACAACTCGGAACTACCGCTTGTTCTTGTCTGCAATGAGTCCCCTTTTGGCGTAGGCGCCGTGTTAAGCCATCAACTGCCAAATGGGTTAGAGGCGCCCATTGCCTATTACTCTCGCACTCTGTCCAGTGCAGAACGAAATTACAGCCAGCTGGACAGGGAAGCCTTAGCAGCTGTGGCGGGGGTCAAAAAATTTCACGAATATTTTTTTGGCCGGACTTTTGAACTTATTACGGACCATCAACCATTGCTGGGACTTTTGGCTGGCGACAAACCAACCCCGGCCGCTCTCTCCCCCCGGATGACCAGGTGGTCTATTTTCCTGGCTGCTTATTCGTATAAACTAATCCACCGACCGGGCCGGACTCTGGGCCATGCTGACGCCCTCAGCCGATGCCCCTTGCCTGATCTGTTGGAAAATCCAACTCCGGAAGCCCCTGTATTGTTGATCGATGTTGTATCCCTGGGGCCCCGCTCATCTGGCGAGGTGGCAAGGGCATCTACCAAAAACACTCTTTTATGGACTGTTATGGGCTGGGTCATGAGGGGTTGGCCAACTAAGGTGGAGAGCCGGGATATTCAAGTGTTTTTTAACAAGAAAAATGAGTTGTCTATGCTGGGGGGCTGTTGATTGTGGGGCGATAGGGTTGTTATCCCCTCAGGGTTAAGGCATCGGGTGTTGGAATTGCTACATGAAGGGCACCCCGGTATTGTCAGAATGAAGAATTTGGCTAGGAGCTATGTGTGGTGGCCACAACTCGACCAAGACATCACTGAGTGGGTGGGAAAATGCAGACCCTGCCAGGAGTCCCACCCGGATCCCCCTTAGCTCCCGTTAGAGAGTGGGAAAAGCCTAAGGGACCATGGGGGAGGATTCATATTGATTTTGCAGGCCCCTTTCAAAGCCAGAACTTTCTTATAATTGTCGACGCTTTTTCCAAATGGCTGGAAATAGCCTTAATGCCATCAACCATTTCCGAGGCAGTAATCAAGGTCCTCAGGAATCTATTCGCAACCCATGGTTTACCAGACACCCTGGTTTCTGATAACGGGCCCCAATTCACAGCAACTCAATTTGAGAGCTACCTGGCCGAGTTAGGAATACGGCACGCATTATCTGCCCCGTTCCATCTGGCTTCAAATGGCCTTGCAGAGAAATTCGTATGAACGACCAAAGAGGCCCTGTCCCGACTCAATGCTGGGGACTGGCAAGCCAGGATAGACCAGTTCTTAGCTGTACAGCATGCAACCCTGTGCACTGCCACAGGGCGCAGCCCAGCAGAACTCCTAATGGGCCGAAAACTTAGGTGCACTCTAGATCGCTTACATCCGAACTATTCCACAGATAATTTCAAGGGGGAAGAGGGAGGATTAAGACATTTCCAAATCGGAACCCCAGTGTTTGCACGAAATTATGTAACGGTCCACTATGGATAGGGGGAGTTATTGTTGGAATCACTGGCCCAAAATCATACATAGTGGACGTGGGGCAGGGTAAAATCTGGAGAAGGCATATAGATCAATTGCGTAAACATTTAAATTGTGAAGCTTGTGAAAGCACCGACATTGTTAAACCTAACTTCCAAAGTTTCCCCGAAACAGCTATCTCAAGCCCGAGTAAACCGGATTACTTAGCGGGTAAACCGGAGTTCCAGCACCGCCCCAGCGAGTCGACACTCCCAGCCGGGAATGGCCACGCCTCTGGAGAAATCCAGGAGGTTCCATTGGCAGAGCCAGGAGAGACGGGAGGTCCGTCTGACTGGCTCGACACCTCACCAACAACTGAACTGCGCAGGTCTACCAGAGTGAAGTCACGCCCTGGTCACCTGTGTGATTTTGTATGTAAATATGTAAATAGATAGGATAAGTGCCTTCTGGGAATGGAGGGGTGTTATGTATGTATCTATTTTGTGTGGGAAATTAAAATGCACCATTGCTTGTGATTGGTTAACGATTGTTCCTGAACTGTATATAAAGAGGGCTGTTGCCTGTGTTCTTTGCTGAAGTCTCACCCTGAATTAAAGAGCTATTGTCACTAGCTTGCTTGTCTCGTTATTCCCGTGCTACAACAGGCCCTTTACTGGAATAGAATACTCCAGTTGGCATTTGCACGTGTTAAACTAATTGTGGTAAATTGTAGGGGTGATACAGTAATATGGTTTACATTTTATTGTTTTTTTAATTTGCTTATTATTTTCCATTATTATGATACAATCTTGCTAATATTCTGTCTTTAATATTTTAAACAATGTCTGATTAACTAACTATTCTAATACATTCATGAGAACCAGGTTGGATTTATTAAAATCTAATATTTTGGAGTTGATCTGACCCCAAATATAACACAGCATTCTTCATTGCTTTTTTTAGATCAATTTTAAAACTGCTTCAGAGGCTCTGAGTGATAAAAGGAAATTCCCCTTTTTCCACCGGATGAATCCTAAAGAAGGATTCCAGTACCCAGCAATTGTCCACCTGCTCCTCCATTTCAGATGGACCCTGATTGGCCTCTTTGCTTCAGACACAGAAAATGGAGAGAATTTCATGAGGATTTTTCCTCCTATGCTTATCAGGAATGGAATTTCTATGGTTATATCACAACTGTTCTCAACAGCTGGATATACCTCATCCCTCAGGGATTCCCTCTCTAAGTGGAGACAAGTCAACGTCTTTGTTTATTTCATGGAATATGAGTCCATTTGGGAGAGAATTCTTCCTTTCCATTTAACATTTATGCATCTGCCAGGACCGATTGAAGGGAAAGTCTGGATCCTCACAAATTTTATAATGTATATACTAAAAAAACGCAGACTTTTCAAATACATCCATAGTATTTTGAACTTTAGTTATCTCTTAAAAGAAAGGCCAATGGATTCTGCTTTTGAACCCTATTTATTTGTGGAAGAAAAGTTACAAGATCATTATTTTCTCTGTTCTCTTTCAAAGAACATCTTTTCTGTCAAAGGCCGCAGAAGATGCACCCAGAAAGCCCCAATGGAGACCCAGAAGAAAAGGAACAGAAGAAGGTTCCCAAATCTCTACCATGATTACAGTTTCATTCAGACTCTGGCCCAGGCCTTGAATGCGGCCTATTCCTCCAGATCGAGGAGGAGAAGGAAGGAAGGAGAAAAGACTTTGGGGTCTCCAAGGCTGCAGCCGTGGCAGGTATGGGGGTCCCAATATGGATCCATCAATCTTAGATCCTTTGGAGGAGGAATCCAGAGGAGAAGGAGGGGAACCATCTCAAGAGATCTGTACAATTCAATTACTCAGGGAATAATGGTTCCAAAGAGTAGATACCATGGCATTTTTATATTAAACTCTGCTCATTTGAAAATGCTGTATTCTTTCTTAAATGAATTCCTGTATTTGTGGGTTTGTGATGAGCATGGTGGAATTTCCCCTTTGTTCCATCCCCACTGCAGGTGGGTCTGTGTGCAGCTCAACAGGCAGCTAAACCCCTCTCTTCTCCTCCAGTGAAAGGGAGCCTGGGGTGGATCTGTCATGAATAAATGCCTTATTCTTGAATGAAGAAAATATATGCTCATGGAATACCAAGGGTTAACTTATTCTTCCTTCCATAATGTATTCCTCTCTAACCACTCCTCCTCTCTAATCCCGTCTCACTGGTATAAAAGGAGATGTACACTCCTCCTCCTGGCTTCTATCTGCTATCACTCTGTGAATATAGAATGCCTTCTGTAAATAAATAATACTTTGTTTGAATACTACAATTCTGAATTCTTTATTGAGTCCAATCCTCGAATTATGGCAACAATCTGGTAGCAGAGGATGGTTGGCTGACTCAATAAGAAACAGACATGCCAAAGAAAGAAAACTCCAGAAACAAAAGAGAAAGACCCAACACCAGGGCACACGACAAAGAAATGGAAACAGATCAAGAAATGATCGATGAATCTATAACTAAAATGACAAGAGAATCTGAAAACTTCAATACAGACAACAAAGAGGTAATCGATGAACCCGACGACCAAGAAGCGAGCGAGACAGAAAACAACACGCTCAGATCAGAAATACTAAAACTACTGAAAAGCCAAAAAAACGACAAGAATCTCATCGCGAACCTTCAAGACATCATAAAAGATAGCGGAGCAGCGACAGAAAACCACGACAAAGCACCAGAATCTAAAGATCACAAAATGGTAAGCGAATTACCTATAGATGAGAGTATAACTAAAAGAAAGACTAACGGTCCTGCGTGAAATTTTGAATGGCAGCCATCTTGGTTTTCTCAGCCCACCAAAATGGCCGACTCAGAACCAATCAGAAAGCAGAGTTCAAAACGGCTGGAGCGAAAGGCTTTACACAGCATGAAAAATAGAAAAGAAAAATTCTATTCATCAGGAGAATCTGATACAGATACCGAAGAAACACCAAATGAATTACAAATCGAAACAGCTATGAAAACACTTTTTGCAACCTTCGGTCCGAATTTAAAGATATCGAAGAAATCGACGGAAATACCAAAACCAGCCGATCAAGTAGCAAAGAAAAGACAAACAGCACAACCCAAAAGCAAAGATAGAGAAGCAAGCAAGCAAACGTTTCAACATCTATCCACTCCAACCTGAACGACAAGAACGCTAACGCCCGAACCCAGAGAGCCTTGCAAGTACTCGCCCACACCGCAAACACTTCCGGGAGCCAGAGGCCTCAACCAAGACGACTGCGATGGAAGAAAGCAAGCCCCGATCCCCACCTGGACACCTAAAGTCGAGCCAGAGAGCGAGTCATCAGAGGAAGAGCACTACGAGGAAGCTACAGCGATGAGAACCTCTCCCGACAGCTTCAGGAACGAAATGAACTATGCGCATGCGCAAATACGCCCAGATGAATAGAGACAATAAAGAACAGAGAGAACCATTTAGACTAATCGCGAGTATACCTACACCATTCTGCAATTATCAGCATATACAGGACCATGGACAGCCTCCAGTTGTAAGTAATGCAACAAATAACATTGGAAACTTACCTAATGATTTTCCAAAATTGAGAATAGACGGTATTAATTTACAGGAATGGAGTCAGCAACTCCAGGTTGTTTTCTTAAAAGAGAATTTATTGTTTTTCATAACTAATCCTCCTAAAAAACCATGGACCCTAAAATTGGACTGCCTACACCATAGAGCATTTTATTTATTAATCTCTAGTATATCACCTGCTATCTATCATAGTATTAAGCATAATCTAACTGTCTCAGAAATAATTCATTGTATGTTTAAACTGTTCCATAGTGAGAGTGTGGCAACCACAACGAGAATGTCTAAAAACTTTTTCTCAGCCAGGATAAAACTTGGAACTACTATAACTGAACATTTATTATTACTAAACTCAATTAGAGCAGAACTTCATTTAAGGGGAGAAATAATATCTGACCAGACAATGAAAAGCGTTATCATTAATTCATTAGACTCATCATGGGACAATTACATATCACATTTGGATACAATTAATTTAGGATATCTATCTATAGAGAGTTTATCAAATAGGTTAATAGCTGAAGATAATTTGAGAAGAAGCCGCTACAGTACATACGAAGAACACAGACAGACCAAAAGGGTAGCATTCCAAGACAGGTATCAAGAATCAATTGAGTGCTATAACTGTGGGTTCAAAGAACATTATAGAAGAGACTGTCCAAAACCTCCTAGGGAAAGACAAAAACATGACACAAGAAGCAGGTACCACGATAGACAATCATCCATTGACAGATACAGACATAGAAATTCACCAAACTTTAGAGAACATAGAGGGGGCAGAGATAACTCAAGAGATAGAAAGTCTGGATCATTGTACGGATTAGATAAGCACACAATAATCAAAAAACAAAACCCAAAGGATAATGCCTGGCTCATTGATTCCGGAGCAACAATTCACACAACACACGATAAGAGAATATTATCTTCCTTCATAGAAGATAGATTTGTAATTAAAGTAGCAAACCAAGAGGAAGTCCAAGTCATTGGAAGAGGAAATGTAGAATTACCCGGTCTAGGGAAAATAGAGGGGGTTCTACTAATACCCAAAATACCTCACAACATTCTTAGTGCAATAAAGCTAAGCAGGGACTCTAACATAAACATAATATTCTCAAAGGGAAAAGTAACCCTAGAGAAAAACAAAATAAACATAGGTAATATAATTATCAAAGGAGATTTACCATATTTGATCACAGAAGAAAGATGGCTACACAACATTGATTCAAACATAGAAAATGACACTAGCATAGAAAATGAAAATGATATTGATAGTGACAATGAGGAACATGAACCAGAACATAATGATGAAACTGTATCTGTCAGCAATACACACACTAACAAAAGACCAATAATTGGAAAACCAATTCATGATGAATGTGCACATATATTACACAGAAAATTAGGACATGCTAGTTTTCCTGTGATACAAAAAATGATTGAACATACTGAAGGTGTTAAAATAAAAGACTGTAAAAATTACTTGGAATGTTCAGTATGTAAATCCTCAAAACTCAGAATCAAGCCCAGACCCAAAAAGGCAACAAGATCATCAAATCATATTTTTAATCTAGTACATATGGATCTAGTTGGTCCATTGACTCCATCAATTACATACAAAAAACGATATTTTCTTACTATTGTAGACGACTACAGTCGTTATGGTTTTGTCTACACTTTAAGACACAAAGATGAAACATTCCAAAAGTTTAAAGAATTTTATAAACGTGTAGAAACACAACACAACATAAAAATAAAACAAATCATGACAGATAGGGGATCTGAATTCATGTCAAGGGAATTCTCCCAATGGTTAAAGGGAAAAGGAATGTTACATTTCACCTCTAGTCCTTTCTCTGCTTTTCAAAATGGAGTAGCGGAACGAAAAAACTCGACACTACAAACCATGATTAGATGTACATTAGTGGATGCTGGTTTAGGCAAGCATTTCTGGTCAGAAGCACTATTATATTCCAATTATACACTTAACCGACTTTGGTCTAGTGTCATAAATAAAACACCATACGAATTGATGTATAGTAAAAAACCCAAGATAGACCACATGCATGTATTTGGAGTTACAGCAGATGTACATATACCGAAACAATTGAGACGTAAGGGAGATAATGTATCTAGGATACATTACAGGAGGCTCAGGTTCATGGGCTATGAAACAGGTACAAAAGGATATAGATTTATTGACAATAATAACAAATTTGTAATTTCTAGGACAGCTGTATTTCACGAACAGGCCAATTGGTCTAAGATACATCTTAATGAGATACTCCCAATAACAAGACCAGATATTAAAACACAAGATAAAACAAAAGGGGAAGGACAAAACTGTAGTACACTAAAGAGCAACACCAAAACATGGATGGGAAATTGCCCCAAAATCAAAACAGATTCATTAACACAAAAGGAAGCAAGATATTTGCATGATAACAACAGCAGACCAGAAAGAACAATTAGATGCAACAGAAATCAAGTACCAGAAAGATATAAGGATTACATAATGCATATAAATAATGATACATCAACACCTAATACATATGAAGAAGTATTAAAACTCCCCACAGAAGAAAGAAAGAAATGGGAATTAGCCATGGCCAAAGAAATGGACAGTTTACGAGAACTCAAAGTATTCACTCCAACACCAGTTCCAAAAGATAAGACAATTATAGGCACTAGGTGGATATTTAAAATTAAGAATCTAGAAGGGGGTAACACATTATATAAAGCAAGATTGGTTGCACAGGGCTTTGCCCAAAGATATCCTGAGAATTATACCAACACATATTCTCCCACTGTAAGAACTGAAAGTGTTAAGACAGCTCTAGTAATAGCCTCAGCCCTTAATCTTGAAGTCTTTCAATACGATATACAAACTGCATATCTACATGCAAAACTCGATAAGGAAATATATGTAAGAGCTCCTCATAGTCAAAGCACAAATAGAAACGAAACATGGTTACTAAACAAAAGTTTGTATGGATTGAAGCAATCCGGCAAACGCTGGTATGAATGCTTGGTCAACGTACTCAAAACTATGAACTTCAATGCTACAACTGCAGACAATTGTTTCTTTGTTAGAAGAGAAGGTGAATCATTAGAATTTGTGTTAATTTATGTGGATGACATTTTGTATATTGGCAAACTAGATATATTTGTAACAAAATTGGGAGAACACTTCTCATTGAAGTCATTGGGGAAAGTAAATAAATATCTTGGAGTACAGATTAGTAAAACTAAAAAAGGATTTAGATTATCTCAGAAGGATAAAATTATTGAACTCTTGAACAGATGCAATATGAATGATGCAAAGCCTTGTGACACCCCAATGCAGGCTGATTTCCTAAAAAATATGAATGAATTATCTCCCGAGTTTAATGACAATACACTTTACAGATCAGTCATCGGTTCTCTTTTATATATTGCTAATTGGACCAGACCTGATATTGCCCTACCCCTTAATTTATTGTCCAGATATGTCAGTAAACCCCTAATTTATCATTGGGAAGCAATTAAAAGAGTGTTAAGGTATTTAAAACATAGTTTAGACTTTTGCTTATTGTTAGAGCCCAACAATGTTAAAGAGCCTATTCTTACTTGTTACGCTGATGCTGACTGGGCAGGCGACACTAAGAGCAGGAAGAGCACTTCCGGCTATGTATTCTTTCTTAATAACTGCCCAGTCTACTGGTATACTGGAAAACAGGATTTAGTAGCTACATCAACCACTGAAGCAGAGTATATTTGTTTGTCAAAAGCTTCTAATAATCTCATATGGTTCAATGATTTATTAACTAACGTTTGGAAGAGTCCTTCACAACCATTTACTATATATGAAGATAACAAAGCTGCAATAGAGATATCTAGAGCAGACGCTATTGGTCAAAGATCTAGGCATATAGATATCAAATACAAACATGTAAGACAATTGTCTCAAGATGGATTCATTAAAGCTATTCATTGGGACACTACAGAACAAATAGCTGATATATTGACTAAACCTTTACAATCAAAACAACATAAATATTTAACTTCAAAATTGCATGTCCTATATTGTTCTGACTCTGAATGTAATTACTGTTGTATATCGAATCGGCATTTAGAGGGGGATTTGTCATGAATAAATGCCTCATTCTTGAATGAAGAAAATATATGCTCATGGAATACCAAGGGTTAACTTATTCTTCCTTCCATAATGTATTCCTCTCTAACCACTCCTCCTCTCTAATCCCGCCTCACTGGTATAAAAGGAGATGTACACTCCTCCTCCTGGCTTCTATCTGCTATCACTCTGTGAATATAGAATGCCTTCTGTAAATAAATAATACTTTGTTTGAATACTACAATTCTGAATTCTTTATTGAGTCCGATCCTCGAATTACGGCAACAGGATCTGGGTGTTTCATTGGGAGAAAAGGGCACGGAGAAACTGAGGAAGTGCACAGAGTGAGAATCAAATATAAATAGGAGATAGGCAGCATTAACTATCAGCCAGCAAAGAAGCATCTGGAACCTCTCCAGCGATGCTCCGTGTGAGGGACGGAGGCCTCCGGATGACCATGTGTCTCGGTCAAACCGGCTGCTTCCGTCTCCTCCAAAGGCTGAGAGAAAAAGGAGTCTGGCTTCAGACCATACAGTTAGGCTTATCTGCCCCCGGCCACTAGGTGGGGCTAGAGCAACAACAACACAATAGATACATGTTGTGGCATGACAACCTTCATAAATTTGAAGGAGACCCTGAGACCATCTAGCCAACCCCTCCTCTCTGCAGGAATCCCAGTTAAAGCTTTTCTGACTGATGGCTGCTCAGTCTTTGCATTCAGACAATCCATGAAGAGGAGACTGAACTTCTCTGCTTTACTGGCTCAGCTCTAAAACAGCTCATCCTTTTATCATATTTTTTCTCTCATTCAGCTAAATTCTCCTCTCTTGCAACTGAATTCATTTTTCCGTGTTTGACACTCTGGAATAATAGTGAGCAGATCTTACACTCGTGTGTAACGTGTGTCAGTGATTGAAAGAGGGCTGCATCCTCCCTTCTCCAACCGAGAGATTGTGTCAGTTGGAAAAGGGGCTCCCAGACTCCTCCTGATCTTCAGCTCTTCTCCTTGTTTTCTTTCCTCAAGGCTAAGAGCAGCTCCTTTGATCTCTTCCTTGGCTTATTTCTCTTTCCCTGAAGTTCACACGTAGATTTTGTGCAAATTCTCCTCCAGGCTTGGTGCCTGCAAGGGGACCTGGTCCTTGAGTTGGGGTCTCCCCAAACCACAACGTTCACTTCCTGAGATTCTTATGGTTGCATTTGCCTTCTTTCCAGGAACATCTCCCTGCTGACTCAGATTCTGTTTCCAATTAACTACCATTTTGAGATCATTTTCACAAACATGCCTATCAAGTTTGGTATCCTTCATCTTTCTTCCAGTCCCTCATTCATGTTCTTATATGAGACTCTATTATTAGTCAAGTCCTAGTTGCTAAAACTCAGATTTTTTCTGTTGCTTTTTACTCATGTACCCTTCTCTGTGTCCTAATGATAAATATTGTTTCTGGAAACTTGATATTCCTCTTATTAAATTTTATTTTATTCAAAAAGGTAAAATATAAGCTTCAAAAAATAAAACTATTACAAAGACAAAACAAAACTAGACAAAACATTTTTCAAAAATTGTGCATTAAAAACAGAGAAAAACATGCATATTGTGCCCCTAGTTGAATACAATACAGCAATAATAGTTTCTCCCCCTTGCAAAATGGGCCCACAATTATAAACTACACATCTATTTGCAACTACTTGACCTGTCATCTGTCTGCTGTATATAAAAACGTGGTTAACAGGCAATTCAACAATAAAGTTAAATTTCAAAACTTCAAAATGGTCTGTAATCTGCTATTGTATTTAACTCACAGAAAAATTGCAGGGGCTTCTTATCTACCACAGATCACCACAATCATTACCTCTGATCCATCCAGAATCTGTCCAGGGTTAAACATCTTCGTTTGATTCTTAATAATAATACATTTCCTTAAAAATTTTAATTAGGATCTTTCCCAACAACTGCTTTCCATTCCCCAAAGTCACAGGACCTCCTGTAAATTGAAACACGAGAACTCTTAAAACTTGTTTTCCAGTTAAGTATGACAATCCATTCCCTCAATCTTCTTGAAAGAATCCATTTCTTCAGTCATCCGTTCTGCCCACTTTGAGTCTTCAGGGTCCATGGCCTCTCCAGCCATCTCCAAGCAGCCTGCCTTCAAACCAGACTCCATCTTCAGGGATGCCAGAAGCAAATTAATTTCCAGTCCATCCATCCATTCAATCCATCCGATTCAACAATTGTAGCTTGCTTCTGATTATTGCCTTTAAGTTGATTTAAAAGCCTTGTTATTTTATCAAACTTTTAAAATGAAGTTTCAAATAAGGCTTGTAAGTTATTCTTTAAATCACATCAAATTAGCTTACTCTAAGATCGTATTAATTACTGTATTAATGACAACATAGAAAAATTGATGGCCAATGGCAAATTGTTATCCATCACCTTCAGGTTTCATAGGAAAGATTAAAAAGGGTTAAAAACTATTTGTGTATCATTTTGAAGACAGTTTTTATCTACTTAGTTATCATACCATCCACCTCTCAGGTTTCTAATCATACCACGCAATTGTTTGCGAGTCCTTTACTGAAATCCAGTGATATCACCAGAGTTCCCATAATCTATTTAGGAAGTGTAATGATGTGTGAGAATGACTTTTGGGATGAGGGGAAGAGAGGCTGCCTAGGGAAGGATCAGAGGAGAGGGGAGATTCCTGCAGCTGCATAATGGGAGAGAAAGAAACTCAGAAAGGATCCTGGCTAAATTTTCAGGCTGAGAAAGAGTTGGTGTGAGATTTGTTCTTTCAGATCTGCAACATTTTGTTAATGTCGCATTAAAATCAAGTAGAATTAGCATATCTGGAGGTGTTTTCCATCAGGATGACCAGGGAGAAGATTAGCCTGACAACTTTCTTCTTGATCAACCCATGCTTTCTGGGAATCAACCTCTTGTTTACAAAGAGTTTATGAATCATCTTTTTTTTCTCTGTTCATTTTTTTTGTCATCTGCTCTAGAATGTTCCCTATAATTGACCGATTGTGTCCATTATATTTTTTCTATATTTTGTCAGTATATGATTGACAATTTTTTCTCAGAACCAGAGACATTTTTATTAGGGATCTTACCAGAGACATTTAATAAAGAATTGCAATATTTAATTGTGAATGTGTTAACAGCAGCTAGAATGCTATTTGCCAAAAATTGGAAAGGAGAGAAGATACTTATTGATGAAGAAATTATTAAGAAAATGTTGGATTGTGCTGAAATGAGTAAATTGACATTTGAAATAAGAGAATAGGAAGATAAACAATATTATTTGATATGGGATTTATTTTATCAATGGATAGATAATAAAACATGGAGATGAAATATGATATATGAAATGAAATTAAGATAAAATGTGTAAAAATTTGTGTTTTTTTTTAGTGGAAAAGAAACATGTGTCATATATTGATATCTTGAAGAGTTTGTGAGCACGAAAAGATTTTAACCGACCGAAACACTGTCTGTAATTGTTTGAAAGGATGATGCTTTTATATTGTTTTCTGTTTGAAAATTAAAAAAAACCTTTTTTTAAAAAAGGCATTTTTTTTCTCAAACTTTTTCATTCATTTCTGAAGATAATGACAATATTTGTATCCTAATTAAGCATATTTAGAGTTTAGACAATTGTAGAAGAAAGATTCAATGTGGGATAAGAAACAAAGTTTTCTGCTTTTCAAATTCCTGGATGTTCCCATTCTAGTTTCATCCCTTTCTGGAGAAGAATGAATTTTGGAATATTTCTGAGAGGAAACTGTACTTAGACCAAAATGGAGAGATAAAAGCAGATCTGTCTATTCGGGCCTCCTTGATTCTCCCCAAGGGGGATACCAGGACAGAGGCTCTGGCATATTTTCAAAGACAGAGATTTATTATCAGAGAAGGTGCTCTTCCATGGCTAAAGTCGCTCAATAAGGTGAGAGAAATTTTGGTGTCTTTTTTCTGTTTTCCAAAGCCTGAGGTCCCATTTCAAGTGGGCAAAGCCCAGAGTCTCCAGGGTGGTTGGCCTCCCATGCCAGGTGGTGTCATCTCATGGAAGCTCTTCAAGAGACGGGACCTAAGTGGAGTGGCTTTGCCATGTTTTAGGAAAACCTTTCAAGATCTTACTGGTCAGAGGTTTCTTTCTTCATCACTGTTTAATTTCATATTAAAAAATCTAATGGAAAGAAGTTTCCTAAATCTTTTACGGTAAACTTTATTCTGTTTTAATATGAATATATCATCATACTTAAATCTTTTTTCAATTCCATCCCTCTAGACTTTATTAAATAGAAAATTACTTTATTGTAATGTTAAATTCTAAAAGCAAACGGGAGGAATTAAAGGAAGAATCTGCCATTTATTATAACTCCTGCATCTGTTTAGAAGTAGTCAGAGATTTCATATTCACCTCAGTGAAGACCAGAGGCTACTTGTCTTCATCCATTTCTACCTCCATTTTCCATGGATGGAGAGTCCTAATGTATTTTCTTTGGCATTTCTTATTTTTCTGCTCAGTCTCTGCCTCAGTCCGAATGTGTGGAAAGTTGTCATCCTGGATTTGTCAAGAGGGCTCGAGAAGGAGAGCCAGTTTGCTGCTACGACTGCGTTCCTTGTCCGGAGGGGACCTTCTCCACTCAGGAAGGTGGGTCACACAGAGGAAAATGGGAGACTTTGTGGAACTGGATCCATTCAGAACATTTTCATGAAAGTGCAAGTTAAAAGACACATTTAAGCTCACCTGTTGTTGTTTTTTTTTTTTTTATTGGAAAAGTTTTCAAATACAAATTTTCCCCCCTTTTTTTTTTTCCCTCTCCCTCCCCCTCCCTAACCCCCCCTCCCCACCCATCCCCCCTGTGACTTCTTCGTAACAAAAAAAAAAACCTAATTCATAACAGATTACTTACTCCCTCCTCTAAATATTGACCTTTACTTACTAAAAATATTATTAATATTATAACATCCCCCTTTATCCGTACATTTCAGAAAAGAGAAAAGAAAGAAAAAAAAAGACATTATACTATAACATTATAGAATAACTTCTAATTTAGCATAATAGTATTATAGTATTATTATAATAGTATTATAACTCCCAATTTGGCAATAATCTGCCCTTTTTCTCCTCTCCCAAGCTTGTATCTATGTATTATTACAACAATTCAAGACCACCTTCCACTTTAAAACTATACGATAAGTCCTACTTTAACATTTAATCTTCTATATATATTACTATAACATTTCAAAGCGGCCTTCCCCATAAAAACCTAGTTTAACATTTATTCCACTCTATCCATTTCCTCCACTCCCCTAAATATATCACTTAAAAATCCCTTTTCTTAAACTAAACAATCTACTAACTAGCTTATTCACCCGCTATCCTGCAAAATTACCATACATAACAATTCTTAATATCTTTGATTCACTGCCCACACTACTTAAAAATATATGTCTATATATTCCATTATATCTAAATAAAAAAAAGAAAAGACAATGACTTTAAATTTAAAGTCCATATAATATCTTCTTTGAGGTCTTTCCACTAGATTGGTAAAACCAACATCCATAATAGGGTAACATAGCTTGCTGGTGCAACAGTTTATTCAGGATCTTCAATCATATCTGCCCCCATTAGTAGTAACTATCTTCTTATATGTATAAAAGTAAAAACAACCACCCGAGTGACATTATAATTATATTCCATATAGTAATAATTGTGGGTTTCATCAGGATTATTGATTCCCATCATCGTAGTGGATAACAACCCGATCTTCTGCATGCCCCAGCATAATTCTCTTGCCTTGTGATTCAAGATAGTTATAATATGTTTATCAACACAAAAAGAAATTCCAAAGTGGATAATTCAAATCCATCAGTTTAAGGCTCTTTTCACGTCCCCAGATTACGGCCATGCAGAGATCTGCCACAATCCTCAGGATGATATTAACCAATACGTCGCCTCTTCTATGTTTACACATAATCATTCATATTTTAAAGTCACTGGCTTCACTGTTGCTTGATTTAGAAATTTCTATTTTTATGCAACCTATTTCTTTTTTTCTTTTCTTTTTGTGGGTTTGGTTTCCATCCTGGTTTCCTTTCTACAAATTGTGTATCATCTGGTCGGTTTTCATTCTGCTTTGTAGATTGGTCTTGTTGGTTTTGTTTTTGTGCCTCATGTTTCTTTTTTATCCCTTGTATATCCCCTAATTGGTTTCCATGCTTGTCCTTACCTTGATAAGTCATCACATTAAGGTTAGATGCCACTTCTCTCAAATTTGTAGATAGTCCAGCTGGGGTGTCCGATAAATCCAAAGGCAATTTATCTGGTACAGTCTCTATACTTCGATATTTTACCTTTATTTCCAGCTCCTTCTGCTTATCCTGTATTATACCTGAAGATGTTAAGTTCATTTTCAACCTATTTTGATAAAATTCTTCCGCTCTTTCAACAGTATTTAGCTGGTACCTTTCTCCTTGATATCTGAATATAATACCAACTGGGGCGTCCCACCTAAATGAGATATTTCTCTTTTTTAACTCATTCACCAGAAAACCAAATTTCTTCCTTTCCATTAATATCTTAGGTGGGAGTTCCTTGTAAATCCAAATCTTTCTTCCATACAATTGCAAATTAGAATTGAAGGAATTTTGCACGATATTATTCCTAATTTCTTTATCTGTAAAATAAATCACCACATCTCTAGGCAATTGCCTTTGCTTGGCAATCCAGGAGTTTATTCGATAAACTCTATCAATCCTACAAAACACTTCCTCAGGTTGAATCTTTAGAATCCCAGCTAGAATTTCAGAAGATATTTTCCTTAAATCATCTCTGTTATTTTCCTGCAAATCCCTCAATCTTATCGCATATTCTGTGAAATTATATTGTACCATTAGAATCTCTTTTTCAATCCTCTGTTGCAAATTTTCTACATTACCAGACTTTTGATCAGCATCCATTTTAGGTTTTTCTTCTGAGCTATTATCCTGAGTGTTTATCAAATCATTTTCAATTTTTTGAGTTCTATTGTCCAATTTATCTTGAATTTCTTCCATTTTAAACTCTAATAAATTAGTATTTGTGTCCAACTGTATCATAAATTCTGAAAAACCATTAGCCACTTTTGAGAATTTTTTCTCCAAAAAATCAAACTTAGATTTCACCAATTCTTTAATTTCCTGCTTAAATTTTTCAAGTTGCTGATTCACAATCTCCTCCCTTCTTTCAATCTCCTCTAAGAAAAATTCTATTATATTAAAATCAGGTTTCTGAGACTGAAGAGTTAAAACTTGTTCCTTTAAATTGTTGGTGGGGGAATCCCCCCCCTACTTGTTTATCTGACTTTGTAAGTCTCGGTGCCATGTTTCCGCCCAGGCAGGCTTTGTTAAAAAAAAAAAAAAAAAAAAACAAGAAAAAAGACTTCTTTCCAATCAACAACAATATCAAGTCTCCAGGGGAAAAAGAGAGAAAAAGACACAGGAGCGAAGTTTTGTCTACAAATGTAGCCAGTGGTATTTATTCCGCTACATTGTAATAATAGAAAACGGAAGGACTTTCCCTTTCAGCCTCTCCTCCAGCCGCGGCAGACGCCATTTTAAAAGGCTTTTTTTCCTCTTTCCTTTCCTCCCTTCTCTTAAGTAGTTCTTAAAAGATAAGTAAAATACTTGCAGTTCAGTATTACAGGTCCAGCTCACATTTTCTTTGAGTAATCTGTTAAATTTGCAGGCTTGCTTTTGACGCCTGGCTCTGCATTAGCAGAGGTCTCCCAAAGCCCGGAGCAGCGGCTGGGGATATGGGGCATCTCATCCGCTCCGTCCCAAAAGTAAAAGAAAAACTTTTGGGACTCCGCAGAGAGTTCTACCCACCCCTGCTGGCTCTATCTCCGTTTCCTCATGGAAACGGAGTTTTTTCGAGCTGCCATTCCGTTGTGAAGGCGGCTCTGACAGGCAGTGGAAGCTGACGATCCCAAAGGAGCGTCTGGCAGCGACGAACAGCAAGCCGGAAGTCCTGTTGTTGTTTTTTTTAACCTGCACAATTTCTCATCTAAAAGGAAGTAAATCAAAAAGACTTGGAAGGAAGGGCTGGGAAGAGATGGGAGGAGTGAGTGGCCGACTGGGCAAGCTTTACTAACAGCAGAGCAAATATCTCTTACGCCTTTTAGTTTGGATTTCAGGGGTGGGTTCTGCTTACCTTTACCACCGGTTCACAATGGGAGCATGTGCACTTCTCCAATGGGAGCAGATCGCCTATGATGACGTCCGGGTTGGTGGGCGGCACCTCCTGCCGGTTTTACTCCCAGTCCTTGCGTACCGCTCCAAACCCACCACTGTTGCATATGTGCTGCTATGTTTATCTTTTTAGGAAGATCTGAGATCTTTGAAACTAGTTGAATTGTTTCAGGTCCACCTTCTGAAAGACTTTTCAATCCACTGTATATTGGATCCTCCCCTTGAAGATCACTGAGAAGGTGTCACTGGGCCATAATCTGGTGCTGTGGATAGTTATGGGGGGAACTCATTACACAAATAGTCTGCTAGTCATGTACATCAATCAATCAATCAATCAGTCAATCAGTCAATCAGAATAGAGTAGAAGGAACTTTGGAGGTCTTCTAGTCCAGCCCCCTATTCAAGCAGGAGACCCTATACCATTTCAGACAAGTGACTGTCCAGTCTCTTCTTAAAAACCTCCAATGTTGAAGCACCCACAACTTCTGGAGGCCAGCTGTTCCACTGGCTAATTGCTCTCACTGATAGGAAGTTTCTCCTTAATTCCAGGTTGCTTCCAGATGTTACAAGATACTGTAGGTATCCTTCAAGCCCAGGATATTAACTGCCATGTGGCAGGACTCAGGATGTTTGCCTAAAACGATTATATGATTCATTATTTACCTCTAATAGTTTAGGTTCCTATGAAGATTCTACACATTACACTGGAAATAAATAACATCCTATGAAGCTCACCTTCATATACCTAGCTACATTTTTTAAAAAATATCTTTATGCTCTTTTTAATGAAATAGCTAAGAAAAACTTCTTGGAAAATGTCCCTGGTAACAACTGTGATCCAAAAAAGGTATTTTTTGAAATGTAAAAAAACAGTATATTAAAGAAATATTGCTTTTTGGCTTTCTCAGATACAGAAAAATGCACCAAGTGTCCAGATGATAAATATCCAAATGTGGACAGAGTCCAATGTATCCCCAAAGCCATAACCTTCCTGTCTTATGAAGAACATCTGGGCATCATCCTGGTTTCTTTTGCCCTACTCTTCTTCCTAACCACAGGACTTGTTTTAATCATCTTCATTAAATACCGAGAAACTCCCCTTGTCAAAGCCAACAACCGGGACCTCTCCTACATCCTCCTGGTCTCCCTCCTGTTTTGCTTCTTGTCTCCTTCTCTCTTCATTGGTCAACCAAGGAAAGCCACCTGCCTTCTCCGACAAACGGTTTTCAGCATCACCTTCTCAGTTGCTGTTTCTTCTCTCTTGGCCAAAACCATCACGGTGGTGCTGGCCTTCCTGGCCACAAAACCAGGAAACCGAGTGAAGAGATGGTTGGGGAAGAGCTTGGCCAACTCCATCATCTTTTCTTCTTCTGCTGTCCAAATTATCATCTGCTCCACCTGGCTGGGAGTTTCTCCCCCCTTCCCTGACTCTGACCTCCACTCCCAGCCTGGAGAGATCATCCTGCAATGCAACGAAGGGGCCGTTGTCATGTTCTACGTCACCCTCAGCTACATGGGCTTCCTGGCTGCCATCTGCTTCACGGTGGCTTTCCTGGCCAGGAACCTGCCTGGGGCCTTCAACGAAGCCAAGCTGATCACCTTCAGCATGCTGGTCTTCTGCAGTGTCTGGGTGACTTTTGTGCCCACCTACCTGAGCACCAAAGGGAAATCCATGGTGGCTGTGCAGGTCTTCTCCATCCTGGCCTCCAGTGCTGGTCTGCTGGGCTGCATCTTCATCCCCAAGTGCTACATTATCCTTCTGAGGCCAGACCTCAACACAAAGGAGCAGCTCACAGCCAGAACAAATGTAAAAACATGAGATCTAAAACCATTATGATATTGGAAGAATTGTTAAAGGTTTATTTTATTTGAAAGGAGATATTCTTTCCATTTAGATAGTATGCAGGAATCAAAGAAAATCATATGTATATGTTTCAAATTTGGAAATTTTTGAATTCTTCACAAAGGAGCAGCTTACAGCCAGAAGAAATGTGTAAATGTGAGACTGAGGAATTTCAACTTTTAACATTTTCCACAGTCCAAACATGGTCCAGGCTCTTCCCCATGCATGAGTGGGTGTCAAGTATTTGCAAGCCATTGGCACATATATCATACAGACACTAGTGGAGGCAGGAAGTGCCCCCACCCCTATGTGGAGAGGAGGGGCTTACACTGAGTATAAAACCCCCTCTAACCTTTCCACTATGCTCTCTTTTACGTTTGTTCTCCATGAGACATGATCTTTGATAGGGGTAGTCACACACGCTGTGTGCCCCCTATCCTAATGGATATTAAGACAGCCTTTGTATATAGTTAATATGTTTTGTTATATGAATAAATACATTTATCACATTTATTCATGCATCTGCCTTTGGACTCTTCTATGCTCCTGGGTGTTTCTACGATCCCAATTTCCACAGAATGGTAGCAGAGGGAATGGTAGCAGAACTCCATTCCAGGAGCTGTTGAAAAGGCAAGATGCCCTCCAAAATAACCTGTGAGAGAAGCTCCCCTGTTGTGACCAGAGGCCTTCAACGGAGGAGAACTTCACAGCAGCCCCAGACTGAATCAACGATGGAAAACATTGAAGGGGGTTTCCATCCTGCTACACCCTGGCAGCCAGAGGCCACCCAGATGCAGCAAGAGATCCCAGGGGCCGAGCCAGGCGATGCTGGAGAAGGCTTCTTCAGCACTGACGAAGAGGGGGCAGAAGGACCAGATGAAAGCCTGGACAGGCAAGTGGCTGAGATGTCAGAAGAGGAGTGCAGAGCAGCGCTCGCCTGCCTCCTGAAGACAAGGGCAGCAGCCAGAAAGAGGCCTGAGGAGGCAGCACCAGAGATGCCTGCCATCCCGGTAAGGACTCCCCTGCCTGATCTCTCCAAGATGGCGCCTGCCGCCAGAGAGACTGCCCCCCCACCCAGTTTCCCGCCAAACAAAATGGCCGCCAGGCCACTTCCGGAGGCAACTTCCTCCAAGATGGCTGCTCCCCTGGGCACTTTGCCAGAACCACGAGCCAGGCCCTCCCCAGCTCCACAGCCCAGGCCTACTACGCCAGCCAGCCAGTTCAGCCTTCCAGCGGCCCAGAGGACCACTCCGAGCCCACAAGGCCCTTGCCAGGCCCCCCCTGCCATGGCAAACATCAAAGAGGCCATAGAGGCCCTGGTCGCTGCCCTGCAACTTATGCAGCAACCACCCACTGGCCCCCCCGAGGTCCCAGACCCAGCTGCCCACTCAAGGAGGGCCCCAAATCCAACCTCCCACCCCCGGAGGAACCCAGATGGACCTGCAGCCTCCCACCCCCCACTGCAGAGGCGCTCACCATTCACTGAATGCTCCAGGGAGGCCCAGGCTGAGGCCTCCGCACCTTTCCGGCCCTGCTGGGATGATCCGGAGCTGCAATCCTGCTCCTCTGATGGAGAAGAGGAGATCCAGAGACATTTCCAGGCCTACCCAGCCCATGGACCTCATCTGATGGGCCTCCAGTCTCCAGAAAGATCTCCAGGCCTTCTTCCCACTCCTCCAAGGCTTCCCCACCACATCGCTGATGTCCGGGCCTATTCTGAGGCTCCAGCCAGACCTGACTTCAGAGCTCAGAGAGGGAGATCGGAGCTCCAACAAGAAAAGGCTTTGGAGCATGCTCCATTTCCTGCACGTGCCCAGTTGCTTCAAACTACAGAAGGACTACAAAAAGGAGCCAGACCTAAGCAATCGATCCCAGGCTTAGGGATCCCAATGCCATTCACATCAGGATCTTTTCAGCCATTTGAACAACTACCCATGCAGTTTAATGGCAATAATTTTGTAACTTTGCCAAATAATTTTGAAAAATTACATTTAAGTGGTCAGAATTTTAAAAAATGGTGTAAAGAGATTCAGATAATTCTCTTAAGAGAAAATACTCTGGACATGATCAAAAGACCACCCCCTTTACCTTGGAGCCCTGAAATTGAGTTCCTGCATAAAAGAGCTTACACAACCCTGTTAAGTTCTATAGACACAGCTCTGTATGCCAGTCTTTCAGACGGCCTCACAGCTCAGGAAGTTTGGACTGCCCTATATAATTTGTTCCATAGTGACAATATGGCTGCAACCAGCAGATTGTCAAGAATTTTCCACAACTATAAACTCAAACCTGGTGTCAAAATGGGGGAACATTTGGCAACGCTTAAAGCCATGAGGGATGAGCTTATACAGAGGGGGGAGCCTGTTTCTGAATCCACTTTAATTAGTGTGATGTTGAACTCCCTAGACAAATCCTGGAGTCCCTTTATTATTTCTCTAGAAGGGGTTTCTAGGGAACAAAGAAATATAGAATACTTTTCTGGCCGCTTTATTGAGGAAGATTTAAGGCGCAGAGATGAGGAACAACAAGAAATGAAGGAGGCATATCACAGGCCTAGGCCTCAGAGGAGGCGCCAGGACACAAGTGAAAGGATTAATACCCTTCCCACCTGCTTTGACTGTGGCATACAAGGTCACTTTAAAAGGGAGTGCCCTCGCTCTAGGGCCAACACGGCTGGACTTAAGCACAGTAAAAATAAAAGAGGCCGTGGAAGAGGGGGAGGTGGTCATAAAGGATACCAATACTGTAGTGTCACTAGTGACAATCACACCTCCCAGGTAAAGGATGCTGAGGGGCTGTGGCTTCTTGATTCAGGTGCATCAACGCATATAGCCAACACGAAGCAACGATTTAAGGTTTTACACCCACTCAAATCCTCAGTAAAAGTTGCCACTGGGGACAAGGCAGAGGTAACTGGGGAAGGCGTGATCAATGTGCCTGGTATAGGAGATGTCACTGGGGCACTGTATGTTCCCTCAATTAAGAACAACCTTTTAAGCATCTTAAAATTGACTGAGGATAAAAATGTAAAACTGGTTTTTGAGAAGGGTGGAGGTTATGTTTCCGAAAATGGGAGTGTTGTTGGCGATATTGTAAAAATCAACAATTTGCCTTATTTTTCCCCAAAAGCACAGGTCAAAAGGCACAAGAAACCTAACAAGAGGGCTCAGGGAGCTAACGCCCAGATAGAGCAGAAAGCTTCTGTGCCAGCCCCCAGGTTGTCCAAACTCAAGGACCCTGGACCTAAAACCAATGAAGCTTTTAAACCAGCTCCTAGGACATCCAAAGCCATTAAGGCTGAGCCCATTAAGGTCACAACTCCTCAGCCAATCCTGAGGAACTCTAAGGTGACCATTAATCCAGTGCCTACTCTCATTACTGAACAGACCAAAGCTTGTAATGGTAAGATACATAAGGTTGACAAAGTATGCATGGGTAAACCTTTACATTTGGATTGTGCTCATATATTACACCGCAGGCTTGGCCATGCCAGCTTCCCGGTTATTAAGAAAATGCAAGATTTTTCTGATGGGCTTAAGATAAAGAATTGTAATACCTATTTGGAATGTGCCATCTGTAAGGCAGCAAAATCTAAAACTGCTGCTATACCTAAGGTCTCTTCCCGTCGTGCAAGGTACCCTTATCAGCTGGTACACATGGATTTGGTTGGTCCTTTTAGACCCTCCCTTGGTAGGGGGCGTTATTTTTTAACGGTAGTAGATGATTACTCTCGTTATGGCCATGTATTTATTTTAAAGGACAAAACTGAAGTCTTTACCAACTTCAAATATCTTTACAACCAGATCCAAACGCAACACAAGGTGTGCATCGCTCAGGTGCAGAGTGATAGGGGGACTGAGTTTACATCCAAGATTTTTGAAAAGTGGATGAAGGAGAGAGGTATCCTCCATTTTAAATCATCCCCTCGAACTCCGTCCGAGAATGGTATTTCAGAAAGGAGAAATGGAGTGCTGCAGAATGTCATGAACTGCCTACTTGCAGATGCTGACATGAGCCAAGTTTTTTGGGCAGAAGCGGTCAAAATGGCTAATTATCTAGTCAACAGGACGTGGAGTAGTGCCATTAACCAAACCCCATACTTCCTGGTCCATGGAAGGAAACCTAGTCTCTCACACTTGAGAATTTTTGGTTCCTATGCCTGGGTCCATATTCCCAAGCACCTCAGAAGAAAGGGGGGCAAGGCATCAAGGAGGCTCAGATTTATAGGTTATGCAACCGGCAGCAAGGCCTCTAGGTTTGTAGACAAAAATAACTTTGTCATTGTCTCTAGATCAGCTTCCTTTGAGGAGGGGTCAAATTGGTCAAAAATTCATTCCAATGAACCCGGTTATTCCCCTATTAGAAGCGACACTGAACAAGCAGCACCACCTGAAGAGGATGAACCAACAAACTCCAAGCAACTGACCAGCGAAGATCCAGATGGTGATGAATCCCTACCTGACTCTGACGATTCAGACAAGGAATCCCTGGGTGACTTCACACCTCCTGCCTCACCTAAACGACCATATCTTCGCAGCGCCTGGGACAGAGGCCCGCCCCATTTTGATTGGAAAGATACCTCCGGCAGCTCCAATTCTGACACCGATGCTCCGGATGACAATGATGATGGTGAGTGGCAATTTCCCAGACGATCAAAACGCTCCAATAAAGGGGTGCCACCCAAAAGATTGGACATTGGCTGTGTTGCCTCGGTCAACAGCGTTACCATGGCCCCTAAAACGTACTCAGATGTCCTTCAGCTTCCCGAGGAAGAACAGCGCAGGTGGAGGGTGGCAATGGAGCGGGAAATGGACAGTCTCAAAAAATTGAAAGTCTTCATCCCCATGGAAGTCCCCAAAAAGAGGAAAGCAATTGGCACCCGTTGGGTCTACAAGATCAAGCCAATGCCCAACAACAAACTCCTCTATAAGGCCCGGCTGGTAGCACAAGGCTACGCACAGCGCTACTTGCAGGACTTTGATGAAACATACTCCCCCACCGTGAGAGCGGAAAGTGTGAGGGCTGCTTTGGTCACTGCAGCAGCACATGGGGAACACATTTTTCAATTTGATGTGCAAACTGCTTATTTACACGCACATCTAAAACAAGAAATTTACGTCAGAGGTGCCCCCGGATTTCAACGGCAGGAAGGCCACACCTGGCTTCTGAAGAAAAGTTTGTACGGCCTCAAACAATCAGGCAGACTGTGGTACAAATGCCTGACTAAAACTCTCAAATCACTGGGTTTCCATCCATCTCCAGCTGATAAATGTACCTTCACAAGGGATACCAAAGGGGGGCTGGAGAAAGTCCTAGTGTATGTCGATGATCTTTTATATATAGGGCCTGACAAGGGGGGAAGTATTATATTTGCCAGGACCCTACAAAAAAAGTTCACTCTAAAGTCTTTAGGATATGTGGACAAGTACCTAGGCGTACAAATCATCACTACACCAAAAGGTTTTGCTCTCTCCCAAAAGGAAAAGATAGAGGAACTCTTGGTGAAATGTAAAATGGAAGATAGCAAGCCAACGGCTATCCCAATGCAGACCGACTATTATGGATTGGCACACAAGGATAGCCCAGAGTTCCAAAATAATACTCTATTTAGGTCAGTGATTGGCTCATTACTATATATAAGTAACTGGAGCCGTCCAGATATTGCCCTGGCCGTAAACCTGCTATCTAGACAAGTGGAACATCCTACCCAGTTCCACTGGTTAGCCATTAAAAAGCTATTAAGGTATCTCAAGACCACAGCAGATTACGTGCTTCGCTTGGAACCTGAGAATAGAGACAAGGCCCAATTAAAATGCTTCGCAGATGCGGACTGGGCCGGAGATACCAAGACACGTAGGAGTACTTCGGGCTTCTTGGTACTATTAAATGAGGCACCCATCCATTGGCATGTGGGGCAACAGAAATTTGTTTCGTGCTCCACCGCTGAGGCCGAATATGCATGCTTATCAGAGGCAGGGAACGATCTGATATGGTTTGATGCCTTAATTTCTAGCATCTGGACACCACCGACTTTGCCCATCCAAATTATAGAAGACAACACCAGGGCCATAGGCATTGCCAAAGCCTATGCGGTGGGAAAAAGGTCCAGACATATTGATATCCGCTATCAAAATGTTAGGCAACTAGTAGAGATGGGGTTTATATCTTTATCACATTGTCAGACCAAATATCAAACAGCTGATATTTTCACAAAACCTCTACCAGCAGATAGGCACAAAGATCTGTGTAAAAAGTTATGTCTCACAGGGTAAAATCTGTTGTGCATTGCATTTGTATGTTTGCATACCATTGGCTCGCAAGGAGGGGAACTGTCAAGTATTTGCAAGCCATTGGCACATATATCATACAGACACTAGTGGAGGCAGGAAGTGCCCCCACCCCTATGTGGAGAGGAGGGGCTTACACTGAGTATAAAACCCCCTCTAACCTTTCCACTATGCTCTCTTTTACGTTTGTTCTCCATGAGACATGATCTTTGATAGGGGTAGTCACACACGCTGTGTGCCCCCTATCCTAATGGATATTAAGACAGCCTTTGTATATAGTTAATATGTTTTGTTATATGAATAAATACATTTATCACATTTATTCATGCATCTGCCTTTGGACTCTTCTATGCTCCTGGGTGTTTTCTACGATCCCAATTTCCACAGTGGGCCAACTATTTTTCTTGATAAAAGGTGTGTGGAAGATTGTGAGGAGATAAATTTCTTGGAGAAATGGGAGCATGTTAGCAAGACAGAAATATAGGACCTATATATAGATATATAGGTTCTCAGTACATTTCACCCAAACTGTTGTGGCAACGCAACTGAGACGTTTCTTTTTGTTTACACAATAACTCTTTCTTGAGGGTAGCAACAATACAAGGCTGGGGAGGTAACTTGAGTCTTTCTAATTCTGAGTATTCATGCTCACATCATCTATTAAATGAAATATGCATATGTACGATTATCCTTTTCTCCTCCTTTCCTGGAATGTATAAATATGAGTGCATCCTTTTGTCTGTAAGATTTCCTCCCACTATTTTCTGGAGGGAAATTCCTCCAATGGATGCTAAATAAATAACAACTGCAGTGAACCTGGATTATTGGTTTTTTGGCTCCTGTGTTTGATTCCACAGAAACTGGTGTCAGGAGTTGGATTCACAATCTTCCATCTGCCACCAGGGACAACAGATGGGGCAGCCCTATAGGGTGAGTGTTGTGAGATTGATCCCATAACCCTTCCCACTGCCACATAAAGGCACCGTTTAGGAGTGTGTGTGAGGCCACAGTCTGTGTCCAAGTGTCTCTTGTGGCTGGAAAGGTTTGTGGTCCCTTCCGTCCCAATTTCTCAGCCTGCCTGGCCCTGCTGTGAGCTCAGCCGAGCGATGTCTGGAGGTATCTAGGAACTGAGGGGGAATTTGGCTTTGCGGAGCGAGTGGGACCCTCTGTGTGGAAGAATGGAGACTGACCCAGAGGCTCTGTGCAAACTCCCTTTTTCCTGTTGTCTGAATGGAGGAATTCAGCTGATCCTAGGCAGGGAGGGAAGTGGATGATGGGGCTCAGGGGGACTCTGATTGGGGAAGGAATCTTTTCCAAACAAACAGGGAAACCTGCTGTGTCCCAGGGCTGGGAGGGGGTCCGATGCCCCCAGTGATGCCCCCAAAGGCTGGAAAAGAAGGGAGTGAGTGAAATTGGAAAGGATGATTAAAAAAAAAAAACTCTTCCTCCTTGTGAGAAGAGAAATTCCTGTATCTGCAGAAGGCTGTGACAGATTCCATGCAAACAGAAGCAGGAAAGACAGTTTTTATTTTTGTTAGATTTTTCCCCAGTGTTTTATTATTTTTACAAATAACTAAAGGAGGTGAACATGTCCAACTCTTCTTCTTCCTCCTCTTTTCCCCACAACAATCACCCTGTGATGTGGGCTTGTCTGAAAGAGAGTTTCTGTCCCGAGGTCAGCAAACAGGCTTTCAGGGCTAAGGCAGGACTTGAACTCAGGATCTCTTGCTTCCTAGCCTGATGCGTTAACCATTGTCAATGTTAAGGCAGGGCGGATTTTGGGCAAAGGCCCTGCTGGTCACCACTGCCGCCTCGTCTTCCAGCTGGTGCCCTGAGTCTAGCAGGACCCTCCAACCCCCCCCCAGGTCTTTCTGGGGTAGAGCAGCCCCATCCGAGAGCAAAGGAGAGAAACTCCTGGACACAGAGACCCCCCCCCATCACAGCCCCTCCCTCTTGCCAGGGTTCAGCACTGCCTGTAGGGGGCAGCATAGAGTCTGGCCCTGAAGTCCTAGCTGGGCCCTGGGAATTGAAATCGGGGCCTCCAGGTGATTGGCTCAAAGCCAGTGGTGGGATTCAAACAGTTCGCATTGGTTTGCCGGAACCGGTAGCTAAACCACGCCCAGCCACGCCCCTTGCCCCTCCCAGCCACTTGCCTCGGATGAGGCTGATATGTCTGACAATGGCTTTGCCATGTTGCCCCCCGAACTGAGCCTTTGGCCGAAGGGGCAGGTCTGGAGCGGGTCTCCCTCCCATGGTATGCCGCCTCCCGCATTTAATTTTGGGGCCACCCGGGTGAGGGCACCCTCCACCTACCCCACAAGTGGTGATCCCTGCCACCATCATGCAAGCCAGCCAGCCCAGCCCAAACCCACGAGCGAAGGAACGATCGCTCTCTACCAGCCGGCCCTTGCCCGCCTGCCCCCTCCCCCTGTCAGGTTGTGGGGGTGCCTGGCCTCCCAGCTGCTCCCCCCCCCCTCTGGAAGGGCAGCAGCAGCAGCAGCAGCTCCGTCGTCCCAGAAACGCTGCACAGCCTCTGCGGCCTCGTGTTGGGCTTCCCGGCTGCCTGGGGAGGGAGGGGGAAGAAAGAGGCCAGCCGGCTCTTCAGAAGCATCCTTGGCTCTGCCCTCCTGCCTCCGCTCTTGCACAGGGGGAGGCGGCGCCTTCTCTCCCGGTCAGCAGAGGCTCCTGGGTGGGAAAGGCGGCCGGGGCCGGTCCGAGCTTGGCTGGGAACCTCACATAACGCCCGGAAGGAATCCTGGTGTTGCAGCCGCCAATCTGGGCATTAGCCAGGCAGGAGACTGCAAGCTCCGGGGTCTTCCGAGGAGCCCGGCCGAAGTTTCACCCGCAGAAGCTCCAGGACTCCCGATGACAGTACGGGTCCTTTGGGCACCCAGGAGCTCCAGCCCAGCCTCCGCCGCAGTGAGTGGCAGACGAAAGTCCGGCCGGGCTCCTGGAGAGGCAGAGGTGGCAGGAGGCCGATCCGGGGCTGCTTGTAGCACAAAGGTTCCTCCTGGGCTTTGAGGTTCCTGGCTGCAACGGGCAGCAAAGCTCGGCTCGTCCCTCTGACCCAGCAGCTGGGAAAGGGGGTGAAGGAAAAGGGTCCCGTTGCCCAGGTACGTGCAGGTCAGAGGGGGGAAGAAATGCCAACTTCGGCCTCCTAGCGGTGCTTTGGGCAAAGGCTGGAGGGAAGGGCCTCTGGCTCTCTCGCCCTCCCTCCCCAGCCTCGGTTGATGCAGGCAGAAGCTCCCGTTGCCCTTTCCAAGGCCGCTGCCGGAGAAGCTGGGCGCCGGTGAGGGCTGGCCTTTTGCCTGGCTTTGTCCGGCTGTTGGGGGGAGAATGGACAGGGGCCTGGGGAGGAAGCCATGATCCCCCGACAGCTGGACAAAACGATGCAAACAGCCAGCCCTCACCGGCTTCTCCGACAGGGCTCCAATGGGGCTCCGCCTGCAAGCAAGCTAGACTGGGGAGGGGGGAGCAGGAGCGAGCCCTGAGGAGGGAAGGCAGGCAAAGGGCGAGCGAGGGCATCCGCAGCATCCTGGAGCACCTGCGCTTTCCCTCCCCGCCTCTCCTCTCCCCCCGTTAGCCAGCCTGCCAGCCGGAGGTGAGTTGGGGGGCTCCATTGCGTTCCAGGCATTTCCCACCCGAAGGGCACGCTGCCTTTGCAATGGGGGGAGGTGTTTGGGGAAGGCGGGGGGGGGAATGGGGGGGGCAGAGGAGCCCCTTTCAAGCCGTTGGTTTTTGCGGGGTGGAGAGTCTCCCCCTAGGCAGAGGCACCCTGCCCATTTCGGTAGCCCTCCCCCCCTTTCCTAGGGAAAATATTTTTTTAAAAAAACCCTGCAAATGGTTTGTAGAAAATGAGAAGCTTTGCCTCCGCTGGGCAGTAGAGCTGCATCTCTCCTGAGTGCGGAGGGGCTGAGGAGAAGGCTTGGCTGCCTGCCAGAAAGTCTCTCTGAGAGCCTCACCTGTGGCAGAGATGAGACCGTCACCTGGCTCCAGCCCCCAATTCTCCTTCAGCCTTGCCACATGAGGAGCAGCCCTGGCAGACTCTCCAAGCCTGAAGCAGAAGGGAAGGAGGGTGGGAGAGAGACCCAATCCAACCTCTCTGTGTGTGTGGGGGGGGGGAGAGGGAGAGGGAGGGGGAGGGGGAGAGGGAGGGGGAGAGGGAGGGGGCTTCTTGGGGGTGCATTTTGGAGAAGCGTCAAGAGAAATGCCAAAAGGACAATCAGTTGGGGATTAAAGTCCAAATGAAATGGGGTCTTCAGGAAAAGGAGACATGAAGAACTTTCAACTGCAGGATTCTAAAAACTCTCCTTGAAAGGAATGTCTGGAGGCAGCTCTCGAACTCCTCAGTCCAGAGGGAGCAAAAGAGGGAGGGTCCCAGTGAGGGTCTCAGCCAGTGGTGGGTTCTAAGCGCTATTACCACCGGTTCCCTTCGTCCATGCGCTTTGCCTGCCATCTCCCTGAACTGGGGAGAACCGGGAGCAACCCACCTCTGGTCTCAGCTATTTATCTTAGGAATAAGAGAATAACAGAGCTTAAAGGGACTTTGGAGGCCTTCTAGGTGGGTGGTAAAGGACCGCTGAGGGGAAGGACCTTCATTGATTGGGGGCAAGTTGCCGGCCCATGAAGTCTGCTCCACTGGAACCACTGGGAAAAAAATAGACTGCTTTAAAAACACAAAATTATTGACACTGCCCCTGGACCTGGCCCCCGCCTCCTGGCCTCCCTTGCTTGGCCCCACCTGGCCCCCTCCCCTCCTGTGGGTTCCCCCCCCCCCCAGAAAAACGATCTGTCTCAACATCCCGTAGACCAGGGGTGAAATCTAAAATTTGTTACTACCGGTTCTGTGGGCGTGGCTTGGTGGTGGTGGGGTAATGTGACTGGGTGGGCGTGGCCATTTTTTAAAAACTTTTTAAAACCATTTTTTTACAAGCTCTTCGGCAAAGAGGTTGTAAAAAAAATCCTTTCAAAAGGCTCTGACGATCCCAGCTGAGTTGCCTGATCGTCAGAGGCTTTTTTTTTTTTATTTGATTTATATGCCGCCCTTCTCCGAAGACTCAGGGCGGCTTACAATGTGCTCAGCAATAAATGCCTCTGATGACTTGGCCACTCAGCTGGGATCGTCAGAGGCATTTAAAAGAAAAAAAGCCTCTGATGATAGCTCGGCTCAGCTGGGTATGGGGGGTGGGAAGGGATTTTTTGCTACCAGTTCTCCGAACCACCCCGCCTCCATCGCTACCAGATTGGGCGATCCGGTCCAAACCGGGAGCATTTCACCCCTGCCGTAGACCCTTTTGGCTCAGGCAGTGGAATTTCCCACCGGTTCCCTCTCTCCGCAAAGCGAAGGGACCGCAGAAAGGCTGCCTGGCCCAGAATGGAGCTGCCTCCAACTTCGGAATTGGGAGGATGCAGAAAGAACAGGGGAACCAATGGGAATTCTCCCTTCTGCAGCGTCATCGGTCTCCGGGCAGACTTTCCTTGACTTCACCCAATGCAGGAGAGAGTTCCATGCGGTTCCTCAGGCCAAGATCCCCCCTCCCACTTTCCTCCGCTTCTCTCTCTCCTCCTTCAGGTGAAGCCCCCATGGACTCTGCCCGGAGACTGATGACGCTCAAGCAGGGAGAATTCCCATTGGTGCTGCCGGTTCTTCTGGCCCTTCCTACCCCCCCAAAGTCCAAGATCAACGCTTCCTCCCCCCAAATGCAGAACCGGGGATTCCTCCTCTGGGGCTGGAAGCAGTGGTGAAATTCAAAATTTTTCCCCGGTTCTCTGGGTGTGGCTTGGTGGGCGTGGCGTGGCTTGGTGGGTGTGGCTTGGTGGGCGTGGCAGGGAAGGATACTGCAAAATCCCCATTCCCTCCCCACTCTGGGGCCAGGCAGAGGTGGACTTTGCCGGTTCTCCAAACTGCTCCATTTCCCATTCCACCCCTGGCTGGAAGCCTCTGACCCAGACGCCCATTTCATTTCCCAGGTGAAGAGGCTGCCAAGGGAGAGTCCCTGCACGGGATGCCAAGAGCGGAGGGGGAAGCCCCGCAGCCAGCCAGGACTTGGGGGTCACAGACACCCCCCAATCCGAAGGGAAGCTAACTCAGGAAGAGGCGGAGGGGATCTGCAGGCTTTCCCGGGGGAAATCCTCCGCTCGGCTCTCGGGAAAGGCGCCGCTTCGCTTTACGGGAGAAAAAACCGTTTCCTTCCTTGAAACTCTCTTGCTCGGCATGACTGGAGGACCCGGCTCCTTCCAATTCTCCGCCCCTCACCGCCAAATGGGAAGGAACCGCCCCCCTCTTTCTGTGGGTCAGGAAGACATTTTGCCAGGATAAAAGTGCAGATGGAGAGTGGAATTGGGATGAGGTTTTTTCGCCCCAGGAATTTGCATATTGAGGCTGTGCAACAAGAAGCGCTCCTAAAACAAAAGGCTCGTTTTATTATTATTATTTGTATTCAGATGATCATGGCATAAAATAGAAAATAAAGGTAATAAAGAAAAGGGAAAGGGAAAGGAGAAGGATGGAGTAAAGGGGAAAAGGAAAGGAAAGGAAGGGAAGAGAAGAGAAAAGGAAGCGGAGGGGAGGGGAGGGATGGCAAGGGATGGGAGGTGGGAGGGGAGGGAGAGGGAGAGGGAGAGGGAAAGGGAAGGAAGGGAAAGGAGAAGGATGGAGTAAAGGGGGAAAGGAAGGGAAGAGAAGGGAAGGGGAGGGGAAGGAAGGGAAGGGGAGGGGAGGGATGGCAAGGGATGGGAGTGGGAGGGGAGGGAGAGGGAGAGGGAGAGGGAAAGGAAAGGGAAGGGAAGGGGAAAGGAAAGGAGAAGGATGGAGTAAAGGGGGAAAGGAAGGGAAGGGGAGGGAAGGAAGGGAAGGGAAGGGAAGGGGAGGGGAGGGATGGCAAGGGATGGGAGTGGGAGGGGAGGGAGAGGGAGAGGGAGAGGGAAAAGGGAAGGGAAGGGAAAGGAGAAGGATGGAGTAAAGGGGGAAAGGAAGGGAAGAGAAGGGAAGGGGAGGGAAGGAAGGGAAGGGGAGGGGAGGGATGGCAAGGGGATGGGAGTGGGAGGGGAGGGAGAGGGAGAGGGAAAGGAAAGGGAAGGGAAGGGAAAGGAAAGGAGAAGGATGGAGTAAAGGGGGAAAGGAAGGGAAGAGAAGGGAAGGGGAGGGAAGGAAGGGAAGGGAAGGGGAGGGGAGGGATGGCAAGGGATGGGAGTGGGAGGGGAAGGGGGAGGGAGAGGGAGAGGAAAAGGAAAGGAAAGGAAAGGAAAGGAAAGGAGGGGAAAGGAAGGGAAGGGAAGGAAAGGGAAAGGCAGATAGAAGAAGGACAGAAAGGAAAGG